>NC_092722.1:47564204-50364796 GCF_047496885.1 Scyliorhinus torazame | reverse complement strand
GGAAAGGGGGGAGAAAAAGGGGGAAAGGGGGGAGAAAAAGGGGGAAAGGGGGGGAGAAAAAGGGGGAAAGGGGGGGAGAAAAAGGGGGAAAGGGGGGGAGAAAAAGGGGGGGAGAAAGGGGGGGAAGGGGGAGAAAGGGGGAGAAGGGGGGGAAAGGGGAGGGAGAAAAGGGGAGGGGGGAGGGGGGAAAGGGAGGGGAGGGGGGGGAAAGGGAGGGGGAGGGGGGAAAGGAGGGAGAAAAGGGAGGGGGATGGGGGAAGTGGGGAGGGGGAGGAGGGGGAGAGGGAGGAGGGGGGAGGGGGGGAAGGAGGGGGGGAGGAGGGGGAGGGGGGAAGGAGGGGGAGGGGGGAAGGAGGGGGGGAGGGGGGAGGGGGAAGGAGGGGGAGGAGGGGGGAAGGAGGGGAGGGAGGGGGGAGAGGGGGGGAGGGGGGGAGGGGAGGGGGAGAAGGGGGAGGGGGGAGGGGGGGAGGGGGGGAGAGGGGGGAGGGGGGGAGAGGGGGAGAAGGGGGAGGGGGGGCGAAGGGGGAGGGGAGGGGGAGAAGGGGGAGGGGGAGGGAGAAGGGGGAGGGGAGGGAGAGGGGGAGTGGGGGAGGGGGGAGAAGGGGGGAGGGGGAGAAGGGGGAGGGGGGAAGGAGGAGGGGATATGGGAAAGAGGAAGTGATAGGGGGGGAAGAGGAGGGGAAATGGGGGGAAGAGGAGGGGAAAGAGGGGATACGGGGAAAGAGGGGAAAGAGGTGATGGGGAAAGAGGAGGGGATAGGGGGAAAGAGGAGGGGAGAGGGGAAAAAGGAGGGGATAGGGGGAAAGTGGAGGGTTGGGGGAAAGAGGAGGGGATATGGGGATAGGGGAAAGGGGAGAGTATAGCTGGAAAGAGGAGGAGATAGGGGAAAGAGGAGGGGAAAGGGGAAAGAGGAGGGGAAAAGGGGGAAAGGGGGAACGAGGAGTGGAAAGGGGGAATGAGGAGGGGAAAGTGGGAAAAAGGAGGGGAAAGAGGAGGGGAAAGGAGGAAAGAGGAGGGGAAAGGGGGAAAGAGGAGGGCAAGGGGGAAAGAGGAGGGGAAAGGGGAAAAGAGGAGGGGAAGGGGAAAGAGGAGGAGAAAGGGGAAAGAGGAGGGGAAAGGGAAAAAGAGGAGGGGAAAAGAGGAGGGAAAGGGGGAAAGAGGAGGGGAAAGGGGAAAGTGGAGGGGAAAGGGGGAAAGAGGAGGGGAAAGGGGGAAAGAGGAGGGGGAAAGAGGGGATAGGGGAAAGAGGAGGGGAAAGAGAAGTGGGAAAGAGGAGGGGATAGGGGGAAAGAGAAGGGGGGAAGATGAGGGAATAGGGGGAAAGAGGAGGGGATAGGGGGAAAGAGGAGGGGATAGGGGGAAAGAGGAGGGGATAGGGGGAAAGAGGAGGGGAGAGGGGAAAAAGGAGGGGATAGGGGGAAAGAGGAGGGGATGGGGGAAAGAGGAGGGGGAAAGAGGAGGGTAAAGGGGGGGGAAGAGGAGGGGAAATGGGGGAAGAGGAGGGGAAAGAGGGGATACGGGGAAAGAGGGGAAAGAGGTGATAGGGGAAAGAGGAGGGGATAGGGGAAAGAGGAGGGGAGAGGGGAAAAAGGAGGGGATAGGGGGAAAGAGGAGGGGATGGGGAAAGAGGAGGGGATAGGGGGAAAGAGGAGGGGATGGGGGGAAAGAGGAGGGGATTGGGGAAAGAGGAGGGGATTGGGGAAAGAGGAGGGGATAGGGGGAAAGAGGAGGGGATAGGGGGAAAGAGGAGGGGATGGGGGAAAGAGGAGGGGATGGGGGAAAGAGGAGGGGATTGGGGGAAAGAGGAGGGGATTGAGGGAAAGAGGCGGCGATAGGGGGAAAGAGGAGGGGATGGGGAAAGAGGAGGGGATATGGGGAAAGAAGAGGGGAAAGTGGGAAAGAGGAGGGCTTAGGTGGAAAGAGGAGGGGAAAGGTCGAAAGAGGAGGGGAAAGGGCGAAAGAGGAGGGGAAAGGGCGAAAGAGGAGGGGAAGGGTGAAAGAGATGGGGGAAAGAGGAGGGGAAAGGGTGAAAGAGGAGGGGAAAGGGCGAAAGAGATGGGGAAAGGGGGAAAGAGGAGGGGAAAGGGGGAAAGAGGAGGGGGAAAGAGGAGGGGAATTGGGAAAGAGGAGGGGAAAGGGGGGAAGAGGAGGGGAAATGGAGGAAGAGGAGGGGAAAGGGGGAAGAGCAGGGGAAAGGGGGAAAGAGGAGGGGGAAGAGGGGATGGGGGAAAGAGGGGAAAGAGGTGATAGGGGAAAGAGGAGGGGGTAGGGGGAAAGAGGGGATAGGGGGGAAAGGAGGGGATAGGGGGAAAGAGGAGGGGATGGTGGAAAGAGGAGGGGATAGGGGGAAAGAGGAGGGGATGGGGGGAAGGGGAGGGGATAGGGGGAAAGTGGACGGGATAGGGGGAAAAAGAAGGGGATAGGGGGAAAGAGGAGGGGATAGGGGGAAGGATAGGGGGAAAGAGGAGGGGATAGGGGGAAAGAGGAGGGGATAGGGGGAAAGAGGAGGGGATAGGGGGAAAGAAGAGGGAAAGAGGAGGGGGAAAGAGGGGATAGGGGAAAGAGGAGGGGAAAGAGGAGGAGAAAGAGAAGGGGGAAAGAGGAGGGGAAAGGGGGAAAGAGGCGGGGAGAGGGGAAAGAGGGAATGGGGAAAGAGGAGGGGATAGGGGGAAAGAGGAGGGGATGGGGGAAAGAGGAGGGGATAGGGGGAAAGAGGAGGGGATAGGGGGAAAGAGAAGGGGATGGGGGAAAGAGGAGGGGATGGGGGAAAGAGGAGGGGATTGGGGGAAAGAGGAGGGGATTGGGGGAAAGAGGAGGGGATTGGGGGAAAGAGGAGGGGATAGGGGGAAAGAGGAGGGGATGGGGAAAGAGGAGGGGATATGGGGAAAGAAGAGGGGAAAGTGGGAAAGACGAGGGGTTAGGTGGAAAGAGGAGGGGAAAGGGCGAAAGAGGAGAGGAAAGGGCGAAAGAGGAGGGGAAAGGGCGAAAGAGGAGGGGAAAGGGCGAAAGAGGAGGGGAAGGGTGAAAGAGATGGGGGAAAGGGGGAAAGAGGAGGGGAAAGGGGAAAGAGGAGGGGGAAAGAGCAGGGGAAAGGGGGAAAGAGGAGGGGAAAGGGGGGAAGAGGAGGGGAAATGGGGAAGAGGAGGGTAAAGGGGGGAAGAGGAGGGGAAAGGGGGGAAGAGGAGGGGAAAGGGGGCAAGAGGAGGGGAAAGGGGGAAAGAGGGGATAGGGGAAAGAGGAGGGGATAGGGGGAAAGAGGAGGGGAGAGGGGAAAAAGTAGGGGGTGGGGCAAAGAGGAGGGGATAGGGGGAAAGAGGAGGGGATAGGGGGAAAGAGGAGGGGATAGGGGGAAAGAGGAGGGGATAGGGGGAAAGAGGAGGGGATGGGGGAAAGAGCAGGGGATAGGGGAAAGGATAGGGGGAAAGAGGAGGGGATAGGGGGAAAGAGGAGGGGATACGGGGAAAGATGAGGGGATGGGGGAAAGAAGAGGGGAAAGGGGGAAAGAGGAGGGGTAAGGGGGAAAGGGGAGGGGAAAGGGGGAAAGAGAAGGGGAAAGGGGGAAAGAGGAGGAGAAAGGGGAAAGAGGAAGGGAAAGGGGGAAAGAGGAGGGGAAAGGGGGAAAGAGGAGGGGAAAAGGGGAAAGAGGAGGGAAAAGGGGGAATGAGGAGGGGAGAGGGGGAAGAGGAGGGGATAGGGGAAAGAGGAGGGGAAGGGGGAAAGAGGAGGGGAAAGGGGAAAGAGGAGAGGAAAGGGAAAGAGGAGGGGAGAGGGGAAAGGGGAGTGGAGAGGAGAAAGGGGAGGGGATAGGGGGAAAGGGGAGGGGATAGGGGGAAAGGGGAGGGGATAGGGGAAAGAGATGGGGAAAGGGGAAAGAGGAGGGGAAAGAGGAGGGGAAAGGGTGAAAGTGGAGGGGAAAGGCAGAAAGAGGATGGGAAAGAGGTGTCTCCCGTCAAAGCCCTCTACATTAATATTTCAATATAAGGGACTCCATGTTGCACTTCTCCCCTACTTCCTTTTCAAAATATTTTTTAACTAGCTTTTTTTTTCTTCCCCAGATATTCTATATGTTTTTTCATTTTTTTATTTTCTTCCCTCTTAAACATATAAATTCTTTACCACCAGCACTGTCCTAAACACATAAACAATCTTAATATAATATAAACAGCTGTATTATTAACAATAAACATCAAAACCACATAATAGAGGTAACCATAACAGAACATCACATCAAACCAATCCAACCTAACAATAATATCAAACTCAAGACTTAATGCAGATCCAAGCCTTCTGCCGTTACAAATGCCACTGCCGTATCTGCAGAATCAGGAAAATAGTTCTTGAAGTTACATGTTACTCTTAAACTCCTCAGACAGACCTTTCCGAAAAGTATACCCATCTTATAGAGTGCTGCTTTCGCCTTGTTGAAATCCATATGTTTGTTTGCTCGCTCAGTTGTCAAATCTTGATAAATGCGAATGCCGTTGTCTTTCCATCGCACCTCATGTTTCAGCTTTCCCATCATAATACTCCTTCCTTCGATTAATATCTGCTGAAGCAAACGATCACTGCTATCGGTGGTTGGTTTGCCTGTGAAATCAGGCGAAGTGATCGGTAGGCCCTGTCTAGCTTGAAGGGGTAATTTCCTCTTCTTCACCAAGAGCTCCACAAACTTTCCTTTTTTTTAAATGTCTTTTATTACAAACATGTATAAAAACAGGTTACAACAAATAAACACCCTGGGAAACATACTTCCCAATAATCAACTAGACAGTTCGGACAACTTTTTCCCCTTCCCCCCCTGCCAATCCCCCCTCACGACGAACAGCTCCTCAAACACGGTCACAAACATCCCCCTTTTCTCAACCCCTCTGTTGAGCCCTGTAACTCATACTTTATCTTCTCAAACCACAGGAAGTCATACAGGTCACCAAACCAAGCCGCTACCCCCCATGGTGATGTCGACTCCACTCCAGTAAAATATACCGCTGATATGGTCCCTCATGGAAGGTTGGTGCAAAAGATTAGATCACATGGGGTCAGGGGTGAACTAGCTGGATGGATCCAGAACTGGCTTGGCCATGGAATTATATGTTCGGCAGGTCGGTTTGGTGTGGACTGCGCTTGATGCAGTGATGCGAGTAACAGACCTCTAACACTGTAGAAGATCCAACACGGTTTTATTGAACGATAGAACTAACATACATATTTAACTGTGGGTCGACACTATACTGAACTGACTGGAGACCCTGTACTAGCCTGACCAGACTTACTAGCTACCGCATGGTGTTTGCACTGTGCTAGCTCGTGGACTCTGACTGTCTCAGAGGCTGGGTCCAGAGAGAGCGGGAAACCTTGTGCTCTTTGGCTTTATAGTGGTGGTGCCCTGTCTGGTGATTGGCTGCACTGTGCTGTGCGCTTACTGGTCATCCTGTGTGTCAATCACTGCCTGTCTGCACTTCATTATATACATGCGTGGATATTATGACATAGAAGATGGAGGGTAGCAGTGGAAAGGTGTTTTTCCGAATGGAGGTCTGCAACTAGTGGTGTTCTGCAGCGATCAGTTCTGGGACCTCTGTTCCTCGTAATATATGTAAATGACTTGGAAGAAAACATTGCAGGTCTGATTAGCAAGTTTGCGGATGGTGCTAAGATTGTAGGAGTTGTGGATAGTGATGAAGATTGTCAGAGAATACAACAGGATATAGATAGGCTGCAAAATTGGGCAGAGAAATGGCAGATGACATTTAACCCGGACAAATGCGAGGTGATGCATTTTGGTAGATCCAATTCAGGTGGGAGCTGTAAAATAAATGGCAGAACCACCAGGAGCATAGAGACACAGAGAGATCTGGGCATGCAGATCCACAGATCCTTAAAAGTGGCAGCACAGGTGGAAATGGTGAAGAAAGCATATGGCATGCTCACCTTCAGAGGACGGGGTATCGAGTATAAAAGCTCAAAAATTGTGTTCGAATTACATAGAACGTTGGTTCGGCCACATTTGGAATACTGTGTCCAATTCTGGTCACCGCACTACCAGAAGGAAGTGGAGGCTTTGGAGAGAGTACAGAAAAGGTTTACCAGATGTTGCCTGGTATGGAGGGTATTAGTTATGAGGAGAGATTGAATAAACTGAAATTGTTCTCCCTAGAGAGGCGGAGGCTGTGGGGCGACCTGATAGAAGTTTATAAAATTATTAGGGGTGTGGATAAGGTGAACAGTTGGAGGCTTTTTCACAGGGCGGAAACGACAATTACAAGGGGGCACAGGTTCAAGGTGAGAGGGGAAGGTTCAGTGTAGATGTGCTGTAGCAGTTTTTTTACACAGGGGCTGGTGGTGGCCTGGAATGCACTGCCAAGTGAGGTGGTTGAGGCAGATACGTTAGCAACCGTTAAGACTTATCTGGATAGGCGCATGAACAGACGGGGTATAGAAGGATATAGGTGGTCAAATAGGATACATGATTGGCGCAGGCTTGGAGGCCCGAAGGGCCTGTTCCTGTGCTGTATTGTTCTTTGTTCTTGCCCAAGTCATGTATACCCTGTGTACCACCTTAAACTGTATCAGGCTCATACCTGCGCAGGAGAAGGTCCCAGTTACCCTATGCAGTGCCTCACTCCATACTCCCCAATTGACCTCTCCTCCCAACTTCCCTTCCCATTTCTCCTTGATCTTCGCCGCCCATTCGGCTCCCTGCTCCCCCAGCCACTTGTATATATCCCCAATTCTTCCCTCCCCTTCCACATCCGGAAGCAGCAGTCGCTCCAGCAAGGTGTATCCTGGCAACCTAGGGAACCCCTTCCAGACCTTTTGCGCAAAGCCCCTAACCTGTAGATACCTCAACTCCCTCCCCCGCGGCAGCTCTACCCTCTCCCTTAGCTCCTCCAAACTGGTGAACCCTTCCGCCAAATACAGATCTCTCATCTTGACCAACCCCACATCCCATCTGTATACTCTA
Source organism: Scyliorhinus torazame (assembly GCF_047496885.1). Lineage (NCBI taxonomy): Eukaryota > Metazoa > Chordata > Chondrichthyes > Carcharhiniformes > Scyliorhinidae > Scyliorhinus > Scyliorhinus torazame. The sequence goes on along the minus strand of NC_092722.1, from coordinate 50,357,835 downwards.
TCCATCCTCACTGGCTCAAATCCCTGGCACAGCTGCATTAACACCGACATCCTCTCCACCCAAAAATGCCTCCTCATCTGATTCCAAAATCTTCACCGTGGACTGCACCACCGGGCTCTCTGAATACCTACTTGGCACCATTGGCAACACTTCTGTAACCATAGCCCGTAAAGTGGACCACTTACAAGATTCCTCCTCCATCCTAACCCACTCTATCCCTTCTCCTTCCCACCACCTTATCCACATTCGCTGCCCAATAATAATGAAGCAGGATCAGCAGTGCCAATCCCCCCTGCTGCCTCTGCCTCTGGTAACAGGGTCCTCCCCACCATCGGCACCTTCCCCACCCATACAAAGCTCAAAATAATCGTGTCCATTTTCCGAAAAAATACCTTTCTTTGGTATAAAGATCGGGAGTGCCTGAAAAATAAACAAGAACCTCGGCAGAAGATTCATTTTTACCACTTGGACCCTCCCCCGAAAGTCAACTGCAGTGTATCCCACCTCTTAAGATCCACCCTGGCGACTTCCAGTGGTGGCTATGAAGGAGTACATCACACATTTGGTGGCACCCGCTCGGGTCGGACTTTTGGACCTTTTTCCACGATTTTTTTTTATCGGACTTGATTTGAAAAATCGATGACAGAGGCAATTGGGTACTGGATTCCCACATCGGTGCATGGAGAGGAGGACTAGAAGTGCTCGCAAAGGCAGAAACAGGAGGACAGAGAAGGCTTGGGCGGAAGCTGCAGGGGGAGAAAGCATGGCGGATGACCGGGCCTCTGGCTTGTCGACCCAGCGGTCAACGGAGCAGCTGATGCAATTTATCCAGGAGGGCTTCACCAAGCAGAAGCAGGACCGCTTGGACCCGATTAAAGAGTCAATTGCGCAGCTGGAGCTTGGATTGGATGCCCAAGATCGGGCGATCCAGAAGGTAGAGAAGGCGCTGGCTGAGCAGGAGGAACATCAAACCGCGTCGGGGCTGGAGGTGAGGATGCTGAGAGACCAGCAGAAAAGGCTCCTGGAGAAGGTGGAGAAACTAGAGAATAGGTCCCGCCGGCAGAACTTGAGAATCATTGGGCTCCCGGAGGGGTCCGAAGGTGCGGACGCTGGGGCATACATAGCGGACATGTTTGAGAAGCTGCTGGGGGATGGGGCATTCACCCGACCCTTGGAGGTGGACAGGGCTCACAGAGCACCCGTGAGGAAGCAACGAATTGGAGAAAACCCGAGGGCAATGGTGGTGAGATTCCACAGGTATTTGGATAAGGAGCGTATATTGAAGTGGGCCAAGCAGACACGGAGCTGTAAATGGGAGAACAGTATCCTGCGGATCCATCAGGACCTGAGTGCGGAGGTGGCCAGGAGAAGAGCGGGGTTTAACCAGATCAGGTCGACCCTTTTTAAGAAAATGGTGAAGTTTGGACTGCTGTATCCGGCCCGTCTTTGGGTCACGTACGAGGAGCAATATCTTTATTTCGAGTCACCTGAGGGAGCGCTGGACTTCACGAAAGGGAAAGGACTGGTTGCGGACTGAGAACTTTTGAACTTTGCTGTAATGTTCATGTTTTAAAAAGTTACTCATTTTTTCGTTTTGTGGATGCTATTTGTAATGCCTTCTGTATTGATTTGGGGCCAGTAGCAGAGCTGAGTGAGTTAAAGTTTACATTTGCACTGTTGGGGGATGGAGGTGTTTGTTCAGTTGCAGGATCTCTTATTTGATCTTTTCTTTGTTTAATTTTTTTTTCTCTGTCGGGCAATTGTGTTGGGATTGTCTGTCATTTGAATATGTGTGTATGAGCTGCGGGGAAGGTGAGGAGGGAACAATAGGTGGGAGAATGTCTGGCGCCAGGGGTGGGGGCATCAAGCTAGCTGGGCGGGCTAGCTCAAAGAAACAAAGTGGGGGATGAGCAGATGTTAGGCTTATCAAAAGGGTCGATTTATATCGTGCTGTTCCTAGGGGGGAAAATGTTCTGCTGACGAGGGAGGGACTGTTGCTGAGGGACAGAGAGGAGGTCGGGGGCGGAGGCTGTCTGGGGGCAGGCCGGTGGAGGCACGGGGCGCGGGCTGGAGACTGTCCCAAGAAAGGTGATGGCTGATCGGCGAAGGGGCGATGGGCCCCTCAACTAGGTTGATCACCTGAAATGTACAAGGGCTAAATGGACCGGTCAAGAGGGCACACGTGTTCGTGCATTTGAGTGGACTGAAGGCGGACGTAGTAATGCTGCAGGAGACGTACCTTAGAGTAGCTGACCAGATTAGATTAAGGAAAGGTTGGGTTGGGCACATTTTTCACTCGGGACGGGACTCGAAGACTAGAGGCGTCACGATCCTGATCAACAAGTGGGTGGTGTTTGAGGCAGGAAGAATAGTTTTGGATGTGGGAGGCCAGTGTTGCTCTTTTTAACCTTAGTCTATTTGCTCTGATTACGTCACCTTTGCTCATGAATCGCCAGGTATCTTTATGATATCGCCACATGGTTCAAGTTCAGGTTATGATTAATAATACAGCACACCGCTTAGTAAGGATTAAAACAACGATCATTTATTATATACAACAAGCAATATTAATACCCTAATACTACTTTCTATATAATAAACCTATCACTACTGGCCAATACTTAACTTAGGAAGAGCCAGATGACATCCGGGTGCGGCGATGACCAGCTGAGTCGCACGTTTCGGCAGCTCCCTGTGAAACGGACTTTTGGGCTCTTGATAGGAGCCCCAACGGCAATTTTGACGGCTAAAAACACTGTGCGGTAAACCAGAAGGGAATCCCCCCTGGATACGGATGGAAAAAGGAGGAGAGAGTGGCCAGATTGCAGTGGATCCTTTAGAACAGCGGCAAGGAAGGTGTGGTGTTGGGTGTTCTAACACACAGAAGAGCCAACACAGTTGCATATGGTACAACACTTGTTTATTTAAACTCACTATTTACAACTTGGTCTTTGCACTCTGCACGTGGGGGGCTCCCTGCTTGTGGTGTTTCAACAGCTCTCTCATGCTTCCTTCTCCCCAGACCTACTGACCTCCAGGTGTCGTGCTCGTGCTTTTTATGTGGTTGGTGTTCTTGTCTGTGATTGGTTGTGGTGTTGTGTACTCTGATTTGCCTGTTAGTGTGTCCATCATGATGTGTGTGTTTGAATATCATGACATCCCCCCTTTTTACAAAGATATGTGCCTACGTGGTAATAAATATGATCGTGACGTGAGTGCATCTAAGAGTGTGTGTGTGTCGTGTGCAGCATGTGTCTATGACGGAACTATGTACATGGGGCGATGTCGAGTGCGTCACATGAATCCAGTTGTACCATAACATAACAGAAATGCGAACGAGAGAAGAAGAAAAAAAATTTTGAACAGTTGTCCAGTCAGACGACATCTGGAACGATAAACAACAACAGGTTATCATGTAAAATTGTCCAACTTATTAAACATATGAACTGTATTATAAGTCCATTCTAATGGGTTTGCGACGAATTCGGGTTGACCGCCTTAAGGGTGGATCAAGAACCACCGGCTGCTGTGCAGGCATGGCCATGGGTGGCGATGGAAAGGGCGTGATGTGCGGCAGCTCCACAAAGTCATCCTCGGAAGCCTGTTGAGGATCTGGCGTGTTGTGTGGCTGTGAACGTGGAAGTCGGCGAAGGGCGCGCCGATTGCGGCGACGCACGGAACCATCCGGCATGCGAACCAGGAACGAGCGGGGAGCCACTTGTCGGAGGACTTCGGCCGGTGCTGACCAGCCACCATACGGTTGATGGACGCGTACTTTGTCTCCGGAGGACAGGGGGGGCAGGTCCGTCGCTCGTGTGTCGTACCGACCTTTCTGGCGATCACGCTGCAGTTGCATGTCCCGAAGAACCGCCTCATGGTCTGTTGTCGGTGCCAGGACGGAAGGTACCGTCGTCCTGAGGGAGCGACCCATTAGTAGCTGCGCTGGCGAGAGGCCCGTGGATAACGGGGCCGATCGATAGGCCAGCAAGGCAAGGTTAAAGTCCGATCCGGCATCAGCCGCCTTGCACAGGAGCCGCTTTGCGATGTGGACACCCTTTTCAGCCTTCCCGTTCGATTGTGGATGCAGAGGGCTGGATGTCACATGAGTGAAACCATATGCTGCGGCAAAGGACGACCATTCACGGCTGGCAAAACAAGGTCCATTGTCTGACATGACAGTCCTTGGAATGCCATGGCGAGCAAACGTTTCCTTGCAGGCCCCAATGACTGCGGACGACGTCAGATCATGGAGAGGCATGACTTCCGGGTAGTTTGAGAAGTAGTCTATAATAACAATGTAATCTCTGCCGAGCGCGTGAAATAGGTCAACACCCACCTTCGCCCAGGGGGACGTCACCATCTCGTGTGGTAGAAGTGTTTCCGGAGGTTGCGCCGGCTGAAACCTCTGACAGGTTGTGCAGTTGAGCACCATGTTGGCTATGTCTTCATTAATACCCGGCCAATATACCGCCGCCCGGGCCCTTCGTCTGCATTTTTCGACACCCAAGTGGCCTTCGTGTAGTTGACGAAGAATCATCTGGCGCACACTGTGTGGAATGACGATCCTATGCGATTTCATAAGGACCCCGTCTATATTGGTGAGATCATCTCGCACATTGTAAAACTGGGGGCACTGCCCTTTTAGCCACCCTTCCGTCATGTGGCGCATCACTCGCTGCAGCAGAGGGTCAGTCGCCGTCTCTGCGCGTATGTGGGCCAGACAAGGATCATCAGCTGGCATATTTGCTGCTGTCAGAGTCACGTGTGCCTCAATTTGACGCACGAACCCCTCCGCATCTGGTGGTGTGCTCACTGCTCGGGAAAGAGTGTCCGCCACTATGAGTTCCTTCCCCGGAGTGTAGATCAGTTCAAAATCGTACCTCCTGAGTTTGAGTAAGATGCGCTGGAGGCGAGGAGTCATGTCGTTCAGGTCTTTGTTAATGATGTTGACCAGGGGGCGGTGGTCAGTTTCGACCGTGAATCGTGGCAGGCCATACACATAGTCGTGGAACTTGTCCAGTCCAGTTAACAAGCCCAGGCATTCTTTTTCGATTTGCGCGTAGCGCTGTTCGGTAGGGGTCATGGCTCGTGAGGCATACGCAACCGGGGCCCATGATGACGTGCTGTCTTTTTGCAGGAGTACCGCTCCAATACCAGATTGGCTGGCGTCTGTTGAGATCTTTGTAGGGCGAGTCGCGTCAAAGAAGGCCAGCACTGGTGCCGTGACCAGTTTGTGCTTGAGCTCCTCCCATTCCTGCTGATGCGACTGGTGCCAGTTGAATTCCGTCGATTTTTTTACGAGATGGCGCATGTTTGTTGTATGAGAAGCCAGGTTGGGAATGAACTTCCCAAGGAAGTTGACCATGCCCAGGAATCTTAAGACAGCCTTCTTGTCAGCCGGTCGTGGCATGGCTGTGATGGCGCTAACCTTGTCTGCATCGGGACGGACCCCGGACCTTGAGATGTGGTCCCCGAGGAATTTCAGCTCCGTCTGGCCGAAAGCACACTTCGCACGGTTGAGACGCAGGCCATTTTGCCGTATGCGGGTGAAGACACGTCGAAGACGATGCATGTGTTCCTGCGGAGTGGTGGACCAAATGATGATATCGTCCACATATACACGTACCCCTTCGATGCCTTCCATCATCTGCTCCATAATGCGGTGGAATACTTCAGATGCCGAAATGATGCCGAATGGCATCCGGTTGTAGCAGAATCTGCCAAAAGGGGTGTTGAATGTGCATAGTCTTCGGCTGGCCGGGTCCAGTTGGATCTGCCAGAATCCTTTGGACGCATCCAATTTAGTGAATATGTTGGCTCGCGCCATCTCGCTGGTGAGGTCTTCTCGTTTTGGGATGGGATAGTGTTCCCGCATGATGTTGTTGTTCAGATCTTTTGGATCTATACATATACGGAGCTCGCCAGAGGGCTTCTTTACACAGACCATGGAGCTGACCCATGGCGTGGGCTCCGTGACCTTGGATAGGACCCCTTGGTCCTGAAGAATCTGCAGTTGTGCCTTGAGGCGGTCTTTGAGAGGCGCAGGAACCCTGCGAGGTGCGTGAACGACAGGGATGGCGTCCGGTCTGAGTCGAATCTTGTACGTGTGTGGCAATGTCCCCATGCCTTCAAAAACCTCCTGGTTGTGAGCGAGGAGGGAATGGAGATTCGCGTGGAACTCAGCATCCGGGAAGTCGGATATCTCATCTGGAGAGAGAGACATGATGCGCTGTACCAGGTGAAGGACCTTACACGCTTGTGCGCCCAGTAACGAGTCCTTTGATGAGCCCACAACTTCGAAGGGGAGTGTGGCCGTGTACCCCTTGTGAGTCACCTGTAGCTGGCAAGATCCTACGGACGGGATAACGTTCCCGTTATAGTCAACCATCTGAAGCCGGGATGGTGTGATGAGTGGTTTGACCTTCATGGCCTGGACTGCAGAGTAAGCAATCAGGTTGGCGGATGCGCCGGTGTCCAGACGGAAGGCGACGCGCGATCGGTTGACCGTCAGGGTGGCACACCACTCATCGTCTGGATTGATGGCATTGACCTTGTTGACATCAATGACGGCAACTCTGAAGTCATCCTGGTCATCTGCATCACTTAACTGGAAGTCTTGATGCGTGGGCTGGACGGTCCTGACTCGTGTGCGAGGTTGTCGAGGATGCGCCGGATCCATGGGTTGAGCCGCACGACAGCGGGCTGCGTAGTGGCCTATCATGGCACATCTGTTGCACTGTTGGTATTTTGCAGGACATTGCCCTTTTAAGTGTAGACCTCCACACTTGCTGCACGTCATGACGTCACGGCGTTCGTTGCGCCACTGCGCATGCGCAGTGCGATCTTGCGGTGGGCGCGCCTGCGCAGTGCGTCCCTCGTTGTGGCCGTTATTCTTGGCGCGCACCTGCGCGGGAGACCGCGAAAAGCGCGGGAAGCGGCCGCTGTCGTCCGGGCCGTGGGGCGGGAAGAAATCGACGGCCTGGATGCGTTCAACGTCGTGGGCGGCCTGGCTTGCCGATTCGACGGCTGGGGACCCCCTCCGTGCCAACTCGGACGCCTGAAATCGGGCAAAACGGCAGGTCGCATTTTCATGGAGGACACAGGCTTCCACAGCAGACGCTAAGGTAAGGCTCTTTATTTTAAGAAGCTGCTGGCGTAGGCCACTGGAGGCAACGCCAAAAACAATCTGGTCCCTGATCATGGACTCTGTGGTGGTGCCGTAACCGCAGGACTGCGCTAGAATCCGGAGGTGCGTCAAAAAGGGTTGAAAAAGCTCCTCCTTACCTTGCAGGCGTTGCTGAAAGATGTATCTTTCGAAAGTTTCGTTTACTTCAGTTTGAAAGTGCTGGTCCATTTTGAGGATGACCGTGTCATATTTGGCCTGGTTTTCGCCTTCCTCGAACACCAGTGAATTAAAGACATCATTTGGGTGGGGGCCTGCGTAGAAGAGGAGCATTGCAATCTTCGAATCATCCGAGACATTCTGTTTTTCGGTGGCACGGATGTACAGGTCAAATCGCTGCCTGTAGAGCTTCCAGTTGGTGCCTAGGTTCCCCGTGACTTGCATCGGCTGCGGTTTGCCGGTGTGGTCCATGTCCAGAATGGCAGGTTGGTAGGCAGGTATCGATCCACTCCTGTACCATGTGGTGTTGGGTGTTCTAACACACAGAAGAGCCAACACAGTTGCATATGGTACAACACTTGTTTATTTAAACTCACTATTTACAACTTGGTCTTTGCACTCTGCACGTGGGGGGCTCCCTGCTTGTGGTGTTTCAACAGCTCTCTCATGCTTCCTTCTCCCCAGACCTACTGACCTCCAGGTGTCGTGCTCGTGCTTTTTATGTGGTTGGTGTTCTTGTCTGTGATTGGTTGTGGTGTTGTGTACTCTGATTTGCCTGTTAGTGTGTCCATCATGATGTGTGTGTTTGAATATCATGACAGAAGGCAAGCAAAAACCAAGATGGCGTCGGAAGGTGGCAGTTTAACATGGGGCCCTGAACAACAAGAGTTCTTGAAATGCTGTGTGGAAGAGATAAAAAAGGAAATGAAGAAAGAGCTGTTGGCCCCGATACTACAGGCGATCGAAGGGCTAAAGGAGGAACAAAAGACCCAGGAGCGGGAGCTTCGGGTCGTGAAGGCAAAGGCAGCCGAGAATGAGGACGATATACAGGGCCTGGTGGTGAAGACGGAGACGCAGGAGGCACATCAGAAACGATGTGTGGAAAGGTTGGAGGCACTGGAAAACAACGCAAGGAGGAACAACCTGAGGATTCTTGGTCTTCCTGAAGGTGTGGAGGGAGCGGACGTCGGGGCATATGTGAGCACGATGCTGCACTCGTTAATGGGAGCGGAGGCCCCGGCGGGTCCGTTGGAGGTGGAGGGAGCATACCGAGTGATGGCGCGAGGACCGAGAGCAGGAGAAATTCCCAGAGCCATAGTGGTGAGATTCCTCCGTTTTAAGGATAGAGAAATGGTCCTTAGATGGGCGAAGAAAACTCGGAGCAGTAAATGGGAGAACGCGGTGATCCGCGTTTATCAAGACTGGAGTGCGGAGGTGGCGAGAAGGAGGGCGAGCTTTAATCGGGCCAAGGCGGTGCTTCATAAAAAGAAGATAAAATTTGGAATGCTGCAACCGGCAAGACTGTGGGTCACATATCGAGGGAGGCACCACTACTTTGAGACGGCGGATGAAGCGTGGACTTTTATTGTGGAAGAAAAACTGGAATGAGCGGGTTATTAAAAAGAACGTTCGAACAAAGTGGTGGGGCGAATGTGGGGGGCAAAGAGGGGTTTTATGTACTAATCCTGCGATGTGGTAACTTTTCTCTCTCCCACAGGTGGTGATGGGGGGAGGAGGGGAGGTGGAGGAGATGGGGCGTTGGCCATTGGGGGCGGGGCCAAGGGAGAAGCGCGGGCTTGGTTCCCGCGCTATGATAATCATGGCGGGAATAGAGAAGCAGGAAGGAGGGGGCGTCGCACGGTGCGAGCCGAGGTCACGGGGGGAAGCCAAGGTCAGCCAGAGTTTGCTGACTTCTGGGAGCAACATGGGGGGAGTAATTACGCTAGCGGGGGATCTAGCGGGGGGGGTGGGAGGGGGGAATTACTGGGTTGCTGCTGCTGGGGAGAGGGGGGAGCTGGTATGGGAGAGGATGGGCGGGGGGGCACCGCCTGGGGGAGATACAGCTGCGTGGGAACTGGGTGAGGAGCTGGAAAAAGGTGATGGCTAATCGACAAGGGGGGGGGGGGGGGTAGGAAGCCCCCCAACTCGGCTGATCACGTGGAACGTGAGAGGGCTGAACGGGCCGATAAAGAGGGCACGGGTACTCGCACACCTTAAGAAACTTAAGGCAGATGTGGTTATGTTACAGGAAACGCACCTGAAACTGATAGACCAGGTTAGGCTACGCAAAGGATGGGTGGGGCAGGTGTTCCATTCGGGGCTAGATGCGAAAAACAGGGGGGTGGCTATATTAGTGGGGAAGCGGGTAATGTTCGAGGCAAAGACTATAGTGGCGGATAACGGGGGCAGATACGTGATGGTGAGTGGCAAATACAGGGGGAGACGGTGGTTTTGGTAAACGTATATGCCCCGAACTGGGATGATGCCAATTTTATGAGGCGGATGCTAGGACGCATTCCGGACCTAGAGATGGGAAAGCTGATAATGGGGGGAGATTTTAATACGGTGTTGGAACCAGGGCTGGATAGGTCGAAGTCCAGGACTGGAAGGAGGCCGGCAGCAGCCAAGGTACTTAAAGATTTTATGGAGCAGATGGGAGGTGTAGACCCGTGGAGATTTAGCAGACCTAGGAGTAAGGAGTTCTCGTTTTTCTCCTATGTCCATAAAGTCTACTCGCGAATAGACTTTTTTGTGCTGGGTAGGGCATTGATCCCGAAGGTGAGGGGAACGGAGTATACGGCTATAGCCATTTCGGATCACGCTCCACACTGGGTGGACTTGGAGATAGGGGAGGAAACAGGAGGGCGCCCACCCTGGAGAATGGACATGGCAGATGAGGGGGTGTGTCTAAGGGTGAGGGGGTGCATTGAAAAGTACTTGGAACTCAATGATAATGGGGAGGTCCAGGTGGGAGTGGTCTGGGAGGCGTTGAAGGCGGTGGTTAGAGGGGAGCTGATATCAATAAGGGCACATAAAGGGAAGCAGGAGAGTAAGGAACGGGAGCGGTTGCTGCAAGAACTTTTGAGGGTGGACAGACAATATGCGGAAGCACCGGAGGAGGGACTGTACAGGGAAAGGCAAAGGCTACATGTAGAATTTGACTTGCTGACTACAGGCACTGCAGAGGCACAATGGAGGAAGGCACAGGGTGTACAGTACGAATATGGGGAGAAGGCGAGCAGGTTGCTGGCACACCAATTGAGGAAAAGGGGAGCAGCGAGGGAAATAGGGGGAGTGAGGGATGAGGAAGGAGAGATGGAGCGGGGAGCGGAGAGAGTGAATGGAGTGTTCAAGACATTTTATAAAAAATTATATGAAGCTCAACCCCCGGATGGGAGGGAGAGAATGATGGGCTTCTTGGATCGGCTGGAATTTCCCAAGGTGGAAGAGCAGGAAAGGGTGGGACTGGGAGCACAGATCGAGGTAGAAGAAGTGGTGAAAGGAATTAGGAGCATGCAGGCGGGAAAGGCCCCGGGACCGGATGGATTCCCAGTCGAATTCTATAGAAAATATGTGGACTTGCTCGCCCCGGTACTGACGAGGACCTTTAATGAGGCAAAGGAAAGGGGACAACTGCCCCCGACTATGTCTGAAGCAACGATATCGCTTCTCTTAAAGAAGGAAAAGGACCCGCTACAATGCGGGTCCTATAGACCTATTTCCCTCCTAAATGTAGATGCCAAGGTCCTGGCCAAGGTAATGGCAATGAGAATAGAGGAATGTGTCCCGGGGGTGGTCCACGAGGACCAAACTGGGTTTGTGAAGGGGAGACAGCTGAACACGAATATACGGAGGTTGTTAGGGGTAATGATGATGGCCCCACCAGAGGGAGAAACGGAGATAGTAGTGGCGATGGATGCCGAGAAAGCATTTGATAGAGTGGAGTGGGATTATTTGTGGGAGGTGTTGAGGAGATTTGGTTTTGGAGAGGGGTATGTTAGATGGGTGCAGCTGTTGTATAGGGCCCCAGTGGCGAGCGTGGTCACGAATGGACGGGGATCTGCATATTTTCGGCTCCATAGAGGGACAAGGCAGGGATGCCCTCTGTCCCCATTATTGTTTGCACTGGCGATTGAGCCCCTGGCGATAGCGTTGAGGGGTTCCAAGAAGTGGAGGGGAGTACTTAGGGGAGGAGAAGAGCACCGGGTATCTTTGTATGCGGACGATTTGCTACTATACGTGGCGGACCCGGCGGAGGGGATGCCAGAAATAATGCGGATACTTGGGGAGTTTGGGGATTTTTCAGGGTATAAATTGAACATGGGGAAAAGTGAGTTGTTTGTGGTGCATCCAGGGGAGCAGAGTAGAGAAATAGAGGACCTACCGCTGAGGAAGGTAACAAGGGACTTTCGTTACCTGGGGATCCAGATAGCTAAGAATTGGGGCACATTGCATAGGTTAAATTTAACGCGGTTGGTGGAACAGATGGAGGAGGATTTCAAGAGATGGGATATGGTATCCCTGTCAATGGCAGGGAGGGTGCAGGCGGTTAAGATGGTGGTCCTCCCGAGATTCCTCTTTGTGTTTCAGTGCCTCCCGGTGGTGATCACGAAGGCTTTTTTTAAAAGGATTGAAAAGAGCATCATGGGTTTTGTGTGGGCCGGGAAGACCCCGAGAGTGAGGAAGGGATTCTTACAGCGTAGCAGGGATAGGGGGCGCTGGCACTACCGAGCCTAAGTGAGTATTATTGGGCCGCTAATATTTCAATGGTGAGTAAGTGGATGGGAGAGGAGGAGGGAGCGGCGTGGAAGAGATTAGAGAGGGCGTCCTGTAGGGGGACTAGCCTACAGGCTATGGTGACAGCCCCATTGCCGTTCTCACCGAGGAACTACACCACAAGCCCGGTGGTGGTGGCTACACTGAAGATTTGGGGACAGTGGAGACGGCATAGGGGAAAGACTGGAGCCTTGGGGGGGTCCCCGATAAGAAACAACCATAGGTTTGCCCCGGGGGGGAATGGATGGGGGATATGGAATGTGGCAAAGAGCAGGAATAACGCAACTGAAGATCTGTTTGTGGATGGGAAGTTCGCGAGTCTGGGAGCGCTGACCGAGAAATATGGGTTGCCCCAAGGGAATGCATTCAGGTATATGCAACTGAGGGCTTTTGCGAGGCAACAGGTGAGGGAATTCCCGCAGCTCCCGACACAAGAGGTGCAGGACAGAGTGATCTCAAAGACATGGGTGGGGGATGGTAAGGTGTCAGATATATATAGGGAAATGAGGGACGAAGGGGAGACTATGGTAGATGAACTAAAAGGGAAATGGGAAGAAGAGCTGGGGGAGGAGATCGAGGAGGGGCTGTGGGCAGATGCCCTAAGCAGGGTAAACTCGTCGTCCTCGTGTGCCAGGCTAAGCCTGATTCAGTTTAAGGTATTACACAAGGCACATATGACTGGAGCACGGCTCAGTAAATTTTTTGGGGTGGAGGATAGGTGTGCGAGGTGCTCGAGAAGCCCAGCGAATCATACCCATATGTTTTGGTCATGCCCGGCACTACAGAGGTTTTGGATGGGGGTGACAAAGGTGCTTTCAAAAGTAGTAGGAGTCCGGGTCGAACCAAGCTGGGGGTTGGCTATATTTGGGGTTGCACAAGAGCCGGGAGTGCAGGAGGCGAGAGAGGCCGATGTTTTGGCCTTTGCGTCCCTAGTAGCCCGGCGCAGGATATTGCTAATGTGGAAAGAAGCCAAGCCCCTGGGGGTGGAGACCTGGATAAATGACATGGCGGGGTTTATAAAGCTAGAGCGGATTAAGTTCGTCCTAAGGGGGTCGGCTCAAGGGCTCACCAGGCGGTGGCAACCGTTCGTCGAATACCTCGCAGAAAGATAGACGGAATGGGAAAAAGAAGGCAGCAGCAGCAGCCCAGGATCGGGGGGGGGGGGGGGGGGTGGGGGGGGGGGGAGAGAGGGGTGGGGGGGGGGGGGGGGGAGAGGGGTGGGGGGGGGGAGGAGGAACCAGAAGGACTCTCAGGGTTGTTAATATATACTGTATAGTATGTATAGGTCGTTGCTACAGATAATTATATATTGGACTGTTAAATTATATTTTTGGAGAGTGTTACTTGTGACAAGGCAGTTGCCAATTAGGGCTAGTTTTCATTTTTGTTATTTATTATTTATTCATTTTTTGTTTATAAAATAGGTCATTGTTATTTGTGTTGTTATAATATTGTGTAAAGAATGCACAATGTACTGTGTTGGTTGACCAAAAATTTTCAATAAAATATTTAATTTAAAAAAAACTTAGGAAGAGCCCACCAGGTCAGGGAAACGAATGGCTTGTCCAATCAGATCTGGCCCGCGGGATTCAAAAGGCTGCTACAGGTCGGTGGCTAGGTGTCTCTACCGGATAGCGATCGCTGGATTCAAACTTACTGTTGCCGGTGGCTGGTCTTGAGAAGGTCTCGAGCAGGCGAAGATGAGAGAGAGAGAGATCTGAACTTGGACCCCGCCTCCCGGGGCGGCCCTTGACCCCGAGTCCCAAGTGATTGGATCTGTCCCCAATCTCTGGGGTCAATGTGTCCAATGGTGAGGCGATTCCTCGATCGGGGGGTGGTCGCTCACCTGTCTTTGTTTCGGCCACTGCAGGCACCGACAGGTCTGGCCCGGTATTCAATTGCTAATATGTTGCAATTGTTCCCGGGGATAGCCGATTTAACTGTGGATGTCTGAATAGATGGGCTGCAAACAGTCCTGAATGCAACTGCAAATACCTGGGTTGATGGGCTGTTGATAGCCCTGAGTATCGATCTGGGCTAACTTCCCAGAGCCGAATATGCAATACTGTCTGCAGCTGCCTGCTTGTGTCTTCTTAGCTGCTTTTCCCAGCAGTCTTTCGGGTTAGCCATTTTAAACTGGGTTTTGGCCAGATTAATCGGAACACAGCCATTTTACGTGGCTACACCAGTACATTATGGTCAGTGTGAAATTGTAGGGGGTGCAGGTGGTACTAGTAAATATCTATGCACCAAATTGGGATGATGTGGAGTTTTTAAAGAGGATGCTGGGGAAGATACCGGACCTGGATTTGCATAAGTTGGTCATGGGAGGGGACATTGTTATGGGTCAGGGTTTAGAGAACCCCAAAGTGTATCATGGAGTTCACAACTTTTAATAGATTGTGGTATGGGGAGCACACGGCCCACTCTACAGGTGTGGTACAGCAGAAATGGAAAAGTATTTTTTAAAGCAAAACAATGTTTATTCTATGAACTCAAGTTAACCTTTTTAAAACATACAGTGAACATCTTAGCAACCATCAATTCAAATATAACCCCCAAAGACTACAACACTAAGTGACCCTTAAGCTGTCCTTTTAACATCCATAAAACTTTTTTAAAAAACCTTTAAACAGGTGAAAGTCACTACTGAGAGCAGTTATTAGTTTTAAATCACCAAAGGATCGATTTACAGTCTTTAGATTACAGAGAGAGCGTCTCATACACCTTCAGGCTGTGACTTAAGCTATCCAGTCCTGAAAACGAAACTAAAACACACCCTGCAGCAAACAGCCTAAAACGAAAGTAAAAGGTTGACAGACAGCCCAGCTCCACCCACACTCTGACATCACTGATAAACACCCATTTCTTAAAGGTACATTTCTTAAACACTCATTTCTTAAAGGTACTCTCACATGACAACTTCAACACAGTTATTGACCCTGGTTTAGACCGGTCAAGCTCAAAAACGGGCAGGGTGCCAACAATGGCAAAGGAACTAAAAAAGTTCATGGAGCAGATGGGGGGGAGGGGGGGGAGGATCCATGGAGATTTGGGCAGCCGAGGGCGAAGGAGTTCTCCTTCTACTCACACTTGCATAAAGTGTACTCCCGGATTGATTTCTTTATTCTGAGCAGGGCCTCACTGACGGGGGTGGTGGAGGCGGGGTACTCGGCGATCACAATCTCAGACTATGCCCCTCACTGGGTGACCTACAGGTTGGTAAAGACAGTAACCAGCACCCGCACTGGGGGTTAGACGTGGGTCTTTTAGCTGATGAAGAGGTGTGCGGGCGGCTGAGGAAATGTATTCAGAACTACCTGGAAGTCAACGACAGAGAGGAAATTTCGGTAGCGGTAGTCTGGGAAGCACTGAAGGCGGTGGTTAAAGGGGGGTTGGTCTCGATACGGGCCTACAGAGAGAAGGTAGACAGGGCAGAGACGGACAGACTGGTAAAGGAGATACTACAGGTCGACAGGAGGTATGCGGAGACCCCAGAGGCAGGGCTTCTAAGGGAACGGCGGAGGCTACAGGCAGAGTTCAGCTTATTAACCACAGGGAGGGCGGTGGAGCAGCTGAGAAAGGCAAGGGGGGCGATTTATGAGCATGGAGAGAAGGCCAGCAGAATGCTTGCATAGCAGCTTAGAAAGAGGGAGGCAGCCAGGGAGATAGGGAAAGTAAAGGATGGAGATGTGAACCTGGTTGGAGACACAGCAGGGGTGAATGAGGCGTTTAAGGAGTTTTACAGTAGGCTGTATGGGTCGGAACCCCCAACGGGGCCGGAGGGGATGAGGCACTTCCTAGGGGGGCTGAATTTCCCGAAGGTGGACGGGGAGCTGGCAGGAGGGCTGGGGGCCCCGATTGGGATGGAAGAGATAGCGGAGGGTCTAAAGGTCATGCAATCGGGTGAAGCCCCGTGGCGGACAGGTACCCAGTGGAGTTCTATAAAAAGTTCTCTGGGATACAGGGGCCATTGTTGATGAGGACATTAAATGAGGCAAGGGAGAGACGGGTGCTTCCCCCGACAATGTCACAGGCCACGATTTTGCTGATGCTGAAGTGGGACAAGAACCCGGAGCTGTGTGGATCCGACAGGCCGATATCCTTGTTGAATGTGGACGCTAAACTGCTGGCCAAAATTTTGTCCTCTAGGATTGAGGATTGTATTCTGGACGTTATTGGGGAGGACCAGACGGGGTTTGTTAAGGGAAGGCAGTTGGTGGCTAATGTAAGAAGGTTGTTAATGTGATCATGATGCCCCCGGAGGGTAGGGAGGTGGAGGTAGTGGTTGCAATGGGCGCAGAGAAGGCCTTTGATCGAGTAGAATGGGAATATCTGTGGGAGGTACTGGGACGGTTCGGATTTAGACGGGGCTTTATTGACTGGGTCAGGTTGCTGTATCAGGCTCCTTTGGCAAGTGTACAGACGAATAGGGCAACATTGGACTATTTTAGGCTGCATCGGGAGACGAGACAGGGATGCCCCCTCTCCCCACTGTTGTTTGTGTTAGCCATAGAGCTGTTGGCAATTGCGCTGAGAGCCTCAAGGGGCTGGTCCAGGGGGGAGTGGAGCACAGAGTCTCGTTTTACGCAGACGACCTGCTATTGTATGTATCGGATCCAGCAGAGGGGATGGAAGAAATCATGAGGATTCTGGGGGAATTTGGCCGGTTTTCGGGGTATAAACTAAAAATGGGGAAAAGTGAGATGTTTGCGGTCCAGGCGAGGGGACAGGAAAGGCTACTGGGGGAACTGCTGTTTCGGGTGGTACGGGGAAGCTTTAGGTATCTAGGCATCCAAGTGGCGCAGGAATGGGAACAGCTGCACAAACTGAATCTGGCCCGACTAGTAGACCAAATGAGGGCCGATTTTCGGAGGTGGGAAGCGCTCCCGCTGTCACTAGCCGGGAGGGTGCAGGCGGTGAAGATGACGGTCCTCCCGAGATTCCTGTTTGTGTTTCAGTGTCTCCCCATCTTTATCCCGCGGTCCTTTTTTAAACGGGTCAACAAAATGATCACTGGCTTTGTATGGGCGGGCAAGACTCTGCGAGTAAAGAGGGGGATGCTCGCGCGGAGCCAGGGAGAGGGCAGGCTGGCGTTGCCAAACTCCAGTAACTACTATTGGGCGGGAACTATAGCCATGATCAGGAAGTGGGTGGTGGGGGGAGGGTCGGCATGGGAGCGTATGAGGCGGCTTCATGTAAGGACACCAGCTTAGGGGTGTTGATAACGGCGCCTCTACCGTTCCCGCCGGCACAGTACTCCACTCCAGGGGCTGGTTTAGCACACTGGGCTAAATAGCTGGCTTTTAAAGCAGACCAAGGCAGGGCAGCAGCATGGTTCAATTCCCGTACCTGCCTCCCTGAACAGGCGCCAGAATGTGGCGACTAGGGGCTTTTCACAGTAACTTCATTGAAGCCTACTTGTGACAATAAGCAATTTTCATTTTCATCAGCCCCATGCTGGTGGTGGCCTTGAGAGTCTGGGGGCGATGGAGGAGGCATGTGGGAGCATCGGGGTGGCCTCCAATTTGTAATAATCACCGGTTTGCCCCGGGAAGGATGGACGGGGGGGTTTCGGCGATGCCAGAGAGCAGGGATTGTGAGGATGGGGGATATGTTTATAGAGGGAGCTTTCCTAGCTTGAGGGAGCTGGAGGAGAAATTTGGATTGGCGAGGGGAAACAAATTCAGGTACCTGCAGGTGCGGGACTTCCTACGCAGGCAGCTTTCAACCTTCCTGATCCTACCACCAAGGGGGATACAGGACAGGGTAGTTTTCAGAGGGTGGGTGTGAGAAGGGAGGGTCTCTGACATTTACAAGGATCTTATGGAGTCAGAGGAGACGCAGACTGGGGTGCTGAAGCGCAAGTGGGAAGAGGAGTTCGGAGGAGAGATAGAGGATGCTCCATGGGCGGACGCGTTGAGTAGAGTCAACACGTCCACAACATGTGCCAGGCTCAGCCTGATACAATTCAAGGGCGTTCACCGGGCTCACATGACAGTGGCCCGGATGAGCAGGTTCTTTGGGGTAGAAGGTAGGTGTGCAAAGTGTGCGGGAGGGCCAGCGAACCATGTCCACATGTTCTGGACATGGCCAAAGCTTAGGGGATTCTGGCAGGGTTTTACAGATGTCATGTCCACAGTGTTAAAAACAAGGGTGGCACCGAGTCCAGAGGTGGTGATTTTTGTGGTGTCGTAAGATCCGGGAATCCAGGAGGAGAAAGAGGCGGACGTTCTGGCCTTTGCTTCCCTGGCAGCCCGGAGACGGATACTATTAGCTTCGAGGGACTCAAAGCCCCCGAAGTCGGAGACCTGGCTCACTGACATGGCTAGCTTTCTCTGTTTGGAGAAAATCAAGTTCGCCCTTAGAGGGTCAATGTTAGGGTTTGTCCGGAGGTGGCAGCCGTTCGTCGACTTCTTTGCAGAAAATTAATCGTCAGCAGAAGGAGGCGGGGGGTTAGTTTAGCTTAGAGTAGGGGATTAATAAAGGTGGGACCTGTAAGGGAGGGAGACGACTTTTGCACTATGTTTATAGATTCATGTATATTGTTTATTTTGTTGTCGCTGTAAAACCAAAAAATACCTCAATAAAATGTTTATTAAAAAAAAAGATCCACCCTGGCCTTTTCCACCAGCTTTCGACTATGACACTCATGCTCACTATCCTCAGCACTACCCTCAGACTGTATGTTTCTCTTTACATCTGCCAATTTTAGCTGACTGTCATGTTTCAAGGCCATTTTCTGAAGTTGAAAGCCTCTTTTTCTTTTTCCCTGATCTGTATCTCCCTTTCTCTTTATTTTTGTTCTCCTAAGGCTATTCCTTCTTTTTCCCTTTATTCTCTCTCCTTTTCTTTCCCCCTCATTTCGTATCCCAGCTGCTTTAATTGTTTTTTATGTTCAAGCTGCTTGATCTGGTGGTAGGTAGCATGGTGGTGGGCAGCACGGTAGCATAGTGGTTAGCACAATTGCTTCACAGCTCCAGGGTCCCAGATTCGATTCCCGGCTGGGTCACTGTCTGTGCGGAGTCTACACGTTCTCCCCGTGTCTGCGTGGGTTTTCTCAGGGTGCTCCGGTTTCCTCCCACAGTCCAAAGATGTGCGGGTTAGGTGGATTGGCCATGCTAAATTGCCCTTCGTGCCCAAAAAAGGTTAAGTGGGGATTCCTGGGTTACGGGAATAGGGTTGATACATGAATTGAGTAGGGTGCTCTTTGTAAGGGCCGGTGCAGACTCGATGGGCCGCATGGCCTCCTTCTGCACTGTAAATTCTATGATTCTATGATCTGTAATTGAATTCTTGCCATTTCCAATGATTCTGACTGTGTCTCAGGCAATTTTAAATGCTCAGCTACCACCGCAATTACCTCTTCTTTTTCTGTTTTATCAGGCAATGTTAACTGCAATGTTTTTCCCAAATCTAAAAGTCTTTTTTTAGTCTCTGTTTGTAAGGTACTGCGTATGACCTTCTCCACCCCCAAAAACCTCTGAGCCTCTGAAAGAACCATTGTCCATAACACACTCCCTACTTAAACTGGAATACCACACCTGAAAAGCAAACACAAATATGTTCACCCCTCACTGTCTTGAAGTTCACTAAGCCAACCCAATAATGAAAGGTAGACTTTTATCCCGGACGAGCCCCAAATTTGTTATGGGCCAGGGTTTAACAAAGAACATAGAAAAGTACAGCACAGAAACAGGCCCTTCGGCCCTCCAAGCCTGTGCCAACCATGCTGCCCGTCTAAACTACAATCTTCTACACTTCCGGGGTCCGTATCCCTCTATTCCCATCCTATTCATATATTTGTCGAGATGCCCTTTAAACGTCACTATCGTCCCTGCTTCCACCACCTCCTCCGGCAACGAGTTCCAGGCACCCACTACCCTCTGTGTAAAATA
Organism: Scyliorhinus torazame; assembly: GCF_047496885.1. Taxonomy (NCBI): domain Eukaryota; kingdom Metazoa; phylum Chordata; class Chondrichthyes; order Carcharhiniformes; family Scyliorhinidae; genus Scyliorhinus; species Scyliorhinus torazame. The sequence goes on along the minus strand of NC_092722.1, from coordinate 50,338,038 downwards.
TTTGCCTCGTACATCTCTAAACCTTGCCCCTCGCACCCCTTGCCCCTGGTAATTGACCCCTCTACCCTGGGAAAAAGCCTCTGACTATCCATTCTGTCTATGCCCCTCATAATTTTGTAGACCTCTATCAGGTCGCCCCTCAACCTCCATCATTCCAGTTAGAACAAACCGAGTTTATTCAACCTCTCTTCATAGTTAATGCCCACCATACCAGGCAACATCCTGGTAAATCTCTTCTGCACCCTCTCTAAAGCATCCACATCTTTCTGGTAGTGTGGCGACCAGAATTGAACACCACACTAAGTGTGGCCTAACTAAGGTTCTATACAGCTGCAACATGACTTGCCAATTTTTATACTCAATGCCCCGGCCAATGAAGGCAAGCATGCCATATGCCTTCTTGACTACCTTCTCCACCTGTGTTGCCCCTTTCAGTGACCTGTGGACATGTACACCTAGATCTCTCTGACTGTCAATAGTCTTGAGGGTTCTACCATTCACTGTATATTCCCTACCTCAATTAGATCTTCCAAAATGCATTACCTCACATTTGTCCAGATTAAACTCCATCTGCCACCTCTCCGCCCAAGTCTCCAAACGAACTAAATCCTGCTGTATTTTCTGACAGTCCTCATCGCTATCCGCAATTCCACCAACCTTTGTGTCGTCTGCAAACTTACTAATCAGACCTGATACATTTTCCTCCAAATCATTTGTATATACTATGAACAACAAAGGGCCCAGCACAGATCCATGCGGAACACCACTAGTCACAGCCCTCCAATCAGAAAAGCACCCTTCCATTGCTACTCTCTGTCTTCTATAACATAGCCAGTTCTGTATCCATCTTGCCAGCTCACCCCTGATCCCGTGTGACTTCACCTTTTGTACCAGTCTTAGAAAACTCCAAAGTATATCACAGAGTTCACCTGACCTTCAACTATTTATTTATTTTGGTTACGATGAGCACAAGGGCCTGCATTTCAGGTGTTATTCAACAGAGGCCTTAAGTACTTTTAATCGAAAACAAGCTTTATTCTACGAATTTAGTTAACATTTTTATAACACACACAGTAAGCATTTTTATCAACTACAAACATAAATACCCCCACACAGCTACAGTACTCTATGTATCACCCTTAATAAATTCCCCCCTTTGACTGTTCCAATTTAATAACAAGATCCCATAAACCATAAACCCCTTTTCATAGGTGTGGCCCAACACACAGCACTCTTACTATCTTTAAGATTTGGTATGGATACACCTGTTTCTTTTCCGAAACAGCAAGTTTGAATTCTTTCCAGAAAACAGTTATCACTTTTAAGTTATCAAGTAATCTGGAAATAGCTTTTAAACTGAAGATAAAGAGACACGTCTTTCCAACCTGTGCAATACAAAACCAGGTCAAACTCAAAGCGAAAGTAAACCTCAGAGCCACAGTTAGCTCCCAACTGAAAAACAAAAGTAAAAACTCAGAGCCACAGCCCAGCTCCACCCACACAATGACATCTCTGAAGCCATGTTATAAGACAAAAATATTTCTTAAAGGGACACTCCTATGACAAGTGCTTCTTCTATCCCTTTCAAAACTTCCCCATGTTCCTGCACTGTCTTTGATTCTCAAAGCCTCCTTCCTATATTGAGGCCAGCGTATCCTCCACTGGGTTTTCATAATTTCTTTACTTCGTCTTTCGAAGTGTTTGGTAAATTGTTTTTCGAATTCAGCAGCCATGATTTCAAAGAGGATATCTACTGTGACAAGTGCATCAGTGCCATCAGACGATTTTATTTCTGCCATTTTGATTGCACTTTTATCTTCATTCTGGACTACTGTGGTAAGCAGAGAAGCAGCACTTGGGGGGGAGGCGTTCCTTTTAACTATTGTGGCAAATGCAGCAGCATTTGATGAGCCGGGGACGGGGGTTCCTTTTAATTACCTTAGTAACATGAGCAGACAATTTAAGTGTCACCGGGACCAATCTTAAGTGATTTTTATTTTGCATCATTCTTTTTATCCCCTTACAAAATTTTTTTTTAATCTCAATTTTTTCCCCCCCTTTAAAAAAAACTACGGAGAAAGAAAAAGAGTGAGAATAGAGAATGTCAAATGGAAGAAACTCTGGTGATTTTTTTTTCCTTTCAAAAAAAGCGAGATTTAAAGAACATCTCCGGTAAAAGTTTTTTAAAGAAAAAGCAGAGCACCACCATCACCAGCCTGGACCTGTGGCGACACAATGGTATACTGGGAAGGAGTTGACCTGGGAGACCGCAACATCGACTCTGGACCCAATGAGGTCCCATGACATCAGGTCAAATACTGGCTAGGAACCCTCCTACTGATTTACAGTACTACATACCGTCCTCCCTCAGCTGATGAATCAGTACCCCTCCATGTTGAACACCATTTGGAGCAAGGGCACAGAATGTATTCTGGGTGGGGGACTTCATGACCATCACCAAGAGTGGCTCGGTAACGCCACTACAGACTGAGCTGGCTGGGTCCTAAACAACATAGCAACATGACTAGGTGTGCGGCAGATGGCGAGGGGAAGCAACAAGAAAAAGATACTTGATCTTATCTTCATCAACCTGCCTGATGCAGATGTATCTGTCCATGACAGTAATGGTAGGAGTGACTACCCCATTTTATTGTGGAGACAAAGTTCCATCTTCACATTGAGCGTACCCTCCATCGTGTTGTGTGCCACTACCATCGTGCTAAATGGGATAGACTTCAAACAGACCCAGAAACTCAAGACTTGGCAACCACGAGGCGCTGTGGGCCATCATCGTCAGCAGAATTATGCTCAACCACAATCTGCAACCTCATGGATCCCCCACTCTGCCATTACTACCGAGTCAGGGGGTCAACCCTGCTTCAATGAAGAGTGCTCACATATTTTCTAAACTCGAAGCAACACTAAACAACTATGTTGCAAAGCTGGCTAATTACTATAAGACATGGTGCCTTCAGCCCACAGCAACAAAACCAGTCACAAGTATATTCGCCTCCACAATGCCAGCACCAAGAGGGAACTCAACATCTCCTTGAATGGCAAGAGATGGAACCATGAACAACATCCTGTTTATCTTGGTGTTACCCTTGACTGAATACTTTTTTTTAAAGGCTGTTTATTAGAATTTCTTCTGAATAATTTAATAATAAGTAGGCTTACATTAACACTGCAATGAAGTTACTGTGAAAAGCCTCTAGTCGCCACATTCCGGCACCTGTTTGGGTCCAAAAAGGGAGAATTCAGAATATCCAATTCACCTAACAAGCACGTGGGTGGAAACTGGAGCACCTGAGGAAACCCACGCAAACGCGGGGAAAATGTGCAGACTCTGCACAGACAGTGACCCAAGCGGGAATTGAACCCGGGTCTCTGGTGCTGTGACCAAGAGAACAGTGATAACGCCTATCCTCAACATGTGGGAAAAATCCACTCATCCTTGCCCTCGTCAAATGCGTCCTGTGTAACACTTTAAACTGAATTAGGCTCAACCGAGCACATGAGGATGTGGTGTGATGGGCCTCGCTCCAAATCCCCCCAGCAAGAATAGGGCCCAATTCACTTTCCCATTTCGCCCTCACACTTTGAGGAGTGGAACTGGAGAGAATATGGCCATATGGGTCCAAAATAGACCCATCACTAAGCCTAGCCAGGGATAGAATCCTCTTAATCAAAGAAGATGGTGGCACCAAAGGAAAGGAAGGAAAAGCTTTACGCGAGAAATCACAAACCTGAAAATACCGAAAAAGGCTGGAGTTGGGCAGCTGGAATTTATCTGCTAAAACCCTAAAACTGGCAAATCTCCCCTCCACTAACAGATCCCAAAAATGCTCCAGATCCTTCCCTTCCCAATGTCATGTAAGAGTACCTTTAAAAATGGGTGTTTATAAATGGGTGTGTATATAATTAGCTGTAGTGAGAGCACCTTTAAGAAATGGGTGTTTAAGTGATGTCAGAGAGTGGGTGGAGCTTTCTGTCAGCTTTTTACTTTCGTTTTTGAGCAGGCTGCAGGGTGTGTTTTAGTTTCGTTTTCAGAGGTGGATAGCTGCAGTCACAGCCAGAAGGTGTATGAATCTCTCTCTGTAATCTAAAGACTGTAAATCGATCCTGGGGATTTAAAACGAATAACAGTCGTGACTTTAACCTGATGTGCTTCTGATCAAGGTTTTGTTTTTAAGTCGTATGGATGTTAAAAAGGAAAGCTTAAAGGTTTACTTAGTGTTGTAGTCTTTGGGGGTTGTATTTGAATTAATGGTTGCTAAGATGTTCACTGTTTGTTTTAAAAAAGTTAACTTGAGTTCATAGAATAAACATTGTTTTGCTTTCAAAAATACTTTTCCATTTCTGCTGTACCACACCTGTAGAGTGGGCCGTGTGCTCCCCATACCACAATCTATTAAAAGTTGTGGGTCAGGTGAACTCCATGATACAATTTGGGGTTCTCTAAACCCTGGCCCATAACACCAAGATTTAAATGTTGGGTCCAAACCAGAAGATAGGAAAAGGTAATTGTTACAAATAGGGGCCAGTGAAGACAAGGAAAGAAGCTTAAAGTGCTGTCTAAAATTATTCCAAATTCTCAGAGAGGAGACCACCACTGGGTTTGAGGAAAACGTAGTGGGGGAAAAGGGCAATGGTGCAGTGACTGTGGCAAGAAGAGTAGAAGTCATGCAGGAGCGAGCCTCCATTTGTCCCGAAATAGAATCAGGGTCACTGACCCACAACAACATTCTTTGAATGTTAGCGGCCCAGTAATAAAACAATAAATTGGAGAGAGCCAATAACTTCCCCAAAAGATAACGTCCCTGATTGAGCTTGCCTCCCAGGTGTGAGGGCGAAATGGGAAAGCGAATTGGGCCCTATTCTTGCTAGTGAGGTTCGGAGCGAGGCCCTTCACACAGTCAACACCACGACCTCATGTGCGCGGTTGAGCCTAATTCAGTTTAAAGTGTTACACAGGATGCACTTGACTAGGGCAAGGACGAGTGTTTTTTTCCCCAAATGTTGAGGATAGGTGTGAAATCCCCCGACATGATTTGTTGGTGTTTCTCAAACACTTTTGCCGAAATACTAGTGAGAGCCTCGGTCGTTAGTGGAGTCGGCGAAGAGAAAGAAATCGACTCCGCCATCTTACTTCCCGTTGAGCCCGGAGAGGTTTCAGTCTGTCGACGGTTTTGTGCTCAAATATTTCTTAATTTTGTTTTTTCTGGGCATCTCAGCAATGAGAGAACGCAATCCTGATAACTTTCATGAGTTTCCAAGGAATAAACAACCAGTGGCGCAAAAAAAAAAGAGCAAAAAGATCAGTTCTCCAGCGGGAGCCACCTCATGCATCTCCAGAAGTCCCCTTTGGCTGAATACAAACATAAAAGAAACAGCTGAGCAAGGCATCAGCAAAGATCAAAAGGTGAAACAACCTCCTTCGCAAGGGCAGCATTAGCACTGGTGGTGCATTAGCACTGCTGCCTCACGGCGCCGAGGACCCAGGTTCAATCTCGGCCCCGGGTCACTGTCCATATGGCGTTTATACAATCTCCCATGTCTGCCTGGGTCTCACCCCCAGAATCCAAATACTCTTGAGGGTTCTACCATTCACTGTATATTCCCTACCTGCATTAGACCTTCCAAAATGCATTACCTCACATTTGTCCGGATTAAACCCCATCTGCCATCTCTCCGCCTAAGTCTCCAAACAACCAAAATCCTGCTGTATCTTCTGACAGTCCTCATCGTTATCCGCAATTCCACCAACCTTTGTGTCGTCTGCAAACTTACTAATCAGACCAGTTACATTTTCCTCCAAATCATTTATATATACTACAAACAGCAAAGGTCCTGTCATGATATTCAAACACACATCACAACACACACATCATGATAGACAGACCAACAGACCAATTAGCACACATAACATGACAGCCAATCACAGACAATAGCAGACACAGTATAAGACAAGAAACACGACACCTGCTGGCCAGTCCATCTGGAGACAGGACAAGGCCAAGACCTCATTAACAAGACACTCACACAGTCACCACGTGCTGAGTACCAAGACAGATGTGTAAATAACTAGTTGGAATAAAACTGCGTTGTACCAATCGCAACTGTGTTGGTTCGTCTGTACCTCAGAGCACGCAACACCACAGGTCCCAGCACTGATCCCTGCGGAACACCACGAGTCACAGCCCTCCAATTAGAAAAGCATCCTTCCATTGCTACTCTCTGCCTTCTATGACCTAGCCAGTTCTGTATCCACCTTGCCAGCTCACCCCTGATCCCGTGTGAACATAGAACATAGAAAATACAGCACAGAACAGGCCCTTCGGCCCACGATGTTGTGCCAAACCTTTGTCCTAGATTAATCATAGATTATCATTGAATTTACAGTGCAGAAGGAGGCCATTCGGCCCTTTGAGTCTGCACCAGCTCTTGGAAAGAGCACCCTACCCAAACTCAACAACTCCACCCAACACCAAGGGCAATTTTGGACACTAAGGGCAATTTATCATGGCCAATCCACCTAACCTGCACATCTTTGGACTGTGGGAGGAAACCGGAGCACCCGGAGGAAACCCACGCAGACACTGGGAGGATGTGCAGACTCTGCACAGACAGTGATCCAAGCCGGAATCGAACCTGGGACCCTGGAGCTGTGAAGCAATTGTGCTATCCACAATGCTACCGTGCTGCCCTTAAGAACAAATAAATCTACACTATATCATTTTACCGTAATCCATGTACCTATCCAATAGCTGCTTGAAGGTCCCTAATGTTTCTGACTCAACTACTTCCACAGGCAGTGCATTCCATGCCCCCACTACTCTCTGGGTAAAGAACCTACCTCTGAAATGAAATGAAAAATGAAAATCGCTTATTGTCACAAGTAGGCTTCAAATGAAGTTACTGTGAAAAGCCCCTAGTTGCCACATTCCAGCGCCTGTTCGGGAAGGCTGTTACGGGAATTGAACCGTGCTGCTGGCCTGCCTTGGTCTGCTTTCAAAGCCAGCGATTTAGCCCTGTGCTAAATATCCCTCCTATATCTTCCACCTTTCACCTTAAATTTATGTCCCCTTGTAATGGTTTGTTCCACCCGGGGAAAAAGTCTCTGACTGTCTACTGTATCTATTCCCCTGATCATCTTATAAATCTCTATCAAGTTGCCCCTCATCCTTCTCCGTTCTAATGAGAAAAGGCCTAGCACCCTCAACCTTTCCTCGTAAGACCTACTCTCCATTCCAGGCAACATCCTGATAAATCTCCTTTGCACCATTTCCAAAGCTTCCACATCCTTCCTAAAATGAGGCGACCAGAACTGTACACAGTACTCCAAATGTGGCCTTACCAAAGTTTTGTACAGCTGCATCATCACCTCACGGCTCTTAAATTCAATCCCTCTGTTAATGAACGCGAGCACACCATAGGCCTTCTTCACAACTCTATCCACTTGAGTGGCAACTTTCAAAGATGTATGAACATAGACCCCAAGATCTCTCTGCTCCTCCACATTGCCAAGAACTCTACCGTTAACCCTGTATTCCGCATTCATATTTGTCCTTCCAAAATGGACAACCTCACACTTTTCAGGGTTAAACTCCATCTGCCACTTCTCAGCCCAGCTCTGCATCCTATCTATGTCTCTTTGCAGCCGACAACAGCCCTCCTTACTATCCACAACTCCACCAATCTTCGTATCGTCTGCAAATTTACTGACCCACCCTTCTACTCCCTCATCCAAGTCATTAATGAAAATCACAAACAGCAGAGGACCCAGAACTGATCCCTGCGGTATGCCACTGGTAACTGGGATCCAGGCTGAATATTTGCCATCCACCACCATTCTCTGACTTCTATCGGTGAGCCAGTTTGTTGACCAACTGGCCAAATTTCCCACTATCCCATGCCTCCTTACTTTCTGCAGAAGCCTACCATGGGGAACCTTATCAAATGCCTTACTAAAATCCATGTACACTACATCCACTGCTTTACCTTCATCCACATGCTTGGTCACCTCCTCAAAGAATTCAATAAGACTTGTAAGGCAAGACCTACCCCTCACAAATCCGTGCTGACTATCCCTAATCAAGCAGTGACTTTCCAGATGCTCAGAAATCCTATCCTTCAGAACCCTTTCCATTACTTTGCCTACCACCGAAGTAAGACTAACTGGCCTGTAATTCCCAGGGTTATCCCTAGTCCCTTTTTTGAACAGGGCCACGACATTCGCCACTTTCCAATCCCCTGGTACCACACCTGTTGACAGTGAGGACGAAAAGATCATTGCCAACGGCTCTGCAATTTCATCTCTTGCTTACCATAGAATCCTTGGATATATCCCGTCAGGCCCGGGGGACTTGTCTAGCCTCAGGTTTTTCAAAATGCCCAACACATCTTCCTTCCTAACAAGTATTTCCTCGAGCTTACCAATCTGTTTCACACTGTCCTCTCCAACAATATCGCCCCTCTCATTTGTAAGTACAGAAGAAAAGTACTCGTTCTAGACCTCTCCTATCTCTTCAGACTCAATACACAATCTCCCGCTACTGTCCTTGATCGGACCTACCCTCGCTCTAGTCATTCTCATATTTCTCACATATGTGTAAAAGGCCTTGGGGTTTTCCTTGATCCTACCCACCAAAGATTGTTCATGCCCTCTCTTAGCTCTCCTAATCCCTTTCTTCAGTTCCCTCCTGGCTATCTTGTATCCCTCCAATGCCCTGTCTGACCCTTGATTCCTCAGCCTTACATCAGTCTCCTTTTTCCTCTTAACAAGACATTCAACCTCTCTTGTCAACCATGGTTCCCTCACTCGACCATCTCTTCCCTGCCTGACAGGGACATACATATCAAGGACACGTAGTACCTGTTCCTTGAACAAGTTCCACATTTCACTTGTATCCTTCCCTGACAGCCTATGTTCCCAACTTATGCACTTCAATGCTTGTCTGACAACATCGCATTTACCCTTCCCCCAGTTGTAAACCTTGCCCTGTTGCACACACCTACCCCTCTCCATTACTAAAGTGAAAGTCACAGAATTGTGGTCACTATCTCCAAAATGCTCCCCCACTAACAAATCTATCACTTGCCCTGGTTCATTACCAAGTACTAAATCCAATATTGCCCCTCCTCTGGTCGGACAATCTACATACTGTGTTAGAAAAGCTACCTGGACACACTGCACAAACACCACCCCATCCAAACTATTTGATCTAAAGAGTTTCCACTCAATATTTGGGAAGTTAAAGTCACCCATGACTACTACCCTGTGTTTCTGCACCTTTCCAAAATCTGTTTCCCAATCTGTTCCTCCACATCTCTGCTACTATTGGGGGGCCTATAGAAAACTCCTAACAAGGTGACTGCTCCTTTCCTATTTCCGACTTCAACCCATACTACCTCAGTAGGGTGATACTCCTCGAACTGCCTTTCTGCAGCTGTTATACTATCTCTAATTAACAATGCCACCCCCCCACCTCTTTTACCACCCTCCCTAATCTTATTGAAACATCTATAACCAGGGACCTCCAACAACCATTTCTGCCCCTCTTCTATCCAAGTTTCCGTGATGGCCACCACATCATAGTCCCAAGTACCGATCCATGCCTTAAGTTCACCCACCTTATTCCTGATGCTTCTTGCGTTGAAGTATACACACTTCAACCTATCTCCGTGCCTGCAAGTACTCTCCTTTGTCAGTGTTCCCTTCCCAACTGCCTCATTACACGCTTTGGCGTCCTGAATATCGGCTACCTTAGTTGCTGGACTACAAATCCGGTTCCCATTCCCCTGCCAAATTAGTTTAAACCCTCCCGAAGAGTACTAGAAAACCTCCCTCCCAGGATATTGGTGCCCCTCTGGTTCAGATGCAACCCGTCCTGCTTGTATAGGTCCCACCTTTCCCAGAATGCACTCCAATTATCCAAATACCTGAAGCCCTCCCTCTTACACCATTCCTGCAGCCACGTGTTCAGCTGCACTCTCTCCCTATTCCTACCCTCGCTATCACGTGGCACCGGCAACAAACCAGAGATGACAACTCTGTCTGTCCTGGCTTTTAACTTCCAGCCTAACTCCCTAAACTTGTTTATTACCTCCACACCCCTTTTCCTACCTATGTCATTGGTACCAATGTGCACCACGACTTCTGGCTGCTCCCCCTCCCCCTTAAGGATCCTGAAGACACGATCGGAGACATCCTTGGCCCTGGCACCCGGGAGGCAACATACCTTCCGGGAGTCTCGCTCGCGACCACAGAATCTCCTATCTATTCCCCTAACAATTGAATCTCCTACAACTATTGCTTTTCTATTCTCCCCCCTTCCCTTCTGAGCCCCAGAGCCAGACTCAGTGCCAGAGACCTGGCCGCTAGGGCCTTCCCCCTGTAGGTCATCCCCCCCAACAGCATCCAAAACGGTATACTTGTTTTGAAGGGGAACGGCCACGAGGGATCCCTGCACTGTCTGCCTGTTTGTTTTTTTCCCCCTGACTGTAACCCAGCTATTCTTGTCCTGTACCTTTGGTGTGGTTACCTCCCTGTAACTCTTCTCAATCACCCCCTCTGCCTCCCGGATGATCCGAAGTTCATCCAGCTTCAGCTCCAGTTCCCTAACACGGTCTCTTGAGGAGCTGGAATTGGGTGCACTTCCCGCAGGTATAGTCAGCGGGGACACCGGTGGTATCCCTCACCACCCACATCCTACAGGAGGAGCATGCAACTGGCCTAGCCTCCATCCCCTCTTACCTGACAGAATATAGCTGCCCTGTGGACTAACTAGATCTCCGCCCTCCGACTCTGCTCCCAGTCAGCTACACTTTCTGCAAACTCCTGGCTCTCTTCTCACTCTTTGCGGAAATGTCGGAAACAAAATGAAAGGAGCACCTTACTCCCTCCACACCTATCTCCCTCGGTCACCAAACTCTTACTATAGCACTCAAATGCACCAAATTCAGCACTCAGTGCAAACAAAGTCTGCACTGTAGGGGATCACTTTTATACTGTGAATCTAGCCTCTGAAAACTGGCCTAATCCAATTAACTAATTAACAAGCTCCAGCTGCAAGTACCTACAAGTAGAAGCTTGTTTAAAGCTGATTGAAAATTCACCTTCTTCTAAACCAAACAGCAACTTTTAAGTTAATTAACTAAATAAAAGAAAGACTAAACTTTAGATAAAAATGAAGCCTTATACTCCCTCGGTCACCAAACTCTTACTATAGCACTCAAATGCACCAAATTCAGCACTCAGTGCAAACAAAGTCTGCACTGTAGGGGATCACTTTTATACTGTGAATCTAGCCTCTGAAAACTGGCCTAATCCAATTAACAAGCTCCAGCTGCAAGTGCCTACAAGTAGCTTATTTAAAGCTGATTGAAAATTCGCCTTCTTCTGAACGAAACAGCAACTTTTAAGTTAATTAATTAAATAAAAGAAAGACTAAACTTTAGATAAAAATGTAGCCTTATACTCCCTCGGTCACCAAACTCTTACTATAGCACTCAAATGCACCAAATTCAGCACTCAGTGACTTCATGTTTTGTACTAGTCTACCATGAGGGACCTTGTCAAAGGCCTTACTGAAGTCCATATAGACAACATCCACTGCCCTACCTGCATCAAGAAGTATCTTACCAATACTGGTGCCATGAATCTTCTGGCTGTTGTTAACAGATGCGGTGGTAGAACCCCACATGGTTCTCCATCCACCGTCCTGTTAATTTTTAAAAGGAATTTTTTACAGATTAGTTCACCTCCTTTACTATTGGCTTATTTTACCTGTAACAGGCACTGTGGATCTTTAGCATGATTAGGGTTAACCAGCTGTTCATTTGATATCACTTCACAGTCTTTAATGTCCTCGTCCTGACTATCTGATGCCATACTATCAAGTACATTTTCCTTCAAAGCAAGGATGCTCTGGGAAATATTTGTACCTGAAGGGTAAAGCAATGAGTTTGCTACAAGAGGCTGTAAAAAATTACTTTTGGAAAAGTAAAAGTCACTTTCTTCTTCCGGTTTGCTGCCTTCTTTCCTAGCTTTCGAATAATTTTAAATTTTTTTAATTTTTTTATAAATTTAGAATACCCAATTCATTTTTTCCAATTAAGGGGCAATTTAGCATGTTCAATCCACCTACCTTGCACATCTTTGGGTTGTGGGGGTGACACCCACGCAAACACGGGGAGAATGTGCAAACTCCACACGGACAGTGACTCAGAGCCGGGTTTGAACCTGGGACCTCGGTGCCGTGAGACTGCAGTGCTAACCACTGCGCCACCGTGCTGCCCTTGGAAGAATTATTTGCCATTCATTCAAGATCAGGGAGTGATGGGTCTATTCGGTAATAGTTGTCTACCATTACCTCATAATCAGAAACGAGATTGAATTCAAATTCTCACCCGATTCTTCATTATTGTCACGACTAGTAAATTCGGACTCCTCTTTCTTATGGCCACCTTCGGTCTTAGAATTCTCAAAATCTGTTTCTCTACTAAATTTGATCTCTGTTAGGAATCATTCCCGTGGAGTGAATTTCATCAATATCAGCCAAATTGGATTCACTAGCATTGTCACCTGATATGTGATCAACGTCTGTTAACATTTTCTTCTTTGTGTTACTTACAGCCAATGAGTTTTCCGAACTCTCACATGCCTCCTGTTAGGATAGCATACCCTATCTGCAGTACTTCCCTCGGACTTTCAGTGGTAATCATTGGTGAAGCTACAACCTTCACTCCTGCCAAATCATTCCCCAAAAGTAAGTCTATTCCTTCCATTGGGCATTCCTTAATCACTCCAACAGCAATTGGACCTGGCACTCCATCACACTCCAATTACACATTATACAATGGAACTGGGCACAATTTCCACCTATCCCATTGACTAATACCTCAGTTTTCATTGAGCGCTCTGTAGGGAAAAACAAATCCTTCTCCAGTACGAGGGTTTGAGTAGTCCCTTAAGATAGTTGTGAGTTTGGATACATCTTTGAGGAAAATGGGGTGGCCTTCCCCTTAGACAAAAACGCTGCCGATCTCTTATCTCATTCCTCACACCTGCTGCCACAGCAGCGTTTATCTCAGGTCTCCCAAGTCCAATTAAAGCTACAATCTGCCCTGTAGTATTCTCCACTTTTGTTCCCATTTCAGAATGTTCCTTAGGAACCCCACAAGTCCCATGGGCTTTCTTTGCAACTTCCAACATGCTGAAAAAACATGTCCCACCTTATTACAATGGTAACACTTTCGACTCTCACCTTCACCCTCAGTACCTTCCTTCCTGGTCTGAGGAGACCTTGGAGCATTCCCAGCTATCCATTCTCTATGTTAGTTAGAACATACAGTACAGAAGGAAGCCAATCGGCCCATCGGATCTGCGCCGACCCACCTAAATCCTCAATTCCACCCAATCCCCTAACCCAATAACTCCTCCCAACCTTTTTGGACACTAAGGGCAATTTAGCATGGCCAGTCCACCTAACCTGCACGTCTTTGGACTGTGGGAGGAAACCGGAGCGCCGGGAGGAAACCCACGCAGACACCTCACAGTGACCCAGCGGGGAATCAAACCTGGAACGCTGGTGCTGTGAAGCCACAGTGCTATCCACTTGTGCTACCCTGGCTATTTTGGCCTTCCTTTCAGTTTCCCCTTATCTTTTCAAAATTATGGGGGTGATGGAACAAAAGTTTCAATTTATAAATTAGCTCATAATTGTCAGCCATAATTGGCCCTTGCCTAACAGTCTTCACCCTCTGGTCACCCACATGTATAGGAGATAAGAGGCGGAGTTCTCTGATAATGGGGCTATATCCCCATGCCCTCGGGAAAACGGGCGCGAATCACTCTGGACATTCCTGGAGAAAGTCCAGAGTGATTCTCCATTTTGAAGGGGGCTTGCAGGGCCCTGGAGTACTCCACGCAGCTCTATCTGGCAATACGGGGCCCTGCAACTCCGGCCGCGGGTCCGCACAACATGGCGGACCCACACAGCGGGCTGGCCCCAACAATATAGGCCCCACCCCAGATTGCGCGTGCCCGCCGATCGGTGGCCCCCGATCGCGAGCCTGGCCATCCTGGAGGCCCCCCCCCAGTGACGGATCCCACCGGCCCCCACCAAGGTGGCCGCAGACTGTGTCCGCAGTCGCCACTCTGAGTGCCCGCCGGGTGGAACCATGTGCGAACCACGCCGGCGGGAACTCGGCCAGTTGTCGGTGGAGAATCCCCGCAAGGGCCTCTTTCAATGGCCCCCGACCGGCGCCGCGTCGACCCGCACACGCGATTGGCAACGATTCTCCAGTCCCCGGAGAATCGCGGGAAGGCGTCGGACCCGATCGCGAGTCTGACGCTCCATGCTCCGCCCCCGTGCCGAGCGCGATTGTGGCGCGGAGGCTCGGAGAGTCCCCCCACGGAATTCTTAAATTCCTCAAAGAAAATGACCTCTCTTGAGCTTCATAGGTAGTTTCAACTCCCAATGTTCGTACCCACCTATACAAATTGTTCTGCTTAACCTGATCAATTTCTGCAAAAGTCTGTCCCGGCTGGCTCCTTAATTTCTGAAACTTTTGTCTACATGCTTCGGGAACCAATTCATATTCAGAATACCCTTTTTTAACTTGTCATAATTCTTAAACACCCGGTCCGACAGTGAAGCCCGTCCTGTTAGTTTACTCTGCCTGGGTAATGTCCACTTTTCTCTTGCCCACTCTATTTGGGTTGCTATTCTCTCAAAAGCCCTAAAACAGGTTTCTACCTCCTTCTCGTCGAATTTTGGGAGGGCCTGTATACATTTAAACATATCGCTGCTGGGGTCCGTCTTGGATTAAGCACCCCTCTACTTTTTGGCAGCTCCCCACTCATTTCCAGTCCCTTAAGCTGGAGGTCTTTCTCTAATTCCAATTTCCTCATTTCCATCCCCATTTCTCTTTATTTTTCTCTCTGTCTCAGCTCTAATTCTTTCTGTTGTACCTCCATTCCTTTCTCTTTTTGCCTCAGCTCCATTTCTATTATTTTAATTCCCTTTCATGCTCTAACTGCAACCGAACTCTCCTCACATCAACATCCCCACCAGAAAATATCCCTG
This sequence comes from Scyliorhinus torazame, assembly GCF_047496885.1. Lineage (NCBI taxonomy): Eukaryota > Metazoa > Chordata > Chondrichthyes > Carcharhiniformes > Scyliorhinidae > Scyliorhinus > Scyliorhinus torazame. Next base: position 50,322,946 of record NC_092722.1, on the reverse strand, counting down.
ATGCTACACTACATTGTGGGCTCTCCTATGTTCCGAGCATCTCTTTCAAATTTAAATGTCGAGCAATCTTTTCAACTATCTCCACCTTTTAGCTCTAGCTGGTAACTCTATTTCTAATGCTAGCTTGTCTTTTTGAAGCACTTTAAAAAAAAACAAAGATAACCCATCCACCTGAAGAAAACGCGTAGCAGCTTCCAGACCTGCCTGTTACATCACTACAAACCTGATGTCTCTCTTTTTTTGTTGCAATCTTTTTATTGGCTTTTCTCATATTTATAAACAGTTGTTGTATCCATACATTACAGTTTTCTTTCACAAGCTAATTTACTTTATTTTTCAGAGAGGTTTATTTTGTCCTTCATTTAACTAACTCTATGTACATTTCGTTGCCCTCTTGATTGGTCTATGATCCCCCTCCCCCCCCCCCCCCTTTCCTCTCTTGTGGTTTCCCCACCTTCCTTCCCCCCCGGGTTGTGCAGTCCTTTGGTTCCTCATCTATCTTTTTTTTTCTTAGCTTACTCCTCGTTGCTGGCCTCGAACAGGTTTTGGAACAGGCCGATGAACTGCCCCCAAATATCCAGGAGGCCTTCCTCTGACCCTCGGATGGCGTACTTAATCTTCTCCAGGTGGAGAAATTCTGAGTGGTGTAGCCACGTAAAATGGCTGCTTCCCGATTAATTTGGCCAAAACCCGATTTAAAATGGCTAACCGAAAAGGCTGATGGGAAAAGCAGGCAACAGGACACAAACGGACAGCTGCAGGCAGAATATCATATTCGGCTCTGGGGAAGTCGGCCCAGATCAATACTCAGGACTATTAACAGCCCATCAACCCAGACATCTACAGTTATATCGGCTATCCCCGGGAACAATTGCAACATATTAGCAATTGAATACCGGGCCAGACCTGTCGGCGCCTGCAGTGGCCGAAACAAAGGCAGGTGAACGACCACCCCCCGATCGGGGAATCGCCTCGCAATTGGACGTATCGAACCCAGTGATTGGGAACAAGTCCAATCACTTGGGACTCAGGGTCAAGGGCCGCCCCGAGAGGCGGGAAGCCCCTGGGCCCTATAAAGTGAGGGGCCAAGTTCAGATCGCTCTCTCTCTCCCTTCTTCGCCTGCTCGAGACCTTCGCAAGAACATCAACCAGCAACTGTAAGTTTGAATCCAGCGATCGCTATCCGATAAAGACTCCTAGCCATCGACCTGTATCAGCCTTTTGAATCCCGCGGGCCAGATCCGATTCGATAAGCCATTCGTTTCCCTGACCTTGTGGGCTCTTCCTAAAGTTAAGTATTGGCCAGTAGTGATAGGTTTCTGTATAGATAGTAGGATTATTGTGTAAACATTACTTGTTGTATATAATAAATGACCGTTGATTTCAATCTTACTAAGCGGTGTGCTGACTTATTAATCATAACTTGAACTTGAACCACGTGGCGTTATCAGAAAGATACCTGGCGACTCGTGAGCAAAGGTGACATAATCAGAGCTAATAAACTAAGGCTAAAAAGAGCAACATGATTGGCGACTCCGCCGGGACCCGACATAGAAGTGGAAAACCACTCCGGGAGAACCCCAACAATTTGAATAGAATCCAATCGGAAACAAAAACAAAAAACCACAAGTGTTCAAGCGGTTCTGGTTAATAATTCACAATTCGGGAGTGTGTGTATGCATGCGTAACTAACAGGGTTATAAGGCAAAACTGATAGATTTTGTTGTGTCAAAACTGTCGGAAATCTGTATTTTCGGAAATTAATGCAAGCCGTACCCGCATCTACGACACCACCTTAGCCCCCGTTCCAAATTTGAACGTAACGAGCAGATAAGAGAGATAACCATGCGGGCAATGCAGCGCCTCATGAACCCCGAAGAATTTGCGGTCGCACCGATCAGCAGTGTTAGAGTGGGACAGTGTCTCATTTGGGAAGTGGAAATTTCGCAAATTTCTGCAGGGCAAAGGATGGCCCGTGTGGAGCGGTTTCTGTAATAACGACGACTCAGGTCCCGGAAGTATAGGGCATACTTGGTGGGAGAACCTGAGTGAGATCCATAAAAAGAGCTTAGCAAAAGCACGCAAGCCGATGGCAATCATGTCTTGCATGGCACAATTGCGAAGCACAGAGGAGGTCGTCAGGACGCTCCGAAAAGAAATAGAAGGCATACGTATGAGTAAAATCGATGTATGCGAGATGGAAAAGGAAAGCCTGGAATTGAAAAGGCAGTTAGAAGCCAAGGACGAAGAGGTGGCTGACGCCAAACGGGGTCACCAGTCTTGTCTGGCGCATTTAAGCAGTTTTCAATCCCAGTATGAGAAGGCTTATCAGGACACGCAGCGTGCCATCCTGGTTAAGAAAGAGACGGAGAAGCAGGTGGAGACATTACAGAAGCAATGTAGTGATCTCAAGGCAGCCTTGAGAGCGCTCCACGCTGCAACCACAGAACAAAGGCAGAGTACCTTAGACCATGCAAAGTGCCGAAAGCAAATTGCAGACCTGCAATCACTGCTTTCTGTCCAAAAGGGATTCCAAGACACCTTTGGGGAAAGTTTAGACCAGGAAGACGGCCCTGATTGGGAAGAACTGCAAGAGACAGCGCAGAGATATGTTCAGGAGCATGTGTGCAGGGAAAACCCCAAAGGAGGAGAGCACCCTCACCCCCCACACAGCAGGTAATATAGGCTCCCATGAACCCTGTAACAACCCACCGCACTGCCACAGCAGATGAGGCGGAAGTCTTATATTCCACCCCCCTCACAGTGACTCAATTACGGGACGCATGTGCTAAAATCGCACCGTTCCTCCCCGCTTCAGACGCACACCATTTCTTTGCCACCGTCAAACACCAGGCGACCATGTACTGCCTGGATGAAAAAGAGCAGATAAAGCTCACGGTCCTCAGCTTAGAGCCATCAGTTGCAGCAGCCCTTCCCGACCCACAGAATGTAGGAGGAGGCACCCTTGCAGAAATGCATACCGCGATCCTGGATGTGATCGGGTAGAACCGGAGCGACCCCGTAGACGGTCTAAATAAGTGCAGACAGAAAAAGTCTGAACACCCCACAGCGTTCGCAGGACGCTTGTGGATTCACTTTGAAGCCGTTTTCGGCAACGTAGACCGTGCCCATTTGTCCGCAGACAATATGGCCAAATGGACCCGCACCCTTATCCCCCATGCCACGGAAGCAGGACAGAATGCCTGTAGTAATTATGACCCCTCGGAGGAGGCTCATAATGAGAAGTGGGTGGTCAAAAGATTGTCCCGCGTTTGGGAACAAGCGGCTCACAGTAAACCCGCAACTAGAACCCCCGAGGAAAACCAAGCCGCCGCAGACGTGCAGGCAGTAAGAACCACTCTCCACAACCCCGCCTGGGTAAACGAGGGAAAGAGCAGCCCCCCAGCAAAACCGCAAGAATGCTACAATTGCGGACAGTTGGGACATTTTGCCAAAGAATGCAAGGCCCTTAAAAAAACACAGAGAGCCCAACAGACAGGCACTCTCAATAAGAAAAAGGCAGAGCCCATACATAGCGTTAGCGCCCAGTCCGATCAGACAGACTTGACCGGAACGGACTGACGGTGTACAGGCTCCCCCAGTTGGGTCTGCGATACCCTTTGGGATAGGTCAGGACGACCCGTAGTCGCAGCAAAGGTTAGGGGACAGCCGATCGAGCTTCTCTGGGACACAGGAGGGTCCCGCACAACCTTAAATTCCTCCACCCTTGGTAAGGACACGTGGCCCACCACAGCCACTATCACCCTCAGCGGCTTCACAGGCCATGCACAGCAGGGACACATCACAGCCCCTGTACCCATCCAGATCGGAACCATTAATACAAAGCACCCCGTAGTGTTAGTCGACCTGCCCCCAACAGCAGAGCACATTTTAGGGATCGACTTCATGAATTCTCATCACCTCTCTTTCGATCCAGTCAACCAGTGTGTCTGGAAGATGGCGAAATCCGCTAGAGCCCCCGCTACGCTCAATATAGGGGATTATATGAACAAAATTAGTGCAGTAGGCGAGTTTTGGTTCAACCCCACCGCACTCAGCACGGACCGCCAGGTTAGGGCAGTCCTGCAAAAGATCAGGGCAGCATTCGCAACCCACAAACACGACTGTGGACGGATGACCGGCTCCGTACAAATAACAGGACCGGACCCTAGACCCCAGAAACAGTACGGATAGCCCCTAGAAGCAGAGGGAGAAATCCTAAAGGTCATAGAAAGCTTATTAGAGCAGGGTGTCCTAAGATCGGTAGCCTCAACTAATAATGCCCCGATTTGGCCAGTAAGGAAGCCCGACGGATCATGGCGCTTGACCATTGATTATCGGGAACTTAATAAAGTCACCCCCGCAGCAGCCCCCACCGTTGCAACAAGTCCCGAGACCATGCTCAAACAGGGACTCCATGCCCGATATTTCACGGTTTTGGACGTCAGTAATGGGTTCTGGTCCATTCCATTGGCAAAGGCGTGCCAGTATAAATTTGCCTTCACTTTCAGAGCGCAGCAGTACACGTGGACATGCCTGCCACAAGGCTTCCACAACTCCCCCTCCATTTTCCTACGACAGCTGGCAAATGGACGAGCAAAATTTTCTCGCCCCGAATGTCTGGTACAGTGTGTAGACGATCTACTACTGCAGACAGACACAAAGGAAGAGCACATTGAGCTTCTGTCCGAACTCCTGGAGTTACTACACTCCATTGGCTGTAAAGTAAACCCCAAAAAGGCCCAGATATTGGAAGAAAAAGTGGTATATTTGGGTACAATTATCACACACGGCAAACGCGAGATCGAGCACAAAAGAATTGACTCGATCGCTAAATTGCCCCTTCCCCAACATGTTTCAGCCCGCCGGTCGTTTTTAGGACTGGTTGGCTACTGCCGAAACCACATTGACGGTTTCGCCAGCAAGGCAGCGCCCCTCTCAGACCTCCTAAAGAAAGGAGCCCCCTGGGAATGGCCTCCGCAGCATACGGATGTTGTGGAATCATTAAAACAGGCGCTCATAGCCTCCCCCGCACTACAAGTTCCCGACCCGCTTTCCCCTTATGCCAGAGGGGTAGGGACCACAGACCGTACATTTTCAGCCGTGCTCCTGCAGGAACGGCACGACCAGCTAAGACCCGTAGCTTATGCCTCCCGGATTTTAGATGCTGTGGAGCAGGGATTCTCAGCCTGTGAGAGGCACCTCCTCGCAGATTTCTGGGCAGTCCAGTACTTTTCATACATTACCGGACTGAACCCCATCACCATTCTGACCGGACACACCCCCACCCAACTTTTACTAGACGGACGACTTAAAGACGGTACCGTCAGCCAAATCCGCGCTGCTCGGTGGACCCTTCTCTTACAAGGACGGGACATCACAGTCAAATGGACCAAGACTCACACATACTTAGCGGACAATCTACAGTACCCCGGAACCCCCCATGAGTGTGAAATCATCTCGCCCCACCACAATACAGGCCCCTTTATAGCTAAAACACCCCCCAGAAAACTAGCCACTCCATCTCAGAACCCCCCTCACCCAGACACGTGTGACCCCATTAGGATTCATGTGGATGGATCTTCCACAATCCTGGATGGGCAACGCATAACAGGTTGTGGGATTTATGTGGAGGACGCGCAGGGACGCGCCCTCGAGGAAATCGCATTAAAATTACCCGTACACTTAGGCGCGCAGGCAGCAGAGCTTGCGGCCATCGCTTACATTGATCATATTCTGAACCTTTCCTGCCCAGCCTATAATGGTTCTCCTGTAACCAGATTCATCCAGGCTTTCTGCCAGTTCAGAAACACAGTCTTTCTGGAGAAAAGCTATGTGGAGAGAGAGTCTGTCTTCTCTCTAAGCTGTCAAAATGAAACTAAATGTTACTTTGGTCTCTTAACTATTTCAGTGGGATCAGATCCAATCACCACCTGTAACTGGGCAGAGCACAGCCTTTTGTGCCAATTCACTGGCCATCAGCGACATCAATCACACTGAGTGAACACTGATCTCTCCTGTTGCTGCAATCCTCTGCTTGAATTAAAGGCACAGGCCGTTTTGTCTTAAAAGTCACAGGTCAAACAAAAGAACAAAGAACAAAGAAATGTACAGCACAGGAACAGGCCCTTCGGCCCTCCAAGCCCATGCCGACCATGCTGCCCGACTAAACTATAATCTTCTACACTTCCTGGGTCCGTATCCCTCTATTCCCATCCTATTCATGTATTTGTCAAGGTGCCCTTTAAACGTCACTATCGTCCCTGCTTCCACCACCTTCTCCGGTAGCGAGTTCCAGGCACCCACTACCCTCTGTGTAAAAAAACTTGCCTCGTACATCTAAACCTTGCCCCTTTCACCTTAAACCTATGCCCCCTAGTAATTGACCCCTCTACCCTGGGGAAAAGCCTTTGACTATCCACTCTGTCTATGCCCCTCATAATTTTGTAGACCTCTATCAGGTCACCCCTCAACCTCCGTCGTTCCAGTGGGAACAAACCGAGTTTATTCAACCGCTCCTCATAGCTAATGCCCTCCATACCAGGCAACATTCTGGTAAATTTCTTCTGCACCCTCTCTAAAGCATCCACACATCCTTCTGGTAGTGTGGTGACCAGAATTGAACACTATACTCCAAGTGTGGCCTAACTAAGGTTCTATACAGCTGCAACATGACTTGCCAATTCTTACACTCAATGCCCCGGCCAATGAAGGCAAGCATGCCGTATGCCTTCTTGACTACCTTCTCCACCTGTGCTGCCCCTTTCAGTGACCTGTGGACCTGTACACCTAGATCTGACTGTCAGTCTTGAGGGTTCTACCATTCACTGTATATTCCCTACCTGCATTAGACATTCCAAAATGCATTACCTCATATTTGTCCGGATTAAACTCAATCTGCCATCTCTCCGCCCAAGTCTCCAAACAATCTAAATCCTGCTGTATCCTCTGACAGTCCTCATCGCCATCCGCAATTCCACCAACCTTTGTGTCGTCTGCAAACTTACTAATCAGACCAGTTACATTTTCCTCCAAATCATTTATATATACTACAAACAGCAAAGGTCCCAGCACTGATCCCTGCAGAACACCACTGGTCACAGCCCTCCAATTAGAAAAGCATCCTTCCATTGCTACTTTCTGCCTTCTAGGACCTAGCCAGTTCTGTATCCACCTTGCCAGCTCACCCCTGATCCCATGTGACTTCACCTTTTGTACTAGTCTATCATGAGGGACCTTGTCAAAGGCCTTACTGAAGTCCATATGGACAACATCCACTGCCCTACCTGCATCAATCATCTTTGTGACCTCCTCGAAAAACTCTATCAAGTTAGTGATCATCCATTAATCATCCATGGATCAAATATTTAATAGTAAAAATAAAAGTGGGATTAGACAGAGAATAAACAAAAAGGAACGGGAGGGACCCTTACACTGGATAAATACTTGAAGAGGAAAACTAATTGCAGATCTACGGAGGGAGAGCAGGGTTTTGGAACCAAATGGATAGCTCTACCACAGAGCTGGCAGAGACACAATAGAGCGAGTGGCCTCCTTCTGCACTCTAATCATTCTATGATAAAATTAGGGGATTTTAAAGAGTCATTCTCTCTTTCACTGAGGTCTCACCCAGTAAGATTGTCTTGTATCTCCCCCTGAAGTAGAGGCTGCAGCCAGTTCCATTTCTCCCCATGCAGGGCTCCGGTTACCTTGGGGACTTCACTAGTCCCAAATCAATGGTGACCTTTGAACCTTCTTCATGCTTCACATCAGTCTGGGCGCTGGAAAATAAATATGTAGTAAAATATGTAAGTATGCCCAATAGCGGCAACTGAGATTTAATGCTGATAAATGGGGAGTATTGCAACCAGAGAGGAAAAATGTACTCCAGGAATGGTGTTGAACCAAGGATGAAGCTGAAAGAGACAAATGGGTGAAGTTGGTCCTTAAAGCCAGTGCAAAATGGGAATTAAGTCAGAGCCCATTTTTCAAACAGTCCAATTTTCCTTTCCAAGTATTCAGTTTCACCCACAGGAGTCTTAGTAAACTCAATGCTCAATAGGCCCAATCAATGCATAAACGTCTCCTCAGATAATGACTCCTCAGATAATGAAGCAGTCCGTGTCCAAATGCAGCAAGACCTGGACAATATCCAGGCTTGGTCTAACAAGTGGCAAGTTACATTCACGCCACACAAGTGCCAGACAATGATCATCTCCTGCAAGAGAAGATCTAACTATCCCCCTTTGACATTCAATGGCATTACCATCACGGAATCCCCCACAATCAACATCCAGGGGGTTACCATTCATCAGAAACTGAACTGGACGAGCCATATTAATACTGTGGCTAGCAGGAAGGCCAAAGGCTAGGAATCCTACGGCGAGGAACTCACCTCCTGACCCTCCAAATCCTGTCCAGCATCTACAAGGCACAAGTCAGGAGTGTAATGGAATACCCTCCACTTATCTGGATGGGTGCAGCTCCAACAACACTCAAGAAGCTCGACACCATCCAGGACAAAGCAGCCCGCTTGATTGCTCTTCCTTCCAAAAACATGCAAACCCTTCATCACCGGCAAACAGTGACAGCCATGTGTACCATCTATTAGATGCACTGCATTAACTCACTGAGGTTCCTTAGACAGCACCTTCCAAACACACGACCACTACCATCTAGGACAAGAGCAGGAGATATCTGGTAACCCCACCACCTGGAGGTTCCCCTCCAAGTCACTCACCACCCTAACTTGGAAATATATTGCTGTTCCTTCACTGTCGCTGGGTCAAAATCCTGGAACTCCCTCCGAATAGCACAATGGGTGTACCTACACCTGAAAGACAGCAGGGGTTCAATAAGGCAACTCACCACCACCTTCTGATGGGCAACTAGGGATGGGCAATAAATGCTGGCCTAACCAGCGATGTCCACATTGCATAAACAATTTTTTTTAAAATCATCAATAAAACTGATAGAATGGTGAACTGTACGATCAAAGCAACAGGATGCAAATCAGAAGTAATCATGGTCAGAATCTCTATTCTCACCAAACTTTGATAAGAAGTTGGCAATTTTATCCAAGGACCTTTCCTTTACTTTATGATACTGAATTCATCTGATAGTTACCATGGTGTTTACTAAGTTAGCTTCTTTATACTGTCAGTGTCAGTGTCTTCTCCCAGTTGTAAAAATCATATGTGCTACACACATAGATACATAGAAGGTAAGAGCAGGAGGCCTTTTGCCCCTTCGAGCCTGCTCCGCCATTCATCACGATCATGGCTGATCATCCAACCCAATAGCCTAATCCTGCTTTCTCCCCATAGCCTTTGATCGTTGGTAACATCTTCCCTGCATCTACCCTGTCTAGTGCTGTTAGAATTTTATAAGTCTCTATGAGATCCCCCCTCATTCTTCTGAACTCCAGCGAGAACAATCCTAACCTCGTCAATCTCTCCTCATATGACAGTCCCGCCGTCCCTGGAATCAGTCTGGTAAACCTTCGCTGCACTCCCTCGAGAGCAAGAACATCCTTCCTCAGAGAAGGAGACGAAAACTGCACACAATACTCCAGGTGTGGCCTCACCAAGGCCCTGTACAACTGCAGCAACACATCCCTGCTTCTATACTCAAAACCTCTCGCTATGAAGGCCAACATACCATTAGCCTTCTTTTCCGCCTGCTGCACCTGCATGCTTACCTTCAGCGACTGATGCACAAAGACACCCAGGTCCCACTCCCCTCTCCCAATTTACAACCATTCAGGTAGTAATCTGCCTTCCTGTTTTTGCTTCCAAAGTGAATAACCTCACACTTGTCCAAATTATACTGCATCTACCATTGATTTGCCCACTCGCCCAACCTGTCCAGATCATACTGTAGGATCCCTGCATCCTCGTCACAATTCACCCTCTCACCTAACTTGGTGTCATCTGCAAACTTTGAGATGGTACATTTGTTCCCTCATCCAAATCATTAACATATACTGTGAATAGCTGGGGTTCCAGCACCGATCCCTGTGGCACCCCACTAGTTACTGCCTGCCAATTTGAAAAGGACCCATTAATTCCTATTCTTTGTTTCCTCTCTGCCAACCAGTTTTCTATCCACCTCAATACATTTCCCCCAAGCCCATGCGCTTTCATTTTGCACAATAACCTTCTATGCGGGACTTTGTCAAACGCCTGCTGAAAGTCCAAATATACATCAACTGGCTCCCCCTTTTCAACTGTACTGGTTACTTTCGTACTGTACTTTCCCCTTCGTAATCAATCCCTTTGTCCTTCTCTGCTGAATACTAAACTGCTCCCAATCCTCAGACCTATTCTTCTTCTTCGCCAATCTTTATGCTTTTTCCTTCAAAGAATTCCAACAGATTTGTCAAGCATGATTTTCCCTTCATAATTCCATGCTGACTCGGACTGATCCTGCCACTGCTTTCCAAATGTTCTGCTATAAAGTGCTTGATAATGGATTCAAGAATTTTCCCCACTACCGATATTAGGCTTACTGGTCTCTAATTTCCTGCTTTCTCTCTTACCTTCCTTTTTGAATATTGGAGTGACTTGAGCTACCCTCCAATCTGCAGGGACTGTTTCCGAGTCTATAGAATCCCAGAAGATGACCACCAATGCATCCACTATTTCCAGAGCCACCTCCTTAAGCCCACTGGGATGCAGATTCTTGGGCCCAGGGGATTTATCCGCCTTCAATCCCATCAATTTTCCCAGCACCATTTCTCTACTAATGTTGATCTCCCTCAGTTCTTCCCTCTCACTAATCCTTTCATTCTCCAACATTTCTGGGACCTGATTTGTGTCCTCTTTTGTCCAAAGTATGTATTCAATTGCTCAGCCATTTCTTTGTCCCTTATTATGCATTCCCCTGTTTCTGTCTGTAGAGGGCCTACATTTCTCTTTACCAATCTCTTTCTCTTCACATATCTATAGAAACTCTCAGTGTCAGTCTTTATGTTCCCTGCAAGCTTGCTTTCGTACTGTACTTTCCCCTTCTTAGTCAATTCCTTCGTCCTTCTTTGCTGAATTCTAAACTGCTCCCAATCCTCAGGCCTATTATTCTTCTTGGCCAATCTGTATGCTTTTTCCTTGGATCGGATACTATTTTAATTTCCTTTGTAGGCCATGGATTGGCCCTCTTACCCATTTTGCTTTTGTGCCAGACAGGAATGAAGAGTTGCTGTAGTTCCTCCATGCGTTCCTTGAATGTTTGCCATTGCCTATCTACTGTCATCCCTTTAAGTAACTCTCCCCAATCTATAAAGGCCCACTCACGCCTCATATCTTCATAGTTCCCTTTATTAAGATTCAGCACCCTATTCTCCGAATCTACTACTTCACTCTCCATCTTAATAAAAAAATTCTATCTTGTTATGGTCGCTCATCCCCAAGGGGTCTCACACAGCCAGATTGGCAATGATTCCCCTCTCAGCTGGAAATACTCTGGCAAGAGAAATAGAGTAAAGGTTTCGACCTTTCTTCAGAACAGCTGAACCACAGGAGAGTCATATTTTGTGTGCAAAAGCATTAACTTTTTCTCTCTCCACAGAGAGAGATTCCAGCATTTTGTTTTTATTTCAGATTTCCAGCATCCACGGTATTTTGCTTTTATTTCGGTCTTCTTCCATTTAGTTCTTCCAAAATGTTTTAAAATAAAATGAATCTAGAAACAGATTACTGAATCATAGAATCCTTAGTGCAGAAGTAGACCATTCTACCCATCGAGACTGCACAGACTGTTCGAATGAACACTCTACCCATGTCCACTCCCCCGTCCAACCCGCCCTATCCCTGTAACTCCATAACCTAGCCTGCACATCCTTGGACACTAAGGGACAATTTATCAAGGGCAATCCACATAACCAGCACATCATTGGACTGGGCGAGGAAACCGCAGCACCTGGAGGAAACCCACGTCGTCACGGGGAGAACATGCCAACTCCACACGGACAGTCACCCAAGGTCGGAATCGAACCCAGGTCCCTGGCGCTGCGAGGCAGCAGTGCTAACCACTGTGCCATGCTGTGATAAGCGAAGGCGAATTTCCATGAAACTAATTAGAATTGTTTGTAGATGTTTGCTCTATCAAAGTGATTATGACCAAGTTCCCCCAGTGGATCAACAAGTAACCAAACCATACAGACCAGAAAGATCCCAGGTTTGAAGATTAGCTGCCTTCAACTGAGTGCCTCAATTGGCATGTGCATTGCTGGCTTAAATGGGAGTGTGGAAATTAGTCTAAGGTTCCCACTACAGATCATTATTCGGGGACTCCTGTTGGAATTTCACAGTTGTGCACATATTTTTTTTTAAAAAAAATTTAGAGTACCCAATTCATTTTTTCCAAGGGGCAATTTAGCGTGGCCAATCCACCTACCCTGCACATCTTTTGGGTTGTGGGGGCGAAACCCACACAAACACAGGGAGAATGTGCAAACTCCACACGGACAGTGACCCATAGTCAGGATCGAACCTGGGACCTTGGCGCCGTTAAGCAGCAGTGCTAATCACCGCGCCACCGTTCATTTGTGCACTTATGTGGAGATCTGGTGGGGCAGGTTTAGATTTGGTTGTGATGTTACCAGGGTCGAATTGGAATGTTTTTACTACATCATTGGGACTGTAGAATTGCAAGTTGTTGCTGAATATCCTGTTGACATTCGTTGTTGACACTCGCACATGAATAATGACTGCATGGGCGAGGACACCTGTGGAATCCAAACCCAGCAAGGAGTCAAGATGAGCAGGGAAGAAAATTGAAAAGGATGAATATAGAACGAACAATGGTAACTCCTCTCTAATATTCCTGGGCTATTTATTTTGATACACATCTGCTTTTTGAAGAGGCATTCAGACAAAGGATCTACGTGTTTCCATTCATTGCAGCCTTTGCACTGCTGATATTCCTGATGGTCATAATCCTCTTTCAAAGTAATAGCTTCGATCGAATGGCTCCTCTCAATTCACGAGCGTTCTTTAGAGCTTTTATTCTTTCCAGCACAAAGGACCCTGTGCACAAACTCCAAGCAAGTGGTAAAGTAAGAATAATTTGAATGGCCTACCAGTGAGGAGATGTATTATTGAGACAGTTTTGTACCAGCATGTTTTCAGCCTTTGTGATGGATATGGTGTCTCAGTTCCAGCATCTTGTGAACTGCACTCCTGCCACGATTCAAAGGACAAAATGTTCTCTCTCACCAAGGGCTCATGTAATCCTCCTTATGAAACCCACAAACAAGTTTAATGGTGAAAGGAGGAAAAGCTATCACCTAGGTACTGATAAGGGGATTAATTTTATCAATAGTAAAGATGACTGTGCAGTTAATTGGACTACACTTAGAATATTGCGTCTTAAGTTTATGCATTCTACCTTGAGAATATCAGGCCTTGGAGAAGTGCAGAAAGGTTTTGATATACTGGGAATGAAAGATTAATGAAAGCAGACAAGAGCATGTGGTTCTATTCATTACAACAAAGAGGGTTAAAAGGAGATCTTAATCCGGTGTCTGAAACCATAAAGTGAAGATAAGTAGGGGAATGTTGCTTTCATTGGTTGGCAACATTGAAACAGTTTCTGCTCAGTCCTGCGCTATTTCTTTGACATTCCATCAATGACAACAGTGACCCTTTAAGGAGCACCTGCCTTGCCACTCATTGTCACATTTTCTCTGTACAACTGGAGGGCATACATATAAAACCTTCACCAAAAGAGATTTAGGAAAATAAATTAAGGAAGAAATTCATCTCATCTCCGGTGACGGGGGGTTGTTGGGGGAGGGGGACAGACAGTATTGGATCGACTGCTGATTATACCCACCACCGCATAGTCAATCTCATTGACAGCAGTGGAACTGAATATCTGACAGAGTGCATACTGGTGGCCAGTGCAATACCCGCCTAGTTTACACTATCACCCAAGCAGAATTTCTATCATAATACATGTTTCGTTTTTAAATACACGGCTGGTTCTTCACATAAGAATGCCTCGAAAGAAAGAAAAACAGTGGATAGAAAAATAATCCAAAAGAGCTTGAAAAGGAGAAATGGATAAATATGAGAGAGAAACATTAGAAATGGTTTGAAGGACAGACACAATAGATTGGTTGATCAGTGAGCTGGCATAGAATACTGGACCAAATGGCCTATTGTAGCGTAAAATTTAATTCTGTCTTCAAGCAACTGTTGCATGGACCCATACTACGAAGCGATCTTCAGTCTAGTCAAAATTTGGCTTTATTTTAAGAGAGGTACTGTGGAAATTAGAAAATACATTGAATGGTAGTTTGCAGCACTGTAGGCCTTTTTAGTCCACTGTGCATTTTCTTTTGTTGCAAGTGCTTGTTCAATTAACACTACACCCTTGTATGCTTCACCCGATGTCGGTGTCTATGTATTTACATTGTGGACCTTGTGTTGCCCTATTATGTATTTTCTTTTCTTTTGATGTACTAAATAATCTGTTTGAGCTGCTCGCAAAAAATACTTTTCACTATACCTTGGTATACGTGACAATAAACAAATCCAACCATCCAATTATGGCAATGAAGGTTTGCTTGGTGGCCCTTAAGAAAATATGCCATGTAGCCATTCTTTCCCATTATTGGGTTAAACCTGTAAATATTTCAAACCAATAATTTGCTCCCATTGGGAAAAGTAAGTGAACTAGTCATGTGATAGGAGTGTGATACCGTGGGCGGCATGGTAGCAGTGGTTAGCACAGTCGCTTCACAACTCAAGGGTCCCAAGTTCGATTCCCGGCTTGGGTCACTGTCTGTGCGGAGCCAGCACGTTCTCCCCGTGTCTGCGTAGGTTTCCTCCGGGTGCTCCGGTTTCCTCCCACAGTCCAAAGATGTGCAGGTTAGGTGGATTGGTTGTGCTAAATTGCTGCTTAGAGTCCAAAAAAGGGTAGGTGGAGGTTACAGGGATAGGGTGGATGTGTGGGCTGAAGTAGGGTGTTCCCGAGTCTCGTTATACGCGGATGACCTATTGTTATACGTGTCGGACCCAGCGGGGGGGATGATAGAGGTTATGCGAATTTTGAGGGGGTTCGGGGATTTCTCGGGGTATAGGCTAAACATGGGGAAGAGTGAATTATTTGTGATACATCCAGGGGACCAGAGTAGAGAGATAGAAGGCTTGCCTCTAAGGAAAGTGGAAAGAAACTTCCGATACCTGGGGATTCAGATCGCTAGGAGCTGGGGAACCTTGCACAGACTTAATCTGACACGGTTGGTAGAACAAATGGAGGAGGACTTCAAGAGGTGGGACATGCAGCCTCTATCGCTGGCGGGCAGGGTGCAAGCAATTAAGATGATGGTCCTCCCGAGGTTCTTATTTGTATTTCAATGTCTCCCTATACTAATCACCAAGACCTTTTTTAATAAAATAGATAGGAGCATCACGAGCTTCGTGTGGGCAGGGAAAGTTCCGAGAGTAAGGAGGGGGTTCCTTCAGCGTAGTAGGGACAGAGGAGGATTGGCACTACCGAACTTGGGCGATTACTATTGGGCCGCCAATGTGGCAATGATACGTAAATGGATGATGGAGGGTGAGGGAGCGGCGTGGAAAAGACTGGAGAGAAAGTCCTGTAAAGGGACGAGTTTAGAGGCGCTGGTGACGGCGCCGCTACCGATCTCACCTAAAAAGTTTACCACAAACCCGGTGGTGGCGGCAACATTGAATATCTGGGGACAGTGGAGGCGACAGAGAGGGGTGCGGGGAGCCTTGGTGGGGTCCCCAATCAGGAACAACCATAGGTTCGCCCCAGGAAGAATGGATGGAGGATTTCAGAGCTGCTACCAGTTGGGAATTAGGAGGGTGGGAGATTTATTTATAGATGGAACTTTTGCGAGCTTGGGAGCATTGGAGGAAAAGTATAAGTTGCCCCGGGGAAATTTCTTGAGATATATGCAGGTGAGGGCGTTTACTAGACAACAGGTGAGGGAATTTCCGTTGCTCCCGACACAGGGGATACAGGACAGGGTGCTTTCAGGGGTGTGGGTCGGAGAGGGCAAGGTGTCAGAGATTTACCGAGAGATGAGGGAAGAGGGGGAGGAGTCGGTGGGCGAACTAAAAGGAAAGTGGGAAGAAGAACTAGGGGAGGAGATAGAGGAGGGTATGTGGGCTGATGCCCTAAGCAGGGTAAATTCCTCTTCCTCATGCGCCAGGCTTAGCCTGATTCAATTTAAGGTGCTACATAGAGCACACATAACGGGAGCAAGATTGAGCAGGTTCTTTGGAGTGGAGGACAGATGTGGGAGGTGTGGCGGGAGCCCGGCAAACCACGCACATATGTTTTGGGCGTGCCCGGCACTGGAAGGGTATTGAAAGGGAGTGACGGGAGTGATTTCGCGGGTGGTGAAGGCCCGGGTCAAACCAGGCTGGGGGTTAGCTCTATTTGGAGTTGCGGAAGAGCCGGGAGTGCAGGAGGTGAAAGAGGCCGACGTTGTGGCCTTTGCGTCCCTAGTAGCCCGGCGCAGGATACTACTCATGTGGAAGGAGGCGAACCCCCCCGGACTGGAGGCCTGGGTAAATGATATGGCGGGGTTCATTAAACTGGAGCAGATAAAGTTTGCCCTGAGAGGATCGGCTCAAGGGTTCACCAGGCGGTGGCAGCCATTTCTCGACTACCTAGGGGAATGTTAGAGGGAAGACAGATGACCAGCAGCAGCAACCCAGGGGGAAGGGGGGGGGGTTTAGTTTAGTTTAGGTCAAAGATAAAGGGGTTTTGTTACTTGTGCATTGTTAAAAATTTCTGTATTGTTATTGTTGCGTTTGCTTTGTAAGAGGGGAAAAATTGTTGTTTGGGAAAAAAATTTCAATAAAACATATTTTAAAAAAAAAGAAGGGTGTTCTTCCCAAGGGCTGGTGCAGACTCGATGGGCCGAATGGCCCCCTTCTGCACTGTAAATTTTATGATTCTATGAGTGCCATGGCCCCGATTTGATTCCGACAAGCTGAACAAGCAGATCTCAGCTGAAGCTTAGTGCTGGAGCTGGCCCCAGTGCCTCTGGGTTAAAGAGACGCTACTCCCAATCCCTCTAAAACAACCAGAATTCCCACTCCTGACTTTCACGGTGGCCTACCTTTTAAGGACATGTGCAAGATCATATTGGTGGCAGGTGTGATGCTGCTCGTGATCGAGCCTCACAAACGAATGGCCATTTGAATGAGGCAAAAATTGGTTCAGAAGAAGGGATTTAAATAATGAAGGATTATTTTCCCCGCAAATGAGCTTTGTCTTCGCAAAAATGTGAACTGCTTTTCAGGATGGCAGTTATCTAAAGGTTTCAATTCGATGCTGTAATCTAATTAATAACCATCCAAAGCCAAATTTAACATTTTGTTAAAAGGTTTATTGTATAAAGCTTCTCACAGTGCAACAATGTCCAAGAAATTTTAGAAATTAAAACCAATCAAGTACATAATATCGATATGGAAATAGTAAGAGCCCCGATAGCAACGGTGGTTTTGTTCAGCGCAATCCAACTCAATACTCTATCTCTTTGGCCAACTGTGCCTGAAGCCTCTGTATCGGGGAAAAGGAAAATGCATAAATTAGTATTATGCAACATATCCTAATTTCAAATGGCTGACAGTCAAGGACAAGAGGGGTAAATTAAAATTAGAGCTCGGTTGTTTGCGGCGATGTCTGAAAACACTTCTCCACACAAAAAGGGCAATGAAAATTTGGAATTCTCTCCCCCAAAAGTGTCGAGGCTGGGGGTCAATTGAAAATGTGAAAACTAAGGTTGATAGATTTTTGTTAGGCTTCTCAAGGTTTCCGGAACCAAGGCAAGCATCCTTTGGCATTAAGATACAGATCAGCCACGAACTAACCGAATGGAGGAACAGACACAAGGGGTTGAATGGCTTACTCTTTTTTCTGTGTTCCTGAGAAGAACTGACCCATACATTAATTTTGGAATTGCCATATTAAGTACACTTTCACTGGTTTATGAACAAGACCACAGGCTTATAGTGAGCATTTTAGTTAAATTCTGCTTTTAGTACCAGATTTCAGGCTTTTCACCAGTGTTCTATATTGCATTCCGTGGTCCCATGGCAGCAAGCACTGCTGCCTCACAGCGCCAGGGACCCGCGATGAATTCTGGCCTTGGGTGACTGTGCAGAGTTGGCGGAGCAACATGTGTCTGCATGGGTTTCCACCAGGTGCTCAGGTTTCCTCTCACAGTCCAAAGATGTGCAGGTTAGGTGGATTGGCCGTTCTAAATTGCTCCCTAGTGTCCAAAAGAGATGTGTAGGATAGGTTACAGGGTTATTGGGATATGGTGGGGGCGGTTTGAGCTAGAGGGTCGGTGCAGACTTGATGGGCCTAATGGCCTCCTTCTGCACTGTAGGGATCTATGATTATCTGTTTTGCAATGAATGGGAAAACCCATGGCTTCGCTTCCAAAATGCAAACGCTGCTCTTCTCTCTATCAGAAATGCATACTTGAAAACACAGGTATGTTTTAAAATGAAGATATCGAACATTTTACAGCCAGTGTTTTTGTTACGTATTGCATGCAGTGACTATACATTGTAGCATCCAGTGTTACTCCATCATACAGGTTGCTAATGAGCAACTAGGACTGGACATGCCTCACATCCTGTGCAAGAGTGAGACTTTACCAAGTCATTTCAAACACATACCTGTCTGATTTGCTACTGGTGAAGGTCATGCTTCTGTTTCCCGCAGATTGACGATTCTTCTTTCCAGTTTTCTAAACCAAAGAACGTTGAATATTTAAAACCTTCAATTTATAAATGTTCATTAAAAAATAACTGGACACAGCATTCATCTGACTGTGGCATCGAGAGGAGGTCAACATCACTGAAAAGACTGTAATCAGATTTTTTAAAAAGGTTCACCAAAACACTTCTTAAAAAGTAATTTTGGAGGTAACATATGGAAGCTGATTTTCCTGTCCAGATATGACAAGGGTTAATGTAATCTGGGAGTTTGGTGAGAAAGTGCTTCAATCTTATGCAACAGGGCACAGGTCCAGACAGTTAGATTGGTGACCAGCAAGATTTACAAAGGTGGGGTTCCGTACTCTCCTTTAGCTTTCGCCAAATTATTGTGTATTTAAGTGATTAAAGTTCTGTAACAAGTCAAGTAACTGGCTTGTGAAGAGTAGCTACTTTTTTAAAGATAGGTGGCAGCTAAGAATTGTTTTTTTTTAAATAAAGAGAAGTGGATAAATAGTAGAAAAATAAATTATTTAAAAATGGTGCAGAAAAGGATAAAGAAATGGATAGATTTCAGAAAGTCAGTGCAATAGGGTAACCTGACTGGCCTCCTTCTGCGGGTAAAATTCTATCTTTCAGTCATAGTGACAATCACATAGCAAAACTTTAAATGCTCAAATACAGAATAATGTCAGGCAGTTCTGGATAATCTAATGATAGGCTTGCAGACTGAACATGTATGAAGCTGTGGTCCATGTTTAAATATGGTAACAAAAATAGTTTTAAAAAAACCACCAACAATCTTATATCCAACAATGGCCCCAGAATTGTGCAATATATCCCTTGCCTTCTTTAATGACTAATACAGGCACTATAGTTCTCATTTTTGTTGTTTAAAAATCATGCACGAGACTGGATGACTAGTTAATTGTAGAACATAGAACATTACAGCGCAGTACAGGCCCTTCGGCCCTCGATGTTGCGCCGACCTGTGAATCCACTCTAAAGCCCATCTACACTATTCCTTTATCATCCATATGTCTATCCAATGACCATTTGAATGCCCTTAGTGTTGGCGAGTCCACTACTGTTGCAGGCAGGGCATTCCACGCCCTTACTACTCTCGGAGTAAAGAACCTACTTCTGACATCTGTCCTATATCTATCTCCCCTCAATTTAAAGCTATGTCCCCTCGTGCTAGATATCACCATCCGAGGAAAAAGGCTCTCACTGTCCACCCCCACCCAATTCTCTGATCATCTTGTATGCCTCAATTAAGTCACCTCTTAACCTTCCTCTCTCTAACGAAAACAACCTCAAGTCCCTCAGCCTTTCCTCATAAGATCTTCCCTCCATACCAGGCAACATTCTGGTAAATCTCCTCTGCATCCTTTCCAATGCTTCCACATCCTTCCTATAATGCGGCGACCAGAATTGCACACAATACTCCAAATGTGGCCGCACCAGAGTTTTGTACAGCTGCAACATGACCTCATGGCTCCGAAACTCAATCACTCTACCAATAAAAGGTAACACACGGCACGCCTTCTTAACAACCCTCTCACCCTGGATGGCAACTTTCAGGGATCTATGTACATGGACACCGAGATCTCTCTGCTCATCCACACTGCCAAGAATCTTACCATTAGCCCAGTGCTCTGCATCCTGTTATTCCTTCCAAAATGAATCACCTCACACTTTTCTGCATTAAACTCCATTTGCCACCTCTCAGCCCAGCGCTGCAGCTTATCTATGTCCCTCTGTAACTTGTAACATCCTTCCGCATTGACCACAACTCCACCGACTTCAGTGTCATCTGCAAATTTACTCACCCATCCTTCTACGCCCTCCGCCAGGTCATTTATAAAAATGACAAACAGCATTGGCCCCAAAACAGATCCTTGTGGTACACCACTAGTAACTGGACTCCAGTCTGAACATTTCCCATCAACCACCACCCTTTGTCTTCTTCCAGCTAGCCAATTTCTGATCCAAACTGCTAAATCACCCTGAATCCCATGCCTCCGTATTTTCCGCAGTAGCCAGTAGTGGGGAACCTTATCAAACGCTTTACTGAAATCCATATACACCACATCAACTGCTTTACCCTCATCCACCTGTTTGGACACCTTCTCAAAGAACTCAATAAGGTTTGTGAGGCACGACCTACCCTTCACAAAACCGTGTTGACTATCTCTAATCAAATTATTCCTTTCCAGATGATTATACATCCTATCGCTCATAAACCTTTCCAAGATTTTGCCCACAACAGATGTAAGGCTCACTGGTCTATAGTTACCTGGGTTGTCTCTACTTCCCCCCTTGAACAAGGGGACAACATTTGCTATCCTCCAGTCTTCTGGCACTATTCCTATAGGCAAAGATGACTTAAAGATCAAAGCCAAAGGCTCAGCAATCTCCTCCCTAGCTTCCCAGAGAATCCTAGGATAAATCCCATCCGGCCCACGGGGCTTATCTATTTTCACACTTTCCAGAATTGCTAACACCTCCTCCTTATGAACCTCAAGTCCTTCTAGTCTAGTAGCCTGAATCTCAGTATTCTCCTCGACAACACTATCTTTTTCCTGTGTGAATACCGACAAAAAATATTCATTTAGCACCTCTCCTATCTCCTCAGACTCCACGCACAACTTCCCGTGACTGTCCTTGACTGGCCGTACTCTTACCCTAGTCATTCTTTTATTCCTGACATAGCTATAGAAAGCTTTAGGGTTATCCTTGATCCTCCCTGCCAAAGACTTCTCATGTCCCCTGGCTCATCTTAGCTCTCTCTTTAGGTCCTTCCTAGCTAATTTGTAACGCTCGAGCGCCCTAACTGAACCTTCATGTCTCATCTTTACATAAGCCTCCTTCTTCCTCTTGACAAGTGTTTCGACTGCTTTAGTAAACCACGGTTCCCTTGCTCGACCACTTCCTCCCTGCCTGACAGGTACATACTTATCAAGGACACGCAGTAGCTGTTCCTTGAACAAGCTCCACATTTCCATTGTGCCCATCCCCTGCAGTTTTCCTCTCCATCCGATGCATTCGAAGTCTTGCCTCATCGCATCACAATTGCCTTTCCCCCAGATATAACTCTTGCCCTGCGCTACATACCTATCCCTTTCCATCACTAAAGTAAACTTAATCGAATTGTGGTCACTATCACCAAAGTGCTCACCTACCTCCAAATCGAACACCTGTCCTGGTACCCAGTACCAAATCCAAAATGGCCTCGCCTCTCGTTGGCCTATCTATATACTGTGTCAGGAAACCCTCCTGCACACATTGGACAAAAACGGACCCATCTAAAGTACTCGAACTTTAGCGTTTCCAGTCAATATTTGGAAAGTTAAAGTCCCCTATAACAACTACCCTGTTGCTTTCGCTCCTATCCCGAAGCATCTTTGCAATCCTTTTCTCTACATCTCTGGAACTTTTCGGAGGCCTATAGAAAATCCCTAACAGGGTGACCTCTCCTTTCCTGTTTCTAACCTCAGCCCATACTACCTCAGTAGACGAGTCCTCATTAAACGTCCTTTCTGCCACCGTAATACTGTCCTTGACTAACAATGCCACTCCTCCCCCTCTTTTACCACCTTCCCTGAGCTTACTGAAATATCTATACCCCGGCACCTGCAACAACCATTCCTGTCCCTGCTCTATCCATGTCTCCGAAATGGCCACAACATCGAAGTCCCATGTACCAACCCATGCCGCAAATTCACCCACCTTATTCCAGATGCTCCTGGCATTGAAGAAGACACACTTTAAGCCACCTTCCTG
Organism: Scyliorhinus torazame; assembly: GCF_047496885.1. Lineage (NCBI taxonomy): Eukaryota > Metazoa > Chordata > Chondrichthyes > Carcharhiniformes > Scyliorhinidae > Scyliorhinus > Scyliorhinus torazame. Next base: position 50,300,450 of record NC_092722.1, on the reverse strand, counting down.
CCTGCCGGTACACTCCTGCAACTTTGAAACCTTACTCATGACCTCACTACTCTCAACCTCCTGTATACTGGAGCTACAATTCAGGTTCCCAAGCCCCTGAACTAGTTTAAACCCTCCCGAAGAGCATTAGCAAATTTCCCCCCCCAGGATATTGGTATCCCTCTGGTCTAGGTGTAGACCATCCCGTTTGTAGAGGTCCCACCGATCCCAGAATGAGCCCCAATTATCCAGAAATCTGAAACCCTCCCTCCTGCACCATCCCTGTAGCCACGTGTTCAACTCCTCTCTCTCCCTATTCCTCGTCTCGCTAGCACGTGGCACGGTTAACAACCCAGAGATAATAACTCTGTTTGTCTTAGATCTAAGTTTCCAGCCTAGTTCCCTAAATTCCTGCCGTACATCCCTATCCCTTTTCCTACCTATGTCGTTGGTACTTATGTGGACCACGACTTGGGGCTGCTCCTGCTCCCCCTCCCCTTAAGGATCCCGAAAACACGATCCGAGACAAAAAAATGTTCCACAATGAAGAATAATAGCCCCGTGACATCACAGGAGATCAAGGCCTCTGATGCCCAAAAGAAAAAAACACATTTACAAGGATATAATTTTCAGAAGTTATGGGTGAAGATAGGAGCTGACAAATATCATAACTGAACTTCTCACCCATGTCAGTACATTTGTGGCAACTAGGCTGACACACACTTTATCAAGTGGCTGAGCACATATCCAATATCTTCTACATTACAAAGCAGCAGCTTGCACTTATACAATGGTTTTCACAGCTTCTGGCGACCCAAGTGCTTCTCAACAATCGATCAATACTTTTGAAATCCAATTATTGTAGTTAAATCAGGATTTGACCTGAGAAAGGCAAGGGCCAGCAAACGGATGAATTCCCACTTAAACTGTTTTGGTGGCGAGAATTGAGGGACACCTGGAGAACTCACTGCTCTTTGAAAAAACATGTCATGGAATCCTCTATAATCCACATAAACAAGATGGGCTTTGGTTTGACAGTTAATTCAACGACGGGCACTTCTGACAATGCAGCATTCCCTCAATACAGGTCTTAAAGGTCAGTGTCGATGGCATGCTCAAATCCTGGAGTGGCTTGCACCCACAATCATTCAGATGAGTATTAGGAGTTCTATCACAAAGTCAAACTGACATTATCAATAGTTTAAAAATGTATATATTTTTTAAAAACAGATGACAATGAATGTGGTGATATTGCTCAGGTTAATATGCCTCACCTTTCCTTACAGACTTTACAAACATTGCACTGACCAGTAAAATTAAGAGGCAACCTGCTAGTCATAATACTTAAACTTTCAATTGTTTTCATTTCTTCCTCCAGTGACAGTTTTTGCTCCTGTAGACCGCTGGTGTACAATGCCAAGGAGTCATTTATTACCCCTCTGTTACCTTGTCGAAATGATTATTCTTCATGAATTAAGCTGGACACTAAGCCACTAATATTCCTGGGCTTTGGAAGGGTGCTGTGCAACCTAAACCGACAGCCAATTTGGGAAATCCCTCGTCCCACTGGGGCTTAGTTCCCTTTCACGGCAGAAAAGCTACAGCAGAAGTGAGGGTTTCTTACATTCACAAGCCTTTGTGGTATTGGAGGAACAGGTGGGACTGGTGAGAAAACATCGCCCACCAATTCTGCTTCAATGTCTGCACTGCAAAGCAAACAGGCAGGCTGCAGGCATCCTCATCTGTCAGGACACGATTGTCCATGTCAGGGAGGCGGTGGTTTAGTGGTATTAACACTGGACCAGTAAACCAGAAACACAGGGTAATGTTCTGGGGACCCGGGTTCGAATCCCGCCACTGCAGATGGTGAAATTTGAATTCAATTTTAAAAAGTCTGGAATTAAAAGTCTAATGATGACCATGAAACGATAGTCGTAAAAACCCATCTGGTTCACTAATGTCCTTTTGGGAAGGAAATCTGCCATCCTTACCTGGTCTGGTCTACGTGTGACTCCAGATCCACAGCAATGTGGTTGACTCTTAACAAGATCCCCAGTTTCAGAGTGGTTGCTTTAACATAAATAATAAGCACTTTGATAAAGTTTTAACTGATTTTCGACTGGAATGATACAATCGCCACAGGAAGCTGTTTTATCGGGGCCAATTCACCAAAAAGAAAATCTAAAGTTGTGTCAATGTATGAGTCAGCCTTCTTTTTTTAAAACAAGAAACATAAATGTATAGAATGGTAGTTTATACACTATATTTGAAATAATGGTTTTACCTTAGAATGAGGCACTTCTGCTTCATGACTGGGATTAAACTGGGTTGATTCCTTAGATTTGCTGCCAGCTGAAAGATAGGATCAAAACATTGTAATAAAAATGCACTTTTAGACAATAATGCATCTTCTATCAGCTGAGCTTTTCAAAATTGGCTGCAGGCTTGTTTACCCATGTTTATCGGTCAGAGAAGTTGAACACAGCCCTCTTCCCGTAACAGCCTCCCCGAACAGGCGCCGCCGGAATGTGGCGACTAGGGGCTTTTCACAGTAACTTCATTGAAGCCTACTTGTGACAATAAGCCATTTTCATTTTCATTTCCTCTTTGCTTCCCCATACCCAAAGGCTGGGGAATGATTTGGAGATATTGGTCACTCTCCTCCAGCTCATCCAAAATCACTATCTCCCAAGCATAAACAGGGAATGAATGCAATAGGCTATTCATCATGTTCAGCATATTCCTGTCCTTATAAGATGTGAGCAAATAAACACAAGCAACTGTCTGAGAAGAATCCTGGTGTGGTGACCAGGATCAGAAATACACGCCGACTTTCCGCTTTGTCAGCCCAGGTGGTTGGGGACAATCCCCTCAGTTGAAATAAGTGAACTTGATAGAAATGAAACATTGATGCTGGGACCTTCCTGATCTGCATGCCTGGTACTGGGCCAAAACTTCGAGATGCATCAGGAGGAGCTTCCCTGCCGTTAAAGAATTGAAACCACATTAACAATGAACTGCTGACACCTGGGCGAAATTGTCCGGTATCGGCGCGATGTCCGCCGACCGGCGCCAAAAATGGCACAAATCAGTCGGGCATCGCGCCGCCCCAAAGGTGCGGAATCCTCCGCATCTTGGGGGGCCCAGCCCCAACCTTGAGGGGCTAGGCCCGCGCCGGACTAATTTCCGCCCCGCCAGCTGGCTGAAAAGACCTTTGGTGCCCCGCCAGCTGGCGCGGAAATGACATCTCTGGGCGGCGCATGCGCGGGAGCATTAGCGGCCGCTCACGGCATTCCCGCAGTGGAGGGCGTCTCTTCCGCCTCCGCCATGGTGGAGACCGTGGCGAAGGCGGAAGGAAAAGAGTGGGCCAGGCCACCGTGGGGGCTCCCCCGGGGCCAGATCGCCCCGCGCCCCCCCCACCCCCCCACCCCCAGAGCCCGCCCGCACCACCTTGTCCCGCCGGTAAGAGAGGTGGTTTAATCCACGCCGGCGGGACAGGCATCCTAGCAGCGGGACTTCGGCCCATCTGGGCCGGAGAATCGCGCGGGGGGGGGGGGGTGCCAACCGACGTGTCGCGATTCCCGCCCCCGCCGAATCTCTGGTGCCGGAGAATTCGGCAACCGGCGGGGGCGGGATTCACGCCAGCCCCCGGCGATTCTCCGACCCGGGGGGGGGGGGGGGGGGTCGGAGAATCTCGCCCCTGATGTCTGATTCCTGTTTATCCAAGGGAGTAATGTTGTGGAGGCTGGAAACTGCATACAGTTTACCAGAGTTAAAGAATTGATAGGGTGTTAAGTTTTATCAGGTTCAAAGATTTCAAACTTGCCCTAGTTTCTAAAGTCTAAACGCTAAACAATTTATGTTTTTGTCATAGTGCACACAGCGGTGTATCCTATCTCAGAAAGGGAGAGAAACACGAGGTGCAATCTTATGCAGTGGCAGGGCACCTTGTGACAACTTGAGTAAGAAAACACATCAATGCCATTGTGGAGAATTCTGCACAAGGATCAGTGTTTTGCACTACTTTTTTCTCCAGTGCTACAATAACAAACATTGCTCACAGGCCAATGTCAGGGTGGTTCCATCATCCTGCAGTCCAGAATAAGAGGTTAGACTGTCCCAGCAAGTGAGCTCTTGATTTCATAGGAATTAGAAGTCGGCAATTCAGCCCTTTGAACCCGCCATTTAATCAGATCATAGCTGATCTTTTCCTGGTCTCAGATCCTTCTCCCTGCCTGTTCCCCATATCCCTTTAACCAGTTTTAAAAATCAGAAATAGATCTCTCTCCTTCTTGAAACCATTTAATGATTCAGACACGATTTCAAACATACCTTCACTGTGTAGTTCTCAAAATCAAGACATCGCCTGAAAAAAACTGGGGAGGGTGGGGCGGGGGGGGGGAGAACTGACTAACACTTCTGTTAACAACACGATTTATAGATTCAGCATAACCCTTCTTGTGCTCTATGAATATGGACGTAACAGGCTTTAACTGCTGTCTAAGTACAGGAGGATAGGGGAGTTAATTCTGAATGATGCTGGCTCCAGAATAACTGTAAGAGCATTAAACTAAGGATTAAGTCAGAGCTGACCTGCAAAAACTTTGAAATCGGATTTTCTGTAATCAAATGGTTTGAAGTTTGGGGGATTTTTTGGCTCCTCTGCCGCTGATTTTGGCTTCTTCTTTTCTGGAGGTGCTGTCTCGGCTCCTGGTCCGCTCTTTGCTCGCTCCCTCTTCGCCGATTGCTGTTCTGCTGCCATCTGTAGGTTGGGGAAACATGCTCAAGAGTTTGGACATACATTGATCTTGCAACTAAGCCCAGCCATTTCAAACCTTCCCATAAGTGACCATGTCATGCAGCATCTAAATCAATCTAGGGAGATAAAATTTTACACAGAATAGAATTACGGAGCACTGAACGAGACATCCAGAAGTAGAACACTTGTCACTTGAACTTTAAAAAAAATGTAATATTAGAATCCCAAATATTGTGTTGTGAGATTTGAATGGACTCAGCTTTGTCAATGGGAGCGACCCCAAAGCACCATTGATACCACAATCCCCCACATTCACAAGGGGCAAAGCACGTCAGAAATAAAAACAAAGCAAATGATGAGAATAAAAAAAGTAAAAACACGTAACAGTCCAGGGATGGGCAGGAAGGCTAGAATGGATGACCAAATTGGGGGGAATCACAATCGTTAAGATATAAGCAGCAATATACAAGCATAACAATGAGAACTTGTACTAGGACAAAGTATTGACAGTGTAATTGTCTCCATTACCAGGGTAGAAACTATAAATTCACACAGTCACACAACATAAATGAGACATTACATTATCCAAAAATGGAAAGCGTGATGCTGGTGCCGGATCCAAAACAGCGACTGAGTCATGTTCTCTTCAACAGATATACAATGATCAATGCCTCTACTGTTTTGGTTTGGTTTCAAAATCTACAGTACATAGTTTTTTATTATAAAAACGATCTTTTAATCAAAGCAATCACTTATTTAATGGTTGCTCAACATTGCACAATATTGGACGCAACGGACTTGGTACTGTGGTGATCTTTAACCTCCGAGCCCAAGGGGCAAATAAAGCTACTGAGATGAAAGGATTTGATGTGAATGAGTTTGGGTCATCTTAATTTAATTGGGTTCACAGCACAATAAACAATTGAACATGCAACACCATTGACAGAAGCCAGACAATGGCTGTTGTGCAAAATTACACAATAGGGAAAGATCTTCTAAAGTTTGAATCGAGGCACGTTGTTGGGGATAAGCAAAGGTACAATTTTACTCTTTATTTACTATTGCTAAACCTGACACAGGAATGTTGGGTGCCTGAAACAAAGAGTGTTCTATTTCCCAGTGCTAAATTCTCACAACTATGAGATAATGTACAAAAATGCGCTTTGTCCTCCTTCCTGCCAATTCCCACCCCCCCGAAAATAAACTGAAGAGCTCACTTCACCCATGGTTGGAGCATCACCCTTAGCCAAAGACATTCACAAATATAACTCTGGTGCTGACGGGTTCAGAATTGTTCTTTTTGTACTATTGATGGGATCGATAAAGTTGTTACTAAGAGCACTTAAGTGCTTCAGAGAAAAACAATGCAAATGCCGGTACAGAAAACCAATCTTGGATAAATTTCTTCAAGGCGCTTTGATGATAAGCTTTTATCAGCGGTTACTTTGAACTGAAATTACTTCAATATGAATTATAGAAATAACTCCTTGCAGCTACACTTTCAGTCCCCAACAATCATAACATAAAAACAGATGACACACATGAACAATGAGAAGTAACAAATATTCTGGGCTCTGACATCAACCAGGAAAACTGGCAGACACCAATGTTACGTGGCGGGCACGAACTGTATGAAGTGGGACAGGAAGAGAGGCGAGGCTGTCTTGGATTTGGTATTGGGTAATGAACCAGGACAGGTGTTAGATTTGGAGGTAGGTGAGCACTTTGGTGATAGTGACCACAATACGATTACGTTTACTTTAGTGATGGAAAGGGATAGGTACATACCGCAGGGCAAGAGTTATATCTGGGGGAAAGGCAATTATGATGCGATAAGGCAAGACTTAGGATGCATCGGATGGAGAGGAAAACTGGAGGGGATGGGCACAATGGAAATGTGGCGCTTGTTCAAGGAACAGCTACTGCGTGTCCTTGATAAGTATGTACCTGTCAGGCAGGGGGGGGAAGTGGTCGAGCAAGGGGACCGTGGTTTACTAAGACAGTCAAAACACTTGTCAAGAGGAAGAAGGAGGCGTATGTAAAGATGAGACATGAAGGTTCAGTAAGGGCGCTCGAGAGTTACAAGTTAGCTAGGAAGGACCTAAAGAGAGAGCTAAGAAGAGCCAGGAGGGGACATGAGAAGTTTTTGGCAGGTAGGATCAAGGATAACCCTAAAGCTTTCTATAGATATGTCAGGAATAAAAGAATGACCAGGGTAAGAGTAGGGCCAGTCAAGGACAGTAGTGGGAAGTTGTGCTTGGAGTCCGAGGAGATAGGAGAGATGCTAAATGAATATTTTTCGTCAGTATTCACACAGAAAAAAGACAATGTTGTCGAGGAGAATACTGAGATTCAGGCTACTAGACTAGAAGGGCTTGAGGTTCATAAGGAGGAGGTGTTAACAATTCTAGAAAGGGTGAAAATAGATAGGTCCCCTGGGCCGGATGGGATTTCTCCTAGGATTCTTTGGGAAGCAAGGGAGGAGATTGCTGAGCCTTTGGCTTTGATCTTTAAGTCATCTTTGTCAACAGGAATAGTGCCAGAAGACTGGCGGATAGCAAATGTTGTCCCCTTGTTCAAGAAGGGGAGTAGAGACAACCCGATAACTATAGACCAGTGAGCCATACTTCTGTTGTGGGCAAAATCTTGGAAAGGTTTATAAGAGATAGGGTGTATAATCATCTGGAAAGGAATAATTTGATTAGACATAGTCAACACGGTTTTGTGAAGGGTAGGTTGTGCTTCACAAACCTTATTGAGTTCTTTGAGAAGGTGACCAAACAGGTGGATGAGGGTAAAGCAGTTGATGTGGTGTATATGGATTTCAGTAAAGCGTTTGATAAGGTTCCCCACGGTAGGCTACTGCAGAAAATACGGAAGCATGGGATTCAGGGAGATTTAGCAGTTTGGATCAGAAATTGGCTAGCTGGAAGAAGACAAAGGGTGGTGGTTGATGGGAAGTGTTCAGACTGGAGTCCAGTTACTAGTGGTGTACCACAAGGATCTGTTTTGCGGCCACTGCTGTTTGTCATTTTTATAAATGACCTAGAGGGCGTAGAAGGATGGGTGAGTAAATTTGCAGATGACACTAAAGTCGGTGGAGTTGTAGACAGTGCGGAAGGATGTTACAAGTTACAGAGGGACATAGATAAGCTGCAGCGCTGGGCTGAGAGGTGGCAAATGGAGTTTAATGCAGAAAAGTGTGAGGTGATTCATTTTGGAAGGAATAACAGGAAGACAGAGTACTGGGCTAATGGTAAGATTCTTGGCAGTGTGGATGAGCAGAGAGATCTCGGTGTCCATGTACATAGATCCCTGAAAGTTGCCACTCGGGTTGAGAGGGTTGTTAAGTAGGTGTACGGTGTGTTAGCTTTTATTGGTAGAGGGATTGAGTTTCGGAGCCATGAGGTCATGTTGCAGCTGTACAAAACTTTGGTGCGGCCGCATTTAGAGTATTGCGTGCAATTCTGGTCACCGCATTATAGGAAGGATGTGGAAGCATTGGAAAGGGTGCAGAGGAGATTTACCAGAATGTTGCCTGGTATTGAGGGAAGATCTTATGAGGAAAGGCTGAGGGACTTGAGGCTGTTTTCGTTAGAGAGAAGAAGGTTAAGAGGTGACTTAATTGAGGCATACAAGATGATCAGAGGATTGGATAGGGTGGGAGCCTTTTTCCTCGGATGGTGATGTCTAGCACGAGGGGACATAGCTTTAAATTGAGGGGAGATAGATATAAGACAGACGTCAGAGGTAGGTTCTTTACTCAGAGAGTAGTAAGGGCGTGGAATGCCCTGCCTGCAACAGTAGTGGACTCGCCAACACGAAGGGTATTCAAATGGTCATTGGATAGACATATGGACGATAAGGGAATAGTGTAAATGGGCTTTAGAGTGGTTTCACAGGTCGGCGCAACATCAAGGGCTGAAGGGCCTGTACTGCGCTGTAGTGTTCTATGTTCTATTTGTGTGTAGGGAAGCAACTGGGGTGCCATTTCATTGTGCATTAAAAACTAAGTTTCCTCAGCACATTTAAAGCACCAAATGTAACTGTCTTTAGCCACATACTCTGTTCAACACATTTCCCTCCCTCTGTTCATTCTCACTACACCATATCCTACTTCAATTCATACTCTCTTCTCAAGAATGGTGCATCTTGTTAACGCCTCCTGCACTTAACTCCCGCATACAATTTATAGCCTTTCAACTCCAGGTTTATCCCCTGTCCAAATATTTTCTGCCTTGGTCTTTTATTGTATCATGGGTCTTGGCTCCAGATTTCTCAATAAAAAAAACATTTGCACCTTGCAACTATCCTTGACAAGACATTTTTTGGTGATTTAAATGTTCTGGTTGGAATATTACCTCAAAGTTAATTTTCCCTTTATCAGCAGGAAATTCATAATACGGTCCTCAAAATTACTCTGAAAATTGTCGCCAGGAGTTCCACAAGTAGAGCCAGTTTACCAGATTGTTCCATCTTTGTATATCTACCCGGTCTTCCCTCATCATTTAGCAATGGGGTCTCAGTTGAAGTCAGGAACTCGGTTATGGAGGTAAAGACAATAGATGGAAACGCACAACTCAACACACTTTAGTGTTGCACACACCCATTCTAGCAAAGTAGACTTAAGAAAGGTCAAGAAAATTCTAACTTACCGCAGCCTGCTGTCTGACTGAAGGAATTTCTTGTACTGCAGCAATATAATCCTGTTGTGTCTGCTGCCGCACAACTGAAAAGCAAAGACACAACTAAAAAATACAACTAAAGAAATATAGCATTGGGAATCAATCTTGAGGCTGTAACAATAACACTTAAAAACTCTTCCCGCTCCTTTTCAGTAGACTCGGTTCCATGCAAATTGTAATAAAACAAAGAAGATCTACTGCAGTTACACAGAGCAAAGAGCAACCATCGTTTGGAATAATGCGTTAAGCTTTTGGGCACTTACTCAAGGCAGGTTTTGCCAGCCTTGGAGAAAGGCCAGCAATGATAACACCAGGGAGAAAGGGACTGAGCTATAAAACCTGACAAGGTAGCTGTAGGTATATTCTCTAGGTGAGCATGTTTAGGAACCAGCTAATCAGGGTTTGGAATGAAGAGAATTGACAACACAGATAAGAATCCAGAACAAAGGGACAAAGCCCTAGGTATTTAAACTAAACCAGTTAAAAGCCCAGAAAAACAACTCCACACAAATGTCAGAATATAGAACACAGTGCCCCAGAGTAAGACAGCTGCAGTGTTAAAGGTCATGTAAAAAGGGAGGTAGATGCTTGAGAAGGCAATTTATTCCGAAGCGAGAAGAAAATATAGCTACTGTGTCGACAAAATGCTGCAGCAGATCTGTTTGAATGGCCTGCTCTTATTCCTATATATAATGTAAATACCCTATATAGTTTTGGGAATACATTCAGATAAGTCAGTACGATATTCGTAGATATATATTTATATGCATGAATATCTCCCATGTTGCATTTTTAAAATGTTTTTCCAATTAAGGGGCAATTTAGTGTGGCCAATCCACCTATCCTGCACATCTTTGGATTGTGGGGGTGAGACCCACGCAGACACGGGGAGAATGCGCAAACTCCACACGGGCAGTGACCCGGAGTGAACCTGGGTCCTCGGGACCGTGAGGCATGAGTGACCTTTACAACTAAATGTTATTGTTTCCCTCACTGGGTAACCTCTGACATTCATGGCTATATGCATTCATGAACATGAACCAGAATTTGTAAACTCTGTGAAAGATTATTATTTCAAACACCAGTACACAAAACGGATGGGGAAATGTTAACGCATATTCAACTAGACACTCAAGAAATGCTACATGACTGGTGAAACAATTTTCTAATGCTAAATTACACAATGGTGCCATAAACAAGAAAATATGAACTTCTGCTACAGCCTTCTGACAGGAAAACACATGGAATTATTATATTCCATCAATGCCAAACTACCCAATACAAACAATGAAATACAAGTATAATTTAATATATAGTGAAATAAATGCAATTTCTGACTAAAAGTGTTTGCTGAGTGTGCTGCAGGCTGCAAAGAAGGCAGAAGAGAGGTGCTGAGGGTGGAGAAAAGAACACTGGCAATGATTTTATCAAGTTGGACAGGCTCCACAGGTGAAAGTACTGAGGGCGACTGTGATTTCTTTTGGAGAAGTGTACACAGAGCGGTTACAAATAGGAGAGAACTTAATCAGCAAATTGGGGGAAAGCGCTTCTAAATTTAGACTGCACACCTACCTGTAGTTTCAGCTGCCTGTATTCTTACCAAAAGGGTAAAAAAATAAAGGAAACATTTCTCCCAACTCTGGGTGCAAAATTTCTCCCATCTCTTGCCACGTGTATTATCCCTATTAAGGGATATGGAAACAAGGCAAGTAAATGGTTTTGGCACACAGAGAATGGCCTCCTTCTGCACTGTAAATTCTATGATAATCTATGATAAATCAGCCAAAATCTATTGGAATGACCGAGCAGGTTCAAAGGCTGAATGACCTACTCATGGTCTTGCATATCATCAACGGAGCTGATGGATGGCTTGTTCCCATGTGTATCAATGAATTAATCCACATAGGACCATAGAATTCCTACAGTGCAGAAGGAAGTCATTTGGCCCATTGAGTCTGCAGCGGCCCTCTGAAAGAGCACCCGATGAGCCCACTCCACCTGCTCTATCCCAGTAACCCCATAACCTAATCAAAGATGCCCATCTCTGGACACTAAGGGCCAATTTTAGCATGACCAATCCACCTCACCTGCACATCTTTGGACACTTGTGGCAAGTTGCTTGGACAAAAACTGGATTTGTATCACCTACAGCACATTGATGTGCCAATTCTACAGCTCAGTACTTTCATTATCGGCAATTCTATTTATTTGATTCCATGATCTAATGCAAGCGTGACATCAGAAAATAAAATGCAAAAAAAACTGACTGTGTTCAAAGAAATTTGACAGACACTTATCATGTACGGATGATGGGAGTTTCTGAGAACAACCTTCAGGCTTTGGGGTGTCCTTTGCTTTACTAGTCTGTTCTTGCTTTTTGGCTGCTTCTTTCTGTAGTTGTTCCTGGCTCAGCAGCTTCCACCTGTTACTGACCTAAAGTGACACAAGAAGTGAAAGGTTGAGATTGTTTGGTTTCACCAAACTGCAGGCATGAACCATCAATACCCACTTTAAACACCAGGCAATCATTTCAAATAGATTAAAAAGTGTTGTATAAACTATCTCCAGTCAGCAGTCTATCAATTACTATGCTAAAGTTATGTCGTCACTGGTATGTCACTTCAATGATAAGAGCGACACCGAGGGAAGAAAATTCAACCAATTGCCATAGGCTGCAAAACCATGCTCTAAGCACACAATTCTAAATTATAGGTTATAACCAGCAATGTGATACAATGTATGCCCTGTGGGAAAGACTCAATGTTATCCAATCAGTCTCACTGTTAGGGAATTTACATGGCCATGATGTATCCTCTACAACAGGGGGTCCTGAACCTTAACACCGATTTCATGAAAATACCAAATCTCGCGAACGTCCTCCTAAAAATAATTTCCAGGGTTTTTCTCCCTTGCCCGAGTATAAAATATAAAAGCAATATCAATTTCTTCAATGCTCTGCAACCAAGCCCCACTAACCTATCCTTAGTTACACCCTCATACCGTTCAAATTTAGAATTGTATTCTCACTTAATTACACCATAAAATGAGCTGCCTGTCTTTGCCACCAATATTATACACAATTGTAGATTTCATTCCTGGTTACCATTTAATTGTGCCAAAATTCCAGTCAGTGATATGACAATGCTTTTTCCCCATGGTATTCATTTGTTGGAACTAGCCAGATTCGAAAACAAAAATAACCTAGTCTATTTGAAGTGTAATCATATAGCACGTACAAACTTGTGCATATACCAGATACATTTATTCTATCTCTTTGTCTCTTAGCTTAGTTCAGACTCAAGGGGCTGTCACAGATTGTTACAAATTGCTCCATCAATCGATGGCAGGAGCACAATAGCAAAATGCACTAATTCTCAAAATGCATACAATTCTCTGCTTGTTTACACAAACTGAAAACTTCAAAAGTATCACTATAGTCGTTGAGACATACAGTACAGAAGAGGCCCTTCAGCCCATCAAATCTGCACTGATAAAACTACACAATCAACACCTATCCCACTTTCCAGCACTTGGCCATGAATATTATGACATTTAAAGTGCTCATCCACGTACTTTTTAAACCGTTGAGAGGTTTCCCAGGCAGCACATTCCAGACTCCCACCACCCACTGGGTGAAAATGTTTCCCCACAAATTCCCTCTAAATCTCCTGCCCTTTTTAAAGTTTTCAGGAAGCTCAACTTGAATGTCGCTTGTACACATTTGACAACCTAACACAATCAGGCGAATACTTATTCTGCTTTAACTTGTTGAATTTCAAAAGAAATAGAAAGTGTTTTGCCGGAGACAGACAGACTCCATGGGAGCTTGCAACAAACTCCAAAGCAGTATTTTCGTTAAGAGTTAACCAAACAATTGCACTTCTATAACAGCTTACTCGCCATGGTGCTCTGGCTCAGGTCACCTGGCCTATTTTGCACACCGTTTCCTTCTCTTCTGCGCAGGTGCTCAGGGCCTGTTCCCAAAAACAAATTGCTCATGTGCAGCCATTTCCCGGCGTCTGACGCGTGGGTGAAAGGCCTCAGGCTCATCGGGAACGAGTTCCCGGCCTCAAACAAGGCAAGTATTTGCGTTTCTTAACATCTCACCGTCACGGAAACAAACAGTTTGGGAACCGTCATGCTACAATCTATTTTTGGTCCTGTGTAAATCATTATCTTTAGAAATTGAATATTAATCTAAATCAGGTCTGAGTACTGTACTAATATTTTATATCAGCAGTTGGGTGTGCTCCTCGAAGTAACTCTAAGCAATGCATTTGCTTCATTCGGTACAAAATATCACTTAATTCCATGGAGTTTAAAAATGCTGACACACTCCTGGAAACCTGCTGCAAATACTAATGTACACTTATTCCAGGGAAACCCAAGAAAATACAGGCACACTCCCACATGACTGCTGCAAGTATTGACATGGTCACTTTTCCTTACTTCTAAAAGACAGCCTCAGACATCTAAACGGAAAGTGTGATACAAGAGCAGATATAGAATTAAGTAATTCCCGAAAACCACAAATGGTTTTCAGAACGTATTTCAAAAGGTTTCAGTTATACAATATACTTAATCCATAGAATGCTGTCAAATAGGTTGTAACCAATTAGGTGCATTCGCACACCATTTACTGTATTAATGCAAAATCCTAACCACTTCCTGGCAATAACTGGGATGATCCATTTGATATACAGACACAAATGGCCATGCCCAGATTTTGGAGGTTCCAGAATGCAGTGGAAACATGGAATTCGACAGTGCAAGTTTACTTTCCCTAACTTCTGAAGTTGTTGAACATTAATGATCTCTTCTGAATAAAATTCAAAACCATTTGAATGCCTCCAGAAATTACCTGTATGCCGGTGTGAAAGGGAACTTGGGAACAATTCAATCCTCGTTCAATCATTGGAGTTCTAATGAGCCTTTAGTTCTGTGTGGTACTTACTTCATAGATCTTGGTGGAAGGGTCAAACTTTGCTGCTTGTGAAATGTATGCGTTACTGTCCTTGGAAGGCAAATACTGAAAAAAAATTAATAGAATTATGGAATGATGGCAGCATAGGAGATCATCATCATTTTGCTCAGCGGCTTTGTGCCGGCTTTCTGCAAGAGCAACCCATCTATTAACAAACCTCTACCTTTTCCCCTGGAACCCTGTAAATGTTCTCTTTTCAGACACTAATTACCAAATTTTTTTATGGCCTTGATTGAATCTGACCCCAACACATTCTCAGGCAGGACATTCCAGATCCTAACCACTTGCTGTGAAAAAAGGGTTTTATGTCACCCTTGCTTCTTTTGCCAATTGCCTTATATCAATGTCTTCTGTTTCTCGATTTTTCCACCAGTGGGAACAGTTTCTCCTCATCTACTCTGTCCAGACCCCTCAATTCTTAACATCTGTCAATCTCCTCTTAATCTAAAGCTTGTTCGACTATGAACATATACTTCTTCATCAATCCTGTGTATTGCTTACATTGAAGAAGAATGTAACACTTTAAAAATAAACACATTTGGAGTACCCAATTCTTTTAGGTTGTGGGGGCGAAACCCACGCAATTACAGGGAGAATGTGCAAACTCCACGGACAGTGACCCAGAGCCGGGATTGAACCTGGGACCTCGGCGCTGTGAATTAGCAGTGCCAACCACTGCACCACCATGCTGTCCGCAAAGTGCTTTGTCGCCAATTTTGACAGCAAAAACAGAAAATGTTGGAAATATTGATTATAGTTCTGGCAGCAACTCTGAGGGAATAGAGTTAACACTTCAGGTCGTTGACCGTTTATCAGATCTGAGAAAAGTCAGAAAAGAGCAAGTCAAAAGGGGAGGGTGGGAAGAAGAACAAAAAGCAAGGTCTATGATTGGGTGAAGGGCAGAAGAGATTCAATGACTCAATGTTTCAAGAGGCAAGGCCAAAGGGAGTGATAATAGGTCAAGTAGGGGGGGGGGGGGGGGGGGGAGAGGAGAGCGCGGCATTTCCAGCATTTTCTGTTTGCATTTGAGATTTTCAGAATCCGCAGAATTTTGTGTTTGTACAAGGACCTTCAAAGTGGCGTCATTGTTATAATGTAGCAAAGCCCAGCAGCCAATTTGCATAAACAGTAAGGTGAAATAGATCAGATAACCTGTTTCTGTGATGTTGACTGAGGGATAATTATTGGCCAATATTGACAATCCCCTGCTCGTCATTGAAATAGTGCCAAGAGGTCTTTTACATTCACTCAAGATGGGTAGACCGGGCCTCAGTTTAATATCCCATCCAAAAGATGGCACCTCTGACAGTGCAGCACACTCAGTTGTGGACTGGCTTTGCCAGCCTTGATTTTTCTGCTCAAGCCCTGGAGTGGAGCTTGAACCCACAATCCTCTGACCCAGAGCGATACCAATTGAGCTATAGCTGAGATTTATTTTGGTACTACGTGTAAACAACATTGTAAAAAATAGCTGGACAATTCTTCTAATCAGATTTTCTCAGTAAATCGTACATACTCTGCAATGCATTTCCCATCAGATACGCTGCTAAAGTTATGACATCACTAATAGAGCGTGATACAATGAAATCCAACTAAAGTACCCTTCACAATAAGTATTCTTCACAATAATCCCTTGTGCTACCAGGTTACTGATAAAAATAAATAAACCTCTATTATCCAACAAAATACACAGATTAATTCAATTGTAGAAAGTTAAAAGTGATGCAGTGACTCCTGCAGAACTCATTATCCAAACCTATTTTAGTTGTGTCTCTCAAAAGACAGTTACGTACATACATCATTACTGCTAATAGGTCTTTCACTAAAGTCAGAAACGCTTCACTGAAACTGTAATCGGCCTTTCATTTTTATCATATGTGAACAACAAATACATTTCTTAAAATTTCATTAAATCCATTAGATAAGGTAACAGCTGTAAAATGGGGTCAGAAGCTGGAGAGCATTTTATGGGTTTTATTATTTGTACAAGTAATGAGTGAATAGGGATTATTTTTGCCACAAATGTTTGCATCAGTCTTTAGTTGAATGATAAATGGACAGACACAAACGAGCCGATTTTACAGTTGCTTCAGCACTTTAGCAACCCTCACAAGAGTCGCTCACCGTACCTTACTTTCTGACCTGTCTTAACTATTCTCGTACATTTTATGCACACTCCCTGTAGTGACATTGTGGAGGTTTTAGTTTCTCTGGCCTTTGATTTTCATAATGTTCTGAAATTAGCAAATCCAAATATTTTCTCCCCAGTCACGTCACCAATGGTGAAGAATGTGAGTGACTTACCTCCAGCAATGTTGATCTGGCTGTCACGTCAACAGCAACTGCCAGGAACTACTTTTATTAACTTGGCACCACCATATGGTAGTATGAGCCAACATCCATCAAACGTAACAAGGATTATACACAATTACAATAAAAAAACTGTCCCTCTATCAACTTCTGCAATTTGCATCGATGGAAACCATAGAACCAGTGCAGCCATGTTATATTTAAATCCAGGTACCTAATAATCTGCATGTGGATTAAATTGCTCACACTAAAAGGTCTTCGTGCTCATATTTAGAATTTATGGGCAACAGCATTAAAAATTGTCCATTTCAAATCTCTCACCCTAGGGACTTTGATAGATGGTGCTCAGGGAAGTGTTACAGCTTGGAAATTCTTAATTAATCCATTCACAGGAACGTTGGCACAGTAGTTAGCACTGCCTCACGGCGCCAGGGACCCGGGTTCGACCCCAGCCCTGGGTAACTACCAGTGTGGAGTTTGCACATTCTCCCTGTGTTTGTGTGGGACTCAACCCCCACAACCCAAACATGTACAAGGTAGGTGAATTGGCCATGCTAAATTGCCCCTTAATTGGAAAAGAAAATTAATTGGGTACTTCAAATTTATTGAAAAAATAATCCTTTCAAAAAGATAATGGATAAATTAGAACACGGTTGAACTATATGAGAGATTAAACACATGGTGCAGAAGATCATAAAATCTATTAAAAAAACAAAATGGCATTTTGCATTTCACTGCATCCTTAATCCTTTCAGGAGATGTGGACATCACTGGCAAGGCCAGCTTTTGTTGCCCATCTGTAATTGCCCCAGAACAGAGTGACTTACTAGGCCATTTCAGAGGGCAGTTGCCAACTACATTGTTGTGGGTCTGGTGTCACATACAGGCCAGACCAGGTAGCAGATTTCTTTCTCTAAAATACATTAATGAACTATATGGGTTTTAACAAGAATCGATGATGGTTGTCTTGGGCACCATTACTGAGACAAGGTGTACATTCCAGATTTAATACTTGAATTCAAATTCCATCAGTATCGGTGTTCCTCAGGGCCTGAGCCTGGGCCTCTAGATTACTAGTTCAGTAACCACTGTCTCACACGCAGAATTTGGATTACAAAAGGATTCACACAATGGAGTATGTTATGCAGGCCAGCAACATCCAACAAACATGACGGATAACCGGTTAGTTTGGTGGAGGGAAAAAATGTTATCCAGGACACCCGAGGAAAACTTGAATAATGCAATGAGATTGACAACACAGAGGGGACCTCTATTCCGGACTGGCAAGGCCTGCCCATCAGTCCCTAGCTCATGGGCTCTGTAGCATCACAGCATTTACCCACCATATCTCTATTTCCCTGGTACCTTTATCTAACAAAGATCTCAGTCCTGAAAGTTCTATCTGTCCTTCACAATCCACAACCATTTGTTTTGGAAACATACAAATTTTCTTTACCCTGCGTATAAAAAAATAGTGCGTCTCAATTACCTGCCGAAATGATCTGGCTCTGATTTTCAGATTGTATGCGCCTGTTCTTGATTTCTTTATCAGGTAAAATAGCTTCTCTGTATCTACCTCATTGAACCTTTTTAACGTTTTAAACACCCTGATCAGATCACTCCTCAATCTTGTGCAGGCATCTCATTTAGCAACTCATCTGAAGGTTGACACCTTTCAACAGTGTAGCACTTCCTCAGCACCGAGTGTCAGACTAGATATTAATGTCCTGGGACTTGAAACCATAACTTTCACACCTATACATGAGTGAACTGTTCCCATTCAGTGCTTCATATATTCTTGTGAAAAAATACATAACCACTTTTGAACATACAAAATCCTGTATTGGAGCTTACCATTCTGAAAGGGTTTTCAAATGATTCTAAAACAGTTCTTGCTTTCTGTTGTGCTGTTGTCAATGTTTCATGTTCCTTTTCATTTGCAACCAAATCCTGTGAGGGAGGCATGGGGGAAAAAAAAAAAATCACTTAATCTAACAGTAACACAGGACACGGAAAAAACTTTGTAGAGGTCACTTATCAGATGGCCACATTTAAAATAAATGTTTTATTGACACCTCTGCCACTGTCTGGATAGTTAGCACTGCAGCCATGATCAATGCTGTTCTGATTATCTGGAGTGGAGCCACCTAGTTGAGATGCGACATAACAGTATTGCCCAACTGCATGGCATCACTAGGTTATAGTCTAGATAAAGTCAAGCTAAGAGTTGGAAATTAAGCACTAGCTGGTCCGTACATCTATAACTCAAGTCAGATGTACATATTTGTGATTTTTGTATAACTATTCGCAATTTCTTGTTTTTCACTGGAATGGGCAGCAATGACGAGAGAAAGGGAGAACATTTTAATAAAAATGTCTAATTAAGGGGCAATTTAGTGTGGCCAATTCACCTACCATTTTTAGATTGTGGGGGAGACCCACGCAGACGGAGGTAGAATGTGCAAACTCCAGACAGTGACCCGGGATCAAACCTGGGTCCTCGGTGACGTAAGGCAGTAGTACTAACCACTGCACCACCGTGCTGCCCTGGAACATTAATGTAATAATTTACGGCCTCTTTCAGAAAAGCATTCTTGGCTCAATTTATTTAAAGCACCATCCAGTGTGCAAGTGTGCCAACCACACCAGGCATGCCAAGCTAGTACGTTTCAGCTGGGGTAGTAATAGATGTGTCATTGGTGGAAGCAAGTCATGGTACTTCTTCTTGAACATTTTGTCATCACACCACTGGAAAATGAATGTGTATGCAGATATTGGATGTCAACAGGACTCTGTTCAGCTCTGAAACTATTTGTAACTGACCATCTTACCACTATCCTTTAATTACTGCTGGTAGGTGGGAAATTAGAGTTGAGGCTACAATCATTTCAGCCATGATCTTACGGAATGACAGAGCACACGCAAGGGGCTGAATGGCCACACTCATGCACCTAATTCGTATGTTTACATGCCTATGCTCATAAGTAAGGAATGGACTTTTGCATGAAGAGAACTTCTGATGCTCTTAAAACCTCCCCCCAGCATCGGACAGCACCTTCACAAGAGTGCAAGTGTGGAACTTGAACAAAAATACCAAGCAATTCAGTCAGACCATTACAATTTTCTAGATACAATTATCCTCTATTCTCCTTTTTGATTCTACCATCTCTGAAGACATTCATTGTTATGGATCATCTCTCTATTTTGGAACAAAGTACAGTTTTATGGCAGAGATCCACCAAACTGGTTGCTTCAAATCAGGAACTGGAATCATAAAAAATACAGCAAACACCTACAATCACTGTGCAGTGTGCACCAGTAACACTTACGTCAAATATGGTAATGACCGCCTTGGCAGAAGTGAGTGTCAATGTCAGATTGTCATCCTCCAGGTCAGGGAACAGTTTACTGGTTTGGATCAGTGGCACTGAAAGGAAAAGGTATAGAGTACATTGTTTATTTTCACAATTTACATTGCATGTATTGCAGAGAAATATCTTCATCCTTTACCCAAGTGTTGTGATTATATTTTACTGAAAAATATTCTCTTCTTAAAAAATGAAAATGATGGCACATGATGGGGTGGGTGTGGGAAATAGAGAGAACTATGGAAGTATTGGTGGAGGATGTGCAGATGTACTGCATCCACTGCTGCTGAACGTCTAACCTTGGGGCTGTTCAACCGCTGTGTCTTGCAGAGCAGGATAAACCAAGAAATGAACGTCCACCTGACAGAGCAGACTATGCCTCATTTTAACATCTTATTCGAAAGATGGCATCGCCAACAGTGCAGCTCTCTCTCAGTCATGGACTGGAGTGCCAGCCTTGATTTCTATGCTCAAACCCCGGACTCAAACTTGAACCCACAAAGTTGTGACTGAGGGGCCAGAGCATTGTCAATGAACTATGAGTGATACCTATGTATTTCTGTGTGTGCTCTGATAACACAGAGGGTGCATTTAAAATAAACAGATTAAAACTCCAACAATTTTTATGCAGGTTCTGCCTGTTAAATGAGGACTCTGTTGAAAATTCTGTCTACTGAAATGGTAAAACATAATTCAATAAAGCAAAAGGGAAAAAGCAAAATCAGGATATGAACTCAGCTTCTCAACTCTTGGTTACTTTAGGTGATTCATAGAAACATAGAAAATAGATGCAGGAGTAGGCAATTCGGCCCTTCAAGCCTGCACCACGATTCAATATGATCATGGCTGATCATGCAAATTCAGTATCCCACTCCCGCTTTCTCTCCACACCCCTTGATCCTTTTAGCCGCAAGGGCCACGTCCAGCTCCCTCTTGAAAATATCCAATGAACTGGCCCCAACAGCTTTCTGTGGTCGAGAATTCCACAAGTTCTTCCGCATCTCAGTCCTGAATGGCTTACCCCTTATTCTTAGGCTGTGACCACTAGTTCTGGACATCCCGAACATTGGGAACATTCCTCCCGCATTAAGCCTTCCAGCCCCATCAGGATTTTATATTTTTCTATGAGATCCCCTCTCATTTGTCTAAACTACAGTGAGTACAAGCGCAGTTTATCTTCATATGTTAGTTCTGTCAGAATTAGTCTGGTGAACCTTCGCTGGGCACTCTCAATAGCAAGAATGTCCAAACTAGGAGACCAAACTGCACACAATACTTGAGGTGTGGCCTCACCAAGGCCCTGTATAACTGCAGCAAGACATCCCTACTCCCATATTCAAGTCCTCTCGCTATGAAGGCCAGCATTCTATTAGCTTTCCTCACCGCCTGCTGTATCTGCATGTAAACCTTTAGCGACTGTTGCACCATGACACCCA
The DNA here is from genome assembly GCF_047496885.1 of Scyliorhinus torazame. NCBI lineage: Eukaryota > Metazoa > Chordata > Chondrichthyes > Carcharhiniformes > Scyliorhinidae > Scyliorhinus > Scyliorhinus torazame. The sequence goes on along the minus strand of NC_092722.1, from coordinate 50,278,929 downwards.
GGTCTCATTGCACTTTCCCTTTCCTAAACTGCTACCGTTCAGATAATAATCTGCCTTCCTGTTCTTGCCACCAAAGTGGATAGCCTTACATTTACCCACATTATATTGCATTTGCCAAGTTTTGCCCACTTAGCCAGCCTGTCCAAGTGACCCTGCAGCCTCTTTGCATCCTTTGCACAGCACACACTGCCACCCAGCTTAGTGTCTTCTGCAAATTTGGAGATATTGCATGTAATTGCTTCATCCAAATCATTAATGCATATTGTGAACAGTTGGGGTCCCAGCACTAAACCCTGTGGTACCCCACTAGTCACTGCTTGCCACTCTGAAAAAAATATGTATTCCTGCTCTCTCCTTCCTGTCTGCCAAACAGTTCTCTATCCACATTAATCAATACATTACCCCCAATACCATGAGCTTTAATTTTGCTCACTAATCTCTTGTGTGGGACTTTGAAAGTCCAGATACACAACATAATAATAATCTTTATTGGTGTCACAAGTAGCTTACATTAACACTGAAATGAAGTTACTGTGAAAATCCCCTCGTTCCCTAGTTGCCACACGCCAGCGCCTGTTCGGGTACACTGAGGGAGAATTCAGAATGTTCAATTCACCTAACAAGCACGTCTTTTGGGACTTGTGGGAGGAAACCGGAGCACCCAGAGTAAACCCACGCAGACACAGGGAGAAGGTGCAGACTCCGCACATTCAGTGACCCAAGTCGGGAATCGAATCTGGGTCCCTAGCGCTGTGAATCAACAATGCTACACGATGCTACCGTGCCGCCCATCCACTGGCTCACCCTCGTCCACTCTACAGGTCACATCCTCGAACAATTCCAGAAGATTTGTCAAGCACGATTTCCCTTTAGTGAATCCATGCTGACTTGGAGTGATCCTGTCCCCGCTTTCCAAATGCTCAGTTATTTCATCCTTAATAATCAACTCCAGCATTTTACCAACCACCGTTGTCAGGCTAACCGATCTATAATTCCCTGTTTTCTCTCTCCCTCCTTTTAAAAAAAGTGGGGTTACATTAGCTATCCTCCAATCCATTGAAACTCTTCCAGAGTCTATAGAATGTTGGAAAATGATCACCAATGGGTCCACTATTTCTAGGGCCACTACTCTGAGATACAGAGCATCAGGCCCCTGGGTTTTAATCCCATCAATTTCCCCAAGACAATTTCCTGACTAACAACAATGTCCTTCAGTTCCTCTTCACGCTAAACCACTGTCCTCAAGTATTTCCGGAAGGTTATTTGTGTCCTCCTTCGTGAAGACAGAGCCAAAGTAACTGGTCTGCCATTTCTTTGTTGCCCATTAGGAATTCACCTGATTCCAACTGTAAAGGACCTACATTTGTCTCACCACTCTTTTCTTTTCACATATTTATAGTAGCTTTTGCAGTCAGTTTGTATGTTTTCTGCAAGCTTACTCTCGTGTTCGGTTTTCCACATCTAAATTAAATCCTTTGTCCTCCTCTGCTGAATTTTAAATTTCCTCGCAGTCCTCAGGCTTTCCTTTTTTATATGCCTCCTCCTTGGCTTTAACACTATCTCTGATTTCCATTGTTAGCCATGGTTGAGCACCTTCCCAGTCTTACTCATGCGCCAGACAGGGATATACAATTGTTGAAGTTCATCCATGTGTTCTTTAAATGTCTGCAATTGCCTATCCACCACCAAGCCCTTAAGTATCCTTTGCCAGCTTATCCTAGCCAATGCACATCTCAAGCCATCAAAGTCAGCTTTCTTTAAGTTCAGGATCCTAGTCTCAAACCAATTGTGTCACTCTCCATCTTAGATGAAGAATTCTACCATATGATCACTCTTCCCTAAAGGATCTCACACAACGTTGTTAATTCATCCTCTCATTGCACAATACCCAGTCTAGGATGCCCTGTCTCCAGTTGGTTCCTTGACATATTGTTCGAGAAAACCATCCCTTATACATTCCAGGAAATTCTCCTCCATCGCATTATCAGTTTGATTAGTCCAATCAATACGTAGATTGAGGTCACTCATAATAACTGCTGTACCCTTACTGCACAAATCTCTAATTTCCTATTTGATGCCATCCCCATCCTCACAATTCAGTCACTGCAGGTACTTTCTGGAATGTACGGTTATCATTATTTTTTGAATCATTTGGAAACCAATACTGCTTCTAGTTTTGAAGATTTTAATGTCACAGCCTGACTTAAAAATGGATATCTGGAATGGTCCATTAGTCAGTGCCATGTAAGTTCCTCTTTGCTCCAATGTAGTATTTCATGCCCAAAAGCTAAAGAGATAATTTTGGGCAGCTGGATTGGTGATGGGGTCGTTGTAGCGGAGTGAATTACTGACACTAATAATTTCTCACATAACTTCAGACGAAATGGCCTTTTAGATGGAATGAGGACTAAAGTGATTTATTTATATCAAAACCTCTAGCAAATAAGTTCAGAGGAACTGAAAAGATACATTTGATTAAGCATTTTGAGAAAAGGTACCCCTGTAAAATGTGGACGTATCCAAGCAAACTTTATATGCTTCGAATTACTTTATGTAGAAAAATCTGTGAAGCAACATGTGGAGCTATTGTTATTGAATCCGGACCAAGAAAGTATCAGGACGAACTGGAAAGCAGAGAAGGGACTGAAGGAGTGAGCTGAGCTATGGAGAACAGCAGCAGATCCGGATTGGAGAGGGCACATCATTTGTTTGGACAAACTACATTGGTTACTGTGAACGGACATGATTTGAGTTAATGTGATTTTTCTGGTATATCCAACCATCCTGACAGACTGCAGTCATTGTCAGAGGAACTGAATCTATCAATGGCCAACAGAAAGAGTGAGAAATTAAAAAGAAAATCCCCATAATTCTCAACCTACCTGAGCCATGAACAACTTGCTCATGGTGGGAACTATCATGAGGTCCAAAGAGCAGGTTCTGAGTTTTCTGTAAAAACAGAATTATAATAATATCTGCCTGCTTATCAGGAATTAATGGTGATTTACTATCAAGCAGCATATTGCTCAGTAAATTAAACTCAAAGTATTATGGCTACAGATACTTCTCAAGACATTTTAAAAACTTTTCTAAGGCAACAGATGAAAATAGCTCTAAATAGCAAGCAGGAGGCTATATCGTTTATATGACATCACATTGTTATAATGAACAATATAAACTGCTAGCCATCAACTAGATCAATCAGTTAAGTACTTACATCTGCCTTTAGTACAGGGCTTTTCTTCTGTTGCAATGGCGTTGATTCTGTCTGGAGAAGAAAGCATCAGCAATTAACAAGCATTTGTCTGTTTCCTGCTGCTCATTGTGGGGTTCTAATAAGAACTTTATCACCTATTAATGTGGATTAGTTGCAACAGATACAATTTTGATGTAAAATACATTGGTGTGGGGTGCAAGTAGAAAAAAAATGTTCTTTGTGATTAGTACAGCATCATGCAAATCCAACGAATCAATAATTACCATACCTGAACTCAAAAGTTTGGATTGTATGGTGTACACCAAATACAAATATACACACTTCTGCTGGAAGCAATTTCAAGTTGGCTTATGTTGAGTTTGATAATGACCTACTGCAATCAATTAGATCACTTGTCAGGTCACAAAAACCCATGTAGGCAGCAGCTCTATAACAGTTTGCCATCAAATCGCTCCTTTAATAGTGAAATAGCCCAGGGTGCTTCACAGGAGTGCCACAAACATAATTTGACACAACCATATAAGGAGATGTTAGGACAGGAGCTTGGTGATCAGGATAGCTTTTAAGAAATATTGTCAAGGAGGAGGGCAATAGGCAGGCAGATTAGGGAGAGAATTCCAGAGCTTAGGATTTGGGCAACAGAAGGTATGACTGTCAACAATGCAGCAATTAAAACTGTTGATGCTCAAGTGGTCAGAACTGGAGGGGTATAGAGATCTTGAAACGCTGTAGGACGACATAGAAGGCAGGACGTGCGATGCCCTGAAGGGATTGCAAACCAACAATGAGTATTTTAAAATCAAGGAGCTGCTAAACTGGAAGTCATTATAGGGCGGTGAGCATAGGAGTGATGGGTGACTGCAACTAGGCACACGTTAGGATGTGAACAGAGTTTTGACAGACGAGGCAAGATATGTTGGCTAGGAGAGCATTGGAATAGTTGATTTCAGCGGATAACAAAGGCATGGATAAGGGTTTCAGCAATAGATGAGGTAAGGCAGGGTCCGATGATGTTATGAAGATGGAAATAGGCGGTCTTAGTAACGGAGCAGATATGGTATCTTTAGCTCAAATAAGGTGCAAAGGTTTTGAATGATCTTGTTAATCCTCAGACAGTGACCAGGGAGAGGGATGAAAGTTTATGAGAAACAAAGAGTTTGTTTTGGGGACAGAAGATATTCATAGAATGTCAACAGTGCAGCCCATTGAGACCCTCCGAAAGAGCAATCTGCTTCAGCCACCTTCCCGCTCCATCCCTTTTCCCATCCCATTTTCTTTTATTTCCTTTTCTTTTCATGTACCTAATGATCTGTTGAGCTGCTCGCAGAAAAATACTTTTCCCTTTACCTTGGTACACGTGACAATAAACAAAATCCAATCCAAACCCTACAGCCCCATCACTTAATCTACACATCTTTGGGCACGAAGGGACCAAAATGCAAATCCACCTAAGCTGCACATCTTTGTACTGTGGGAGAAAACCGGAGTACCGGGAGTAAACCCACACAGATATGGTGCGGCACAGTGGTTAGCAGTGCTGCCTCACAGCACCACAGACCCAGGTTCAATTCCGGTCTTGGGTCACTGTCTGTGCGGAGTTTGCACTTTCTCCCAGTGTCTGCGTTGGTTTACTCTGGGTGCTCCAGTTTCCTCCCACAGTCCAAAGATGTGCAGGTTAGGTGGATTGGCCATGTTAAATTAGTGTTGCAGCTTAGGTGGGGTTACAGGAATAGGGTGCTCTTTCAGAGGGTCGCTGAAGACCCAATGGCCTCCTTCTGCACTTTAGGAATTCTGTATTTCTATCAATGCGCAAACTCCACATATGGACAGTAACCCAAGGTCAGAATCAAACCCGGGTCCCTGGCGTTGTGAGGCAGCAGTGCTAACCACTGTGCAACCCTTGGTTTTGAGCATGCCAATATGCAGTTGGAGAAAATATCAATTCACCCAGTACTGAATGTCAGACAGGCAGTGGATGTGTAACGGTGAGGCAGAGCTGGGTGTTGTCAATGTACATGTGGAATTTGGGTGTTGCATTTTCAGATGTGTCATTGAGAGGAAGCATGTAAAATGCTGAAAAATACAAGTTGGCCAAGGCTAAATTCTTGGGGACTGCAGAAGCAATGGTGTATTAGCAGAAACAGAAACTATTGTAGGCTATTCTCTGGCTCTGGTTGGATAAACTGGAATGGAACCATGTGAGAGCAGTCCCATCCATCTGGATGATGAGGCATTAGAGGAGAATGGTGCGATTAACTGCTGCAGGCTGGCTGTGAAGGATGTGGGAGCATAAGCTCACCACAGTCATAATCATATAGAATAAGAACATAAGGAGTAGGCATACGCTACTCAGCTCCTTGAGCCGTTCTGCCATACAGTATAATTTTTAAAAATGTATTTTATTCCATTCAGATACAAACAGCAAATAACATCTCAAAATAAACATGTTACACACAGTTTGACAATTTCCCCCCTTTTTCACCCCTAAATACCCACCCCTCCATCAAACACGGACATAAACGGCCTCCACCACACGTAAAACCCCCTTCCCACCCCCAAGGACAAACTTAATCTTGTCCAGCCTTCAAAATTCAGACAGATCCCCCAGCCATGCCATGACCCCCAGCGGTGCTGCCAACGCCCAACTCAGTAAAATCCATTGCCGGGCAGAGAAGCAGAGGCCACATCGGCCCCCTTCTGCTCCAGCAGCCCCGGCAAGTCCATCCCCCAAAAAAATTGCCACCGAAGGACACGACCACATCCTGACCCCCCACTATCCCTGACAAAGTCTTGAACACAGTCTCACAGAAATCCTCCAGCTTTGCACACCCCCAGGACGTAAGAGCGTGGTTCACCGGCCCCCACTTACACCCTCTCGCATACATCCTCCATTCCCAGAGAAAAGTCACTCATCCGTAATCGTGTCTTATGGACCTTGTGTACCACCTTGAACTGTATACGGCTCACTCTCGCAAAAGAGATCAAGTTGACCTGATGCATTATTTCACCCCAGGCCCCTCCATCCCACATTGATCCTCAACTCTTACTCCCACTTCCACTTAATACCTTCCACTAGCGAATGCTCCTCCACTTCCCCCAACCATCCTTAGATGACCCCGATCTTAAAAGCAACTTTTCCAACAACATTTACTCCGGTAACTGAGGAACCAAAGTAATTAATGCCACGCAAAGTCGCGCACCTGCAAATATCTAAACTCACCCCCACCTCGACAACTTGAACTTCTCCTGCAATTCCTCCAACCCTGCAAACATACCCGCTAGAAACGGGTCCCTTACACACACTATCCCTTCACCACTCTATCTCCCATACATTGCATCCATCCCTCCAGGTATTAAACCTATGGTTCCCAATACTTACATATGTCCAAGCTTAAAATGCCTCAACTGTTTCCAAACGGGACTGCGAGTATACCTCTCCGGAGGACACTGGAGCTGAATCATCACCAGGGCCCTCAAACCCATCCCCCTACAAGAGGTCTCCTCCACCTGCATCTATTCTGACCCTCTCCCTCTCTGCATCATCGTCTCACCTTCTCGGCATTTGCCGCCCAATTCTAATGCAACAGATTTGGGAGTGCCCAGCTTAAAATGCCTCCACTGGGTCCAAATTTTGATTGACGATACCACCCGCTGCCCCACCCCTCCCTTCCTTAACTGCATATGATCCTTCACCCATAGATGTATCTCCTGCAGAAAAAACACATCTGCCCTCAAACACTTGAGGTCGGCAAACGCCAGAGACTGTTTAATCGGACCACTTAACCCGTGCACATTCCACGTTACAAGAATCACCAGGGGTTTCTGACCTCCCTCTCTGCTAAGATCCACCAACGTCATCTAACCCAAACCCCGACAAACCATCCGTCTCCTCACTAACCTGTGCTCGTTCAAAATGGATGCCCCTCCATCCTCACCTAAACCCAACCACGTCTCCAGCCCACTTCCCTCCCCACACCTCCTCTTTGCCCCCCTGCCTCAGGCTACACACCGCAGCACCCGTCTCGACACTGTTTCCGTTCATTAGCATACCCTGCTAGCATGGTGACTCCCATCTAGAGGCTCAGAAAAAGAATTCTACCCAACCTACCCATCCCCCCACTCTGCTTACTCCATACCATCCCCTCTTTAACCCACCCCAATACCCAAACCCCTGCGCAAAAAACAACCGACCGCAAACCAAATATTGCACGTACTTCCACATCTTTAAAAAGTACCAATAATAACAAAACAACAACAGAGAAAAGCACAAATATGCCAAGAAAAAATACCACATATCAATTATAAATAAAAACTGGCATGAACATAATAACTCGTAAACCATACAAAAGTCACATTAGCCCTCCCCCACCCAATGCTCCTTGAAGTAATTTGCCTCCTCTGGCATCAAAAGTAATGTTCACTGCCCTTAAAAGTCACCCAGAAGTTGGCCGGGTGCAGCCCAAAACTGACCTAGTGCTGAAAGAGCACTGCCTTGGCCTTGTTAAACCTTGCCCGTCGCGTGGCCAGGACATCCCCAATAAATCCAGATCCGATTTCCCTCCCAGCTATTTTGGCCCACCTCAGAATCTATTCCTTGTCCTGAAATTTGTGCACATACACAACCACCGCCCGAGGTAGCTCCCCAACCCATCGTTCATTGGTTCATGAGCCTTTGTCTCATGAACCAATGGGCATGATCCGCCTCTGGAGTCTTATTGAAGTTCCTCTGCTCCACAAACTTCTCAAACATCTTTGTGACGTAGCCTGTGGCACTCGTTCCCTCTACTCCCTTCGACAAACCCACGATACGCAGGTTCTGCCGCCTGGAGAGATTCTCCTGGTCTTCCACCCTCACACTCAACACCTTGCAGTCCCCCCCCCCAGCATCGCTAGCTTCGCCTCCAACAAAACGATCTGGTCACTGTTGAGAAGGGGGGGGGGGGGGGGTTCCTGAGATGAGACTCCTAAAAACTGGATCGCTGGGATAACACTAGAATAGCTCTACATAAGTTAGTTTATTGAGATTGAAACTAATCAGGGGCAGCACAGTGGCGCAGTGATTAAAACTGCTGTCTCATGACGCCAAAGTCCTAGGTTTGATCCCGGCTCTGGGTCACTGCCCGTGTTGAGTTTGCACATTCTCACATTCTGAAGTTTGCGTGGGTTTCGCCACAACCCAAAGATGTGCAGGGTAGGTGGATTGGCCACACTAAATTGTCCCTTAATTGGAAAGAAGGAATTGGGTACTCTAAATTCATTTTTTTAAAAAGAGATTGAAACTAATCATAGAAAATATATCCAGTAATCATTATTAACCATTAAATGTGTATTCTTAGAACATAGCAGTAACAAGCATTTAAACTCTTGCTAATAGTGGCTGCAACGTATGATGGAATTTAAGCTAGCTAACTTGACCACATTCCTGAGACAAACAGAGTCAGTCAGAAATAATGTGGTCAGTAATAATACAGCCAGCTTAATAAACAGTTCTTATCAGCAGCTCCAGCATCCTGCGCTCAGTACAAGCAGGAATCTCACTGAGATAAGAGAAATGGGAGTAGGGGAGAGCAAGAGACAGCGAATACAAGTGTCTTGGAAAACAACAGATGGCCAGGGAACAGAATGGGGCTAAATCACAAGCTGATCATGCAGTCACCATGCTGCCTAAAGTAAAATTCATTGGTCAAGGTAAAATCTACAGCTACAAGGATTGGATCGAGCCCAACTGGGGTGGGCTACTGATTTTTGGAAATTGTATAACTGTTAAACCTGAAGCAATGTAAAGCAGAGTGGTTTTGCCGTTTTTCAAAATCAGTCCCCCTCGTGTGTTGAACCAAGCTTGGAAAGTAAAGCTGTCTTAAGCACAGTTGTTGTCTTTGCGGGTCTTTGTGATATCTGAACTGCAATTAGGTGGGAAAAATACTCAGTCTCTGAAAACGCTCCTACAATTATGGTCCAACACCGCCTTTTCCACCACCTCTTGGATCGTTGCACCTTGTGCTTCTTGGGATTACTGCTCCCTGAATCGCGCAAGATCAGTCACCCTGAATCTCCTTTCGCTTTTGCCGAAGTTCCCCCTTAATAAAGTCCATCAACTACTCCACAGGCAGTGTGGCAGATGACGACGACACTTCCCCTTCTGCTATTCTTTTCAAATGGCGCTGCGCCACTGGCGTTTTCCTACTCCTGAACTAAGGCTCTCACCGACTTCTGCTGGGTCTGATATCCTACTGACCACCCTCCTCTCACTTCACACTTTATCCACAAAAGTCACCCATTAAATGGGCAGAAAGGATCAAAACCAACATCTCCAAGCAGGAGACACCTTGTGTGCGACCGATCAGACCATGGCCACCACCCAAAGTTCCCTCCATACAGTACAATCTTGGCTGATTTTCTACATCAACTCCTCTTTCCTGCCCACTTCCCCATATCCTGTGATTTCCTGAGAGATCAAAAATATATTGATCACAGTTTTAAATATACTCAGGTGGAACATCCACAATCCTCTCGGATAGATAATTCCAACGCTACGAGTGAAGGAATTTGTCCTCCTCGAAGTCCCAAATGATTGCTTATTCCGAGACTGTGCCCATGCTCCAGATTCCCCAGCCCTGGTTTCAAAATATATTTCAATTAGATTGTTTTTCATTCTTCTCAACTCCAGAGAACATTCTCATCATAGAACAATCCTCATCTCATCCCAGGAAACAGTCTAGTTAACCTCTGCTGTATCTTTTAAGACTCTTGACAGGATGTGGGTGATGCTGGTTAGGCCAGCATTTGTTGCCCATCCCTAATTGCCCTTGAGAAGGTGGTGTCGAACTATGTTCTTGTTTTTCTTTCTTTAAAAAAATAAATTTAGAATAACCAATTCATTTTTTCCAATTAAGGGGCAATTTAGCGTGGTCAATTTAACCTATCCTGCACATCTTTGGGTTGTGGGGGCGAAACCCCAGCAAAGAAGGGGAGAATGTGCAAACTCCACACGCACAGTGACCCAGAGCCTGGATCAAACCTGGGATCTTGGCGCCGTGAGGCAGCAGGGCTAACCCACTGTGCCACTGTGCTGCCCTCGAACCATGTTCTTGAACTGTTGCAGTCCATGATGGTGTAGGCTGCCTACAATTCGAGTATATCCTTCCTTGAAAATGGAGAATAAAACTTCACAACGTACTCCAGGTGCAGTCGCATCACGGCTCTAGACAACTGCAGTAAGATTTCCTTACTCTTGTATTACAATCCCTTTATAATAAAGATCAATATACTATTTGCCTTGCTAGTTGTATTACGATAGTGACATTTAAGGGGCATCTTGACAAATACATGAATAGGATGGGAATAGAGGGATACGGACCCAGGAAGTGTAGAAGATTGTAGTTTAGTCGGGCAGCATGGTCGGCACGAGCTTGGAGGGCCAAAGGGCCTATTCCTGTGCTGTACATTTCTTTGTTCTTTGCACCTGCATGGTAACTTTGTGTTCCTTGTATGAGTACACCCAAGTTTCACTGAACATCAACATGTAAAAGCTCTCACACTTAAAAAAATATTGCTTTGCTATTATCAAATGGAATAACTCCACACTTTCCAACATTATATTCCATGTCACCTCGTTGTCCATTTACTTAACCGATGTCTCTTTGTCGTATCATTGTGCCCCTGGAGCTTACATTCCCATCTAATATTGCATTGTCAGCAAACTTTGAAATTTTAAAAATAAATTTACAGTAACCAGTTCTTTTTTTCCAATTAAGGGACAATTTAGCGTGGCCAATTCACCTACTCTGCACATCTTTTTGGGTTGTGGGTTTGAAATCCACAGACATGGGGAGAATGTGCAAACTCCACAGACAGTAACCCGGGGCCAGGATTGAACCCTGGTCCTCAGCTCAGTGATAACCACTACGCCACGGTGCTGCCCCTTTGTCAGCAAACTTAATTCATTACTTTGCCAAGATTTCAATATAGATTTATAAATAGCTGTGGCCCTTCACATTTCACTGAAGCACTCCACTAATTTCAGCCTGCCAATATGAAAATACCCCATTTATCCTTTATCTCGGCTTCATGTCTGTTAAACAATCCTCCATCCATGCTAATATATTGGCCCAACTCTATGAGCCCTTATCTTGTCTATTAACCATTTGTGTTGCACCTTATTAAAAGCCTTTTGGAAGTAGAAATATACTACATCTATTGGTTCCCTCCCCTTTGTCGACCCTCTTTTCTTGAATAGTTATGTAATTTGATAAAGGCCTCTGCGGTAGAGAGATCAGGGTAGAAAGCTAATTGGAAGGTTTCAAATAGGGAATCGGAGGAAAGATGGGTGCGAATTTCGGAGGTGACAACAATTTCATGGATTTTATGGAGGTTGAACAGGTTTGGGAAGGGAGGTTTGAGGTAAGGAGCACTAAATATATGACATGGACAACACTAGCAGGTCATTAACCCAAGGGAGCTGGAAGCAACTGCCCTTTTACCTCTGTGCTCCTCACTGTTCAAGGCCCCAAACGCTCCTTTCAGGTGAAGCAACATTTCACTCACATTGCCTTCAATTTGAATTATTGCATTCACTGTTCGCAATGCGGTCTCCTCTACAGTGGGGAGACTAAATACAGATTGGGTGACTGCTTTATGGAACATCTTCTCTCAGCCGGCAAACATGTCTTCCCTGTTGCTTGACATTTCAACTTAGCACCTTGCTCTTATGCCCACATGTCCATCCTTGGCCTGCTGCAATGCTCCAGAGAAGCCCGCCGAAAGCTGGAGGAGCAGTACCTTATCTTCCGAGTAGAAACATTACAGCCCTCAACATGGAGTTCAACAATTTTCTCCTTCACCTCGAACCATTTTTAAAATTCAAAACTTTTTGCCTCAGTCCAAATCCCCTTCCGTGCTATCTGTCACTTGTTCTTTGCTTCCACTGAACACTGACCTTTATTCTCCCATTAACGCATCCTGGTACCGTATCTTTACACAACTACTGGCACCTTCTCCTCACATTAACGCTTCCTTTGTCTCATGACCTAGACATCTTTGTTGCAATTGGCAGCTCTCACTTATCACTGACCTCCTAATCTGCTCCACCTCCTCTAATCCATTACATTTCTCGGTCTCTTTAGCTCTGAAGAGTCAGACAAATATGACAGGTTAACTCTATTTTCTCTCTCCGCAGATGCTGCCAGACCTGCTGAGCTTTTTTCAGCATTTTCTGTTTTTGAGCTGGAGGCACTAACTAGTAGGGTCCACTTTAAATTATGAGAGATGGGGAATGTGTTGCAGGAAGATCCATTGTCAATCTTTTATTGGAGCTAGTGCACCCACAATACTTTGTCAGCATCTTCTGTTTAAATCCCTAACAATTTTAATTCCAAACCTGAACTTCAGGTATTATATTTTCCATTTCTGTCATTTTTTCTTGTGTCGCTCACTAATTAGCTGGCTGTATGCCCTTTGTTTCTTTAGTGTCTTATAGCCCTTCAATGCCTCTAACATTGGATTCAGGCAACATGTCAGACCATCCAACAATCATTATACACATCATTCATTTATGGGGTTTTTTTGCTCTCCCCATCTCATCGGCCCATCTTTTAATCTTTATTTCTGAAGGTTACGAGCCCAAAACATTAATTGTTTGCTGCACAGATGCCGACTGACCTGCTGCATGTTTCCAGCTCGTTTTGCTTTCATTTCTCATCAGATCTAGATCCAGTTGAGTCTGTGCCAGGTCTGATGGATGAGGTGAAAACTTGCCATGTCCTATTTATAGTGAGATTAAAAACCTTGTGTTCTGACGAGCCGGGAGTGCAGGAGGCAAAAGAGTCCCTAGTAGCCCGGCGAAGGATCTTGTTAATGTGGAAAGAGGCGAAGCCCCCCAGCGTGGAAGCCTGGGTAAATGATATGGCAGGGTTTATCAAATTGGAGCGGATAAAATTTGCCTTAAGAGGGTCTGCGCAGGGGTTCTACAGGCGGTGGCAACCGTTCCAGGACTATCTCGCGGAGCGGTAGATGAAGGTCGGACAGCAGCAACAGCAACCCGGGGGGACGACGGACAGGGGGGCATTTGAGCAAGGAAACACATGAACGATCCGGAAAACTGACATGTGCGGGAGGAATCCAATGTACAAAGTTCTGTATCTTATTGACTTGCCATGTCTTGCTATGCAAGCTTTCTTTGTTTTTGTTTGTTTGGTTGAAAATTTTGTTGAAAAATTCTTAATAAATATATATTTTTAAAAACCTTGTGTTCTTTTACAATCTTGTTACATATGAAAATAAAAGACCCTTATTCACCCCCCCCCCGCCCAACCATCCCCTCTCCTCCCATTTCCACTACTGTAGCCATGTAAAATGGCTGCATTCCGATAAATCTGGCCAAAACCCAGTTTAAAATGGCTAACCCGAAAGACTGCTGGGAAATGCAGCCAAGAAGACACAAGCAGGCAGCTGCAGACGGTTTGCATATTCAGCTCTGGGAACGTAGCCCAGATCGATACTCAGGGCTATCAACAGCCCATCAACCCAGGTATCTGCAGTTGCATTCAGGACCGTTTACACCTAATCTACTCAGACATCCACAATTAAATCGGCTATCCCCGGGAACAATTGCAACATATTAGCAATTGAATACCGGGCCAGACCTGTCGGCGCCTGCAGTGGCCGAAACAAAGACAGGTGAGCGACCACCCCCCGATCGAGGAATCGCCTCACCATTGGACACATTGACCCCAGGGACTGGGGACAGAATCCAATCACTTGGGGCTCAGGATCAAGGGCCGCCCCGGGAGGCGGGAAGTCCCTGGGCCCTATAAAAGTGAAGGTCCAAGTTCAGATCTCGCTCTCTCTCATCTTCGCCTGCTCGAGACCTTCGCAAGACCAGCCACTGTAAGTGTGAATCCAACGATCGCTATCCGGTAGACACCTAGCCACCGACCTGTAGCAGCCTTTTGAATCCCGCGGGCCAGATTTGATTGGACAAGCCATTCGTTTTCCTGACCTGGTGGGCTCTTCCTAAGTTAAGTATTGGCCAGTAGTGATAGGTTTATTATATAGAAAGTAGTATTAGGGTATTAATATTGCTTGTTGTATATAATAAATGACCGTTGTTTTAATCCTTACTAAGCGGTGGGCTGTGTTATTAATCATAACCTGAACTTGAACCACGTGGCGGTATCATAAAGATACCTGGCGACTCATGAGCAAAGGTGACCTAAACAGAGCAAATAGACTAAGGTTAAAAAGAGCAACAATACTCAACATAATCTGTGGTAAAACAAGATTACCATAACATACCTGAGGTCGGATTAACCATTTCAAACTCCACTGCAGTCTAAATAACGTGTCATTCAAAAAACAATTCAAATAACTGGCTCTTTGTGTAAGTATAAGACAAAATGTCTTATACTAAATGTTACCGTGGGGCAGCACGGTAGCCTTGTGGATAGCACAATTGCTTCACAGCTCCAGGGTCCCAGGTTCGATTCCGGCTTGGGTCACTGTCTGTGCGAAGTCTGCACATCCTCCCCGTGTGTGCGTGGGTTTCCTCCGGGTGCTCCGGTTTCCTCCCACAGTCCAAAGATGTGCAGGTTAGGTGGATTGGCCATGATAAATTGCCCTTAGTGTCCAAAATTGCCAGTAGTGTTGGGTGGGGTTACTGGGTTATGGGGATAGGGTAGAGGTGTGGACCTCGGATAGGGTGCTCTTTCCAAGAGCCGGTGCAGACTCGATGGGCCGAATGGCCTCCTTCTGCACTGTAAATTCTATGAAAATACGGTGGTAACCGGCAGTTGTTGGTAAGTATAATGCTAACAATGATCAATCTAGTCCAGATCTATAGATATCCCACTTCAGGACTCACCAATACAACTGGGAACTTTGGCTACTGGCCCAAAGTTACCGCATACAATAACTTCCTAGCTACATGTCCAGTTTCCATAATCAGTTCTTTATCAAAATGTATTATTCCATATACTGGGAGGAGTCAAAGATTGAGCCATTACCTTGAGAAGAGGCATATCACGTGCCTGCTGGACCAGGAGATGCAGCTCATTGACCTGTTGACGAACCAGTGGAGGAACGGGGTTGCAGCATGCTATGATCCCCTGAGTCTCTCTAGGTGTGGCATGAGGGAAAGAAAGAAAGTTGTAACTAATTTGGACGGGAATAATTGTGTGAGTTAGAACATCACATTACAACTGTGACACTTTAAAAATGCTTCACTGGCTGTCAAGCACTTTGAGACTAGCAGCTGTGAAAAGTAGAATATAAATGCAAGTTTTTATTTTCTTAAGAAATGAATAAAAATTAAGAGTTACATTAGTTTATTTTAAATGCTGCAGCTGAAGACTCCTCAACACCACCTCAAAATTCCCAAACATAAATTATTTTTTAAAATCACAAATAAGTGCAGTTAACTTTCATTAAATACAGAATAATGTCACTCTTACATCCATCATAAACCTAACTAGAGTGTGATGCACGGTTGGAAGCATAGATTAACATTGCCAGTTCTGCATCCCAATGCAAAGAAGCTCTCACTGACTGACTAGTTAAAAGCATTTGGTGGCACCCTCGCTCGAGGGCTGTGGATCCAAGTCCTAATCCAAGACTTGAGCACAAAAGTCAATGCTGGCACTCAGTGCAGTACCAAGGATGTGCATCACTGTCAGGGGTGCCCTCTTTCATGAGGCGTTAAACTGAGGCCACTCTCAGAAATAAATATTGGCAGATATTTATCCCCTAATCAATGTTAAAAAAAAAACATTGTCACTGTTGTTTGTGGGGGCTTTTGTGCACAAACTGACTGCTGTGTTTCGGACATTCCAACAATGACTACACTTCAAAAGTATTTCATTGGTTGGCGGCACAGCGTAGCACGGTGGTTAGCACTATTGCTTCACAACGCCAGGGACCGGGTACAATTACCGGCTTGGGCCACTGTCTGTGTGGAGTCTGAACGTTCTCCCTATGTCTACATGGATTTCCTGCGGGCGCTCCGGTTTCCTCCCACAAGTCCCGAAGGACGTGCTTGTTAGGTGAATTGGACATTATGAATTCTCCCCCAGTGTACCCAAACAGGCGCATAGAGTGTGGCGACTAGGGGATCTTCACAGTAACTTCATTGCAGTGTTAATGTAAGCCTACTTGTGACACTAATAAAGATTATTATTATTAAAGCACTTTGCTCGTGGTTTTGAAAGGCGGTACATAATTTCAGATCGTTTTATTTCTTTCCATTTGAATACCCATTCAAATTTAAACTCTTGTTTCCTTAATCTAACTTCCAAGTTATACTGCTAATTTTACACAAAATACATCTGAAACTGAAAACTGCAGTATTAGACTACAGCTGAAATAGGAATTCAAACAGTTAAGATAAAAAAGGTATTCAAGTTGTTATTGTACACATAAAATTGTGCTTATTTTGCACAACTTTACTAAAAGTCCATGTTTAATTGCATATGTTTAAGCATGTGATGTTGCTTTTATACTGCACGAGGTCCACACTCGGGCCACTGGCCATGGAGACGCGGCCAATATTTTGGAATTGGCTGCATTGAGTAAACTTGCCGGATTTGTTAGGGCTGGCCACCAGTAAGACCGAGCAAGACAAACTGATCTTTCTGTATCTTGGCTGTTGGAGTTACATGCAACAGGAATCAACAGTGCCAGGACGAGCAAAGAACAAAGTACAGCACAGAAACAGACCCTTCGGACCTCCAAGCTTGTGCCGTTCATGTTGTATGATACTCAATCCAATGTATAAGCAACTTTGCGGAGTCAGACATCAAGAGAAATGAATGTTTTAACAGGCATTGCAAGTCCATGGTAATTTGTGCCCAACCTGACTGAAACTCAACTCAGACAAGTATGCAGATCATTCTCATTTGAAATGTGATATGCTTTTTGTTGCCATACACCATAATTACAGTGGGGGAATAACTTACTTTGGCAGTTCCTCTGCTATTTTGATCATCATGTGGTTGGGTAGCACATACCTGTTAAAAATAATATAAAATGGTCATTTCTGTCAACTTCTTTAAAAACCTTTTCAGTTTGTTTCAAACTCTTGATACTGAAGAATAGTTGGGGAAACAAGAACAACCCGTAGCAGTATTCACAGAACACAATGAGAATGGAGGACAGCATTTTGAAACTGCATTTCTAAAGCGAAAGATTGATACAGTGAGCAGTTCTGGTTTTCTGTTTGTTTCATATTGAGAGGGCAGTGCAGGGCGGCACAATGATTAACACTGTTGCCTCACAGCTCCAGGGACCCGCGTTCAATTTCGGCCTTGGGTGACTGTGTGGGGTTTGCACTTTACTCCATTGCCTGCTTGAGTTCCCTCGGAAGATGTGCAGGTTAGGTGCATTGGCCATGCTAAATTGCCCCTTAGTGTCCAAAAGGTTAGGATGAGTTACTGGGTTTGCAGGGATAGGGTGGAGATGTGGACCTAAGTAGGGTGCTCTTTCCAAGGGCAGGTGCAGACTTGATGGGCCGAATGGCCTCCTTCTGCACTGCAAATTCTATGATTCTATATAACTCCCACTAGTGAAAGCCAAAACATGGAACATTCATGGATTCTCATATATATAATGGTGGATGCAGAAATCAATGTTAAACATGTAAGGGATTTACTACAGTTCCATGACTAGACAGGTTGTGACCATCAACAAAGCCAAATTCTTCAGAATGTTTTCAGAATTCAAGTCCTTGTCTTCAGAGATATTTTATGGCTTTTTTGCGAGAAGGTTTTTTTTGCGGGGTGGGGTGCGCAGTGCCAGTAACAACCGATCTCCTTTGCATACGAGCACGCCTGATTGATACACTTTACACAAGCGCCAAGAGTTAAGTCTCCCAAGGAAATGGAATGCAAACGGCATTTTAGAAGTGCAAAGACAAGTAAGAAGTATGCACAGAACATATACTTGCAACTATAATAAATCTTTTGTTTGGAATACATTGGTTATGCGGAGCTGTTAATGATTTTAAATCTTCTCTTTGCACCAAACGTGCAAAATGTATACAAAAATCTTAACTGTTAGGAGTGATGCACACTTCTTGCAGCAATTGATTGTGGTTAATACTGTGCGTCAATATCTGTGCTATTAGCAATAGCCCCAAGAAGTATTTTCCTTCAGGCTCCATTAACAATGAACTTATACCCTGTGCTTTCGTCCTCGAGTCGTGAAATCTTGTCCCGCCAGGCATAAAATAGTCTGAACGCTGTAAGCTGTTGCGTGTTCAGTTGTTTTTTCTGCTTCCTGTACAGCTCCAAGTAGGATTCTTCTGTGAAAATCGGCTTGTAGTATTTCTGCAATTAACAAAGGATTACAAAAATACTATCTTATGTCCAGCCTGCAATTTCTAAACTGGAAGCTATATGGAAATACACTCTAATAACATCTAAACACACATGTTCGATTGTTTGTAGTAATTGGGAATATCTTTTAAGACACTTTTCGTTAGGTGCAAGATTCCTTTTTTCATAAAAACGGAGGTTATGGTTTCATATAACAAATGCTTCAGACTCAATAAATACTTGCTTAACTTAACTCACTACTCTCTCTATTTAGTCAAGAAGTTCAAATGATCAAAATCCAAGGTTTCCCCTACAAAGTCGGAGTTCTGCAGGAAGAGTGGTGGTTCTGTGCATTGGAGAACACGTGTATAAATCAGAGAAGTGAGCCAGGGTTTACACAGATCAATTTTTAGACTGAGGCAGTGACATCAACCATGCCATCATAAAAACTGCTGAGCAAAACCCAAAACCTCTCACAGGGAGGGAGGGAGATAAAGCAGGTGCGTGGACCTTGAATTTGAACAGGATTATCGTTTGCCGGTGTTGGCCCCAAAAAGTGAAATAACATGCCAACCCTCATTACCCCAGCTCACATCAGGAATACCCATACTGGATACTTACCAGAGAACTGCCTTCACTATTACAGTACCTGGAAATAAATTCCTACCATCAAACAAGGAGAATGGAGCAGCGCATTCTTTTCAATGGTGAAATAACAAAACATCATTAACTTAAAAGAGAAAATATCTTAAGCGGGTGTATGGGAATGTCAGTGTCCCTCAGCATATTACACCTGCAGCAGCTCATGGGCAGTGGCATCAATCCACCATTTAAAACCTTTGCACAGCATCGACAGTGAATTCAGAACAAACACAAATTATACAGGACTGACTCTATTCAAAACTTACTCTCAAATTAAGAGTTCAAAATTACATGAATCATCAGTCACACGAGCATAGTTTAATGGGATATAAACAGCTCCAACATGAATGTAGAATGTGCAAATTCATGCTGGAAAAACTTGGAAAGGTGTGAACCTATCCCCAATCTGCGATACTATGAAACTTACTCCATGAAATAGTGTCTTTGAGTTATTTATTCTTGTTCCTGTAAAAAGAACCCCTCCAAGTGCCATAGAAGTTTAGATTAATCTGACAAACAATTCCCACCATTCAGTTTATTATTTTAAATTATAGTGTTCAAATCTCTTAAAAAATCAAACCACAGAAAGAATTTAAGATGTATCCAGTGCCTATTTGTTCTACTTATGTGAAAAGCACCAAAAGGCAGACTTGTAAAAAACACTTCAATCCTCAGAGAAATGGCCCAAAGTGCTTTACATACAATGAATTATTCCAAAGTGCAGTGGCTTTTGCTACATAGAATTATCTTGCAAACAGAAATTTTTACTCACCAAGTTTTTATTAATTCACATCATTTTCATGAATTTTAAAACGGTATTGAGGGGCATCACTGTCATTTAGCCACAGTTTTAACCTACCTTAAGACTGATATCCCTGCTCTTCTGCCATACCAATTGAACAAGATTCGCCTGTTTATTGCCCTGTTCCCATAATAGATTCTTCATCGTGTCATAGATGTACAGCAAGTAGTGGGTGTCTTCTTGGGCGTAACGTAGCATCTCATTAGGCAATGGTCTATAAATGGAGAAGTTAAAAAGCTTTAAAACAAAAACTTCTCTAAGCACCCCAATGGCGAAGTGGATTGTTGGGTTTTGCAATACAGTACGGAGGTACATAGATTAGAAAAGTCCCAGTTTTGATTGCTACACTCATCCTGAGGCAGCAAACCTTAATAGTAATGAGGCAAATTAGGAGCCACAACTGAACTCAGCACGCACAAGCGTGCGTGGGCCGAAAGAGAAGGGAAAAATCAAACTACTCCTGACGAAAATTCAGTAATCTACTGGATTAGTTCATCCTGTAGGCAACAATTAAGATAACATACAACCCATCTTCAAGAACATTAGAACTCCAAACTAAATTAGCAAAATCAATAGATAAGTCCGTTAAAATATTTGGGGAAAATCTAGAAAAATACTTGCACATGCATACAAAAATTCTAGCTTTTGTGGATGAATACCAGAGTTATTAATAAGAAGAAAAGAAAACTTAAGCACTAAAGATTAAAGTTACACAGTTAAAACAGTTTTACAAAACCTCCCCAAAAGACCCTACTTGATCAGAACACACAAGTAACCACCTTCTTGGCAACATTCCCTTGTTGATTTTTAACTCAAAATTCAAGTAATATTACCCAAGGCAAAACTGCTGCCACTATAGTAAAGATATAGCACACAACTTCTCAAGCTCTCCATCCACTCTGCTGTGGAAATCCAACAAAATTTGAGAAACAACACTGCTTTCTGAAGCTAAACTTTTCTGGTTTCTGGATGGCTGCTTCAGATTTTGTACCTTCTCTCAGCACACAACTGTTCAAGACGTCTTCCCCACATAGCCAAAAAGAAATCAGCTCACCATTTCCCCTTAAATATTCTTTTCTATATTCATCTTTGATTCCATTGTCTTCAGCATCTCTGAACTCAGCTTTTTCAAAAATATAAAGATCTTTCATGTTTTTCTACTGGTTTCCCTTTCAGGTCAAATAAAATTTACTAACTTTCTTCTATGAACCTTTTGTATGTTGTAAGAAATCCTTACTCTCCTTTGACATTTAACCGCTGAAAAGTCAAGCCCCTAGCCATCTCCCAACACAATGTTTTACTCTAACTCATTAACTTATAAATCCACCTCACCATGGTTTCTTATTACATATGCATGCATTTAGCACCTTTATCCCTTTTATCTCTCAACTCCCTCAGATAACTTGTCTGTTAACCGTTATCATTTAATTAAATAATTTATAAACATACGCAGCTACACAAGCTTCTTTACAAAACATCACAATATTCTCCCAAAATATTTTTAAAAATCCATCCTCATACAATGATCATAATATGATTGGATTTCATGTTCAATTTGAGGGAGAGAAGAGTGGATTCTAAGATGAGTGTTTTAAACTTACATAAGGCCAATTATGCGGGCATGAGAGAGCAGAGTTGGATAAAGTGAACTGGAAAATTAGCTTAAGGGATAAGTCAGTAGAGGTGCATTGGCAGACATTTAAGGCGATATTTTGTCATGTGAGGGTACCTTTAAGACATGGATGTTTAAGCAATGTACCTTTAAGAAAACAGTGATGTCAGAGAGTGGGTGGAGCTGGACTTTAGGTCAGCCGTCTTGCAGGTTTTTAGTTTCAGTTTTAAAAAGAGCTGGTGTGTGTCTGTGGTTTGCAGTGAGTTGTGATATCTGCCATGAAAGACTATCTCTGGATCATTTGGGTGATTTAAAGTAAAGCCTTTAACCTGATGTGATTTTGTTTAAAGGTGTTAAGTCTTTTGGAAGTTTGAAGGAACATTTTACGGAATTATTTACTGTTGCAATATTTTCTGAGTTATCTTTGAAGTAAGGGGTGTTAAGAGATCCAATGTTTATTGAAGATGTTAAGTTGAGTTCATGGAATAAACAGTGTTTTGTGTTTAAAAACCCACGTGTCCATAATTGTAATTCCACACCTAGGGAAAAAGCCATGTGCTAGGAAACGCAAGAAATCCATTAAAGGGAGAGGTTGGTTGAACTCCATGATACATTTTGGGGTTCTGAAAATGCCTCGCCCATAACAATTTCAGAAAGCTCAGTGAGAAAGGAAGGCTCCAAGGGGAGGACACGCCATTTGTGGCTAACTATGGCAGTTAAAGGTAGTATCAAATTGAAAGAAAAAGCATTTAATTCTGCAAAGACAGGGAAAATGTTAGAAGATTGGACAGAATATAAAGAGCAGCAAAGAATGGTTAAAAGATTAATAAGGAGGGAAAAAGAGAGTATTGGAGAAAGCTAGTTAGAAATATAAAAACAAATAGTAAGAATTTCTATAGTTTTTTTAATAAAACATTTTGAGGTATTTGCGATTTTGTAACAACAGAAGAAACAGTGTACATACAAATATAAACATAGTGCAAAGGCCATCTTCTTCCCCCACAGGTCCCACCTTCCTTACACACTAATCTAAACTAACCCCCTCCCCCCACCCTCTCTGCTGACAGTTAATTTTCTCTAAAGAAGTCGACGAACGGCTGCCACCTCCGGACAAACCCTGACATTAACCCTCTAAGGGCGAATTGATTTTCTCCAGACAGAGAAAGCTAGCCATGTCAGTGAGCCAGGTCTCTGACTTCGGGGACTTTGAGTCCCTCCAAGCTAATAGTATCCGTCTCCGGGCTACCAGGGAGGCAAAGGCCAGAATGTCTGCTTCTTTCTCCTCTTGGATTCCCGGATCTTCCGACAATCCGAAAATCGCCACCTCTGGACTCGGTGCCACCCTTGTTTTTAACACCTTGGACATGACATCCGCAAACCTCTGCTAGAATCCTCTAAGCTTCG
Source organism: Scyliorhinus torazame (assembly GCF_047496885.1). Classification (NCBI taxonomy): domain Eukaryota; kingdom Metazoa; phylum Chordata; class Chondrichthyes; order Carcharhiniformes; family Scyliorhinidae; genus Scyliorhinus; species Scyliorhinus torazame. Next base: position 50,255,950 of record NC_092722.1, on the reverse strand, counting down.
GGCATGCCCCGAACATATGGACATGGTTTGCTGGTCCTCCTGCACACCTGTCTTCTACACCAAAGAACCTGCTCATCTGGGCCACTGTCATGTGTGCCCGGTGAACGACCTTAAATTGTATCAGGCTGAGCCTTGCGCATGATGTGGATGCGTTGACTCTACTCAATGCATCCGCCCAGAGACCATCCTCTATCTCTCCTCTTCCCATTTGCGTTTCAGCTCCTTAATCTGCCTTTCCTCTGACCCCATGAGTTCTATATATATGTCTGAAACCTTCCCCTCTCCCACCCATACTCTGGAAACGACTCTGTCCTATATCCCCCTTGGTGGTAGGAGCGGGAGGTTGAGACCTGCCTGCGTAGGAAGTCCCACGCCTGCAGGTACCAAACTCATTCCCTCCCGTCAATTCAAGTTTCTCCTCCAACTCCCCCAGGCTGGGAAAGCTCCCTTCTATGAACAGATCTCCCATCCTCTCGATCCCTGCTCTTTTCCATCTCTGAAACTCTCCACCCAGCCTCCCCGGGGCAAACCATTGATTATTGCAGATTTGAGACCAAACCGATGCTCTCTCTGCTCCCACGTTTCCTCCATTGCCCCCAGACTATCAGGGCTGCCACCACCACCACGGGGCTGGTGGAGTACCGTGCCGGCGGGAACGGCAGAGGTGCCGTTATCAATGCCCCCGAATCCATGCCCTTACATGATGCCGCCTCTACTCGCTCCCATACCGACCCCTCCCCCACCACCCACTTCCTAATCATGGCTATATTTGCCGCCCAATAGTAATTGCTAAAGTTCGGCAGCACCAACCTGCCCTCCCCCTGGCTACGCTCCAGCATCACCTTTTTTACTCACGGGGTCTTGCCCGCCCACACAAAGCCAGAGATCACCTTGTTTACCCGTTTAAACAAGGTCCGTGGAATAAAGATGGAGAGGCACTGAAAAACAAACAGGAATCTCGGGAGTACCGTCATTTTCACTGTCTGTACCCTCCCAGCCAGTGATACCGGGAGCATGTCCCGTCTTCGGAAGTCTTCCTTCATTTGGTCCACCAGTCGGGTCAAATTTAGCTTATGTAGCCGTTCCCATTCCCGTGCCACCTGGATGCCTAAATACCGAAAGCTTTCCCTAACACTCTAAACGGCAGCTCCCACAGTTGCCTCTCCTGCCCCCTTGCCTGGATCGCGAACATCTCACTTTTCTCCATGTTCAATTTATAACCCGAAAACCGGCCAAATTCCCCTAGATTCCTCAATCTCTCCCACCCCCTCTAGTAGGTCAGAAATATGTAGGTCATCGGTGTATAGCGAGACTCTGTGTTCCAGCCCCCCCCCCCGAACCATCCCCTTGAGGCTCTCGGCACAATTGCCAGCAGCTCTGTGGCCAGTGCAAACAGCAGTGGGCATCCCTGCCTCGTCTCCCGGTGCAGCCTAAAATAGCCCAATGTCAACCTGTTCGTCCGCACACTCACCACAGGCGCCTGATTCAGCAGCCTAACCCAGTCGATGAAGCCCCGTCCAAACCCCAACCGCTCCAGCACCTCCCACAGATAGGTCCATTCCACCCGGTCAAAGGCCTTCTCTGCGTCCATTGCAACCACTACCATTATGTCTCTACCCTCTGGGGGCATCATGATCACATTCAACAGTCTTCCAATGTTGGACGCCAACTGCCTGCCCTTAACAAATCCCGTCTGGTCCTCCCCAATCACATCCGGAACCCAATCTTCCTTGAGGACAAGATTTTGGCCAACAGTTTGGTGTCAACATTTAGTAAGGAGATCGACCTATGTGACCCGAATAGCTTCGGGTCATTCTCCCGCTTCAAAATCAGTGAGATCGTGGCCTGTGACATCGTCGGGGGAAGCACCCCTCTCTCCCTTGCCTCATTACATGTCCTCATCAGCAGCGAACCCAGTATTCCAGAGAACTTTTTATAAAACTCCACTGGGTACCTGTCCGGTCCCGGGGCAGCAGCGAACCCAGTATTCCAGAGAACTTTTTATAAAACTCCACTGGGTACCTGTCCGGTCCCAGGGCTTTACCCGACCGCATGGCCTTCAGCTCTTCTGCTATTTCTTCAATCTGTATCGGGGCCTCCAACGCTTCCTCCACCTTTGGGAACTCCAGCCCCCCCTAAGAATTGCCTCATCCCTTCCAGCCCAGCTGGGGGCTCAGACTCATATAGCCTGGTATAAAACTTCTTAAATGCCCTATTAACCCCTGCTGAATCTCCGACCAAGTTCCTGTCTCTGTCCTTCACTTTCCCAATCTCCTCAGCTGCCTCTCCCTTTCTGAGCTGCTGCGCAAGCATTCTGCTGGCCTTCTCTCCATACTCAGATATCGCCACCCTCAGCTGCTCCAACGCCTTCCCTGTAGTTAGCAAGCCAAACTCCGCCTGTAGCCTCCGCGTTCCCTTAAAAGCCCTACCTCTGGAGTCTCCGCATATCTCCTGTCGACCTGAAGTATTTCCTCTATCAGTCGATCCGTCTCTGCGCTATCTACCTTCTCCCTGTGGGCCCGTATCAAAATCAGCTCCCCTCTGACCACCGCCTTCAGCGCCTCCCAGACCATTGCTGCCGAGACTTCCCCCGTGTCATTAACTTCCAGATAGTTCTGGATGCATTTCCGCACCCGCCCGCACACTTCATCTTCCGCTAACAGTCCAACATCCAATCTCCAATGCGGGCACTGGCCACACTCCTTGCTCACCTGTAAGTCTACCCAGCGTGGGGCATGATTCGAGACCGTGACCGCTGAGTACTCAGTGTCAACTATCCCCGTCAGTAAAGCCCTGTTCAAGATGAAAAAGTCGATCTGGGAACACTTTATGTACGTGTGAGTAGAAAGAGAACTCCTTCACTCTCGGCCGCCCAAACCTCCATGGGTCCACCCCCTCCATCTGCTCCATAAACCCCTTTAGCTCCTTTGCCATTGCTGGAACCCTGCCTGTCCTTGAGCTCAACCGGTCTAGCCTTGGGTCAAAGCTTGGGCGAGTCCAGGGTCTTCCCCAACATCCTTCTTACAAACTCCACATCATCCCAGTTTGGTGTATAGACATTTACGAGCACCACCAGCAGCCCTTCCAGCTTCCCACCAACCATGATATACCGACCTCTCACATCCGCAACTATTCTTCCCACCTCGAATGACACTCGCTTATTAATCAGGATCGTGACCCCTCTAGTCTTAAGAGTCCAGCCCCGAATGAAATACCTGCCCGACCCATCCCTTCCTTAGTCTAGTCTGATCTAAGATGCGTCTCCTGAACATTGCCACGCCCACCTTCAATCCCCTCAAGTGCGCGAACACGCACTTGAGGGGATTTAAATTTTACCATTTAAATAATATACTTTCCCCCTATTCCTCCTCCCAAAGTAGACAAGTTCAGTTTCCCACATTTGCCAAATTTTTACACATTCACTTAACCTATGCCCCTTTGCAAACTCCTTATATCCTCTTTTTAACTTAAGTCATTGATATAAATTGTAAATAGTTCAGGCCCCAGCGCTGATCCTTGTGCCACTTCACTCATCACATCTTGCCAACACAAAAATGACCCATTTATGCCTATGTCCTGTTAGCTAACCAATCCTCTATCAATGCTAATATGTTACACCCAACAGCACCAGCTCTTATTTTGTATAGTAATCTTTCATGTGACACCTTGTCAGATACCTTCTGGAAGTGGACGGCACGATAGCACAGTGGTTAGCACTGTGGCTTCACAGTGACAGGGACCTGGATTCGATTCTCAGCTTGGGTCACTGTCTGCACGTTCTCCCCTTGTCTGCGTGGGTTTCGTCCCAATGCTCCGGTTTCCTCCCACAGGTCCCGAAAGATGTGTTTGTAGGTGAAGAAATGTTTTCTTTGACAGTTGAGTGTCTTTGGAACTCTCTTTCCTGGAGGCAGGGTCATTGAATATTTTTGAGGCAGAGGTAGATAGATTCTTGACAAACAAGGGAGTCACAAGTAATTGGGGGTGGGCGGAATGAGGAGTTGAGACCACAACCAGATCAGCCATGATCTTACTGAATGGCAGAGCAGGATTGAGGGTCCAAAACTCCTGCTCCTAATTTGTACATTAAGTGGTAACAGCTAATTCAGTAGAACTAGCACCATAGCTTTCGAAGGAATAGTACAAGCAGAAATCTACCAGAAATCTTCCTGGGAAGTGTGGCCAGCAGATGGGAATTTAAGTGGGTTCAGCTATGATGCTCCCAATTATGAATTAGAACATAAGACCGACAACTTGGGCTCAAAAACTTTAAGGTTGCTCAGATGCACTGCAGGGAATGAAGTGCCCCTGGTATACTTGAAGTGGAGATGCCGGCGTTGGACTGGGGTGAGCACAGTACGAAGTCTTACAACACCAGGTTAAAGTCCAACAGGTTTGTTTCGATGTCACTAGCTTTCGGAGCGCTGCTCCGAACCTGAGGAAGGAGCAGCGCTCCGAAAGCTAGTGACATCGAAACAAACCTGTTGGACTTTAACCTGGTGTTGTAAGACTTCGTACGGTATACTTGAACACAATGATTGTTCTCAGGACTGGGGAGAAAATAAGGGGTAGAAAATAATAAAATTACAAGTGGAAGCTCTTTGTTAGTGTGTTATTTATTGGATTGCAAAGGGATTGCAGAGGGTACAAGATTGGGAAGAAATGGATTGAATTTATTTTACTTAATCCTGAGCCTTTCATAAGGCTTCTTGCCAATGCATACATTCTTTCATCAGTTCTTTTCGTACAATTTCTCATCCACCACATATGCCATAGGCATAGGCTTTTCAGGATCACTCCTCTTTCAGTACTGGCTCAATCTTATCCACGTACAACATGTCTCATTCTTTTCTTCCTTCTGATGTCATGATGTACAGATACTTAGATCAGTGAGAATAGCAACAAAAATAAAAAGCTTGTTCCCAACTAAACACTGTGCTCTACAGTTCTTCGTTTTTCACTGTGTTATTCTAATCAATGTACACAAGAGTTTATATATGTAAATCACTGCAAGAAATTGTGCTGGAAATAGTGAAATTATTAATGACCACTGAATGCTTTATACACTGCAATGTTTAGCATAGCTTAAAAGATTTACATGCACAATAAAAACAGAAAATGCTGGAAAAACTCAGCAGGCCTGATAGCACCTATGGAGGGAGAAACAGAGTTAACGTTGTGTCTGTGTGACTCTTCTTCAGAGCACTCTTCTTCAATAATACATGGCATTTTCTGCAGACGACAACTACAAATTTCCAAAGTCACCGCCATGTGCTCAAGAGTATTTAACTTTGTTATGCCTTGGTTTCCATATTGTCAGAAGAGCACGTACAAAATCTCTTACCGCATTCTCCAATCGGCCAATTGGTATCGTTTATCAGCCTGCACGTCACAGTACTGCTTCAACAGGTAATCCAGAGAATGTCGCCCCAGGTTGAGAATGCGTGCGGCTTGGTGTGTGTCAAACATGTTGACGACGTATAGTCCTAAATCTCTCTGTAACCATTCAACATCCGAGTCCGCGCCATGGAAAACCTACACAAAGAGATTGGTGTCACTTCAACAACCAGGCTTAGTAGCTACACAAGAGTGTCTCCTGAGCCATCTTTAATTTGTCCACAAATTACTTGAGGGAAACTGCCACCTCCCCCCTCCCATCAATAAATGTAACCAGAAGAAATGTGGCAACAGGATAATGTGGCATTTTGCATTCACTTTTTCCTGTGAAATTGCCATCAACACGGATTTCACCTGAAAACTTAGAACATTACTGCATCTCTGAAATATCAAGCAATGAACGGAATAACTCTCAGCTTTCCTGTCCACTTTTAATATATTTCATTAAAGAACGAGCGATGATATCCAATATAGGGCAACCTAGCTCGAAGCACAATCCGGAACCTGATAACATATCAAGTGTGACCATTCCATTGACGCTTCAGGGATCAGTTTCATCAACAGTGCATGTTAATTCAGTTCTTAATGCATCACTAATATTAATATGACCTAGTCCACTAATATGATCACCAGCAAATCAAGAGGACAGACATCAAAGTGGATTAATCATCTACAATCCACTCCTGATAAGACAGTGATTTTTTCATGAAAGAATGAATTAGGCAAAATAAATGATGCAAAGCAGGAATTTGTTACAATAATGAATTATCAGAAATTTTGCATTAAGCAACTTCATGAGAAGTAGAACGCACAGAACCATCAGGAAAATATCTGCATTTCCAAGCATAGGAGTATTTAACTCATTTTGTACAAGATGCACTCCCACCGGTTTATCATCTTTGCCCTTAAATATTCCCCCCCCCCCCCCCCACAAATTCACTGCAGGCTGGTCGGCACAAGGTCAGTTGTAAACTCACTCCACTGGTTCCCATTCAATCTCATTGATAACCTGTCCTTAAACTTAATAACGAGCAACTAACTTCAATTTAGTTAAAAATATAGGAACTGCACCATGTGCAAGAACCAGAAACCACTTAACCAAAATAAACCCACTCATGGCTTATCTTTTTCCTCACACAACTGCGTGATTTATGATGCATATAGTCACCCATTTCTGAGATGCATCCTCTATGTAATGATCCCGTTTATAAAGGAGATCTTTGTCATTGTTTTTAATCACTAGTACTGATGCTTAGAGCATGCTTGTTAACAGGCTTGTGCACAGTGGTTAGCACTATTGCTTCAAAGTGCCAGGGCCCCAGGTTTGATTCCCGGCTCGGGTCACTGTCTGGGCGGAGTCTGCACATTCTCCCTTTGTCTGCGTGGGTTTCCTCCGGTTTCCTCCCACAAGTCCCGAAAGACGGGCGGTTAGGTAATTTGGACATTCTGAATTCTCCGTGTACCCGTACAGGTGCCGGAATGTGGCGACTAGGGGCTTTTCACAGCAATGTCATTGCAGTGTTAAATGTAAGCCTACTTGTGACAATAAAGATTATTATTACTGCCAAAAGCTGTTGTACCAAATGATCAGATGGCTGTCATAGCTCATGAAGAGGGTGGGGTTGCGACTGTAGTCGTTTTGATTATAAATTGGAAGCCATATAATAGTTAGTTTTTTTACAAACATCCAATAAACATTTTGATTTGGATGGTAGGTCATGTCTGACTAACCTGATTGAATACATTGAAGGTGTGACTAAAGTAGGTGGATAGAAAACCACATAACCAAATTTGTCCATGCCATAAACACAGGCGTCATTGTATTCAGTGTCGACGGAAGCATGAAATTAGAAAGAGTTATTGATTGCTTAAGTGAAAGTGCAATACCATGGCAAATGGGTTTCAATGCAGGCAATTAAGATCTACCTTGGACTGAGAAAGGATAAAAACAAGGTACTTTCAACATGGTGAAATGCTGGAAACAGGGGTGCCCCAAAGAAACTTGGGGAGGCGGGGGGGGGGGGGGGGGCAAGTACACAGATCATTGAAATACAATGAACAGGTACAGAAGATAATTTTAAAAAGGCTAACAGAATGCCGACCTTTATATCTAGAGGAAGGGGCAGGGGGGTAAAATAGACGTCATGCTCCTACAAAACAATGTCCTGGTTACCTGGATCACAGTTATTCTTGGGCATCACATCTTAGGAAGTATACATTGGCTTTGAAGGGAATTAAGGGAATTCAGCGTAGGCTTAGCAGAATGATAGCTAGACTACAAAGGCTAAATTACAAAGAGAGATTACATACTAGCATGGCATCCTCTGCAATTTAGAAGGTCAAGGGTGGGGGAGGGACTTGATTGCTTTTAAAAAAAAAAGATATTCAGGAGAAGATAGGGATGGGAGAGATAATCTAACTCCTCTAGTTGGGGAGTCTGGGACTTGGGGCTATAATCTACAAATGAGACCCTTTGCAAAGGATTTAGGGATATAAATGAGTCATGATGACCATCTTTGGGAGGATTTTGGACATCAGGCAAGGTTTTCCGAACTGGTTGCCAGTTAACTGTCATTATAACCATTGATCTGAAGAAGAACAGACATGCACCTGCGTTTATTCCTCTTGTTTTCCCACTTTGAGAAGATTTGTTTTATGCTACTAGAGTCTTGCTGGTCTTGATATGAGCCAAGACTGTAATCTTACGGTCTGAAAACCTACAGCACAATGGAACAAAATGCACCAAGATCTTTGCAGAGGGTGAAGCGGACACCAAGCAGGAAAGAAAAGTTGGATTAAGATTACCAAAGACACAATCAACAAGGTTAAATTTTGTTCAGGCTTTTACAGTGGTAGCAGAAGAGTAATGTCAAAGAACTTTAAGGCATAAATTTCATAGTGCAGCCAGCCGAATGATGGCATACGAGTGGAAGGAAGATGAATCAGCCCAGTCAGAGGAATAGAATGGAGCTAAATTCACCAAGCTGACCTTAACAATGGAGGGATCAGTGAAGACTTCATTGAGAATGTACATTTCGCTGCGCAGTTCAAGCGTATCGACAACAAAATCCTCTTCCCTGGTCGATAGCTGCATTAAACAGGTTAATCCCAGGAAACTCCGGTATGAATGGTGCTGGAAGTAAATTAACCATATATTGGCTTTAATCAATTGATAATACAACAATTGGTTTTAATCTCCTTCATATACTAAGCTAAATTACTGTGGATGGTTTGGGAATACATAAAACAGTCAGTTGGAATGATTCAGCAAAACTTTGCACTTGTTCTCTATTATATTGTTCTAAAATATACATTTCAAATAATATTTAAGGATAACATCTGTGACTTTAAAATGGTTTCCAATTCTTTGGTGGCATAAAAATTGTACATTTAAGGGAATACACTAAGTCTTCAAACTCATTGATGATCCTAGACAGTGAACATTGACAGGTTATTCTGCTGTAGGGATCACTCAAATGGAAATCAATCACATTCTAACATGGAATAAATATATGGACACTTTACAAGAGGAAGGGGGCAGACATTGAATAACAACCAATAGTGGCAATCTAGACAATTATTTTCCTGCCCCTGTCAGTAACACTTGGGCACATAGCAACGTTGGATCTATTGAATATTAAGTTAACACAGCATGCATTACAAACCTAACCTTTAAAGCTCAGTGCCATACCACCCAGTGGCTTTGCCCATTATTCTGCTTTAAAAACTTAAATTGTTGCTGTTGTGAGAGAGCGTCTGTAGTGAAATAGAGGACTAATTGTGCTTTGAATGAAGCACAAGATGACTGCTATTTAGCAAAAAATACTCTCTTTTGCAAAAGTGGAGAGTTGCTATGTAACACTGCCACAATGGCATTATTGAAGTTTTGAAAGCAAAATTGGTACATCTTTTTTACGTCTCCTTCCTCCAGATGTTTCAACCTGGATATTTTATGAGCACTCTCCAAGAGGAGAGGCCTTAAGAGTATCGACACTGCCTCCATAGCTATGCTTGACAGCATGTCCCAAACATTGCACTGAAAATCTTTCTTTAGCTAATAAATCATTTGCCTGTGGAATTGTAAGCATCTTCTGAGGGCATGAGACAATCACAATTCCAGACCTCATGACAGACTTCAACTGTGCAATAAATAAATAAATAGTAGTAATATAATGGAACATAATTACAGATGTTAAAACGATACTGCCCTCACAAAATAAGGCAAATAGTAAATGGCTTGCTAAATAGTTTATAATTGTGCACATGGGGTACAATGGGGGTATCTAATAAATCTGGATTTAAAAAATTAGTATCACTTTAGTGGTGACTGTGAACCCAACAGATTGTTGTAAAATCCCATCCCATCCACCATGTACTTTGGGGAAAGAAATCTGCTGTCCTTTACCATTTTAGTTATAGGTGACTCCAGAACCAGGCCACTGTGGCAAGCTCTTAACATGCTTCTATAAAGGCCTAGCAATCCATTCGGTTGCATCTGGGAGGGCAATAAATGTTGACCGTGCCAGTGATGTCCACATCCCGTGAATGAATGAAAATGAAATGAACTTGGATATATGTGTACATATTATTTTACCCACTACAAGTGTGGTCTTGTCTGGCGGCATAGTGACGCAGTGGTTAGCAATGCTGCCTACGGTGCTGAGGACCCGGGTTCGATCCCAGCCTGGGTCAATGTCTGTTTGGAGTTTGCGCATTCTCCCGGTGTCAGCACCCCACAACCCAAAGATATGCTGGGTAGGTGGATTGGCCACACTAAATTGCCCCTTAATTGGGAAAAAAAATAATTGGGTAGTTTAAATTTATATTAAAAACTAGTGTGGCCATGTCTAACTGGTCTCTGTGATTGCAGCCTGGTTCTCCAATTTAAACGGCCACAGTTAATTGAATATCTCCAGAACAGTTACAGGGCTTTCATGAATTTGAATAACTATCAGCAAGCTTCAAAAGGAATTGGCAGTCACGCACATAACCAAACAATTCAAACGTATTTTTCTTTGAAGCCTGGCTCTTCAAAGCTGCCAGCTTGGAAGCAAACTCAAATAGCAAGGAAAATACTACAAGTTAAGTTAGAGGCAGAATTTTGAATGCAATATTATTAAGTGTAAACTAAAGTTGTCTCTGCCAAGCTAAAAGCGGTCACAAAAATAAAGCATTTCTGTGACAATGATGTAAAGGTGTATTAGAAGAATCACAATGTGAAAATGTCCAGGTTAGGTGGATTGGTCATGCTAAATTATCCCGAAGTGCCCAAAAAGATTAGGTGGGGTTATAGGGATAGGGCAGGGCGGCGGGCCTAGGTAGGGTACTCTTTCAGAGAAGGTTAGTGCAGACTCGATGGGCCAAATGTAGTGATTCTATGAAGAAATTATAAATTAAACCGAAAACTGACTCGCAGATGTATTTTAGCTGTGGTGTCCAAATTCACATTCAGAATTGAAAATGAGTGAACGGCAACAGTTAAGTCCTGGAGGCAATGAAAAGGTTTTGACAATTCGAATAAATGTATGTATCAGTTCATTGTTTATTCTTACCTCTAAATCCACTGCAAATTCTTTACACTTTGAGAGCTTTTCATTCAGCTCCACCAGTTCATCAAAGGTGGTGATTAAGTGAAATTTAGTCTCGGACAGAGGTTTGTACATCTGTAGAGGACGAAAAAGCATACCTGAGTTTTGCACTCACACCATTTCAAAGTTCCAGAATGCTTCATTGAAGTTACTTGTAGATTTCACTGATTTCTGTCTTCATTATTTTTTGGAGGAAATGATTAGGAGGGTACAATATTCCTGTTTTTCGCAGGTTAGTTCACCTTTTATAACTTAGAAGACTGCATATTGACTCCCTAGACCTCAAATTCAAGTCAAGAATTGGAAATAGGTGCTATATAAATAACGGTATGCTGTTTAAACTTTAGGTTCACATTCATTACTTCTCAAGTTTCCTCTTATCTCACCGAGCGCCTCCCCAGTTCACAATTGAGAGCTGCGAAGAAATTCCTGCAGATATATGAGAGTATCTCTGGTACCTTAGACTTTCCTCTCCCTGAGGTAAAGGATCCCCAGTGCACTTGCCATTTTTGAACTTAGCTCCATTTGCATTATCCCCTTCAAACGACCCAAGAGTTTAAAGATGCAACATTCAATGCTTAGCTTGCCCACATCTCCATCACTGACCTGTGGCTCTGTTTTGGCAAATAGAGACTCTGAAGGTTCAAAGTGGTTCAGCTCATATTGATAGGGATGTGCAAACCTGCAAAAATAGAAGTACACAAATTGAAACTCTTAAGACCCAGTGAGGTCCAGTGAGTAGCAGAAGCCACTTACTCCCAATGTGTGGGAGGAAACATTTTGCCTTTTTCTGCTGACCACTTGTCTGCCTTTGATCCATTTTTCTTACACATGACAAGCTGTGCCATACATCGACAAAATAGGAGCCGGAGTAGTTCATTTGGCCCTTTGAGCCTGCTCCACCGCCATTTGTTATGACCATGGCTGATCATTCAACTCAGTAACCTGTTCCCCTCCCATTTCCTTTGATCACGTTAGCTCAAGAACTATATCTAACTCCTTCTTGAAATCAAACAACGTTTTGGCCCCAATTGCTTTGTGGCGGAGAATTCCACAGGTTCACCACTCTGGGTGAAATTTCTCCTCCTCAGTGGCTTACCCATGATCCTTAAGACTGTGACTCACTGGTTCTGGACTCCCCCACCATCGAGAACATCCTTCCTGCATCTACCCTGGCTAGTCCTGTTAGAATTTTATAATAATCTTTATTAATAAGTATCTTTATTATTGTCACAAGTAGGCTTACATCAACACTGCAATGAAGTTACTGTGAAAATCCCCTAGTCACCACATTCCTGCGCCTGTTCAGGTGCACCGAGGGAGAATTCAGAATGTCCAATTCACCTAACAAGCACATCTTTTGGGACTTGTGGGGGGAAACCGGAGCACCCGGAGGAAACCCACGCAGACACGTGGAGAACGTGCAGACTCCACACAGACAGTGACCCAAGCGGAAATCGAACCTCGTGCTGTGAAGCAACATTGCTAACTACTGTGCCGCCCTTTTTATGGGTTTTTTTTAATGACGGTTTTATCTGCCGGATTTTATAGGTTTACATAGATACATAGAAGATAGGAGCAGGAGGCCTTTTGGTTCTTCGAGCCTGCTCCGCCATTCATCACGATCATGGCCGATCGTCCAACTCAATAGCCTAATCCTGCTTTCTCCCCACAGCCTTTGATCCCATTCTCCCCAAGTGCTATATCTAGCCGCCTCTGGAATCCAAAGTTTTAGCATCAACTACTTCCTGTGGGAATGAATTCCACAGGCTCACCACTCTTTGGGTCAAGAAATGTCTCATCTCTGTCTGAAATGGTTTACCCTGAATCCTCAGACTGTGACCATTGGTTCTGGACACACCCATCATTGGTAACATCTTCCCTGCATCTACCCGGTCTAGTCGTTAGAATTTTATAAGTCCCTATGAGATCCCCCCTCATTCTTCTGAACTCCAGCGAGAACAATCCCAACCTAGTCAATCTCTCCTCATATGACAGTCCCGCCATCCCTGGAATCAGTCTGGTAAACCTTCGCTGCACTCCCTTGAGAGCAAGAACATCCTTCCTCAGACAAGGAGACCAAAACTGCACATAATACTCCAGGTGTGGCCTCACCAAGGCCCTGTACAACTGCAGCAACACATCCCTGCTTCTATACTCGAAACCTCTTGCAATGAAGGCCAACATACCATTAGCCTTCTTTGCCGTCTGCTGCACCTGCATGCTTACCTTCAGCGAATGGTGCACAAGGACACCCAGGTCCCGCGGCACACTCCCCTCTCCCAATTTACAACCATTCAGGTAGTAATCTGCTTTCCTGTTTTTGCTTCCAAAATGAATAATCTCACACTTATCCAAATTATACTGCATCTGCTGTTGGTTTGCCCACTCGCCCAACCTGTCCAGATCTTGCTGTAGGATCCCTGCATCCTCGTCACAATTCACTCTCCCGCCTAATTTGGTATCATCTGCAAACTTTGATATGTTACATTTAGTTCTCTCATCCAAATCATTAATATATATTGTGAATAGCTGGGTCCCAGCACCGATCCCTGTGGTACCCCACTGGTTACTGCCTGTCAATTTGAAAAGGACCCGCAAACCAGTTTTCTATCCACCTCAATACATTTCCCCCAATCCCATGCGCTTTAATTTTGCACAATAATCTCTTATGCGGGACTTTGTCAAATGCCTTCTGAAAGCCCAAATATACCACATCGACTGGCTCCCCATTTTCGACTGTACTGGTTAACTCTTCAAAGAATTCCAATAGATGTGTCAAGCACGATTTTCCCTTCATAAATCCATGCTGACTCTGACTGATCCTGCCACTGCTTTCTAAATGTTCCGCTATAAAGTCCTTGATAATGGATTCAAGCATTTTCCCCACTCCTGATGTTAGGCTTACTGGTCTATAATTCCCTGCTTTTCCTCTACCCCACTTTTTGAATATCCAAGTGACGTGAGCTACCCTCCAATCTGCAGGGACAGTTCCAGAGTCTATAGAATCCCAGAAGATGACCACCAATGCATCCACTATTTCCAGAGACACCTCCTTAAGCACACTGGGATGCAGATTCTCAGGCCCTGGTGATTTATCCGCCTTCAATCCCATCAGTTTTCCCAGCACCATTTCTCTACTAATGTTGATCTCCCTCAGTTCTTTCCTCTCACTAAACCTTTCATTCTCCAACATTTCTGGGATCTGATTTGTGTCCTCATTTTTGAAGACAGAACCAAAGTATGTATTCAATTGCTCAGCCATTTCTTTGTCCCTTATTATACATTCCCCTGTTTCTGTCTGTAGTGGACCCACATTTCTCTTTACCAATCTCTTTCTCTTCACATTTCTGTAGAAACTCTTAGTGTCAGTCTTTATGCTTCCTGCAAGCTTGCTTTCGTACTGTACTTTCCCCTTCTTAATCAATCCCTTCATCCTTCTTTGCTGAATTCTAAACTGCTCCCAATCCTCAGACCTATTATTTTTCTTGGCCAATCTGTATGCTTCTTCCTTGTATCGGATTCTATTTCTAATTTCCTTTGTAAGCCATGGATTGGCCCTCTTATCTTCTTTGCTTTTGTGCCAGACAGGAATGAACAGTTGCTGTAGTTCCTCCATGCGTTCCTTAAATGTTTGCCATTGTCTATCCACTGTCACCCCTTTAAGTAACTCTCCACAATCTATCAAGGCCAACTCACGCCTCATATCCTCATAGTTCCCTTTATTAAGATTCAGCACCCTAGTCTCCGAATCAACTACTTCACTCTCCATCTTGATAAAAAATTCTATCATGTTATAGTCGCTCATCCCCAAGGGGTCTTGTACAGCCAGATGGCAATGATTCCCTTCTCATTACACAGTACCCAGTCTGAGATGACCTGCTCTCTAGTTGGCTCCTCCACATATTGGTCAAGAAAACCATCCCGTAGACACTTCAGGAATTCCTCCTCTAATGCATTGTGGCTAATTTGATTTGCCCAATCTATGTGAAGATTAAAATCACCCATGATCACTGATATTCCCTTGTTACATGCATCTCTAATTTCTTGTTTAATGCCATTCCCAGCCTCACCAGTGCAGTTTGGGGGTCTATATATGACACCCACTAATTTTTTTGTCCCTTGGTATTTCTCATCTCTACCCATACAGATTCCACATTGTCAGAGCTAATATCCATTCTCACTATTGTGTTAATTTCCTCTTTAACCAGCAGTGCCACGCCACCACCTGTCCTTCCTAAATACTGAGAACCCTGGGACATTTAGTTCCCATCCCTGTTCACCCTGCAGCCATCTCTCCGTAATCGTAATTATATCATACCCATTTATATCTATCTACGCGATTAGGTCATCTACTTTATTGCAAATGCTCCATGCATTAATGCACAGAGCCTTTAAGTTTGTCTTTTGCACAATGCTTGTCTTGCTCCCAATATTTTTCTCTACTGCCGTGTTTGAATTTTGTCCTTGGTTTCTCCAGCTATCACTTTTCTTATTCACTTTTCTATATTTTGCTTTTGTCCTTGCTCCCTCTTTCTCTGACTCCTTGCGTAGGTTCCCACCGCCCTGGCATATTAGTTTAAGTCCTCCCCACCCGCTCTAGCAAATAGCCCCCTGGGACATCAGTTCCAGTCCTACCCAGGTGTAACCCTTCCAGTTGGTACAGGTCCCACCTCCCCCAGAACCGGTCCCAATGCTCCAGGATTCTGAAACCCTCCCCCGACACCATCTCTTTAGCCACGTATTCATCCTACATATCCTGTCATTTTACTCTGACTGGCACGTGGCACCGGTAGTAATCCTGAGATCACTCCCTTTGAGGTCCGATTTCTTAACTTCCTTCCGAGCTCCCTGTATTCTGCTTTTAGGACCTCATCCCTTTTTTTTATAACCTATGTCGATTGTACCGATGTGTACCACGACCACTGGCTGTTCACCCTCCCCCTCCAGAATGTCCTGTACCCGCTCCGAGACATCCTTGACCCTAGCACCAGGGAGGCAACATACCATCCTGGAGTCTCGTTAAAACGGCTGTCTATTCCCCTTACAATTGGATCCCCATTTAACTATTGCACTGTCACACTTATTACTCCTCCTCTCTGCAGCAGAACCAACCGTGGTGCCACGAGTTTGGCTATTGCTGTTTTCCCCGGAGAGGCCATTCCCCTCAACAGTATCCAAATGGTATATCTGTTCTGCAGGGGAATGGCCACAAGAGATTCCTGCACTACCTGCCTCGCTCTCTTGCTCTGTCTGGTGGTCACCCATTCCCTTCCTGCCTGTGGAGTCCGAGCCTGCGGCGTGACCACCTCTCTATATACGTGCTATCCGCGATACTCTCCGACTCGCGGGTGCTCCAGTGTCTCCAGCCGCCGCTCCAGCTCTGAAATTCGAGCTTCCAGGAGCTGTAACTGGAGACACTTCCGACACACATGCTGACCCTGGGGACTGGAACTGTTCCCAACCTGCCACGTGGAGCAAGAGGAGCAGACCACGTCTTGGAGCTGTCCTGCCATGATTTATTCCTTTAAATTAAACCTTTGAAATTAAACTTTAGAAAGACGTTTTTGTGTCAGATTAAATCCAATCGCCACTTATACTATGTTTAAAAAAAAACTGAGCATTTATCCCTCTTGATCTGACAAATTAAAAATAGTTATTTAATTGAAATTAAAGTAGTTATTCAAATCAGCTGAAAAATAGTAATCTAAGTCAAATCAAAACTAGTAATTAAATCAGTAACTTCAGATATTCAAATTTAGCCCAGTCTGTTTCAGCCAATCAGGTCAGTTTCATGTGACGTCACTTTACCGTTTTTTTTCCAATTTTGAAACAAACAGCTGTCTTACCTCTCCATGCTCTTTACTGAAGTCTCAGCCTCTCACTCTCTCTCCGCGCTCTTTACCGAAGTCTCGTCCTCACTCTCGCCACGCTCTTTATTGAAGTCTCGCCCTCTCTCTCCGCGCTCTTTATTGAAGTCTCGCCCTCTCTCTCCGCGCTCTTTATTGAAGTCTCGCCCTCTTTCTCCGCGCTCTTTATTGAAGTCTCGCACTCTCTCTCTGCGCTCTTTATTGAAGTCTCACCCTCTCTCTCCGCGCTCTTTATTGAAGTCTCGCCCTCTTTATTGAAGTCTCACCCTCTCTCTCGCCGCGCTCTTTATTGAAGTCTCGCCCTCCCTCTCCGCGCTCTTTACAAAAGTCTCTCCCTCTCTCCCTCCGTGCTCTTTATTGAAAAGTTTCTATGAGACCCACCCCTCATTCTTCTAAACCACAGTGAATATAATCCTAACCGATTCAATCTCTCCTCATACCTTAGTCACGACATTCCAGAATCAGTTCTCCATAGCAAGAACATCCTTCCTCTGTTAAGGAGACCTAAACTGCACACATTGTTCCAGATGTGGTCACACCAAGATACTGTACAACTGCAGCAAGACATCGCTGCTCCTGTACTTGAATCCTCTCACTATGAAGGCCGACATAGCATTTACCTTCTTCACAACCTGCTGCACCTGCATGCTTACTTTCAGCGACTGACGTACAAGGATACCCAGGTCGCGTTGCACATTCCCCTCTTTCAATCTATAGCCATTCAGATAATAATTGCATTCCTGTTTTTACTACCAAATTGGATAACCTCACATTTATCCACATTATATTGCCTTGCATTTGCCCACTCACTTAACTTGTCAAAATCATATTGAAGCATCTCTGTATCCTCCTCACAGCTCATTGTGTCATTGTGTCCTGTGCATGCCAAAGAAGCATAATTTCTGGGGTTACATATATAGCTTAGTGGTTTCTACTGATTGATCATTGCCTTTAATCATTTCACTATGCCATCGTGGACAGGACTGGTTCAACATTGCTGATGATGGTGGAGAAAGAGCAAAATTCTTCAAATGTGAGAAACACCCAGTCTCAGCATATTGCTTCCCAGTGCCAGTTTTGTTGTCATCATGTCAATATTCAAGTTACAAAAGTGCACTCTAAATCATCACTCACATGTTCTGCTCATTTTGCTGTGTTCTCTGCTGATGAATCAAGTCAGCCAATGCAGCTGGCACATCGAGATCCTCTGGGCGATCCATTCGACTTCGCCTGTTTAAAAATACTACCAACCCAGAAAGAAGAGTGGTCAAACTATTGCACTGATAGCACACAGCAAATATAATAAATATAATGCATTACACTGCAGTGATCTAAATGTGCCACATTAACATTGCAAGATCGAATTCAAATCACCGTTGGTACCAATGAAGCAACTACATGAGTGATCTTGCTTTCCTGGCTGCAAGTGTACCTCAGCATCAGGGGGGTGCCCATGCAGGCCCATCAATGTTAATAATTACATTGCTGGTTTGTTGCTCGCAGCATGGGGAGAAATCGCCATTTGAGACAAATCACCACGCTGTAAACAGGTTTTAGCAGCACCTCATTTACATTGTTATGCCACCAGAAATGATCCTGACACTGGGGTCAGGAAAATGATACCGGTATAACGAAGGCCAAGTTCTTGACAGTCAAAATCCAAAGCAAACAGATCATTTGCAGATCGGACTAATGCTTTGTTCCCAGGAGCTACTAGAGGGAGGTGGAAGCCAGGTTCTCTCATTTGTAACTTTTGGGCCAATTTTCAAAACATGGGTTAACAGTATGATTTATTAGTGATGGGAGTTGCCGTTGAGTGCGCTATGCTGCAGCACTTGCACAGCAGTAATTTGCCAATGTTCAGTTTGAGTTCCGTCAGGACTACTCAGCCCCAGAACTCCTTGCAACCTTGGTTCAATAATGGACTGAAGATCGAAATTCTAGAGGTGAGGTGTAACACCAAGGCATCAGTTCATTGAGAGGAATGCTAAAGAACACTAGTAAAATTGAAGTCAATGATGATCAGAAGACTCCCCTGTCTGGACCCACACTTACAAAGAAAGATATGAGAGATTATTGGAAGCCTAACATCTCAGTCTCAGGATCTCAATGGCAGTGTTCATTAGGGCAGTCTCCGAGACCAAACTACTCTCAGCTGGTTCATTGAAGAGGTCGGTTTGCTGATGATAGCACGATGTGCAGTTCCATTGGCAATGATGATCTCCAACAAGTTTCTACACTCTGACAGTCAAGTGGCAGTTCAATTATCAAATCTCCCATCAACAACATAATAGGATGCGTCATTTTTGACCACAATCTTAACTGGGCCAGCCACACATTCTGTGGCTACAAGAGCAGGTGAGGCTGTGCATTCTGCAGCGAGTGACTCTGCCTCCCACTGACTTCCCAAAATCTCTCCGCCATTTGCAGGATACATGTCAGGAAAACTGTCCACTTGCCTGGATCAGAAACTTGTCACCATGCAGGATAAAGCAGCCTGCCTGATCTGCACCTCATCCACCACCTTAAACGTTACCCGGTGCAAATAGCTGCTTTGTGTAACATCTATAAAAAGCACTGCAGCAACTTGCTGAAGCTTCCTCGATAACTTACCAAACCCACAACTTCTAACACCTAGAAGGGCAAGGATAGTAGGTACTTTAGTACCATGACCTCCAATGTTCCCCTCTAATGTCTTGTTACAAATGTAGAGTGTTTTTGAGGCCACATTTGGAATGCTGTGTGTGGGTTTGAATCTTCATATTTAAGGAACTGGCATTGGGGGCTCATGAAATTTGTCCGAGGGGGTTGTCCAATTATGACAGGCTGCATATTGAGCCTATGGTCTCTGGAGTTTAGAAGAAGTGGTCTTATTGAAACATATACTATACTGAAGGGGCTTGGCAGGGCAGACACTGAGAGGTTGATCAGGGTATGTAAGACATGAGAGCAGTCTCAAGATATGGTCTTATGGAACAATCATTTTTGGCTGAGTTGGGGAGAAATTACTTCACTCAAAGCGGCGTGAATCTTCGGAATCCAAGTGGTGTTGAAGTCCAAGATCAGCCATGATCATATTGAATGGCCTATCAGTATCTACTATGATCTACTCCTGCAACTATTTCTTGTGCTCCTGTGTGCATGAGGCTCTGCCCAAAGCAGAGCCACACTCAAATGTAAGAATGCTTCAAATCAAAGCGTGAAGAGGACAGTGAGAGGCAGCACAATGGCTAGCACTGCTGGCTCACGGCGCCGAGATCCCAGCTCTGGGTCACTGTCCGTGTGGAGTTTGCACATTCTCCGTGTTTGCATGGGTGTCGCCCCCCACAACCCAAAGATGTGCAGGGTAGGTGGATTGGCCACGTTAAATTGCCCCTTAATTGTGAAAAATGAATTGGGTACTCTAAAACATTTTAAAAAAGATGAGGACAGTGAGAAAATGGGTTGCCAATGGTAACGCTATCAAAACTTGTCAGATAAGTAGAAAATTAAAAATACTAAACATGCGATCCAACTTTTTAAACAGCTATTCCATAGACTGTTTCTTTGTGAATGATAGATTTTATTGACCTATTTGTCTTCTGAATTTGAGTTTCAATAAATTCTGGAATTAGAACTCTAACAAAATGCTATTCCAAATGCAGTAACTTAACCATACCAAATAAGCCTTGATCTGTAAATCAACTTTAAAAAAAAAAATTGCAGCTGGAAAGTGCATCAGTCAAACCTCATTTACAGCAGCTAGTTCCTTGACAGGTTTGTAACTTTCTAGCTCATACCGTCAGGGAGTGGTTTTAGGGCATTGGGTTTTGTGAAGATTTTCGGTACGAAAGGAATATTAGAGTTGTCAACCTTCTCCTTGAACTTCATCTGAGGACGTGGGATGTTTTTAGCATGAAACAGACGGAACGTCTCTGACCTTGATCTTTTTGTTTCAGTATTCTGAAAAGGAAATCCATTGAAAACATTAGGAGCTGCTTTCGACTCGTGAAATGCACCTTTACATAACTCCGTGTTTTATTTAATTGAGCTGAAAACAAATTTGATTGCAAGTAAGTCCTTACTCGAGTCTCTTTCCTAATTCAATTCCATTCGCTGTGTACTGGATGCCTATATATTTTTGACCTATGGGCAACAAAGACCATTCAGAAATCAGAGCATACCCTACGGTTCCAGCTGGAGACGATCGTTTTTGGCAGCTGAAGTCCTGCTGGCAGAACTGGCTGCTGGTTCTTGTTCACACCTGAAGCTTCATCCAGCAAAATACCCTACAATAAAAGAACACAGGCTGTTAGGAATATTCATGTCATCTGAAAATCTTCAGTGGTCATAGAATCATAGAATTTACAGTGCAGAAGGAGGCCATTCGGCCCATCGAGCCTGCACCAGCTCTTGGAAACAGCACCCCACTAAAACCCACACCTCCACCCTATCCCCGTAACCCATCAACCCCATCTAACCCAAGGGCAATTTAGCATGGCCAATCCACCTAACCGGCACATCTTTGGAATGTGGGAGGAAACCCACGTAGACACGTGGAGAACGTGCAGACTCCGCACAGACAGCGACCCCAGCGGGAATCGAACCTGGGACTTGGCGCCGTGAAGTCATAGTGCTAACCACTATGCTACCGTGCTGCCCTGGTATGTCAGTTATTAAAAAAAAAAAAAAAGATGGCCTACTCCTGCTCCTATGAATTAACAATCTTTGCTGCCTGAGTAAATCTGGAACAAATGTGCTCTGAATCCCCGGTCTTGTGCTCTCCAATCTCTACTTTCTTTCTGTGTAAATGCTGAACTCAGGAAAACCCTGCAATATGGTATTAAAAAAGCAAACAAATTGTATTCGTATAAAAACGCTTCGACGAGCACAATTTTTTTAAAAATGCTATAAAAAAAGTTAATGAGCGAGTTAGAAAGTATAGTGTTGATTCCTAATTCGTACTGTATCAAATTCCCTGTTCCCAATCAGACATGACAAACTAAGGTACTCTCAGTTGTGTTTTGTATGTCACTTCTGCTAAATTTAATGCCTCTTCTGCACATTTCTCCCATTTGCTCAGAATATGAGAGCAGGAATTTTAATATAAACATGAGGTACAATAATAGTGTTGTCATACGTACTACTTGTTCCAGAATGACATCGTTTGCATCCACCAACAAGTCAAATTTATCTTCCAGTTCGGTCACCTTGTTGCGGCCTTTGATGTGACTTCGACAGCTATGGTACTGCATAAGGTGACTCATGCTGCAAAATTAAATCTTTGAAAATGAATAAACTATTGTGTCATGTCAGGATGATGAGTTCATCACGAGGCTTATTTAGAGCACTGATACCAAAGCCCTATTGGAAAATGACTGTTCAAATATTGTGACATTTGTGTGATACTAAACTTAGCGAGTAAAATTGCACCCATCACGGCTATGCCAGACTCTACCTGAGCACTTCTGCTCTCGCCTGACATAATCTTGATCAATAACTCCATTACTGGACATTTTCCACAGTTCAGGCTGACTCAATACTAAACATTTGACAAGCACACCACCACACCACTGAATTTGCCGATATCTGCGACTCAAGAAATAGTTCAAATATAGAAGTAAAGAGCTCAATGGTATCTGAATATAATAGTTATACTGTAAAACACCAGTATGATAACATAGGTGGGGCACGAAATATATTCATTCATAATATATTTTCAAAAATATTGACATCTACAGTGTCTTCATGCTGGTCACTCCCTCCACTGGTGCTTAAATAAAGTTACATCACATACTTAATAATAGTTTGAATGGACAGCTGTCATTCTTGTAGCCTATGAATGATTATGGAGTAGCTCATCTAGGATTAGGTCAGCAGGGAGGAGCTTGTATTAAAGCCCTCTCTGTGCTCTAAAATAGCTTTTATAAATGTAAAGGGAACAGATATAGCTTGCTTGTAAAATTGCACCTCTGGGAGGGTTATGAGCTGCTTATTAATCCAGCACATTTTATTAACTCATACATTTTATTAATTCAGCGCATTTCCAGCTATGTAATAGATGAGGTACCTGTTATGAAGCCTCACCTCATTTCAACCCAGATGTCGTCAGCAAGCTCACCACCTCTGGTATTCCAATTAACAAGCACTTCCAAAACTGAACAGCAGCAAGCACATATAGGAGCACAGAAATAACTGATTGGGGTGAGGGCCCCCCATACGGTTTCCCTCATGTCCCAAGCAAAGATTACCTGTAACCATACAGCATCACTCCCTAAAGGACATTTTAAATGTAAAAATCCAGAGAGAAATGAGCATTAGCAGATGACTAAACTGTGAATCATCAGAGGGCCCCCAGTTCTCCTCTTCCAGAACAGCATAATGGAAAATAGAGCAATGAAGGTGGCAAGGGCTTAGAATGTACTCTGGATGGAGGATTTCAATGTCTATCACCAAGAGTGGTTCGGTAGCACCACTACTGATCGAGTTGGTCAGGTAAATGACATAGCTGCTAGACTGGATTGGCGGTAGTTGGTGAAGGAACCAGAAAGAGGGAAAAACATACTTAACCCCATCACCACCAACCTACCCGTCGCAGATGCATCTGTCCATGGCAGTATCGGCAGGAATAACCACCACACAGTCCTAGTGTAGGTGAAACCCTGTCTTCATATCGAGGATACCCTCCATCGTATTGTGGTTGCATTGTGGTCAGATCGGATCTAGCAACTCAAGACTTGGCAACCATTAGGCACTGTGGGCCATCAGCAGCAGCAGAATTGAACTCAACCACAAGATATAAAGGCCTTATCCTGACTATTCCAGTACCACCAGGCCAGGGGAAACACAGATAATTTACTATCACGATCATAGAATTCCTACAGTGCAGAAGGAGGCCATTCGGCACATCGAGTCTTCACCGACCCTTCGAAAGGGCACTCTGCCCATGTCCAATCACCTGTCTACCCCGTAACCGAACTTACACAACAAGGGGACACATCTCTGGACACTAAGGGGCAATTTATCATGGCCAATCCACCTAAACCCACGCAGAAAATCATAGAATTTCTAGTGCAGTAGGAGGCCATTCAACCCATCGAGTCTCCACCGGCCCTTGGAAAGATCACCCTACTTAATCCAATGTCTTTACCGTAACCTTTTGTTCACTAAGGGGCAATTTAACATGGCCAATCCACCTAACCTGCCCATCTTTGGACTGTGGGAGGAAAACAGAGCACCCAGAGGAAACCCACACAGACACAGGGAGAATGTACAAACGCCAGACAGACAGTCACCCAAGGCTGGAATTGAAACCAGGTCCCTGGTGCTGTGGGCAGCCGTGCTAACCACTGTGCCACCCTTGGTTTAAAGAAAAGTGCAGGAGGACATGTCAGGAGCAGCACCAAGCATACCTAAAAATAGTTATCAACATGGTGAAGCTTATAACACAGAACTACATGCAAGCCAAACAGCATAAACAGCGAGTAAGTGATAGACAGAGCTAAGCAATTCCATAACCAACAGTCTAATTTCTGAAGTCCTGCCACATCCAGCCATGAAGGGTGGTGAACAAATAAACAACTCACAAGAGAGGGAGGCTCCACAAATGTCCTCCAGAAAATACGGGCATGTTTGATCTTCAACCTCAATCCATCTTTCAATCTGCCCCTCAAGGGTAGAGAATTCCAAATCTCTCAATGAAGAAATCCCTCCTTCTCTCAGTCACTGACATCTCCACACACACAATTTTCCAACGGAATGCAACTGCAGAGCATTGTTAGAGGTAGTTGACTGATATTTTCCTCTTTCCAATTCAGGCCTTGTCTAAGCAAGCTCAACCACAAACTTGGGAGTAAATCCAGAACCTCCCACATCTGACATCACACTAAGTGCTGGTATTATCCACAAAACCGTGGGGCAGCATGGTAGCCTTGTGGATAGCACAATTGCTTCACAGCTCCAGGGTCCCAGGTTCGATTCCGGCTTGGGTCACACATCCGGAGTCTGCACATCCTCCCAGTGTGTGCGTGGGTTTCCTCCGGGTGCTCCGGTTTCCTCCCACAGTCCAAAGATGTGCAGGTTAGGTGGATTGGCCATGATAAATTGCCCTTAGTGTTGGGTGGGGTTACTGGGTTATCGGGATAGGGTGGCGGTGTTGACATTGGGTAGGGTGCTCTTTCCAAGAGCCGGTGCAGACTCGATGGGCCGAATGGCCTCCTTCTGCACTGTAAATTCTATGAAACCACCTGGGAGCTAAAAGTACACATTTTTGCATGTCCATTTTATGAAAGAAAACATCTCGACGTATAATTTCTCACCAGCTCAGGAGTCTATCAGCTTGGGCATCACAGAACGCCTGAAATCCAGGGAAACTCCGGTAAAAATCAAACTCATCACCGGGTTGAGGAAGTCCATTTGAAGATTTTGTGGCCGAAACCACTGTTCCCAAAACATGCTACATGAAAGGAGTGAAAAGAAAACACAATGCCTGGTTAAATGTTTTGTTCCTGAACCATATTGGACCCTGTTTATGGTGTTGTTGGAGGAAGACATGTTGGCCTAGACACTGGACAAAACTGTTTGTTGTTCTTGAAATAACACCTCTGTGCCACCGGTGGGTAGGAAGAACTTCCATAGGATGTGGAAGCTGTTCATCAACTTGCTACAAGACCTGTTCGCAGCCAGCCACTCTTTGCAGTGTGAGGGGCGTGGGATCAAGCAAGAGGGACGAAGTCACAGAGGACCAGTCTGAGGGCAAGCTAAGGCCCAAACCAAACTGTAAATAGATGCTTGTAAATACATGTTTTGGCCATATCGGGGAATGTGAAATAGGTATGCCGACTAAAGGAGGGTCACGGCCACAGTTGCAGTGAAGACACATGCTTGCGAATATTTGCGTTGGATTTTTGGCATGGTTTCGTAATTTGTAAATTGTTGGATATAAAATATGAAAACTCAAATAAAACATTAAAAAAAGAAATAACACCTCTAAATGTTTCAAGCACCCCAGCTTGTGGGTTTTTGCTTTAACATCTCAAGTAAATAATCTCCAACAATGCAGGATGCCTTTAGTACTGCATTGGAGAGCCAGCCTGGATGATATTCTAAAGTCCCAGAATAGAGCTTGGATCTACAACTTTCGACTCAGAAGCAAGATCACTCTTAAAATGGCAGCAGAACCAGTCTTTTATTTTGGATTAGCAATTCAGTGGCATGGAATAAAAATCCAGCATTCAAGCAATACCATTTCAGTTTGTGAAGTTGAATTCAATTTTTAAAATCTGCAAATAAAGACCTGGTTTAATAAAAATAATCATTAAGTGATCAGATTGTTGTAAAAATCCCAATTGGTTTCTAAACATTTATTAAGAAAGGAAGCCTACTGTTTATCCATTGTGACCTATCATAGAATCTCTACAGTGCAGCAAGAGGCCATTCATCCAATCAGGTCTGCACCGACCCTCTGAAAAGACACCTTAACCAAGCTCTCACCCTATCCCTGCAACCACATAACCCCACTTAACCCGCACATCCCTGGATGCAAAGGTGCAATTTAGTATGGCCAATCTACCTAACCTGCACATCTTTGTACTGTGGGACAAAACCAGAGCATGGGGAGGAAACGCATGCAGGCATGGGGAGAATGTGCAAACTCCGCACAGTCACCCGAGGGCGGAATCTAACACAGGTCCCTGGCGCTGTGAGGTAGCAGTGCTAAACACTGTGCCACCCTAAACATCTGTGACTTCAATTCCATAGAATCATGGTTGCCTCTCAACTATCCTCAGAACTAACCCAGTAAGCTACCCAGTATTACATAAATAGGAAAAAAAGCAATGGTTCCAGCAGAAAGTCGAACATCACTTTCTCACGATCACTTGCAGTGGGCAATAAATACCAACCTTGCCATCATTGCCCACTTGGTGAGATTTAAATAAGGACAAATCGCTCAACTTAGATCAAGGCATAGGTTAGCGGCAAGGTCTTCTCACTAACATCTGCGGGACATGTGCCAAAGTCCAAGCGAGTCAAGTGATGACCTGACAGTTGCACCCATAGAATCGGATGTATTGGCTACCATCCCAAACTCCTCCAACACCATTACAAAAGGTTAAAAAGTGCTGATGCTGCAAATCTGAAATCTAAACAGAAAATGCGGTTGCCCGCTCTGCTGTTTTATACATCCTCCAACACCATCCCTGGGTATGTCCAGTCCCGTGGCAGGCCAGACTCACCACAGGTGGTGGCGAGCCAGCATGGAGGGGCCCTGGGTGGCTTCAACATTAACTCTGGGCCTCAGGAAGTCTCATGGCATCAGGTCAGCTGATGATTGACTTCCTCCACCTTGAACAGCACATGAAGGAAGGGAGAAGAGAGGTTTGGGGGGTTACGTCTGGGTTGGGGGTTAGGCCTGGGTTGGGGGATGCCATTATCTCCTTCCCCTTCCCCCGTGCGCAGTTGGACTCGGCCCCCGAGGCCCAGCCGGTGAGTGGGGCTGCGGCATCGCCCCGTGGAACACAGCGCCCACCTTTACAAAGCTATCAGCATCGCTGAAGCCGGGGATGGGGCAGGCGCCCGGCCCCATCTCTCTCGATGCCCGATTTTCTGTCGGACTCCTCCGCGCCGCCATCTTGCAAACCGACAAACTCTCGCGAGGGCCGGAAACTGAGAGTTTCTCAGGGGGGGGGGGGCGGGACTGGCCGAGGTCACGTGGTGCCGGGGGCGGGCCTGAACTGGCCGAGGACATCACGTGGTGACGGGGGCGGGCCTGAACTGGCCGAGGACATCACGTGGTGCCCGGACTGGCCGAGGATATCACGTGGTGCCGGGGGCGGGCCTGAACTGGCCGAGGACATCACGTGGTGCCCGGACTGGCCGAGGACATCACGTGTTGCCCGGAGCCCGGACTGGCCGAGAACATCACGTGGTGCCAGACTGGCTGAGGCAGTGCTGCATTGTTGGAGGTGTTGTCCTAACACAAGATTCCATGTTATCTCTCGTTAATTCAATATATTAAGACTATTCTGTTTTGATGCAAGCTGAAAAGTTTGATAAGGTACCTGCACAAAAGAGTACTTTTGTGTTACTTGCAAACTTTTTTTTTAAATTAAATTTTTAAAAAAATATATTTTATTAAAGTTTTCAAACAAAATTTTTCCGTTTTTACAAATCAACATAAAAATAATACAATAACTGATAAATAACATTATTTGAATAATATAGTGAACTAACAAAGTGACAGAAAATAGTGCTCCCACCCCCCCCCCCGGGCTGCTGCTTCTGACGATCTATTTTCCCTTAACGTTCCGCGAGATGGTCAAGGAACGGTTGTCACCGCCTGGAGAACGCCTGAGCCGATCCTCTCAGCGCAAATTTAATTCGTTCCAGTTTTATGAACCCTGCCATGTCGTTTATCCAGGCCTCCACGCCGGGGGGTTTTGCTTCCTTCCACATAAGTAGGATCCTTCGCCGTGCTATCAGGGACGCAAAGGCCAGAATATCGGCCTCTTTCGCCTCCTGCACTCCCGGCTCATCCGCTACCCCAAATATAGCTAACCCCCAGCCTGGCTTGACCCGGACCTTCACCACCTTTGAGATCACCTCCAGTACTCATCCAGTGCCGGACACGACCAGAACATGTGTGTGTGGTTCGCCGGGCTTCCCGAGCACCTCCCGCACCTGTCCTCCACTCCAAAGAACCTGCTCATTCTTGCTCCCATCATATGTGCTCTATGTAGAACCTTAAATTGAACCAGGCTAAGCCTGGCACACGAAGACGAGGAATTTACCCTACTTAGGGCACCAACCCACAGCCCCTCCTCAATCTCCTCCCCCAGCTCTTCTTCCCATTTTCCCTTCAGCTCCTCTACCAGCGCCTCCCCCTCATCTCTCATCTCCTGATATATTTCGGACACTTTGCCCTCCCCGACCCATACCCCCAAAATCACTCTGTCCTGGATCCCCTGTGTCGGGAGCTGCGGAAATTCCCTCACCTGTTGCCTCGTAAACGCCCTCACTTGCATATATCTGAAGATATTCCCCGGGGGCAACTCATATTTTTCTTCCAGCGCTCCCAGGCTCGCAAACGTCCCGTCTATAAACAGGTCCCTCAGTCTCCTAATTCCTGCTCGTTGCCAACTCTGGAACCCCCCGTCCATCCTTCCTGGGACAAACCTGTGGTTATTCCTGATCGGGGACCACACCGAGGCACCCGTCACCCTCCTGTGTCGCCTCCACTGCCCCCAGATCCTCAAGGTTGCCACCACCACTGGGTTTGTGGTATACCTTTTCGGGGAGAACGGCAGCGGCGCCGTCACCAGCGCCTTTAGGCTCGTTCCTTTACAGGACGCCATCTCCAGCCTCTTCCACGCCGCCCCCTCTCCCTCCCTCATCCACTTACAAACCATCGCCACATTGGCGGCCCAGTAGTAGTCGTTCAGGCTCGGCAGCGCCAGTCCCCCTCTATCCCTACTGCGCTGCAGTAACCCCCTCTTTACCCTCGGGGTCTTCCCTGCCCACACAAAGCTCATAATGCTCCTGTCTATTTTTTTGAAAAAGGCCTTTGTGATCAGAATGGGGAGACACTGAAACACGAAAAGAAACCTTGGGAGGACCATCATTTTTACCGCCTGCACTCTGCCCGCCAATGAGAGCAGTAGCATATCCCACCTCTTGAAATCCTCCTCCATCTGCTCCACCAGTCGCGTCAAATTAAGTCTGTGTAGAGTTCCCCAGTTCCTAGCTACCTGGATCCCCAAGTATCGGAAGCTCCTTTCCACTCTCCTTCACGGCAGCACGTCTATTCCTCTTCCCTGGTCCCCGGGGTGTATTACAAAAAGCTCGCTCTTCCCCATATTTAGACTGTATCCCGAGAAATCTCCAAACTCCCTCAATATCTGCATAACCTCTGGCATCCGCTCTACAGGGTCCGCAACATATAGCAGTAAGTCATCAGCATAGAGTGACACTCGATGCTCCTCTCCCCCTCTAACCACCCCCCTCCATTTCTTAGAGTCCCTCAACGCTATGGCCAGTGGTTCAATTGCCAATGCGAACAGTAATGGGGACAGGGGACACCCCTGTCTTGTTCCCCTGTGTAGCCGGAAATACTCCGATTTTTGCCGGTTTGTGACTACACGTGCTACTGGGGCCCCATATAGGAGTCTGACCCATCTGACAAACCCCTCCCCGAACCCAAACCTCCTCAGCACCTCCCACAAATACTCCCACTCCACCCTATCGAATGCCTTCTCCGCATCCATCGCCGCCACTATCTCTGTCTCCCCCTCCGCTGGCGGCGTCATCATCACGCCCAGCAGCCGTCGAACATTGACATTCAGTTGTCTCCCCTTTACAAACACTGTCTGGTCTTCATGCACCACCGTCAGGACGCAATCCTATATCCTTGTCGCCAGCACTTTTGCCAGCAGTTTGGCGTCTACATTTAGGAGTGAGATAGGCCTGTATGACCTGCATTGCAGCGGATCTTTATCCCGCTTCAGGATTAATGATATCGTCGCCGCCGATATTGTCGGGGGTAGTATCCCCCCTTCTCTGGCCTCGTTATAGGTTCTCGCCAACAGCGGGGCCAATAGGTCCACATATTTCCTGTAGAATTCCACCGGAAACCCGTCTGGTCCCGGGGCCTTCCCTGCCTGCATGTTCCCCAGTCCCTTAGTCACCTCGTCCTCCTCGATTGGCGCCCCCAGACCTGCCACCTGCTGCTCCTCCACCCTCGGGAACCTTAGTTGGTCCAGAAAATGTAGCATTCCCTCTTTTCCCTCCGGGGGTTGGGACTTATATAGCCTCTCATAAAAGGTCTTAAACACCTCATGTACCTTCCCTGCTCTCTGCTCCATAGTTCCCGTTTCATTCCTAACTCCCCCAATCTCTCTCGCCGCTATCCTCTTACGAGGTTGGTGGGCCAGCAGCCAGCTCGCCTTTTCCCCATACTCACATGTCATCCCCTGTGCCTTCCTCCACTGTGCCTCTGCCTTTCCTGTGGTCAGCAGGTCAAACTCCGTCTGAAGTCTTCGCCTTTCTCTATATAGTCCTTCGTCTGGGGCCTCCGCATATCTTTTATCCACCCTCAAAATCTCCCCCACTAATCTCTCCCTTTCTTTGCCCTCTTGTTTCTCCTTGTGGGCTCTAATGGAGATCAGCTCTCCCCTAACCACCGCCTTCAGCGCTTCCCATACCTCCACCTGGACCTCGCCATCGTCATTGACCTCCAGGTATCTCTCAATACACCCCCGCACCCTTCCACAGACCCCCTCATCCGCCAATAGTCCCACATCCAGTCGCCAGAGTGGGCGCTGCTCCCTCTCCTCTCCTAATTCCAGATTCACCCAGTACGGGGCATGGTCTGAAACGGCTATGGCCAAGTACTCTGTTCCTGCCACCTTCGAGATCAGTGCCCTACTCATAACAAAGAAGTCTATTCGGGAATATACCTTGTGGACATGGGAGAAAAAGGAGAACTCTGGCCAACGGCCTAGCAAACCTCCACAGATCCACTCCCCCCATTTCTTCCCTAAATCCCCTAAGCACCTTGGCCGCTGCCGGCCTTCTTCCGGTCCTAGATCTAGACCGATCTAGCCCTGGATCCAGCACAGTGTTGAAGTCCCCCCCCCCCATTACCAGGCTTCCCACCTCCAGGTCACCCGCCTTTGGTCTTCTCACAAGGACCCGGTGGGCCCCTTCCACCTCCACGGGGCCCGTTGGGGCCTCAGCTCCCATTAGCGTATGGAGCATCCTGCTCACATAAGCCCCAACACCAGCTCCCTCTGTTCCTTCGGGGAGACCTAGAATCCGTAGGTTCTTCCTCCTCGAGCTGTTCTCCAGGGTTTCCAACCTTTTGATACACCTCTTATGTAGCGCCTCATGCGTCTCCGTTTTTACCACCAGGCCCTGTATCTCATCCTCATTTTCGGCTGCCTTTGCCTTCACTCCACGGAGCTCTATCGCCTGGACCTTTTGTGTTTCCTTCAGTCCATCGATTGCCAATAGCATCGGCGCCAGCACCTCCTTCTTTAGTTCCTCCACACACTGTCGGAGGAATTCCTGCTGGTCCGGGCCCCATATCGCCTGGGCTCCATCCGCCGCCATCTTGCTTCTCCCTTCTCTGCCGCTGCTCCAAAGGATCCTTCGCAATCTGGCCACTGCCACCGGTCCTTTCCATACACCCCCGGGGGGACACCTTCCTTCGTCACCCCACACTGGGTTTGGTCTGAAAAAATTTCCGTTGGGGCTCCCGAAAAGAGCCCCAAAAGTCTGTTGGAATGGGAGCTGCCGAAACGTGCGGCTTAGCAGTGCATCGCCGCAACCGGAAGTCTGTTTTTTGCAAACTTGACAGTGGCATATTCACTTCCCTCATCCAAGTCTTGAATATATATTGTAAATAATTGTGGCCCCAGCACTCATCCCTGTGGCACTTCACTCGTTACAGGTTGCCATCCTGAAATGCCCCTTATTCTAACTGTCTTCCATCAGTTAGCAAATCTTCTGTCTGTGCTAATATACTACGACCAACCCCATGGGCCCTTATTAAATTGCATTTTACCAAACACTTTATGTAAATCCAAGTATATTAATTACATCGACTGGTTACCTTTTATCGATCCTGCTTGATGCCACCTCAAGGAATTCTAATAAATTTTATCAGGCATGATTTCCCCTTCATGAAGCCATGCTGACTGCTGGATTATATTATGCATTTCTAAATGCTCCACTAGTATACCCTTTATAATAGACTCTTAATATTTTCCCAATGGCAGATGTAAAACTAACTGGCCCAGTTTCCTGTTTTTTCTCTCCTTGCCTTTTTCTTTGGGACAGTTACAGTACTTAAAGATTCTTGAAAGATTATTACCAGTGTATCTACTATCTAGCTACTCCCAACCCTCATGCCTGTGACCCACCTGTGGGTCACGACCCTGAAAATCCCTACTCTATAAGTGGCCTATGTTCACTTTGGCCTCTCTCTTCCTTTTTATATATTTAAAGAGCTAAATGCCAGCAGTGAGGCGATAGTGACTGCTCTTGGACAGCACGGCGACGCAGTGGTTAGCACTGCTGCCTCACGGCGCCGGGGTCCCAGATTCGATCCGGCTCTGGGTCACTGTCCGTGTGGAGTTTGCACATTCTCCCCGTGTTTGCGTGGGTTTCGCCCCCTGTTGGTGTAAATTCTCTGCTGAGACAGTGAACTTTGGACTAAGAGTGACTCTAACAAATATATCCTCCAAAGACAATGGGTCAGTGAGGACCAGTGATCCATGGACTACAGGAGCTGTTATTCTCAGCTGTCAAAACAGCTGTGAGAGGAAGGGTGGCCTTTAAATCCACATTTCGCACTGGCAACTCATGACCTTATGACTGGCGACTCATAACCTTATGACCATATGTAATCACGCGCGTAGCATATTGATTGGGCGAATGTAACATACTGTAAAAAATTGATAACTATATATGGAATGAACTGCGATACTAAGAGAATTGATTGGCTGTATGTAAGTGAGAATGCAAACTAATTCTGCTTTTGAAAGAGTATATTAACCCAGTTTAAGCTACAGCTCAGTGAGAAAGTGTGCTGGCATGACCGAGGGGTCTAGGACTTTCTCCCAGAGCTCTGCAACAATAAATTGCTTCTTTTGCTCATGTTAAGGTCTACTTGTGAACATTTTCACACAACACCCCCACATCACAAAGATGTGCAAGGTAGGTGCATTGGACACGCTAAATTGCCCCTTGGAAAAAATGAATTGGGTACTCTAAAATTTTAAAAATTAAAAAAAAAAGATAGTGACTGCCCTTGACATCAAGGCAGCATTTGACTGAGTATAGCATCAAGGAGCCCTAGCTAAACTGGAGTGAATGGAAATTGGGGAAAACTGTGCTAGTTGAAGTCAGACGTGGCTCAAAGGCAGGTGGTTGTGGTGGTTGGAGGTCAATCATTTCAGTTCCAGGACATCACTGCAGGAGTTCCTCAGGGTAGTGTCCTTGACCCAACCATCTTCAGCTGTTTCATCAATGGCCTTCCATCCATCATAAGATCAGAAGTGGGGATGTTTGCGGATGGCTGCGCAATGTTCAGCACCATTCACGACTCCTCAGATAATGAAGCAGTCCATGTCCAATATCCAGGCTTGAGTTGACAAGTGACAGGTTACATTCGCGCCACACAAGTGCCAGGCAATGACCATCTCCTACAAGAGAGGATTTAACCACCACCCTTGACATTAAATGGCATTACCATCGCTGAATCCACCACAATCAACATCCTGGGGGTTACCATTGATCAGAAACTGAACTGGACTAGCTATATTAATACTGTGGCTAGCAGGGCAGGTCAAAGGGTAGGAATCCTACGGCAAGTAACTCACCTCCTGACCCCCCAAAGCCTGTCCACCATCTACAAGGCACAAGTCAGGAGTGTAATGGAATACTCTCCAGTTGCCTGGATGAGTGCAGCTCCAACAACACTCAAGGAGTTCAACACCATCCAGGACAAAGCAGCCTGCTTGATTGCTCCCCCTTCCACAAACATTCAAACCCTCCACCACCGACGAACAGTGCCAGCCGTGTGTACCATCTACAACGTGCACTGCAATAACTCACCAAGGTTCCTTAGACAGCACCTTCCATACCCACAACCACATGTATGTAGAAGAACAAGAGCAGCAGATACCTGGGAATCCCACCACCTGGAGGTTCCCCTCCAAGTCACTCACCACCCTGACTTGGAAATATATCGCTGTTCCTTCACTGTCACTGTGGAAACATCCTGGAATTCCCTTCCTAACAGCACAGTGTGTGTACCTACACCTCAAGGACTGCAATGGTTCAAGAAGACAACTCACCTCCACCTTCTGAAGGGCAACTAGGAATGGGCAATAAATGCTGGCCTAACCAGCGACGCCCTCATCCCGTAAATGAATTTTTAAAAACTCTTACTGCCCATTTTTATATTAGTTTATCTTCTTTATTATTTTTTGATTATCTTTTGTTGTTTTTTAAAACATTCCTAATCCTCTGGCTTACCACTAACCTTCGCCACATTGTATGTTTTTTCTTTCAGTTTAATACTATCCTTCATTTCCTTGGTTAACCGCAGTTCATTTGTCCTCTTTCTAGAATCAATCTTTCTCACTAGGATATATCTTTGTTGTGAGTCATGAACTATTTTCATAAACACCTGCCATTGCTGATCGACCGTCTTTTCTGCTAAACTCCTTTTACACTCCACTCCAGCCAGCTCTGCCTTCATTCCTTTGTAATTACCCTTATTTAAGTTTGGCACAGTTATTTTTGATCCAAGTTTCTCACTTTCAAACTGAATGCTAAATTCTACTACGTTATGGTCACTGTTTCCTCGGGGATCTTTTATTCTTAGATTATTTATTAAACTTGCCCCTTTACACATTACCAGATCTGAAATAGCCTGATCGCTGGTTGGATCCACAACATATTGTTCGAGGAAACTGTCTCGAATACACTCTATGAATTCTTCCTCATGGCTACCTCTGTCAGTTTGATTTTCCCAATCCAAATGAAGATCAAAGTCACCCATAATTAATGTACTGCAGTTTAAAAAAAATGCAAGTCCTCATTATATCCTGCTTTATTCTCTTCATACAGTGTAGCTACTGTTAGGGGGCCCATAGACGACTCCCACCAGTATTTTCTTCTCTTGTTATTTCTTACCTCTATCCAGATGGGCACTACCTCTTCCGATCCAAGATCATTTCTTGCTTTCGCACTTATTCCACCTTTATGATGTACTATTACACATATATACTGGATCGACTGGGCTTGTACTCTCTAGAGTTTAGAAGAATGAGAGGGGATTTCATAGAATCATATAAAATCCTGATGGGACTAGGGTGGTACTCGGGAGTGCTGGTACGCACCATCGTTGCCCCATGGGATGGCACTCAGCGCCCCCTCCTCCCGGTCAGTACCCACAGGGCCCTGGGGTTCACCTTGGGTCGGAGGGGCAGCTGGTTCGAGCCCTGGCTGCCCCTGCACCATCTGGCTCTGCGAGCCCTGGTGGTTCTCCATAGTCCACACCATCATCTCGACGCCCTCGGTGATGCTCCTCAGTGACTGGGACATGCTCTGCAGTGCCTCGGCCATGCCCTCCTGCGACTGGGCCAAGCTCTGCAGAGTCTCGGACATTCCCATCTGAGAGCGGGACATGTCCCGCAGAACTCCATCAAGGTCAGCCTGCTACTGAGTGACATCCCCCAGTGAGACAGACATCCTGCGGAGGCCCTCATCCATGGCCATCACCGACTGCGCGACGGCTTGGATATCTTCACTCATGGTGCCGACGTTGTGCACCAGGCTCTCCACTGCGGTCGCAACCCTGGCAGTGTTGACCTCGGTGCCTGCCACTCATTGCTGGCACCATCTCCTGCACCTGTAGCCTCTGGGACTCCTCCAAATGGGTATGGATCTGCTGGAGTGCCGCTGATATCTCCCTCTGAACGTTCAGGTTGGTCCCTATTGTCCCCATAGGCCCCGGGTAACTCTGTTCCAGAGGCTCAGCATCAGGTTGGGTCCCAGCTGAGTCCAGTGATCCAGCAGACCTCCGACTGTGGTCTTGCCTGGGAGTTCCTGCCTCCACCAGATGTACATCAGCAGCAGTGTGGCGCTCACCAGATTGTGCCCCAGAAGCCTGACCGAGGTGTGTGTACCTGCGCTGGTGGCGGGTGGGGATGACAGCTGTGTCACGACTATAACGGGAACAGGACATCCCTCCTGGCCTCCACCACCTCAAAGGAGCCTCCCCAGATCTGCGTCCCTGAATCTTGGGGTCGGTCCCCTCGGTACCATTGTTGCGAGCTGGATAGGGTTGGCTGAGCAAGTGCAGCCTAAGTGCAGCTCGACCTTGTTAGCGGGGGGGCTGGCAAGCACGGTCCCGGCGAATCAACTGGCGAGCTGGTATTTGGGGCGAGAGGCCCACGAGGCCTCGTTAAGTGGACCAATTAATGTTGAATAGTGTTGCCGGCCTCGCTGGGCCAAGCACCGGGAAACCCATGGCAATTCCTGCTCGCTACAGCACTTGGAGATTTTTCCGAAGAGTCGCGCCCAGTATGTTGACAATCCAATCAGGGAGGGGGCCATACCAGACTTGGTACTGAGACGAGCCAGGACAGGTGATTGATGTTTCAGTGGGGCAGCATTTTGGGCTTAGCAATCATAATTCCATAAGATGTGGAATATTCATGGATAAGGATAAGAGTGGCCTACAGCTGAGGGTGCTTAATTGGGCAAGGGCCAATAACAGCCAAATTAGACAGGAACTGGGGAATGTGGATTTGGAGCGGCTATATGAAGGCAAATCCACGTCTGACATATGGGAGACTTTTAAAGGTCAGTAGATTGAAGAGCAGTACAGGCATCTCACTGTAAAAATGAAGGATAGAAATGGCAGGATTCGGGAAACCTTGCATGACAAGGGAAATTGTAAGCTGAGTCAAAAGGAAAAAGGGAAGCATATGATAGGTCTAGGCATCTAAAAACTGACGAAGCCCTTGAGGAGTACAGTGAAAGTAGGAAGGCACTTAAACGTGGAGTAAGGAGGGCTAAAAGGGGCCATGAAATGTCTTTAGCAAACATGGTCAAGGAGAATCCCAAGGCTTTTTATGCATATTTTAGGAGCAAGAGGGTAACTAGAGAAAGAGTAGGCCCACTCAAGGATAATAGAGGGAAGTTATGCATGGAACCGCAAGAAGTGGGTGAAATCCTTAATGAGTACTTTGTATCAGTATTCACCAGGGAGAAGGACATGACGGATATTGAGGTCAGGGATAGGTGTGAATAGTCTTGAAAATGTCAATATATCAAAGGAGGGAGTGTGGAGTGTCCTAAATTGCATTAAGGTAGACAAGTCCCTGGGACTGGATGGGATCTATTCCAGTTTACTGCCGGAGGCAAGGGGAGAAATAACTGGGGCCTTAACAGATACCTTCGCATCTCTTTGACCACAGATGAGGTTCAGAGGACTGGATAATGGCCAATGTAGTCCCTTGTTTAAGAAAGGAAGCAGGGATAATCCAGCAAATTATAGGCCGGTGAGCCTGGCATCATTGGTGGGGAAGCTTTTGGAAAAGATACTGAGGGACAGGATATACGCACATTTGGAGAAAAATGGACTAGTTAGTGACAGGCAGCATGGTTTTGTACGGGGAAGGTCATGTCTCACCAACTTGATTTGAGTTATTTGAAGAGGTGACAAAGAAAATTGATGAGGGAAGGGCTGTGGATGTAGTTTATATGGACTTTAGTAAGGCATTTGACAAGGTTCCACATGGCAGACTGG
The DNA here is from genome assembly GCF_047496885.1 of Scyliorhinus torazame. Classification (NCBI taxonomy): domain Eukaryota; kingdom Metazoa; phylum Chordata; class Chondrichthyes; order Carcharhiniformes; family Scyliorhinidae; genus Scyliorhinus; species Scyliorhinus torazame. The sequence continues at coordinate 50,217,794 of NC_092722.1, read as the reverse complement.
TAAAATATCTAAAATCACATGGGATTTGGGTGGCCTGGCGAGATGGATACAGAACTGGCTTGGTTATAGAAGAGAGAGTAGCGGTGGAAGGGTGATTTTCTGAATGGAGATCTGTAGCTAGTGATGTTCCGCAGGGATCAGCGCTGGAACCTCTGTTGTTTGTAGTATATATAAATGATCTGGTGGAAAATGAGGGTAGTCTGATTAGTAAGTTTGCTGATGACGCGAAGATTGGTGGAGTTGCTGATAGTGCAGAGGATTGTCATAGGATATAGATAAGTTGGAGACTTGGGTAAGAAATGGCTGATGGAATTTAATCTGGACAAATGAGAGGTGATGCATTCTGTAGGTTTGAATTATACTGTAAATGGCAGAATCCTTAGGAACATTAACATGCAGAGGGATTTGGGCGTGTAGGTCCACAGTTCCCTAAAAGTGGCCAAGGTGATTAAGAAGGCATATGGCACTTCCGGTGGCGGCTATGAGGGAGTAAGTCGCGCATTTGGTGACTCCCGCTCTGGCCGGACTTTTGGACCTTTCCCCCCGGCTTTTTTACGTGTTTGAGCACTGGATTTGAAGGCGAAGTCAATCTGGCACTGGTTCCACAAATTGGTGTATGGAACGAAGAACCCCAAGGGATCGAAAATGGAGAAATAGGAAGACAAGCAAGGGCTGGGTGGAGGTTACGGAATACGACAATATGGCTGATGTTCGGACCCCTGCTGTGACGGCCCAACCATCAACGGAGGAGTTGATGCGGGTCATTCAAGAGGGCTTCGCTAGGCAGAAACGGGACTGTCTTGACCCAATAAAGGAATCGATCGATCGGCTGGACAGCAGGCTGGATGCCCAGGATCGGACGATTCAGAAGTTGGAGAAAGTGCTGGCGGACCAGGAGGAGCACCAAACGGTAGTTGAGCTGGATGTGGGGATGCTGAAGGATCAACAAAAAAGCTGTTGGAGAAGGTAGAAGACCTGGAGAATAGAGCTCGCCAGCAGAACTTAAGAATTGTCGGTCTCCCTAAGGGGGCTGATGCTGGCGTGTTTGTGGCGAGTATGTTTCAGAAGCTTCTGGGGGAGGGGCCTTTTCCCCGACCGTTGGAGGTGGACAGGGCGTACAGAGCACCGGCGAAGAAGCCGCGACCGGGGAACCCTCCAAAGGCGATGGTGGTCCGGTTCCACAGCTTCCTGGACAAGGAGTGTGTTCTCCAGTGGGCCAAGCGCACGCGGAGCTGCAAATGGGACAACAGCATTTTGCGTGTTTACCATGATCTGAGCATGGAGGTGGCCAGGAGGGCAGGCTTTAACCAAGTTAAGGCGATCCTATTCAAGAAGCGGGTGAAATTTGGACTGTTATACCCGGCGCGTCTTTTGGTTATGCACGAGGACCAGCACCATTATTTTGAGTCGCCCAAAGACGCGATGGACTTTGCCAAGAGAAAAGGGCTGGTGCTGAACTGAGAACTTTTTGTTTTAAGTTGCAATTTGAGTGATGTTTATATGTTTCTATTGTCGTTTCTCTTCTGTATTTGAGTTTGGATGAAGAAGGGGAAAGTAAAAGTTATTCGGTTTCTGCTGGTTTTTGGTGTTTTTGTATTACTTTGATTTACACTATTGGGGGTTATTTCTGTGTGTTTTTCTTTTTGGGTTGTCTCTTATGTTAATTGGGCGATTGGGGTCGGTTTGATGAGGGAAGTGGTTTCGATGGGCGGGGGGGGGGGCGGAGAGCGGAGTGAGGGGACAATAGGTGGGAGACTTCTTGGCGCCAGAGGCGAGGGCCACGAGGCTAGCTGGGTGAGCTAGTCTGCGGAAGCAAAGTGGGGGGGTGCTTACGATTAATCTATGGCAGGGGTTAGGTTACAAAGTGTTGTTGCTGGGAGGGAGGGGGGAGTTACTGTGCTGACGAGGGAGGGACTTAGGTTTCGGGACAGAGAGGAGGTTGGTGGTGGGGGCTGCCAGGAGGCGGGCTGATGGAGGCACGGCCTGTGGGCTGGTGGCGTGCCCAGGAAAGGGTGCCCCCCAACTAGGCTGATCGCCTGGAATGTTAGCGGGTTAGAGGGTTGAACGAGACGGTCAGAAGGGCACGTGTGTTCGTACCTCTGAGGGCTCTGAAGGCAGATGTGGTAATGTTGCAGGAGACACACACAAGCTAAGGAAGGGTTGGGTCAGTCAGGTCTTTCATTCGGGGCTGGACACCAAGACTAGAGGGGTTGCGATTTTGATCAACAAGCGGGTGCAATTTCAGATGTGCAGTATAGTCTCGGACTGGGGGCCGTTATGTCATGGTTAGCGGTTAGCTGGAGGGGAGGAAGGTAGTCTTGGTTAATGTGTACGTGCCAAATTGGGATGACCTGGAATTTATAAAGGGTTTGCAGGGGAAGATACCTGACCTGGACTCGCACAAGCTGTTATGGGAGGGGATTTTAATACGGTCATCGACCCCGGCCTGGACCGGTGGTGTTCAAAATCGGGGAGGGTGTCAGCAATGGCAAAGGAACTGAGAGGGTTCTTGGAGCAGATGGGGAGGGGTCGACCCATGGAGGTTTAGGCAGCCGACGGGGAAGGAGTTTTTAAAAAATTTGCATGTTCACAAGGTTTATTCCCGGATAGACTTTTTCATTTTGAGCAGGGATTTGCTGGAGGGGGTGGTGGACATGGGATATTCGGCCATCACTATTTCGGATCATGCCCCACACTGGGTGGAACTGCAGGTTAGTGAGGAGAGCTTCCAGCGCCCACAATGGAGGTTAGAGGTAGGGTTGTTGGCGGACGAGGCGGTGTGCGAGAGGCTGGGGAGGTGCATGCAGAATTACCTGCAGGTTAATGACACGGGGGAAGTCTCAGCAGCAGTGGTCTGGGAGGCGCTGAAGGCAGTGGTGAGCTGATTTCGATCCGGGCTCATAGGGACAGGACAGATAGGGCAGAACCGACCGACTGGTTAAGGAGATCTTACAGATAGACAGGAGGTATGCGGTGACCCCAGGGGTGGAGCTCTTAAGGGAACGTCGGCGGCTGCAGGCAGAGTTCGGGGAGTTGTCCACAGGTAAGGCAGTGGAGGAGCTTAGAAAGGCGAGGGACGCGTTTTACAAACATGGGGAGAAGGCCAGCAGAATGCTGGCACAGCAGCTTAGGAAGAGGGAGGCGGCCAGGGAAATAGAGAGGGTGGTTGATGGGGATGGGAACTTGGTAGGGGAGTCAGCAGGGCTAAACAGGGCGTTCAGGGACTTTTGCAGTAGACTCTATCGCTCAGAACCCCCCACGGGGCTGGAGGTGATGAGACGCTTTTTGGACGGACTGACCTTCCCAAGGGTGGGGAGCTGGTAGATGGGCTGGGGGCCCCGATTAGGGCTGAAGAAATAGTCGAGGGCTTGAAGGCAATGCAGTCGGGTAAAGCCCCAGGGCCGGACTGGTATCCGGTGGAATTCTTTAAGAATTTCTCGGGGATTTTAGGGCCGTTGCTGGTCAAGGTTTTCAATGGGGCAAGGGATAGAGGGGTGCTGCCCCCGACGATGTCGCAGGCCACTATTTTGTTGATATTGAAGCGGGACAAGAACCTGGAGCTATGCGGGCCATATAGGCCGACCTCACTGCTTAATGTGGACGCCAAGTTGCTGGCCAAACCTTTGGCCTCCAGTATTGAGAATTGTGTGCCGGATGCGATTATGGAGGATCAAACCGGGTTTGTCACGGGCAGGCACTTGGTGGCTCAATGTGATTGTGATGCCCCCGGAGAGTAGGGAGGTTGAGGTAGTTGTGGCCATGGATGCGGAAAAGGCGTTCGACCGGGTGGAGTGGGACTATTTATGGGAGGTGTTGGGACGATTTGGGTTCGGTAAGGGCTTTATCGACTGGGTCAGGCTATTGTACCAGGCCCCGGAGGCTAGTGTAAGGACGAATAGGACGACCTCGGACTATTTTAGACTGTTCCGGGGGACAAGACAGGGGTGCCCCCTCTCCCCACAGTTGTTTGCGTTAGCTATAGAGCCACTGGCAATTGCTCTGAGAGCTTCAAGGGGCTGGTTTGGGGGGGGGGGGGTGGAACATGCGGACGATCAGCTCTTATACGTATCAGATCCAGGGGTAGGGATGGGTGAAATTATGGCGATTTTGGGGGAATTTGGCCGGTTTTCGGGGTATAAACTGAATATGACAAAGAGCGAGATGTTTGTAGTCCAGGCGAGGGGTCAGGAGGGTCGGCTGAGGGAGCTGCTGTTTAGGTTAGTAGGGGACAGTTTCAGGTAATTAGGGATACAAGTGGTGCGTGACTGGGGCCGGTTACACAAGCTGAACTTGTCCCGGTTGGTTGAACAGATGAGGGGCGAGTTCTGGAGATGGGATGCGCTCCCGCTGTCATTAGCTGGGAGAGTGCAGACGGTCAAAATGACGGTCCTACCAAGATTCCTGTTCGTATTTCAGTGTCTCCCGATTTTCATCCCGCGGTCCTTTTTTAAGAGGGTTAATAAAATCATCCTGGGCTTTATATGGGCGGGTAAGTCCCCGCGAGTGAAGAAGGTGACGCTAGAGCGGAATTGGGGGGAGGGGGGGCTTGCGCTGCCGAATTTTAGTAATTATTACTGGGCGGCTATCATAGCCATGATAAGGAAGTGGGTGGTGGGGGCGGGGTTGGTTTGGGAGCGGATGGAGGCAGCTTCGTGAAGGGCACCAATCTGGGAGCGTTGATAATGGCACCTCTGCTGTTCCCGCCAGCGAGGTACTCCACCAGCCCACTAGTGGTGGCGGCCCTGAGAATCTGGGGTCAATGGAGGAGGTACGCTGGAGCATCGGTCTGGTCCCCAATATGTGACAATCACCGGTTTGCCCCGGGGAGCTTGGATGGGGGTTTGCCCCGGGGAGCTTGGATGGGGGGTTCCGAGTATGGCGAAGGGCGGGAATTGAGAAGATGGGGGACTTGGTTTTAGAGGGGAGTTTCTCTAGCTTGAGGACGCTGGAGGAGAAGTTTGGGTTGGCAAGGGGGAACAAATTTAGATATTTACAGGTGCGGGACTTTCTGCACAGGCAGGTATCATCCTTCCCACTCCTGCCACTAAGGGGGATCCAGGATAGGGTAGTGTCTAGGGGATGGGTGGGAGAGGGGAGCGTCTCGGACATCGACAAAGAACTCATGGGGGCGGAGGAGACGCAGACCAAGGAGCTGAAGCGCAAGTGGGAGGAGGAGCTTGGTGGTGAGATGGAGGATGGCTTATGGGCAGACGCGTTGAGCAGAGTCAACGTGACCGCAACATGCGCCAGGCTCAGCTTGATCAAGACGGAAGCTGAGGGGAAACCTGATAGAGGTCTACAAAATTACGAGAGGCATAGACAGGGTGGATAGTCAGAGGCTTTTTTCAAGGGTGGAAGTGTCAATTACAAGGGGGCACAGGTTCAAGATCAGAGGAGAAAGTTTAAGGGAGATGTGCGGGGTAAGTTTTTCACGCAGAGTGGTGGGTGCCAGGAACGCGCTGTTAGAGGATGTGGAGGACGCAGGCACATTAGCAACATTTATAGGGGGGAAATAGAGGGATACGGACCGAGTAACGGCAGAAGGTTTTGTTAGGGCATCATGATCGGCACAGGCTCGGAGGGCCGAAGGGCCTGTTCCTGTGCTGTACCTTTCTTTGTTCTTTGTCCATGCTACCACTCTGACAGCCTAATTATAACTCCGTAATATCACCTTCTTTGCCCCTGCCTCATCAGCCCATCTGCTGCTAGGAGTCTCTTCCATGCCTTTGTTACCTCCAGGCTTGACGATTTCAATAGTGCCGGCTGACCTGCCACATTTTACCTCTATACACTTCCAAGTCATCCAAAATTCTGCTTGCCCTTGCACGAACCAAGGTCTGTTTGCCATTCACCCCTGTGCTCACTGGCTAACACACCTCAATTTTAAAATTTTCATCGTTGTTTTCAAATCCCTCCACGGCCTCACTCACCCAGATTTATCTGCACTCATCTAATTCTAACCTTGAGGAACCCTGATTTTCATTGCTCCAGCTGTCTCGGCCCTAAGCCCTGCAAGTCGCTCCCCTAAACTCTTTGTCTTTGTTCCATTAAGATGCTCCTTTAAATCTACTTCTTTGGCCTATCCTATGAGGCTTGGTATCTAATTTTACTTTTTAAATCTCCCCTGAAGCACATTGGGCCATTTTATTATGTTAAAGATGCCTCATAAATACAAGTTGTTGTTGAAGAAAGGTTAGCTGGCAGAATTGGTTGACATGTTACTTAACATCTGTGACTTTGGGATTATCGAGTACATTTCCTGTGGTGCATTTTTGTTCGCTTATACTGTATTTTCAGGGTATTGCTGAAAGAAATAGTTAATTTTAAAAGCTACGCATTTCATTGTACTATTGTATTCGTACCTAGGAAGACATCGACTGAAAGGAGTATGGTTAACTTGGGTGATTTCTCATGCCATTTGGGCTGATCACACCAGAGGCAATTCAAGATAACTGATCTTTTATATTTGGTTAGGTCACATTTGGAATACTGCGTGCAGTTCTGGTCGCCACATTACCAGAAGGATGTGGATGCTTTAGAGAGGGTGCAGACGAGGTTCACCAGGATGTTGCCTGGTATGGAGGGTGCTAGCTATGACAAAAGGTTGAGTAGACTAGGATTGTTTTCGTTGGAAAGACGGAGGTTGACGGGGGACCTGATTGAGGTCGACAAAATTATGAGGTACGGACAGGGTGGATAGCAACAAGCTTTTTCCAAGAGTGGGGGTGCCAATTACAAAGGGTCACGATTTCAAGGTGAGAGGGTGAAAGTTTAAGGGAGATGTGCGTGGAAAGTTTTTTACGCAGAGGGTGGTGGGTGCCTGGAACACTTTGCCAGCGGCGGTGGTAGAGGCGGGCACGATAGCATCATTTAAGATGCAGCTAGACAGATATATGAACGGGCGGGAACAGAGGGAAGTAGATCCTTGGAAAATAGTCAGCAGGTTTAGATAAAGGATCTGGATCGGCGCAGGCTGGGATGGCCGGCAGCTATGACAAATGGATTTTCCAGCAGGCAGGTGACAAAATAATGTGTGTCCAATACTTATTGTGTGGAACCTTCCACCAGTCCTTGGGGTAGTGTGAATGTGAGATGTTCCCTGTCTGTGTGGACTTGCTGCAATGTTTCAGAGGCCATCAAGCTGGGAGTTGGGGACTCAAAGGCCGTGTTCAAGGGCAGCACGGTAGCATAGTGGTTAGCACAGTTGCTTCATAGCTCTAGGGTCTCAGGTTCGATTCCCGGCTGGGTCACTGTCTGTGCGGAGTCTGCACGTTCTCCCAGTGTCTGCATGGGTTTCCTCCGGGTGCTCCGGTTTCCTCCCACAGTCCAAAGATGTGTGAGTTAGGTGGATTGGCCATGATAAATTGCCCTTAGTGTCCAAATAATGTTCAGTGGGGGTTACGGGGATAGGGTAGATACGTGGGCTTCAGTAGGGTGCTCTTTGTAAGGGCTGGTGCACACTCGATGGGCCGAATGGCCTCCTCCTGCACTGTAAATTCTATTATATCTATGATAAAACCCCATGTACACGTTACATGGTAGGCTATTACAGAGAACATATGGCAGAAAAACAGACCATTTGGTGCAACCAGTCCATGTCAGCATTTATGCTGCACTTGAGCTCCTCTCATCAAACTCTATCCACATAACCCACTATTCCTTTTTCCCTCATATACAGCTTTACCTCAACTTCTCCGTTGCAGTGAATTCCACATTCTCTGGGTAAAGGTGTTTCTTCTGAATTTTCTATTTGGTTTCTCAGTGCTTATCTTAAGATTAATGGCCACCAGATTTGCTCCAGGAAACATTCTATGTGTATTCTATCAAAACCTTTCATATTAAAGATCTAAGGTCAAACCTCAGCCTTTTCTTTTCAAGGTGGAAAAGGCACGGCCTGTTAACACCGACAAGTAGTGTTTTATCTTTGCATCAAGATGGTGTTGGTTAAGATTTCATTAACCATGGGGAGAATTTTATTCCACCACCCCCCTCCCCCAAACGGCATATTTGAAAAAGGGGGGGGCATGTGTACCTCCTTTGGGGAGTTCCCCTGTGCCCATCCAAGATGGTATCTCCTCCTTCGTCTCTTCCCTCTGCCCTCTCTAACCTGACACCCTTCCCCCTCCATCACCCCAAATCCTCGATTTACTCAAGTCCAGTATGCATCTTCTCTTCTTCTCGGGAACTGCCTGTAATCCCAGCAGCGGCTACTACTCACTTTTGGTGCTGCTGGAACTACAGAGTCGCCAGCCAATTCTGGACAGGACCATCTGCCCTTGAAGATGGAAGTCCCACTCTGAATCAGTTAAGGCTGCTCCCAGTGTGTTATAGGAGCAGGGCAGCTGGATTTCTGGTTGGTGAGGTGCAGGGTGGGGAGAATTCATCTCCATGTAATCTACCACACTTCTATTTACCTGTCACTTCTCATCAACTATTTTCATGATTTATAGCCTGGACCACAGTGTTTATTCCATCAGTGTCTGAAGTCCAGGGATTAGAAGGCGGCTCGTGGCATATACTGTAAATTGGGCATGAACATCATTAAAAAATCTTCTGAGTTCCTCAGCAACATTTCTGGGCAGCACGGTAGCACTGTGGCTTCACAGCGCCAGGGTCCCAGGTTCGATTCCCCACTGGGTCACTGTCTGTGCGGAGGTCTGCACGTTCTCCCCGTGTCTGCGTAGGTTTCCTCCGGGTGCTCCAGTTTCCTCCCACAGTCCAAGACATGCAGGTTAGGTGGATTGGCCATGATAAATTGCCCTTAGTGACCAAAAAAGGTTTGGAAGGGTTATTGGGTTACGGGGTTAGGGTGGAAGTGAGGGCTTAAGTGGGTCGGTGCAGATTCGATGGGCCGAATGGCCTCTTTGTGCACTGTATGTCTAAGTTCTATTATAACACCAGATATTTTGAGTGAAAACACACTTCAGTTCAGTTATTAGATTCTTGATGCCGAGTGTAAAAAAAATCTTTTGTAAAGCCCCAAAATGCTTTAGGTGGAATCTACAGTGCCATGCTAGCCCCATGTTCATGCAAATCTGTTAGTAAGAATTGATGCCATGTTTGCATGTACAAGACTGTTTACTTGCTTTTGCACGAACGAAGGTACGTGATGTCTGAAGGTCAAGGGAAGTGGATGTGCCATGCTTTAGTCGAACGAGATTTTCCAGAAACTGTTCTCCATATACGAATTGTATCGAAGCATGTGTGTGAGAGAGTGAGTGTTTGCCTGAGGGATGTCGTTCTCTTCAATGTTTGTTTTTCAAAGTAGACTACAGTTTGGAATGGGTGTCCACAATCCTTCTGAAAGAAACTGCACAAGACCATTTTATGGATTGTTGTCAGCCATGGCTCAGTTAGTAGCAAAAAGGTTGTGTGTCCACGTCCCACTCCAGGGTTTGTGCACAACCTAGGCTGACACTGTCGGAGCTGTTGCCTTTCAGATGAAGCGTTAAACTGAGGCCTGATTTTCCCCCTCAGGTGGACGTGAACGATCCCACGGCACTATTTTGATGAAGAACTGGGGAGTTATCTCTGGTGCCCTGGCTAATATTTATTCCTCAATCAACATCACACAGATTATCTGGTCATTATCACCTTGCAATTTGTGGGGTTTCTTGTGCACAAATGAGGTGCTCCATTGTAAGGGCACTTCACTGGCTATAAAGTGGTTCAAGACATTTGGTGGTTGTGAAAGGGGCTATATAAATGCAAATCTTTAAAAAATTTGAGCAACAAAGAGCTTAACAAAAAGTGAAACGGCAACATGTGCTTGTGGAACCTGCAGTGTCCTATTACTGTTATGTTTTTGATTGTGCCTATGCTACAGTGCTTATTTAAGATTCTCATCCTGATTTTTATCAATGATTAAACGTTGGGTGATCTGGGGACGCCCTGTATCCATTGCAGATTACAGAAACAGATGTTCTTAAAATGCATAAGATAGGATAATGTCAATAACACTAGGATCACACCTACTGATGCCCTCAATGACAGACCTGCAGGCATTTGTGAGGTCAGTGCCAAGGCGTTAGTGTTGGCCTGGTAGATATCTATGGCACTACATGCACCTGCCTGCCAAGCCACTGGAAACGGATGCATTGAGAGAAATGGGGGTTGCGGCATGGAGATGCAGTTGGGAAGAGTCCCAAGCTCCTTTCTGGACTAACACTACTCCATCTCCAGCCATTCTGCCTCTATAAGGGGGTGGTCAAAACAGAATTTTAATCTTTTTTTGAAAAACATCTTGGGTGCTCCAGGATACCCGGGTGCTCCTTGTGCAGCCTATTTCATTCTGGAGGCCGATTTGTCTCAACTCCAGTTATACACCAGGGGCGGGATTCTCCCCTACCCGGCGGGGCGGGGGTCCCGGCGGGATGGAGTGGTGAGCGTCGGGCCGCCCCTAAAGGGGCAGATCCTCCGCACCTTTAGGGGCCAAGCCCGCACCTTTAGGGGCTAGACCCGCCCCGGAGTGGTTGGCGCCCCGCCAGCTGGCGTGGAAGGCCTTTGGTACCGAAGGGACTCCGCCGGCTGGCGGGAGTCCGCGCATGCGCGGGAGCGTCAGCTGACGTCATCTCCGCGCATGTGCAGGGGGTCACCTATGCGTCGGCCATCGCGGAGACCTACATGGCCGACGTGTAGTAAAAGAGTGCCCCCATGGCACAGGCCCGCCCGTGGATCGGTGGGCCACGATCGCGGGCCAGGCCACCGTGGGGGATTTCCCCAGGACCCCGGAGCCCACTTGCGCCGCCAGGTCCTGCCGGTAAGGGACCTGGTTCAATTCACGCCGGCAGGACCGGCATAGCAGGTGCGGGACTTCGAACCATCGTGGGCCTGAGAATCGCCGGGGGGGGGGGGAGGGGCCCCGCCGACCGGCGCGGCGCGATTCCTGCCCCTGCCGAAACTCCGGTGCCGGACAATTCTGCGGCCGGCGGAGGCGGGATTCACGCCACCCCCCGGCGATTCTCAGACCCGGCGGGGGGTCGGAGAATCCCGCCCCAGATCTCTCATCAGCCCAAAAAACCTTAACTCGGGAGAATAGGGAGTGTCTGCCCTGGGCTTCTGACTTGGATGCTTTTGTTAGGTCAATTTCTTTACCCAGAAAGTAGTCAGGAAAAGGAGCTTGCTACCACATGGAGTGGTCAAGGTGAAGAACACAAGATGGATTCATTCATAGAGATAGTAGAAAACATATGGTGGGGGAATAAAGAATAGACTGATAGGGTGAGAGACAGGGGGCTGTATGGAGCCTTGTACACCGAATAACCATCCATACATCAGTTGGGCAAATGTATGTACTTAAAATAATGTATTTGGTATCAAATAAATAATTCTAGATTGACATCTTTATTGGTATTTTACAGTAACAGCTCACTAGCTCAATGAGTGGTTAGAAATCGTATGCATTCTACTGTACTTACAAGATCTAGTCTTCTTTCAGTGTGCTTGGCTACATGTGATTTGTTTAGTATTGGAAACATTCTTGTTATTTACACCAGTGATTTTCAGTCGTCAGCACTTGGCGACCAGCTCAGCCCTCAGATTGTGTCATTCAGCCCAAATTGGCCAGAGAAGCACCAACATGTTCTGGTAAATCTTCCACGTGTGCAGCCTCCAGGAGTGCCAGATCTGTGTGTTTCAGAGGCTAGGTCTGTCTTGCAGAATGCAGGCTAGAGCCCACCAATTTACACTCTTTCGGGTACATAGTTAAAGTGCCACGCTTGGTAGGGTTTGGAAGCTATAATAAATACGGCTTGTTTAACAGGAATCCAAGTCCAACCATGAGATGTTATCTTGCAGGTTCCAAAGTTCCTTCACCAAAAGGGACACCTATGGGCAAAACAGAGTAATCATCGTTTTACACAGCAAACATATCAATCTTTTTGGATGCTGTAAGCCTTTCAGCCAGCTGGTGTTGATTTGTTTGCAGCAGTCAAACATGGTTGACATTTTCTGGTGGCTCACGGTGGTGGGATAATAATAATATAATTGATTATTGTCACAAGTAGGCTTCAGTGAAGTTACTGTGACAAGCCCCTCCTTACCACATTCCGGCGCCTGTTCGGGGAATCCCGAACCTTCGCTGCTGGCCTTGTTCTGCATTACATAGAACATTACAGCGCAGTACAGGCCCTTCGGCCCTCGATGTTGCGGCGACCTGTGAAACCACTCTAAAGCCCATCTACACTATTCCCTTATCATCCATATGTCTATACAATGACCATTTGAATGTCCTTAGTGTTGGCGAGTCCACTACTGTTGCAGGCAGGGCATTCCACGCCCTTACTACTCTCGGAGTAAAGAACCTACTTCTGACATCTGTCCTATATCTATCTCCCCTCAATTTAAAGCTATGTCCCCTTGTGCTAGACATCACCATCCGAGGAAAAAGGCTCTCACTGTCCACCTTATCCAATCCTCTGATCATCTTGTATGCCTCAATTAAGTCACCTCTTAACCTTCTTCTCTCTAACGAAAACAGCCTCAAGTCCCTCAGCCTTTCCTCATAAGATCTTCCCTCCATACCAGGCAACATTCTGGTAAATCTCCTCTGCACCCTTTCCAATGCTTCCACATCCTTCCTATAATGCGGTGACCAGAATTGCATGCAATACTCCAAATGCGGCCGCACCAGAGTTTTGTACAGCTGCAACATGACCTCATGGCTCCGGAACTCAATCCCTCTACCAATAAAAGCTAACACACGGTACGCCTTCTTAACAACCCTCTCAACCTGGGTGGCAACTTTCAGGGATCTATGTACATGGACACCGAGATCTCTCTGCTCATCCACACTGCCAAGAATCTTACCATTAGCCCAGTACTCTGCGTCCTGTTATTCCTTCCAAAATGAATCACCTCACACTTTTCTGCATTTAACTCCATTTGCCACCTCTCAGCCCAGCGCTGCAGCTTATCTATATCCCTCTGTAACTTGTAACATCCTTCCGCACTGTCCAAAACTGCACCGACTTTAGTGTCATCTGCAAATTTACTTCCCCATCCTTCTACGCCCTCCTCCAGGTCATTTTTTTTTTTTTAATAAATATTTTATTGAAAATTTTTGGTCAACCAACACAGTACATTGTGCATCCTTTACACAATATTATAACAGCACAAATAACAATGACCTATTTTATATAAGCAAAAAACAAAAAATGAATAAATATTAAATAACAAAAATGAAAACTAGCCCTAATTGGCAACTGCCTTGTCACAAGTTACACCCCCACGCCCCCCCCACCCCTCCCCCACCCCTCCCACCCCCCCCACCCCACCCCCCCACCCCCACCCCTCCCCCCCCCCACCCCTCCCACCCCCCCACCCCTCCTACCCCCCCCACCCCCCAAATCCTGGGCTGCTGCTGCTGCCTTCTTTTTCCCCTTCCATCTATCTATCCGCAAGGTATTCGACGAACGGTTGCCACCGCCTGGTGAACCCTTGAGCCGACCCCCTTAGGACGAACTTAATCCGCTCTAGCTTTATAAACCCCGCCATGTCATTTATCCAGGTCTCCACCCCCGGGGGCTTGGCTTCCTTCCACATTAGCAATATCCTGCGCCGGGCTACTAGGGACGCAAAGGCCAAAACATCGGCCTCTCTCGCGTCCTGCACTCCCGGCTCTTGTGCTACCCCAAATATAGCCAACCCCCAGCTTGGTTCGACCCGGACCCCCACTACTTTTGAAAGCACCTTTGTCACCCCCATCCAAAACCCCCGTAGTGCCGGGCATGACCAAAACATATGGGTATGATTCGTTGGGCTTCTCGAGCACCTCGCACACCTATCCTCCACCCCAAAAAATTTACTGAGCCGCGCTCCAGTCATATGCGCCCTGTGTAATACCTTAAACTGAATCAGGCTTAGCCTGGCACACGAGGACGACGAGTTTACCCTACTTAGGGCATCCGCCCACAGCCCCTCCTCGATCTCCTCCCCCAGCTCTTCTTCCCATTTCCCTTTTAGTTCATCTACCATAGTCTCCCCTTCGTCCCTCATTTCCCTATATATATCTGACACCTTACCATCCCCCACCCATGTCTTTGAGATCACTCTGTCCTGCACCTCTTGTGTCGGGAGCTGCGGAAAATCCCTCACCAGTTGCCTCGCAAAAGCCCTCAGTTGCATATACCTGAATGCATTCCCTTGGGGCAACCCATATTTCTCGGTCAGCGCTCCCAGACTCGCGAACTTCCCATCCACAAATAGATCTTTCAGTTGCGTTATTCCTGCTCTTTGCCACATTCCATATCCCCCATCCATTCCCCCCGGGGCAAACCTATGGTTGTTTCTTATCGGGGACCCCCCCAAAGCTCCAGTCTTTCCCCTATGCCGTCTCCACGGTCCCCAAATCTTCAGTGTAGCTACCACCACCGGGCTTGTGGTGTAGTTCCTCGGTGAGAACGGCAATGGGGCTGTCACCATAGCCTGCAGGCTAGTCCCCCTACAGGACGCCCTCTCTAATCTCTTCCACGCCGCTCCCTCCTCCTCTCCCATCCACTTATTCACCATTGAAATATTAGCGGCCCAATAGTACTCACTTAGGCTCGGTAGTGCCAGCCCCCCCCTATCCCTGCTACGCTGTAAGAATCCCTTCCTCACTCTCGGGGTCCTCCCGGCCCAAACAAAACCCATGATGCTCTTTTCAATCCTTTTAAAAAAAGCCTTCGTGATCACCACCGGGAGGCACTGAAACACAAAGAGGAATCTCGGGAGGACCACCATCTTAACCACCTGCACCCTCCCTGCCATTGACAGGGCTACCATATCCCATCTCTTGAAATCTTCCTCCATCTGTTCCACCAACCGCGTTAAATTTAACCTGTGCAGTGTGCCCCAATTCTTAGCTATCTGGATCCCCAGGTAACGAAAGTCTCTTGTTACCTTCCTCAACGGTAGGTCCTCTATTTCTCTACTCTGCTCCCCAGGATGCACCACAAACAGCTCACTCTTCCCCATGTTCAATTTATACCCTGAAAAATCCCCAAACTCCCCAAGTATCCGCATTATTTCTGGCATCCCCTCCGCCGGATCCGCCACATATAGTAGCAAATCGTCCGCATACAAAGATACCCGGTGTTCTTCTCCTCCCCTAAGTACTCCCCTCCACTTCTTGGAACCCCTCAGCGCTATCGCCAGGGGCTCAATCGCCAGTGCAAACAGTAATGGGGACAGAGGGCATCCCTGCCTTGTCCCTCTATGGAGCCGAAAATATGCCGATCCCCGTCCATTCGTGACCACACTCGCCACTGGGGCCCTATACAATAGCTGCACCCATCTAACATACCCCTCTCCAAAACCAAATCTCCTCAACACCTCCCACAAATAATCCCATTCCACTCTATCAAATGCTTTCTCGGCATCCATCGCCACTACTATCTCTGTTTCACCCTCTGGTGGAACCATCATCATTACCCCTAACAGCCTCCGTATATTCGTGTTCAGCTGTCTCCCCTTCACAAACCCAGTTTGGTCCTCGTGAACCACCCCCGGGACACATTCCTCTATTCTCATTGCCATTACCTTGGCCAGGACCTTGGCATCCACATTTAGGAGGGAAATTGGTCTGTAGGACCCGCATTGTAGCGGGTCCTTTTCCTTCTTTAAGAGAAGCGATATCGTTGCTTCAGACATAGTCGGGGGCAGTTGTCCCCTTTCCTTTGCCTCATTAAAGGTCCTCGTCAGTACCGGGGCGAGCAAGTCCAAATATTTTCTATAAAATTCGACTGGGAATCCGTCCGGTCCCGGGGCCTTTCCCGTCTGCATGCTCCTAATTCCTTTCACCACTTCTTCTACCTCGATCTGTGCTCCCAGTCCCACCCTTTCCTGCTCTTTCACCTTGGGAATTTCCAGCCGATCCAAAAAGTCCATCATTCTCTCCTTCCCATCCGGGGGTTGAGCTTCATATAGTTTTTTATAAAATGTCTTGAACACTTCATTCACTCTCTCCGCTCCATCTCTCCTTCCTCGTCCCTCACTCCCCCTATTTCCCTCGCTGCTCCCCTTTTCCTCAATTGGTGTGCCAGCAATCTGCTCGCCTTCTCCCCATATTCATACTGTACACCCTGTGCCTTCCTCCATTGTGCCTCTGCAGTGCCTGTAGTCAGCAAGTCAAATTCCACATGCAGCCTTTGCCTTTCCCTGTACAATCCCTCCTCCGGTGCTTCCGCATATTGTCTGTCCACCCTCAAAAGTTCTTGCAGCAACCGCTCCCGTTCCTTACTCTCCTGCTTCCCTTTATGTGCCCTTATTGATATCAGCTCCCCCCTAACCACCGCCTTCAACGCCTCCCAGACCACTCCCACCTGGACCTCCCCATTGTCATTGAGTTCCAAGTACTTTTCAATACATCCCCTCACCCTTAGACACACCCCCTCATCCGCCATTAGTCCCATGTCCATTCTCCAGGGTGGGCGCCCTCCTGTTTCCTCCCCTATCTCCAAGTCCACCCAGTGTGGGGCGTGATCCGAAATGGCTATAGCCGTATACTCCGTTCCCCTCACCTTCGGGATCAATGCCCTACCCAGCACGAAAAAGCCTATGCGCGAATAGACTTTATGGACATAGGAGAAAAACGAGAACTCCTTACACCTAGGTCTACTGAATCTCCACGGGTCCACACCTCCCATCTGCTCCATAAAATCCTTAAGCACCTTGGCTGCTGCCGGCCTCCTTACAGTCCTGGACTTCGACCTATCCAGCCCTGGTTCCAACACCGTGTTAAAGTCTCCCCCCATTATCAGCTTTCCCGTCTCCAGGTCCGGAATGCGTCCTAGCATCCGCCTCATAAAATTGGCATCATCCCAGTTCGGGGCATACACGTTTACCAAAATCACCGTCTCTCCCTGTAGTTTGCCACTCACCATCACGTATCTGCCCCCGTTATCCGCCACTATAGTCTTTGCCTCGAACATTACCCGCTTCCCCACTAATATAGCCACCCCCCTGTTTTTCGCATCTAGCCCCGAATGGAACACCTGCCCCACCCATCCTTTGCGCAGCCTAACCTGGTCTATCAGTTTCAGGTGCGTTTCCTGTAACATAACCACATCTGCTTTAAGTTTCTTAAGGTGTGCGAGTACCCGTGCCCTCTTTATCGGCCCGTTGAGCCCTCTCACATTCCACGTGATCAGCCGAGTTGGGGGGCTTCCCACCCCCCCCCCTTGCCGATTAGCCATCATCTTTTTCCAGCTTCTCACCCAGTTCCCACGCAGCTGTATCTCCCCCAGGCGGTGCCCCCCCGCCCATCCTCTCCCGTACCCGCTCCCCCCTTTCCCCAGCAGCAGCAACCCAGTAATTCCCCCCTCCCACCCCCCCCGCTAGACCCCCCGCTAGCGTAATTACTCCCCCCATGTTGCTCCCAGAAGTCAGCAAACTCTGGCTGACCTCGGCTTCCCCCCGTGACCACGGCTCGCACCGTGCGACGCCCCCTCCTTCCTGCTTCTCTATTCCCGCCATAATTATCATAGCGCGGGAGCCAAGCCCGCGCTTCTCCCTTGGCCCCGCCCCCCATGGCCAACGCCCCATCTCCTCTCCCTCCCCACCTCCCCCCATCACCGCCTGTGGGAGAGAGAAAAGTTACCACACCGCAGGATTAGAACATAAAACCCCTCTTCGCCCCCCCCATTCGCCCCACCACTTTGTCCAAACGTTCTTTTTAATAATCCACTCATTCCAGTTTTTCTTCTACAATACAAGTCCACGCTTCATCCGCCGTCTCAAAGTAGTGGTGCCTCCCTTGATATGTGACCCACAGTCTTGCCGGTTGCAGCATTCCAAATTTTATCTTCCTTTTATGAAGCACCGCCATGGCCCGATTAAAGCTCGACCTCCTTCTCGCCACCTCCGCACTCCAGTCTTGATAAACGCGGATCACCGCGTTCTCCCATTTACTGCTCCGGGTTTTCTTCGCCCATCTAAGGACCATTTCTCTATCCTTAAAACGGAGGAATCTCACCACTATGGCTCTGGGAGTTTCTCCTGCTCTCGGTCCTCGCGCCATCACTCGGTATGCTCCCTCCACCTCCAACG
The DNA here is from genome assembly GCF_047496885.1 of Scyliorhinus torazame. Taxonomy (NCBI): domain Eukaryota; kingdom Metazoa; phylum Chordata; class Chondrichthyes; order Carcharhiniformes; family Scyliorhinidae; genus Scyliorhinus; species Scyliorhinus torazame. The sequence continues at coordinate 50,199,767 of NC_092722.1, read as the reverse complement.
GACCCGCCGGGGCCTCCGCTCCCATTAACGAGTGCAGCATCGTGCTCACATATGCCCCGACGTCCGCACCCTCCACACCTTCAGGAAGACCAAGAATCCTCAGGTTGTTCCTCCTTGCGTTGTTTTCCAGTGCCTCCAACCTCTCCACACATCGTTTCTGATGTGCCTCCTGTATCTCCGTCTTCACCACCAGGCCCTGTATATCGTCCTCATTCTCGGCTGCCTTCGCCTTCACGACCCGAAGCTCCCGCTCCTGGGTCTTTTGTTCCTCCTTTAGCCCTTCAATCGCCTGTAGTATCGGGGCCAACAGCTCTTTCTTCATTTCCTTTTTTATCTCTTCCACGCAGCATTTCAAGAACTCTTGTTGTTCAGGGCCCCATGTGAAACTGCCACCTTCCGACACCATCTTGGTTTTTGCTTGCCTTCCTTGCCGCTGTTCCAAAGGACCCACTGCAATCCGGCCACTTTACTCTCCTTTTTCCATCCGTGTCCAGGGGGAATTCCCTTCTGGTTTACCGCACGGTGTTTTTAGCCGTTAAAATTGCCGTTGGGGCTCCTATCAAGAGCCCAAAAGTCCGTTTCACCGGGAGCTGCCGAAACGTGCGACTCAGCTGGTCATCGCCGCACCCGGAAGTCCCTCCAGGTCATTTATAAAAATGACAAACAGCAGTGGCCCCAAAACAGAGCCTTGTGGTACACCACTAGTAACTGGACTCCAGTCTGAACATTTCCCATCAACCACCACCCTTTGTCTTCTTCCAGCTAGCCAATTTCTGATCCAAACTGCGAAATTACCCTGAATCCCATGCCTCCGTATTTTCTGCAGTGGCCTACCATGGGGAACCTTATCAAACGCTTTACTGAAATCCATATACACCACTCAACTGCTTTACCCTCATCCACCTGTTTGGTCACCTTCTCAAAGAACTCAATAAGGTTTGTGAGGCACGACCTACCCTTCACAAAACCGTGTTGACTATCTCTGATCAAATAATTCCTTTCCAGATGATTATACATCCTATCTCTTATAAACCTTTCCAAGATTTTGCCCACAACAGAAGTAAGGCTCTCTGGTCTATAGTTACCGGGGTTGTCTCTACTCCCCTTCTTGAACAAGGGGACAACATTTGCTATCCTCCAGTCTTCTGGCACTATTCCTGTAGACAAAGATGACTTAAAGATCAAAGCCAAAGGCTCAGCAATCTCCTCCCTAGCTTCCCAGTGAATCCTAGGATAAATCCCATCCAGCCCAGGGGACTTATCTATTTTCACACTTTCCAGAACTGCGAACACATCCTCCTTATGAACCTCAAGCCCTTCTAGCCGAGTAGCCTGAATCTCAGTATTCTCCTCGACAACATTGTCTTTTTCCTGTGTGAATACGGACGAAAAATATTCATTTAGCACCTCTCCTATCTCCTCGGACTCCAAGCACAACTTCCCACTACCCTTGACTGGCCCTACTCTTACCCTAGTCATTCGTTTATTCCTGACCTATCTATAGAAAGCTTTAGGGTTATCCTTGATCCTACCTGCCAAAGACTTCTCATGTCCCCTCCTGGCTCTTCTTAGCTCTCTCTTTAGGTCCTTCCTAGCTAACTTGTAACTCTCGAGCGCCCTAACTGAACCTTCATGTCTCATCTTTACATAAGCCTCCTTCTTCCTCTTGACAAGTGTTTCGACTGCTTTAGTAAACCATGGTTCCCTTGCTCGACCACTTCCTCCCTGCCTGACAGGTACATACTTATCAAGGACACGCAGTAGCTGTTCCTTGAAGAAGCTCCACATTTCCATTGTGCCCATCCCCTGCAGTTTTCCTCTCCATCCGATGCATCCTAAGTCTTGCCTCATCGCATCATAATTGCCTTTCCCCCAGATATAACCCTTGCCCTGCGGTATATACCTATCCCTTTCCATCACTAAAGTAAACTTAATCGAATTGTGGTCACTATCACCAAAGTGCTCACCTACCTCCAAATCTAACATCTGTCCTGGTTCATTACCCAGTACCAAATCCAATATGGCCTCGCCTCTCTATGGCCTATCTACATACTGTGTCAGGAAACCCTCCTGCACACATTGGACAAAAACGGACCCATCCAAAGTACTCGAACTATAGCGTTCCCAGTCAATATTTGGAAAGTTAAAGTCCCCCATAACAACTACCCTGTTGCTTTCGCTCCTATCCAGAAGCATCTTTGCAATCCTTTCCTCTACATCTCTGCAACTTTTCGGAGGCCTATAGAAAACCCCTAACAGGGTGATCTCTCCTTTCCTGTTTCTAACCTCAGCCCATACTACCTCAGTTGACGAGTCCTTATCAAACGTCCTTTCTGCCACCGTAATACTGTCCTTGACTAACAATGCCACCCCTCCCCCTTTTTACCACCTTCCCTGAGCTTAATGAAATGTCTAAACCCCGGCACCTGCAACAACCATTCCTGTCCCTGCTCTATCCATGTCTCCGAAATGGCCACAACATTGAAGTCCCAAGTACCAACCCATGCCGCAAGTTCACCCACCTTATTCCGGATGCTCCTGGCATTGAAGAGGACACACTTTAAACCACCTTCCTGCCTGCCGGTACACTCCTGCAACTTTGAAACCTTACTCATGACCTCACTACTCTCAACCTCCTGTTACTGGAGCTACAATTCAGGTTCCCAAGCCCCTGCTGAACTAAACCCTCCCGAAGAGCATTAGCAAATTTCTCCCCCAAGGATATTGGTACCCCTCTAGTCCAGGTGTAGACCATCCCGTTTGAAGAGGTCCCACCGACCCCAGAGTGAGCCCCAATTATCCAGAAATCTGAAACCCTCCCTCCTGCACCATCCCTGTAGCCACGTGTTCAACTCCTCTCTCTCCCTATTCCTCGTCTCGCTAGCACGTGGCACGGGTAACAACCCAGAGATAATAACTCTGTTTGTCCTAGATCTAAGTTTCCACCCTAGCTCCCTGAATTCCTGCCTTACATCCCTATCCCTTTTCCTACCTATGTCGTTGGTACCTATGTGGACCACGACTTGGGGCTGCTCCCCCTTAAGGATCCCAAAAACACGATCCGAGACATCACGCACCCTGGCACCTGGGAGGCAACACACCAACCGCGAGTCTCTCTCGTTCCCACAGAATCTCCTATCTATCCCCCTAACTATGGAGTCTCCAATGACTAATGCTCTACTCCTCTCCCCCATTCCCTTCTGAGCAACAGGGACAGACTCTGTGCCAGAGACCTGTACCCCATGGCTTACCCCTGGTAAGCCCCCCCCCCCCCCGCAACAGTATCCAAAGCGGTATACTTGTTACTAAGGGGAACGACCACAGGGGATTCCTGTACTAACTGCTTCCTTCCAGCCCCGCTCACCGTCACCCATCTATCTTTATTCTTCGGAATAACTACATCCCTGAAGCTTCTATCTATGACCACCTCTGCCTCCCGAATGATCCGAAGTTCATCCAACTCCAGCTCCAGTTCCCTAATGTGGTTTCTGAGGAGCTGGAGATGGGTGCACTTTCCACAGATGAAATCAGCAGGGACACTGATGGCGTTCCTCACCTCAAACATTCTGCAGGAGGAACATTGCACTACCTTCCCTGCCATCCCCATTAGATAAAAAAAGAAAAAGAAAGAAAGGGCTTACCTGTTATTCACTCCCCTTCTTAGCAAGCAATCACTCAGTGATTGACAATCACTTGACAACAGCTCCTCCACAAACCACCTTCCAAGTTAGGGTGACCACAACGGAGGTATGCAAATTTCCCCCGCACCAGCCAATCAGCATCTCCGCTCTACTGCCCTCTGCTGGATGCTTGTCTTCACTTGAACAGCTAGGGTCTGTTGTTCAGGTACACCTTCAAGTTAGGGTGGCCACAATGGAGGTATGCAAATTTCCCCCACAACAGCCAATCAGCAGCTCCGCTCTACTGCCCTCTGCTGGATAATATATAAACAAGCCAGCTGTTTAACCCATGGTGCTAACCCAGCCCCATAGGTGATATTCCGGTCCCGCCGATGGGGACCTCCTCCATGGGTTCCCCCGCAGTGGATGGCGCGGACAACGGGAAAACCCTTTGACAGCGGCAGGACTGTAAAATCCTGCTGCCGGCCAATGGTGGGCTGCCTCTGCCACTGCAAATTGGGGGGGGGGGGGGGGGGGAGGAGGAATCCTGCCCATTGTCCTTTTAACTGTGGAACTCATGTTTGAATCTAGCCCTAATTGGGGAAATTACAAATCTGTTGGTTGAAAAGTACCTTTATGAGAGAAGAGAGCATATCCATAACCATATTCCTAAGGGAATGGTTTCACAGCACAAATCTGCTCCCACTTAGCCAGGCTCACTCAGGCATACCATAAGAATGGGAAACAGAATTGTCACACACTAATGCAGTGAGGCAGGTCTGTCCAAGTCTATCATCATGGGCTACTCAATGAATAGATGGAGCTTTCATGGGTCACATAAAAAACTCAGATCAATTTTTCTACTCTTTGGTATTTAATCTCAAGTTGAGGATACCAACACATCCTGACAACATGCCCTGATTTAGAATTAATTCACCAATGATGTAATGGCACTAAAAACAGCCCTTCCACACCACTTTCAAACAGAACAAATTAACAAAAAAAAAGAAATGGGAAGAAAAAAAGAACTGAGTTTCCTGGGTTAGACTGTTGTTAGGCGAACTGGCCCACAGGTAGAAATTTAGATGCTCCTGTTGTAAGGGATTGCCTTCTGAAACTGTGGTCAAGGCTCAACTCAAAAATTGCTGGTAATTGCACTTTGCATCTGGTCTGTACTCTGCAAAGAGAGGGGACATTCTATTCCATTACACTGCGATTCCAATCTCTTTATCACATAGAATTTTTTAAAAATCATACATTGAAATTTTTGAGGACTCCTACAAAATTTTGGTTGTTCCCAGAATCTTATTAATGCGCCATCCTTTCTTACTAGCTTTCTCTGTACAATCAAGGTGAAATAACCTCTTCAGCTTACAAGCAACAATCCCAAAAGCACTTTTCTTCTCTTAAGAGTTCAGAGGAGTTAATATACGCAGCCATCCATAAACTGACTCAATTAACTGAATGGATTTTTCTCCATGTCCCTGTGACATTTTATTTGACATCCATTTTCAACAACTGGTGCTGAAAAGGAAGATGTCAACCTCACCTCAAAAACTGTTCTGCTCGGATGAACAACTACTAGTTATTTTATTTAAGAAACAGTTTGTAGAATCATAAAAAGAATAGAGTATGGAAGGAGACTAGTCCAGCTATCATACCTGCGCCAGCGCTTTGGTAGAATTATCCAATTGGCCTCACTCGCTTGCCTTGTAAATAATTGATGCTCCAGCACTTATCCAATTTCTTCTTGAAAGTTATTACTGAATCTGTTTTCACCACTCTTTCAGGCAGTGAATTCCGGATTGCAAATTTGCTGCATAAACCTTTTCCTCAAATTGCTCTGGTTTATTTGCCAATCACCTTACATCTACTTCTTCTGGTTACCAAACCCTTCTGCCACTGGGAACAGTTTCTCCTTATTTATTCTATCAAATCTTTTCTTAACCTTCTCTACTCCATGGAAAAAAACACTGACTTCTCTGGTCTTTCCACATGATTAAAGTCTTTAATTCCTGGTCCCATTATTTTATAATAAAAAGTCTTACAACACCAGGTTAAAGTCCAACAGGTTTGTTTCGAATCACTAGCTTTTGGAGCACTGCTCCTTCCTCAGGACTCACCTCATGGACTTTAACCTCATGTTGTAAGACTTCTTACTGTGCTCACCCCAATCCAATGCCGGCATCTCCACATCACCATTATTTTATGTCATCTCTTCTCTACCTTCTCTAAGCCCATGGCATCTGCCCTAAAATGTGGTGCCCAGAATTGTGCATAGTACTAGTCAAGAAGGCATACGGCATGCTTGCCTTCATTGGCCGGGGCATTGAGTATAAGAATTGGCAAGTCATGTTGCAGCTGTATAGAACCTTAGTTAGGCCACACTTGGAGTATAGTGTTCAATTCTGGTCGCCACACTACCAGAAGGATGTGGAGGCTTTAGAGAGGGTGCAGAAGAGATTTACCAGAATGTTGCCTGGTATGGAGGGCATAAGCTATGAGGAGCGATTGAATAAACTCGGTTTGTTCTCACTGGAACGAAGGAGGTTGAGGGGCGACCTGATAGAGGTATACAAAATTATGAGGGGCATAGACAGAGTGGATAGTCAGAGGCTTTTCCCCAGGGTAGAGGGGTCAATTACTAGGGGGCATAGGTTTAAGGTGAGAGGGGCAAAGTTTAGAGTAGATGTACGAGGCAAGTTTTTTACGCAGAGGGTAGTGGGTGCCTGGAACTCACTACCGGAGGAGGTAGTGGAGGCAGGGACGATAGGGACATTTAAGGGGCATCTTGACAAATATATGAATAGGATGGGAATAGAAGGATACGGACCCAGGAAGTGTAGAAGATTGTAGTTTAGTCGGGCAGTATGGTCGGCACGGGCTTGGAGGGCCGAAGGGCCTGTTCCTGTGCTGTACATTTCTTTGTTCTTTGTACTCCAGTTGGGGAAGAACCATTGCTTTATAAAGGATCAGTACAACTTCCTTGTTTTTGCATTATATTCCTCCGTTAATAAAGTTATGGATCCAACACTTCTTCATAACAGCTTTCTCAACGTGTCTCGCCACCTTCAATGGTAGCTCTGTTCTTGTACCCATTTGTTGAAATTACCTCTCCTCATAATTCCCGCTTCATACTTCTGTTAATTTGAATTTGCTTTGTGTCTGCCTGCCCATTTAACTAGCCTGTCTATATCCTCTTAATGTCTGTTACTATCCTCTTACTTGTTTACAAGATTTTGGAGTTTTGAATCATTTGCAAATTTAGAAACAATGCCCTGTATACTCATGTCCAGGTCATTAATGTACATCAAAAAGAACACTGGTACCGGCCACTGGTGAGCACCAATGTATACATATAGAATTTACAGTGCAGAAGGAGGCCATTTGGCCCATCGAGTCTGCACCGGCTCTTGGAAAGAGCACCCTACCCAAGGTCCACACCTCCACCCTATCCCCATTACCCAGTAACCCCACCCAACACTCAGGGCAATTTTGGACACGAAAGGCAATTTTGGACACTAAGGGCAATTTAGCATGGCCAATCCACCTAACCTGCACATCTTTGGACTGTGGGAGGAAACCGGAGCACCAGGAGGAAACCCACGCACACACGGGGAGAATGTGCAGACTCCGCACAGTGACCCAAGCCGGGAATCGAACCTGGGACCTTGGAGCTGTGAAGCAATTGTGCTAACCACAATGTTTCACACCAATCTGAAAAACAACTGGTCAACATTACTCTTCCCTTTCTGCAGATCGCACAATATAGTAAAACCTACAACACAAATTGGCACTGGAGAATGCTAAAGAAACAACAAACAACACATATTGTACATCAATAAAATTTAAATGCTGGGTAGCATCAAACTTCTGTTTAAAAACTAATCTGACTACCTTCCTTTTAAACTATGCTGGTGCACATTCCATGTGTGCGGAACACCTTCCACCTCCTCAGCCAATTGATCAGTCTTCAGGTTCAATGTTAGTCAGGCTACGGCCAGGCTACTGAAACAAGAAGTGCAGCACAGCTCAGCCCCATTCTATCCCCAGTTCACACCCAACAAGGCCACCTCCTAAGTCACAGTATTAAAGTCATTTGCAACTCTGAAAGCTAATTTGGCAGAGGCTGGGAAGGGAACCCAGAGAACATCTGGCCTGGCCTTAAGGCTACGCTCAGTGGCTATATCTAATAGACCCATCAGGAAGCGGTTACCTATGAAAATGTGCAAATACAGATGCTTTTTAGAAGGTATGGTGCTTTTATGTAAATATTTGTAAATACTGCCAGCATGAGTTTGTAACCCATATTTATGATCATTAAAATTATCCATATTTTCTCCAGAGAAACCTGATGGTAGAGAAATATGACCATTCTTCATATTATTAGAAGTCACTCTGACACTTACCATCCAATATAGCACTGGCAGAGATTCTCGTGGGATGTTGCCTGTTTAATTAGCAGCTCCACTTGAGTGGGGACGTCTAAGGTTTGATCATGTGCAAAATCACGACCTGAAATATACACCAACCACTGTTACGATCTAAAATTTATTTTTGGGTTTTACGGTAAACGTCAAAATAAACTCACAGTGTAAATGATAGAACGTCTTAAATCTGATTACAGATTTTGTATTTTGAATACTTCTGTAAGCAGAATCCGTAGTGAGAAATTCCAGTACTTAATATGTTTGAATAAAATAAATGACAATCCTAGTATTTATTGAAAAAACAGATCAACGAAAAAAAAAATGCATGATAAAGATCCTGCAATTGCCAAAGTTGTTCAGATCAAATTGCAATTTTAAAACATGGAGATTTAAATTTTGGAAATTAAACAAAATGCCAGGTAAAAATGGAGCAATCAATATTTAATATGTATTCATGATATATATAAAAAAAATTACCTCCCTAAACCATTAAAGGGCATTAATGATCCAGTTTATGATAATACGGTAGTTACATGATCACCATTCTTACTCCAGATTTATTTAATTAACTGAATTTAAATTGTCCAGTTACTGAGGTGGAATTTCAATTCACGTTTCCAGATTATTAGTCAGCTATCTTGGCTACTAGTCCAGTAACATAACTACTATGCTACCTTTTCTGTACACTTAATAAATATACTTGGCATTAATTCTGCTTGTGTGATGCTATGGAAGATTGATTAGACCATAAGACATAGGAGCAGAATTAGGCCATTTGGCCCATCGAATCTGCTCCTCTATTCAATGATGGCTGATACGTTTCTCATCCCCATTCTCCTGCTTTAACCCCTGATCCCCTTATTAATCAAGAACCTATTTAACACTGTCTTAAAGACACTGTGTGATTGGCTTTTGCAGCCTTCTGCAGCAATGAGTTCCACAGATTGACCACCCTCATGCTGAAGAAATTTCACCTCACCTCTGTTTTAAAGGATCGTCCCTTCAGTCTGAGGCTGTGCCCTCGGGTTCTAGTTCCTCCTACCAGCGGAAACATCTTCTCTACGTTCACTCTATCTAGACCCCTCAGTATTCTGTAAGTTTCAATGAGATCCCCCCTCACCCTTTTAAGCTCCATCGAGTACTGACCCAGAATCCTCAACCGCTCCTCATATGACAAGTCCTTCATTCCGGGGATCATTCTTGTGAACCTCCATAATGGAAATAATTATATTGATTTTATTCAAAACGGGGCGGCACGGTGGCGGTTTGATCCCGCCCCTGGGTCAATGTCTGTATGGAGTTTGCACATTCTCCCATTGTTTGCATGGATCATATCCACACAACCCAAAGATGTGGAGGGTAGGTGGATTGGCCATGCTAAATTGCCTCTTAATTGGAAAAAAAGAATTGGATACTCTAAATTTATTTTAAAAAAATACTTTATTCAAAACATGTTGTGTAAAATGAAATGAAAGTGCACGGTTTACTTTTCTCAGTTAACCTTTATACTCCTGTGTGTTATTTTGTCAACCAGATGTCAGTTTGACTCAGTGGCAACACTTTTGCACTTGAGTCATATCCATGCTGATCCATGCCCCATTCCAGAACTTGAGAACATGATCTAGGCTGTCGTGCCTGCGTGGTGTTGAATGCTTTAATGTTGGAATGACCATTATTCAGACAAGACATTAAACTGAGGGCTCGACAACCTAGTTCAGGTGGATGTACAAAATCTCACGGCACTATGCTATTGCTAAAGGTTATTCCTCAACCAACACCATTAAATACTTATCGAGTGGTTACTCATTCCTGTTTGTGAGACCTTTTCCTGTGAAAATCAGTTGTCATGTTTACGGACACAGCTAGAGTGAAATCACTTAAAAAATAATTACCTGGCTAGGAAGTGGCCTAAGTGATTGCAAAATGCAATGTAAATGTAAGTCTGTCTTTTTTGAATGAATACCTCTGTTGAGAACAGATTTGTATTGTACTGGGAATAAACTATCAAAAAGAGAATTTAAATTTAAAAGAAAATCAAGAAATTGGAAAATGCATTGCAATGTTAGTGCCCAGTCTTACCTGTGAGTTTGTCTCTGACCCGGTTAATGATCTGAATTGCCTTTTTGTTCAGGGCCTCAGGCTGCACCAAACCATCCCCAACTGAAAAAAAGAATTAAATATGGGAGATCATGGATTGTTGCCATGGCTCACGTATATGTACTATCAAACCCACATTATTACTGGGCTGTTCCTTACTGAAATAAAACACAAAGTAAATGTTTTTTAAAAAAAGTCCAAGTCTCTGCCCCATTCTTATTTTTGAAACTGATCAGTTATTTGTTCAACAGGTCTTCAAGACCAAATGCAGCATGATTTGCACAAAATCCAGGCTTGGGCTGATAAGTGGAAAGCCCGCTTGATTGGCAACCCTTCCACAACCATTTACTCTCTTTGCCACTGACGAACAGTAGCAACAGTGTGTACCATCTACAAGATGCACTGCAGGAATACATCAAGACTCCTTAAGCATCACGTTCTGAACCCACGACCACTACCATCTAGAAGGACAAGGGCAACAGGCACATGGGAACACCATCAGCTGGATGTTTCCCTCCAAGACACTCACCACCCTGCCTTGGAAATATATCGCCGTTTCTTCACTGTCACTGGGTCAAAATCCTGGAACCCTTTCCCTAATAGAATTGTAGGTGTACTATACCACAGGGGCTGCAACGGTTCAAAAATGCAGCTCACGATCACATTCTCAAGGGATAATAAATGTGTCCTAGCCAGCAATACCCAGATCCCGTAATTGAATTAAAGAAAACTTCAATAGGTGATGACTGAATTAAAAAGAATACTTAAGTCCAAGCTGGAACATTTAAAACATTAGCGAGTAAGAGAGGTCAGCCTGTCCTCTTAATTTCTCATTTATTTGATCATGCAGGTATCAAAATCAATGTTTTTTTGTCATTTTAATAGTAGAATTATTGAATATACACAGAATACGCTAAAGTTAAGGTATTACATAAAGTTGTACAGACAAATATTAAATAACTTACTGAAGGAATGGATGGATTCAGGCACAGTTGTACCTGGTTTCTTATGTGTAGTTTCTCCAAGTTCTACCCCATCAAGCAATTCTGAAACACAAATTGAACAACAATTTCAGAAAAGCTGCACTCTCCACATTGCTGGTCGAGAAATTTTAAATATTAACAGAAAAATGCTGTAAATACTCTCTATACAGAAGAGAAACACTACCAAGAATCCATATAGTGCATAAGAAGGCTATTTGGGACATCAAGTCTGTACCGAGCCTCTGAAAGAGAAACCTCATGTCCACCTGGGCCTGCTCCCCTGCCCCATCCCTGTAATCCTATCTGTTAGATACAATGGGGAAATGTAGCATGGCCAATCCATCTAACCTGCACATCTTTGGACTGTGGGAGGAGACCCGAGCACCCAGAGGAGACCCACGCAGACACGGGGAGAACATGCAAACTCCACACAGTCACACCAAAGGCCGGAATTGAACCCGGGTCGCTAGCGCAGTGAAGCAGCAGTGCTAACCACCACTGTGCCACCGTGCTGCCCTCATTAACATGTCCGCCCCCTGCAAGAGGGAGCTCCCACCAACTCCAAGTCATAAAAATTACTGTTCAAAAACGGTCTCACCCTCTCATGAGAGGGCAGGATGCCCTATAAGAAAATAATTTCTGCAACACTCAATATCGTTTAAGCTCATGCATAAATAATAATAATTGATGTATAGGCATTAGGGTCCTTGGTGTCCTGGAACTAAAACAACAAATCAACATTTTGAGAAGAGGAGGAGAGACGAGAACGAAGAGGAAAATCTAGTCCGTCAGGAGTCTGTCTCTTTCCTCCTCTATGTACCCAACCCACACACGCATCCCGAAAATATAGCATGGACAACAAATTAAGTATCTGCGAGTGATCAGAACTGGTACGCTGAAAACAGGGTTACTAACCGGCTGTTTGACTGGTTGAGTAGGAATCCGTCCTTGTCCTGGACCGTTTATTACCTTTAATGTTTGCTGAAGGAGGGAAAGAATATATTAGAGCTATTTAATTGTATACTGTGCACGGCTTTTAAATCGCTAATCAAACCTTAGCAACAACTTGTAGTGCTTTGAACCCAATAAAATATCTGAAGGTTCTTCAGGGAGCATTAATTTGACATCAATTCACATATGGTGAAATTAGGACAGATGGCTAAAAGTTTGCTCAAAGTGGTAGGTTTTAAAAGGTGACTTGAGAGGCATAGTGGTTTAGGGAGAGAATGCCAGAACTTAGGGCTGAGGCAATTGAACCATAGCTACCAATGGTCGAGCAATTAAAATCAAGGATGCTCAAATGGTCATAATTACGTGAGCGCAGATATCTAGGAGGGTTGTGGGAGTGGAGGAGATAATTGAGGTAGGGACAGGTGAGACCATGGAGGGATTTGAAAAGAAGAATGAAAATTTTGAACTCAGAAGATGTTGCATGACCAGCAGCCAATGTAAGACAGCGAGCGCAAGGGTGATAGCTGAATGGGATTTGATGCGAGTAGGGACATGAGCAGCAGAGTTTGGGCTATCCTCATGTTTATGGAGGTTGGAGCAGGAATGGAATTGTCAAGTCCAGAGGGAACAAAGCTATAGAGGAGGATTTTGGCAGCAGATGAGCTGAGGCAATCCATGTGCACCGTATTATTTTTTTTTAAAACACTTAAATTATTCCTCTAGTTTTAATTGTTTTGAAAACTGACCTTTTTTGAAGTGCTCCTAGAGGTACTTCTGGATGCATGTGTTTGGAGATTACCATTTATAATTATTCATTTTTATTTCCACTGCACTGACTGAAGGATTTTTTATTAGGTTCAGAGACCCTGAGTTAAGTAAGGGAATGTTCTTTAATCCAAACCACTGTCCAGTGACCACTGCCTGTGGGTGGATGTGGGGGGAGGACAGGGTAGTTGTCATTTACCCTCATCACAATGTTTTGGTTTAGATATGTAAAATACCATTTGAGTGAAGCGGAAGACTCCTGTGCTTCCATACCTCAGGAAGGAGTCACAGCCATTAGGAGAAGGAAGGACCTTATGATCAAAAATAAGTTACTACAAATGTAAAATCATATTATGTTTGAATGTAAATACACATTTCTGTCACAGATTTACGTCAATTTGCATTATAAGTTTGCTCCTACATTCAGATAGGAAACGTCTCTATAAACTTGTTAATGCTGCAATTAAGTCTTTTCGCCAGTGGTGGTACCATTTAAGGGAAAGTGGCATGGTGGAATTGTTGATGGACTTGTAATCCAAAGACCCAGCCAGGGTAATGCTCTGGGTTCCTAGGTTCAAATCCCACTATGGCAGATGGTGAAATTTAAATTTAGCAAAAAAAATCTTGAATTATAAGTCTATTGATTACCATGTTGATTGCTGCAAAAAAACATCTAGTTCACTAATGGCCTTAAGGGACTCCAGATCCGCAGCAATGACACGTGATCCTCTGAAATGGCCCAGCAAGCCACACAGTTCAAGGTCAATTATGGATGGGCAGTAAATGCTGGCCTTGCCAGTGATAACTACATCCCATGAGAGAATTTTAAAAAGCCATAGTATCATTTTGCAACTCTGAACTCCTTCCCCCGCAAAGAAATGCCTACCTTCTAATCAAATTCTATGCTTCCCCTATTATCTAATGATAATTTAGATTAAATAACAGTTTTATATCAAAATAAGGACAGAATGTTTGACTTTAAAATTAGATTTGTACATCCTGATCCAATTATCCTCCATCCTTGAACTCTGCTTCATTTAAAGGCCAATGACAGAAGATCAGGGAGTCTTGCTCATTTAAGTAGTTGAATGTGATGTAAATGTCGGATTAACACTTTATTGTTCAATAATTACTACTGCATGCACAATCACGGAATCACAGATTTTTCATTTGATATGGTGCAGGAGGTCGCCATTTGGCCCATCGTATCTGCACTGGCTCTCCAAATGAGCATTATAGCTTACTGCCATTCCACTTTCCTTTCCCCATACCCCTACATATTGGGCACGATTTAAGGGAATCTTTTCTAAGTGTCATTGGTGTTGGGTTTTTCAGGGAGCTTCCCGCCGGCTCTGCCAGCGAGTTCACTACCATTATCTAACCACACTTATAGTCACTTTTTTCGGCCCTGGGGAGTCTCTCATCGGTTTAGCCCACACAACACTGGGGAGCATAACTTGCTGGCCAGACCGGCTCCTCGGAGATCAGGCCGCCATTTTGAAAGGGCACCCCAAGTGAGCTTGTGGGTCCACCCCCACCCATGGGCAATGTCACTCCTCACACATAGAACATAGAAAAATACAGCACAGAACAGGCCCTTTGGCCCACGATATTGTGCCGAACCTTTGTCCTAGATTAATCATAGATTATCATAGAATTGACAGTGCAGGAGGACACCTGGCCCATCGAGTCTGCATCATCTCTTGGAAAGAGCACCCTACCCAAGGTCAACACCTCCACCCTATCCCCACAACCCAGCAACCGCACCCAACACTAAGGGCAATTCTGGACACTAAGGGCAATTTATCACGGCCAATCCACCTAACCTGCACATCTTTGGACTGTGGGAGGAAACCGGAGCACCTGGAGGAAACCCATGCACACACGGGGAGGACGTGCAGACTCCGCACAGACAGTGACCCAAGCCGGAATCGAACCTGGGACCCTGGAGCTGTGAAGCAATTGTGCTATCCACAATGCTACCGTGCTGCCCTCAAGAACAAATGAATTTACACTATATCATTCTACCGTAATCCATGTACCTTTCCAATAGCTGCTTGAAGGTCCCTAATGTTTCCGACTCAACTACTTCCACAGGCAGTGCATTCCATGCACCCACTACTCTCTGGGTAAAGAACCTACCTCTGACATCCCCCCCTATATCTTCCACCATTCACCTTAAATTTATGTCCCCTTGTAATGGTTTGTTCCACCCGGGGAAAAAGTCTCTGACTGTCTACTCTATCTATTCCCCTGATCATCTTATAAACCTCTATCAAGTCGCCCCTCATCCTTTTCCGTTCTAATGAGAAAAGGCCTAGCACCCTCAACCTTTCCTCGTAAGACCTACTCTCCATTCCAGGCAACATCCTGATAAATCTCCTTTGCACCATTTCCAAAGCTTCAACATCCTTTCTAAAATGAGGCAACCAGAACTGTACACAGTACTTCAAATGTGGCCTTACCAAAGTTTTGTACAGCTGCATCATCACCTCACGGCTCTTAAATTCAATCCCTCTGTTAATGAACGCTAGCACACCATAGGCCTTCTTCACAGCTCCATCCACTTGAGTGGCAACTTTCAAAGATGTATGAACATAGACCCCAAGATCTCTCTGCTCCTCCACATTGCCAAGAACTCTACCGTTAACCCTGTACTCCGCATTCATATTTGTCCTTCCAAAATGGACAACCTCACACTTTTCAGGGTTAAACTCCATCTACCACTTCTCAGCCCAGCTCTGCATCCTATCTATGTCTCTTTGCAGCCGACAACAGCCCTCCTCACTATCCACAACATACACTACATCCACTGCTTTACCTTCATCCACATGCTTGGTCACCTCCTCAAAGAATTCAATAAGACTTGTAAGGCAAGACCTACCCCTCACAAATCCCTGCTGACTATCCCTACTCAAGCAGTGTCTTTCCAGATGCTCAGAAATCCTATCCTTCAGTACCCTTTCCATTACTTTGCCTGCCACCGAAGTAAGACTAACTGGCCTGTAATTCCCAGGGTTATCCCTAGTCTCTTTTTTGAACAAGGGCACGACATTCACCACTCTCCAATCCCCTGGTACCACCCCTGTTGACAGTGAGGACGAAACGATCATTGCCAACGGCTCTGCAATTTCATCTCTTGTTACCCATAGAATCCTTGGATATATCCCGTCAGGCCCGGGGGACTTGTCTATCCTCAAGTTTTTCAAAATGCCCAACACATCTTCCTTCCTAACAAGTATTTCCTCGAGCTTACCAGTCTGTTTCACACTGTCCTCTCCAACAATATGGCCCCTCTCATTTGTAAATACTGAAGAAAAGTACAGGTTCAAGACCTCTCCTATCTCTTCAGACTCAATACACAATCTCCCGCTACTGTCCTTGATTGGACCTACCCTCGCTCTAGTCATTCTCATATTTCTCACATATGTGTAAAAGGCCTTGGGGTTTTCCTTGATCCTACCAGCCAAAGATTGTTCATGCCCTCTCTTAGCTCTCCTAATCCCTTTCTTCAGTTCCCTCCTGGCTATCTTGTGTCCCCCCAGCACCCCGTCTGAACCTTGTTTCCTCAGCCTTACATAATTCTCCTTCTTCCTCTTAACAAGACATTCAACCTCTCTTGTCAACCATGGTTCCCTCACTCGACCATCTCTTCCCTGCCTGACAGGGACATACATATCAAGGACACGTAGTACCTGTTCCTTGAACAAGTTCCACATTTCACTTGTGTCCTTCCCTGACAGCCTATGTTCCCAACTTATGTACTTCAATTCTTGTCTGACAACATCTTATTTACCCTTCCCCCAATTGTAAACCTTGCCCTGTTGCACACACCTATCCCTCTCCATTACTAAAGTGAAAGTCACAGAATTGTGGTCACTATCTCCAAATGCTCCCCCACTAACAAATCTATCACTTGCCCTGGTTCATTACCAAGTACCAAATCCAATATGGCCTCCCCTCTGGTCGATTACCGGCATCTACCGGCAGTGTAGTGTTCCCGGATGAGCATGACGCGGCCGGTAATCGACATACTGTGTTAGAAAAGCTTCCTGGACACACTGCACAAACACCACCCCATCCAAACTATTTGATCTAAAGAGTTTCCACTCAATGTTTGGGAAGTTGAAGTCACCCATGACTACTACCCTGTGACTTCTGCACCTTTCCAAAATCTGTTTCCCAATCTGTTCCTCCACATCTCTGCTATAGAAAACTCCTAACAAGGTGACTGCTCCTTTCCTATTTCTGACTTCAACCCATACTACCTCAGTAGGCTGATACTCCTCGAACTGCCTTTCTGCAGCTGTTATACTATCTCTAATTAACAATTCCACCCCCCCACCTCTTTTACCACCCTCCCTAATCTTATTGAAACATCTATAACCAGGGACCTCCAACAACCATTTCTGTCCCTCTTCCATCCAAGTTTCCGTGATGGCCACCACATCGTAGTCCCAAGTACCGATCCATGCCTTATGTTCACCCACCTTATTCCTGATGCCTCTTGTGTTGAAGTATACACACTTCAACCCATCTCCGTGCCTGCAAGTACTCTCCTTTGTCAGTGTTCCCTTCCCCACTGCCTCACTACACGCTTTGGCGTCCTGAATATCGGCTACCTTAGTTGCTGGACTACAAGTCCGGTTCCCATTCCACTGCCAAATTAGTTTAAACCCCCCCGAAGAGTACTAGAAAACCTCCCTCCCAGGATATTGGTGCCCCTCTGGTTCAGATGCAACCCGTCCTGCTTGTACAGGTCCCACCTTCCCCAGAATGCGCTCCAATTATCCAAATACCTGAAGCCCTCCCTCCTACACCATTAATGTCCATGCATATGGACATTAACCTACATCCCAAGTGATGACACCAGGGACCCAACTTAAGACCCCCCCCATACTACCTTACAGGCTCATCCCTTCCAGGCCCCACCCTTCAATCCCCCACCAACCTCCCAGAGGTGCCTTCTTATCTGTCATGCACCCCTGACACCCTTCATACCCCCTTCACCCTCCTTCCAGGGGCACCCTGGCACTGCTCCTGTTGGCTTTGCAATGCCACACGGGCGCCTTGACAGCGGCAAGGGTGGCAGTGCCTGAAAGTACTAAGGTTCCACGTTCGGGGGGGGGGGGGGGGGGGCATGGAGCCACCCACCACTATGCCTGATCACCCAAGGGCCTCTGATGGCCCAGAAGACCCCTCCGGGTGCCATACCGCCTGGTCCACGTTTGGACCAATGCAGAATGGTGCCCGGCTGGGGACTCCCTGGGGGAGGCCGGTAGATTCGGAGGTGAGCTCGCCTAAGTAGGTTTAAAACCTACTTAAGCGAGCATGGCTTGGTCACGTCCATTGTGGGCGGGATCTTGATCCCGACACCTCGCGACATCTCGATAGATCCCGTGAGGCTTAATGGAAACTCATGGGAGACTTCACCCGGCATCTACCGGCAGTGTAGTGTTCCCGGATGAGCATGACGCGGCCGGTAAATTGCAGCCATTGGTTCTACTCAGATCATCATCTAATGCACTCTTCAATGTCTCAATTGAACCTGCCTCCAACGCACTTTTCAGTCAGTGCATTCCAGACCCGAACCACTCGTCATGTGAAAAAGCTTTCACAATGCACTTTAACTTAGGTAATCGAGGAACACACTTCCTGATTGGTTCTAATTCTAAATAGAGATTAAAATGCATTTGAATTAAATCAATGTGTGCTTCCTCTAATGCACAAGCATCAACCTGCTTAAAAAATAAATGGGAACAGCACTGTCAGGGATTCTGAATGCCAACCTAAAAAAACATTTTCTTGCATTAATGCTTTTTATCTTTAAAATAGGAAGGTGGCAACACTATGATATTACACTAAACATATCATACAAATGTAAATGGTTGTTGACTTATTCATTTTAACTTGGAGATTTCAGTGCTGAGGGTACAATACATAACCGAGGTTACCTCAAACACGAGCTTCCAGTGACCTCATGAATCTTTTACTGTGGATTTCAAATAAGTCTCTAAAGCTCTAACTTCTCTAAAATCTTCCTGAATACTCACTGTCCATGAGCCTCCAGTTTAACAAGGGATCATAAACAAAGGCCTCAAGCACAGCCATGACGCTGTCCCTGTGCTCCCGAAGCACTTCCATCACCGTGTGACATGTGATTCGATAGTTGCCATCCAATCCCGTTACCTGTGAAACCGCAACAAGGGACATAAATGCAGTTAGTAGGAATGGAGTATGATATTGGGCTTGTTCCAGCACCGAGGGACTGCTGCACTAGTGGATGTGCCATCCTTCAGATGAGATGTTAAACTGAAGCCCCGGCTGCCCTCTCAGATGGACCAAAGACAATCCATTAAATTACTTTGAATGTTAGGAAAGTTGCCCCAGTCTCTCAGGCCATGATATTTCCTTCAACTAACTTCATTGATTAAAATAGAATAGACAATTTTGGCATTATCACGCTGCTGTTTGTGTGACCTTGCTGTGTACAAATTAGTTGCTACATCTCCTACATTACAACAGTGACTACACGTCAAAAATAATTAAGTGGATGTAAAGCACTTTTAGTTCTCTTAAGCATGCAAAAGGTGCTATGTAAATGCAAGTTCTTCCATATTGAGTCATATGGCAGTTTCACTGAAGACGCTTTGCTGGTGACTTCTCTGAATATAGAAAATCTTCAATAACATTTTCCTGCTTCTGATTGAGTGCAAACTTTATTATTAGAATCATAGAATCCCTACAGTACAGCAGAAGGCCATTTGGCCCATTGAGTCTGCCTTGGCCCTTTGAAAGAGCACATTACCTAGACCCACACTATCCCGGTAACCCCACCTAACCTTTGGACACTTAGGGCTAATTTAGCCTGGCCAATCCATCTAACCTGAATATTTTTGGACTGTGGGAGGAAACCGGAACACCCGGAGGAAACCCACGCGGACATGGGAGAATGTACAAACTCCACACAGAGAAACACCCAAGGTCAGAATCACACCCAAGTCCATGGCGCAGTGAGGCAGCAGTGCTAACCACTTTGCCACCATTTAAGCTAGGCTACTGTGATATTAATATATTTTTAGAATAAAATGTCTTGATTAGTTCTGGCTATTGAATTTATCTTGTTCTTCCTCATTTGCCAAGTCTATTTTGTTTGCTTTAAAATTAATAGTTTCTATTTTTTTTTGTCTTAATATATTTGGAAAATAACCTTTCAATTATCTTTCTAATCACATTGAATAGAATTACTTTTTGGAGCAATTACACTGCAGTGCAACAAATACAAAGTTACAGCTATCATGACACTTAGAATGTGTGTTTCTTTAAACGCTGTAAATTCTGGGATGAGTGGATTATCATGGGTTCCTCAAATAAAATGGCAGAAAATATTGACATGTTCTAGGAACATCACTAAAAACACACTGCTCTACAGACTCCAATCACTGTCACAAACCACGGATTCAACTGAAAGGAATATACTTCTTGCTCTGCATTCACTCCTACCTGTCTGGATTCCTTTCCAGGATTGTTAATTATATATCTTCCTTTTGTGAATCAATCGACTTCCCCAACATGTAACCCCAATTACCACACCCATTCTGAACCAAAATCTTAGTTCTGGGCTCCAACCAGATCCACTTCCCCCTAACTATCCTGATAGACCTACCTAAATCACTCCCACAACCTGAACAGTATCAGCCATGTGCTAGCTTTATTGTACACATAACATATCAATATTATTCACTGATATTTCCAAAACATTATGAAAATAATTCATAAAAATATACATTTATTTGGCACCTTTCACATCCTTAGGACATTCTTGAACACTTTACAGCCAATTAATTATTTTTAAGTACAGTCACTATTGTTGTGTGGAAATTTAATAGCCACTTTGAATCCAGCATGATCCCAGAAACCATAGTTGGTTGAGCAATTAATCTGCTTTTCATTCGGTGGTGTTGGCTGAGGAATAAATGTTAATCAGGACATTGGGAGAGTTGCGTGTTTTCTTTAATAGTACCACTTGATCTTTATGTCCATCCGAGAGGGCAGAGGTGGCTGCGGTTTATCATAACCTGAAAGGTACCACATCCAACAAAGCAGCACTCTTCAGTAATGTACCAAAATAAAATTCAGATGCATCCATATTCTACAAAATACGAATAGCTCACAGGTGAACAATATTAAAACTAGTGTCATGTGAGAGTATCCTTTAAGAAATGGGTGTTTAAGAAATGTACCTTTAAGAAATGGAGCTGCTCATGTTACTGGAGTGATGTCAGAGTATGGGTGGAGCTGAGCTTCACTTCTGTGTTTTAGTTTCAGTTTGAGAAAGAGCTTGGGTGTGTCTGTGTTTTTCAGTGAGCTGAATCTGAAGTTAAAAGTGAGCTGCACTGCTGTTGATCTCTGCCATCCAAAGATTATCTATGGATCATTTGGTGAATTCAGAAGAATTATAAATGTTTTCAGTCTTGAATGCAAACCCTAATGTGCTCCTGTTTGAAGGTTTGTTAAGCCTTTTGGATGTTAAAAGGCCAGTATACAGATTACTTAGTGTTGTATTCTTTGGGGTATGTATTTGATTTACTGGTTGCTAAGATATTCACTGTTCGTTTTAAAAAGGTTAACTTGAGTTCATAGAATAAACATAGTTTTGTTTTAAAAAACCACTGGTCCATGTCTGCTGTACCACACCTGTAGAGTGAGCCGAGTGCTCCCCATACCACAATCTATTGAAAGTTGTGGGTCAGGTGAACTCCATGATACACTTTGGGATTCTCTAAACCCTGACCCATAACACTAGTGTATTGAAAAGCTAGCCTTCTCCTTCAGATTTTTCTGATGATAAAATGACTTTGGCTCTTTCTAAAACAGCTAAGCTGAGGCTCCTTCAAGCAGCTACCAATCCAGAGGTACTGCCAATCACAGCCAGTTTTTAATTTAACTCAGATTATACCATTCGGTAACTTTTCCACAGGAACTTCAAGAGCAGGTGCCTGAAAGAACAGATTGGGTAATCAACTATACTTCCCATCTGTGTTCTAATTTGTCAGTGAGCAATAGCATAGGACATCACCTAATGAAGATAATATATAAACACCTTTTGCATATGCTTCATGGGGAAGCAGTGGTATTGTCACTAGACCAATAATTCAGAGACCCAGGGCAAGATCTGGGGCAGATGGTGAGATTTAAATTCAATAAAAATCTGGAATTAAAAGTCTAACACTAGGGGTGGCACGGAGGCGCAGTGGTTAGCACTGCTGCCTCACAGTGCCGAGGACCCGGGTTCGATCCCTGCCCAGCTCACTGTCCATGTGAAGTTTGCACATTTTCCCCGTGTCTGCGTGGGTGTCACCCCTACAACCCAAAGATGTGCAGCATAGGTTGATTGGCCACGCTAAATTGCCCCTTAATTGGAAGAAAAATTGGATACTTTTTTAAAAGTCTAACGATGACCACAAGACCATTGTTAGGTTTATGGAAGGAAATCTGCCATTCTTTAGCTGGTCTGGCAACAATTTGGTTGACTTTCAAATACCGCTTGAAGTTAAAAGATCATTTTAATACTTACCTCCATGGCATTGGTTAACATCCTGGTCAGCCTGAATGGAATTTTCTCTGGGAATTTCTCCCTGGTCATAGCAACCTGTGGAAAAATAGACCTGTAAAGATAGACAGCACTGGAACACTGCAGTTTACATCCTTAGTGAAGTCTGACAGGATTCCCATTGTTTATTTTTGAGCTTTTTCCTCCTGCATTAAGAGGGTCATTGACCTTATTCCAAAACTCTTCTCATCCAACTTCTTCAATTAGCCTGCTTCAATGATGACTTTCTCACCTCATGGTATTCACATACATTGTAGTGTAGCTGGAATTTGCTGTACCACATGGGTATGTTGAGGGTGGCATTTTGACAGCATATAGTCCTATTTCCCCCTTTTCCTCCTGCCACCTCTGTAGAAATCCTGAATGAGACCATTGCCCACATGCCTAAGCAGGCTAAACTCCACTGGTATTAGCATGTGCAATATGTGGTAATTTTAGATCAGCACTCAGGAAGAAGAGTATTTAACTCATTTCTTTCATTAGGGACCCTTATTAACGAATTGGGAAATTTGTATTGGGAAAAAAAATTATGTTTGGCAAGCCAGGTGTTCCCTCATAATGTGAGCATAATGGATTGATTCCAATGTCATGTAATAGTGTACTGGTTGTTTGCTCAGATCATCCACCTTACCTCAAAGCAATCCCCGAAGTCAATGTGTAAGATCTTTCCACTAAGTCTGTCAAGCATCAGGTTTGATGGATGCCTGGAAAAAAACAAATGCAAATGTGCTATCAGATTTCATGGGAAGTATGGCAATGGATACGGACAGTTTTGAAAGAGCTTTCATCATAAGATTCTAGAATGAATAAGACTGACTAAACACAAGTTGCTGATAGGTGTATACAGCCCATGTATAAATAACACAGTCAATATCATTCATTGTTTGCTAACTATAACCCTATTTCTCCAAAAGGCAACAACACTTTTGGGGGGTCAGAGGCCCTATGGTACCTCTTCAAACAATTTTGTCTGCATTCAGCACATACACACAGATACACACAAAGGATTTCCAATGATTACTATAGGTGGTGCAATAAAAAACTAAAATAAATTGTTTATAGTGTTGCCACTGTAGCCACTTAAAATGGCCAACTCCCGATTTAAAATGGCGAACGGCAAAGGCTAATGGGAAAGTCAGCCAACAGGACAAAAACGAGCAGCTGCAGGTTGACTGTGTATTTACCTCTGGAAAGGCCAGACAAGATTGATACCAGCAACCATCAGCATAACAAAACACCAGCCATCTGCATACTAATGAGCAATCCCCGGGAATAATAAGCAACATTTAGACACACAAAGCAAAACCAGACTCTTCGGCGCCAGCAGAAGCCTACACAAAAGGAGGTGAACGACCACCTCAAGACCGCCCATTGACCAGGGAACCGCTCCAGCATTGGAGAAAATCGAACAAAGTGATTGGGACAAAGTCCAATCACTTGGGACCAGGTACAGGGTCCGCCCCGAAAGGCGGGAAGCCCCTGGGGACTATAAGAATTGAGCCCCAAGTTCAAGGCGCTCTCTTCCAGCTCTTCCACCTCTCTTCAACCGCTTCCAGCTCTCTTAACTCTTCAACAGCCGCTCAAAAACTGTAAGGCTTACTTCAAAGCTCGCTACGAGATAGGCGCTCCTAGCTATCAATCTGTACCAACTTCGAATCCCGCAGGCTCAGAACCCGGACGAAAGGCCATTCGTTTCCCTGACCTGGTGGGCCAGTTCCAAGTTAAGTATTGGCCTGTTAGCTGTAGAAGTAGCTTAGACGTAGAATTTATGCATGAGTAGTGATTACTGTGTATAATAAATGTGCTTTGATTTAAATCTTACTAATCGGTGTATTGGATTATTGATCATTACTCGGACTTGAACCTTGTGGCGGTATCATAAAGATACCTGGCGACTCAAGAGCAAAGGTAATAAAACAGAGCAATTGAACTAAGGCAAAGTTAGCAACACAAGGGCGGCATGGTGGCGCAGTGCTTAGCACTGTTGCCTCACTGCGCCGAGGGCCCGAGTTCGATCCCGGCCCCAGGTCACCGTCAGTGTGGAGTTTGCACATTCTTCCCTTGTCTGCATGGCTCTCACCCCCACAACCCTAGGATGTGCAGGTTAATTGGATTGGCCACGCTAAATTGCTTCTTAATTGGAAAAATTGGGCAGAACAGTAGTACAATGATTTGCACTGTTGCTTCACAGCGCCAGGGTTC
Source organism: Scyliorhinus torazame (assembly GCF_047496885.1). Taxonomy (NCBI): domain Eukaryota; kingdom Metazoa; phylum Chordata; class Chondrichthyes; order Carcharhiniformes; family Scyliorhinidae; genus Scyliorhinus; species Scyliorhinus torazame. The sequence continues at coordinate 50,175,106 of NC_092722.1, read as the reverse complement.
AATTCCCGGCTTGGGTCACTATCTGTGTAGAGTTTGCATGTTCTCCCTGTGTCTGTGTGGGTTTCCTTCGGGTGCTCAAGTTTCGTCCCACAAGTTCCTGTTATGTGAATTCGACATTCTGAATTCTCCCTCCGTGTACCCGAACAGGCGCCGAGATGTGGCGACTAGAGGCTTTTCACAGTAAATTTATTGCAGTGTTAATGTAAGCCTACTGGTGACAAAAAAGATTATTAAAATTAAAAAAATATAGTGTTGCCACAAATAGGAGCCAAATTCTTCTCTTATGTATATTCTGAAGGCAGCTGTAGAGTCCCTTGGATTGTATAGTAGTTACAAAAGCATTAAGTCAGGTAAAACTCCTTACCGATCCCCGAGTCCCAGGATGTAACCCACCATTGACATTACAGCCAACGAGCGTGTGTAATTGGTTCTTCGGTCAAACCACACCTGCAGAGTATCATATTGTAGATCAGCATTAGTAATCTCCTCAAAATCAAGCACACATATTTAACTGATTTACAATGTAGTAATCTCTTGGAGCAAATAAATATTAAAACACCTTTCACTTTACTTTTAATACAACATGAATTGATTTTCTGAATTGCAGTGAAATCTGAGTGAAATTTAGATGTTGAAATTAACAACTATTCCTCCTGACAGAATGGCAAAAGACATTGGGTGACACGGTGATTAGCACTACTGCCTCACAGTACCAGGGCCCCGAGTCAATTCCGGCCATGGTTTGCACGTTCTCCCCGTGTCTGCGTGCATTGCCTCTGAGGCTCGAGTTTCCTCCCACAGTCCAAAGATGTGCGGGTTAGGTGGACTGGCGTGCTAAATTGCCCTGGACGTGCAGGTCAGGTTACAGAGATAGGGCGGGGTGGACAGGAGAGTGGACCTGGTAGAGTGCTCTTTCGGAGGATCGGTGCAGACATGAAGGGCTGAATGGCTTCCCTCTGCACTGTAGGGATTCTATGATTCTGTGTGCCCGCGATTAGCTTAAACTTCGCAGTAGTCAATCCAGATTGGCTGAACGTTCGTTCGACACTTGCAAAAGAGGCACTATTGTGCACAAACAAGCTGTCTTCATCCGCCATCAGTCATGGTTAGAATGGTTAGAACTAAGCGTGCTCAAGTATGAAATGGTAGACAAGCTATAATCTCAGTGTGATTTCTCTGTGAACAAGGTACAAAGTGTGCGAATATGGTGAAACCTGTGAGAAAGTTAAAAGTGTGTTTGCGATTGGAGAGAGGGTGAAGCAGAAAACTGTGGCTTGAAGAGGAGAGCGGACATTGTGAGATTGTTGGAGATTCCGCCATCAAGTTTGTCCACCATTCTGAAAACGAAGGAGAACATCTTGGAACAGTTCAATAAGTAAATGATGCGACCATTAATTCACACAAAACCAGGAGTAGAAGTAAACTGTGGCTTTAATCAACTAGAACAGTGCCACCCAGCGACTGATCGGTTAGTGGGAGCTGCCTACAGGGCGACTGCTCTTTATACCTCCCCTCAAGGGGTGGAGCCAGGGGCGGAGCCCACACAGGTCCCAACATGCTACATCATAGGTAATACCTTACAATAGTCCATAGGTGGAGCCCACATGGGCAACAGCGTAATACAGATTAACACATGGTGAATTGTTACAGCAATACATTCACCACATTCACCCCCTGTTAAAAAATGAAGTCCGGCGGGGGTGAAGGGTTCATAAGTTCAGCCTGTCCAACGCAGGGATTGTGTGCTGTGATCGAAGAAGCTCTGGTATCGCGGCTTCCTTTTCGACTGAGGAGTGTCGAATTTCGGAGGTAGTGAGGTTTCGTGGAAAAAGCACTACTGGCCTGCCTGATTGAGGGTAGAGGCGAGGGCGACCTCTGATGCGTCGCTCTCCACCTGAAAGGGGACAGACCCGTCCACCGCACGCATCGCGGCATTGGCGATATCCGCGTTGATGCAGCTGAAGGCCTGGCGGGCCTCAGCCGCCAGTGGGAAGATGGTGGCCTTGATTAGTGGGCGGGCTTTGTCTGCAAAGTTGGGGACCCATTGGGCATAATATGAAAAGAACCCGAGGCACCTTTTCAGGGCCTTGGGGCAGTGGGGAAGGGGGAGTTGCAGGAGGGGTCGGATCCTAGAACCCCGTTTTCCATGACGTAGCCGAGGATGGCGAGTCTGGTTGTGTGGAAAACGCATTTCTCCTTGTTGTAAGTGAGGTTAAGGGTTTGGGCGGTTTGGAGAAATCTCTGGAGGGTGGCATCGTGGTCCTGCTGATCATGGCCGCAGATGGTGACGTTGTCCAAGTACGTAAATGTGGCCCGCAGCCCGTACTGGCCCACCATTCGGTCCATAGTTCATTGGAAGACCGAGACCCCGTTTGTGACGCCAAAGGGGACCCAGAGGAAGTGGAAGAGGCAGTCGTCCTCCTCAAAAGCCGTGTAGTGGCGGTCCCCGGGTGGATTGGGAGCTGGTGGTATGCAGACTTCAGACCCACCGTGGAGAACACCCGGTAGTGGGCGATCTGATTAACCATGTCTGCGATCCGGGGAAGGGGGTACGCATAGAGGTGCGTGTACCGGTTTATGGTTTGGCTGTAATCTACAACCATCCGGTTCTTTTCCCCGGTCCTGACGACCACCACCTGGGCTCTCCAGGGGCGATTGCTGGCCTCGATGATTCCCTCCCACAAGAGTCGCTGGACCTCGGACCTGATAAAAGTCCTATCCTGGATGCTGTACCGCCTGCTTCTGGTGGCGACTGGTTTGCAGTCGGCGGTGAGATTTGCGAAGAGCGGGGGAGGGTCGACCTTTAGGGTCGCGAGGCTACATACAGTGAGTGGGGGTAGGGGCCCGCTGAACTTCAGGGTTAGGCTCCTGAGGTTACATTGGAAATTCAGTCCTAATAGAAGAGGAGCGCAGAGGTTGGGGAGTACATATAATTTAATGTTGGCGTACTCGGCGCCCTGTATTGCGAGGGTTGCGATAGTGCACCCCCGGACCTGCACCGAGTGCGACCCGGAGGCGAGGGAGATCGTTTGATGCGCCGGAAAGATTGGGAACGAGCAGCATCTTACCATGTCTGGATGAATGAAGCTCTCTGTGCTCCCGGAGTCGAAGAGGCATGGCAGTTCATGTCCATTTACCAGGACGGTCACCTTAGGAGCTCCGGAGGTGTTTGGGTCGCGACTGGTCAAGGGTGACCGCGTTGAGTTGCAGGTAGCCGGCGTGGTCGGAGGTGCTGGGGCGGTTCCAAGATGGCTGCCCCCATCGGTCGCACGTGTCGGCCGGTGAGGAAGATGGCGTCCGAAATGGCGGCCTCCATGTATCGCACGTGGCGGGCCGCGTGGGCGAGGATGGCCAAGATGGCGGCCCCCGTGAGTCGCACGCGCTGTGCGGGCTGGAAGATGGTTGCCCCCACGGACAACACAAGGCTGATGACGCATCCGGGGGGCCGGAGCCGGCAGACACGCTGCCACACTGCGGGATCTGCAGGCCTGTGAGTCTGAGGGTTGGGCCTGCGATTTAGAGATTTTGAACCTGGCCAGGCAAACTTTAGCAAAATGTCCTTTTCTCCCGCAGTCGCTGCAGTTCGCGTTCCGGGCCGGGCAGCACTGCCGGGGGTGTTGAGGCTGGCCGCAGAAATAACAGGGTAGCCCCCCCCATGGTGGGCGGGCAGCCGCGCAGCACAGGCCTGGGGTATTCTTTGGTCGGGGGTCCACGAGGGGGTCGCGTGATCGGACGGGAACGCGTTAAGGCTTTGGAACGCTACTTCCAGAGAGGAGGCTAATTTGACAGTCTCTTCCAGGTCTAGGGCACCTTTTCGAGTAGGCGCTGTCTCATGTAGTTGGGCCTGACTCCAGCCACGTAGGTGTCCCGGATGGCGAGGTCCATATGTTGAGTGGCCGTAACGGCTTGGTAATTTGAGCTTCGTGCAAGGACTTTGACGTCGCATAAGTACTCTTCCAGCGATTCCCCGGGACGCTGGCGGTGAGGAGATGCCGCGCGAATACCTCGTTCACGGGCCTTACGTAGAGGCGCTCTAGCATCGCGAGGGCGTCTGCGTAGGTGGAGGCTTCCTTGAGTTGAACAGAGATTCGATGGCTCACCCGTGCATGGAGGAGACTCAGCTTCTGTTCGTCGGTGACGGAAGGCGAGGTGGAGGTGGCGAGGTAGGCCTTGAAACAGCAGAGCCAGTGCAAATAAATCTCTTTTGCCTGCGGATCAAGTTCCAGTCGGTCAGGTTTGAGGGCCGATTCCATAGTCGTGTTGTAGTTGATTAAATCGATGCGACCATCAATTTACACGAAACCAGGAGTAGAAGTAAACTGTGGCTTTAATCAACTAGAACAGTGCCTGCCTGCGACTGATCTGTTAGTGGCAGCCGCCTACAGGGCGACTGCTCTTTATACCTCCCCGCCAGGGGCGAAGCCCACACAGGCCCCAACATGCTACATCATAGGTAATACCTTACAATGGTCCATAGGTGGAGCCCACATGGGCAACAGCGTAATACAGATATGCACATGGTGAATTGTTACAGCAATACATTCACCACAGTAAGCATCCTCTCTAGTGAGATCCTGATGTTGAAGCAGCCCTGCTAAAGTGGTTCAATGTAACCCGAGCAATGAACGTGCCCATCTCTTATTTGTAGGCATATCTTCAATAGAGACATATTCACATGGCAAATTGGATCTCCACGGCTGTTATGAATTTCAAGGCCATCGGCCGTTGACTCATCGAGAGTTGACATTTGAAATAAACTGTAACCCTGCATTTAAACAGGAGAAGAAAGATTCAGTTGCCTGGGTGGCTGAAACTTTCTTTACCAGCCTGGACAATAAAAAAAACGATAGCCACGAAAGAGAATGATGATACAGAGTTAAAACCTGAACAAAGTGGTTCACAGACAGTGTTTTAAAGACAACATCCTGTTGACAATGTAATACCTGATTCTAAAGAAGAACAAAAGGATCCACATGAGAAGTTGTGTCAGTGGATTTCAGCTTGATTTATAGTTCATACCTAATGGAATTTGGTGTCATTCCAAATTACACAGAGATTGTCAGCAATTGCCAGTGTTTTTTGACAAAGTGATCTGGACTGAACCATTTGTGTTATCTTTTAAGTAAGGGCATGTCATGGTTGAGATGTGAAAGATAAAAAATGTATATTAATCAGCTGGACTACTTTAGAAGTCCTTTTTTGTGCTCTTTAAAATGGACGCTTGTTGAGCAGACAAAATGGCTCCAGCTGGTCACATGATGCCTTGCAGCAGTTTCAACATAACAATGGCCTCATGGATGATGCCTCTGTTCCAGCCAACCTTGAAAAAAGGCAAGCCTTCGCACGTCTTAATCTCCCACAATGGTACTCATGGCTGATGCATTAGCAGTTCTATTGCAATGGTTTTGAAAAGAGTTTTAGTTTACCAACCCGAAACCGGTGTCTCCTAAAACAAAGAAATCATCACTCCAATTGAACACCTAGATTACAGCCTTGGGAATATACATTCTCTGCTCAACATTGAGAATGTGGAGATGCTGGGGTTGGACTGGGGTGAGCACAGTAAGAAGTCTTACAACACCAGGTTGAACTTTAACCTAGTGTTGTAAGACTTCTTACTGTGCAACATTGAGGAGGTATGTCATATGATCACTTCAAACTGCATTGTCATATCATCCAGTGGAACTGAATTCCGACAGTTCCTCTTTGACCCCTAACGTTAAAAGAACTCCAGGCAGCAGCCTGTGCTGCCTACCATCAAGCTGGTGGCAGCAGAAAGAACCCTAGCCCTCATCAAACCTGCCAACTGCTGGAACCTTGGGACTCAGGCTTCCAGACAAACTCACTCTGTAGACTAACTCATCCTACATGGCTTCTCCAATTGTGGAAGCCTGACTCTGGAAAGACGGAGCACTCTACAAGCAGTCAACCTCCCCTTGGAAGGAAAGTCCCAGTTGACTTCAGAGTCTGGACATGTAAAACCCAACCTGCATTTTATTGTGGCTATGCCTTGAAACCTCTTTCTTATCCCCTATTTACTGTGTGAGTGTAGAAGGGATGGATGTTGCAAAACCCCTCTTGCGTGTATGTGTGTAAAAATAAACCTATCCCTTTATTTTCATCTTACCTCAGGTTTGGTGTGCAGATAATTTTTTTTTTTTAAATTTAGAGTATCCAATTCTTTTTTTCCCAATTAAGGGACAATTTAGCGTGGCCAAACCACCTACCCTGCACATCTTTGGCTTGTAGGGGTGAGACCCACGCAGACACGGGGAGAATGTGCAAAACTCCACATGGACAGTGACCTGGGGCCAGGATCGAACCCGGCTCCTTGGCGCCATGAGGCAGCAGTGCCATCGTGCCACCCTCGCTGTGCAGATTATTAATAGAAGATTGGAACATTTGCAAATTTAAGGGTTGAGGAAAATGGGGAATTCAGAAAAAAAAATGTTTTGTTTACGAACAGGTAAAGAGCAGGGAAATCAGGGCAGTTTAAATTGACCCTCTTCCTGTCCATGACAGACACCAGAAAAATATACAAATTGTGCAAAATAAGGGATATTCTGTGATGTGTTACAGAAAGCTGAGCCAGTTGTAGTAAAGCAAATTCTTATCTACAGGAGAGAAAAAAGTTGCACTTTAAACCAATGTTAATCCATGTAAAAGTGTTGATGTGGATTGTGTACTGGCGGGTTTTTACAACATTCTATGAGAGTTTCATGGTGCGCATTATTAAGACTAACTTTCAATTACAGATGTTATTCATTGAATTTATATTCCACCAGCTACCATCATGTAATCTGAACCCTTATCCCCAGTGCATTAGCCTGTGTCTCTGTATTACTAGCCCAGAGACTTTATCAATATACCATTATCTCCCCCAGTGGAAAAAAGAATTCAATGTGAGGCTATGTGTACGCACTTTACTGTTGAGATAACTTTGAGCCAAGGTTCTTTATGTTCTAGGAAAAGGTTGAATTATATTTGCATATCAATACAAACGTTTCTTTGAATGGGCATTAAAGATCTAATATTAGGTGCACGCTCAAAGTGTAGCATTTCATTGAACATCCTATTTTCTACATAGTAACTCAAGTCGGAGTTTTTTTTCCCCACACTTTACACTTTGAAGAATAGTATCCATCGCATGAGAAGCAGAAGTGGATTACAAGTCAACCAACTTCTGAAAGAGGGAGTTAGACCAACATTTTGGAAGCGACCCATTATGAGAATTCTTCTAATAAAGAGTCCAGACTGAAATGTTCATCAGTTTTTCTGCTGACAATGACGGACCCTCTTTGTATATCCAGCATTTTCGGTTTCTACATTATACATCTGACATCATTTTTAGAATTCACTTTAACTACATTCCATTACTTTGTCTTATAGTTTATAGTTGATTTGAGACCTACTGATGGTTCTTGGCTGCCATGTGTAATGGAATGTGTTAAAGGATTTGCTAAAGACATTGAGAGGTGAAATTCTCATGAATGTGCTTTATGACTGCTACAAAAAGAAATCTTCCCTGTGGCTATGGTGGGATAATTCATTGAAAACAAAGCGAGTTCTGCAACAGGTGATCAATCCAGTGAAGCTGAAAATTTATCCGCAAGTTTTAATATTGTTCTGTACAAGAAATCTGGAAACAGACATTCTGTGCAGAATGTGTCCATAAAACTACAACTGGGAACCACAGGCCGTGTGGAGATTGCTCTGAATATTAAACAAGGCTTTACCTCGGAGCTGGGGCTCTTCAGCCACAGCAACTTGGCCAGGTCATCTCCAGCTGTATTATTCACTGCATGCTCAAACACTTCAACCTTCTGCATCAGGGTGAGGTGATCGTAGTCTGGAGCCATCTTTTGGTCAAAACAAAATATGCAGTACAGTTAAACCTTCCCTCTGTCAGTTTGGACTGATTTTTCAAGTAAAAATGAATTAACATGCAAATTTAATTAAAAAATCTACGTTATTTAAGGAAGAAAGAAAGAGACAAGGAGGCAACTAACTTTGGAAAACCTGATCTCATAATGGAAAAGGCCACACATATTTTCACAAAAATTGTTTCCTTCACCTCAAGCTAGAAATTCTTATGATTACATTTCTTTTGATTCCCTTCTTTCCAAAAATGTATTACATTTTTTGCTTGACAATCACAGGGCCTAATGCTTTGATTGATGCTGTCAAATGCATTCAAGTATCTTTGGAACTCTGCCTCAGAAGGCAGTGGAAGCAAGATCAATTAAGATTCTTGTTGGGCAAGGGTATCAAAGGTTATCAGGGGTAGATGGAAAATGTGGAACTCAACACAAACAGATTAGCCATGATCTTATGGAATGGTGGAGCAGGCCCGAGGGACCGAATAGCCTATTCCTGCTCCTATTTCGTATGTTTATTGAATCTACTGAACCAGAAATACAGCTTTGAATTTACATCAAATCTTTTAAATACAATCAACTAGATGCACATTGTAGTACTTAAAATGCCATAACCTGCAAGTAAATTATTGGCTTCAAGTGCTTTGCATTCCTCATTTAATGAGTTGAAGCAACTGACATTCATAACTTTGCAGAGAATGAGTGAATCAGTTAATAGATGAAGCTTTAAACCAAGTTAATTGGAAGCTGTCAAGCCAGAATAGATCTTATGGCCAATTTATCATATTCAAAAGATATTGTATTGGAAGTGTTTTCATGTGTTTTGTATTGAATAGATTTGTTGCAAATATGAAGATGGCATTCTAATTGACGAAGCACCAACTCCCCAAACAGTTCAGACCTCATATCTATGCATCACTTGACTAGGTCTGGCAGTACCATTTAACTATGTGACCCTGTATGTTGAACAAAGAAATGTAATTTAAATGTTTAAGGAAAAGTGAATAAAAGTAATGACGTAACAGAAATAAAGTATACATTTGAAATAAATTGGCAGCAATACCTACCCTGAGCATGATGCGGTGCTCGATGTTTAGCAGAATCTTTTTTTTCTCTCGATAGTCTCGAATAAGTGCATGGAGTGTGTCACAGTGAGGGACCCAGCCAATTAAACCAGAGTTTGTGGACAGCGGAATGACAGCATATCTCTGGATACTGGAGGGAAAAGCCCAGAATATTTGAGAGAAACATCTAAATGCATTGCATTTTTAAAAGAAAAAAATGTGCTTCAAATATAAATAATTTTTTTTTTCTTTCAAGAAACAAATTAATATTTTTAGAGCATGTGGAATACAAGCTAAATACCTTCTCTTTCAGCGATCTTTTTCTACTGTTAAAATACAGGAGAATGTTACTCATTTTAGATAGGTACACAACTTATTTAAAACACAAAATGTCACTTGAAGTGCTTCAAGTCTGACAGTCTAAAGATGCTTTACATTGTGGGTGAGCAGCACCATATCAGCTCGTGCCCTGTTTAGATTTCCATCTAGCATGGATCTTCTCCATGCATTGCAACAGGACAGAACTATTTGGCCAACAGCTTTTAAGATCGATCAATGAATGAGGTCTGGAGCTGAGTACTCTGGTTTATTCCCTCAAATCAGCATTAGTGAACAAGTTATTGGAGAGTAATTGTTGCTCAGTGCCACTACTGAAGCCACTTTTTATCAGTTTAATGAGGATCTTTGACCAGAAACTGAACTAGTCATATAAATACTATGGCTACCAGAGGTCAGAGGCTGTGTGAAGTAACTTACCTCCTGATCTCCCAAAGCCTGTCCACTATTAACAAGGAACAAGTCGGAAGTGTAATGGAATTCTTTCCACTTGCCTGGATGAGTGCAGCCCCAACACTCGAGCAGCTCAACACCATCCAGGACAAAGCAGCCCACTTGATTGCTACCCTTTCCAAAACATTCAATCCCTCCATCACTGATGAACAGTGGCAGCCATGTATACCACCTACAAGATGCACTGCAGGAACTCACCAAGGTTCCTTAGGCAGCACTTCCCAAACCCACAGCCACCTGGAAGGGCAAGAGCAGCAGATGGGAACAACACGACCTGGAGGTTCCTCTCCAAATCACTCACCATCCTGACTTGGAAATATATCACTGTTCCTTCACTGTCGCTTGTTCAAAATCCTGGAATTCCTTCCCTAAAAGCACAGTCTGTGAACCTACACCACAGGTACTGCAGCAGTTCAAGAAGGCAGCTCACCATCACCTTCGGGAGGGAAACTAGGGATGGGCAATAAATGCTGGTCTACCTAGCCATGCCCATATCACACTAAATGAATTTTAATGAGGGGGAGCAGGCTGTTCTGAACAATAATTATCTAGGCTAGATTTCTCCTGGTTTCTATGGACAGATTAAACCTGGACAATCCTCTGCGTTGCCATTTTCACTTTCTGTCCCAGTCCAACTCTGATCTCTCTGTCCCAGGTACTGAATGCAACAATTTCAGATCACAACCTCTTCAGTTACTGGTAATGATTCTGAGACTGCCATTTACAGCTCCTCCAGACCCACCTTGTTTATTTACTTGTCCCGTTACCGCCCACTTTTCCCTCATATCATTATTCATTTAATCATGTCATAACTTGTGCCTTTCTTATTAAAATTCATTTACAGGATAAGGGCGCCGTTGGCTAGGTCAGCATTTATTGCCCACTGCTAATTGCCCTTGAGGTGATGAGCTGTCTTCTTAAACCTCTGCAGTCCACGTGGTGTAGGTACACCCACAGTGCTGTAGGAAGGGAATTCCAGGACATTAGACTAGCGATGGTGAAGGAATTGTGATATATTTCCGAGTCCGGATGGTGAGTGGCTTGGAGGGAAGCTTCCCCTTTCACCCCATGGCAGACCTTCCATTTTGTTGCATCCTCTCCTCTTGCTTTCCCTCTTTACTTACCTGTTGAAATACAGTTACATCTCTAATATCTTCCAGTTCTGACAAAATCTCTCTGATGCAAAACCTTGGGCGGGATTCTCCACTCCCGTGCCGAAGTGCCCACGCCGTCGTGAACGCCGTCGAGGTTCACGACGGCGCCAACCCGCGCATGCATGATTGCCGTCCTCTCTGAGTCCGCCCCGCAAGAAGATGGCGGACAGATCTTGCGGGGCCACGGAAGGAAGGAGGTCCTCCTTCAGAGAGGACGGCCCGACGATCGGTGGGCACTGATCGCGGGCCATGCCACATTTGAGGTACCCCCCGGTGCAGGATCCCCCCCCCCCCCCTTGCAGGCCGCCCCCCCCAGCGTTCCCGCGCTGTTCCCGATGGCAGCGACCAGACGTGGACGGCGCCGGGGGGGGGGGGGGAGAACCCGCCATTTTGGCCTGGCCGCTCGGCCCATCCGGGCCTGAGAATAGCGGGGGTGCCGGGGATTCGCCATTTTGGGTGTCTCCGGCGATTCTCTGGCCTGCGGTCCCGGAACTCGACGGGGCCGTTCCCGCCGCTTGGGAGAATCGCGGGAGGGCGTTGGACCGGCGTCCCGGGAAATTTTGAAGGCCCAGGCGATTCTCCCAACCGGCGCGGGAGTGGAGAATCTCGCCCCTTAACTTTGCTTCTCTCTCCCCAGTTGATGAAATGAAAATCACTTATTGTCACAAGTAGGCTTCAAATGAAGTTACGGTGCCGCGCCTGACCCAGCGGGTATTTCCAACATTTTCTGTTTAATTTCAATGTTCGACATCTTTGGTTTGATGTCAATGCCTTAACTGCAGTGGAACAGCTTGGTTAAAGAAGCGTCTAGTTCTAAGTATACATTCTCACCATCAACCAGCCAGGATGTTATCCATACTCATTGCATTTCCCTGATCTAACACACTAAGCCATTTCTTAATGTCTTTTTGAGTGAACCAAATTGTTGGAGGTTGGCATGAAGCACGGAAGTTCAAAAAGAGGCAGAGTAGGATTATTCACTTGGAACTTACGGCTGAGGACAATTACAAACACTTCAACCTCGTCTCTTGCACTCGCATGTTAGGTTCCACTCTGTGGAAACATAGGAATGTGAATGGACCTTCCTCCTGTTAGTTGCCTGGTTGTCCAGCACACTTTCATATGGATGTGCTCAGGTTCTGAATGTTGCTAAGATCTGATAGTAGTGGGACGACACGGTGGTGCAGTGGTTAGCACTGCTGCCTCTCAGAACTGAGGACCCGGGTTCAATCCCGGCCTCAGCTCACTGCCCCTGTGGAGTTTGCACATTCTCCCCGTGTCTGCGTGGGTCTCACCCCCACAACCTAAAGATGTGCAGGGTACATGAATTTGCCATGCTGAATTAGCCACGTTAAATTGCCCCTTAATTGGAAAAAAAGTGAATTGGATATTCTAAACTTATATTTACAAACAAATCTGACAGTAGTGGCATCACTTAGTTCTGTCAATAACCTGTAGCTTTTGTCATTTAATACCCTGCATAGTGTCTTCACCAGATTAATGCCTCATGCTGAGGTATGGCTGGTGCTGTTCTAGGCCATGACATGCTCAGCTCTACTGGTTTAGCTCACTGGGCTAAATTGCTGGCTTTTAAAGTAGACCAAGGCAGGCCAGCAGCACAGTTCAATTCCCGTACCAGCCTCCCCGAACAGGTGCCAGAATGTGGCGACTAGGGGCTTTTCACAGTAACTTCATTGAAGCCTACTCGTGACAATAAGCGATTTTCATTTCATTTCATTTCATTAAACCAGAGTTGGTCTCCAAGTTTAATGGTGACCAAGGAATGTCAATTGTGCTAGGTCATGAGATTATAGACTGTGGTAAAATTTCTCTTCTGCTGCTGGCCTACAGCTGGTTGGGTCGTGGGGGTAGATTTGTTGTCCATGTTTGACCTGAATGGGAATTTTGAGTTGATGTTAAGGATTCCCATATACACTCACATCTAGTTGTATATTACTGTGCCCCAACTCCAAATGAGCCTGTTGCGTTGGTATGGTAGGACAATTCCTGAGATGCTGATGGTTGAGATTCGGATGGTACCGGATGGATTTGATGTTATGGGTATGACTAGGTTAGGCTGTTGCTCCACTAGTCTAATGTCAGCTCCCCCAACGTTTGTACCAGATCCCAGCGGCATTAATGAAGTGGACTTTGTTGGATCGATTGATCTGGTATTTCCATAGTCTTATCTTGATTCTTATAACTGTGTAGTGATTGTTTCCAAATGGATGGCTTAGACTGATGACTTCTGGGTTGCTTGATCCAGTATCATAATCATAAGGCTACTTACTGTACCTATGTGATGTGTGCACATTCCTACAAATTATTTTGTCCATCTGTCTTGAACACTGCAATGATTATAGTAAGGAAAGGAAAGCTCTAAACTATGTGCCTTTGGATACTGATTTTTGACATCAACACATTTCGCTACCTGAGGTTCTTCCGAAGAGATGCTGGATCATTTGCCAGCAAGGTATTCACCAATCCAAAAAGCTGCATCACCCTCTCGTCCTGACGCAGGTCTTCATGGCCCTTTAGCAAGAACATGAATTCATGGCTATTACTTCCTGCAGGGACATGAATAAATTAATCAGTTAAATTTGAATTGGGAGGGAAAAAAACCATAACAATCACATTTTACAGCTTTGTTGATCATCAGAATTTGTTTGGACTGGCTAATAATTTGGACAAAACCTTCATTTTGCTAAATGATAGAAAACAAACACCCAATAACAGCTGCAATACTGATTTTCTCTTAGTCAGCCATGGGAAAGGTTTGCTGACAGCTCTGCTGTTTCTGTTATCCCCCTTTCTTTCAATCTCAAGGCCCCAAAGTATTCCTGGCTTTGTGCACTGCATGGACAACAGAAGTAGAATCATAGAATCTTTAGTGCAGAAGGAGGCCATTTAGCCAGTTGAGTTTGCATCGACCCTCCAAAAGACCCTGTATCCTCACATATCCCCGTAACCCCATCTAACCGATTGGACACGAAACGGCAATTTTGCATGGCCAATCCACCTAACCTGCACATCTTTGGACTATGCGGGAGGATATCAGGATTGCGCTGTTCTAGCATTTAGAGATTACAAGAAAGCTCATAACCCGGCAGTTAACGCCGCCCCATGTTCCATCTCCCAGACGTCACACTCTCTGCTCTGTGATTTTTTTTGTCTGTTTCTATTTTATATACTGCGGTTGGAACTCCTTTGAACTTTATTCTCTTATTCTTTATAAGCTCCAAATGTGCCATTCTACAACTCTTTCTCCCTACTACAAACAGACTATTTTGAAATTAAATCAAAATTAATTTTGAAATTAAATGAGTAAAAAATACAATTTTTTAACCAGGATCAGTGGACCTGCTTTTATAATTTTCTCCATGACCCTGATATTTATGGGAAGGTATTGGAGGCCAATAATGGCAGAGGAAACTGGGACATCGGGGACACAGAGATCCTGCTGAATTTAATGGTAGAAACCCATTCTTTTTTCTTCCTTTGTCCGCCTAGCAGCCAGCTAACCTGACAGTCCTGGAGAGAGCATCGCAGGATGGGAGTAGGTTGGTGATCAGGGCTTGGGTGAGATTGGTCACAAGTCGCTGGAGGGAAAGAGGCCATTAGAGATCGCAATGCGTCAGGGGTGGGGGAACATGGTGGGATAGAGGGGCCGTGATTATCAACTGGGCGGTCGAAGCCTTCCTTGTGACAACTGTCTGGCTCACAAACCACCAATTCGTTCATTATCCGGTTTCTTGACCACGGGAAACCCTCGCAGCAACAGTCAAATTCAAAATTGGGTTTTTAGTTTCGTTGTGGAAGTCTGATTTAAATATGTTAATTAAGTGTTCCATCTCCCCACAGTGGGACACTATATTCTGCAAAATGCATCGCCGTAGAAACAGCAAGAGATGGCTATGGTGGATTGATGTCATGTTCCCCATTTATTCATTTTCATCCTGTACCTCTCCCATCCGTCGTAGTAGGGTTAATACAGAGGCTCCTGTTTCTAAGAACTCAGCTTGTTTCAAATTAATCATTCTTTCTTGATTTATATCATCCTTTTTTTTTTCAAACCTCAGCAATGTTTGCATCTTCCATTTGGTGTCTTGCTACAAAAATAGTAGATAATGGGTCATGTATCTTTCGTTTAGAACTATTCCCACTTGAAAGGAAATTACCCAAATGAATTAGAAACTGACTATTTGTAAAGCATACTTTTCTTACCCATGATGGTCAGCTTTCTTGGTCGCTGCTTGGAGGTTATGACCTGAAGTGAGGGAGCTATTGACTGAATCCGAATGATTGGTTGGTTGGGATCATAAGTTCCTGGTACTGCCAATTCTAAGTCACGACACATCAGCAGTTTAGGTGATACATACTGGAGTTCAAGTGAGGTGAGCTGCAAAATAAAAAAAGCAGTCCATTTTTATATTTGCTCAACTGGAGAGATCAATTAAATATACAACTAAATATATGAGTAAAACACTGATTTTCCCCCAACAATTTTGTCCTAGCACCTTTTAGGAAAAGCACCCAAAATGACCATCACATCAGTGTTTACTTATCTTTCTGAATTCCTTTGCATTGAAAAATGGGCCAAGGTGTTTTTTGAAACCAATTATAATTTGTATTCATTGCAGTGAATGATGGTAGCACTTGCCACTTTTGTTGTTAGCATAGATCAGATGGAGCACAGGTTAGAGACAGGATAAACCCAAACAATGCTCCTTAATGAAATTCAGAAAGTCAATTTCATTTCATCAAAATGATAGTTCAATTTCTCATCAACCTTGTGCACTCTGACAAGAGTTCTTTTATTAGAATTTTTATAGCCAAAACATTTTTTGCCCCAATGAAAGATCCCCCCACCATTGGCCATCCTTCACTTTTTCTTAAGTTTTGTTTTCAGTTTTGTGGTCGCCCATTAACACATTCTGATACCTTACTTTAATGCAACTACTGGCAACTTCTCCTGCAATTAACGCTTCCTCTGTCTCGTGACTTACACGTCTCCTAGCTCCCACCAATCACTGGCCTTCTACTCTGCTGCAGCCCCTCTTATACAGTACATAGTTCATCATAGAATCTCTAGTGTAGAAGGAGGCCATTCGACCCATCGAGTCTGCACCAATCCTTCGAAAGAGCCCTCTACCATGTCCACACCGCCCTATCAGCAGCGCGGTAGCACAATGGATAGCACTGTTGTTCCACAGCACCAGGGTCGGAGGTTCGATTCCCGGCTTGGGTCACTGTCTGTGCGGAGTCTGCACATGCTCCCTGTGTCTGCTGTTAGGTGAATTGAACATTTTGAATTCTCCCTCTGTGCACCCGGAATGTGGCGATTAGGGGCTTTTCACAGTAACTTCATTGCAGTGTAAATGTAAGCCTACTTTTCACAGTAACTTCATTGCAGTGTATATGTAAGCCTACTTAGAACATAGAACATAGAAAATACAGCACAGAACAGGCCCTTCGGCCCACGATGTTGTGCCGAACCTTTGTCCTAGATTAATCATAGATTATCATTGAATTTACAGTGCAGAAGGAGGCCATTCGGCCCTTTGAGTCTGCACCAGCTCTTGGAAAGAGCACCCTACCCAAACTCAACACCTCCACCCAACACCAAGGGCAATTTGGACATTAAGGGCAATTTATCATTGGCCAATTCACCTAACCCGCACATCTTTGGACTGTGGGAGGAAACCGGAGCACCCGGAGGAAACCCACGCAGACACGGGGAGGACGTGCAGACTCCGCACAGACAATGACCCAAGCCGGAATCGAACCTGGGACCATGGATCTGTGAAGCAATTGTGCTATCCACAATGCTACCGTGCTGCCCTTAAGAACAAATAAATCTACACTATTTTCCCGTAATCCATGTACCTATCCAACAGCTGCTTGAAGGTCCCTAATGTTTCCGACTCAACTACTTCCACAGGCAGTGCATTCCATGCCCCCACTACTCTCTGGGTAAAGAGCCTACCTCTGATATCCCTCCTATATCTTCCACCTTTCACCTTAAATTTATGTCCCCTTGTAATGGTGTGTTCCACCTGGGGAAAAAGTCTCTGACTGTCTACTCTATCTATTCCCCTGATCATCTTATAAACCTCTATCAAGTCGCCCCTCATCCTTCTCCGCTCTAATGAGAAAAGGCCTAGCACCCTCAACCTTTCCTCGTAAGACCTACTCTCCATTCCAGGCAACATCCTGGTAAATCTTCTTTGCACCTTTTCCAGAGCTTCCACATCCTTCCTAAAATGAGGCGACCAGAACTGTACACAGTACTCCAAATGTGGCCTTACCAAAGTTTTGTACAGCTGCATCATCACCTCACGGCTCTTAAATTCAATCCCTCTGTTAATGAACGCAAGCACACCATAGGCCTTCTTCACAGCTCTATCCACTTGAGTGGCAACTTTCAAAGATGTATGAACATAGACCCCAAGGTCTCTCTGCTCCTCCACAATGCCAAGAACTATACCGTTAACCCTGTATTCCGCATTCATATTTGTCCTTCCAAAATGGACAACCTCACACTTTTCAGGGTTAAACTCCATCTGCCACTTCTCAGCCCAGCTCTGCATCCTATCTATGTCTCTTTGCAGCCGACAACAGCCCTCCTTACTATCCACAACTCCACCAATCTTCGTATTGTCTGCAAATTTACTGACCCACCCTTCAACTCCCTCATCCAAGTCATTAATGAAAATCACAAACAGCAGAGGACCCAGAACTGATCCCTGCGGTACACCACTGGTAACGGGGATCCAGGCTGAATATTTGCCATCCACCACCACTCTCTGACTTCTATCGGTTAGCCAGTTCATTATCCAACTGGCCAAATTTCCCACTATCCCATGCCTCCTTACTTTGTGCAGAAGCCTACCATGGGGAACTTTATCAAACTTATGACAATAAAGGTTATCATTATTATTTTATCCCCATAACCTGCACATACCTGGACATTAAGGGGCTAACCCACTGCTTATCCACCTAACCCACACATCTTTGGACTGTGGGAGGAAACCGGAGCACCCAGAGGAAACCCACACAGACACAGGGAGAAAGTGCAAACTGCACAGTCACCCAAGGCCAGAATTGAACCTGGGTCCCTGGCACTGAGACAGCAGTGCTACCCACTGTGCCACCATGCCACCCGTACAGTGGCACAGTGCCCACTTTTTTCCCTCTCTTTAACTCTGAAGAGTCATATGGACTTGAAATGTCAACTCTATTATGCTGCCAGACCTACTGGCTTTTCCAGCTTTTTTATTGTGACATTAGAATTATGGGTGGTTTTGGTGCACAATGATTTAGCTTCTTTAGCACAAACATATAAAATGCATTTTTTATGTGCACAATTGTAGAGAGTGGCAAACAACTGTAACAAACTTTCCATACTTTGAAATTTGGCTGAGACTGTTCCCAGCTTTGAAATCTGCTGTGTCATGACAGCAATATTCGTCAACCACACCTTGTTAGAACAGACATTTATTTTGAATGTATTTTCACTCTCGAATGGTGTCAAACCCTAAAGTGTATATATTCTGTTCAGAAAACGTTTCAGATGGTTAATAAACCAAAGGAAATTTGTTGTTATTGACCTAAATGCCACTTTGATAAATATTTTTTCTGGTAATACTATGTAGAAAAGCATGAAAGTATTAATTGCTGTGATATAATGTGCATGCATCTTTAAAGATGCATATCTTAAACTACTATCAATCATTATCACCTCATCAGGATATGATGAATTAGTCCCATGACCTGTGGGCAGTCTGCAAGCAGCAGTGGTCAAGGTCAGATGTGTACACAATAGTCTCCCAATTAACTCTTCCTGGTTATAGTCTTATCTTCAAATAAAGAACCCACGTTACTTCTTCAACAATCCTGGTGTAGGAGTCAGTATGCTTACATTGAAGAAGAATGTAACACTTAAAAAAAAACAAATTTGGAGTACCCAATTCTTTTTTTCCAATTAAGGGGCAATTTAGCGTGGCCAATCCACCTAGCTTGCACATCTTTGGGTTGAAGGGGCGAAACCCATGCAGACGTGGGGAGAATGTGCAAACTCCACATGGACAGTGACCCAGGGCTGGGATTGCGCAGTGAGGCAGCAGTCCTAACCACTGAGCCACCGTGCCGCCCTAAGAAGAATGTAACACTGATCATGAAATCAGAGCACCAACCTGTGGAAGCTGTTTTGAAATGCGTCGGAATACATGATAGTAGAGGTCCCAAGCTTGGGTTAGGTCCTTCACATTGCCTGATCTCATATACTTTCGGCACCATTCCTGAGCCTCCATCAAGTCCCTACCGTATGCCTGTGAAAGGATAAATTTGACACGTGTCAGTTGAATACCAATTAAAGCAAACATTCCATTCAAGAATAGATTTTTTTTTGCCAAACATCTTAGTTTTATATTAGAATACTGCTGTTACTTTCCAAGAAGATTACTCAAAATACATAGTGAGAATATGACGCAACATCAAGTCACTCAATGTACCCAGCTCAAGCCATTCTTCTCTTTGATCGGTCAGGATAGACTCTGAGCAATTCTAATATTCCTTCCTCCATCCCATGCATCATTATCCAACCCCATATTAGGAATCTGCTCTTTTCTATTGTGAGGCCATGCAAGGTGGCATTTACTCCACTAGGTGGCAGGTATCTTCAGTTCATGTAAGGAGTTACCACCAAAACCATAATTCACTCGCTTCTTTAGTTCTGATCAGAGTTATGTACAAAATCCTTCAACTTGCTATTTCCATTTCTTTCATTGTTTAAACAACTATCACACATCTTCCTTTACCTTCTCCTGTACTTTATTATGATTGATCAATAATACAGGTGTTGCTCTTCCAATGAACAAAAACACTTTTTACAATGTGTCAAGCAGCTGGCCAGCCACTGGTGAAACATTGTAATTTGAAAATAAATACTTGTTTTCCTTTTGCTTTGGAGAATGACCTATTAAGGAGATAATGACTTCAACAATAAAAATACGTGACAAGTGAACTCAGTTGTAACTGAATGATTTGTTTAAATATTTGTTACAATCACTGAATGAAAATACAAGTAGAACCAAACTGTTGGATTAAGCACATTTAACTTCACGTGGAATCGTTTTAGTAACTGCTTTAAGAAGAGTATTAGAGGTGGTGTCTGGAATATTATTTTTATTTCTTTCTTTCAAGAGGGACAAGTTTTAATGTTCTCTAGTTGGAAGTTCTTGCTGGAGTTATGTGCTGTTTTCAGGGATGTGATGAGTTTGAGATTCTATTGGAAGAGACAGCTGCAAGGCCAGCCCAGCCTATTTTGCCATGCCACTGATCATAAAATCCCTACAGTGCAGAAGGAGGCCATTTAGCCCATCGAGTCTGCACTGACCCTTCGAATGAACTACCCAATTACACTCCCCTCTCACCCACTTTCACCCCACCCTATCCCTGTAACCCCATAACCTTACCTGGACATTCGTGGACACTAAGGGGCAATTTAACATGGCTAATCCACGTAACCCGCGCATCTTTGGACTGCAGGAAGAAACCCACGCAGGCACAGGGAAAAGGTGCAAACCTGACACAGCCAGGGACCCAAGAACTGAATTGAACCCGGGTCCCTGGCGCTGTGGGCAGCAGTGCTAACTGCTGTGCCACCGTGCCACCTTTACATGACAGGGGTTTCTTTAGTAATAGATCTACACTGGTTTGAAATAGATTAAGTAAATTCCATGATGGAGGTTTGCTGAGGTTTTGGCCTGTACCTGGTTGAAGGAGGTTTCTTTGAGAGTTTGCGGACCCCGCTCCATCATGGCGTGTAGAGGCTCAAGAACAGCAAACATCCCTTTAACATTTCGCTCTCCAAAATAAAGTCTCGATGCCTCCTCTAATCCTTCATGCCACATTTCATGCCACAGAATAGCAACACGGATAAGTTCCTCACTCACCTGAAATGAAAACAATCTGTTTTTGGAAACTCTGCCATTACACAGATACAAATAAAAATGGTAGAATCAAATAACATTCAATAAACTTATTGATTATTATTTTGGTGTTGAGCTATGACAGCTTATGCACATTTCTTGCCAACCAGATACAGTGTCTCAAAACTGGCAAACTGAGGACCAACTCAGTGTAGGGCTTTGGATCTTGCTAGTTTCCAGCTGGGCTGTTCTGGCCCGGTCAGGCAAAGAGCCACTCAGACCTCTTGGAGTACAGGAAAAGACAGGCGTGCAAAGTTTACAACTAGTCAACACACCACCATGTCAATCCAGCACCTCACCCAAAAAGAACATAAGAACGTAAGAACTAGGAGCAGGAGTAGGCCATCTGGCCCCTTGAGCCGCTCCACCATTCAATGAGATCATGGCTGATCTTTTGTGGACTCAGCTCCACTTTCCGGCCTGAACACCATAACCCTTAATCCCTTTATTCTTCAAAAACTATTTATCTTTATCTTGAAAACATTTAATGAAGGACCCTCAACTGCTTCACTGGGCAAGGAATTCCATAGATTCACAACCTTTTGGGTGAAGAAGTTCCTCCTAAACTTAGTCCTAAATCTACTTCCCCTTATTTTGAGGCTATGCCCCCTAGTTCTGCTTTCACCCGCCAGTGGAAACAACCTGCCCGCATCTATCCTATCTATTCCCTTCATAATTTTATATGTTTCTATAAGAGCCCCTCGCATCCTTCTAAATTCCAAAGAGTACAGTCCCAGTCTACTCAACCTCTCCTCGTAATCCAACCCCCTCAACTCTGGGATTAACCTAGTCAATCTCCTCTGCACACCCTCCAGCGCCAGTAGGTACTTTCTCAGGTAAGGAGACCAAAACTGAACACAGTACTCCAGGTGTGGCCTCAGTAACACCTTATACAATTGCAGCATAACCTCCCTCGTCTTAAACTCCATCCCTCTAGCAATGAAGGACAAAACTGCATTTGCCTTCTTAATCACCTGTTGCACCTGTAAACCAACTTTTTGCGACTCATGCACTAGCACACCCAGGTCTCTCTGCACAGCAGCATGTTTTAATATTTTATCATTTAAATAATAATCCCTTTTGCTGTTATTCCTACCAAAATGGATAACCTCACATTTGTCAACATTGTATTCCATCTGCCAGATCCTAGCCCATTCACTTAACCTATCCAAATCCCTCTGCAGACTTCCGGTATCCTATGCACTTTTTGCTTTACCACTCATCTTAGTGTGTCTGCAAACTTGGACACATTGCACTTGGTCCCCAACTCCAAATCATCTATGTAAATTGTGAACAAT
The DNA here is from genome assembly GCF_047496885.1 of Scyliorhinus torazame. NCBI lineage: Eukaryota > Metazoa > Chordata > Chondrichthyes > Carcharhiniformes > Scyliorhinidae > Scyliorhinus > Scyliorhinus torazame. Next base: position 50,152,932 of record NC_092722.1, on the reverse strand, counting down.
TGTGGGCCCAACACTGATCCCTGAGGGACACCCAGAGAAACACCCATCAATTCCCACTCTTTGCTTTCTATTAATTAACCAATCCTCTATCCATGCTACTACTTTCCCCTTAATGCCATGCATCTTTATCTTATGCAGCAACCTTTTGTGTGGCACCTTGTCAAAAGCTTTCTGGAAATCCAGCTATACCACATCCATTGGCTCCCCGTTATCTACCACACTGTTAATGTCCTCATAAAATTCCACTCAATTAGTTAGGCACGACCTGCCCTTTATAAACCCATGTTGCGTCTGCCCAATGGGACAATTTCCATCCAGATGCCTCGCTATTTCTTCCTTGATGATAGATTCCAGCATCTTCCCTACTACCGAAGTTAAGCTCACTGGCCTATAATTACCCGCTTTCTGCCTACCTCCTTTTTTAAACAGTGGTGTCACGTTTGCTAATTTCCAATCTGCCGGGACCACCCCAGAGTCTAGTGAAGTTTGGTAAATTATCACTAGTGCATTTGCAATTTCCCTAGCCATCTCTTTTAGCACTCTGGGATGCATTCCATTAGGGCCAGGAGACTTGTCTACCTTTAGCCCCATTAGCTTGCCCATCACTACCTCCTTAGTGATAACAATCATCTCCAGGTCCTCACCTGTCATAGCCTCATTTCCATCAGTCACTGGCATGTTATTTGTGTCTTCCACTGTGAAGACCGACCCAAAGAACCTGTTCGGTTCCTCAGCCATTTCCTCATCTCCCATTATTAAATCTCCCTTCTCATCCTCTAAAGAACCAATATTTACCTTAGCTACTCTTTTTTGTTTTATATATTTGTAGAAACTTTTACTATCTGTTTTTATATTCTGAGCAAGTTTACTCTCATAATCTATCTTACTCTTCTTTATAGCTTTTTTTAGTAGCTTTCTGTTGCCCCCTAAAGATTTCCCAGTCCTCTAGTCTCCCACTAATCTTTGCCGCTTTGTATGCTTTTTCCTTCAATTTAATACTCTCCCTTATTTCCTTAGATATCCACAGTTGATTTTCCCTTTCTACCGTCCTTCCTTTTTGTTGGTCTCAACCTTTGCTGAGCACTGTGAAAAATCGCTTGGAAGGTTCTCCACTGTTCCTCAACTGTTTCACCATCAAGTCTTTGCTCCCAGTCTACTTTAGCTAGCTCTTCTCTCATCCCATTGTAATCTCCTTTGTTTAAGCACAAAGCACTAGTGTTTGATTTTACCTTCTCACCCTCCATCTGTATTTTAAATTCCACCATATTGTGATCGCTCCTTCTGAGAGGATCCCTAACTATGAGATCATTAATCAATCCTGTCTCATTACACAGGACCAGATCTAGGACCGCTTGTTCCCTCGTAGGTTCCATTACATACTGTATTAGGAAATTTTCGCGGATACATTCTATAAACTCCTCCTCAAGGCTGCCTTGACCGACCTGGTTAAACCAATCGACATGTAGATTAAAATCCCCCATGTTAACTTCTGGACCATTTCTACATGCAAGCATTATTTTTTTGTTTATTGCCTGCCCCACCATAATGTTACTATTTGGTGGTCTATAGACTACTCCTATCAGTGACTTTTTCGCCTTACTATTCCTGATTTCCACCCAAATCGATTCAACCTTATCCTCCATAGCACCGATGTCATCCTTTACTATTGCCCGATGTCATCCTTAAATAACAGAGCTACACCTCCTCCCTTACCATCCACTCTGTCCTTCTGTATAGTTTGATACCCGTGGATATTTAACTCCCAGTCGTGACCATCCTTTAACCATGTTTCAGTAATGGCCACTAAAAAACAATAAATTATTTAACTCATCGAATAATAATATAAATTCATGTATGGCAGCTTTAAAAAAATGCCTGACATTTGGACATTGCTGTTTTTGGATAGTCCGATTTGAGACACTGTACCTGTATCTGAATATAGGAACACAAAACTTTGCAAAGTCAAACTTTGCATCATATTACTAAGCAAGATATTGTTTTGTCCCAGCGTCCCTTAAGGACATCATACATCAAGGCAATCGATTCAAACTCGTACAAAGTGTTCTGTAATGTACTAAAGTCAGGGTTAGACTTAGTTGTTACAACGGCTCAATTTTATTCTGGTTATACAATGAATCTTGTTCAGTTTTGTGTGTTATGATACAGCATTTGCTAAATGTTCCAGTTACAGAGCCTAATAATTCTCAGACCTTTGTTTTATTACTAGTTGTGGAATTGCACATTGCCAGTTGGAGAATATAAGCATATACATTTGAATCTCTATCTGGCCACTTACCCTTCAATATAGGCAAGAAACAAGTGCACATTTTCAGCAGAGATACACTGCCTGCAATCTTGGACAAGATAGTTGTGATGGCATCAAGGTGCATGTAAGGAACATTTAGCTGTGGCAGTAATTTATTTAAATGAAGACCCTGTGATTTTTGCAGAACCCATTTTTGAATTTCAAATGCCATATGCTGAACTTGCACAGCACAACATATTGCTAACCAGCAGGAAGGTCCCCCATAATTCCCTGAATGTGGTCCCACGTTAAAACAAAGTAGCTCCTTCCACTGCCCCTCACAGTCACTGACCTCACAAGGCGCAGCCACTGATTGCTCACTCATCCTATCACGAGCTCCAATGCCCGATCTCTCAACTAGAATCTTCTCTTGCCTTTCTGATTCTTCTTAATTCTTCATTTTGCTCATCTCTTGCTATTTTTCACTTCTCCTTCTGCTATTTTCCTTTTGTCTGGAATGTGGTGTATGATACAACATGCTCTGGTAGAAAAGAAGCGGCCAATGGGTGCAGGCTACATCCCCAGCGAGGAGGGGTTGAGTTTCTGGGAAAAAGGTGGTCCTCGACAGTGTGTCCCATCACTCCCTGCTCCTATCACAACTTCCATGTCACCACTGGCCTCTCATTATCCCTTCCCATCACCCCTCACTGCTACTGTTATCTCTACTCCCTCACTTTGTTCTCACAACTTTTGAACTGCCTGTTCAACCAGTTAGCTGCAGTCTCTGCTGTTACTAACGTCACCCAGAACCCTATACCCAATCACCCTAAAGAAAGAGTGGAGGTGAAAAGTTGATACTCTCTTTCTTGGTGCCTGTTCCCACTAGAGACTTTATTTGCTTTCAAAATTCAAACAACTTGCTTTTTACCTTACTCTGTACTCCTCTTTCTCCTTCCTAAGTGCCATATTATTTTTTCTAACTGTCAACAACAACACAGTTGAATTCATTAGACACTCCTTATGTTCTTCAAAATTCAACTCTTTTAAATAATAAATTCAATTCAAATACGCCCACCACCTATTCAGGGCTTTACATGATATCTGATGCTTAAAAGAAAATAAAACAAAATCGACAACAGCTAATTAAATCAGTAAACTCTAATTTCTCTTGTTCGCATACAATGTCTGGTGGTACAATGGTATCAGAAGGGACACCATCAGTTCATTGAACCTCTTTTTTTTCTAGAAAGGAAAAGGCAGAGGGGTGACCTGAAAGAGTTCTTTAAAATTATGAAAATGCTCATCGGATAGATGTAAACAAAATACTTCGGAGAAACCTATTTACTCAGTGGTTTGAATGTGGCACCTGTAACCACATGGAATAGTGGTGGCAGATAGCATAGATACATTTTTTAAAAAGCCTAATAAATGCACAAAGGGGAAAAAGTAACAGAAGGCAATGTTCAGGGGGTGAGATAAAGTAGCTTGGGTGGAGGCTTGAGTGGACCATAAACACCCGCATAGATTTGAATGGTCTGTTTTTGTTTAGTAAATGTAATATTTTAGATGATGGATCATCTTTTATTACACAAATATTATTCTTTAATTTCAAAATGAAAGCTTTGGATCTGATTTATTATTAGTTTCTGAATTCCAGATTTATCAATTACTGAAATATTAGATTGTACTATATTGCATTGCACTCTTATTTGCTTTATTCAGCAGAAATTTGATGAAGTTATATTCTTCACTTGTAATATTTTCAACTTAAATAACTTTACTCCCCATAGATCTTGAGGCATTTGGCCAGAATGACAGAAAACAATTCAGAGGAAGCGATGAATGAAATGAAAGTCTCCACAGTTCCCGAGGGCCTTAGGCTGCTCTCCCATTTTGAGAGAGATCTGACTGGTGGTGATTTAACCTGAGGGTCACCACACTTCAGGCAAGGGGCAAGGTTGAGAAGGCGGGGCCTTCATGGATAATCTCAGATGGTACGGGAATTGAGCGCGTGCTGTTGACGTCGCTGCGCATCACAAACAAGCTGTCTAGCCAACTGAGCTGAGTAAGTGATATTGAGACTGGCGGGGCTACACCTGCAGTTCTTTGTATAATTCTGATTGTCATACTTCAAAAATATCCAGCAGTTCAGAAAAGGTCAACCAAAGTGACACTTAAGATTCGTACTACATTTAAAGAAATAACCTGTTGATGGTTTGTAGATTTTGACAACGGCCTCTGAAAGGTAGATTAGAAACAAACATCATTAGGCTTCCCCTCCAAACCCCAGCTAAATAATCTGCAGGCATCCACTTACCATCACGGCCTGTTGTACTAGTGTGTTGCTATGCTCACACATATTCTTCAAAATCTTATTGGCGGCACTGTGGCGAGCAGGTGTAGTGGACTTGGATGCTACAGTGAGTGGGTAAATCAGAGCCTGTGGTTTAAGCCAAGGATATATAATTAAATGTAGAAGGGAAAATATAACCTCAAGTACAAAGCAGTACATTCTTGAATATATAAAATTATAACTAATTAGTTTTATTAAAGGGTCATAATACATCAAAGAAGAAAGAAACAGAAGGGTAATTTTCTGATAAGGTACTAAGAATGCAATTCTCTCTCTCTCTTTGACCACCTTCTGTTTGATACTTGCCATTGCTCCATCAAACTGTCCAGTAAATTTCTTCAGCTACAGTGAGATTTGAGCTAAGGTTAATGTTGAACATACTGAATAGGTGAAGTAAACATGAAAAACAAAACTCTTCTCCATTTTGTTGAGAATGCATCTAATGATGTTCTACTTCAAAGACACAGTGAGGAGCACCAGGTAAAATACAAATTACCAAAGATTGTTTTCTGAAATTAAGTGTAACGTTTGGATAAATGTACAGATCGATTACCTTTCCAAAAAATAATTGCAAGGTTAAAGAAAATTGATGTTTTAGTTACCTGAGGATGGTATCTACCAATGTCTGTCAGGAGCTGGTGAATAAGTCGACCCACTAAGGCACGTGGTGTGTCAATTCTTGCAATGAGTTGAGGGATTACCTGAAGGTGAAACAATTTGTTCAAAAAATATCAATTTACAGGCAAGATGCTCACCTTGAGTTCAAGATACATTAAGATTTACTGCATGTTAAACATGTTTCCTTCTGAACTATGGCTCCCACTCCTGTCACCATTTTAATTCCCCCTTTCAAAGGGGTTAACTCTTGCCGGGTATAACTCCATGGGTAACATGGTGGTCTGTCCATACTTTGCCCAATTGTCTTTTCTTCATGTGCGAGATGGTGAGCTTTAGCAGTCCATGTGACCCATGAAGTACCTCACACCTCTTTTTCTAACCTCACCCAACATTAACTAGTGCACTTTCCAGCAGGTTTCATTCGGTAGTTATCAGAATTAAATACCGGTTGATTTTACCCCTTGTTAACTCAATGTCTGCTGAGGTTGTAATTGTTGGGTGAAAATATTCACAAATAGACCTTAACGTGAGCAAAAGAAGCAATTTATTGTTGCAGAGATCTGGGAGAAAGTCCTAGACCCCTCGGTCATGCCAGCACACTTTCTCACTGAGGTGTAGCTTAAACTGGGTTAATATACTCTTTCAAAAGCAGAATTAGTTTGCATTCTCAGTGCTCAGTCATCACTGGTCCATTGTCTTTGGAGGATACATCTGTTAGAGTCACTCTTAATCCAAATTTCACTGTCTCAGCATTCGTGGCAACCAAAACAGAAAGTTTACACCAACATATTTATCGAACTCAAGCAGAACTTCATTAACTCAGCACTGCAGAAGATTGAATGTTGAACCTCTGATAAAACATACTGCTACACCTGATGGTGCATTTATCCATCAGGTCATCAAAGATGTATTGTCACTGCCTTACTCAATGGTCAGTTCCAAAATGTTAAGATTGTAATTAAAATTGTAGAACCATTGTAGAGAAGGCAGTAAATATTCACTTGAAGGTTACATTCACATATAGAAACAAAACTTCCTCTAAAGAAAATGACACATTAGGACTTCCCATACGATGGGGTTGGATATTAAGCTTCCCTGCAGCATGTTTGAAGGCAGGAGGGTGCTCATAAAATGCAGCTGATCTGCTGCCTTCCCACCCACCCACAACCTCTCTCCCAATTAATGGCTACTTAAGTGTCTCATCCTGGTCCCGCCATTAGTTTACCTGCGACGGGAGAGGCCCACACAAAGCCTGGCACTCACCACCCTCTCTTGGGCCCACGAGTATGGCTCTGCTGATATCCTGGACCTACCTTCAGTGTGACTTATTCTTCTTCATGGATTGGCTATAGACCCAGTAGTGGTCACTACTCAAACCTGGCATCACTAGGACTACAGAGCTGTAGATTGGGCTTCCTCTCCAAATGGGGTGGAAGTCTCACCGTGAGCCAATTAATGACCCATGTCGAACTAAAATAGCTGTAGGAAAGCCAGCTTTTTTAGTGGGCGGGTTCCTGATCGACTTTTTAGATGATGGACTGGAGAACACAGCAATCCAGCCCTAACTATTATTTTAGAGTATTTTAATTTCAGGACTGACATGCAATGTCCTGCAGTGTTTACTTTCATTGATTTTAGGTTGTGCAGCTGTATGACAGCACCCCACACACGTAAATGTGGAAATGCTAATGAAAGATAATTATTAGAACTCAAAATGACAATTAATCAATTAATAAAGAGGAAGCTCAAACGGTGGATTTGCAGGTTCCTCAACATTTGACAAGAAGAATGACAGATTCATGTTTCAGTTGGAACTCTTCACCAGTGCTGTCATTTTGTCTGATGCTGATGGATCTGCTGTGCATTTAGAACATTTTAATTTATTACCATGAACCACACTCTCTAATACACCACTGTTATTTTGACACTTGTATTTGCAAGTTGATTTAAAAAAACATTTTTTCCCCCTCAATCAAGGGGCAATTTAGTGTGGCCAATCCACCTACCTGCACATCTTTGGGTTGTGGGGGTGAGGCCCACACAGACATGGGGAGAATGTGCAAACTCCACAGTGATCCAGGGCCAGGATCGAACCCAGGGTCCTCAGCGCTGTAGGCAGCAGTGCTAACTACTGCGCCACCGTGCCGCTCATACTTGCAGGTTGATGAATGAAAAGGTTAAAGTAACTAATCTCACAGTCTTAACGGACAGGAGCTTACATACCTGCAACCAGGTGTCAATTTGGATAGTTTTGATCCCCTCAACGAGAGCCTCGTTCACGTCAGGCCAGTGTCCGTAATCAAACCATAGTGTTAGAACTCTATAAAAAGAAGAGGTATTCATCACAGCTAAACTGCTTTACTTTTTAAACTTAACATCTGAAACAATTAAAGGGACACAATGCCTTGCCAGGGAGTTCAAAGAAGAGTGTAGGAGGGCATGCCAGGAACAGCACCAGGCATTCCTAAACATGAGCTGTCAACCTGGTGAAGCTGCAACACATGACTACTTGCGTGCCAAATGGCATAAGCAGCATGTGATTAAACAGAGTTAAGAGCATAAGCAGCATGGTAGCACAGTGGTTAACACAATTGCTTCACAGCTCCAGGGTCCCAGGTTCGATTCTCGGCTTGGGTCACTGTGTGGAGTCTGCACGTTCTCCCCGTGTGTGCGTGGGTTTCCTCCGGGTGCTCCGGTTTCCTCCCACAGTCCAAAGATGTGCAGGTTGGGTGGATTGGCCATGCTAAATTGCCCTTAGTCCAAAAATTGCCTTTAGTGTTGGGTGGGGTTACTGGGTTATGGGGATAGGGTGGGGGTGTGGGCTTGGGTAGGGTGCTCTTTCCAAGAGCCGGTGCAGACTCGATGGGCCGAATGGCCTCCTTCTGCACTGTAAATTCTATTTTAAAAAATCAGATCTAAGCTCTGCAGTCCTGCCACATTCAATCGTGAATGAAAGTGGACAATTCAACAACTAATGGGAGGAAGAAGTTCACAAATATCCCCATCCTCAATGATGGGGGAGGCCGGCACAACAGTGCAAAAGATGAGGCTGAAGTTTGCAACAACCTTCAGCCAAAAGTGCCAAGTGGATGAGCTTGGCCAATTCCGGAGGTTCCTGGCATCACAGATGTCAGCCGTCAGCCAATTGTATTCACCCCACGTGATATAAAGAAATGGCTGAAGGCACTGGATAAATGGGCCCTGACAATATTTTAGCAGTAGCTGAAGGCTGGTGCTCCGGAACTCTCCACGCCCCTAGCCAAGCTGTTCCAGTACAGCTCCAACACTGGCTCTACCAGGTAATGTGGAAAATTGGCCAGTTACATCCTGTAAACAAAAAGCAGGACAAATCCAACCCGGCCAATTACCGCCCCATCAGTCTACTGTTGATCATCAGAAAAGTGATGAAAGGGGTCATCAACAGTGCTATTAAGTGGCACTCGCTTTGCAATAACCTGCTCACTGATGCTCAGTTTGGGTTCCGTTAGGGCCACTCAGCTCCTGACCTCATTACAGCTTTGGTTCAAACATGGGCAAAAGAACTGAACTCCAGAGGTGAGGTGGGGTGACTGCCCTTGACTGAGAGTGGCATCAAGGATCCCCAGCAAAACTGAAGTCAATGGGAATCAGGGGGAATACTCTCCGCTGGCTGGAGTCATACCTGTCACAAAGGAAGATATTGTGGTTGTTGGATGGCAATCATCTCAGCTCCTGGACATCACTGCAGGAGTTTCTCAGGGTAGTGTCCTGGGTTCAACCATCTTCATCTGCTTTGTCAATAACCTTCCCTCTATCACAAGATGAGTGGTGGGGATGTTCACACAATGTTCAGCACCATTCGCAACACGTCAGTTACTGAGCAGTCCATGTCCATATGCAGCAAGACCTGGACAACATTCAGGCTTGGGCATCATGATAAATGTCAAGTAACATCCGTGCCGCACAAGTGCAGCAAATGACCATCTCCAACAAGAGAAAATCTAACCACCTTCTATTGACATTCAAAGGCATCAGCATTGCTGAATCGCTCACTATCAACATCATTGACCAAAAACTGAACTGCATCACCCATATAAATTGTGGCTACAAGAACAGTTCAGACTCTAGGAATCCTGTGGTGAGTAATTCACCTCCTGACTCCCCAAAGCTTGTTGACCATCTAAAAGACAGTGAGGATGGAACAGTCTCAATGAGTGTGATGGAACAGTCTCAATTGCCTGGATGAGCGTAACTCCCAACATCACTGAAGAAGCTGGGCACCCTCCAGGACAAAGCAGCTGTTTGATTGGCATCCCATCCACCACCTTAAACATTCACTCCCTTCACCACCGATGCACAGTAGTGGTAGGGTATGCCACCCACAAGATGCACTGCAACTACTTACTTCATTTCGTCAGCACCTTCCCAATCCGCAAATAAATTAAAATAAAAAAGGGTGGATGGTGTACTGGAGCAGCATACTGCTCTTGGATCTCTGTTTTCAATCCTGTGCAGACAAACAGGATGAAATCCTCCTCTATCCACTGGCTGTAAAATTGTTGTGTAAAATGAGTTTGGAAGGTATCAATCCAGTTCCAGCTCGGTATGGGCTACATTGCAAAAGTGTTGGCATTGTCATTCAGAAAGACAGTAAGTGGCATTTTTGGGAAGAGGACAGTACATTGTTACAATAGCTAACTGCAGACCAAGCTCATAAAACTGCAGTAAGAACGTGAAAGTTAGTACTTTTCCATTATGAACACCAACGTCAAGTCAACATATCTCAAATCCCATAGTCCTGGTAACTGTTTTCTGTTATCCTGTATCACTTAATTCATGCCACCACTGCTTGAACAGACAAACATCAGGGGCTGGTATAGCAGGGGCTGGTTTAGCACAGTGGACTAAATAGCTGGCTTTTAAAGCAGACCAAGGCAGCCAGCAGTGCGGGTTCATTTCCCGTATCAGCCTCCCCGAACAGGCGCCGGAATGTGGCGACTAAGGGCTTTTCACAGTAACTTCATTTGAAGCCTACTTGTGACAATAAGCCATTTTCATTTAATATCATCAATGGTACCTATACCACACTTCTTTTCATTAAAAGCCAAAGTTAACAGGAAATCTGAAAGACATATTCAAAATTATGAAGGTTTTTTTTTTTAAAAGGTAAATAGGAAAATGATTTTATTTGGTCAGTAAGTCAGTGACAGGGCAGAATAAATTTAAAAATATCACTGAAAGAAAACAAAAACACTTTTGAATAGAAGTGCACTTACCCAGGATAGAGAACAATTCATAAAAGAGAAATGGATGGATATTGATTGTAAATAGGCTATTGTAAAATAACAGGGGAATTAGTTTGTTCCATTAAAGAGAGCAGCTCAGATGTGATGGACTGAGTTGCTGCCTTCTGAGCTGTAAAATTCTGTGATTCAATGCCCATTGTTATAGGAGAGTGGAGAAATTTCAGAAGTATACTTGAATTGAAAGATGTACATTTACCCACAATGCGAATTATAATGAATGTTAAAATAAATTTCTGCTTCGACAATTTCCTTCCTTAGCTGGTTGTTTGTGTCTTCAGTTATTGAGCTACAGGGTAACATTCGCTGGAAGGTATGAAAAAGGCCATTTATTTGTTTCCTTGATCAAGGAATTTACTTGAAGTCAGGTAACAAAATAATTGACTTTCAGTTAGAACAATATAAATCATATACCTTAAAAAGCCTACTTAGAAATGCATTTTACGAGAGCATCATTTTACTGTCACTGCTTCTAAGTTAATAACGTTTGAAGAATGGGTTAACTGTTCTCAACTGAAGTATTAAGAGAAGTCACTAGGTGTCAGCCTTTCCTTATTTAAACTTATCCGTTAAATTTATTCAGATCAAAAGATAATGAGCGGCCATTCCAAACTTCATCTATATTGTGGAATGTCGAAGTGTCAAAGGCTAAGGGATCTGCCAAAAACGTGGATACATATGAATCCACCAGCATGGATGCCTAGCTCTCTCAAACTAGGCAGCTTTGAGGAGCCCTATAGCCTAATCCTGCTCCTATTTCTGATTTCCTTTTGCCTGCACTTTCCACAGGTAGTCTATTTTGCATTCCTGAGCCTGGCCTGCCAGTTTGATCAACCAGCCTCCTTTTTGAGACTTTCAATCAATGCCGATTAGAAACCAGCTTTATTTTAATCCAAGCATATAATTTATAAACACCTGGTGTTAGCACACCTTCTGTTGATTTATATGATAATCAAGCTCAGATTCCCCATTTGTTTTTCTAACCTTCTTGGTGACTTAGAATCCCTACAGTGCAGTAGGAAGCCATTCAGCCCATTGGGTCTGCACCGACCCTCAGCAAGAGTATCCTACCTAGACCTACTTCCCCGCCCTATCCCTGTAACTCCACCTAAGCTAAGAGACACTAAGGGGCAATTTTAGCATGGCCAATCGCCCTATCCTGCACAGCTTTGGACTGTGGGAGGAAACCGGAGCACCAGGAAGAAATCCACACGGAGAATGTGCAGACTCCACACAGGCACACAAGGCTGGAATTGAACTTTGTACACTACATTGTAAATAAATTATGAAGATTCCTGTAGCCATTTATTCTAGCAACATTGTAAATGTACTCAAAGATAAATGCATGACAGACTTAGGAGGCTTACTTGCAACTAGTGTACATTTCAGTGTTGCCTGATGCATTTCAATGGGGAAGCTGGTGGTATAAGGTAATGAATTGGTAATCCAGTGGCCCACGGTAATACTCTGGAGACAAGGGTTCAAAATTCAATTCAATCTAAATCTGGGATTGAAAGCTAGTCATTAGTAATGGCGACACGAAAGCATCTTCCCTTTAGGAAAGGAATTCCGCCGTCCTTACCTTGTCGGACCAAGTGAGCTACTGGATCCACAACAGTGTGGTTGCCTCTTAAATGTTCTGAAAGGCAATTAGAGATGGGCAACAAATGCCGACCTCATAAACAATCCCCACATCCCTTGAAAGAATATTTTTTCAATGTTGAGACTATATGTTCATTTTCCCCTTGGGTGAAAGCCTATATTGTAAAGCCTATGCAGTAAATGGCAGAACCCTTAGGTGCATTGACATACAGAGGGATATGGGCCTTCAGGTCCATAGTTCCATGAAAGTGACAATGCAGGTGGATAAGGTGGTCAAGAAGGTGTACGACATGCCTTAATCATCCAGGGCATCGAGTTCAAGAGTTGGCAAGTCATGTTACAGTTGTATAAAACTTTAGTTCGGCCGAGTGCGTCGATTTGAGGGAGTCCGTTGATAGGAGGAATATTGGAGCTACTGCGGGTATTTGGGTCTTTCTCGGGGTACAAGCTGAACCTGGACAAGAGTGAGTATTTTGTGGTGTCTCGGCCGGGGGTGGGGGCTGCCATTCCGTAGAGCAGGGACTCACTTTAGGTATCTGGGGATGCAGGTTGCCCGGGAGTGGGGGAGGCTTCGCAGGTACAACATCACTAGTTTGGTGGGGAGAGTGAAAGCCAATCTGGCAAGGTGGGATAGCCTTCCTCTGTCACTGGCGGGTCGGGTACAGGCAGTTAAAATGAATGAGTTGCCGCGATTTCTGTTTATTTTTCAATGCCTACCGATTTTCCTGCCAAAGTTTTTTTCAGGGAGATTGAGGGAAGGATTACCTCGTTCATATGGGGAGGGAAGATGGCCAGAGTGAGAAAGGTGCTGCTACAGAGGGGAAGGCAGGCAGGGGGTTTGGGTCTCCCAAACCTGTTGTACTACTACTGGGCGGCGAATGTGGAGAAGGTGCGGAGCTGGGTCAGAGGGGTTGATTCCCAGTGGGTCAGAATGGAGGAGAGTTTGTGCAGGGGGTCGGGGCTGAAAACACTAGCAACAGCGCCGCTCATGATAGCTCCGGGGAAATACTCAGGGAGTCAAGTAATAAAAGCTTCATTGAAAATCTGGAGGTAGTTTCGCCAACACTTCGGGTTGGGGGCAGGGTCAAGGGAAATGCCGATTCAGATCTGAGCCAGGGAGGTGGGATGGAAGTTTTCGGAAATGGGAAGAGAGGGGGATTAAGACGCTAAAAGATTTGTTTCTTCGGGGTCGGTTTGCAGGATTGAGGGAGCTGGAAGCGAAGTATGGGCTGGAGCAGGGAGAAGTGTTTAGGTACATGCAGGTTCGGGATTTTGCTAGGAAGGAGATACAGAGCTTCCCAGAGGAACCGGCTTCCACATTGCTGGAGGAGGTGCTGACGACAAGGGGACTGGAGAAGGGGGCAGTGTCAGCGGTGTACGGAGCTATTTTGGAAGAGGATAAGGCACCACTGGAAGGGATCACAGCAAAGTGGGAGGAAGAGCTGGGAGAGGTTACAGAGGAGGGGGACTGGTGTGAGGTGCTTTGGAGAGTGAATGCCTCCACCTCATGTGCGAGGTTGGGGCTGATACAGCTGAAGGTGGTATATAAAGCGCAGCTCCCGAGGGCGAGGATGAGCCGATTTTTTGAAGTAGTAGAGGATGTGTGTGAGGGTTGCGGGGGGTGGAGCGCGCTAATCACGTTCATATGTTTTGGTCCTGTCCAAAGCTAGGGGAGTTCTGGAAGGAGGTGTTTAGGGTAATTTCCAAGGTGGTGCGTGTGAAACTCGACCCGGGTCCCCAGGAGGCCATATTCGGGGTGTCGGACCAGCCAGGGTTGGAAACGGGTGCGAAGGCAGATATCATAGCCTTCGCCTCGTTGATCGCCCGAAGGCAGATCCTGCTGGAATGGAGAGCAGCCTCTCCACCCAGTGCCCTGGCGTGGCGGGGGGACCTGATGGAATACTTGACCCTTGAGAAGGTTAAGTTCGAACTGAGGGGAAGCTCGGAGGGGTTCTACATCATGGGCACTATTTATTATGCACTTTCAAGAACTGGATAACATCGAACATTAGTTGGGGGGGGGGATGGGTGGGAGGGTTGGGGTGGAGGGGGGCTGTGTATATTAAGGGTGACTATGGGTAATCCCTGATTCCTTTTTGTCATTTGTTTATGTAAACATGCGGGCTGATGTTTGGGGGTTGGTGGGAGGATGGGAGCGTTGTTACTGTTATGGGGATTGACATATCTGTTGCTGATTATTGTTTATTGTAGATAGGTGTAAATGCGGGAGAAAATGTGAAAAAGGAGGAGAATCAAAATATTTTTTAAAAAACAAACTTTAGTTCGGCCATATTTGGAATATTGTGTGCAGGGGCTGGTTTAGCACAGTGGGTTAAATAGCTGGCTTGTAAAGCAGACCAAGGCCAGCAGTGTGGGTTCAATTCCCGTACCAGCCTCTCCGAACAGGCGCCGGAATGTGGCGACTCGGGGCTTTTCACAGTAACTTCATTTGAAGCCTACTTGCGACAATAAGCGATTTTCATTTTCATTTTCAGTTCTGGTTGCCACACTACCAGAAGGACATGGATGCTTTGGAGAGAGTGCAAAGAAGGTTTACCAGGATGTAAGCTATGAGGAGAGGTTGAATAAATTTGGATTGTTTTTGTTGGAAAGAGAAAGGGCTCAGAGGAGACCTGATTGAGGTCTACAAACGAGAGGTATAGACAAGGTGAATAGTCAGAAGCTTTTTTCCAGGGTGGAAGATTCAATTACAAGGGGGCACAAGTTCAAGGTGAGAGGGGGAACGTTTAGGGGAGATGAGAGGGGTACATTTTCACGCAGAGGGTGGTGGGTGCCTGGAATGCGTTGCCAGTGGAGGTGGTGGAGGCAAGCACGATAGCAAAATTTAAGATGTCTCTTGATAGACACATGAACGGGTGGGGAATGGAGGGATACAGATCGTTTGGGCAATAAGTAGTAGGTCTAAATAAGGAATCTGGATCAACGTAGGCATGGCGGGCCGAAGGGCCTGTTCTTGTGCTGTATTCTTTGTTCTTCTTAAAGGTAGTGATGCTTGCTGATGCAGTTCTGTAAGAATAGCAGCTTATATGACATTTTATGAACCCAGGCAGTCAGTGAATGGGAACCATTGGGAAGAGGAATACGAAGAGATCAAAACCAAAGTCCTAATCTCATCAAATGCCCAGACATACTCACTGTCCACGAGGACCACTCGCTGGAGAATGAGATAAACTTGCTTTATTTCTTTTTAGCTCCCACTAACACAGAAATGCTGAGAATGTCACAGTGCCCCCACTATCAATTTAAGGCTGTCTGCCTTGCACAGACCACAGATCAAAGCTGGAACTTATCTTGTCTAGATAAGACAGTCAGGATGCTTCCTTTCAGTTAACCTATATTTCTGATAGTTTTCCCAAACAACTTGCAACAATGCAATGAAGGGAGTTGTTTGGTCCAATGGTTAAATAAAAAAAAATAATGCTACCCGAGCTGAAAACATCTAATCCTGGACAAAAGTTTGAAAAGTGTGTGACGATACAGATACTTTAACAATTAAATTTTTCCCAACAATTCACAAGGTTTCCTGCTAAATCCTACCTGAGGGTATCCTGCAAGTTGTTTCCTCTTGAGAGGGCAATGGAGCGGAAGAATCCCTGAACAGCTGGTACTGTGTACAGCAGCAATGTCTTTGACAGCTCCTAAATTGGCACACACAGAATATAGCTATGTTAAATAAAAGCAAAAATCTGCGTTTTCTGGAAATCTAAAATAAAAACAGAAAATGCTGGAAAAATCAGCAGGTCTGCGAGCATATGACCCTTCTTCAGAGCTATGTTAAAGACCATCTTAATGGGTGTGTATATATATCTCCCAAGTGTTGTATCAATATGACATGAAAATAAATCCAAATGTATGTATCAAAATTTTGTTCCTTTTGTTATTTTTAAAATGGACTTTCTGCTGAACCAAAAAAGGCTGCTACAATTTACATGACCAACTTGTGTTTCAAGAACAAGAAAACCCTGCTCTCATTATCATAAAATCTCACACCCAATTGTAAGGACATTATAATCACGAAACCAGGAGACTCGCAGATTGAAACTCACAATGCCTGCAGAGCTGTTAACAGACTCATCTCACACCTGGGGCTGTCCAGGTCCATTTCAAAAGGGGACCATTGAGGGGACAATGGACATCATTTGCATCTTGATACGCTTCCCCTCTAGCAGAGTCAGAAGATCTGCTTAGACAATGGCTTCCTGACACAAGACCCTCAATATTAATGGTAACTCTTTCAAAAGCTAATGGCTGAGACATTATCAGTCCTGAAATCAAAGGCAATTCCAGGCACTGGATAAAACATTCATTTTGAAATCATGGTGAAGAAAGATTGCATGACTCCAGTGACCATTCTGAAATTTCTATATTGCTTTGAGAACAAAGAAATTTTCAGTCTGAAGGTAAACCACCAAGAAGCAGAATCCCAGGCTAAACAACAGCCAGCTCCTCAAAGCCAGTCTCAGCTTGAGGATTTCCTACCGTTGCCTGCAGAACTGACCTACTTCATCCTATGGCATCAGCACTAACTGTAAAGAGAACTCTACAGCCCTGGTCTCCAAACAGCTGGACTCAAGCTCCTACATGAAAGAGCTCCACATTGGTCCCTGATAATCACGTGAAGTAATATTCATTTATGGACTTCTTGTACGGTTATCCTTGATTTGTAATGTTCTAGGTGTAACATAAGCGGCTTCCTTGTGGTGCACTTGACAAAGGAAGGTTCAGACGTGGAGATAACTTCAACACGTTTATTAAACTATTTACACTTCTATTACTCGGGTTCGACACTACTGCTAATCCTACTATAGCTACCCAGACTGACTAACCAGTTGCTGCAATCCACGTGGTGGGAGTGATATTGAATCAACCCTGTGTCTCTACTCACTGATTGTCTCCACTGGAAAGAGGCAGATCATGTGTGTGGTGTCCTTTATATATGGGTTGGTGTAATGCCCTCCTGTGGTCGTGTCACCTTCTTGTGTATCGTGAATGTCCATTGGTCGTGTCCTATCTAACTGATCTATTGGTTGAGTGTGTGTGTGTGATGTCTCTGGTACTCCCTCTAGTGTCTAGTTAGTCTACATGCATTTACATTGATGCACATCACCACAATCCTTAGTGGCAAATGTTGTTTTTTCTATCCCACTCCCCTTACGGAGTATGTGTAATGGAGTGGGATGCTGCAAACACTCTTCCCCGGGTTTTGAATGTGAATAAACTAACTTCCGTGTTAATCATAATGTGAGTTTGCTGCGAGTTCTTAGTAAATTGGATCACACAAACTGAGAGATTGGGGAAAGGCATCACAGTTTACTTTAAAAAGAATTCAAAACTCATTCTGCTAATGGACAGAGAGTGCGAGGAAAGAAGTTCAGTTTGTCCATCTCTCTCTTCTCCAGAACACGAGGAGAAAGTGCTAGTTGTATAATATCCAAATTATTTTTTTAAAATCAGATTCTATTATGTCCCTTTCCTTATCATTAAAGTTGTGTTTACAAATCTGCAGCACAGTTAACTCCACAGTAATGATGATTAACGGAAGTGGCTTATATTCACTGAAAACAGCCAGCAAGAGGATGCAGTCTTTCTCATTAGTATTCTGACTTAAAACTATGGAATAATTTCATCAGGGCTTTTGCTAGAATAAGAATTTGCATTACAATGTAAAATACTGAGGATGCTGGAAAGTTGAAATAGAAACTTATGTCTGAGGAGAGGGTTTCTATCAGGTAACTTTTCAGGTCAATGGCCTCATCATGAAGATTCTGATGAAAGGTTGTTGACCTGAAATATTAACTCTGTTTCGCGCTCCACAGATGCTGCCTGACCAACTAAGTATTTTCCACATTTTCTGTTCTTACTCCAGTGCAGTAGTTAAGCATTACTCATTGTCAGAGGTTTTGTCATTAGAAGACATGCTAAATCAGAGTCCTCTCCGCTCATAGGTGGGTAACAAAGACTGTAGGCACTGTTAAGAAAGATTGAGAGTTCTTTCAGTATCTTTTATCAATACTGTCCCTCAACTATCACCACTAAAAAAAACCAGAAACCGTTAAACTGATCATTTAATTGCTCTCTGTGGAGCATTTGTGAAGTAGGGAAGCTACTGCATTTACCTACAGCCGATGCACTTCAAAAAGAACCTCACTGGGTGAATTGCTTTGAGATGCTTTGATGTTGTGATAAGGCATCATCCAAACATATTGCTCTTTTTAGAAATTGGCTGGTATCAACAACATTATTTTTTTAGCAGATCGTGCCCACAATCATAGAGGAGGTTTAATATCCTGCTGTCCTAGAACTTAGTATTTTGAACAAGCGAAAGTTGAATTTCCTTACATTAAGAAATAGATTTTACCTCATTAACTTTTTTCTGCATTGGCGATGGTACAGGGCTGTTTTCATTGCTATCGCCCTCACTCTCACTGTTACTAGCTTCACTGTTTGCACTGGCACCACTGGCGTGTCTCAGTTTCTTTTTCTCATCACCACCTTGATTCTGATGTTTGTAGTGGAGGACAGCCTCAAAGTTCATCACAGCCCAGGCGTGCCATGCCTAAGAAGACAACAGGAATAAACAATCCAAATTTATATAAAACTAAATCAATGGCTCCTGTGGAATTTTTTTTAGAACCAACACACCTTTTGGCCTGTAACTTGGAATATTCAAAACTTTTATGCAATATGAATCTCAGCAACTGAAGAGATCAAAAGCTCATTTGTTTTGTTGATAAAACTGCAGATTGATCCTTCTCTCTTGATCATAGAATCGCTACAGTGCAGAGGAGACCATTCGATCCATCGAGTCTGCACCAACTCTCTGAAAGATCACCCTATCTATGTCCTCGGCCTATCCCTGTAACCCCACCCAACCTTTAAATACTATGGGGCAATTTAGCAAGGCCAATCCACCTAACCTGCACATCTTTGGACTGTGGGAGGAAACTGGGGCACCTGGAGAAAACCCACGCAGACACGGGGATAATGTGCAAATTCCACACAGTCACCTAAGGCCAGAATCAAACCCAGGTCATTGGTGATGTGATGTAGCAGTGCTAACCACTGTGCCACTGCTCCATTCCATGCTCTCACCTGGCATGGTTCCACAGATTTAGGTAGCCGCTGAAATTTCATCCAAATGGACATTCTTCAAATCTGAAGTGAGGCAGTGACTGTCAAAAGCATCTGTAGTGCAAAAGGTTTTACAACAGAGAAATGTCTTCACCTGACACCCACATGTTTACTTTCCAGCAAGGACTCATTGGCAAAAATTGGGAGCAGGAGACCAAGTGGTTTTTACTTCCCTAACTCTGGGGCAAAGGGAAGTAAGACTTGTGGCCAGGTAGTATATAAATTACAAAAGATGAACACGAGGAAAATCTTTGATATGCAACAAAAGTGGCTAGGATCTGTAATGCATGCCCGAGAGTGTGGTGGAGGCAGACACAATCATGGCTCTCAAAGGCGAATTGGGTCATTATCTAAAGAAGTAAAATCTGCAGGGCTACGGGGAAAAGGCAGGTGAGTGACATTCGGTGAATTGCTCTTGCAGAGAACCCATAGAGATATGAAGGGCTGGGCCGAATGGCCTCCTTCTGCACTGTATATCTATGTTCTATTATGAATGGTCTTCAACCATGTTGTAACCATTCCCTGATTCTATGCATCAAAATAAGGTTAAGAAAGCAACAGCTTTAGATTTTGTTTGAGCTTACCTTGTACCAGTTTCGATCGTGTTCTGTTGCAGCACTGTAGTACTGAAGGACCTTGGGAATGGTGCTCTCATTGATTCCCTGAAGGCTTAGCTGCCATTCACCCAGCTTCAGAAAACATCTGCAGACAAACATTACACATTTACCATGATGAAATGATCTCTTTGAGGGACAATTTCTGTTTTTTATAAGGGTCAACTGTAATCTATTTTTTTCCATTTCCCTGCCCTTCTTAGTTACCACTTTGTTGGTGGCTGAGAGATCAACGCATCTTTGTGTGAACTTACAGAACCGGCCATCAAGCACCTCTCTATTCTAATCCCATTTTCCAGCACTTGCCCCGTAGGGGTGTTTCAAGTGCTCATCTTAAATGTTGAGGGTTCCCATCTCTACCACTCAGTAAGGCAGTGCATTCTCGATTCCTACCATGCCCCCCGCCCCTGTATGTACAGTACTATTGTCCAAGTCCCCAGTTTCCACTGTCACTACCTAGGATTTCTCCAGCTGGCTCTGCTTCCCCTCCACTCACATCCTCAGTCATAGAATCACAGAATTTACTGTACAGAAGGAGGCCATTCAGCCTATCGAGTCTGCACCGGCCCTTGGAAAGAGCATCCTACCTAAGCCCACACCTCCACCCTAACCCTGAAACCCCACCAAAGCCTTTTGGACACTTGGGCAATTTAGACATTCTCCCAGTGTCTGCGTGGGTTTACCCCCGACAACGTAAAGAGGGTGGGTGAATTGGCCACGCTAAATTGCCCCTTAATTGGAAAAAGAAATTGGGTACTATAAATTCATCTCCCCCACCCACCCGCCCCCGCTTCCAAGGAAGCATGGAAGCCCTCAAACATTCTTCCACCGCTCCCCGCACCAACTAACCCATGCCACTAGATGGAGCCTGGTCACTCAAAATGAGGCAGCTGATAATTGTTTTTGCATTTCTAAGCAATTTATTTTATACTTTTTAAATTTTGACTTATGAATGTAGCCATTTAAGAATGTACAGTGTTTATACTTACGCTTTAATTTTTCGTTCTGACAAGTTAGCTCCGAACTACACTTTATAGATTGATTGTAAAGGGAAAATCGGATTTGCTTAACATTATTCATTCAAAGGTGCACTTTTCAGGAACGGAATCATAATATTAAGCGGCCTGCTGTAAATTTTATCAGTCAGGTCCCTGAGGTCAGTGAATGCTAAGCTCAGAATTCAAAGCTGTTTTGTTGTAGTCTGTTACTTTGAAGTGCGAAACACTCTCAAAAGGAGTAGAAATTGCAGTCACTATCCTATATATCTGGACACTGAATTATTAAAATGACAAAACAAGCAATAAATCTATCTCTAAGAAGCAAAAAGCTGATAAGGGCAGATTAGAAATACAACTTTAAGTATTGTCTGGAATATCCCTTTAACCCCGTCATAACCACTGCTCCAAAGAAAAGTGCAAAATGTGTCATTCAGCTCATTGGATGGAACTCAATCTTCTGGCACTCCAAGTACCGGTTAGTTGTTTTAAACATCTCTAATCTACTAATTTATCTGGCAGGTTCCAAATATGCTCATGCTTTGGAATCAGAAGTATGGATAATGTGTTAAATGTGTGGAAGCCAGCAGATGCAGGCATAAGGTTATCCCGTTTTAACATAACAAAAATGTTCTCAAAGGAAAGTCAGGTGCAAGCATCAATATGATTGACAGGTGACTCATGAATAAACATGAATGCTTTAATAATTATTTAAAAAGTGAAAGCCTGTGTGTGCTGTTTGTCTAATTTTACCCAAATCCTGCACTATGTATTCTCAATAGGATGTGTTGGTTCTGTTAAGTTAGTGTGGGATGGTATTTGGGGAGTGCTTTGAATGTGCTCAGGTTTATGGAGGGAAGCAATATTCTAATTGTTGCCGAAAGAATATTTTGTAACTCATTGTCGTGGATTTATTGACTGTGCACAGTAGGAGTTGTTAAAGGCTCGATCAAGTTCCCTCCCAATGGCTCAGCAAGCAAATAAAGCAGAAGCTGCATCACTGAACAATGCTGACCAGGAAAATACCAGGTTTAAAATGTTGAATTAACTGATCACAGCCAACTGGGGTGGAGAGGGGAGCAGATGGTTGGGGATCTTACACTGGCTCTTGCTATTCCAGGATAGGGAGGATGGCAGAATTCTCATTATTTAAAAAATGACTCCGGATATACACTTGAAGGTCTGGTAACGAGAGGATCACGATTAGTTGTGAACATGTTGATGTCATTGACTGCCACATGGGGAAAGGGCCATTTAGATGAGCATAAGAACTAGGAGCAGGAGTAGGCCATCTGGCCCCTCGAGCCTGCTCCGCCATTCAATGTGATCATGGCTGATCTTTTGTGGACTCAGCTCCACTTTCTGGCCTGAACACCATAACCCTTAATCCCTTTATTCTTCAAAAAACTATCTATCTTTATCTTAAAAACATTTAATGAAGGAGCCTCTACTGCTTCACTGGCCAAGGAATTCCATAGATTCACAACCCTTTGGGTGAAGATGTTCCTCCGAAACTCAGTCCTAAATCTACTTCCCCTTATTTTGAGGCTATGCCCCCTAGTTCTGCTTTCACCCGCCAGTGGAAACAACCTGCCCGCATCTATCCTATCTATTCCCTTCATGATTTTATATGTTTCTATAAGATCCCCCCTCATCCTTCTAAATTCCAACGAGTACAGTCCCAGTCTACTCAACCTCTCCTTGTAATCCAACCCCTTCAGCTCTGGGATTAACCTAGTGAATATCTCCTCTGCACACCCTCCAGTGCCAGTACGCCCTTTCTCAAGTAAGGAGACCAAAACTGAACACAATACTCCAGGTGTGGCCTCAGTAACACCTTATACAATTGCGGCATAAGCTCCCTAGTCTTAAACTCCATCCCTCTAGCAATGAAGGACAAATTCCATTTGCCTTCTTAATCACCTGTTGCACCTGTAAACCAACTTTTTGCGACTCATGCACTAACACACACAGGTCTCTCTGCACAGCAGCATGTTTTAATATTTTATCATTTAAATAATAATCCCTTTTGCTGTTATTCCTACCAAAATGGATAACCTCACATTTGTCAACATTGTATTCCATCTGCCAGACCCTAGCCCATTCACTTAACCTATCCAAATCCCTCTGCAGACATCCAGTATCCTTTGCACTTTTTGCTTTACCACTCATCTTAGTGTCGTCTGCAAATGTGGACACATTGCCCTTGGTCCCCAACTCCAAATCATCTATGTAAATTGTGAACAATTGTGGGCCCAACACTGATCCCTGAGGGACACCATGAAGACATGCAGGACTAGCTGTGCTTGTGAAATTGTCTCCAACATGAGTCACTACTTTCTGTAAGGAGAAGAAAGTGAAATGTTTTGAAACCAATGGGTAACTTAATGAACTTACTTTAACACTAAAGTGATAACACCATCTTGACAATTGCTTTGATAGTTAAAAGCATATGGTATATTTTGAAAGCTTAAGAGTAAGCTTCCAAGGCAAGAAATTCAGAATGATTCAACCTCTATCTTTTTTGATTACACTGCGCCATGGAAACTTCTAAAATTGATTTCATTCTCAAGACGGTTTTAAAAGAAATAACATACTCATTAAATGATTGTACTGAACCTGGAAATGGTCCATATGCAATGACAAAGATAAATTTTCAGCTGTTAGTGATATGTAATTTAATATATTAGAAAATTAGTTGGAAAACCACAACCTTAATTTGATGAAAATGAACTTTTGCACAGTCATTTTCCACTGGCTGAGATCCATGCTTTCATGAACTGGACCCAAAAAGTGCAATTAACAGGACCGGTCTTATCTTGGGGTATTTAGATAAGCAAGCTAAAAACAAAAGACATAGGATGGGATTCTTTGGCCTTGCCCACCCGGCAACCAGAAATTCCCACCCGAGGAGCAGAGTTTCAATTCTGATACAAGATTACAGACCCAAAACTGTTTCACCTCTCTACGCAAACATTGGTGATGCAACTCCTGCCCTATTACTTCTGCTCTTCTCACTACCACAGCCCCAACTACTGTCCACTTCTTTACAGCCTTCTTGGCTCAACATTAAGTTCAATAATTTTAGATGGTAAACCTTTCCCCCATTTCGGTTTGGTGCTTCTTTTGGTTGTTAAGTTTTACTCTCTCATTTCCTTCACTTTATTTTCAGATGGCAGCTCTTCAACAACCTTCCCTTCACACCACCTCTCGACACTTGAGCTGTTTCTTTATTTGTCCCATTACGATTCCCTTTGGCATTGTACCATCAAATCTTTTACCGTTTAACCACAGACCTTCCCCATTGATCTTCTTCCCACCCTCTTCCTTTTCACTTGCTCAAAATCAATTACATTTCTACTTTCACAGTCTCAATGACGGGTCAAAGACCTGAAAAGTTAGTTCTGTTTTCCCCCCCATGGATGTTACCAGACCTGCTGAGTATTTCTAGCATATTCCGTTTCTATTTCATAGTTCAGCATTTGCAGATTTTCCTTTTGGCTAAATATCGCTTTGTTGTTTTCTTTTTTCGTATTTGTTCGTGGGATGTGGTCACCACAGGCAAGGTTGGCATTTATTGCCCATCCCCAGTTTCCCTTGAGAAGGTGGTGACGAGCTCCTTCTCGAACCCCTGCAGTCTTTGCAGATTTGTAGTTTCTTTCAATTTGATTCTATCCTTAACTTCCTTATTTAACCACAGATGATTGATTCTTCTCAGTCTTTCTTTCTCACTGGAAAAAAACCTTTGAAAGTTGTTAAGTGTTGCCTTAAATATCTGCCACGACATCTCTACTGTCCTATTTTTTTAACTTAGTTCCCCAGTTCACTTTAGCTAGCTCTGCCTTCATGCTCTTATACTTACCTCTGTTTAAGTTTAAAACACTAGTCTCAGGACCCACAATTCTCTCCTTCAATCTGAACCTGAAATTCTATCATGTTATGATCCCTGTCACCTAGAGGCCTTGTTACCATGATTAATCCTGTTTATTGCACATTATCAGGTCTAGAATAACCTCCTACCTGGTCGGCTCTGGAACATATTTCCCGAAGAAATTGTCCTGAATACATGCTATCAACTCATTTGCCAGGCTACCTTTGCCAATCTGATTTGCTTAAACTACATGCCAATTAAAGTCACATATGATTATTGCTGCATCTTTCTTACACTCCCAATTATTTCTTCCCGTGTACTCAGATCCACAGTGTAACTACTGTTAGGGGGCCTATGAAGTACTTCCACAAGTAACCTCTTACAGTTCCTGTTTCTTACCTCAATCCAAACTGATTCTATATCTTGCTCTTTCAATCTCAGCTCATCTCACTACTGTACTAAAGGCACCCTTAATTAACAGAGCTACCCCATTACTTTCTCCTGGCTTCCTGCCTTTTTGAAATGTGAAATATCCTTAAATATTCAGGCCCCAGCCTAGGCCATCTTGCAACCTACACCACATGGCTGCAGCGGTTCGAGAAGGAGCTCGTCACCACCTTCTCAAGGGAAACTGGGGATGGACAATAAATGCCAACCTTGCCTGTGGTGACCACATCCCACAAACAAATATGCAAAAAGAAAACAACACAGCGATACTTATCCAAACACAAAATCTGCAAATGCTGAAACTATGAAATAGAAACAGAGTATTCTAGAAATACTCAGCAGGTCTGTTAACATCCATAGGGGGAGAAACAGAACTAACCTTTCTGGTCTTTGACCCGTCATCGGAACTGGGAAAGTAGAAATGCAATTGATTTTGAGCAAGTGAAAAGGGTGAGAGTGGGAAGATGATCTGTGAATAAATAGTAAGTAGGTCAGATTATTGATCAGATTTTAAGAATCAGCAAAGAATAACTGCAAAAATATGAAGAAAGTAGAGATGCGAGGAAGCTAGCTAGTAATATAAAAGCATATTGTATGATTTTCTACATGTATTTAAATAGGAAAAGACCGAGTCTGGGAAATTGATTATACGAAGATACGAATTCGGAACAAACAAAAGTGGGCCACTCTGCCCCTCAAATCTGCTCCGCCATTCAAGAAGATCATGGCTGATCTAATTAAACCTCAACTTCACATTAAGAATCTATCTACTACTACCTTAAAGATATTCAAAGATTCTGACTCAATCACCTTTTGAGGAAGAGAATTCCAAAGTCTCACAACCCTCAGATAATATTTTTCCTCATCTCGGTCTTAAATGGTCGAACCCCTAGTTCTAGATTCTCACACAAGAGGAAATATCCTTTCCACATCCACCATGTCAAGTCCCCTCAGGATCTTATATGTTTCAATTAAGTCACCTCTTATTCTTCTAAATTCCAGTGGATACACGCCTAACCCGTCCAACCTTTCCTCATAAGGCAACCAGTCCATTCCTGGTATCAATTTAGTAAACCTTCCCTGAACTGAATAATGGAAATCAATGTAGGTGACAGAGAAAACTTCCCAAAGGCACTTGAAAATCAAGAGGTGAAAGTGAGGGAGGAATGTAACCACCATCACTAGGGAAAAGGTGCTGGGAAAACTATTAAACCCGACAGAGTCCCCAGGACATGCACTGGTCTTAAAAGAAGTGGCAGCAGCGATAGTAAATGCATTGGTTATAATCTTCAAAAAGTCCTTAGGTTCTGCAATGTTCCCAGTTGGAAAACAGCAAATGTAACACCATTGCTCAAGAAAGAAGTGAGACAGAAAGCAGGACAGTACAGGCCAGTTAGTCAAACATCTGTCATAGGCAAATTGTTAGAATCATTGTTTCTTTTTCTTTATTCGTTTTTGGGATTTGGACGTCGCAGGCAAGGCCACCGTTTGTTGCCCGTCTCTAATAGCCCTCAAACTGAGTGGCATTTTAAGTGTCAACCACATTGCTGTGGATCAGGAGTCACATGTAGACTGGGTAAGGACAGCAGATTTCCTTACCCAAGGGACAAAAGTGAACCAGATAGGTTTTTATGACAATTGACAATGGTTTCATGGTCATTATTAGACTTTTAATTCCAGATTATTTATTGAATTCAAATTTCACCATCTGCCATGGTGGGATTTGAACTCAGGTCCCCAGAACATTACCCAGGGTGTTCAGTGACAATACCACTATGCCACCACCTCCCCAGGAAGTTCTAGCACATAGAACAGCACAGCACAGTACAGGCCCTTCGGCTCACGATGTTGTGCCAACCATTTATCCTAATCTAAGATCAACCCATCCTCTACCCCTTCAATTTACTGCTGTCCATGTGCCTGTCCAAGAGTCGCTTAAATGTCCCTAATGACTCTGACTCCACCGCCTCCGCTGGCAGTGTATTCCACGCACCCACCACTCTCTGTGTAAAGAACCTTCCTCCAATCACCTTAAAACTATGACCCCTCGTGACAGCCATTTCTGCCCTGGGGAAAAGTCTCTGGCTATCCACTCTATCCATGCCTCTCATCACCTTGTACACCTCTATCAAGTCACCTCTCTTCCTTCTTCGCTCCAGTGAGAAAAGCCCCAGCTCCCTCAACCTTTCTCCGTAAGACATGCCCTCCTGTCCAGGCAGCACCCTGGTAAATCTCCTCTGCACCCTCTCCAAAGCATCCACTTCCTTCCTATAATGAGGCGAACAGAACTGGACACAATATTCCAAGTGTGTTTGAATCAGGGTTTTATAAAGCTGCAGCAAAACCTCGCGGCTCTTAAACTCAATCCCCCTGTTAATGAAAGCCAACAGCTTCTAAACAACCCTATCAACCTGAGTGGCAACTTAGAGAGATCAATGTACGTGGACCCCAAGACCTCTCTGTTCCTCCACACTTCCAAGAATCCTGCCTTTAACCCTGTATTCAGCATTCAAATTCGACCTTCCAAAATGAATCACTTCACATTTATCTTGGTTGAACTCGATCTGCCATTTCTCAGCCCAACTCTGCATCCTGTCAACGTCCTATTGTAACCTGCAACAGCCCTCGGCACTATCTACAACTCCACCAACCTTCGTGCTGTCGGCAAACTTACTAACTCACCCTTGAACTTCCTCATCCAAGTGATTTATAAAAACCACAAAGAGCAGAGGTCCCAGAACAGATCCCTACGGGACACCACTGGTCACCGACCTCCAGGCAGAATACTTTCCATCCACTACCACTCGCTGTCTTCTTTTGGCCAGCCAATTCTGTATCCGGACAGCCAAATTTCCCTGTATTCCATGCCCCCTAACCTTCTGAATGAGCCTACCATGGGGTACCTTATCAAATGCCTTACTGAAATTCATATACATCGCATCCACTGCCCGACCTTCATCAATGTGTCTCGTCACATCCTCAAAGAATTGAATGAGGCTTGTGAGGCATGACCTGCCCCTCACAAAGCCATGCTGACTATCTTTAATCAAATTATGTTTTTCTAAATAATCATAAATCCTATCTCTCAGAATCCTTTCCAATATTTTGCTCACCACAGACGCAAGACTGGCTGGTCTGCAATTCACAGGGATTCCCCTATTCCCTTTCTTGGACATTTTCCTCCCTCCAATCATCCGGTACTACTCCAGTGGAGAGTAAGGACACAAAGATCATCACCAACGGCGCAGCAATCTCCTCCCTCGCTTCCCGTAGTAACCTTGGGTATATCCCGTCAGGCCCAGGGGACTTATCTATCCTGATGCTCTTCAAAATTTCCACCACATCCTCCTTCTTAATATCAACCTGTTTTGAGTCTATTAACCTGATTCACGCCGTTCTTATGAGCAACAAGGTCCCTCTCTCTAGTGAATACTAAAGCAAAATATTCATTTAGGGCCGCCCCTATCTCCTCAGACTCTAGGCACAAGTTCCCTCCACTATCGCTGATCGGCCCTACTCTCACTCTGATCATCCTCTTATTTCTCACGTAAGTGTAGAACGCCTTGGGGTTTTCCCTAATGCTTCCCACCAGAACATTTTCATGCCCCATCTAGCTCTCCTAAGTCCATTTTTGAGTTCCTTCCGGGCTATCTTGTAACCCTCTAGAGCCAAGTCAGATCCTTGCTTCCTCAACCTTACGTAGGCTTCCTTCTTCCTCTTGACTAGAAGTTCAATTTCTCTTGTCATTCAAGGCTCCTTCACTTTACCATTCCTTCCTCGTCTCAGTGGGTCAAAACTATCCAGCACTCGCAGCAAGTACTCCTTAAACAACACCCACATTACTGTTGTGCATTTCCCCAAGGACAACTGTTCCCACTTTATCATCATAGATTATCATAGAATTTACAGTGCAGAAGGAGGCCATTCGGCCCATCGGGTCTGCACTGGCTCTTGGAAAGAGCACCCTAGCCAAGGTCAACACCTCCATTCTATCCCCATAACCCAGTAACCTCACCCAACACTAAGGGCAATTTTGGACACTAAGGGCAATTTATCATGGCCAATCCACCTAACCTGCGCATCTTTGGACTGTGGGAGGGCACCGGAGCACCCGGAGGAAACCCACGCACACACGGGGAGGATGTGCGGACTCCACACAGACAGTGACCCAAGCCGAAATCGAACCTGGGACCCTGGAGCTGTGAAGCAATTGTGCTATCCACAATGCTACCGTGCTGCCCCCAATAGCTTTTTATTGTCACAAGTATGAAGTTACTGTGAAAAGCCCCTAGTCGCCATATTCCAGTGCCTGTTCGGGTAAGCCGGTACGGGAATTGAACCCACTCTGCTGGCCTTGTTCTGCATTACAAACCAGCTGTCTAGCCCACTGAGCTAAACCGGCCCAGCTCCTCAGCTCCTGCCTAATAGCAGGATAATTGCCCCTCCCCCAATTAAATACCTTCCCATACTGTCTGTTCCTATCCCTTTCCATTACTATCTATGGTAAAGGTCAAGGAGTTGTGGTCACTGTCACCAAAATGCTCTCCCACCGAGACATCTGACACCTGGCCTGGTTTGTTGCCAAGCACCAAATCCAATGTGGCCTCCCCCCTAGTTGGCTGATCTACATATTCAGTCAGGAATTCTTCCTGTACACACCTGACAAAATCTGCTCCATCCAAACCATTTGCACTAAGGAGGTTCCAGTCAATATTAGGGAAGTTGAAGTCACCCATGACAACAACTCTGTTACTTCTGCATCTTTCCTCCATCTCCCTGCTGCTATTGTGAGGTCTATAGAAACTCCCTATGAAGTAACTGCTCCTTTCTTGTTTCTGATTTCCACCCATACTAACTCAGTAGACAAACCCTCCTCGACTATAGCAGGATTCTTCAAAAATTATAATGGGATCAGGCAGGCAATGTGTTTTTGGGAAATGGAATAATGTTTAGCTAATATTTTTCTCAGAGGGTCGGCAGTCTGTGGAATTCTCTTCCCCAGAAAGAATTGCAGGCTGGATAGTTTAATTTATTCAAGATCGAGTTAGATGAATTATTGATAGACAAGGAAGCGTTATGGGTGGTAGGCAGGAAGTGGAGAAAAGACTACAACCAGATCAGCCATGATCTCATCGAATGGCCAGCTCCTGTTCCGAGGTCCTATGTTTCTGCATCCCTAGGCACACCTACAAGAGTGTTTTGAGGATCTGGACCCAGCAACATGAAGGAATAGCGTATAGTTCCTAGTCAGGACAGTGTGCAACTTGGAGGGGAAACTGCAGGTGGTTCCCACGAGTCTGCTGCCCTTGTTTTTTGTGTGGTAGAGGTCACAGGTTTGGAAAATGCAGTCAAGGGAGCTATGGCGAGTTGCTGAATTGCTACTTGTAGTCAGTACACACTGTTGCCACAATGCCCTGATCCTGGAGGCTGTGAACTTTTAAGGTGGTGGATGGGGTGCTGTTCAAATGAGCTGCTTTTGCCCTGGATGGTGTCAAGTTTCTAGTGTTGTTGGAGCTGCATTCATCTGGCCAAATGGAGAGTATTCCATCACACTCTTGAATTGTGCCTTGTAGATGGTGGACAGGCTTTGAGGAGTCAGGAAGTGATCTGTTCCTAGTAGAATTCCCAGTCTCTCAACTGTTCTTGTTGTATTTATGCGAGTGGTCAAGTTAAGTTTCAGGTCAATGGTACCCCTGGGATGTTCAGGACAGGTTGTCGAGAAATTGTGCAAATAGAACAGCAATTGCTACAACCTTTACTATGTATTATATTCCAATTGTTTAACTGTCAGCTTGGTCCATGCGGTAGCACTCTTATCTTTTTTGAAAGGGTGGGGTTTCAAGCTTTACTCTTGCATTTGCCATAGTCAGGTCTGTCATTTAGGGTGGTACTGAGGCTGTACTGCATTTACCAGAGGTGCTGTCCTTTTGCATGAGCTATTAGCCCCATCTTCTGCTATCCATCTATTGCGATGTTATTTTAACAATTTATTCACACAACTCAATTGTAATAAGATCCACTTACAATGTCAGATTGCTACGTTGTGTTAAAAACGTTAAAAAGATTTAACAGAGTGGGTATGGAGAAACTATTTCCTCTGCTGGCAAAATCATGAACACAGTGATATGATCTTAAAATTAGAGCTAGACCGTTCAAAAGAATAAAAAAACACATTTTCACACAAAGGGGAATAGGAATTTGCCACTCTCCACCTCCCCAAAGGCTGTTGATGCTCGGACAATTGGAGCTTTCAAGGCTGAGTTAGGTAAGAGTATCAAGGGATACAGAGCTAAAATAGCAGAGAGAGAGAAGACAAACAGCGATTATTCAGAGAGGGACCATGTGCAAATTGTTAAGTGCAGGCATTTTAATTTTATTTCCATACAGCAAAGCAGGAATTTAAAATACAGGCCAAGTATTTCAGTGATGTTTAATGAAACTTGGTAGTTTACAGACCAACATAAAAAGCAAAACAAAAAGCCCTTTAACTTTATGATGAACATAGAAAAGAAGTGAACAAACAAGTGTTGTATGTAGCTGGAGCCTGAATTATGTCCATATTAAAAATGTGCTATGGAATGCCTTGTAGATTTTGTTTTAGTGCGCTTGAAATAGGGAAGAAATCTTGGGGCAGTATTTCTCAGTAATAAATCTGGAAACTTACAACCCTAAACATTTCACAGCAAGCTCAGGCTGACTCGTTGGGAACTCTGGGGCAAAAGTCACAAAACCTCAGTTTTAGTTTTGCTTTCCTTCAAATTTCCTTCAGTATTTGCATACTCTACACTCTTGGAGCAAAAGGAATTCTGGCCTTCACAAAAGTACAAAGTTATCCTCTGCTGAAAATAAAACATACTGTTAGAGCTTTGATAACTTCTAGAAACACATTGCTAATAGTTTGTGGGACTTTACAAACAAAAGAAAGTTACAGATTTTCCTGTTTTTTCTCCCAGTTCGTCATAGAATTTACAGGGCAGAAGGAGGCCATTCGGCCCATCGAGTCTGCACCAGCTCTTGGAAAGAGCACCCTACTTAAACTCACGCCTCAACCTATCGCCGGAACCCAGTAACCATACTTAACCTTTTTTGGACACTACAGGCAATTTTATCATGGCCAATCCACCCAACCTGCACATCTTTGGACTGTGGGAGGAAACCGGAGCACCCGGAGGAAACCCACACAGACACGGGGAGAATGTACAGACTCTGCACAGACAGTGACCCAAGCCAAAATCGAACCTGGGACCCTGGAGCTGTGAAGCAGCTGTGCTAACCACTTGTGCTACCGTGCTGCACCCCTTTAGCCTGTGGAATATGCTGGTATCTGGTTCCAGCATAAAATATTCACATAACTTTGTGTCTACTATATTTTAATAAAGTAGTGCTAATTTTAAATAACAAAGCGGGAATTAAACTAATACCTACAGTTTCATTGGGTCACCAGGGAGCAAGCAGAAGCCAGAAAAGAACTGTCACCAAAACATGCATTCCATAACATCTTCAGTATACTCAGGGCATCACCAAGTGTTTCATGTCAATTTAGGGGGCACAGTAGCACAATGGTTAGCATTGTTGCTCCTGCCAGTGCCTGCGTGGGTTTCCTCCGGGCACTCCGGTTTCCTCCCACAAGTCCCGAAAGACGTGCTGGTTGGGTGAATTGGACATTCTGATTTCTCCCTCTGTGCACCCGGACAGGCGCCGGAGTATGGCGACTAGGGGCTTTTCACACTAACTTCATTGCAGTGTTAATGTAAGCCTACTTGTGACAATAATAAAGATTATTATTATGATTTTAAAATGCAGTTGCATTTTTTGTAAGCAAATGCACCAGTCATCTTGCAAATTCCCACATACAGTTATGGCAGTGTTGATTGCTTTTGGTGGACCTGGAGGAGGACAGTTGGCAAGAAGCACTCATCCTCTTCAAAATAAAATGCCATGATCTTTTTATGATGAACTTTTATGCCCAAATTGAACAGGTAGACAGGGATATTGGGCTTACCAAAATTCAATGCCTTCAACAATATAACATTTTCTGTGTCAGCCTGGTTCTGGGCATAAGACACAAATGCTAATTGGAAAATATTTACATTTTTGTAGGTCTTTTCATGTAGATACAGACCTTGAAGCAAGTCATAGGGCATAGACTGTTAAAAACACAAGAACAAAGCTGCAGTCTAAATGTTATTTAAAACCATTGGCTGCAGAATGTATAGCTTTTAAGATGGAAACAAACTGTGCACTAGTTTATGTTTATTCACACTTTCAATAATTTGCGAACCCACAAATATTCATAAATATTAATAGACCCATTCCGTCCATGACTATCTGATGCACTTTTGCTTCATCCGGAACAGGGTCCTACACTTAAATATAACTATGCTTAACACAGGATAACAAAAACTACACATCAGCAAAACCAATCCGATACTTAAGGAAAATATCTGCTTTTGACTGATTTGTGACCGTCTCTCTTCCCCCCTCAAATGCCTCCTCACAACACCAGAGCATGAGAAATGTGGAACTTGCTGCAATGTGGACTAACTGAAGCAGATAGAACTGAAGCATTTAAGAGTGGCATTGATGCACACATGAAGAATGTTATGGGCCAGGGAGTAGAGAACCCCCAAAGTGTATCATGGAGTTCACCTGACCCACAACTTTTAATAGATTGTGGTATGGGGAGCACACGGCCCACTCTACAGGTGTGGTAGTTCAGAAATGGAAAAGTATTTTTTAAAACAAAACAATGTTTATTCTATGAACTCACGTCAACCTTTTTAAAACATACAGGGAACATCTTAGCAACCATCAATTCAAATTCAACCCCCAAAGAATACAACACTAAGTAATCCTTAATAACTTCCCAAACAACATCCAGAAGACAAAAGAAAAAACCTTTTAACAGAAGCACACTAGGTTCACATTCACTACTGAGAACATTTATAATTCTGAATTCACCAAATGATCAAGAGATAGTCATTTCATGGCAGAGAGATCAACAGTACACCTGCTCTGTCTGGCTTCAGCTCCAACACTGAAAACAAAACTAAAACACACCCTGCAGCAAATAGCCTAAAATGAAAGTAAAAAGCTGAGACAGCCCAGCTCCACCCACTGTCTGACATCACTGCAGTAGTAAACACCAATTTCTTAAAGGTACTCT
Source organism: Scyliorhinus torazame (assembly GCF_047496885.1). Lineage (NCBI taxonomy): Eukaryota > Metazoa > Chordata > Chondrichthyes > Carcharhiniformes > Scyliorhinidae > Scyliorhinus > Scyliorhinus torazame. The sequence continues at coordinate 50,118,587 of NC_092722.1, read as the reverse complement.
CACTACAGATATTTATATACACACCCATTTATAAACATCCATTTCTTAAAGGTACTCTCACATGACACCTCCCCCCCAAGAAAAAAAACCCCATCAACTTCAAGATGGTTTCATTTTTCACCTTTTCACTATCCTTTAAGAAATGTACACACTAAATATACTTTTTTGTTTAAAAAGAAAACACACGCAAACAGGTACAATAATTTAGTCAATTTTTGTTCTTCTTCCTCCAACTAAAATCCTTCCTGATTGACAGTCTCTTTGAACAAGAAAGTCTCTGCACGATCCGTCCATTTCTCTACGCCTCGGCATTTCTCTTTTAAAGTCAGATACTTTAGTTCAATCTGATCGCAGAGTCCCTTGTAATTCTCCAACTCAGGAGCATTGGTTATCACAGCTTTCAGGCAGTCAAATGCCTGTTGAAAGTCCGCTGTCCACTGTAATTTTCGACGTTTCTTCAGCAAGTCCATCAGTGGAGCAATCACGCTACAAAACATTTGCACAAATCTTCGATCAAATCCACACATGCCAAAAAGTCGCATTATTTCCCTTCGTTTTGAGGCTATCGGAAACTCCTCAATAACTGTTGATTTCACATCCCGTGTGACCATTCAACTCTGTCCGATTGTATGGCCAAGGAAAGTGACTTGGGGTTTTCCAAATTCACTTTTGGCTAGGTTTACCACCAGACCTGCCTCCTGAAGTCGATCGAATAACTCCAACAGATGTTTTAAATGTTCTTTCCATGTCTGGCTGATCGTCGATGTACACCGCACAATTGGGTAATCCTGAAACAACTTTGTTAGTTAACCGTTGAAACGTGGCTGGTGCATTTTTCATGCCAAATGGCATAACTTTGAATTGGTATATACCATCTGGAATCACAAAAGCTGAAATCTCCTTCGCCCTTTCGGATAAAGGTACCTGCCAGTAACCTTTAAGTAAATCCAGTTTAGAAATAAAAGCGGATTGTCCCACTTTCTCAATGCAATCCTCCAAACGTGGGATAGGATAAGAGTCCGTTCTTGTAACTGCATTAACCTTTCTATAGTCCACACACAACCATTGGGTACCGTCCGGTTTTGGTATCATCACTATGGGTGAGCTCCATTGGCTGCAGCCCACTTCAATTATGCCATTTTTAAGCATACTCTCAATCTCTTTGTTAACCTGTGCCAATTTTAAACGGTTATGTCTGTATGGATGTTGTTTGATTGGAGCAGCATTTCCCACATCTACATCATGTATAGCCATTTTAGTACTTCCCAATTTATCTCCACAAACTTGCCCATGTGATATCAATAACTCTTTCAAGTCAGTCCATTTTTCCTCTGGAAGGTAACTCAACAATTTATCCCGATTTTTACGAACCTCCTCATTTTCCAATTTAATTTGAGATATGTCAAATTCACAGTCATCTGGATTTGGTTTGTCACTTTGGGTTAGAATCATTAAAACCGCCTCCTTTTTCTATCCTTCCCTTTCAAAGTACCTTTTAAGCATATTCACATGCCACACTAGGTGAGTCTTCCTTCTACCTGGTGTATTTACCACATAATTCACCTCACTTCATTTCCTTTCAATCTGATAAGGTCCACAAAACCTTGCTTTTAAAGGTTCACCTACCACTGGTAACAACACTAAAACTTTATCTCCATTGGCGAAACTACGAACTTTGAATTTCTTGTCCGCTACCCGTTTCATCACATTTTGTGCAGCTTTTAAATGTTGTCTAGCCAATTCACCTGCTCTATTTAATCGTTCCCTAAAATTTGACACGTAATCCAATAATGTAAGTTCTGATTTCTCACTCACCAATTTTTCCTTAATCAATTTAAGTGGTCCTTTTAGCTCATGAGCAAAAATTAGTTCAATAGGACTAAATTTGGTTGACTCATTAGGTGCATCCCTAATTGCAAACAGTACGAATGGAATTCCTTTATCCCAATCCTCTGGATAATCGTGACAATAAGCCCTCAACATTGTCTTTAATGTCTGATGCCACCTTTCTAACGCTCCCTGCGATTCTGGATGGTATGCAGTTGATTTAAATTGTTTTATTCCTAAGCTATCCATAACTTCTTTGAATAACTTTGAAGTAAAATTTGATCCTTGATCCGATTGAATTTCTGTGGGTAGTCCATATCTAGTAAAGAATTTAAGTAACTCCTCCACTATCTTTTTAGCTGTAATATTACGTACTGGAATGGCCTCTGGAAACCTAGTAGACACATCCATTATCGTCAAAAGATATTGATTCCCACTTTTTGTTTTCGGAAGCGATCCTACGCAATCAATTAGGACCATTGTAAAAGGTTCCTCAAATGCTGGAATGGGTATTAAGGGTGCTGGTTTTATCACTGCTTGAGGTTTCCCTATCACTTGACATGTGTGACATGATTGACAAAATCTAACTACATCTTTATGTAGTCAAGGCCAATAAAAATGTTTCTGGATTTTAGCTTGAGTTTTCCTTATTCCCAAATGACCTCCCACTGGTACCTGATGTGCAACTCGCAACACCTCCTTTCTATACCCTACCGGCAATACTACTTGATGAACTTCTGCCCACTTTTTCATCCACCTGCATATGTAAAGGTCTCCATTTTCTCATCAAGACATTACTTTTACGGTAATAACACTCTGGTATACTCTCAGATTCCTCTTCCGTGTATGCTTTCTGATACATCCGTTTTATTTCTACATCTTTCTATTGTAACTCCGCCAATTTTCTTGAACTAAAAATATCCGCCTCATCCTCCACCTGTTCTTGTTCTCTTTCAACCATCTGATCAAAAATCATTTCTGATAATTGCACTTCAACTTCATCTTCACTCTTTGATTTCTCCTCTTGTGACCTTTAATATTCGTCCTTCAACACTTCAGTTATCTGATTCTCCACTGGCTTATCAACCACCGTAGGCATCACTCCCAACTACGATCCAGCTATATCATTACCCAAGATAAACTGTATTCCTGGACAAGATAGTTTCTCTATTACTCCTACTACCACTTCACCACTCTTCACTGGACTTTCCAACCTTACCTTATATAATTGAACACTACTCCTCTCACCCTGAATTCCACATACTACCACCATTTCTGGCAACATTCTTCCCAAACTACATAACTCCTCATCTCTTACCATTAAAGATTGACTAGCTCCCGTATCTCTTAAAATTGTGACTTCTTCTTTATCTGCTCTTCCTGGTACACGAGTAAACTTTACCCACACAAGTAAATTCTTTAAAGAGATCTGGCACCTTATCAATCATCTCTTGATCAGGCTGTACAATCTTTTGCACCTCACTTCACTTGGGCTTTCCTTTACCACTTTAATAAACCCCACTGTCTTATCCTGCTTTACCAAATCAGCCTTCCCAGTGCTTTTCTTCAACCACCAACACTGTGACTTTACATGGCTTGGTCTATTACAGTGAAAACATTTTAAACTTTTCATTTCTTTTCCACCCTCCTGGATTTCTTTTTTAATCTGAGGTACACTCTCCCTATTATCTCCCATCAGATCATCTTTATTTTTACCACTTGAGTATTTCTCATGTCCCCAGTTTCTATCCCTCACAGGCTGAAACTGATGTCGGAAATCAAGCTTTGATTTATGAACTAATTCATAATCATCTGCCATTTCTGCTGCCAAGCTCGCAGTTTTAACCCTCTGCTCTTCACATGAGTTCTCACTACACCAGGAATTGAATTTTTAGAGTTCTCACTACATCAGGAATTGAATTTTTAAACTCCTCTAAAAGTATAATTTCTCTGAGAGCTTCATACGTTTGGTCTATTTTCAAAGCCCGGCAGGGCAGCACGGTAGCATAGTGGTTAGCACAATTTCTTCACAGCTCCAGGTTAGATTCCTGGCTTGGGTTACTGTCTGTGCGGAGTCTGCACGTTCTCCCCGTGTGTGCATGGGTTTCCTCCGGGTGCTCCGGTTTCCTCCCACAGTCCAAAGATGTGCAGGTTAGGTGGATTGGCCATGCTAAAAAATTGCCCTTAGTGTTGGGTGGGGTTACTGGGTTATGGGGATAGGGTGGGGGTGTGGGCTTGGGTAGGGTGCTCTTTCCAAGAGCTGGTGCAGACTCGATGGGCCGAATGGCCTCCTTCTGCACTGTAAATTCTATGAAAGCTCTTATCCACCTATCAAAATTCCTGTTTGATCCTTTCAAACTCCATGTATGTTTGACCAAATTCTTTCTTCAAATTTCTAAACCTTTGTCCAAAGGCACTAGTTCATATGCACCTTAAATGGATTTTTCCCCCTCCTCATATGTCCCAGATACCTCCTCCGGTAGTGATGCAAACACTTCACTAGCCCTACCTATCAGCTTTGTTTGAATAAGTAATACCCACATGTCCTGTGGCCATTGCATTTGTTTAGCCAACTTCTCAAATGAAATGGAAAAGGCTTCTACCTCCTTCTCGTCAAACCTTGGTAATGCTAGGACACATTTAAATAGATTCCCACTAAGCCTTCGACTTTGACGCTCTTTCTCAGTATCCTCATCATTATCATCCAACTGTGCGTGTCCCTTTACGTCTGCCAATTTTAACTGATTGTCATGTTTCATGGCCATCTTCTGAAGTTCAAACTCTCTCTCTATCTTTTTCCCTGATCTGTATCTCCCTTTCTCTTTCATTTTGTTCTGCTGGGGCTATTCTTTCTTTTCTCCTTTCTTCTCTCTCCTTTTCTTTTTCCTCCCTCTCTCTTTCTTTTTCCTCTCTCTCTCTTTCTTTTTCCTCTCTATCTCTTTCTATCTCTCGTTTTCCTCTCTCTCGTATTCAAGCTGCTTTAATGCTTTCTCATGTTCCATTTGTTTAATCTGTAACTGAATTTTTGCCATTTCCAATGAGTCAAACTGTATCTCAGGCAACTTTAAATTCTTATCCACTGCCATAATAACCTCATCTTTTTGCATTTTGTCAGGTAATGTCAACTGCAATGTTTTTGCCAAATCTTTTTAAAAAGAATATATTTTATTCAAGATTTTTTGGCCAAAACATAACAGTACACAGTTTTTCTTTTTAACAACAATAAAACAATATAAATAACAGTGGCCAGTTTTAAACAAATAAATAAATAATATATAAACAAAAACTAAATGGCAACTGCCTTATCAAAAATAGTTACTCTCCAAAAGTACAATCTAACAGTCCAATATACATTACCTAAAACAAATGCCTATACATATACAATGACATCCCTGAGAGCCCGCCCGGGTCCTCCCCCCCCCCCCCCCCCCCCCCCCACCTCCCCCCTGGGTTGCTGCTGTTGCCTTCTTTCTTTTCCATTCCCTCTATCGTTCTGTGAGGTAGTTGACGAACGGTTGCCACCGCCTGGTGAACCCCTGAGCCGAACCCCTTAATACGAACTTGATCCGTTCTAGCTTTATAAACCCTGCCATGTCATTTATCCAGGTCTCCACGCCCGGGGGTTTGGCTTCCTTCCACATAAGCAATATCCTGCGCCGGGCTACTAGGGACGCAAAGGCCAAAACATCAGCCTCTCTCGCCTCCTGTACTCCCGGCTCTTCTGCGACCCCGAATATAGCCAACCCCCAGCTTGGCTCGACCCGGACCCCCACCACCTTGGAAAGCACCTTCGCCACCCCCACCCAGAACCCCTGTAGTGCCGGACATGACCAGAACATGTGGGTGTGATTCGCTGGGCTTCTCGAGCATCTCCCATACCTATCCTCTACCCCGAAAAATTTACTGAGCCGTGCTCCAGTCATATGCGCCCTGTGTAAAACCTTAAATTGTATCAAGCTTAGCCTGGCACACGAGGACGACGAGTTTACCCTACGTAGGGCATCAGCCCATAGCCCCTCTTCGATCTCTTCCCCCAACTCTTCCTCCCATTTCCCTTTCAGCTCATCTATCATGATCTCCCCCTCGTCCCTCATTTCCCTATATATATCCGACACCCTACCATCCCCCACCCATGTCTTTGAGATCACTCTATCTTGCACCTCCTGCGTCGGAAGCTGCGGGAATTCCCTCACCTGTTGCCTCGCAAACGCCCTCAGTTGCATATACCTAAACACATTCCCTTGGGGCAACCCATACTTTTCCGTCAGCGCTCCCATACTTGCAAACGTCCCATCCAGGAACAGATCTCTCAGTTGTACTACCCCAGCTCTTTGCCATACTCCAAATTCCCCATCCATTCTCCCCGGAACAAACCGATGGTTATTTCTTATCGGGGACCGCGCCGAGGCTCCCGTCCTTCCCCTATGCCGTCTCCACTGCCCCCAAATTTTTAGTGTCGCCACCACCACTGGGTTTGTGGTGTATTTCTTCGGTGCGAACGGCAACGGTGCCGTCACCATTGCTTGTAGGCTGGTCCCCTTGCAGGACGCCCTCTCCAATCTCTTCCACGCCGCTCCCTCCCCTTCTCCCATCCACTTACACACCATTGACATATTGGCGGCCCAGTAATAATCGTTTAGGCTCGGTAGTGCCAGCCCCCCCCCCTATCTCTACTACGCTGCAAGAACCCCCTCCTCACTCTCGGGGTCTTCCCGGCCCACACAAAGCTCATAATACTTTTCTCAATTCTCTTAAAAAAAGCCTTCGTGACCATCACCGGGAGGCACTGAAACACAAAGAGGAATCTCGGGCGAACCACCATTTTAACCGCCTGCACCCTACCTGCCAGTGACAGGGACACCATGTCCCATCTCTTGAAATCCTCCTCCATCTGTTCCACCAATCGTGTTAAATTAAGCCGGTGTAAGGTTCCCCAATTCTTGGCTATCTGAATCCCTAAGTACCGGAAGTCTCTTGTTACCTTCCTCAGCGGTAAATCCTCTATTTCCCTGCTCTGCTCCCCCGGATGCACCACAAACAACTCACTTTTCCCCATGTTCAATTTGTACCCCGAAAACTCCCCAAGTATCCGCATTATCTCTGGCATCCCCTCCACCGGGTCCGCAACATACAACAACAAATCATCCGCATACAAAGATACCCGGTGTTCTTCTCCTCCCCTAAACACTCCCCTCCACTTCCTGGAACCTCTCAGTGCTATGGCCAGGGGCTCAATCGCCAATGCAAACAATAACGGAGACAGGGGACACCCCTGCCTCGTCCCTCTGTGAAGCCGGAAATAATCAGACCTCCGTCCATTCGTGACCACACTCGCCATCGGGGCCCTATACAGCAACTGTACCCATCCGATATACCCATCTCCAAAGCCAAATCTACTCAGCACCTCCCACAGATAATCCCACTCCACTCTGTCGAATGCTTTCTCAGCATCCATCGCCACCACTATCTCCGCTTCCCCCTCTGGCGGGGGCATCATCATTACCCCGAGCAACCTCCGTATGTTTGTGTTAAGCTGTCTGCCCTTCACAAACCCGGTTTGGTCCTCATGGACCACCCCCGGGACACAGTCCTCTATCCTCGTCGCCATCACCTTGGCCAGAATCTTGGCATCCACGTTTAAAAGGGAAATGGGCCTATAGGACCCGCATTGCAGTGGGTCTTTTTCCTTCTTTAAGAGGAGCGATATCGTTGCCTCTGACATAGTCGGGGGCAGCTGCCCCCTTTCCCTAGCCTCATTAAAGTTTCTCGTCAAAAGCGGGGCCAGCAAGTCCATATACTTCCTATAAAATTCCACCGGGAATCCGTCTGGTCCTGGGGCCTTCCCCGCCTGCATGCTCCCAATCCCTTTCTCTACCTCCTCCATCTCAATCTGTGCTCCCAGTGCCGCCCTCTCCTGTTCCTCCACCTTAGGGAATTCCAGCTGATCCAGAAAGCACATCATTCTCTCCTTCCCTTCCGGGGGCTGAGCTTTACATAATCTTTCGTAGAATGCCTTGAACACTCCATTCACTCTCTCCGCTCCCCGCTCCATCTCTCCCTCCTCATCTCTCACTCCCCCTATCTCCCTCGCTGCTCCCCTCTTCCTCAGTTGGTGGGCCAGCAACCGGCTTGCCTTCTCTCCATATTCGTACTGTACACCCTGTGCCCTCCTCCATTGTGCTTCTGCATTACCCATAGTCAACAAGTCAAATTCTACATGTAGCCTTTGTCTTTCCCTCTACAGTCCCTCCTCCGGTGCCTCCGCATATTGTCTGTCCACCCTCAAAAGTTCTTTCAGCAACCGCTCCCTTTCCCTACCCTCCTCCTTTCCTCCTGATAGATATCAGCTCCCCTCTAACCACTGCCTTCAACGCCTCCGAGACCACTCCCACCTGAACCTCCCCATTGTCATTAAGCTCCAAGTACCTTTCAATACACCCCCTCACCCTTAAACATACCCCCTCATCCGCCAATAATCCCATGTCCATTCTCCAGGGTGGGTGCTGTTCTTTTTCCTCTCCTATCTCCAGGTCCACCCAATGTGGAGCGTGGTCCGAGATAGCTATGGCCGTGTACTCCGTCCCTGTCACCTTCGGGATCAATGCCCTTCCCAAAACAAAAAAGTCTATCCGTGAATATACTTTATGAACATAGGAGAAAAACGAGAACTCCTTACTCCTAGGCCTGCTAAATCTCCAGGGGTCTACTCCTCCCATCTGCTCCATGAAGTCTTTGAGCACCCTAGCTGCAGCCGGCCTCCTCCCGGTTCTGGACCTCGATCTGTCCAGCCCTGGGTCCAGCACCGTATTGAAGTCTCCCCCCATTACCAACTTTCCCGCCTCTAGGTCCGGGATACGTCCCAACATATGCCTCATAAAATTTGCATCATCCCAGTTCGTGGCATATACGTTCACTAGAACCACCGCCTCCCCTTGCAATCTACCACTCACCATCACGTATCTACCCCCACTATCCGCCACTATGGTCTTTGCCTCAAACAGTACCCGTTTCCCTACTAATATAGCCACCCCCCTGTTCTTTGCATCTAACCCCGAATGAAACACCTGCCCCACCCATCCTTTGCATAGTCTGACCTGGTCTATCAGTTTCAAATGCGTCTCCTGCAGCATAACCACATCTGCCTTTAATTTCTTTAGGTGTGCGAGTACCCGTGCCCTTTTAATCGGCCCGTTCAGCCCTCTCACATTCCACGTGATCAGCCGGGTTGGGGGGCTCTTTACCCCCCCACCCCCTTGTCGACTAGCCATCCCCTTTTTTAATCCAGCTCCTCACCCGGTTCCCACGTGCCCGTATATCCCCCCGACGGCGCCCTCCCACCTCGACCACCCCACCCCGTACCAGCTCCCCCTTCTCCCCAGCAGCAGCAACCCAGTTAACCCCCCTCGGGTTAACTGTGGCTGACCTCGGCCCCCACTGTGCGAGGCCCCCTCCTTCCTGCTTCCCTGTTCCCGCCATGATTACCATAGCGCGGGAACAAAGCCCGCATTTCCCACTTGGCCCCGCCCCTAATGACCGGCGCCCACAGTTCCTCATCCTCCCTCCCCCCCAACATGGGGAAGAGAGAAAAGTTACAGGGTCGCAAGATTAACAACTTGAAAAATCATCCCCTCCCCCTTTTTCCCCCCTTCACCCCACGTAATCACCCCACCACTTTGTCCCAAACGTTCTTTTTCTTGTCCGCCTATTCCAGCTTCTCGTCCACAATAAATGTCCACACCTCTTCTGCCGTCTCAAAATAGTGGTGCTTCCCTTGGTGTGTGACCCACAATCTTGCCGGCTGCAACATTCCGAATTTGACCTTCCTTTTGTGAAGCACCGCCTTAGCCCGATTAAAACTTGCCCTCCTTCTCGCCACCTCCGCACTCCAGTCTTGATATACGCGGATCACAGCGTTCTCCCACCTACTACACCGAGTTTTCTTCACCCATCTGAGGACCATCTCTCTGTCATTATAGCGGAGAAATCTCACCACTATGGCTCGAGGTATTTCTCCAGCCCTCGGTCTTCGCACCATAACTCGATAAGCTCCCTCCACCTCCAACGGGCCCTCCGATCCCATTAACGAGTGAAGCATCGTGCTCACATATGCCCCGACGTCCGCCCCTTCTGCGCCTTCGGGAAGACCAAGAATCCTTAAATTCTTCCTCCTCGCATTATTCTCCAGCACCTCCAGCCTTTCCACACACCTTTTGTGTTGTGCCTCGTGCATCTCTGTCTTCACCACCAGGCCCTGTATTTCGTCTTCATTTTCAGCGGCCTTTGCCTTCACGGCCCGAAGCTCCTGCTCCTGGATTTTTTGCTCCTCCTTTAGCCCTTCAATCGCCTGTAATATCGGGGCCAGCAGCTCCTTCTTCATCTCCTTTTTTAGTTCTTTCACACAGCGCCGCAGGAACTCTTGTTGGTCAGGGCCCCATACCAAACGGCCACCTTCCGACGCCATCTTGCTTTGTGCTTGCCTTCCTTGCCGCTGCTCTAGAGGATCCTCTGCAATCCGGCCGCTTTCCTCTCCTTTTTCCATCCGTATCCAGGGGGTATTCCCTTCTGGTTTACCACACAGTGTTTTTAGCCGTTAAAATTGCCGTTGGGGCTCCTATTAAGAGCCCAAAAGTCCGTTCCACCGGGAGCTGCCGAAACGTGCGACTTAGCTGGTTATCGCCGCACCCGGAAGTCGTTTTTGCCAAATCTAACAGTCTGCTTTTAGTCACTGTCCGTAAGGTATTACGTGTGACCGTCTCCACCCCCAAAAACTTCAGAGCCAATGAAAGAGCCATTGTCCACAGCACACTCCCTACTTAAACTAAAATACCACACCTGATAAGCAACCACAATATGCTCACCCCTCACTGTCTTAGATAGATAGACTTTTATCCCCCTCGAGCCCCCAATTTGTTATGGGCCAGGGTTTAGAGAACCCCAAAGTGTATCATGGAGTTCACCTGACCCAAAACTTTTAATAGATTGCGGTATGGGGAGCACATGGCCCACTCTACAGGTGTGGTAGTTCAGAAATGGAAAAGTATTTTTTAAAACAAAACAATGTTTATTCTTATGAACTCACGTCAACTTTTTAAAAACATACAGGGAACATCTTAGCAACCATCAATTCAAATACAACCCCCAAAGAATACAACACTAAGTAATCCTTAATAACTTCCCAAACAACATCCAGAAGACAAAATAAACACCTTTTAACAGAAGCACATTAGGTTTACATTCACTACTGAGAACATTTATAATTCTGAATTCACCAAATGATCAAGAGATAGTCTTTCCATGGCAGAGAGATCAACTGTACACCTGCTCTGTCTGGCTTCAGCTCCAACACTGAAAGCAAAACAAAAACACACCCTGCAGCAAACAGCCTAAAACAAAAGTAAAAAGCTGACAAGATAGCCCAGCTCCACCCACTCTCTGACATCAGTGCAGTAGTAAACACCCATTTCTTAAAGGTACTCTCACATGACAAGGAGCTGGAGGAATGTGCAAATGGAGCAGGGAGGGAGTATAGCTGCAATTATAGTGGGAGAAATCACATATACCATAAACATAGTCAGACCAAATGGTTTGTTTTCTCTGCTGTAATTCCTCGACTTTGAAATTTCCCCATAATCATTCTTTGACTCCTGCTCAATGACTAATTCTTCTCATATTAATGAAGTGCTTTGGGATGCTTCACCACATTGAAAGCAGCATTTAAATTAAGAAGAGGCAAAACTGAATAAAGCATCCTGAACACGTTGAGGCAATTAATATTTTTTACCCATATAATACCAAATGATTGCAGTTTGAAGTATTTTATTTTATGTTAAGGGATTTGAGACGTCTAGCTGTTATGTTAGCCAAGTGCAAGTCTACCTTTCTTGCAATAGTGCAAGAATACTGAAAATCATATCAATTTTGTTTTCCATCAAATTCTTTGGAGGCAACTATGCCTCAGGAAACACATTGCATAACATGTTCAGAGCAAAATATTTCCACATGAAATAAACCTCCTTTGGGATAAACATTAAAAAAATGGAAACTCTGGATTATAATTGCACATAAATTACTCCATTCATAAAATGATTTTTTTCTTGGAAGATTTTCAGAATATTTCAAATATTGTCTCAATTGCACATTCTGCTGCTTTCTAATAGAATTGCTGTAAGGGTCTTTCCTGTTGATTCCCTTTTTCCCCCTTTCTTTATTATTGCCGATATAATTTTTGATCCCTGGATGCTTAATGGACATGGATCTTTATGTCAAGCAGCAGAGAGAATGAGGAATTCAAGAAGTTTCCACATAGTTTATGATACTGCTAGTTTTCAAACAGAAGACCTCGCCCGGAAAACTTGGTTTGAAGGAAGGTGTGCGTAGAGACAGCCATCTGAAGCAAAGATTTCACCTCTCTTCTCCTCTGTGTTTGTTTATCTTATGTGTGTATGATTAGAGGGTGGGGCAAGTTAAAGTGGGGGATTAGGAATTATATAATGGTTAACCAGTTGTATTTGCTCCATATTTCATTATAGTTCTTGTTATTAATAAACCTGGTGACTATAATTGTTGGGCAGCCAAAGACTTTGGGTATTTTTCTAAGAATGGTTTAGTCCTTCAATTGTGTTGCGACTCTGGGTCAAGGTGAGCTGGAATTGACTGTGCCCTTGCCCAGGGTGTCGTAACAATGCTCATTAAATCATAGCCGCCACATTATCTCCCATAACAATTTTGGTTCTCTGCTGACATTGAATAGTTTTGTCAGGCACGCAGTAGCTTTCTGAGTCAACCCAATGATGGACCAGTACAGCTAAAGTACTGTTAGGATGCGCATTCCAGGATTTCGACCCTGTGATGATGGAGTGAGTGACAAGATATTTCCAAATCAGGATGGTGCGTGAATTTTGAAGGGAGCGTGTAGGTAGTGATGTTCCCTTGCCTTATCCTTCTAAGTGGTAACGGTCACAGGTTTAGAAGATGCTGTTGTAGATGGTGCACACTGCTATGACTATGTGCCGGAAGGAATAAACGTTTAAGGTGAATAAGGCGCTGATAAAGCAGTGTGCTTTCCCTTAGATGCAATTGAGCTTCATCAGCATTGCTGGAGATGCACCCATGCAGCCAAGTGAGGAGTATTCCATCACGCTATTGGGAGGAGGGAAGGCCACAGACTACAAACATGTGCATTTCATTACAAAGAACAAAGAAAAGTACAGCACAGGAACAGGCCCTTCGGCCCTCCAAGCCCGTGCCGACTATGCTGCCCGTCTAAACTAAAATCTTCTACACTTTCTGGGTCCGTATCCCTCTATTCCCATCCTATTCATGTATTTGTCCAGATGCCCCTTAAATGTCACTGTCGACCCTGCTTCCACCACATCCTCCGGCAGCAAGTTCCAGGCACCCATTACCCTCTGTGTAAAAAAACTTGCCTCGTACATCTCCTCTAAACCTTGCCCCTCGCACCATAAACCTATGCCCCCTAGTAATTGACCCCTCTACCCTGGGGAAAAGCCTTTGACTATCCACTCTGTCTATGCCCCTCATAATTTTGTAGACCTCTATCAGGTCGCACCTCAACCTCTGTCGTTCCAGTGAGAACAAACCGAGTTTATTCAACCGCTCCTCATAGCTAATGCCCTCCATACCAGGCAACATCCTGGTAAATCTCTTCTGCATCCTCTCTAAAGCCTCCACATCCTTCTGGTAGTTTGGCGACCAGAATTGAACACTATACTCGAAGTGTGGCCTAACTAAGGTTCTATACAGCTGCAACATGACTTGCCAATTCTGAGACTCAATGCCCCGGACAATGAAGGCAAGCATGTTGTATGCCTTCTTGACTACCTTCTCCACCTATGTTGCCCCTTTCAGTGACCTGTGGACCTACACATCTAGAACTCTCTGACTTTCAATACTCTTGAGGGTTCTACCATTCACTGTATATTCCCTACTTGTATTAGACCTTCCAAAATGCATTGCCTCACATTTGTCCGGATTAAACTCCATCTGCCACCTCTCCGCCCAAGTCTCCAAACGATCTAAATCCTGCTGTATCCTCGGACAGTCCTCATCGCTATCCGCAATTCCACCAATCTTTGTGTCGTCTGCAAACTTACTAATCAGACCAGTTACATTTTCCTCCAAATCATTTATATCGACTACGAACAGCAACGGTCCCAGCACTGATCCCTGCGGAACACCACTAGTCACAGCCCTCCAATTAGAAAAGCACCCTTCCATTGCTACTCTCTGCCTTCCATGACCTAGCCAGTTCTGTATCCACCTTGCCAGCTCACCCTGATCCCATGTGACTTCATCTTTTGTACCAGTCTGCCATGAGGGACTTTGTCAAAGGCCTTACTGAAGTCCATATAGATAACATCCACTGCCCTACCTGCATCAATCATCTTTGTGACCTCTTCGAAAAACTCTACCAAGTTAGTGAGACATGACCTCCCCATCACAAAACCATGCTGCCTCTCACTAATACATCCATTTGCTTACAAATGGGAGTAGATCCTGTCTCGAAGAATTCTCTCCAGTAATTTACCTACCGCTGACGTAAGGCTCACCAGCCTGCAGTTCCCTGGATTATCCTTGCTACCCTTCTTAAACAAAGGAACAACATTGGCTATTCTCCAGTCCTCCGGTACATCACCCGAAGACAGTGAGGATCCAAAGATTTCTGCCAAGGTCTCAGCAATTTCCTCTCTAGCCTCCTTCAGTATTCTGGGGAAGATGCCATCAGGCCCCGAGGACTTATCTACCTTAATATTTTTCAAGTTGAGAGAATCTCGACCCATACAAGACTATCAAGAGGGAGCAATTCATAATGAAAGCTTCCCCAACTACAGCAGTGTCCCTTCATCATCCCTCAAGTATTTCTTACCGAATTCCCAGATCTTGTTTCTCAAGCAATTCCAGGAGGAAAATAGAACTGGTTGATATTTCATTAGTTAATTTCCAAGGAGTCAAGTGAAAAAGTGACAGGAGCCTGGATGTCTTTGAAAAGACTTTCGCTTAGCTGAACAAGAAGTTCAGTTGCCTGAATCTCTAAGTCACAGACTTACTCAAAACAACATCTGGCTGGCTAAAGAGCAAGGTTGAAAATAAGTGGTCAGTGCTCCTGGAAAGTCACCCTCATAGTCTCCAGATTTAAAACCGACATTGAGAACTAAATCCATCAAATGGGGCATGAATTAACATCTCACTTGAGGCAAGACTGTCACTCTGTAAATCTTAATCAGAATTATTTTCATTATGCCATGAAACTACAAAGTATAAAAGCAATTTGGGTTGATGTTTAATTAGAGAAACACACATTTCAACTGCATATTTGGAATAACTAAACAGAATGTCATTATGCAAGAACTCAATACTCATCATTGTTTACCAATCTTAAAAGAGATACTGTGCATTGAAATAACAGTTTATAAAACATGTATGGGTTCAGAGTGAAAAAAGGACTCACATGCGAGTGCTAGAAATAATTTGGAACATTACCATCTCCGGCCCGCCTGATGCAATTCTCTACATACTTCACACTTGACATTTACAGCCATTCTACTAAACTATGTTTTTCCAACTCATTTATTTCCTGCGTGCATATTTCTTCTGGTTTGTCCTTCTTACTCCACATCTGCCTCTATTTCTGAAATTGTTAGCTATAACTAGTATACACCCCCATTTTGCTGGACATCTGTAGCACTCCAGGACATCCTCATAAAGCATTCTTCATGAGTAAATTCAGAAAGTGAACATGGGAAATGCAATCAATCGTGCAGGACATTGTAGTTAAGTCTGATACAGGGGCATTGGTTAAAAATGGTATGTTCAATATTCAGCAAGAGTTACTGGAGAATGATCAGCACCAGGAACATTTGCTGTCTTGTCCCTGTCCTGGCTTGCAATGTTAAGGTGAAATGTATACTCAACTGCTGCCCTGGAGGAGATCAATTAGTAAAGCACAGACTGGGAATTGAAGCTGACATTTTTGCATCTGTGCCACTTAATATCACACGACTCTGGGTGCTGATGGTAGGTGGTTGGCAGCAGGGCAGGCATTGTAGCCAAAAGGACATTATTCACCTTTACTGCACTTCCTTCCTTTTGCAAATGCCAGTTCAGTTTTGATTTATGGTTTTATTTATCATGAACCTTGCGGCTTGTAATCGCAAGCTGATCTCCCAGTGACATGAACCCCAAGAGCCAATTTGTCTATCATTCCACTGATACGAAAGCCTTCCACAACAAAACAAAAAGGTAACAAACGGACTCTGGAGTATTTCAGAAGCTGAAATATGCTTGTAGGGTTTAGTTGTGAGTTGACTCCTGACATGCATCAAATATGATCAAATATAAACTTAGCAATCTGCATTTGTTGACAGTTGTAGAGACCCAGACTACTATATTTACAGAATTTAGACAATGACAAAAGAAAAATTGTAAGAGCCAATGAATTCCTGACCTTGCCATAAGTTTGTGGAGCTCCTGTTTGTGTTGCTGGTCTTCTGCAGCTATGGCGTGCTGAGCTTGCTGTTGCATGTTCGTGACAAAGTGTTGCATGTGTTGGAAAGCTTCAATCTAGAGTGAAAGACAAATAATGCAGAATTCATCAAAATTAAATTAAATTCAAGGAAGAGTACTCTCCATGGTGTCCTCACATCGGCACTCACACAGACTGACTTAAATCTCGTCATGCATGGTCTTCCTTTTGAAAATACCAGTTCAATTTTGATTCATGGCCTTATTTATCAGGAACTGTGTGGCTTGTAATCGCAAGCTGATTTCCCATTGACATAAACCACAGAGACACTGCCCATCATTCCACTTTCACAAACACCTTCCACAATGATAATAAAAAGATAGCAAATTAAATCTGGAATAGAATATTCTTATAGGCTTTAGTTGGAAATGGAAGATCACCATTTTCAATCCGTTTCTTCATAAGTACTAACAGATTCTTAAATCGGCTGCTAACTGGGAAACCCAACTATGGTGAATATGAACAGCAGTTGCCCTATTTTTAAAAGTTTCCAACACGGTGCAGAAGTCCTTCCTTTACTAAGGGTTCACTCCAGAATTTGAGCAAGCACTATGTTGGGTGACAATATCAAGCTCAGCTGAGATGTGTCCTGCAGTCCCTCAGCCTGCTAACATTCATTGGAAATAATGACCCTTGGTGAAGTACCAGAAGGAAAACCAGCATGCATTTTAGTGACGAATGGGTGGAGAAAAACGGATAGAAAACTAGTGAGAAAAATGAACGGAGAGAAAACCTAGTGAGAAAAATGAACTGGGAGGAAATGGGAGAGAATTATATAAAATGGTTTATTTCAGAAATATTCTAGGCAAACAGATCAAACTGAAAAGGTTTCAATGGGAGCCTGAAGTTACACTCATTACATTACATCAGAAGGTAAACATCATGTTGTTATCCACAAGACATTTTATTAAATAAGCTATGCTTCTACAGAGAAGACAATGTAATGTCACAACCTGGAAACTTTAGTGTAGAGTCAAATACATGCAGTTTCTTGTAACTAACCCTTTTCTGAACATTTCCTTTTACCTTTCTATATTACTATGCACTCCTTGTCCTACAAAAGCATCTCATTTATAAAATTGTCTCTTGTGAATGGTGAGATGTGATGTAATGTATGCACAAATTATTCCCTGTATTTAAACAAACGTCCCTGGAAGGATACCAATAAATCTGCACAACATATTTCTTACAGTTATAAATTAAAAAAAAAAGGAAAAATGAATGTTCTGAAAATGCCATCAACAATTGAACCAATCATGAGAGACTGATTTCAAACAACCAAGGCAGAACTTTCTGTTTTTCTCCTTCATTAATGGGATAATAAAATTGGAGGAATATCCAACTTTGAAATTTAGTTTTTTTGTGTGATTTTGTTAGGTCATTAATTACCCACTAATTAACATTAAAACACGTATTCCCTCATTTTTGTTACGAGAAATTTTACTCCCCAAACATGACAGAAACTCACACGACCACTCAGACACACGACTCGAGGAACTACCATAGAATGGGAATGCCAATTCTGTCAGTAAGGACAGAGTGCAATCATAGATTATCATAGAATTTACAGTACAGAAGGAGGCCATTCGGCCCATCGAGTCTGCACCGGCTCTTGGAAAGAGCACCCTACCCAAGGTCAACACCGCCACCCTATCCCCATAACCCAGTAATCCCACCCAACACTAAGGGCAATTTTGGACACTAAGGGCAATTTAGCATGGCCAATCCACCTAACCTGCACATCTCTGGACTGTGGGAGGAAACCGGAGCACCCGGAGGAAACCCACGCACACACGGGGAGGATGTACAGACTCCACACAGACAGTGACCCAAGCCGGAATCGAACCTGGGACCCTGGAGCTGTGAAGCAATTGTGCTATCCACAAGGCTACCGTGCTGCCCCAAACTACTTTTGCAATCAGTTTGGATTGACAGTGCTGGAAGCCTGAGACGAGGGGATCAGCCAGATAAGCGGCGAGAAATGGAGATCGCTACACATTGTCCAAGAAATCATAGACTGGTTGAGGAGAAGGCCTTTTCACCCATCTTGTCCATGTCG
The DNA here is from genome assembly GCF_047496885.1 of Scyliorhinus torazame. Lineage (NCBI taxonomy): Eukaryota > Metazoa > Chordata > Chondrichthyes > Carcharhiniformes > Scyliorhinidae > Scyliorhinus > Scyliorhinus torazame. The sequence continues at coordinate 50,100,159 of NC_092722.1, read as the reverse complement.
GCTCACTGCAAGAGTGAGCTGGTTTGGTTTAGCACACTGGACTAAATCGCTGGCTTTTAAAGCAGACCAAGGCAGGCCAGCAGCACGATTCGATTCCCGTAACAGCCTCCCCGAACAGGTGCCGGAATGTGGCGACTAGGGGCTTTTCACAGTAACTTCATTGAAGCCTACTCGTGACAATAAGCGATTTTCATTTCATTTCATTTCAAGAGCAAATCAGCTAAATCCCACTTCCCTGCCCTTTTCCCCAGCTCTGCAAATTCTCTCTGCAGTTGCTCATCCAATTCTCTTTTGAAAGCCATGACTGAATATACATATATCATACTCACATTCAGATCATAGATCATAGAATTTACAGTGCAGGAGAAGGCCATTCGGCCCATCGAGTCTGCACCGGCTCTTGGAAAGAGCACCCTACCCAAGGTCAACACCTCCACCCTATCCCCATAACCCAGTAACCCCACCCAACACTAAGGGCAATTTTGGACACTAAGGGCAATTTATCATGGCCCAATCCACCTAACCTCAACATCTTTGGACTGTGGGAGGAAACCGGAGCACCCTGAGGAAACCCACGCACACACGGGGAGGATGTGCAGACTCCGCACAGACAATGACCCAAGCCGGAATCGAACCTGGGACCCTGGAGCTGTGAAGCAATTGTGCTATCCACAATGCTACCGTGCAACTCTTAAATCCTAAATATTTACAGCTGTGATAACCCTTACAAGGGCTACGAAGGATCACTCATCTGTGGGGCTTGGGGAGTATGAATCTGCATGGTAACAGACAGTGGCCCATCAGCTGGGGCTAGTTATCGAGCCTTTTAAATACCATCCCAGACCGGGGGTCCTACTAGTCCCTGGCTGGGACATTTGTGTTGTACGGCGTGGGTGAGGCTTTACATTTGAGATTAAATTCAATTAGCTAAACCTTCATCTTAGAGTCTCCTGGATTATTACAGCAGCATAAAAAGGTTTCTGTATCTCGCCATTTGTTTTTTTGCCTTTCCCTTAAATTGGTGTTGTCTAGTTTTAAAAAAATATATATTTAGAGTACCCAATTATTTTCTTTTCCAATTGAGGGGCAATTTAGTGTGGCCAATCCACCTAACCAGCACATCATTGGATTGTGGGGGCGAAACCCACGCAGACACGGGGACTGGATAAATAACTGAAGGGGAGGAAATTGATCAGTATGGGGAAAGAGTAAGACTAACTCCTTCAAAGAGTCAGCACACCAGTATGGGCTGAACAGCGTCCTCCTGTGCTGTAGGATTTTATGATATGAAGAGAATTTAAAAGTATATTCTTCTGCCCTCTTTCAGTGTTCTCCCCTCAGCTCACCTGGCAGCCCTAGAGGCAAATTATTCAGCGACTTGCATTTCAAAATCGGGTTTGAATGCAATTTTAGCAACAATCACAACAACTCTATGGTTTCCAACAATAACATGCACCGTTTTGGTTGATCGGTAAATGAAGCAAATGAAGTTGGCAAAAGAAAAATGGCAATTAAAGATAAAAACTGGCAGCTGCTTATTAATGCATCATTTCCTGTTCTATCAACATCTCTAATAACATATTCGATAGTAACAATAACTCTGCAGTTCTAAAATACTTTCATACGTTCACCCGGAATTTACTCTCTAATTATATTCTGGAAACGAGCCCCAGGCTGGCTCTTCATCATATACATTCTGTAGGTCAATTAGAATTGTCATAACCAACACAAAATTACCGTTTGTAGTGGGGTGGGTAACAGAAACAGGAATAAAAGATGACAATGATTACTGAATGTTTTTAAAGTTATGTATGAGCAGTAATGGAGTTATGCTAATTGGTTTACAATTTACTGACTTGGACAAGGTTTGAGACAGCTGAGCAGATAGCCTCAATTATGAAGATAATCAAATCATGAATTCTCCACAATATTTCAGCAACAACCAATTTGTTGTTGAAGCCCCATTATCTATTTTATCCCCAAGCAGAAGTACTTACAGACTCTTAATTTGTTGTGGTCAACAACACAGCGTACTCATAATATCAGTGAAATGGGACCTTAAATCTTTAAGGGAGACTGACTGCAGTTGTATGCAGGTTTTAATTGCTCTTTTCAGAAAACCTGCCATTCCTTGCACGAAAAAGAGGATAAACATGACAAACCAAACTCGACTGAGATACGCCCATCTGTTTCCTGTATGTTATTTCCCATGTTAGGTTTCACAATGTTCCAAATTGGTGGGCCTAAACAGTAAGCAGAGTACCTGCAAGGATTATACATAGTGATTGTTATACCCTCAATAACGACGCTTAGAGAGTAAACGGTACAGAAGGCTTTAATAAGCTAAGAACTAGCCTGGTGCCGAGACGGGTGCTAATTGGGTGCCGGCCACAAGGCGGCCCCATATATATGACTCCCAGGTGGGCGGAGCCGGAGGCGGAGTCCCCCAGGGTTCCAAGCCCGGTCCTAAAAAGGACATCACCTTACATGATGATAAGGGTACAGTAATACAGTAACCGTTCATCACATGCACCCCTGTTTTAAAAAAAGTCCAGCGGGAGTGAAGTGCCATCATAAGTCCATTCGTCTCGGCGGCCTGATCGTCCTTATCGACCTCCTCAGCTCGGGCAGTGGTGCGGCGGACACGGACGTCTTAGTTGAGGGTACATCCGGGAGCACGGTGGTCGGAACCTTGGTCAGGGTCGGGGTAGGGGATCGGGGCGCAGGGGGAATAGTTGGGGCTGGGGGTAGCGGTGCCGGCGCCGGCGGGGTGTGTAGTGCCTCCACAATGGCTTGTGCCTCCTTCGCGACTGCAGAGTGCCGAATCTCGGAGGCCGTGAGGGTCCGGGAGAAGAATGCTACTGGTCTGCCTGCCTGGTTGAGGGTAGCAGCCAGGGCGATGTCTGATGCGGAACTTGATAAAGTGGACCAGCCGGGTAACCCCCGGGTGGCAGAGGTCATTGTGGATAGCTTGCAGGCGGTCCTCCTGCGGGTTGGCGTTCGTGCTGCGGGACAGGGCATCTGGGGGCTCGTTGACCTCCCCTGGACGATACTTGATGTAGGTCGAGCGGATGCCGGATTCGGACACGTCTCTGATGTGCAGGTTCATATGGGTTTCCCCTGTCACATCCTGATGGTCACAGTCCCTGGCAAGCGCACTGAGTTTTTCAATTAATTTGTCTAGCGATTCCCCCGAGCGCTGCCGGGAGGTAGAGAGCAGGTGCCTGGCATGTACCTCGTTGATGGGTTTGACAAACCACTTGCGGAGTAACTCGACCGCCTCTTCATAAGTAGTCGCCTTTTCAAGCGTGGCGGAAATTCTGTGACTCACCCGGGCGTGGAGTAGGCGCAGCTTGCGTGGCCCCAGGATGGGAGTCTCTGAGGAGTCCAGGTAGGCCTCGAAGCATCGGAGCCAGTATTTAAAAATGTATTTTGCCTCCGGTGTCCGTGCTTCCCAGGTTGAGCTTCTCTGGTTTTAGGCCCGCGTCCATCCTGATGTAGTTTAGCTTATTAAATTGTTGTACCCTCAATAACGACGCTTAGAGAGTAAACGGTAAAGAAGGCTTTAATAAGCTAAGAACTAGCCTGGTGCCGAGACGGGTGCTAACTTGGTGCCTCCCACTAGGCAGCCCCTTATATACGACTCCCAGGTGGGCAGAGCCAGAGGCGGTGTCCCCTAGGGTTCCAAGCCTGGTCTTAAAGGGGACATCACCTTTAATACAGTAACCGTTCATCACAGTGATGTTGAGACCTTGTGATATCATTGATACAGGCAGAGTAGGTGAAGCAGTAACTGTTTGCTTGTTCCAAACTGTAGGTTACTCAAGTGCATCCTGTGCACATGCTGGAAATACAGATGAACACCATTTGATCAAACTCAATTCATCTATCTGGAAAGAATTTGCAGTCTGTCCATCAACAGTGACTACTGTTTCTTAAATAGTGCCCATGCTTTAGTCTACCTAGAAATCCAGTCCATGCGCAAATTAATTCATGTGAAGATCATCCTGACATCACTTCTTGCTAATGCTTTATCCTTATCTTGTTCTGCCCCCTCATTCCATATTATCTTAAAAGTTGTGCTCTAGATTAATCTTTCCTATAGTCTTCATCATCTTATATCACTCTGCAAGATCTGCTGTCAATCATCTCTACTTCAGGGTGAAAAACCAAGTACACATGTCACATAAACGTATCAGCTGGTTAAAGCAAACTTTTTATTCAGAAAGTACTGTTAAGGTAAAAATTGTACATGGAGAAGTTAAAATTAAGGGTCTCTCTGTTTTAATTATGCTTGCAATAATGTGATTGGAAGATTCTGCAAAGTTCTGATACAAAAGTGCAACAAACTAACCGTTTACTGTTGAGACACCTGCTATTCTTGTAACTGAAAACAAGGAGTTATGGACATCAGTTATCGAATGTTTTCAGAGGAATGTGATTGGAAGCTAATTGTTGCTAGGGGGACCTAATTGGTCATGTATGTAACCCCTTCAAGCTAATGAGGAACATGTATAAAAAAGGCTAACTGCCGCTGTGAAATTGAGAAGGTGACTGCGAGCACTGCGAAGTGCCGGCTCTTCCCCCAAAAGCTTTTGCCAATAAATGGACTTGACTCAACTCTTTGGTGTGGACAGGTTATTACCCACTTCAATTGGCGTAGTTGCAGGATTCTGCCCCCGGCCTGAGGTGGTTGGCCACCCCTCTGGAAAACCGGGACAGAATAACTGAACGTTGGTAAAGAGTTGAGTCAATTCACGGAAGGTTGAGTGACTGAGAGAATGGTAACTGCCTGAGTTGACCCAAGGACAAGGAAGTGCTTGTCCCTAACACGCAGCCTTAGACCGGTTGTTAAGGGAGGAAATCCTCTCACGTGAAGGTCAGGACCCTGAAGTGGGTGTAGGGACTGGAGACAGAGCATTTGAGAGGAAGACTCAGGCAGCTGTGAGAAAGTGTGTGTGAGCAGTCAAAGGTCGGAAGAAAATTACAGAACTGTAAGTATACTTTTCATCTCAACAATTTGCAAGCGGCAAGGGGGAACTGATCATTCAAGAACTTGTCGGACTCGGGTAACGACGACCACCGAGAGAAAGACGTGGCCGAGGTGTAAAGGAAAGAGCGCTCTAAAAACCGGTGGATAAAACACGATCTAGAGACTCGGGGATAATCATGAGTATAAAAATTGTTACTGAAATGGCAGGAGAGGAAGTGAATCGGGGACTGGCAGGTTCACTGATAAATAAGTATATGACCGACAGACACTCACTAATTAAAAAGATGCAGAAAGATGGTTGGGCTGTCTCTCAGACATTGGAACAACAAAGGAAATGGATACATGGTGAAAAGAAAGATAAAACAAAGAAAGTAGTATTGTTAGTACACCAATTAGCTGGACTAATTGGACAGTTAACAGTCTACGAAAAAATGGTCTGAGGACAAAGATAAGATTAAGAAATTAGAATCTAGGGTAAAGGAATTAGAAAAAAGGAATTAACTATTAGAGGAGAATCATTGGGGTCTCCTTCCACCCTATGAGACAACACAACAGGAGGCAACCCCCCCCCTTACGGAAGAATGTAATATGGCCTCGGTAACCAGGACAGGAACTGAGGCACAACCGAGGGCAACTTATAAACCCTTCACCCCTGGGGAAAGACAGCAAATATCGGACTCCTTGGGCAAATTACAACCACGAAGTGCAAATGCTAAATTTTGGGCGGAATTGGATACCGTATGGGTAGGACACCAATTACATTTGCGGGACATTCACCAATTAGTCAGAGCCGCATGCCTCAGGATAATTGGAGACTGGTTAACGGTCCAGGCAACACAAATGACTTCCAAACTGGAGTCTGGGCGCAGGCATTAGCCCTCCTTACCGAAGTGGACACCCAACAGGCGGACTTTGCCCCATTTAAAACAGCAGTACAAACAGCCCTGGGAAACGCACCAACTAATTGGAGTAGGATTACCACAACTAAGCAACAAAAGGGAGAGGGAGCCTCTGAATATGGAGAACGATTGTTCCGGGTCTACGAAGAATGTTCAGGAATAGCAAATCCAACACCCACTGATCGTGCCTTTATCCAAGCCTTCAAAGACGGGCTCTCAAGTAACCACCAGATCATCCTAAAAATGGGAGTAGTTGCGCTCCAAGGGTATGCTGAACTAGTAGAGTGGGCATGTGGAATACCCGGCGGAGAAGAGAAATGCCAAATAAAAATAAAACAAGAAAACATTAGCGCTTATGGCAGTGGAGGTGCGGCACAGCCAAAGCTGATGTGATACAACTGTGGCAGAAAGGGACATTTTGCGAAGAAATGTCGGGCCCCAAGGAAAGGAAACCAATCTGGGGATGGAGGGGGCCGTTGCAATTATTGCAACAAAAACGGACACACAGAGGCCACATGTTGGGATAAATATGGAAAACCCCAGCCCCGACTTGTATCCGCAGCAGAAGGCAGGGGACGAGCGACCGAGGAGGAAGTAGACTGCCAGTCTGCAGCCCCCATTTTTAAGAGCAAGAAGGAGGGGAGAATTTGTATGTCTGCACTGGTTGAGGGCCGGCAATGTGAAATGCTAGTGGACACAGGTGCATCTATATCTATTACTGATCTCCCCCTGCCTACCTCCAATGGAATGATTTATATAATGAAATGAAATGAAATGAAAATCGCTTATTGTCACAAGTAGGCTTCAAATGAAGTTACTGTGAAAAGCCCCTAGTTGCCACATTCCGGCGCCTGTTAGGGGAGGCTGGTATGGGAATTGAACCGTGCTGCTGGCCTGCCTGGGTCTGCTTTCAAAGCCAGCGATTTAGCCCAGTGCTAAACAGCCCCGGGGTAGGAGGAAGTAAAACACCCGTCTATCTAAGCGAGAGCACACTGGTGGAAATAAATAACTTGTATATATCAAATGCGATTTTATGTATGTAAATATAATGAGGGAACAATAATGGGGAATGACTTAATGAAAGAATATGAAATTTTAATTGACTGTGGGAAAGGGGAATTAATTTGGCCAACAGAAAATGGCCGGAAAGCAAAAATGGGAAGGCTTACAAGCAACCTCGAAACTATTAAAATGGCCACTACCACTACTCGAGACTGGAGGTTAGAAACAAAGGGGATCGGGCTCATTTGCTCCTCTGCTCCTGAAGTATGGGCAAAAACTAAACTGGATACTGGTTTAATCAACACAAACCCAATAAAGGTGCTCGGGCCTAAACATAAACCTCACCGACAATACCCGATAAAACCAGAAGCAAAGGCAGCTGTAGTAGAAATAGTCAGAGGCTTGATGGAAAAGGGAATCCTGAGGGAAACCACGAGCACCACCAACTCCCCTATCTGGCCGGTGAGTAAACCAGACGGAAGCTATAGACTCACTATAGACTACACTGTCCTTAATAAAGTTACGCCTAAATTGCACCCCATTGTAGCAAGCCCCTCGACAATCCTAAATGGACTGTCATCGGAGCACGAAATCTTTACAGTATTAGACAAAGCTAATGGCTTTTGGCCCCTCCCCTTGGACCCAGAATCTCAAGAAAAATTTGCATTTACAGTAGGAGATAAACAATACAGATGGACCCGACTACCACAGGGGTTCCATAATAGCCCTGCTATTTTCCACCGAGTCATGAGTGAAGCCCTGGAACGAATAGAATTACCAAAGAGTAGTATAATGTAGATGATATACTGATAGCCTCAGAATCCAAGTCAGGGCACCAGGAGGCATTATATGTGGTGTTAAGCGAATTGAACACTGCGGGATTTAAAGTAAGTCCCAAAAAGGCGCAAATTGGAAAAGAACAAGTGCTATATTTAGGATATCTAATCTCACAAGGACTCAAAAAATGCCGGAGACCGGAAGAAAGTGGTACAACAGATGCCACGCCCGGCAACTGTAAGAGGAGTTAGAAAGGTACTGGGACTATTTAATTATGGCCGAAGCTTTATCCTCGAATTTGCAAAACTAGCCGAACTTATACAGAGGCTAGTTAAAGGAGGAAAGCCAGCTCTAGATTCTATAGAATGGGGAACAGAGCAGGAAGAAGCATATAACAAACTAAAGACAGAATTAATATCAGCTCCCGGTCTGGGACTACCAGATGCTAACAAAACCTTCCACATACATTGCAATAATGAAGGGGGATTCTATTCCGCAGTAGTGACACAAGAACATAGAGATAAACGAAGACCCATAGGCTATTACTCGACCGCCGAGGGTCCAGTAGTCACCAGACTACCAAGATGTATAGCGGCATTAGATTGCGCTGCCTGGGCAGTAAAAGTCAGTGAACCGATAATAATGACCGGAAACATAATCCTCCATACTAAACACACCCTAGTAGAAATGTTAAATACAGGAAAGTTAAGATCAGTCTCGAATATGAGGGCCAAATGGGAAGCTGTCCTGCTGCCCCCTAATAAATCGATTACCATAGTAAGAGAGACAGGAGATAATCCGGCGGAAGGAATTTTAGGCTCAGGAGAACCACATCACTGTGGAGACGTAGATACAGATATGGAAGAAGGAAAGATAAAGGAGTACCTTTAGCAGCTGCTGAGGAAACCCTTTTTGTAGATGGATCACGTAAATACATGGAGGGATTACCAAGGACAGGCTGGGCAGTGGTCAATTACAGATTGGAAACGATAAAGTCAGGAAGGATTGATGGAGGGTTGTCAGTACAGGTGGCAGAACTAGTGGCACTCACATAAGCCCTAAAATTATCTGAAGAAAAGGTAGTAAATATATACACCGACAGCCGCATTCAGGGTAGTACATGACTATATGACAGCATGGGGAAGAAGAGGATTCATAACTACAGACGGTACTCCAATTAAACACAAAGGATAGAAGCACTACTAAAGGCTAGTGTGCTCCCTAGGGAGGCGGCAGTAATCAAAATCAAAGCCGACCAACGGGAACCAGGAAAGGATGACCTTAAGTGGCCTATATTTAAAGGAAATCAAGCCGCAGATAGAGCAGCACAATTAGCATTAGAACAAGAGGCCTTTGCTGAACTACCAGTAGCTGTGGCAGACCAGATAAAAAACGAAACAGATATCCTAAAGCTGCACGAGGACATCTTGGAGGAGGAGAGAGGGAAGTGGAAGGCACACGGAGCTAATAGAGGGAATGATGGTGTATGGAGATATAATGATATATCGCCAGAATGTATACAAAATATCCTCCTGCAATTACACGCATGTAGGAAGGGACGCAATGACGACTAGTATAAGAAAGGAATGGGAAGAGACATAGCTCGGTATTACCACCGATGTATGACCTGTGCACAATATAATCCCGGTCGATCCATAAAAGTAAAAATGGGATACCAGCCCCGGCCAAAGGGGCCATGGGAACATCTGCAAATAGACTTCACAGGACTCCTACCACCATCCCATGGAAAGACTTATTGTTTGGTGATTATTGATCAATTTACCCGGTGGGTGGAAGCGTTCCCTACTAGGAAGTGTACAGTCACCAGGGTGGCCAGGATATCGGCAGAAGAGGTTATCCCGAGATGGGGAGTACAGCTCCAAATTGATTCCGATCAGGAGAGGCATTTTACTGGGAAGGTAGTAAAAAAGGTGTGCCAACTCATGGGCATAAAACAGAAATTCCACATCCCCTACCATCCACAAAGCTCTGGGATGGTAGAACGAATGAACCAAACCCTTAAAAATGCTTTGGCAAAAGCTATACAGGTGTCGGGAAAAACATGGACTGAGGTATTATCCATAATCTTGATGAAATTAAGAGCTACAACGAATCGTACAACTGGATTGACCCCGTATGAATTAATGACTGGAAGGGCAATGCAGCTCCCAGAGAATATTATCACTGATGGGGCCGATGTAGGCCCGTCGAAAGATAGGATTAGACGATACGTATTGGAGCTGAGCGGCCAACTAAAAGAGATGCGTAAATCAGTAAAGGACAATCAGAAACAACGAGACGCAGAGAGAGAGCTCAAAACACTTCCTAATGTCCCTACTGCAGGGAGTCGAGTAATGGTTAAAAACATTACCTGAAAAACTCAGGTTCGCCCCTAAATGGAACGGGCCATACCAAGTTATAATTAGTGGAGATATTTGTGCATGTATAGACATTAGAGGTAAGGGGGTCTGGAAACATTGGTCTCAACTTAAAACCCAGGCGACAGTGAAAAAAATGTGATTTGCTTGACTTACAGACCCTCTTCTCTGACCTCCAAGCAAGCTGAACGGGAACGCGGGCAGTAGCGCGCGGCCGGTACAGGCTTTGGGATATTGTTAATTTAGAATGATAAGGATGAATCTGATAAAATTGATACTGTGTCTGGGACTGCTGGAAGTCGGCAACTGTCCCCATAACAGCAAACGAGAGTCACATGTGAATACGTCCCTTTATATGTCCTATGTGTATGCAAGGGATGTCAATGTGTCACAGTGTTGGGTTTGTGCTCATGTACCGATACATGCAAAAGGAGGGATCCCCCTACGTCCCATCTCTTTTAATACTTCTGAAACAGCAGAATGATGGCTAAGGAATGGCGATGCAATCACACCGCGAGTAGTATTCTCGCCATTCTTTCACCACACCAGGAATACTATAGAAAAATGGGAATCGGCTGGGTATTATATGAATCAGTTCGAGCGTTGGTATCGACCCGAGTATGATGGCCACCATGAACCCCCTCATTTTGTCCTAACTAATAAATCAGGGATGGGCCGTCCAAAGGGAGAAATCTGGGGCGATATTCTCCACCAAAAACGGTGCCAATCAGACGGGCATCGCGCCGGCCCAAAGGTGCGGAATGCTCCGCATCTTTGGCGGCCGAGCCCCAACATTGAGGGGCTAGGCCGAAGCCGGAGGGTTTTCCACCCCGCCAGCTGGCGGAAATGGCGTTTGTTGCCCCGCCAGCTGGCGGAAATGGCGTTTGGTGCCCCGCCAGCTGGCGCGGAAATGCGGCGCATGCGCGGGAGCGTCAGCAGCCGCCGACAGTTTCCCGCGCATGCGCAGTGGGAGAGTCTCTTACAACTCCGCCATGGTGGAGGCGGTGGCGAAGGCGGAAGGGAAAGAGTGCCCCCACGGCACAGGCCCGCCCGCGGATCGGTGGGCCCCGATCGCGGGCCAGGCTACCGTGGGGGCACCCCCCGGACACAGATTGCCCCACGCCCCGCCCAGGACCCCGGAGCCCGCCCGCGCCGCCTGGTCCCGCCGGTAAATACCAGCTTTGATTTACACCGGCGGGACAGGCAATTTCTGGGCGGGACTTCGGCCCACCTGGGCCGGAGAATTGAGCGGGGGGTCCCGCCAACCGGCGCGGCCCGATTCCCGCCCCCGCCCAATCTCCGGTACCGGAGACTTCGGCGGGGGCGGGATTCACAGCGGCCAACGGCCATTCTCCGACCCGGCGGGGGGTCGGAGAATGACACCCCTGCTTCCTAAAAATTGGGACGTGAGATGCCACCAGAGTAGGAGATAGTGCATGTGAACACTATCTCAATGTCACCCCTTCATATGGCAAAAGCACAACCCTTCAGACTATTACGAACCTGAAAACTCCCAATAAAACTGAAGGAGGCAACGTAATGTTTACAACCTCCTGGATCGGTGATCAAGTGACGAACCTGGCCTCGTACAATGGCACCTACTTTATCTGTGGTCATAAGGCATACCTCTGGCTACCTATGGATTGGACCGGATCATGCTACAAGGATATGTAGTCCCGTATATCCACCACCTTAAGGACTTGAGGAACCACCATCAGGTGGGAGATAGGAATAAACGGGACATAACGAAGACTCAACATTTCTTCGGGATCGTGCTCCCCCCTATTGGGGTGGCGTTTGCCATGAAGAAAATACGTAAAGTAGCAAAGATCTTAGAAGTAGCCAATGACCCCACTGAGGCATTGCTCGAAATGAGCAACGAGATGGTGGCCATAAGAACGGTGGCCCTACAAAATAGGGCAGCCTTAGATGACCTCCTGGCCAGCGAAGGAGGAACTTGTGCCGTGATTGGTTCTGAATGCTGTACCTACATCCCTGATAGTTCGGACAATATTACTAACCTTGCCGATCATATTCGGAGGGAGGTTCAGAAATTGCATGAGACCTCGGGCAGGGGATGGCTGGATTGGCTACTTGGAGGGTCCTGGGGGTCTTACCTGATGCATGGATTGATAATACTTGTCACAATTATAATTGCATGTTGTATAATCATTGGATGCCTTAATATGTGTTGTAAAATGACTATGGCTCGAATGATGCCAGTACACTCGGCCCGTAATCCGGACGACATCCCGGTAATGGTCACCACCGAACAAGGTGGTGAAGAACATGGGGCGGAATTCTCCCCCCCACGCCGGGTGGGAGAATCGCCCGGGCGCCGCGTGAGTCCCACCACGCCTCCCCGACGCCCGCACGCGATTCTCACCCCCCCCAAACCAGCGCGGCGTGAATCACAGCTGGCCGCTGGGAGAATCGTCGCTTGCCGTTGGTAATAGGCAAGCGGCGATTCTCCGGCCCGGATGGGCCAAGCGGCCTGCCCAACACGACAAGTTCCCGCCGGCGCCATCTACACCTGGTCGCTGCCGGCGGGAACAGCGTGGGAACGCTGGGGGGGCAGCCTGTGGGGGGGCGAGTGGGGTTCTTGCACTGGGGGCGGGGCTCAAAAGGGGTCTGGCCCGTGATCAGTGCCCACTGATCAGCGGGCCGGCCTCTCTGAAGGAGGACCTCCTTTCCTCCCCTGCCCCGCAAGATCCATCGGATATCTTCTTGCGGGGCGGCCGCGGGGAGGACGGCAACCGCGCATGCGCGAGTGACATCATTTACGCGGCGCCAAGGCCAGGCGCGCGTACATGACGTGGCGCCGCTCCTAGCCCCCTGGGGGCGGGAGAATAGGGGGCTGGGAACGGCCTCCGACGCCGGAGTGAAACACTCCGGTTTTCACTCCGGCGTCGGGACTTAGTCTCCCGATGGGAGAATTGCGCCCGGGGTGTCACATATGATGATGTGTTTATATAAGTAATTTCAGACTAAACATCGAAACAGGTTATATGCCCGGGGATGTTTAAAGCGGAGATGGGAAGGTGTCTGTCTGACCAAGATCCGAATTTGGAACAAGACAGCAACAGGGATATTGTTGGTCTGAAGAATTGTTGACACAATCCTCGACCTAAAGGAGGGATTGTTAAGGTAAAACTTGTACATGGAGAAGTTAAAATTAAGGGTTGTACATGGAGAAGTTAAATTTAAGGGTCTCTCTGTTTTAATTATGCTTGCAATAATGTAATTGGGATTCTGCAAAGATCTGGTGCAGCTTGCAATGATGTGATTGGAAGATTCTGCAAAGTTCTGATACAAAAGTGCAACAAACTAACCGTTTACTGTTGAGACACCTGCTATTCTTGTAACTGAAAACAAGGAGTTGTGGACATCAATTATCAAATGTTTTCAGAGGAATGTGATTGGGAGATAATTATTGCTAGGGGGACCTAATTGGTCATGTATGTAACTCCTTCAAGCTAATGAGAAACACGTTTAAAAAAGGCTAACTGCCGCTGTGAAATTGAGGTGACTGCGAGCACTGCGGAGTGCCGGCTCTTCTCCCAAAAGCTTTTGCCAATAAATGGACTTGACTCAACTCTTTGGTGTGGACAGGTTATTACCCACTTCAGTACTCTGGAATTTTTTTCGTAGGGGGAGGGGCAGCGAAGGCAAATCAGTGTCTAATCCTAAAGTCAGCCTGGTTTACATCAATAAAATGTGGCTAGTCTATGTTGACAGAAGTCATATTTCAGAATAGAATAGTTTTCAGTTATAAGTAGCTGCTTCCTTCTGCTGGCTGATCCACAGTTCAGTGGAAGCAATGGAAGGAGGTGGTGTGTTGACATTTGACACTTAAGAGGCAATATTAGGAGAAGCACTTTTGATATAATTGTATGATATTCTGTTGTCAGCTATTTTATCTAATCCATTAGCTTATTTTGAATGAGTTTGTCAAAGTAGTGAGCAGTGGAATGTCATATAACCACATTAAGCATCCACTGTTAATATCGCCAACATTAATTTCCAGATTTAGACGACTGCCTGTGTTTGAAGTGTAGCAGAGGGAATGCCAAAGGAAAAATATGAAATGATGCCAATGAGACATATAATTTATGATGTGCAACTGATGAAGCTTTTTAGATGCCGCAAATTTAACTAGGTATATTATTCATTTGGAACAAATGGAGCTGTTATATGTGTACTCATTGAATCCTTACATAGTTTCAAGCATTTACAGTAAGGTCTTAGTTTTTAAAATAGAAACACACAATTTACTTCTCATCTTACAGAAAAAACAACTTGTACCACTAACATTGGAAAACATCTAGAGGCACATTTCAGGAATGTAATGTGACAACAATTGACACCAATACAAAGAAAGAGACTTTTGGATAAGCTTGGTCACAGAGGATCTTAAGGAAGGAGAGGTCAAATGTTACACTGAGGTGTATGAAGTAGAGGATGAAGAGGCCAGAGTTGGAAAAACAGAGTTCTCAGAGGCTTAAAAGTCTGGCAAAACATAAAGGGACAAGGAAAGGAAAGGTCACGGTGGGATTTCAACACAAGGATGAAAATTTTAAATCAGATGTTGGTGAACATGGAGCCAATGTAGATCAGTGAAAACAATTGGAGCTTGGTACAAGATACAAGCAACAGCATTGACAGAAACATTCGAGTTTAAGATGGCAATGATGTCTGTTTAGTAATTTAATTCTATTTGTGCATGAATTAGCTGAGACATTTGGAAGAGATTCTGAGAGATTTATTTAGGCCTCTAAGATAAGGCCATCTAGCCCATCAAGTCTGTATGCCCCTCCCCCATGGATCATGCATAATTTGAAGACTTGAAGGGCCAAATGGTCTCCTTCTGCACTATGGGGATTCTATGGGGGATACTGAAACTAGGGAACATAGGGGTTATTCAAAACAGAAATAAGGGGTGTTTCTCTCGGAGGGTCACTGACACTTTGGCTACAAGAGCAGATCAGAGTCCAGGAATCCTGCAATGAGTAACTTACCTCCTGACTCCCCCAAAAGACTCTCCACTATCTACAGGCACAAGTCAGGAGTGTTATAGAATTCTCTACATTTGCTGAGATGAGTGCAGCTCCAACAACACTCAGGAAGCTTGACATCATCCAGCAGCCCGCTTGATTGGCACTCCACCCACAAACATTCATTCCTTCCACCACCAACACACAGTGACAGCAGTGTGTACTATTATTATAAAGATGCAGCACTGCAGGAACTTACAAAGGCTCCTTAAGCTGCACCTTTCAAATCCATGACTTCTACAATCTAGCAGGACAAGTGCAGCAGACACATGGAAACACCACGACCTGGAAATTCCCCTCCAAGCCACTCACCGTCCGAACTTGGAAATATATTGCTATTCCTTCATTGTAGCTGGGTCAAAATCCTGGAACTCCCTCACTAACAGCTCTGTGGGCGTACCTATACCACATGAACTTCAGCGGTTCAAGAAGGCTGCTCACCACCACCTTCTCAAAGGCAATTAGGGATGGGGAACTGAATTTTAGAAACATGGAATTCTCTTTCCCAGACAGCAGTGGAGGCAGTCATTGAATATTTTTAAGGCTGAATCACAAAGATTCTTGATTAACAAGGGAGTCAAAGGTTATAGGATAGACAGGAAATTAGAGTTGAGGCCAGAATCAGAGCAGCCATGATCTTATCAAATGGTAGGACTTGCTAAAGGGGCAAAATGGCCTACTTCTGTTCTTAATTCATATGTACATATCTATTATTTTGTTAGCAAAGAAACAACCATTTTTTTTGATTCTTAGACTTATTTGAGGTTCAATAATTGGTGGTCATTAGTCCTGTACTCACACTGGTTTGTGTAGGCCCGTGTCCTCTAATCTTGCAGTTACATTGGTGTCCTCCATCCAACTTAAATTATATAGAAATTACAACGTGGAAGCAGACCATTCGTGTTGGTGATTATCTATCTCATGAGCAGATGTCCTGATGCCCTGTGCTCATTCTTTTCCCACAGCCCATCATTTCCATTAACCATCTACCAAACCTATTCTTGAGCGATGACATGGGGTTTCTGTCAGTTACTAATGTTGGTACCGCAACCTAGCAAAATAGTTTGCCTGCTCTCAGTCTTAAATTCTTTGCATTGAATCTTACATCTGCAGTATAACTAATTTTAAACATCTCCATTAAAATGCCCCATAATCTGCTCAATTATAGTAAAAACTGCCCCTATTCATCTTTCTTTGTACTTTCTTACACCAAGCAACCTTCTGGTAAATCTGCAGTTGCTTCTCTATTGTCCCAACATTCTTCCTATCATGGTTTAAGAAGCTGTTGAGTAAGTAAACACAGCCAATGGACTAATACTGCAGCAAAATAAATTCAAATCCCACCACAGCGGCTGGGGGAATTTAAAATCGATGAATCAAATAAATCTGGAATAAAAAGCTAGCATCAGTAATGGCAACGGTGAAACGGAAAACCCATCTGGTTCACAGTTGTCCTTTAAGAAATCTGCCATCTTTACCTGGTCTAGTTCATTTGAATCCAGATGCATCTCCTGCTCCTTTGCACCCATTCCCACTAAATTACCAACTGCTCTTCTCTGGCTCCCATGCTAGTTGGGTCAAACCCTAGAGTTCCCTTCCCAACAGCACTGTGGATGTACCCACACTACAAGGACTGCAGCGATTCAAGAAGACAGCTCACCAACACCCTCTCAAGGGAAATTAGGGGTGGGCATCAATACTGGCTTGGCCAACTTGATGCCCAGATCCCATTAAAAAATAAGGAAAAAACAGATGAAGTTCCAGAATAGTGAGAGAGTTGGAACGTATGCTGGAAAGGAGCCAGGCTAGTTTTGTTTTTCACCACAGCATGAAGGTACAATCATTGCAACAACACACATTGGGATATGAACAGCAAGAGAAATGAGGAAATAACTGAAGATGGCCCGGTCTGTTTTCATCGATGGCAGTCATTTTCAAAGTCAAGGTCGCAACTGCGGTGGGTCACGGCGGGTGTCAGGATGGTCAGAGGAGCTATCGGCATTCCCGATTGCGGGAAGAAGTTCCCAACACGCGGCCGGGTTTAAAAATGCCGGCCGTGACCCGAGTTCAAAATGCCGGCCGTCGCTTGTGTACCCACCCTCAGCAATGCGGAGGCCCAGTGAGGCAGAATGCCTCTTCCTGCCGTCAGCGTGCTTACTCAGGAGCAGATTCTTAAAAAAAAAAATCGCTGGACACTTCCAGAGAGCAGGTACATTGATGTCATGTGTTCTGGGTGCAAGAAAGATTCGTCAATTTTGTAGCTGCCATCAGTACTGTGAATTCCAGGGCCTCTGGTGAACAACCCATGAAGAAGAAACTGAAAACAGGAACAAAGCAGTCTCAAATAGATTTTTTGAGGTATACGTTTATTTTGTGCCACAGCAAATCAGGATGCAAAGCTTGTGTGTATTATATGCAGTGAAATTCTGGTGAATTAATGATTAAAAGCCTCAAAAGTTCAAAGGGATTTCAAGACTAATCACGGCACGTTTGAGGACAAACCGCCTGATTTTCTCAACGGGTGCAGTGAGATCTTAAATCATCAGCTGAAGTCCTTATCAGAAATGTAACACTGAATGACCAAGCAGGCTCACCTGTCACAGTAAAAGGTAAGCGGAAATGGTGTATGTGATGTTTGGGTGGCATGGGTCACGAAGGTCGGCTGGCGTGGGCCCCGGAGGATGGTTGGCCGGTAAAAATGGGTCCCGGAAAAAAAACACTGATCTATGGTGTCTGGCTTACCAATAGTCTGAATTAGATGCTTAATTTAAACAGCCATAGGTTAGCAATATGCTGACAGGAACCTTCTATATCAACAGAATATTTTAGAAAAAGAAAAAATCCAATAATTGGAAATGCTGCCATTAGAATTTCCCCCAAAATAAATACAAAACCCTCCATAATTTGCAGTTGCAAGCACATGGTAAAAATGGAATGATAGTGTTCGGAAGTTGGAATGAAATGAAAGTAAACAATTGGATTTTTAAAAAACTGATCGAGAGTAGCTTTACTGAGGACTTGTGAGATGCAGATTAGCCTAGTAAGCAGGGTGAAACACACACTTTAAGTAAAGTGAAGATCAGCAGTCTCGGGACCTAGATCATAGCCATGTCCAGTCGCAAAGCACGGCTCTGGCAGATAAATCAAGCTGTTGGGCAGAAAATAAAGCAGCAGAAGTCTGTCTGTGTTAGACCCCATAGGTTCTACCCTAAACTAGAAGATAGGTTCCCCCAAAAAAGCTACAGGTCATGGTGACAATTATTTATGGGATTTAACTCAGTGTTAAAATCTATGGGATGCTGTTTTGGGGAAGGTAGGTATATCCTTGGAGTTTAGGAAAACAGACAGATTTGGATTGGGGGGTAATTTAAGCATACGATTTGGGTCATCATTATTGTAGTTAATTGCAAATGCTGTTGTTTACTGTTGACTTCTTGTTATGTGTTTTAAAGCTTATTAAAGATTTTGTTATTTAAATAGTTTACAAGACTGACCCTTTCCTCCCCGGGTTTCATCTGTTTTCTCACATGTTTTTCCAAATCGCAAAGTAAATAGTTAAGAACACCGTTCCAAGTTTCCCTTCTGGTAATTGGGATGCCCTCGCATTGAGCATGAGCAGTGTACATAAAAAAAATTCAAATCATTGCACACCGTAAAGTAAAATAAAACAGTCTTATATTCTTATACAAATCTGATTTAACTCTGAAAATTTTACAAAGAATAATAAGCTACTGTCAAGTTAGGAAATTATTTTTCCAGACTTCACTTGCAGATCACTGATGCACAGACTTGGCAAACAACCCCAAACCTGATCTACTGCTGTCGCCTTGCTTCAACCAACCTCCATCTCATATACATGCCATCACAAAGAATCCTTACTTCCACTTCCTTAACATCGTCTACCTCAGTCCATCTATTTCTGAAACTCTCATGTCATGTCTCGTTATCTCTAGCTTTGATTATTCCAACATCTCAACACTCTTCTGCCTGTCTCCTTGCAGATCTATTTGGCTCCCTGTTTCCCAATGCTTCCAATTTAAAATTCTCATTGGGTTTAAATCTCTTCAGGGCCAATTTCATTAACCTATTCCAACCCTATAACACCACTCCCCAACCCCCACCATCCCCAGAATACCATTCCTCCAAATCCAAAATTTTGCACATCCCTTATTCTTTGTCCACCACTAGCGGATGTGCCTTCAGCCATCTGCACTCCATGCTGTAACGTAACTCCCAGGTCCTCTGCTCTCCATCTCTCTGCCCTCCTTCGAGCCCTCCTTAAAACTCTTCAATCAAGATTTTGGTCACCTCTCCTAATAGCTCCTTTAGCTGCTCAGCATTTATTTTTGAGATTTCTGTCAAGTGCCTTGGGATGTTTTGCTACATTAAATGGACTATAACTACAAGTCAGTGTGTTATTCTGCTGTCAGTTATAGTGAAATTTAACCTTGGTGGTGGAAATTGGTAGATGCTGCTCCATTACCAGCTTCTGGTCAAAAAAAATCAGCTTTAAACTTACCATTAGTTGAGACCTTTTCAAATGAATTGTATTGGTAGTGAGCATTTCAGTTGTAGAATAATAGTATGAAGGACTCATTCTGGAACTAATGTGAGACAACAAATTAAGGGAACCATACTGCATGGCTGGGAGAGATATTTGGGTTGAGTGACCATAAATACAAGATTAAATGTAAGAGAACTAGAAAAAACTTATTTGCACATGGAATGATGAGGATGTGCAAATAATTTCCAGAATTAAAGGATATGGGAACAGAGAAGCCAAATGTGATTTGGGCGATTTGCTCAAATGCAGGACAAATGCTGACCCTGACTGATATAATTGAGCCTTCTGGTAACACAAAAGCATCATAGGAAGGTTTGTCACTAGACATTTTATCTGCAGCTTCTTGGGTGAACAGTTACAACATGTAATTACAAAATAAAACTACAAGAGGGAATTCAGTGTAGCAAATTAACCACACCAGAGTTATGAAGTTTACATAATTAGAAAATTTGTCCTCGTGTTGTTTTAGCTCCTCCATGTTGCCATGCTAAGTGCCTTGCTGCCAGCACAGACTCGGAAGAAATAAAAATGATCTATTTTCATCAGGACACAATTTTTAAAATAATAATTAAGCTTCAATCCAACGACAATACCATCTGTACCAGTCAATTGTGATGTGTTTAAAATTTCTTTCATCACCGAACTTGGCTGTTCAGTTTTAAAGAATAAAAATCTGGAGGAAAGGTGATGTTGCTAATATGGTGTGTGTGTGTACATTATATGTCTGTCAGGACGGGAGAACAATTATTCTCTTATGAGGCTATGATTGTGATACTGCTGTTAGAACTGAAACACAATCCAGGGACAGTTCTACACTGCTGTTAATTTTAGAAAAAACATGTGTTTAAGAAGGTCATTGTGAGTGGGAGAATAGGTCCCTTAAAAGAGACAGTCACTTGCTCAATTACTGAAGTACAAAAACAAAAGAATATTTCAGTGAGAATATTAATCCCACAACTGGAAAGGAATCTATTGAAATGTGTTCCAGAAGAGTGTTACAGTGAGAAGCCACTGTAGGATGAAGCTGGAGTCCTGCACCAGTAGTAATAAATATTGGCATCAGCAGTCTTAAACTCATAAAATCATCACATTTAGTTGGAATTGAAAAAATGCGATCCGAGTAACAAAAATTAGTTAGTCTATTTTAAGTATTGTACAAGAAGTAACTTATCTCAACATAGTAATCAGGGTGAAACAGCTAAAGAAGTAATTTGACACAAAGCACATGTTTTGCAGCCAACATAACAAGAAAGGAACAAAGCTTTGAGCAATTTGTTTTCCAAAATATAGGAAACATGAAGGATGTAAATAGGCTGATTGACCCTATTAAGTTTGACCTTCCATTATTCAAACTCCCTCAGCCCTCAACAATAGCTTATTGTTTTGAATCTCCAAAAGACTTGTGGCTTATTACAATCATCACTTTTTGAGCTGAGAAGTTCCTTCTGACTCCTGATCATAAGTTGTTTTTCACTAGTTCATATCTACGGTGAATGAAATGAAAATCGCTTATTGTCACAAGTAGGCTTCAAATGAAATTACTGTGAAAAGCCCCTAGTCACCACATTCCGGCGTCTGTTCGGGGAGGCTGCTGTTACGGGAATTGAACCGTGTTGCTGGCCTGCTTTCAAAGCCAGCAATTTAGCCCTGTGCTAAAAAGCCTCTGCTAAACACACAACGGTGGTGTGTATTCTGCCTTATTTTATCTTATTTAAGCTATGTATTTAAAGCTTCTCTAATCATAAAATACAACAATTTAGACTATTCATTTATGAAGAGGTGACATGAATCCAATTAACTCATGAGAATTAACTGCCGTCTATAATTCCTATGCAATACAGCATGAGTTGGAACTTACCTTGTGAGCACTCTTCCACATGTACTTCATGTAAGCATAGGTGACATGGGGGTGAACTGTAGACAGCGGCTGGTCAAGGTGTTTTGAAGGATCTACGCCAAGCAGTTGGATCAGAGTCTTATGGGCCAGGGCCTATAAAAAGAACCGTTGTATACAGAGCACAGTTGAAAAATAATTCCAGAAAAGTCTAAGTTTCACTTACTATTTTTCTATAAGTTATACTTTATGTCTCCAGACATTTCCTGCCAGCTTTTCCCAATATAAGTTTTCATGTCCACATTCATGATGGAAACTGCCAATGCAAACGTCTCGTGCTCTATTCACAACTTCGTTGAGGGATTGCAGTGTGAAATTACAGCAGGCCATGTTTGCAAAGCCCATATTATAAATATGAGAAGAATTTATAATAGAAGTACAAAAGTAAGATTAGAATGAAAAAATGGGAAATAAATGATTATTTGCACATCATGGTTCAATTATTTCCAGCCTTCTAATAGTCATTTACATTTGTTTTTTTTCCCTGTATGCGATCTCATTGGAGATAGATTTGAAATGAAAATTTTATGAAGGACCATTTTATGAACTGTGGTAGTGCTGTTTTTAAAGCAAAAGTCATGAGTTTATAGTTTGTCAGTTCACTCACGAAGTAATGGGATCATACTTTATCACTGTCAAAAAAGAAGGAATTTCATAACTCAAAAGTTAAACCATGAGGTTGATGTAGTCCTGGAACTGCATTTCCTCCTGTTCCTTCTTACCAAACGTCCATTCTTGCCACAGAGACTTGCATACTTTAACCAAGTCCTCATATCTTCATGTGGACCAATGACAAGGGAACGAACCATTAGGATTCGCTGCCAATCTTCTACTATCTGCTGGCATCCCTGTGAAGGAAATAAAAGGAAGCTATAGGTGAACTGTGTCTCCAATCATTCAAGAACTTCTACAATTCTCCTTAATTTGTTCTTATTTTCTTTGATCCAAATTATACTAGTTCCTCGATACTACTGGCCCTCTGCTTTTGTGGAATAGGCATGTTATGATCACATTTCAAGCGACAGTGTTTTAATACCTCCTTATGGTTTAGCAGGTAATGTTCTCACATGCAGTGGCATTAAACTCAGATTGAGCCAAACTCTCCCTTTGGTTTCAGCCAGTTTGGCTGATTTCAGTCGAGACAACAGAAGAGGGGAAAAGTCAAATCCAGCTCTCACTTTAGATTGCTATCACCAGCTGGAAAATCTGGATACGTAGATGTTAAGTGTGAACAGCACTGGACTCAGCTATGGGAGCTACACATGGAGTAAAATAACCTGTGAACATTGTCTAGCTTACACATGAAGAATTGCCAATTGAGCGCAGTAGCAGAGGACTGCCAACATTTTTGAATTGTGCCTCAGCATGAGTTAATGCCTTTATGAGAGAAAGTAGAAAGTGGGGGAGAAAAGGAACATTAAATCATTGACTTGGCAGTGTGATATAGAAACACAACCAAAGATCTCATTATTAGTGCATACAACACCATCTGATCTGGCTTACATCATTGGGCTATGCCTGCCAATGTCAGTGGCTAATGAATGGATAAAATAAAAAAACTAATTGAAAAAACACACCCCTATAAAAGCTAAATTAAAACTTGAAATGCTATTTATGAAATAAGGGATTATTTGGTCTATTCAACTTCAGATGCAGCCAGTAATTGGGCATATAATCACTTGATTGTAAAAATCTTGAACTAAAAACAACTTCAAATGCCCTGCATATTTTTACATGCAGAGTCTGGAATATGTAAACGAGACTTGAATGTTGTCTTAAATAGAAGCTTCACAAATTTTGTTTAACATAAAATGGGGCATTTGTCTCAACATACTTCTGCTTTCCTTCAAATATGCACCAGAAAAAACCCACATTGAAATGACCCCAGCTTTGAAACTGTGCATGGAAGTAGCTTTGAATCTTACAAATAATGCAAAATAAATCCAATAGGAACATAGATTTTAAAAAAAGAGCTTTGAAAACTAAATGTAGCTGGAAGCTTCTGAAAATGATTGTACTATATTTACAGATTTGGAGGGAAGAATTTTGGCACTAAAGTTACGAATATGCAATAGCATCTTATCCATTTTTTAAAGCATGTCTGAATTATCTGCAAAAGTGCTGAAAAAAATAGAAGTACCACTACTGGTACAAGAAATGTAAATTTTTGTATCAATATAGATTTTACAGGTACTGCAATTCACCAAACTCCACAAATATCAGGACAAGGAGCAAATTCGGAATTGGGCGAGAAGCACACAGTCCAGAACCAGGTGCGGTTTGGAAGGGGGGGGGGGGGGGGGCAACCAATATGGGGAAGGGCATATAGGGAGAGGGGGATGGGGAGGGAAGGCTGTGACAGAACGGACAATGGAAGAAGAAAAGGGGGAGTGGGGGATCAACCAGGATACAGGGCAAACAAGGCAGCGGAGCCAGGGGTGGGGGGGATGAAGGGCAAGGAAGCACATGGGCGTGATCACAACAACAGCACCAAAGTACGCCCAGGTAGCACCAAACACAGCCTTAGCGTAATTTAATACCAGGAGGCAACATGTATAAAGTTAATACGGCACAGTTGAGGTACCGATCACTGGGGGCACAAAGTTAGGGGCCTCCCGCATCTGTACACACATTACATTTGTATACATACCTGTTTATATTCCCAATTTTTTCTTTTCTTTTTTCCTCATATTCCCACTCCATAATTATCTATTTATTACTGTGTGATGTTCCTTGCAATGTTATTATAAATGCAAAACCAATAAAATACTTTTTTTTAAAGTTGCTGGTTCTCTAACGCAGCAGGGGCCTCCCACTGCCATGGGAAAATCCTGGTGGTGGCAAAATGAGGCCCTCAGTTGCGCATAACATTTTAGACAGGTCAGGGACAACAGGTAGGGAGGTAGCGGAAAGCCACCCCGCTTGTGGGGGAGGATAAAATTCTGCCCACTATTTCTGCAATATGCTTGGGTCATGACTAATCAACCTGCCAACGTTCATATTCCTTCCGTGAAATGAAAAATAATCAGCATGACTTCTACTCCTGACTGAGAGCCAGACTTTTCCTGGAGAGCCAAGGTAGTTTCATAATACGTTCTGCTAGTTGAATGGTAATTGTGCACCTTGTCTCAGATTGATTGCCAACGATATTGGAATAAATGTTAACTTGCCTGAAGTCGTTCCCACCAGGTTTGTCTGATGATCTCCCTGCGCTCTGGAACCAGCTTGTATTGGATTACCTCCTCCAGTTCTGACAGCATCTGACAGGAAACCATGGCCTAAAGAACAAAGACTCAACACTTACTGCTGATGTTTTATTACTCACAATTTCAGACATATAAAGAGTGAAACAGAGCAAGATAATTGCATTCACCCTATGCCTTAGATGATAAACCCGGTCTACTACCATCATCCATTAACAGTAATATTAGGGCAGCACGGTGGCGCCTTCCCGTACCAGCCTCCCCGAACAGGCGCCGGAATGTGGCGACTAGGGGCATTTCACAGTAACTTCATTGAAGCCTACTTGTGACAATAAGCGATTTTCATTTCATTCTCATTTCATTCATTTCACTGCTGCCCCATGGTGCCGAGGTCCCAGGTTCGATCCCTGCTCTGGGTCACTGTCCGTGTGGAGTTTGCACATTCTCCCCGTGTTTGCGTGGGTTTCGCCCCCATAATCCAAAGATGTGCAGGATAGGTGGATTAGCCACGCTAAATTGCCCCTTAATTGGAAAAAATGAATTGGGTACTCTAAAAATTTTTTTTTTTTTTTTTTTTTAAAACAGTAATATTAACTCCAGAGCAAAAAGCTTAAAAAGGGCTAATTTCAGGAAAAATATGGCTCCCCAACTTCCTACGGTAATCAATGAGCACGGTGATCTAACAGATTAATCAGGCATAATTAATTAACCCATCTCCTCCATGTACCCAATTTCTTCATGAGTATATAGGCTAAAGTCCACCCAAGAGGCTAATCTCAAATATCAGAGAGTAAGTTTTTATGCCATTCTTCAATAACTATCTGCCAAATGTATCCACCAGCCTTTTGAAATTGATGCAGGTATTGTGGTCAGCTCCACTTATTCTCTGCTGGACCTACAGAACCTTTTGTGACAAACCAGTTCCTAAAGTCCAAGAATATGAGACATTAACATTAATTAATGTCTTAGTTCTATTGTTGCTACTGAAAAACTAGAATAAAACATTTCCAATGGTTCTCATTGTTAGATATTAGCTTTTTAAAAAAAACACTTAGATAGATTTGATGCCATGGTGCAGTCTTTGATGACAATGCAATAATGGCAAAATAATGAAAATAGTAGAATTAGATGAGCTCTGCTCTGTGCCCCAATGCCTTTGTTTGTTCCAGTATTTCAGCTAGACAATTAAAATCCCATGACACTCTTCGAGAAAGAGAAGGGAATTCTTCCAGTACTCTGCTCAACATTTTGCCTGTAGCCACTACAAAGGGATAAACTAATTGATCATTCCTTTTTGTGACAGTTTGCTCTATACAAGTTAACTTGCATTTTCCTACATTATGGTAGCTACGGTTCAAGGACTTTTGTTCCTGATCATTATTCAATCGCAAATTTATGTACACCAGATGACATCAGGCTGCTCGCCTACATTGACTGCAGTGGCTCATACACGAATAGGGAATGCTTTCAAGGGAGAAAAAATTAAGAAAGAGAAAGAATCTGACTTACAACGAAAAAGGCATGCCCTATACTGCGTGGACCATGGTGTCAATCCATACATGATTACTATAAAAACATTACAAAGTAAGCCCAGTTGTCACATCCTTAGAATGTCACAAAGCACTTCATACGCAATTAATTACTTTTCAAAATGCAGTTACTTTTATGAACATGGCAGCTACTGCAAGATTCCACAAACAGCAATAATCATTGCTTTGGTGGGAACAAGGGTCCCAGGTTCGATTCCTTGCTGGGTCACTGTCTGTGCGGAGTCTGCAGGTTCTCCCCATGTCTGCGTGGGTTTCCTCCGGGTGCTCGGATTTCCTCCCATAGTTAGGTGTATTGGCCATGCTAAATTGCCCTTAGTGTCCATAAAGGTTAAGTAGGGGTTACGGGGATGGGGTAGATACGTGGGCTCATTGAGTAGGGTGCTCTTTGTAAGGGCCAGTGCAGACTCGATGGGCTGGGTGGCCTCCTTCTCCCCTGTAAATTATATGATCTATGATTAACTGCAAGATTCCACACACAGCGACAATCATTTGCTTTGGTGATTAACTGGTGCTTTGAAATGCCACTCCCTCACAGATGAGGGTAAACAAAAATTGAATCACATCTTAAAGCCTCAGAGCTGAATACCCAACTTTGTTTTAAGTAAAGTCACTTTTAACATAGTTCAATGCAGCAGCCAATTTATATATGGCAGGATTGCACAAGCAGTAAATGAACTGAAAAGAAAGTCAGTTGGTCAAAGAAAGGAATGTTGGCCAAGGCAACATAACCTTGGGATCTTGCTTTATGCAAAATAAGACCACAAGACATAGGAGCAGAATTAGGCTACTCGGCCCATCGATTCTGCTCCGCCATTCAATCATGGCTGATATTTTTCTCATCCCCATTCTCGTGCCTTCTCCCCATAACCCCTGATCCCCTTATTGATCAAGAACCTATCTCTTTGTCTTAAACACAGTCAGTGATTTGGCCTCCACAGCCTTCTGCGGCAAAGAGTTCTACAGATTCACCACCCTCCAGCTGAAGAAATTCCTCCTCATCTCTGTTTTAAAGGATCGTCCCTTTAGTCTGAGATTGTGTCCTCTGCTTCTAGTTTTTCCTACAGTGGAAACATCCTCTCCACGTCCACTCTATCCAGGCCACACACTAACCTGTAAGTTTGAATAAGACCCCCCCCTCATCCTTCTAAACTCCAATGAGTACAGACCCAACCGTTCCTCATACGACAAGCTTTTTATTCCAGGGATCATTCTTGTGAACCTCCTTTAGACCCTTTCCAAGGCCAGCACATCCTTCCCTAGATACGGGGCCCAAAACTGCTCACAATACTCCAAATGGGGTCTGACCAGGGCCTTATATAGCCTCAGAAGTACATCCCTGGTCTTGTATTCTAGCCCTCTTGACATGAATGCGAACATTGCATTTGCCTTCCTAACTGCCGACTGAACCTGCACATTAACCTTAAGAGAATCCTGAACAAGAACTCCCAAGTCCCTTTGTGCTTCTGATTTCCTAAGCATTTCCCCATTTAGAAAACAGTCTATGCCTTCATTCCTGCTTCCAAAGTGAAAAACCTCACACTTTTCCACATTGTGTTCCATCTGCCACTTCTTTGCCCACCCTCCTAGCCTGTCCATGCCCTCCTGCAACCCCTTTGCTTCCTCAATACTACCTGCCCCTCTACATATTTTTGTATCATCTGCAAACTTAGCAAAAATGCCTTCAGTTCCTTCTTCCAAATCGTTAATGTATATTGTGAAATGTTGTGGTCCCAGCAGACCCCTGAGGCACACTATTAGTCACTGGATGATATCCTGAAAAAGACCCATTTATCCACACTCTCTGCCTTCTGCCAGTCAGCCAATCCTCTATCTATGCCAGGATCTTACCCTTAACACCATGGGCTCTTAATAAATCACGTCCACTGGTTCTCCTTTGTCTAACTTCCTTGTTACCTCCTCAAAGAACTCTAACAGATTTGTCAGACATGACCTCCCCTTGACGAAGATGTGCTGACTCAGCCCTATTTTATCATGCACTTCCAAGTACTCCGTGATCTCATCTTTAATAATGGACTCTAAAATCTTACCACTGATCGAAGTCAGGCTACACAGCATATAATTTCCCGTCTTCTGCCTCCCTCCCTTCTTTTTTTTTTTAATTTAGAGGACCCAATTCATTTTTTCCAGTTAAGGGGCAATTTAGCATGGCCAATCCACCTATCTGCACATCGTTTTGGGTTGTGGGGGCGAAACCCACGCAAACATGGGGAGAATGTGCAAACTCCACACAGACAGTGACCCAGAGCCGGGATCGAACCTGGGACCTCGGCGCCATGAGGCAGAGTGCTAACCACTGCGCCACAATGCTGCCCCTGCCTCCCTTCTTAAAACAGTGGTGTTAAATTAGCCACTTTCCAGTCCTCTGGGACCCTCCCTGCCTCCAGTGATACCTGAAAGATCACCACCAAAGCCGCCATAATCTCTTCAGCTATCTCTTTTAGAACCCAGGTGATTTATCCACCTTCAGACCTTTCAGTTTCCCCAGAACCTTTTCTTTAGTGATAGCCACTACACTCACCTGTGC
Organism: Scyliorhinus torazame; assembly: GCF_047496885.1. Taxonomy (NCBI): domain Eukaryota; kingdom Metazoa; phylum Chordata; class Chondrichthyes; order Carcharhiniformes; family Scyliorhinidae; genus Scyliorhinus; species Scyliorhinus torazame. The sequence goes on along the minus strand of NC_092722.1, from coordinate 50,071,300 downwards.
CCCCTGATTCTCCTGGAGCTCTGGCATCCCACTGTGTGTTCCACCGTGAAGACTGATGCAAAGTAACTATTCAGTTCCTCTGTCATTTCTTTGTTTTAAAAATAAATAAATTTAGAGTATACAATTAATTTTTTCCAATTAAGGAGCATTTTAGCATGGCCAATTCACCTACCCTACACATCTTTGGGTTGTGGGATCGAAACCCACGCAAACACAGGGAGAATGTGCAAACTTCACGTGGACAGTGCCCCAGAGTCGCGATTGAATCTGGGACCTCAGCGCCGTGAGGCAGCAATGCTAACCACTGCACCACCATGCTGCCCTTGCCACTTCTTTGTTTCCTATTGTTACTTCTCCAGCCTCATTTTCCAGTCTATTTTTGCCTCTCTCTCACCTTTTATATATTGAAAAAAACTCTTCCCATTTTTCTTTTATATTACTAGCTAGCTTACACTCATATTTCATCTTCTCCCCCCTTATTGCTTTTTTAGTTGTCCTGTGCTCGCTTTTAAAGGCTTTCCAATCCTCTGGCTTCCCACTAATCATCGTCCCTTTGCATGCTTTTTCTTTTTTGTTGTCCTTGACTTCCCTCGTCAACCATGGATGCCTCGTCCTCCCCGCAGCACGTTTCCTCCTCCTTGGGATGTATTTATGCTGTGCCTCCTGAATAACTCCCAAAACTCCGGCCTTCTTTTAATGCCTTATCTGAAAGTCAATAAGCCTAGTTAGGAAGTGGGCTTGACTCGGAACTCCCTCATTCGGGGTGAAAGTACGGATTAAGCTGACAAATAATGCATTTGCCATTTGTGGCTATAGGCTGCGAGGGATGTTTCATTTTTAAACTTAATTCCTTAAAGTCAGTGTGAAATGCATTGAAATTATTTTGAAAGAAGTGCACTACAGTAACAAATTCACCTTGTCAAATAGGAGAACACACATGGGATTCATCTTCCAGATACTTCATTATGACGTTTTAATTGAAAATTATATTTTATGTACAAATATTGCTGATTCCAGGGCTGTTTGTATGGCAGGAATACAGAATCAAAGCCACTGCTTTGATGCATGACAATCTACGACATGTCATTTTTAAACATGTTATTTTCCCATATTATGTTGGTAATTAGAAAATCCAAAAATGGACAACAATTCCAGGTAGCATTACAAAATAAGCCACCTAATTGAGCAGCGAGGAAGACAAAAATGGGATTAACACTTGATGAAATTCCCCCAACTCTTGCATCAGATGAAACCCATGCTGTCTGCCCATATCTGTTTACCATGTATTTATCATATTTCTTTCTTGAGACGGTTTTTCTTTTTTATTGCTTTCCAAACTGTGATTAGCTCCCCTTAAGGGGTTTCAGAGTAGTTCATATTTCTTTGAATAAAATAAAAATAATGTTCTTGTGTACCAATGTTATTATGATACTCGTGTCTTTTTTTCTACATTCACTGGAGACCAAAATGGTTCAATTTGAACTAAATTTCCTTACTGGTATCCAACTCTAAAAAATTGAACTGAAACTACATGCTTTGCTTTTTGACATGATTAACTCTTGAAACTACATTATCGTCGTGAAGTTCTTATGCTATGAACAAGGTAATCAATTTTGTATTAAAAGCGTTCTAACCCGTTGACATATTACCATTAGGCGCTATACATTTGAGTCCATCAATGACCAGTGGAGGAGTGAGCAAAAATGTTACCATTTCTGCCTGTGAGCCAGTGGGTATAGAAGTTCCAGTCCTGCTTCAGGGAGCCCTGACCAGCGAAGGCTGGAGCTCAGACAAAAAATTCTGAGTCGTCACCCAATACAATCTGGTCAGCGTGAGTGAGATCCCTTTCATTGATGGGTAATGGAATCCTTCTGCTGCACATGATAAACAATCTAATTGCCCAATTGTTTACATAAACTACCAGTGCACAAGCTGTACGTCCTCTAAGTAGCGTATGCTAAAATCCAATCAATTGGCAGTGGGGATGGGGGGCTCCTTAATGATAATGGATGCCCAAACTGAACAACAAAAATGTTCAGTAAGAAGTCTTACAACACCAGGTTAAAGTCCAACAGGTTTGTTTCAAATCACTAGCTTTCAGAGCACTGCTCCTTCCTCAGGTGAATAAAGAGATATGTTCCAGAAACATATATATATATAGACAAAGTCAAAGATGCAAGTTGATACTTTGAATGCGAGCATTTGCAGGTAATTAAGTCTTTACAGATCCAGAGATAGGGATAACCCCAGGTTAAAGAGGTGTGAATTGTCACAAGCGAGACCATGCAGACGCTGCGACAACAGATGAACGGTCATCGCGCGACAATCGCCAGGTTGGAATGTTCCCTTCCAGTCGGGGAACACTTCAGCAGTCAAGGGTATTAAGCCTCTGATCTCTGGGTAAGCGTTCTCCAAGGCGGCCTTCAGGACACGCGACAACGCAAAATCGCCAAGCAGAAACTTATAGCCAAGTTCCGCACACATGAGTGGATACAGAACTGGCTAGGCCATAGAAGGCAGAGGGTAGCAATGGAGGGATGCTTTTCTAATTGGAGGGCTGTGACCAGTGGTGTTCCACAGGGATCAGTGCTGGGACCTTTGCTCTTTGTAGTATATATAAATGATTTGGAGGAAAATGTAACTGGTCTGATTAGTAAGTTTGCAGACGACACAAAGGTTGGTGGAATTGCGGATAGCGATGAGGACTGTCTGAGGATACAGCAGGATTTAGATTGTCTGCAGACTTGGGCGGAGAGATGGCAGATGGAGTTTAACCTGGACAAATGTGAGGTAATGCATTTTGGAAGGGCTAATGCAGGTAGGGAATATACAGTGAATGGTAGAACCCTCAAGAGTATTGAAAGTCAAAGAGATCTAGGAGTACAGGTCCACAGATCACTGAAAGGGGCTACACAGGTGGAGAAGGTAGTCAAGAAGGCATACGGCATGCTTGCCTTCATTGGCCGGGGCATTGAGTATAAGAATTGGCAAGTCATGTTGCAGCTGTATAGAACCTTAGTTAGGCCACACTTGGAGTATAGTGTTCAATTCTGGTCGCCACACTACCAGAAGGATGTGGAGGCTTTAGAGAGGGTGCAGAAGAGATTTACCAGAATGTTGCCTGGTATGGAGGGCATAAGCTATGAGGAGCGATTGAATAAACTCGGTTTGTTCTCACTGGAACGAAGGAGGTTGAGGGGCGACCTGATAGAGGTATACAAAATTATGAGGGGCATAGACAGAGTGGATAGTCAGAGGCTTTTCCCCAGGGCAGAGGGGTCAATTACTAGGGGGCATAGGTTTAAGATGAGAGGGGCAAAGTTTAGAGTAGATGTACGAGGCAAGTTTTTTACGCAGAGGGTAGTGGGTGCCTGGAACTCACTACCGGAGGAGGTAGTGGAGGCAGGGACGATAGGGACATTTAAGGGGCATCTTGACAAATATATGAATAGGATGGGAATAGAAGGATACGGACCCAGGAAGTGTAGAAGATTGTAGTTTAGTCGGGCAGTATGGTCGGCACGGGCTTGGAGGGCCGAAGGGTCTGTTCCTGTGCTGTACATTTCTTTGTTCTTTGTTCTTTGAGTACGGCCTCAACCGGGACATTGGATTTATGTTGCATTACATTCATCCCCCACCATCTGGCCTGGGCTTATGAAATCCTACCAACTGTACTGGCTTGACACAATTCACACCTCTTTAACCTGGGGTTACCCCATCTCTGGATCTGTAAAGACTTAATTACCTGCAAATGCTCGCATTCAAAGTATCGTCTTGCATCTTTGACTTTGTCTATATATATATGTTTCTGGAACATACCTCTTCATTCACCTGAGGAAGGAGCAGCGCTCCGAAAGCTAGTGATTTGAAACAAACCTGTTGGACTTTAACCTGGTGTTAAAGACTTCTTTCTGTGCTCACCCCAGTCCAACGCTGGCATCTCCACATCAACAAAAACGTTGGATGGGGTGGATCAATTGTTCCTTTTTTATAAAAAATATATTTTATTAAAATTTTTCGATCAAACAAAAATTTCCCATTTTACAACTTTGTAATAATATATACATTGATCGTTTTTTAAATAAATAATATGCTGACTAACGGCAACTGCCAACAACAAAATAAGAAACAATAGAAATAATAACTAAAATAGTAACTTTGTGAAATCAAATATAAATAACTAATATATTAACACACATAAAACCCCTGAAGACCCAAATGAGCCCCCCCCCCCACCGGGCTGCTGCTGCTGCCTTTCCTATTTTCCCTTATCGCTCTGCAAGATAGTCGAGGAACGGTTGCCACCGCCCGGTGAACCCCTGAGCCGAACCTCTTAATGCATATTTTATCCGTTCCAGTTTTATAAACCCTGCCATGTCGTTCATCCAGGCCTCCACACCCGGGGGCTTAGCTTCTTTCCACATAAGTAGAATCCTTCGCCGGGCTACTAGGGACGCAAAGGCCAACACGTCGGCCTCTCTCGCCTCCTGCACTCCCGGCTCATCTGCAACCCCAAATATAGCCAACCCCCAGCTTGGTTTGACCCGGACCCCCACCACCTTTGAGATCACTTTTGCCACACCCACCCAGAACTCATGCAATACCGGACATGACCAAAACATGTGGGTGTGGTTCGCCGGGCTTCCCGCGCATCTCCCGCACCTATCTTCCACTCCAAAAAACCTACTCAGCCTTGCTCCCGTCATATGCGCCCTGTGTAGAACCTTGAATTGTATCAGGCTGAGCCTGGCACACGAGGACGAAGAGTTTACCCTACTTAGGGCATCTGCCCACAGCCCCTCCTCAATCTCTTCCCCCAGCTCCTCCTCCCATTTTCCCTTCAGCTCCTCTACCATCGTCTCCCCCTCGTCTCTCATTTCCCTATATATATCTGACACCCTACCATCACCGACCCATGCCCCCGAAATCACTCTGTCCTGGATCTCTTGCGCCGGGAGCTGCGGAAATTCCCTCACCTGCTGCCTCACAAATGCCCTCATTTGCATATAGCGAAATGCATTCCCAGGTGGCAACCCATATTTTTCTGTCAGTGCTCCCAGACTCGCGAACGTCCCGTCTAAGAACAAGTCCTGCAATTTCGCAATTCCTGCTCGCTGCCAAGATTTAAATCCCCCATCTATCCTTCCCGGGACGAACCTATGGTTGTTCCTTATCGGGGACCACACTGAGGCACCCGTCACTCCCTTATGTCGTCTCCACTGCCCCCAAATTTTCAGAGTTGCCACCACCACTGGGTTTGTGGTGTATTTTTTCGGGGAGAACGGTAACGGCGCCGTCGCCAGTGCTTTTAAGCTAGTTCCCCTACAGGACGCCATCTCCAGTCTTTTCCACGCCGCTCCTTCCCCTTCCCTCATTCACTTACATATCATTGACACGTTGGCGGCCCAATAATAATCACTTAGACTCGGCAGTGCCAGTCCCCCTCTGTCCCTACTGCGCTGCAGGAACCCCCTCTTTACTCTTGGGGTCTTTCCAGCACACACAAAGCTCATAATACTCTTGTCCACCTTCTTAAAAAAGGCCTTTGTAATCAGTACAGGGAGGCACTGGAACACAAAAAGAAACCTCGGAAGGACCACCATTTTAACCGCCTGCACCCTGCCCGCCAATGACAGGGGCGCCATGTCCCACCTCCTAAAGTCCTCTTCCATCTGCTCTACCAGTCGTGCCAAGTTAAGCTTATGCAAGGTTCCCCAGTTCCTGGCCACCTGGATCCCTAAATACCGGAAATCTCTTCTTACCCTCCTCAATGGTAAATCGTCTATTCCCCTGCCCTGTTCCCCGGGGTGCATCACAAACAGTTCACTCTTCCCCATATTCAATTTATATCCTGAAAATTCTCCAAACTCCCTGAGTGTCTGCATTATCTCAGGCATCCCCTCCACTGGGTCCGCGACATACAACAACAAATCATCTGCGTATAATGACACCCGATGCTCTTCTCCTCCTCTAAGTACCCCCCTCCACTTCCTAGAGCCCCTCAGCGCTATGGCCAATGGCTCAATTGCCAACGCAAACAGTAACGGGGACAGGGGACATCCCTGTCTTGTACCCCTATATAGTCGGAAGTAGTCAGATCGTTGCCTATTTGTAATCACACTTGCCACCGGGGCCCTGTACAGGAGCTGAACCCATCTAATGAACCCCTCTCCAAATCTCCTCAGTACTTCCCACAGGTAGTCCCACTCCACTCTATCAAATGCTTTCTCTGCATCCATCGCCACCACTATCTCCGCCTCCCCCTCCGGTGGGGGCATCATCATCACCCCCAACAGCCTCCGTATGTTAGCATTCAATTGCCTCCCTTTAACAAACCCCGTTTGATCATCATGCACCACCCCAGGGACACAGTCCTCTATCCTCGTCGCCATCACCTTGGCAAAAAGCTTGGCATCTACGTTCAAGAGGGAAATAGGCTTGTATGACCCGGACTGCAGCGGGTCTTTGTCTCTTTTCAGGATCAGCGATATCGTCGCCTCCGACATCGTCGGGGGTAGTGTCCCCCTTTCCCTAGCCTCATCAAAGGTTCTCGTCAGAAGTGGGGCCAGCAGGTCCACGTATTTCCTATAGAACTCCACCGGGAACCCATCCGGTCCCGGGGCCTTCCCTGCCTGCATGTTCCCAATTCCTTTTACCACCTCCTCCACCTCAATCTGCGCTCCCAGTCCTGTCATCTCCTGTTCCTCAACCTTCGGGAACTCCAGCTGGTCTAGGAAATGCATCATTCCCTCTTTCCCTTCCGGGGGTTGAGCCTTATATAGCCTCTCGTAAAATACCTTAAACACCCCGTTCACCCTCTCCGCTCACCGTTCCATCTTTCCCTCCTCGTCTCTAACCCCTCCAATCTCTCTCGCCGCCCCCCTCTTCCTAAGTTGTTGGGCCAGCAGCCGGCTCGCCTTCTCTCCATATTCATACTGCACTCCCTGTGCCTTCCTCCATTGTGCCTCCGCCTTACCCGTGGTCAACAAGTCAAGGTCCGTGTGCAATCTCCGTCTTTCCCTGTATAGCCCTTCATCTGGAGCCTCCGCATATTGCCTATCCACCCTCAAAATCTCCCCCTAACAATCTCTCCCTTTCTTAACCCTCTTGTTTCCCCTTATGGGCCCTTATGGAGATCAGCTCCCCTCTAACCACCACCTTCAGCGCCTCCCAGACCACTCCCACCTGGACCTCTCCGTCATCATTGATCTCTAGGTACCTTTCAATACATCCCCTCATTCTTACACATACCCCCTCGTCCGCCAACAGTCCCATATCTAATCTCCAGAGTGGGCGTTGCTCCTTTTCCTCTCCTACATTCCAGATCTACCCAATGTGGGGCATGATCTGAAACGGCTATAGCCGAATACTCCGTTCCTGCCACCTTCGGGATCAGCGCCCTTCCCAGGACAAAGAAGTCTATCCGGGAGTACACTTTGTGGACATGGGAGAAGAAGGAAAACTCTTTACTCCTTGGTCTAGTAAATCTCCAGAGATCCACTCCTCCCATCTGCTCCATAAAGCCCTTAAGCACCTTGGCCACTGCCGGCCTCTTCCTGGTCCTAGATCTGGACCGGTCCAGCCCTAGATCTGGACCGCTCCAGCCCTGGGTCCAGCACCGTATTGAAGTCCCCCCCATTACCAACTTTCCCATCTCCAGGTCCGGGATGCGCCCCAACATACGCTTCATAAAATTCGCATCATCCCAGTTCAGGGCATATACGTTCACCAGCACCACCGCCTCACCTTGCAATCTGCCACTCACCATCACGTATCTACCCCCACTGTCCACCACTGTGGTCTTCGCCTCAAACAATACCCGTTTCCCCACCAGTATTGCCACCCCTCTATTTTTCGCATCCAAGCCCGAGTGGAATACCTGTCCCACCCATCCTTTTCTTAATCTGACCTGATCCGCCAGTTTCAGGTGCGTCTCCTGAAGCATGACCACGTCTGCCTTTAGCTTCTTTAGGTGCGCAAATAGTCTTGCCCTCTTAATCGGCCCATTCAACCCTCTCACGTTCCACGTGATCAACCGGGTTGGGGGGCTCTTTACCTCCCCCACCCTCGTCGACTAGCCATCCCCTTTTTTAGACCAGCTCCTCACCCGGTTCCCACGCACCCGCTTATCCCCCGGACGGTGCCATTCCGTCCCGACCATCCCATCCCGTAACAGCTCCCCCTTCCCCTTAGCAGCAGCAACCCAGTTAACCCCCCCCCCCCCAGATCCCTCTCTAGCTTAGTTGCTCCCCCCATATTGCTTCCGGAAGTCAGCAAACTCTGGCTGACCTCGGCTTCCCCCGTTTATCCTTAGCCTCCCATTATGTGAAGCCCCCTCCTTCCTGCGCCCCCTTTTCCCGCCACAATTTCCATAGCGCGGGAACAAAGCCCGCGCTTCCCTCTCGGCCCCGCCCCTGATGGCGCAGCTCCCTCTCTCCTTCCCCACCGGCGCCCACATTTCTTCGTGTCCCCCCTCTTCGAGGGGAAAGAAAATTTTCCACCATCTGATTCAAAGTCCCTTGCCACCACCTCGCTACTTCATTTCAAACACTCTTTCTCAAATCTAGTCCAACTTCTCCTCTTCAATAAATGTCCACGCCTCCTCTGCCGTCTCGAAGTAGTGGTGTTTACCCTGGTGTGTAACCCACAGTCTTGCCGGCTGCAACATTCCGAATTTCACTTTCCTCTTGTGGAGCACCGACCGCCTTGGCCCGATTGAAACTCGCCCTCCTTCTCGCCACCTCCGCACTCCAATCCTGATACACGCGGATCACCGCGTTCTCCCACCTGCTGCTCCGTGTCTTTTTCGCCCATCTCAGGACCATCTCCCTGTCCTTGTAGCGGTGGAACCTCACCACTATTGCTCGAGGTATTTCTCCTGCCTTTGGTCTTCTCACGAGGACTCGGTACGCTCCCTCCACTTCCAGGGGGCCCGTCGGGGCCTCAGCTCCCATTAAGGTATGGTGCATCATGCTCACATACGCCCCAACGTCCGCTCCCTCTGCCCCTTCGGGAAGACCCAAGATTCTTAAGTTCTTCCTCCTCGAGCTATTTTCCAGGGCTTCCAGTCTCTCCATACACCTCTTATGCAGTACCTCGTGCGTCTCCGTCTTCACCACCAAGCCCTGTATCTCGTCCTCGTTTTCGGCAGCTTTTGCCTTCACTCCACGGAGCTCCATCTCTTGGGTCTTCTGCGCCTCCTTTAACCCCTCAATCGCCTGCAGCATCGGCGCCAGCACCTCCTTCTTGAGCTCCTCCACACATCGTCGGAGGAACTCCTGCTGTTCCAGGCCCCATACCAACTGGCCACCTTCCGCCGCCATCTTGCTTCTCACTTCCCTTCTTTGCCGCTGCTCCAGAGGATCCTCCACAATCTGGCCACTATTATCTCTTCTATCCATTCACATCCGGGGGGACTCCCTTCTATGTCGCCTCACAGTGGGTTTAGCCTTCGAAAATTGCCTTTGGGGCTCCCGATAAGAGCCCAAAAGTCCGTTAAAACGGGAGGTGCCGAAACGTGCGACTTAGCTGGTCATCACCGCACCCGGAAGTCCGGATCAATGCTTCCTGTAGCCCAAATTAACAAAATAGAAGAGGAACATCAGCAGCTCCTTTGGCCAGCCAAATAGAGCAATATGATGACCAGAAAAAGTTAAGCAAGGTTGATTAATTAGTGTTAGTGTGGCACATACCATTTTTTGTCGTTAGGTCTGAAACAGAATCGATTCATAGATGGTAAAAATTAAAAGAAATGTTTTTGGATTTGTTGAAATGAAATGAAAATGAAAATCGCTTATTGTCACGTGTAGGCTTCAAATGAAGTTACTGTGAAAAGCCCCTAGTCGCCACATTCCGGCGCCTGTTCGGGGATGCTGATGGAATTGAACCGTGCTGCTGGCCTGTCTTGGTCTGAATTAAAAGCCAGCTCTTTAGCCCTGTGCTAAACCACAATAATTTCAAAATAAATTATAGTTTCTGGATCAGTATTTGCGCCCTTAAGATATGAATCAGTTCAGCTTGCGAAAAATTGAATAATGAGGGCAGGGGACAGAGCCAAGCGATCTAACAACAAACAGATTAGATCAAAGCTCTGCAAGTCCTGCCACATCCAGTTGTGGAACAGGAATCTAAACAAACACCCCAATCTTAAATGATGGCAGACCCCAGCACGTCAGCACAAAGAACAAAGCTGAAGTGTTTTCAACTCTCTTCAGACAGGATTGCCAAGTGGATAATCTATTTTTGCTTCCTCCTGAAGTTCCCGTTACTGCAGATGCCAGTCTTCAGCCAGTTTGATTTGCTCCAAAAACAGCGACATGCTCTGGTTACAGCAAAGGCTCTGGGCCCCCTAAACATCTCAGCTATAGTGCTGAAGGATCTGTGCTTCAGAGCTAGCTACACACCCACTTATAATACAGCTACAATACTGGCACCTACCTGATGATGTGGAAAATTGTCCAGATATATCCTGTCCGCAAAAAGCAGGACAAATCTGATCCAGCCAATTACTGCCCTACCAATCAACTCTTAATCATCAGTAAAGTAATGGAAGGTGTCATTGACAATACTATCAAATAATATTTACTCAACAATAATTTGCTCACCAATGCTCTGAGTTCTGTTAGGACTATTCGGCTCCAGATGTAATTATAGCTTTGGCTCAAAGAGATGCAGTGAAAGTGGCCAGCCACTCTTTTATCAAGGGATAATTTGACCGACTGTGCTATCAAAGAGTCCGAGTAAAATTGATGTCAGAGGGAATAAGGGAGAAAATCTTCCATGGTCAGGAGTAATTTCCAGCACAAAGGAGGCCAATCATCTCAGCCTTGGACATTATTGAACGAGTTCCTCAGGGCAATGTTCTAGGCCAAACCGTATTCAGCTTCTTCACCAATCACCTTCTGACCTCAATCCACAAGAATCCCTGCATCATCACCCTACTTTGCTCCCATTTCAACCACAGTTACTGAAATTCTATCCACAATTTTGTCAACTCCAGACTCGACTATCCTAATTCTCTCCATCTCACCTCCTTTCTGACTTCCGTAACCTCTGTTCATCCAGAACTCTGCTGCTACACCTTAACCCGCACCAAATCTTCACTGACCTACATTGGCTCTCGTTTCCTCAAATTAAAGAAGTATTTTTTGTACAAATTCCTTCATGGTTTAGTCTTTCCCTTTCATTCCAAACCATTCTTATCAATTCAATTGCAAAACTCCACACTAGCCAGATTGTGTTACACCTCAGAATCAGTGTGAAAATGGAGTGTGACTTGTTGATACAGTTTGAAGAGTTGAGTGTTAATCTCAATCTCATCATCAGGGATAATATTAGCGTTGGTTTGAATTCCTATACATTACAGGCAACATTTCTTTGAACACATTTCTTCAGATGCAGTGCTGAAAACATCAATTTAAAAAAAAACTCAACAGGTATTTATATCTCAGCTTTCCACACAGCTGCAATTGTTATAAGGGAATTTCATAAGAATAAAAATCAAAGGACGTTCACAAAATCAAAATTAAACAAACTGCAATATGCAAATACAACATTTATTTTGATACATGTAAAGTCTAATTAGCAGGTACTGCAGCATGAACTCAATGAAAACTTTCCCTGCTTCCGTGCAGGTTTGAACATTTTAAAAGCCAGCATTCCACAAGGGCCTATTTAAAAACAAACCAATCTCACTAATCCATACAATCTACGTCTTATTGTATACTTGACAAAGTCAGATAATATAGCTTTTGAGGTCCATAGATGTAACAATTGGGTCAGAAAGAAATTTCAACCAACAGGCAGCAAACATAAGTTTGCCCATGTCTTTTGACCTGCGACTTAGCATTATTGAATTATTCATCTAGGTTTCTTATGACATTTATCCTTTTAAGTAATAAAGTCTATGGACTGGACTTCCACCTGATTTATAATTACAACTTCAGTGATATGAAGATGGCCTTTTAAATAAAATGAAAGCCCAAATAATGAAATCCGATTCCAGGAGTGAAAGACAGTGACTACTTCAAGTATCTTAATCAGCTTTTCAACTTAGTTTCAACGGCATATAAATCAGACTTTTCCAACTTTGCTAAGGAGCTGTCCAGAGTACCACATATTCTGATTTATGTGCTGTAATACAGTAAATACCAAAGAGCAAAAAAAAGACTAGTTCCTGGCTTTTATTTGTCAAGACAAAATATGATCTATTACCTGAATCTATAAAAAAAACACATGGGCACAAATCAAGTCAATGGAAATCTATGGTACATACCTGTCACTGGAATCAAGAACAAAAATGAATTATGCTGTTTTGTGTTTTTTATTTTTGTTCTGTGTCTGCCACATTAACGTAACTGTTGTTAAATTTATATTTTCCAATTTTAACAATTCATCAATCATACAATCCACTGTTCAAGACCTAACGTGAAAAATATGGACTATCGGATAAATAATTCAAACAAGCCAGTAACACAAGTATTTACAGTGCATGAGGAGAGAGTTGAGTGATGTTTCTAAAGTAATTACAATAGGTAGCATTATTGACAGTTTTTGTCAACAATTTCTTCTATGGATTTCAAACGCATCATTGCAGAAACTGGATAATATTCTAAACTATTTCTGCACATATGGTAGCAGTTTAGTCATTGAAATCCACGTATGCAGCCATCCTCAATTAGAACCTAAATTGATGCAACCTGGTAGTATCGACGAGCTGATAGGGGCAAAACTGCCAAGTTTTCATCATTTATTACTCCTGAGATCGAAAGGTTTGCATCATTAATGAACAAATAACGCAACTGAAGAACAAAAATTATTATACGTTTCGAATGGATCGTGAAATTCAATCTTTCTTAGACTCACCCCGTAGGCACGGCTGTAGCTCTCCCCAGCCATAGCAGTTAACTCTGTATCTAGCAAGTCTCTAGCCTTGTCAATGCACTACAACGGAAGAGGAAAAATATTAATTGTTTTATTGATATGTCCTCTAACAATATGCTGCTACTTTATCCTGGTAAACTAATTGAAAAGGCCACCTACTAGAGTTATTGTTAATATATTCTCTCTCCAAATTCCAACCCCGCCCCATCCAATAGCACTGATGCACAGAATGCAGAGTTCAGCTAAATAAGGGTATATCCATTTAAACCCCAAGTGATGCTTTTGTGACCAACAAGAAAAATGCCACCAAGTGGAATTCTTATGTCGTCTTTTCAGCAGAGGCTAGAAATGCAATTTCTGAAGAAGCCAAGTACGGAGTTGCTGATGCAAGTTTGAATAGGTATGGGGTACGGGGCAGCAATTCCATCAAGGTCCCAGCTATTCCCCTTTATGATTAGGTTATTCTGCAACATCATAAGAGGTCTGGTTTCAGGCAGCACGGTGGCCTAGTGGTTAGTACGGCTGCCTCAGGTGCTGAGGTCCCAGGTTCGACCCCGGCTCTGGGTCACTGTCCGTGTGGAGTTTGCACATTCTCCCCGTGTCTGCGTGGGTTTCGCCCTCACAACCCAAAAATGTGCAGAGTAGATGGATTGGCCACACTAAATTGCCCCTTAATTGGAAAAAATAATTGGGCAATCTAAATTTATATTTAAAAAAAAGAGGTCTGGTCTCAATTTATTTTTATAGAAAGGCACAAAGTAGTGGGTGTGTGCGTCAGTCTACACCGCTTGTAAACAAGAGTTAAAACGTCACATTGTTTCTTACATGCCCACAGTAGACAATCCCATTATTTCAGTAAGCTCCTGTTCATGTTTGTTCACTAAAGCTCAAGAAGTTCCCTTTATTCTTATTGATGGTGGGCACAAGCACATATTAGAAATAACAATTCTGCATTAACATATAGTCACAAATTTACACAACTACTCACAATCAAAGCTTATTTTCAAAACCAAATAAAATTAGATGTAAAACTAACAATTACTTTCTTGCTATCATCCTAGTTTTAAAGAAAAAAAAATATTCTTAGGTTAAAACAAGTTAATTTTAATTCAGGTGGAAAGCTAATTGTTAAATCTTAGTTTGTATATAGTCCACTTGTATATATATCGCTATACATTGTAAAACCGTATGTGGAAAAGCTTGCATATGTGACTCATCATTTCATATATACATGAACCTGCTAATTTAAACTGACAGCTACAGTTGGGGTTTTCAGGTTTCGCAAAGGTCATTTCCAAAAGCATTTGTCAGAAGGATAATGTCCCTTCTTAGGTGCCTTGGCAAATTCCTGAAGGGATTGTATTGCAAACTGATTAAAGTTGGGCTTAGCTGAACATCTGTATTGACTATATTTCACAAAAGTCCTTCAATTGTTTTTTGACAGCAATTGGCTCCCCACTTGAATACCAAGTTCAGGTACTGCTTAATATAACAAGCGGCAAACAGAGAAATTAATAGTAGTAACTAAAACTTATGAAGAAATAAATATAAATTAAACTTTAAAACAAGTATTCTATAGTACATAGCAAGGGGAGGGAAATATGCCAAACCAACAGCTGAAGAACATTATGAAGCAACACTGGAGTGGTTACAGCAAGTTCCAAGGAGGAGTACCCAGAATAAAGGGAGGTACAGGTAACACACATTAATAATACTGGACTGGAGATTATTGTATTTTAAAGCTTTGGTCAGATGTTAGTGATTTATTGAAGAGGTCAGGGGTCGCTGCAACTCAAGTTGACGACAGGAAGTAGGTCAGAGCAATCAGGCCTCAGTACGAGGCAAAAAACAGCTGGCAGTAAGCATGTTATGTCCCAGTGACATCATTTTAAAACCTCAAATGGCTGGTTTGGAGATGTGTTTCCAGCACGAGGCACTACCTTCCATGTGTGCTCACAATTAAGTATGAGTTTAGGAACCTAATCACAAACTCTTTTGCTGCCCTTAAGCCTTTAATCAAAATTTAATCAAATTACAAAATTTGTTCGAGTGAAGTTACTGGGGTGAAAAGGTAATGCTCTTAGACAGACAAATGAAGTGCCCAGAAGGTAAATCTGTCCACTTCCAGTAGATCTAAGAGGGGGTGGGGGATTTGAATGTTGAATATACAAAGCAGGCTCGTTAGCATTTGGAAGAAATTATAGTTTAATTTTTCAGTGGATACCCAAGACTAGAAGTTACTGATTAGTGGAATTTTAATGCTGGTGATAACCTCTAATTTTAAAATGAACCGCTTACACATCAGCTTTGATGAAGGACTTCCACCTGAAAGGTGAGGTGCTGATGGATGGGCAAGCAAATATTTCCCAATGAACAGCACCGATAAAAGAAAACACTCGCAATGGTTACAAAAGCAGACCAAACATAAGAACAATAGCCCACACACATGCATATGCTGAGAACTAGAAGGGCAAATGTTTCTACAGTTTAGCATAAATATGTGTTTTAGTGCTTTACAGAGGTTCATAGATGATAGAATTTACAGTGCAGGAGGCCATTCGGCCCATTGAGTCTGCACCGGCCCTTGGAAAAGGCACCCTAATTAAGCCCACACCTCCACCCTATCCCCATAACCCAGTAACCCCACTTTTGTGGACACTAAGGGCAATTTGGCATGGCCAATCCACCTAACCTGCACATCGTTTGGACAGTGGGAGGAAACCGGAGCACCCGGAGGGGTTACAAATAGTTAGGAGGTTACAGACAGATTGAAGACATTTTTGATCCTCCATAATATTTCTGAATGCATACTCAAAAAAAGACACACTTGCATGTACATTGTTTAAAATGTGTAGAAACCTTCATTTTAAGACATCTAGTTCGTAGAGCAAATTTGGAATTCTTAAGTATCTGAATATTTTGGCTTCTGTACAATCTTGATTGTTTCTGAATAATATACCCTGGCCCTTTCTTGTGGTTTATGATTGAAATGTATTAATGTGCATGTAAAAAAAGAAAAGCACTTATTATCCCTACTTGAAAGAACTTGCATTTATGTAAACACCTTTCACGACATTGCAAAGTCCCAAAGCACTTCACCACTTCAAATATAGTCACTTTGAATTGGTGAAGTCACTGTTGAAATGTAGGGAAACATAGCAGTCAGATTGCGCACAGTACTGACTTAAATGAGCAGAGAATGGACATTTTTGGTGGTGCCGATTTCGTGTATACTGTGGAACTATGGCTGGGCTGCGAAGACAGGTTTTCACATAAAAGACCAGGGCAAGGGTTTCTGTTAATTGCAGCTTTCTTTTCAGTGCAGTTCACCCAAAATCAACCAAACTCGTGCAGAAGACCTGGGATTTCAAATGTGCATTCAGTGAAAATCAAGTTTTTAATGATCTTTTGTGTTGGTTTAAAAAAATATTGTTAGAAAATCTAATCTGCCCACAAAACTAATCATATTAATTACTATTGCGTGCTTCCACTAATTGTGCTGATTTGCAAGACTTCATGGAAGCTTTTAAAACTGAGCCTTGTTTTTCGGGGCATGGACATGCATTGGCACATTTTAAAAGCTTAATATAACTTTTTTTTTTAATTACTAAGAAACTGAGAGCACTGTATAGCTGTACTCATCCAGGAAAATTAAAATTATTCCATTGTCCTCTTGTTCTTTGCATTGTAGATGGTGGGCAGGCTTTGGGGAGTGGGGAGTTCCTAGCTCCAAACTACCAATGTAGCCACAGTATTTATTTATTTATTTTAAAAAAATGTTTATTCAAAATTTTTCCAATAAATTTTTACAAAACACTCCAGAAAGGAAAGAAAATATACAAAAGAGAAATTAAAAGGGCATTACGCCAACACACAAAGCAACTTAATCCTCTAACCATTAAACTATCTAACAAACTAAGAACAAAAATGGGGAAAACACCCCTTACATAAACCAAAACAAGAACCCCCCCCCCCCCCCCCCCCCCCGGTTGCTGCTGCCATTGACCTCCACCTAACGTTCCACGATAAAGTCTAGGAACGGTTGCCACCGCCTGGAGAACCCCTGCACAGACCCTCTCAAGGCAAACTTTATCCTCTTCAACCTGAGAAACCCCGCCATGTCATTGATCCAAACCTCCACACTTGGGGGCTTCGCGTCCCTCCACATTAGTAAGATCCTTATCCGGGCTACCAAAGAGGCAAAGGCCAGGACTCCGGCCTCTTTCGGCTCCTGCACTCCCAGCTCGTCCTACACCCCAAATATTGCTATCCCCCAGCTCGGTTTTGCCCGAGTATCCAAGACTCTAGACATAGCCCTTGCGAAGCCCCTCCAAAACCCGTCAAGCGCCGGACAAGCCCAGAACATGTGGGCATGATTCGCTGGGCTCCCCGAACACCTCACACACCTGTCCTCTACCCCCAAAAACTTACACATCCTCGCCCCTGTCATATGCGCCCTGTGCACCACTTTAAACTGGATCAGGCTGAGCCTGGCACACGACGAAGAAGAATTAACCCTGCCCAGGGTGTCAGCCCACAGGCCCTCACCCAGCTCCTCCTCCCACTTGCCCTTCAGCTCCTCCACCGAGGCTTCCTTCGCCTCCTGCAGCTCCTGGTAAATCGCCAAGACCTTACCCTCTCCGACCCACACCCAAAATCACCCCGTCCTGTATCCTCCGGGCAGGCAGCAGCGGAAATTCCCCTACCTGCCTCCTCACAAACGCCCTGACCTGCATATACCTGAAGACATTTCCCGGGGGTAACCCAAATTTCTCCTCCAGCGCCCTCAGACTGGCAAAAGTCCCGTCAATGAATAGGTCCCCCAATCTCCACAGTATTTATATGGTTGGTCCTGTTAAGTTTCTGGTCATTGGTAATGATTCAGCAATGTGTCATACATTAGAAATATGCGCACTTAATTTATTTAGCAGTCAGGCTGAAATAGGATACTGCTGGACATTGTGTTTTGCTGGAAACTGCTTAAATTTCTCTAGAAACAAATCAGTGAAATAATTATTCTTACCCGATGACAGCCATGGTTAAATGAGGTTTCTGCAATAGTGGGAGAGCAACTGGATAGACACTTAAAACAAATAATCATATTTTAAATCTGGGTAAAGATCCTAATTTTGCTTGATTAATTAAGATGCCTGCAGAGATGTAACAGTTAATGAGCACGTGGAAGTAGAACAGAAATTACTTTAGTGAACAACCTTACGGTTCAATAGTCTAATAAGGAATTAGACCATTTTGGCTGGATAGACATTATGAATACCTCATTAACCAGCCTTACATTTAAAAAATAAATAAATTTAGAGTGCCCAATTATTTTTTTCCCAAATAAGGGGCAATTTAACGCGGCCAATTCACCAATCCTACATATTTTTGGGTTGTGGGGTGAGACCCACGCAGACACGGGGAGAATGTGCAAACTCCACACGGACAGTGACCCAGGACCAGGATCGAACCCGGGTCCTCGGCATCGTGAGGCAGCAGTGCTAACCACTGCACAACCGTGCCACAATTAACAAGCTTTACAAACAGCTATTGGCATAAGTAACTTATAGTCTGAACAACAGAGTCCCTGAAGGTAGTTGAAGGTCAGGAATGAGGTGGAATATAAAACCTGTCATGGGGTACAGCCTAGTGTCAGATAAGGAAAGAGAGTGTAAAGGCCTGATCGGTCAAGAACAGAAGGTACATGTGAAGTACGTGCAGAAGTTCATGACAGATGGATAATATTTTAAAATTAAAAAAAAAAAAATTTAGCGTACCCAATTAATTTTTCCAATTAAGGGGCAATTTAGTGTGGTCAATCCACCTAGCTTGCACATTTTTGGGTTGTGGGGGCGAAACCCACGCAAACACAGGGAGAATGTACAAACTCCACACGGGCAGTGACCCAGAACCGGGATCGAACCTGGGACCTCAGCGCCGTGAGGCTGCAGTGCTAACCCACTGCGCCAGCGGCTGCCCCAGATGGATAATATAAGGGTAGGATTTTATACCATGGTTTAGACAAAGAACTCAGCATTTAATAAACAAAACCTACATAAAGCAATAAGGTTCTGTCAATATTCCATCCAGTCTGATGTCTGAAAATGATTATAAAGTAAGAGATTTTAAGAGGCCTCAAGTGCAGCAGTCAATGGAGAGGAACTCTTAAGGGTAGATCAATGCTGACACTTGGGTAGTTTGAGAAGTTGTGAAGGCATGTGGCACTGAGAGGAACAGAGAAAGAAGGAGAAAAGAAGAACTGTTCACACATACCAGTCATTCTGCCTGACTTGGACCAGTACTCGCTACTTGTTACAGTCTATGTTTTGCTGTATAACTAGTGTGTTGTAGCCCACCTTAAAGTCTGGCTAAACTAAACATACCCACCATATTTGGTTCAGTCAATCCTAATTGATTAGATAGTTAATAACAAATTGTATGTAAATTAAATTAACAAATTAAAAAGATTAGAATGACTAAAAATGATAATGTTGTTGAATACGAGTGGTTAGATTATTTTTTGTTCTGATCAGCTGAACAAATTTCTGTTAAAGTGACACATACCTGCTGGGCTAATGAGAACAGGTCCTGATGCAATGCTAGCACAGCTCTGTAGAATGCGCCATCGTGAGTGTCTCTTGGAATCATACAAGCATACTCCTCCATACTGTCCCAGTGACCTGTCAGTAAATACACAATCAGCACTGCATGTCAAATTATACACATTTGACTCAGCATAAGCTGTTATCTGAGGAAGCTTGATTGGTTAAATTCCTAGTTGCGTTATATCCTACATTTGTTTGGTTAAGCAAAATTAATTTTACTTTTGTTATAATAAAAACAGAAAATTTTGGAAATAGTCAACAAGTCTGTCAGCATCTGTGAAGAGACAAACAGAGGGTCGAGGCAGACTCGATGGGCCAAATGGCCTCCTTTTGCACTGTAGGAAATCTATAACTGACATGGTCCCATCAAAAATGTGGACAGGCTAATTTTGTACATACGCAGGGAGACTTTGGTCAATGAATATTCTCATGTTTCAGGTCGATGACCTTTGATCAGATTGTCCACTTTTGTTGCACTGTTTTATTTTTGTTATACTACTCCTCAAAAGTGCAACAGCCAAGTCAATTATTTTCTATTGTGGTTGGACAAGTGCTTTAACTTGTCCTACATCAAATCCCCAAAAGTACACTTACTTTGATTTGTTAGGTACTGTTATGATGCATAGGTTTCAGAAAAATGCAGTTCCCTGTCAGAATCCGAGCGACCACAGATCCCTTGCCTTAATTATAGTTCATAGAATTCTAGTTTGCATTTGGTTTCTTTTTAAATGATGTCCAGTTTTCAAATGGAAAATGCAAGGCTCTAAACAGCTTTGTTTTTTTCTGCCGCTTTCTTCTTCCTATTGTCTATAAATCCTACTCACATTCATTATTTTCCCTCTGTAGTTTATATTTCCATAGAAATGGTTGTAAGATTTACTTACCAAGTTTTTCCTCTTGGGTCTCACTGCCCATTTGGAAATTGGCAGCAAAATTTAAAAAATGGACTTTCAATGGTTTAAAAAAAAATCTTCAGAGCTGTTTTCAAGTCAAGTGAATATTTAGACATTGTTGAAGAGGACGGCATGGTGGCTAGCACTGCTGCCTCTCAGCACCAGGGACCCGGGTTCAATTCCAACCTTGGGTGACTGTGTAGAGTTTTGTATGTTCTCCCCATGTCTGTGTGGGTTTCCTCCAGGTGCTCCGATTTCCTCCCACAGTCCAAAGATGTGGAGGTTAGGTAGACAGGCCATGCTAAATTGCCCCTTAGATGTCCAAAGATTTGGGCTTATGGGGTCACGAAGATAGGGCGGGGGTGTGGGTCTAGATAGGGTGCTCTTTCAGAGGGTCGGTGCAGACTCGATGGGCCAAATGGCCTCCTTCTGCACTGTCGGAGTTCTGTGATTCTATGATTGACATGGTACCATCAAAAATGTGGACAAGCCAATCTTGTACATACACAGGGAGACTTTGGTCAATGAATATTCTCTACAATAGGACCTGGACAAGTAAGGCTGTAACTGGAAGGGTTAAAATAAACAGAGTATTATGTTAATATTTTCAAATTCTACTTATTTAGGTTGACTAAAATATATTGAAACTATAAATGTGAAAATAAAGGTTTTTCCAATTATGACATTTCACAAAACAGGAGCTATTTTACTCACTTTACCCTGGCAACAGTAAAAGGAAAACTTAGAACCTGAAGAATGAATATTTTTCTGTAATTTTAGCAAGCAGCATGATACTCTAGTCTGGAGCCTGACAGCTGCTAATGGTCTCTCCGGAGTAATCAATGGCAGCTCTCAGCGAGTGAAAAATATCCAATCTGGGGTTGTTTTTACGGTGTAGTGAAAACAAATGAGTGGTAGTAACTTCATAATACATCATGTACTATACATCAAAAGCAGGGGAGTTTGGAATCTGTAACAGCAAAATTACTAAAGGTTTCCACTGCATCTAGACTCATTACTTTTGGTTTTCAATTTTCCCTTTTTCAAAAAATGCTCTGTAGTCAAAATATACAAGTCACGCATTATTTATTTTTGAGGGCTTTAAATTCCTTCCTTTTCGCCTACAATCCTCATTCATTTGCCTGGACCACCCACGATATAGCAGCCAATGCAAAGTGAGTAAATTAAATCCTAAATCTTCACAAATCAGAACCTAGCAGTTGTGTGACAATAGCTAGCAATTGTGACAAGGACTTCTCTACTCCTCCACTCCCACAGAACTGCAGTTGAGATTGGCAATTCAACAGTGACAGAAGAAATAAAAGGTTTTTTCAATTATGACATTTCACAAAACAGGAGCCATTTTACTCATATTTCACCCTGGCAACAGTAAAAGGAAAACTTAGAACCTGAAGAATGAATCTTTTTCACCACTCTGTGGTGCCTCACGCTGGTGCAGTAATGCACTGCACTGTCCCCACAAGATTTTGGTTATTCTGTCAAACTGCCTTGTATTATGATTATAGGTTGCAATCCAAAATAGAACTGCGCGAATTTCAGACTACAAAGAATTGCCGTTCATGAGAAAATATCAAGGAACACTACTGAACAAGGAGATGTGGAGTCAGGCAACAAATATTTCAGCCCAAATTGTCCCTTGGCCCAATGTACCTTTTGATTTTAACTTTACTGAAAGAGTTGTTTGAATGTGGAACTTGCTACTACAGGAATAGCTGAGGCAAACAGCATAAACATAATGAAGGGGCAGCTGGCTAAGTATATGAGGGAGAAGGGAGTAAAAGTTGTGCTGATAGAATGAGATAAAGTAGAACGGAGGCTTGTGTGAAATATAATCATCAGCATTGACCATTTGGGCCAAATGGGTTGCATCAATGCTGCAATTTGTATGCAATCCGATGTAACAATTAGGTAGAGGTCGACATTTAATAGCAAACCACAATAAATAAAGATCAACTTAAAATGAGCATACAAAACTACAGATAATTAAATGTAGGTCACAATACACATTGACTTTACTTTGTTAGCTCAGCACTCAACTCTTTGGTGCTTGTCTTCGAGAAATGTCATATTGATGAGGCATCACAATAGTTGATCCTTGCACAATGCAAGGTCTCTTCAACAGATTGATGGACTGTATTTTTGTTAAAGTACACACATACTAAAAAGGGCTAACAATTTAAAGCTTAAGAGTCAAATTTATTCTCTCTCACACACACATATACAAAATCCACTTTGTGTAAAAATACATCTTGCACATAAGAGAAAAAAATCCCAGAACAAGTTGGCAAAAGTAGCAAAATGAAATGGAGGTGCCAATGCCAAATGCACACTATCCCCTTTGATAGTTGAAGATAATCACATACCTAGTCCCCATGCAGCTGCAGCTGCCATTCTCGCCATTTTTGCTTGCGTGTCTTCACACACCATTGTCCATTTTTCACAACACTGCTGATGGAGCTGTCCCCTGAAAGAACAGGTGCAGCAAGTTTAGACAGCTGAAATACCCATCTATTTTTTTTGAACCATTGAATACTATTGATTTGTATGTTGGTTCTGTTTTTGCAACAAATTCACTGATATAATGAGTCCATTGTTGCACATATGGGTGCAGTGGTGTTACACTCTTTACGACTGCTGAGGTCGATGATGGTCATTGAGTGACTGAATTGGCAAATGTGCCTTGAGGTACCAATCTTGCCCAGAAGCAGTTAAGTTGCGTTGTAATACATCATAGAGGAGGAATTACCTACCGTGGAAAGAGGGGTGTTCTCATTATTCTTCTACCAATATCCATCCTCTATATATCTTGGAACTATAGCCTAGCTTGATGGGTTTGAAAGTTTTGTTGAGCATGCATATTAAAGCACCATCTGGAAATTGTTGATATGTGGTGATGTAGTCTTTCTTCTATTCTCACACACTGCATGAGGCTGCATGAGTTGTACCATTGTCAGTTTGTTTTGACCTATAGCTAAACTAAAACTATACATGTAACTTTAATCTGCTCTTCAAAATACATTTATGGACACAAAGAGATAGAGGGGGCGGGACTGTGGTGGGTGGAAGATGCATTATATTTAAGAAAATCCTAGAAGTGGGAAATCTTATCCTTTTGCTTCCTTCTGAAACCTCTGCACATCATCAGAGTATAACACATTTCTAAAGGTTTAGGAGCATGAAAACCATGTGCTTAATAAATGTGGAGTTGAAATTAATTGTGTGGCCCAGACATTAGCTGGGATTCAACAATGGTGGTAAAAATAAGTTCCCCACCCTCAGCATGGCAAGAGTCATAGAAGACCGCTTTAACATTGTCTAGCTGCAGCCAAAGCAGTATACTATCCTGTAATATGCCCTGGAAATGACCTAGAGCAGGCTACAATCAATTGCTGTGCCAGAATTTGCCATCAGCCTAGTTCAACCGCAGGCAGATGCTCCATCCACTCAGGGATGTATTTATGGCTACTGTTGACTGCTTGGAATGGTGTCAAAGTGGATTCCTTCCTGGTCACTATATGTAGTTCAGGGCAAACACGCAGATGAGTACCATGAACAGATACAAAGGGAGAAAAGTCTTGCACCGAGCTGTTCAGAACAACGTTCTGCACGTTCTCCCAGTGTCTGCGTGGATTTCCTCCGGGTGCTCTGCTTTCCTCCAAAGATGTGCAGGTTAGGTGGATTGGCCATTGTCAACGCACAGGGTTACGGGGATATGGCGGGAGAGTGTGCCTAGGTATAGTGCTCTTTCAGAGGGCAGATTTGTTGGGCCGATTCGTTCAGCACTGTAAGGATTCAATGAATGTCTCTTGCTTGGCTTTTTAGATAAACTACAATTCCCAGATCTTAAACCATATTGAGCATTTGCTTAAGAGTTCAACCAGCAGGCATTTTCTTCACATCTATATGCAACACTGAAGGAAATAACAACTTTCACGAGGACAGTTCCATGAGGATATTTTTTTCTCCTTATCAAAGTAAATGCACTCCTACAATGTACAGAATGAAGATAGCATTCCAAGGTAATAATGCATTAATAAACAGCTCTAAACCCACATTCCTTTACATACATTCTGTATATTAATTAAATTGCATACACAATACTTCACTGGTTTTATATTCGTCTGGCAATTAGTGTCAAATGAATGGCACAAGCTAATCATTACACTTCACTTGTCCACAGACCTTCTGTATGTTTTCCCCTGCAACTTGTGGTTATTAGAAATCCATTTCAGCACAGCACCTGCTCCAGTGGATCTGGAACCTGTGTGAACAGAACAAGCAATCTGGACCAGATTGAAGATTTTTTCCTGAGGCATGTAGGATGTGTAAGTTAGAATATTTAATTTAATGTCAAATCATGTTCTGAAATTGAAATTGAGAGGGAAGAAAGATGATATTGAGAGAGATAAAAGAGTCTCAGGAAAAGTAAAATCATGTTTTTTTTAATCCTTAGCAACAATAATTCTTCAAGTCTGAAAGAATGTGACTACGCACTTAGAAAAGTTTTCACAGCCAGAGTATTTGGCATTATTTAAACTTATCATATGTTGTTAAACTTGCACTTGAATAGACATGTCCCAACTATTTCTCGTATATTTAGTGGCTGGATATCTAGTGAGCACTGAAAATTCATATCCTTCCATGTGTGTGAATGCTTAGACTATTGGAAAGATACCATTATATTGAAGCTTTTGGAGGAATAAAGTAAATCAAAGCAACTTGCTGATTTCCACATTTAACTGAACAATCAGGGACAGTGGATATTGTCTGGTTTACTCCTCAATAATGGACAGCACTGACTGCCTCATTGTTATTCTATCTCAATGTATAGGTCCATGTCTACATCTTGTTTTGTTTGAAAATAAAAAAATTGAATTCAGTAATTTTGGCGACGAATCTTCACATAACAAAAACAAGTTGGGATATATGCACTTCTGGGGCAAAATGCTCCCCCAACAGCGGGATGCCCGCCGACTGGCGCCAAAGCCGGCGCCAATCAGACGGGCATCGCGCCGGCCCAAAGGTGCGGAAGGCTCCGCATCTTTGGCGGCCTAGCCCCAACATTGAGGGGCTAGGCCGACGCCGGAGGGATTTCCGCCCCGCCAGCTGGCGGAAATGGCGTTTGTTGCCCCGCCAGCTGGCGCGGAAATGCGGCGCATGCGCGGGAGCGTCAGCGGCCGCTGTCAGTTTCCCAGCGCATGCGCGGGAGCGTCAGCGGCCGCTGTCAGTTTCCCGCGCATGCGCAGTGGGGAGAGTCTCTTCCGCCTCCGCCATGGTGGAGGCCGTAGCGGAGGCGGAAGGGAAAGAGTGCCCCCACGGCACAGGCCCGCCCGCGGATCGGTGGGCCCCGATCGCGGGCCAGGCCACCGTGGGGGCACCCCCGGGGTCAGATCGCCCCGCGCCCCCCCCCCCCCCCCCAGGACCCCGGAGCCCGCCCGCGCCGCCTGGTCCCGCCGGTAAATACCAGGTTTGATTTACGTCGGCGGGACAGGCAATTCCTGGGCGGGACTTCGGCCCATCTGGGCCGGAGAATCCAGCGGGGGGTCCCGCCAACCGGCGCGGCCGGATTCCCGCCCCCGCCCAATCTCCGGGAGCGGAGACTTCGGCGGGGGCGGGATTCACGGCGGCCAACAGCCATTCTCTGACCCGGCGGGGGGGTCGGAGAATGACGCCCCTGATCTTCACCAACTATTATTATTATATCTGCATCAACAAGATGAATGTAGACTGGGTTCACGCAATCAAAAATGTCCCTCTAAAGGTCTAGGAATTCATTTTTGACCAGTGCTTAATTGGTGTTCTCAACTTAGTCCAGAAAACATGCAATAAAAACATAATTTAACATGGATTAAAAGATTAAGTAGAAAATCAATGCCAGGACCCACAGGTGATGGCATCGAGTATGAATTAAACATGTCACCAATTTAGATTTGGCATTGCCTCTGATTAGTTTTAGGAGACTCATTTTCCCTTGTGGAAACAGATGGCTGCTGACTGAAAGCAGTGCCTCAGAGTTCGATGCAAATTTTTATTGACAGTAAAATCAAACTGCAGTCATTTTAATTTTACACATCAAAACAAATCAAAAATAAGAGGCTCCGTAATATTGCGCCAGAAACACCTGCGGCATTTCATCACCGTATGACATACTCTTGGTAGAGTTACAACAATTTCTAACATGTACAGATGATCAGATTAAACATGGGCCTCCCATGAAAACTCATGAAAGATAGACAAATGCATCATTTATGCTACATTTTGCAAAGAAACTACTCAGCAAGGTCAAATGAAATGCTACGAGTTACCTCTGGGCAATTTTGTTTGTGCTCATAGTAAACTAAGAACATTAACCATGCTGGAAATTTAGAACAAACCATATTAAAAAGTCTTGGTGGTAATTGGAATTAACTCATATAGTGCATATTATAGATATGGAACGGTTCAGATGGCCTGCAGCCGAAGGGCAGCGTCATTGGACTAGATAACACATCGGAATGGGGATATGAGTAGTTATGGCTATGAGACACAGGAATTTTAAACCTTGAACAAATACAACAGGGTGACAATACACTTCTATCAGAATCACTAAATAGAACATTTGGCCTAATCAGTATTGGAACAGTTAAATAATTAATTATCTTCTCTATTTTTAATTTAAAACTCAGAAACTAAACCTTGTAATTTCCATACAAGCATGGAAATTCCAAAGAAAATGGTGAGGAGGTTTAGCTATCCACTTACCTCCTCCTGGGGCTTTTCACAGTAACTTCATTGCAGTGTTAATGTAAGCCTACTTGTGACAATAAAGATTATTATTATTCAGGTTCTCTCTTATTTCTCCTGCCCTCAAAGTGATAGATTTTGTGGCTGCAGGAAGTCCTTTGCGACCTGATTCTGACCCCCATTCAACAATTTTGGAGCTGAACCGTCCCATAACAAAAATTAATGTGAAACATACTGCCTTAATCTTAAAGTGAACAGAAATAAAAGCAAATTACTGCGGATGCTGGAATCTGAAACCAAAGAGAAAATGCTGGAAAATCTCAGCAGGTATGGCAGCATCTGTAGGGAGAGAAAAGAGCTAACTTTTCGAGTCCAGATGACTCATTGTCAAAGCTCAACATTATAGAGAACAATATTATCCCTGGCATTTGGTAAGGAGTTTTGAAAAACTACACGTTTTTTTATGCTGAGAACATTTATGTAGAACGTGCAACTACACTGGAAGTCAAATGCTATTGATTGGTTTAAAAATAAATTGAGAAATTAAGATGAAGAGAATAGTATGGGACGCCAAGTTGGAAAAGAGATGGCGAAAAGTTCAACTAAAAGCAGTTACTGTAAGGTAATTCCACATTTCAGCTTAAAAGCTTTTACTCATTGGAAGGTGGGAACAGTGTGGAAGGTAAAGAGTTTCACTGTTTTGATAATAATAATCGCTTATTGTCACAAGTAGGCTTCAATTAAGTTACTGTGAAAAGTCACAGTATCACCACATTCCGCCGCCTGTTCGGGGAGGCTGGTACGGGAATTGAACCTGCGCTGCTGGCCTTGTTCTGCATTACAAGCCAGTGGTTTAGCACAGTTGAGACCTATTCTGCCCCTTCCTACTTTCTATTATTATTTTCCAAGACATTCCAAGAGGGGCTGGTTTAGCACAATGGGCCTCCCTTCCCGGCGCCAACTGGGCGCCGCGCCAACCCGCAAGGGACTTCCTTAACGCGCCAGCCCCGACGCAACATGGCGTGGGGGTTCAGGGGCCGGCCGCGTAATAAAATAGGGCCGGGGCTGGAGAGGCCGGCTCACCGATTGGTGGGCCCCGATCGCTGGCCAGACCCCACCGGAGGCCCCCCCTGGTG
The DNA here is from genome assembly GCF_047496885.1 of Scyliorhinus torazame. Lineage (NCBI taxonomy): Eukaryota > Metazoa > Chordata > Chondrichthyes > Carcharhiniformes > Scyliorhinidae > Scyliorhinus > Scyliorhinus torazame. Next base: position 50,043,043 of record NC_092722.1, on the reverse strand, counting down.
AAGAAGCGCTTTTCCCCGCCCCACAGGCCGCCCCCCCGACCCTATGCGCAGAGTTCCCGCCAGATGCGAGCAGGTGTGAACGGCGGCGGCGGGACTCTGCCGTTTCCTCGCGGCCGCTCGGCCCATCGGCGGCCCGCGACACGCCAAACGCGCCGGCGCAAATGGCACCGATTCTTCTCTCCTCAGAGAATCTCCTGCCGGCGCCGCGGGAAAAAATGGCGCGAACGACGATTCTCCCATACGGCGCGGCATGGGAGAATCCCGCCCATAGGGTGAGATCTTCCGGCTGTTTATGCCAGTGGGACCTTCCAGTCTTGCCGACAGCGCACCCCACCGCAGGTTTCCTGGCATGGAGTAGATTCAATGGGAAATCCCATTGAAAGTGGCGAACCGGGCAGGGAAACACACCTCGTGAGGGGAGGCCGGGAATCTCACCCATAAAATCATTTTTTAAAGTATGTTGCCGTCAGCTTAAGTTAAGTTCTAGCCTTGAATGGCATGGCACACGGAGTAGAACTTAGCAGGCAAGTTATGACAAAAGGTTATTGAACTGTTTCTCTCTCTGCAGATGCTGCCTGACCTGTTGAGCATTTCCAGCAATTTTTGTTTTGATTTCATGTTTTCAACATCCTCAGTATTTTACTAATGCATGCCTACTCTCACGTATGCCTGTTGTTTCTAGACATTCATTACCAGCTGTCCGCACATGGGTCATTCAAAAGGCACTATTACTAGCAGCGCGGTTTGATTTTCACTCCTTTGAGAAACCAAAATCATGTCAAGCAACTCTCGGTCAACAGGCAGCATGAGCAATGGCCCTTAGTCAAGGCTCGTTTGTAGAAGGTCCAGCAGCTGGCAAGACACTCATAAACACTTACTGAAACAGCAGAAATGTGTTTTCACATGTGGTCATCCTAAAATAAATTGTTCTGGGAGCTGAAAGTAGAACATGAGGCATGGCAATTCTTAGAGAGAAGGGTGAGATCATTGATGTGGGACAAGGAGGAAATGAACAATAATGAAGAACCAAGTGTGTGTTACAGATTAGATTGCCAGTGGTCTGATTCCAATGTAAACATTTTCCCAAAGTAATTGAGCATTATGTAGTGCAATGGAACCTGTTAGATGCATAATGTTCTGATGATTTTCAAGCTTGAAAAGCAAATGGTACCACAAATTAGTAGAAAAATGAAAGCAGCAATCTGATGTGGTCAAAGTTACAATATCTCTTAAATTGCTGTCTATTAGCAGTTTTCATAAGCATACCAGTTTATTTCACATTGCAATACAGGCGTCAAACTGATTAAGCTCATTTCTATTTTCAGTGAACATACTGAAACATCACAATCATACAATTCCCACTGCAAAATTTCCTAACAGCGATATTCAAAATCAAAGTAAATGCTATGGCCAGAGACAGTAACTAATCAAGTTAAATTACTTTTTCTTTTATATGTGCTTTTGGGAGAATGGATTTGGGAATGCATTGTCAACTTGCTCCATTTTACCCTGGAAGTGGCTTATAATATGCAAAGTGCCTGCTTTGTCCTATAATCAGGTTGATGGTTTTGAACAACGTATGAGCTAAATGCGGTACCTATGACGAGGAAATCTAGTATTGTGGAGTTTCCATTCTGTGATTCTATAATTTAAAAAAAATTAAAAATGATAGTTTTCATTTGACAGTTACTGGTCTGAGAATATTCATTTCCCTAGAGCACAGAAATCAAGTAAAGAACCAAAGAATGCCAAATAAAGGCACAACTTCAGATGGAATACCAGCTGGTTATTTAATGCATGCTCTAAACATCATGAGAGAATAGTTTTGCTCAAATTGAGCCAACTCTACAGGTTCAAGCTATTTAAAACTGCAATCCAGGCAGTAAGGTCATAATTTGCTAAAATAGGCAAGTTTTATTTTTTATTATACATAATTGACACATTTGGAACAGGAAAGGTACTGAGAAACATAATTAGATGACAGCTTTTACAGGCTCGAACACCTTAAAATGGCAAAAACTGACCTATGGGGACACAGATTTTGAAAAATTTAAATTTACACAAACTTAAAATTCTTGCCTGTTTCTGTATGTCCCTCTGTGGCTTTATTCCTCCAATTCTGTAACCTCTACCTCAGAAATCCCCAGTGAACTGACTGTTCCTCTAACTCTGGTCCCTTGGGCATTTTCCTCCTTTGCTTCACCATTGAAAACCATGGCTTAACTACATAAATTCCACTTTCGGGAATTTTAACTCTCAATCCTCCACTCCTCCAACTTGTTTTTTCTGCTGAAAACAACCTCATTGATCAAGTTGTTGATCACTCCTTTTACCCATACTAAATGCTTCTTCTTTGGTTTGACATCCATTTTCCTCAGCCTCAATAAAACTGTTAATTTCAATTTTTTGCCTGAGATGTTCTTTGTTGACAGACAACAAACAGTGAGATTGAAACAGTTTTTTGGATGCTATTTAAGTCACTGGTCATGCCTCTTTCTGTAGATAATGCAACCTTGATTTTATTCTTGTAACTTTGGAGTTCATCATCAAGCCAAGGTCATTGAAATTGCCCACTGCCTCTGTCTCAGTGTTTCCAATCGTGACTTTTCCATTGCCTCATTGATGTGTAGTCAAAAAGACTAGCTGTATCTTTTGACTAGGCCTGCCAGTCTTTAGCTCATCCTTTGTTCTGGCTGTCTGTATGGTGTCATTTGCATACCTCAGATTATATACACTACAACAGACGAAGATTTTTTTTTTTTGCTTTTTGTAAACATAAATTTAGAGCACCCAATTATCTTTTTCCAATTAAAGGGCAATTTAGCGTGACCAATCCACTTATCATGCACATCTTTGGGTTGTTGGGGTGAAACCCACGCAGACACGGGGAGAATGTGCAAACTCCATACAGACAGTGACCCAGGGCCAGGATCGAACCCGGGTCCTCAGCGCATAGGTAGCAGTGCTAACCACTGTGCCACCCTTACAACCTACTAAGATGCAACCACATCTCTCTGGTGACTGTTCCTGCACTATCCTCATTATCTTCTCTTCCGCAGCATTGAACTATATGGGCTCTTGCGATAACCACACAATATGTTTGGATACATCAATATATAATTGTCTTCCATAGAGCATCATTCTGGATAATGTCAAAAGCTTTGGCATTATCTATGAAAATGAAGCAAAGCTGGGCTTCCTGCTTATTTTCATATGATAATAATCTTTATTAGTGTCACAAATAGGCTTACATTAACACTGCAATGAAGTTACTGTGAAAATCTCCTCGTTGCCATACTCCAGCACCTGTTCGGGTACATTGAGGGAGACGTCAGAATGTCCTATTCACCGGACAAGCACGTCTTTCAGGACTTGTGGGAGGAAATCGGAGCATCCGGAGGAAACCCACGCAGACATGGGGAGAACGTGCAGACTCTGCACAGTGACCCAATCCGGGAATCGAACCAGGGCCCCTGGCGATGTGAAGCAACAGTGCTAACCACTGTGCTACTTGTCATGTTGGGTGTTCCGATACACAAATGATCTAACACGGTTGTAGATGGTACAACTCTGTTTTATTGTCTTAAACAATAACACTAATAACTGCCGGCTAAGGTTCGTGCTTCACCAGCTAACCTGTGGACCCAGCCCTTTCACTATCTTGGTGAGGAACTCAGCACATGGTGTATGTCTGAGTTGCACGCTGCGAGCTCTGTGCTCTGAGCTATCTCCTGGTAGAATGAGCGGGAACTATGGTATTCCCTGTTTTATAGTGCGTGTGCTCTCACTGGTGATTGGCTGCGATGTGGAGTGTGTGTTGGTTGGTCCAACTACCTGTCCATCAGTGTGTGTGTGATTGCACCATGATATGCTAATGTGGATATCATGACACTACTGTGCTGCCCGAAGCCAAACTGTTTCTCTGTCACTTCTCTGTTCACACAGAATGTGATCAAGTAGTACTTTAGATGCATGACTTATGAGACTTGGCATACAATATCTTGGACAGTCCTGTGTGCTTGCTTTCTTGGGCATTGTGGCCATCACAGATAAAGTCCACTTGCAAGGCCATTCAAATGTTGTCCAAAACTCATCAATAATTTATTTCACTGTATCTACTACTACTGTTTGACCTCCTGTTTTGTTGCTTCTGCTGGTTTCTAATTTTGTCCTTCTGCCTTTCAACTCTTGATGTTCGTTGTAACTTTTCCTCCTCCCTCTTTCCCAGAGCACCTCAGGTACTAGGGCTTCTTTGAACTTCCAATCTTCATCGCTCATCTTTTCTGTTTCAACTTCCTGCAATAATATCCCCATGTCAGCCTGATCTTGGCTTTATCGCATAATAAGTCTCCGTTTTCATCCTAGATACCTATATCTGAGTTTACATACTTCTTTCCAGATAGGACTAGTAAGTATACTTCTTCCGCAGCTTCCTCATAATTACATAATGTGAAAACCATCAATAACTTGAGTTAGGTTTTTTTGTGATAAGTCAGGCTACTGATTTAAAGTTTACATGGGAAAATGAATATTATGGGACTAAGATTGCCAAGATAAAATAAAGTAAACTTAAAATGGTGTCCAATAAGTCCAAAGGCAACCATTTTGCCTATATCCCACTTGTCAAGATTGCACGTTTCATTGAATGGAACTGAAGTTCAAAGATTTTGTCCCCCACATCCAAAACCATTCCTTCCCCAACTCCAACTAAATTCCTCTGAACAGGTTACAATTCCATTTGGAGCACCAAAACAGCCGTGAACAATATCACAAATTACATTCCACATGATTGCAACCATGTGCATTAATCTTCCAATATTTACCTGTAGTCTTTGATACAATGAGCTTCACTTTCTTCTCTGCCACTTCTCCTCCATTTTATGGCTCAATGAGACTCCAAAGCAATAAAGGCCCCGTTCAACACTCCCCTCACTTGCATTCATTCTTAGCTATCTGAGAAGGGCTGGAGATTCGTTAACAATGACTGTTCTTCACTGTTACCTTTACCATCCTCATTCAGTTCGCATCTACATGCTGCCTCTTGGCAACATCATCCACAGACCACGGTTAGATTTCACATTTAAGAAACTCAACTGGACCACATTAATGCTGTGACTATTGGAGTTGTTCAGCAGCTCTGGAACGACTATGCTGGAGCTGTTCATTATTTTAAGTTTGGGTTAATACCAAAGGTTTTACTTGAAACGCACAAGTATAATGTCACAACTGCACCAACCTGTTTCAACAATATCATGTTGTTGAAAGGCCTGTGCATGGCAATATCCTAGAGGTTGTGGGGATTCTCAACTCCCAGATGATAAGTTATTTCCTCCAAAAGGCCACAAAGGTCATTGTAGAATCTCAACCCTTCTCATAGCTAGCAGAAATTATTTCAGTCTTCATTGTTTATTTTACACAAACACACAGCTCTTTCATGCAAGCTGTCCATTCAATTTAGCTTTGTTCAACTCTCTGCTGTTCAGCCTATTCAATGCATCAAATGTCCTGACAATTCAGTCTTTCTTTTTTTTTAATATAAAAGTTAAGGATGGGCACAGAGTGTGGAAGGGTTCATTCCAGAACTTAAGCACCTGTAGGTTACTTGGACTGTTCATCTATTTTAAGATAGATTTTAGACCATTAAAATATTCAAATTTAGACAAAATATAAAAATATGATTGGGCAATGGAACTTTCTTTTACTCAAAGGAAAAACATCAATAAGTCTGTGTCACTTGCAAGTTCCAGTTCCTTTTGTAAAATTGACGGCCTATTACACAATCAATCTAGTTTTATCCACCGTATTATAATGAACACATTTATTTTTAGAAGGTACATTTCTCCACCAAAATGATTAATCAATAGTAACAGGCATGTTTCATGTCTTCCCATTTTATAATCTCAATCAAAATTTCAAATTAGAAATTACTTATTGGCTCTATTTAATTATTGCTTTAAAATTCAAGTCTATGGTGACCTAATCACTATTTCCTAATGTACTTTCCCGTTTATTTTTCATAGTTTTGGTGAATAAAAATAAAGCAAGAAATAAAAAATAGGTTACAAGCAGAAACGGATTTGATTTTGACCCACACTGATGGTTCTCACCCACCAAATGTTCCTTTCTTCTCTGTCTCAAAGTGGTGGCATCTACTCAAGGCATTCCTTATGGCATGAGATTCTGTGTACACAGATAACAGAAGCAGACTGATGATTCAGTCTTTTATGGTGCTAGCCATTGATGATCCAATGCACTAAAACGCCACTCCACTCTTCAATGATCAGTTAATGGCCTTTAACTCTGCATATTCATTCCATAATTTGCAGTAATTCCTTCAAGGTTGAGCCCTCAGTAATTTGAGTTTATTTCCCGCCAAGTTAATGGAGCATGCTGGACATCAATATCTGCCATATAAAACTAAATTCAGAAAGGGCAAAAGCACTCTCAACTTTTCCTATTCTGAAAGGAAAACTGTTTGACAAATGTTTCAGTGTATAACTGTCAGGGTAGATAAAGGAGAACCAGCAGATGTATAATTATTTTCAAAAGGGTTTCTATGAGATTCCACACAAGAGGTTGTTACACAAGATGGGGTTAGGAGTAATGTATTGGCATTGGGTGAAGGTTGGTTAAAGAGAGAGTAGGAATAAACAGGTCATTTTTGGGCTGATTGAGTGTTACGAGCCAAGTGTTGCAAGGCCTTGGGTCTTAGCGCTTGACAAGCCATGTTAATGAGTTAGATGAGGGGACCAATATCAAAGTTTGTTGATGATAGCTCGAAAAGTAAGCTACAAAGAGATAAAGACTGGTTAAGTGATTGGACAAGGTGATTGTAAATGGAGTATATTGTGGAAAAGTGTGAAACAATTCATTTCTGGTAGGAAGAATGGAAAAGTAGATTTTTTTTAAAAGTGTGAGACACGAATGAATGTTGCTGTCAAGAGTGATGCGAGTTCTTGTACATGTGACAAAAAAGAATATGCAGGCATAGCAAGTAATGAGGAAGGCATATAGTACCTTAGCATCCATTGCATGGGGGTTGCAGTATAAAAGTAAAGAAGACAGTACAGGGTTGTGGTGAGACCATATTTGGAGTACTTTATAACTGTGACCTCCTTACCCAAGGATGGATGTACTTAGTTTGGCAAGAGTGCAACAGCGATTCACTGATTAAATCCCGGGGTGCAAGGGTTCTCTTATGAGGAGAGGTTGAGCAAATTGGGCCTATGTTCTCTGAACTTCAGAAGAACGAGAGGCGATTTCAGTGAAACATAAAAAATTCTTAGAAGCCTTGACTGAGTAGATTTGAGAGACTTGGTTAGAGTCTTAAACTAGGGGTCGTAGTATCGAAAAATGGCATGATCAGCTATTTGAGACTGAGACGAGGAGAAATTCCTTCACTGAGCTGGTTGTAAATATTCTATCCCAGTTGTGATGAACGGTTACTGCCTTATCATCATGTAAGGTGATGTTCCCTTTAAGACCGGGCTTGGAACCCTGGGGACTCCGCCTCTGGCTCCACCCATCTGGGAGCCATACATAAAGGCCTGCCTCATGGTCTGTATAGCAGTCAGCTCTCGTCCATAGCTGTAGCATAGTTATTAGTCTAATAAAGCCTTCTTTACTGTTTAATCTCTAAGCATCATTATTGAGGGTACCTCAATTTATTAGACTAAACTAGATTCAGGATGGACGCGGGCCTAAAACCAGAGAAGCTCAATCTGGAAGCACGAACGCCGGAGGCAAAGGAAATTTTTTAATATTGGCTGCGGTGCTTCGAGGCCTACCTGGACTCCTCAGAGACTCCCATCCTGGGGCCACGCAAGCTGCGTCTGCTCCACGCCCGGGTGAGTCACAGAATCTCCGCCACGCTCGAAAATGCGACGACTTATGAGGAAGCGATTGAGTTGCTCCGCAAGCGGTTTGTCAAACCCGTCAATGAGGTGCACGCCCGGCATCTGCTCTCTACCTGCCAGCAGCACTCGGGGGAAATCGCTCGACGAGTTTGTTGAGAAACTCACCGCGCTTGCCAGGGACTGTGACCATCAGGATGTGACAGGGGAAGTCCATATGAACCTGCACATCAGGGATGCTTTCGTGTCCGGAATCCGCTCGACCTACATCCGGCAGCGGCTGCTCGAAAACGGGGCAAAAGACCTCCAGGAGACGCTAACGCTGGCCTCCTCGCTGGAGGTGGCCCGACATAACTTGGGTACGTACCCCGCGGACTCTGCCAGGCCCCCCGGACTTCCTCAGACTCGCCCGTATTACAGGCCTGCGCCACGCGGCGACCCGCTCACCATGGGGGCACACCTTGCTACTTCTGCGGGCAGGGCCAGCACCCACGCCCACGCTGCCCAGCCCGCTCCGCGATCTGCAGCGACTGCAGGAAGAAAGGGCACTTTGCGAGGGTCTGCCTGGCCAGACCCAGGGGCCAGAAAAACAAAGAACAGCCGGCCCGAAAATCAGGCTCTCAGGCCTCACAATGCTGCTGCGCACCGACCCGACACGCCCTCTTCTGACGCGTCATCAGCCTCGTGCAAATCATGGGAGCGGCCATCTGGTCGGCGGCCATCTTCTCGACCCGACACGTGCAACTGATGGCAGCGGCCATTTTACGACTCCGACTACCCGCGACTGGGTGCGATCACGCTCGATCAAACTCGGCCAAAACACCTGCAGAACTCCATGATGCAGGTCCAGGTCAACGGGCACGACACTGCATGCCTCTTTGACTCCGGGAGCACGGAGAGCTTAATCCACCCTGAAACGGTAAGGCGCTGCTCCCTACGCACCCATCCCGCATCCCAAACCATAGCCCTCGCATCTGGGTCCCACTCGATACAAATCACGGGGTACTGTATTGCGGATCTCTCGATCCAGGGTGCCAAATACACCCGTTTCAAATTTTATATCCTCCCTCACCTCTGTGCCCCCCTGCTGCTCGGACTGGATTTCCAGTGCAGCCACCAAAGCCTGACACTGAAGTTCGGCAGACCCTTGCCCCCCCCTCACGGTGTGCTGCCTTGCGACACTGAAAGTCGCACCCCCCTCGCTATTCGCTAACCTCACTCCCGACTGTAAGCCCGTCGCCACCAGGAGCCGGCGCTACAGTGCCCAAGATATGGCTTTTATCAAGTCAGAGGTCCGGCGTTTACTGGGAGAGGGGGTCATCGAGGCTAGCAACAGCCCTTGGAGAGCGCAAGTGGTGGTAGTCCGGTCCGGGGAGAAGAAACGGATGGTCGTGGATTATAGCCAGACCATAAACCGATTCACGCAGTTTGATGCGTACCCCCTTCCTCGCATCGCGGAAATGGTAAATCGGATCGCCCAATACCGAGTCTTTTCCACGGTCGACCTCAAATCTGCCTACCACCAGCTCCCCATCCGACCAAAAGACCGCCCCTATACTGCCTTCGAAGCAGCCGGCCGGCTCTTCCACTTCCTCAGGGTCCCCTTTGGTGTCACAAATGGGGTCTCCGTCTTTCAAAGGACGATGGACCAAATGGTGGACCAGTACGGTTTGCGGGCTACATACCCGTACTTGGACAATGTCACCATCTGCGGCCATGATCAGCAGGACCATGACGCTAACCTCAAAAAGTTCCTCCAGACCGCCCGAGCCCTTAACCTGACCTATAACGAGGGCAAATGCGTTTTCCACACCACCCGGCTGGCCATCCTCGGCTATGTCGTGGAAGACGGGGTCCTAGGTCCCGACCCCGACCGCATGCGCCCCCTTAAGGAACTCCCTCTCCCCCGCAGCCTCAAGGCCCTCAAACGGTGCTTGGGGCTTTTCTCCTATTACGCCCAGTGGGTCCCCAAGTATGCGGACAAAGCCCGCCCACTCCTAAAGACCACCACTTTTCCCCTCTCGGCTGAGGCTCAATTGGCCTTCAACCGCATCAAGGCCGACATCATCAAGGCCGCCATGCACGCGGTGGACGAAACCATCCCTTTCCAGGTAGAGAGCGATGCATCAGACATCGCCCTGGCTGCTACCCTCAATCAAGGAGGCAGACCAGTAGCGTTCTTCTCCCGAACCCTCACCGCCTCCGAGATTTGACACTCTGCAGTCGAAAAGGAGGCACAAGCCATTGTGGAGGCTGTGCGGTGCTGGAGACACTACCTCGCCGGTAGGAGGTTTACCCTCATCACCGACCAACGGTCGGTCGCCTATATGTTCGATAACACGCAACGGGGCAAAATAAAAAACGATAAAATTTTGAGGTGGAGGATCGAACTCTCCACCTACTCGTATGATATCAAGTATCGTCCAGGGGAGCTCAACGAGCCCCCAGATGCCCTGTCCCGCGGCACATGCGCCAACGCGCAGGAGGACCGCCTGCAAGCCATCCACAATGACCTCTGCCACCCGGGGGTTACCCTGCTCGTCCATTTCATCAAGTCCCGCAACCTACCTTACTCAACCAAGGAGGTCAAGGCCATGAGCAGGGCCTGCCAGGTCTGTGCGGATTGCAAACCGCACTTCTATCGGCCAGACAAGGTTCGGCTCGTGAAGGCCTCGGGCCCCTTTGAGCGACTAAGCGTGGACTTCAAGGGGCCCCTCCCGTCCACCAACCGTTACGCCTATTTCCTCACCGTGATCGATGAGTTCTCCCGTTTCCCATTCGCCATTCCCTGCACCGACATGACCTCAGCCACGGTGATTAAGGCACTGCACAGCATCTTCATCCTGTTCGGTTTCCCTGCTTATATCCACAGCGACCGGGGTACATCGTTCATGAGCGATGAACTGCGTCAGTATCTGCTCAGCAAAGGCATCGCCTCGAGCAGAACGACCAGCTATAACCCACGGGGAAACGGGCAGGTGGAGAGGGAGAACGCGACCGTGTGGAAGGCTGTCCTTCTGGCCCTGCGGTCGAGAAATCTCCCAACCACCCGCTGGCAGGAGGTCCTACCCGATGCCCTACACTCCATTAGGTCACTCCTCTGCACGGCCACAAATGAGACCCCTCACGACCGATTGTTTCTCTTCCCCAGGAAGTCTACCTCCGGGGTCTCGCTTCCACCTTGGCTGATGGCTCCGGGACCTGTTCTTCTCCGGAGGCACGTGAGGAGCCATAAAACGGACCCCCTAGTTGAAAAGGTCCGACTACTCCACGCCAACCCCAGTTACGCCTACGTGGAGTACTCCGACGGCAGGCAAGATACGGTTTCCCTCCGGGATCTGGCGCCCGATGGATACTCCACCACAGACGCCCATTCCCGCGACGCTCCCCTGCAGGACCCGTCGCCCCTACAACACACCCCCTTCCGGCCCTACCACCCGTTGGTGAGCTCCTACCGTGCGCCCCCCCTTTACACACCCCGCCGGCGCCGGCTCCGCTACCCCCGGCCCTGCCTAGTTCCTCTGCCCCGACCTGGACCGAAGCTCCGACCGCTGTGCTCCCGGATGTGCCCTCAACCGGGACGTCCGTGCCCGCCGCACCACCGCCCGAATTGAGGAGATCGAGGACGACGATCCGGCCGCCGAGACGGATGGACCTATGATGGCACTTCACCCCCGCCGGACTCCTTTTTAAACAGGGGGTGAATGTGATGAACGGTTACTGCCTTATCATCATGTAAGGTGATGTCCCCTTTAAGACCGGGCTTGGAACCCTGGGGACTCCGCCTCTGGCTCCGCCCATCTGGGAGCCATACATAAAGGCCTGCCTCATGGTCTGTATAGCAGTCAGCTCTCGTCCATAGCTGTAGCATAGTTATTAGTCTAATAAAGCCTTCTTTACTGTTTAATCTCTAAGCATCATTATTGAGGGTACCTCACCAGTGAACTGTGGATGCGCAGTCGATGAGTGTATCCAAAACAGAGATCGTCAGATTTTTGAGTACTAAGGAAATCGAAGGATAGGGGATAGGGCCATGATTTTATTGAATGGCAGAGTAGGTTTAATGGGCCTTAGACCTACACCTGCTTCTCTTCCTTATTTTTCTTACAGCGTTGTTAAAAATCTAATACTTGTGACTGACAAAGTAGCAAACATGGTTGGGACAGTTAGAAAATGGCAGTTAACTATTTTCTTTTGGTTTACAGTGACATCTGAATCCCTCAGAGGATAATCATAGAATCATAGAATTTACAGCGCGTAAGGAGGCCATTTGGCCCATCGAGTCTGCACCGGCCCTTGGGAAGAGCACCCCACTCAAGCACACACCTCCTCCACCCCATCCCCTTAACCTAGTTACCCCAATTTACCTTTTTGGACACTAAGGACAATTTAGCACAGCCAATCCACCTAACCCACACACCTTTGGACTGTGGGAGGAAACTGGAGCACCCAGAGGAAACCCACGCACACATGGAGAGAACGTGCAGACTCCACACAGACAATGACCCAAGCCGGGAATTGAACCTGGGACCCTGGAGCTGTGAAACAAGTGTGCTAACCACTATATCTTGGGATTTATTCCAATAATTGGAAGATGAACGTAGTGCAACAAAAGTTGGCCACCTTCCGACTCTGTAAATGGAGTACTGAAATATAAAAATGGACTTCAGTTGAAACAGGTACTCTCTCCAGAGAATCGACAGCTTGCATGCAACCTTTGGGGTCCATCACAGTTCCAGCTCTTCTGCCATCACCATAACAACTTACATTTATATAGCACTTTTAACATAATGGAACTTTCCAAGACGCTTCACAGGAGCAGTACAAGACAAGGTATGACACCTAGCTACACAAGGATATACTAGATTAGATGACCAAACGTTTTGTCAAAGAAGTAGGTTTTAAGGAGTGTCTTAGATGAAAGCAAGGTAGAGAGGCAGAAAAGAGTAGGAGGGGGTCGAGAGAGATGGTGGTGAGGTAGAAAGGATGTTGTTAGCATACGTGGAAAAATAATGGTGTGCCTTGGCATGATGTCATAGGAGAGGCCCAAAGATGGATCCTTGAGGGACAGCAGGTAATGGTGCAGGAGCAAGAAGAGAAGCCATCGCAAGTGTTTCACTAGTTACGACTATATAGATAAGGATTGAACCAGCTGAAAGCAGTCCCACTCAACTGGACAACAGTGGAAAGGCACTGGAGTATGATGTGGTCAACAGTGTCAAAGGTTGCAGGCAGACAGACAGAGAAGGAAGAGATGTGAAGTTCACTATCACAGTCACACAGGATGCCGTTTGTAACTTTGATAAGAGCTGGTCTGGCACTGTGGTAGGGGGGGAACCCGATTGGAGATTCAAACATTGAGTGCATTACCAAAATTTCACTGATTCCGCTGTTGGCTATGTCTTGTAATCCTGGGCTTGGAACAACTCATAAAAGGGCAAGCATGACCATCTGAGGTCTTAAATTACCCCGTTACCTTCCAATTATACCCTAGTATGATACGATGCAAATGTGACAAAAAATAATTAAATAGTTTACGTTTTTAAAGCTGCAAAGCATCCTGTGTTCCACAGGAATTCAACTTGGAACCTGTCCATCAGAAAGATACAAGGGCAGAGCCCAAGCTGGTGATTATGGCCAGGCTTCAGTGAATATCTAAGCAGATCTAAAGAGATCTATTATTAAATACCGAAAGCTACATTCCTTTCCCCCTACTCCAAATAAGTCAATCTTTGTAGGACATTGTGCTTCAGATAGGTTCTCCTGAGGTGTGGTTCTCCTGAGGTGTTCTTCCCAAATATCTGAGGTGTGGTTCTCCTGAGGTGTTCTTCCCAAATATCAAGTTCAATTGTATATTTAGATCAATATGTTGTCATCATCTCAGGGAAAGAGATTTTTTCCATTATACCATCAAACGACCATCAAATTACACAGTCAAATTTTGCAGATGCATCAGAGCGGCAAAGTGTGAATAACTGATATTCTGCCAAGATTAAACATCTCTGGTATCTCTGCTAATCAGACTTACTGGTAGGCCATCTGCAAGAGTGTGCCTTCAACTCTCACGTACAGCTTTCCCTTTGCAAATAATTGCTGGAATTCCTCCCTGCACCAGGATCAGGTAGCATAGGGGCTCAAAATATTTATCTGTGGGACTGGATTTATATCTAGTCCAGAGTGATGTGATTAAAGCCTTCTTCATCTCGGGCTGTGAAGATCCTAAGTAAAAATGAATCTTGGGCAGCTTTAATCCAGTTACAGTGGGTGCAGACATTGATAAGCTGCCTCATCACAAATTTCTGAACCACTTAAAGAAGCCATAAAGAAGGGAAATGGAACCATTCAAGCATGTTCAGTAGGGAGTGCTGTTGTCAGCTGGAAATGTAAATAAAGTGTCAACAATGGCTCATTAATACTCTAGCCTCTTGAGCCAGAAGATTGTGGGTTTACGACCCTCTCCGGAGACTTAGCACAAGAAATCCACTGACACTCTTGTGCACAACTAAGGGCCTTGTGAGCAAAACAGAAAGGGAATTAGCCCTAGAGTCCTCACCAATATTTCTCCCTCCATCAACAACACTGCGCATATTAGCTGCCATGTTTTTGGCATTACAATGACGCTACACTTCAAAGGTACTTCATTGACTGTAAAGGGCTTTGAGATATTGATGGTCATGAAATGCACAATATAAAGGCAAGCCTTTATTCTTTCAAAGGCATTTGCTCACTATCTGGTTATGCTATAGAACAGTACAGTACAGGCCCTTCGGCCCACGATGTTGTGCTGACCATTTATCCTAATCTAAGATCAACCTAACCTACACCCCTTCAATTTATTGCTGTCCATGTGCCTGTCGCTTAAATGTCCCGAATGACTCTGACTCCACCACCTCTGCTAGCAGTGCATTCCACACATCCACCACTCTCGGTGTAAAGAACCTACCACTGACATCTCCCCTATACCTTCCTCCAATCACCTCAAAATTATGTCTCCTCGTGACAGCCATTTCCACCCTGGGGAAAAGTCTCTGGCTATCCACTCTATCCATGCCTCTCATCACCTTGTACACCTCTGTCAAGTCACCTCTCTGCCTTCTTCACTCCAGTGAGAAAAGCCCTAGCTCCCTCAACCTTTCTTCATAAGACATGCCCTCCAGTCCAGGCAGCATCTTGGTAAATCTCCTCTGTACCCTCTCCAAAGCATCCACATGCTTCCTATAATGAGGCGACCAAAACTGGACACAATATTCCAAGTGTGGTCAAACCAGGGTTTTATAAAGCTGCAGCAAAACCTCGGGGCTCTTGAACTCAATCTCCATGTTAATGAAAGTCAACACACCATATGCCTTCTTAACAACCCTATCAACCTGGGTGGCAACTTTGAGGGATCTATGAACGTGGATCTCAAGATCCCTCTGTTCCTCCACACTTCCAAGAATCGTGCCTTTAACCCTGTATTCAGCATCCAAATTCACCCTTCCAAAATGAATCACTTCACATTTATCAAGGTTGAACTCCATCTGCCACTTCTCAGCCCAGCTCTGCATCCTGTCAATGTCCTGTTGTAACCTGCAACAACCCTCAACACTATCGACAACTCCCCCAACCTTCGTGTCATCGGCAAACGTACTAACCCACCTTTCCACTTCCTCATCCAAGTCATTTATAAAAACCACAAAGAGCAGAGGTCCCAGAACAGATCCTTGCGGGACACCACTGGTCACCGACATCCAGGCGGAATACTTTCCATCCACTACCACTCGCTGTCTTCTTTCGGCCAGCCAATTGTGTATCCAGACAGCCAGATTTCCCTGTATCCCATGCCCCGAACTTTCTGAATGAGCCTACCATGGGGAACTTTATCAAATGCCTTACTGACATCCATATACACTACCTGACCTTCATCAATGTGTCTCGTCACATCCTCAAAGAATTCAATGAGGCTTGTGAGGCATGACCTGCCCCTCACAAAGCCATGCTGACTATCTTTAATCAAACTATGTTTTTCTAAATAATCATAAATCCTATCTCTCAGAATCCTTTCCAATATTTTGCTCACCACAGACGTAAGACTGATGGGTCTGTAATTCCCCGGGATTTCCTTATTCCCTTTCTTGATCATTCGCCTCCCTCCAATCATCCGGTACTACTCCAGTGGAGTGAGGACGCAAAGATCATCGCCAACGGTGCAGCAATCTCCTCCCTCGCTTCCTGTAGTAACCTTGGGTATATCCCGTCAGGACCAGGGGACTTATCTATCCTGATGCTTTTCAAAATTTCCAGCACATACCTTCTTAATATCAACCTGTTCGAGTCCATTAACCTGGTTCACACTGTGTCATGGGCAACAAGGCCCCTCTCTCTAGTGAGTACTGAAACAAAGTATTTATTTAGGGCCTCCCCCATCTCCTCAGACTCTAGGCACAAGTTCCCTCCACTATCCCTGATCGGCCCTACTCTCACTCTGATCATCCTCTTATTTCTCACATAAGTGTAGAACGCCTTGGGGTTTTCCTTAATCCTTCCGCCAGGTATTTTTCATGCCCCCTTCTAGCTCTCCTCAGTCCATTTTTGAGTTCCTTCCTGGCTACCTTGTAACCCTCTAGAGCCGAGTCAGATCCTTGCTTCCTCGACCTTACGTAAGCTTCCTTCTTCCTCTTGACTAGAAGCTCCACTTCTCTTGTCATCCAAGGCTCCTTCACCTTACCATTCCTTACTCGTCTCAGTGGGACAAAACTATTCAGCACTCGCAGCAAGTGCTCCTTAAACAATCCCCACATTACTGTTGTGCATTTCCCCAAGAATAATTGTTTCCACTTTATGCTCCTCAGCTCCTGTCTAATAGCAGTATAAGTTCCCCTCCCCCAATTAAGTACCTTCCAAAACTGTGTGTTCCGATCCCTCTCCATGACTATGGTAAAGGTCAAGGAGTTGTGGTCACTGTCACCAAAATGCTCTCCCACCGAGACACCTGACACCTGGTCTGGTTCGTTGCCGAGCACCAAGTCCAATATGGCCTCCCCCCTCGTCGGCCTATCTACATATTGAGTCAGGAATCCTTCCTGTATACACCTGACAAAATCTGTTCCATCCAAACCATTTGCACTAAGGAGGTTCCAGTCAATATTAGGGAAGTTGAAGTCACCCATGACAACAACTCTGTTACTTCTGCAATTTTCGAAGATCTGCCGCCCAATCTGTTCCTCTATCTCTCTGCTACTATTGGGGGGTCTATAGAAAACTCCCAATAAAGTGACTGCTCCTTTCTTGTTTCTGACTTCCACCCATACTGACTCAGTAGACAAACCCTCTTCGACTACCTCCTTTTCTGCAGCTGTGGTGCACTCCCTAATTAACAGTGCCACACTCCCTCCTCTTTTACCTCCCTCCTTATTCTTCTGAAAACATCTAAACCCTGCAACATCTAACAACCATTCCTGCCCCTGTGAAATCCATGTCTCCGTAATGGCCACAACAGCGTAGTTCCAAGTACTGATCCATGCTCTAAGTTCATCTCCCTTATTCCTGACACTCCTTGCATTGAAACAGACACACTTTAACCCATTCCACTGAGTGCAACTTTGCCCTATCAACTGTCTATCCTTCCTCACAGACTTGCTGCATATTATTTCTGCCTGTTCAACAGCTACCCTATCCTCTGATCCATGCCAAACTAGTTTAATCCCTCCCGAAGAGCTCTAGCAAACCTCCCATCCAGGATATTGGTGCTCCTCCAGTTTAGGTGCAATCCGTCGTTCATGTACAGGTCCCACCTTCCCCACAAGATATCCCAATGATCTACATATCTGAAGCCTTCCCTCCTGCACCAGCCCTGTAGCCACGTGTTCAGCTGCACTCATTCTCTGTTCCTTGCCTCACTTGCACGTGGCACCGGTAGCAATCCTGAGATCACTCCTCTGATTGTCCTGCTCTTTAGCTTCCAACCTAACTCCCTAAATCACTTTTTAGATCCTCATCCCTTTTCTTAGCGGTGTCGTTGGTGCCTATGTGCACCACGACTTCTGGTTGCTACCCCTCCCCCTTAAGAATCCTGTTGACTCGGCCCGAGACATCCCTGGCCCTGGCACCCGGGAGGCAACATATCCTCCGGGAGTCTCGATTGCGACCACAGAATCTCCTATCCATTCCCCTAACCATAGAGTCTTCTATCACTATTGATTTTCTATTCTCCCCCCTTCCCTTCTGAGCCACAGAGCCAGACTCAGTGCAAGAGACCTGGCCGCTAGGGCCTTCCCCCGGTAGGCATCCCCCCAACAGCATCCAAAACGGTATTCTTGTTTTGAATGGGAACGGCCACGAGGGGTCCCTGCACTGTCTGCCCGTTCGTTTTCCTTCCCCTGACTGTAACCCAGCTACTCTTGTCCTGTACCTTGGGTGTGGCAACCTCCCTGTAACTCTTCGCTGCCTCCCGGATGATCCGAAGTTCATCCAGCTCCAGTTCCCTAACACGGTCTCTGAGGGGCTGGAGTTGGGTGCACTTCCCGCAGGTGTACTCAGCGGGGACACCGTTGGTATCCCTCACCACCCACATCCTACAGGAGGAGCATGCAATTGCCCTAGCCTCCATCCCCTCTTACCTTACAGAATGTAGCTGCCCTGTGGACCAACTGGAACTCCGCCCTCCGACTCTGCTCCCAGTCAGCTGCACTCTCTGTAAACTCCCGGCTCCCTTCTCGTTCTTTGAGGAAATGAAATGAAAGGAGCACTTTGCTCCCTCCTCACCTAATTCCCTCAGTCACCAAACTCTCACTAAAGCCCCTCCAGGGCTGAAGAACGCTGCCCCACTGTTCTGCAGCGCCTTCCGTTGTGGCACCTGTGCTTAAGGTGTCATGTCCCTACCTCCTTTCCCCTTTCATTGTTTTACGCACGGCCAGGCCATACCAGGGGTGGGCATGGCCAGCACCTCTGGGGCATACTCCACACTGCCCGGGGCAGGGCGGGCAAGCACTTATGCGGGGGCGGCAGCCTCTCGACTTTCCTCTGCCGCCACGCCCTTCCGCCTACTAACGCGACAACTGGGGGTGAAGTGCTATGTCCACCCCACCATGACCATCGAGGCGTGCACCCGTGCGATAGCCGGGGTTGTCGGCCCCTCGGCCATCGTAGCCGCCTCCCGGATGTACGGCAAGGCCGTGTTTTTCCTGCGGGCCGAGCAGGCGGTCCACCGGGCCCTGGAAAGGGGGCTCACGGTAGGCGGGACACATGTGGCGGTGGACCCGCTGGAGGCCACCGCTGAACGTGTTGTTCTTTCAAACGTCCCGCCCTACATTCCCACTGAGCTCCTCCTCCCCTATCTCAACCTACTGGGGAAGGTCCGGTCCGGGGTGGCACCGTTGACGCTCGGCCTTCGGGACCCCTCCCTCCGCCATGTATACTCCTTCCGGCGACAGGTTTTTATCCGCCTGACCCAACATGAGGTCACCGAGGGAGGTTTGGATCGACTCGGGCCTAGGGCTAGCCGGTGGGCCCGTGTTGCCCGCCACACTCATGTGGCGGGGGACTCGGGCTCAGGTGGTGACCGCTCGGAGGAGGAAGGCTGCTCGGTGACGTGTGAGGAGGAGGATTTTGACGCTCTCTGCAGCGAGGCAGAGGGCGCCCTCACACCCGGCACCGAGTCTCCACTCATCTCCTCAGGAGAACTCGAGCATTTTTGAAAACACATCACGGTCACCAGGACTGTGTGCGGCTGGCCCTGGACAGCTGGGGAAATCTGGGGCTGCTCGAGTCCGCCCGCGTCTATGCCAGAGAGGCGCGGGATTTCGATCAGGACCAGGGGGAGCAGCGCCAAGCTGTTCTCTTCCTCACGGGGCTCCTGAGGGAGTGGAGGGGGCGTTGAACCTCCACTCCCTCTGTGCACTGAGGTGATTGGTGACGGATACACACTACTACTGACATGGAGGTAACCATAGCCAGCCTCAACATCAACGGCAGCAAGGACGCACATCGCCGTTTCCAGTTCTTCTCTATCCTTCGGGACGGAAAGTACGGGATGTGCTTCCCTCAGGAAGCCCATGCCACTCCGGGTGACGAAGTTCAGTGGACTCTGGAGTGGCAAGGAGGAGTCTTCATGAGTCACCTGACCCCACATTCGGGCGGGGTAGATATCTTGTTGGCTCCACATTTTCAGCCGGAGATCTTGGGGGTCAAGGAGCCAGTGCCAGGCCGTCTGTTGCACTTAACAGACCGCATCGGGATGTGGTGCTTCACTTTGTTAATGACTACGCTCCCCTGGTCGGGCCGCAGCAGGCGACTTTTTACGTAAAAGTGTCCACTCTTCTAGTCATCATCCCGGTGGGCGAGTGCATCGTCCTCGGAGGGGATTTTAATTGCACCCTCCAGGACAAGGACCGTCGTGGAGTCCAGCGCAGCTCAGCGGCGGTGAAGTTGAGGGACCTGGTTAGGTCCTTTGACTTGGTGGACGTCTGGCGGACTCTCCATCCTGAAGTGCGGGTGTACACCTTTGTGCGCCCTCCATTCAGAACGTCCAGAATCGACCGTCGTTATATTTCCAAGACGTACTTGCCCAGCGTTCCGACGGCATCCATGGTCAGGTGCTGTGCTCGGACCACCACCTGGTGTGGGCGGGGCTTGCCCCGTCCCGTGCTCAGACACGGTCCGCGTACTGTCACTTTAACAACCTGCTGCTGGAGGACGAGCGGTTCCTGGACTCGTTACGCCGTTTCTGGGCCGGCTGGAGAAGGAGGCTATGGTGGGACTTGGGCAATACTCATGTCCGCGCCTTCTGTCAGGGGTACACGAAGGGGTCTACGGCAGGGCGGAACTCCACGATCGCCAAATTGGCTGAGGAACTGTTCGATCTGGAGTCATGTCTTGCTCAGCCCGATGAGGACCCGGCTCTGGGGCGGGTGTACAGAGAGAAGAAGGGCGGGCTGCGGGATCTGCAACTTGCCGTGTCCCGCGGCGCGTACGTGCGGTCGCGGATCCGTCTCCTGATGGAGATGGACCGTGGCTCCTACTTCTTCTACTCGCTGGAAAGAGGATGTTGGGCCAGTTGACATATTTCTACGCTGCTGGCCGACGACGGGTCCCTCGTATCAGATCCGGAGGGGGTCAGGACCCTGATTAGGGACTTTTATTCCGACCTCTTCTCTCCGGATCCGTCCAGCGAGGATGCTTGCAGAATTCTGTGGGAGAACCTACCACAGGTCGGCCCAGGGGACGCCGGGAGGCTCGATCAAATCATAAACCTCCAAGAGCTGACCGGCGCCCTGAACAGCTTGTCACGGGGCAAAACCCCAGGGCTGGACGGGCTGACCGTGGAGTTCTTCAGGGCGTTCTGTGACGTCCTGGGGAGCGAGTATGCGGGGGTCCTGGGGGAATGTATTGCGACTGGGGTGATGCCCCTTTCATGGCGCAGGGCCGTCATTGCCCTGCTGCCCAAGAAGGGGTATCTCCGCCTGCTTAAAAACTGGCGACCGGTCTCCCTCCTCAGCACGGACTACAAAATCTTTGCCAAGGCGATGTCTTTACGCCTTGGCCCCGTGCTGGACCACATGATTCACCCTGACCAGTCCTACACAGTCTCGGACCGAACCATTTACGATAACATCCATTTGGTCCGGGACGTTATTCATTTTACCCAGAGGACTGGTATGTCGAGCGCCTTCCTGTCTCTTGACCAGGAGAAGGCGTTCGACAGGGTGGGGCACGAGTATTTACTCGGGACTCTGCGAGCTTTCGGGTTCGGGACGCACTTCGTCGCCCGGATCCGATTATTGTACGCCGCCTCAGAGTGTCTGATTAAGGTTAATGGGTCCCTGACGGCGCCCCTTCGCTTCGGGCGAGGGGTGCGTCAGGGCTGCCCCTTGTCCGGCCAACTTTATTCTGTGTGCGTGGAGTCTTTCCTGCGCCTCCTGCGGAGGAGGTTGTCGGGGTTGGTTCTGCGCGAGCCGGACATGGCGGTGGTCCTCTCGGCTTACGCTGATGACGTGCTCCTCATGTTCACTGACCCCGGTGACCTGCGGAGGATGCGAGAGTGCCAGGCTGTGTACTCCGCCGCGTCCTCTGCTAGGATCAACTGGGCTAAATGTTCCAGACTCCTGGTCGGTCCGTGGCAGATGGACTCCCTCCCGGAGGAGCTCAGGCCCTTTAGCTGGAGTCAGACCAACATCCTCTACTTGGGAGTCCATCTTTGCCCGGCAGAGGAAGCCTGGCCGGCGAACTGGCAGGAGCTGGAGACCAAGGTCACCACTCGCCAGGGACTGCTCCGAGTGCTGTCCCACAGGGGTCGAGTTCTCGTCATAAACCAGCTGATCGCCTCTATGCTGTGGTATCGGCTGGTCACTTTGACCCCCCCCCCCCCGACTTTGTCACACGCATCCAGAGAACCCTGCTTCGGTTCTTCTGGGACAAAGGATTGCACTGGGTTGCTGCGGAGGTCTTGAGTCTCCCGATTGCGGAGCGCGGTTTGGCGCTGGTGTGCCTTCGCACCCAGATTGCGACTTTCCGCCTTCAGACTCTGCAGCGATACCTGTACGTTGAGCCTCCTCCACGATGGTGTGCCCTGGCGACGTATTTCTTCCGCCAGGTGCACGGCCTGAACTACGACGTGCAGCTCCTGTTCGTTGACCGGAATGGTCTTCGGAACTCTTTGTTGGCGCTGCCCGTCTTGTACCAGGACCTTCTCAAAGTCTGGAACACGGTCGCCACGCGCCGCAGCTCTCCCCGTCAGGAGTAGTGGCTGCCGTAAGGGAGCCGCTGCTCAGGAATCCGCACCTCCGCCAATATCCATTCAGGTGG
Organism: Scyliorhinus torazame; assembly: GCF_047496885.1. NCBI lineage: Eukaryota > Metazoa > Chordata > Chondrichthyes > Carcharhiniformes > Scyliorhinidae > Scyliorhinus > Scyliorhinus torazame. The sequence continues at coordinate 50,020,409 of NC_092722.1, read as the reverse complement.
CTGGCAGAGCGGAGGGCTGTGGATGCCAGGGTGACCAGGATCGGGGACGTGCTGGGTGGCGGAGGGGCGGGCTGGATGACACCCTACGAGCTTGCCAGGCGTGGAGCGGTGTCTGTCCGGTGTGCGGCCAATGCTATTCAAGGCCTCAAAACGGTCGTGCTCGGCCCCGTAAGCACACTTGGACTTGAAACGGCGCGGTTGTGCGGTGGTAGTCCGTCTGAGCGGACCCCTGCTCGGACGGAATTGCACTTTGGTCCCAAACCCCGGATACATCCCCGGGTGCTGGTGCCCCACAGCCCCAGCCGCCTCGCGGAAATACCCTCCGTGCCCTTTTCGTAATACGTTGCCAGGGCACACCATCGTGGAGGAGGCTCAACGTACAGGTATCGCTGCAGAGTCCTCCCCATAAAACTAGGGGACCTGGGGTGGAGGGTGTTGCGCATGGCATTGCCGTGCAAATATCGTTTAAATCACTTCACGGCTCTGCCAGAGACCTGCCACTTTTGCGGCCTGGTGGAGACAGTGGAGCACGTTTATGTTGTCTGTCCTAGACTGCACTCCCTTTTTGGTTTCTTGACAACATTGTTGAGGTTTTCTTTGCACTTCAGCCCCACGTTCCTGATCCACGGGCATCCGGTGCAGAGGGGGGGGGCGGGAAAGGCGGAGGACCTCCTCGTGAACCTGCTCCTGGGCCTGGCCAAACTTGCCGTTTATAGGTCCATGCAGCGGGCGACCGAGGGAGTCGTCCAGCCTGACTGTCTGCCCATCTTCCGCGGCCTCGTTCGCGGCCGGGTGTCCCTGGAGCGGGAGAATGCGGTGTCCACGAGCACACTCGAGGCCTTCCGTGCTCGGTGGGCACCGCAGGGGTTGGATTGCCTTATCCACCCCGATTCTCACACTTTAATTTGACGGGTTTTTGATAAGTTTTTGTTTCCTTTCTCATTCTTTTTAGGCTGTGCTCCACTCGTTGTTTTGGGGCACTCCTCTCTTTTGTTTTATCCATCAGTTCCTTTATGTTCTTATGCTTGGTTTTCACACCCAGCATCACGCCAGTGTCAGTGGCGGATGCTGGCCTAATCCTGCACGTGTAGATAAACTCACAAAAAAACACAGAAAAATAAAAAAAAATAAAAAAAGGCAAAAACACAAATGCAAAAATATTTCCCTATTTGTTAAATTAGAGGTCTAAACCAAACTGCAACTTTTAAGTTAATTAACTAAATAAAAGAAAGACTAGACTTTAGATAAAAATTAACCCATAATATCCCTCAGTCACCAAACTCTCACCATAGCACTCAAATGCACCCAAATTCAGCACTCAGTGCAAACAAATTTGATGTAGGAATGATGACAAGACGAGGAGGAGCGTAACAGACATCTACAGACGTTGAAAGCTGCCCTCGTACGAACGGGATATGGCACTCGACTCATCGATCGTCAGTTCCAACGTGCCACAGCGAAAAACCGCACCGACCTCCTCAGAAGACAAACATGGGACACAACCGACAGAATACCCTTCGTCGTCCAGTACTTCCCCGGAGCGGAGAAACTACGTCATCTTCTTCACAGCCTTCAACACGTCATTGATGACGATGAACATCTTGCCAAGGTCATCCCCACACCCCCACTACTTGCCTTCAAACAACCGCGCAACCTCAAACGAACCATTGTTTGCAGCAAACTACCCAGTCTTCAGAACAGTGACCACGACACCACACAACCCTGCCATGGCAATCTCTGCAAGACGTGCCAGATCATTGACATGGATACCACTATTACACGTGAGAACACCACCCACCAGGTACGCGGTACGTACTCGTGCGACTTGGCCAACGTTGTCTACCTCATACGCTGCAGGAAAGGATGTCCCGAAGCGTGGTACATTGGCGAGACCATGCAGACGCTGCGACAACGAATGAACGGACATCGCGCAACAATCACCAGGCAGGAATGTTCCCTTCCAGTCGGAGAACACTTCAGCAGTCAAGGGCATTCAGCCTCTGATCTCCGGGTAAGCGTTCTCCAAGGCGGCCTTCAGGACGCGCAACAACGCAGAATCGCCGAGCAGAAACTTATAGCCAAGTTCCGCACACATGAGTGCGGCCTCAACCGGGACCTGGGATTCATGTCACATTACATTCATCCCCCACCATCTGGCCTGCAAAATCCTACCAACTGTCCTGGCTTGATGTAATTCACACCTCTTTAACCTGGGGTTACCCCATCTCTGGATCTGTAAAGATTTAATCACCTGCTAATGGTCGCATTCCAAGCATTGTTTGTCATCTTTGAATTTGTCTATATATGTGTTTCTGGAACATACCTCTTCATTCACCTGAGGAAGGAGCAGCGCTCCGAAAGCTAGTGACATCGAAACAAACCTGTTGGACTTTAACCTGGTGTTGTAAGACTTCGTACTGTGCTCACCCCAGTCCAACGCCGGCATCTCCACATCATGCTTAAATAAAGATCTTGAACTGGAACCTAGTGTCATCTGGTTAGTTAGGGGAGTGTGATACACGATAGTTGAACAGCTGTGACCCTCCAGCAACACTAGGTTGCTTTGTTAATGATTCATGCAATTTCAATAAGTGCACAAGGTACCTTTACTGAAATGTCCTTCCCCTCATCTTAAATTGATTTACCCATTAGTCTGTTGAGGCAGGCAATAATCTGCTTCTGGGCCTAAGGGAATGCCGCAATAATCTTTTCATGATTTTTTTGATGATGCTTTTATGATTCTTTGTCTTTTTAAGCCAAGGCTAAATTGCAAAGAATGACAGTTAACCTTGTCTGGAACATGTCACGGTGTGATTGTTAAGTGATTGGTTAAACCAGCTATGGTAGTCAAATAATGTGGTTAAGCAAGCTGTGATAGGGGCAAAAGCAGTTAAAGTATTTGACAAACTTAAACATGGTCTGTCTGACACCTTATGCTTAAATAGCAATTATATAGTATTGTGCCTTATAACAAGTGTTGAAGTTTAAGGATCATGTCATTATGCTGAGAAGCAAATTAATGGTCTAACTATGTGCCTTGGAAAAGCAAATATGTTGTAAAATGTTTAGAATTTCTTGTGCTAGGAAATGCTTCGAAATACTAAACAGAATTGTGACCTTTGGAATGCTTTGCAAGAACTATTAAGAACAGGGAAAACCTGGGAAGGTCAGTACACTGAAATGTAAAGAAATTAGAGAGAGATTGGGATATGCCGTAACAGGATGGACCACCAGAAAGATTGGAATATGCCCTAACAGGATGGACCACCAGAAAAAAAGATAAAAAGTGAGGTGCTTCGAGACATCAATGCACACCAATAGAAGAAGGATCAAAGGCCATCAGTCAATATAATACAAGACAGTGCCGCAGCAGTCCAAACGGCACGGCTGTAGGGCACAGCTGTATACTGTTGCACATATTAAGTACTGCACATATTAAGTACCGCATAATTAAAACTTATGATGCTTAATAAGTCTACTGTCACTCATGATCATGGATTATATCTACATGGTCCTTAATCAGTCATGCGCAAGTCTCAAATCTAAGAATCTAACAGGTGCTCCATTGTTTGTAAAGTGCTTTGCGATATCAATGGTCATGAAAATCACAAAATAAATACAAGTCTTTCTTCTTTCATAGACAGTTGCTCTCTATCTGGCTATGCTTCGCCTGATATAGGAATGATGCCAATACTAAGCAACAAAGAACAGAAAGTGTCTATTTGTCAGCAGGACATCCCCCTCAAGCATCAGAAAACAGTAACTATTAAAAACAAAAAAATAAAAACATTAAAAATAAAATGGGCACAGCTCATTCAAGTCTTTACCTTCAACCCTTATGGAAGTTTATTTTTATACGGCTATACTTGGCTTACCTTAAAAGCAGAATTATCTCCATGCATTATTATACAGGTTATTTTAAAAGTATACAGAAATACATCCAATTTTCATTAAGTGCATAAAGTACCATTATTAAATTTTCCCTTTCCCTCATTTTAAATTGATTCACTGCCATTATCCTAATGGGACAGGCAATATTCTGCTTCTGGGCCTATGACAGTGTAACAATTAAGGTCATTATGAGATGCCTCAAGCAGGTTGATTTTTTCTTTAAATGTTTGTTGCTTGTGGCAAGTCTTTTGCCTCAGCACCATGCTCCTACAATTTAGCTCAGAGCCGAAACAAAAATGTCGGTCTCTACTGTCAATAAAATGATGCTTTAATGATGCTTTAAAAATAGTTGTGCATCAACAGCAGATCTTCTATAACTTTAGTTACAGCACTGTGTTGCAGTTTTTTGATTAAACTTCTTTGGTGTATGTAGCGATTAGGCAAAAACGGAGTACAAATGTTTGAACTAATTTGGCAGATCCTGGCATAACACAGAAATACCGAGCGTGGAAACGCAAGAGATTACAAGATGCAAGAGACAGAAACAGCTTTAGTCAGTATAATAAGGTTTACTGTCACCCTATTTTAGAGTTTGTCTATAGAAATTGGAACTCAACAGAGAGAAAATGTCTGTTTGACACCATATAGTTTATTTAAACTACTGAGAAAATGAACTGAAGAGCCAAGGACCACAGTGGACCTAGTGGTCTACTCTGTAGCCATCGGGGATGGCCACTTACGACAAGAAACATGGACGTTCGCAAAGCCTAAAGGGAAACGTGGACAATGTAAGATTCAGGCAGGCTCGGAGCCTGAATGCATATTTGTGAGCAAAGAATCCAGACAGCATCGAAACCCCCAACCGATTAACATTTTGATGGCCCATCTCCGTCTGACAAAGGACTGATACTCGAGTAACCGATACAATCCCAGACATTTAGGCGCCACTCCCTTTACTCAGGAAGCCTAAACAACAGGGTTAATGACCGCTTAGGACATGCCCAGCCAACAAGGCACCCGCCCCTTTATTGGCTTAGATCGAAGACAGTGATCGAGAACTGTCCAATTAATGGGGTCCAAACCTAAGTACCAGCCAGAAGAGCACAAAACTCCCCAAGGATAAAGAGAGACACTGCCATGTGTTTGACCTCTTTTGGACCTAGCGCTCTGGCAACGTCCACCTCCAATTGTGGCACCACCAGAAGCAAGGTCAAGTTCAACGCCCACTACCAGAAGGATGAGCCCAGCTGAGCAGCAGTTAACTTCTCCAGACCCAGTAGATCCAGATTCGAACAAAGGCCACTGTTCCTCTGACCTAAGCCGGGTGCCTGAAGTTAAGTACCGGTTGTCATAGTTGTTAGGTGTAGTGTTTATGTTGCACGTTAATCTTGTGCGTAAATAAAGTACCATTGATCTTGAACTAACTAACTGGTGTTTGGCTCTTTGATCGATATCCGGTTGAGCCTTGTGGTGGTATCATTTGATACCTGGCGACTCTGAGCAATATAATATCGATATCTAAAGAAAGAAGGGCAACCTTATTGATTGCCATATTTAAAGCAGGTAAAAAAGGCAACTCCTCCAATTAATTCGTATGACAGAGGTGAAAAAGTTAAGAAATTAACTGATGTTTTAAAAAAACCTCAAAAATATGCAAAATATCATGCATCTTAGCAATGATTCACATCAGCATTCGGAAAAAATGTTTTTTTTAAACTAACTCTCCTGAACAACAGGTAGCTATGATAAACAAAGTGGATTACTTTGCAGTCTAACTATATAAATACCTTTACAGTCCATAATGCCAGGCCTTTCAAACGTAACACAGTACAGGATTCTGCTACATTGAATAAATTCAATGTTTTCATTAATCAAGAGAATCTAATTCAGAACTCTGGGCCTAATTGACCTCGTAACCCTCACGCTGCTGAGAACACAGAAACTCCTTACACTTGGAACAGCTATGACTTGTGCTTCAAGAGTTAATAATTGCCTCTTGGATCTCAGCCAGGTCAAATAAAACCTTTTCAAACTTAAGTCATTCAAGTCCCAAAAGGGTCAGCCCCATAAAATTTAGTGTCAAGGAGAGGTGCAATTTCAGGGAATTTTGATCAATGACACTATTATACAACCTTTCAAAAGAGCCTAATGCAAAAAATATGAGCTCTGTAAGTGATTGTGTAAATAGACAAGACACTTCAGTTATACAAAAGAGCCAGTCTATCACAACTCTGTAAAATCACCCATGTATTCAGTTTGGATTATTGACATGTCACCACATATTTAGCCCCTTGTGCATTTCTATCTCAGCAGCTCTACAAACTAGCACACAAATGAATATCAGATGTGTCACTAAATGCCGGCTTCTGAAAACATCTGAACAAGAATCACTGCACAACTCACAGCCCAACGATTAAAGGTGTGTGGAGTAGACAGGTATTACTGTGACTGGGTGGATAATGAGACCAGACCGGAAGGAAAGCTGACATAGGTCCACCTTACAATTCCCGAATAAAGCAGTGTTAAAACACCACACAAAATACCTGAATCTAGGTTGTCAATAACAAGTAGCCTTGGGAACAGAAGTGCGCTATTTAACCCTTTGAGATCATACTGTCTTGAATCAGATCAGAGTGATCTCCATCCAGCTGTTGTGGTTCCATAACCATTATCAGATCTCTCAACAAAAATCTAGATATCTCAGTTCAATTGTCCAGCCTCAGCAGCTTTTGGGGAGACTTCCAGATTTCCACTAGGCTGTGTAAACCGATGCTTTCTGACATCACCCCTGAACGCCACTAATGGACTCTCCCACCAGGGGAAATAATTTCCATCTAGTCTACCAAAACCTTTAATCATCTTAAACACCCCAATTAGGTTATTCCTTAATCTTCTGATTCAAGGGAACACAAGCCTAATCTATGCAACTTAGTTTCATAATTTAACCCTTTTTGCCCCATATCATCCTGGTGAATCTATGCCAAGTCTTTCCAAAGTCAACATATCCTACCTGAGATGGGGCGCCGAGAACTGACTGAAGCACTCTAGATGTGGTGGACCCAGAGCTTTGTACAGCTAAAACATAACTTCCACCCACCTTGAGGTAAAGGTCAATATGCCATGTGCCATTTTAATTTTTTTTGCATATCTGGAATTAGTAATTTCTGAACTTGGACTCATAAGTTTCTCTGCGCATCCACAACTTTCAACTTCCCACTAGTCAAAAAACAAGGGAATTAATTTGATAAGATGTACTTGCACCTCCAAAAGGTGTTGGATAAAGTGGCACATAACAGACTTTTCAGTGAAGTTGAAACCAATGGAATAAAAAGGGACAATAGAAGCATGGAAGCAAGCAAGAACGAACGACAGAATGAACAATTTCAGGATATATAAAATAAAGGATACCAATTCTAAAGGGGGTGCAGGAGCACAGGGATCAGCTTTTAAAAAAAAAAAAAATTTAGAGTACCACTTCTTTTTTTTCCAATTAAGGGGCAATTTAGCGTGGCCAACCCACGCTGCATATCTTTGAGTTGTGGGGGTGAGACCCACGCAGAGACGGGGAGAATATGCAAACTCCCCATGGACACTGACCCGGGGAGGGATCGGACCCGGGTCCTCGGCGCCGCAAGGCAGCAATGCCGTGCCGACCTGGGATCAGGTTTTTTTTTTGCAGGGACATGGAATAGATTCTCAAATTGTAGGCCTGTAACATTGAGAGATTATTCAGAAAGAATTCCAGGTTATGATGAGGGTTAGTATAAGGGATCATCTAGAAGGCCATTGTCCATTTGGAGAGCCAATATGTGTAAAAATCGTTGACGGTGATACAGCTGTTTGAGAAAATGGTTAATATGGCATCAAGCTCCAGGGGCGGGATTCTCTGCCCCCGGGGCCGGGTCGGAGAATCGGCGGGCTGGGCGCAACTGAATCGACGATGCCCCGACGTCAGTCGGGGGCCGCTCTACACGGCCCACCTGGCGAATGTCCGCGTGGGATGGGCCGAGTGGCCACCAAGATAGCCCGAGTCCCGCCGGCGCCGTCCACATGTGGTCTTACCCGGCGTAACCTCGCCATCCACCCTGCAGGGGCGGTCTGGTGGGGGGGGGAGGGGGGATCTGACTCGGGGGGGGCCTCCACCGTGGCCTGGGGCTCGCGATCGAGGCCTACCGATCGGCAGGCCGGCCTCTCCTGGTGGGGACCTCTTTTACTCCGCGCCGGCCGTTGTAGCTCTCCGCCATGTGTCGGTACCGGCACAGAGAAGGAAGCTAGCGCGCATGCGCGAGTTCGAGCCGGTCACAGCGCGCATGCGCGAGTTTGCGCCGGCTGCAGTGCGCAGACGCAGACCCGCGGCGACCGTTTGACGCCGGTATTAGTGGCTGGAGCTGTGTGAGACACTCCAGTGCCGTGCTGGCCCCCTGTAGGGTTCAGGATCGTTGCTCCTGGGGGCCTGTTGACAGCGTCAACACTTAGCCTCAGGATCAGAGAATCCCACCCTAGGTCTTTAGAAATAGGAGAATAGCAACCAAAGTAGGGAGCTTATGGTAAATACTAAAAACAAAACGAGGGCATAGGCAGCACGGCGGCACAGTGGGTTAGCCCTGTTGCCTCAGGGCGCCGAAGTCCCAGGTTCGATCCCGGCTCTAGGTCACTGTCCGTGTGGAGATTACACATTCTCCCCGTGTTTGCGTGGGTTTCGCCCCCACGACCCAAAGATGTGCAGGCTAGGTGGATTGGCCACAATAAATTACCCCTTAATTGGCAAAAATGAATTGGGTACTCTAAAATAAAAATAAAAACACGAGGGGAGCACGGTGGTGCAGTGGTAGCATTGCAGTCTCACGGCACTGAGGTCCCAGGTTCGATCCCGGCTCTGGGTCACTGTTCATGTGGAGCTTGAACATTCTCCCCCTGTTTGCGTGGGTTTCGCCCCCTCAACCCAAAGATGTGCAAGGTAGGTGGATTGAACACACTAAATTGCCCCTTAATTGGAAAAAATGAATTGGGTACTAAATTTTTCTTTTTTTAAATAGCTTAACCCTCAAGTGAAGTATTTTGTCCAATTCTGGGCACCACACTCAGGAAGAGTGTGAAAGAACTATTGAGGGCATAAACGATTCTCACGAATGATTCCAGGAATGAGGAACTTCAGTGAAGTGGATGGATTTGCAAAACTGGGACTGTTTTCCTTAAAAAAGGGAAGGTTGAGAGGAGGCTTGATAGAAGTTTTCTAAATTATAAGGGGCTTGGACAGAGAAACTGCTCCCATAGGCTGGAGAGTCAAGAATCAGAGGATACCTAGTTAAGATGAATGTCAAAAGAATCAAAGACGACCTGGAAAAAAAAATTAAATGCAGCGTGGTGAGAAAATGCAATGCACTGCCTCAGAATGTGGTAAAGGCAGATTTAATCGGAAGATTCAAAAGGGAACTGAATAATTATCTGAAAATAAACAATTTTCAGAGATACAGGGAAAGGGTAGGGGAGTGAAACTAGTTGAACCACTCTTGCAAACCCTGGCAAAGACACAACAGGCTGACTGGCTTCTTTCTGTGCTGCAACCATTTTATGATTCTAAACAATATCACTAAAAGGTGATTAGCTGGTGGTCATTAATCTCATTGCTTGCACAATCTTTGTGTGTGCAAAATGGATAACCATTTCCCTGCCTAAGGCCAGTTTACTTTAAAGCAATACATAGTAATTTTCAATGTGAAAAAAGATATCTGGTATACAAAACATAGGGGGGCAAGTCCAAAGATATGCAGGTTAAGTGGATTGGCCATGCTAAAATTGCCCCTCAGTGTCCAAATGTTTAGGTGGGGTTACTTGGTTATTTGGTGGGTCGGTGCAGAATGGCCTCCTTCTACATTTTAGTGATCCTATGATAATAAATATAGCGGTGTATATATAGGGCAATATCAAAGTGCTTTTGACCATATTAGCAGCAAAATAAAGGTGCAGAGGGGCAAAAGAGACAAAAGACTGATCAAAATTGGTGGTGCCTTTGGGACTGGTGGAATTACCAAAATTACTCTAAGATTAACTTTACTAATGCAAGAGGAGGGATGTCCAAGTTGAGAGAATACAAGATGAAACAGCAGACTACAGCCCCTTAGTGTCAAAAGGGAAGTAATATTACAAAGGTTTAAGAGGCTCATAGAATGAAACAAAAAGCTTTGGAATCTGACAATTCTAACCAAAGATAGTGGATTTGGCGGAGGAAACTGGATAGGATTATATTCCAATGAATTGCAAAATGGTAAATGTGGACCCAAGTTTTTTTTAAGAAAGGGGGCAGTGAGTGGATTCTCAAATTGCAGACCCATAAGATTTTGAGAGACGATGAGGGATAGCAGAAGGGATCATCTAGATGGCCATTGTCCATTTAGAGAACCAATATGGATTCAGAAATGTGAGGTTGTGTTTGACCAATTCACTGGGTCCATCTCAGCCAGTTATCAATCTGGTGGTAAGCATGGAGGCGATGGATATTGTCTAATTGAACTTCTGTAAGGCATCTGATAGAGACTGATGTAACAGATTGATTCATAAAGCACATGCCCATGGGATAGATATTGACATGATTTGATACTTTGATTATTGAAGATGCAACAAAAAGATGGTTTTGTATGAACATCTCAAGAATGGAAAATATCTGTCCAGCTTGTTTATCATCAGTGTTTGGGATATTTATCATTTTATAAATGACGGAAAGAGCAAAATATTATCTAAGTTGTTAAAAGTTTTTTGATGACATTAAATTGCGCGCATTGACCAATGATGCTAATTAATGTGTAATGCTCCAAATGGATCTGAAGAGATTAGGTCAATGGGTAGAAAACAGCAGATATAATTTGACACATGTAAATGTTAAGGCATGGGATTAGATTAAAGCAAGAATTTACATTCCAATTTATATGGTAAAATATTGAAACCCTCAAAAGGGATGGCTAGCACACTTTATCACAATAAGTACAGAATGCAACAAAAAGACGTTGTTTCAAGACAATAATAAAACCACAAGGTAATGTTAAGAAAACTTTTCATCGTTGCTTTGTTGGATATATTTTGCACGCACAAGAGCATACTTAAACTAAATCAAAACATAACTCAATATAGAGCAAAGGTCATCTCTGAAGAGGTTCGTGTTTGTTGACCAGTAAATGTGGTAACCATTGATATTCTTTGTCAATGACTAAATACAATATTAAACAGCTGCAAAGGACACATCTTCAGCATCTGTTTCATTGCTAGTCGATATGAACAGCAGGCAGAAATATAGCTGTAATCATTAGCAACAACATCGTGCTAACCCAGACTTTTGAAACTGCTATTGTGTACTGTAGTTCCAGACTGAGACCAGTAAAGGATAAAATACCACATTGTTTCACACTTTAACCTCTGATCTACCAGTATGGTAGCTCCACAGTGTTTGCATACCTAGACTTCTGTATATTCAGCTGCGAGAAAAACAAATTCTAACTTTCTTTTAGTCACTATTTAAAAGTTTAGATTCTTTTTCAGAATAGCTTTATTTTTGGAAGGTTGAATTGAATGACCATATAAGGCAGAACTGAAATTATTTCACGATTTCCACGTGGCCACAAGGAGAGGAAAACGTGGCAAAGAAATGGTGATTCCCCACCAAAATTCTTTCGTCCTTCACCCCCGCGTTTGTTGACATACATTGACCAATTTTAAAATTCTTCTTATTTTCAAATGCCTCCACAGCCTAACACTGCCACATCTCAGTCTCTGCCCAGTCTTACAACCCTCAGATATAGATAGTATCCCTAATTTTAACCCCATCATCATTGGCAACTGTGTTTTCACCTGTCATGACCTTAAGTTTTGCAGTAAGTTGAAAGTGTAGAGCAATGATGCGACCATATTCACGATTGTAACATTCATTTTACAAAAAATGCAATGTTGTAATGACACCATGGATCCATCTTTCTTCACTTCAACCAGCAGTCTGGATCCTGATTTGTTTTAAGCTGATCTTTTCTTGGCCCTGTTTACTTCACCTGTCTTGAAAGTTGAACTATTCTTCAAATGCCTGACATTCTTCTCTATTGCCGAGTGTTTTTCAGATTATGAACAATCCCTAAACCTCTCCCCCTCTCTGACATTTCCCTCTTTTAAGATACTTTAGACCAAGCTTATGGTCATTTTCCCGAGTATCTCATGTGATTAGTATTAAATATCTTTTGCTACCATTCCTGTGGAGTGCCTTGGTTGGAGCGTTTAATGCATTAAAGATGCCATTTAAATACAAGTTGTTGCTGTGGTGACTTGAGATAAATGGGGATAAGTTAATAACCCATAAATGTTCTCGTTTTCAATGATGATAAACGAATCCTAGTTGAGAGAGACAACTTATGACATGTATGGAAGGTCTGTTTCCCATAAAGTCTCAGATCCAGAAGCAGCAGAATGACAATTAAACCCAACGCACTTTCACACCCATTTTATAGCATTGTCCAATCTAGTTTGCACTCATACACATTAAGTACATTTTGATAACATGCTGATTTTTGATACAATTAAATTAATGGAGACCTACTTTACATACATAAAAATTGAAAGAATCCAGCCACCCACTAATTCTTCTGTGCACCATGCACTGTCTCTGAAAGATTAGCAGGTAATCTAGTTCCAAGTTTCTGCCTGTGTTGTTTCATAACTGGTTGCTAGCAACTTCATAAAAGCAAGCTACAGCAGCTCTATCTGACCAGGTAAAGTAGTTGCCCTCACAAAAGCACACTAAAAGAAAGAAACTCATTGTGACGGCAATCTAAGTGCATGATAGCATCCCATAGGAGTCTGGGAATATACATATGGCACCACTGTGCACCCCAGAACAGTTTTTTTCCCAATATTAACACAACATAAATAGCCAACGTATTTCCTATGCTGCCTGTGAATTGCAGGACCCACACTCCAATTGTTAGACTTCTCCTTTTCATAGTCCCACTCCGCCCTACTCTGCCACAACAAAAATCAGAAGGTACATTGCCTATTAAGACTGCCTGCCAATAATACCCTTCGTCTAGAAGGGTAGATGAATACATAGACTACTCCATAGTTTAATATAGACATTGCTTCCCTTTCAAATACCAAAGTACCGTAAACATAGTCAGTCTTGTCCTGAATCAAATAGCAGAGTGTTCAATCTCAGTGCTGGCTAGTACTTTTCCTTTTGCACATATTGAATTTCAGTATGTGTTAGTATCTTAACAGCCACATTGTCTGGCCAAACTAAACATAGGAAAGTGTCATATTTCAGAACATTTTTGACAGTTTTTCCACAAAGAATAGGGGAAAAAAACTCCTTTAAATATAGCATGAGCTATCCATGATGTTGTTGCCTCATAGACCACAAATAATAAGTGATTTAATGGCTTGTCTCCTTAACGAATGAGTACCTCACCCCCATTATATTGAAAAGCTTAAAAAACACTCAGCGATAGAGAAGAACGTCAGGCAATTGAATAATAGTTCAACTTTCAAGACAGGTGAGATAAAGAGGGCCAAGAAAAGATCAGCTTAAAACAAATCAGGATACAGGCTGCTGGTTGAAGTGAAGAAAGATGGATCCATGGTGCAATTGCAACATTGCATTTTCTTACAAAAATAGAATGTTACAATAGTGAATATGGTTACATCGTTGCTTTATACTCTCAACCAACTGCAAAATAAAGTAGCTTAATGATTTGAACCAAATCTCATCAAACCCAGTGTTAACTGAATCCAACTTTGGAAAGAAATGAAATGAAAATCACTTATTGTCACGAGTAGGCTTCAATTAAGTTACTGTGAAAAGCCCCTAGTCGCCACATTCCGGCGCCTGTTCGGGGAGGCTGGTACGGGAATGACAATATACAGATGCAATATCCATTGCCAATCAAAATAAGACTCCATTGTAATGCCTTAAGGTCCTGCTACCAGTTTAAGTAGATATTTTTTGGTCTGAGTTGACTCCTATAAATGTAAAGCACTCTGGCTGCTTGCAAAAGTGAGTGGTTGAAGGCTATTATTGCCATTTTAGGGAAATATAGAAGAGAAAAACCAGGATGATCAAAGCTTTGGAATCATGGAAATTTAGTACACACAACGAAGGAATTTGGTCCAACGTCTCTATGCCGGACTGAAAATATCTATCCTGCGCAGTCCCACTTTCCAGCACTTGGTTGCCAGCCTTTGCAGGTTATGACACTCCAAGCACTTATCATAGTACTTTTTAAATATGATGAGGTTTTCTGCCTCTATTTTCGTTCAGGCAGGAAGTTCCATCATCCTTTGGGTGAAACCGTTTTCCCTCAATGCCTCCCCTAATCTTTTAGTTAATTATTTTAAATCTATGTCCCCTAGTTTGTGACCTCTCTGCTAACTGAATTAGGTTCTTCCTATTCACTCTATCTTGACTGTTCTTAATTTTGTACACCTCAATTACATTTCCCTTCAGTCTCCTCTGTTCCAAAAAAAACAGCCCCAGCCATCCATCCGATCTTTCCTCATAACTACTTTTTTAAATTCCTGGCATCATCCTCAATCTCTCTCTGTATTGTTTCCAGTGCACATCCTTCCTGTCATGTGGTGACCAGAAGTGTACTTAGACTCTAACTTAACTAATGTTCTGGCATGACCTCCCTGCTTGTATATTCTTTGCCTCCGCTAATAAAAGAAAATATTCCGTATGCCTTCTTAATTACATTTTCCATCTGTCCTGTCATCAGGAATCGGTGGACAAGCACTCCAAATTCCCCCATGATTTCACTCATCTCTGTTTACTATAATTTGTGTATTCCCTTGTTTTGTGTGTCCCACTTCTCTAGATTGAATTTCATTGTTATGTTTTGTCCACTTGATCAGTCCTTGATATTATCCTGCAATCTACATCCTCCTTCCCCACTATCAACCCTTGATAGGGCTGGTTTAGCAAAGGGCTAAAGAGCTGCCTTTTAAAGCAGTCCAAGGCAGGCCAGCAGCACTGTTCAATTCCCATACTAGCCTCCCCGAACAGGCGCCAGAATGTGGCGACTAGGGGCTTTTCACAGTAACTTCACTTGAAGCCGACTTGTGACAATAAGTGATTTTCATTTCATTTTTCATTTCATGACCAATTTTGTATCATCTACAAATCTTATTCATGCTCCCTACATTTAAGTCTGAATCATCGATGTGTAATATGAAAGGCAAGGGCTCAGTACTGAGCCATGTGGAGTACCATTAAAAATAGCTTTATGGTCGCAAAAATTATCTGTTGACTATTACCCTTTGGTTCCTGCCAATGAGCCAATTTTGGATCCAATTATCCACTTTCCCTTGGATCCCATAGGCTTTAGTTTTTCTGATAGTTTGACATGTGGGGCTTTGTAAAAAAACATGTGGAAATCCATATTTGCTACACCACTCTCATTGACCCTCTTTGTTATTCTCCCACAAAAATTCAACCAAGCTAGTCAGACAAATTGATTGCACCAGGGCCTTTCATTTGCTAATCACCTTGATCATTTTTATCTCAAATGCGTTAATTGGGTGTTAAAATAATGGTGAAAACTCTATGTTCAGAAATCTGGGCCTTCTGGCCCCTCGCGCTGACGGTTTCAGAAGATCCTGCCGACGGTGCACCCCCGCTGCAGGTTTCCCAGTGGCAACAGATGTATTCAACTGAAAACTCCAGTGACAATGACAGGGCCCAAACATCCTACGGCGGGCCGCCCCTTCCACCACGAAACACGCGGTGGGTTGCGTGGAAAATCCCACCCATAAAGTTAAGAGCAAAGTATAGAAGTTGAGTTCACTTTCTTTTGAAAAATGGAAACCCCATTCTAACGTTGTCAAAATGTAATGGAAATTGACAAAACTAATGTAAAAAGGTTCTCTGAGGGAGAATTGCTCAAATACAAGGTGGCAGAAGTTGAAAATTATTAAATTAGGACCAACAAGGGGAGTCAGGAGGAACTTTGTTAAACAAAGGTTAATAGCTTTATGAAGCAAATTAGCAAGAAAGGGCACTTAAGCAGGCAGTATACGAAGATTCAAAAGACAGTGGACAGAGTGGCAATATTAGAAAACAGATGGGTGGGGTTGACGTTAATCAAAAAGGGACCAAAGCTTCTTGTTCTTAAGAATTCTTACGTCAAAACTCACCATTCGCCAAGTGCCTCCAAACAGCGCATTCGTCCAAGGACAAGCTCTGGATCATCCTTGTTCATGTCCATCTTCTTGTCATAAGCAACCAAAGCATCTTCCCAATCGTGAAGCTTTTCGTACCACGTAGCTTGGATCTCCTATAAAACACATCCCAAAATTTAAAATTTAAAATTTTTAAAAAGTATAGCATTCAGGACACTGCTGTAGATGGTTAGCCTCAAAAACATTTGTTTGTTACTATTTTCACATATTATCCATTATGTATTGCAACTTTGGCATTCCCGGAGATGGGGAACAGAGTACAAGTTTCATTCAGGGTGAATTTGATTCTCTCAATGATCCAAAAACTTATTCCTTAATTAAATCACAAGTTAAATTCTTCAGAATACCAGGAAATAATGTTATATCCTGCTAATAGATCACTAAAGCTCTAGGCAGTAAAGCAACATTTGTATTCATTAAGCCTCTAATTCCTCATACAGACATGAACTTTATGCTGGAGTTAGAAATGGTAATTTAAAAAAAACTTACAAATGAGGATTATTACAAAAATATTTTAGAAGTTGAATTTTCACATTTACAGGAGTATATATATTAGATATATTTCTGTATTCTGCTGCAGGGAGGTGGTGCTGTATTGCTACGAGACCAGTAATTCAGAGATGCAGCGTTAATGCCCTGGCGCCCCAGGTTTGAATCCAAAGGCAGAAGGTGAAATTTTAATTCAATAAAAGTCTGGAATTAAAAGTCTAATGATGGCCATTAACCTATCTGCTTCATATTGTTTAAGGAAGGAAATCTGCCATCCTCACCTGGTCTACATGTGGCTTCAACCACAGAAATGTGGTTGACTCTTAAGATGCCTTCTGAAATGGCTCAGCAAGCCACTCAGTTAAAAGGCAATTAGGGGTGGACAATAAATGCTGGCCTAGCCAGTGACGTCCACATCCCATGAACAAAAAAAATAATTTCTGCAGATCGCAAGAATGGATTAATTAGGTGCATGGGACATTTTATTTAAGAAAAGAAAAATCACACCTGAAAGTCTAAACAAATCATGTTCTGCATATGGGATGTCTAAAACAAGCCTCTCTCTTTCCAGCAAAAGTGGATGAAAGAAAAATGTGTTTGAATTCCCATTTCATTAACTACAAAAACATTGGATTATTTTTACAGATCTTCTTGATTGTTTATTCAAAAATAGTTTATCTGAAGTGCCTTCAACTGAGAATATATTGACTGCATATATTGTCTTTCCCAGCACAGGGGTCACAAATTGTTCACAGCTCATCTGCAATTATGTCATATGTTTGTTTTATCAAACCCAGTGATACATGTTCAAACAGCTCACAACCAGGTGTAAAATTTCCCTTCAAATTCAAAAGTGGATATTTAATTATTCAACACATTCCCGATAGGTATAAGAGTAGCTATTTGCCAACCTAACAATGACTTCAAATTAGATTCTTTGGCTGTTAAGTGTTTTGGGATGGCTTTAGCACATGATAAGTTTTTATCAGTATGTATTTTTTTTTCTCAAGTCTCCTCATCGCATTTGTACAACTACATGAATTGGGGTGTTCCAGAATGAAGTCCACAGAGCTCCACAAGCACAGATCTTACCAAATAGATTTAAAGTGATTTGCAAAAGAAGTAAATGCGATGTGAGAAAAACCTTTTCACACAGTGAGTGGTTCGGGTCTGGAATGCACTGCCTGGAAGTGTGGTGGAGGCAGGTTTAGCAGTACCTGGAAGTGTGGTGGAGGCATGATCAGCACTGCCTGGAAGTGTGGTGGAGGCAGATTCAGCAGTACCTGGAAGTGTGGTGGTGGAGGTAGATTCAGCACAACCTGGAAGTGTGGTGGAGGCAGGAGAGCACTACCTGGAAGTGTGGCGGAGGCAGGATCAGCACTACCTGGAAGTGTGGTGGAGGCAGATTCAGCAGTACCTGGAAGTGTGGTGGAGGCAGATTCAGCAGTACCTGGAAGTGTGGTGGAGGCAGATTCAGCAGTACCTGGAAGTGTGGTGGAGGCAGGATCAGCACTACCAGGAAGTGTGGTGGAGGTAGATTCAGCACAACCTGGAAGTGTGGTGGAGGCAGATTCAGCACTACCTGGAAGTGTGGTGGAGGCAGGTTCAATCGATGAATTCAAGAGGATATTGGATGATTATTTGAATAAAACAATGGGCAGGGAATGGCACTCAGTCATGATGCTTGTTTGGAGAGCTGGTGAAGACTACAATGGGCCAAATGGTCTCCTTCTGCACCGTACCAATTCTGTGATCCTTAACTGAAGCAAATTCAGCTAGTTTACTGAAGTGCTTCTTTTTTTGTAGGACGAGAACGGTACAATAGAAGCCTGCAGCACAGCTTTGGTATAAGACCAACAATAAAGCATATTCTGATTATACCCAACATTGAGATGACTATGGAGGTGTGAACTTTTGTTATTGTTGGGATTCTTTGGTTCATAACTTTGGAAGAGATCTTGCTGCAAATAATGGTCTTACATTCAAACTTCCTTTAATTATCTCACTAGTTATAAGGTTATAGAATATCAGGACAGTCACAGCTCCTCCTACAGAAGCTTGCATGGGGTGAAACCATTCTGCAATGGTGTAGCACAATAACTGAGCAGAGAAAGAGCTGAGCGTCATCATTCTTCCTTATTAGGTCTTTCATAGTACGCACTTCACCTCTCAGCCTTTCCATACTTTGGTCAACTTGTGATTTGAGTAAATCCATATGATACCAAATTGTGGCCGATTGTTAGAGATGACAACATCTGAAATGGCATGTGGAGAACATCCTCTTCAGTGACACGGTAATGGTTTCAGCGATGAGGCCATGTAGATTTTACACTTGTGGGAATAATAGTCTACGACAATGAGAATTATTTTCTCTTTGAATTCAAGTAAATTCATGCCAAGGGATTCCCATGACCTGGATGGAAAGGAGACGGGCAGAAGTGGCTCTTTCTGCTCTTGTGAATGGTGCAGGTGATGCAGTTGGATACCATCTCTTCAATCAAAATACTTGGCCACCAGTCAGGCTGTTGTGCCTTAGCCTGACACTTGGTAATACCAAGATCTCATTGGTGAATCTTCTGAAAGACTGCCAGGTGGAGAGCTCATTGTAGCAGCAACCATTCATCATATATCAAGAAGTCATCTTTAACACTAATGTGGTGATGTTGTTCAAAGTATTGCCTAAAGCTGGAGTTGCTTGGAATTTGCAGTATGTGCGAATCTGGGATGCACTTTTCATCTTACTTTTCAGCCTTGAAGTTCTTGCAATTTCTGCTCTGCTAATGGAAAGTATGGAGTAAAGGTTGTGAAGGTTTCAACTTCCTCCATGAATATGTTTTCTGCTCAACAAAGAGCTTTCTTGATTCTGAATAATATATAAAGTTTCAGGAATTTTCTTATATCTGCATCGTTGGCCTTCAACATTTAGCTCAATTCCTCCAGGACCGTGGAGTTGAACAGAGGAACATAGCAGCATTATTTTGTTCGGCCATAAAACTCTAAGATAAAATTGAGACTGAGGCTCCTGTGTCCAATTTGAATTCAGTAGGATGTACATTGACTTCAATGTTAGCACTCCAATATGAGTTTTAATTTTCCTTTATTTTTCCTAGGAAAGCGATTTCCTGGTTGTCGGGTCATGAATTTCCTGAATGGATGTTTCTTTAACAGATTTCTCCTCTGTTTTGTAAACAAACATTTCCTGGAATGGCAGATTGCTATAAAATGATCCATCTTGTCACACGCATGACAGTGTGCAGTTCGAGTGGGGCACTCTTCGGGCCTGTGAACCTTCCACACACCATAGCGGGGAAATTGGAAAATGTCAGATGGCACTTTTTCGGTTGCTTATCTGGTGGCTGCCTTGCTATACTTGTGGTTTTACAATCCACAAACTGAACAACGTGATCAGGTTGTGCCTGCTGGATTTCCTTTGTATCCCCCGTGCAATGATTCATTCTGCCTCTGTTCTTCAGCCTTTCTGGCCAGTTCTCCAGCTTTACTTAAAGTTGCATCTTCAAGATTGCAAAAATTCAGAGAGTGTTTTTTAATCTAAAACTCCTCTCTCTCTGATCAGGTGATCTTTTAATGTTCTGTGCTCATAATTGTCAGTTAGACGATACAATTCAAATAAGTCAATCCCTTCACCAATCTTTTGATGGTGTTGATTAAATGTTGCCTCTCAATTACAATATTTCTACAGAGAGATTGAGTCAAAGGTTCCAATGACATCCTTGAAGAAGGCAGTCCCTTCACTCATCCCATCTGGCCAGCACATCGTCTGTCGTGTTATTCACCCTGGGGTAATACGGACTGCAACACGATGCAGTTAAATGATCAAGCATACACCAAACGTAGGCGTTAGTTCAATAAGATTTATTGAACTTCAGTAACGAAGCACACAGCTGCCTGTGGGTTGACTCTGTACTACTCTAAGTAAACTAACATTAACTATCTAGACCAGGCTAGCTCTGATCTACGTGTAGAAGGTGTTGAATGATTTGTACACCCTGACTGTCACTACAGTTGTCACCAGTGGAAAGAGGCAGAGTGCTGATGCCTCATGTATTTTATAGTTGGAAGCCCCCCTCTGGTGTTCTGTCTGGTGATTCGTCGTGTTCTGTTCTGTATGTTGATTGGCTCACCTGGGTGTCACTGCCTGCTTTTACCTCATGATGTGCATATTATGACATTCCCCCTTTTAAAAAAAAATTGTCGGCTGCTTAGAGCATATACGACATATTTACAAAAGTTACTGTACAGCAATTGGTGAGTGAATGGATATGTACATGTAAGGTGTCTAGCGTGCAGAAACATAACACTATACATACAAAGGAACTATTTATAAGTCCAGTCGTTGGGGCTGTCGTCAGATTCTTGTGGACCGCCTGAGAGGTGGAGGCGGGGATGATGGTGTCTTGACAGGTTGGCATGCAGCCAGATTGGTGGCCTGGTGGAGCGAGGTGTCCGGATAAGGCAGAACAACATCTGTGAACGTGAGATCCGGTGGCGGGCAGGCAAGTTTGCGTAGTGCCCTTCTGTTGCGCCTGACAAAGATCCATCAGCCATGCGAACCACAAACGACCTGGGAGCAGCCTGTCGAACAACAACAGC
This sequence comes from Scyliorhinus torazame, assembly GCF_047496885.1. Classification (NCBI taxonomy): domain Eukaryota; kingdom Metazoa; phylum Chordata; class Chondrichthyes; order Carcharhiniformes; family Scyliorhinidae; genus Scyliorhinus; species Scyliorhinus torazame. The sequence goes on along the minus strand of NC_092722.1, from coordinate 49,999,211 downwards.
TGGAGATGACCAGCCTCCACCAGGCAACTTGATGCGAACAGGCGTCCTTCGGAGAGAGCATGGGCAGATTAGCAGCATGAGCATCATATGTTATCTTTTGCCGGGTTCTGATCTGCTGAATCTTTTGCAGCACTGGAAGGTGATCCAGGTCAGGTGCATGAATGGCCGGAAAAGTCGTCCACACGTTACGATTCATAAGGAACTGTGCCGGAGACATACCGTTGGACAGAGGGGTTGCCCTGTCTGCCAGAAGAGCAAGATTAAAGTCCGAAACTGAGTCCGCAGCCTCACAGAGCATCTGCTTCACAATGTGGACCCCTTTTTCGACCTTCCCATTAGATTGCGGGTAATGCAGGCTCGAGGTGATGTGCTGGAAGTGGTATTGCTTTGCGAAGTTGGACCATTCCTGACTATAGAAACAGGGACTGTTGTCGCTCATAACAGTGAGCAGGATTCCATGCCTGGCAAATGCCTCCTTGCAGGCCTTTATGACAGTCCTGGATGTTAGGTCAGACAGTTTCACTACCTCGGGGGAACTGGAGAAGTAATCAATTATCAGGACGTAGTCACGCCCGTTGGCGTGAAAAAGGTCAACGCCGACCTTAGACCACGGAGAGGTAACGATCTCGTGCTGCTGGAGCATTTCTTTCGCGCAATTGAGGACCATGTTTGATATATCCTCATTGATGCCGGGCCAATAGACATCCTGCCGGGCCCTGCGCCTGCACTTCTCAATATCGAGGTGTCCCTCATGTATCTGCAGGAGCACCAAGCTCTGGAGGCTGTGCGGAATGACGATGCGATCCAATTTCAGGAGGATCTCCTCGACAACAGTTAGGTCATCCGTTATATTATAGTATTGGGGGCATTGCCCTTTCTGCCAGCCATTCGTGAGGTGATGTATGACCCGCTGCAGAAGAGGGTCCTTGGACTCTTCTCGAATGATGATGAGGCGTTCATCGGATGTCAGGTGGCTGCTGGCACACAGTTGCACCTGTGCCTCAATGTCGTGTATGAAGTCTACCTGCTCACATGGCGAGGTGATGGCACGCGACAGGGCATCCGCGATGATTAGCTCATTTCCAGGTGTATAAACCAGTTCAAAATCATACCTGCGGAGTCGAAGGTGAATGCACTGGAGCCTGGGTGTCATGTCATTTAAGTGCTTGTGTATAATGTGCACTAGGGGTCGGTGGTCCGTCTCTACTGTAAAGGTCGGGAGACCAAAGACATAATCGTGGAATTTCATGATGCCAGTGAGAAGGCCCAGGCATTCTTTCTCTATTTGAGCATTTCGTTGCTCAGTGGGGGACATGGCCCTTGACGCGTAGGCCACTGGAACCCAGGACGAGGTGTCGTCCTTCTGGAGGAGCACCGCCCCAATGCCGTCCTGGTTGGCGTCTGGAGATTTTAGTCTCCCTCGCTGGGTCAAAAAAAGCTAGAACAGGAGCGGTGGTTAGCTTCACTTTCAACTCAAGCCACTCTGCTTGACGTGCGGGTAGCCACTAGAAAGTGGTGGACTTCTTCACCAGGTGCCTGAAGCCGTGGTGTGTGAGGAGAGGTTGGGAATGAACTTCCCCCAAAAATTTACCATCCGCAGGTAGCGGAGGACCGCCTTCTTGTCCTCTGGGGTCTTCATTGTGTTGATGGCCTTGACTTTGTCCGAGTCTGGTTGCACGCCCTGCTGGGAGATCTGATCACCCAGAAACTTAATTGACGACATGCCAAAGGAGCATTTGGTTTTATTTAATTTCAGGCCGTTGGCATGTATGCGCCTGAAGACTTGTTGCAGACGAGAAATATGTTCCTCTGGGGTTGTGGACCATATGATGACGTCGTCAACATAAACCCGCACACCGTCAATGCCCTCTAACATTTGCTCCATTATTCGATGAAAGATTTTAGAGGCCGAAACAATACCAAACGGCATGTGGTTGTAACAATACCTTCCTAAGGGTGTATTAAACGTGCAGTGCTTCCTGCTGGACTCGTCCAGTTGTATCTGCCAGAAGCCACGCGATGCATCCAGCTTTGTAAAGAATTTGGCATGTGCCATCTCACTCGTCAGCTCCTCCCGCTTCGGGATCGGGTAGTGTTCCCTCATAATGTTGCAGTTCAGATCCTTGGGATCGATACAAATGCGCAGTTCTCCAGAGGGCTTCTTGACACAGACCATCAAGCTGACCCAGTCAGTTGGTTCCATCACCTTGGATATTATTCCCTGATCTTGAGAGCTCCTGCAGCTGCACCTTTAGACGGTCTTTTAGGGGCGCCGACACCCGGCGTGGCGCATGGATGACAGGCATGGCATCAGGCCTGAGCAGAATTTTATAGCGGTAGGGCAGCGTACCCATCCCATTGAACACATTCGGGTATTGCAATAGTAGCTCCTCAATGTTGGCCTGAAGAGTGCTGTTGGCAGAGGCCATGGCATGTACACGCTGGACGAGATGGTGTAGCTTGCATGCATAGGCACCAAGCAGAAAAGCCTTGCCGGGCTTGACGATCTCAAACCGCAAAGTGGCCTTGATGGCCCTGTTGGATACATGCAGATGACAGGACCCTAACGCAGTGATGGAATTTCCATTGTAGTCGAGCAACTGGCTGGCCAGCGGAAGAATTGTTGGCTGCCTTTGGATGTGAGCAAGATCTGCCTGGGATATTAGATTGGCCGAAGCACCGGTGTCCAGCTTGAACCGGATGCTACAATCGTTGATTGTACTGTGGCACACCACTCGTCCGCATAATCCACATTGAGGATGGGTGTGTGTTGCTGAATGCGAGGAGGCCTTGTCATGCATGGAGATGATGCCCACTCGATATGGGGATTCCGGGCAGTCATCCTCTGGATCCGTGACGGGATCAGGTTCCAAATCCAGCAGCCCTTGCTGCACACTTCGAACGCGTCTACGTTGGAACTGGGATCGCTGGCCCCCTATCAGAGGTGCAGACCTGCACAAAGCCGCATAATGGCAAAGCTTCTTGCAGTTGAGACATCGCCTGCCTCTTGCAGGGCATTGCCGCTTTAAATGGGGGGTGCCGCAGTTGGGGCATGTCATCAAGTCAACGTCGTGACACTCGGTGCATCGTCGCACATGCGCAGTGCAGTCAGCCGCCGCTCGCACCTGCGTAGTGTAGTTTTTGGCCGCTTCGTTCTCCCGACCATGGTGCGCATGCGTGGGACCCCTGGAAAAGCGTGCAAAATGGCCGCCTTCATCGATGCTCAGGCGCCGCATTCGGGTGATGGCCTGTACACTCTCAGCCTCACTGAGTGGGAGGCAAGTTGGTCATGCTCTGCCGACCAACGGCAGGAATAGCGACTTTTCACCTGTTCGTGGACTTTGCACGTCTCGATGGCCACTGGCAGGGTCATATTTTTTATTTTTAGGAACTGCTCCCGCAGCACGTCGGAGTGGATGCCAAACACGATCTGATCCCTGATGAGGGAGTCAGCGGTGTCACCGTAGTTGCAGGATTGCGCTAGGATGCGAAGATGAGTGAGAAAAGACTGGAAAGGCTCATCCTTACCCTGAAGGCGCTGCCGGAAGACTTAATGCTCGAAGCTTCCGTTCGTCTCGACCTCACAGTGACTGTCGAGTTTGGCTAAGACGGTCTGGAACTTGGTCTTGTCCGCACCGTTGGCAAAAGTGAGCGAATTGAAGATTTGGATGGCCTGGTCCCCCGCAGTCGACAGTAGTAGCGCAATTTTTCGGGCATCGAGGCCCGAGGCCTCAAGGTATAGACTGAATTTCTGCTTGAAGACCCGCCAGTTGGCGCCAAGATTCCCGGAGATCCGGAGCTGTGGAGGTGCCTGGATCTTTTCCATGCCACTGGAAGGCAGTTGCTGGTCATCAGTGAATTTTTAAGGTAAATTACTTTGAAGCAGTAGCCACTCCTGGTATTATGTCGTGTTATTCACCCTGGGGTAACACGGACTGCAACACGATGCAGTTAAATGATCAAGCATACACCAAACGTAGGCGTTGGTTCAATAATATTTATTGAACTTCAGTAACGAAGAACACAGCTGCCTGTGGGTTGACTCTCTACTACTTTGCTGGACCTTTGGCTTTGATTTTTATGTCATCATTGGCTACAGGAATAGTGCCAGAGGACTGGAGGACAGCAAATGTGGTCCCTTTGTTCAAAAAGGGGAGCAGAGACAACCCCAGCAACTATAGACCGGTGAGCCTCACGTCTGTAGTGGGTAAAGTCTTGGAGGGGATTATAAGAGACAAGATTTATAATCATCTAGATAGGAATAATATGATCAGGGATAGTCAGCATGGCTTTGTGAAGGGTAGGTCATGCCTCACAAACCTTATTGAGTTCTTTGAGAAGGTGACTGAACAGGTAGACGAGGGTAGAGCAGTTGATGTGGTGTATATGGATTTCAGCAAAGCGTTTGATAAGGTTCCCCACGGTAGGCTATTGCAAAAAATACGGAGGCTGGGGATTGAGGGTGATTTAGAGATGTGGATCAGAAATTGGCTAGCTGAAAGAAGACAGAGGGTGGTGGTTGATGGGAAATGTTCAGAATGGAGTACAGTCACAAGTGGAGTACCACAAGGATCTGTTCTGGGGCCGTTGCTGTTTGTCATTTTTATCAATGACCTAGAGGAAGGCGCAGAAGGGTGGGTGAGTAAATTTGCAGACGATACTAAAGTCGGTGGTGTTGTCGATAGTGTGGAAGGATGTAGCAGGTTACAGAGGGATATAGATAAGCTGCAGAGCTGGGCTGAGAGGTGGCAAATGGAGTTTAATGTAGAGAAGTGTGAGGTGATTCACTTTGGAAGGAATAACAGGAATGCGGAATATTTGGCTAATGGTAAAGTTCTTGAAAGTGTGGATGAGCAGAGGGATCTAGGTGTCCATGTACATAGATCCCTGAAAGTTGCCACCCAGGTTGATAGGGTTGTGAAGAAGGCCTATGGAGTGTTGGCCTTTATTGGTAGAGGGATTGAGTTCCGGAGTCGGGAGGTCATGTTGCAGCTGTACAGAACTCTGGTACGGCCGCATTTGGAGTATTGCGTACAGTTCTGGTCACCGCATTATAGGAAGGACGTGGAGGCTTTGGAGCGGGTGCAGAGGAGATTTACCAGGATGTTGCCTGGTATGGAGGGAAAATCTTATGAGGAAAGGCTGATGGACTTGAGGTTGTTTTCGTTGGAGAGAAGAAGGTTAAGAGGAGACTTAATAGAGGCATACAAAATGATCAGGGGGTTGGATAGGGTGGACAGTGAGAGCCTTCTCCCACGGATGGATATGGCTGGCACGAGGGGACATAACTTTAAACTGAGGGGTAATAGATATAGGACAGAGGTCAGAGGTAGGTTCTTTACGCAAAGAGTAGTGAGGCCGTGGAATGCCGTACCTGCTACAGTAGTGAACTCGCCAACATTGAGGGCATTTAAAAGTTTATTGGATAAACATATGGATGATAATGGCATAGTGTAGGTTAGATGGCTTTTGTTTCGGTGCAACATCGTGGGCCGAAGGGCCTGTACTGCGCTGTATTGTTCTATGTTCTATGTACTCTAAGTAAACTAACATTAACTATCTAGACCAGGCTAGCTCTGATCCACGTGTTGAAGGTGTTGAATGATTTGTACACCCTGACTGTCACTACAGTTGTCACCAGTGGAAAGAGGCAGAGTGTTGATGCCTCATGTGTTTTATAGTTGGAAGCCCCCCCTCTGGTGTTCTATCTGGTGATTGGTTGTGTTCTGTTCTGTATGTTGATTGGCTCACCTGGGTGTCTGTCACTGCCTGCTTTTACCTCATGATGTGCATGGGTGCATATTATGACATCGTCCACAATGCTCCCAACAGCAGATAACAAAATGCGAACTTCGCCTGTGTTATTTTTAAAAGCAAGGCCTGGAGCGTTGCAGTACTGGGCGAAATGCTTTCTCCAACTTTTCCGAAGTTCAACTTGTCTGTAACCCTTCGTGTTTTGGAATGATTCTGGGACACCCTGGGTTGAGGTTCTCTTTTCTCACATTGCTTGTCTTGCTAGACAGTGAGCTGCCCTGTGTTTTTCCTCTCCAGTGTGCTTGCTGGATTGATCTCAAAGTCCTTCACTTGCTGCTCTGTATTACTGGGCTTCACTTCAGGTTTCCCTGTCTTTTTCTACTGTTTCTCTGTGGGTGTAGTCACCCCGCCACACTCTGTTATTGTGGGGTTGTCTCCAAATTTCTTGGTTTCTTATTCTAAAACAGATCATGCTGGAGACAATGGTCTTTTGTTCCAAGTACCTTTATGTACATCACTATTTACAAGGTTATAGAATATCAGGACATTACCACAGCTCTTCTCTAAAGTGCTTCTCAATAACCTCTCAATGAGTGACCTCACTGAAATAGCTCCTTGTGCACATACACAGCAGCTATTCTAAGAGTTAACCCTTTCACCTACTAATTCTTTTCCTGTAAACTTGGCAACACAGCTGCTAAGCAGATTGGTCACTCTGGCTGTGGGTTTCACATTGCTACATTACCAGTATTGTATTAGTGTATAGTGCATAATTACTGTATAGAAATGAGGAAAGGGCCAAAGGAACATTCCCTCATTTAAGATCACTAGTTTTATCTAGGAAATGGTACAAAATGGTTCGATTCCGGCTTGGGTCACTGTCTGTGCGGAGTCTGCACATCCTTCCCGTGTGTGCGTGGGTTTCCTCCGGGTGCTCCGGTTTCCTCCCCCAGTCCAAAGATGTGCAGGTTAGGTGGATTGGCCATGATAAATTGCCCTTAGTGTCCAAAATTGCCCTTAGTGTTGGGTGAGGTTACTGGGTTATGGGGATAGGGTGGAGGTGTTGACCTTGGGTGGGGTGCTCTTTCCAGGAGCCGGTGCAGACTCGATGGGCCGAGTGGCCTCCTTCTGCACTGTAAATTGTATGATTCTATGATAAGCCCCACTTTACCAACCACCAAGCCAGGAGATCAACCCTGGTTCAATGAAGAGTGCAGGAGAGCATGCCAGGAGCAACACTAGGCATCAGATCTAAGTTCTGCAGTCCTGCTACATTCAGCCATGAATAGTGGGGCCAATTAAACAACTCACTGAAGTAAGCTTCACAATATCCCTATCCTCAATGATGGAGGAGCCCAGCACACCAGTGCAAAAAACAAAGCTGAAGCATTCGCAACAGTCTTCAGCCAGAAGTGCCGAGTGAATGATCCATCTCGTTCTCCTCTGGAGAAACCCAGCATGACAGATGTCAGTCTTTTGCGAATACGATTCACTCCCCGTGATATCACGAAATGGCTGAAGGCACTCAATACCGAAAAGGTTTTAGGCCCTCACAATATTCCATCATTAGCACTGAAGACTTATGCTCCAGAACTTGCCGCACCCCTAGCCAGTCCAGCTACTACACTGGCATCTACCCGGCAATGTGGAAAGTTGCCCAGGTGTACACAAGAAACAGGACAAATCCAACGCACCCAGTTACCGCCCTATCAGTCTACTTTCCATCATCAGCAAAGTGCTGAAAGGAGTCATCAACAGTGCTATCAAGCGGCACTTACTCAGCAATAACCTGCTCACGGACACTCAGTTTGGGTTCCGCCAGGGTCACTCACCTCATGGACAAAAGAGTTGAATCTCAGAGGTGAGGTGAGAGTGACTGCCCTTGACATCAAAGGAGCATTTGTCCGAGTGTGGCATCAAGGAGCCCTATAAAAACTGGAGTTAATGGGAATCAAGGGGAAAACTCTCTGCTGGCTGGAGGCATACCTTGCAGGAGATAGTTGTGGTGGTTGGAGGTAAGTCATCTCAGCTCCAGGACATCACTGCAGGAGTTCCTCAGGAAAGTGTCCTAGGCCCAGCCATCTTCAACTGCTTCATACCTGCCTTCCATTATAAGGTCAGAAGTGGGGATGGTCACAGGTGACTGCACAATGTTCAGCACCATTCACACCTACTCAGATAATTAAGCAGTCCATGTCCAAATGCAGCAAGACCTGGACAATATCCAGGCTTGGGCTGAGAAGTGGCAAGTTACATTTGTGCCAGACAATTGCCAGGCAATGACCATCTCCTACAAGAGAGGATCTAACCATCGTCCGATGACATTCAATGGCATTACCATCACTGAATCCCCCACAATCATCATCCTGGGGGGGGTTACCATTGATCATAAACTGAACTGGCTACCATATTTATACTGTGCCTATCAGAGCAGGTCAAAGGCTAGGAATCCTATGGCGAGTAACTCATCACCTGACCCCCCAAAGCCTGTTCACCATCTACAAGGCACAAGTCAGGAGCATAATGGAATACTCTCCACGCCTCAGTGAGTGCAGCTCCAACAACGCTCAAGAAGCTTGACACCATCTAGGACAAAGCAACCCCTACCACAAACATTCAATCCCTCCACCACCACCAACGAACATGGCAGCCGTGTGTACCATCTACAAGATGCACTGCAGGTAGCACGGTAGCCTTGTGGATAGCACAATTGCTTCACAGCTCCAGGGTCCCAGGTTCGATTCCGGCTTGGGTCACTGTCTGTGCGGAGTCTGCACATCCTCCCCGTGTGTGCGTGGGTTTCCTCCCCAGTGCAGGTTAGGTGGATTGGCCATGATAAATTGCCCTTAGTGTCCAAAATTGCCCTTAGTGTTGGGTGGGGTTACTGGGTTATGGGGATAGGGTGGCGGTGTTGACCTTGGCTCTTTCCAAGAGCCGGTGCAGACTCGATGGGCTGAATGGCCTCCTTCTGCACTGTAAATTCTATGATAATCTATGATAATCTATGAGGACCTCACCAAGATTCCTTAGGCAGCACCTTCCAAACCCACAACCACTACCAGCTCGAAGGACAAGAGCAGCAGATATCTCGGAACCCCACCACCTGGAGATTTCCCTCCAAGTCACTCATCACCCAGACTTGGAATTATATCGCCTCCACTTAACTGTCGCTGGGTCAAAATCCTGGAACTCCCTTCCTAACAGCACAATGAGTGTACCTACACCTTAGGGGCTGCACCGGTTTGAGAAGGCAACTCAACACCACTTTCTGAAGGGCAATAAATGCTGGCCTAACCAGCGACACCCACATCCTATAAAAGAATTTAAAAATAAGGTCAATCTGGTGTGACTTCTTGTGTAAGATACAATAGATGGGTGAGGTTGTACTTGTGAAGATGGTTTTGATTTCAGTACTGAATATTAAAGCTCCAGTGGCATCTGACCGCTACGAAAGAGAGTTTACTTTACCATATCATTAACCCTCATCTTGTATTATTTATTTATGTTACTTTACAACACAATATAAAGGACAAAATATCCCTACAATGAACTATTACGAATGGCAAGATTTGATTCATCGCCTGTGTCAGGTGCATACTTGTGCTTGCATGAGAGTTAAATATGGCTCCAATTTCTGCCTGTCGAGAAAAGAATAGTGCTGTTAAAATAACAGACAACCACCATGCATTCCCACCCCATGTGGAGAATTCCCCATTGGAGGTTCACAGGTAAGGTTTGCACAGCAATTCCCCAGAAGTGCAAAGTTCTCCTGGGCAATTGCCCTGCACTGAGAATCGTCTGAAAAGGTGATTGAAGTTACAAACTTCAAATAATAATAATCGCTTATTGTCACAAGTAGGCTTCAATGAAGTTACTGCAAAAAGCCCCTCGTCGCCACATTCCGGCGCCTGTTCGGGGAGGCCGATATGGGAATTGAACCCGCGCTGCTGGTCTTGTTCTGCAATACAAGCCAGCTGTTTAGCCCACTGTGCTGAACCAGCCCCTATGGTTCCGAATGGGTTACTTCAATAGTTAAACAGAGAAAAATTAGATGAAAACCGCTAACCTCCGAGTAACTATTGTACAGAGCCATCTACAAGATGCCCTGCAGGAACTCACCAAGGTTCTTTAATCAGCACCTTCAAAACCCACATCCATGACTATCTAAAAGGACAAGGTCAGCAGATACCTGGGAACACCACCACCTGGAAGGTCCCCTCCAAGTCACTCACCATCCTGACTTGGAAATATATCGCCGTTACTTCACTCATTGGGTTTCTGGAACTCCCTCCTTAACAGCATGGTGGGTGTACCTACAAAATATAGATTGCAGCAGTTCATGCAGCAGCTCATCACCCAACGGTCTACCCAACGAAGCTGACATCCAGGAAATTGTTTTTTTTAAATAACTCCACCCATACTTCCGACTACTTCCCTCATGGGACTCCCCCGCTCCCCTAAGGGATTAAACCCCCCACCCAATGCAGAACTCCCGAACCCACGGGATTGCCCCACCCCCACAAGGGCTCTTTACACCCCGAGGCTGAGGCCCGACTCAAATGTGCCCTGTTTGTTTTGTTCATGTACTATGATAATAAATGAATCAGTGAACGGCAGAACATCTAGTTCAAGACTAGTTACTACTATTGCTAATTAAACTGTGAATCTTTGAACCATGCTTCTAACAGCTTCTGTAACTCTCATCAAGACTGGCTCTGTCTGGTTCCAGTGTCCTGTTCCTCTTGCATGACACCTAATGGTCAGAGGCTATATGCACTTTTATATACAATACTGCATTTCATTGTAATAATAATAATCACTTATTGTCACAATTAAGTTACTGTGAAAAGCCCGGAGTTGCCACATTCCGGCGCCTGTTCAGCGAGGCCGGTACGGGAATTGAACCCGCGCTGCTGGCATTGTTCTGCATTACAAGCCAGCTGGTTAACCCACTGTGCTAAACCAGCCTACATCATTTTTCTTTGAGATTTTTAAAACATACTATACATAATTTCTGTGAACAATACAAATGACACGAGTAACAATGGACTTGGAACACAATTCACAAATTTCATTGTCCAATCACAGATTCAGCCGCTCTGGTTTCTTTATCTTCCTTGTCAATCTTCTCAACCTTGGTATGCTTGGTGAACCTGCGTTATTACTTTTTTTTTTTAATAAATATTTTATTGAAAATTTTTGGTCAACCAACACAGTACGTTGTGCATCCTTTACACAACATTATAACAATACAGATAATAATGACCTTTTTTATGTAAACAAAAAACAACAAATAAATAAATATGAAATAACAAAAATGAAAACTAGCCCTAATTGGCAACTGCCTTGTCACAGGCTATACCCCCCCCCACCCACCCACCCCCATCCCTCCCCCCCCCCCCCCCCCCCCCAAGTCCTGGGCTGCTGCTGCTGCCTTCTTTTTTCCCCCATCTATCTTTCCGCAAGATATTCGACGAACGGTTGCCACCGCCTGGTGAACCCTTGAGCCGACCCCCTTAGGACGAACTTAATCCGCTCTAGCTTTATGAACCCCGCCATATCATTTATCCAGGTCTCCACCCCCGGGGGCTTGGCTTCTTTCCACATTAGCAATATCCTGCGCCGGGCTACTAGGGACGCAAAGGCCAAAACATCGGCCTCTCTCGCCTCCTGCACTCCCGGCTCTTGTGCAACCCCAAATATAGCCAACCCCCAGCTTGGTTCGACCCGGACTCCTACTACTTTTTAAAGCGCCTTTGTCACCCCCACCCAAAACCCCTGTAGTGCCGGGCATGACCAAAACATATGGGTATGATTCGCTGGGCTTCTCGAGCACCTCGCACACCTATCCTCCACCCCAAAAAATTTACTGAGCCGTGTTCCAGTCATATGTGCCCTGTGTAATACCTTAAATTGAATCAGGCTTAGCCTGGCGCACGAGGACGACGAGTTTACCCTGTTTAGGGCATCTGCCCACAGCCCCTCCTAGATCTCCTCCCCTAGCTCTTCTTCCCATTTCCCTTTTAGTTCGTCCACCATAGTCTCCCCTTCGTCCCTCATTTCCCTATATATATCCGACACCTTACCATCCCCCACCCATTTCTTTGAGATGACTCTGTCCTGCACCTCTTGTGTCGGGAGCTGCGGGAATTCCCTCACCTGTTGCCTCGCAAAAGCCCTCAATTGCATGTACCTGAATGCATTCCCTTGGGACAACCCATATTTCTCGGTCAGCGCTCCCAGACTTGCGAACTTCCCGTCCACAAATAGATCTTTCAGTTGCGTTATTCCTGCTCTTTGCCACATTCCATATCCCCCATCCATTCCCCCCGGGACAAACCTATGGTTGTTTCTTATCGGGGACCCCCCCAATGCTCCGGTCTTTCCCCTATGTCGTCTCCACTGTCCCCAAATCTTCAGTGTAGCTACCACCACCGGGCTCGTGGTGTAGTTCCTCGGTGAGAACGGCAATGGGGCTGTCACCATAGCCTGCAGGCTGGTCCCCCTACAGGACGCCCTCTCTAATCTCTTCCACGCCGCTCCCTCCTCCTCTCCCATCCACTTACTCACCATTGAAATATTAGCGGCCCAATAATACTCACTTAGGCTCGGTAATGCCAGCCCCCCCCTATCCCTACTACGCTGTAAGAATCCCTTCCTCACTCTCGGAGTCTTCCCGGCCCAAACAAAACCCATGATACTCTTTTCTATCCTTTTAAAAAAAGCCTTCGTGATCACCACCGGGAGGCACTGAAACACAAAGAGGAATCTCGGGAGGACCACCATCTTAACCGCCTGCACCCTCCCTGCCAATGACAGTGCTACCATATCCCATCTCTTGAAATCTTCCTCCATCTGTTCCACCAACCGCGTTAGATTTAGCCTGTGCAATGTGCCCCAATTCTTAGCTATCTGGATCCCCAGGTAACGAAAGTCTCTTGTTACCTTCCTCAACGGTAGGTCTTCTATTTCTCTACTCTGCTCCCCTGGATGCACCACAAACAGCTCACTCTTCCCCATGTTCAATTTGTACCCTGAAAAATCCCCAAACTCCCCAAGTATCCGCATTATTTCTGGCATCCCCTCCGCCGGATCCGCCACATATAGTAGCAGATCATCCGCATATAAAGATACCCGGTGTTCTTCTCCTCCCCTAAGTAGTCCCCTCCATCTCTTGGAACCTCTCAGCGCTATCGCCAGGGGCTCAATCGCCAGTGCAAACAGTAATGGGGACAGAGGACATCCCTGCCTTGTCCCTCTATGGAGCCGGAAATATGCCGATCCCCGTCCATTCGTGACCACACTCGCCACTGGGGCCCTATACAACAGCTGCACCCATCTAACATACCCCTCTCCAAAACCAAATCTCCTCAACACCTCCCACAGATAATCCCATTCCACTCTATCAAATGCTTTCTCGGCATCCATCGCCACTACTATCTCCGTTTCACCCTCTGGTGGGGCCATCATCATTACCCCTAACAGCCTCCGTATATTCGTGTTCAGCTGTCTCCCCTTCACAAACCCAGTTTGGTCCTCGTGAACCACCCCCGGGACACATTCCTCTATTCTCATTGCCATTACCTTGGCCAGGACCTTGGCATCCACATTTAGGAGGGAAATTGGTCTGTACGACCCGCATTGTAGCGGATCCTTTTCCTTCTTTAAGAGAAGCGATATCATTGCTTCAGACATAGTCGGGGGCAGTTGTCCCCTTTCCTTTGCCTCGTTAAAGGTCCTCGTCAGTACCGGGGCGAGCAAGTCCAAATACTTTCTGTAAAATTCAACTGGGAATCCGTCCGGTCCCGGGGCCTTTCCCGTCTGCATGTTCCTAATTCCTTTCACCACTTCTTCTACCTCGATCTGTGCTCCCAGTCCCACCCTTTCCTGCTCTTCCACCTTGGGAATTTCCAGCCGATCAAAAAAATCCATCATTCTCTCCCTCCCATCCGGGGGTTGAGCTTCATACAATTTTTTATAAAATGTCTTGAACACTTCATTCACTCTCTCCGCCCCCCGCTCCATCTCTCCTTCCTCATCCCTCACTCCCCCTATTTCCCTCGCTGCTCCCCTTTTCCTCAATTGGTGTGCCAGCAATCTGCTCGCCTTCTCCCCATATTCATACTGTACACCCTGTGCCTTCCTCCATTGTGCCTCTGCAGTGCCTGTAGTCAGCAAGTCAAATTCCACATGCAGCCTTTGCCTTTCCCTGTACAGTCCCTCCTCCGGTGCTTCCGCATATTGTCTGTCCACCCTCAAAAGTTCTTGCAGCAACCGCTCCCGTTCCTTACTCTCCTGCTTCCCTTTATGTGCCCTTATTGATATCAGCTCCCCCCTAACCACCGCCTTCAACGCCTCCCAGACCACTCCCACCTGAACCTCCCCATTGTCATTGAGTTCCAAGTACTTTTCAATACATCCCCTCACCCTTAGGCACACCCCCTCATCCGCCATTAGTCCCATGTCCATTCTCCAGGGTGGGCGCCCTCTTGTTTCCTCCCCTATCTCCAAGTCTACCCAGTGTGGGGCATGATCCGAAATGGCTATAGCCGTATATTCCGTTCCCCTCACCTTCGGGATCAATGCCCTACCCAACACAAAAAAGTCTATGCGCGAATAGACTTTATGGACATAGGAGAAAAACGAGAACTCCTTACTCCTAGGTCTACTGAATCTCCACGGGTCCACACCTCCCATCTGCTCCATAAAATCCTTAAGCACCTTGGCTGCTGCCGGCCTCCTACCAGTCCTGGACTTCGACCTATCCAGCCTTGGTTCCAACACCGTGTTAAAGTCTCCCCCCATTATCAGCTTTCCCATCTCTAGGTCCGGGATGCGTCCTAGCATTCGCCTCATAAAGTTGGCATCATCCCAGTTCGGGGCATACACGTTTACCAAAACCACCATCTCTCCCTGTAATTTGCCACTCACCATCACGTATCTGCCCCCGTTATCCACCACTATAGTCTTTGCCTCGAACATTACCCGCTTCCCCACTAATATAGCCATCCCCCTGTTTTTCGCATCCAGCCCCGAATGGAACACCTGCCCCACCCATCCTTTACGCAGCCTAACCTGGTCTATCAGTTTCAGGTGCGTTTCCTGTAACATAACCACATCTGCTTTAAGTTTCTTAAGGTGTGCGAGTACTCGTGCCCTCTTTATCGGCCCGTTGAGCCCTCTCACGTTCCACGTGATCAGCCGAGTTGGGGGGCTTCCCACCCCCCCCCCCCCCCTTGCCGGTTAGCCATCATCTTTTTCCAGCTTCTCACCCAGTTCCCACGCAGCTGTATCACCCCCAGGCGGTGCCCCCCCGCCCATCCTCTCCCGTACCCACTCCCCCCTTTCCCCAGCAGCAGCAACCCAGTAATTCCCCCCTCCCACCCCCCCGCTAGACCCCCCGCTAGCGTAATTACTCCCCCCATGTTGCTCCCAGAAGTCAGCAAACTCTGGCTGACGTCGGCTTCCCCCCGTGACCACGGCTCGCACCGTGCGACGCCCCCTCCTTCCTGCTTCTCTATTCCCGCCATAATTATCATAGCGCGGGAACCAAGCCCGCGCCTCTCCCTCGGCCCCGCCTCCCATGGCCAACGCCCCATCTCCTCTCCCTCCCCACCTCCCCCCATCACCACCTGTGGGAGAAAGAAAAGTTACCATACCGCAGGATTAGAACATAAAACCCCTCTTCGCCCCCCCCCCATTCGCCCCACCACTTTGTCCAAACGTTCTTTTTCATAATCCACTCATTCCAGTTTTTCTTCTACAATAAAAGTCCACGCTTCATCCGCCGTCTCAAAGTAGTGGTGCCTCCCTTGATATGTGACCCACAGTCTTGCCGGTTGCAGCATTCCAAATTTTATCTTCCTTTTGTGAAGTACCGCCTTGGCCCGATTAAAGCTCGCCCTCCTTCTCGCCACCTCCGCACTCCAGTCTTGATAAACGCGGATCACCGCGTTCTCCCATTTACTGCACCGAGTTTTCTTCGCCCATCTAAGGACCATTTCTCTATCCTTAAAACGGAGGAATCTCACCACTATGGCTCTGGGAGTTTCTCCTGCTCTCGATCCTTGCACCATAACTCGGTTCGCTCCCTCCACCTCCAACGGACCCGTCGGGGCCTCCGCTCCCATTAACGAATGCAGCATCGTGCTCACATATGCCCCGACGTCCGCCCCCTCCACACCTTCAGGAAGGCCAAGAATCCTCAGGTTGTTCCTCCTTGCGTTGTTTTCCAGTGCCTCCAACCTCTCCACACATCGTTTCTGGTGTGCCTCCTGTATCTCCGACTTCACCACCAGGCCCTGTATATCGTTCTCATTCTCGGCTGCTTTCGCCTTCACGACCCGAAGCTCCTGCTCCTGGGTCTTTTGTTCCTCCTTTAGCCCTTCGATCGCCTGTAGTATCGGGGCCAACAACTCTTTCTTCATTTCCTTTTTTATCTCCTCCACGCAGCATTTCAAGAACTCTTGTTGTTCAGGGCCCCATATGAAACTGCCACCTTCCGACGCCATCTTGGTTTTTGCTTGCCTTCCTTGCCGTTGTTCCAAAGGATCCGCTGCAATCCGGCCACTTTCCTCTCCTTTTTCCATCCGTGTCCAGGGGGAACACCCTCCTGGTTTACCGCACGGTGTTTTTAGCCGTTAAAATTGCCGTTGGGGCTCCTATCAAGAGCCCAAAAGTCCGTTTCACAGGGAGCTGCCGAAACGTGCGACTCAGCTGGTCATCGCCGCACCCGGAAGCCCTGCGTTATTACTTTTAACATCTGTCGGTGTATCTGATAAGGTTGTGTCACTGTTTTAAACGTTGTTCAGTATATTCAAGTCTGACTCTTCCAATGTTTGTGTTGGTTTAGGTTGATGGAAGTCTTCACTAACACCATCGTCTTGCTGTTCTTGAGCAGGTTCTTTTGTTTTTAATAGTGCCCACGATTCTTTCTCAAAATCTGTCCTTGTTATGTTATTTCCGTGTGTGATCTTGGACCTGCCTCTTTGGAGCACAGTAACTTTTCTAGACTGTCCATCAGGATCCTCAATCCTTACAACATCGCTTGGTAACAAAGGTTTAAGACTCCTGGTTGTTCTATCATAGCCATCTGGTTTTGCTACTGAGATTCCAGCTTACGTCTTAACTTTTTGTTTTGCCTTGTCTTTGTGCCGAATGGCAATGGAGTATGTAGCTTGCAATTCATCAGTAACTCTGCACGTGACAAACCACAGCTTAAAGGTGAAGTTCTGTAATTCAGTAGAGCTAGCTATGGATCAATTTTGCTGTCCTAGCCTTTTTTGACAACTGCTTTATTATTTGAACTCCCTTCTCCACTTTACGATTCAATTGTGGGTATAATGGACTCGAAGTAATGTGTTCAAAGTCATATTGCATCGCAAACTCTTGCCATTGGTTGCAATTAAAGCATGGACCATTATCACTCACCACAGTTTTAGGTATGCCATGTCTCGCAAACGTCGATTTCATATGAATTATCATACAACTTGCCGAGGTGCTTGACAGAGGGCTATTTCTGGAAAATTCGAATAATAGTCAACGACTATCAGATATTCCTTGCCATTGAGATAGAATAAATCCATTCCAACTTTTTGCCACGGAGCTGATGGTATTTCAGCTATGTTCATTGGCTCTTTTGCTTGCCAGTGCTGATACTTTTGACACGTTTCACATTTCTCTATCATGTCTTGTATATCCTGGTTTATACCAGGCCAATACATAGTACCTCTGGCTCTTCATTTGCACTTCTCAATCCCGGGGTGACCCTCATGAATGAGTTTTAGCAAATTGCTGCGTTGAGACGGCAGAATCACAATTCTTTCTTGCTTTAATAGTAGCCCATTTACTCCACTTAGCTCAGATCTGATTTCATGATATTTTGTGCATGAACCTTTAGGCCAACCATTGTTAAGGTTTTGTATTATCATCTGCAACACCTCATCTTTTGCTGTCTCTTCGACAATTAGTTCCAACTTTGCGTCAGATACTAGCAGTGCATCAGTGATAGTGTCTATGGGAGCCTGTACATCTTCTCCAGTAGAGCTGACATCGTGTGCTGTTAGAGCTCTGGATAACGCATCTGCTACCACAATATGTAGATCAACTCAAAGTTGTATCTTTGACGCTTCCTCATGAGACGCTGTACTCGTGGAGATATTTCGTAGAGATTCTTTTTAATGACTGCAACCAGTGGTCGATGAACCGTCTCAATGGTAAATGTGGGTAGGCCATATGATATTTTTCCATAGTCCTAGGCATTCTTGTTCAATCTGTGCATATCTGCACTCAGATTCCGCCATTGACCGTGAAGCATATGCCACACGTTTCCAGTTGTTTCCATCTTCTTCCTGCAGCAATACTGCACCTAGACCATCTTTTGATGCACTAGTAGATATTTTGGTGTTCCTTGTTGGTCAAAAAACGTCAGCACGGGGCACGGGCGTGGTTGTAAGAACTTTCCTTAGCTGGGGCCACTCCTGCTCATGCTGTTCTGCCCAAGTGAAATCATTCACTTTCTGTATGATGTCTCTGAGACACGCTGCTTTGGCTGAGAGATTGGGAATGAAGTTTCCCATGAAGTTGATCACGCCTATTATTCGTAGTACTCCTTTTTTATCCATGGGTTGGGGCATGTTTAGTATGGCATTAATCTTCATTTCATCTGGCTCTATTCCGTGAACAGAAAGCTTGCCGCCCAAGAATGTAATCTTCTGTACTCCAAACTGGCATTTGGCCTTATCGAGCCTCAGCCCATTCTGCCTGATGCTTTGCAAGACCTTGATCAGTCCGTCATTGTGTTCCCCCAAGGTTGAACCCCATACGATTATGTTGTTTACGTTGACCCGGACCCCATCAATGCCCTCAATGATATGTTCCGTAGCTCTGTGGAATATCTCGGACGCAGATATAATGCCAAAGGGCATAGGAAGAAAGCAATACTCCAAAATAACTTGGTACTTTCTTCATCAAGCTTGAGCTGCCAGAATCCCTGCGATGCATCGAGTTTGCGAAAAAAATCTCATGACAGACATCTCGCTTGTGATCTCTTCCTTCTTTGGATGCTCCCTTTTTAGGTTTACATTCAAATTCTTGGGATCCATACAAATCCTGAGATTGTTATTCTTCTTTTTCACACAGACCATTGAGTTGACCCAATCTGTAGGCTCTTCTATTTTCTTTATGACTCCAAGTTACGCCATCCTGCCTAACTCTGCCTTGAGACGGTCACGCAATGGTGCTGGAACTCTTTGAGGAGCGTGAATCACCTGTTGAGCATCCTCTCTAAATTGTATTTTATACTTGAAAGGCAGGACACCAACACTCTTGAATATTTCCGGAAAGGCCTGTACAATGGATTCCACTGAGCCACTGTGTGTACTCAGTGCACAGTCAGTGCTATAGACTCTTTGCACCAACTCCAGTGCCTCACACTCTTAATCATCCAATAAAGATTCAGCAACAATTCAGAACTTCTACTTGTGCACTTTGGGTATGTACGAATTAGACGTGCTAGTAAAAAAAAAAGTGTCAATCTTCTTACCATTGTAGTCTTTAAGTAAGACTGGTTTATTTTGAATTCTCGACTTTAACTGCATGGTGTTAATATCATTTATACTTCGCACCAGTATCTAATTTAACAGTAATTAATGATCGATTGATAATCAAAAGTACAGCCCATTTGTCCACTGTTACTGGTGCAATATCACTTTCAGAATTCCTTATACTTGAGCAGCATTTTATTCGGTATGGCTTCATCTGCTGTGTCTTCATCCAACACCAGGCCAACGAAAAATGTGTCATTTTTATGGCATCTTCTAATTGGAGCTCATTTTTGTGTAAAAGACGCTCTCACACCACAGTATCATGCAATCCCCCAAACATTTGGGGCGGGATTCTCCACTCCCGCGCCCAAGTGGCCGCGCCGTCGTGAACGCTGTCGAGGTTCACGACGGCGCAAAACGGCCCCGATCCCGACCGATTCAGGCACTGACAATGGGCCAGGATCGGGGCCGCGTCATCCACACGCACCAGGCCTTGTCGCCCGCGTAAAGGTGGCGCCGCATAGATGACGCGGCCGGCGCCGCATAACGGGCGTCATCGGCGCATGCGCGGGTTGGCCAGTGCCAACCCGCGCATGCGTGGTTGCCGTCCTCTCTAAGTCCGCCCCGCAAGAAGATGTCTGACGGATTTTGCGGGGCCGTGGAAGGAAGGAGGTCCTCCTTCAGAGAGGACGGCCCGACGATCGGTGGGCACCGATCGCGGGCCACCCCACATTTGAAGTACCCCCCGGTGCAGGATCCCCCCTCGCCCCCCCCGCAGGCTGCCCCCCCCAGCGTTCACGCACCGTTCACAACGGCAGCGACCAGGTGTGGACGGTCCCCGGGGGAACCCGCCGTTTTGGCCTGGCCGCTCGGCCCATCCGGGCCTGAGAATAGCGGGGGTGCCGATGAATCGCCATTTTGGGTGTCTCCGGCGATTCTCCAGCCTGCGGCCCGCGAAACTCGACGTGGCCGTTCCCGCCGCTTGGGAGAAGCGCGGGAGGGCGTCGGACCAGCGTCTCGGGAAATTTTGGCGGCCCAGGCGATTCTCCCAACCGGCGTGGGAGTGGAGAATCTCACCCTTGATCTCTAATCATGGGGGATTTCAGAGTCGCGAAGTTGCACGTCTGCGCTTTCAGCTTAAGGTCATTCGCCAGTCTTCTACCCGCGCATTCGAAAAATAAACCTTTCACATGTTTCATTTTTCTTAGGCTTATAATGCTCGTACCTGATGTTAGTTGCCACAGGGCAGGTGATGGGAGCTTTTTCCAACTCCTTTTGGGAAGTGTAAATAAAAAAAGAAATACTACTTTTTAAAATTTCAGATAATAGTATTAGCTGAGAATAAGCACATCCATTAATAAAACTTGTTTTTTTCAGTTATTGTAAATTTCCCAGCCAGACGTCAAATTCCCTGATTTACTTTAACTCTTCTGAGCACCAAACTTGCTTTTCCTTCCTTCTGTAGGAAAGACACTTAAAAAAAAAATCACAAGTGTTTCTTTTTCCACATAAGCACTTAGATAAAAATCCAAAGCCAGAAGACATTTCTTTGTTCTAAGAAAAAGATGGTTCCCCCATCAGATTCTGCAATGATATGCTGCAATGTGGAGTTGCAGATTTCACAGGATACAATTGAAACCAATGAAGTAGCTTGAAACCAATGAAGTAGCCATCACATATAATCACTACTTATGAGCAGCAAAATGCAACATTCCAACACAATACAAACGTGTCAACACAATCTCTACAGGTAAATACTCCTTTAATTGACTTCCTCCTGGCCAATGTGTGCAGGAGGGTTTCCTGACACAGTATGTAGATAGGCCAACGAGAGGCGAGGCCATATCGGATTTGGTACTGGGTAATGAACCAGGACAGGTGTTAGATTTGGAGGTAGGTGAGCACTTTGGTGATAGTGACCACAATTCGATTACGTTTACTTTAGTGATGGAAAGGGATAGGTATATACCACAGGGCAAGAGTTATATCTGGGGGAAAGGCAATTATGATGCGATGAGGCAAGACGTAGGATACATCGGATGGAGAGGAAAACTGCAGGGGATCGGCACAATGGAAATGTGGAGCTTGTTCAAGGAACAGCTACTGCGTGTCCTTGATAAGTACGTACCTGTCAGGCAGGGAGGAAGTGGTCGAGCAAGGGAACCGTGGTTTACTAAAGCAGTCGAAACACTTGTCAAGAGGAAGAAGGAGGCTTACGTAAATATGAGGCATGAAGGTTTAGTGAGGGCGCTCGTGAGTTACAAGTTAGCTAGGAAGGACCTAAAGAGAGAGCTAAGAAGAGCCAGGAGGGGACATGAGAAGTCTTTGGCAGGTAGGATCAAGGATTACCCTAAAGCTTTCTATAGATATGTCAAGAATAAACAAATGACTAGGGTAAGAGTAGGGCCAGTCAAGGACAGTAGTGGGAAGTTGTGCTTGGAGTCCGAGGAGATAGGAGAGGTGCTAAATGAATATTTTTCATCAGTATTCACACAGGAAAAAGACAATGTTGTCGAGGAGAATACTGAGATTCAGGCTACTAGACTAGAAGGGCTTGAGGTTCATAAGGAGGAGATGTTAGCAATTCTGGAAAGTGTGAAAATAGATGAGTCCCCTAGGCCGGATGGGATTTATCCAAGGATTCGCTGGGAAGCTAGGGAGGAGATTGCTGAGCCTTTGGCTTTGATCTTTAAGTCATCTTTGTCTACAGGAATAGTGCCAGAAGACTGGAGGATAGCAAATGTTGTCCCCTTGTTCAAGAAGGGGAGTAGAGACAACCCCGGTAACTATAGACCAGTGAGCCTTACTTCTGTTGTGGGCAAAATCTTGGAAAGGTTTAAAAGAGACAGGATGTATAATTTGATTAGAGATAGTCAACACGGTTTTGTGAAGGGTAGGTCGTGCCTCACAAACCTTATTGAGTTCTTTGAGAAGGTGACCAAACAGGTGGATGAGGGTAAAACAGTTGATGTGGTGTATATGGATTTCAGTAAAGCGTTTGATAAGGTTCCCCACGGTAGGCTACTGCAGAAAATAAGGAGGCATGGGATTTAGGGTGATTTAGCAGTTTGGATCAGAAATTGGCTAGCTGGAAGAAGACAAAGGGTGGTGGTTGATGGGAAATGTTCAGACTGGAGTCCAGTTACTAGTGGTGCACCACAAGGATCTGTTTTGGGGCCACTGCTGTTTGTCATTTTTATAAATGACCTGGAGGAGGGCATAGAAGGATGGGTGAGTAAATTTGCAGATGACACTAAAGTCGGTGGAGTTGTGGACAGTGCGGACGGATGTTACAAGTTACAGAGGGACATAGATAAGCTGCAGCGCTGGGCTGAGAGGTGGCAAATGGAGTTTAATGCAGAAAAGTGTGAGGTAATTCATTTTGGAAGGAATAACAGGAAGACAGAGTACTGGGCTAATGGTAAGATTCTTGGTAGTGTGGATGAGCAGAGAGATCTCGGTGTCCATGTACATAGATCCCTGAAAGTTGCCACCCAGGTTGAGAGGGTTGTTAAGAAGGCGTACGGTGTGTTAGCTTTTATTGGTAGAGGGATTGAGTTTTGGAGCCATGAGGTCATGTTGCAGCTGTACAAAACTCTGGTGCGGACGCATTTGGAGTACTGCATGCAATTCTGGTCGCCGCATTATAGGAAGGATGCGGAAGCATTGGAAAGGGTGCAGAGGAGATTTACCAGAATGTTGCCTGGTATGGAGGGACGTTCTTATGAGGAAAGGCTGAGGGACCTGAGGCTGTTTTCGTTAGAGAGAAGGTTAAGAGGTGACTTAATTGAGGCATACAAGATGATCAGGGGATTGGATAGGGTGGACAGTGAGAGCCTTCTTCCTCGGGTGGTGATGTCTAGCACGAGGGGACATAGCTTTAAATTGAGGGGAGATAGATATAAGACAGATGTCGGAGGTAGGATTTTTACTCAGAGAGTAGTAAGGACGTGGAATGCCCTGCCTGCAACAGTAGTGGACTCGCCAACACGAAGGGCATTCAAATGGTCATTGGATAGACATATGGACGATAATGGAATAATGTAGATGGGCTTTAGAGTGGTTTCACAGGTCGGCGCAACATCGAGGGCCGAAGGGCCTGTACTGCGCTGTAATGTTCTATGTTCTATGTTCTTCTGGTTTTAGAATGTTCTGTTACACAATATTTTAGCCACAATAAAACAGAAATTATGGGAAGATATAGGTTAAGACATACAAAGACATTGAATAGAAGTCAATCCAGATAGGTGTGAGGTGATGCCTTTGGGCAGAACAAACAAGGCAAGGGAATGAATACATGATGAACAAGCAGGACGCTGGGAAGCACCGTGGATCAGAGGGTCTTTGGTGTGCATGTAGACTGGTCCTTTAAGGTAGCAGGGCAGGTGGATAAAACAGTTAATCATAGAATCCCTGCAGTGTAAAATGAGGCCATTTTGCCCATCCACTCTGCACTAGCCCAGGCACATTGTCCCGCTCTATCCCCGTAACCCCACCTAACCTGCACATCCCTGGACATTAAGGGGCAATGTATTTTTAGCACGGCCAATACACCTAACCAGCACATCTTTGGATTATGGGAGGAAACAGGAGCACCCGAAGGAAACCGACGCAGGGACCCAGGCCAGAATTGAACCCGGCTCCCTGGCCTTGTGAGGCAGCAGTGCTAACACCTGTGACACCGTGCCGCCCTTTAAGAAGGCATACGTTATACTTGCCTTTATTAACCGAGGCATAGAGTTTAAGAGCAAGGTGGTTATGCTGGAACTGTACTATGTGCAGTTCTAGAATCCACGTTATAGGAGGGATTTCTCCACTGGAAAAGGTGCAGAGGAAGATTTACTAGGATGTTGCCTGGGCTGGAGAGTTTTAGGTATGAGAGATTGGATAGACTGGGATTACTTTCCTTGGAGCAGAGGAGACTGAGAGGGAACATGATTGAGATGTATAAAATTATGAGGGGCACAGATAGAGTAGACAGGAAGAAACCTTTCCCCTAGGTGGAGGGATCAAAGATCAGGAGGCATAGATTTAGGTAAGGGGCAGGAGGTTTAGAGGGGATATGAGGAAAAACCTTTTCACTCAGGGTGATGGGAGTCTGGAACTCACTGATTGAAAGAATGGTGGAGGCGGAGGCCCTCATAACAAGTACTGGAAAATGGGATTAGAATAGTTAGGTGACGATAACAAACTCGGCATCTACAGGAGCAGAGAACAAGGAAAATCCAGGCTAAAGACATGAACGGCTGAAGCGGAGGTGATCGCGAGACGACAACGGCAGCGAAAACCGTCCGGGAGAAGCAAGCAACACCAACACCAGATCCATTCGCGTATTGCCCTCTGTAATTGTTCTGTAATTGTTTCCCTGGCGCCCAAATGTATATGTACCCCCCCAGTTTCCCCACCCCCATAAACAGATGCCTACTTATGTGCTAAAAACAATATTGCCAATTGTACAGAGCTGCTGTTGTTGAGCTAGCGTATAATACCCTACCAGTTATTTTATTCGAACTTTTTCTTTTGTTGTTGTTTGTTTTGGTTTTTGTGCGTATTCCCTTCTCTTCTATATGCATTTTATTTTGTGTACATAACAGTAAATATACTTTGTTCAAAAACTCAATAAAAACATTTATCAATAAAAAAAAAGAATAGTTAGGTGGTTGTTTTTAACTGGCTCAGACACGATGGGCCAAAGGTCCTTTTCTGTGTTCTAGACCTCTATGACTCTATGAGATGCATCCTGTACCTTTTTCTATGTTCTTCACTGGAATATCTGAAATGTGCTGGGAAGGCTGCAGAAACTTTCACTAACTGTTGCTCATCATTGAACTTGATCCTTGGTACAATTAGATTGGGCTGTAGTTCTATGACGAGTTTAGACCGTTGTTTGAATCATTTCAGAAGCAAACCTGTTTCGCTATTTTCTGGAACGAATTGTTAGGGTGGGGTGAACCACCTTTTGGTCATTGGAAGTAATACAAAGAACAAACAAAGAAATGTACAGCACAGGAACAGGCCCTTCGGCCCTCCAAGCCCGTGCCGACCATGCTGCCCGACTAAACTACAATCTTCTACACTTCCTGGGTCCGTATCCCTCTATTCCCATCCTATTCATGTATTTGTCAAGATGCCCCTTAAATGTCACTACCGTCCCTGCTTCCACCACCTCCTCCGGTAGCGAGTTCCAGGCACCCACTACCCCCTGCGTAAAAAACTTGCCTCGTACGTCTACTCTAAACCTTGCCCCTCTCACCTTAAACCTATGCCCCCTAGTAATTGACCCCTCTACCCTGGGGAAAAGCCTCTGACTATCCACTCTGTCTATGCCCCTCATAATTTTGTAGACCTCTATCAGGTTTCCCCTCAACCTCCTTCGTTCCAGTGAGAACAAACCGAGTTTATTCAACCGCTCCTCATAGCTAATGCCCTCCATACCAGGCAACATTCTGGTAAATCTCTTCTGCACCCTCTTTAAAGCCTCCACATCCTTCTGGTAGTGTGGCGACCAGAATTGAACACTATACTCCAAGTGTGGCCTAACTAAGGTTCTATGCAGCTGCAACATGACTTGCCAATTCTTATACTCAATGCCCCGGCCAATGAAGGCAAGCATGCCGTATGCCTTCTTGACTACCTTCTCCAGCTGTGTTGCCCCTTTCAATGACCTGTGGACCTGTACTCCTAGATCTCTTTGACTTTCAATACTCTTGAGGGTTCTACCATTCACTGTATATTCCCTACCTGCCAAAATGCATTACAATGTTGAATAGATTTTTAACAATTGTAAATGCGAGGATGTGAAATAAGAAGAATGCTAGAAACACAACATGTTTAACAAAATCTGGAAAAAAAAGGTTTCTCGTGTTTCCAAATGCTGTATATTTTCTGCTTTTATATAAGCAGCAAACTAGTGCATTATACCTTGGATCGATCTCTATTCAGAGACTGACATTAAAAAAATTTTTTTCAAGGGAGATAGCGTTTACTTGAAAATAATCATTGTTAAAGTTTACTTGAAACTTTCATTCTGTTTAACAGCAATGACATTTTATGGAATGCTTCTTCAAATTGTCAACTGCTGAGTTTGTACGGTTGAATTTGGTTATTTCAGTAGAGCAGAAATCTGCACTATTACAATGCTACGTAACTATTCTGAGTAGGACGAAAGACGAAAGTGATTAAACAAATGTTTTGCATGGTTTAGCTGAAACTCAAATATTTCTAAGATATAATCTGTAATATTAACGCCCTTAAATGTTTCTAATTCGTCACGATTATGTCACCAGTTCACTGAAATCAATGGGACAGCACCATTACTTTAAACAACAGTATTAGCAAAATGTCTGTTATTCCTGTTTGCTCCAGAAGTAGCTTTCCTTCTCTCAACCCTTTAGAAGGACAACTAATTTCCTTTAAGAGTGAGCGATTGGGTGGACTGCTGGCACAGTGATTAGCACTGCTGCATCACAGCACCGAGGACCCGGGTTCGATCCCGGGTCACTGTCCTTGTGGAGTTTGCACATTCATCCCGTGTCGGCGTGGGTCTCACCCTCACAACTCAAAGATGTTGTAGGTGGATTGGCCACTTAATTTGAAAAAAATAATTGGGTACTCAAAATTAAAAAAAATAATAGTGAGCAATTGACTGGAAATCTTTCAGTCTTAAACCTAGAATCATATTAATGCACATAATTGCAGCAAGTCTTGTTTTACAAGTTTAAGAAACTCCTTTGTAACCTGCAACAGCTGGAACAAAATATGAACGGCTGGTAAAAGTGTGGCTGTTGAGTTTCATTCCAAATAATTTAATCCTAAATTAATTTTCACTGTAGGCAAATAAAAAGAAGCCAGCGCTGTTTATGTATTGTTAGGGAAACAGAATGCAATGTACTGTACTGCCAGTAGATGTGGACATGGGCAGTAGTACCGGAAACATTGTGCTGACAGTTAAGTGCCAACAATTCCACTCAGTGCTGTCAAAGTCCATAATCCCCATCTAGGACTTTGGCAAGTTGTTACGGTACTATTCCAGATTTGTGCATTTTATTGGGGCATTCAAAGTATTTAAAAAGTCCATTACAAAATAAGCACTCAGGTCAAAGTGTAATATTAATGCGGTCATTTACAAACTCCTTGTAGTGCTAGAACAAGGGAGGGTTAAGTGTGGTGGGCTTACACCTGCAACTTCCTACTTAACGAGCCTCTAATTCAATCATACAACTATGAGCAGCTGTCAAGAACACCTCGCAGCTTCTCACATAAAAAAAACTTTTCTTTCAACGATAAACTTAAATAGTTTGATATTTGTGTCACAACAAAGTAGTCAGAGCACTTACCAACTCTCCATAGTGTTTCATGGCATATTCCAGGACCCCAGCGGCTGCCTCAGGCTGCTGCAATTTGTTGTTTATGCTGCCAATGAAATCAGAGCATTTAGTACAATTCCAATCAAGTGGCAGAGAAAGTATACTAATCTAAAAAATATATTTATAATGTCCACAGGATATCCCAATAGCTTTGCACCTGAAGAACTACTTTTGTCTGAAGAACTACTTTTGAAGTGAAATCCCTGTTACTCATTAGGAAACACGGAAACCAGAGTTTTTCTAAAATTTGATGCAGAAAAGTCAGCAGCATCCAGTTCAAGTACTGCCTTTCATCTGCTGTTATGCAGAGAACTGAATTTAAGCGATGGGGAGAAAGGATGAGGCACTGAGGTAAACAAAAATTAGGCAAGGTCGACAGATATTCAGAAAGAATGCTATGTGATATAAAAGACAGAAGGAAAAACACAAATCTTTGCTGGTTCAGAATAAAAGCCAACTTAATGATTATGACTTACTAACATTGCACAAGATCTATTAATGCTCGTAAGACATAGATGTCTATAAATGTTCAAGTATATTTGTGAATACATATTGTAATTACTTAAAATATAATCTGAAAAGCAGAGGAATCCACTTAAATTAAGCTTCACAACAATGTCTCCACAGATCTGTAAAGATATAGTTAAGAATACTGCCAGACATTTACTGCGTTTTAAGTATTAATTTGTCACAATATATGCAAGGGTCCATTAAATTAAAACGATTTTGAGCATCAATGGTAACTTGCACCCAGTCTTTTGCAACTACACTGAGATCACATTGTGACAAAAGAATAGATTTTTGCCTGGTATTCGTTACTAACAATTTCTTCACATCTGATTATTGTTATTGAGTAGCTTTAGCAAATCAAAGATTTTTCTACGATGCTACAAAGTTTGATGGAAGAAAAAAGATACAGATAGTGATTTGCTCAGTTTAATGCATTCAAACAATTATTCCGAATACACATATGAGCTATGAAGAATCCAAACATGCTACAACAGGTGAAAGGGTATGTAAATAGTGGATCCAATCAACAAGCTAAATACAGAGTCAAATATTAGAATCCAGTCAAACCGATTATAGGCTTCACAAGAAAAAAAAATAGATTAGTCTGAAGAGTCCAAGAAAGGGCTATGATTACACAAGTTATGTATAAAGAGCATGCTGTAAACATATATATCTGTTAGGCCATTCATCTGTAAATTATTTCATTTACAAATTGATTTCATATCTTCAACGCAAAGATCCAATGTGATGCTTTAGCAATGATGTGAATTGTTATGGAGACAAAAATAATCCAATATCTTCCAGGCAATACTTGATAAAAAATAAAATGAATAGCAAACCATGACCTCAAGAAAAAGATATACACCTTTGTAGGCACAAGGGCCTTGGGACCCACATATTAGCATGATGTAAATTACAAGAAGGAAAATTATCCAGGGTAAGATTTCAAAAGATTCAACAACACAGCAACCATCTGGAAACGTATGTACGGACATTTTCTCTTGGCTATCTTCAAGTCTCTGCACATCATCTACTGGATGACAGAGGCAACAGAGAATCAAAATCATCGTGTTCCGACTACAATAGGTTGGAAATCTCCATCCTGTTCACTAACGTCAATGTGAATACAAATATCTAACAAGGTGAAAAAATAAGAATTATATAACTTTTTTCTTAAATATACAGTACCACTTTCACAAATTAGGATTCTCATTAGATACCAACATAAATAGATTCATGTGGCATACCTTCACCCCAAATTTACGAAAATGCTTAAGTTCTCAAAAAACCCTCTTCACCAATGCGACCCACACATGTTCCAACTTACCTAAAACACCACATCCTATTCAGAGTACCCAAAAAACATCAACTGTGAAATCCTCATTCAGATCACTTCAAGTTCCTCCACAATGTCACTCAATGAATCCTACATCTTCATTCCTATGTCCCAGCACACAGGTGATGTTGTAGTGGTAATACTAGTAGCACTCTGGGGACCTGGGTTCGGCTCCCACCAAATCTCAATCAGAATATTGAATTCAATAAAAATCTGGAATTAAAAGTCTAATGATGACCATGAAACCATTGTTGATTGTCGGAAAAGCCCATCTGGTTCACTAATCATAGAATTTACAGTGCAGAAGGAGGCCATTCGGCCCATCAAGTCTGCACTGGCCCTGGGAAAGAGCACCCCACCCAAGCCCACACCTCTACCCCATCCCTGTTACTCCACTTAACCTTTTTGGACACCAAGGACAATTTAGCATGGCCAATCCACCTAACACGCACATCTTTGGACTGTGGGAGGAAACCGGATCACCAGGAGGAAACCCACGCAGACATGGGGAGAACGTGCAGACTCCGCACAGCCACTGACCCAAGCCGGGAATCGAACCTGGGGCACTGGAGCTGTGAAGCAACTGTGCTAACCACTGTGCTACCGGGCTGCCCTTTCTATAATGTCCTTTATGGAAGGAAATCTGCCATCCTTACCTGGTCTGGCCTACATGTGACTCCACATCCACAACAATGTGGTTGACTCTTAAAGATGCCGTCTGAATAGTTTAGCAAGCCCACTCAATTCAAGGGTATTTAGGGATGGGCACTAAATGCTGGGCCAGCCAGCAACACGCACACCCCATGAATGAACAGGAAAAAAAACCATATCCTCTCTTCTTCCCCAATATTGATGGCAGATGCATCAGGTATTATACCCCTGCACTCTCTGTCTGCTTAAGTCACTTTTCTTTGAATGAGCCAGTCACTTTCCATAACTGTCCATTAATCTCCTTGGGCAATGTCCTGGGATGTTTCCATTATGTGAAAGGGCTAAATAAATACAACTTGCAATAACAAAATCGGCAATTTATAGTACATACCAAATTATTTTACTAATATTGGTTTTATGACTCCTTGCAGCCTAATTTGTTCAAGATTTGCACTTCTGGCAATGTGATTAAATCCTCACTTATTATCTTTGTAAACATGAAAGTACTGTCTTGGAAATCTCTGTTCAACAAAGCTTTGCACAGAGTGAATGGGCTGCTCTATGCACAAACATTGCCAGCACTGTCTCTCTTCACTTTTTAAACCTCTGGATACACTGGAGAAAGCCACCACACTCAGACCAATCTTGAAGAATAACATACAGCTGACACAGTCCATTCCTGCCAAGTTAATAACTTGTTACCCCGATTCCTTCTTTAGATCCAGCAATAAATATGATAATTTACAGCTAGTCATACTTAAACAGTATGCCAGAGCCAGTCCTTGAACCAAGAATTTCAAGGCCTAGTTTCATAAATTATATGAAGGAAAAAACATTTCCTCAGTTGACTTTAGTAAATTAGAAATGTCTAGGAGCCTAAGAAAAAGGAGCAGGAGTAGCCCATTTGTCCCCTTGAGCCTACTCTGCCATTCAATTAGATTGTGGCTGATATTCTATTTCAACACCATTTTTCCACATTATCTGCACATCCTTTAATATCTTTAATATCCAGAAATCGTCTGGGTTAAAGAATTCCAAGGATTCACCACCCTGAGTGAAGAAATTCCTTCTTATCTCATCCCTAAATTGCCTACCGCTTATTCTGACACTGTGTTCCATGGTTCTAAACTCACATCCAGGGGCTGTTTAGCACAGGGCTAAATCGCTGGCTTTGAAAGCAGACCAAGGCAGGCCAGCAGCACGGTTCAATTCCCGTAACAGCCTCCCTGAACCGGCGCCGGAATGTGGCGACTAGGGGCTTTTCACAGTAACTTCATTTGAAGCCTACTTGTGACAATAAGCGATTTTCATTTTTCATTTCAACATCCCAGCCAGGGGAAACATCTATCCTGTCAAGCTCCATAAGAATTTTGTATCCTTCAAAGTCTCTGGTGAAACATATTTGAGCAAACAATTTTCTTTGTTCAGAAACTTTCAGTTAATAGGGTTTCATACAGAAATCTAAATATTTTATTGTAGGGCGATAAGAATATTTATTTTCCTGTGAGGATAATGATCTCCTTTTTGTTCATCAAATTTTCATGCATCAGGTGATATCAAAACATTTGTGGAAATTTGAGTGTAAGATACTTGTATCTTACAGGTACCTTACTCTCATGTTCCCACAAATGATTTGCTACTCTGGCTGTGAGGATATACTCAAGCATTCTTGGGGAAAATCTTCAGATCCCTCTCTTCCATATGTATAACACCACTAATAGCAGCACAGCTCTATTTTACAGGCTCTGGGCAGATAAAACAACATCACATCAGTTTGTACCATAGTACATTAAAACTACATTTTGCTGCCATATTCCTACTCGCATTTTGTGCAGACAGAACTATGAAACAATGAAACTAAAAGAGATGGAAGTGGCTTTGATCACTTTACTAAATACTTAACGAACATTCAACTATTATGGACTTCCTATAATATGTACGATCTATATTATTCCTCCAGTTATCAGTCGTGAATTATAGTTACCAAATTTTACATCTTGAGCTAAACTTTTCACCAGCCGTTATGAATGTACAGAATATCTAGAAAAGTCCACAAGAATTCATCAGCCAGCTAAAATCTTCCACGACAACTTCTGCCAACCAAACTCCCAGCAAATATTGGAGATAAAATTCTCACCAAGACCACAGCAAACGTTATAAAAATAGATAAATGTGACTACAAATCTTCATCAAGAATTCCCTACCCAACACCATTAGGAGCACGCGTAGGGCTTCAGCAGTTCAAAGGTCCTGTACACCGTCTTATGGTAACTAGAGATGGACAACTGCAACCTTGCCAACACTGCCCATATTCGGAGAAGAAATCTAAAAACAATTCTCGGGTTTCAAATGACAAATTATAAACTTCTTGAACTTTGCTTGCGCATGGAGAAGATCATTTGAAGTGCTTGAGAAAATTATTGTCTTATCATCCTTCATCTAGTGTTCTTGATTTAATTCAGTGAACATTCAAAACAAAAATGGAGGCTTCACCTACAGTTTTGCTGATGGGCACATCTGGATTCCACCTGCCCACTGCTGACGTCTCCAAGTCCCTCCAGATGGAAAAATATATGAAAATGTGCCACTAAAAAACTCAACAAAACATTTGCTTGTCAACTTCTTTGAATGTTCTGGTCAACTACATTTCTTTATTTAAACAAGACCTGTGAAGTATTACACCAAATGACCAGTCAGTTTGTCAAGAAATCCTTCAAATATGTCCACGAGGAGGAATACTGACGTCAACTGAAATATATTATGATTGATGTCCACTTGAAAGTATTCTCATTCAATTACCAAAATTGAGCAGTCCAAATGGGATCGTTTGACTTTGCAGGATCTTCTTTTAAGTGAACTGTTTCATTGTTATAGGGTGAATCAACATGCAAGAACTGAAATTTCATTTTCCAGTCTTTTAAATGGGAGAACAAAGAAATAATGTTGACAAGTGGGGGGAAAAAAACCTAATTAAGGCATTTAAATAAACAGCGAGATCATTTCTGATGCATTTTGTTTCAGTTCAGTTTCCGGCAGAAGGTCTACAACTAAATGTGTTTTTAAAAATTCTTCACCCTGTTGAACAAGACTCTCAAGTGAGAAGTAATCAAGATGCTACAGTAGCTCTCCATCTTTTAAATGCTCAGTGTCTACCTGTCATCTTTGTATTACAAAAGCCTTAAAGATTTCTCAAACATTCTGTGCAATTATGCAAATGCACTATACCACCATGAGTGAGAAAGTTAAACATTGCAGGTTTTCTACACTCTCCTGAACCAGCATAATTTATAAAAGTTGATGAAACACATGGGTTATAATAATAATCACAAGTAGGCTTACATTAACACTGCAATGAAGTTACTGTAAAAAGCCCCTAGTCACCACAGTCCGGCATCTGTTCGGGTACATTTAGGGAGAATTCAGAATGTCCAAATTACCTAACAGCACGTCTTTCGGGACTTGTGGGAGGAAACCGGAGCACCTGGAGGAAACCCACGCAGACACGGGGAGAGTGTGAAGACTCCACACAGTGACCCAAGCTGGGAATCGAACCTGAGACCCTGGCGCTGTGAAGCAACAGTGCTCACCACTGTGCTACCGTGTCGGGTTAGTGGCGATGCAATTATTTCATCATGACCAAAATACCTTAAATCTCTATCTTCAGAAACAGTTTCCTCCAAGGTGCACTCATGACAGGCCAGTGACCCAATTCTGTGATTATCAGCGATTGGAGTCCATGTCAGGACAATAATAAGGGCACCATCTTCCATAATTATTATAACGGATTCATGGCAGTATGTTGGAGAGTGCATTCATTATTTCTTTCCCTATAAAAACACTTGGGGGTGCTGATTAAACTGGAAGAGTGAAATGGTATCTACGTGCTCCTGAATTTATATTATTAAATATGAAAGTACTAAAAAAAATCAAAGACTTCTTACTCCCTTTTACTAATTTCATACACCAGATAGTTGAAAAAAGACTCCTTATAAGTTAAAAATCATTCCAGTAAGATTATAAGGAAATTCTGACGATGCTATTGATTAGAACACACAAAGTTCAAGTTACATACTTAATGAACAATGGTTGGGAGTGTATAAATAGAGTGCTTTTACAAAGGAGTGAACATATGATGTAGAAATGAAGAAGAAATAAATAAAAAGCTGCATACAAAAAGCACTTTCCACAACCATCAATGTCCCAAATCATGGGTGTAATGTAGGAAATGAGGTTGCCAGTTTATGTACAATTAGCTCTCACAAACTCTATAATGTGACAATGATCAGATAATCTGTTTTTGTGATCCTGATTGAAGGATAAATAGTGGCCAAGACACCAGGGTTAGGAGTAGGTGGTAGTTTGATGCAATCCCTTACACCAGGCAGTAAAGAAATGATTGGTCAACGCTCTCTACACCGAGTTGCATCTTTAAGCCCAATTCCTGCCTTTTATTTCATACAATAGTGGCAATTGAAGTTTGTTTAGCTTGTTATTTGATAGTGGTAGAGTGCTCGCACTCAAATTAATACAATCTTGTGCACCCTTGATATATTCAGATGATTCTGCAGGCATATTGAAAATTTTAATATAACTTAAAAGTTCAGATGCTTACAATCAATTGAGCTGTAATCTAGTGGTTTTAAATCACTGAATCCAGAGATTAGTTACTGCTGTAGTTAAAACAGATTACTGGGGAGTTGACTTTAGCAAATTGTCTGCTGCCTTTGTGCAGATAACAGTGACTACACTTTAAACATAAATGGTTGTGATGCACTTTGGAACTTCTTTCTTGAATGAAAGATATATGAATGGAACTCAGGAAATAACCAGGATTCTGCATTATGCAATTAATCACCAACAGAAAAGTTTCATTAGGGCACTTTGCAGGTTTTACAAAATTATTCAATGTCAAGGCCTGATTAGGGACAGTCAGCATGGCTTTGTGAGTGGAAAATCATGTCTCACAAATTTTTTTGAAGGGGTAACCAAGAAGGTAGATGTGGGCAGTGCAGTCACATTGTCTACATTGACTTTAGCAAGGCCTTTGACAAGGTGCCGCATGATAGGTTGTTGCATAAGATTAAATTTCACGAGATCCAGGGTGAGGTAGTCAATTGGATACAAAATTCACTTGACGACTGAAGACAGAGTGGTTTGTTATGGGCCAGGGTTTAGAGAACCCCAAAGTGTATCATGGAATTCACCTGACCCACAACTTTTAATAGATTGTGGTATGGGGAGCACACGGCCCACTCTACAGGTGTGGTACAGCAGAAATTGAATTTTTTATAGCAAAAATAATGTTTATTCTATGAACTCACGTTAACCTTTTTAAAACATACAGTGAACGTCTTAGCAACCATTAATTCAAATACAACCCCCAAAGAATACAACACTAAGTAATCCTTTAAGCTTTCCTTTTAATATCCATAAGACTTAAAACACCTTTTACCAGAAGCACATCAGGTTAAAGTCACTAATGTTATTAGTTTTAAATCACCAGGATCGATTTACAGTCTTTAGATTACGGAGAGAGATTCATACACCTTCTGGCTGTGATTGCAGCTGTCCAGCTCTGAAAACGAAACTAAAACACACCCTGCAGCAAACAGCCTAAAACGAAAGTAAAAAGCTGACAGACAGCCCAGCTCCACCCACCCTCTGACATCACTGCAGTAATAAACACCCATTTCTTAAAGGTACTCTCACTACAGATACTTATATACACACCCATTTATAAACATCCATTTCTTAAAGATACTCTCACATGACAGGTTGTAGAGGGTTGTTTTTCAAACTAGAGGCCTGTGACCAGCAGTGTGCCTCAGGGATTAGTGCTGGGTCCACTGTTACTTGTTATGTATATTAATGATTTGGATGAGAATTTAGGAGGCATGGTTCGAAAGATTGCAAATAACACCAAGATTGGTGGATAGTGAAGATGGTCGTCTAGCATTGCAACAGGATCTTGATCAATTGGGCCAGTGAGCCAATGAATGGCAGATGGAGTTTAATTAAGATAAATGTGAGGTGATGCATTTTGGTAGATTGAATCGGGGTAGAACCTACTCAGTTAATAGTAGGGTATTGAGGAGAGTTATGGAACAAAGAGATCTACGAGTACAGATTCATAGCTCCTTGAAAGTGGAGTCATAGGTGGACAGGGTGGTGAAGAAGGCATTTGGCATGCTTGGTTTCATTGGTCAGAACATTGAATGCATGAGTTGGGAACTCTTGTTGAAGTTGTACAAGACATTAGTAAGGCCACACTTGGAATACTGTGTACAGTTCTGGTCACCCTATTATAGAAAGGATATTATTAAACAAGAAAGAGTGCAGAAAAGATTTACTAGGATGCTATCGGGACTTGATGATTTAAGTTATAAGGAGAGGATGGATAGACTGGGACATTTTTCCCTGGAGCGAAGGATGCCTAGGGGTGATTATATAGAGGTATGTAAAATAATGCGGGGAATAGATAGGTTAGATAGTCAACATCTTTTTCCAAAGGTAGGGGAATTTAAAACTAGAGGGCATAGGTTCGAGGGATGAGATACAAAAGGATCCAGAAGGACAATTTTTTCACACACAGGCTGGTGAATGTCTGGAATGACCTGCCAGAGGCAATACTAGAGGCGGGTACAATTCTGTCTTTTAAAAAGCATTTAGACAGTTATATGGGTAAGATGGGTACAGAGGGATATGGGTCAAATGCGGGCAATTGGGACTCGCTAAGTGATAAAAACTGGCCGAAATGGACACGTTGGGCCGAAGAGCCTGTTTACATGCTGCAAACCTCTATGACTAAGTGGAACAATAAATGAGAAAATCAGTTCACCATCCTGCAGCACGCTATTTATACAGGTCGAGTACACTTTACCTGAAACAAATCGGGGTCAACTGCATTTTGGATACCACGTATAAACTTTCATTACAATAGGCTAAGCCTAGGCTAGCTGCAGTCCAAAGTGAATAAAATGGCTAGGAAAGTAAGATGTATCACTGAATAATAAATACTAGGTACTGGTAATAAGATTTGTTTTGATTTGTTCACCACAAAAATCACAAGGTAAACTAGGTAGACAAACTAAACTTCTGTGCCAAAGGTTGATAAGGTTAAAAAAAACGTGGTTTTCATGTGCTCGATTTTCAGATTATAGATAAAAGATACACGATCTGCACCATCTATAATAACAACCAGACCTGTATATGTGGAGTACATTGAAAGATTACAGGAATGAGAACAAGATATGTACAGTAGAAAATCGCATGATGAGAAAGACAGGTCCCTACCCTACAGATGCACTGTGAATTGAATCCGCTTGGTTCCAATAATAATCATCTTTATTATCACAAGTAGGCTTACATGAACACTGCAATGAAGTTATGAGGGGCTCCATTAAATAATTAAACAAAACTCTAAGTTACAAAATGGTTATTTTCACTAAACCCTTCAAACCTTTATGGGAGAGAGAGATAAAATTGTATTCATTTCAGAGCCTTTGCACCCTGACGTGGAACAATAAATGTGAAAATCAGTTCGCCATTCCATAGCACACTCTTCATACAGGTCGAGTACCCTTTACCCGAAACAATCGGGGTCAACGGCAAACTCATAGCAATAGGTTAATTCTCAAGAGTGCCTTACCATCTGAAAACCATTTTTAACCAAACTTAAATAAATCATGGCCAAATGTTAAGATCCTTAACATCTCTCATCTTAATTTCTGACAATAACTTTGAATAACTTGTTCAAAACAGTAAATATTGATGAACTCATTTGGAAAGGGGGAAGTTATTGAATCATTGGTTTATCTAATCACCAAACACTAAATAACTAATCATTAACACTGCAGCTATCATTGACACTAGTCTTCAACTAGCTTTGCTGATAATACAAGTCAATTCAGATCAAGAAGAAAAACTCATTGGAAAAGGAAGAAAGCTAGAAAATACAAATACCTCAAATCCCTCCTCCCAAACAAACCATCTATCTACAATTTCACCCTCTCCAACTTAATAAACCCCGCCATATCGTTGATGCAGGATTCCACGCTTGGGGGCCTCGCATCCTTCCACTGAAGAAGAATCCTTCGCCAGGCTACCAGGGACGCAAAGGCCAGAATTCCGGCCTCTTTCGCCTCCTGCACTCCCGGCTCCTCTGCCACCCCAAATGTTGTGAGCCCCCAGCCCGGCTTGACCCTGGATCCTACCACCCTCGACACCGTCCTCACTACGCCCTTCCAAAATTCCTCCAGCGCTGGGCATGCCCAGAACATATGGGTGTGGTTTGCTGGGCTCCCTGAGCACCTAACACACCTGTCCTCACCCCCAAAAAACCGACTCATCCTTGTCCCGGTCATGTGTGCCCTGTGCAGCACCTTAAACTGTATGAGGCTGAGCCTCGCGCACGATGAGGAAGAGTTCACCCTCCCCAGGGCGTCTGCCCACGTCCCTTCCCCAATTTCCTCTCCCAACTCCTCCTCCCACTTACCTTTTACCTCTACCACCGAGGCCTCCTCCTCCTCCTG
This sequence comes from Scyliorhinus torazame, assembly GCF_047496885.1. NCBI lineage: Eukaryota > Metazoa > Chordata > Chondrichthyes > Carcharhiniformes > Scyliorhinidae > Scyliorhinus > Scyliorhinus torazame. The sequence continues at coordinate 49,960,519 of NC_092722.1, read as the reverse complement.
CATCACCTGGTAAGTTTCCGAGATCTTCCCCACTCCCACCCACCCTCCCGAGAGCACCCTGTCCTGTCCTGTGTGTGGCCGTAGCCGCGGGAATTCCGCCACCTGCCGTCTGGCAAACGCCCTTACCTGTAAGTACCTGGAGGTGTTCCCCGGGGGGGAGCCCGTACTTCTCCTCCAGCTCACTCAGGCTCGCGAACTTCCCGTCCACAAACAGGTCCCCCAACCTTCGTATGCCTGCCCTGTGCCACCCCGCAAACCCTCCACCTGTTCTTCCTGGGGCGAACCGGTGGTTCCCCCGTAATGGGGTCCCAGCCGAGGCCCCCACTTCCCCCCTGTGGCGCCTCCACTGCCCCCAAATTTTGAGGGCAGCCACCACCACCGGGCTCGTGGTATACCTCCTTGGAGGGAGCAGCAGCGGCGCCGTTGCCAGCGCCCCCAGACTCATACCCACACAAGATGCCGTCTCCAGCCTCTTCAATGCGGCCCCTTCCCCCTCCATCGCCCACTTGCGCACCATCATCGCATTAGCGGCCCAGTAGTATTCACAGAGGTTGGGCAGCGCCAGTCCCCCCCCGCCCCCCCCTATCTCTACTCCGCTCCAGGAACACCTTTCTCACCCTCGGAGTCCCTCGCGCCCACACAAACCTCATTAATCTAGGACAAAGGTTTGGCACAACATCGTGGGCCGAAGGGCCTGTTCTGTGCTGTATTTTTCTATGTTCTATGCACTCCTGTTAACCCGCCTGAAAAAAGCCTTCGGGATAAACACGGGGAGGCACTGGAACAGGAACAAAAACCTTGGGAGCACCGTCATTTTAATTGACTGCACCCTACCCGACAAGGACAGCGGCAACGCCTCCTCCATTTGCTCCACCAGCCTTGTAAAATTAAGCCTATGCAGGACCCCCCCAGCTCCTGGCCACCTGGACTCCCAGATACCTGAAGCTCCTCTCCAGCTTTTTTAGTGGGGGCTCGCCAATCCCCCTCTCCTGGTCCCCTGGATGAACTACGAATAGCTCGCTCTTCCCCATGTTGAGCTTGTACCCCGAAAAGTCCCCGAATTCCCGAAGAATCCTCATTACCTCCGGCATTCGTCCCACCGGGTCTGCCACATTCAGCAGCAGGTCGTCCGCATAAAGTGACACCCTATGCTCCTCCCCACCACGCACCAACCCCCTCCAGTTCCTTGACTCCCTCAGTGCCATAGCCAGGGGTTCAATCGCCAGTGCGAAGAGCAGGGGGGATAAGGGACACCCCTGTCTCGTCCCTCGGTGCAACCGAAAGTACTCGGACCTCCTCCTGTTTGTGGCCACACTCGCCATCGGGACCTCGTACAACAGCCTAACCCACCTGACAAACCCCTCCCCAAACCCGAACCTCCTCAGCACCTCCCACAGGTACCCCCACTCTACCCTATCGAAGGCTTTCTCAGCGTTCATCGCCACCACTATCTCCGCCTCCCCCTCCCTCGCCGGCATCATGATAACGTTCAAAAGCCTCCGCACATTCGCGTTCAACTGCCTCCCCTTCACAAACCCCGTCTGGTCTTCATGGATGATCTGCAGCACACAATCCTCGTGGCTTGAAGGATTTAAACATGACGATAAGAATTTTCAAACAGGAAGCCAGGAGCCAATGCGTGTCAGTACAGATAGCAGTGATGTACAAGAAGGACTTTGTGCAGTGTGTATTCAGTAACCTCATGCATGAGCTGAAGTTGGATGATTGACCAGAAAAAAAACATTGAGTCTGATAACTGTGGACCAGGGATTTTGTGACAGAGGGGCTGAGGCAGGGGTGGAGACAGATGATGTCACAGTAAACAATCTGTAGGATAGAAACCAACTGAGGCCGGAAGCTCACCGCAGGAAAGAATAGGTTCTGAACAGACTTTTGTTCCTGTGAATTATTTAGGGATTTTGTAGTTACCCACAATTTACAATAAAATTGTACTGTTTTCTCCAGAGTTTCCAAGGTGATTTATTGCAGTATATTTACCGAAGGGAAATGAAACCAATCTGAAAATTTCCATTTGCATGCTTTCGCATTTTGTTGGCAACTCCAAAGTAATTTTGTTTTAAATTATGAACAAATAATGCTATACTTTCATTTTTCAAACAGGATGTCAGTACTTTTTGATATTTTGACAGCTGGGTGAAATTAGTTCACCATCTTAAACAAAATTATCTAATTTAATGCATGAAGTTTAATTGCCTGTAGAACTACAAATAAAATGCTCATCTCTTGTAAATGTTTGTAAATCAAAAAAGAATGCATTTTATTAGCCATTAAATGATTAAAGGAATGTCTCTCATAGGGCTTGTGGAGTATGAGCTCACCCCACTGAGTGGCGGAGGCCCAACAGCGGTGTTCGTTAATTCCCCGAGATAAAAGCCGGCCCAGGAAGGAGCCGGCATCTCAGGATGGGCCCGGCCAGGACTTGGACTGTTGCTTAGTTGCTGAATTTCCTGGCTATTGGTAGAAAATAAATGAGTTTTGACTCACTTTTTGGGGACTCCTCATTGACTATAATAATACCCCTCTCATTAACAGTGTGCACCAATTATGCTTTTCTTCCTTGACATTTTGTTTCACATTTAAGTAAAATGAAAATGCATTCATTTATAAATCAATTCAATTATTGCACTCACACCAAAGTCAAGAAGGTAGTGCGTTTAAACCCCACAGCAGGGTCTGAACATAATCCAGGTTGACAATTCATTGCGGTGCTGTGGAGTGCTGCATTGTTGCCACTGCAAGTCTTAGTTTTGTCAAATTTGAAAATGAGCACAAACACTTATGTAAGATAGCAACAGGCCCCAACACATTCTTCGGTCACCCCACCCAATACTGCCCTCAATTCCAGTATAATTCCTGTACCATTGCCCATTGTTTCCTATTCTTCAACTATTTCTTATGCATCCCCAAGATTTTCAATTTCACAACATGCCTCCTTAAAATATATTTTATCCAATGCACACATTACATTTCTGTTTATAAGAACGTTAACAGTTATAAAATTAAGCATTTTTCTCTCATTGCATTCGATCAAACAATGCTCTTCAGTTTAGTGAAAGCAAATTACTGCGGATGCTGGAATCTGAAACCAATAAGGAAATGCTGGAAGAAAATCACAGCAGGTCTGGCATCATCTGTAGGGAGAGAAAAAAGCGAGCGTTTTGAGTCCAGATGACCCTTTGTCAAAGCTTCCTCAAAGAACTCTGATAAATTAGTTAAATACGATTTCCCTTTCACAAAACCACATTGACACTGCCAGATCCCGTGGTATATGTTAGGCTAACTAGCCTATAGCCTTCTGCTTTCTGTCTTCCCCTTTCCTGAACTGAGGTGGTACATTAGCGATTTTCCAAACCGGAAGTATCTTTCCTGATTCTAGGGAATATTGGAAGATATCAACCAATGACCCTATACTTTGGAGCAAATCTGCTAACTGCCGAAACAGCCACACTGGTCCACATTAGCATTCTTTGAATTCAGAAATGCAATAGCAATACCATTCCACACTTGCAGGTCTAGAAATGTGGGGAAAAAGGAAGAAACACAGGCACAAAGGTAGCTCAGTAAAGCTAAAATACCAAGTGATTTGCTGTATGCTACCACTGAAGCAGCAATGCAGAAAACGTATACTGAAATCTGCTTTGACAAAGGGTCACCTGGACTCGGAACGTTAGCTCTTTTCTCTCCCTACAGATGCTGCCAGACCTGCCGAGATTGTCCAGCATTTTCTTTTTCTCTTCAGTGGAGTGTTCCCTGGGTAGGGTGGTCTCCAGCAGCTATCAAGTTAAAATGACACAACGTTAAAAACCCATGTAACCTAACAAAAAAAATCAAGATGTGGAGATGCCGGCGTTGGACCGAGGTGAGCACAGTACGAAGTCTTACAACACCAGGGTAAAGTCCAACAGGTTTGTTTCGATGTCACTAGCTTTCGGAGCGCTGCTCCTTCCTCAGGTGAATGAGGAGGTCTGTTCCAGAAACACATATATAGACAAATTCAAAGATGCCAAACAATGCTAGGAATGCGAGCATTAGCAGGTGATTAAATCTTTACAGATCCAGAGATGGGGTAACCCCAGGTTAAAGAGGTGTGAATTGTACCAAGCCAGGACAGTTGGTAGGATTTCGCAGGCCAGATGGTGGGGGATGAATGTAATGCGACATGAATCCCAGGTCCCGGTTGAGGCCGCACTCATGTGTGCGGAACTTGGCTATAAGTTTCTGCTCGGCGATTCTGCGTTGTCGCGGGTCCTGAAGGCCGCCTTGGAGCACGCTTACCCGGAGATCAGAGGCTGAATGCCCTTGACTGCTGAAGTGTTCCTCGACTGGAAGGGAACATTCCTGCCTGGTGATTGTTGCGCGATGTCCGTTCATTCGTTGTCGCAGCGTCTGCATGGTCTCGCCAATGTACCACGCTTTGGGACATCCTTTCCTGCAGCGTATGAGGTAGACAACGTTGGCCGAGTCGCACGAGTATGTACCGCGTACCTGGTGGGTGGTGTTCTCACGTGTAATAGTGGTATCCATGTCGATGATCTGGCACGTCTTGCAGAGATTGCCATGACAGGGTTGTGTGGTGTCGTGGTCACTGTTCTGAAAAAAAATCAAGCCCTTGCACCTTATGCAGATTATTTAATGCAACTATTCAAGTGATGGGTACGTGGAAAAGAGTTTTTGACAGGCAGTACTTTTGAAATGTAGGCCAACCGTGACTAATATTGGTTGCAAAACTATAGAGAATGCTTAAAGGAATGTCAGGCAAAGCTAATAGTTTATATCAATATCCTGCCTTGTACTTCACCAGTCTTCAACTTGTGTATACATCATTGGCACAAATCTTCGACAGCAGTTGCACTCCTGAACTGCGGGATTCAAGTCTTAGACCACGAAAATAGGATGTTTCAAGAGGGGAAAACAGCTAACTGCCAGAACAATATAATTTAGATGCAGGAACAAAAAACAACCAATTTCTGATCTGTCGTCAAACTCTTCTAATAACTTTTTTTTTTACTGAACACATACATCATCCAGGATAACCCCAACCGTACATACACATTCCAGCTAAACCCAACGCAAGCTGGAGGATCAGCACCTCAAAGTCTTCTGAACTTTGTTGAGTTTAACAACTTGAGACCATGAACTCTGTCCTCCATTTTGATTTTGATTTTACCCCAAGTGCCAGTCTGCATTTTATTCTCATGTTTTTGCTTTCAGACAATGTTGACCCTTTTACTGCTGTTAACACATTGTGCTATTACTCTGCTTTCAGGCAGTACTGCCCTTTATTCTTCTATTAACATCTACTTTGGGGAAATACGTAACTTTTTAGTATTATTACCATTCTTTGCTTTTATTTCAATGCATGATTTGTCACCAGTCCAATTCAGTTTTCATACCAGTGTTAAACTGACAGTAGTGAAATATTTAGGTTCCTGATGAGAGAAATTAACAGAAAATTCACATTAGCCTAATGCAATTTGATCTGAGGAGAAAGTTTCTGCCTTGAGTACGAAGAGCAGTAGGAGGCCATTCAGACCATCGAGCCATTTGATATGATCTGATTGTGGCCTCAAATTAATTTTTCTCATAACTTCAGACTCTCTTGTCGATCACAAATCTAACTCAGCCTTGAATATATTCAATGACCTCGCCTCCAAAGCTCTCTGAAGAAGAGAATTCCACAGACAAATGACTCAAGAGTGAAAAACCTCATCTCAATCTTAAATGGGAGAAGACTCTCTGTCTGCTGATTCTAGACTCACCTACAGGGGGAAACATCCTCTCAATATTCACCCTGTCAAGTCCCATCAGGATATTAAATGTTTCAATAAGATCATGGGTGGGCTGAATTCTCCACCGTCGGGATTCTCTGTTTTGACTGGGGTTTCCCGATGGCGTGGGGCTACCCGACAATGGGAAACCCCTTTGACCAGCCAGCGAAATTGAGAATCCCGCCGGCGTGCTGAACCAGAAATCCGGTGCGGCGGGATGGAGAATCCCACCCCATGTCTTAGTTTACTAAACTCCAATGAGTATAGGCCAACCTGCTGAAACTTTGCTCACAAGAAACGCTTTCATTCCAGGTATCAGTGAGTAAATCTTCTCTGAATTGCTTCTAATGTAATTATATCCTTTCATAAGGAGAACAAAACTTCACACATTCTCCATATCGAACACCCTGTACAGATGCAGCAAGGCTTTCCTAGTTTTGTACTCGATCCCCTTGCAATAAATACCAATACTCTATTTGTTTTCCTTATCATTTGATTACCTACATACTAACTTTTTGTGAATCGTGTACCAATTCATCATTGGGTGGCACGATGGTTAGCACTGATGTCTACAGCGCTGAGGACCCGGGTTCGATCACGGCCCTGGATTACTGTGTGGAGCTTGCACATTCTCCCCGTGTCTGCGTGGTTCTCAACTTCACAACCCAAAGATGTGCAAGTTAGGTGGATTGGCTAATCTAAATTGCCCTTTAACGGGAAAAAAATAATTTGTTAATCTAAATGTATTTTAAAAAGGAAACAAAAGTAGCAATTTATCCAGATCCCTCTGTACCATGGCGTTCTGAGGTTTCTCCATTCAAATAATATACTGCTTTTCTATTCTTGCGACCAAAGTAGATAAATTCACATTCTCCACATAATATATACTCCATCTGCCCAACAACTGTCCACTCATTTAAACTAAATAATTTCCTTTCTAGATTTACTGACTTGGCTTTGTACCATCAGCAAATTTAGCTACCATACAATGTCATTGATATACATTGCAAACAGCTGAGGTTCCAGCACAGATCCATGTGGCACTAGTAACAGCTTCTCAAACCAAAAAAGATTCATTTATCCCTACTCTCTGCTTTTAGTTGGTTAATCAATCCTTTATCCATGCTAATGTTACCCCCTACACCATGCACTCTTATTTTCTGAAGTACCCTTTGATGTAGCACCTTGTCAAATGTCTTTTGGAAATCCAAGTACACCTCATCTTTTTTTTTATTCGTTCACGGGATATGGGCGTCGCTGGGTGGGGCAGCATTTATTGACCATTCCTGAGAGCATTTTAAGAGTCGACCACAATCACATGTAGCCAGACCAGATAAGGACGACAAATTTCCTTCCCTAAAGGGCATTAGTGAAGCAGATGGGTTTTATGACAATCGGCAATTGTTTCATGGTCACCTTTGGACTTTTAAGTCCAGATTTTTTATTGAATTTAAATTTCATCATCTGCCATGGCAGGATTCAAACCCGGGTCCCCAGAGCATGACTCTGGGTATCTGGATTACTAGTCCAGTGACAATACCACTATGCCACTGCCTCTCCATCTGTGGTCCCACTTTATCCACCTTGCTTGTTGCTTCCTCAAAGAACTCTGATAAATTAGTTCAATACGATTTCCCTTTCACAAGGCCGCATTGACTCTGCCAGATCCCGTGTGATGGATCTCTGTGGATATCCGTTATCCCATCTTAATTCCCAAATGACAGAGGTCAAGTCTGTGTTTTTTGGCAAAGTTCAATTGAACTTTATTTGTCAGCTTGTGCCACTGGTAAACTTTATTTGTCAATACAAGATTAGGTCAGATTGATAGTCTTTAGCGAATACAGTAGTTGAGTTTTCATTCAATTACAAATCGTGGCAATTCTTCAAATCATATACACGGTATAAAATGACTGAGTGATTTAAACAAAAGAAAGATGGCGATTTTAGCAAAAGCAAGCAAAGAAAATAGGTTTCAGAAAGAGATAGATTGATTCCGGAATGCATTTTTCCAGCCCGACAAGTGATTCTTAAGGAGATTAACTTAAATTCTCAGCTTCTTTACAGCTGTGACTGGCTTTAACTAATTTATAATTCACTCAATTCGGCCAAACTGTCTGTCAATTTAAGAGAGATATGTATTTAAATATATTGGTACAAACCTTCCCATACCATTGCTTGCATTTTCCAAATTATCGACACCTGCATCTTAATATTAATTATAAACAACACAGCCTTCAGGGCATTATGACCATAGACTGTGTATTACCATGGAAACAGGACTGTCCAGGCTGGGAAGACAGTAACATATAATAGGGTCTTTTTGCTAGTTGGCGTCACTGACCTTGCTTGTCTCAAGCAATTTGCAAATGTTAAAGTCTAGTTTTAATGAAAGAAAACTAAAGTGTATAATCTGGATTAACCCTTAATGTGTCTCCAGCTATTGTCGCACTCAAATAATGCTTAATAGGCCTTTAATCTCTATCATCTATAGCTAACGAGAAAACCAATTTCTATCACTGTGGTAGATGTTAGGTTAACTAGCCTATAGTCTTCTGCTTTCTGTCTCCCCCTTTCCTGAACTGAGGTGGTACAATAGCGATTTTCCAAACCGGAAGTATCTTTCCTGATTCTAGGGAATATTGGAAGATATCAACCAGTGACCCTACACTTTGGAACAAATCTGCTGCTAACTGCAAAAACAGCCACCACTGGTCCACATTAGCATTCTTTGAATTCAGAAATGCAAACCATTCCACACTTGCAGGTCTAGAAACGTGGGGAAAAAGGAAGAAACACAGGCACAAAGGTAGCTCAGTAAAGCTAAAATACCAAGTGATTTGCTGTATGCTACCACTGAAGCAGCAATGCAGAAAACGCATACTGGAATCTGTATTAATGAATAAAACTGTATTAATGAATAAAAGACAGTGGGCTAAACAGCTAGCTTGTAAAGGAGAACAAGGCCAGCAGCGCTGGTTCAATTCCCGTACCAGCCTCCCCGAACAGGCGCGGGAATGTGGCGACTAGGAGCTTTTCACAGTAACGTCATTTGTGACAATAAGCGATTTTCATTTCATTTCAACATCTTGAAGATAGATGACTTAATCCAAACAAAGAAAGAACTACAGTATTTCAAATGGACTCATTCAGCCCTCTGACTAAACGGATATATACAATGTCTTGACTTTACCTCTGCTGGAGCTGTTCTTTATTCAAAATCTGGGCCATTGCTCTATAAGGTCGTGGGACAGATAAAACAGGAGAATTTCCTAATCTCCCCTGAAAGCTCATTATTAAACTCAATGTTATCAAGCAAACTCCAGCATTCCTGATTGGCAGCTATTCAAAATGCTTGTCATTTCACAGGCGACAGGCGAGGCCAATAACAATGCACAACATCTATCTACCTATTTTACAGCTAAATTTGAGTATTTTTAGTCAGCTATCTGCAACATGTATTTCAATGCCTTTTAGCACAGTTTGAAGCCCAAGGACTCCCACTGTTTTCAATATGCAATCAGTACAATTTGTAATGTCACTATCACTGGCAGGTCGGGTACAGCCGATTAAAATAAATGTGTTGCCACGATTGAAGAATAAAAATATATTTCTTTAAAAAGCAGCTGTTAGTGGGAATAAGGGAAATGGACAGCTGCTTAAGGCCTACAGTAGAAAAGTGAAAATACTCCTCCATTTAAAGCAGATAAATGTTACATTGATAAGGATCTTTAATTTCAAGTTGCATAACTGCTTACTCATTGTGACTGTTACAAGAATCAACACTGCAGCACAGGTTTAGTTGCAAATGATTAGATATTGTACAAATAAGTAAATAACTGGAGATAACCACCAGGGCGAGCATGGTTTGGTGCAGAGTAGGATACAAGCAGTAGAGTTTTGGGTGACCGGATTTCAAAGACGATGGAAGTTCAGCCAAGAAAGCACTTAAAAGGTTAAGTCTGAAATGAGAAGATGGATTAAGGCCTTTTTTTGCAGATAGATTGAGGCAGGTACAGATGTGGGCAATATTACAGAAGTAGTAGTTGGGCCTAAAAGGGTTGGAAGTGAGCACATGGTGGAGTAGCATGCTGACGTTGTAAACCTCAGACAGTGGCTTAGGTGGAGCCTGGAATCACTGACTAGGATGTGAAAACTGCGGCCAATGGCTTCAGCTTTCCCAATGTTTAACTGAAGAAAATTGCACTTCATCCAAGACAGCAAAATGACAACACAGAGATTAGTGAAGATAAGGAAGAGACTGGTGTCACTGCACATGTGAAAGCTAACGGCATGCCCATCCTAGAGTTACTCTGGCTCACAAATTTTCTTTTCTGCCATTGGAATATATATATAGACTTCAATGTTCATATTGCTGCACAAAAATAATAAGAATTGGAACTACTATAATTTGGACTATTTTATGAAGATATTTTGTATTTCTGAGGATGCAGACTAAGTATTTACTTCTTCAGCCTACGAACAAATTGTTTAAAAACATGTTATTGCCCTAACTAAACGACTGCTCCTTGCTTTGAGGTATTTTCACAGAGGACTTCATTAAGTGTGTTGTAAAAATGGAAGATGAACCAGTCTGCATCCAGTGGCTGCTGAAGTTATGTGGTAAATTACCTGGATGTGCTCTCCTTTGTAGAAACAGTGCCCAAGGCAGTAATATGCAGGAGTGAGAGATTCAATAAAATGATTTCTAAAAAAAAAAATCAATAACCAAACATTTGTCCACTAATGGAGAATGGCACTGGTGATTGGCAGGTAGCAAAAGGATGCAACATTGAAGAAAACAGGAGGAACTCTAGACATTTGTCTGGTATAACGTTCTGTTTAGTCATAAAACTGCAATATTTGGAAATGCCAATATTTATCATGACTTGTGAACAAGCAGACAGTTTAAAAGCTGCAAAAGAAACTGCCACAACTTGGTATTCATTCCAAACACACTCAAAAATTGAGAGGATTTGAAAGACGTTCTATACATTCAAAGACTCTAGTAAGAACACGGTTGGTGCTAAGGGATTTTTATTTTTTCTAGTAAGAACATGGCTGGTGCCAAGAGGTTTTTATTTTTTTCAATACAATAACGCAATGTTTGCATTTATTTTGTTTATTTTCTTGTCCTGAATAAGGTTAATTGGAAACATGATAAAAAAACGCATTTCTGGATGTTTCAGTGCTAGTGCTAAATCTGCATCCACAGAAATACAAAATATCTTCATAAAATAGTGCAAATTATAGTAGTTCCAATTCTTAGTGCTCATGAAACTAAATGTTAACTTCGTACAGGAGAAGATTTACTTTTGGTAACCCTCCTTACAAACAGTACCAAGTATCGTATCCTTTTAGAATAAGGAGAGAAAATGTTGGACAGTCAGCAGGAGGAGAAAGAAATAGCTGGGAAAGAGTAATGAGATAGTTCAAGAGAAGAGTAATAAGGGCTTTCAAACAGAAACTCAGGTAGCTGTAATGAACAGAGGTCTCGTGACAGGAAGGCTAGCCACCTATGGCAAAATACAGGGAGTTGATAACCAGGGGTAACTTGGTATCAAAGGAAAGAGTGGCTTGAAATCACTGAGGTATACAGCACAAAGGGAAGAACATACACAAGTATTGATCCTCCTGCTTCTATTTTCTATGTATGTCTCTATGTAAACCTGACTATGGCGATTTTCTCTTTGGAGCATGGAGAGATAGAGTCATAGAGGTTGACAGCATGGAAACAGGCCCTTTGACCCAATTTGTCCATGCCGCCCAGTTTTTACCACTAAGCTAGTCCTAATTACCTGCATTTGGCCATATCCCTCTATACCCATCTTATCCATAAAACTGTTTAAATGCTTTTTAAAAGACAAAATTGTACCCACCTCCACTACTTCCTCTAGCAGCTCTCCACCCTGTGTGTGAACGAATTGCCCCACTGGACCCTTTTGTATCTCTCCCCTCTCACCTTAAACCTATGCCCTCTAGTTTTAGATCCCCTGCCTTTGGGAAAAGATGTTGACTCTCGACTTTATCGATGCCTCTCATTATTTTATAGACCTCTACAATGTCACTCCTAAGCCTCCTCTGCTCCAGGGAAAAAAGTCCCAGCATATCCTTATAACTCAAACCATCAAGCCCCGGTAGCATCCTAATAAATCTTTTCTGCACTCTTTCTAGTTTAACAATATCCTTTCTATAATACGGTGACCCGAATTGTACACATTATTCCATGTGTGGCCTTACTAAGGTCTTGTACAATTTCAACAAGACATCCAAACTCCTGTATTCAATATTCTGACCAATAAACCAAGCATGCCGAATGCCTTCTTCACCACCCTGTCCACTGTGACCCCACTTTCAAGGAGCTGTGAACCTGCACACTTTCAAGGAGCTATGAACCTGTACTCCTGGATCTCTTTGTTCTATAACTCTCCCCAACATCCTACCATTAACTGAATAAGTCCCAAGGGCAGCACGGTGGTGCAGTGGGTTAGTACTGCGGCCTCACGGTGCTGAGGTCCCAGGTTCGATCACGGTTCTGGGTCACTGTCCGTCTAGAGTTTGCACATTCTCCCCATGTTTGCGTGGGTTTCGCCCCCACAACCCAAACATCTGCAAGCTAGGTGGATTGGCCACGCTAAATTGCCCCTTAATTGGAAAAAATAAATTGGGGACTCTAAATTTAAAAAATAACTGAGTAAGTCCTGCCCTGATTCAATCTACCGAAATGCACCACCTCATATTTATCCAAATTAAACTCCATCTGCCATTCGTCGTCTCACTGGCCCAATTGATCAAGATCCCGTTGTAATCCTAGATAACCTTCTTCAATTACAACAATCTGCAAACTGACTAACCGTGCCTCCTAAATTCTCATCAAATCATTAATATAAATAACAAATAACAGTGGACCCAGCACTGATCCCTGAGGCACACCACTGGTCACAGGCTTCCAGTTTGAAAAACAACCCTCTACAACTACCTTTTTTGTCTTCTGTCAACAAGCCAATTTTGTATCCAATTGGCTACCTCACCCTGGATCCCGTGAGATTTAACCTTATGCAACAACCTACCATACGGTACCTTGTCAAAGGCCTTGCTGAAGTCCATGCAGACAACATCGACTGCACTGCCCTCATCTACCTTCATGGTTACCCCTTTAAAAAATACAATCAAATGCATGAGACATGATTTTCCACTTTCAAAGCCACGCTAACTGTCCCAAATCAGTCCTTGCCTGTCTAAATGCCTGTAGACCCAGTCTCTCAGAATACCTTTTAACAAATTACCCACACACACATTAGGCTCACCTGTCTGTAATTCCCAGGCTTTTCCCTGCGGCCCTTCTTAAACAAAGGCACATTTGCTACCCTCCAATCTTCAGGCACCTCACTTCAATTATCTCTGCTAGGGGACCTGCAATTCCCTCCTGAGCCTCCCACACGTCCTGGGACACATTTCATCAGGTCCCGGAGATTTATCTACCTTGATGTGCTTTAAGACTTCCAGCACCTCCTTCTCTGTAATATATACATGCCTCAAGACATCAGTATTTATTTCACCAAGTTCCCCAACATCCATGTCTTTCCCAACAGTAAATATCGCTGACAAATATTAATTTAGGATCTCACCCATCTCTTGTGGACCCGCACATAAATGACTTGTAGATCCTTAAGAGGCCTTACTCTCTCCATAGTTACTCTTTTGCCCTTTATGTATTTGTAGCAGCTCTTTGGAGTCTCCTTTGCCTTATCTGCCAAAGCAATCTCATGTCCCCTTTTTGCCCTCCTAATTTCTCTCTTAACTCTATTCCGACAGCCTCTATACTCTTCAAGGAATCAATTTGATCCCAGCTGCCTATGTTATAGGACAGCTTAGTGGGGGTGGGGACTATGTATATTTATGAAGGCTTATGAAGGCATTCTACTGATTAGAAGTTTTTAGATGGATGAGGTTGGCTAAGGGAGAAATCGAAAGAAGTCAAGAATTGAGTATTTCAACTGGATTAACTTGGGCCTTGGAAGTGGCAGGAGAGATGTGAATAAAAAATATTAAGAGTAGTAGTATTTTTGGTTATGGAACACATGCAAGAGGGGTAAGGAAAAAAGTTCAATGAAGATATTCCATAACAGTACTTCTTCCTCATCCTTCTTGTATGTGCACTATATAACCAGAGATAAATGACTCTGCTTAGTCCCTCCCCAAGTGTACTTAACCTTCATGATGTTGCCTCTGCCAGGTGTAGTGGGAGAGGCATGTGTATGGAGGATTATCAGTTAAGTTTCCAAACGGCAGAATGAAAGTTGGGCACCAAACACAACTAGATCCATATGTAAGTCTGGTGAATTGCTGAACTGTAACTTGAGTATCTTAAAGCTAGCTTCAATTTCATGTTTGTAATGTTACTGTAAAGTAGTTTATCTAATTTCAGTTGAATATGTGAAATGAGCCACAAAATGAAACTAAAAGCACCATTTTGAGCATAAAGGAATTGAACATAACAGTATGGATGTAATGCATCAGTTTTACAGGGCATTAGCAAAACCGCATCTCGAATACTGTGTGGCGTTTTTTTCTGAATTCCCCCTCCGTATACCTAAACAGGCGCCGGAATGTGGCGATTAGGGGCTTTTCACAGTAACTTCATTGCAGTGTTAATGTAAGCCTACTCGTGACAATAATAGATTATTTATTTATTATTTTAGGATGTGACAATATGTGTATTGTAAGAATAATAAAGGATGTAAATGCATTGGAGGCGGTTCAGAGGAGGTTTACTTGATTGATACCTGGAATGAGCAGGTTGCCTTATAAGGACAGGCTAGGCTGATTACCACTGGAGATTAGAAGAGTGAGGGGTGACTTGATAAGGTCCTGAATGCTCTTGACAAGGTGGACATGAAAAGAATGTATCCACTTGAGGGTGAATCCAAAACGGTTTTAAAATTAGGGGTCATCCCAATAATATGGGGGGGGGGGGGGGGTCACCCTATAATGTTTATACGGCAGAGATGAGGAGAATTCTTTTCTCTCAGATTTGAGAGACTTTGGAACTCTGCGTCAGAAGGTAGTGGAAGTGGTGCAAAAGAATATTTTTAAAGGCAGCCATGGATAGATTATTGCTAGGGAAGGGAATCAAAGGTTATCAGGGGATAGGAATGTGAAACTCGAAACACAAACCGATCAGACATGATCTTAATGAATGGTGGAGCTGGTTTGAGGAGCAGAATGACCTTCTGCTCCTATTTTACATATTCGTATTCCGGTTACATTTGACGACTGCAGGATACATCTGCAGCACATGAGTCACATGTTGTGCCTAACCTCAATAAAATGTATATCAGCTGCACAAGTAGAGGTAAGTGAAACAGTATGTCAGTTTCATGTATTTTAATGCAGTTTAAAGCAATCACATCAAGGCAATCACAAAAATGAAAAGCCGCTGACTTTTGTTATTTGTGGGAGTACTTAGCAAAAAAATATTTATTCTAACAGGATATAATAGATTTTACGTTTAAAAAACTAATCGTGAAACCCAACCAAGAGAAACATGAACATTTGAGAGCAAAATATTCCCCAACTGTATCAATAGCATTGATTAGTATTTTAACTCACCACAGCATGTATCTATAGGAAAAGGGGAACTAGTGCACAATCTGGTGCTGTCTTCCTCCCCTGGTAATCTGATATCAGGAAAAGTTGACAGGACTGGGACGTCCTTTGTTGATCAAACCTTAAACAAAAGACATCCTTCTCCCAAAAGAAAGCTCCAGCCCACATTCCTGTCAGCACCTGAGGTTAATTGATGGAGAGGGAGGAGCTTGCCATGTGTGCAGTGAATGGGAGGGGCACAGACTACAGATGCATTTGATATTTAAGATGCTGCGCCTGGGCTGTTTTTAAGACTGCTTACATTTTTCTGAAAAGGACACTGCGGGAATTCTTCAACTTAGCAAGTCTCCATATTCAGTGGATGAAGTGTGCAAGAGGAATATATTTCAACAACATCCTTCTAACTATTCTGAACTTCTAAAAATAACTTTAAAATATTCTGACAAAGTAGCTGATAGATTACTAGTTCAGTTAAGGTTTCAGAAAAGTAATCCAAAGTGGGAAGTGTTTCGAACACAAAGATAGTAGTTTTGTAGATTTATTAATTTGAAAAGATGCCAGTCAAGATTTTCCTCTGGCTTCTTTCACTCATTTTGCTGCTCTGCAATGTTCCTCCGGGTTGCAGCAGGGTTCAGAAAACACCTCGGAGAAGGGGAATTGCTGGAGGAGTGAACATTCTGAAGCTCATCACCTGCTGTGATGATCTGAAAGAGCTGAAGATCCAGGTGGCCAACCTGACCAGCATTCTTACTGAGCTCAGTGGGAAACAGGAGACCGACTGGATAAACGTTGTCATGCAGATGATGGAAGTGGAAAATGGCTATCGGCAGATTGAATCTCGCATTACAGAAGCTGAAGGAAAATACTCTGAAGTGAACAATCGGATAGATATTATTCAGCTTCAGGCAGCTCAAACAGTTACACAGATATCAACAGGTAAGGGAGGGATTGAAAGGAAGATGTGATTAAATGTATTTGCACAACATTAGGGATTGTGTGCATAAACAGAGGCAATCAATAGCATTTAAATGCAAGTTTTAAAAGGTGGTTTGACATTTGCAGAAGTATTAAAAAACATTCAGTTTGAAAACAATTACTTGTATTTCTTTTCAGCTAAAATTAAGCAGAAAGATAAACCTTCACATTACTATTTCAGTATTATGATGAAACAGTTAACATTAATCAGTGACGAACAACAACGTGCATTTGTAGATCCCCTCTAACACAGTAAAGCATTGCATGGGACTTCACAGGAGCATTATCTAACAAAGTTTGACAAGTGAAAGCCAAATTTCCACTTAATAAAACACAGCTGTATAAACTGCTCCGGGTATTCCCAATTTTCTTGAGCGAGATCCCACTGAAACTCATAAATAATTTGGAAAACTCTCAATTATGTGGAAAATGGTTGAAAAAGAATAAATCAGGCATCATAGTTGAACTGAAAATCACAATCATCCTTCTCCAAAAAATGTAAGTGCCTCTGAACCCACTTACCCCAATTAAGTTTGGCAAAACGTTTAAAATGTTTCTGTTGATATTAAGGCCACTTTCATTTTCATTTTCTCTTTTACTTTTCATTACTCGATTATCAGACTCCATTTAATGACATTTTCTTTCTACAAAGACCTACTAAACAAGGCTAAGGAATATATATTTTAATGAATTTTCTAACTTGTTGAAAATGCTGATTTTGTTTCATATACTAACCTATTGTTTCTTCAAACATATTGTTTATGAAATCACAACATATTTAAGCAAATGGTGCATTAAGTGGAACTATTAAAAGCAACTGTAGAACTACAGCAATAGGTTGATTAAATTGATTATACCCAAGT
This sequence comes from Scyliorhinus torazame, assembly GCF_047496885.1. Taxonomy (NCBI): domain Eukaryota; kingdom Metazoa; phylum Chordata; class Chondrichthyes; order Carcharhiniformes; family Scyliorhinidae; genus Scyliorhinus; species Scyliorhinus torazame. The sequence goes on along the minus strand of NC_092722.1, from coordinate 49,943,286 downwards.
TCTATTATGTTCAAACTACAGTCTGTTTCAGCACAAAATATCTATGCCAATCTAAACAGACAGCAACATTTCAGAAATCTCAAAAAAATGTTATCACATAATGCACTTGAAAGCTGCAATAATCACATTTGTTTTGATTTCAAAATTACAAGATTTTTCTGATCAACTGCAATAGTGGGGACACAAAGGGACGACCAACATTTAAGTTTGTTCTTTTAATCTTTTATTAGTGCTGTATTTTTACAGGATAAACAGTCTCCTCATATGAAGAAATAACAAAATTTTTAATCACATTTTAATGTCATGACTGAATTTATGTGGACTTTCAATTTAAAGTTGCACAGCAAGCCTTGCCCCACCTCTGCTATATTTGTAAAGTAGAGGCGGGGGGCTGGGAGGAAGTGGTAAGATATGATCGTAGTGTGTTTAACAAAATAAATAACGTAACTGGTGAATCAAGATTGTATTGAAGTTAATGGTCAAGATCTATCTTTTCCATTCATTCACTAGGGATTCTTCTAAGGTAGAATATATTCTCAAGGTTTTGAGAGGTCATTGTGAAACTACAAATTATTGTGAATTTCAACTCCACCGAGGAGAGGTGTTCTCTCTACTTCCAGTCTCAAAATAGAAATCATGCCTGCCAGTTCTTGTCTGTACAGCTGCAGTTTTAACAGATCACTTGCAGCTCACATTTGCATCACGTAGCTGGAGTCCACGGAAAGAACTCTCACATTCCATTCAGAGAGCCTGAGTGCGTGTTTCACATGATTCTATCAGACACCTAGTCAAATCAGCCAAGAAACCTCAGCAGTCTTAAATTCTCACCTGCTGGTGAAGCAGACCACATGGCATACCTTTGCTATTCAGTCATAATCAGAAACCATGGATGAGAGGGTCCCATTTCCCACATTTCCTAAACTCAACAGCAGTGAGAAAGAGAATCAAGTGAGGTACTCTAGTTATTGGATTTTTGTTCAGATTTTGAAAAAACAAATCCAGTGACTACCTCCCCCTTTTACATTCTACGGTGTGAGTCCATTTTCTATTGATACACTAGACTCTGCTGTGAAATACGGAGGCCCAGAGTTCAAGAATCTTCCCTATCGATTCTGTCCACTGAAAGCGATGACCTTAACCCAACAGCATTTATAGATCCACATTTTCACAAGTTTTCACAACCTGTTTCTTTAAAGTGCTAGGTTGTTTACACTTCGGGCTACCACGGTTGAAAATCCAATTGTCTCATTGACTGCAATAAATTAGTATGAAACTATCAGCTTGGGTCAATAATCGTGCTCTTGCCTCAGTCAGAAAGTTGCAGATCCAAACCCAACTCCAAGACTAGGCTGACACATTCATGCATTACCGCATAATTGCTGCACTGTCATGGGTGTCATTTATCAAGTGAGATGTTAAAGCAAGTTTCCATCCATCTGTTCAGGCGGATGCAAAAGATCCCACAGCACTCCTTCCAAAGCAGAAAGTTTGTTTAATGTACTGGCCAACATTTTCCCTCAACCAATATCACCAAAATTAATTAATAGTCATTCATGCCATTGTTGCACATGGTACTTTGCTGTATGGGAAATGACACATGTGTTTCTCTTAAATAAGTCGTTGAATTACAAAAGTAATTGCAAAAGTAACATCAAATTCAATCTTAAAATCATTTAATCAATCTAACACAATCTTACTTTGTCAAAGCTACTTAGCCATTTGGCAAATTCTGTTTTAAATTAGGACAATATTGCTCTGCATCGGTGTTATTTTCAACCAGCACTGGGCTGCAATAATTTAGGCAAAATGTATGGAAAACAGACTTGATATCTTGGGCTTTTTTCTGGTTGTTCTGAAGCTGCATTTAGACACAGAATGCCACACTGAGCAAATCAGTTTGTCATTTCTCAAATATAAAATATCCTTCCCTATAGTAAAGATATCCTTGGGGAGGAAGGTGCCCCTACTGTATAATAATAATCGTTATTGTCACAAATTACTGTAAAAATCCCCTAGTCGCCACACTCCGGTGCCTGTTCGGGTATACTGCAGGAGAATTCAGAATGTCCAATTTACCTAACAACCATGTCTTTTGGGACTTGTGGAAGGAAACCGGAGCACCCAGAGGAAACGCACACAGACACAGGGGGGAACGTGCAGACTCCGCACAGACAGTGACCCAAGCCGGGAATCAAACCTGGCATTCCTGGCGCTGTGAAGATGCATGATGTTTGCAATACAAATGGTGTTGAATTGTTTGTCCAGTTATTGCAAACATATCAGTCAGCAAGAACTTTTTTAACACCCAAGAAATTTTAACGTCATCGGAGTGAAACATGAATAAAGATTTCACAGTTGACTTATGTTCAACAGATGAAGAATGCATCGAAATTTTAAAAAGAGAAAACATTTTAAAAGTGTAACTATTACAATTTATACTTTTTATTCTGCAAATTATAACATCCAATAAACCACACTCTTGGGGATGCAGATGGCAGAAACCTGAAGTTACAAAATAATTCTATTAAAGGAAATTAAAAACTATTTATTTGAAGTCAGGGACAGGCTCATCGATGACATGGTTGGTCACTGAAGAGCCTGCCAACAGGTCTTACTGTCCAGCTTCATGCATGAAGTAGAATCATAGAATCCTTACAGCGAAGGAAGAGGCCATTTGGCCCATCGAGTCTACACTGACCCTTTGAAATATCATCCGACCTAGGCACATTCTCCCATCCCAGAGACCCCACCTCACTTTTGGACACTCAAATTTAGCATGGCCAATCCACCTAATCTGCACATCTTTGAACTGTGGGAGGAAACCTGAGCACCCGGAGGAAACCCACACATACACGCGGAAAATGTGCAGACTCCACACAGTCACCCAAGGCCAGAATTGAAACTGGGTCCCTGGCGGTGAGGCAGCAGTGCTAAGTATGGTCACTTCATTAGGACACGGAAAGTTGCTCATCAGCTCTGGATCCATAATCAGCAGGAGATGGGCTCCAGTGGAAGATGAGAAAAACAAGAGGCAAAAGTAAAACCTAAAAAGATACTTATTTAAGGATAGGAAAAATGGGGCCATCACATTGGCCTTTAGAGAGAGTAGAATTCCATTTTGCTGACATTAAGTTTCAATCAATGTAGGTTTACAGTACTAAAACAAACACATTACTTGGTCAATACAGATCTGAATAAAATATGTTCTATGTAATTTGATTCCTACATCTCAAGCCTTAGTTATAATTATAAAAAGAAACGATTCATGCAGATGGAACAATGAAGAAATTGTGAATATTATGAAAGGCAAAAAGACCCAGCTACCCACAAGCCTTAGATACTGTTTTCATTAAGATGCAATCAAGTGGTCTAAATAAATCACTACAGGCTTTGTTAAACCATATGACTCCAGACTGACCATAGCATGTAATAATCCATGCAGACTGCCTCAAGAAACATCCAGCTGTTGATTCAACTTAGCAAGTTCTCAAAGGACTTTCTATTACTTTATACTGAAAAAGCTAATTTTTTTTGGGGGGGGCGGGGGGGACACAACAACCAAACTATATACTCCCCCCCCCCCCCCCCAGATAAAACTCAAGACATTTCCAATGACATAAAATGTAATACACCAAATTCCACATCTTATTGAAACACATCGGCTTCTAATTAGAATTAATACCGTATTCTGTGGACCATGCGCAGAGTAGTCCCGTTACTGAGCAGGCAAAAGAACGTCAGCTATGTAAACACAAGTTCATACATGGAGCACAATTCAGTTTCCACCTATTACTACCTTCTACAAGACAGCCGCATTAGTTCCTTTCAACTACATTTATCATATGAAAATACAAGAGACTGCTTGAATTCAAAACAAAAAGGGCCTTGATTATGTTGCGACCAGTGAAAATCAAAATCCATCTCCATGGCACTGCAGCCAGAAACCAATACAATAATGGGATGAATATATAATTACCTCCAGTCAAGCTATTATTTTATAACTGAAAAGCCCTCCCAAAAGGTTTCAATAACTTGAAAATTATGTTTTCATTTTCTTTGCCACAGGAACTGCCTCTTATGAGGATATGGTCCCACTTTCACGAGTAGATCTTCAGTACCTGGCCCAAGCACCCATATTTCATACAAGTGTCATGTGAGAGTACCTTTAAGAAATGGATGTTTAAGCAATGTACCTTTAAGAAATGGAGCTGATCATATTACTGAAGTGATGTCAGTAGGTGGGGGGAGCTGAGCTCACTTCTGCTTTTTGAGTTTCAGTTTGAGAACGCATCTGGGAGTGTCTGTGTGTTTTGCTGTGAGCTGCATGAAGAAACACAGAGTTGGTCTGTTGATTTCTACAATCCAAAGACTATAAATATATTGAATGTAACCTAATGTTCTTCTATTTTTGAAGGTTTAAAGTCTTTTGGATGTTTAAAGGAACAGTTTGAAGGATTATTTTGTGTTGCAGTCTTTTGGGGTTATAAACATTGTTTTGTTTTCAAAACCACTTGTCCATTTCTGCTGTATCACACCTGGAGAGTACACACCGCAATCTATTAAAAGGTGTGGGTCAGTTGAACTCCATGAAACACTTTGAAGTTCTGTAAACCCGGACCCATAAGAATTGGGGGCTCGAGGGGGATCAAAATCTATCGATTGGATTGGCTTAACAAACTTAAAGACAGTGAGGGGTGAGCATATTGTGGTTGCTTTTCAGGTGTGGTATTTTAGTTTAAGTGGGGAGTGTGTTGTGGACAATGGTTCTTTCAGAGGCTCAGGAGTTTTTGGGGGTGAACACGGTAACACACAATACCTTACGGACAGAGACTAAAAGCAGACTGTTAGATATGGCAAAAGCATTGCAGTTAACATTGCCTGGCAATATGCGAAAAGTTGAGGTACTTACCACGGTAGCTGAGCATTTAATTTAGCCTGAGATACATTCTGACTCATTAGAAATGGCAAAGCTCCAGTTGCAGATTAAGCAATTTGAACATGAAAAAGAATTAAAGCAGCTTGAATATGCAATGAGAGAAAAAGAAAAGGAGAGAGAAGAAATAAAGAAAGAAAGAGATAGAGAGGAAAAAGAAAAGGCGAGAGAAGAAAGAAACAAAGAAAGAGATAGCGAGGAGAGGGAAAAAAAGAGAGAGTTTGAATTTCATAAAATGGCTATGAAACATGAAAATCAGTTAAAATTGGCAGACGCAAAGGGAAATATACAGTTGGATGAGATTGATGAGGATAGTCAGACAGATGAGGATAGTGAGACAGAGCATCATAGTCGAAGACGTGGCGGGGATCTATTTAAGTATGTCCAAGCATTGTCAAGGTTTGACGAGAAGGAGGTAGAAGCCTTTTTCATTTCATTTGAGAAGGTAGCTAAACAAATGAAATGGCCACAGGACATGTGGGTATTACTGATTCCAGCAAAGCTGGTAGGTAGAGCTAGTGAAGTGTTTACATCACTACCGGAGGAGGTATCTGAAACGTATGAGGAGGTGAAAAAAATCCATCTTAGGTGCATATGAGCTAGTGCCTGAAGCTTATAGACAAAGGTTTAGAAATTTAAGGAAATAATTTGGTCAATCATACATGGAATTTGAAAGGCTCAGAGTAATCTTGATAGGAGGATAAGGGCTTTGAAAATAGACCAAACGTATGAAGCTCTCAGAGAAATTATACTTTTGGAGGAGTTTAAAAATTCAATTCCTGATGTAGTGAGCACTCATGTGGAAGAGCAGAGGGTTAAAACTGCGAGATTAGCAGCAGAAATGGCAGATGATTATGAATTAGTTCATAAATCAAGGCTTGGTTTCCGACATCAGTTTCAGCCGGTGAGGGATAGAAATTGGGGACATAAGAAATATTCAACTGGTAAAGGGAAAGGTGATCTGATGGGAGATAATAAAGAGAGTGTACCTCAGATTTAAAAAGAAATCCAGGAGGGTGGAAGAGAAATGAAAAGTTTCAAATGTTTTCACTGTAATAAACTAGGCCATGTAAAGTCACAGTGTTGGTGGTTGAAGAAAAGCACTGGTAAGGCTGATGTAGTAAAACAGGATAAGACAGTGGGGTTTGTTAGAGTGGTAAATGAAAGCCCAAGGGAAGTGAAGGAGGTGCAAACGATTGTACAGCCTGTTCAAGAAGTAATTGATAAGAAGGTGCCAGATGTCTTTAAAGAATTTACTTGTGTGGGTAAAGTTTACTCATGTGTATCAGGAGGAGCAGGTAAAGAAGGCACAATTCTAAGAGAGACAGGAGCTAGGCAATCTTTAATGGTAAGAGATGAGGAATTATGTAGTTTGGGAAGAATGTTGCCAGAAAAGGTGATATGTAGAATTCAGTGTGAGATGAGTAGGGTTCAATTCCCGTAACAGCCTCCCCGAACAGGCGCCGGAATGTGGCGACTAGGGGCTTTTCACAGTAACTTCATTTGAAGCCTACTTGTGACAATAAGCGATTTTCATTTCATTTCATTTTCAATTATATAAGGTACGGTTGGAAAGTCCAGTGAAGAGTGGTGAAGTGGAGTAATAGAGAAACTATCTTGTCCAGGAATACAGTTTATCTTGGGTAATGATATAGCTGGATCGCAGGTGGGAGTGATGCCTACTGTGGTTGATAAGCCAGTGTAAAATCAGACAACTGAAGTGTTGAAGGACGAATATACTGGGATTTTTCTGGATTGTGTAGTAACAAGGTCGCAAAGTCACAGGTTAAGACAAGAGGAGAAATCAAAGAGTGAAGATGAAGTGGAAGTGCAATTAGCAGAAACGATTTTTGATCAGATGGTTGAAAATGAACAAGAACAGTTGGAGGATGAGGCGGATATTTTTAGTTCAGGAAAATTGGCGGAGTTACAACAGAAAGATGTAGAAATGAAACAGATATATCAGAAAGCATATACGGAAGAGGAATCTGAGAGTATACCAGAGTGTTATTACCGTAAAAATGATGTCTTGATGAGAAAATGGAGACCTGTACATATGCAGGCGGATGAAAAGTGGGCAGAAGTTCATCAAGTAGTATTGCCGGTAGGGTATAGAAAGGAGGTGTTGCGAGTGGCACATGAGGTACCAGTGGGAGGTCATTTGGGGATAAGGAAAACTCAAGCAGTGATAAAACCAGCGTCCTTAATACCCATTCCAGCATTTGAGGAACCTTTTACAAGGGTCCTCGTTGATTGTGTAGGACCGCTTCCTAAAACAAAAAGTGGGAATCAATATCTTTTGACTATAATGGATGTGTCTACTAGGTTTCCAGAGGCTATTCCAGTACGTAATATTACAGCTAAAAAGATTGTGGAGGAGTTACTTAAATTCTTTACTAGATATGGACTAGCCACAGAAATTCAATCGGATCAAGGATCAAATTTTACTTCAAAGTTATTCAAAGAAGTTATGGATAGCTTAGGAATAAAACAATTTAAATCAACTGCGTACCATACAGAATCGCAGGGAGCGTTAGAAAAGTGGCATCAGACATTAAAGACAATGTTGAGGGCTTATTGTCAAGATTATCCAGAGGATTGGGATAAAGGAATTCCATTCGTACTGTTTGCAATTCGGGATGCACCTAAAGAGTCAACCAAATTTAGTCCTTTTCAACTAATTTGTGGTCATGAGGTAAGAGGACCACTTAAATTGATTCAAGAAAAAATGGTGGGTGAGAAATCGGAAATTACACTATTGGATTACACTTATGAATTTGAGGGAACCATTAAATAGAGCAGGTGAATTGGTTAGACAACATTTGAAAGTTGCACAAAATGTGATGAAACGGGTAGCGGACAAGAAATCCAAAGTTCGTAGTTTTGCCAGTGGAGATAAAGTTTAGTGCTGTTACACTAGTGGTAGGGGAGCCTTTAAAAGCTAGGTTTTGTGGACTGTATCAGATTGAAAGGAAATTAAGTGAGGTGAATTATGTAGTTAAAAATACCAGATAGAAGGAAGACTCACCGAGTGTGTCATGTGAATATGCTTAAAAGGTACTTTGAAAGGGAAGGAGAAAAAAAGGAGGTTTTAATGATTCTAACTCAAAGTGACAAACCAAATCCAGATGACTGTGAATTTGACATACCTTAAATTAAATTGGAAAATGAGGATGTTCTTAAAAATTGGGATGAATTGTTAAGTTACCTTCCAGAGGAAAAACAAACTGACCTGAAAGAGTTATTGATATCACATGGGCAAGTGTGTAGAGATAAATTGGGAAGTACTAAAATGGCTATACATGATGTAGATATGAGAAATGCTGTTCCTATCAAACAACATCCATATAGACTTAATCCTTTAAAATTGGCACAGGTTAACAAAGAGATTGAGAGTATGCTTAAAAATGGCATCATTGAAGTGGGTTGTGGCCAATGGAGCTCACCCATCGTGATAGTACCTAAACCAGACGGTTCCCAACGGTTGTGTGTGAACTATAGAAAGGTGAATGGAGTTACAAGAATGGACTCTTACCCTATCCCATGTTTGGGGGATTGCACTGAGAAAGTGGGACAATCCGCTTTTATTTCCAAACTGGATTTACTTAAAGGTTACTGGCAGGTACCTTTATCTGAAAGGGCGAAGGAGATTTCAGCTTTTGTGACTCCAGATGGTATATACCAATTCAAAGTTATACCATTTGGCATGAAAAAGGCCCCAGCCACATTTCAACGGTTAACTAATACAGTCGTTTCAGGATTACCCAATTGTGCGGTATATATTGATGATCTGGTAGTTTTCAGGCAGACATGGAAAGAACATTTAAAACATCTTATGGAGTTATTCGATCAACTTCAGGAGGCGGGATTGGTGATAAACCTAGCCAAAAGTGAATTTGGTTAAGCCCAAGTCACTTTCCCTGACCATACAATCGGACAGGGTCAATTGGTCCCACGGGATGTGAAAACGAAAGTTATTGGGGAGTTTCCGATACCCTCGACACGACGGGAAATAATTCGATTTCTTGGCATGAGTGGATTTGATCGAACCTTTGTGCAAAAGATTTGTAGCGTGGTTGCTCCACTGATGGACTTGCTGAAGAAACGTCGAAAATTACAGTGGACTTTCAACAGGCATTTGACGGCCTGAAAGCTGTGATAACCAATGCTCCTGTGTTGGAGAATTACAAGGGACTCTGCAATCAGATTGAACTGAAGTATCTAACTTTAAAGAGAAATGACGAGGCGTAGAGGAATGGATGGATCGTGCAGAGACTTTCTTGTTTAAAGAGACCGTCAATCGAGAAGGATTTCGGTTGGAGGAAGAACGAAAAAAAAAAAATGGACTATATTATTATACCTGTTTGCGTGTGTTGTTTTTTTGAACCGGTAAAGGGTTTTTACTGTGTGCATTTCTGAATTGATGGTGCAAAGGTGAAAAATGAAACCATCTTGAAGTTGATGGGTTTTTTTTGGGGGGGGGAGGTGTCATGTGAGAGTACTTTTAAGAAATGGATGTTTAAGCAATGTACCTTTAAGAAATGGAGCTGATCATATTACTGAAGTGATGGCAGAGGGTGGGGGGAGCTGAGCTCACTTCTGCTTTTTGAGTTTCAGTTTGAGAATGCAGCTGCGAGTGTCTGTGTGTTTTGCTGTGAGCTGCATGAAGAAACACAGAGTTGGTCTGTTGATTTCTACAATCCAAAGACTATAAATATATTGAATGTAACCTAATGTTCTCCTATTTCTGAAGGTTTGAAGTCTTTTGGATGTTTAAAGGAACAGTTTGAAGGATTATTTAGTGTTGCAGTCTTTTGGGGTTATCTTTGAAGTAATGGGTGTTAAGATATTCAATGTTTGTTTTTAAAATGTTAACTTGAGTTCATAGCATAAACATTGTTTTGTTTTAAAAACCACTTGTCCATTTCTGCTGTATAACACCTGGAGAGTACGCCGTGTGCTTCCCACACCACAATCTATTAAAAGTTGTGGGTCGGTTGAACTCCATGAAACACTTTGGGGTTCTGTAAACCCTGACCCATAACACAAGAATCATAGAAATTATCAAGTGTCTTGTTGGCCAGAGCCTGATCCTGATGTCAAATTCATGGAAGTGTTTTCAAAAGGATAGTGGTAAGAAACAGGAATCATAGCTGATGTTTGCCCTTTCTAACCCAGGAGTCTAAAGGCCAACTGCAGTAACTCAACTGATACCCGAGTCCAAATCAGCCATTTCAACACTGGCAATAATCACAGATAAAACTAATTTGTTATAATTAGTGTCAAGAACCTGTAGGGCAAAATAGTATTATTTGAGCATGGAATGTGTTTTTCTTTCTGGGTTTCAAATATAGATGATTGATGCAGGTAGGGCAGTAGATGTTGTCTATATGGACTTCAGTAAGGCCTTTGACAAGGTCCCTCATGGTAGACTAGTACAAAAGGTGAAGTCACACGGGATCAGGGGTGAACTGGCAAGGTGGATACAGAACTGGCTAGGCCATAGAAGGCAGAGGGTAGCAATGGAGGGATGCTTTTCTAATTGGAGGGCTGTGACCAGTGGTGTTCCACAGGTATCAGTGCTGGGACCTTTGCTCTTTGTAGTATATATAAATGATTTGGAGGAAAATGTAACTGGTCTGATTAGTAAGTTTGCAGACGACACAAAGGTTGGTGGAATTGCGGATAGCGATGAGGACTGTCTGAGGATACAGCAGGATTTAGATTGTCTGGAGACTTGGGCAGAGAGTTGGCAGATGGAGTTTAATCCGGACAAATGTGAGGTAATGCATTTTGGAAGGTCTAATGCAGGTAGGGAATATACAGTGAATGGTAGAACCCTCAAGAGTATTGAAAGTCAAAGAGATCTAGGAGTACAGGTCCACAGGTCATTGAAGGGGGCAACACAGGTGGAGAAGGTAGTCAAGAAGGCATACGGCATGCTTGCCTTCATTGGCCGGGGCATTGAGTATAAGAATTGGCAAGTCATGTTGCAGCTGCATAGAACCTTAGTTAGGCCACACTTGGAGTATAGTGTTCAATTCTGGTCGCCACACTACCAGAAGGATGTGGAGGCTTTAGAGAGGGTGCAGAAGAGATTTACCAGAATGTTGCCTGGTATGGAGGGCAATAGCTATGAGGAGCGGTTGAATAAACTCGGTTTGTTCTCACTGGAACGAAGGAGGTTGAGGGGAGACCTGATAGAGGTATACAAAATTATGAGGGGCATAGACAGAGTGGATAGTCAGAGGCTTTTCCCCAGGGTAGAGGGGTCAATTACTAGGGGGCATAGGTTTAAGGTGAGAGGGGCAAGGTTTAGAGTAGATGTACGAGGCAAGTTTTTTACGCAGAGGGTAGTGGGTGCCTGGAACTCGCTACCGGAGGAGGTAGTGGAAGCAGGGACGATAGGGACATTTAAGGGGCATCTTGACAAATATATGAATAGGATGGGAATAGAAGGATACGGACCCAGGAAGTGTAGAAAATTGTAGTTTAGTCGGGCAGTATGGTCGGCACGGGCTTGGAGGGCCGAAGGGCCTGTTCCTGTGCTGTACATTTCTTTGTTCTTTGTTTGTCTTTATATGCCTGCCGTGGTGACACTAGGACTCTATATCCAACCTTTCTTAGAATTACGTGAAGCTATAATGTATTTGCCCTTTTTCTCTGCCTCATCTATGACATTTTCTTAGATTTAATCAAAACGTCCACTGAACAATCTGGTCCTGCACTTTCACTTGAATTGGTTCTTAGAGTTAAGGTCTGGGACGCACCGAGAGTGTGGTGGAGGCAGGTTAATTGAGGCATTCAAAAGGGAATTAGACTGTTTCTTGCCAAGGAGGAATGTGCTGAGTAATGAGAAGAAAGTGGGAGAATAACACTAATTAAATCGTTCATTCAGAGAGCCAGTGCATACACGATAGGCCAAATGGCCTCCTTGTGTGCTATAAAAAAAATCAAAGATTCTGGACATCTGACGTGCAACAATTCTGTCCACTGAGCCATTCTTTTGGGAACAGTTCAAATAAACAATACTTTGCAGAAACTATTTGATTTATCTTCAGAAAGCTTTACATCTTGGAACTGTAGAACTCAGTAATGCACTCACCTGGTGCAACACATTACCCAACCCATTCTTGAAAAACTACTTTCAACAGTGTCAGAACAATGAAAATTTCCATCCTCTTCAACTTTATTTTAGAAAGCATCAATTGACATATGCTGTCGATAAAACCTAGCTCTCACAATCTTCACAAAATTAACTTTAAAATCATCAAAAATCTTTAATGCATCAGTTACATCAAAACAAAATTGTCAACAGAAATTAAAATGGGTTTATTAGAAGTGCTTACGTGTGATGTTAGTTGGGTTTGCACTGTCTTCACATCCAGAAGCAAATAAATAACTGATAATTGGGGCTAACCTGGACTGCTACAGCTCCTGCGTTAGTAAAGATTAAAAAACTAATTTGCTGCAGTTAATAAATAAAAATTATAAATTTGGTGTGGTTGGATAGTCTCCATCAACAGGGTCAGGTATGCTCACTGGTTTATTGTGTTTTGAAAGTAGAAAACAGTATTTAACTCAAGTCACTCAAATTTGACCAAATTTACGTTTTTTCAAATGTAAACATCTAGGAAAAAGTTATTTTCCGAACTCAAAACAGCAGCAAAAAGGAAATGTAAGCAAAGCATTGGCAGGGAGTGTTTCAGGTATGTTGAAAAAAAGAGTAATATATGGACCTAAATCAGAAGGGACAAGGTGAACGTACATTTTATATTAAACTAATACAGAGGGTGGTGAATATCCAGATCAAATTGTCCTTGGGTAGACTGTGAAGACCGCTAATATTCAAGAGGGAACTACCCTACAGAGAATTATTAGGCTTTGGGACTCACACGTTGGCCCACCATGGTCTTTTGTGAATTCTATAAGGGAAAAGTGGAAGAGAGTTAAATATAGCCTAAATAGTTAGCTTAATTCAGAAAGATTGAAGCAATGCCAATTTACTGGATAGAAAATCTACATGGGAACAACATAAAAATACTTCAATATATTGCATTTGCTAAGATACCCAAAGCTAACAAATCATAAAGATATACAAATAACCATGATATGAATTCTTAACTCAGTTCAATGCTTTCTTACTGGTGGGGAGTATGTAGCTATTGAATCTAGTTTCATAGGCAACGGCAGGGAAAAGAATAAATGGAATTTTCCTGCTTGAGTGCGAGTACCTAACATAAATGTAGGTTTCAATTACTATTCTAATTTGGGACAGAATCTCAAAGTGGGGGGGAAAAAATATTTATAGATATTACAAGAAAGGCCACTGCTCATTATTGCTCATGTAGCTGTAGTGCAGTAATGGCTTGATTTAAAACTCAAGTATTCTGGAATAGTAGAACCATAGAAAAACTATGGCACAGAAAGAGGCTAGTCAGCCCATCTTGTTTACATATATGCAGTCGTGCAATATTTAATCTTTTGTCTACAGATGCTACTTATGACTGCACATCATTGTACCGGAAGAATTATCGAATAACTGGAGTGTACAAGCTACCTGCAGATGAGTTCCTGGGAACTCCAGAACTAGAGGTGCCTTTTGAAATAAATTTCCTTTAGTTTTGTTACCTTTTGAATGTGCTTTACTGCCACTAAAATTACATTATTTCTAATTTGTGAATGTCACTTTTGTGTAAGAATTGTTCAGTGATGACTAAAATATCATCTTATATTACGGTGATCTTGACAAACAACGAATTTGGTTTAAAATCTTCCGAATTTTATTGGAATTGTGAATATGTACTACCACTGCTTCAGAATCCCAGAGTTTAAATTCCATGCATTACTGTAGCTGCATATGAGCAACAACAGAGCCTGCCCAGGTATCTGCGTGGGTCTTACCCCAACAACTCATGTGCAGGGTAGGTGGATTGGCCATGCTAAATTGCCCCTTAACAGGATAAAAATAATTGGGTACTCTAAATTTTTTTTAATTTAAATATTTAAACTATTTTATTTCTCAACCGTGAATATACAATTATAATACATTGTGTATTCGTTGGACTTGGTCAGTAGGAAATTAAAAAAAAAAATTCTCATGCATCAAAACAATTTGAGGTTGTAACACCATTGCAAGTACACTGACTCTAGTTTGGATTACTGAATGCGACTCCAAATCTTACCATCAAAGAATGAAAAGCTAGCTAAATACTTTGGCATTCAAGATTAGGCCTCATGCCTCGTTAAATAATTATTTGGATTGTTTCAGGTGTACTGTGACATGGAAACTGGAGGTGGTGGCTGGACTGTTATACAACGACGCAAAGCTGGCCTTAGCTCTTTCAACCGTGACTGGAAACAGTACAAGCGAGGATTTGGCAACATCCGTGGGGACTTCTGGTTGGGAAATGAACACATTTTTCGATTAACTAGACAGCCAAGTACACTCAGGATAGACATGGAGGTAACATTAGAATTCCCATTTACATATTTTACCAAAATTATGGTTTTATTTGCAATGAAATATTTAATGAACGGAATTGGAAACAGCAGGACAAGTATTATTGAGATTTATTTTTAAATTTAAGCTGCAAGCTTAAAGCGAACTATTGCTTTATGAACTATGGCAACAGTATATGTCAATGTCAGTGAACTGTTTAATGACTTGCCCTCTACAACAACAGGACTGGGAAGGACATACTCGTTATGCAGAATACAATTACTTTTCAATAAGCAATGAATTGAATAGCTACAAATTAATCATTGGAAATTACAACGGGACAGCTGGACGGGACTCACTCAGATACCACAACAACACTGCCTTCAGCACAAAGGACAAAGACAACGACAAGTGCGTGGACAACTGTGTACATTTCCGCAAAGGTAAGAGTCGATAGGTAAACAAAAAGAAAACCAGATGTATTTGTTCACTGGATTGGGTCATGACACTTGCAACTAGAATTCACTTTTTACAATGCCATACGAAAGAACTGTTAAGTTACATATTGCAACCCATACGTTTTCATGAAATCTGCAGGCAATTCATTACACTGGTATTCTATGAAAACTGTAAATATATATTGCAGGATTTCTCCATATTTAGTAGATTCTATGAATACATTACAAAGAAACAATGACACTACAAAAAGTGCATGGGTCGAGAAAAGACCGCTGTGAACCGCCAAGTTTAAAAAATAACATACTGAAAAATACCATTCACTTTCTTGAAGTTACTGCTCCTATCCCTTATCTACTGCCTCACCAACCCCTCACCTCCCCCCTGCATATTTAACCCCCAAGAAATTATATTAACAATTTATACAATAACTCTTTATCCCTTTGACTGCAGGTGGCTACTGGTATAACTGCTGCACAGATTCCAATTTGAATGGCGTTTATTATCGTCATGGGCAGCATACCCAAAATTCTGATGGCATCACATGGTATGGCTGGCATGGCTCAAGTTACTCAATGAAACAAGTCGAAATGAAGATTCGTCCACAAAGTTTCAAGCCTTGAACACGATAATTTTTGTAACTTTGTACATGAAAAACTTAACAGTTATTACGGCATTTTCTTAGAGCAGAACTGTGGATTGAAGGACTTTTCAATGCAAAACTTTGGGAAGCTCCTTTCTTCTGCTTTTATCTCTCTGCTAACCACTTACACAATTACATGTCTGAAAATAATGTTAAACATTACAAAATTGAGTGAAAAATACTAGCCACCCCGACAGGTTTTTAAAACGTACATATAAAGAAATTCATAAGTACATTTTTTTGAAATAGCATGGCAGAAATGTCATTGTGGTCTTCAATGGAATTAAATGAGTTAATTTCACAATCAGAAAAAGAAAACAAATATAAGAATTAGAGAGCGCACTCTAACCGGAAGAAATCAAAGTTATTGTGGTATGTTGTCCATAATGCACAGCAAGAAAGTGTGCAAAAATATAACCTGCCTCTCCCCAACACAAAAGTGAATACATATATATCAACTTGCAGCTTTTCGCAGTTGTGAATCAGTGGTGAGAAAAGTAGTTTCCCCCACTGGCACCATAGGTCTTTAACATCATTCAAATTGCTTAGAAAGCGAGACTGAAGTTACAGAACTCGATGGAATGTTTCACTAGGTTAAAAGTGCTTTATCAATGCAAGTTATTATTTGGTGGGATGAGAATCAATCAGGTATATCTTATTCCTTTTTTTCTTGCATCATGCTTGGGGCAACTGAGTGGGTTATGTTCAGAGTTCCAGTCACCGATATGTTGATTTAGTGTTTTCCCTAAATAAGTTATATGGAACAAAAGAAATTCCATTTCTAAAAACACTATTTTCTTTGAAAGTAGATTTAATATGGGAAACGCGGCTGTTGTCGTATGTGGTGTTTTATCATCTTCAAACCAGTCTGCTGTTGCGTCTTTGAGGCAAGGTGGAAATACTCTGGTTGAACATATTTGTTGGCTTTACTTAACAATTCCTGCCAGTATAACTCCTGTCACTGTAGTTCTCAATGTCGAGATTTAAAACCAGAATAGGGTTAAACTGATGGTGCATTTTACTTAATTAAAAATGCATTTGGAGATTCATATCCAGAATCATTGTAGCACCAAAATGGCAGTAATTTAAGAGGCATGATTTTTGTAAGAGTACCAGTGTTTAGATAATGAACAGGTGCAGCTCAGTCAAAATGTGCCTTCATGGACTAAGGTGGGCCCAAATTTAGGGGGCCATGTCATAAAAATAACCGAGATTAGACCCAAGTCCTAGTAATATCTCAGAGCAGAAACTGGGTTGGAAGTGAGAGTGAAACTGCAGGCTTACAGCTGTGGACTCTTCTTCAGCCTCAGGGACTTTTGACGAATGTTAGACAACAGCATCCAGAACACACCAGATCCAGAACACACCAGACCCAGAAATCCAGACTTCCTAAAACAAGGATAGGACATTTAACCCTGTTCGGCACTTTCCTTTTTTCTCCCACTGCCCAACCCAAATTTGACTGTGGCCCAAGCACAAGGTTCACCATCAGTTACTTAGGATGCCACTATAATTGCATATCGCTTGGAATCAACTGGTGGAAATTGTAGCAGGAAGACTGGGAACACTACTCATAACACTTCGTATTCCAGTATGTTGCTCCCATTGGGTTTTTCTCAAGAAAAATATACAGAAAAAGTGTGCGTCTCTGTGTGTATGCATAAAGGGATATAAAGGTAACCTGTCCAATAAAAATTCTCATTAATTCAGCACTTGTGTATATTCCATTAACTTCTAAATTGCCACACTGCCAATTGTCCTTTCATGTACTGCAATTTGAACTGTTTGAGCCTTAAGTTTTCCTGGGGCAGTTTCAACTTTGTCAGAAATTGGTAGTTAACTTTTGTTCATCTTCTAGTTTAGTGTGTATTTACATGCACAGCAAGATGAGCATTTCGAACTGAGTGAACTTGTATATTCCGCAGCACTTTGGTAAATCTAGTCCATTAGTTGTAAAAAGTGCACTAAATTAGGAAACGGTCATTCATACTTGATACATCACAAGATAATCTTAACTGGAGCCAGTATTCATTCTTAGTTTAAGATAGGATTCGAAGAGCTGATTATCAATAACTGGTTATTATGTAAAGGTTGGAGATAAATAATTTATTTTATACTGTTATTAAACTAGCTTTCAGCTAGTTTGTAAATTACAGTTTAATAGAAATTAACAAGGATTTGTTGTGCTTTATTGGCAAAATCTTAACAATACTTAACAGGTAAACATTTTGTACTTTAAATAATACACAATTAAATATTACACCTTTGTATTATTCAAATTCCTTTTCTAATATGGAATATTACATTATAAACATATTTAAAACGTACAATGGAGTGGGCGGCACAGTGGTTAGATCCCGGCCCTGGATTACTGTGTGTGGAGTTTGCACGTTCTCTGTCTCTGCGTGGGTTTCACGCCCACAACACAAAAATGTGAGAGTTCGGTCGATTGACCACACTAAATTGCCACTTAAATGGAAAAATATAATTGGGTACTCTAATTGGGCAGCAGAGTAGCACAGTGGGTAGCACCGTTGTTTCATAGCTCTCGGGTCCCAGGTTCGATTCCCGGCTTGGATCATTGTATGTGTGGAGTTTGCACGTTCTCCCTGTGTCTGCGTGGGTTTCCTCCCACCTGTTAGGCGAATTGGACATTCTGAATTCTCCCTCTGTGTGCCCGAACAGGCGCCAGAATGTGGCAACTAGGAGCTTTTCATAGTAACTTCACTGCAGTGTTAATGTAAGCCTACTTGTGACAATAAAGATTATAAATTTTATAAAAGCCACAATGGGGATTTAGCACTTACCACAAGAAAACATCATAAAGCTCGCTCATAATTATATATTGTGATTGATTGTATTAAACTTGCACCCCAAATACCTTAGTCCTATTGCGCAGACAGCCACAAATTAATTTGATGTTATGTGATCTACTGAATTCCAGAAATGCTGGCACATAGCAATGGGACACTCCAAAGCACAGCTTATTGTATTCTTATGTAATGATTATATAGCAACCTTTATAAAAACAAATAACTATTTTGCTTGAAAATGTGTCTCTTTAAAAAGGGTGATGCTGGAGGTATTTCTGAAAGTAATAAGTGCGTTTACCAGTTAATTGTATCAAATTCCCTCCGACAGCAGAGATTGGAATGATGACAAACCTTAAAAAAAAATCCAACATTTTATGAACTCTAATGAGAAATAAGGGTCTGGAACATGCTCAACGTTACTGCAGACATTTCAATTACAATGCCATGTTAAGTGGAAACCAGTGCATTGCTTATCCTACCAGACAAAAGCATTCACATTTTCCCCATTGTCAAGAAGTCTTCAAGCATTATGAAAAAAAATTCCCAAACCTCTCGCTCTAAACAATTTTTAAAAAAGGGTTGGAGGGAGAAGGAGTAACAACTGGTTGAAGATAGGAAAGATTCACATGAAACTACTACGCACAGGTTTACCAGCGCTGTGAGAGTTGAACAGGAAAGGGAAATTAGCCATTTTCATTTGCTATTTACACATTACAACAAAATCCGATACAATATTTCAAAGGAGGTTAATCTGGCAATCCAGCAGGGTTGACAATTACTAAATCCTACACCTTGAACAGTTTTCCTCTTCCCAAATGCATAAACCACTTAATTATTCTTTAGGGCTGAGTTAGTTGCAAGGCAACAAGTGATGCATTCCTTGATTGCAGATGTTACTTTAAAAAGAAATCTATTTTTGGTCCACATTATCTACAGTATATAAAAACACCTTCAGATTTTATCTATTATGTCATAAAATTATTTGCATATGATTAATTCACTGAAGAATAGAGCAGTGAAGGAGTATTGAGAATTTCCAAGATCTAACAACAAACTTCATCGATAATTCAACTCATCTGATACACTGTGCCAAGGCTTATATCTGAAAATAATGACCACGTAGGTGTGGTAAAGGGGAGTGAGCCAACCAGTTTAGAATAGGACTCACAAAAGAATCAACAATCTTTGAGGGGGGGGGTGAAATGTTGCTTTAAAAAAAATAATAATAAACTTTTTTTTCCCTGAGAAAATTACTATTAAATAAAGCTAAGAATTAGATTTATTTTAGAATATATATCACACCTTTAGTAGTATTCCTAGCTCACAGCATGCAACATAAGTTATAAAGTTGTGGCTAATGCATATCATGATGAATTACTTTGGTGAAGGAAAATGGAATCACTGTGATACTTATAAAATATTCTCAGTTACTTTGTTTCTAATTACACAAAGTATATGAATGGCTGTAAATGCAAGTAGCTTGATTGCAAATGTATAATTCTTAAGATTCTTTGTGGAAAATGTCTATTCCTTGGCTTGGTTTGTGGCATATTTTAATAAAACAGTTCATATTTAGCCATTTGCTCCCTTGCGTTAGGTATTTACTTGCAACGTGCTGCAAATGTTTCTAGACTAAATTCTGGGCTAAACTATCAATATTAGTCAGTTCATAAGGGTTAATTTTCTTAAATACTCATCATTTTGAGACATGTAATTTTATTATCTTTCAAGAAAGTAAAGCTTTTAGTGAGAAGCAGTTGTGAAGTTGTATATAGCACATTGTTTAAATGAATAGGAATTCATCTAAGGTTTTTCAGCTTATTGTGTAATGTGTAAAATATGTACAGTGTGCAATGGCAATATCATTTCCAGTTATATGCAGCTTCATTTTATTGTACAAGTCATCCTTTGACTTAGAACAAGTTTCTCACTATAGGCATAGCATGCTTCAAATAATAGTTCTTTTTGTTTCTGCCAACTAAGAACCTCGGGTACATAACACCATGCTTCAGCATGATTTTTGCAGTTTTTAAATAAAACATTAAACATTTTATTAACAAATAAGGGAAAGAGACTGGCTTTCTGTACATGAGCAATGGATAGTCCAGAGGTGAAGGAAACAGGAAGGACTTCCAGCAGCGGCCATGGTGTGAGTGGTCGCACACAGCGCAGCCCCTGCTTGAAGGTGTACAAAAGAGCTCTTTTTACTGGAATTGGGTGTAACTTCAACAGAAAAGTGTAACTGAAGGTCGGAGGAGAAGTTCCCCCCCCCGGGGCGTGGTAGGTCTCCTGGTTACCAAACCCTACAGAAGGTGGTGAAGGACCTGGTCAAGGAGTTGGAAGAGATCAGTGGCGCAGCAGCTAGTGGAAAGATGGCGGTGGGGGAAGGGTCAGTGCAAGTAGCAAAGCCCCAGAAGGAACAGTTGATGGCCTTTAGCCTCCTGGTACTTGTGACTGTGTTTTTTCTTTTTGTTTGTCTTTGGGCGAGGTAACCTGTGGCTCGGAGTTAGTCTTTTTTTGGGTTGAGGAGCATACAGTCCGCGAGAAGCCTTCTTCACGGAACAGAGAGGAAGGGGTGGGAGAGAGGAGAGGGTGGGGGGGTTAGTAAGAGGAGCCTTTGGGCAGAAGTTGCCACGCTGGCAGGTAATGCTTATAAACAGAAATGAGGTGGGGGAGAAGGCCGAGAGAGGTGGCTGTGGGGGGGGGGGGGGGGGGGGGGAGAGAGAGGAGGGGGAGCGAGGGAGATGTAATGCAGCGAGGTTGGAGAGGAAACCTGGTCAAGGGCAGAGAAAAGGGCCATCTTGGATGGGCCAGGTGTAGGGTGAAGTTAACGGGGGTAGAGCCAAAAAGAAGAGGATGGCAGATGGTAGAGGGGAATGGAGGCGCAAGCCCCCAGTAAGGCTGATAACGTGGAACGTGCGAGGGCTCAATGGACCGGTGAAAAGATCTCGGGTCTTTGCGCACCTCTGGAGTTTAAAAGTGAAGATGGTCTGTCTGCAGGAGACTTACCTCCGTGTGAGGGACCAGGTTAGGCTAAGAAAGGGATGGATGGGTCAGGTTTTTCACTAGAGGTTTAATTCAAAGTGGCGGTGGGGGGGCGGGGGGGCCATTTAGATTAGCAACAAAACGGGGTTTGTGAGCGCGAAGGAAGTGAGCGACCCGAGTGGGAGATATGTGGTGAGTGGAGTATTGGAGGGGACGGCAGTGGTATGGTGAATGTGTATGTACCGGTTTGGGACGATGTAGATTTTATGAGGGGGTTGCTGTCAGCGATCTGGGACTTGGCCACGCACGGGTTGATTATGGGAGGAGGTTTCATTGGTGTCCTAGAGCCGAGGATAGATAGATTGAGCCCCAGGTCAATGGATAGATTATGTATGGCAAAGAAGCTGGGTGGGTTTATGGAAAAGATGGATATGGTGGACCCGTGGCGCTTCAAGAACCCAGGGGGGAGGAAGTATTCCTTTTTCTCACATATTTATAGGGTGTATTCAAGAATCGACTTTTTTGTGGTGAGCCGGGAGATTTGGTTGGGGTGGAGGGGGCAGAGTATGCGTCCCACGGGCTGGAGATTCGGCTTAGATCGGGATGGGAGCAGAGGCCGCGGAGAAGGCTTGAGTCGGGGTTGTTGGCAGATATTGGGCGCGATTCTCCGCTCCCGCGCCTGTTTGGAGAATCGCCTGGGTCGCCAAATTTTCCCGCGACGCCGGTCCGACGCCCTCACGGCCAGATCGGCACAATCCCATTTTGCGTGGCGCGGTCCAGTAAATCGCCCGAGACAGCCAAAATGGTGATTCACCGGTACCCCCGCGATTCTCAGTGCCGGATGGGCCGAGCGGCCTGCCCAAAATGGCGGGTTCCCCCCGGCGCCTTCCACACCTGGTCGCTGCCGGTGGGAACAGCGCGGGAATGCTGGGGGGGCAGCCTGCGGGGGGGGGCGAGGGGGGATACTGCACCGGGGGGGCCTCAAATGGGGTCTGGCCCACGATCGGTGCCCACCGTTCATCGGGCCGTCCTCTCTGAAGGAGGCCCTCCTTTCTTCTGCAGCCCCGCAAGATCCGTCTGACATCTTCTTGCGAGGCGGACTCGGGGAGGACGGCAACCACGAATGCGCGGGTGACGCAGTTATGCGGCGCCGGCCGTGTCATGTATGCGCCGCCGCCTTTACGAGGCGCCAAGGCCTGGCGCGCGTAAATGACGTGGCACCGCTCCTAGCCCATTTTCGGGCCCTGAATCGGTCGGGATAGAAGCCGTTTCGCGCCGTCGTGAACCTCGACGGCGTTCACGATGCCGCGAACACCCTGTCTCCATTTCAGAGAATCGCGCCCATAGAGTTTTGTGATAAAGTGCAGGCTGTGAATAAAGATTATGCAGAATTGAACTAAAACGGGAATGTGTCAGCGGCCACATTTGGGGAGCATCTAAAAGAGGTGCTCCGAGGGGAGTTGCAAAAAAAATTTAGAGTACCCAATTATTTTTTTCAATTAAGGCGCAAGCTGACGTGGCCAGGCCACAGCCTGCATATCTGTGGGTTGTGGGGGTTGATACCCACATAGACATGGGAAGAATGTGCAAACTCCACACGGACAGTGACCTGGGGCCAGGATCGAATCTGGGTCCTCAGCGCCATAGGCAGCAGTGTAAACCACTGTGCCCCCACACTCCGAGGGGAGATTATCTTGTTCAAGGCACATGGGTATAGAGAAAGGAGGGAGGAAAATGAGCGGTTAATGAACAAGATAGTTGAGCTAGATAGAGAGTACTCGAGGGCACCCATAAAAAGAGATTGGTGAGGAGAAGAAATTTGCAGGGGCAATTCGATAGGTTGACAACAGGATGGGCGGTAGGACAGCTGCCTAGGGCAAGGGCGGTGCAGTACAAATATGGGGAGAAGGCAAGTCGAATGTTGGTACATCAGCTATGGAGACAGGCCGCATCCAGGGAAATATTGAAGATACGGACTGAGGCAGGGGAGGTGGTGTCTGAGCCGGGGAAGATAAATGAGGCGTTTAGGAATTATTATAAGGAGCTGTATAGGGCTGCCCTGGGGGGTGAAGAGGGGGACATGTCAAGGTTTTTAGCTGAACTGGAGTTTCCACAGTTGGAGGAAGAGAAGAGTTGGGTGCTAGAGGTGCCCTTGGGACTGAGGGAGGTATTGGACAGTATAAGGGGTATGAAGTCAGGGATGGCCCTGGGACCCGATGGTTACCCCGCGGAATTCTGTAAGGAGTTTGCGACTGACCTAGCACCACATCTCTTAGGGACATTTAATAAGGCACTGGCGAAGGGGGAGCTGCCGGAGACACAGGCAATGATGACATTGATACCAAAGAAGGGGAAGGACCTATTAGAATGTGGGTCGTATAGGCCCATATCACTGTTAAATACAGATGTGAAAGGGTTGGCTAAGTTGGTGGCGGGAAGGATGGAAGGTTTTGTCCCGGGGGTGGTTGCGGAGGATAAAACAGGTTTCAAAAAGGGCAGGCAGCTTTCTAGTAATATAAGGAGGCTGTGAAATGTGATGTTGACCCAGTCGAGAGTCCAGGTACCGGAGGTAGTGATGTCCATGGATGCGGAGAAGGCATTCGACTGGGTGGAGTGGCGGTACCTGTTTGAGGCCCTGGGAAGGTTTGGGTTTGGGCCGAAGTGTGTGGCATGGGTGCGCCTGTTAGACGTGGCACCGGTGGCGAGTGTACGGACCAACGATATGGGCTCACAAAACTTTGAATTGCACAAGCGAACAAAGCAGGGGTGCCCGTTGTCACCATTGCTGTTCACGCCAGCGATAGAACCTCTGGCAATGGCTCTTCGGGGGGGTTGACAGAGTGGTGAGGGTTTACAAGAGGATGAAGGGGACGCGGACAACATACTATTGTATGTGACAGACTCGCTAGAGAGCACGGAGAGGATAATGGGCCTGTTGGGACGTTTCGGGGAGTTCTCGGGATACAAGCTAAACATAGGGAAAAGTGGTGTTTCTGGTGAACAAACTGGGTCGGCGAGCCAACCTGGAAGGTTGCCATTTAAAGGTAGCTAGAGAGGTTTAGATACCTGGGGATCCAGGTAGCGAGGAAATGGGTGGCGCTACATAAATTGAATCTATATAAGCTGGTGGAGGAGGTCAGGGAGGAACTGAAGAGGTGGGACACGCTACACTTGACTCTGGCAGGGAAGGTTTAAATGGTGAAGGTTAACAGTCTGCCGAGGTTCCTGTTCATATTCCAGACACTTCTGATCTTTGTACCAAAGGCCTTGTTTTGAAAACTGGATATGATTATCTCAGACTTTGCATGGGCAGAGAAGGTGCCAACGGTTAAGAGGACCCTGTTACAGAGACAGAGGCAGGAGGGAACCTGCTGCATTATTACTAGGCAGCGAACGTGGAGAAGGTGAGGCAGTGGTGGGAATGAGAGGGGGCAGAATGGGTTAGGATGGAGGAAGAATCCTGTAGGGGGTCCAGCTTGAGGGCTATTGTGAAGGCAGCATTGCCAATGGCGCAAAGGAAATACGCGGAAAGCCCTGTGGTGCAGTCCACAGCAAAGGTCTGGAACCAGCTGAGTATACATTTTAGGATAGAAGGGATGTCGGTGTTGGATGGTTTTGAACCGGAGTGGGGGGGATAGATGGTATGTATGGGAAGTGGAGAGAAGTGGGGCTGGTTAGGGTGAGGGATCTGTACCTGGGAGAGGGGTGTCAGTATAGAGGAACTGAAGGAGAGGGTAGAGCTCCTGAGAGGAAGAGAGTTTAGGTACCTGCAGATAAGGGACTTCAAACGGAAGGTTTGGAAGAAGTTACCAAGGTACACCCTGTTGGTGCGACTGCGGTTTCCAGACGTGGAAGGGGAGGTAGGATCAGGGACATATACGCGTGGCTGGGAGAGCAGGGAGGTGAGCAAGTGGTGAAGTTTAAGGAGAAGTGGAAGGGGGAGCTGGGGGTGGGGAGAGGGGGGGGGGGTGGGGGGATAAACTGTGGAGTATGGAGTGAGGTGCTACATGGGTAAATGCGACTTTCTCATGCGTAAGGATGCGCCTGCTACAGTTCAAGGTGGTACATATGACTAGGGCAAGAATGAGTGGGTTCTTCCAGGGGGTGGCAGGCGAGTGTGAGTAGTGTGGGTGGGGATCAGCGAATCACGCGCACATGTTCTGGGCCTGCAAAACGATGGAGAGATTCTGGGCCGGAGCGTTCGCGGCGCTAACAGGATAGTGGGCAGGAGGTTGAGCCACACCCTTTGGTGCCAATATTTGGGATATTAGAGAAGACGGAGCTGATGGAGGGGAGGAAGGCCGACGTTGTGGCCTTTGCCTCTGATTGCCCGGCGATGAATTTTATTCAAGTGGCGGACGGCACGCCACCAGGGGTAGCGGCCTGGCTGGGTGACTTGTATGACTTTCTTCAAGTACGAATTAAGGGGTTCAGCGGAGTGCTTCAAGGCAAGGTGGGGATACTTGTGGCCGTGTTTGAGGATTTGTTCGTCATGTGGGGGTGGGAATATTTGTACAAACTGTATAGTTGCGTGTTGGGGAGTTTGTTCCCCAAATTGTTTATGTTTTGTATTCTTTTATATAAATGTGGAATAAAATACATTAAAAAAAAGAAACAGGAAGGACAGCTGTAAAAATACCCATTTAAAACCAATAATTTCAATCAATACAATTTTCCGCATTATCACAAAGACCATCAGTAAAATATCAACCACTGGCTAACTGGCATTCTCTCTTCTAATATAAGTCTACTTGGGAATGAAAAATCTTTAAATTTTTTTTTTTTCCAATTAAGGGGCAAGTTAGCATGCCCATTCCACCTACCCATACATATTTGGGTTGTGGGGGTAAGACCCATGCAGTGGGGAGAATGTGCAAACTCCACACAGACATTGACCCGGGGCTGGGATCGAACCCGGGTCCTCAGGGCCATGAGGCAGCAGTGCTAACAATGGCACCACAATACAGCCGTGGGAAATGAAAGTTTTGGCGTGAAAACCAGTGCAAATCCTGGCAGGCCTGGTGGCCAATCCGGACTGCAATTTTTAGACACTCTGGAAAAAACTTTTTCCCCCACATGAAAAACCATGCAAAGGACAATGGACTGATTAACTATGTTAAAAGCTAAGGAGTGGTTGAGAAAGTAAGGAGTAATATACCCAGGTTGGTCATAATGAAGATTAGTGCAAATGATGAGGGGTGGTTCCTGTGCAGAAGGCAGGTGGAAACAAGATTGCCCTTAGTGCCCAAAAGATTAGGTGGGGTTACTGGAATAATGTGGGGGAGTGGGCCTAGGTAGGATGCTCTTTCAAAGGGTCAGTGCAGACTCGATGGTCCAAATGGCCTCCTTCTACACTACAGGGATTCTATGATCTTTGAGAGCAGCTTTAAGGTCAGCAGCAAGTGCCTTCACTTCATCACTGTCCTCAAATCTGAACCAATGATTTTGCTCCAGTATCGTAACATTGTGCGATACTGTCAATTCACATAACACAGGGTCATAGTGAAGAAATTTAGATGGCATGCAACATTGAGTATGAAAGTTATACATTTTTTTTTTTTTTTTTTAATTTTATTCTCCTCCATTTTCACATTTTCTCCCACATTTACATCCATCAACGATAAACAATAATCAGCAAGATATGTCAGTCCCCATAATAACAACAACGATCCCATCTACCCACCAACCCCCAAACCTCAACCCGCATGTTTACATAAACAAATGACAAAAATAAATCAGGGATTACCCGTAGTCACCCTTAATCTTACACAGCTCCCACCCCCCCCACCCCCCACCCCCCAGGTCTCCAGCTCCTCCCGTCCACTGCCTCTTGTAAAACTCCTCCCCTACCCTCGGTTCCTTCCCCCCCAACTTTCCACCCCGGCTAGACCACTCGGACCCTGTTCTGCCAGGCTCCGATGGCCATAGCCCCTCCCCCCCACCTCACTCCCGTTCACTGGCCGGCACACACCAGCCAGCATGGAGGCCCCCTCCCGGGTCCCTTTCCCACTTGCCCGGCCCCAGGAAAGCCCAAAGATCCCCTTTTAGCACACAAACCCCACCAATCCACCTACACCCCAAAGAACTCTCATTTCGAGTGAAAGTCCCGTCCCTTCCCTCGTCCAAATATATACCACCTTGGCTCCTTTAATCTCTACACCCGCGCGCAGTGATACAAAAAAGAAGAAAATACAGTCATGAGGTAACATCGGCACATGGCCATTCCTCAGTTTGTCAGTTCTGCCACAGTCCTGCTTTCGCAAACTCCTCCGCTGCTTCCGCCGTTCCAAAATAAAAGTCCCTGAGCTTGTAAGTCACCCTCAGCTTCGCTGGATATACAATGCCGCACCGCACCTTGCTAATGTACAGTGCCCTCTTCACCCGGTTGAAGGCAGCCCGCCTCCTTGCCAGCTCCACCGTAAAGTCCTGGTATACACGTATACCAGCTCCAGCTCACTGCACCACCCGCTTCTGCTTGGCCCAGCTCAGGACCTTCTCCTTCACCCTGTACCTACGGAAGCACAGAGTCACTGCCCTTGGCGGCTCACCCGCCTTTGGTACAGGCCTCCACGACCGATGAGCCCGATCCAGTTCATATCGGATGGGGTCCTCCCCCTCCCCCAGTAGTTTTGCCAGCATCGCGGCAAAATACTCAGTCGGCTTCGGTCCTTCAACTCCTTCGGGCAGCCCCACAATCCTCAAATTCTGTCGCCTGGATCTGTTTTCCAGGTCTTCCATTTTTCCTCGCAGATCCTTGTTAGTATCCATCACCTTCCGCATCTCTTTCCCCATCGAGGCAAGTTGATCACTGTGCTGCAATAACGTCTCTTCCACTTCCTTCAGCGCCTCCCCTTGCTCCCGCACCTCCGCCACTGCGTTCGCCACCTCCGTCCTCACCGGGGAAACCGCCTCCTCCACCAGCACACTCAAAACCTCCCTTATCTCCTTGCTCACCGTCTTCATGCATTTCGCAATCTGCGCCAACTGCTTTTCAAATTCCGCAGCCATCACCTTAGTTATTTCTTCAGCCGTAAGCAGTGCGGCCTTCCCTGGTGCTCCAGCCTCCTTCCTTGGTGACCCCGCGGTGACCTTTCCACTCCCTGACGGACCTCCAGCTGTTTTTCTTTCGGCCGTTTTTCTGCTCACCCTCGACATTTTTCTTTGGGTTTTTTTTCCCTCCTGTGTCTTCTCAGTGCCTCCTCCGTGCCTTCTCCCTTCTTCTGCCGCCTCCGCGGACCCTGGGGCCGGGCTTAAAACCCCGAAATTGCCGTTCCTGAGCGGGGGCTCTCCATTGTGCGGCCGCCTCCCGCCCGCCGTCACCGGAAGTCCGAAAGTTATAAATTATAATGGTAAAAACCTCTCATAGTGAAGCTCTGAAAAGATTTGAGTCAACTGTAATTTATGAAATTTACGAAGAGCTAAGTCTCCAACTATTCAATTCAGTCTAGAAGGAAAAAACAAGTATTTTAAATGACTGTTATGCTACTTACACCATTGAACTATAATCACCCAGAGACTACCGTCTGGTATGCAATCTCACATTAAAAAGATTTTATTTCAGTAAAGTCTCAATTTCAAGTAAAACAGACCTTAACCAGCTGAACAAAATAATAATTTTCCCCTCAATGTCAGCTAAATTATTAATCTAGCTTTAATCCCGCTGTCGACAAAAGCTCTGTTGACCGTTTATTACCATTTTCACATTGTTTCATTCATTGCTGAAGTATTAACAGTTGCCAGTATTTGAAAGGGAATGATTTTTCAAAGTCTCTTTGTTGCAATAGCATTTCAGTCCACTTACTCTGGTTTGCATTAACACTGCTAAATAGGCTGAATTTCAGGCTTAAATAATTAAGTATTTTTTGTTAAATAAAATTATATAATGATATGCTCCTACAGCAATTTGAAATGCCGCAATATAACTGTGCTCCAATAAATCATGCTCAATCCAGTACTTATCTTCATCACATGGAATACCAAAACACACAATGAAATGTGTTAAATTTATTCCAAAAGAAAATTCAGCACAAGTCCTACAGAGAAATAAGGCAGTTAATACAGTTTAACAGATGTCAGGGAGTCAGGACTTCACTATTTTTTATTTAAAATATATACATATATATATATATATATATATTGTATAGCATCAGGACTAATTCTCAATTTATTTTTTGAAACATAAGCTTTAAAATGATTGAAACCCAGACTGGCCATGATTCAAACAAAAGGAATGTTCTGGAATTCAGAAGAGCGGACACCTCATTAACTCTAAAGATGCACTTCTGAATGCAAAGATCAAGTCCAAGGGAATTGGACAACGTTCATTTACATTTCTAAAGCCAGTCCCAGACTACCTGTCGGACAGGACAACGGACTCTGAAACCTTTTTTGAAATTACTCATGGTTGAAACATTAGTCCAGACAAAGGAATATTGCCCAAACCAAAGTGGAGAAGTAGGAATCATATCACATTATTATATTGTCTGTGGTCTTTCCCCTTTACTTTTCTCTATCCCACCTTTATTGTATGAATGAAAAGGAGGCCATGTTGTTATCCTCCCCTTGCCTTTGAGTGTGTGCTCATAAACTTACCCTTTTAGATCCTATCTTGAATTTGCTATAGGGTTATAAATAGAGAATTGGATCACCCCAAAAGTGAGGGGTTGGTAAATATGCCACCGCTTATAAAGGGGCAATCAAGAACACCTTTATGTGATGAGGGGAGAAATCAGGGCTGTGTAAATAAAACCCCTTGTCCATAACACGTGTTACAAAAGGACCCATAGCATGCAGAAGGTCTACAATGGAGAGGGTAGAGTTTGACGGTAAAGGGACTTGGAGCCAATGCAGACTGTCAAGATTGGGGTGGGTAGGGTGGGGGACATGGTGAATGGGGCACAGTGCAAGACAAGAGACATATATTATGGTTTTGATAAGTTGTTTCTCGAGAGTGGAGGAGTAGAGGGGGTGGGGGTGGCTGGGAAGACAATTACCAGAGCTCATGAATCTTGGACAGTCTTCAACTATTCAGTCTGAAAGCAAAAGTTCAATACTGAGGATACTGGGAAAAGAAAAATTAAACGAAGGAAGGTTGAAGTATTTTGGGTTTAAAGGTGTATGGTAATACCAATTGCAATTTGCAGATCAAGCAAAGTAGGACTCAAATTCTCCCATTGTCTAACAGAAAACAAAGCAAAACGCCAGGGATGCTTAAAAAGCAATTTTCCGTCATTGAATTGATAGGGAAATTAGTCCAGGTGAAAGTATACAAATACATAGCTACAATTTAGTTATCTGAGTCATAAGCTAATGGTTTATTACAAGTGAGACTGATCAAGAACTTTGTTATCTTGTCATCAGGTACAATCAGACTTTTTCATAGTCCATTCCATCTTTGCAATTATGTCAGAACTGTTACAACTCTTTGCATTATTCTTACAAGAGATTCACTTCTCTTACGCAATCCAATTCTGACAAACATTGTCTGTATCTAAAATATGGACCCATCTTTTTACTGGTGCTGACAAATCTGCAATACATTGTCACAAATTGCAATTTTTATCTCAGGCTTCAACTGTTCTGACAAATTCATAGAGATTCACAAGGTCATGTACATTCAATGCATGGTACACATGTTTTAGCTTTGGATACAAGAGCTGGGTGAAAAATATATTTTGTTTTTTCCTTCGGAATCTTAAACATCTATCTATAACACAGGAAACAAAAGCTGTTATCATTCTCCCCGTGTTTGCGTGGGTTTCGCCCCACAACCCAAAGATGTGCAAGGTAGGTGGATTGGCCATGCTAAATTGCCCCTTAATTGGAAAAAATTAATTGGGTACTCTAAATTTATTTTAAAAACCACAAAAAAAACCACCATAGTTGCAGTTTTCACAATCTCTATTTAAGTAAATAATTGAGCTAGAAAACAAAAATGATTCATGTCAAATAAAGTGAACAAAGATACGAGGAATCATTTCTGTATCTTGTTGGTGTATTTATAGTGTTGAACTCAGAGGGAAATTTTATCCTAACCAACCTGTCAGGAAATTCTCAAACCCAAGTCAATTAAGAGTAAATATTTGGCAGGGTATAAACTATTCTTCCACCCGATCTTGTGGGTTTCCCACCCATCAAGCCAGGATACAATTAGCGCCCCGACCTTGTGTCTATCCTTTGGGGTCCAAAGGTTGCCCTGGTGTAGAGTGTGTTCCACAGTACCACAGCAACAGAAAATAATTCACATTCACTATTGTCTTTTAAGTCACAATTCAAAACTTTGCTTTCTGATCATCATATCTTCCCAAATGGCTGGAGAAGATGCACACAAACTATTGTACGGAAAGATCACACGTCTTGAGATAATCACCCGAGAAAAACAGTAGCCTTATCCTTTGGGGATACCAGCAAAAACAATTTAGTATTAGACCATTTTATAACATCTTATTCAATAATGAATGCATTTTTCCCCCATTTAAAATGAGGTAGTTCAGGTTTCAAACAATTAAAGAAAATACAATAAAGCTGCAAAGTAGCTGTTAACATCTAATTAACTTATTGGAACTGACATTTTTGTACCTGTCAGAACCTGCTTTAACATTAATGATATTAGTATGTTACTTCTAGCTCTCAAAATCGGCCAAGTCAGGTGAGGTTCAGCCAAGTAGAACTATACAGTTACAAGATTCCTTTTAACAAAAATTACCCATTTGATCACTCTTGTTAAATATTACTGTATGGTGCTACCAGATCATTATATGGACTCCAAATGAGACTAGACAAGCATTTTTCTCGTACTGAAATACAATTTTCAATAAAGTATATGAGCAAAACTTCAAATGATAGCCAACCAGTTTATAGAGCAGAACTCTTTAAACCTGGACTGCTAACAGCTCTTAAAAGAAATGGACAGCATGACTCAAAGTAAACTTCTATTATTTATGGACTAAAATGACTTCCATGAAATCAAACAGGATGCCCAAATGAAAATCTGTAGAAAGCTACATTGACTTCTCAAGAGGTGAACCAGGTGCCTTATTGAAACCACATTTCCACTTTATTAGTTTAGGAATGTAGCAGATGCCACCAGTGTTCCAAAGCTTCACATCTCAAGTTAGATTAATAGTAACTTTTGAATGATTTCTCATTTAAACATTCATTCCCAGTATACTTCCATTATGATGGTATGAATCAAAGCTCCATTATCACTCAAATGCTAAATTTATTGACAGCTAGCTATGCCTTTGCCAGAGTTCAAATGCACTTTCAATAATGCAATGCAGTCTGGGCTGTTGGGAGCAGAATTTAAATAGAGGGTGTTCACCATGCACTTTAATCATAGGATTTACAGTACAGAAGGAGGCCATTCGGCCCATCAAGTCTGCACCGACCCTTGGAAAGAGCATCCTACCTAAGCCCCACACCATTCTCTTTATCCCAGTAACCCCACCTAACCTTTTTGAACACTAAGGGCAATTTAGAATAGCCAATCCACCTAACCTGCACATCTTTGGACTGTGGGAGGAAACCGGAGCACCCGGAGGAAACCCACCCACACACAGGGAGAACATGCAGACTCCGCACAGACAGTGAACCAAGCCAGGTTTGAAACGGAAAAAAAATTCCAACAATGTTAAGCAGCACATTTTCAGGAGCAAAACAAGAAATCATCAGAATATATTATTTCAGTCTATGAGAACAGGTAGGTAAATGTTGTACAACATCCAGAACAAATAATGAGAAAACAAGAATTGGATGGAACCTTTTTAAGGAACACTAGTCAACAACAAGTTTTAGTTTATCCTTCTGAAAGTTCTGCATGAGTAGCAGCATGTTTGCTAAAAGGAATTTGCCAATACTTCAAAAAAATCTTCTCTCACATGCATAAATTTGTCCCAGCCCTGCTATTTTATATCACAGGCGCTACTACTCAGATTTCCCACCCATGTTTTCTTCAGGTGCAGATTCACACTGAGTTGCGGTTCCCCTCCAATACCAAGTGATTATTCTTCATATGTGACACAGGTCAGAAAATATACAACCGCAAAATATATCACAATGAGCGAGATCCTGACCCCTCTCAAATTAATTTTCTAGGTGACATCCCTGAATGGCAATTACTGGGAACACTGACTAGCTTTTCCCACTTTCTTTAATTCAAATTAATTAAAGGCAAATTAAAGACAATTTTAATAGTTGTACAAACAAGTGAGAATGGAATAGAAAGTGTAAAAATTGGAGGCAGTAGAATGGTGAGAACCTAATGGAAATGAACACCTTGATTAATTTGCACCTTCTCTTTAACACATATGACTGCAGAAAGATTGCAAACCCATTAAATGTGTCCAACGTGGGAAAGATGCAACTTGCATGAAACGTTTCCTTCAATCAATAAAATATAAAAATAATTTTAGGAAACTTCAGAAGGTAGTTTTATTTTGAAAGGTGGTGCAAATGGTCCCATAATCCCAGAGCTATCCCATCTCTGAGAAATCAGAAATGAGCTTCGCAGGGACAAGGTTTTTTTTATCCTCACCCGTAATGACTAATTACATCAGTAGCTTTTTTAGGCCTAGCAAATAAAAATTAAAGCAAAACAGGTTAACCGAATACACGACTACCATTTAACCTCATACGTACACAAATTTACTCTGATCTCCAAACTTGAGAAATTTCTCAAAGTCCAAGCCCATACTAAAGTATGAAACACATTTCAAGCAATAGAACAGTTAGATTTTGAAAGCATATTAAGAGTTGGGGTTTTTCCAAACACAAGCATGTAATCATCAAGGGAGTAAGATAGGTTAGGAATCTGGCTAATATAAATGTAATGTAAAAGCAATATGTGGTTTTCTACCAACGTTTAACATACACAGGCTCCTTTGTTGAATACAGAGACATTATGCACAAAGGAGGCCATTCGGCCCATCAAATCCATCTATACCTGTGACAGCAGTAAATACATTTTGGCTAAAATTTATTTTTCAATTCGATTTGTACAGGTTCTCTCTATAAATATGTCAGACTGGTCACTGCAATCAAAACTGCAGTGCAAGAATTTCCTACACTACTTCAATCAAAGTGACTAAGTAATTCAACTTACCTGATTAATGATTCTAGAATTGCCGGACAGGGACCTTTCTGGAACTCCAGCTCCTTATAATGTAAGGCTTTGGCATAAGCACGACATTTGGCTGCTCTCTCTCCAAGGAGGACAATGCCATTATCATCTCTTAGTGGTAGAGGCCCCTGATGGAAATTAAGGAGTCAGACATTTGTTTTTTCTTCAAACAAAAAATTATTGAATTGCTTTGGCAAATCATTTGAAGCCATCATGTTAATGGATGAGGCTGCAATGATAATGAATAAAATTTCCATATTTTGTAACCTGTATCTGTGTCAAGTTCCCAGTGCAGATATTTCCTGCAGTGGATATGTGTAGCAACATTATAAATAAATATGTACAATTTCACTCAAAATACTCATGAGAAGGAATTTACAATTACTTATGGTGCCACTAGACTGGATGAAATCACACCCCAAACAGGAGCAACAAGAAGAGTGACATTTCTTTTACAATCACAGATGGGATTCTAATGCAAATGTTGTTCCTTTAGTAAATTTAAAGTACAATTCTGCAATGTAGTAAGAGCGCCAGAATATTGAGTCACCTGAGCTGTAGTTCTACAACAATGAAGTAGCAGGACAGTGATGGAGATAAACAAGCAATACAATAGTGTTTCAAAAACTGTTATCTCAAAAATATGTCCCTTTTGTAGTACAAATATTCTCAGCACGTACAAATTTGAATCACAGAATTGTTATAGTGCAGAAGGAGGCCTTTCAGCCCATTGTCTCTGCAACAGCTTTCCAAATGAGTAATTCACTTAATGTCATTCTCCCACCTTCGTCCTGTAACCCTGCACATTCTTCCTTTTTAGACAAGTCTAATTTCCCTTTTGAATGCTTTGATTGAACCAGCCTGCACCATATTCTTAGGCGGTGAATTACAGACTTTAAACACTTGTGTGAAAAAGCTTTATCTTCTTTTGCTAAATACTTTTTAAAAATGCCCTTTCATTTTTGATTCATTCACGAGTAGAAAGCATTTCTACCTATCTATTCTATCAACAGTTGTCATGATTTTGAATACCTCTATCAAATCTCCTCTCAGCCTTCTCTTCTCCAATCTATTGTCATAACTGAAATTCCTCATTCCTGGAACCATTCTTGTTAATCTTTTCTCCAATGCCTTCACATCCTTCCTAAAGTGCGGGAACCAGAACTGGATGTAGTAATTCAGCTGAAACTGAACTACAAGTTCAATATAACCTCCTTGCACTTGTACTCTGTGTCCCTACTAATAAATCTTAGAATAGTGTAGGCTCTGTTAACGACTCTCTCAACCTGTCCTGCCAACTTCAATGATTTGTCTCCCTCTACCCTTTAGAGTGGTATCAGTTGTTTTCTATTGCCGCTCCATGTTTTTCCTACCAAAATGAATCACTTCATATTTCTCCATATTGAACTTCATCTTTCACCTGTCCGATCATTCCACCATCTTGCCCATGTCTTTTGAAGTTCTATCCTCCTTTGTTCATAATGCTTCCAAGTTTCATATCACATGCAAATTTTGAAATTGTGCCCTGTACATCAAAGTCTAAATCATTAATATATATCAGGAAAATCAAGAGTCCCAACACTAACCCTCAGAGATCTCCAGTACAAACTTTCTTCCAGCCTGAAAAAACAATTAATCACTACTTTATCTCCTGTCACTAAGCCAATTTTGTATTTATGTTACCTCTGTCTCTTTTATTCCATGCGCTATAACTTTTCTCACAAGTCTGATGTATGACACTAAATCAAATGCCTTTTGAAAGTCCATGTACATCAGGTCAACAGCATTACCCTCATCAACCTTCTCTGTTAACTCTTCAAAGTAACTCCATAAAGTTAATCATGATTTCCCCTTAAGAAATCCATGGTGGTTTTCTTTAATTAACCTGCATGTCAAGTGAATTCAATTGCTTTATTTCCATCTGATGTCTCTGTTGATGCTGACAAGTGGTAAGCAAGTATCAGTTAAAAAAGTTATAAAATGTTATTTTGCTCCAGAAAAATTAGGGTCCAATGCGTCGGCAAAGTAGGACTCTTTACTGCACCCGTCTGATGTCCTCATTTCTTGTACCTTACGGTAGAAGAAAGACCATCAGTGACAAATACTGGATAGTTTTGCACTACAGAGATGTAATCCACTATGACCCGACTTGAAATTGTTCAAATTCAATTGATTTAACACCTTTCAAAATCAGAAAGATTTTTAATATAAATTTTGTCAGGGGTGTTTGGTTGTCAGGGATGGATGGAAGTCAGACCCCAGAGTTAAAAGTGCACTGCTCCTAGTTTAATAATCCAAATCTCTTTTTTTTAAATTCTCTTAAATCTTTTTATATAGGATGGAAATACTTGACAATGAAAAGGATAGATCGTAAATTCACTGCAAATTTATTTATTTATTTTAAAAATTTTAGAGTACCCAATTGATTTTTTCCAATTAAGGGGCAATTTTAGCATGTTCAATCCACCTACCTTGCACATCTTTGGGTTGTGGGGGCGAAACCCACGCAAACATGGGGAGAATGTGCAAACTCCACACGGACAGTGACCCAGAGCCAGGATCAAACCTGGGACCTCGGTGCTGTGAGATTGCAGTGCTACCACTGCGCCACCGTGCTGCCCGCAAATTTATTTTACATCTATATATGGACGCACAGCTGAAGGGAACAGATAAACCAGATTTGTTGATGTTCACAGAAAACATTAAAAATAGCAAGAGGGAAGGTTGCTTTTGCAGTTTTCAAGTTGCTACTTATAACTATTTACCTCACCTCATATACCTTTGTAATAGCTGTAATTTTGTAGAAGACCAAATTCAGACCACCAATAATGAAGTCAGATCATTAATACACACATGACATTGTTTCAGCCACTCAGCTCAACCAAATCTCCTCAGTCAGCCCACCATTTGCTGTTTATACTGATGGCTGAACTAGCATTACTGACAAGAGGTGCTGGTGAAAAATATATTTTCTGATGTTCAGTGCAGTAGCAGTGCCATTTCTATTTGCATTATTAGTTTGCTATCAACAGCAGCAAATTTACAATAAATATGTGATATTAATGGGAAAATGGTGCACGAGATAGGGTAAAGGAGGAAGCAAAAAAATGGAGAGCAACAAAAATTTGCAATTATATAGCATCTTTATTTGTGATATAAAATGTAAAAAGCTCAATAAAAATATTTTCAAAGAAAAATAGCATCTTTATTGTGTCGAAATATCCTAAAGAGCTTCACAAGGGCATTATTAAACAAATTTGATAGAGTCAAGAAAGTGGATGAACAAAGTTTAGTTGAAGAGGTAGATTTTGTCCAGTGTCTTGTTATGGACGAGGCGTGTTCAAAACCCCAAAATGTATCATGTGATGTTGCAGATCTGTGGTCGGAAGTTCACCTCTGGATCAAACACAACGCCAAAGAATGTGGTTCAATCTCGGATGGTTGACAGGGAATGGGATAGAGTCGGTGACTAGGGAATGGAATTTGTGGCAGAGCCGAAAGACAATGGGCTGGATTCTCCACCTCCATGCCGAAGTGGCCGCGCCGTCGTGAACGCCGTTGAGGTTCACGACGGCGCGGAACGGCCCCGGTCCCAACCGATTCAGGCCCTGACAATGCGCCAGTATCGGGGCCGCGTCATCTACCCACGCCAGGCCTTGTCGCCTGCGTAAAAGCGGCGCCGCATAGATGACGCGGCCGGCACCGCATAACGGACGTCATCCGCGCATGCGCGGGTTGGCCGGCGCCAACCCGCGCATGCGTGGTTGCCGTCCTCTCTAAGTCGGATCTTGCGGGGCCGCGGAAGGAAGGAGGTCCTCCTTCAGAGAGGACAGCCCGACGATCGGTGGGCACCGATCGCGGGCCACCCCACATCTGAGGTACGCCTCGGTGCAGGATCCCCCCTCGCCCCCCCCCGCAGGCCGCCCCCCCAGCGTACACGCACCGCCCACGCCTGCAGCGACCAGGTGTGGACGGCGCCGGGGGGAACCCGCCATTTTGGCCTGGCCGCTTGGCCCATCCGGGCCTCAGAATAGCGGGGGTGCCGGAGAATCGCCATTTTGGGTGTCTCCGGCGATTCTCCGGCCTGCGGCCCGCGAAACCCGACCGGGCCGATCCCACCTATTGGGAGAATCGCGGGAGGGCGTCGGACCGGTGTCCCCGGAAATTTTGGCGGCCCAGGCGATTCTCCCAACCAGCGTGGGAGTGGAGAATCGCGCCCATGGGCTTTGGTTTTCCCAGTATTTATTTGAAAGGAATTTCTACTCATCCAGTATTGGATGTTGGAAAGTAGTCTGACAATTTAGAGGCATTGAAGGGTTGAGAGAAGGGATGGTGATGTAGAGCTGGGTGTTGTCAGTGTATATGTGGAACATATAGTTTTGTTTTCAGATAGCCAAGGGGCAGTATGTACCTGGGAAATAGGGGGGATCTTTGGAAGACACTGGGGCATGCCAACATCAATTATGACTGCCAGCATCTAATACTACACCTTAAAACTGATTCACCATGTTCTTTTGAATTCAATATGATTGCAGCCCTTAGCCAGTCATGACTATAGCAAACAACACAGCATATATGTGTCAATCAAGTTTGGTAAATAGCTCTGCCATTTGGAAGGCATTTTGTCTGAAACATGTCAAACTATTTTGGTAAAAGGCCAACATTTTCATAACTTGACACAGTCCAGTTTAGCCTTTCTTTTACCTTATCACTGTGCTCCATGAATTCTGCTAGATTCAACAGTGTCTGTGTGACCTCAGCAATGTCTTGAGAAGTCAGAGCCTGTTCAATACTTCTGATCAACTCATCTTGTTGTGCTTCATGCAGTTCTGACCAACAGGATAGGAAAGCTGCATTAAACAGGTCTCTGCATTAAAAAAAGTCAAAAGCTTTAGAAAATAGAAAGAGCAACAAGTCATCCGCCTGTTTGGATATGAAAGAGACTTCAGATACACAATGTTTATCATGCAGAACAGAGAACAAGCGAAAAAATATTAGAAATTGGAACTGTGGTTTTACTCAAGCAGATTTATTTATGGTCACATTATTTCTCTTACTATGGATGCTGTGCACCCTTTGATACTTGAGAAACAGCCATTTAGGGAAGTTTGCTAGCAGTTTATTCAACTACGAATGGGGGCTTCACAGCCAGGTCTGATTTGATCTGCGCTTGATCGCAACCCGCTAGTAGTGATCCCTGGGTAGCAATGAAAATCTCAAAACCTTGGCAAAAATATTGAAGATTATTGGATTTGTTTTTTGGCAAATTAACTCATCATGAGGGCTATACAGAATGCCCGGAGGGCTAAACAGAATGTCCGTGAGTTGAGTTCTTTGTAAGAATTAGCACTAGTTTAACGCTCCCGAGGGTTCCAAATTGCAACTGTAATCTTTTGGGTCACTCACTTGTGTGCACAGACAAATAATGAAATATTTGAAATTACATAACCTACATCAAAGTGCTCAACAACATTTAATTACAATTGTGTGTGTGGAGTTTCTGTCATGTATGCTAACATATATTGCCATTTCATTTAAGCAATTTTGAAGAAGAAAAATCCCTTTCAAGCAATCCACCAAAACATTTTCCCCTTATATTGACAATGCTCACAAATAAATGATTTTTCTACGCATTCTGATTTTAACCAGTGCCTTCCCTTTCAGCTGCTGCCCTGCTAATTCAGCACTGGGACATTTCAATGGCAAATCGTTCCAATTCTCATCCTGGCTGCCAACACCAAGAGCTGGATATATATTGACAGCGGCAGAGATCTGGGACCAATTAGCCGACCCACCTTCTTGGCTGGGGGTGGCGTCTCACACAAAGAAGGCAAAGGAAGAAATTAAAACCATTTGAAGAGCACTCCTGGAATGATTTTTGAAAAGAAAAATCTCTTGAATAACCTCAATTGCCAGGTCTCGCCTTCCTCGCGAACAAATGTTCAAGTGTACTTTATCCTGCCGGGGATGTAGGTATGGGGTGGGGTGCTGATATACAATGGAGTGTGCTGCAGTTCCATGAGCTCTGCCAACATTTTTCACATGTGTTACATTAGCAGAGACATTCATTGTGATCATGCTGGTGGTTCCATTCAATTAATAATGGGCTCAAATATTTGCTCCTTACTTAAAATCTATAAATTAGCATTTAATTATTAAGCTGGAAATTTGACCTTGCTAAAGGGTTATAGGCCTGAGCCAAGGACCAACATGAGCGGAGTGCAGGTGATGGGGATTCTTTAAGCAATTCCACACTTAATCGTCTCAGCCATTCCATCCAGTCATCTTTAGAAACTCTTCTGGCTGCTCCCCAGGCCTGAAACATAAATCAAAAGTGCATTCAATTGTTTCTTTATTTAGAACAGTTCACAGCACAAGGTCTCGGAACTATACCAGAGGCAACACATGTGAGAATAAAGCAATCTTTACCATGGTACTACTAAAATATCGGGTATTTATTAATGAAATAGCCTTTTTTAAACATTGAGTCATCAAAAACATACCCATTCATATATTAATATCACTAACACTATTTTCTAAGCTACTGACTTAACCACAATGATTTTCATTTCAAATGAATGACGTAACATCATGCACAAATTTACTTGCCATTATAATAAATTTGACCATCCAAAATAACTACTTGCATTCCTATTGTTGCTGAACAACTGAAATAAAAGCAGATAATGCTGGAAATACACAGTATGTCAGGCAGCAACTACAGAGTTGACATTTCAAATTGATGAATGTTCCTCACAACTGGAAAACGTTTGAATTGTAACAGGTTTTAAGTGAGCAAAGAGACAGGAAAGGGGAGGGAGTAAAACAACAAAAGGGAATGGTCGGTAATAGGGTGGAAAACAGAAGAAATTAAATGACAAACAGGATGATGGTGCAAAGTAAAAGGGGACGATAATGATACCAATAAAGGAATAAAAGATGGATCTAAAGTGTAAACGAGAATAGGAGAATCTTCACCAACAGTTGGAGACAGAGATTATGATCTGAAATTGTTGAATTCAATGTTGAGGGAAAACTATAAATGTACCTAACTGAAAGATGAGTTGCTATTTCTCTAGCTTACTTTGAGTTTCACTGAAACAGTGTAGAGGGCTAAGGGCAGACTGAGAGTGGAGACCTAAAATGACAGCTGGAACTGTTTTGTAAAGTCATCCAAAATCAGCATTTGGATTTCCCAATGTTCTGTGGACCATACTGTGAACAGCGAATATGGTATACCAAGTTGAAAGTGCAACAAATAAATCCTCGTTTCACCTGGTGCCCTAGATGGAGCCTTTGGCAAAAGCTTTTCTATTAATCAGGTTTTTTTTCCTTTTCAAGTGATAATTCAACTCCTTCTTGAATCTACTTTTCAAGTAGAAGGTACACAATAGGGTAGAAGGTGAAGAGAAGGGAAGGTTTACCCTGTTTCTGGGAGGGATGGGAACGGATGAGACGAGAAGAAGTACAGAAAATGGAATGATCGTGGGTGAAGGTCTTGTCAATTACGGTCGAGTGGAATCTTTGATTGAGGAAGACATAGCAGAAGCATTATGTAATAATTCCAGTGGACGTGAGACTTAACAAAACAAGGTTGAGTACTCAACCAAAATAAAGCCGTGACATATAACTCTCTTGTCCCAACCCGGGACCATCGGGAACCCTCGGTCTGGGTAACAGTATTTAAGCTCCCGCTAGAGAGCTCATGTTAGCCAGCCTCCGCCTGCTCAATACAGGAACTCTTTTCCAAGAGCATTAGGGGGAGATCAATCGATGATCCCCCGTGGTCTTCGTTGGGGTTATAACATCCCTCCTCCCTTCGCTCCCATGAAGATGAAGTCTCTTCTGCCTTTTGGTACTCGGCCTAGAGTCTGCAGCAGGTGGAGCTGGATCAGCTGGGTGTGAAGCGGACAGGTGACCTTTGCTTCCTCAAGAAGTGCCTGAAGATCACTGATGCAAGTTCATCATTAGCATTGCCACCGGGGATAGAGCAGTTTCTTGGACCTCCATGTTGGACCCTGTGCCTTCACTGTCAGAAGACAGCGCTGCAACCTTCTGCGGACAGTAGCCCGGCACCAGAGACAGCTCCCTACTCTAAGGTGGTCCAGGTGTTTTAAGGACTTTTTCGTGGACCTTAATTTGTAAGAGACAGGTTCCGCCTTCTCTAATATGGCTCCAGGGACTCAACTGGAGGCGTACCTGAAGCTCCGCACATGCAAGGCTTAAACACTCTCTCGGGCCGCCCGGTGTCATCTTTTAACTCGCCTGTTTAGACTTCACATACCCAGCAAATGGGAAATAGCAGGCTCAGTCTCATGCATAGTCATCATCCCATCAATAGTTCTGCTGGAGCGACTCTGGTCATCGTATGGGGTGTGGTCGAACAGGAATCGTGCCAACCTCGTCTCCATGGAAGCGGGCGGCTGTTTCTTCATCCCATTTTTGAAGGTCTGTATCGCCCGCTCTGCCAGACCATTGGATGATGGGTATAATGGTGCTGTCTGATTTGTTTGATGCCATTCGACTTCAGGAACACCTGGAACTCCCCACTAGTAAAGGCTCTACCATTTTCAGAGACTACAACCACCGGTATGCAGTGGATGCAAAAGCTCTGCCGGAGTTTCTATATTGTGGCGTGAGAAATTGCAGAGGCCATTTAGAATGGGCATCTATCATGATTAGGAATATAGAACCTAAAAACGGACCAGCGAAGTCGACATGTACCTGTACCCATGGAGCCTAGGCCACCAGACGTAGCTCCTCGTAAGCATCTTCACTTTGGATGAAGTAAGTATGCTTTTGTGAGTACGACTATGTCAAGCTGCTGTTCAACTAGTGTGGGACAGATCTTCCACTTTTGGCACAAGCATCCAGATGTTAGTAAGGAGGACTTTGCAGGGTCAACAGGGCTGGGCTTGCCACGGTGGTTTCCAGTGCCTAGGTTGATATTGGGTGATCGGTCTTATCATAGATGTTGCAGCAGTTTGAAAGCCGTTTCAGAAGGCAGTTAAGAATCAACCACATTGCTGAGATTCTGGAGTCACGTGTAGGCCAGACCAGGTAAGGATGGCAGATTTCCTTCTCTAAAAAACATTTGTGAATGAGATGAGTTTCTACAACAATGGTTTCATAGTCACCAATACAGAGACTAGCATTTTTTACAGTTCGAGATTTATGAACTGAATTTATATTCCACCAGCTGGTGTGTTTGGACTCAAACTATTATCCCCAGAGCATTCAACTGGACCTCTGGGAAACATGAAACTTGCTATCACAAGGGGCAGTTGAGGCAAATAGCATAGATGCAATTATGGGGAAGCAAGACAAACACGAGGGAGAGAAAATATCATGTTGCAATAGTTAGATGAAGAGGGGTCGGAGGAGGCTTGTTTGGAGCAGGAACAATGGGTGAAATGACCTGTATGTAAACAACGTGACACCTCCTCGAAGTACTGCAGATCACTTGCACTTTACAAAAGTTGCATTATAACTGAAAGCTATGCCAGCTGTACTTTCAAAATCTTCCAATTTTAGAGAAGAACAAACAACTTAGCTACTTTTCCTGCCTGACTAGGAGAGTGGTGCAGAGTGATCAATATAACAACACTGAACGGTTATTAAGCAAATACCTGCTGTATAAGATCAGCTTAATTAATGTCTGCGTCAACTTCAGTGTTGTAAATTTACTATAATTACAAATATTAAGTTCTGCACGTGTGGGCTAAGAGAATTAGAAAAATAAAATGACACTTGATTTACAAGTTGCTAATGACTTGGTTTTAATATGTATCCAACATTTAAATTTTAGCACAGCTTTTAAATGGTAAAATAGGCATGTGGCAGAACTTCAAGCTGCAGGCCACATTCTCAGCATGGA
Source organism: Scyliorhinus torazame (assembly GCF_047496885.1). Classification (NCBI taxonomy): domain Eukaryota; kingdom Metazoa; phylum Chordata; class Chondrichthyes; order Carcharhiniformes; family Scyliorhinidae; genus Scyliorhinus; species Scyliorhinus torazame. Next base: position 49,899,017 of record NC_092722.1, on the reverse strand, counting down.
ATTTAAGGTCATTAATAGCTTCTATAAAAATGTCACTGTGATCTGCATTGTGCTTCAAAACAAGTAGTAAATGTAAAACTGAAATACGAACTACTTAGTAAAAATTTCTGAAAAATAACTATCCAATTCACAAAACAATTCAATTAAAAACAGAATAGATCATTTCAAGTTACACATCGTTATTCTAATTATCCTTCCAAGTCAAAAAAAGTTTCTTAGCTTGAATTCAAGTAATGACTCCACAACAGGAATACCTCAGACTTTCATTTTCAAATTGTTTATAAACTAAAATAACCAAATGCCAATATATCAAACTTTTAAAGAAAAAAAATTATATTTCTACCAGACATAGTAGACATGCTCATTATAAATATTCCCATGACCCACAGGAATAAAAAGCAGTTTCGACTGTTGGTTGTTAAATTCATATTTTTACACAAAATTGAATAAACACATTTTATATTTTTATCAATTCATTCTTAAGTATGAACAAACCTTTTGTAAGTTGGTAGTGCTGACATGCAATTTCTTCATAGGACCAGTCTCCACTGGTCCACTAGATAGTGTGTCTCCCTGATTGCCTCGGGAAGTCCGGTGTTGAAAAATGATAGGATCTTCCTCTTCCTCAGCCAAGGTGTAACCCTGTTGTGAACATTCAAACAAATTTTGAATAATTTTCATTCCAGTGGCAATAGCATCCAAGCTTCACCAGCAAAATTCTTAACACTGCATCCCCAAATCATCAAAACTGTCTCTCAGCCCCACTTTTTGTCCATAGTTAGTTCCTCATTTTTAAGTATCTGTCCATTTCACTTTGAAAATTTTCTTTGGAATCAGCTTCCACTACTTTTTTGGGCAGAGCATTGCAAATCCTGCCAACTCTGGGTGAAAACAATTTCTCCTCTTCCACTCTCTGCATCTTTTCCCAATGATTGTGTATTCATGATATCTAGTTATTGACATACTCACCCAAAATAAATATATTTTTCCTAGTCACAATATCAAAACATATCACATTGAAAACCACTATTAGATCACCTCTTAATCTTCTCTGTTCCAAGGAGAGCTGTCCTAACCTTTTCAATCTCTCCTCATAACTGAAGACCCTCATCCATGGCAACATCCTGGTACACCTGCTCAGTATCCTTTCTGATGCCATTATATCTTTCCTGAAATGTGTGCGTTTTGAAATTTAAATGTCGAATACATACCAAGTCATTAATACCGGTCTAGCATGATCTCTGTTTTTATGTTCTACTCCTCTACTTATTAACCCAGGTAATCCAAAAACTTTTATAACCACCTTGGCATCTTGTCCTGCTACTTTTAAGGACTTAAGTTCTCTTTGCTCATCTATACTTTTCAAAATCACGCCACACATGGTGTACTGCCTTTTCAGATTAATTTTCCCAAGTACATCTCTTCGCACATCTCCACATTGAACTCTATCCTCCATACATCTGTCCATTTCACCATCTTGCCCATGTCATTTGATGCCTGTAGCTCCCGACACCAAAATCTAGGTCATTTATAAAACATTGAAGAGTACTGGAAACATAACGAACCTGGAATAACACTAAGCCAGCTCCCTATCTGAAAATCATCTATCCATCACCATCTTTTGCTTCCTGTCACTGAACCGGTCACTATATCTCCTCCTGTGCAGAATTTTAGTAAACACCTTCTGAAAGTCCTTCTAAACAACATTTTATACAAAATACTGCACAGCATCGAGATAATGGAGAAGGTTCGGCAAAGAATTTGGTCAAGGTAGTCAGACAATTTATTTTTCCAATTAAGGGGAAATTTAGTGTGGCCAATCCACCTATCCTGCACACCTTTGCGTTGTGGGGGTGAGACCCACGCAGACACGGGGAAAATGTGCAAACTCCACATGGACAGTGACCCAGGACCGGGATCGAATCCGGGTCCTCGGCACTGTGAGGTAGCACTGCGCCACCGTGCCGCTTGTCAGACACAATTTATGTTTAACAAATCCACGTTGGCTCACCTTAATTAACTCATGCCTTTTCAAGTGAAAATTTATTTTGTCACTGATAATGGTTTCCAATAACTTCCCCACCACCAAAGTCATGCTGACTAGCATCCTGGTTTATCCCTTTCCCCTTTCTAAATAGCGATATAACATTAGTAACTCTCCAGTCTTCTGGTTCTACTCCTGTTCTCAATGAGGATTGTAAGATTGTGACCAATGCCTATTTGTACCGTTGCTTCTTTCAGTAACTGAGGATGTATTCCATCCAGACAGATAACTTTTTAATTTTCAGCAATTTTCTTCTCTATTATCTTATCCATAGCTTCCTCCGCTCTTTTAATGTAACCATTGCATCATACATTTTCTTTGTGAAGGCAGATGCAAAGTACTTCTTTAATACTTTTGTCATGTCCTCTGCCTCTACATGACTATTTTCATTTGGATCCATAGGATTAGACTTTCGGTTTGTAATTATAGTACTGTTATAACTTAATTATCATATCTTTAAGTATATCTGTAAAAACTGTTTTCTATATGTGACATAACTGCAAGACATGGTGGATAAGCTCAGTTGAATATTAGCTGTTTTTTTGCAAGTGATATGAAATACCAAGAACCAATGCAAGATGGTTAATTCAATAAAGGTAAAACTTTATCATAAACGCTTTAAACTGTGGATAGCCTCAGAGAAACTTCCAACCCTTTGTCCAGTAAATGACGGTAAATACACCCTATCTGACAAAGTGCTGCAGAAACAGACCTTAACCTGCCATTGTTGGGTAAGTGACCATGGAGCCTCAGCAATGATGTGACCTATTTAGTCTAAGAGCTATGAAAGACAAAAGTCACGAGCTGCTTAGAGTTAACAGTATCAAGGAATTGTGGGACTGAAAGCCCTACAAACTTTCTTTGGCAGTCTTCTGCAAACAACAGGGACATGAATTATATGGTCATGTGGGTCTTGAAATACATGCCAGCTCAAGGTGTAACATTGGCAGAATAAGTAGGTCATTACTGACAAATCAAATGGCCAGAAAATGAGTTTTACCTAATATGGCACAGAGAAAGTTGGGAAAAAGTGCATAAAATAGAAGCTTGTAAGAAGACCCTAAAGCGTACATCATAGAAAGAAGAGTTTGATCAAGAGATGAGCACTGCAGTCAACCAGTGGTCAAGGGTCGGTGTTACGAAAACAAAGGTAGTTTTAAGGGATTTATATTTGTATTGGTAAACATTAGAAATAAGGTATGATTTTAAGTGGGTTTAATTTAATGTTTCTGTGCCTGAAAGGGTAAAATCTATAGTTAGATTCACGCTGTACAACGTTTCTGTATGTGTGGAGGTTGGCTCCAATTCCAACTGTGATTCTATTATGCTTAGAGAGGACTATGGTGTGAAGAGTAAATAAACCAACAGTGATTGCTTAGCAACTGCGGCCTTGCATGATAGAGAAGCGTTTTCGTTTTTATGAAATAAAATTAGAGTATCCAATTAATTTTTTCCAATTAAGGGACAATTTAGCGTGGCCAATCCACCTAACCTGCACATTTATGTGGGGGCGAAACCCATGCAAACATGGGGAGAATGTGCAAACTCCACACGGACAGTGACCCAGGATCAAACCTTGGACCTCAGTGCCATGAGGCAGCAGTGCTAACTACTGCAACACCGTACTGCCCCAGAAACGTTTTAGTTTAGCTAATTTGATTGCAGTTGGAGACGTGACACTGGAGAGTGAACAGCTTTCAACTCGACCAGGAGAAGCTGGACAGGACAAGTGAATTGCAAGGATACAACCTTCCTAAGGAACAAGATACCAGGGAATTGGGCAGAAAGAATTTCTTAGGACGACGAAAGTTAAGAGAACAGAGACTAAGATATTGTTCAGAAAAATTCAAGGAAGATTGAACAAAATGTTCTGAGTTAGAGAGACAATTGCAGTAACTAGATTTAAAGTGGGACAGCAGACTCCAGAGGTAAATGGAATGTTTTGATGTTATTTTAATACAGTCTAGGAATTGAGAGTTAAAACAAGTGCGAACAGTTTGTACGGCAATCAAGACAAAGAAATCCTAAAGGGATTGGCGTAAATCGCGGACTGGATTCGCTGCTAAAGATAGAGTGGAAGCTCAGTTTAAAAGAGTCATTTGTAAAACCTAGACTGGGTTTCTTGTGCTTTCTGCTTTTACTACAGCTGCAACCTCTAGACAAGTGGGCAGTCGTAAGTCATATCCCTTACATGCGAGTGTAGGTGGTCAAAAGGCTTTCAAACTACTGAATTAAAGTTATCAAATTAATTTCCCAGTGACAAAGCTGTTGGCACTTCTCTCCCAATTAGCCATATTATCAATCTTGGTCTGACTTTGAACATCAGTCATGTAACAAACTACCAAGGTTCATACTTGATGAATTGTGCGAAGCCAGATGGGGCATCTGCGATATATTCCTGCTTTAAATTTAATGGACCAGATCATGTTGACAATTTTTTTGCTCAAATTATGATAGATATGAGCCTAGAATGCATTCAAAAACCTACATTTATTTATAAGTTTAGAATCACATGCACTAGCTCCAACATGGAGATAAATTAATAAAATAGTTTTATGGTGGCCAGCAATATACAGCATTCAGGTTTTCCTATATTTACCAATAACAAAATTGAGACTACTATGCTACACAATAAAACTTATAGCAGTCATTAGTAAAATCCTCTGCCGGTTGTCACAGCTTTCCAGTCAATATGTACCTGCACACACTTGAAGAATCTAACAGTTACCATGGAGCAGGAATCACAGATACGTTGCCTCAATAAGAAGTTGCCTTTTCTGTAGGCAATCACTGTAAAATACTATCTGGGTGAAGGAGGTGAATTTGGCCTGCTTGCTGTTCATGATAAAATCATAATTGCTTTAGAATATTTTTTAGAGATGGTAAATGAGGAAACACTTCCACCATTACTATTTGACACTAAAAGGAAAATGCACTTTTTAAAGTGTTATCTGTACACCCATATAAAACATATCACATCATCACTCATGATGAACGGAAAACTTGGGTAATGCCATATAATACTACAGGATATTATACTACAGGATATTAATTGATCCATGTGCAGACTTTAGAATCACCAGGATAATGAAGCAGAGATTGAATAATGCACATTTTAAAAGAAACAGAAACAAAGGCAAAATGAGGGAAATTGTGTAACACTGTAAACAAAATAGTCTTTGCACTCGCTAATTTAAAAATAAACATTAACGTTACACTGACCTTTACAATGCGACATATTAACACATCGTATCGCTGGTGATTTATCCTGTGGCGCATCATCACCTTGTTCACCATAGGAATAAATATTTGATACTGAAAAATAGATCAGATAGTGCCATTAGAATCAATGAACAGCTACTTCAATTTATTTTAATATAGGTGCAATCAATCACAATAGTTATCAACTTTTGCGCAAAATATAGCAATGAAATGTTTTACTAGGGAGCACTGCTGTAACAAAATAGCATTTTAGATAATGTAGAAAAAGATTCTACCGTGTCAGTCTTGGCTGAGTGCCAATGGTCTTGTTTCAAAGTTAGAAGTTCTTGAGTCCAAGCCCCACTTAAAACTTGAGCACAACCTAGACTGACACTTCAATGCAGAACTGACAAAATGCTGGACAGCCAGAGGTCTCCTTTTCCAGATGAGATGTTATTTCATAGAATTTACAGTGCAGGCTTGGCCATTCGGCCCATCAAGTCTGCACCGGCCCTTGGAAAGTGCACTCTACTGAAGACCACACCTCCGCCATATTCCCGTAACCCAGCAATCCCACCTAATCTTTCTGCACAGAGGGCAATTTAGCATGGCCAATCCACCTAACCTGCACATCTTTGGACTGTGGGAAGAAACCCGGAGAAAGCCCATACAGACACAGGGAGGACGTGCAGACTCCACACAGACAGTGACCCAATGCTGGGAATCGAACCCTGGAGCAGCGAAGCAAAAATGCTAACCACTGTGCTACCATGCCACCTATATGTTAAACAATACCTTGTCTGCCTGTTTGGATGCAAAAGATCTCTTTGCACTTTTTCCAAAGAAAGGGCAGGGAGTCCTCCCAGTATCATAGCCGACCTTCATCCCTCATCCAACATCAATCTGATTATTGCATGCAACTTGGTGGTTACATTTGCCTACAGGAGAACATTGAGTACACTTCAAAGGTTCATCAGCTCTGAAGCTGTTTGGGATGTCTTGCAGTTATTAAAGCTGCTATATAAACACAAGTTTCTTCTTTTTTTCTATATATTACAGAGGAATACAAAAGTAAATAGAGCTCAACTTTTTGGAAAAGAAGACCTTGATTTTGGATTGAAATATTAACTCTAATATCTTCCCATTAGAGCAGATATCCCGGTTTTAAATAAATCCAGCATCCTGGCCTCAACTATGTTTCCAGAGACACGTGCCTGTAAAGTAATGCTGTCCAATGTCTGTACAACCCAAAACATGCAAGGTAAAGTAACAGACAAAAGGAGAAAGCACCTTAAGTGTTCAAAGATTCTTGTTGAATGATAGATTGTAGCTTTATGCATCATTTAAACCAATTAAGCACAATTGATGTCGGCAGCTTTTCCAAAAATAAAATGGTTTCTGCAGTGTCAAGGAAAAAGACTTGTGTGTTTCATCATATCTCACAGAAAGGTCCCAGAGTATCTCTCATACAATGAATTATTTTAAAGTGCAGGCATTATCATTTTGTTGTGTTACAATCCCAGTAGAGATTGATAATGTTTAAAAACTAATTGAAACTTCTAGGAAATAACTGCAAGGATGACACAAGATTTCACCTTTTAAAATTTTTACTGTAACAAATGACTAAAAGCATTATTGACGACACACTAATTTCTATTTGTAGGCAACTTTTACTTTAAACTAGACAAGAATGCTCCCCTTGTATACTCATCACACAAAGAACTCTTCACAGAATAACAATCCTTGTAGCACATCATGGTTCCACAGAAAGAATCATTGAATTATAGAAAAGTTACAGCACAGAAGGAGGCCATTCGGCTCATCTTGTCCATGTCGGCATGAAGACTCCCAGATGCCCTTTCTAATCGCACCTTAAGTAGTTTAGGGCACTTAAGGTGCAGATCCAGGTAAGACTTTAGGGCCTTCGCCTCCACCACCAACACGGGCAGCGAATTCCAAACTCCCACTACCCTCTGCGTAAAATCATTTCTCCTCATGTCCCCTCTACATCCACTTATCTTGAATCTACGTCCTCTGATTCTAGAATTCTCCAACAAGGGAAACAATTTTATCCTGTCCACCCCATCTCTTCCCCTCATAATTTTCTACACCTCAATTAAGTAACCCCTCAGCCTTCTTCGTTCCAAGGAAAATAACCCCAACCCATCCAATCTCCCTTCCTAGCCCCATTTTTCTTGCCCTGGCAACATTCTTATAAACCTCCTCTGCACCCTCTACAGAGTAATAACATCCGTCCTGTAATGTGGCGACCAGAACTGCATGCAATATTCCAGTGATGGCCTCGCCAGTGTTTTATACATTTCAAACATTATATCCTTACTTTTATATTCCATACCTCTGCCAATGATGGGGGGCACTCCATGTGTTTTCTTAACAACGTTGACTACTTGAACTGCTGCCTTTAGGGACATGTGTGCCTGTACACCAAGATCTCTCACTTCATCTACCCCTCTTTGTGTACTCCCTACAACTGTTTGACCTCCCTAAACACATGACCTCACACTTCTCGGTGTTAAATTCCATTTGCAACTTTATCAGACACTCCACCTATTCATCTATATCGCTTTGAAGGTTATAGCTATCCTCTACACTGTCCACCACTCGGCCAACCTTTGTGTCATCTGCAAATTTCCCAATCATACTCTCTACGTTCACGTCCAAATGGTTAAAAATAACACAAACAGTAAGGATCCCAATACCGAGCCCTGTGGAACACTACTTGAAACAACTTTCCAATCGCAAGGGCAGCCATCGACCATTACCCTTTGTTTCCTGTTACTAAGCCAACTTTTTATCCAGTTTGCCACATTATCCTGCATCCCATGGGCTTCCACTTTCTTGACTAATCTGCCATGTTGGACTTTGTCAAACGCCTTGCTAAAATCCATGTACACCACATCCACTACACTACCTTCATCAACCCTTCTTGTCACTTGCTCAAAGAATTCGATCAAATTTGTGAGGCAAGACCCTCCTTTAACAAATCCATGCCGACTATCCCTGACAAGTCCATGCCTTGCTATGTGAAAGTTAACCCATCTCTCAGGATTGATTCTACTAATTTGCCCACCACTGACTCAAGACTAACTGGCCTGTACTTGTTCGGCATTTTCTTCAATCCCTTTTGAAACAATGGTACCACGTTTGCATTTCTCCAGTCCTCCGGTGCCTCCCCTGTGGCTAATGAGGATTGGAAAATCATCCTCAAGAGCAGCTGCTATTGCCTTCCTGACCTCCTTCAATAGCCTCGGAAACAATCCATCTGGTCCTGGCGACTTATCAACTTTCAAGGATTTCAATCTTTCAAGTAGTTCCTCTCTCTTTATGATTATCCCATCCAGTGTGTCTCAGTGTTTCGCCTGGACTACTATATCTGCATCATCCATTTCCTTTGTAAATACAGAGACAAAATATTAATTTCAAACCCTTCCCACAGCCTCTCCATCTACACACAAGTTCCCCTCTTCAGCTCTGATAGATCCCACTTTTTCCTTAACTAACCTTTTACCATTAATATATTGATAAAACAAAGAACAAAGAACAAAGAAATGTACAGCACAGGAACAGGCCCTTCGGCCCTCCAAGCCCGTGCCGACCATACTGCCCGACTAAACTACAATCTTCTACACTTCCTGGGTCCGTATCCTTCTATTCCCATCCTATTCATATATTTGTCAAGATGCCCCTTAAATGTCCCTATCGTCCCTGCCTCCACTACCTCCTCCGGTAGTGAGTTCCAGGCACCCACTACCCTCTGCGTAAAAAACTTGCCTCGTACATCTACTCTAAACTTTGCCCCTCTCACCTTAAACCTATGCCCCCTAGTAATTGACCCCTCTACCCTGGGGAAAAGCCTCTGACTATCCACTCTGTCTATGCCCCTCATAATTTTGTATACCTCTATCAGGTCGCCCCTCAACCTCCCTCGTTCCAGTGAGAACAAACCGAGTTTATTCAATCGCTCCTCATAGCTTATGCCCTCCATACCAGGCAACATTCTGGTAAATCTCTTCTGCACCCTCTCTAAAGCCTCCACATCCTTCTGGTAGTGTGGCGACCAGAATTGAACACTATACTCCAAGTGTGGCCTAACTAAGGTTCTATACAGCTGCAACATGACTTGCCAATTCTTATACTCAATGCCCCGGCCAATGAAGGCAAGCATGCCGTATGCCTTCTTGACTACCTTCTCCACCTGTGTAGCCCCTTTCAGTGATCTGTGGACCTGTACTCCTAGATCTCTTTGACTTTCAATACTCTTGAGGGTTCTACCATTCACTGTATATTCCCTACCTGCATTAGCCCTTCCAAAATGCATTACCTCACATTTGTCCAGGTTAAACTCCATCTGCCATCTCTCCGCCCAAGTCTCCAGACAATCTAAATCCTGCTGTATCCTCAGACAGTCCTCATCGCTATCCGCAATTCCACCAACCTTTGTGTCGTCTGCAAACTTACTAATCAGACCAGTTACATTTTCCTCCAAATCATTTATATATACTACAAAGAGCAAAGGTCCCAGCACTGATCCCTGTGGAACACCACTGGTCACAGCCCTCCAATTAGAAAAGCATCCCTCCATTGCTACCCTCTGCCTTCTATGGCCTAGCCAGTTCTGTATCCACCTTGCCAGTTCACCCCTGATCCCGTGTGACTTCACCTTTTGTACTAGTCTACCATGAGGGACCTTAACCATCTTAGGGTTTTCTTTAACTTTACTTGATAATTCTTTTTCATGTCCTCTCATCGATTTCCTTATTTTCTTCGTCCCAGCATTTCTATACTCGTCTAGGCTATCTGCAGTGTTTAGTTCTTTATGCCTACCGTACACTTTCTTTTTCTGTTTGATCTTCCCCTGTATTCCTCTAGACAACCGGGGGGGGGGGGGGGGGGGGGGGGGAGAAGAGGAGGAGGAGGGGAGAGAGAGAGAGAGAGAGAGGGAGCGGGGGTGGGGGGGGGGGCTAGATTTGTCAACACCACTCTTATTTTTGGAGGGAACATGACTACTTTGTACATTTAGAACCTTTTAGTGCTTCCTACTGGTTTTCCACAGATTTATCCTCTAGCATTGCTGGCCAGTTAACCCAATTCAAAATTTTTACTCCTGTTTTATCTCTGTCCTTTTCCATGGTAATACTGAATTTAACTAAACTGTGATCACTATGCTGGATATGGTCACCAACTATCACTTCACCCACTTGCTCTTCATTGTTCGCCAAGATTGGATCTAGAATTGCATCTCCTCTCATTGGGTGTGTCACTAATTGGGTTCTTGTTCTTACAGGCAGAAATCTGCCTACATATTTGCTCTTCTGTCCCCTTTCACAATTTGGGGGTCTATAGTAGTGTGACCCATTGTTGACCCATTTAGTATATCATCCCCTCTCACAACTGTAATTGATTCCTTAATCATTAGTCCTACTCTCCCTCCTTTTTATCTCCCGCTCTGTCCTGCCTGAAAAGACTGCATCCAGGGATCTTGAGCTGCCAATTCTGCCCCTCCTTTAGCTAGGTTTCCATAATAGCAATGACATACTGCTGCCATGTCTCTACTTGTGCTATTAACCCGTCTACTTTGTTTGTAATACTCCTGGCATTGAAGTATAAAGTTTAACCTCATAATTTTGCCTTACTGGACACTTAAAACTTTGCTTCTCCTGTAATTCCAAGTCTCTCATTACATCTTCTGCATCACTAGCTAAAGTTCTACCTCCATTTTCCTGATCTGTGTTTGACCTATCTGATCCTATTCCTGGGATCTCACCCCCCTGCCACACTAGTTTAAATACTCCCCAACAGAACTAGCAAAAGCCCCTTCTAGGAACTGGTCCCAGCTCTGCCTGGGTGCAACCTGTCCAGTTTGTACTGGTCCCACCTACCCCAGAACAGGTCCCAGTGTCTCTCTAGCCACGCATTCATCTGATAGAACATGCTATTCCTGCTCACTCTGGCACGTGAAACTGGGATAATACTGAAATTACTACGTTGGAGGTCCTGCATTTTAAATTATCTCCTAACTTCCTGTACTCTACTTGCAGGTTCTCATCCTTTAGTTTACCTATGTCGTTGGTACCAATATGTACCACGACCACTGGCTGTTCACGTTCCCTCCCCAGAATGCCCTGCAGCCGCTCTGTGACATCCCAGACCCTGGCACCAGGGAGGCAACATACCATCCTCGATTCATGTTTGCGGCTACAGAGGCATCATTCGGTGCACCTAACGATTGAATCCCCTATCACTATAGCCCTGCGAATTGTTTTTCACCCACCCATCGGAGCAGCAGAGCCACCCATTGTGCTGTGGATTTGGCTGTTGCTGCTTTTTCCTGAGAGACCATCCCCTCCAATAATATCCAAAACGGTATATCTGATTGAGACCCAACTTCCAATGTACTCTTGTTAACTCAAGTAGTAACTTTGAATGGCTATCACTAGGCGCTTTCCTTAATCTTTGGTAAGTTTCCTAAATTCACTACCAACAGTAAAGCCCGTCTTGCTGATTCTTCACCTCTGGCCACGTCAAGAAGAATCCCCAAGAATGCCTCTCAGCAACCTGAGAGCATATCTGTTCCACATCTGGCTGTGGTAGTTTGCAAAGCCAAGCAACCTCCTCTCTGCTGACCACATAACCCATATTCATTGATTTATAGAGAGGCCTGTCATCTAATCTCAAAAATGGTTTCCTCTGCATCACGTGGGCTTTGTATCATCATTTTGAGAACCAATGATAACAAAATACTCAGCAGATAGGACTCTGGCACAAGTCCACAATGGCACAAGAGGCAGAGGAAGATGCACCATATGGAATATCTCAATAGCTATTCTGGTGGATGAAGACTGCAGCAGAATGAAACCTTCAATCATCTTGGTTTCCTTGCCATTGGGTCAAGGTTAAGTTCTGTTGAGACCTGTGCACAGGCAGCTATTTTTCTGAGGACATCTCCCAAATCCATCGCCGACCAGCAAAGGCAACAGGAGCAGTATTGTATTGTATGGATGCTTCTAGTCATGATCTAGCTCAGAGGCGGCAGTAACAAAATGGTCGTACAGCACTTCGGACAAGGCAAGGTGCCTTTCAGCAGCTGAAACTGGAAGTGAGCAGCCCTCTTTAATATACATCCAGCTCATCCTTTATTATCTATCTACTGCAGTAGAAACACGTAACAGACACAAGTAGTAAAGTTTGAGATTGAAACCAAGACCCTCATGGATACTGGCTCTGAAGATGATTCATACAGATTCAAAACATTAGCACTGCTTCTCTCTTCACAGATGATGCCAGACCTGCTGAACGTTTCCATATTTCCAGTTTCTATCCCTCAAGGGCACACCCTCCAGTTAACACCCAGAGTGCCGGAGACCTCTGGTGATATGACATTGACATAGCTGATCAGTGAGACCTGGTGAGCTGAAGAGGGGAAGCTCAAGGGACCTTGGAAAGGAACATTAGAAGAAGAACGGAGTTAGATTTGGCATCAATAATTAATTCATTAACAGGCTTCATGAGAACTCATTAACCGGCTTCATCTCTTGGAATAGAGAAGTGCCTCATGACTCTTTGTCTCAAACTGGCAAGGAGCCAATTCACCACCATGGTCAATGCATATGCCCCAATTCTGGATGGCAACAATGAATTGATGCAAAATTTGACAAAGCTCTCTTCTGGCTTCCAAAGGAGTACAGGTTATTCCTCTCAGTAATCTGAACGCCAGAACTGAATGAAATCCAAGTGTCTGGAATGGAACTATTGATAGGGAAGATGTTGGAAATGTCAATTCCAATGGCATTCTTCTTGCCAAATGCGTAGAAGATGGGTTTATCACCATCAGAAGAACAAGTTCAAAAAATCATGGCAACATCCATAGTCCCAGGACTGGCACCTGATCGATTAAATCATTTCCCATGCTCAGAATGCAAAGAGGTCCGCACCAAGAGAGCAATGATAGGGGCTGATGACTATTGGGCCAATCTCTCTCTCATTCATTTAATTATGTCCATCAAATTAGCTCCCAAACAATGGGGTACAACAGAAAAGATGTCCACGAAAGATCAATGTTTAAGCTCTGAACAATCCAATCAAAAGAGACTGATTCCAATAAAGCTTAGGGAAAAAAATTTCAAACTAGGGCAGCACGGTAGCACAAGTGGATAGCACTGTGGCTTCACAGCGCCAGGTCCCAGGTTCGATTCCCTGCTGGGTCACTGTCTGTGCGGAGTCTGCACGTTCTCCCCGTGTCTGCGTGGGTTTCTTCCGGGTGCTCCGGTTTCCTCCCACAGTCCAAAGATGTACAGGTTAGGTGGATTTGCCATGATAAATTGCCCTGGTGACCAAAATGGTTAGATGGGGTTATTGGGTTACGGGGATAGGGTGGAAGAGAGGGTTTAAGTGGGTCGATGCAGACCCGATGGGCCAAATGGCCTCCTTCTGCACTGTATGTTCTATGTTCAATCATGAACAGGAGAAGAGTGCCACAAGAGCTGGGGGTGTCCTTAAGTCCAATATCATTAAACCTGCAAAAAAACATTTGGATTTTCTGTCAGGAAACATCAGGACAAAAATGATCAGGCTATCAATGAACTAACCGAGTGCAAGTGCAAGACTTTTTGCACCTGGCGAATGACCCAAACTCAAGGTAAACTTGCCAACAAGTAAAGGCCGAGTTACAAAGGTGCACCAGCAACGTAACAAACATATGGCGGGCAGGCAAGGAAATTGAATATCTTGCTGACATAAGTAATATCCATGACTCCTTCGCTGCCACAAAGACCATTTATGGGCTAAGTACACAAGGACCAACTTCTCTGGGGCCGGAGGATGGGAGACATCTAATCAAGGAAAGGAACGCTTTCAACATCAGTTAGATGGAGGATTATAAAGACCTTTTCAATCAAGAATCAATTGTTGGCACAAGTGTTTGCACACCCTGAGAGAGACAGGCTCAGAGCTCCAGCAGCACCTATGGAGGTGATGACAACCATCATCCAAATGAAGTATAACACAGTAATATTTGATGGAAATCCCACTGAAATCTTTAAGCGCAGAAGGTAGGAACTAATGTTACAGCTCCATCCCCTTAACCTCGAGATCTGGACTGAAGGTAGAGTTTCAAATGATCTCCAGGCCACCATGATTGTGACAATCTGCAAAAGGGGGACAAATCTAACCAGTATGAATTACAGAGGCATGTCTCTGCTTTCCATTGCAGGAAAGATCATTGCAAGAACCCTCCTGAATCAACATATTACACTTGAAAAACTACTCCCCTGCAGGCTGAGGCCATCAAGAGGCATGGTCAACATGATCTTTACAGTTAGTGAACGACAAGTAAAATGTTGTGAACAACATTAACCTCGCTACATGGTGTTCTTTGACTGTACAAATGCTTTTGATTCTGTAAATCATGAGACACTCTGGAAAATTCTGAAAGATGGATACCCTCCAAAATTCATCATCATCCTTCACTTGCTTCATGATGATATGCAAGCAGTGATCCTTAACAATGGATTTGTGGTTAAGAGAGGAGCAATACAAGATTGCAGCTTTGTCCCAACATTTAAAAAAATCTTCCTTGCTGCTCCGTCTGACGGGAGACAAGCTCCCTGATGTGCAGCTTATTTATTCAATGGATGGTGAACTACTTAATCTCAGACACAACTATGATTAAAAATTAAGACCACCCTGACCTCAATCTTTGAGCTCCAATACCCTGATGATGCCAGAGAATCATTGACGCATTTTCTGAGGCATACAAGAAGATGAGACTTACACTCAACATTCAGAAGGCCAAAAGTCCTCCGAATGCAAATGCCCCAGCTCCATTGATTAGGATTCATGATGAGTGCCTGGAAAATGCAAAACACTTCCAATACCTTGGAAGTTATCTTCATAGAAGGCTGACATTGCCGAAGTAATCCAGCATCGCCTGAAATGTGCTGGTGCAGCCTTTGGTCACCCGAGGAAGAGATGTTTGAAGATCGCGACACCAAAACTGAAACCAAGGTCATGGTCTAACACTTGTGACTCCTTCCTTATTGTATGGGGCTGAAAAATGGACAATGGCACATCAAACCACTGGAGTCATATCATCAATGCTACCTTCAGAACATCTCACATGTTAAGTAGGAGGACAGACACACCAACATCAGTGTCCTCTCACATGCAGGAACCACAAATACCGAGAATATGATCATCAGCCATCAATTTTTTTGAATTGGACATATACTTCAGAGGTCAAGATACCAGGATCCCAAAGCAGTTCTTCTTGGTGCAGCTTAGTCAGGGGAGAGGTAAAGCATTTATGTTTGTGCTGAATGCCAACATGAAACAAATGCAACATTGACATATACTCCTGTGAAACCTTTACCTTGGACCAAACCAGATGGCAGCAGAGTCTGTGGAAAAGATCCCAGCATTTTGAGAATCAATGATAAAAAAATAAAGAGGAAAAGCAAGAATGGCAAAAAGAACTTGTCATGACCTGAACTGGTTATACACGACCAGACATCCTACATCATGTTATGACACCCTGGGCTAGTGCACAGTCAATTCCAGTCCCACAGGCCCCGGAATCCCAACACAAGAGAATTAACCAATGATTCGTATATTTTCCTGAGATGTTTGACCCTTGTCTGCTCCAATGACTTACAGGCACCAGATTTGCAAGTAAAACATTTAAACAACTGTTTATTTACAACAGGAGAAGAGATAAATGTGTAATGGTGATAATACAACAATGGTCTGCTAATACAAAGAATTTACAGTTCAGAAGGAGGCCATTCGGCCCATCGAGTCTGCACTGGCTCTTGGAAAGAGCACCCCACTTAATTCCCACACCTCTACCCTATCCCCGTAACCCAATGGCCCCACCTAACCTTTTTTGGACACTAAGGGCAATTTAGCATGACCATGCCACCTAACCTGCACATCTTTGGACTGTGGGAGGAAATCCACGCAGGCACAGGGAGAACGTGCAGACTCCACACAGACAGTGACCCAAGCTGGGAATCAAACCTGAGACCCTGGTGCTGTGAAGCAACCGTGCTAACCACTGTGCTACCATGCTGCCCATAATCTAATCTAATTATTCACCTAACCCCAGCCCACCTTTCACCCAGACAAACACAAGACAGACACACGATGGGATAGGGAAGGCCCAAAATAACAGGGATTAAACTGGGACTGAGATGTGTATCTTCGCTGCTGAGGTTGTGTCTTGGTCAGCGGCAATCTTCTCAGGACACAAAGTATTGAAAACCATTGATTGGTTCAGAACTTTCAATACGACCTTCAATTAGAACACTCAGAATGCAAGACTTCCTCTGGGGAGTTACCTTCTCCTCCCCTGACTTGGGATTTCACAGAGAAGATTCCCCTCAGATCTGTGCAATTCCAACTTGCATCCACCAGATGGACTACCAACCTCACTGAGTCGAACTGAAGTTATCAACATGAGAGTTTTAAATGAATTTTCAAATGGCCCTTCTGCCAGCACATAGCGCTGGACTGGATTCTCCTGCAGTTTAACCTGACCCTTCAGGAAGAAACTGACAGGAGAGAATTCAATTCTCTGGCTTCGCGGTTGCCTGATTAGAACAGAAATGACAACTTGCCAACAACTCCCAGGTTGTGCAGAAGAAGGAAGTATTTTGTCACAAGTCATCAGATGAGAGAGATCTGCTTTAGCATTTCAATCAGAAGTCACTCTCACAGGCCTGGCTGGAAGCATTTAAATCATCAGGCTGAGAACTCATAGAGAGAAAATGTTTTAAACCTGCTCCTGTTTCTTCCTGAGGGTTTCACAGAACTGAAACTTAAACTCTGCAAAATGGAGCTTGCCTGTGTTTCCAGAACATTCCGAAGGACTCGACCAATCAAAATCAAAAATTAAATAAATCCCGAAATTTCAGAAGAGCTGATTGGCTGCTAGCCAAATCCATCAAAATGCATCAAGGGGTGTCCTGGGCCAGTACATTAGACAAGGGTTATCTCAGGTTAAAAGCAAAGTCTGCAGTCTAAAACCAAAATCTGCAATATTGAAGTAGCCAGAAAGACAGGAAATAAAAAGGGAAACAAGGGTCAAACAAGGATTTAAAAGAGGTTCCTTACAATAACAAAAGAAAATCACCTATGTGTCATAAAGTCTGCAGATATATCAACCACCTTCAGTCTCATGGACGACAATCATCTTCGCCAGAGAAGAATAGTCAATAATAATAAATAGCTTACACCATCTTCCCAGTAAAACAATCTAGGTCTTTGACCTCGAACAAGCAAACCATTCAGTTACGATAGTCTGGTTTAGCTCACTGGGCTAAATCGCTGGCTTTTAAAGCAGACCAAGGCAGGCCAGCAGCATGGTTCGATTCCCGTACCAGCCTCCCCGAACAGGCGCCGGAATGGGGCGCCTAGGGGCTTTTCACAGTAACTTCATTGAAGCCTACTCGTGACAATAAGCGATTTTCATTTTCATTTCATTTTCATCTTATCCTCGATTTAAGCATACAGTCCCAAAACATCATAGCCTTACACCTCACAATTGTAACAGTAGACAAGTTCTGTTAGACATTTTTATATGTTGCATGGTCTCACCGATAACAATGAAAATTAAGTTTTTTGGGGTTACATTGGTTGAAGGAGGAATTTTGGTCAGAGCACTGGAAAATGCCCTTAATCTTCTTCAAATGGCAATATCCACTGGAACAGGAAACAGGGCGCAGTTTGACACTACAACCAAAATACAATATCGCCAATAAAACTGCGTGGAAAATAAACCTAGAATATTGCTAAAGCTTTGCAGTGGGACTTCAGAACATAACCTGCAATTAGCCCTTAGAGGGTGCAAGTGCACTTTATTTTTAATCGTTAGTAGCCAAACAAAGCAATCGAGATTCCAAAATAAACAACCTCTAATGGATTCCCTACAGATTAGCAAAATAACATACAAGAATTTTAAACTGATAAGTTTAACATAAAACATGCTCATCTCTAGAGTTCAACATCAACCAACCAAGGCCATGAATTAGTGAATCTCTAACATGTGTTTGGCTCAGTCTATACCCAGATGCACACCACTGTTGCTCTGGGTTTTCAATGGAACCTAGTCCATGATTACATGTTCAGTCAGATTCATGACATGTGTCTAAGATAGACAGATGAAGTCATTGCAGGCTGCTTCACACATAATTTCCCTCTATTTCAATTGCGCACATGTTGACATGCAGAAAATGAAAGAACTCACCTCACTAAATGCAAACCTGATCAACAATATGTGGAATTTTTAACGTAATGCCCTATGTTAGTGTGCTATTTTCTGTGTATCACTAGCATCAGCATAAACCCATCAGCTGCTCCTGAAACACAACTGGAGAAAGATACAGCAAACCAAAAGGAAACTTACTTCTTTGTTTCCATGTATGCACATTTTTGGAAGGTAAAAAATATTAATGTTGGGGAATGGATCGCGCTCCATAATTAACTTGCAGAATTGCATCAGGAAAATCTCAAACGCATTATGGTATATCGGCCCAAATCTTCTGGTCTCTGGAGACCAGACACATCACTGTGTTGTGTGTTGGGACTTTGCGTAAGTCCTGTGGAAGGCGTAGTTACCTACATGGGAACTGCCGGGAAGTTTCAATTTAACAATGGGAAGTTCCTCTGCTCCCCAGGACCCTCCACAAATGTCTCCAACCCCGAGTTAGAGTCAGAGACTTGGGACAGTTCCGGTGTACTTATCGGGATAGTTACCCAGGGAATATTAGACAGATTAAAACCTGGTCTAACATTTGGGTAACTACACAACTGGTCCCTATCTCTCAAGCTGATCCCCACCCACCACCCCCCTGAATCAACCCAATCACCCCCTTAAACCGCAAATGAGACCCGACCACCCGATTAACTCCAATCACCCTTCTAACCATCAGACTAGCCTCCCGATCCCATCCCACTACCCTCCCAACCCCCCATCTCACTATCCTCCCAACTTGACCCTAATGCCACCTCACCCTACTACCCACCTAACCACCTAATTCTTGAATTCCTTCTCCTTCCTTGTCAAAAGATCAATATCAACATGGATTCAATAGGTTGACTAATTTTCCTGTGCTGTAAAATGTTCTAACAATTTTCAGCTTAATAAATTAACCACTCTAGTTAGTAAATATCTCATTATAATCACATGATGAACTCTCTCCAACTTTGTAGATACATCAACATTGGCTAATCTGCCTGAAGGAGACGAACCCAAATTCTCTTCGGCATCGACTAGTTTTGTCCCAAGTTGTAGGAGAAGCACTGTTTAGGGTTTTCTTTCCATCCTCCTGAGCGTTGCCTAGATCCCTCATAACATTATCAACTCATCAGTGTGAGAAACCATGGGCACAAACCTTCAATTTACCATTCCATGGCACATCACTATGTAGAAGTGACACACTGTTCCACTATACTTGCAAAATCGATCCTTAAAACTTTGAAATAGCTTCTGTTCTTGAAAAATATACCATTTGACCTTCTCCGGATTTGAAACATTTTCTTTCAATCCACAAATGTGTAAAATGTGTCTAATTGACTCATGCTAGATAACTAAGTCCAATATTGTTCTCATTGTGTTATTGCATCCAGTGCTCAAACAGAATATCCAAACTCAGGAAAATATGCAATTTCCCACCGAATTAGAAAAATTGTCGTGCTGATAAAGAAAACCTTAAAAACTAAAACAAATAAAACAGTAAATAAAAATCACCAACATAGCAGGCCTTTAAAGGAAATCATGAATACTGGTGAAATATGTATCATTTTGTGAGGTTTAACTGTCCCAATTGTACCTGATGGCAAAATTAAGCTGAATTTCTGCACCATTAAAAAGCGCACAGGCATACAAACACATTGTGTGGGGTTTATATCAGACAATTATTTTGTAACACATACCACATTATTGCCTTGTAAATCTACACGACTGCCATCACAACATTTAGTGCCTTTCTATGAATGCCTCAAAGCCCTACTCTTAACCCTCAGTCTATCACAGAAAACCATAGCACACAATGGACTGTATCAAAGCACAGCTTCTGCCAATTATCGTTTGAATGACTAGTCAGAAGAGTATAAAGCATTCTTATTTACCGTCATCCTGAAAGTTGTTAGCTATTGAAAGGAAACACACCTCACAAGTCCTTCCAGATACAGAAACACAGCCAAAATCAGCAGCTTTAAATTTTGGCAACATTTAATCAATTTCCATTGCACTAATCAGTAATAAAATGGAATGATTTCAAGGTTGTAATTCTAATGTGGGAGGGGGAGGGCGTTCAGTGTCATTCATAACCTATTCAAGATACTCTGGCGTGTTTAGGACAGTGTTTGAATGCCTGAGTAGATTAAAACTTAGTCACTCCTTCCTGCCTACTAACGTACAATATTTATATCTAAACCTACCATTTATTGTTCTATAGATACTTAGGTCATATAAAAATGGAGATTCTGGTGGTATTGAGGAAAACATTTCCAAATAAACCTAACCTTAAGTCTTATTCCACCTCCAACTATGTGCAAATTAAAATATTTCTAAATTATAATGATCGACAACTCTCAGCTCAAGCCCACCTGAAATATTCAACTTGAAATAGGGAAATTCAAAGGCAAATGAGATTTTGGCAACACTAATAAGCCAAAGACAGAAAATGAAATTACACAGATTGGCAGATCGTATCCTGAAATGTTCTGCCACTGTAATTATTTGTTTCAGCCGGTAGACTGGCCTGCTTTGTTAATCTTTGGCACTATGATCATACAAGCACATAGTGAACCAGAATTTCAGTGGGCAAGTTAAGTAACCAATTGCTTGATAATTATATTTTCCTTTTTTGGGATTTGCGTTCTTTAAGGCAAGGGGCTTTCTTGCAACAGAATAGAACATCAAGGCATTGAGCAATAAGCACCAGTGTCGGGTTAAACATAGTTGGATAGTGTCTTGATTTTCAGGTTGAGTTTGTGGTTTTTCATTTTTGTTATCAGAATAACGAAACTGGGTTAATTCCTGTAACTGCAGCAAACTGAGATCCAGATCTCCTGTGCTCTGAATTACAGAAGCACCAAACTTAACAGAGCCGAAAATGAAGTGCTCTACAGAACAAAAATCTTTATCCCCAGGATCAAAGAGCAGACCCTCCAATTCCACCCAATGCTGGTATTTCTCTAAACAAATTGTCAATTTCAGGGCAGTCTTTTGCTGTTAGCCCATGCTCATTAGCAACTGGGTTGAGATTGCCCAAACTAACTTCATACACCAAGCCCTTACAGATACCAGAATGAAAACAGTTCTGTCATAATATTCTGGGCTGGATTTAAATCCCAGACACAGGTAAAAAGTCTGCATTTAACCAGGGACTCGTAACAGGTTTCAGAGCAGAATTTAAACACCCAAGAATTTAGGAACACACTTGGTTTTGTGAGCTAAAGCAATTACAGCATAAATATTCACACCTATAATTTGTTTTCACCTTTTTTCCAAGTTGAAATACCAATGAAGAAAGTGTGTCCATTGCAGTCTGACGCAATTCTGGAGTGCAATCAAGGGTTCGCACTATTGGATGAATAATCCTTGAGGCATAATCCGTGAAGTCCAGAGATTCTGTCAGACGATCCAGAGTCTCCAGGGCAACCCTTGTATATCAGAAAATAAGGCAGATGCACAATCAACATTTTGTCCTTCCTCCTTCTAGCCATGGGAATACTTGACTACGGTAACTATATGTACATGGAGACTACTATTTTGCTCGTTGTAGGCTTTCCATAAAAGTCTCACTATGTTCATATACTCTACTTCTCCACAGGTTGTGCATTTCTTCCAATGTTTGATTTGGGCAATCAGGCCAAAATGGACAGTATAAGTTAACTATAGTACTATTAGCCTTAATGTTACTTTGAATCAAAATACAGATCAATGGTTTTGTTACATATAGCGCAAAGTGGATAACCCCTCCCCCAACTCTTCCTCCGCCCAACACACACACACACCCAACCCAACACCAGCAGTTTTCAATATGTGAATTGACAACTTGTATTACAAAGCTGGAATCAGGTTTGAAAGGAACCAATCCACTTAAAATCTATGTATTATGAAACATTTTGTGGAATTTGCACTACTTTTAAAGAAGGAATGAATTTATGGATACTAATGACAGTATAATAAAATGCCAAACTGAAAACATACAACTTACTTTCTAGGTCCTAGTGGCACTTCCTGTCCATCAAATAGTTTGACAATTGGAGGAAGCAAAAGATGCAGATAATCATCCAGGTTTGCTCCAAAAAGCTGTATTGCATTGAGTAACTGCAAAAAGAAGTATACAAGGGAAATTTATAACAAGAGCACATTTATGCCTTGAACTGCAAGACTGATGTACTTAAACTGGAATGGAGCACAACTGGCCGGGAGCATTTTGCATTTAGAAACAAAATACTATACAGGGCTATATAATTATTTTGCATTACTAATTAAAACTAACTAATAAATTACCCTCATCACTGAATACTACTGAGAAATACATTTTACTATTCACCCAAACCCTTAACTTCAATAGTGAGAGGATCATCCAGTGATGACATATAGAGCAGGGACATGTCTAATCTGGTGACATAGGCAGTTTAGAGGGCATTCAATTCCTTATTGTCAATAGAGTGATAAAATACATCCAATCCAGAGACTAAAAAGATAAAATGGATTGTGACAATAAGTATTTTCCTAATTATAAGAAAGTGCATTTTTAAAGATACGTTAGGTTGGAAACTGGCAATGACTTAAAAATGGTGTTTACTGGAAAAGCCAATCTGACTGAACATGTATCAATACCAGTTGAGCCACAGAGATATTGAGTAGGGTGCGTATCATGGAGGTATTACTCATTTTTAACTGCAACCCTTTTACCTAATTTCTTTATGGTCAACAGTCAATTAATTCAAATGGTGTTTTAAAACTAAGTGACAAATGGATTTTACTAATTAGTATGTGGTTTGCCAACCCTGTGTTGCAATTTAATTTTGTTAGTCATCATCTCTTTATGTTGCATCACTTGAAAAAATCAGTCATTACTAGAGAATGTGCTGTAAAACATCAGTGCCAATTTCTGACAGCTTTCTTAGCTCTACTAAGCTTTCAAACACATCTTTGTACACAGAACAAAAGCAGACAGCTTAATAAATTTTACAACAGCTTAATAAATTTTAAAGATGTTCAAAGCATGAAAGAAAAATGTGCAAGGGACTGAGAATAGGATATTTTGGCTCGGGAGTATTTCAACGACTAAACACCAGCTCCAGCAGCTAATGCTATCAAAACTCCAAATGGCTCACCTTGATTGTGACACTGCGACCAGAACTGGTGTCATGCATGAAGACACGAAGCATGTGAGGAATCAGCTGTGGCAGGTAAAGTTTAAACTCTCCGCCCAAAGCAACAACAATTTGCTCAATAACCAGGATGATGGTGTTCTGCATTTGGTTGTTAAGCGTCCAATATTCCTGGAAGCATTTAAAAAATCACATTTTGCTGCAATCTAAATTTATATATATTCTTTTAAAAAAAAATACAAATGAACAAAGAACAATGCAGCACAGGAACAGGCTCTTCGGCCTTCTGAGGCTGTACTGGTCATGATACCACCATTGGTGAAAACCCTCAACACTTCCTGGTACCGTATCCCTCTATACCCATCCTATCCCTGTATTTGTTGAGATGCCTTTTGAACACTGTTAATGTATCTTCTTCCACAACCTCCCCGGAAGCGTGTTCTAGGCACTCACCACCCGCTGTGTAAAAAAAACCTGCCTCGCACATCTCCTCTAAACTTTGCCCCATGGACCTTGAACCTATGCCCCCTGGTGACTGACCCCTCCACCCTGGGAAAGAGTGCCTTGCCATCCACTCTATCCATGCCCGTCATAATCTTGTAGACCTCTATCAGTCGCCCCTCAACCTCCGACGTTCTAATGAAACCAGTCCGAGTCTATTCAGCCTCTCCGCCTAGCAAACACCCTCCAGACCAGGCAACATCCTGGTAAATCTCCTCTTCACCCTCTCCAAAGCCTCCATATCCTTCTGGTAGCATGGTGACCAGAATGGTGCGCAATCAGGGGAGCACCAAATGGTTTGCTTTGAATATAACAGTTAGAAACTGATTGTTCAAAGGATTATGGGTAATAGCGAAGCGATCCAGACATTAACGAAAAAAAGAGATAATCAGCTCACAATCTCAGAACAAAGTCAATAAGGATCAAGGGGAGATCAATAGTATCAAGGTGGAGGGGAGGGTGCACCCAAACTGTTAAAATAATTGCAATACTCACTTTTATCAAAGCAAATATGTCATCCATATAGGGTCGGATATGAATTTTCACAAATGAAACGAGCATTCCCAGCTGCTGGAACAAGAACTGACAAAGGAAATGTACAATTATACAAATGATTTAGAAATAACCTGTTTTGCTCATGACCTTTTTATGAATACATTCTACTTTCAAGTTAAACTCAAAATTCAATACAGTCCCAGCTGATTGCCGGTTTCAAATGTGTTGAATTACAGACCTGGGAAGGAACCCACCTGACAGAACTTTATCTAGCATGGTTTAAATGGAAACAAATGTCAACATTACTGACAAACTCGCAAAACTAACCCATAATTAATCCACATCAAAGATTTTAACTATGATCTAATGACACATAATTTGTTTTAATGAATTCCAAAACAAACCCTGCCCCCAGAATAGAGAAGTTAAATCTTTTTATTTTAAAAAAAAGATGGAAATATAGTAAAGATCCACCAGAATTTGCTAAACAGTACACGCAAAACTAACCTTTCTGCTTTTTTTCAGATGTTGTCATACCTGCTGTGTATCTGCAGATTTTGCAGTGGTTTAGATTTTTACTAGCATACCTTTATGATAGTGATATTTATTTATATTAATAAAGAACACAGTAAATTGTCCCCCAGACCTAAAGTTAATGTTCAAATATGCTGGAAAATTATCTTGCGTATAACTCAGCAGCATTGGTTCTGCATAGAAATAGGTACATTTAACCAAACAACATTATAGAACATTTCCACCCACATCAAATATGTCACTTTAAGCACAGCAGCATAGTGCGACAAGTCATCGCGGGTCATTATTGTTGACAAATGCAGCTGTACAACTGCTGGTATGTATCAGGGATGCAGTTCAAGGACCAAGCAATAAAATAAAGAGTGCACACATAAAAGGCTGATCCTGTGTTCCCCTCAAATTATTCTCCACTCTGCTCTCACTTAACTGGATTAGTTGACAAAAGGCAGATGGTGGGAAGGGGGCAGAAATAGAGCAAACCATTGTTAAACATCTCGTAATTGTGCTGTACCACAGTAACCTGGGTATGACGAATCCTGCCATAAATTGATTCAGCCCATTGGATCTCAACCATTCAAAAGGCTAAAACAGTTTCCATATTGTGGAAACTACAAGAACACAAGATAGGTTTGAAATAACACATCACCTGTCTCCACAGCCCAGCTGCTTGGCATAGGCCTTTAACTGTTAAGGATTTAATGGTCATGTATTTCACAGCATCCCTGTATAATATCTGGATGTCATTGTACTGTTATATTTCTCATATTACAATTCTTTGGCTCTCAAATCAGCTGCAGTACTTAAAAAGTTAAATTGTTCCTCAAATTCAAATAAGGGGCAGCACGGTAGCATTGTGGCTAGCACAATTGCTTCACAGCTCCAGGGTCCCAGGTTCGATTCCGGCTTGGGTCACTGTCTGTGCGGAGTCTGCACATCCGACCCGTGTGTGCGTGGGTTTCCTCCGGGTGCTCCGGTTTCCTCCCACTGTCCAAAGATGTGCAGGTTAGGTGGATTGGCCATGATAAATTGCCCTTAGTATCCAAAATTGCACTTAGCGTTGGGTGGGGTTACTGGGTTATGGGGATAGGATGGCGGTGTTGACCTTGGATAGGGTGCTCTTTCCAAGAGCCGGTGCAGACTCGATGGGCCGAATAGCCTCCTTCTGCACTGTAAATTCTATGAAGTCCAAATACAACCCTCTTACACAAGCATGAACATTTTTAGAAGTTCCATTTTTACAAATTAGTTACTGATTCTGGTTTACACTAAACCTACCTCTCGAGTATTGGCATCACAAACTCGAATGACATTCAGGAACGTGGGCATGACTTGAGGCAGGAACTGGACACACTTTAAACCCAAAGATTTGAAAATAAAGGTGACTGCCTGAACAACCATTGTGTGATGATTTGAAAGAGATGTGTCTCGCAGGATACGCATGAGGGTTACTACGGCAACAGCTGGGTAGAACTCATCCAATGGTAAATTCCCCATATTCACCAACATTTCACTGGTGCTGTAATCAGCTACAATCAAGAAAATAAAAACGAACAGGGTCAACAGTGTAAATGAGGCATTCCTCGTGGATGTTAAAAATTAAAACACCACACACTTTGCATTGGATCAGAACAATATACCACCCTGACCACAACCCAGCTATTTATACTACAGTACTTTCTTGAAGCAAGTCTCAACACCATATTTCAACTTAAACAGGATTGCCTGTGTGGGGTTGGATTAGCATTGTACTGAAGTACTTCTAACGGAAGGCTGCCATTTGGCTAATCCAGAATAGGCAACTGTTGATAAAGCTATATTTTTGTTGGAATTTGGAAACTACACTAGCGAGTCTAACCTAACCACAAGGAAAAGCCACTTCAAGTGGCCATGAAACTGTCGGGGTATCCTAGAAACTCAGTAGGCTCACTCATGTCACTTGGGGAAGAAAACCTGAGTCTTAACCTAGCGTCCTCATGTAGAAAGGACTACAAACATCTCCAATTGCATAACAAGGTTGATTCTTCATTGCCTGGCAAGACAATCAATTATATCAAGAAGGCCCACTACTATCTTAGAGGAAACTAGGGAAGAGTAGCGATGACTAGTTTGCCAGAGATAACCACATGCCCAAGAATTAATTTTTAAAGATAGCATAACCTAATTGAAGCAAACAATTACCACTTCTAAATGCCTTTATTGTACTTTGTAAGTAACACCTACATTGGCTTGTCATGCTAATGAATATGTTATCTTCCTCATGATCATAGTCTGTGCTTCAGAAAAAAAAAGTGGAGTGTCTCTTATCAGGAATTAACCTTCGGAGAATAAATATTTATATGCAGTGACATATCTGGCACATTTACGATGGGGATATGCTTTGCCTTCTGTAATAGAAAAACTTAAGACATACCAGTGCATTTAACCTTAATTGTATCAACATGTTACTAATTTAGAATCCAGAGTTCAGGCCAAAAAACAGGCAAAGGCTGTGTTACCATATGTTATATATATTCCATAAAACAGCTGCATGAATGAACAAAAACAATTTTTTTTAACAACTCTAGATAAAGTGCCTTAATTAGTTGTATATCATCATCACTGGAACAAGTTAACTATTCCTTTATAATAGCTGGCTCTGAAAAGAATGTCAAGAGCAAATTTGAGCAAAACTATTGCGATGACAATAAAATTACAAACATCATTGGAAAACAACAGTCTTAAACCAAACTTTCTATGATTGGAGAGGATACATTTTTATAGTGCCGGTTCAGAAGACCATAGGACGTAGGAGCAGAAGTAGGCCATTCAGCCCATCAGTCTGCTCTGCCATTCAATGAGATGATGACTGATCTTATATGATAAACCTCAACTCCACTTTCCCGCCTTATCTCCATAACCCTTGCTTCCCCTACTGGTTAAAAATTGATCTCAGCCTCGAGTCAGCTTAACTTACTCATAATAGTGTGAAACTATGACGGAAGATCAACAGAATATTTAACATTATGACCGCAAACCATATTCAGAACTCCTTCCCAAAACAGCAAGAAATTGTCACTTGCTCACAAAATTCCTTCTTACAATTGTTTTCTGTTGTCATTGCTAGTCAATCAATAATTCTTGCTAAAAGAACTTTTAAGGGCAACTGTTCCAAACATTTCCATGCAAAACATACACATTATCCTGACATACCACATCTGATGTAGCTGCTTTAATGACAATAAACCAGTGCGTAAAGTTGTGCCCTATCTCATTATATTTTAATAGTACAAGTCACACTTGATTTCCTGAAGTACACGTGGTTGAAGAGGAGTGCATTAAAAAGGTACATCCGGTCTATGTGAAGTCAGATAAGGTCAGTACAAGGCATTTATTCTCAGCTGTGTGGTGCTGTCCGTGTCATCAATTTTATGTTCTATTAATTTAGCCACAATTTTCATTTCCTTCTTCTGAATTCTTCTTTTGGTCAAAAGTTCCAAAGCAATTTGTTTTTCCCCACCATTTTGATTGCTCCTTTACGTCACAAGAATTGCTTGTTATATGGTTTGTTCACAGATAAACAAAACATTCAGGGAGAAACCTAATTGGAAGTTGCACTGATTCTCCTTCACTATACGGAAGGAGAAATAGTCAATTAAGTTGACTTGTTGCACAGTTTACATATAATCTATATTGAGAGTTTGACTGGATTTCTCTCCATTCTCCAAAACGAATCAGTCTCCACCAAATAGAGCAATACTCAAAAGAAACCGGTTTACTTTCCTTCTAGAAAGGAAGACAAATACATTTCAGCAGTCCACGTTATGTTACATTGCATATATATTGGAAACTAAGCAACAAACTGACTTTAATAATGAACTGTTTAATTGTTCAATAACTGTAATTAAGAATGCAATATTTCATTTAAAAATACCTAATTATTTTAATTTTTAAAATCAGGAAAAAACTTTAAATACGCAATTTAACTGTCCAACAGTACCTTGCATAAGTCTTCACACACAGTTACAGGAACTCTGACCGTCTGATTATAATACCTGTACTTCAAATTAAAAATTTTAATCCCTTCATGCAATCAGTTCAGCACAATGCCGTTTAATTGCACTCCTTGCTTGATTGTAACACAATGCTTTTGGTATTCTGTGCAGATTGCAAAATATATATGCTATCAGATGGCGAGCAATTTGCCAGGGGTCCTGCACGTGAAGCAATTAAATGGCTTCTGCTGCGCTTTATGAATGAGGACAATTTTGATTTTAAGGGGTTGAGAATTTTCAACATTATTGATAAAGATAGCATCAGTTTCATAAAGACACTCAACAGTGTAAGTACATGTTGAAACATGCCAAGAAAGATTAGGCTAAAAACAAGATTTAAAAAATTAGCGTGCCCATTAAAGAATACTGCGTAGAGGTTATGGAAACAGCTCAAAATTTAAGTATAAGGCTTCCTGAAAGACTCTAGAATGCACTGATTGTGTTTTGTTCCACTTTTCTTTGCAGCACATATTTATGGTACAAGCTTTACTGGCATTATCTTCTATAGATAGTTAAAAATATAATTATGGGCTGGATTCTCCAGTCCCCCAGCCGGGTGTTTCTCTACTCTCGCCACTTGTCAATAGGATTTCCCATTGAGGCCACCCCACGCCACTGCGAAACCCTCAAATCTTTTGATTTAGTGCAAGAAAAATAATTAATATCAATGCGTCTAAATTCAAATATACTCAACATTGAGGTTCAGTGCTGAAATGTATTTGTCTTCCTTTCTAGAAGGAAAGTAGACATGGAGAGTGAAGTACAACTCACACCAACTTTGGCCACAAAAATATTGGAAACTACTTGCTGATTCTAAAATTATTCTGTAGGTCCCTTAGTCCCAAATTCTGCTGATACCTCCCAAACCCCACCCCAGAACCACTGGGAGCGAAAGTTAAGCTCTAATTTAAAAAGTGCGCTTTCAGTGTTACATTTAATACTTTACCTCTAATCCCACAACATTACACGAACACCAAGGAATGTTAAAAGGTGAACACACCTCATTGTGTTTTGCTTGATTCAAATACTAAAATTTTAATTAACTGTGATTGAAATATTAAAATTTTAATTAACCGTGACATAGTTGAAAAATGAAAAAGCAATTTTAAAAATGACCAGTTGAAGTGGTTATTTATTAATGATCACATTACTGTCACTATCAGCCATATCCTCAGGACTCAGTGAAGCAATAGATGCTGAAAGCAAAGTACATTCATACCTGAATCCTGGTTCGATTTGGATTCTGAGAGACTGACAGCAGAGGCATCACGTGACTGGTCAATCATCCCAATATTAACTTTGTGCTTGTACGGATCTAAGGCACCCAATAGCCCCAAGACACGAATAGCCTAAGAAGAAAAATGTGGCGTGCTTACTGTTAAATAATGAGAATCGTCTCTTATTAAAGAAAGGAAATCAACATATTTAATTGACAGTTTTTGAAACAGAAATGTAGGAACAGAGAAGGCCTGTTCTGCGCCATTCATTTAGTTCATTATTGATCTAGCGCCATATATCTGCCTTTGCCATATATTTGTAAACACCTTTAAAAAAAATCTATCAATGTCAGATTCAAAATGAACAATTAATCGAGTATCAACTGCCATAATTGAAAACTTTTATCATTCTTTGTGTGTAGAAATGTTTCCTAACCTCCCTCCTGAAAATTCTGAAAGGTCCGGCTCTAATTTTTAGACCAGGTGGCATATTGGTAGACTTCCCAGCCAGCAGAAATATAATTTCTCTCCAGTGACCCCCATCAGTTTTTCTTCAGATTTTGAAAACGTGGATCAATTCACCCTATAAACTTCTAATTTGTGTAACTGTGAAATGCGACCACAGGTCTCGTGAAGTAAGTTATTTATTCATAACAATAATAATTGCAGAAATATTTGGAATGGGTTTAACATGGTCATTTGGATGTAAATCAAACTTTAAGATGATTATGTCCAGGTGAAGACAAAATATTTTTTTAGGGTTACCTTAATGAAGCTAAACTTTGTCCTAAAATTCTAGAAAATATTCTCAACTTTATGATTTGGTTACATTTGATGATTAAAAAGAAATCCAGGTATCTGAAAAAAAACAATGTATTGAAAATAGACAGTAGGTCCATCAGCATTTGGAAAAAAAGGACAAGTAGGGGTTGGGGCTGCTTAGGTCAGGTGGCAAGAGCAATGCCAAGAGTGAGGGTTCATTTCCCATTCCTGAGGAAGTAGACTTGGAACCTAGCTCCTCGTCTTGCCAGAGAGTGGAAGGTAATGGCAAACTCAATTTCCAGAAAACTGCTAAGAAAATAACTCAAGATGAAGCCTCAGCAGGCAAGGAGCCAAGGACCTGTCTCTGGCTAGAGCACATACGACTTGAGTGGCTCTTTGTCAGGGTGTCTGTTTGTCAGTTGCTTCTCCATTCATCAGTTATTTCAGTTTTCACATGCAAGCAAAGTTACTGAATATTTCCAGCACAATCTACTGATATTGTAACACATGCAGATATATTGCACACAGTCGGGAACTCAATAAGGACTGCTAAGTCACTGTTTAACCTTGTCTGTCCCTTTTAAAGCACTAAATCCAGGAACTACGTTTACTTGCAAACGATGAGGACAATTAGGGAGATTGTAGCTGCTAGTTTTTTTTAAACAGATTATTTTGTACCCCATGTCAGATGTGCAAGAAAACCCATCCAGCTTATGTCAGCTACCACTTAGAAATGCCATATCATCAGGATAGAATCACAGAATTCTTACAGGGCAGAAGGAGCCCATTCGGCCCATCGGGTCTGCACGACACTCTGAAAGAGCACCTGAATAAATTTAAATTAGTGAAGAGTTGTGTATTTGGTGAGATGGGGAAAAGAAGAGAACAATTATTTTTTAAGATCATCAGTATATAACGTTTTGTAAAATTGTAGTGGTGAGGATCTGAGTATTTATGCCGACCATTTGTGCTGCTGACCATATATATGTATATTTTAAAACTAATTCTTGGGATGTGGCATTGCCAGCTAGGCCAGCATTTATTCATCATCCCTAGATGGTGGTGAGCTGAGTTCTTGAACTGCTGCAGTCCATGTGCATACAAGGCAAGTTGTTCGCAAATATATTGGGCCTAAATTTCCTCAGAGTGGCAATTAGAGTTGCATCGCTCCTAGTTTTTTTATACCTTAAACTTTGTTGCTCCTGCCTCACCTGACCTTCCTACTCAGCTTGAGCAAGATCAGAGCAGTGCAGTCTCCCCCCAGGGCCTAGCAGCGAACAGCAGCTCTGTCGAAGGGGAGGAGGCTATGCCCCATTTTTACAACACTAGCTGCCGTAAACCAGGTAAGTTTATAAGTGTGGCCAACTTTAAATGTCCTTGACAAACAAGGGAGATGGTGAGTGTATAAGATAAGTGGGAGTTTTGGTTGGGGGAGGGGGGGGGGGGGGGGGAGGAGTGTAGGTCAGACTTATTGAAGTGGGTGCAGAAAAATCAGGCCTTGGGGTGGGTGGGTGTCAGGCATCAGGAGGGTTGGAGTGAAGTTGGGTTTTTGGAATGGGAGGGTTCAGATGAGGCCTCATGTGGGGGCCTTTATAGGTTTCTTTATCACATTGGGCCTCTGGGGGTGGGGTAGAATCAGTCCTTAGGGAGAGGAGTCAAGGAGATTTCCCTGGAGGTTTGGGGGTGTGGAGTCTCATGGCAGGTCGGTCTGGGTCTGTGCAATGGTTACCCAGAGGTTGAAAGAGATTTTAATTCTTCCAACTTTTTCTGGTTAACTATTGATGGAACCAATCAGAACCCTTTGTAGTTTGTAATTTAAAATCACAATTTCAGATAGCTTCCACTGCAAGGCAATTGTCCTGGGGAAGTTTGCACTTCTGGACAATTGCAGGCAAACCTTACCTGTGAACCTCTTAAGGGGATTCCCCAGTCTATCATTGGGGTACCCACCCAATATGATGCCTTGGAGTTCAGTGATTACAGCCCATTATGTTTCATGCCCACAGTACCCGTGGCTGCGTGAGTTTCCTCCGGGTGCTCCAGTTTCCTCCCAGTCCCAAGATGTGCAGGTTAGGTGGATTGGCCATGTTAAATTGCCCCTTAGTGTCCAAGGATGTGCAGGATGTGTGGTCACAGGGTTGAAGGGAGAGGGTGCTCTTTCAGTGGGTCGGTGCAGACTCGATGGGCCGAATGGCCTTCTTCTGCACTGTAGGGATTCTGTGATTCAGTCACATTTGTAACAAATTCAAAAATAGTTTACAAATATAACTTAAGAGCCCCCCAAAAAACATTGCTTAATAGGAATATGGAGGTGGACATAATGAAGGTGAAGCTGGGTAGATTTCTGGAAAAAGGAAACACTGACAGGCATAAACAATAAATATTTTATGTTGTTTGGGACTGGCCAGATGGATCATAATTATCTTGCTCAGAACTGTCCATTCCTCGATTTCAAAGTTGCACAGGACCTAAACTGTGGTTACTGCAGGGCAAAATACATTCCACCAGTTCTGGAAAAAGAATCAGTCCTCCAAATGGCCTCCTTCTGCATTGTAAATTCTATGAATTATGTTAGCTCACACAAAAATAGACTTGCAAAAATAGTTTTGTCCTTGATAATTTTTTTTAAATGGGTGAAGGCATATGTGCCCACCTTTCAGTTCTCATGCAACCAGTAGGAACAACAGCGAAAGAGTATCAACTTTAAAGCAAGCATGTTAAAAAATATTATTTTTACTCACAGGTGATCTACAAAAGAAAACCCTTATTTTACCAGAGGATTATTTGATAATAACCACAATTGTGAATAGCAGTTCTGAACAGGGGCAAATTTTATGGATGCTACTTTTAACTACATCCAACTATCTTGAATGGAAACCTGAGCTGCCCAAATACCAACACATCCCAGCAGCAACATGAGAAAATATGCTTTTTTCATGAAACTGGAAATCTTTTATGCACCCTGTTAAAGAAATACTTATGCGCAATTTTCAATATTTTTTTTATTAACAAGTCTGTACTTAAGCATGTATAGTGACAATTTTTGTCGAAATTAAATTCTGACTTCAATGTATGCATTCCTATTAAAAAGATACTTCAACATTCTATATTTTGTCAATCTTATATTTCACCATATTTAGCAGTGGCAAGTTTCACAAATTTGAAAACTCTCATTTCCATCCCTCTCCCAGCCTCGCTCATCTGAAGCGCTGACCCATGTTGGAATTTTACCCTGTAGGATTCCGCAATCCTCCAGCATCTGTTCAAGTAATCACTCTTCCCATTCAGGCCTAAACTGTGATCTCTGGCAGGCAATTCGACCATGGCAGAAAACTCAACCCCATCCACATTTCAAAAACACACATATGCATTTTCCAACATGGTTTATTAGATAATCATCAACGGAGGAGCTCAGGCTGATTTCCCTCTTTAGGCTCAAGGACTTGAAGCAAACCTGAGCAGTCTACGGCTGGTCGGCCGAGATTAGCCAGCATAAATCTTACCAGTCCACATAGCTCAGCACCACATCAAGCGGAGTATTCATGCACTGAGCTAGCATTGGAAGCTTTGCATTTAACATGAAAAAATTGTGAAGCAACATCTCAGATATAAATTCAACATAATAAATGAGTATAATATGGCTGATAATTATGGTAACCTTAGATTTTAAAGTCAAAAGAGCAAGTGGCTATTTCGTTTTTAAACGTGGATCTGTAAATTATAGATGGAGCGAGCACTGCTCAATCTTCGATTAGCAGTTTTTAATTAGAATTTCCATAGGCAATTTGCTGGGCTCACTCTGCATGGCTGTTGACCGAAAACGATGGTTTACAAATTTATAAATTGTTGCTAGGAATACTCCATTTGTTTGATACATAGTGCTCAAGATCAACTGCCTTACATGTGGTCTGTTATAAAGCACATAAATAATATTGTTTGTGCAGTTCCAGAAATTTTGCGACGGTGCAAAATTTCAAAGTGTTTTCTGGTAACCAGCTACCCTTTTAGTGTCTGGTAGCCAAAATATTGGTTATCAAAATTACATAATCATAGCAACCAGGCTGAGTCTTTCCTGACCATATGTCCAATTCACACAGAAGCAGCAGCTAATTCAAATGCTTATTCTGTACTTCCAATAATATAGTGATTTCTGTGGTATTGAATCAGTTGTACGTGTAATTTAAAAAGTTAAAAAGCAGATCAATAAAAAGAGGGAGGGGGAGCATGGAGATGAGTGTGGAGGAAACAGGAACTTGGCAGTTTTCATACAATCTTTTCAAATGAATTGAAATTTTTACAGCCTGTAAAATATCTATTCTGCAGATTATACTGCATAACTAAAAGCGCTCAAAAACATTGTCCAGGATTGTTAAGAGTTTGTACCTCGAGATTCTCTACATACCAAAATCACAGGACCAGCAGTCGAGGCAGGGGCTGGTGTTCATGGTTTGTAGGGGAAATGAAGAAACCAGTTAATAGAAGGTAATCTTCATACTGCTTTCATATACCTTCTAGATGTTGGCATATGATGGGACTCAGGCCATGCTTGCAGTTCACTCTCGGGGTCTGGAGATGATCACGACACACACAGGCTTCAGGACTTTGGTCGGGGGGAATATTGCACATAATGGATAAACACTGGGCTATAATGTTGTGGCCACAGACTTGCACTCCTTTTGAGAACAGGATCATGAATTACTCTATACAGAAATAAGCTGAACAAATCAGCTACGATCCATACTATATCAAACAAATTGCTACCTTTTTCCAATTGGAAGGGTTTAGATGAATACACCCAAATCAACCATGTAACGGTAGTTTGTACTTCTTTGGTATGTTCCATGCCTTACCTCTCTCCGAATGCCTTGGTTTTGCTCAGTCTTAAGAAAGTTTAGCAGTACTTCAAGAAGAGATGGATATTTCCTGTAAGGTTCCACCACATAACCTGTGCAAGCAACCTGTTGTCCCAGTGTCCACAGCGCCACCTGTCCAATTCACACAGAAGCAGCAGTTAATCCAAATTGTTGTCCTGTACTTTCAATAATACACCGAATTCTGTGGCATTGAATCAGTTATACGAGTATCTTAAGATGTGGATCAAGAAAAAGGTGGGAAAACAGGGGGTGGGGGAGAAGGAGCAACAAATAGAGAGAGACAGAGGAAGAGGAGGGGGCAATGAAGAGAGCGAGTAGGGGCAATCAAGAGAAGAGGAGGAGGGGATAATGAGAGAAGGCGGGGGCGAAGGGGAGTGTGAAGGAAAAAGGCAAAGGCGAGAGCGCAGGCGGGGGCAAAGGGGAGTGTGAAGGAAAAAGGCAAAGGCGAGAGCGCAGGCAGGGGCAACGGTGAGAGCGAAGGAGGGGGCAACGGTGAGAGCGAAGGAGGGGGCAACGGTGGGAGCGAAGGAACAAAGAACAAAGAAATGTACAGCACAGGAACAGGCCCTTCGGCCCTCCAAGCCCGCGCCGACCATACTGCCCGACTACACTACAATCTTCTACACTTCCTGGGTCCGTATCCTTCTATTCCCATCCTATTCATATATTTGTCAAGATGCCCCTTAAATGTCCCTATCGTCCCTGCTTCCACTACCTCCTCCGGTAGCGAGTTCCAGGCACCCACTACCCTCTGCGTAAAAAACTTGCCTCGTACATCTACTCTAAACCTTGCCCCTCTCACCTTAAACCTATGCCCCCCAGTAATTGACCCCTCTACCCTGGGGAAAAGCCTCTGACTATCCACTCTGTCTATGCCCCTCATAATTTTGTATACCTCTATCAGGTCGCCCCTCAACCTCCTTCGTTCCAGAGAGAACAAACAGAGTTTATTCAATCGCTCCTCATAGCTTATGCCCTCCATACCAGGCAACATTCTGGTAAATCTCTTCTGCACCCTCTCTAAAGCCTCCACATCCTTCTGGTAGTGTGGCGACCAGAATTGAACACTATACTCCAAGTGTGGCCTAACTAAGGTTCTATACAGCTGCAACATGACTTGCCAATTCTTATACTCAATGCCCCGGCCAATGAAGGCAAGCATGCCGTATGCCTTCTTGACTACCTTCTCCACCTGTGTTGCCCCTTTCAATGACCTGTGGACCTGTACTCCTAGATCTCTTTGACTTTCAATACTCTTGAGGGTTCTACCATTCACTGTATATTCCCTACCTGCATTAGCCCTTCCAAAATGCATTACCTCACATTTGTCCGGATTAAACTCCATCTGCCATCTCTCCGCCCAAGTCTCCAGACAATCTAAATCCTGCTGTATCCTCAGACAGTCCTCATCGCTAACCGCAATTCCACCAACCTTTGTGTCGTCTGCAAACTTACTAATCAGACCAGTTACATTTTCCTCCAAATCATTTATATATACTACAAAGAGCAAAGGTCCCAGCACTGATCCCTGTGGAACACCACTGGTCACAGCCCTCCAATTAGAAAAGCATCCCTCCATTGCTACCCTCTGCCTTCTATGGCCTAGCCAGTTCTGTATCCACCTTGCCAGTTCACCCCTGATCCCGTGTGACTTCACCTTTTGTACTAGTCTACCATGAGGGACCTTGTCAAAGGCCTTACTGAAGTCCATATAGACAACATCTACTGCCCTACCTGCATCAATCATCTTAGTGACCTCCTCGAAAAACTCTATCAAGTTAGTGAGACACGACCTCCCCTTCACAAAACCGTGCTGCCTCTCACTAATACGTCCATTTGCTTCCAAATGGGAGCAGATCCTGTCTCGAAGAATTCTCTCCAGTAATTTCCCTACCACTGAAGTAAGGCTCACCGGCCTGTAGTTCCCGGGATTATCCTTGCTACCCTTCTTAAACAGAGGAACAACATTGGCTATTCTCCAGTCCTCCGGGACATCCCCTGAAGACAGCGAGGATCCAAAGATTTCTGTCAAGGCCTCAGCAATTTCCTCTCCAGCCTCCTTCAGTATTCTGGGGTAGATCCCATCAGGCCCTGGGGACTTATCTACCTTAATATTTTTTAAGACACCCAACACCTCGTCTTTTTGGATCACAATGTGACCCAGGCTATCTACACCCCCTTCTCCAGACTCAACATCTACCAATTCCTTCTCTTTGGTGAATACTGATGCAAAGTATTCATTTAGTACCTCGCCCATTTCCTCTGGCTCCACACATAGATTCCCTTGCCTATCCTTCAGTGGGCCAACCCTTTCCCTGGCTACCCTCTTGCTTTTTATGTACGTGTAAAAAGCCTTGGGATTTTCCTTAACCCTATTTGCCAATGACTTTTCATGACCCCTTCTAGCCCTCCTGACTCCTTGCTTAAGTTCCTTCCTACTTTCCTTATATGCCACACAGGCTTCGTCTGTTCCCAGCCTTTTAGCCCTGACAAATGCCTCCTTTTTCTTTTTGACGAGGCCTACAATATCACTCGTCATCCAAGGTTCCCGAAAATTGCCGTATTTATCTTTCTTCCTCACAGGAACATGCCTGTCCTGTATTCCCTTCAACTGACACTTGAAAGCCTCCCACATGTCAGATGTTGATTTGCCCTCAAACATCCGCCCCCAATCTATGTTCTTCAGTTCCCGCCTAATATTGTCATAATTAGCCTTCCCCCAATTTAGCACATTCATCCTCGGACCACTCTTATCCTTGTCCACCAGTACTTTAAAACTTACTGAATTGTGGTCACTGTTACCGAAATGCTCCCCTACTGAAACATCTACCACCTGGCCGGGCTCATTCCCCAATACCAGGTCCAGTACTGCCCCTTCCCTAGTTGGACTGTTTACATATTGTTTTAAGAAGCCCTCCTGGATGCTCCTTACAAACTCCACCCCGTCTAAGCCCCTGGCACTAAGTGAGTCCCAGTCAATATTGGGGAAGTTGAAGTCTCCCATCACCACAACCCTGTTGTTTTTACTCTTTTCCAAAATCTGTCTACCTATCTGCTCCTCTATCTCCCGCTGGCTGTTGGGAGGCCTGTAGTATACCCCCAACATTGTGACTGCACCCTTCTTATTCCTGATCTCTACCCATATAGCCTCACTGCCCTCTGAGGTGTCCTCTCGCAGTATAGCTGTGATATTCTCCCGAACAAGTAGCGCAACTCCGCCTCCCCTTTTACATCCCCCTCTATCCCGCCTGAAATATCTAAATCCTGGAACGTTTAGCTGCCAATCCTGCCCTTCCCTCAACCAGGTCTCTGTAATGGCAATAACATCATAGTTCCAAGTAGTAATCCAAGCTCTAAGTTCATCTGCCTTACCCGTAATGCTCCTTGCATTAAAACATATGCAACGGTGGGAGCGAAGGAGGGGGCAACGATGAGAGCGAAGGAGGGGGCAACAACGAGAGCGAAGGAGGGAGCAACGGCGAGAGCGAAGGAGGGAACAACGGCGAGAGCGAAGGAGGGAGCAACGGCGAGAGCGAAGGAGGGGGCAACGGCGAGAGCGAAGGAGGGGGCAACGGCGAGAGCGCAGGATGGGGCAACGGCGAGAGCGAAGGAGGGGGCAACGGCGAGAGCCCAGGAGGGGGCAACGGCGAGAGCCCAGGAGGGGGCAACGGCGAGAGCCCAGGAGGGGGCAACGGCGAGAGCCCAGGAGGGGGCAACGGCGAGAGCCCAGGAGGGGGCAACGGTGAGAGCCCAGGAGGGGGCAACGGCGAGAGCCCAGGAGGGGGCAACGGCGAGAGCCCAGGAGGGGGCAACGGCGAGAGCCCAGGAGGGGGCAACGGCGAGAGCCCAGGAGGGGGCAACGGCGAGAGCCCAGGAGGGGGCAACGGCGAGAGCCCAGGAGGGGGCAACGGCGAGAGCCCAGGAGGGGGCAACAGTGAGTGCGCAGCAGGGGGCAATGGCAAGAACAAAGGAGGGGGCACTGCGAGAGCGAAGGACGGGGCAATGGAGAGAGCGAAGGAGGGGGCAACGGCGAGAATGAAGGCGGGAACAACGGCAAGAGCGATGGAGAGGGCAATGGTGAGAGCAAAGGAGGGGGCAACGGCGAGAGCGAAGGAGGGAGCAATGGCGAGAGCGAAGGAGGGAGCAATGGCGAGAGCGAAGGAGGGGGCAACGGCAAGAGTGAAGGAGGGAACAATGGCAAGAGCGAAGGAGGGGGCCACGGCGAGACCGCAGGAGGGGACAACGGGCAAAGAGGCGGGGGCAACGACGAGAGCGAAGGAGGGGGCAATGCGAGAGCACAGGAGGGGACAACAGCGAGAGCGAAGGAGGGAGCAACAACGAGAGCGAAGGAGGGGGCAACGGGCAGAGAGGAGGGGCAACGGGCAGAAAGGAGGAGGGGGCAACTGGCAGAGGAGGTGGGGCATCGGGCAGAGACAAGGAGGGGCAACGAGTAGAGAGGATGAGGGGACAATGGGCAGAGAGGAGGAGCGGGCAACGACGAGAGCGAAGGAGGGGGCAACGGCGAGACCAAAGGAGGGGGCAACGGCGAGAGGGAAGGAGGGGGCAACGGCGAGAGCGAAGGAGGGGGCAACAACGAGAGCCAAGGAGGGGGCAACAACGAGAGCCAAGGAGGGGGCAACAACGAGAGCCAAGGAGGGGGCAACAACGAGAGCCAAGGAGGGGGCAACAACGAGAGCCAAGGAGGGGGCAACGAGAGCCAAGGAGGGGGCAACGGGCAGAGAGGAGGAGGGTGCAACTGGCAGAGGAGGTGAGGCATCGGGCAGAGAGGAGGAGGGGGCAACGAGTAGAGAGG
Source organism: Scyliorhinus torazame (assembly GCF_047496885.1). Classification (NCBI taxonomy): domain Eukaryota; kingdom Metazoa; phylum Chordata; class Chondrichthyes; order Carcharhiniformes; family Scyliorhinidae; genus Scyliorhinus; species Scyliorhinus torazame. The sequence goes on along the minus strand of NC_092722.1, from coordinate 49,858,176 downwards.
ATGAGGGGGCAACAAGTAGAGAGGATGAGGAGGCAACGGGCAGAGAGGAGGAGGGGGACAATGGGCAGCGAGGAGGAGGGGGACAATGGGCAGAGAGGGCAACGGACAGAGAGGAAGAGTGGGCAATGGTTAGAGAGGAAGAGGGGACAAGGGGGAAAAAGGGGAGGAAGGGGCAATGGGCAGAGTGGAGGAGAGGCCAATGGGCAGAGATCAGGGGAGGGGGCAACAGGCAGAAACGAGGAGGGGGCAAAGTGAAGAGAATGCGGCACCAAGAAACGAGGAGGAGGGGGCACCAAGAAATTAGGAGGAAGGGGCACCAAGAAGCGAGGAGGAGGCAAGGAGAGAGGAGGCGTGGGGGGAATGAGGAAAGAGACAGGTTGAACAGGCAGTGATGAAAAAGAAGCGGAAAGGTAAGAAAATGGTGAGTTTCAACAATAAAAAAATCTTCAGGACAGCAATCAACTTCCTTCACATACAACAGATGGAAATGGTGATAACGTGACTTGACTAGTAAACCAGAGGTCTGCAGTAACAATCTGGAGACATTTGTTTAAAATTACACTCTGGCAACAAAGGGAATATAAAATTCATTAATATAGCTGGAATAAAATGCTTATTCATTAATAATAAAATTGTAACAAACCACATTTATTTCTTACAGGCCTAAGTATGACCTAGAAACACGACAACGTGGTTCAACTCTTAACTGCCCTATGGAGTGGCTAAACAAGACCCTTTCGCTGTATCAAATTCAGGGAGATGGCGTGTAGTGGTAATGTCACTTGACTAGTAATCTGATTTCTACCCGCACTTTCTCATCCTTTAGATATAAAGTTGAATGGAATGGAGGCCAATTCGATTATTTTCTGTTCCAATTCTTGCCATTTTAATGCTCTGTTTCCCTGGGCCCTCAAGTCGCTTTGGACCTGCACTGGTTCTAGCTTTTCACCATTTAAAAGTCCTGTTCCATCAGTTTTTTTAGGTTCAAAGTTGATGACCTCATGGCCCACATGAAAATCCAATTGTCACAGTTCTGCCCATGCACCTTATCTATAACTCTTGGCAGTTTCATACTGCCACACCTGTCTTTGTGTCATTGGCAAATCTGGACATGTGGCTTTCGATCCCATCCTCCAAGTTATTAATGATTAAGTAAATAGTTGAGATCCCACCACTAGCCAATTCAAGTCAATTAGAGAACCTATCCACTATCCCTCGTCTGTTTCCTTCTCCTCAGCCAATTTTCTAACCAAGTCAAAAATTTGTCGACAATTCCAGAAGCTAACAATTTCTTTAGAGGAACTTTATCAAATGCCTCAAAGTCTATTTAAATAATATCTGTAAACATTTCCTGATCCATGGCTTTAGCCAGCTCTTCAAAAACTTTAAATTAGATTTATCAGGCATGGCCTACCTCTAAAATTCATGCTGGCTTTCTCTGATCGGCTAAAAATGTAAGCGTTCCATCACCTTTTTCTTAATTATTAGCTCTAGCAATTTCCTGACAACAGATGTTGGGATTAACTGATGTGTATGATTTCCTGGTTTCTCACTCTCGCCTTTCTTAAATTATGAAGTGCTTTTCCACAGAAACACTGCGAAAATCAGGTACACTGGGATATACTGAAATTACAGCTACAAATTCGCACTACTTTGGTGCTCCAACACACTTACTGTGCTGCTCATAGTAAGTATATTATTTTTATTAGGGAAGATTTAATAACTACATTTAGGTCCTCACTAAAACTTCAAAGAATCAATCATTGATCTCTATATAATAAGCAGGACCAGTCTATAGTATTCTCATTACAATCCTTAAAATTCATGTTAAATAAAAGGAGTAATTTTTTAACTTTCAAAAATAAAAATGTTATTTTAAACTGACTGTCAAATATGCTCGTCCAAGCTCATCCAAATTCTAATATTTCCAAGTCTGTTTGATAAATTAATTTCACATTAAATCATTTGTTTGCCATTGCAATTACAGAAGATAATCAATCAAGAAGACAACACAATCTGTTGAGGGAACTAACATCCGGAACTATTGTTGACAGCCAGGCATTGTGCATTCAATCTCTTCATATCCGATACATTTCAAGTTCACCAGTCAAGTTCACCAGTCTGTCTGTCACTGTGGGAAAGCAGCGTGAAGGCCAGGTGTTTCCCCCCCAGGAGGGATTTCCAATCCCCCCTTAACCTATGTTGCAGATCTGCTAAAAAACAAAAGTTCAGAGTAATTTGGGTATGGTTTGCGAAATTTTCCATTGTCTTTCTAATGCTTCGAGGTGGAGGTGAATATTGGATAAAAGTAGAACCAAGCAAAAAATGGAAGATGGTGGACGGGATTCTCCGGTCCGCCAGTTGCATTTTCCTGCGCGGCGTGTAAGATCCACCGTTCCGGCAGCCGGGTCAATGGGATTTCCTATTGTGGCCACCCCATGCCGTCGGGAAAACCACGGGCGTGGGGTGCTGCCGGCGGAGCAGAGGTTCCCACTCACGGAGAATTCCGCAGTGGATTTATTACCTTAAAATAGCAGAATTACTATCTTCTCTTTCTTTACTGATATGCTGCAACGATAGTTTCTTCCTCCGCCAAATAAACTATCCAAGATACATTCATTACTCATTTGTGTCAGCTTAAAAATCTCAGCTATACATACAGAAATAGAAATACACAGAAGGCTTGTCAATCAGTTGACAATTGCTGCTATAGCTTGTTTTCAACCCAGACAGATCAAAGAGGACTCAAGCCAATTTTTTTCCCATCCCTCTGCTCCAGTGCTCTATAGGAGCAGTGCACCAAGATTTCCTGCCCTGGGACATTAACGCTAAGCATGAGGCACCCTGGGGGCAAGTTCGTTTCCCGGGTTGGAAAATGAAGCACAGCTGCAGGCGTCTCCTATAACCTACTAATTTCTCACTTATGCTGCCAGGAACCTAAAGCTAAATAAGAAGAAATTGGGAATTAGATTCCAGAGCATCAACTGTGCTGATCTTATAAAACAAAACTGACAAACAGTTCTCCAGAGCAAGTTCTAGTTTTCCACAGCACCTGAAGCTGTAGGCTGTTAACGATTCATCCAGCCAGTAACATGGATTATGTGAGAATGCAAACCATATGCCTTTTCATATTACACTTAGTTGGAAAAAGTGACACACTCAGAACAATGAGACAATGCCAATTTTGTTGGTCTTCACATTATTCAAATTGACAAATTCAGTGCAAAGCACATAACTGAAGTTTTACAGACATTAATTTTTACCATCTTAAATTAGAATAAAATTCAGATCAAATCCCAAATTGTCCCTTTGCTCTTCATAGGAAATGACAAAGAATGACATCCAACATTGGGACTGTACTTCTTTTAGGAATCAAAATGACATACATATCACCACCTAACTCGGAATCCACCAGCAGTTAAAAGTACTACTTTACGAATTATTTAATACAAATGTGACTTCTTCGTAAAGTTTACTTTGCATTTTTTGCAGCTGCATTAACGTTGCTTCTACTTCACACTGAATCGGCCCACACGATAACCATTTCAGCATTTAGTGTATTTGATAACCATGATTCAAGTTTCAACATTTAAGAAACTTTGTCATCTGGATATTGTAATTTTTGCCCCTCACCTACAGGTACTCAGTCATCAACCTATATACAGAAACTGAAAGCACTAAGCTTGAAACTTTCCAAATACTCTAGTAAAGTTGTCATTAAAATTATTACAAAAAAAAACACAGGTGCAGTATAAATGTGAGTGCAGAATGCTCTACCTGTCTTTTTGCAAGTGAAGAAGAGTCCTGAAGCATATCCATAATGATAGGAAATAGTTCATCCATCCACTTTCGCATCTCCAATCCACTGACCTTCAGGAACAAACATTACTAACTTTAAGGCTCCTCAATTTAAAATAAAAGGCCATCAATGAAGGAACATATTTACACTACCCAAGCTTTAAATATTCAATCTTACAACTGGTCAGTCACCATTTTGCCTTCCAGATATACATGAAAGCAAGTCAAAAATCAGGAAAATACCTTTAACACTGGGTGAATATTTCCGATAGGGTTCAAGCCCCCAATTCAGAATGACATGCAGTGCAGTCCTGAGGGAGTGTTGCATTGTTTAAAGTGCCATGTTTGAAATGGCACATTAAACCACTATTGCTCTCAACTTGTTCAGGTAGATATCAAAAGATTACATGGCACTACTTGAAGATGAACAATGGTGTTGTAAGGATGACCCAGTCTACATTTCTCCCTCAACTAACACTACCAAAATGAATTAATTGGTCAATTATCACATTGTTATTTGTACTGCATTTATGTGATTACAGTTCAAAAAGTACATTAATGGTTTTTAAACACTTCCAACATAATTTAACTTTGTTACAACCGTATTGCATCGCCAATTTTGTATTTAAGTTTCTAATCCATAAATGCAACAATTTGTATTGTACAGAAGTAATCACACTCTAATATTAACCTTACCTGGGCAAGTTCACCAATTGTGGCCAGAACACTAACAATTACACCAGGGTTGGGATCATGATCCTTCAGTTTTAAGATTAAGGCCTGGGAGGAAGCATACAGAAGCACTCAAAATGAAAGACTGGCTTTTGTAACCTTAAAATGACACAATTACTTTTACCATCATCCAAATGCTGCAACTATACGTTGTTTTCCCTCTATCAAATAGATCATCCAAGTTACATTCATTACTCATTTCTACATCAACTTGAAATCTCAGTCATTTGAGAACAAATATATAATTTCTATTTTCTAATATATGTTCTTTCTTGTCAATGAACATCAATTAAAAAAACAATTTTAAACTTTCAATGGCAAGTTCATTATTGACACCAATAATCACTGTAGGAAATGTAATTCACTCTGACTTACCTTGAGAATAGGTTCCATATACGGACGTATAAGGCGGGGAGCATTTGAGACCAAGTGGCCCAACATTCTGGCACTTTGCTCTTTGTTTCGACCTACTCCACTGTGCTCGAGTTCAGTTAAAATCTATGAGTTATAAATAAATAAATGGGCTGAAAGTAAATATAATCTTTTTGACAACAACTGTTATGCGCAGCAACATATTGCCAGTCTCTGTCAGAGGACTTATTAGACAATATCAACAGAGTGAGGAATTTGTGTAAACTACTGGCTCCAACATCATACACAAAAGATTTGGTAGTGCAGGTATGCAAGATATACAATGGGGTGATCTCTTGCATGAAGAAGGCTAAACAGAATAAAGCTGCAGTTATGCTATATATCTTACAAGGACAAATGAAAATGGGGGCGATTTAGTAAGCAAACCAGTGGGAAACAGGCAGCCCATCACTAGCCTTCGATAGGATCTTCTGGACTCGTTGTTGCCAAAGGGGTTTCCTGTCGAATGTACCCCTCGCTGCCAGGAAACCTACAGCAGGGGAGGATCCCGTCGGTGTGAACGGCTGTAAGGTTCCGGCCCAACTTCTAGATTTTGACAGTAATTGAAAACATTTTCAGTCGAGGGGCAAAGTCATAGCAACGTGCTAACTGGTTACATGAGAATCAGAACATTGGAAAAAGCATTAAAAAATGCTGGTCAGATAGGTGGACACAGCAGATTGGTATTTAACAGTGATTGCAGGTGCAATTGGGAGTCTGACAATTCCAAATGGTAATTACTAGAGGGAATAAGTTGAGGGATGCCAAGTGGTGACCAAGTTTCAAAGTCAGTGTTGAGGTGTGGATACTGCAGTTGTTTAGTTTTGTTGGCTAATGCAATGATATTACACCATGTACACCATGACAACAACTGTTATGCGCAGCAACATATTGCCAGTCTCTGTCAGAGGACTTATTAGACAATATCAACAGAGTGAGGAATTTGTGTAAACTACTGGCTCCAACATTATACACAAAAGATTTGGTAGTGCAGGTATGCAAGATATACAATGGGGTGATCACTTGCATGAGATGTCCATGCATTATGCTGAAGGAGGTCTTGGTACAGGCAGTCATTAGAGTGCTGGAGCTAGGAAGATCAATAAATAGTCCAAGAAAGTTGGCTGAAACTGGAAATGACAGTATGGATAATCACTGATAAAAGACCATACAAATGCTTTCATTATCCAGTAGTACACATTAACAATGCCTTTATATTGCAACTTCTGAAAATTTGCAGAGTGCATTGAAAATCAACTCAAATCTCAATCATTGAGAAACATGGTAGAAACCAATGTTTCACAAAACAACCCCAATGGGCCTGAACTTCCATGGTGTGGCGATCTGACTCGGATTGTCGCTCCGCTCCTAGTTACTTCTCTGGAAATCCAGCCGCTCCTTTCTCACCTGACCTTCTGACTCTGGCCAAGCAGGAATTGGAGGGCATCATGCTTCTGAGACCTTCAGTTGAGGGCTGGAGAGTCTAAAATGAGGAAGCCACAGCTTCCTTTTACAGCACGAGTTGACATAAAGCAGGTAAGTTTAAGATCACGCCACTTTCTGAAGCCAGGGAGAAGGGTGTTTGGTAGGATTGGGGGTGGGTAGAGGTTAGGGTGATCAGGCGGAGGGGTCATGTGGTCAGTTGGAGGATACGAGTCTGGTGCTGATTGGCAGGGGGTCTGCTGGTCAGCTGAGGGGGTTAGGGTGCAGGGGACGGGGTTGTCCTATAGCTACCTAGAATGTTAGATGTGGAATAAATCTCCAATTGGATAGGCAAGGTTTGATCAGGGACAGTCAAGATTTATTCCTATTGGAGATTAATACCCGATTGCCGATGTGAGACTCACTGTTCTGTAATTCCCTGGTTTATCTCTATCACCCTTCTTTTTTTTAAAAATAATTTTTATTAAAGGTTTTCATAAAATATCAATAACAAAATGAAAAAGGAACCCAATAGGGTTAAGTACAAAACACAATCTAGAAAAGCAACCCTCCATATCCACCCCCTGTACATAAATAATAAATTAACATTAACACCCCGACTTAATACAAGTATATACACCCCCTCAGACCCTCCAGTGTAAATAACAAAAACAAAAGATAATAACGTGACATCCCCCCCCCACCCCCCCCCCCACCCCCACCCCCGAGTTGCTGCTGCCATTGACCAATGTCTACCGCTCTGCCAGGAAGTCTAAAAAAAGGTTGCCACCGCCTAAAGAACCCTTGTACCGACCCTCTCAAGGCGAATTTCACCCTCTCCAACTTAATAAACCCCGCCATAGCGTTGATGCAGGATTCCACGCTTGGGGGCCTCGCATCCTTCCACTGAAGAAGAATCCTTCGCCGGTCTACCAGGGACGCAAAGGCCAGAATTCCGGCCTCTTTCGCCTCCTGCACTCCCGGCTCCTCTGCCACACTAAATATTGCGAGCCCCCAGCCCGGCTTGACCCTGGATCCTACCACCCTCGACATCTTCATCGCTACGCCCTTCCAAAATTCCTCCAGCGCTGGGCATGCCCAGAACATATGGGTGTGGTTTGCTGGGCTCCCTGAGCACCTAACACACCTGTCCTCACCCCCAAAAAAACGACTCATCCTTGTCCCGGTCATGTGTGCCCTGTGCAGCACCTTAAACTGTATGAGGCTGAGCCTCGCGGCCGATGAGGAAGAGTTCACCCTCCCCAGGGCATCTGCTCACGTCCCTTCCTCAATTTCCTCTCCCAACTCCTCCTCCCACTTACCTTTTACCTCCTCCTCCTGCATCACCTGGTAAGTTTCCGAGATCTTCCCCTCTCCAACCCCCCCCCCCTCCCCCCCCCCTCCCTCCCCCCTCCCCCCCCTCCCTCCCCCCTCCCCCCCCTCCCCCCACCCTCCCCCCCCCTCCCCCTCCCTCCCCCCTCCCTCCCTCCCCTCCCTCCCCCCTCCCCTCCCTCCCCTCCCTCCCCCCCCTCCCCTCCCCTCCCTCCCTCCCTCCCCTCCCTCCCCTCCCCTCCCTCCCTCCCTCCCCTCCCTCCCCTCCCTCCCCCCTCCCTCCCTCCCCCTCCCCCCTCCTCCCCCTCCCCTCCTCCCCCCCCCTCCCCCCTCCCTCCCTCCCCCTCCCCCCTCCTCCCCCTCCCCTCCTCCCCCCCTCCCCCCCCCTCCCCCCCTCCCCCTCCCCTCCCTCCCCGAGAGCACCCTGTCCTGTACTGTGCGTGGCCGTAGCCGCCGACTAGCCATGACCCCACCTCGGCCAGCCACGCGCCCGCACCCCACACCCGGCCTGTTCCCCACAGCGGCATACCCCCGTCTCGATCCCCCCCACCCCACTTGCTCCAGCTCCTCCTTGACCATAGCAGCAGCATCTCGATCCCCCCCCCGGCTAGGACCCATCCTAGCTGATTTACTCCCCCCATTGCACTTCCGCAAGTCAGCTGACTCCTGCTGACCCCAGCCACTCCCGCCTCTCCTTCGACTTCTCCCATTGTGTGGCACACCCTCCTCTCCCTTCCCCATCCATAGGCTCACCCCCACTCCCTTCCGTTCTAAGCGCGGGAAACAACCCTCGCTTCCCCGCCCCGAGACCCGCCACCTCTGACGCAGCTTCTTATACAGGCCCGGTCCCCTCACCCCTGACTCGGGCCTCCCCCTCCCCCGCGGGGCCCTATCTCACCTCCAAGAGCCCCCCCCCGACCAACCCAACCAAAACAGTGCCCATCCCGCCCCAGCCACCCTCACCAACCCAAAACAGAAAAAACACAAAGAAACCCAGAGCAATACAAAGGCCCCCCCCCTCGAAACAAAAATAAACATAGCATATCAACCGCAGTCCCCAATCGCCCGTCCCGACCCTCAATCTGTGTCCAACTTCTCGGCATGAACAATGGCCCACGTCTCCTCCGGAGACTCAAAGTAATGGTGCTGGTCCTTGTAGGTAACACACAGTCGCGCTGGCTGCAACATGCCAAACTTCACCCCCTAACTGTGCAGCACCGCCTTCGCTCGATTGTACCCGGCCCTCCTCTTCGCCACCTCCGCACTCCAGTCCTGATATATCCGAACCTCCGCGTTCTCCCACCTGCTGCTCCTCTCCTTCTTGGCCCACCTGAGCACACACACCCGATCGACGAACCGATGGAACCTCACCAGTACTGCCCGCGGAAGCTCGTTGTCCTTGGGCCTCCTCGCCAACACTCTATGGGCCCCTTCCAGCTCCAGGGGCCCCTGGAAGGACCTCGCTCCCATCAGCGAGTTCAACATGGTGACCACATAGGCCCCCACGTCCGGCCCCTCCAGCACCTCCGGGAGGCCCAAAAGTCCGTTTTTGGGGGAGCCGCCGAATGTGCGACTTAGCTCCGCATAGCCGCAACCGAAAGTCTCTATCACCCTTCTTGAACAGTGGAACCACATTAGCCATCCTCCAGTCCTCTATAGTACCTCCCCTGTGGCCAGAGAGGCATTAAAAATTTGAATCAGAGCCTCTGTAATTTCCTCCCTTGCCTCCCCAAAGTAGTCTGGCGATTTGTCGACTTTTAAGACTGCCAAAACCGCCAGTACCTCCTCACTCCCGATGTCAAGCTACTGAAGAACCTCACAGACCCTCTGTCTGGATTCTGCACCCATATCCTCCTTCTCCAAACTAAAGATAGATGTGAAGGACTCATTTAACACCCTCCAATGTCATCCAGCTCGATGCCCATATTACCCCCTTGGTCCCTAATGCATCGTACTTTTTCCCTGGTTATCCTCTTCCCCTTGATATACTCATGAATATCTTGGGATTTCCCCAAATCTTACCTTCCAGTGCTTTTTCATGCCCCCTCTTTGCTCTCCGAATTGCTTTTTGAGCTCCTCCCCCACCCTGCGTTTTTTTATATTTCACAAAAGCCTCTGTAGATTTGCTCCCTTTGTATACCTGTTCTGTCCTACCCAGTCCTTAATATTCCTAGACATCCAGGGTTCTCTGGACACTTTTCTCCTACATTTCACCCTAAAGGGTACATGTTGAATCTGTACGCTGCTAATTCCATTTTGAATGCCCCCCACTGTTATCATAGAATTCACAGTGCAGAAGGAGGCCATTCGGCCCGTCGAATCTGCACCGGCTCTTGGAAAGAGCACCCTACCCAAGGCCAACACCTCCACCCTATCCCCATAACCAAGTAACCCCACCCAACACTAAGGGCAATTATGGACACTAAGGGCAATTTATCATGGCCAATCCACCTAACCTGCGCATCTTTGGACTGTGGGAGGACACCGGAGCACCCGGAGGAAACCCACGCACACATGGGGAGGATGTGCAGACTCCACACAGACAGTGACCCAAGCTGGAATCGAACCAGGGACCCTGGAGCTGTGAAGCAATTGTGCTATCCACAATGCTACCGTGCTACCCTTAAGAACAAATTAATCTACACATTAATCCATGTACTTTTCCAATAGCTGCTTGAAGGTCCCTAATGTTTCCGACTCAACTACTTCCACAGGCAGTGCATTCCATGCCCCCACTACTCTCTGGGTAAAGAACCTACCTCTGATATCCCTCCTATATCTTCCACCATTCACCTTAGATTTATATCCCCTTGTAATGGTTTGTTCCACCCGGGGAAAAAGTCTCTGACTGTCTCCTCTATCTATTCCCCTGATCATCTTACAAATCTCTATCAAGTTGCCCCTCATCCTTCTCCGTTCTAATGAGAAAAGGCCTAGCACCCTCAACCTTTCCTCGTAAGACCTACTCTCCATTCCAGGCAACATCCTGGTAAATCTCCTTTGCATCTTTTCCAAAGCTTCCACATCCTTCCTAAAATGAGGCGACCAGAACTGTACACAGTACTCCAAATGTGGCCTTACCAAGGTTTTGTACAGCTGCATCATCACCTCACGGCTCTTAAATTCAATCCCTCTGTTAATGAACGCTAGCACACCATAGGCCTTCTTCACAGCTCTATCCACTTGAGTGGCAACTTTCAAAGATGTATGAACATAGACCCCAAGATCTCTCTGCTACTCCACATTGCCAAGAACCCTACCGTTAACCTTGTATTCCGCATTCACATTTGTCCTTCCAAAATGGACAACCTCACACTTTTCAGGGTTAAACTCCATCTGCCACTTCTCAGCCCAGCTCTGCATCCTATCTATGTCTCTTTGCAGCCGACAACAGCCCTCCTCACTATCCACAACTCCAACAATCTTCGTATCGTCTGCAAATTTACTGACCCACCCTTCAACTCCCTCATCCAAGTCATTAATAAAAATCACAAACAGCAGAGGACCCAGAACTGATCCCTGCGGTACGCCACTGGTAACTGGGATCCAGGCTGAATATTTGCCATCCACCACCACTCTCTGACTTCTATCGGTTAGCCAGTTCGTTATCCAACTGGCCAAATTTCCCACTATCCCATGCCTCCTTACTTTCTGCATAAGCCTACCCCATGGGGAACCTTATCAAATGCCTTACTAAAATCCATGTACACTACATCCACTGCTTTACCTTCATCCACATGCTTGGTCACCTTCTCAAAGAATTCAATAAGACTTGTAAGGCAAGACCTACCCCTCACAAATCCGTGCTGACTATCCCTAATCAAGCATTGTCTTTCCAGATGCTCAGAAATCCTATCCCTCAGTACCCTTTCCATTACTTTGCCGACCACCGAAGTAAGACTAACTGGCCTGTAATTCCCAGGGTTATCCCTATTCCCTTTTTTGAACAGGGGGACATCATTCGCCACTCTCCAATCCCCTGGTACCACCCCTGTTGACAGTAAGGACGAAAAGATCATTGCCAACTTCTCTGCAATTTCATCTCTTGCTTCCCATAGAATCCTTGGATATATCCCGTCAGGCCCGGGGTACTTGTCTAGCCTCAAGTTTTTCAAAATGCCCAACACATCTTCCTTCCTAACAAGTATTTCCTCGAGCTTACCAGTCTATTTCACACTGTCCTCTCCAACAATATGGCCCCTCTCATTTGTAAATACTGAAGAAAAGTACTCGTTCAAGACCTCGCCTATCTCTTCAGACTCAATACATAATCTCCCGCTACTGTCCTTGATCGGACCTACCCTCGCTCTAGTCATTCTCATATTTCTCGCATATGTGTAAAAGGCCTTGGAGTTTTCTTTGATCCTACCAGCCAAAGATTTTTCATGCCCTCTCTTAGCTCTCCTAATCCCTTTCTTCAGTTCCCTCCTGGCTATCTTGTATCCCTCCAGTGCCCTGTCTAAACCTTGTTTCCTCAGCCTTACATAAGTCTCCTTCTTCCTCTTAACAAGACATTCAACCTCTCGTCAACCATGGTTCCCTCACTCGACCATCTCTTCCCTGTCTGACAGGGACATACATATTAAGGACACGTAGTACCTGTTCCTTGAACAAGTTCCACATTTCACTTGTCTCCTTCCCTGACAGCCTATGTTCCCAACTTATGCACTTCAATTCTTGTCTGACAACATCGTATTTACCCTTCCCCCAATTGTAAACCTTGCCCTGTTGCACACACCTATCCCTCTCCATTACTAAAGTGAAAGTCACAGAATTGTGGTCATTATCTCCAAAATGCTCCCCCACTACCAAATCTATCACTTGCCCTGGTTCATTACCAAGTACCAAATCCAATATGGCCTCCCCTCTGGTCGGACAATCTACATCTGTGTTAGAAAAACTTCCTGGACACACTGCACAAACACCACCCCATCCAAGCTATTTGATCTAAAGAGTTTCCACTCAATGCTTGGGAAGATGAAGTCACCCATGACTACTACCCCTATCCAAAATTTGTTTCCCAATCTGTTCCTCCACATTTCTGCTACTATTGGGGGGCCTATAGAAAACTCCCAACACGGTGACTGCTCCTTTCCTATTTCTGACTTCAACCCATACTACCTCAGTAGGCAGATACTCCTCGAACTGCCTTTCTGCAGCTGTTATACTATCTCTAATTAACAATGCCACCTCCCCACCTCTTTTACCACCTTCCCTAATCTTATTGAAACATCCATAACCAGGGACCTCCAACAACCATTTCTGCCCCTCTTCTATGCAAGTTTTTGTGATGGCCACCACATCGTAGTCCCAAGTACCGATCCATGCCTTAAGTTTACCCACCTTATTCCTGACGCTTCTTGCGTTGAAGTATACACACTTCAATCCATCTCCGTGCCTGCAAGTACTCTCCTATGTCAGTGTTCCCTTCCCCACTGCCTCACTACACGCTTTGGTGTTCTGAATATCGGCTACCTTAGTTGCTGGACTACAAATCCGGTTCCCATTCCCCTGCCTAATTAGTTTAAACCCTCCCGAAGAGTACTAGAAAACCTCCCTCCCAGGATATTGGTGCCCCTCTGGTTCAGATGCAACCCGTCCTGCTTGTACAGGTCCCACCTTCCCCAGAATGCGCTCCAATTATCCAAATACCTGAAGTCCTCCCTCTTACACCATTCCTGCAGCCACGTGTTCAACTGCACTCTCTCCCTATTCCTAGCCTCGCTATCACGTGGCACCGGCAACAAACCAGAGATGACAACTCTGTCTGACCTGGCTTTTAACTTCCAGCCTAACTCCCTAAACTCGTTTATTATCCCCACACCCCTTTTCCTACCTACGTCGTTGGTACCAATGTGCACCACGACTTCTGGCTGCTCCCCCTCCCCCTTAAGGATCCTGAAGACACGATCCGAGATAACCCTGGCCCTGGCACCCGGGAGGCAACATACCTTCCGGGAGTCTCGCTCGCAATCACAGAGTCTCCTATCTATTCCCCTAACCATTGAATCTCCTATTACTATTGCTTTTCTATTCTCTCCCTTTCCCTTATGAGCCCCAGAGCCAGACTCAGTGCCAGAGACCTGGCCGCTAGGGCCTTCCCCCGGTAGGTCATTCCCCCCCAACAGCATCCAAAACGGTATACTTGTTTTGAAGGGGAACGGCCACGAGGGACCCCTGCACTGTCTGCCTATTTGTTTTCTTTCCTCCGACTGTAACCCAGCTACTCTTGTAACCTTGGGTGTGGTTACTTCCCTGTAACTCTTCTCTAGAACCCCCTTTGCCTCCCAAATGATCCGAAGTTCATCCAGCTCCAGGTCCAGTTCAATAACACGGTCTCTTGAGGAGCTAGAATTGGGTGCACTTCCCGCAGGTATAGTCAGCGGGGACACCGGTGGTATGCCTCACCACCCACATCCTACAAGAGGAGCATGCAACTGGCCTAGCCTCCATCCCCTCTCACCCTACAGGTTATAGCTGCCCTGAGGACTAACTGGACCTCCGCCATCCGACTCTGCTCCCAGTCAGCTGCACTCTCTGTAAACTCCTGGCTCCCTTCTCGCTCTTTGCGGAAATGTAGGAAACAAAATGAAAGTAGCACCTTACTCCCTCCTCACCTAACTCCCTCAGTCACCAAACTCTCACTATAGCACTCAAATGCACCAAATTCAGCACTCAGTGCAAACAAAGTCTGCACTGTAGGTGGATCACTTTTATACTGTGAATCTAGCCTCTGAAAACTGGCCTAATCCAATTAACTAATTAACTAACGGTTCGGCTGTAAATTTACCCAGAAGTTTCTGTTCCCAGTCTTTGGCCAGGTCCTACCTTATTTTAATAAAAGCAGCCTTCCTCCAATCCAGAACCCTTTTTTGCAGGCCATCTTTTTCCTTTTCCATGACAAATTTAAAACGTAGTGTGTTGTGGTCGCTATCACTAAAATGCTCCCCCACCCCAACCTCGAACACCTGTCTGGCTTTGTTCCTCAGAACTAGATCCAGCACTGCACCATCCCTTGTTGGACCTTTGATAATAATAATCTTTATCAGTGTCACAAGCAGGCTTACATGAGCAGCAACGTGCAGAACCAGGCGGTCCTGATCCCTTCAAAATCACAGAACTGGAGAGAGCATCAAGGTGCCTGAAATAAGAACAAAGAACAAAGAACAAAGAAATGTACAGCACAGGAACAGGCCCTTCGGCCCTCCAAGCCCGTGCCGACCATACTGCCCGACTAAACTACAATCTTCTACACTTCCTGGGTCCGTATCCTTCTATTCCCATCCTATTCATATATTTGTCAAGATGCCCCTTAAATGTCCCTATCGTCCCTGCCTCCACTACCTCCTCCGGTAGTGAGTTCCAGGCACCCACTACCCTCTGCGTAAAAAACTTGCCTCGTACATCTACTCTAAACTTTGCCCCTCTCACCTTAAACCTATGCCCCCTAGTAATTGACCCCTCTACCCTGGGGAAAAGCCTCTGACTATCCACTCTGTCTATGCCCCTCATAATTTTGTATACCTCTATCAGGTCGCCCCTCAACCTCCTTCGTTCCAGTGAGAACAAACCGAGTTTATTCAATCGCTCCTCATAGCTTATGCCCTCCATACCAGGCAACATTCTGGTAAATCTCTTCTGCACCCTCTCTAAAGCCTCCACATCCTTCTGGTAGTGTGGCGACCAGAATTGAACACTATACTCCAAGTGTGGCCTAACTAAGGTTCTATACAGCTGCAACATGACTTGCCAATTCTTATACTCAATGCCCCGGCCAATGAAGGCAAGCATGCCGTATGCCTTCTTGACTACCTTCTCCACCTGTGTAGCCCCTTTCAGTGATCTGTGGACCTGTACTCCTAGATCTCTTTGACTTTCAATACTCCTGAGGGTTCTACCATTCACTGTATATTCCCTACCTGCATTAGCCCTTCCAAAATGCATTACCTCACATTTGTCCAGGTTAAACTCCATCTGCCATCTCTCCGCCCAAGTCTCCAGACAATCTAAATCCTGCTGTATCCTCAGACAGTCCTCATCGCTATCCGCAATTCCACCAACCTTTGTGTCGTCTGCAAACTTACTAATCAGACCAGTTACATTTTCCTCCAAATCATTTATATATACTACAAAGAGCAAAGGTCCCAGCACTGATCCCTGTGGAACACCACTGGTCACAGCCCTCCAATTAGAAAAGCATCCCTCCATTGCTACCCTCTGCCTTCTATGGCCTAGCCAGTTCTGTATCCACCTTGCCAGTTCACCCCTGATCCCGTGTGACTTCACCTTTTGTACTAGTCTACCATGAGGGACCTTGTCAAAGGCCTTACTGAAGTCCATATAGACAACATCTACTGCCCTACCTGCATCAATCATCTTAGTGACCTCCTCGAAAAACTCGATCAAGTTAGTGAGACACGACCTCCCCTTCACAAAACCGTGCTGCCTCTCACTAATACGTCCATTTGCTTCCAAATGGGAGTAGATCCTGTCTCGAAGAATTCTCTCCAGTAATTTCCCTACCACTGAAGTAAGGCTCACCGGCCTGTAGTTCCCGGGATTATCCCTGCCACCCTTCTTAAACAGAGGATCAACATTGGCTATTCTCCAGTCCTCCGGGACATCCCCTGAAGACAGCGAGGATCCAAAGATTTCTGTCAAGGCCTCAGCAATTTCCTCTCCAGCCTCCTTCAGTATTCTGGGGTAGATCCCATCCGGCCCTGGGGACTTATCTACCTTAATATTTTTTAAGACACCCAACACCTCGTCTTTTTGGATCACAATGTGACCCAGGCTATCTACACCCCCTTCTCCAGACTCAACATCTACCAATTCCTTCTCTTTGGTGAATACTGATGCAAAGTATTCATTTAGTACCTCGCCCATTTCCTCTGGCTCCACACATAGATTCCCTTGCCTATCCTTCAGTGGGCCAACCCTTTCCCTGGCTACCCTCTTGCTTTTTATGTAAGTGTAAAAAGCCTTGGGATTTTCCTTAACCCTATTTGCCAATGACTTTTCATGACCCCTTCTAGCCCTCCTGACTCCTTGCTTAAGTTCCTTCCTACTTTCCTTATATGCCACACAGGCTTCGTCTGTTCCCAGCCTTTTAGCCCTGACAAATGCCTCCTTTTTCTTTTTGACGAGGCCTACAATATCATTCGTCATCCAAGGTTCCCGAAAATTGCCGTATTTATCTTTCTTCCTCACAGGAACATGCCTGTCCTGTATTCCTTTCAACTGACACTTGAAAGCCTCCCACATGTCAGATGTTGATTTGCCCTCAAAAATCCGCCCCCAATCTATGTTCTTCAGGTCCCGCCTAATATTGTTATAATTAGCCTTCCCCCAATTTAGCACATTCATCCTCGGACCACTCTTATCCTTGTCCACCAGTACTTTAAAACTTACTGAATTGTGGTCACTGTTACCGAAATGCTCCCCTACTGAAACATCTACCACCTGGCCGGGCTCATTCCCCAATACCAGGTCCAGTACCGCCCCTTCCCTAGTTGGACTGTTTACATATTGTTTTAAGAAGCCCTCCTGGATGCTCCTTACAAACTCTGCCCCGTCTAAGCCCCTGGCACTAAGTGAGTCCCAGTCAATATTGGGGAAGTTGAAGTCTCCCATCACCACAACCCTGTTGTTTTTACTCTTTTCCAAAATCTGTCTACCTATCTGCTCCTCTATCTCCCGCTGGCTGTTGGGAGGCCTGTAGTATACCCCCAACATTGTGACTGCACCCTTCTTATTCCTGATCTCTACCCATATAGCCTCACTGCCCTCTGAGGTGTCCTCTCGCTGTATAGCTGTGATACTCTCCTGAACAAGTAGCGCAACTCCGCCTCCCCTTTTACATCCCCCTCTATCCCGCCTGAAACATCTAAATCCTGGAACGTTTAGCTGCCAATCCTGCCCTACCCTCAACCAGGTCTCTGTAATGGCAACAACATCATAGTTCCAAGTACTAATCCAAGCTCTAAGTTCATCTGCCTTACCCGTAATGCTCCTTGCATTAAAACATATGCACTTCAGGCCACCAGACCCGCTGTGTTCAGCAACTTCTCCCCGTCTGCTCTGCCTCAGAGCCACACTGTCCATATTCCCTAGTTCTCCCTCAACGCTCTCACCTTCTGACCTATTGCTCCCGTGCCCACCCCCCTGCCATACTAGTTTAAACCCTCCCGTGTGACACTAGCAAATCTCGCGGCCAGGATATTTATGCCTCTCCGGTTTAGATGCAACCCGTCCATCTTATAATACAGGTCACACCTGCCCCGGAAGAGCTCCCAGTGGTCCAGATAACCGAAACCCTCCCTCCTACACCAGCTGTTTAGCCACGTGTTTGTCTGCTCTATCTTCCTATTTCTAGCCTCACTGGCACGTGGCACAGGGAGTAATCCCGAGATTACAACCCTCGAGGTCCTGTCTTTTAACTTTCTGCCTAGCTCCCTGAACTCCTGCTGCAGGACCTCATGCCTCTTCCTGCCTATGTCGTTAGTACCAATATGTACAACGACCTCTACCTGTTTGCCCTCCCCCTTCAGGATTCCCTCTACCCGTTCGGAGACATCCTGGACCCTGGCACCAGGGAGGCAACATACCATCCTGGAGTCTCTTTCACGTCCACAGAAGCGCCTATCTGTTCCCCTGACTATAGAGTCCCCTATAACTATTACTCTTCTGCGCTTTGACCCTCCCTTCTGAACATCAGAGCCAGCCGTGGTGCCACTGCTCTGGCTGCTGCTGTTTTCCCCTGATAGGCTATCCCCCCCGACAGTATCCAAAGGGGTATACCTGTTCGAGAGGGGGACAACCACAGGGGATTCCTGCACTGACTGCCTGCCCTTTCTGGTGGTCACCCATTTCTCTGCCTGCACCTTGGGTGTGACCACATTTACATAACTGCGATCTATGACGCTTTCCGCCACCTGCATGCTCCTAAGTGCATCCAATTGCTGCTCCAACCGAACCATGCGGTCTGTGAGGAGCTGCAGTTGGGTGCACTTTCTGCAGATGAAGCCATCCAGGACGCTGGAAGCCTCCTGGACCTGCCACATCTCACAGTCAGAGCACAGCACCCCTCTAACTGACATTGCGTCAATTAATTAAAATTAAAATTTGTCTTTTTTTTTATAAATACTACTTTTTTTTTTTTTAAATTACAAAGTTACTGTCAACTATCTGTTTCCTAGCACTAGATTTCTAATAGAAATGCGATAGCTAACTATAATATCCTCCGATCTCTGGCTTAGATATCCTCTAAATTATAATTAAGTTATAATTAGTTTAATTAGTTCCCAAATAGTCAAAAAAATTTAGGTTAGAATCCCAACCAGCCACTCAGGTCACAGCTTTTCTGTCCCCCCCGACACACACAATTTGAAAAAAGGTATAAAAGTAAAAATCACTTGCTTACCTTCTGAGATGTTCTCAGGTTCTCTGTGGCAATGTAACGGGATATGACACTGCACTGCACCAGACTGCCTGAAAAACTTGACCTCATGCCTGTGACTGGCTGACTCAATTCTACACCAGAATAATTAGCTCAAACTCACTCCTGAAGGTATACCATTCGGTAAAAATCATTATCATTCCAAAACGTGGAAATGATCTCACATTGGTGGCCAGGTATTGACCAATTTCAATACTTTGTGTGGTTCAAGATCTTTGGGGGTCTTAATTTGCAACACATTACTCTGGAAGTAGAGACCACCCTTATTGAAGATCAAGCTGCTTCCGTGCGGCACAAGATAAGTCCTGGCACTCACCACCTACATTGAAAATGGCTTCCAAACGATCCCAAATACAGGTATAGTGCTAATGGACCTCACGGCCTATAATACAGCTCATAAAGCTGCCCAGAATGCTTCCAACCTGAGTAGGGACAGTTGTTAAAATACTCCTTCACAATAGACAATTCAGAGTCCACCTTGGGTAAAGGAAAAGTGCATAGAGAGAAGACAGTGGAATGGATGACTACTGGACTCAGTGCTAGCCCCATTCTCGTTCAATGTATATATGAATGACCTGCCAACAACCATGTCCCACAAATTAATCTATGCCGATGACACCTGTTGTGCCACCCAAGCTCCATTCTTCTGCACTCTGGCCCAGATCCTTAATATAGACATTACAAAGTTTTTTAAAAATTTAAAAATATTTCAATTAAGGGGCATGACCGATCGACGTTCACTGCACGTCTTTTGGGTTGTGTGGGTGAGACCCACGCAAACACGAGGAGAATGTGCAAACTCCACATGGACAGTGACCTCGGGGCTAGGATCGAACTCGGATCCTCAGCGCCGTGAGGCAGTAGTGCTAACCACTGCATCACCATGCCACCCAAGATATTGCAAAGTTGATGGGCTACTGCAGCATATGGCGTTTCACATTAAATCCCTCTAAAACCATATGCAGTATTTTCTACCTTCATAATGTCAGACCAATAGAAGAATTACATATTTACATATATGCCCAGAGACTACAGCATGATCCCAATACAACATACTTGGAAATGACTCTAGGTAGAGATCTGGTCTTCCAGGAACATTTGAAGAAAACAGCTGCAAAGGCCAAAACCAGAAACAATCTGCTAATCAAACTTGCTGAATCTCCATGGGATGGTGCTGCCATAAGAATTTGGGCCTCAGCACCTGCCCTATCGTACTCCTTGGCAGAGTACCGTGCAACTGTCTGACAAAGGTCATCACACACACACATCGTGTTGACATTCAATTGAATGCACCAATGTGCATCATAACTGGAATCTCTGCTCAACATTCCTCTCCTGGCTTCCTGCCCTGTCAAACATTACTCCATTACACACCTGCCGATTGATGGAAACCCACTAATTGGGTGAAATTATCCGTGCTGCATTTCACTTACCACTCCATGGTGACCTCTTCAATCCACCTATTGCTTGCCTTCTACCTTGGCACTTCATATGGAGCACCCTTTCTGAGTAAGAGATCTACCGACAGACATCCTTTGGCTCAAGGAATGGGAAACACGGGAAGTCATTCAAGTTCCTCGTGACAACCGATCTGTCGAATGGCAGGCTCTGAATGGTCACAGTGACAGTGGTCCTTGCTAAGTAGATTCAGGACAAGGCAGGACCCATGTGCAGCCAATCTCCATTAATAGGGCCTCAGTACAAACCTCTTAGTGCACGTGTGGAAAGACACAAACATTGCTGCACATTACTGAGGAGTTCCCACTCTGCAGACAAAGTGGTGGACTAATCATCTTAAACTCAGAAAATGTGACTTGTCACTTGGGCTCAGGGATTTGCATTAGCTCAATCAATAATAAAAATAATAAAGTAATGAAAAACATCATACAAATTCAGAGTACTTTAAAAACTTTCTGACAACATTGTACTGTTAATGCATTTTGCAGAATGCAGGCAAACAATACTGAACATTGATGGGAAATGAACCAGAGTTGGAGTTGTTTCATTTCTAACTATATTAACTAATACAGCTCTAAATATCCCTCATTTCAAAATTATTGCAAATGATAATAACAATAACTTATTGTCACAAGTAGGCTTCAATGAAGTTACTGTCAAAAGCCCCTAGTCGCCACATTCCGGCGCCTGTTCGGGGAGGCTGGTACGGAAATTGAACACGCGCTGCTGCCTTACTCTGCATTACAAGTCAGTGATTTAGCCCAGTGTGCTAAACCAGCCCTTAAATGAATGGACTATTGAGACTATCATCAAAGGATATGAAATAATTTTCAACACATCTTTAGCTCAGGCTCCATTATAGGACTGACGACTCAGTGGATGGGACGCAAATTCACAAGGCTTGCTTTTCTAGGGTCACTACTACATGCCTTCAAGCATCTAATTAGAGAGCGATAACGGTGGAAACTGAGAAAAAGAAATCTGCAGAAGAAATTACAAAGAAAATAGAGATCCTGAAGGTTTGACATCTGTTCTGAATTTACACTGAAAGGATCACCAGACAATTCAGAAAATGATTTCATTTCCTCTTGGGGCAGACCCGAGAGAGACCTTTACTGTGCAATGATTTAGCCAGCAACAGTGTCTCAGTTGAGTTTTGATTTATTATAACATTTCCATTTTCAAACCTGGAGACATTAAAGGAAATGGCATGTTCCAACTTAGTTCCCTTCACAGAACTAAATCCCTCTATTTCCCATTTTTTCTCTAGCTTGCATCAACTCTTGCATCTGAGTGAGTGGCCCCAAAAGTTAGAATACAGCAGGAAGCAAAAACAGTTGTGAGTACATCAAGGCTGGGGATGAATTTAAAGGCAGCCTCCCCCCCCTTGTCTCTCTTCTCTTCCCCCCCCCCCCCCCCCCCCCCCCTGGACAATCCATAGAAATCAGTGATGTGGGAAAACTGGAGATTGGGAGTTAAAGGATGTGGCAGAGGCTGTTCACATTGTAGAAAAGAGAGGGAGGTCATGATCGCCACAGAGGAGGTGCCTTCATTGGGAGGTGTTAGTGGTAACGGCTACACTTCTGCACCTTCAGATTAATGATTTCCAGTTTTCCACCTTATTGACATGATTTCTTGAATGATTTAAAGCAGAATCTGGGATCTTATAAAATGAAGGGTTCACATCAGGTCTGTTGTGATTGAATATCTAGGAGGTTGGTTCTCAGGGGAACTTTGAAACTGGAACAGGTTAAATACTTTGGCTGCTTAATTACCTGCATTTAGTTTCAGAATCTCATTGTTCGGATGGATCTGCTGGATCACGGGTGTAGTCACCGAAAACAGCTTTGATCACATGACTGCTGGGTTAATACTTCTGAGGCCTTTCCCATCTAGTTTGGTTTGGGGAGGTCATCATGATACAATGGAAAGTTGATAGTGGTAACTGAATTTCGATCTTCCTTTTTATCCAGTATGAAACACGGGGACAGGCAGTCTGGAACTTCCATAGTCATTTAGGCATTGACCTATCCTTAAACAATGATGTGTGCGAATTCCGCAAATGGCTTTGTGGTATCCCTACCTATGTCCATATTTAATAAGGTATTCACCAGAAACTTGATATGGTCTGCAGCTTGAATGACAAAATTTACATCATTTGCGGTAGCCATTTTAACAACGTTTTTATGTCCAATTTTTAAAAGTACTGCCTGAAAGTTTTTTAAATGACTTGCCTGTACTGGGCATGCCACCACTCTTCAAAAAGTACTTCATTGGCTATAAAGAACTTTGTAATGTCCTGAGGTTATGCTACATAAATGCAAGTCTATTTTTCCCCCAACCCCCTGCAAAGTCCTTTCCGATCCCATACTTCAGTCTGCTTCTCGGAGCCACAACATATTCTTCGAAAGAAACATCCATTTGATTTCATCCCAACCATTTGTTCTGTAAACCAGGCTGAACAACTGATTCGGTGTTGACAGACTTAGGCCGGGATTTGGCTGGTCCGTCAAATTTTCTATCCCGCCCATGATGATACCCACCTTTACTGAGTATCTTCGGTCTGTGTGCATTCAGGACCCTGTGTTGCTAACTTTGCCTAAGTTTATTTGCTCTGTTTTATCACCTTTGCTCTTGAGTTGCCAGGTAGCTTTATGATACCGCCACGTGGTTCAAGTCCGAGTAATGATCAATAATCCAATACACCGCTTAGTAAGATTTAAATCAAAGCACATTTATTATACACAGTAATCTTCACTCATGTACAAATTCGACATCTAAGCTACTTCTACAGCTAACAGGCCAATACTTAACTTGGAACTGGCCCACAAGGTCAGGGAAACAAATGGCCTTTCGTTCGGGTTCTGAGCCTGCGGGATTCGAAGTTGGTACAGATTGGTAGCTAGGAGCGCCTATCTCGTAGCGAGCGTTGAAGTAAGACTTACTGGATATCAGCGGCGGCTGGACCGGTCACTGTCAAGGGTTGGTTCGCGTTGCTGAGTGACCCGGTCAAGAAGAGAAGAAGAACGATTTGAACTTGGGCTTGATTCTTATAGTCCCTAGTGGCTTCCCGCCTTTCGGGGCGGACCCTGTACCTGGTTCCAAGTGATTGGACTTTGTCCCAATCACTTGGTTCGATTTTCTCCAATGCTGGAGCGGTTCCCTGATCGATGGGCGGTCCTGAGGTGGTCGTTCACCTCCCTTTGTGTAGGCTTCTGCTGCCGCCAAAGAGTCTGGTTTGGTTTTGTGTGTCTAAATGGTGCTCATTGTTCCCAGGGATTGCTCATTAATATGCAGATGGCTGGTGTTTTGTTATGCTGATGGTTGCCGGTATCGATCTTGTCTGGCCTTTCCAGAGGTAAATACACACTCAACCTGCAGCTGCTCATTTGTGGCCTGTTGGCTGACTTTCCCATCAGCCATTGCCGTTCGCCATTTTAAATCAGGAGTTAGCCATTCTAAATCGGGAGTTAGCCATTTTAACTGGCTACACCTGACCTTCCCATTGCTTGCCATTTTAACAAAAGACCATGCCCACATGCCTGTTCTTGGCCTGCTGCAATGTTCCAGTGAAGCTCAACGCAAACTGGAGGAACAACATCTCATCTTCCGGTCTCAACATCGAATTCAACAACTTCAGATGATCAGCTCTACCCCACCTCAACCCATTTGTTTTCATCCCATTTTATTTTAATTGTCTTTTGCCATTTCTTTCTTAATATATATTTAAATTCCACGCCCCCCCCAATCTTATCCATCTTTCCTTAACCTTTCTCCTATTTGTTTCCCCCTTCCCCTCCCCCACATCTACAGTTCATCCACTGATGTTAATTTCTCTGCTATTTGGCCTTTCACATCGTTTGTTCTCTCTGGGGACGGCCATTAGCACTCTTTCCCCTTGGTTTCTGTGGCCATTAGCACCCGGTTTCCCTGGGTTTCTGTGGCTATGACTCATCTTTCATTCTCACTCCACAGTATAAATATTTCCCACTTTCTCTGTCTGTTAGCTTTGACAAAGAGTCATTGGACTCGAAACGTTAGCTCTTTTCTGTCCCTACAGATGCTGCCAGACCTCCTGAGATTTTCCAGCATTTTCTCTTTCGTTTCAGATTCCAGCATCCGCAGTAATTTGCTTTTGTATTTATGATACCCACCATGGGCAGGACCTGAAAATCCCAGCCTTAGTCTGCTGGTGTACACGTATGCAAAGTCTTTGCATGTGCACGCAAAGATGAAGTTGAATGAGATTTATCAATCTTAGTAGGTTTAATGCTCAATGTGTTCAAACACTGTACAGCAGCATAGCCAATCAAATCTTGAACTACTTAACTGAAGAGAGAATACAGTTCAAGAGAAAGTCGCGATCAAACTGCATGGTGCTCAGATAAGATACCTTAAATACGCTGTCAATTTGTGATCATTAAGAAAAGGAACGGATTCAAGCGTCGGAAACAGTGCAAAAAACATTGGAACAGTGAAAAATGAACCATAAGATTAACGACTAGAATCAGAAGTCGGAGTTACATGGAAAGACTGAAGAAACTTGGGCCTCTAAGCCTTGCAGAGTGAGAAGCAAGTGATGTTCTATGGAAATATACAGGGTAATTAATGGCATGGAAAGAGCAAATGTGAAGGATTACTGTACAATAAATTGTATGAATAGGACAAGGGGACAAAGGTTCAGACCAGTAAAATATAAATTTAGGGTCAATAACAAAACGTTTTTCCTCACATAAATCACTGAATGTACAGAACGGACTCCTAGTGGAAGCAAAAACCCTGTAACTATTTAATGACTAACTGGAATCAGCAATGAGGACAGGACGATATTAACATTCTTCTGGTAGTTATACTAGGGTGAAAAATCTCCCACATCCACTATTATCTTAGTTTGAAAAGGATTTCAGAGAATCAGAGAATTTACAGTGCAGAAGGAAGCCATTCAGCCCATCGAACCTGCACCAACCCTTCGAAAGAGCACCCTACTTTGATAGGGTAGATACAAAGATGCTATTGCCTCCTGAAGATGCAGTGGGGATCCAGAACAAATGAGATCAAATTAGAGGTAGGCCATTTATACATAGAAACATTGAAAATAGAAGAGGCCATTCGGCCCTTCATTGTGATCATGGCTGATCATCAAGCTCAATACACTTATTTGGCCTTCCACCATTATCCCTCGATTCCTTTAGCCCCAAGAGCTGTATCTAATTCCTTCTTGAAATTATACAATGTTTTGGCCTCAACTACTTTCTGTGGTAATGAATTCCACAAATTCACCACTCTTTGGGTGAAGAAATTTCTCCTCACTTCAGTCCTTAAAGGTTTATCTCGTATCTTCAAACTATGACCCCTAGTTCTGGACTCCCCCACCATCGGGAACATATTTTCAGAATCTACCCTGTCTAATCCTGTTAGAATTTTATAAGTTTCTATGAGATCCCCGCTCACTCTTCTAAACTCCAATGAATATCATCCTAACTTTCAGTCTCTACTCGTATGACAATCCTGCCATCCCAGGAATTAGCCAGGTAAACCTTTGCTGCACTCCCTCCATAGCAAGAACATCCTTCCTCAGATAGGGACACCAAAACTGGTGGCCTCACCAATGCCCTATACAATTGCAGTCTGATTATACCACTGCTTTCCAAAAGCTGTGCTTTGAAATCCTTGATAATGGGCTCGAGCAACTTCCCTACTACAAACGTTAGGCTCACTGGTCTATACTTCTCGGTTTTCTCTTTACCTCCATTTTTAAAAAAGCGGGGTTATATTAGTTAACCTCCAATCTGTTCCAGAGTCCAAAGAATTTTGAAAAACGACCACCAACGGATCTACCATTTCTAGGGTCACTTCCTTAAGTACTCTGGGTGATGATTATCAGGCCCTGGAGATTTATCCGCCTTCAATCCCATTAATTTCCCCAAAACCATTTCTCTACTAATACTAATTTCCTTCAGCTCCTCACTGAAACGTGTGTTTCTCAGAACATCCGGTACATTATTCATGTCTTCCTTTGTGAAGGGGTGGCACGGTGTCACAGTGGTTAGCACTGCTGCCTCACAATGCCAGGGACCCGGGTTCGATTCCAGTCCAAGTGGAGTTTCCAGATCCTCCCAGTGTCCGCGCGGGTTTCCTCGCTCCGGCTTCCTCCCACACTCCAAAGATGTGCAGGCTAGGTGGATTGGCCATGTTAAATTGTCTCTAAATGCCCAAAGGTTGGGTGGCGTTAAGGGATAAAAGGGATACGGTGGGGGTTTGGACCTAGGTAGGGTGGTCTTTCAAAAGGGTTGGTGAAGACTTGATGGGCCGAATAGCCTCCTTCTGCATTGTAGGGATTCTATGATTCTACGATGACAGAAGCAAAGCACGAATTTAGTTCCTCAGCCGTTTCTTTGCTCCCCGTTTCTGACTGTAAGGGGCCTACATTACTTTTTATTGATCTTTTTCTCTTTACATAGAACATACAATGCAGAAGGAGGCCATTCGGCCCATCGAGTCTGCACCGACCCACTTAAGCCCACCCTATCCCCGTAATCCAATAACCCCTCCTAACCTTTTTTGGACACTAAAGGCAATTTTAGCATGTCCAATCCACCTAACCTGCACGTCTTTGTACTGTGGGAGGAAACCGGAGTACCCGGAGGAAACCCACGCAGACACGGGGAGAACGCGCAGACTCCGTACAGACAGTGACCCAGCGGGAAGCGAACCTGGGACCCTGGTGCTGTGAAGCCACAGAGCTAGCCACTTGTGCTACCGTGCTGCCCTTAAATTAAACAGTGCTAGCCACTTGTGCTACCGTGTTGCCCATACCATAGAAACTTTTACAGTCAGTTTTTAGATTCCCCGCTAGCTTCCTTTCATATTATAATTTCCCCTTCTTAATCAATCCCTTGGTCCGCCTTTGCTAAATTTTAAACTGTTCCCATTCCTCAGGTCTATTGCTTTTTCTTGCTAATTTGTATGCCTCTTCTTTGAATCCAATACTAACTCTTGTAAGCCATTGTTTGACCGCAGTTCCCTTTAGGAGTGTAATAAGGAGACACAACACAAAGGGCTGAGGGGGTGAAGTAATCAGGGGTAGGCAGGAATGTGGGGTTGAAGTTGCAATGAGATCAGCCATGATCTTATTGAATGGCGGAACAGTATCTAGGGCCGAGTGGCTTGCTCATACTCCTAATTCGTATTTATGTTCATATCTCGCGTCTCCAAAATGCTATGAATGTTGAGTCAACTGAAATTTTCACACACGAGATCGACAAATTTTTATTGGACAAGGTTAGCAAAGGATCAAGGGCTAATAAATGAATTTGAGGTACAGATCGGCCACTAATTGAATGGTGGAACTGGCTGAATGATCTATTTCTCTTTTTATGCACAGTAAGATCATAGAATCCCTACACTGAAGGAGGCCATTCGGCCCATCGATTCTGCACCGACCCTCTGAAAGAGTACGGCACCCAAGCCCACTTCCCGCCCTATTCCTTCAACCTCTTAACCTAACCTACACATTCCTGGACACTAAAAGGCAATTTAGCATGGCCAATCCAACTAACCTGCACATCTTTGGAATGTGGGAGGAAATCGGAGCACTCAGAAGAAACTCACGCACACACGGGGAGAAAGTGCAAACTCCACACAGACAGTCACCCGAGGCTGGAATTGAACCCGGGTCCCTGGTGCTGTGAGGCATAAATACGATAGATAGGAGAAACCTTTCCCTTTAGTTGCGGGGTCAATAACCACGGGGACATAGATTTAAGGTAATGGGCAAGAGATTGAGAGGGGATTTGAGGAAAAGCTTTTCCACCCAAAGGGTGGTGGGAATCTGAAATTCACTGCCTGAAAGGGTGGTAGATGCAGGAACTCTCAATATTTAAGAAGCATTTAGATGAGGACTTGAAACACTTATAAGACTGATAAGACTACGGACCAAGTGCTGGAAAATGGTATTAGAATAGATAGGTTCTTATGGTCAGCGCAGACACGATCGCCCTAAGGGCCTCTTCCTGAGCTGTAAAACCCACTCTATAATCATAGACTACCCTTTTCACCTTACATAAATTGGGAGTGATTACTCTTCCGCATCTGCAAATCAAATTCTACGATATATGGGCTCTATTGTTATCAAAGCAGAGTTTGGCAATTTTGCTTATATATTTCCCTTTTTTTGGCTGTGCAAAAAACCCAACACACATGTTTAAAAACTACACCATATCCCAAATCAGACGTGTTACCATGTTGTTTACTTATTTGGATTTTTTTCCCCTACCCAACAATCTTTTCAGTGTTATGTTTGAGACCTCGATTGAATGAACAAAAGCTCTTGACAATCTCTCAACAAGAATGAATTACCGTTAATTAGAAAAAAAATTGGAATTGTTTACTAATGTACATTTTTTCATATTAATGCTTGTAATTCGAGTGATCAATGTTCTCTGCAAACTGCATAGCCCCTGTGCAGGCATATACAAGTTAGTCCTGTTCTACATTGCTGCGTGTGTTCAGCAATGCAAAATAATTTGAAGGGGGGCACTTCAAAAATGAGAGGAAACATTGGTTGAGATTCTTTCCTTCTATTCATCACACATCCAATAATTTAGATAATTCTCTCCTCTTTTCCCCCCTGAAAAATCCCATCTACATGACAGTATGCAGATTCAAGACTGGATCACTAACTTACTTACAGAATCTTTCAGTACATGTTCCCCAAAAATGTACACAAGGCACTCACACTCCATCTACTGGCAAAATAAATATTTCCAAAAAGAATTTGAAATGAACACAAAAACTTACTGGAAAGAGGTCTGTTAGTACCTGTAAAGACAAAGTCCTTTCCTTGGATTTCCACCTTGCCTCGGAGAGGATTAAACTTTCGGTTGAGCAGTGCCGTCGGGAGTCTTAAGCTCCTGGTAAGGTCACCCATGGCACTAAGGTCGGAAGGGAGGAGCCAGGCAAAACACAATCCAAAACAAGTCCTCAATGGCGGATCAGGCGGAAGATACTCATGTGGTGTCAATGGCTGTGATGGCGGATGAAGGCTGCAGCAGTAGGGAGATCGCCAGTCATCGAAGTTCCCTTGCCACTGGGCCTATCCTCTGTCAAGGACAGTGTGCCTGCTGATATGCAACGGCATGTGCACTTTAAAAGATGTCCTGCATCAGGCATCGACTTAGAGGATACCAGCACATCCCCACACTGACAAGCCCTGCGGCGATTGCCGTGAGGTGACAGGGACAGGGCCGTGAGATTTGGGCATCCCTAGCTTTGGACCAGCACGTAGGCTGTGGAGTTTAATTCAGTCGTCTCGCTCTTAGAATAGGAACAGGAGTGTTTCGGCAGCTTTTCAGGATCCACTTTGCTCACCCCTCATGGGCAAACGGCTAGAAAAGGTGGCCGAAAAATAGTCTGTTCAGTCCGCAACCTGGCTGGAAAACAGCATCCAACAAGCTCATCTTCCTGTGGTCAGAAAATCGAAGTTAAACTTAATATCAGAACTTGGAATGTACGAACCCTCATGGATAACGAGTAAAACAATTGACCAGGCAGAGAACTGTCCTTGTTCCCCGTGAACACAGGCACTGATGCATTGATGTCGCTGCCCTGCAAGAGATCCGAAGAACAGGAGAAGGGCAGCTGAGGGAAAATGGCAGTGGTCACATCTTCTTCTGGAGAGGAAAACCCGAGGATCAGTCCAGGGCACATGGAATTGGTTTCACTATCAAGAACAAACGCGTCACTCGAATCTGAGTTCCCTGTCGGCATCCAAGAGCACCTCATGACCCACCAGCTACAACTTGCCAAGGACCAGCAGGGAATGGTTGTGAGTGCCCATGCCCTAACCCTTGATGACAATGATGAGCCAAAAGAAGACTTCTACTCCAGCCTGGACACCATACGCTCCAACAATCCTAAGGAAGATAAGGTCATTCTCATTGAGAACTTCAACGCCAGGGTTGGAAAGGACTCCCAAACCTGGAAAGGAACCATTAGAAAGGAAGGAGTTTGAAACTGCAACTGCAACGAGGTTCTCCTGCTTGCCAAATACCGGAACACCAGCTGATCATCACTAACACACTGTCCTGCCAAAAAGACATCTACAATCAAAGCACTGGCACATGATTGACTTTGTCATCGTTCGATCCAGAGACCAAAAGAATGCCCTCATCACCAAAGCGGTGACCAGTACAGATGACTGCTGGACATCTACTACTGGTTCATCCGCTCCTTTATGTCCATCAAACTCCACCAGAAGCAGCGGAAGATTAAGAAACAGCTCAGAGAAAAGAACAATGTTGAGCGGCTTCAAGAGTCAAGCAAGTGAGTGAACCTCCAACAATGTCTACTCCAAAATCTCCATATTTCCATTCTAATAGAGTGGAGGAAAACTGGATAGAGCTGAAGACAGCCACCATCTCAAGCTGTGAAGAAAGCAACAGCTACAAACCAGAAACACCGAGACTGGTTCAGTGAGAACAACCACACCATCCAAGACATCAAGGCAAAAGAGGAAAGCTCTCTGTTCCTGCCAAAACAACATAACCAGCAAGGCAAAGAGGAGAATTCATCAATTAGCCACGGCAGAGGTACAAAGAACTAGGGAAATCAAGAGCCAATGGTGGACTGAGAAAGTTACGGAGCTGCAACTGCTCGCTGACAGGCATGACACCCAGGGCCTCTTCAGTGCCACCAAGGCAATATATGGGCCCAATATCCTAGGCCTCAAACCGGTGCAGAGTAAGAACGGAATCTTCTTGAGAGACATAGAAAACATCGACCTTCGATGGAGAGAATGCCTTAAAGAACTCTTAAACCGTGATACTTGGACTCCCACCAAGCGTGGACGAAGTCAAAGCGGCCATTAAACACGTGAAGAATGGAAAAGCCACAGGAGTGGACACCATCCCAACGGAGATTTGGGGAAGAGATCATCTGTCATCTAGATCAGCTGTTGCTGAAATTCTGGGACAGAGAAGAAATTCATGTCGACTTCAAGGATGCCACCATCACCACCATCTTCAAGAAAGGAGACAATGTGGACGGTAGGACCTACCAAGGAATCTCCCTCCTCTCCATCGCCAGGAAGATTATCACCCAAATCCTCGCTAGCCATCTTCTCCCAGTCTCTGAAGAAATCTTTCCAGATAGTGTGGCTTCCGACCAAACCGTGGAACAGAGGTCATAATCTTCACTCCTTGGCAACTTCAAGAGAAATGCCAAGAGCAACATTAACCACTGGACATGGCCTTCATCGATCTGATCAAGGCTTTTGGATCAGGAAGTGCTATTGAAGACTCTGTCAAAGGCCGGCTGTCCAGAGAAATTCATCAGCATCCTCCAACTCTTCCACAACAAAATGTCGGCGACAGTCATCACCGACGGAAGCAAGACAGAAACCTTCTAGGTCAAGACTGGAGACAAGCAGGGATGTCTCATCATCCCACTCTTTTCTCCATCTTCATCGCCACCATCCTTCACCTTGTCAAGAGCAAGCTTCCCGGTGGAGTGGACAACGTCTACAAGATGGACGGAAATGAAATCCAAGAAGAAAACAACACTGACATCGCTCGCGGAAATTCAGTATGCAGATAGTATCACCATCTCCACTACAGAGTCTCCAAGTCATGCCTGACACCTTCACAGAAGCATACCAAGAATCGGTCTCAGCCTTAACCTCAAGAAGACTCAAGTCCTATAACACATCCCAGGGCAAGATTCAGTGTCTCACTCCATCAAGATCAAACGTGGAACATTCCCCATACCTACTCTCCTCTAAGGCTGACATCACTGCAGAGATCAGACATCGTATCCAATACACGAGCGCCTCCTTTGGATGCCCAAGGATGAGAGTTTGACGACTGCGAGATCCATGCTGACACCAAGATCCTCGTGTACAAAGCGGTCGTCCTCCCAACTCTTCTATACGGCTCAGAAACATGGGCTCCGTACAGACACCACCTCAAAGCCCCGGAAAGGTACCATCGACTCTGTTTGAGATGGATTCTCCGCATCAGCTGGACAGGTGTACTAACGACAGTGTCCTTGAAGGAGCCAAGAGCAGCAGCATCGAGGCCATGATCATCCAAAACCAACTCCGCTGGACTGGCCATGTGCTTAGGATGTCAGAGTCCCGACTTCCAAAGCAAATCTTCTTTACCCAGCTCAAAGAAGGCGTCCAACAAGAGGAAGGCAAAAGAGGAGCTTCAAAGACACCCTGAAGGTTCACCTCAAGAAATGAAACATCAACATCAACGTCTGGGAAGTTCTTGCTTAGAAGAGGTCTACTTGGAAGAATCTCCTGATTGAAGATACTCAATTCTTCAAGGACAACCGACAACCAGGGGAGGCCTGGAAAAGGAGCCCGAGTGATCTAGAGCCCAAGGACTGATCCCACCTCCCAGAAACACCTGCAAAATGTGCCGAAGATGCGGTTCTCGGATCGGAAGAACCCACAGAACCCATGACCAGTAACACGGAGTTTCTTAGGTGGACAATCATACTCAATAGCGTGTGATCACTGAAGAAGAAAGATGATATGTGGGCTAATGTTTCTACACCCACAATATTACCCATTGTGCATACTGCTAGGAAAGCCACTGACCTGTGGAGATTGTAACATTTTTAAGGTGCAGCATGTTCCAATGGTCCGTTCCCCTAGTAACAAGGATGGGATCCGCTGTGAGTATGTTGATGGATTCCAAAGACCAGTTCAATGGCCAATGAAGAGAAGTTCAAAGGTGAGTGAATTTTAGTCATTCAGTTAGTCAGGAACAGGTGAAAAAGGTGGCTGGTTCCATACAGCTGGTGTTGTTAGCTCAAAAGAGCTGGGAACTAAAATGGAGCTCAAGGTGCCATTGAGTAGCTCTGTACAGTTGGGGCTCAGAAGAAGTCAGTTGGCAGCGGTGAAGGCAGCGGGATGTCACTGGCTCCATGCTGCTTAGGGGGCCTGGGCTCAGAAAGGCCACGAGCAGCTGGGGCGGCAGGGGGAGGAACCAGGGCTCAGAGAAACCCAGGAGCAGTAATCTGCTCAGAGTGCCAAAAGAGCTGGAATTGTGCCAGTCATTAGATTTGGGAGCGAAGACTAGAAATCCCTATAAAGGGAGACAGAATTTTAAAGAGTAAACTCACAGTGAACAACTCTTCTTCAGT
This sequence comes from Scyliorhinus torazame, assembly GCF_047496885.1. Taxonomy (NCBI): domain Eukaryota; kingdom Metazoa; phylum Chordata; class Chondrichthyes; order Carcharhiniformes; family Scyliorhinidae; genus Scyliorhinus; species Scyliorhinus torazame. The sequence continues at coordinate 49,824,413 of NC_092722.1, read as the reverse complement.
TAGTTTGAGATAGTGCAGAGAATTCCAACACAGGTGGAGGTTGGAAACCCTCTTAAGAAAGACAAAGTTTCAGTGAGATTGGTTGACTAACATCTGGGTGGATTCTTGAGAAATCTATGCATACTTTTCTTAAGAAAATACCACCTAGGAGCAGAGGTTGGCCATCCAGCCCCTCAAGCCTGCCCAAGGCTCATGGATGATCGGTTTATGTTTTGAATTCTACATTCCCATCAATCCTGATAACCTCAGATTCCCTTTCCTAACAAGAATCCATCTACCTCCACCTTAAAAACATTCAGTGACCGCCCCCACCCCCCGCCACCTGAGGCAGAGAGTTCCAAAATTGCACAATCCTCAGAGAAGAAAATCCTCCTCATCTCTGACCAATAATGGTGACCCCTAATTTTAAAACAGTGCCCTCTAGCTCTACACTCACCCACAAGAGTAAACAGTCTTTCCATGTCCACCTTGTCAAGACCATTTATACTTTAATCAAGTCACCCTTCACCTTTCTAAACTCGAGTGGAACCAAGCACAGCCCGTACAACTTACCCTCATAAGACAACATGTTCATTCTTGGTATCTATCAAGTAAATCTCCTCTGAACCACTCCAATACCTTGGTTACATGTATCATTTATTCTGTATAGTGGTAAGAAGGACCACAGTTTGTCCGTTAATTCATTCATACCTCATGTTAATTCCAAATGTTAGAATGTAAGGTGTAAACCCTAACCGGGATCTCCTCCCACTTCCTGGGTTCTGGTCAAGGATCTTCATTTTGGCTTTAATATTAATATTAAGAATATGGTGTTGAAATTGGTGATGATATCAAAATAGCATGTGTTAGTCATTCATTGGAAGACAAAGGGGTATTGATAATATGGGGGTAATGGGCCAGAAATTGGAAATTAATGTCATTAAACGCAAGGTGATACATTTTGGTTAAAGAAAAGTAGTAATAATTATTGGAATAGAAATAGCTCAGTATTTCAGAAGAGCAGAAGGATTTGGGAATACATTGAAGTCTGAATCTTAGTTTGATTATGCCAGAATGTAATTCCAGCTTTTATACCAAAAGGTATTGATGAGCCTATATAAAATCTTAAAGCATTAGTTTGAGTACCATGAGCAGTATCAGGCAATGGGATATTGGGATTTGAATGATGGTACAGCAAAGATTCTCCAGGATTCTGCCTGGTACTGAAATAAAATAAAAGAGGTAAAATGTGGAGTTTATATTAAATGTAACAGTATTTTTGTTTGCTTCCCTTATTTATCTGAATGCAAAGTGCATTATTTGAAATCCATACAGACCAGTAAACAATATTAATAAATATCTACCTGTATCAGCATTTTGCGAAGAAAAGGCATCACAAATGCAGGGTTCATGCTGCTCAGTCTACCAATTGTACAGATCGCAAGTTCTCGAATTTCAAACACTTCATCATTCAGTGCTACAAAAAGAGCTTGCAGGTTCTCGGCCTGGGCTAAATGAGCATCAAATCGCTCATCCAATGAGGCCAACACACAGTAACGAATATCAGGATCTGAGCAAATGAGAAGAAGAGCCTAATATTTCTTCTTAAAATTAGGAATGAAAAAAACCCCGAAAAATACAAACAACTGATCCAAAACTAGCAAGTATCTGAATATTTACTAATCTGTTACATCTATCTACCATAATAAATGCAGTTTCATATTTAAAGTTTTACTGTTTAAAAATAAAATACTGCAATAGTAAAATTGCAGAAAACTTTCACTCATTGTTATTTTATCTTTAAAATGTAAATGTTACGGACTTCGGGGGGGTGACATGTAGGTGGAGGTCGCACGTTGGGTGGTTCCTGCTACAGCTTTTGTTTTTTGGTGCTTTTCATCCACATTTTGGGGAGAATTTTGTGTGATTGATTGACAAATGAAGGGAGCAATCTTGCCGGGTGGGGCCGCACCCATTACAGTGGACATGCTGGCCAAAGTGATGCCAGTTAAGTTTGAGTAGCAGTTCACCAAGCATTTTGATAGACATCGAAAGGAGATGATGGCCTCGCTCAAGGAATTGGTAGATGACACGCTTGCCCCGATAAAGGATGCCTCGGGAAAGACGTCGATGGTGGTATGGGAGCAGGAAGAGGTGTTGAAGGGGGTGGATGAGGCATTGTCATGGCATAGCGACACCTCTATGAGTGAGGAGCTGCGCAAGGTACAAGAGAGTAACAAAGGGTTGAGAGGCAATGGATTGAGAGACAAAGTGGAGGTCCTGGAGAACAGGCCATGGAGGCAAAATCTGAGGATCGTGGTTTTGTCCGAGGGGCTGGAGGGCCAGAACCCGACAAAAGTATTTTGTGGACATGTGCAGCAAGTTGTTGGGGGAAGTGGAGGACCCCTCCCTTTATGAGCTGGATAGGGCTCACCGGCCGTTCCTGCTGAAGCCGAATGAACCACTAAGAGCTGTGATAGTTTGCTTTCATAGCTACCAGGTGAAGGAAAAAGTGTTGAGATAGGTGAAGCTGAAACGAGAGGTGAGGTGGGTAGGCAGTGGTATTCGTATATACCAGGATCTCACGGTGGAGCTAGCCAGGTGACAGGCAGGGTGGTCTACCCGGCAAAGCCAAGGGTCACACACAAATCCAGAGACTACAATTTTGAGATGGGAAAGGAGGGCGGATGGGTTCATGAAGGCTGAATGACTGGGACTGAAATGAGTTTGGACTATGCTGCTTTTATTTATTTTTCCTTTCTTTCAGGTTGTGCTTGGGAGGGGATGGTTTTGGGACATTGGTGTAATTGGTTAAGATTTGTTTGGGGGACTATTGTGTTAGGGTGTTTGGAAGGTCGGTGTGAGAGGCCTTGGAGTTGGTTTTCTTTTTGGTATTGGGTATGTGAGGGAAGGGGTTTTTGGCAGGGGCCATCTCACTAGCCAACAGGTAGTGAACGTGTGTGAGGTGGGGCCACGGCTGATGGAAAATGTATGGACAGGTTTCGATGGGCCTTGGAGGTGTGAATGGTGGGGGGGGGGGGGGGGGGGGGGGGGTAGTGGGCTGACTGACTAGGCGTGGGGCTGGGCCCAGTCAGCCGTGCAGGGCCAGGTGTGGCGGATATTTTTTTAAATAACTTTAGAGTTCATTTTTCCAATTAAGGCTAAAGCATGGCCAATTCACCTACCCAGCACATCTTTGGGTTGTGGGGGCGAAACCCATACAAACACGGGGAGAATGTGCAAACTTCACACGGACAGTGACCCTGAGCCGGGATCGAACCTGGGACCTCGGTGCCGTGAGGCAGCAGTGCTAACCACTGCTCCACCGTGCTGCCCTTGGTGTGGCGGGTATGACTAATAGGAGAGGGGGGTGGGGGTGGGGGTGCGGGGGGGAGAAGAGAGAGAATCCTCCCCCTCCCACACTGCATATGGTAATGTGGAATGTGCGAGGGCTAGGGCCGCCAATGAAGCAAGCAAGAGTTTTCTCGCATTTGAAGAGCTTGAAAGCCGACATGGTGCTATTGCAAGAGACCCACTTGAGAGTGAATGACCAGGTCGGGCTTCGGAAGGGCTGGGTAAGTCAGGTGTTCCACTTGGGCTTTGATAGTAGGGCCCAGTGGGTAGCGATATTAGTGGGTAAGAGAGCGACGTTTCAGGAGACGGCGATGGCTGACCAGGGCGAGTAGACACGCTATGGTAACAGGTGCTTTGGAGGGGAGGATGGTGGTGTTAGTTAGCATGTGCACCCCGAATTGGGATGACGTACGGTTTATGAAGAAAATGTTGGCTGCCAGACCGAATTTGGATACACTCCAGTTTATAGTGGGGGGGGGGGGGGAGGAGAAAGAAGAGAGAGTGAGGCAACAACCCACTTTAGATGCTTGGAAGCGCAGGTGGCTCAAGACTGGGCCCAGCTCCGCAAGTTGAATTTCACAAGTTTGGTGGGTAGGATCAAGGCAGACCGATGGTGATGGGACAGCCTTCCCCTATCGTTGGCAGGCCGGATACAGGCGGTTAAGATTATTATTTTGCCGCGGTTCTTATTTCTATTTCAGTACCTGCCGTTTTTTTTGCCGAAAACATTTTTTATGGGGCTGGAACGGTTGATCTCATTGTTTGTGTGTGCAGGTAAGGTAGCAAGGATTAGGATGATGGTGCTTCAGAGACAGCAGCAGTTAGGGGGCCAGGCCCTTACAAACCTGCTGTACTATTATTGGGCGGTAAACATGGAGAAGGTGCGGGGATGGAGCAGGGTGTCAGAGGCTTTGGGAGTGAAGATGCAGGCAGGCTCTTGTAAGGGGTCGGGGGTTACAATCTCTGGCAACAGCACCACTCCAATTTGTCCCAGAGAAATATTTGGGTAGTCCGGTGATGGTGGCCATGTTGAAGATATGGAGGCAGTTTCGGCAACACTTTAGGTTAGGGACGAGATCTACGTGGATGTGAATCCAAGGGAATCATGAGGTTGAGCCAGCGAGTTTGGATGCTAGGTTTCTGGATGGGGGGAGCGAGGGGTGAAGGAAATAAAGGACGGATTTCTGGATGAGTTTGGACGAGTTGGGAGGTTTGGGATCCCGCGGGGGGACGTTTTTAAGGTAAATGCAAGTGCGGGATTTTGTGAAGGTTTTCCCGACTTACTTTGACAGCTTCATGATGAATTTATGAGGCAGAATTCCAAGAGCTAAGTTTTCAGAATTAAAATCTTACATTCCAATTGGTAAAATTTAATGAGAGTTCAACAATATTTTACTCACTGAACCACATGAACCATATAAAATAAAAAATTAACATTTAAAAAAAAATCATTACCTGGATCAGTAATTCCAACAACAAGGAGTTTACTAAGCACATCGGCCACCACCTGGACAGCTGTCTGGCTGACAACGTGCCCATGTCCACTGATTAGATGGACTGATGGAGTTAACAGTCGTGAACAAGTTCGTGATGCTTCCATTCTAATCTCTTTGTGTTCACTGTTAAGGAAATGGTCTGCACAGTGCCTGACAAACTGGGTGAGTGAATGACCTGCATTAACACACACACACAAAAAAATGATTCATCACTAGAAAACCTAAATTGCTTTCGATTACATGACAACATTTGGAAACCTTTCACTGCACCACTAAAAATCTAAAAGCAAATATCAAGGTCATACTTTAAATAATGCTCTGAATGTAATCTAATAGCTGTATTATTTACTCCCACTTCAAAAATTCAAATTCACATTGAAACAATAATAAATTTTCAGATCACCCTGCCACGTCACTTTACTTGAATCAGCAACTGCCATTCAGAAACCAGAGGTCCATGCACAGTTTAACCTGAAGATTTATTGCTTCATGCATTATGAAAATATAAACTAAAATTTGACACAAGCAAAACTGTACAGGGGATAAAAGTACAAAAATGAATGGCGAATTTAAGAAAGAGATTGGATGGGGTGATCAAAAACAAATTGAAAGTACTTTGAAAACCTGTCTTTCCATCATCCAGGGCCCAATCATTCTTCCGGGTGAAATGGTGAGTTACTTGCACTTCTTTCAATTTAATATACTGTATTTGCTGCTCAAATGTGGTCTTCTTTATATTGGGGAGATCTAATGCAGATTGGGTGATTGCTTTGCTGAACACCTCAGTTCCATCCCCCAAGTATGACTCTGAGCGCCTGTCATTTTAATTCTCCACCCTGGTATCAACTGAACCTTGAGGAACAGGATATGTGCAGCACAGTAGCACAGTGGTTAGCACTGTTGTTTCACAGCGCCAGGAACACGGGTTAATCACTGTCTGTATGGAGTCTGTTTTCCCCGTGTCTGCGCGGGTTTCCTCCGGATGCTCCAGTTTCCTCTCACCTTGTTAGGTGAATTAGACATTCTGAATTCTCCTTCAGTGTACCCGAACAGGCGCCGTAGTGTGGCAACTAGGGGATTTTCACAGTAACTTCATTGCAATGTTAATGTAAGCCTACTTGTGACATGAAGAAAGATTATTGTTGTTATCATTTATTGATTAGGTTACCTCACAGCATTCTGGATTCAATGATCATAACCACTGGTCCCATTCCTTTTTAAACAGCTAGACCCATCTTTTGTTTCCTTACTTGTCCTGTTACCCCTCCCATTTGACTTCCATCATCATCTCTTTTGTTATTTAATCATTCCACCCTGCCACCCTATCACAGATCTTCCTTTTTGTTCATTCCCTCCTTCCCCTGCCTCTGTACTTGCTTGAAATGTTTTGCATCTCCAATTTTTTCCAGTTCTTACAAAAGATACCGACATGAAAGGTTAACTGTTTCTCTCTCCACAGATTTTGCCTGACCAAAGTATTTCAAGCATTTTCTGGTTTTACTACTTTAAAATGTGATCAAATTATCCTTTCTATGCCCTGCTCTAACGATCCCTTGATCTCTAACATCACTTAAGATGAAGTCTACACAAGTCAAATCTTACCTTCAAATTCAAAGTTGCCCAAGGTGCGGAGTGCAAGAGTTATACATCCAACATCACTTGCTTCAGGAATGTTAGTCAAGCTAGGGGAGGCAAGCTGATGGGCAAGACTTTTCGGCATGCCTGGATGTCGAAGAGGTTTATGCATCAGCACCAGTGACAACATCTTCAGTAAGCCATCCTGGATATCCTTCTTCAGTTGTGGTATTTGGCGGCTTAGATCATGCAGTACGGCAGTCAGAGCAGGGCTTTAAAGCAGAAACAGCAATACACTAGTACGATCATAGCGAACAAGTAAACCAGTTCTTCCAAAGACCAGCAGGACTTTAGGTTAGCAATCAACTTACATATTACAAAATATCCAACAATGAGTATTCAACTTATTTCCTTCCTCCAATATAATTATTGCAAAGTTTGGATTGGCTATGCAGATTCACCCTACCCTAAAGATTCACAGCACATTTTTAACCTCAAAAAGAAGTTGCTGACCACCAGTGTATGCAAAGCATTCCACCATCTCAAGGACGTTAAATAGTTTCATTTTGGATCGGGAACAATCTATAGTCCTTAATTTCTATTCCAAGTGGAAAGAGAGAATTCACAGAAAATAGAAGCAATATAAACTGTTTATCAATGCACAAGAAGCAAGTTTACATCTTTGCTAACATAGAACTGCTTGTTTGATTAGCCAATAACCTACCTTATAAAGCCCAACATCTTATCAATTCTCTTTTGCTGGACTGGAGGATTTTTTTAAGGTGGTCATCAGTTACAGTTATACTAAATGTATCTGGGCATTCACAATTACAGAGAAAATTGTCACATGCCTACAAGTGAATAATGAGCTCAGGTCAAAGTCTCCAAATTAAAAGTTAACAGTATGAGAAAAGTACCAACAACTAACCAGATCTAAACTGTCTCATTCCAGCAAGCACATCAAAATTCCAAAGACGTGCAGGTTAGGTGGATTGGCCATAATAAATTGCCCTTAGTGACCAAAAAGGTTAGGAGGGGTTATTGGGTTATGAGAATAGGGTGGAAGTGAGGGCTTAAGTGGGTCGGTGCAGACTCGATGGGCCGAATGGCCTCCTTCTGCACTGTATGTTCTACGTTCTAAGTTCTACCTCTATACAAGCATGCGAATAAAGTTAGGGAAGAGAAAACAACACTCAACTCATTAGTACAATAACCTTTCATCATAGCATCACATTGCATTTAAGTTCTTCAAAGTGTTTTTGTCTCCAAACACTGATTAAATCCAGTGGTACTTTCAAAAAATCCAGTGGTACTTTCAAAAACCCAGTTTAATACTTAAAACCTTGACAGTCCTAAATTTGAATCGATGTTAAAAACATCCACTAAAATAAACAATGATAACATAAATGAAATATTACCTGAGACCAACAGCAAGCATTTGCTCCAGTAGTTCTTTAATATCCTGCTGGATAACTGGTCCTATGGCTCTAGCTATCATACAGATACAAGTAAACACTGTTGCATCCACTTGAACAGCTTTTTGCCTCCTAGGAAACATGAAATTAAATGCGCATTACTTAAAAAGTTTTGTAACCATAGCCTTCAAACCAAATTAGATCAAAACAATTATATCCTTGAATGGTCAATTGAAATGCATAGAAAATGGGCAGTCATAGGTCTATCCCCAGACCATATGTTTTCAAAAAGCTCTGATACATTAATGTTCTCGCGAACTTATCTTCAGCTTCCATTTACTTTTAGTTTAGTTTTCCATCAAGCATTGAAACTAATGACTTGTAAAAATATATTTTTACCAATGAACTGCGCTGTTAAAATAACTCATTCATAGATGGTTGCAGTATTAGAATTGACACCATATGTGGGCCCGAGGTAGACCCAACATAGTTCATTTGTTAATTTCTCTTGTAAAAGTCTCTAAATTTAATCCAGGGAGGTGACAAATTCTGTAGCTATGAATTGTACAGCTAATTTAAGTGTTTAAGGCAAGTTGGGACAACTACTTTGTCCCTTCCTTACTTGTGTGCAAAGTCCTTTGGTGGGAGAGCTCCTTTTAAAATTTCCAGGATCCTCTGCAGATATGGATTAATTTCCACTCTTACAGCCACCACTAGTAGACCCAGTGCCTGGAATGCAGAAGCGCGTTCCTTTTCTTTCTTGAGGCAGCCAAGAAGATGATTCACAGAGTCAAATAGGTGCTGTTCTGTGTAAGGGAAGAATGCATACATGTCAACAATTAAACTTAATATAGAGGAAGAAAAACATTCCACATCACAATAAAACAACCGAACCCTAAAATCACAATGTCAAGTATTTTTACTTTTAAATTCCCATCTCACAATCAGCAATTTCCCAACCAAGAACAAGGTAAAGAAAACAGAATCCCCTTTTGAAAGTTGCGACTGAATTTATTTCCACCACCCTTGCAGGCAAGGTATTTCAGATCATTACTCCCCGGGACAAAAAATTAAGTACCCTCTGGTTACTGACACACCTGCTTCTCTTTATCTATTCTATTAAACTCACTCATAATTTTGTAATAGCTCCAGCATAGACAATTTTAATATTGTGGAAGTGTAGACAAAGATTAATTTCAAATTCCCAACACCTAATAATTAAATTATCTAGCATTGTTTTATAACATCATGATATATACTGGAGGCAAGTACAAGATACAAGGAGGCAAGTAGGGGCTGTTTAGCACAGGGCTAGGGGCTGTTTAGCACAGGGCTAAATTGCTGGCTTTGAAAGCAGACCAACGCAGGCCAGCAGCACGGTTCAATTCCCGTAACAGCCTCCCCGAACAGGCACCGGAATGTGGCGACTAGGGGCTTTTCACAGTAACTTCATTTGAAGTCTACTTGTGACAATAAGCGATTTTCATTTTCATTTCACTTTCATTTCATTTTCAAGATAATAAAAATTAATGCTGGAAAGATTAACATATTTCATATTTCAAGGATTAATATATTAACATATTTCCAATCCTAACTGGTTATGAATGACTAACAAAATGAAACCATGTTAAATTATAACAGCGACATGAATATCACAATATTAAAAGTCAACGTGCTACACTGAGGTTAACGAAAAGGATAGAGAGAAAAGAGAGAGAAAACAGAACTACAGGCCAGTTAGTCCGAACCCAGTTGTCAGGAAAATGCTGGAATCCAGTATTAAATAGTGGTAACAGGGCACTTAGTAATGATACGCTCATTAATAAGGAGAGGGAAAAATAGAGTATGAGTGACAGCTAGCCAGAAAAGTAAAAACAGATAGTAAGAGTTCCTATAATTTTTTTTAAATGAAAAGAGTTGACAAAGTGAACAGTGGTCTTACAGAAAGCGAGACTGGAGAACTGATCATGGAAAACAAGGAAATGACAAATTAACTGAAGTAGTATTTTGCATCAGTCTTTACAATAGAAGATACAAACAACATCCCAGAAGCAGCTATAGAATCAGGAAATGGAAAGGAGGGAGGAACTCAGAAAATTACAATCACCAGAGAAGTGTACGGAGTAAATTGCTGCAACTGCAGGCTGATAAGTGCCCGGGTTATAATGGACTTCATTCTAGAGTCTTAAAAGTAGTGGCTAGTGAGATAGTTTTGGTTTTACTTTTCCAAAATTCCAGAGATTCCAGGAGGGTCACATTGGAAGATAGCAAATGTAACTCTTTTATTCAAAAAGGAAGGGAGATGAAGTGGAAAAGTGGGAAACAGGTCAGTTAACTTAACATCTGTCATGGGAGAAATGTTAGAAGCTATTATTAAAGAAGCTATAGCAGAGCACTGGATAAGTTAACAGTAATTAGGCAGAGTCTGCGTGGTTTTGTGAAAGGGAAATCATGTCTAACCAACCTATTGGAGTTCTTTCAAGTAACATATGCTGAGGATAAAGGGGAACCGGTGGATGTACTGTACGTAGATTTCCAGAAGGCATTTGATAAAGTGCCCATCAAGGTTATTGTGGAAAACAAAAGCTCATGGCACAAGGGGTAATATATTAGCATAGATAGTTAGCGAACAGGAAATAGTGAGTAGGCATAAATGGGTCTTTTTCAGGTTGGCAAGATGAAAGTGAGGTCTGTCACAGGGATCAGTCCTGAGACCTCAACCAGTTACAATTTATATATACGACTTGGATGAAGGGATGGATAGGATGGTTGCCAAATTTGCTGATTACACAAAGACAGGTAGGAAAGTAAGTTGTGAAGAGAACATACGGAGGCTACAAAAAAATATAGATAGGTTAAATGAGCGGGCAAAGACCTGACAAACGAATGATAAAGTGGGAAAATGTGAAATTGACCATTTCGGCAGGAAGACTAAAAGAGAAACATGATCTAAATGGTGAGAGATTGCAGATGCAGAGGGATCTGTGGTGTCTTAGTGCATGAATCGCAAAAGGCGAGTATGCAGTTTCATCAAGTAATTAGGAAAGATCAGTGTAAATCAGTTAACTTGAAAGACATAGAATGTTATTATGCGAGGGAAATTGAATACAAAAGTAGGGAGGTTATACTTCAGTTACACAGAGCACTAGTGAGACCACATCTGGAGTATTGTATACAGTATTGTATACATCCTTATTTAATGAAGGATGTAAATGCTGTTCAGAGAAAGTTTACCAGACTAATACCTGGAATGCTGGGTTGCCTTATGAGGAAAGGTTGGACAGGCTAGAGTTGTATCTGCTGGACTTTAAAAGTGTAAGAGGCGACTTGACTGAAACATAAGCTCCTGAGGGGTCTTGAAAGGGAAGATGTGGAAAGACTGTTTCCTTTGTGGGAAAATCTAGAACAAGGGGTCAAAATAAGGGACCACCCATTTAAAACAGAGGCGAGGTGAAATTCTCCCTCTCAAATGATTGTATTTGGAACTCTTTTCTTGAAAAGGCGGTTGGAAGTAGAGTTTTTGAATAATTTTTAAGGCAGAGGTGGATAGATTTTTGGTAAGCAAGCGGGTGGTGCGTTATTTGGGGTAGATGAGATGCAGAGTTGAAGTTAGCATCAGATCAGCCATGATCTTATTAAATGAGAGCAGGTTTGAGGTGCCAAATGGCTTGCTCCTGCTCCTTGTTCGTACATTTGTATGATTAGGCAGAGTCAACATGGTTTTATGAAGGAAAAGTAAAGTAGTGTTTCACAAATCCAATAGATTTTGAGGATTTATCCAGCAGGGTAGATAAAAGGGGACCAGTACCTTTATATATCTGGAATGAATTAGTTGCAGATCATGCTTAACCCACTGTAATGTCAGAGAGTATATAGGAACATGAAATTTTATCTAACTCAAAACAGCTAACCTGTCTTTTTCTATCAAGTGCTACAACTTGTGTAATTACAGCATATTTTATTTCATATTTGGTTCTCATTGACCAGCGATATATAAAATAATTGCATCTGGAAATGTCATACCTTTTATTGGCTCACCTGTGAATAAATGGGGCTGGAAAGCAGCAAGACGAGGAATCAGATTTAAGATTGCCATTTGAATCAATGGATTCTTACTACTGCGATACTTCAGGACCCAACGAGTTACCTGTGCAAAGATCAAAGAACATTTTTAAAATATGCACTGGGTCTTAAATTTCACCTCCATTTCATACCAGGATTTGGGTCAGATGAAACCGAAGCAAAACACAGGATTCAATCATAATTCCTGAATGGAACTCAAACTTCTCCTAGACTAGAGTCCATCTTCAATCTTTGGAAGGGAATGAGAGGGATTGTTGGCAGTGGCACTAACAGTACAATTCAGTGCCTTTAGTATCTGAAAAAATCTCATCACCAAATTCGTGAGCACTGGCTCTGGTTGGTTGGACTCCTTCAATTAAGTTGCTTCAAGGCGGGAGGAGGAGAATTTGAATAAAGGAGGGCCTGTTTTCATGCTGTAAACTTCTATGACTCTATAAGATGCTGCTTGACTCGATAAAAAGAATATCTCATGTTAACATATGATCAACCATAATTAGCAAGTGCCATATCAACCCTGTAAGGTGCAGGATTATGAAATAACAATTCACGGTGTATTACTGGTGGTGTTGTCATGGTAAATTGGAGATACAGCTTCAAAATCAGTAATAATGTAATGCACAATGATTTTATTAATCTAATAATAAAGCAAGTGTTTCTTTCATTATGGTTTTTTTCTAATAGGTTTATTGCCTGCAGCAACAGTGCCTACTACCACAGCAGAAGTGAGTTTAACCAGCCTGAGGCCACGTGTGATCGTTGTAGGGAATTAGCCACATTCGGAGGTCAAAATATACGCTAATTGCCATTTCTGAATTGTCGGACAAGAAGGCATAATCAAATAGAGTCAGACCTGTCAGAAAGGAAATTAGGAAATACCTCATCAAACAAAAGGCGGTAAAAGTTTTGAACTCTTCTGCAAACGGCAATTGATGCTCGATCCCTTTTCAATTTTAAAATGGAGATTGATAGTTTTTCTAAAAGGTGCCAAAAGAAATGAAAGACAATGGAGATAGGTCACAGATCAACCAAGGCCTCACTGAATGATGGCTGATTCCTATCCCCATTTTCCTTTGAAGTTTGTCTTCAGATTTACAGTTGCGAGTAAACCCTCAACTCTTCACCTTTGAAGATGGCCAATAGAAACAAATAAAAAGTGAGTAGCTATCTTTCTTTTTAGATTGCTTGGTTTTATGTGCTAATGCTTTATATGTATCTAAAATAGTGAGCCAATCAGAAACAACTGTAATCAACACTATGCAGATACGATAATTCCTCAAATGCAATTATAGATTCCCTACAGGTAGTGCAGATAGCCATAATCATTTTAATAGATGATGTTATGGCTAGTTCTATATTAATCAATCTTACGAGTTCTCATGTTTCCCATATCTATAATTGAATAAACTTCAGCTTGATATAAACTATAGTCCTCATTTGTGCCTTTGTTACCTCTAGGTTCGAATATTCCAATACACTCCTGGCTGGCCTCTCACATTCTATCCTCCGTAAACTTTGAGGTCAACAAAAACTCTTATCAATGTCGTAACTTGCAACACTATCTCCCATGTGCTTGCTGACCTACACTGGTTTCCGCTCAAGCAACATTTTGATTTTAAATTTCTCATCCATGCTTTCCCCATGACCTCGCCTGCCTCCATCTCCAGCCCCACAATCTTCCGAGATACCTGCATTCCTCTAATGTTGGGTTCGTGTACATCCCCAATTTTAGTTACTCCAGCTTTGGTGGCCTAGCTTCACTCCAGCTTTGGTAGCCTAGCTTTCATTTACCTAGGACCCAGGTTCTGGAATTCCCTCCCTCCATCTCCCTTTCTTCCTTTAAGATACCTTAAAAAAGGGCATGAAGGTGGCGCAGTGGTTTGCATTGCTGCCTCACGGCGCTGAGGTCCCAGGTTCGATCCCGGCTCTGGGTCACTGTCCATGTGGAGTTTGCACATTCTCCCCATGATTGCGTGGGTTTCGCCCAATAACCCAAAAGATGTGCAGGGTAGTTGGATTGGCCACACTAAATTGCCCCTTAATTGGAAAAAATGAATTGGGTATTCTAAATTTATTTTTTAAAAAGATATCTTAAAACCTACCTCTTTGACCAAGGTTTTGGCCATCTGATCTATTATCTGCTTATGTGGCTCAATGACATACTTTGTTTTATAATGTTCCTGTGAAGCACTTTGGGACATCTCATTATGTTAAAAGTGTGATATGAATATGTGTTGTTGTTGATCATACATTATTTAATGGGGATTTACACTTCCTACTTGCCAACATTATACACCCCTTGACATGCTTATTTGTAGCATTCCGTATTTACATTCAGTTCTGACACTGGGCAGCACAGTTAAATTTGCATGGCTTGAGTTTCCTTTAATTGTTCCCATGAAATGAGAAAAGAATGGTCTTCAAAATCCCCCAAAAATACTGAATTGCAAAACACGACCTCAAATCCTGGAATTGCATGTAATAAAAAGGGGATATGAATTATTCGGCCAACATAAACCACTAACTACCAATAGAGGGAATAGCAATAGCAAACCGTTATATGTTAAAATTAAATGTTGTTGCTTCTTCAAGGGAATGGAAAGCCAAAATAACTATAAACTGTCATGAATGAGTCAGCCTGAATACTTTGGATCTCAATGTCGAGGTGAAGCAGTTTGCAAAAGCATCGTAATGCTCAGAAAAACTCACTAAAAGTTCAATTCTGAGATGTTAAACATATCTGTCTTTAGTGATCGACCTCTTACATTTTTCACAATCTTTAGCCAGTCTCAAACAACTAAAGCCATTTTGAACCCTTCAGTGATGGCCACTGTACTATACTTATCCAGCTATCTTGCAGTTGCAGGGTTTTTGATGGTGAACTGTCAGGGTTTACCATCCCTACTCCCCTGAATTGGACTGCAACTTCAGGTCTTCACACAGATTACCACAGAAATCCGGAGTCCAATGTGATTCTGTTCCACAATCATGCACCATGAGGTTTAACAAAAGGAGGAGTTGCAGTTTTTAGTCCCTGTGTCACCTGTTACTCAAGTTTGCCAGCTCCTGTCTGCCTTTCTATTTATGTACTTTCCCACATTTCACAAATCTATAACTTGTATTTAAATTGAAAAACTAATTAATTTAAAGCAAAAAATGAGTTTCTGGATTTAAAAACAAAACTTATGAAATAAGCTGATGCAATTGGAAAAGATTTATGTCAAATAATATTATGGAACTCCCTGCCTTAAAGATGGTGAAAGCAAATGAAAGATTGAATAGTAACTTTCAAAAGAAAATGCGATAAATAGAATATACAGCACAGGAACAGACCATTAGGCCAAAGAATATTTGAAAAGGAAACATTTGCAGGACGATGCAGAACTGATTGACTAGCCCTCTCAAAGAGTCGGCACAGACACAATGTGCCAAATGGCCTCCTTCTGAGCTATATGATTATTGAACACGAGCTAAGCAATAGTGAAGTTTCTACCTTTTCAGCCATGCTTGTTGGGGGAAACAAACAAAAAGTGTTGTTAAGACTATAAAATTACAGCCTGACATTACAATATGGTAAAATGTAATGCAAACTACGTACCATGCTGACTATGCTAAGGATCCATGTAAGCCTGCATTTCATGAACTGATGAAGATTGTGTAGCATATATAGCCAATAAGACGTAATAACAAAAACTAATGTTACATTACCTGTTCAAATCGCACTTCCATGTGCTCACGGCAGTATCTGCTTTCCACCAAAGTTGGTTTGGTTGGAGCAGGGGTAGTTCCAAATACTATAATGCCCTGTGGTGTATTGTATCCAAGAAGCCCAAGAAGAGCATTTGATTGTTGGGGCTGCGCAGACTGGAAACTTGTGAAGGATGTAATGTGACGGGGTTTGGTCCCAAATCCCATCAACTCCTTGCAGTACTTATCATGTACTAACTGTTGTTGGGTGATGTCCTCCATCTCCTCGCGCAAGCGCTATATTAAAAAAAAAGCAAAATTGTGTTAAAAAAATAACAAAAGCTGCAAAGAAGAAATTCCATTCAAACGGTTATGCTAATAGTCTACACGACAGGCAAGATTTACATCAACAATATCAACATGCAAGCAAGATATTTTTGGTTCCAGCTTCCCTCAAATGTTATAGAAAGCAATTCAACCCTAGTCCAGTGTGCTTGTGAAATATATTTAAATACAATGTGATTAAATAACACTTGGTAAACAGGCTTCTCTATTTTCTGTAATGTTAATTCAATGGTTTATAAACATAAATTTATCTGTAATCGCCAGGAAAATATATCAACTGTAACACAGACTGATGAGTTTCTTTCTACTGCTGTGGATGAAGAAACTTTGGCACGACTTAAGAGACAATACCCCATAGTTCCAGGGAGGTGAAGAAGAGATATGTGGGGACAATCCCTGGCAGTCAAGAGGCCGAGAATCAAGAGGTTTGGGAGGAGGCGGAGTTTGTGGATCCGGTAATTCTTGCCTGCCTTTTACTGCCTGGTTTTCAGAACTCTTGTGATCAGTACAGCAGAAGGACCAATTTATGCACGTTGATTAACTGTCTTACCCCACCACAGCAGGACACCACAATATCTATTAAAATGGCAGTAATTGCATGGCAGGTCATGTTCATGTATTTAAATTCCTCAACCCTTCTCTCACTCAACAAGGACACAGAGTGGGTCAAGATAAAAGCCAATATATGCTTTGACTGGGGGAGAGGAGCAGATATCAAAGAATCGTTACGGCGCAGGAGTCCCTTCGGCCTATTATGTCTGCACCGGCTTTCCAAATGAGCATTATAACTTAGGGCCACTCTCCTGCCTTTTCCTGTACCCTTGCGCATTGGTTCTATTCAAATAATTATTCAATGCTCATTTGAATGCCTCGCTTGAATCAGCCTCCACCACATTTCCCGGCAGTGAATTCCAAACCTGAATCACTCACTATGTGAAAAGTGTTTTCTCACATCACCTTTGCTTCTTTTGCAACTTTCTTCAAATCTGTAACCTCTTGATCTTGATTGTTTTAAGACAAGGAACAGATTTTCCCAGCTAGTCTTATCCAGCCCTCGCATGATTTTGAACACCTCTATCAAATCTCCTCTTAGTCTTCTTCCCTCCTCAGGAGAACAGACCCAACCTCTCCAAACTATCATAATAATTGAAGCTTCCCATCCCTGGAACCAGTTTTGTAAATCTCTTCTACACACTTTCCAACGCACTCACATCCTTCCTATAGAGTGGCACCCAGAATTTTACACAATACTCCAGCTGAGATCCAACTATGTCCAGCATGACCTCCTTGCTTTTGTACTCTATGCCACTATTAATAAAGTCCAGGTTGGGAGCGGCACGGTGGCACAGTGGTTAGCACTGCTGCCTCAAGGCAGCCATGGATCCTGGATCGATCCCAGCCCGGGGTCATTGTCCGTGTGGAGTTTGCATATTCTCTCAATGTCTGCATAGTTCTCACCCCCACAACACAAAAAGATGTGCAAGATAGGTGGATTGGCCACGTTAAATTGAAAATAATTGGGTACTCTAAAATTTATTTTTTTTAAAGCCCAGGTTAATACATGCTTTATTAACTGCACTCTCCACCTGTGCTGTTACCTTCAATGATCTATGCAAACATTCATCCAGGTCTCTCTGCTCCTGCAAGCACTTAAGAATTGTAATCCTTATTTTATATTTTCTGTCCATGTTCTTCCGACCAAAATGCATCACCTCACACTTCTTTGCATTAAACTTCATCTGCCACCTATCTGCCTACTGCACCAACTTTGTATATGTCATTTTAAGTTCTACACTGTCCTCCTTATGGTTTACAATGCTACCAAATTTTGTGTCATCCACAAACTTTGAAATTATCTTCTGCACACCAAGATCCAGATCATTAGCATGGAGACATTATTAGGAAAAGCAAGGGTCCCAAAACCGACCCCTGGGGAACTCCACTACAAACCTTCCTCCAGCCTGAACAATATCCATGGACCATTACGCTCTGTTTTCCATTACTCGACTAATTTTGTATCCATGTTACTACTGTCCCTTTTATTCCATGAGCTATAACTTTTCTCACAAGTCTGTTGTGTGGCACTGTATCAAATGCCTTTTGAAAGTTCATGTACATCACATCAACAACATTACCTTAATCGACTCTTCTGTTACCTCTTCAAAAAGCTCCAGCAAGTTAGTTAAACATAATTTCCCCTTCAGGAATTCATGCTGGTTCTTACTAATTAACCCACATTTTTCCATGTGACTACTAATTCTATCCTGAATACATTCTTCTGGAAGGAAGACCTGAAATGGACTCAATTGGCTTCCTCATCTATTTGTCTGGCAACCTTATGAGCCAGCAAAACCACATTATTTTTTTATGTGATAACATATAATTGCTGTTGCAAGTTATAAAATAAATTATTTAACAATATATTGGAATTTCTGGAGCAGTCATTCATCTTGGTGTGAAGAGATCCTGTATAACTCTCACACAAGACACTAACCACAGAAAACCATTTCAGACTAAATATCTTCTTGTGGTGAAGGTAAGTTTCCAGCATATAACAAATCTAACTAGCATTTCAATGGCATCACAGAGCCACATAATGCAAGTATTGTCAGTAACTGGCAGAAAGTGAATCCTGAACCTACCTCTCCCTCCATGCTGCTTATTCGAATCAGTTCATTTAAAATAAGTAAAGCACCATGTACACGATCATCACGATTCATGCCTTTCTCTTTAGCTAGGGTCTCGTCAAACCCCTTCTCAGCCTCTTCATAGGTTTGCTAGATATAAAACATCAAAACATTTTTTTGAACCAACAGACTTAATATTTTAAAAGTGCTATCTAGACAGAAAAGTGAAGGAGGCTATTTCCAGTTCATGGTCAAATAAGTTTCCTTTGCGTCTGAAAAAGGTTAATGGACCTACCAAAGGTGCAGTGATAACATTGTGCTGGCCCTTCATTCCAGAGCTTAATTCATGCATTATATATATAGTGGGTAAACATCAGCAATTTAGACGAGAGAGATTTCTAGGTCAGACATCAAACTTCCAGAAGAGGATGTCTTACCCCCAGAGGTAGAGATCGAATTTTGGAATTTTCACCAGAACAATAGCAGTGCACATCTATCATCAAATGGGTTATACCCAGTAAATATATCCTATCCATAACTTTCAAAACACAAACTGTAATCAGCTTGGAATCTTCCAGAACTAACTTTTCTTTTAATGGACACTGATAAGACTGCAAAGGGTGGGCTGCTGAGGGGTCACCTGACCCTCGGTCTGTGTATCCCAAACAACTGCCCACTGTCGCGAAAGGACGTTCCAGAATAAAGAGTCGTAAATAACCATATCCTGAGACCTCCAAACTGCATTTCTGCTTTGAATGGATTGTTCTGAAACTAAGACACGGAGTGTCTCAAATCTCCCAGGGTGGATGTCTGCAAACACAAGGACCCAGGTTGGAAGAGAGCTGTGAAGGACCACATGGTAAGGCAGCCATGTTGGAGGGCAGCAAGGTGGCACAGTGGTTAACACTGCTGCCTCACTGAGCCAAGGACCTGGGTTCGATCCCGGCCCCAGGTCATTGTCCGTGTGGAGTTTGCACATTCTCCCCAAGTCTGCGCAGGTCTCACCCCCACAACCCAAAGATGTGCAGTGTAGGTGGATTAGCCATGCTAAATTACCCCATAATTGGGGTAAAAAAATGACAGCCATGTTGGCCCCCCCTTCTGTTAAAGGTTTTAAGTGTTATCTGCAGAACTACTCAGAACTGCAGAAACTGCAGCTTTAGAAAACATCTATGCCTCGAGACCTGGAGACAGCAAGGTCTTAAGGTCTCCAAGTCTGTTTCTTTTTAAGTCCACCAAGCAGAAAACCAGTCTCCTGGTATTCAGACTACAAGGAATTAACTTCACAATTTGCTGAAAATTCATTTCTTCGAGGGAATCCTGCAACAATTCAGATATACAACTCCGGCTATTAAATCCCCCAAACTACACTTCAGGAATGAAAACGTCTTCTTCATCGGGCCTGCAACACATGCTTTCTTTCAAGATGAGCGAAACACATGAACTACAAATTGTTCAATTGGTTTAACTTGTAAATATGCATTATTCTCTCTCATTATAGTGTGTGTGTGTCTGTGTATTTGAGTGACATAGCGTTAGATTTTCAGGTGAATGCATGAGTCAATAATCCTCTTTAGTTAAACCCACAAAAAGCTGACTGCTGGTTATTCAAATTGGCCATACATTAGAGGGTTAAAAAAACATACCCCTCTTCTTTTTCAAAAGCACACCGATTACAGAAGGGAAGGAGTTTCAGTTCTCTCTTATCTCTGCCTGCAGCACTACTCAAAACTTGATGATCCCAAGATGGGAGCTTTAACACGTGCATTTCTATCATCCCACAAATTTGATACCCAGGCAAGGGCTTTGGAATGGAACTAGCTAACTGTTATTTCAGAGAGCTGGCACAGGCCTGATGGACCAAATGCCATCCTTCTGTGCTGTAACTATTCTATGATGTGGACTTTAACCTGGTGTTGCACGACTTCTTACTGTAACTATTCTATGATTCACAAAGAAAGATGGCAAGAATATTTTAACCGGATTTCCCATTTATTTTTATGATATATTGACAGGTTGACAGGTTTTTCAATGTATGCGGATGGCAGATCAATATAGCATTTATCCAATCACTCACCCTGTACCACTGAGGCTTCTGCATTTCTTTAGTCTCCCTCTGAGTAGTAAGAATCAGACAAGCCCGCAAGGCAGCGACAGCACCTTCTCTTATGGCCTGCTTGGAGTCCCAGACCGCAAAGAATATATTGTCAAAAAATGCCTGCACTTGTTGAAAAAAGAAAGTAGGTGCACTGACAGCCAATTCCCGCAACACCAGAACCTGGAATAAAAAATGTAGAGGTCTTCATTTTCATAGCATTGAATGTTAAATTAAACATGGGGATCTCAATCTTTCACAAAACATAATGCAACATTTTTCAAGGGTTATTTCGTAAAATATTCCTTTTTATTCAAGAGCTATATTGGGGAGTGTCTGCCTTAGCTGAAGGCATCTAATTTCAAAGAAGCAGTGTTATGTTTATTTTGTAGGACATTTCACTTCAAAAAGAAAAGCTCCAGTTTCTTTGGAAACAGAGACTAAAAGACAACAAAGAAATGTTATTTCAGAAATCAAAAACAGAAAAGTGATCACAGTGGCTGAGGAGATTCATAACATTCAGAACAAAACATTGCAAATTGGAAGGTCATCTCCTTGAAAAACAGTCAGTGAAGATGTTGCCTATTCTCAATCTATGCATACATTTTTCTGAACCTTATCTTTGAAAATCACACTCAAACAAAATATTGTCTATTGGATGCCTACTGTTCATAATTCTACTTTTCTCACTAGGTCATTCAGAATTCAGTGATCAATAAATGGAAAACAAATTCTGGACAATATCTCAGTAAGTTTTTTCAGGGAGTAGCTGAACCATGCAAACCAGAAACTCCCAGTTTTGATCATTGGTCCATTAGGTGACGTGGAGGCTGAAAATGCCACAACTGTCCTCGATACTATTATGGATGGGCATAACTGAAGAACTGCATAGGGCTAACAAATAAATCAACTCAAGTTTTCTGATAGCTTTCCAGAAACCCTGTAGGTATTGCTTATGTGGTCAGGTAATGACCGCATCAGATTCAGCCGTGGTACTTCAAAGGCTGAAATGTCCACCAACATTCAAACACAGTTACTTGTGCAGTAGAGAAATGTCAGCACCCATAAGTTACTATCTTCAGAAGAGAGAGGAGGGTTGGGTGGTTGAAATGGTGAAACACTGAAATAAAAAATCAAAAGAAATACATTTTCCACACTTCAAGGTTGAAAAAGTAGGTCTTAGTGACTAAAGCACTGAGCATCAGCTTAATGCAGTTGGTAGCAATCTCATCCCTCATCCTCAGGGTTGTGCACTGTTGCTTCACAGCGCCAGGGTCCCAACTTCGATTTCCGGCTTGGGTCTGTGCGGAGTCTGCTCATTCTCCCTGTGTTTGCATGGGTTTCCTCCGGGTGCTCCGGTTTCCTCCCACAAGTCCCGAAAGACGTGCTGTTAGGTAATTTGGACATTCTGAATTCTCCCTCAGTGTACCCAAACAAGCGCCAAAGTGTGGCGACTCGGGGATTTTCACAGTAACTTCATTGCAGTGTTAATGTTTATTATTATTAAAAGGCTGAGAGTTCATGTCAACATCAGACTTAAACATTCAAGTTGGCACTCTAGTGCAGTATTTAGGGAGCTCTAAATTGCTGAAGGCACCACCATCCTTTTGTTGAAATAATGAATTTAAATCTTCCAGTTTCAAAGTCAGTACTTAAAGAAAAGTCTTGTTTTCCTTCTGACCTGGCCAAAATTCCTTCCTCAACCGACACCACTGAAAATAGATCAGCCATTTGTTGTTTTGTGAAAGCTTGTGTGGTAAATTGCTGCCACACTTAATCATATTACAATTCATCGTAATTCATTGTATGTGAGAGATTGCTAAGATGTTATATAAATGCAAGCCTTTTCTGGAAACTTGGAACAGGATATTTCTGCAAAACCTTCCCTAACTTTACCCCTAAACAACAGTTTTAGACCTAGAACTCAGTGAAAAGAGACAGCTCCAGATTTGTGTATATACTTTTTGGATTCTTTATTTTGTTTTAAAAAGTTAATATTGTGAAAATAAAACAACTGCTATCATTTAGTAGCATAGGATAAGTGGGTATCTTGATTTTATGACAGATGCATACATTATTTAATTTTAAATAGCTAATTGGGCAGCACGGTAGCATTGTGGTTAGCACAATTGCTTCACAGCTCCAGGGTCCCAGGTTCGATTCCCGGTTGGGTCACTGTCTGTGCGGAGTCTGCACGTTCTCCCCGTGTGTGCATGGGTTTCCTCCGGGTGCTCCGGTTTCCTCCCACAGTCCAAAGGTGTGCAGGTTAGGTGAATTGGCCAAGCTAAAATTGCCCTTAGTGTTCAAAATTGCCCTTAGTGTTGGGTGGGATTACTGGGTTATGGGGATGGGTGGAAGTGTGGACTTTCCAAGAGCCGGTGCAGACTCGATGGGCCGAATGGCCTCCTTCTGCACTGTAAATTCTATGATCTATGAATCAGAAGAACTAAATGCAACAAGGTTTCAAGCTAGTCATCCCGCTATTGGCAATAAAACTGGAAAGATAACACTTTTTTTTTAAAACTAAACAACTGACACGAGCATAGGCATCTCAAATATAAACTTTTGAGTACAATTGCTTCAAAAGTTAAAATAAATATTTTTTGCTCTTTATTCTTTTATAGAATGTGGCTGCCCCTGGCAAAGTCAGCCTTTGTTACCCATCCCCAATTGCCCTTGAACTGAGAGGCTTGCTAAACTATTTCAGAGGGCAGATCACCACATTGCTGTAGGTTTAGAGTCACATGTAGGCTTGTTTGAGAGTTATATGCAAAAACTGCACCAAATCCAGTTCATAGGCTTCCCCATTTTACAGAATCAACTATTTACAACATTCATCTTTTTGATCTAATAATTTGGAAATTGGCAGCCACTCACTCCATGGAGCCTACTAACAGACACATGTAAGAATGACAGATTTTCTCCCCTAAAGGGCATTAATGAGCCAGATGGGTTTTTAACAATAATCAGTTGTAGTCTTATATTCCAGATTTATTAATTTAATTCAAATTCCATCAGCTGCCATGGTGGGATTTGAACCCATCTCCCCAAAATATTGCCCTGGGCCTCCAGATTACTCATCCTGTGACATTATTATCATGCCACCATCTCGCCATTCCCTCGGATTTCCTGTCAGATAATATTCCAATTTTGTCTGGATTACATTTATAAATGCACCAAATAGAGGGAATCCACTCCCTTGCATGCAAGTAAAGGTTTCAAAAAAAGTTTGCATTGATGTCTTCTTGTAGCGAACTGAAAAAATCCATGGAAACAGAGCGCCTGCCCCTAAGTCAAGATATTCAGATTCCCAAAACGGGCAAAATCAAAATAACTTGAAAAATGAGTTGTCGCTTATGAGGGAGCATGTGAACAAATTCTCCCTCCTTCCCTCTGACATATAAGACTCATTCTTTGATTTACATCCATATGTTTGCACCTTGTAAAACCAGTCCAAGACAAGACTTACAGCAGCATGTCGTCTTCCTTCATTCCGGTCCGCTCCTAACCACTCAAGTGCACGTTTGACTTCAAACTCAACATATTCAGCTGTAAAGGTATCACCAGCCATGGAAAGGCGGCCCATGGCTTTTGAGGCCATTTCCATAACAACAGGGTCACTGGATGGGAGCAAGTTCCGCAAGTAATTGGCAAAGCGTGTAATTCGGGTGGCATTTCCTCCTTCAACTCCAATCAGACTCACTGCATTGGGAACAAAGAACAAGTTTACACATCAAATACAGAAAAAAAGACAGATTTTGTAGAAAACCAACTAACAGTAAATTGGATAGACACTTCAGGGAAATAAGCTTGCAGGGTTATGGGAATAGGGCAGAGGAACAAGGACTGACTGGATTACTCTAAAGTGCCAGCATGGACTCGATAGGCCAAATGACTTCCTTCTAAGCCACAAAAACTCTCCAATAACTCTAACTATTGCAAGAAAAAAAGGGCTGTTAAGAAATTCACCACCATTTATAGCTATACACAGCAAAGTTTCAATATAAGACTGCTGCTCAAGATTTTTTTAGGTCTATAAGCCACTTGTGCTTTGCCGAGTAAATGGAGAGACAATGAATTGCTGCTTTCCCACGGGAGTAACTTTATGCATCTTTCCATATGATATACTACTGAGAGCATATATCATCCTAAAACAGAAATATGATTATTTAAAGTCTGTAACAGTTAAATGTGAGATATTGTACATTCTTACATATATTGTAAACACAGGTAAATATTTTATTGCCTTACAATCAGCCTTAATCTTTTTTTTTTTAAATGCGGCACATACCAATTGCCAGGATTCCTCCTTTCCTCTCATTCACATCCGAACTGGAAACTAGTTCAAAAATATGATGATTCAGTTCGTCATAGAATGAAGTGACTTCCTCTTGGTTGACCTTAAGGGGCACATATTTAAACTTGAAACATGAATAAAATGGTGCAATGTATTTTGAATGGACAACACAAGAAAATACAAAATATAACTATCACCATTCAATGCCAAGGTAGGGTTGGTAAAGGCTATAAACAGCTAACAAATGATAGCTAGGCTGTCTAAAGCAGGAATCAAAATGTAGTGCCTGAGACTAAGTGACGACAGGAGATTCCATTTACCTTTGCCGCCCCAGACACTTTTCTTCTGCCATTAGTTACTGGAGGTTTTAGTGCCTTTGACAGTAATGCTACCATATTACTTATGCTACAACTGACTTTTGATTTGTCACTGGACTATGAGATAAGTGGGATATAAGTTTATATTAAAAATATGGGGATGTAGAGGTTCTGATGCCACCGTTAATTGGTGTTCTTCAGTACTACATAACAGAATAGCAAGACCTAGGTTGCAATTGCCCACGTGCTCAGTGGGACTGAAAACAGAATAGTAAAAAATGTTACATTCTGCAAAGCAAGCAAATATAATTCATGGTCAATTGAAGGGTTGGCATATACCGGAGGGCAGCTATTGCACCAGAGATGAAAATAGGAATTAATTTACTTAAACAATGAGAAAGAAAATAAGAATGGGGCAAGAAAAATATTGAAGGAAATATTTTTTTTAATTGATGAAGCACATGGCAAATGTGTGTCTACAGGTGAAGAACACCACTGTATAAATTTAAAGCTGCATTGTAGAAACATTTTATTGTGGATAACCACACTGCAATCTATCTGCCTGGTCCCAGTGCTTAGAAAGTTTGTTTGACCCAATCAGTCTATGAAGATGCTTGCCCTCCATGTGTGCAGTGGACCTCATCCCATTTATCTGTTTAGTCCTAATATCCTTTTATTTTAGCCACTGAGCTAGCCTACGCTTAAATGTTCCAGTGCAATTCATCACAAGATAGCAGATCCTTAATCAGTAAAGGAATCAAGGTTTATGGGAATAATGCGGAAAAGTGGAGTTGAGGCTTATATCAGATCAGTCATGATCTTCTTAAATGGCATAGCAGACTCAATGAGCCGAATGGCCTACATCTGCTCTGACGTCTTGTGGTCTTATGGCTGATGAATGCAGTTGTTGGCTGATTAGCTGGTAACAATTGGGTTAATTGTAAGCTAATGTGAAGTTAGGTTTGCACATAAATGGAATGAAATAGAGGACGATATTGAGCAATGTTGCTAACTTTGGTTGGCTCTTAATTCGTTGCCCGTTGGGTCTTTACTGAATTTGCGCTGTTTCTATAACATTTGCTCTAGAGTCGCCAGGTATCTTTATACCGCCACGAGGTTCAAGTTCAAGTACTGATCAATAACTCAACACCAATTCGTAAGATTCAAATCAAAACACATCTTTTATACACAGTAAATCACTACTCATGCATAAACTCTACTTTCTAGACTATTCTCTATCACTAAAAGGCCTATACTTAGCTTGGAACTGGCCCACCAGGTCAGGGGAACAAATGGCCTTTCGTTCGATCGGAGTCTGCAGGATTCAAAAGCTGGTATGGACTGGTAGCTAGGAGCGCCTATCTCGTAGCGTGCGTTGACTGGAGACATACTTGGTTGATGCGGCAGCTTAGGCAGTTCACTCTCAAGGGTTGATTCGAGTTGCTGAGTGACCCTGCCAAGAAGACCAATTTGAACTTGGGGGCTCTACTTTATAGTCCCCAGGGGCGGACCCCGTATCTGGTTCCAAGTGATTGGACTACGTTCCGATCACTTGGATCGATTTCTCCAATACTGGAGTTGTTCCCTGATCGCTGGGCGGTCCCTAAGTGTTCGTTGGCCTTCCTTTGTCTTGGCTCCTGCTGGCGCCAAGGAGTCTGGCTTGGCCTTATTCACCTTAAATGTTTCGATTGTTTCTGGTAATCGCTCATTAGTATGCAGGTGGCTGTGAGTTTCAATGCTATCTGGGCTTTTGCAAGTTCTAATACACAGGATTTTTGCACTTGCTAGTTTTTGCCTGTGTTGGCTGAATTTCCCTGTAGTCTTTGCGGATCTCCATTTTACGTCGGGAAGTGGCCAACCCAGGTGGCTACACTCCCTCCTTGTGATCCCTAACGCGAAGCGTGAAGGATCACATAACTGCGTTGTCTTCACTTCCTGACCCAGCGAGCACTCTTCCATGGCCTCTACACTGACCATAACTATGTGAGAAAATGTTTTAACTAACAATTCTAAGTGGCGCTATGTCACAACAGGGACATGCATTACAACATAAAAGAAACGGTACCTCTAACTATCTTTCATAAACTACACTCACTTAAACATCCAATCATACTAACTTCCTAACAGTACAAAAATAGCAGCATTCACATTTTTCCTCTGGCTTGGCAGTCAAGCACAGAGGTGTACAATATTTTCGTTGTAAACGAAACACATTTCTGTATTTACAAAAGATGCAACACAAATGTTCTTTATTGTAGATCAAGGGGTTCGGGGTCCTGGTGATAACCGAAAATAGGGGATCTTATCCTGTACACCGGGGTGCGAAAGCGGTAGGCTCTCCTTAGCCATTTCCTCATGCGGATAGTCTGCACGATGCTGAAGAGTATCGCCAATATTAGAAGGGATTCAATTACGTATGATAGTGAATACCAGGTTATGAACGCATCACACCATGATGGTGTGTCGGTGACTATCTCGGGGTTAACTATTTCAGGGTGTAGTGTATGATAGGGGTGGGAATCATTCACGGCCTGTGGTAGGGGCCAGGGGGTTCGCGCATTCGCGCGGAACCGGATACAAATTATAATAACGACGAAAAACACCTATGACGTCTACATTGTTGTCTTCTTTCAATGTCGTCTCTTCCTTTCCGTTTCGCCCCTCTTCCTGGGGCTTCTGGAATTCTGTGGATCAAGCATAGTTTCTGTTACTATCTTGGTTAATATCTCGTGCGTTAGCATGTCTGTCTCGTGGTGCCAATTTCCCTTTATAATTTGTCACCCTGTGTGATTCCCTCAATTTTTTTTAATTTTTTTTTTAAAACCGAAAATTTGGACGAGACACACTTAAGAAAAAATACTGAAACAATGCGAGCCGTCTCGCAGGCTGTGCGATTTACCATCCAAATGTTTGAGGATGTAAATAGCATAGTGATGGCAACCTAAGTGTTGCCCGAAAACAAAACAAACCTTTTTGAACCAAGATTGCCGAAATGAGGTGCGTATGGGCCGCGACAGGCAAGATTTGGATGGAATCCCCGGGTAGGACGGTGATCAATGCCGTATGTGCTCTACCCGAGTGTAGCTGACCAGAGGGGGGGGTCCTCAGGCAGGGTGGAGACCAATGCTGTTTCTCCACTGCCTGAGCAACCGGCAAGAACGGGCAAAAATGTAGTCATCGTGGGGGGTTGCTGTAAAGGTTCTACCGTCGAACCAGAAGAGCAGTTATGAACGGGGGCTGGCAAGCTCTCAGCGGTTTCTGCCGATAAGCTTGCTGGCAAGTTTTCACAGGTTTCTGCCGAGAAATATGGCGGGTGGCCGTGGAACATCCGAGTTTACAAACAACACATAACAAGAACACTAACAAACAAACATTGAACAACATGCTGCAGGTTCCATCAGAAAGGATACCGTTTCTCCGAAGCGGTTCCTTTTTTAAAACATCATCTGGACACCTCAGTTATCAGTTGCGAACAGGGTCGCAAAGGGGTTCTCGTTTTGGGAGTCAGACTCAAAGTCGTCCTCTTCTCCCGGATGCCATACTCTGGAATGGATGAGGGTTGATAAAGCTGCATGGTGTGACTTAGGGTCCATCTCGTTGTTTCATACGAGCCTGTATGAATTGTCGCGGTGCCAAAATGTTGTGTCTAATTCTGTGGGGACGGAGTCGGTGTCGTCATCGAAGGGCGGTGGTCTTTGGTGGGGTTTGTTGAGGAATGTGATCAGGAAGGGATTACTCGAATCGTATTCAGATTCGCTGGGTGTGGGTTCTGTTGCATGGGGATAGTAGGGAGGCGTGCTGTGGCTATTGTCTGTGTCACGGTCGTTGTCTCTGCTGCTGCGGTCTGTGGGCATTCCGGGGCGGAGTCTAGAGTTCAGGGGTGGAGTCGAGGGCGAGTCCGTGTGTGGGGTGGACGTGTTGGGGGAGGGTGTGGGCGGGGTGCGGTCTGCTGCGTCGAGCATGACGTGGTATGCGTGGTTAGACTGTGGGCCATATGCCTCAAGCTGGTTAATATGGAACCACGCAGTCTTTCCATTGGGGTACTTTATTTTATAGACGGAGGGGCTTCCTTTGTCCGCAATGGAGTACGGACCCGAATACTTCAGTGACAGGAATGTGCTGGGGTTGTAAATGGAGAGCATGACCTGCTGTCCTACTCAAACTCAGTCGCATGCACGGTCTTGTCGAAACAGGCCTTGCTCTGTTTCTTTCTAGTGCCTAATCTTACTGCGGCTGCTAGCTGAGCCGTTTTTACATTTTCGACCAACTGTTTTACTGCGTTCTCGTGTGTGAGGGCCGTCACTTCGGGGCTGGTCAAGTCAAGTCCTAGTAAAAATTCTGTGCCTTTCATGGGGCGTCCGGTCATGAGTGTGTGTGGGGTGTAACCTGTGGATGTTGAAACAGTATTTCTTAAAAACATCAGCGCAAATGGGAGGACTGAATCCCAAGTGGTGTTGTTTTGTTGGACCATTTTTGTGAGGGTTGCTTTTAGGGTCCGATTCATTCGCTCCACGATACCACTCAACTGGGGGTGGTATGCAATGTGGAATTTTTGGGTAATGCCAAATATCGTGAGGACGTTCTTCATGACATGTCCCGTAAAATGGGAACCTTGGTCGGATTCAATGCTGCGGGGGAGTCCTCATCTCGTAAAGATGTGATGGGTTAAGATCTTGGTTGTGGTCTTTGCCGTGTTAGTTCTGGATGGGAATGCCTCTACCCATTTCGTAAAAGTGTCTATGACGACTAATACGTACTTGTAACCATTCCTGCAAGGGGGCAATGGTCCTATAAAATCAATCTGGAGGTTAGTCCAGGGGCCATTAACGGGGCGGGTGTGGCTAAGTTGAGCTTCCTTTGCGTATCTATCCGGATTGTTTTGGGCACAGATAAGGCAATTCACAACGTAGTGCGTTACGTCTTCTTTTAAACTTGGCCACCAACAGAGCTGCCTAATGTGGGCTGTAGTGGCATCAATTCCCTGATGCCCATGACTGTCATGGAACAAACAAATAAGCTGATTCCTGTCCTGTTCAGGAACCACATAAAAGGTGTCTTTTAGGACCACACCGTCATGTGTGGTTAGTGCATTTTTAAATCTAACGTAAGGTGCTGGAAAATTTCCTTTCAAAATCTCCCTGAGATTGCTATCTTGCTTCTGGGCCGGCACTAAATCCTCGATATTAGTCTGTGAGACCTGAACTGCATTCACTGGGGCGCTTTCGGGGGGTGTCCAAAAATATCTATGCCTGGAACGTGCTTTAGCCAGTGCGTGGGCTTTTACATTTCCAGGTGCGGAAGAACGGCGGTGACTTAGAACTTTAACAATTCCAAATGTCCTGTCCTGTGCTTTCTCTAAAATGTGGCAGAGCAATGGGGCTGAAGGGAGGGGTTTTCCGTCTGCGGAAACAAATCCTCTTGCTTTCCACAGGGGTAGGAATTCTGTAAGGCTGTTGCAGACATAGAGGCTGTCCGAGTATATGTCTGCTGGGCTGCGGAAGGAATCTGGGTGATCCACAATGTACGCGATGGCCGCTAGTTCTGCCGCCTGCGCACCTAAGTGTCCTGGTAGTTTTAACGAGATCTCTTCTAGGGCGCGTCCCTGTGCGTCCTCAACATAAATGCCGCATCCTGTAATGTGCTTCCCATCTAATACAATGGAAGAACCATCCACATATATCCCTACGGGTTCGCACGTGTCTGTGCGCTGGGGGCTCTGGGGTGATCTACCTATCTTTTTGGGGGGTGTTTCTGCAATAAAGGGGCCTGTGTTGTGGTGCGGTGAGATGATTTCACATTCGTGGGGGGTGCTTGGGTACTGAAGGTTGTCGGCTAGGAAAGTGTGGGTCTTGGTACTTTTTACAGTGATGTCCCGTCCCTGCAAAAGAAGGGTCCATCTGGCTGCTCTAATCTGGCTTACTGTACCGTCCTTAAATCGTCCGTCTAATAAAAGTTGGGTGGGGGTGTGTTCCATGAGGATTGTGATGGGGTTTAGTCCGGTAATGTAGGAAAAATACTGAACCGCCCAGAAAAATGTTAGCAGGTGCCTTTCACGGGCCGAAAATCCATGCTCCACAGGATCTAAAAGTCTGGAGGCGTAAGCCACGGGTCTTAACTGTTCGTGCCGTTCCTGGAGGAGCACAGCCGAAAGCGTACGGTCTGTGCTAGCTATCTCTATAGCATAGGGGGAAAGCGGGTCTGGAACCTGTAGTGCGGGGGCTGCAATGAGGGCCCTTTTCAAAGCATCCACACCATACGTATGCTGCGGAAGCCATTCCCAAGGGGCTCCTTTCTTTAGGAGTTCCGAGAGGGGATCTGCCTTGGTGGCGAAACCATCAATATGGTTTCGGCAGTAGCCAACCAGTCCTAAAAACGACCGGAGGACTGAAACATTCTGGGGAAGGGACAATTTGACAATCGAGTCAATTCTTTTATGCTCGATCTCGCGTTTACCATGCGTGATAATAGTTCTCAAATATACCACTTTGTCTTTCAAAAATTGGGCTTTCTTGGGGTTTACTTTACAACCAATCTGCTGTAGGAGTTCCAGGAGTTCGGACAAAAGCTCGATGTGTTCTGCCTTGGTGTCAGTCTGCAGTAATAGGTCGTCCACATACCGGACCAGACATTTGGGGCGAGAAAATGTTGATAATCCATTTGCCAGCTGTCGGTGGAAAATGGAGGGGGAGTTGTGGAATCCTTGTGGAAGGCATGTCCACGTGTACTGCTGACCTTTAAAAGTAAAGGCAAATTTGTATTGGCACGCTTTTGCCAATGGAATGGACCAGAACCTGTTACTGGTGTCCAAAACCGTAAAATATCGTGAGTTGAGTCCCTGTTTGAGCATGGTCTCGGGACTTGTGGCTACCGTGGGGGCTGCTGCGGGGGTGACTTTGTTGAGTTCCCAGTAATCGATGGTCAGTCGCCATGATCCATCGGGCTTTCTCACTGGCCAAATCAGGGCATTATTAGTAGAGGCTACTGATCTAAGTACGCCCTGCTCTAATAAGTTATCGATAACTTTTGAGATTTCTCCCTCTGCCTCTTAAGGAAATCCGTATTGCTTTTGGGGTCTAGGGTCAGGTCCTGCGATTTGAACAGAACCAGTCATCCGGCCACAGTCGTGTTTGTGGGTCGCGAATGCTGTCCTGTGCTTCTGCAGAACTGCCCTAACCTGCTCGTCTGTGCTAATCGTGGTCGGGTCAAACCAGAAATCGCCGACTGCGCTAATCTTGTTTGCATACTCACCTACTGTGAGCGTTGCAGGGGCTCTTGAGGATTTTGCCATTTTCCAGACACATTGGTTTACTGGATCAAATGAAAGGTGGTGGGAGTTCATAATATCAATGCCCAAAATGTGTTCTGCTGTGTGGGGTAGATCGACTAAAACTATGGGTGTGTTGTCGTAATATTGCCACTTTGAATGGGTACAGGGGCTGTGATGTGTCCCTGCCGTGAGTGGCCTGTGAAGCTGCTGAGGGCGATTGTGGCTGTAGTGGGCCACGTGTCTTGTTGGTACATGGTGGAGGAATTAATTGCGGTGCGGGACCCTCCTGTGTCCCAGAGAAATTCGATGGGCTGTCCCCGTATTTTCGCTGCAACGACTGGTTGGCCGGACCTATCCCAAAGGGTGTCGCAGACCCAACTGGGGGAGCCCGAACACCGTCAGTCAGTTCCGTTCAGGTCTGTCTGGTCTGAACGGGCGCTCACACTATGTATGGGCTTTGTCCTGTTACTATTCAGAGTGCATGCCTGCTGGGCTCTCTGTGGCTTTCGTGGGGCATTGCACTCTCGTGCAAAGTGACCTAATTGTCCACAGTTGTAACACTCCGGTGGTTTCTGTGGGGGGCTGTTCCTGCCTTCGTTCACCCATGCAGGGTTCTGGTGCATCTTAACTGCGTGGATATCTGCCTCTGCCTGCTGTTCTTCGGGTTTCCTAATTGCGGGTTTGTTTTGGACAGATTGCTCCCAGGCGCAGGACAATCTTTTTAAAACCCATTTCTCGTTGTGCGCTTCTTCCAAGGGGTCATAATTGGTACATGCTTTTTGTCCTGCCTCTGTGGCATGGGAGATAAGGGTGCGGGTCCATTTGGCCATACCGTCTTGGGACAAATGGGCACGGTCTAAGGTGCCGAAAATGGCTGTAAAATGAATCCACAGCGTCCAGCAAACGTTGTGGGGTGTTCTGTCCTTTTCTGCCTGCACTTATTCAGGCCTTCTACTGGGTCACCTTTGTAACCGATCGCGTCTAGGATCGCCGTGTGCATCTCTGCAAGGGTGCCTCCTCCTACATTCTGTGGGTCGGGAAGGGCTGCTACGACCGAAGGGTCTAAGCTCCAAACTGTGAGCTTCACTTGCTCACGATCATCCAGGCCGTACATGGTCGCCTGCTGCTTTACTCTAGCAAAGAAGTGGTGGGGGTCTGAGGTGGGGAGGAACAGTGTGATCTTTTCGCAAGCGTCCCGTAATTGGGTCACGGTTAAGGGGGTGGTGTAAAGGAATTCCGCGTCTCCTTCCGATGTGACTGTGCGGTGGGTAGTGATTGGATTCATGGGTGCCTGATCTATCTGCTCTGTGGGGGGTTGGGGTGCTTTTCTCCTTTGGGGCTTTCCTTGCGCACATGTTCCCGGAACATACCTATGCGCGGTTTCATTTAATTCTTGCCAATCAGGGCCGTCTTCCTCATTTAATTGGGATCCAAAAGGTGCTCTGAAACCCATTTTGCACCGAAAGCAAAGACTGCATTTCCGCAATCTGCTTCCTGCATTTCGCATGATCTAATGAGCTTTGTCTGTGCTCCGTGGTGGCAGCATGGAGTGCTCTTAACGCTGCTTTTAAATCGCTGCACTCCCTTTGCAATGCCTCAACCCGTTTCTCTGTCTCTTCTCTTACCAGGACTGCACGTTGCGTGTCCTGATAGGCCTTTTCATCTTGGGTTTGGAAGCTGCTCAGATGCGCTAGACAAGACTGGTGTGCCCCCTTGGCATCATCCACCTCTCTGTCCTTTGCTGCCAACTTCCTTCTTAAATCTAAATCTCTTTCTCGATCTCGCTAACATCGACCTTGCTCATTCAATGTGTCTCCTCTATCTCTTTGCGGAGCATCCGAACGACCTCCTTTGTGCCTCGCAATTGTGCCAGACAGGACACGATTGCCATCGGCTTGCAAGCTTTTCCCAAGCTTTTCTTATGGATCTCTGACAGGTTCTCCCACCAAGTATGTCCTATACTCCCGGGTCCTGTTTCCTTATTATCACAGAATTCACTCCAAAGGGGCCATCCCTTCCCTTTGAGATATTTCCTGATCTCTTCTTCCCAAACGGGACATTGACCTACTCTACTGCTGGTCGTTGCGACCACAAATTCTTCAGGGTTCATGAGGCGTTGCATTGCCTACATTGCCATCTTTCCTCTCTAAATACTCTCTTGAAATTTGGAACGATGGGTACTAAGGCGGTGCTGTAATTACGGGTACGGCTTTCGCTATTTTCCGGAATACAAACTCCCGACAGTTTTTTCGCAACAAAAATCTATCAGTTTTACCTTGTAGCCCTGTTAGTTACGCATGCATTAACACACTTCCGAATTATGAGGATTGATCAGAACTGCTTGAACACTTGTGGTTTTTCTGTTCCCAATTGGATTCTGATTCAAATTTTGGGTTCTCCCGGAGTGGTTAGGCCACTTCTAAATCGGGTCCCATCAGGATGTCTCCAGTAATATGTTGCTAACTTTGGTTGGATCTTAATTCGTTGCCCGTTGGGTCTTTACTGAATTTGCTCTGTTTCTATAACCTTTGCTCTAGAGTCGCCAGGTATCTTTATGATACCGCCACGAGGTTCAAGTTCAAGTACTGATCAATAACTCAACACATCAATTAGTAAGATTCAAATCAAAACACATTTATTATACACAGTAAATCACTACTCATGCATAAACTCTACTTTCTAGACTATTCTCTATCACTAAAAGGCCTATACTTAGCTTGGTACTGGCCCACCAGGTCAGGGGAACAAATGGCCTTTCGTTCGATCTGAGTCTGCAGGATTCAAAAGCTGGTATGGACTGGTAGCTAGGATGCCTATCTCGTAGCGTGCGTTGACTGGAGACTTACTTGGTTGATGCGGCAGCTTAGGCAGTTCACTCTCAAGGATTGATTCGAGTTGCTGAGTGACCCTGCCAAGAAGACCGATTTGAACTTGGGGGCTCTACTTTATAGTCCCCTGGGGCTTCCCGCCCTTCGGGGCGGACCCCGTATCTGGTTCCAAGTGATTGGACTGCATTCCGATCACTTGGATCGATTTCTCCAATACTGGAGTTGTTCCTTGATCGCTGGGCAGTCCCCAAGTGTCCGTTGGCCTTCCTTTGTCTTGGCTCCTGCTGGCGCCGAGGAGTTTGGCTTGGCCTTATTCACCTTAAATGTTTCGATTGTTCCTGGTAATCGCTCATTAATATGCAGGTGGCTGTGAGTTTCAGTGCTGTCTGGGCTTTTGAAAGTTCTAATACACAGGATTTTTGCACTTGCTAGTTTTTGCCTGTGTTGGCTGAATTTACCTGTAGTCTTTGCGGATCTCCATTTTAAGTCGGGAAGTGGCCAACCCAGGTGGCTACAGCAAAAAACAGATTGGAATCGGCTGAACAGCAAAAAACACCATGAGGACAGAAAAGGCTCTTTCACAACCTTCCAATGCAAAAGAGGATACAGTGATACAAAACCCACAAAAGAGAAATAGTTTTAAACTTAAAAAATAAGAAAGTTGCATCCAACTAAAGTAATATACTCACTAGTTTTCAATTCAGGACTGAAATGTTCTTATTGTATTAAATCATTTCAGTGTTGAATGCCCAATCAGTATATTCAGTGAGCAATTACAAATATGCATAGTAATTCGAATTATCCCAAAAAAAAGGCTTTGTCACCTTTGACTAGCCTTATTTTTACTAATTGACTGTACCTCACGAAGTTCAGTGGTAACATAGTGCTGCAGGTCCTTAGCTGCTTTAGCCCGGGTCTCCTCGCTGCGACTCTTCAACCCGCTGACAAACTGCTGAAGGACCGATCCTGCTCCTGACATGGCGTAATCTAAATAACTGCAGATTCTGCAGATACTTCAAAAAGAAACATGGATCAATTATTATGAGGATTTTGTTGAAAACATCACAATATTAGTCAATTGATAAGATTTTAAAGATAGCACTATTGCAGTTACAAATGTGATTGATTTAAAATCAGGTTCCACAAGTACAAAATCTCCAACTTCAGAAAATATTCAGGTTGAAAAACCATTAGGAAATAATATTCATACAATTTGAAACCTGAAAATATATTTTCTCTACATGATCTTGCACAATTCTGCAGCTCTATATTTAATAGTAAAATAGTGGTAGAAAACAAATCACATTCCTCTCCAACCTTTGTGCATTACCCCATCATGGAGTAGAGTGATGACAATAACATAGTACCATTACCAATATTAATGTATTCTTTCACTTTTTATTCATGCATGAGATGTGGGCATCACTGGCTAGTCGAGCATTTATTGCCGATTCCCAATTTCCCTTGAGAAGGTGATGGTGAGCTGCCTTCTTGAATCGCTGAAGTCCATGTGGTGTAGGTTAACCCAAAGCCCTGTTAGGGAGGGAGTTCTAGGGTCACTCAGGACAGAATAACCATCATATACTGGGCTTGTTAGGAATACTGAGGTCTTGATATTGCATTTTCAGATTGTGAAGTTTTGATTCCCTCTGCTAAATTTATGTTTCCCCTTTCCCCAGGCCACAGAGCAACAATAATAACTTACTTTCCAGGGACAAATATCCCACCCCCTTCAATTGTTCTTATTTTCCTTTACAGGAAAAACCCATTCTATGCAGTAAATACATTCCTGGAAACCACCGCGTTAATCAAATTTACATATATTGGAGCAATTTTTCTCCATCAATTGGATGTGGTATTTCTGGCCACAATGCATAACATAAACATGAAATACAACTTATTTACAAGCCAAAAACATATAAAACCAATGTAAATAAATCTTTTACATTCTAGTGAAGTGGCAAAGAACGTCCTGGTTGTGGACATTTTTCCCATTATGGGACAGCTTTACAGCTTGGCTCTCTTCTTCATCTTTGGGTTTGAGGCCGTGAAGTGTTTCAGCAAGCCCCAGGAAATCCAGAATGTGATGATGGCAATGAGTGTGAGACACCAGGCTCCTGATCAATTTCCCGGGGCTCCACTCTCCCAACCAGAGACGTGCGAGTGACCATGGGCTGTTTCTCCACCAGCACCCCCACTGCCACGTAACATGGAAAGCCCCAGGACAAAGTCATTGAAGGTCAGCCACAACATGCACAGACACCCCAGGTTTGGCTCAGAGACACCCCCCAGTTTGGCTCATAGTCCATCGTCAGCGAGCGGCCAGCAGGAAACATCGACAGCAGTACTTAATGACAAGGTACATCATATGTACTATGAATAAATAGGTAGCAATTTGTTAATTGCTTAATCACAAAGCTACATTATTCAAAACTTAGAATGGCGTATGGGTCTTTCAATAAAACCATTTCATGCCAATGCATTGGCAAAGTGAAAGCACAGCCGAAGCCTTCCAAATTATTAGCTATTCTGCCAACAACATTTTGAAATTATTTGTAAAGTATCAGTTTGAGTTAATTCACCAAATAACAAATTCTAGTTCATTATTCAAAAGAGGAAACAAAACATTTTGGAGATTGAGCGAACAAAAAGATTATCCAACAGTGATGTAATCACCACTCTTCTTTCCTCTCAATTAATCCTGTTTTCACATGTCCTCCTGTCTAGGGAGCATTTTAAAAATCATGGATTGAAACAGGCCCCAACTCAGTATTTCTGCACCATCAGGACCCGCACTTCCATAATATCAGAACTCTGGCATCGGATCTGCATCTTCAACAGGAATGTGGGTTCAAGAGAGAGAAGCGGAAAGAGGGTGAATCAGGGAGTGGGAGGTTCAGAGGACGGGTGGATGGAAAGTGGCCCAATTTGGAGGTTGGGGAGTTGGAGGAGGCCCTCCAAAATGGTGCTAATCAGGTAATAAGGGGAATGACCTTAAAATGAATCCATCGACACTCAACGAGATTACAGGCCCCATTAAGTTACCGATGTTAATACCAGTTGCCAAAGGGGAATGGGTTCTACCAGTTAGATGGGGGCGGCACAGTGGTTAGCATAGCGCCAGAGACCCAGGTTCAATTCCAGCCTTGGGTGAAGGAATGGAATTTGGATTTGCACTTCCTCCCCGTGTCTGTGTGGGTTTCCTCCGGGTGCTCCGGTTTCCTCCCACAGTTCAAAAATGTGCAGGATAGATGAATTGCCCATGCTGAATTGTCCCTTAGTGCCCAAAGATGCCCAGATTAGGTGGGGTTACGGGAATAGGGCCAGGGAGTAGGAATAGGTAGGGTGCTCTTTCGGAGGGTGGGAGCAGATTCGATGGGCTGAATGGCCTCCTTCTGCACTGTAGGAATTCAATGGTTCTATGGTTAGCTACTTCGTGAGGAAGGAGCTGCCATCGTTTCCGATGCTGCCACTTCGGTGCTGCAGGATAAACTCCTCTCCTAGGAGGAAATAAGGGAGGCAAGGTTATGGATGTAAAAGGGGAGCTTTGAAGAGAAAGAGTGCTTCCGTGGAGGAGGTTAGGCATATGTGGGAGGAGGAGCTGGATGGGGCGCTGGGGGCTAGAGTATGGAATGAAGCTTTGCAGAGGGTTAATGCGCCCTCGCCGTGTGGGAGACTAAGCCTCATCCAGTTGAAAGTGGTGCACAGGGCCCACATGATGGTGTCCAGGATGAGTCCGTTCTTTTTTTGGGGGGGGGGGGGGGTGGTAAATAGGTGTGGGCGGTGTGTGGGGGTGCCAGTGAATCATGTCCATGTTTTGGGCATGTCGGAGGTTGAGGGGTTTGGACAGGTTTAGCGAACGTGATGTCAAGATTTTGGGGATCGAGGTAGCCCCGGGTCTGGAGGTGGTGATATTTGGAGTGTCGGAGGATCTGGGAATACAGGTGGGATGTTGGCCTTTGCCTCCCTGATAGTCTGGAGATGGATTTGTACTGCCGGGACTCGGGGCCAGTGAGGGCAGGGGTAGGATGAGCGATTTGCAGAGTTTTTCCATTTGGAGAAGATCAAGTTCGCCATTTGAGGTCTGAGGAGAGGTTCACCTTGAGGTGGAAGCTGTTCATTGACTTCCTTGAGGAGTATTGAGTCATCAGCAGGGGGAGGGGGTATGTTTGGGTACGTTTGTTGGGGGGGTGGGGGGGGGCGTTGTAGGAAGGGGGTGGGTTGCTTTCCTGCTGTCATGTTTGGCTTTTGTGTTTGTTACGTATATATTTGAAAATGCCTTCAATAAAATGTTTTTTTTCAAATGAATGTCTGTTACTTAGAGAATAACTTGTTAATCAAGCATTACTTGATATAGATCGGTGCCTATCAAAACTACCTTAATGTTTGCGTGCGCAGCCTTAGGAAAAATAGTGAGTTACTATTAATGTATTTCTCACGCTTTGCCATATTTCCTAGCTTGGCGGATATCTAACTAAAAATTGATAGTTGAATACACAGGGAACACTTCTCAGTATTGAATAAAATGGAATACAATGGTTAATTCATTATTTGAAAAATGACTGGAGTTCCCACATTCAGGACTACTTCTTAATATTTTGCGTATTGGTTATATGCATTCAACTAGCCCCTATATGAATAAAACTAGAGATGGGGATGTTGCCTCCAAGTCAATGCGTGGTTAATATTTCTTTGTTTTTGAAGATAGGCAAAGCAAGATCCAGAGGAGTGTGCCTCCTATAGGCCAATATTTCTTCTGAATGCTGACTTGAAATTATTATCTAAGGTTCTGGCCAGAAGGTCGGAGGGTAGCCTTCTGACAAGTGTGCAGGAGGACCAGACTGGGCTTATAAAAGGGCAGATTTTCAAGTAACAATATTAAAAGGCTGCTGAATGCGAGGGGCAAACCACCTCCCTTTGCTCCCTTGCTAACTTTCTCTTTAGGTTGCCCCCGCCAGATTTAAATATCTTGGGGTTTCAATGACCCCCTTCTTTAGACAGTTATATGGGCCCCAACTTCCCTCAGTAGATCGTGGCTATTAAATGGGATCTTGTTCAGTGATCAGCGTGCCCGATTTCATGGTTTGGGAGAATTACCCTAATTAAAATTAATGTGTTGCCTCGATTGCTGTATCCCCTGCAAATGCTGCCCATATAGAGTTGTTAAGTTAATTAATGAAATGATTGGTACATTTATTTGGAACAAAAAGAAACCTTATCTTAAAGTAAATCTACATCTACCAAGAGCTGTAGAAGGGGGTTGGGTCTCCTGAACATTCGGCTACATCAGCTGGCTTCTCATCAAAGATTCATCAGGGACTGAGGTTAGGATGGGCCTGGCATCCATATGGCTCAGTCTTGAAGCAGAGCAGTCAGTTTTCCCTCTACAACTCTTGTTGTTTTGGGGTGACATTAAGGCAGTTTCTCCTAAGTGTGCTAATCCTATTATTATTAATACTCTTAGATCATGAAGGTCGGTCCACCACTAGAAGAGAGATCATAGATCATAGAATTTACAGTGCAGAAGGAGGCCATTCGGCCTATCAAGTCTGCACCGGTCCTTGGAAAGTGCACCCTACCTAAGCCCACACCTCCACCCTAACCCGTAAACCCAGTAACCTCACCTAACCTAAGGGCAATTTGGCATGGCCAATCCACCTAACCTGCACATCTTTGGACTTTGGGAGGAAACCGGAGCACCCGGAGGAAACTCAAGCAAACACAGAGGGAATGTGCAGACTCCGCACAGACAGTGACCCAAGCCGGGAATTGAACCTGGTATCCCGGCGTTGTGACGCAACAGTGCTAACCACTGTGCTACCGTGCCGCCCATAGAGTGCTATCGTCGAAATCCGATATCACATCAATGGGGTCACAAATTTGAAATATTTTATTGCTCGCAACCGACAAAGCCGGTTATCTCCCTCAAAAAATTGGGGTAGATTTCAAAAATTAGCATAGCATAACAGGAGCGATAGAAATTCTTATGCGGCTTCACATCATAATAGGATCTCCTATTGCAGGAAACTCCATCATAAACATTTACTTGAAAATTCTATCCAAATATTATCCAAATACAAACAGAGAGAAGCAAACATCACCATGAAGTTGGTCCCTTAAATCTCCATGAACAACAATCTAAAGTTATTTGACTCTTTAGGTAGTTTGCTCATTAGAAGTATTGCTTTTGATAGGCCAAATGAACATTTAAGCTCATCATGTCTATCCAACTGTGAGATGATGCTTCACAAACAATTAAAAATGAACAGTGTAATGCACAAGATTTATTTTAACTAGAAAGAATGGCGCAACACTGGAAAACTAGTGGATAGATATTTTTTTGTTTCTGCCAAATTAGAACCAAAGATCAATTATTTGGAGCTTTAATTGCCTAAATTAAATTAAAGATCTAAATTGACTTCCGTTCTCTTTCTTATCTAGGGCAGTCCAGACTTTTCACCTAGTCTAATCAACCATGGATTCAATATCTGGAGAAATAAAGGCTTGTGTAGGCTGGGACACATGTTCAGAGATGCTTTCCTATCACCCTTTGAGCAGCTATGTCAGCAATGTGGCACCCCAAAACAATCCTTTCTTTAAGTACTTACTGCTTAGACACTTTATCCTTAACAAGACTTCCCTGTGCTGTTTTCTCTATTTCCCTGCTGGAAAGAATCCTGAATTCTGTGGAGCCGAAACAATTGATTATCAAGTTCTATGATGTTTTGAACTCCAGAGCATGGAAAAAATACTTGGCTATCAAGATGGATGAGGAGACATGGGTAGCATTTAGGACTATGCCGGTAAAATTTCAGTTTGCAATAAGATGTTCAAGATACTGCACCAGATTCATATTACATCTAGTCTTAGCCACAAGTTTGAACCTGCTTTCTCCCCAATGTGCCTAAAGTGCGAGGTAGTTGAGGGCAACTATATACATTGTCTGTGGGCCTGTATCAATATTCAATCCTATTGGTCAGGTGTGGTCAGCGAACTGGAGAGGATATTTGACAAAGCCTTAAAGAGTCTAATCCTGAATTTCTGATTCTGGATCCCCCAGATGGGAGAATCACAGGTTCTAATGAAAAGAGGCTTTATAATATTCTGACCGTTGCTACTTGTAAAAAATATTCTGTGCTCCTGGATTAGTGACAAATATCTTTCTATCCTAAACTGTCATAGGTGGATTACGGACGATTGAATTGTTGACATCTGTTCTCCGCTCTAAGTCCAATGCATTACGTAAAGTATGGGGCCCCTATCTTAAATTCATAGGCTCCACTTTGGCTGACTTGCTCCTGTTGGGCTTTCCATGAGCAAATTCATCTAATTTCAATTCAACTTAATTCATCTCAAGTTGATTGTCGGAATCATAATACTTTGGGATATGCAACCTGTATTGTTAACCTTCTGTTTTGTATTAATATGATCTTGCCCTCTTCCCCCCACTCACCATGTTAACTTGTCATTGGATTGATCCAGCATTTAAGATAGAGGCTCTGGGCCCTCAAAAGACCTGTTCCAAATCTATTCTATACTGTTTTGCTTCTATTTATGCTGGTACTAACTCTTGTTCTGTCTCTATATATTTTGCACCATTTTTTCTATTATTGTTGCATTTATTGAGGGCAGCACAATGGCTCAGTGGTTAGCACTGCTGCTCACAGCATCGACGACCAGGGTTCAATCCTAGCCCCAGGTCACTGTCCATATGGAGTTTGCACATTCTCCCCGTGTCTGCGTGGGTCTCACCCCCACAACCTAGTAAGATGTGCAGGGTAGGTGGATTGGCCACACTAAATTGGGACTTAATTGAAAAAAATAATTGGGTACTTTAAATTTATTTTTCAAAAATTTTAAATGTTACATTTATTGTTTAAAAATTAAAAATATATATATATTTTTTTTAAAAGGTATTGGTAAAAGTGTTTTGTATCTCGCAAATTTTTCAACATGTTTGCTTGTTTCTTTAATTCATTCAGGGCACAATGATTTCATTAATCCTTTCCAGTCTCTGGTGTTGCTATTCCATGAAGCACTTAAAATCAGAATGACTCCACAACTCCAATCTGCTTTTAATTCATGTTTCATACTTGGTTTCAATAACTGTTCAGCCTCAATTTACCCTTTAAGAGAATAGTATGCCAGTGCTCACAATCTAAGCTTACACAAGAGAAATGATATTTAACAGCCTTCCAGATTCAACATTAAGTTCAACCATTTTAGATCATGACCACTGCCCCAATTTGTTCAGATGTCAGCTGCTGGTAATGACTCTGCTATTGTCATTCTATGACTTCTCTGGACAATTTTGTTTTCTTTTCTCATTATCACGACCATTTTAAATCACTCCGGCCTTGCAGATTACCCTTACTCCCTTTCCATTCCTCTGCTCTTAATGAAATCCTGTCCCATCCCTTTTCGTTCCAATTTATAACCTGAAACCTA
This sequence comes from Scyliorhinus torazame, assembly GCF_047496885.1. NCBI lineage: Eukaryota > Metazoa > Chordata > Chondrichthyes > Carcharhiniformes > Scyliorhinidae > Scyliorhinus > Scyliorhinus torazame. Next base: position 49,780,603 of record NC_092722.1, on the reverse strand, counting down.
AATTCTATTTCTTTCTCCACTGATACTGCCTGACCTGCTGAGTATTTCCAGCATTTTCTGTTTTTATACTATATTAGTTGGTGTGATACAGGAGAGTTCATGCACCAGTTTAAATCTGACTGATCCACCTGCACAAAAATAAACAAGATTACACACGTGTTCTTACCCAAAATGTAAATGCAAGTTACTCATCTTGCCAGCTGTCATCTTCCAATTTCTTATTGAGTTAGGGGCCGGCAAGGGAATACATTTAGGAAGTTCTTTGTTCTCCAATGCCTCATGTCCAGCTGTTTATGTTCAGCAAGATAGGTGCCCACCCTAACCCTGCTGACATTCTGTCTGTTAAAATAAAAGCCTTTCTTTGCATTCCTCCCCTATTAAAGATTATTCTGTCAAGTCAAAAGAAGTCTGGGCAAACTACATATCCTGTACAAACGTAGTTATTGATACAAAGCCTATGTTGTTAAAGTTTTACTCTGAAGCAGGCTACTGAGACAATGAATAAAGAGATGTATTTTTGGGAAAAAAAAGCCATGAGATATGGTCAGACCATACGACATGGAATCATAGAATAGAATCCCTACAGTGTAGGAGGGCAATCGGCCCATCATCTACACCGACCCTCTGAAAGAGAACCCTAACTAGGCTCATTCTCCATCTAATCTTTGGACACTAAGGGCAATTTAGCATATCCAATCCATCTAACCCACACATCTTTGAACTATGGGAGGAAAACGGAGCACCCAGAGGAAATCCACGCAAACGCAGAGAGAACGTGCAAAGCCCTCATAGACAGTCAGCCGAGGCCAGAATTGAACCAGGATCCCTGAAGCTGTGAGGCAGCAGTGTTAACCACGGTGCAACCATTCCGCCCCATATGTCATACTTTACAAACCACATGGACCCATAAGACATGCAGTCTAATACCGATTTGATGCCATGTTAAGTACATTGGCACCAAAGGGCAGTCGACAAATTATATTTTTAAGTGGATATTTGGAATCATGGGAACTTAAGAGAATAGGAGGTGACTGTTCAGAACGTCATGCCTGCATTGGCTCTTCAAAGAGCAGTCCAGTTTAGTCCCACAGCTATTTAGAATTGTGCAAATTCCTCAAGCAACTGTTCAACACTTATTATTTCTGAAATCAACTTCCATTACCTTTTCAGCTGCAACGTTCCAGATCGCCACAACTCACAGTGTAAAGTTTCCCTACCTCCCCTCAGGTCTGCTTCCAATGACTTGGAATCCACGACCTTGAGTTACAGGACTACTCACCAAATATTCCGAAATTTCCTAGCTCTTGAAAACCTCTATTAGGCCACTTTCGTTCCAAAGCCCAACGTTTCCATCCTCTCCTTAGAACTCATAATTCCCTCACTCCTCATAACATTCTGTTAAACCTCCTCTGTACCCTTTTGAAATCTTTTTCATCTTTCCTGAGCTCTGATGCCCAGAATTGCCCACAATACTTCTACAGAGGCCAAACCAATGATTTGTAAAAAGTGAACATGCTCTCTTTGCTTTTACATTCTATTCCTCTATTCTAAGCCCTTATCAACTTGCTCTACTACCTTTGAGAATGTCTATATATACACATCAGCTTATATAGACAAGTTACAAGTGAAATTAATAAAACAAAGTATCCTACAGTTTATTAATAAAGTACAAGAGCAAGGAGGTTATGTTAGACATGAATGAAACACTGGTTCAGCCTCAACTTGTTGCTAACTTTTGGTTGGCTCTTAATTCATAATTTGCTCTGTTTGTTTAACCTTTGCTCTAGAGTCACCAGGTATCTTTATGATACCGCCACGAGGTTAAAGTTCAAGTACTGATCAATAACTCAACACACCAATTAGTTAGATTCAAATCAAAACACATTTATCATATACAGTAAGTCACTACTAATGCATATAACTCTACTTTCTAGACTATTTCGATCACTAAAAGGCCTATACTTAGCTTTGGAATTGGCCCACCAGGTCAGGGGAACAAATGGCCTTTCGTTCAGGTCCTGAGTCTGCAGGATTCAAAAGCTGGTATGGACTTGTAGCTAGGAGCGCCTATCTCGTAGCGAGCATTGACTGGAGACTTACTTGGTTGGTGCGGCAGCGGGCAGTTCACTCTCAGGGGTTGATTCGCGTTGTTGAGTGACCCTGCCAAGAAGACCGATTTGAACTTGGGGGCTTTACTTTATAGTCCCCAGGGACTTCCCGCCCTTTGGGGCGGACCCCGTACCTGGTTCCAAATGATTGGACTGCGTTCCGATCACTTGGGTCGATTTCTCCAATACTGGAGTTGTTCCCTGATCGCTGGGCGGTCCCTAAATGTCCGTTGGCCTTCCTTTGTCTTGGCTCCTGCTGGCGTCGAGGAGTCTGGCTTGGCCTTATTCACCTGAAGTGTATCAATTGTGCCTGGGAATCGCTCATTACTATGCAGATGGCTGCTGGTTTCAGTGCTGTCTGGTTTTTGCAAGTTCCAATACACAGGATTTCTGCACTTGCTCGTTTCTGCCTGTGTTGGCTGAATTTCCCTTTAGTCTTTGCGGTTCTCCATTTTAAGTTGGTAAGTGGCCAACCCAGGTGGCTACAAACTGGAGTAATGAATCCAGTTCTGGTTACCACAGCTTTAAAAAGATGCAAAGCATTAGCGAGAGTGCAGAAAAGATTCACGAGATGGTTCCAGAGATGAGGAACATCAGTTACATATATAGAGGTTGGGACTATTTTACTTGGAAAAGAGGAGGCTGAGAAGAGACTTGATAGCTGTATTTAAAACCAAAAGAAAAGCTCTTCCCACGCGCGGAAGGATCAAGAACAACGGGGGCACAGATTTCAGGTAGTTGGTCAAAGAAGCAATGGCATCATTACGAAAAGGTTTTCACAGAGTGAGTGGTTAGGATCTGGAATGCACTGTTTGGGAGTGTGCTAGAGGCAGGTTCAAATGAGTCATTCAAAAGGGAACTAGACCGTTATCTGAACAGGACGAATGTGCAGGGTTACAGGGAGAAGACAGGGAAATGCCAATAGTTCCAAATCAGGATAATGTGAGGCTTGGAGGGAAACTAACAAATTGCCTCTTCTGCCCTTGTCCTTCAAGATAGTAGAGGCCGTGGATTTGGAAGATGCTGTCAAAAGATCCTTGGTGAGTTGCTGCAGTGCATCTTGTAGATGGTAGACACTGCTGCCCATGGTGGAGGGAGTAAGATGATGAATGGGGTGCTAATCAAGTGGGTTGCTTAGCCCTGGATGGTATCAAGTGTCACAAGTAGGCTTACATTAACACTGCAATGAAGTTACTGTGAAAATCCCCTAGCTGCCACATTCTGGCGCCTGTTCGGGTACACAGGGGGAGAATTCAGAACATCCAATTCGTCTAACAAGCACATCTTTCGGACTTGTCGGAGGAAACCGGAGCACCCGGAGGAAACCCATGCAGACACGGGGAGAACATGCAGACTCCGCACAGACAGTAACCCAAACTGGGAATCGAACCCGGTTCCCTGGCTCTTACACCACCCCATTATTTCGGATTATGCTCAAACCTATATGAAATGAAATGAAATGAAAATCGCTTATTGTCACAAGTAGGCTTCAAACAAAGTTACTGTGAAAAGCCCCTAGTCGCCACATTCCGGCGCCTGTTCAGGGAGGCTGGTACGGGAATTGAACCGTGCTGCTGGCCTGCCTTGGTCTGCTTTCAAAGCCAGCGATTTAGCCCAGTGTGCTAAACCAGCCCCTATAATTAGGGGCCTATAAACATCTCCCACCAATTACTTATTTCCCTTACCAGATCTTATCTCCACCGAAACTAGTTCCAAATCTTGACCTTCCAAAGCAAGAAAATTTCTCATTACTGTATTGATCTCAAACCAAGAAAATTTCTCATTACTGTACTGATCTCATCCTTTATTAACCTCACCTCTTTTTAATTTTTGCCTGTTCCTTCAACATGTCAAGTATCCCTGAATATTCATATCCCAGCCCTGGTCCCCTTACAACTATATCACATCATACCTATTTATTTCTATTTACACCATCAATTCATCAATATATGCATTCAGATAAACAACCTTTTTTACAACTATTTTTCCCTACTTTGGCCCTATTTGCTGGTGCACTCTGTTGTTTGTACACTGTCCCTTTCTGTCACACCATTCTGTCCCTTTCTGTTACCCATATCACCACCTTGTTCTTTCTCTTAAACTTTCTAAATTTCCCCTCATCTGAACTTCACCCCCACTATTTTTCTTAATATTTCATAATTTTAATATATTTGTGTTATTTTGAAATTTACCAACAGACTATCTCCTCCTCATTGTTTATAGTTCTATAAAAAATCTCTCTCCATATATTTACAGCTTTGTTCCTCAGATCAAGTCAAATAGATTCACTAGAACCATGTAATTAATATTTGCTATTTAGAACAGCAACTGTCATCACAGTCCCAGAGGACTGCTCTCCCATTTGAGAGCTGACTGATGGTGATTTAACCTGGGGGTCATCATACCTCATGTGACAGGCAAGTTTGAGAAGGCGGGTCTTCATGAATAATCTCAGCCCTTGCGGGAATTGAACCCATGCTGTGGGCGTCGCTCCGCATCACAAACCAGTCATCCAGCCAACTGAGCTAACCGACCCATACCTGATGAGGCTATTCATGAAGGTCCTGCCTTCTCAACCTTGCCCCTCACCTGAAGGGTGGTGACCCTCAGGTTAAATCACGATCAGTCCGCTCTCTCTCAAAAGGGGAGAGCAGCATATGGTCCTCTGGGACTGTGGCGACATTTAGAACAGTAACATCAACCTTAATCAATACAATACTGGTATGCCTCCTCCTCTTTTCCTTCTCGGTCATTCCTGAATACTTGGAAAGCAGGAATATTAAGAACCCATTCCCAACCTTGTTTGCACCATGTCTCTGTTAATGCAACAATGTCATAATCTCATGCAGTAATTTGTGCCTGCAGCTCACCAGCCTGGTTAGTTACACTAAGGACATTGACGTACATACAACTAAATGCCTTTGTCATTTTTGTTATTTTCTTTAATGTGATTTCTGCAATTTTTAAATATTTTTAATTTTACTGTTGTTTATAGTCCTTTGCCTTATGATCTTATTTCTTCCCTCTCTGCTATTTTCTGATCTTCCCCTATCATTAAGTTTTAAACCCCCTCCAAATAGGGGCTGGTTTAGCACAGGGCTAAATCACTGGCTTTTAAAGCAGACCAAAGCAGGCCAGCAGCACGGTTCAATTCCTGTACCAGCCTGCCCGAACAGGCGCCGGAATGTGGCGACTAGGGGCTTTTCACAGTAACTTCATTTGAAGCCTACTTGTGACAATAAGCGGTTTTCATTTCATTTCAACAGTACCCAATCAACATTTTAATATTGTTTTGAAGTCATTATACTACTCAAATTCTAGAGATATAAAGACCAACAACAGAAAAGTTCCCAAACATTTCATTTAATTACACTTGATTGAAATCCAAGTGACAGCTTCTTATTTTACCATTAGCCACTGCTGCAGGAGTGATTTACATGTTTAGGTACAAACAACTACTTTCATTCATACATAAAACGTAAGTATGCCATAGAATAATCATTGCATAATAATTCACAAATTCATAAATAGATTAAAATCATTGTGCTGAAAAGGAAGACATTGGGTCAATGAGCTTGGACTTACAGGAAGAGAGAAAAGAGGGGGAGAGAGTGGTGGGAAGGGAATCCCAGAGCTTAGAGCCCAGGATGTTGAAGATATGGCCAACAATGCTGGGGGAAGGGATTCTGAAATACACAATATACTCGAGTTGGAGGAATGCAGATATTTTTGGAGAGTTGTCAGGCTAATGAATGTTACAGAGTTAAGGAAGGACGAGGACATGGAACAAGAATATGATGAGGCCCTGTATAACTCTCTGCACCATCTAGTTAGCCAGGAAGCCAACAGATATTCTGTCTCAAGTTAGTGGCAAGTCACAATTTTAAGAAATTATTAAATATAAACTTGCTGAATCATTAAAATGTCTATATAATGGAAATAGTTGCCCCATTTTCACTCCTTGTATTGTTTTCCAGTCTATTATTCTCTATTTCTTATTGAATCAGGAATCTGTTGGCTTATCTTATGGATGCAGTCACAAAGTCTATGTTAACAGTACTAGATTCCTAACCTTTCCATAGAACCAGTTATTTCTTAAATAACATGTAGTTGCTGATTTTCTTTATTTGAATCATTTGCCTCATCACAATAAGTATGAACAGATAGAAATTATATAGAAAAGAATAAAAGCCTATTCAGCCAAACAGTCTTATTACTATGAGTCATGTGTGATTTCCAAAACAGAAAGATGAACAGACACAAAACAGGGGGTAGGTAAGACAGAGGGACAAATACAGAGAGGGCAACAGGGAGATGGAAGGGAAAACAAAGACAAACGAAAAGAGAGGGAGAGAAAGAGTAAGCGTAAAGGTGATAGAAAAAAACGGCAAGGAGAAAAAGTAAAAGAGGCAGGCAGAAAGAAAACTGCAAGTCTCTTAAGGACTTCCCAAGATGCTTCTGAATTAATATGGGGCAGTCAATTGCATAAAGATAATTGCAATGAGATAAATAATTAGTTCAGAGCTTTCTGGAGATGTTCCTCCTGAATGTGCAGATAAGGCCTTGCTCCAACAACTCATCAGAAGAAAAGCACCTCCAACAATGCAGCAGCCCCTCAGTACCACACTACATGTTAGCCTAGTTTCAGCAATTTGAACCTACAACATTCAAATTTAACAGTGCTATTAATTTAGTCACGCTAAAGCTTTAAAAAGGAATTTCTGATAATTTGGGTAAACTAAGAAAGTTTCCATTAATTTGGAATAATTATTTTATACTTCATTTCACCAAAACAATGTTTCATAAGTTGTTTTTGAGTTCTAACTGAAAACATTTGTTGTTTTTTTTATACGGGAGTTTGAGATGTAAAAATACGTAAAACGTTGCTGAAAATCTTCTTCCAATAGCACTTCCATTGCCTCAATCTTGGTACAATCAAGGGAACAGTTAACCATCAACAATTATGGTTTAGCACAGTTGGCTAAACAGCTGGCTTGTAATGCTGAACAAGGCCAGCAGCGCGGGTTCAATTCCCGGACCGGCCACCCTGAACAGGTGCCGGAATGTGGCGACTCGGGGCTTTTCACAGTAACTTCATTGATGCCTACTTGTGACAATAAGCGATTATTAACTACTCCATTTTTCTCAACCCAACCAATAGTTTCCAAAGGTCAAGGCATTTACATCACATTTGTCAGCTTTTTAGCTAAACATATTGCAACAGTGGCTCCACTTTAATAATACATCATTTTCTGTTCAGGACTTTTTTATATCCTTTGGTTGGGAAAGGTGCTATATAAATCCATGTCTTTCTTTACGGATGTGAAGTATGTTATGAAAAAGCAAGTTTTCAAAAACTTACATTTGTCTTAAAACTAGTAACAGCCCTTTGATCAACACTATGAATAAACATGCCAGTCCACCTCTCAGTATCATTGTCTGCATGAAGGTTAATTTACTCGTTCTTTTAAAGTAGTAAAAGAAAAAATGTAACACAAGATTGTCAGAAATTGATAACTTTAGAAAAATATTTAAAGAAATATGATTGTATTGATATGAATGCATATCAAGCAATAACTAAACCTATTCAAATTTCAAAGATGCTTATGAAACACTCAAGAGTTCATTTATAATATCACAGGTAAAATACTCAAGAGAATGGATATCTGGCAATGATTATAGTCAAAGATGATATCCCTCCCCAGGGTTTAACAAGTCTCAGTTTTCTCATAGCTACATGGGAATCTTTCTGATTTATAAGAGTTGAGCAATTTTCATTTCATTTCACGTAGAAGATATACTTTCCTGGTTGCATTGCATGCATCCCCCTCCATATGACACAGCATCAGAACAAATCGGATTCTGAGCAATACCTGCATTACTCTGGCATCTCCAATTAGGATAGCTTATTAGATTCATTTAAAGATGGACTTGATTGAATTTACAAGTAAAAATATGACTTTAACCTAAACTGGTTTATTCAATACACTTACAGCCAGACAGAAAAGAGAAATGTGAAGGCAAGAAAGTGCGTAGTTTCCTGAAGAAATGCCAGGATCAGTTGAGGCAAAGAGAGTCACCCTCACTAGAAATGCAAAGCAATCTGGTAACAGAATCACCTGGTTCCACAGACCAATCAATTTAGTGGAAAATAATTGGTATACAAATCACACAACTCCAACAGACCCAAGAAGCTGCTAAAACAAATAATAGCATCTGCAGACCGATCAGACCCTCATAAGACCCACTGACCAAGTGGACAAATCAAAATGACCAGAAAAAGAAACAATATGCATTTATACAATGTTTTTAATACAGTAAAATGCCTCAAGGCACTTCACAGTAACATTATCAAATAATATTTTACATTAATATACAGAGATATTAGGAAACTGACAGCAGAACATTTTAAGGAGTATCTTAAAACAATGCTTTAATACAGATAATTTTTCCAAATATTCATGTCGCCAGTATGCCTGCAATTTAATTCTGTTTTCCATATTGTCCACAGTGTGAATTTCTGAGGTTAACAAAGAGAAGAGAGCTCTTCTTGCAAGGGGTATACTCATTTGCATGAGTGTAGATTTAATGGCTGCTGTTTTTAGTTAAAGATCACGACATGGCAGAGACTTGGAATATAGTTCAAGATTCTCTTACGGTTAACATGCAGGTTATATTGGCAGTTAGGAAGGCAAATGCAATGTTAGCATTCATGTCGAGAGGGCTAGAATAAAAGAGCTGGGATGTACTTCTGAGGCTGTATAAAGGCTTTGGTCAGACCCCATTTGGAGTAGTGTGAGCAGTGTTGGGTCCCATATCTAAGGAATGATGTTCTGGCCTTGGAAAGGATCCAGAGGAGGTTCAGAAGAATGATCCCTGGAATGAAGAGCTTGTCATATGGAGGAGCTGTTGAGGACTCTGGGTCTGTACTCGTTGGGAGTTTAGAAGGATGAGGGGGGGAATCTTACTGAAACTTACAGGATACTGAGGCCTAGAGTGGATGTGGAGAGGATGTTTCCACTAGTAGGAAAAACTAGAACCCGAGGCCACAACCTCAGACTGAAGGGACAATCCTTTAAAACTGAGATGAGGGGCAATTTCTTCAGTCAGAGGGTTGTAAATCTGTGGAACTCACTGCCCCCAATGATTGTGGGGGCCAAATCACTGAGCGTCATTAAGACAGAGATAGATAGGTTCTTGACTAATAATGGGATCAGGGGTTATGGGAGAAGGCAGGAGAATGGAGATGAAAAACATATCAACCATGATTGAATGGCAGAGCAAACTCAATGGGTCGAATGGCCCAATTCTGCTCCTACGTTTTATGGTTATGGTCTTAATATAAAAGTTTAAAATCAGCTTGAATATACATGTTGGAAAAATCTAAAAGATTTAGAATAGCAAACTTGATGAGGGGAATTGGTATAAAAAGCATTCTGGACTTCTGGTGTGTACACCCTCAGGGTCTTTAGTGAGTTGCAGCATATTTTCTCCTCTGCTGTGAAACACATGATCTACCATGAGAACACCAGAAACTATTCTTAATATCAGACTTTTTGTTCTGCTTCCATGCTCTCTCTATGCTGGGATTCCCCTAGAATGTTTCTTTAGCTAATAATGAGGTAGAGATTCTGCCTCGCAGTGAATTTTAAATAACAACAAATCCCAAATGTTATCAAACCTGGGAAATAACATACACACACAGCTAATAACTAGCATTCAAAGATTGCTTTATAACCTGTGCCGGCATGAATTTTTCAATTAAATAATCACAATTGATTACCATCCGTGAATACTTACGGTCTTGCCGTTTCACTGTAAATAAATCATAAATTCTTCACTTCAACGCAAATTGACTATTCTACTGCATAAGCTGCCATATTGAAAAGGAAGCAAAATGACCTACAGGCGCTGCGGCAGGTGATTGACAGCGGCACGAGCCAATCGAGGGGCGCATCAATATCCAGGGAGGCGGGTCAATGCGACGCCGAGAATAGAGAATCACTCCGTGAAGGTGAGTCTCGGTGAGGACTACGCATGCGGCTCGGTGGCGCGAGTAAAATCCGTTACGGTCGCGCGGGCACTGAGGTCACCTCCCGACCTGTCCCTGCGGGGCGTTATTTGTGCGCATGCGTGCGGCGGCTTCCCTTTTGTTTTCGAAAGACGGTCGTTAGTGCGCGTGTGCGACGTTGGATTTGAGGTTGTGACCTTCGGGCGATGGTGGCACGCTGGCTGTGGAAGCTTCGGCTGCTGTGTCACCACCCCCCCCCCCCCCCCGGGTTGTTATTGAATGGTTGGCGAGGCGGTGTAGAGGATGAGTCAGAATGGGGGAGCTAAGCAGATGGACGTGGACGCCGAGTCGAGGGTGCACGGCCCCGTTGCTGACAGAGAGGCAGCGCCGGGTCTCGGCAGGAGTCTGAAGCACAAGTGCGCCGCTTATGTGCTGGCGCTGCGGCCCTGGAGCTTCAGCGCCTCGCTCACCCCCGTTGCCCTGGGCACGGCGCTGGCTTACAAGAACCTGGGCGAGCTGGACCTGGCCATATCGCTGCTGGCCGCCCTGGCCGTGCTCGCCGTGCACGCCGCTGGTAACCTGGTCAACACCTACTGCGACTTCAGCCGGGGCATCGATCACAAGAAGAGCGACGACCGGACCCTGGTGGACCGGATCCTGGAGCCACAGGACGTGGTCCGGTTCGGAGCCTGTCTCTACACCTTGGGCTGTCTCTGCGCCTCTTCCCTTTACTTCTTGTGCAAGCTCAAACTCGAGCACCTAGCTCTCATCTTTTTCGGGGGCCTGTCCAGTTCCTTCCTGTACACTGGAGGTGAGTGCGAAGGGAACATGCAGGTTATCTTTTATTTCGGTCTAAAGACTTATTTTTCAGCTTCACTATTTGCAATTGCTTCGCTCCTTTTTTAAAAATTACTCACTTCTACTGTTTTGCTGATGGCTCTTAAATAATAGTTTTGAGAATGGGATGTTTGACTTATTAATGGCAAGGGGTCTAAGAAAAAAAGTTTAAAGTTATATTTATCAACTCGAGATTTTAAGAAATTCGAATGCTGGAAATTGGAAACGCACAGTCGACAAGTCAGTATCATGAAGAGAAAAACAATTTTCATTAGCGTTGAATCCTCTATTTCAAAAGAGGCTTGTACACCCAACACTCAGTTACTTCCTCTACTTTGTTTTCACTTTAAACTTCCCTAATATCATTTTTTTTGTCACCTATGACCATGGATGAAAGTGAGTTTGTGGTTGAAATATTTTTACCGTAACAAGATAGCAAATTCACATGTTCTTCAGTATTTGTGCCTTTAACTAAAAGATAAATTCAAGGCCATGAAACAATTCATTAATCTTACTAAATTTCGAACAAGGAGTTACGTTATGTCCCAGCCTGCCAAATACTTTATTTGAATACAATTAACATTTCCTCTCTTACAATATAAATTGTTGTTTTTTCCTTATCAGTATTCTTGCAAAGTGTCCTGATGAGTGTAAGATGGAAAGCTTTGACATCTTTTTTTTCAGCAATATTCAAATGCTATACTACCAAATGATTATTTGCCCAAAATTGAATACTTTCTAGGTTTTTGCAATATTTAAGGAATTTTAATGGACAAATCATCTGTGTCTTTATTTAGTGGAGATACTTGCTGGCTGTGTTTGTGTGCATTGATAACATTCAAACAAATTACTCACTCTCACATGACTGAATAACCATGATGTAGAGATGCTGGCGTTTGACTGGGGTGGGCACAGTAAGAAGTCTTAAAACACCAGGTTGAAGTCCAACAGGTTTCCTGTACACTGGAGCTGCCCTCTGAATCATAAGGAGCTGCGCTCTGAAAGCTAGTGATTTGAAACAAACCTATTGGACTTTAACCTGGTACTGTAAGACTTCTTAGTATGACTGAATAAGAGGTAGCAAAGTAGTTCGAGGCCAGTTTATTTTTAAATACTATCTGGTAATTATACCAGAGATTTTGATTCATATATGTAAGTGAATGTAAGTAAAATGTATTCTAAGCCTTCTTTCCTTTCGATCCCACAGGTATTGGATTTAAATACTTTGCTCTTGGTGATATCATCATTCTGATCACCTTTGGACCACTGGCTGTGATGTTTGCCTACTCTGTTCAAGTTGGTTACTTGGCTGTTTCACCACTACTTTATGCAATTCCTTTAGCACTCAATACAGAAGCCATCTTGCACAGTAACAATACCAGAGACATGGAATCTGATAAGCAGGCTGGGATAGTCACCTTTGCCATCATCATTGGGCCAACTTTATCTTATATAGTGTATAACATGTTAATATTCATACCCTACGTGATATTTTGTATATTAGCAACACGATATACAATCAGCCTCGCATTACCACTTTTGACTGTACCTTTGGCCTTTTCACTTGAGCGACAGTTTCGAAGCCAGAATTATGCCAAAATTCCCCAGATGACTGCAAAGCTTAATCTTTTGCTGGGATTATTCTATGTTTTTGCTATTTTGTTAGCACCACCTGGAAGCTTGCCAAATTAAATCAGCACAGCACACACTGCTTTTCAAGTTGAAGTCGCTGAAACTTTTTTTATTTCAACATCTAAAAGCAGTCCGGTGTTCCAATGAAACAACTTTTCCTGTCAAAGATGGCAAACTTTTGTTTTTTGTACTACTCCTCCTTCCATTGCTTAGCAAAGACACTCGTCAAAATTGGGTGGTGCACAGCGTGCTTTTTAAACAAGTGCATCCGACCCATAGCACCAGGAAAACAATCTGATATAACTTGCAAAATGAAGCAATGACCCATATTTTAAGTGCTGCCAGATGGTGGAAACATATGTTACAAGTGCATCGAGACTACACTGGAATTGTAGTCGTTGTACTTCATCTTTTGTATTTTGTACATTTTTTTAAAACTAGATTTAAAATATATATATATATATATATATTTGTGCTTAATCATGAACAATAGACATTTGGATTGGGCGTGCAGTTTTTACATCTTTTGGCTTTCATTAAAAGGTTAGCAAAGAAGGACAGTCATAATTTGAAACATGTATTTGTGATGTAATTTCTCTTTACAGGCTACTCTCGTCATGAATAAATTAAATAGATTGCACAATTGGTGTTTGGCAGCACATAAATGTGGGTTTGTCGCACATGAACAAGTAATGTGCTCAAAAAATTGGTCCTAAGGAGTAATTTCAAAGATGTAATCTCTGATTTGAGAGAACTTCAGTGTTGCTTTTTTTTTTTGCTTTTTAGGTTGTTTGAACTTCTTAAATGTAATTGCATTTCAGTTCTATTTTCTATTCTATTGTAAGTATTCACGAAGATGAATATTCATTTTGAAGTTGGGTTTGAAATGCTTAATTTAATTTTAATGCAGTCGTGTATAAATCAGCGCTAAAGAGCAGATTGCAGGGCAGTTACTTTGCAAGAGTTGGAAAGGAAAACTTGGAGGGATAGAGTATTTAGTATTGTAATTTTCCTTTTATAAAAGATTTCAAACAACTGCACTATTTTTTCTCAAGGGAATAAATGGATTCATGTTTGTCTTTTACTCAATTAGCTGTTAATTTAAATAGTGACCTCTTTGACAGCAGTGCAATAGGCAAATGGGAAACCTTTGCAGTGCTGCACATGTTTTATGGTAGGGAGGGGTTTTATTTGTGGATGAAGCATTTTGGCTTTTACAATCAAAGTACTGAATTATGCTGTTTTCTTAATATTAAATGTGGAGGAAAAAAGTACCAACAATGATGGTACTTTCTCCCCTCAGAACTCCTTTAAAAGCAAACTATGCAGCAACGTTGAAAAACCTCATACACTGCAGGAAAGACATATTTGGGGCCACTGAAAATCTGGGCGTTAACTTGTATTCTGCAGATCTCATTCAGAACTTTGTTCTGCTTATGTGGCTTTGGCTAAGTTGGAGACATGCAACTTCAGGATCTTCTCTTACATTGTTGGAGCATCAGCAAGTGGCTCCATGAGAACCTGTGGAAATAAGCATCCTTTCTATCCCCAGGTACTGTTTTGTGCTCAAGATGGCACATTTTGATGGAGAGACGAGAAATAATATTGTTATTAAGTAAAGAGTGCCGTGTTTACCCCCCAGTGCATTTTCTCTTAAATGCCAGTTTTGTTTAGTGAAGAAGTAATTTAAAATTTGAGTTATCTATTTCCCATTGTCAGGAAGTTGATTAGTAATTAGACTTTATTTAAAAAACAAATTAAACATTGTACCCACCCTTGTGTATTTTTTCCTTTGTTCTGCCTTCAAGTATTATATTAGATTTATTCATGTGGATAAACATGTGAAATGCTAAAAATATGCATGTTAAGATCATTAGGGGGTGTTTAGCACAGGGCTAAATCGCTGGCTTTGAAAGCAGACCAAGGCAGGCCAGCAGCACGGTTCAATTCCCGTATCAGCCTCCCCGAACAGGCGCCGGAATGTGGCGACTAGGGGCTTTTCACAGTAACTTCCATTTGAAGCCTACTTGTGACAATAAGCGATTTTCACTTTCATTTGGTTGATTAAAAGTGCTGTGACTAGATTACAGGAATTAAAAGGCACAGCATCCCCTGAACCTATGAACAAGCTCTCTATTCAAAGCTCAGCTTAACAAAACTGAGGTTTCCTCTGCATTTTGTTTACATATTTTATTTTTATTATTTCTGTTGCTGCTTGGCACATTAAAAAAATGTATTCTTGTAATTATTTTCCTGTGATAGGTGGAAATCAATTTTCATCTAACTAATATTGCTGGACTGCAATTAGGCTAAATTTATTAAAGACAAATAAGAAATGAATGTGGATTTTAGGAAAGTGGCTTCTTTATCTATGGATGCTTTTTATGGAAAGAAACTTATTGATCAAAACAAACATTAAAAAAAGAGGGAGAGGAATGGAAAGATGGGGAAATCCTCGTAAATTTTGGTGTCTGTCTATTCTATCCCCTTGTTGAGGTACACTAAAGTGGTGGATCTGTACCAAGAAATATTTGTTTTCTGTTACTGTAGCTGTATAGATGAAGTCAAATTTGGACTGGTTTTCAAATCACACTGCCAGGACCATCTTTTATTTCAGCAATACCAACATCGCACACATATAGATTTGCAGGTTCACAATAGGAGAGTTAATGGCCAGTTTGATCCAAACAAATATTTCTAAATTGTAATTCACTGAAATCAGATGGGAATTTAATTTCTAATTTGTGCTGGGTTATAGGACTGAATGCTGCCTTGTTCTAGAAAGTTGAAACCTTTGTTTTGGAATTGATTCTTCTTGGGAACCCTCCATTCTCCGCAACCCATAAAAAAGCTAATGTTTTCTGGTATTGGTGCTTATTCAGAGTTTTTTGAGATTGTCCTCTGTTTTGTACCAAAAATGTGTTTACACAAGTCTGAGTAATATTTGCTATCAAAATCTCAAATTAATCCATCAGATTTTAATACACGACATTGGTAGGTCATTTATCACCTACAGTTACACTCAATAAGTCACAAACCTATAAACTAGTACTTCTTCCCAGCTCAAAATGATATCAAGATCATATCATTTGAGTAGTCTGTACAGGTCCAGTGTTGATAATAGATTTTTTTAAATCACCAGATATTCGATAAAGTGAGTTTAATCTGCATTAAATTACCTAATCATTTCTTTTCAATCTAGGTTCTTAGTCCATGATAACGCAACACAATTTGGAGACATCCCATTTCTTTAATTCTGAAGGCAATTTTAAAACTTAGTTGTTTGATTTAGCTAGTTGTGTGCCTTGAGAAATCTAGATTATTTTTTGTGATTAGGTGACATCAAGTTTAATCAGAAAATTAAGAATAGTTTCTGTTTCGCTTTTGCTCTAAAAATTATGTACCATAACTGTTAGGTCATGCTTCGGACTCGGACTATCCCTATAGATTCTGCATTTAAAGCATAACACTTATTGTGAAAAAAAACTCTTCTTCACTTCCTGCCACTCTCATTTCTCCGAAGCCAATCGTGCGTCCCTAGATGCAATTCCTTGTGTACCAGAAGTCTTTTTGACTGAAGAGCTATAAAACTGATCTTGATCCTTTTCTCCTCCAATATTTGCATGCACTTCACTGCAGGGATCATTGGATAGCAGTTTGAAGTGGTTACCTTTATATGCTCCCATAATCCCAGGAAGACACTGAGGCCCGTTGTCACAATTCATTGGCTGACCTAGTTTAGATTAGCTAATCTCGCAGACTGCCAAATAATTTAAGTTTTATCAGAGGGGAACTTTTCACATTTTTTACCAGATGCATTAATTCCATGCTGAGGTAAGGTAGGTGTTTTATGTGGTATTGCCATCTTTAAAACATATATGGCACAATACGAGGCCATTATAACTGTTGGCAGAAAAGTAGTGATTTAGTCTAATCCCACTTTCCAACTCTAGGCCGGTAGTCCTGTACATTATGGCACCTCAAATGTTTTTTAAATACAACAAGGTTTTCAGTATCTACCACCCTTCCATTTATTATGGAAGAGCTTACTGTAATGTTTTTCTTTGGCCTTGTCATCAACATCTGCATCATATTTCGGTCCAGTGAAACAACTGTAAAGAGTGGATCAAGTAAAAGCCAAATGTTGGCTTCAATAACTTTTTATTGCTTCAGCTGAAAGGGATCAAAGGATATGGGGGGAAAGTGGGAATAGGTCACTTAGATGATCAGCAATGATCATAGAATCCCTACAGTGCAGGAGGAGGCCATTTGGACCATCGTGTCTGCACTGACCCTCTGAAAGAGCACTCTACCCAGGCCCAATCCCCCACCCTATCCCTGTAACCCAACTAGGGGCAATTTAGCATAGCCAAACCACCTAACCATTGCATCTTTTGATTGTGGTGGTAGCACAACTGTTGCTTCACAGCTCCAGGGTCCTAGGTTCGATTCCCGGCTTGGGTCACTGTCTGCGTGGAGTCTGCACATTCTCCATGTGTCTGCGTGGGTTTCCTCCGGGTACTCCGGTTTTCTCCCAAAAGTCCCGAAAGATGTGCTGTTCGGTGAATTGGACATTCTGAATTCTCCCTCTGTGTACCCGAACAGGTGCTAGAATGTGGCGACTAGGGGCTTTTCACAGTAACTTGATTACAGTGTAAATGTAAGCCTGCCTGTAACAATAAAGATTCTTGTTTACAACCGGAGCACCCGGAGAAAGCCCACGTGCAAACTCCACACAATCACCCAAGGTCGGTATCGAACCCTGGTCCTTGGCACTGTGAGGCAGCTGCACGAACCATTGAATGGCAGGGCTCAAAAGGCCAAATGTCCTATTTTCTATGTTTCTCTGCTAAGTTATTAGTAATTTCACCTCCACAACTACATGATAAAACGTTCATGAAAAAAGGGAGTATAATGCAACTTCTGCTGTGAGAGTTCAAAGCTAATAACAAAAACAAGTACTTGCTGTCAGAGAATGACATTTTTTGATTCTTTAGTTCATCATGACCCAACCACTAGCTTATGAAAATTTGCAGAAGCTTTATATGTAACATTTTAAATGAAATTTTGGCTCAGATACACTGAGTGTGCATGGTATAAATCTGCACTGTTGTAAATACAACTGTCCCTATGCTACAAATTTCACCTACCATTGTGAAACCTACATTGGATAACATGTAGAGCTGGCATAGTTTGTTTAAATGAATAAATAAAAATTGAATTTTGCTTAATATTTTCTCTATTGACCTAAAATTGGCATGTTGAGTGTTATTAATGTAGAAATACTCCTACATATATGGCAGGCCACACAAGTTTGAATGAATTTATCAGCCAATATCCATTAGCTAGGAATCAATTGTGTTTTTACTGTCTTATACAATGCTTGCTTTATATTGGACGGAGCCTGTCAAGTGTACTTGGCAAACCTAATTTTATACGATAAAACAATATACTGACTTTGTTTATAGTTCTGTTTATTAATGTCAGCTTTGGAAGAAAATGCTTCAAATATAGGTAATATATTGTGTTCATAGTCACAGTTCAATTGTAATGACCTTTTGTTTGTTCATTTTAATAAATTGACTTTGATTTACTGCTTTCTAGTTTTTGTGCTTTTCTTCTCTGTGGTAATGATGAGCAAAGTTTAAATCCAGCGGCAGTTGTCAGAATTAATCGTTTCACCTAATGGTTTTTGCTGTATTCCACCTCAGAAAAATAGGACGACATGCACCCATTTCTAATAATACTAATCGCTTATTGTCTCAAGTAGGCTTCAATGAAGTTACTGTGAAAAGCCCCTAGTCATCACATTCCGGCTCCTGTTTGGGGAGGCCGATATGGGAATTGAACCCGCGCTGCTGGTCTTGTTCTGCATTACAAGCCAGCTGTTTATTCCACTGCTAAACCAGCCACTATGCGCAAATATGACATTTCTGTTCATTCTAGATGTTCACATTCATTTGACTATGGATGCAAATCCTGCAGAGTCCAGTAAGATTAGTATAAGCATGTTTTACTTTATTTTATTTATTTTTTGCAGTATTCTAAGCGATGTACTGCAAGTTGCCCAGGCTGCACTTGATCCAGCTCTTGGTGCAAAGTAGATGTTCCACCTCTTAGCATTCCCAAATTCCACCTGAAATACAGCACACTCAGGCCAGTGATCAAATTATCTTGTCAAGGTCGTCAGAAGCAGCAAAAAGTCTCTATTGATAATCTTTATTGTCACAGTTGGCTTACATCAACACTGCAATGGAATTACCGTGAAAAGCCCCTAGTCGCCATATTCCAGCGTCTGTTCAGGTACACGGAGAGAGAATTCAGAATGTTCAAATTACCTAACAGCATATCAGTCGGGACTTGTAGGAGGAAACCAGAGCACCCAGAGGAAACCCACGCAGACACAGGGAGACCTTGCAGACTCCGCACAGCCAGTGACTCAAGCCGGGAATCGAACCTGGGACCCTGGTGCAGTGAAGCAACAGTGCTAATCATTGTGTTACTGTGCTGCCCATGAAGGTCACATTGAGACATATTCCAACTTATGTAAATCATACTTCCATGAATGTATTCCTGGAACTATTGGCTTGCTACTTGTCTACTTATGCTCCTGACATGGGTTGGAATTGTTTAACCCTCGAACTTTGGCTCTGGCTATGCTGTTCAATCACAGAGCTTTTATTGAGCAACACATACCAGGAAGAACCTAAATTCAATCCCTGTCATCCAATGGATTTATCTGATCTTTAAGTGAATGTAGCACTACAATTTTGCCTCCGTGTTTATGAATGAATTTTCCTTGATCACTTCATTATATACAGAAATGTGCAAAAGATCAAGTATGGCTGTTGGAGGGAAGAAATGCTTAAGAGTCTTTCCTCGACCGCGTGGAGTTGTAAAAGTTGCATTTATTTGAAATTGCTGTGTGCACACAGGAGAGACAAATTCTGCTGCTACCCTTAGCTCGCAAAAGTCAGTTCTGATATTCTGGGATAAATGCATATGTATTTAAAGTTCTTTCAGATTTACAAATAGGTGTTGACGTCATTGATTCATTCGGAACAATACAAGGTGATCAGTATGCATATTTTCTGGGCCCCTCAATGGGAAAACGATCAACTAATACAACGCCTCTTTACAATCTCCCGGATTCTGTTCAACATATTTCCCTTAACCTGAATTCCTTGATGGGGTGTTAATGTGTTTTTATTCCCTGCTCTGGGCTGGACAAGGACAAACCTTGCCTACTGGTTTTTCCCTTGACCTATGCTATAAACTTGAGACATTTTTATTATTACTTATATCAATAGCAATGGCCATGATATCAAAATATACTTACCGATGAGGTGACCATTTGGACCACCGCTGCACCTCTTGCCTCTCCCTAATTACTGCATTTAATGTGTTTTATAGTTGATACTACTGTTTTTGACTTTGCCACTCTGTTCATTTTAAGTGTTGACCAATCTGTGTCACATACCTCCTGATATCAAAACCTTTGCTATGTTTATTTCACAGTAGTATTAACTACTTTTCATATAATTTACCTCTCTAAGATCACCTTTCAAGTAATTCCCCCCACACTGTTTCCAAGCTGAAAGACCCACTCTGGTCATTCCTGATAACTCCCTCCTAGAATCATAGAATCCCTACAGTGCAGTGAAAGAGCACTCCACCTAAATCAACTTACCTGCCCTATCACAATAACCCTTTAACCTAACCTAGACATCCCTGGGCGCTAAGGGGCAAATTAGCCAATCCACTTAACCAGCACATCTTTGGACTGTGGGAGGTAACTGGAGCTCACAGAGGAAACACACAGACACAGAATGTGCAAACTTATAGGCAGTCACCTAAGGCCGGAACTGAACTGGTACTGTGAGGCTGCAGTTCCACCGTGCCTCACCATAGAAACATAGAAGCGTTGCAGTGCACAAAGAGGACATTCAGCCCATCATGTCTGAACCAGACAAAAAATAAACTAGTCGCTTATTTTTTTAAATATAAATTTTGAGTACCCAATTCATTTTTTCCAATTAAGAGGCAATTTAGCATAGCCAATCCACCTAGCCTGCACACCCTTTTGGGTTGTGGGGGCGAAACCCACGCAAACACGGGGAGAATGTGCAAACTCCACATGGACAGTGACCCCAGAGCCGGGGTCGAACCTGGGACCTCGGTGCTGTGAGGCAACAGGGCTAACCCACTGTGCCACCGTGCTGGCTTCTAGTCGCTTATTTTAATCCCAATTTCCAGCATCTGGTCTGCAGACTTGCAGGTTACAGCACTTCAGATGCAGATTTCGGTCTCATTTTAAATGAGTTGAGCATTTCAGCCTCGATCACAAACTTAGGCAGTGAATTCCAGACATCCACCACCCTCTTGGTGGAAAAAGCTTTTCCTCCTGTCTCCTCTAATACTTCTACCAATCACCTTAAATCTATACCCCCTGTAAATGACCCCTCAGCTAGGTGAAACATCTATTTCCCATCTACCATATCTAGGCCCACATAATTTTGTACACTTCAATTAGGTCACCCTGTTCAACCCGCTCCTATGTTTTAAGGAAAACAACCCTAGCCTGTCCTCATAACTGCAATTTCTAAGCTCTGACAACATTCTTGTAAATCTTCTCTACACTCTCGCCAGAGCAATTATGTCCTTCCTGTAATGTAGTGACCAGATCAGGACACGAAAGTCAAGAGGTGGCCTAACCAGCATTTTACACAGTTTCAATACATCCCTGCTTTTGAATTCAATCCCTGTCCACTAAAGGAAAGCATTCTATATCACCTTTTCCACCTTCAAAGACCTGTGGACATGCACTCCAAGCCACTTCCTCAACCCCTCTCAATATCTTCCCAATTATTGCGTAGTCCCTTGCTTTGTTTGCCCTCCTCAACTGCATTACCTCACACTTTTACAGACTGATTTCCATTTGCCAGTTCCTCACCCACTCAACCAAAATATTGATATCACCATTGAACTGAAAGCTATCCTCTTGACTATCAACTACGTGGCCAATTTCTGTGTCAAATGCAAATTTCCCCAACTATGCCCCCCACATTTAAATCTAAATCATTAATATGTACATCAAACAACAAGGGCCCCATCACTGAGTCCTGTGGAATGCCACTAGAAACTTTTATGTTGCTCTTTTTAGCCTTAGTTTTATTAGCTCTGATTATATCACCTTTGCTCACGAGTCGCCAGGTATCTTTCTGATACCGCCACGTGGTTCAAGCTCAAGTTGTGATTAATAAGTCAGCACACCACTTAGTAAGATTGAAATCAACGGTCATTTATTATATACAACAAGTAATGCTTACACAATAATCCTACTATCTATATAGAAACCTACCACTACTGGCCAATACTTAACTTTAGGAAGGGCCCACCAGGTCAGGGAAACAAATGGCTTATCGAATCGGATCTGGCCCGCGGGATTCAAAAAGGCTGATACAGGTCGATGGCGAGGAGTCTTTATCGGGTAGCGATCGCTGGAGTCAAACTTACAGTTTCTGGTTGGTGTTCTTGCGAAGGTCTCGAGCAGGAGAAGAAGGGAGAGAGAGAGAGATCTGAAATTGGCCCCTCACCTTATAGGGCCCAGGGGCTTCCTGCCTCTCGGGGCAGCCCTTGACCCTGAGTCCCAAGTGATTGGACTTGTTCCCAATCACTGGGTTCGATATGTCCAATAACGGGCTGATTCCTAGCTTGGGGGGTGGTCGTTCACCTGTCTTTGTTTCAGCCACTGCAGGCGCCGACATGTCTGGCCCGGCATTCAATTGCTAATATGTTGCAATTGTTCCCGGGGATAGCCGATTAAACTGCAGATGCCTGGGTTGATGTGCTGCTAATGGTCTTGAGTATCGATCTGGGCTGATTTCCCCAGAGCCGAATATGCTATTCTGTCTGCAGCTGTCCGTTTGTGTCCTGTTGGCTGCTTTTCCCATCAGCCTTTTCGGTTAGCCATTTTAAATCGGGTTTTGGCCAAATTAATAGGGAATCAGCCATTTTAGGTGGCTACAGGCCCCAACACTGAGTCCTGTGGAATGCCACTAGAAACTTTTCTATTTGTAAAAACATACGTCAGCCATTCTCCTTTGTTTTCTGTCATTGAGCAAATTTTGGATCCAACCTGCCACCTTCCCCTGTATCCCATGAGATCTCACCATTTGACCAGTCTGTCATGTGGGACCTTGCCGAATGCCTTACTAAATTCCATGTAGACCATATCGACTGCATAACCCTCATCAATCCTCTCTGTTAATTCCTCAAATTCTATTTTGTTAGTAAGACATGAACTTTCCCTAACAAAACCATGCTGACTATCCCTAATAAATCTGTGCCTTTCTAAATGACAGTTCATCCTCTCAGAATTGTTTCCAATTATTTGCTCGCCATTGTAGTAGACTGACTGGCCTATAGTTTTCTGGCCTATTCTTCACGCCATTTTTAAATAATAGTAGCTTTCGCAGACCTCTAATCTTCTGGGACTGCACCCATATCTAGTGAGGATTGGAACAGTATCCGAGCACCTGCTATTTTCTCCCTGGCTTCCTTCAAAAGCCTGGGATATGATGCATCTGGCCCTGGTTATTTATCCACCTTCAAGGATACCGGTTCCTCAATACTTCCTCTCTCACTATGCTTATTGTATCTAACATTTCATATTCATTTTACTAGAATGTCTCCGTGAAGCCAAAGTACTCATTGAGGACCCTGCCCATCTGAATCAACCCGCATGTCACCATGTACAGCTCTGATGGGCCCTACCTTTTTGTTATTCTGTTGCTCTTGATGTACTGGTAAACATGTTAGGATTTTAAAAAATTTACCTACCAATGTTTTTTCGTATCCTCTCTTTAATTTCTAATTTCCATTTTTACTTCACCCCAAAACTTTCTATACTCTTTCTGCATTATTAAATCTTCTATAAGTGTCATGAGCTTTCTTTTTCTGCTTTATCTTGGTCTGTGTGCTTTGGGCTAACCGGGGGACTCCAAATTTGGCAATCCTGCCCTTTCTCTTTGATAGGGCGTGACTACACTGTCTTTGACTGCTTCCCATTGATCTGTCACAGGTTTTCCTTCTAAAAGCTGTATCCAGTTCATTCTCGCCAGCTCACCTCATAAGTTTCGTAAAATTTTTACTCCTGTTCTATCTTTGCCCTTTTCCATAATTATGCTAAATCTAACTATATTATTGTCACTATTTCCAAAATGGGCCCATTGCTACTTTATCCACATGCCAAGCTTCATTTCCTAAGACTAAATCTAGAATTGCATCCCCTCTCCTTGGACGTGTTACATGCTGGCTAAAAAAGTTCTCTTCAATGCAATTCAAGAAGGGAGGTGGTGTAGCTCTGTTATTTAAGGATGACATCCGGGCAACAGTAAGGGATGACATCGGTGCTATGGAGGATAAGGTTGAATCCATTTGGGTGGAAATCAGGAATAGTAAGGCGAAAAAGTCACTGATAGGAGTAGTCTATAGGCCACCAAATAGTAACATTATGGTGGGGCAGGCAATAAACGAAGAAATAACTGATGCATGTAGAAATGGTACAGCAGTTATCATGGGGGATTTTAATCTACATGTCGATTGGTTTAACCAGGTCGGTCAAGGCAGCCTTGAGGAGGAGTTTATAGAATGTATCCGCGATAGTTTCCTAGAACAGTATGTAATGGAACCTACGAGGGAACAAGCGGTCCTAGATCTGGTCCTGTGTAATGAGACAGGACTGATTCAGGATCTCATAGTTAGGGATCCTCTCGGAAGAAGCGATCACAATATGGTGGAATTTAAAATACAGATGGAGGGTAAGAAGGTAAAATCAAGCACTAGTGTTTTGTGCTTAAACAAAGGAGATTACAATGGGATGAGAGAAGAACTAGCTAAGGTAGACTGGGAGCAAAGACTTTATGGTGAAACAGTTGAGGACCAGTGGAGAACCTTCCAAGTGATTTTTCACAGTGCTCAGCAAAGGTTTATACCAACAAAAAGGAAGGACGGTAAAAAGAGAAAAGATCAACCGTGGATATCTAAGGAAATAAGGGAGAGTATCAAATTGAAGGAAAAAGCATACAAAGTAGCAAAGATCAGTGGGAAACTAGAGGACTGGGAAATCTTTAGGGGGCAACAGAAAGCTACTAAAAAAGCTATAAAGAAGAGTAAGATAGATTGTGAGAGTAAACTTGCTCAGAATATAAAAACAGATAGTAAACGTTTCTACAAATATATAAAACAAAAAAGAGTGGCTAAGGTAAATATTGGTCCTTTAGAGGATGAGAAGGGAGATTTAATAATTGGAGATGAGGAAATGGCTGAGGAACTGAACAGGTTTTTTGGGTCGGTCCTCACAGTGGAAGACACAAATAACATGCCAGTGACTGCTGGAAATGAGGCTATGACAGGTGAGGACCTGGAGAGGATTGTTATCACCAAGGAGGTAGTGATGGGCAAGCTAATGGGGCTAAAGGTAAACAAGTCTCCTGGACCTGATGGAATGCATCCCAGAGTGCTAAAAGAGATGGCTAGGGAAATTGCAAATGCACTCGTGATAATTTACCAAACCTCACTCGACTCTGAGGTGGTCTCGGCGGATTGGAAATTAGCAAACGTGACACCACTGTTTAAAAAAGGAGGTAGGCAGAAAGCGGGTAATTATAGGCCAGTGAGCTTAACTTCGGTAGTAGGGAAGATGCTGGAATCTATCATCAAGGAAGAAATAGCGAGGCATCTGGATGGAAATTGTCCCATTGGGCAGACGCAGCATGGGTTCATAAAGGGCAGGTCGTGCCTAACTAATTTAGTGGAATTTTTTGAGGACATTAACAGTGCGGTAGATAACGGGGAGCCAATGGATGTGGTATATCTGGATTTCCAGAAAGCCTTTGACAAGGTGCCACACAAAAGGTTGCTGCATAAGATAAAGATGCATGGCATTAAGGGGAAAGTAGTAGCATGGATAGAGGATTGGTTAATTAATAGAAAGCAAAGAGTGGGGATTAATGGGTGTTTCTCTGGTTGGCAATCAGTAGCTAGTGGTGTCCCTCAGGGATCAGTGTTGGGCCCACAACTGTTCACAATTTACATAGATGATTTGGAGTTGGGGACCAAGGGCAATGTGTCCAAGTTTGCAGACGACACTAAGATAAATGGTAAAGCAAAAAGTGCAGAGGATACTGGAAGTCTGCAGAGGGATTTGGATAGGCTAAGTGAATGGGCTAGGGTCTGGCAGATGGAATACAATGTTGACAAATGTGAGGTTATCCATTTTGGTACGAATAACAGCAAAAGGGATTATTATTTAAATGATAAAATATTAAAACATGCTGCTGTGCAGAGAGACCTGGGTGTGCTAGTGCATGAGTCGCAAAAAGTTGGTTTACAGGTGCAACAGGTGATTAAGAAGGCAAATGGAATTTTGTCCTTCATTGCTAGAGGGATGGAGTTTAAGACTAGGGCGGTTATCCTGCAATTGTATAAGGTGTTAGTGAGGCCACACCTGGAGTATTGTGTTCAGTTTTGGTCTCCTTACTTGAGAAAGGACGTACTGGCACTGGAGGGTGTGCAGAGGAGATTCACTAGGTTAATCCCAGAGCTGAAGGGGTTGGATTACGAGGAGAGGTTGAGTAGACTGGGACTGTACTCGTTGGAATTTAGAAGGATGAGGGGGGATCTTATAGAAACATATAAGATTATGAAAGGAATAGATAGGATAGATGCGGGCAGGTTGTTTCCACTGGCGGGTGAAAGCAGAACTAGGGGGCATAGCCTCAAAATAAGGGGAAGTAGATTTAGGACTGAGTTTAGGAGGAACCTCTTCACCCAAAGGGTTGTGAATCTATGGAATTCCTTGCCCAGTGAAGCAGTAGAGGCTCCTTCATTAAATGTTTTTAAGATAAAGATAGATAGTTTTTTGAAGAATAAAGGGATTAAGGGTTATGGTGTTCGGGCCGGAAAGTGGAGCTGAGTCCACAAAAGATCAGCCATGATCTCATTGAATGGTGGAGCAGGCTCGAGGGGCCAGACTACTCCTGCTCCTAGTTCTTATGTTCTTATATAAATACCGTGGCTACAAGAGCAGGACAGAGGCTAGGAATCCTGCGGCAAGTCATTCACCTACTGACTTCCCAAAGCCTGTCCACCACCTACAAGGCCCAAGTCGGGAGTATGATGGAGTACTCCCCACTTGCCTGGATAAATGCAGCTCCAACAAAACTCAAGAAGCTCGACACCATCCAGGACGAAGAAGCTTGCTTGATTGGGACCCCTCCCAGAATTATTCACTCCCTCCACTACCGACACGCAGTAGCAGCACTGTGTACCATCGACAAGGTACACTACAAGAACTCACCTAAGCCCCTTAGGTAGCACCTTCCAAACACATGACCATTATCATCTAGAAGGACCAGGACAGCAGATACATGGGAACACCACCACCTGGAAATTCCTCTCCAAGTCATTCACCATCCTGACTTGGAAATATATCGCCGATCCTTCACTGTTGCTGGGTCAAAATTCTGGAATTCCCTCTGTAGTAGCACTTTGGGTGTACCTACACCACATGGACTACAGTGATTCAAGAAAATAGCTCAACACCACCTTGTCAAGGGCAATCGGGGATGGACAACCAATGCTGGCCTAATGAGCATAGCCCACATCCCGAAAAATGAATTTTTAAAAAACTGTCTACTTAAACCCTTTCCTACCCACATCACCAAAAATAAGTGCGAGGACCTCATGGATTCCTTTGTCACTAATATTGAGACCATCTGATCACCTGCCTCTGTCTTGTCCCTCCCTTCCAATAGCACTTGTGCCAAACAACCCGTAAAGTTTTCCGCTGCCTAGCCCCAAAATTGCTTCTTTCTTTAGTTTCTAATGTTCCCCTAATGCGCTCTTCATTTTCATGGGACCCACCTGTTACTCCCTCCCCACTCAACTGCTCCCATGTGATTCCATTCATATCTATCTAATCATAGCCAGAGTTAAATTCCTTCTTCTTCGGCGATCACTCACTAACGTGTTTGCTTGTCCACCTAGCACTCCGTGTTAGTGGTCATGAGTTCTGTTGGTCCTTGCGTGGCTGATGAGCCCATTCATAGAGCCACAACTTTGACCACACGCTTGTTAGGTATGTCCGGGAGGTAAGATCGACGTTGGACTCTAGATCATTGGTATTACATTCTCAACCTCCTTTTCCAGGCCACCTCTAGCCGTAGGGTCCTTGAGGTCCCTTCAATCAGGAGGCCCCTGGAAATAGGTCTCTTCTGAGCAAGAGTCTCTCAGGCGCTGACGCTGATAGAACATACAGTGCAGAAGGAGGCCATTCGGCCCATCAAGTTTCCACCGACCCGACTTAAGCCCTCACTTCCACCCTATCCCCGTAACCCAATAACCCCTCCTAACCTTTTTGGTCACTAAGGGCAATTTATCATGGTCAATCCACCTAACCTTCACGTCTTTGGATTGTGGGAGGAAACCGGAGCACCCGGTGGAAACCCACGCAGACAAGGGGAGAATGTGCAGACTCCACACAGACAGTGATCCAGCGGGGAATCGAACCTGGGATCCTGGCGCTGTGAAGCCACAGTGCTATCCACTTGTGCTGCCGTGCTTGTGCTACCGTGCTACAATGATGTTGTATTTCTTGGAGGTAAGCCTTCAGGGTGTCTTCGAAGCACTTTCATTGTCTTCCTCCCTAAACCTTCCTTGAACTGGGTAACAAAGATTTGCTTCGGGACTCTGACATCCTAAGTACATGGTCAAACCAGTGGAGTTGGTTTCGGATGCTCATGGCCTCAATGCTGGTGCTCTTGGCTCCTTCAAGGACACTGATTTGAGTATTCCTTTCTTCCCAGCTGATGTGGAGAATCCATCTCAGGCAGCGTAGATGGTACCTCTCCAGGGCCTTGAGGGGGCGTCTGTATGAAGTCTGAGCCGTATAGAAGAGTTTGGAGGATGACCGCCTTGTACACGAGGATCTTGATGTCAGCACGGATCTTACGGTTGTCAAAGACTCTCATCCTTTGGTGTCCGAAGGAGGATCATTTTTAAAATATTTTTTATTCTATTCCTTTATCACATTTTCTCCCAAATTTACAATAAACAATAATCAGTAACGAATGTAATGTCAATCCCCATATCAATAACAAGATCCCATCCTTCCACCAAAGCCCAGGCATTAGCCCGCATGTTAACATGAACAAATGACAAAAAGGAATCGGGAATCACCCATAGTCACCATTAACACATACAGTCCCTCTCCCTCCCAAGCCCCCCCCCCTCCTCGTAATGTTCGATGTAATCCAATTCTCACAAGTGAATAATGCGCATGAATTGTAATCCATCCTTCCCCTCAGTTCAAATTTGACCTTTTCATGCGTCAAGAATTCCAGCAGGTCACCCCACCACTCCAGGGCCCAGGGTGGGGAGGTTGATCTCCACCCTAACAGGATCTGCCTTTAGGCGATCAACTAAGCGAAGGCTACAACATCTGCCTCCGCGCCCATTTCCAACCCCGGCTGATCCGACACCCCGAATATAGCCTCCCGAGGGCCCGGGTCCAGTTTCACCACTTTAGAGATTACCCTAAACACCTCCTTCCAGTAGTCCTCCATAGAATAGTATCATAGAATTTACAGTGCAGAAGGAGGCCACTCGGCCCATCGAGTCTGCACCGGCCCCTGGAAAGAGCACCCCACCCAAGGTCCACGCTTCCACCCTATCCCCATAACCCAGTAACCTCACCCAACACTAAGGGCAATTTTGGACACTAAGGGCAATTTATCATGGCCAATCCACCTAACCTGCACATCTTTGGACTGTGGGAGGAAACCGGAGCACCCGGAGGAAACCCACGCACACACGGGGAGGATGTGCAGACTCCGCACAGACAGTGACCCAAGCCGGAATCGAACCTGGGACCCTGGAGCTGTGAAGCATTTGTGCTAACCACTATGCTACCGTGCTGCCCAGGTTAGATAGTTTAAGAGAAGCTGTTGCAGTTGATAATAGTTTATTGTCACGAGTAGGCTCCAATGAAGTTACTGTGAAAAGCCCCTAATAGCCACATTGCGGCACCTGTTCGGAGAGGCCGGTACGGGAATTGAACCCGTGCTGCTGGCATTGTCTTGCATTACAAGCCAGCTGTTTAGCCCACTGTGTTAAACCAGCCCCAGCCCCAGCTGTCCAGCTTTGGACAGGATCAAAACATATGAACGTGGTTTGCAGAGCTCGCCCCACAACGTTCACACACATCTTCTACCCCCTCAAAGAGCCGGCTCATTCTCGCCCTTGTAAGGTGCACTCTATACACCACCTTCAGCTGTATCAGCCCCAACCTCGAACACGAGGGGGAGGCGTTCACCCACCGGAGCACCTCACACCAGAACCCCTCCTCCATACCCTCTCCCAACTGTTTCTCCCACTTTGCCTTGATCCCTTCTAGCTCCTGCAAAATAGCCCTGTAAACCGCTGATACTACCCCCTTCTCCAGTCCCCCTGTCGTCAGCACCTCCTCCAGCAATGTGGAAGCCGGCTCTACTGGGAAGCTCTGTATCTCCTTTCTGGCAAAGTCTCAAACCTACATGTATCTAAATATTTCCCCCTGCCCATACTTTGCTCCCAGCTCCGTCAATCCGGCACAACATGCCCCAAGAAGCAAATCTTTTGGTATCCTAATTCCTTTCTCCTCCCATCTCTGAAAATTTCCATCCCACTTCGCTGGCTCAAATCTATGGTTCCCCGAATCGGCATTTCCCTTGACCCTACCCCCAACCCGAAGTGCTGTCGAAACTGCCTCCAAATTCTCAACATGGCTATTACTACCGAACTCCCTGTGTATCTCCCCGGAGCCGTCAGGAACGGCGCTGTCGCTAGCGTCTTCAATCCCGACCCCCTACCTAAACTCTCCTCCATTCTGACCCATTGGGAATCAACCCCTCTGACCCAGCTGTGTACCTTCTCCACATTCGCCGCCCAATAATAATACATCAGGTTCGGAAGACCCAAACCCCCTGCCTGCCTTCCTCTCCGTAGTAGCACCTTTTAAATTCTGGCCACCTTCCCTCCCCATATGAACGAGTCCCCCCCCCCCCCCCCCCCCACCACCAATCTCGAGCAACCTGCACCCCTAAGTATCTAAAGTGAGTCCCTGCCTTACGGAATGGCAGCCCCCTCACCCCTGCCCCCGCCCCTGGCCGAGACACCACAAAATATTCACTCTTGTCTAGATTTAATTTGAACCCCG
Organism: Scyliorhinus torazame; assembly: GCF_047496885.1. Lineage (NCBI taxonomy): Eukaryota > Metazoa > Chordata > Chondrichthyes > Carcharhiniformes > Scyliorhinidae > Scyliorhinus > Scyliorhinus torazame. The sequence goes on along the minus strand of NC_092722.1, from coordinate 49,749,756 downwards.
AGAAAGACCCAAACACCCGAAGCAGATTCAGTATTCCCCCTATTTTTAAAAAATATATGTTTATTCAAAATTTTCAACAATTAAGGGTTGCCACCACCTGGAGAACCCCTGCAGAGACCCTCGCAAGGCAAACTTTATCCTCTCCAACTTAATGAACCCTGCCATGTCATTGATCCAAGCTTCCACGCTCGGGGGCTTTGCATCTCTCCACATTAGCAGGATCCTCCGCCGGGCTACCAGGGACGCAAAGGCCAGAACTCCGGCCTCATTCGACTCCTGCACTCCCAACTCGTCCGATACCCCAAATAGTGCAATCCCCAGCTCGGCTTGACCCGGGGTGTTCACAACTTTGGACATAGCCCTTGCAAAGCCCCACCAGAACCCCTCCAGCACCGGGCACGTCCCGAACAAATGGGCGTGATTCGCTGGGCTCCCCAAACATCTCACACACCTGTCCTCCACCCCAAAAAACCTACTCATCCTCGCCCCTGTCATATGCACTCTATGTACTACTTTGAACTGTATTAGACTGAGCCTGGCATGAGGAGGCGGAATTGACCTTGCCCAGGGCATCAGCCCACAGACCCTCATCCAGCTTCTCCCTGAGCTCCTCCTCCCACTTGCCCTTCAACTCCTCCACCGAGGCCTCCTCCGCTTCCTGCAGCTCCTGACAAATCTCCGACACCTTGCCTTCTCCAACCCATATGATGCACGATCGATGACCACTAAAGTGAGGTTGTAGTCCAACCGAAGGCTTTAATAAGCTAGATGTTTCCCCCAGCAGCTCAGGTACAGAAAGAAGGCTGCTGGGGCGGCACGGGCTCTTATACCCCGCCTTACAGGGCAGAGAGCTACCATACAGCTTGACCAATAGGAAACATACAATATCTACCAATGGTGTTCCAGCATTACCAGGTACCGTAATACCTCTACACAGACTACCACACCATACACCCAAAATCACCCTGTCCTGAATCCTTCATGCTGGAAGTAGCGGAAATTCCCTCACCTGCCGTCTCACAAAAGCCCTCACTTGCATATCTCTAACAGCGTTTCCGGGAGGCAACCCAAATTTCTCCTCCAGCGCCCCCAGGCTAGCAAGAGTCCCATCTATAAACAGGTCCCCCATCCTTTTAATTCCTGTCCGATGCCAACTTAGGAACCCCCCCATCCATCCTGCCCGGCACAAACCTATGATTGTCCCGTATTGGGGACCAAATTGAGGCCCCACCTCACCCCTAATTCGCCTCCACTGCCCCCAGATCTTCAATGTCGCCCGCCACCACTGGGCTCGTGGTGTACCGTGTCGGCGGTAGCAGCAACGGTGCCGTCACCAGCGCCCCCCAGACCGTTCCGTTCTCCCTCTCTACCTGTCCGTTACCCCGGGATTGTAACTGGTCGTCCTGCTCGAGGCGATGCCCTTGCTGAGCAGGAATTGACGCAGTTCGTTGCTCATAAAGGAGGACCCCCTATCACTATGTATGTAAGTGGGGAACCCGAACAGCATAAAAATGCTACGGAGGGCCTTGGTGACGGTGGTTGCGGTCATGTCGGGGCAGGGGATGGCGAATGGGAACGGGGAGTACTCGTCAATCACGTTCAGGAAGTACGTGTTGCAGTCAGTGGAGGGAAGGGGGCCTTTGAAGTCCATACTGAGGCATTCAAAAGGACGGGAAGCCTTTATCAGGTGCGCTTTCTCTGGCCTGTAGAAGTGTGGTTTACACTCCGCACAGATGTGGCAATTCCTGGTGGCTGTCCTGACCTCCTCGATGGAGTAGGGCAGGTTGCGAGTCTTGATAAAGTGGAAGAAGCGAGTGACCCCCCCGGGTGGAGGGCTCGGAGGCGGTCCACTTGTGCGTTGGCACATGTGCTGCGGGACAGGGCATCAGGAAGCTCGTTTAGCTTCCCGGGACGATACAAGATCTCCTAGTTATAGGTGGAGAGTTCGATCCTCCACTGCAAGATCTTATCGTTTTTTATCTTGCTCTGCTGTGCATTATCGAACATGAAGGCAACCGACTGTTGGTCAGTGAGGAGAGTGAATCTCCTGCCGGCCAGGTAATGCCTCCAATATCGCACAGCTTCTACTACTTTTCGACTGAGGAGTGGCAGATTTCAGAAGCACGGAGGGTACGTGAGAAGAAGGCCACGGGTCTGCCCGCTTGGTTGAGGGTGGCCGCCAGAGCTACGGCAGACGTGTCACTCTTGACCTGAAAGGGGAGGGACCCGTCGATGGCGTGCATCGTGGCCTTTGCAATGTCTGCTTTGATGCGGCTGAAGGCCTGCCGGGCCTCTATCGACAGGGGGAAAACTGTGGATTGGATCAGGGGACGGGCCTTGTTCGCATAGTTGGGGACCCACTGGGCATAATAAGAGAAAAACCCTAGGCAGCGCTTCAGGGCCTTGGAGCAGTGAGGGAGGGGGAACTCCATAAGGGAGCGCATGCGTTCAGGGTCGGGGCCGATAACTCCATTACGCATTACGTAGCCGAGGATGGCTAGGCGGTTGGTGCTAAACACGCATTTATCCTTGTTATACGTAAGGTTAAGGATCTTTGCGGTCTGGAGGAATTTTCGGAGGTTGGTGTCGTGGTCCTGCTGGTCGTGGCCGCAGATGGTGACATTATCGAGATACGGGAATGTTGCCCGTAAACCGTACCGGTCAACCATTCGGTCCCTCTCGCGCTGGAAGACCGAGACCCCGTTAGTGACACCGAAGGGAACCCTTAAGAAGTGGTAGAGCCGCCCATCTGCCTCGAAGGCAGTGTACTTGCGGTCACTAATGCGGATGGGGAGCTGGTGGTAGGCGGACTTAAGATCCACAATGGAAAAGTCCTTGTATTGCGCGATCCTGTTTACCAGGTCGGATATGCGGGGGAGAGGGTGCGCTTCCAGCTGCGTAAACCTGTTGATGGTCTGACTGTAGTCGATGACCATCCTATGCTTCTCCCTAGTCTTTACCACCACTACTTGAGCTCTCCAGGGATTATTGCTAGCTTCAATGACTCCTTCCCTCAGTAGCCTTTGGACCTCAGACCTAATAAAGATCCGATCCTGGGCACTGTACTGTCTGCTCCTGGTGGCGACGGGTTTGCAATCCGGGGTGAGGTTTGCAAACAGGGAAGGCGGATCGACCTTGAGGGTCGCGAGGCTGCAGACAGTGAGAGGGGGTATAGGGCCGCCAAATTTGAAAGTTAGACTTTGGAGATTACACTGGAAGTCTAACCCTAGGTGTGTGGCCGCACAGATGTGGGGAAGGACATAGAGCCGGTAGTTTTTAAACTCCCTTCCCTGGACCGTGAGGTTTGCTACACAAAACCCCTTTATCTCTACTGAGTGGGAACCAGAGGCCAGGGAGATTTTTTGATTAACGGGGTGGACGGGGAGAGAACAGCGTCTTACCGTGTCGGGGTGTATGAAGCTCTCCGTGCTCCCAGAGTCGATTAAGCAGGAGTTGCCAGGCCGCCTTGCAGCACAGGCTTGTGGGGGGATGGGAGATGTCTCGGGGTCGGCTGCGGAGGGGTTCCACACTGCCCAGGGGGCTGCCGCGCGGTCAGGAACGTAAGCGCGGGCGTTTCGGGAGGCCACATCCAGGGAGCCTGCAAGGGCCCGTGCCTCCTTGAAGTCTAGGGTGTCTTTTTCCAGCAATCCCTGGCGGATTTGGGAGGACAGCATACCTGCCACGAAAGCGCCCGGATCAAAAGTTCTGTGTGGGCGCTCGCCGAAACTGCAGTTTCTCCCCAACACCAGGAGTGCACGGTAGAATTCTTCCAGCGATTCCCCAGGAATTGTCGCCTCATTGCTAGCAGATGTCGGGCGTAGACCTGGTTTACCAGGCGAATATAATGTCCTTTTAGCAGCTCCATTGCTGCATCAAAGTCGTCCGTGTCCTCGATGAGCGTGTAAATTTCCGGGCTCACCCTCGAGTGCAGGACTTTCAATTTCTGTTCTCCCATGGGTGTGTTTTCGGCCGTTCCGAGGTAGCCATTAAAACACGCCAGCCAGTGCTTGAAGGTTGCCGCTGAGTTCGCCGCATGGGGGCTGAGTTGCAGACACTCCGGCTTGATTCGGAGCTCCATCCTTTTAAATCTAGCTTATTAAATTGATGCACGATCAATGACCACTAAAGCGAGGTTGTAGTCCAACTGAAGGTTTTAATAAGCTAGATGTTTCCCCCAGCAGCTCAGGTACAGAAAGAAGGCTGCTGGGGCGGCACGGGCTCTTATACCCCGCCTAGCAGGGCGGAGCTACCATACAGCTTGACCAATAGGAAACATACAATATCTACCAATGGTGTTCCAGCATTACCAGGTACCGTAATACCTCTACACAGACTACCACACCATACACCCGAAATCACCCTGTCCTGAATCCTTCGTGCTGGAAGTAGCGGAAATTCCCTCACCTGCCGTCTCACAAACGCCCTCACTTGCATATATCTAAAAGCGTTTCCGGGAGGCAACCCAAATTTCTCCTCCAGCGCCCCCAGGCTAGCAAGAGTCCCATCTCTAAACAGGTCCCCCATCCTTTTAATTCCTGCCCGATGCCAACTCAGGAACCCCCCCATCCATCCTGCCAGGCACAAACCTATGATTATCCCATATCGGGGACCAAATTGAGGCCCCACCTCACCTCTATGTCGCCTCCACTGCCCCAGATCTTCAATGTCGCCGCCACCACCGGGCCCGTGGTGTACCGTGTCGGCGGTAGCGGCAACAGTGCCGTCACCAGCGCCCCCAAGCTAGTACCCACACAAGACGCCGCCTCTAGCCTCTTCCACGCCACCCCCTCTCCCTCCATTACCCATTTACGGATCATCGCCACATTAGCTGCCCAATAATAACCACACAGATTCGGCAGCGCCAGCCCGCCCCTGTCCCGACTGCACTCCAGAAACACCCTCTTCGTCCTCGGGGTCTTGCTCGCCCATACAAACCCTATAATACTCCTGCTTACCCGCTTGAAAAAAGCCTTGGGGATTAAGATGGGCAGGCACTGGAACACGAATAAGAACCTCGGGAGGACCATCATCTTGACCGACTGCACCCGACCCGCCAGGGAAAGTAGCAACACATCCCATCTCCTAAAGTCTGGTCCACCAACCATGTCAAATTAAGCTTATGCAGGGCCCCCGAGCTCCTGGCTACCTGGATACCCAGGTATCGAAAACGCCTCTCCGCCCTGTTCAATGGCAGCTCCTCTAGCCCCCTTTGCTGGCCCCCCGCATGCACTACAAAGAGCTCACTCTTCCCCACATTGAGCTTGTAGCCCAAGAAGTCCCCAAACTCCCTAAGGATCCGCATGACCTCCGCCATCCCCTCCACTGGATCTGCAATATATAACAACAGGTCATCAGCATACAGCGACACCCGGTGTTCCTCCCCTCCACAGACCAACCCCCTCCAGTTCCTAGACTCCCTTAATGCCATGGCCAGCGACTCAATTGCCAGCGCGAACAGCAAAGGGGACAGGGGACACTCCTGTCTCGTCCCCCGGTACAATCTGAAATATTCTGATCTCCGCCGGTTCGAAGACACGCTCGCCACCGGGGCCCTGTATAACAACCCGACCCACCCTATGAACCCTTCCCCGAACCCAAACCTGCTGCACTTCCCATAAGGACTCCCACTCCACCCGATCAAAGGCCTTCTCCGGGTCCATAGCCGCCACCACCTCCGCTTCCCCTCCCACCGAGGGCATCATAATCACGTTCAGGAGCCTCCGCACATTCACATTTAACTGCCTGCCCTTCACGAACCCCGCCTGGTCCTCAATCCTCGTAGCGAGGACCTTCGCAAGCAACTTGGCATCTACATTAAGGAGCGAGATCGGCCTATACGAACCGCACTGCAGTGGGTCCTTATCCCGCTTGAGAATCAGTGAGATCAGCGCCCGAGACATTGTTGGGGGCAGAGTCCCTTCCTCCCTCGCCTCATTGAAGGTTCTCAACAGCAACGGGCCCAACAGATCCACATACTTCCTGTAAAATTCAACCAGAAACCCATCCGATCCCGGGGCCTTGCCCGCCTGCATGCTCCCCAATCCCTTAACCAGCTCCTCCAGCCCCATCGGGGCCCCCAGGCCAGCCACCTGCTCTTCCTCGGGAACCTCAATTGATCTAAGAACCGCCGCATCCCCTCTCCGGGGGCTCTGACTTGTACAGGTCCCCATAGAAATCCCTAAATACCTCATTTATTTTAACCGCACTCCGCACCGTATTCCTCCCCCATCCCTGATTCCTCCAATCTCACTCGCTCCCTCCCTCTTACGTAGCTAATGTGCCAGCATCCGACTTGTCTTCTCCCCATACTCATACACTGCCCCCTGCATTTTCCTCCACCGAGTCTCTACCCTACCCGTGGTCAATAAATCAAATTCCGTTTGGAGGTTCCGTCGCTCCCTCAGCAACCCCTCTTCGGGGGCATCTGCATAGCTCCTGTCCACCCTTATTATCTCCCTCACCTACCTCTCCCTCTCCATCCTCTCTCTCTCTTCTCCCTGTGAGCCCTAATTGAAATTAGCTCTCCCCTAACCACCGCCTTCAGAGCCTCCCAAACAACACCCACCTGCACCTCCCATTATCATTGGTCTCTATGTATCTCTGAATGCACCCCCGGACCCGCCCACAAACCTCCTCACCCGCCAACAGTCCCACATCCAGGCGCCACAGCGGGCGCTGGTCCCTCTCCTCCCCCAATCCCAAATCCACCCAATGCGGGGCATGGTCCGGAATCGCTATATTCCGTTCCCTCCACTCTTGGGATCAGTGCCCTACTCATCACAAAGAAGTCTATCCGTGAATAGGCCTTATGTACATGGGAGAAAAAAGAGAACTCTCTGGCCCCTGGCCTGGCAAACCTCCACGGATCCACTCCCCCCATCTGGTCCATAAAACCCCTTAGCACCTTGGTCGCAGCTGGCCTCTTACTCGTCCTTGACCTGGATCGGTCCAATGCTGGGTCCAGTACCGTATTAAAGCCCCCCCCCCATTATCAAGCTCCCCGCTTCCAGATCCGGGATCCGACTCAACATGCGCTTCATAAACCCTGCATCGTCCCAATTCGGGGCATACACATTCACCAGTACCACAAGGGTCACCTGCAACCTACCACTCACCATCACGTACCGATCACCATTATCCGCCACAATATTCAGCGCCTCGAACGACACCCGCTTCCCCACCAGTATTGCAACCCCTCTGTTCTTCGCATCCAGCCCTGAATGAAAGACCTGCCCTATCCATCCCTTTCTCAGCCTGATCTGATCTGCCACCTTCAAGTGCGTCTCCTGAAGCATAACAATGTCTGCCTTCAGTCCCTTTAAGTGCGTGAACACCCGGGCCCTCTTGACCGACCCATTTAGGCCCCTCACGTTCCATGTTATCAGCCGGATCAGGGGGCTACTCGCCCCCCCCCCCCCCCGCTGACTGGCTATCCCCTTTCTTAGGCCAGCCACGTGCCCATGCCTCCCGCACACTCCAGTCCCCCAGGCGGCAAACCCCCGCCCCGACTCTCCCTTTTACCTCCAGCTCCCCTTCGGTCAGTACAGCAGCAACCCAGTTCCACCCCCCCCCCCCCCTCCACCCCCCCAACCCGGCCCCCCCTCACCCCCGCCCCCAGCTAGACCACTGTCTAGCCCCCTTGCTCCCCCCGTTGCACTCCCGTAAGTCAGCTGACGCCTGCTGACCCCGGCTGCTCCCGCTTTTGCCAACGGCCCCCCATGTGGAATCCCCATCCTACCCCCCCCCCCCCCCTTAAAGCCGATGTGAGCACCCCTCCAGCACTGCCCCTCCCCTCAGGCCCCGCCCCCTTCCGCAACACGGGAAAAAGCCCGTGTTTTCCACCTGGGCCGGCCCCGCCCCCTATGGCGCAGCTCCTTTCTCCTACAACCTCACCCCACCCCAGTTCCCCACGACCCAGGGCCTCCTGCCCCCCGCTCCCCCCTTTGCACACGGGGACCAGCCCCTGCAAAACAATACCGATACCCACATATCACATCCACTCACCCCTTCCCACTCCCCAGCTTTCCCACACAACGAAAAAACAAACCCAACCCCACATCAAATCCTTAGTTCGAGTCCAAATTCTCGTTTTGTATAAAGGTCTACTCCTCATCCGACGTATCAAAATAATGGTGGCGATCTTGAAAAGTGACCCACAGTCGCGCTGGCTGCAACAGCCCGAACTTCACCCCCTTTCGGTGGAGCACCGCCTTGGCCCGGTTGAATCCAGCCCTCTTAGCCAGCTCTGCACTCCAGTCTTGATAAATACAGATCTCCGTATTCTCCCATCTGCTGCTCCGTTCCTTCTTCGCCCATCTCAGGACGCACTCCCTGTCCATGAAGCGGTGAAACCTCACCACTACAGCCCTTGGTGGCTCATTGGCTTTAGGCCTCCTTGCCAGGACTCTGTGAGCCTCAACCAGCTCCATGGGCCGCGGGAAGGCTCCCCTGCCCATTAACGTGCTTAGCATTGTGGCCCCCATGTCGGACCCCTCCACTCCTTTAGGGAGACCCAGAATCCAGAAATTCTTCCTCCTCGACCTATTCTCCAGGTCCTCAAACTTTTCCTGCCACTTCTTGTGCAGCACCTCGTGCACCTCCACTTTCACCGCCTGGCCCAGAATCTCGTCCTCGTTTTCAGAGGCTTTCTGCTGCACCTCTCGGATCGCCGCCCCTTGGGCCTTCTGGACCTCCACCAGCTTTTCTATCGACGCCTTCATTGGGGCCAGCATTTCTGCTTTCAGCTCCGCAAAGCAGCTTTTCAGGAACTCCTGCTGCTCCCGCGACCATTGCGCCCACGCTGCCTGGTCTCCACCCGCCGCCATCTTACTTTTCCATATCCGCTCTCCTCTCTGCTCCAAAACCACTTTTTTAATCGCTCCACTCCTGGTCCACTCCATACAATGCTGGGGGAACCTTACTGCTGACATCCCACACCGGGAATGGTCATCCAAGTGCCGCTGGGGCTCCTCAAAAGGACCCAAAAGTCCGTTCTTGGCGGGAGCAGCCGAACGTGCGACCTACCCAGGCATAGCCGCAACCGGAAGTCCAGTATTCCCCCTATTGACACACTTGGTTCCGACACGTGTAATAACAAGTCAGCGGCATATAAGGACACCCTATGCTCTATCGCCCCACCCCGCACTATCACTTTCCATACCCCCGAACTTCTTAATGCGTTGCCAATGGCTCAATCGCGAGTGCAAACGGCAGGGGGGCATAGGACATCCCTGCCTAGTCCCACGGTGGAGAAGAAAGTATTCTGAGCTTATTTGTGCAGACACTGGCCCTCGGCTCCTTATATAGTAGCTTTATCCAGTCCACAAATCTTATTCCAATTCCAAACTACTCTAGAACTGCCATCAAGTACCCCCATTCTACCCGGTCAAACGCCTTCTCAGCGTCCAATGCCACAACCACCTCTGTTTCCTTCCCCTCCGCCGATACCATAACCACGCTTAATACCCTCCTAATGTTCGAAAAGAGCTGCCTCCCTCTCACAAACCCCATCTGATCTTCACCTATCACCTTCGTGAGGCACTCCTCTAGCCTATCTGCCAGTACTTTCGCCAACATCTTTGCGTCCACGTTTAAAAGTGATATGGGCCTGTACGACCCACACTCCGTCGGATCCTTATCTTTCTTAAGTAACAGGGAAATCGATGTCTGCCCCAAAGTTTGTGCAAACACCCCCTTCCCTATCGCCTCCTCAAACATCCCCACCATCAGCAGTACCAGCTTATTTTTGAATTTTTTATAATATTCCACCAGAAACCCATTCGGCCCTGCCACCTTCCCTGACTGCATCCTCCCAATCGCATCCTTTATCTCCTGCTCCACTATCGCCCCCTCTAATGTAGCCCTGTCCCCCTCCCCTAACCTTGGGTACTCCAGCCCATCTAGAAATTGTCCGAAAGTTGGACAAATTGCAGGTTGGATACAATGTTGAATCTCTGCATCAATGTCAGTTAGAGATGTGGCTCTCGAGGTATGGGAAATGTTCCACATTTCGGAGGGTTTTTCCATTGTCTTGATGGAGGGAGAGAATGGGGTGTGTTGATAAAGGATTCGAGTCTTCTTGAGGTTGAGGCTGCGGCCAATTCTTTGGTATGCTTCCACAAAGGTGTCAGGCATGGTTTGGAGGTTCTCTTCTGAGAGTCGAGTTGACGATGTCATCCGCATACTGAAGTTCCATGAGTGATATCAGTGTCGTTTTCTTCTTGGATTTCAACCAGTTTAAAGGTTTTCCATCCATCCTGTAGACAATATCCACTCCACTGGGAAGCTCGCTCTTGACAAGTTGAACTGGTTTAGCACAGTGGGCTAAAACAGCTGGCTTGTAATGCAGAACAAGACCAGCGGCGTGGGTTCAATTCCCGTTCCAGCCTCCCCGAACAGGCGCTGGAATGTGGCGACTAGGGGCTTTTCACAGTAACTTCATTGAAGCCTACTTGTGACAATAAGTGATTATTATTATGATGGTGGCGATGAAGATGGAGAAAAGGGTGGGGCGATGACACAACCCTGCATGACTCCAGTCTTGACCTCAAAGGTTTCTCTCTTATTTCCATTGGTGAAGTTGGTCGTCGACATCTTATCATGGAGGAGTCGAAGGATATTGATGAATTTTTCAGGATAGCCATAGAACTTCCTGATTGAGTCAAAAGCTTTGGTCAGATCAATGAAGGCTATGTAGAGTGATTGATGTTGCTCCTGGCATTTCTCTTGAACTTGCCAATCAGTGAAAATCATGTCTGCTGTTCCATGGTTTGGTTGGAAGCCATACTGGCTATGTGGAAGGAATTCCTCAGAGACTGAAGAAGGTGGTTAGCAAGGATTCTGCCGATGATCTTCCCGGCAATGGAGAATATGGAGATTCCTCTGTAGTTCCCACAGTCTGCTTTGTCTCTTTTCTTAAAGTTGGTGGGATTACAGCATCTCTGAGGTCAACAGGAATTTATTCTCTGTCCCAGATTTTCAGCAACAGCTGATAGAGATGACAGATGATCTCTTCTCCAAGTTTGAAAATCTCCACCAGGAACCTATCAGTCCTGCGGCTTTCCCATTCTTCATGTGTTTCATGGAAGCTTTGACTTTGTCCACGCTTGGAAGAGTTCAAGTTCATCTTTGATGGGGAGTTAGGGGATTTCCTCAAAAAACTCCGAAACCATGATACAACCATAGATGAGGACATGCTTGAAGTTTTAGGCAGTTATTTTCTTTCTCAAGAGGGTTCTGTCCTTACTCTGCACCGGTTTGAAGCCCATGGTATTCGGTCTATATATTGCCTTAGTGGCACTGACGAAGCCCCGGATGTCATGCTTGCCAGAAAAGGAGTTGCAGCTCTTTAGCTTTCTCAGTCCACCATTGGGTCTTGATTTCCCTAGTTCTTCTTTGTACCTCCACCTTGACTAATTGATGAGCTCTCTTCTTTGCTTTCCTGGTTATGTTGTATTGCCAGGCGCAGAATGCTTTCCTCTTCTTGTCGATGAGGATGGTGTGGCCGTTCTCATCAAACTAGTCTTGGGGTTTCCTGATCATGTAGCCAATGGTTTCTTCGCAGCTTGAGATGATGGCTGTCTTCACTCCCATTTTCCCTCAGTTGCCCTTCACCTGCTCTTCGGGTCTCTTGCAGGGCAGAGACGGCAATGTTGAAGTGCCTGAGTTTACAGGAAACAAGGGCAGTTCCCCGTTCCGGTCGTTGTTGTGATCATTATCCATGAGGATTTGTACATTCCAGGTTCCGAAATCCAGTTTAACTTTTGATTTTCTGACTGCAGGTAGATAAGCCTGCTGGATGCAGTTTTTTTAGCCGGGTTTGGAATGGAACAGACTGTGTCCTGCCGCCCATCGCGGTGTGTCACGTATGCGTACTGAGGGTTCACTTGAGGAGGTGAACCCTCTCGACCAAGGGGTCGGCCTTATGGCTCCTCACGTGCTTCCAGAGGAGTACCAGCCCAGGGGTCGTGAGCCAGGTAGGAAGCGAGATCCCGGAGATCGACATCCTGGGAAAGACAAATAGACAGCCGTGAGGGGTCTCGTTAATGGCAGTACACAAGTGACCGGATGGAGTGGAGCGCGTCAGGGAGGACCTCCTGCCAGCGGGCAACTGGGAGACTTCTAGACCGTGGGGCCAGACGGACAGCCTTCCAGACCGTAGCATTCTCCCTCTCCACATGCCCGTTTCCCCTGGGGTTGTAGCTGGTAGTCCTGCTCGAGGCGATGCCCTTACTGAGCAGGTACTGACACAGCTCATCGCTCATGAATGAGGATCCCCGATCGCTGTGAATATAAGTGGGGAAACCGAACAGGGTGAAGATGCTGCGCAGGGCCTTGATGACTGTGGCAGAGGTCATGTCAGGGCATGGGATGGCGAAAGGAAAACGTGAGTACTCATCAACAACGTTGGGAAAGTACACGTTACGATCAGTGGAGGGGAGTGGCCCTTTGAAATCCATACTGAGGCGTTCAAAAGGGCGGGAGGCCTTCACCAGGTGGGCCTCGTCTGGCCGATAGAAGTGCGGCTTGCATTCCGCACAGACTTAGCAGTCCCTGGTCATGGCCTTGACCTCCTCAGTGGAGTAGGGCAGGTTGCGGGCCTTGACAAAGTGGAGAAGCTGGGTGACCCCCGGGTGACAGAGGTCGTTGTGGATAGCCCATAACCGGTCTACCTGAGCGTTGCCACAGGTGCCACGGGACAGGGCATCTGGGGGCTCATTGAGCTTCCCAGGACGATACAAGATGTTGTAGTTATAGGTGGAGATCTCGATCCTCCACCGCAAAATCTTGTCGTTCTTAATTTTGCCCCGCTGCGTGTTGTTGAACATGAGGCAACCGACCTTTGGTCTGCGAGGAGAGTGAATCTCCTGCTGGCCAGGTAATGCCTCCAGTGCCGCACAGCTTCCACAATGGCACTCCAACAGAGGAGTGTTGAATTTCGGAGGCATGGAGGGTACGGGAAAAAAAGGCAACAGGCCTCCCTGCCTGGTTAAGAATGGCTGCCAGGGCAAAGTCAGACGCATCGCTTTCCACCTGGGACGGGATGGATTCGTCCACAGCTTGCATCGTGGCCTTGGCAATTTCGGATCTGATGCGGTTGAAGGCCAGGCGGGCCTCAGCCGTCAGGGGTAAAGTGATGGACTTAATGAGTGGGCGGGCTTTGTCCGCGTAGTTGGGGACCCACTGGGCATAGTAGAAGAAGAGCCCCAAGCACCTTTTCAGGGCCTTGGGGCGGTGGGGGAGGGAGAGTTGCAGAATGGGGCGCATGCGTTCGGGGTCAGGCCCTAGGACTCCGTTTTCCGCAACATAGCCGAGGATGGCTAGCCGGGTTGTGCGGAAAATGCATTTCTCCTTATTATATGTCAAATTAAGGAGTCGGGCGGCGCGGAGGAATTTTTGAAGGTTGGCGTCGTGGTCCTGCAGGTCATGGCCGCAGATGGTAACATTATCCAAATATTGGAAAATGGCCCGCAGCCCGTACTGGTCAACCATTCGATCCATCGTTCGTTGGAAGACCGAAACCCCGTTGGTGACGCCAAAGGGGACCCTGAGGAAATGGAAGAGACGGACATCTGCCTCAAAGGCAGTGTATTGGCGGTCCTCCCGCCGGATAGGGAGCTGGTGGTACACGGACTTCAAGTCCACCGTAGAGAAGACTCGATACTGCGCAGTCTGATTGACCATGTCAGATATGCGCGGGAGAGGGTACGCATCGAGCTACGTGTACCGGTTGATCGTCTGACTGTAGTCGATGACCATCCGGTGTTTCTGCCCGGTCCAGACGACCACCACTTGTGCTCTCCAGGGGCTATTACTTTCCTCAATGATCCCTTCCCTCAGGAGTCGCTGGACCTCTGACCTGATGAAGGCCTTGTCATGAGCACTGTACCGTCTGCTCCGGGTGGCGACGGGCTTACAGTCTGGGGTGAGGTTCGCTAAGAGCGGGGGAGGGGGCGACCTTCAGGATCGTGAGGCTACAGACTGTGAGAGGGGGCAGGGGTCCCCCGAACTTCAGGGTTAGACTACGGAGGTGGCACTGAAAGTCTAAACCCAGTAGGAGTGGGGCGCAGAGATGGGGGAGGATGTAGAGTTTGAAATTGGCGTATTTGACGCCCTGTATTGCCAGGTTGGCAGTGCAGTACCCCCGGATCTGCACGGAGTGTGATCCGGAAACGAGGGATATGACTTATGAGACGGGGAAGACCGGAGGGAGCAGCACCTTACCATGTCCGGGTGGACGAAGCTATCCGTGCTCCCGGAGTCGAAGATGCAGGACGTCTCCTGCCCGTTGAGGCTGACGGCCATCATCGAGCTTTGAAGATGGCAAGGCCGGGAATGGTCAAGTTAAATGGAGCTGAGTTGATGGTGATGAGTGTCGTGCTGGTCTCAAAATGGCGGCGTCGACGAAGTCGGACAAAATGGCGGCCCCCATGGATCGCACGCGGTGTTCGGCGTCGATGTACTGGTGGGCACATTCTAGCTGATTAAAACCACAGTTCTTGTAACTACTGTTTCGAATGGATTGATTGGTATCAATTTAATGAGCTAGAATGTGCCCACCAGTAGCTCCTCCCGCACTGAGAGGCTGTCCCGGATCGATGGGTTATATACCTTCTCAGAGGGGCGGAGCCACAGGCAGAGCCAACAACATCAACACAAGAACAGTAACAGTGAGTAAGTACAATAATATATACAACAGCCATACGTGCTCCCCCCACCCCCCCCCCCCCCCCCCGCGCCGCCCTCCCCCACTGCCACCACTTCGTGGGAGTATTAAATTCTGTCCAATGAGTCTCAAACTCGATAACATGATAATTCTAACAAGATGCCAATTAACATCATAAAATCAGGGCAATATATCTAAACGTTATCTTTTTAGTCGGATGGTGAGCACAGATGTAAAACTTAATGTCAGGGAAACATTACACGTACAAATACAGACGGAGCGTGCTGCCTAACTATTTCAAGATGTTCAGAATAATTAAGGTTAAAATGTATAAATTTTGCATTTAAATGTTGCCAGCTTTCCTTTTGAAGTGAGCCACCTGCTGTTTAGAAATTGGGTTACAAAGCACAATTCTATGCTAACCTGTACGTAACATTCCATTGACCACAGCAGCAACTCCGATTTAATCATCTACTTGTAACACTGTGAAGAATTCATCAGAGCAGCTCAAGCACAGATCTTGTCTGCTTAAACGAGGTGCAAGAATAGTAATAATATTTCCTGAACAATTCACATCTCTGTGGTCTTAAGGAAAATGGGTTTGCAAGAAATGGTGTTGCACATTATAAAATTGCATTTGAAATCAATCACAGAATATTATAACATAAGAAGAGGATACTATGTGCATTCTGCCTCTGCTGGCTCTTTTCTAGGACAAACTAAAATTAATCTCATTAATCCGCTCCTATTAACCTTATCCTCTGCTTTTAATATGCATTCAATTCTCACTTAAATTGAGCCTCAGCCATTGCTTGTGGTAAAACATTCCATATTTCAAACCTATGCAAGAGCATTTATTTTAATTTCCTTCCCCATGCTTTAATGAAAGTTTAAACTGAGGAGCACTCGCCCCCGAAGACCCACGAGAAGAAGTAGGTTTTCCTTATTTACTCTCACAACTACCTATGATTTTAAACACCTCTATTAAATTCCCCTGCATTTTCTGCTTAATTGGAAATAGTTCCAGAATTTTAATTCTCTCCTCCAAGCAACAGTTACACATTAGAAATCAGCCTCATGAATCAGTCCCTGGTCCGCCCATTTCCATGTCTAACACAAGACTGAGAGATGAGCCCCACGGCCTTGACAAATATTGTTTCTCAGACTTTGAGGTGACAGCATAACATAGATGAGGTACAAAAGAGCTGCTGGTTTTGCAGGGAGAAAACAGAGAAGATTAGGTAACTGTTAAGGAAGATTTTTGACAGCGATGACCAAGACTGTGAGGTCCCTGGCTGGGGTCTTGTGAATTGCCAGGCTGCATGGGCAGAATGGGGGACTCTAACAAGGAAAGTTTACCAGCGACCTGAGGGCAGAATACACTCACACAAGAGGGAGGACGAGTGCAGTCAGAATGAACCCCCACCCTTGGGCTGCAAAGTGCATTCTCAGGGCATGAGTTGTCTGGATGGGCAAAGCCATTGGTAATGGAGGCCAGGTTATAAGGAAATAAAGAATAAAGTATGGCTGGCTTGCTGTTCAAACGTGAAGGTGCATAAGAGCTGGGGTGGGGCATCTAAGTATGAGGGTGACTACAAATTGATGTCTTTACATGAATCAGGTGTGCCTCACCTGCCACCGGGGGAAGCCAGTTGTTAATCAGCTTCCTGATCCTTCATAGCTATGCTGAACATTTATGCCAGCGGCTCATTTCAAGGCTGCATGGGTGATCTGTGTGGCATCTCCCAGTATGCATGGGAGATGACAGATGTGCTAGTTGCGAGCATTCACCTTTATATCAACTTTGACCAGGACCAAATGAGCCAGGACACCAGGGCCAGAGTCTTGGCCTGTGTAGCAGGCATATCCCAGGTTCTGGGTGTTATCAACTGCATCCATGCGGTTCTTGTGTTCCGCAAGTGGACATGGGGTGCCGTTCATGAATCATAAAGGATTTTATTCCCTCAATGTTCAGAATGTTTGTGACCACGCCATGCGCTTAATACAGGTGTGTGCCCATTTCCCGGGGAGCATCCGTAACAGTTATATCTTGTGACGCTCACAGATCCCAACTTTTTTCGAGGGGCTGGAGTGATGGCTCCTAAGGGACAAAGAGCACTTATTCAGGAGTTGGCTGATGAAGCTAGTGAGGAGGATATAGACACCCACTGAGACTCCCTACAACGAGGCTCATGCATCAATGCCTGCGCTGGTTGAGCAGACTATTGGCCTGCTCAAGATGTGGTTCCAGTATCTGGATTGGCCAGGGGGAACCCTCCAATACAGCCCTCAGATGGTGTCACACATCATAGTGGTCTGCTGCACTCTGCACAACCTGGTCCTGCAGCGGGGAAAGCAGCTGGATGAAAAGGATATGGAGGAATTCCGCATCACAAATGAGGAAGTTGAGGAAGCAGACGAAGGATTACAGGCCATGGCCAGGGCCCACATGGGGCGCAGGGCTAGAGACACCTTAACAGCTTTCCTCTTTGGGGATGGCCAGGACTAGGATGTCAAGACATCTACCACCATGGGATCTTGCATCTTTTTGCTACTGTGATGCCTACTGGAAGTCATTGTGATGATCACGCCAGTCATGGGGAGGGAGCTAAAGCGATTGATCAAACGCTACAGGAGAATGATGATGACTTGCAGTGAGGACAGAGAAATGCTCCTCTTATCCTCTGTGAAATGTCTGACTCCTGCCTGACAGAGAGCTGAATGTAACCTGCCCTGCCACTGAACAGCGTGATCTCTGGGCCAGAGGAGGCTGAATGACATTTCGCTGCTGCCATTGCCTCTTCCGTGCTACTCCACAGCTACTGATGAGGTGGACAGACTGTCACACGTTTTCAACTGATGCTATCCTCAATACAAAAGAATGCTGGCAGACCTGAGGTTTGACCATTGCTTTGGGGGTAGACACATCCTGGGTGGGGGGCCGGTTGGGAAGAGGAGCGGGTCTGTGGGGCCAGCGCAAAGAGCAGCGTAGCATTACTGCACCATCAGTGTGAGAACATAGAAAATTACAGCGCAGTACAGGCCCTTCGGCCCTCGATGTTGCGCCGACCTGTGAAACCACTCTAAAGCTCATCTACACTATTCCCTTATCGTCCATATGTCTATTCAATGACCATTTGAATGCCCTTAGTGCTGGCGAGTCCCCTACTGTTGCAGGTAGGGCATTCCACGCCCTTACTACTCTCTGAGTAAAGAACCTACCTCTGACATCTGTCTTATATCTATCTCCCCTCAATTTAAAGCTATGTCCCCTCATGCTAGACATCACCATCCGAGGAAAAAGGCTCTCACTGTCCACCCTGTCTAATCCTCTGATCATCTTGTATGCCTCAATTAAGTCACCTCTTAACCTTCTTCTCTCTAACGAAAACAGCCTCAAGTCCCTCATCCTTTCCTCATAAGATCTTCCCTCCATACCAGGCAACATCCTGGTAAATCTCCTCTGCACCCTTTCCAATGCTTCCGCATCCTTCCTATAATGCGGCGACCAGAATTGCACGCAATACTCCAAATGCGGCCGCACCAGAGTTTTGTACAGCTGCAACATGACCTCATGGCTCCGAAACTCAATCCCTCTACCAATAAAAGCTAACACACTGTGCGCCTTCTTAACAACCCTCTCAACCTGGGTGGCAACTTTCAGGGATCTATGTACATGGACACCGAGATCTCTCTGCTCATCCACACTGCCAAGAATCTTACCATTAGCCCAGTACTCTGTCTTCCTGTTATTCCTTCCAAAATGAATCACCTCACACTTTTCTGCATTAAACTCCATTTGCCACCTCTCAGCCCAGCGCTGCAGCTTATCTATGTCCCTCTGTAACTTGTAACATCCTTCCGCACTGTCCACAACTCCACCGACTTTAGTGTCATCTGCAAATTTACTCACCCATCCTTCTACGCCCTCCTCCAGGTCATTTATAAAAATGACAAACAGCAGTGGCCCCAAAACAGATCCTTGTGGTACACCACTCGTAACTGGACTCCAGTCTGAACATTTCCCATCAACCACCACCCTTTGTCTTCTTCCAGCTAGCCAATTTCTGATCCAAACTGCTAAATCACCCTGAATCTCATGCCTCCATATTTTCTGTAGTAGCCTATCGTGGGGAACCTTATCAAACGCTTTACTGAAATCCATATACACCACATCAACTGCTTTACCCTCATCCACCTGTTTGGTCACCTTCTCAAAGAACTCAATAAGGTTTGTGAGGCACGACCTATCCTTCACAAAACTGTGTTGACTATCTCTAATCAAATTATTCCTTTCCAGATGATTATATAACTTATCTCTTATAAACCTTTCCAAGATTTTGCCCACAACAGAAGTAAGGCTCACTGGTCTATAGTTACCTGGGTTGTCTCTACTCCCCTTCTTGAACAAGGGGACAACATTTTCTATCCTCCAGTCTTCTGGCACGATTCCTGTAGACAAAGATGACTTAAAGATCAAAGCCAAAGGCTCAGCAATCTCCTCCCTAGTTTCCCAGAGAATCCTAGGATAAATCCCACCTGGCCCAGGCGACTTATCTATTTTCACACTTTCCAGAATTGCTAACACCTCGTCCTTATGAACCTCAAGTCCTTCTAGTCAGTATTCTCCTCGACAACATTGTCTTTTTCCTGTGTGAATACTGATGAAAAATATTAATTTAGCACCTCTCCTATCTCCTCGGATTCCAAGCACAACTTCCCACTACTGTCCTTGACTGGCCCTACTCTTACCCTAGTCATTTGTTTATTCCTGACATATCTATAGAAAGCTTTAGGGTTATCCTTGATCCTACCTGCCAAAGACTTCTCATGTCCCCTCCTGGCTCTTCTTAGCTCTCTCTTTAGGTCCCTCCTAGCTAACTTGTAACTCTTGATGCCCTAACTGAACCTTCATGTCTCATCTTTACATAAGCCTCCTTCTTCCTCTTGACAAGTATTTTGACTGCTTTAGTAAACCACGGTTCCCTTGCTCGACCACTTCCCCCCTGCCTGACAGGTACATACTTATCAAGGACACGCAGTAGCTGTTCCTTGAACAAGCTCCACATTTCCATTGTGCCCATCCCCTGCAGTTTTCCTCTCCATCCGATGCATCCTAAGTCTTGCCTCATCGCATCATAATTGCCTTTTCCCCAGATATAACTCTTGCCCTGCGGTATGTACCTATCCCTTTCCATCACTAAAGTAAACGTAATTGAATTGTGGTCACTATCACCAAAGTGCTCACCTACCTCCAAATCTAACACCTGTCCTGGTTCATTACCCAGTACCAAATCCAATATGGCCTCGCCTCTCGTTGACCTATCTACATACTGTGTCAGGAAACCCTCCTGCACACATTGGACAAAAACGGACCCATCTAAAGTACTCAAACTATAGCGTTCCCAGTCAATATTTGGAAAGTTAAAGTCCCCCATAACAACTACCCTGTGGCTTTCGCTCCTATCCAGAATCATCTTTGCAATCCTTTCCTCTACATCTCTGGAGCTTTTCGGAGGCCTATAGAAAACCCCTAACAGGGTGACCTCTCCTTTCCTGTTTCTAACCTCAGCCCATACTACCTCAGTCGACGAATCCTCATCAAACGTCCTTTCTGCCACCGTAATACTGTCCTTGACTAACAATGCCACCCCTCTCCCTCTTTTACCACCTTCCCTGAGCTTACTGAAATATCTAAACCCCGGCACCTGCAACAACCATTCCTGTCCCTGCTCTATCCATGTCTCCCAAATGGCCACAACATCGAAGTCCCAGGTACCAACGCATGCCGCAAGTTCACCCACCTTATTCTGGATGCCCCTGGCATTGAAGAAGACACACTTTAAACCACCTTCCTGCCTGCCGGTACACTCCTGCAACTTTGAAACCTTATTCATGACCTCACTACTCTCAACCTCCTGTATACTGGAGCTACAATTCAGGTTCCCAAGCCCCTGCTGAACTAGTTTAAACCCTCCCGAAGAGCATTCGCAAATTTCCCCCCCAGGATATTGATACCCCTCTGGTCCAGGTGTAGACCATCCCGTTTGTAGAGATCTCACCAACCCCAGAATGAGCCCCAATTATCCAGAAATCTGAAACCCTCCCTCCTGCACCATCCCTGTAGCCACGTGTTCAACTCCTCTCTCTCCCTATTCCTCGTCTCGCTATCACGTGGCACTGGTAACAACCCAGAGATAATAACTCTGTTTGTCCTAGGTGGGAGATCCTTGGCGCTAATGTTCTCTCACTGCAGAAGGAGGAAGTGTTAAGTTTGCATGAGGATTGGCGGAGCTTAGCGCCATGACAGAGCATGGAGGCACTTTATGGGGGCATCAATGTGATTTTTAACACAAGCTTGTAATAACAATGAAGACATATTTCTACTAGTGCCTAGGTCCACCTGTGCCCACGAGGTGCCAATTTTGTCTTGACCTTCCTCACCCTCTCAGCACGTCTAAGTGTGTCTCCAGGATCCAAAGCTGAGGATGAAGCAACCTGCTGACCTCCACATCCTGTTGTCTAAATTTATCTTGGTGGACATCCCGAGAGGCCGGGATCTTGAGGGTCCGGGCCTGCTCTCAGGCAGCACGGGCGTTAGAGTACTCCCCTCTTGGTGTGTGGGGCTGAAGACGTCTCACTCACAGGAACGGAGTGCCATCCTGGCAGTGCCAGCCTGGCACCTTGGCAATGCCACCTGGGTGCCTGCCTGGCGGTGCCAAGGTGCCAATTCCAGATGGCATGAGCCCAGGGTGCCAAGTTGGCACTGCCAAGGTGCCAAGCTGGCATTTTTTGGGCGTGCGTGATTAAGCTGAGGTTGCCCGATGTTGGTGTTGGGGGGATTGCTGGGGAGGCCAGGGACTTTCCCATATTGCGTTCAGGCGGGGGGGTTGTGCTTATTTTGCGCCTTTGGAGATCAAAATGCCATTTTTAAATGGTGTCCCGATCTCTCGCTATAATGGGGAGATTCATTGAGCAGAGCTCCCATTGTAAATGGGTCTATGTTCGGCCTCGACCATGCATTCACCTTATTCAAGGTCATGAATAGAGTGCCGAGAAACACGTGACTAAATGCGCTCACTTTGTGACTTTGTTCCCTTTTGCAAAATTCGCACCTAGACATTTGCCCTTTGGCCACCTTCTTCTATTTGAGTCACCATTACAAAGGGGGCAGGGGTCTTGCCTATCTATAGCCAATAGAACGTGCCAAAATCAACTATCCATTTTCTATCTCTCTACGTGCCACTTCTAATTCTGGTCCAGGTCAGAGTGTCGTTTAATTGGCACAAATTATTTTCCTACAACCTGATGGCTTGACTTGAAAAATGATTTAAGACTGACTCTCATGCAAACTGGTGAAGAAGCATTACACCACAGAAATCCTTACTCTTGCTTCCCTGTCGCCTGTCTGTTGTTGCATTTTTTTCTACCAAGATAAATGGGGAAATCAAATTCTCATCAAACTCATTTACTGACGGGTTCTAGAATTTTGCAGCATCCATTTTAATGTTTCTTTCAATTTGCAACGCCTTTGAGTAAGCACAGAGATTCCCCAGGTTACTAGTACCATCATCAGTAGCCTGTTCACATCAATGCTTATGTGATGAATATCTAATGCTCTATATTAACTGCTATCAACTCTGCTTTCCATTAAGCTTTTGTGCAAGATTGATTACCTCACAGATGAGTAATTTGCCTGACAACCCAGTGGAAACTCATTAGGAATTCTCATCTCCAAGAACAGAGTTCAAAACCAGCCTGACTGAATCTTGGCCCAACATCTGCTTTCGACATCCTTCCTGCATTGACAATTACTTTGACATACACACACACAAAAAAAGAGAGAACAAGAATGAATAAAAGAGAGAGATCGCACCGTGACAGAACATGTTCAATCATTTCAATGGTTACAGGCTTCATCAGTTTTCCAGGATCGTAAATATTTAGCCCAATTCAAAGACATTTGTTAACATGCAAACATTTGTTTAGAGATGAATGAAATACTGACTGGAGCTGATAGCAACATCTGTGCACCTCAGGAATATTTAACAAAAGGAGTCTGAATTGTGACACGAACTGGAATGTGGATTCTTGGTTGTAAATGATTTAATTTGAGCTATATTTCTGATAAAAAAACAATTTAAAGGGATATGGGGAACGGGTAGGGATACCAGGAAGAAATCAGCCGTGATCTGATTGAATGGTGGAGAAGGCTCTAAAGGTTGAATTGCCTACTTCTGCTCCTAATTCCTATGGTCCTAAAGCTATTGGTGCAATCCCTTTCCTTGTCTATATTTGTAGGTGTTTATATTTTCTATCTCACCCCACATTTTTGGGGGTCACTGCCTTTGTGACAGGCCGTTTCCGTTTCCCACTGTGGAAGTGTGGCCCCTTTAAGGGGGAGGTGGGCTCCACAGACCACGTGACCAGCTTGGGGCCAATCACACAGGAGCATGCGAGCCCCAATCAATAGGGAGTTTGGGCCCTGAATGGTTTGGACCAGGGAGCAGAGGTGTTAAGATCTGTTGTGCAGTGTTCGGTGCCTGTTATTTAACTACCTTTACCTTTCATCAATAAACCCTTTTGTTTTATATTGGAAGCCTCCGGTGTATGTCTCAAGCCACCAAACTGGTGAGGCGGTAAAAGATTTCAATCGCAGCCAACAATCATGGTTAATCGAAGGGGAGGGATAGAAGGAGCAGTTGATAAAGTAGAGAACCTCCAGAAACAGTCAGAATCTTAATTGATTCTGATAGACAGTTCCTAGTGGAAATGCCTATCATTGAGAAACTAGACCCATTTGACCAATTAGTTGAGTCATGGAATCAGTACATCGAACCACTCTGTTTCTTCATTACCGCGAATAAGATCAGGGCGAGGACAAGCAGAAGGTGATACATCTGACAGTTTGCGGGCCACAACGTATAATTTCATTAGGACGTTCATGTCTCTGGAGACACCGAACTCAAAAGGCCTTTGGCCAGATAGCAAAATTGGTTAAAGAACATTACAACCCAAGGCCCTCACTTATCCTCCAATGTTATAAGTTTAACTCTGCAGTGAGGGACCATGAAGAGTCTATCTCAGCTTTCATAACCAGGATTCGCCAGCTTCATGAGTGCTGTAAGTTTGGGACCGCGCTTAGCAACATGTTGCGTGACCAGCTGGTTTGTGGGATTCATAACCTTAATATCCAGAAGAGGTTTCTGGCGAAGACCATAATTACTTTGGAAAAAGTGATTGAAATAGCTCAGGTGATGGAGTGTGAGGAAAAAAGTGCCACTGAGCTTCAAAGCATAGCCGAAGGGAAAAGTTAACCAAGTATGGGGCTGGGTATTGTGGTGATGTGCATCAATGTAAATACATGTAGGCTAACTAGACACTAGAGGGAGCACGAGAAACATCACACACACACACACTCAACCAATAGATCAGTTAGATAGGACGCGACCAATGGACATTCACGATACACAACGAGGTGACACGACCACAGCGGGGCATTACACCAACCCATATATAAAGGACACCACACACTTGATCTGCCCCTTTTCCAGTGGAGACAGTCAGTGAGTAGAGACATAGGGTTGATTCAATATTAGGCCCACCACGTGGATTGCAGCAGCTGGTTAGTCAGTCTGGGTAGCTATAGTAGGATTAGCAGTAGTGTCGAACCCAAGTAATAGAAGTGTAAATAGTTTAATAAACGTGTTGAAGTTATCTCCACGTCTGAACCTTCCTTTGTCAAGTGCAGCACAAGGAAGCCGCTTATGTTACACCTACAACATAACAAATCATGGTACCAGCAGTGAACTGTTTCAATCCAGATAGCCATACCTCAGCGTACAGTGACAACCAGCAACGATACCCAGGCAAGATGTTCGAGATCCGGGTTCCGCAGCAGCTCCAGTGCGACAGCGACCTCCGTGAAAACTGGCGGGCATTCTGGCAAAAGTTTGAAATCTTCCTGGTGGCAGCCGAACTAGAAGAAGTGGCCGATCCTGAAAAAACAGAGCTTCTCCTCACCACCACCGGTGCCAGAGCAGAAGAAATCTTTTAAAAATTCAAGTTCTCCAAGGGGCAAAACAGGAGCGACTTCCAGGCAGTCCTGGACAAATTCAGCAAATACTGTGAGGAAAACACACTCCAACCAGCAAGAAAAGGTAAAAGAAGCGCCAGTACTCACCTCGAGGCCGAAATCCCGGAGCAGAGAACAATTTTGGTCGGTGGCCATTTTTCTATAGGGACTGCACTTGCGCAGTTGCACGAGAAGCACGCAGAACGGGAATGTCCGTATGCGCATGCGCAAGAAGCCGTGCATGCGCAATCACGAAAAAGGCCCAACGTAAAGGAACAGCGATCTGCGCATGCGCAATCGCTTCCTACGCGCTATGTCACATGTGTCATGACGTCAGAGGCCCTGGACCATGCCCATTTAAAGGGGAAACGTCCCAAATCAAAGAAAAAATCTTTTAAAGCAGTAAAACAACCTTCCTTCACCTGGAATGACAGCACAATGCCTCAAATTGAACCCTGCAACAAACAGTTACCTACGCCCAAACCGATGATTCCGACCTTGAATACTTCGATACCGACCTTTACATTTTCTCTGGACCTCGCGAGCCCAATGCCAGCTCCGACGCAAATAGTGATGATATGGTCCTAGAAGACTACGACTCGGACGAACCTTTCACCTTGGGAGGCTACCCCAGTACCAAATCCGAACCGCAACTAGACGTGTTGCACATTGGCGACCCTCGTATTGAATCCGACGCAGACGCGGATTCGTTCTTCGCATTTGAGGATCTTCAGCCCAGCAGATATGACATCCCAACTCGTGAGTGCAGGATGATGCTGCAGCCTGAAACCAAGAGACAGAGAGCGGTACAAGCCCAGAGTGAGCGGCCTGCTGTCACACAGAGCATTGTCCACGCACTGCTCAGGGTTCCCGACTCTAAGAAAGAAGGCACGCAAGACTCCACACCGCAGTCCTTGCATGAACAAGAAGTGACTCCAGTGTTACAAGCCTCCACAGCGAGCTCATGGACAGACTCCACGATAGAAGAAACGCAAGACTCCAGAGCGCAGTCCTTGCACACACCAGACGTGACTCCAGTGTCACAAGCCTCCGCAGCGAGCTCGTGGACAGCCTCCACGATAGAAGCAACGCAAGACTCCAGAGCGCAGTCCTTGCAGGAACAAGACCATGAGGGTTCAGCAACTTCCTCTGACCAACTAGCGGCAGACAATGCAAGTCTGCCATGCTCAAGTACACAGCAAGAAGACTATGACAGTCTACCACGCTCCAGTGCACAGCAGGACGACCATGACGGTCTATCATGCTACAGTGAAGAACAAAGCGACAATGACAGTCCAAGCCCAAATGAAGGACAACAGCAAGACAATGACAGTCCACCCACAATGCTTGCGCCACCAGATGAAGACTCTGACAATTTACCCAACCCAAGTGAATAACAAGCTGCTACTGAGGCTCTACCCACGGTATGTGCGACGAGTGACGACAGCATCCCACTTCCCATGCAAGATGTGCAAAGTGACAGACCTCAGCTAGTGTGTACAGAGGCACTCAACGATCATTGTGAGACCACTGGTGACTCCAGTGACACCACGATACTTCCACCCTCATTCGCTCGAACCTCTACACAAGTCAATGCGTTCCTGCATGTTCCGACTCCAGACGTGCAGCTTCAATAAATCTCAGCTGACTCCAGTGAACCTGTTAAGACTCCAGACGGGGAACATCAACAAACCAACACTGACTCAGTTAAAACAGACCAGACTCCAGCTGGGGAGCAACCAAACGGCGACTCTGATTCACGTAAGCCAGACTTTACTCCAGACAGGGAGTGCTGCAACCTCAGTGATGGCACGCTCAGCGTGACAGCAGATGCCACAACGACAGGAGATGGATCACTTAACAATTACTCTGGGTCAGTAATAACAAGCAGCGGCTACAGTCCAAGAAGAATACACCAATATTCACCACAGCTATATCCACACATTTTTTCCACACCAGCAGTGCAGCCAATGACAGCTCATGCTGGACAAACCCAGTATTCAAGAATGCAGCAGCCAGCAGTCTATGCAGCATATTCTCAAACAAGCCAGCTCTACAGATTGCCCACTAATGGAATCAAGACCGAAGGAGGACTACCGCAAGCGCAATCTGCACTACAGACTGGATGCCTTAGTTACAGCCCAGGATTTGCTGCACCCCAGCCTGGCCAGACGGCATGTTCCTATCAGATGCAAGGTTCTAGTTTCATACCATCACCAGGTATTTATGCGAGCAGCAATTCTGTTTCCAATTCGACAAGCTTCAACGGTTCTCAGCTGGATCACCCTTCCTGCACAGCACGTGGCCAGAAACAGTATGTACAGTCTTATCCAACTTCAACATATGGCACATCCATGACCTTGAATTATACTGGTGATGGTACCTCTTCAACGTCAACACCTTATCAGCTACAAGATGCCATCCGACAGCACCATCACAAACATCGAAAAAAGAAAGGGACTCCTAATCAGACAGCGAAGTGATTTGACCACTTCTTGTTTCCTGTGGCACAGGGACGTTGATGGCATTCATAACCAACAGAGACATTTGACCATGATGATTGATGGTTTATGGACTCACATGAATGATTTGGACTTATTGTTTAATCACTGTTCCCATGACTTGTATATACCTTACCTTATCTACCTGTTCTTTGTTCAATTTTCTTAAAGTGTACTGAAAATATGAACATATATAAAAGGGGGGATGTGGTGATGTGCATCAATGTAAATGGATGTAGGCTAACTAGACACTAGAGGGAGCACGCGAAACATCACACACACACACACTCAACCAATAGATCAGTTAGATAGGACAAGACCAATGGACATTCACGATACACAAGAAGGTGACACGACCACAGGGGGGCATTACACCAACCCATATATAAAGGACACCACACACATGATCTGCATCTTTCCAGTGGAGACAGTCAGTGAGTAGAGACATAGGGTTGATTCAATATTAGACCCACCACGTGGATTGCAGCAGCAGGTTAGTCAGTCTGGGTAGCTATAGTAGGATTAGCAGTAGTGTCGAACCCGAGTAATAGAAGTGTAAATAGTTTAATAAACGTGTTGAAGTTATCTCCACGTCTGAACCTTCCTTTGTCAAGTGCACCACACGGAAGCCGCTTATGTTACACCTACAACGTAACAAATCAGGTATGTCTGCGAGGTTTGCAGTAGGATCAACAGGTACAGCCCAGAGCCAGACATGGTCCTTGAGACAGGAGTGGAACCCAAGGAATGGGTAGGAATTGGGTAGTCAAACTGAATCCTAGTAGGAATGCTATTATTGTGGGGGGACCATTCCCAGGAGACCTAGCATGTTCAGATGCTTCCATTGCAACTGAAAGAGGCACATTTTAGCATGAGGCAAAGCGCACCAATGCAAAAAAAGAGCCAGCAGCAGTCCACAGCGTCAATGAATATAATGGAGAAGAGCTCTGTTAAAAAGCATGTAATGCATTGGTTGAATGCAGTCCAATTTAATAAGACGGTTCTGATTGAAATTGTCTTACGGGTAAATAGTAGATCAATTAAAATGGAAATAGAGACCAGGGATTCGGTGACCGTAGTCGGTGAGCAGACCTTCTAATATCTGCGTCAGGAACAGAGGGCTGATTTTCCGATTCTGCGCTCCCCTGCACCGATGCTCCACCCGGTGGAAGGCTAGCCCCTGGCTTTACCTGTCGATACGGATGCCGAATGGTCGGGGCCGTGGCTGCGCATTCGCACGGTGGCGGCCTGCCAAAAACTGCCCTGTAACCATTCTCGCCACCCCCCGGACCACCCCCACCAGTCCCCCCAGCCCCGCAGAAGCCCCCCTGCCAGCGGAATGGCTCCCCCCTCCCCCAAATGTGGCGGCGCTGGACACAGTCTGCAGCCACCATGCCAGGTTTACGAAAAGTGAGAGGACACGTGTCCCACGCCGTCGGGAAGTCAGCGCATTAGGGCTGGAGCATTGGGGGAGGGCTACAGGTGACGTCCTGAGGCCATCCCAATGGTGTGCGCCGTACTCCTTGAGTATGCCGTTTTTGAGGGGCAGAGCATCGGTTTTGCCGTAAAAATGGATTCTCCTGCCGATCGCCGAATACAATTTCGGCTTCGGCGATCAGAGAATCCCGTGCAGGGTCTTTTAGCTTGAAGAATACACATACACTGAGAAGATTTTGAAGATACTCAGAGCAGTTAAAACCCTAGTGGCCTTCATTGGGCTGTAGGCCAATCTGCCTTTGGTTATTGTGAAAGGACATAGAACCAGTCAGTTGGGAAGAGACTGGTTCCAGAAGATTCGGCTCAACTGACTGGAAATCTTCAAAATATCTGACAGCGTCCTCTAAGATGTCTTAAGAAGATATGAAGAATTGTGTCGGATTAAGTGCATAATAGCCAAGATATATGTCAACCTGAATTCGACATCCAAGTTCGCCAGAGACAAACCAGTGCCATATTCATTGCATTAGAAGGTTGCAGCAGAGCTAAAGAGAACTCCAAGATGTGCAGGTTAGGTGGATTGGCCATGCTAAATTTCCTCTTAGTGTCCAAAGGTTAGGTGGGGTCACGTGATGGAATGGGGGAGTGGTCCTGGGTGCTCTTTTAGAGGGTTGGTGCAGATTTTATGGGCTAAGTGGCCTTCTTCTGCACTGCAGCGATTCTATGATTCTATAAACAGCATTGACCGTCCCTGTCCTTAAACCTGATCAGTCGATAAAGATTTGTGGGGACTAGACAATAAATCAAGCTGGGGACTAGACAATAAATCAAGCTGCCCAGGTCGATCGGTATCTAATTCCATGAATTGAAGACCTCTATGCTAAGCTGACGGGGGGGCCTCACCTATTCAAAATTGGACCTCAGTCCCGCCTATCTGCAACTAGAGTTGGATGGGGAGTCTCAGAGGTTTGCAAAAATCAATACCCACAGAGGCCTCTTCCAGTGTACCAGACTGCCATTCAGCATCGCTTCAGTCTGCGCTATCTTCCAGCGTACAATGGAAAACCTCCTCCAGGGAATTCCAAAGGTATTACAACATAGCCAGCCTAAAGGAACTCTTAAAGAGGTTTTGTGATGCAGGTGTCCGCTTAAAATGGGACAAATATACATTTAATGCGTCAGAAGTGACGTACCTAAGATCTAGCATTGATGCGACAGCGTTGTACCCAGAGGAAGAAAAGGTCAAAGCAATATGAGATGTCTCTACACCCAAAAATGTCAGCGAGCTTAAGTCCTTCCATGGTATGGCCAATTACTATGGAAGGTTAATTTCAAATTTAGCTAAAACATTGGCACCATTACACCAGCTATTCAGGAAGAATCAGCGGAAATGCATGGAGAAACCTAGATCTTTAAGTCTTCATTGCCCTCCCTCATCACTCTTGAGAAGCTCACACAGGCCTTCTTGAACCATTGCAGCCCATGTTGTGTAGATACACGCACAGTGCTGTTAGGGAGGGAATTCCAGGACTTTGACCCAGCGACAATGAAGGAACGGCAATATATTTCCAAGTCAGGATGGTGAGTGGCTTGGAGGGGAACTTCCAAGTGGTGGTGTTCCCATGTGTCTGCTGCCTTGTCCTTCTAGATGGTAATGGTCGTGGATTTGGAAGGTGCTGTCTAAGGAACCTTGGTGAGTTCCTGAAATGCTACTTGTAGATGATGCACACTGCCGCCACTGTGCATCAGTGGTGGAGGGAGTGAATATTTGTGGATGGGGTGCCAATCAAGTGGGCTGTTTTGTCCTCATCAGTGTTAACGAGTGAGCCTTCAAAAGGAAGGAAAGATAATAAATGGTATAGAATGGGTACATTTGGGACATGAAAGATACTGTGACTGTAGGAGAAGGGATCACAGAGTCAAGGCCAAATTCAAATCTTGAATTAGGATCAGGAAGTTCTTCAAACAAAGAATAACCAAATCATAAAATTGACTTTTAGGTAGAGTAGTGGGGTTAAAGGTCCTGTTATAATTTAAGAAATGGATGGATACAGTGCTCTGGATAATAGTTTCTTACGGGAATCTAATCGCCATATCATCATATCTATCATAATAACAACTGTATTCATATAATACCTTTAGGGTTGCTACAGAATAGTGGATGCGTTGGTTTAGGCTGGGATTATCCTGTGTCAGTCCGCCCCACTACTGCTGTTAGGGAGGAAGGAGAATCTGGCGCCCAGCCAAATCTCCCATTCACTGCAGCGAGACTGGAGAATCCCCCTGCCATGAACGGACAGAGAATCTGTCATTGGGAAATGCTAGAATCCATAATTAATGTGGTCGTAGTAGGACCTTCATGATATCATTTTTTAAAATAAATTTAGAGTACCCAATTAATTTTTTTTCCAATTAAGGGGCAATTTTAGCGTGGCCAATCCACCTAATCAGCACATCTTTTGGATTGTGGGGGTGAAACCCACGCAGACACGGGGAGAATGTGCAAACTCCACATGGACAGTGACCCAGGGCAGGGATTCGAACCCGGGTCCTCAGCGCTGTAGTCCCAGTGCTAGCCACTGCGCCACTGTGCTGCCCTACCTTTATGATATAATACAGCCAGGTAAAGGAAGTGTTCATGGAAGTTTTACGGCCTAAAGAAGATGCTGATAGCGGCATAAAAGTAAGATAGCAGAATGTGTAGGTCAGGGGTAGCATGATGGCACAGTGGTTAACACTGCTGCCTCAAGGCGCCGAGCACCCGAGTTCGATCCTGGTCCCTGGTCACTGCCAGTGTGGAGTTTGCACATTCTCCCCATATCTGCATAGGTCTCACCCCCACAACCCAAAAAGATGTGTAGGGTAAGGGAATTGGCCACACAAAATTGCCCCATAATTGGAAAAAATGAATTGGGTACTCTAAATTTATAAAGAAAAAGAATGTGTAGGACAAAATGCAGCTCTCTGTGAAAGTAAAGTGACAGATGGCTCTGGGGGGAAGGGATGGGTACATTGGCACAAAAAAATTGAATTAAAAAAGGGCTCAAGATGGAGGAGAGGGTCTACATTCTGAAGTTGTCAAACCCAATGTTGAGTTGTAAACTGCCCAAAACATTTTTGTCTAATCTCTCCGAGCTCTCAACTATCCCTGACCTTCTACTTTGCTCCACCCACTCTACTCCCTCCTAAACAGTATGAAAGCCATACTGTTCTCCATCTCGTTAGCTCTGAAGAAAAGTCACACAGATTCGAAAACGTTAACTCTGTTTCCTTTTCCACAGGTGCTGCCAGGCCTGCTGGGTTTTCCGAGCATTTCCTGTTTTTTTTTCAGGGCAGCACGGTAGCACAGTGGTTAGCACTGTGACTTCACAGCGCCAGGGTCCCAGGTTCGATTCCCGGCTGGGTCACTCTCTGTGCAGAGTCTGCTTGTTTTCCCCGTGTCTGCGTGGGTTTCCTCCGGGTGCTCCGGTTTCCTCCCACTAGACCCGAAAGATGTGCGGTTGGATAATTTGGACATTCTGAATTCTCCCTCTGTGTACCCGAACAGGACCGGAATGTGGTGACTAGGGCTTTTCACAGTAACTTTATTGCAATGTTAATGTAAGCCTACTTGTGACAATAAAGATTATTATTATATCCAGAACAATGATTGAATCACAATAACTGTTGGAAATCTTAGCACGTTCAGTTTGCAGACTGGTTTGAAAAAACAAATGCAGTCTGTGTTCTCAAGTATACTTCAAAAACAAAGCAGTGAACAGTATTTACAATGATAGGGAACCCCTCCAGCTTCTAACGCTTTCCACAAACTTAGAATTTCAAATTGGTAATCATTGAATCATTATATCGATCCAAAAAGGAAAAGCCAGTAAAACTGGGAAATTAAGGGCACCAGTAAAACTTGTCCAAACTGGTCTTATATACCTTTAAATTTATGAAGTTGCTGTTGCTTGGTTTCTTCTTTTGTGTTCTTGCCAATGGCTCTGTCTCTTGTGTACAAATAAAATATTTTTCAAGAAAAATGTGTTGTATTACGTTATAGTAATATCTTGTTACTCTTTTGCTTACTTCCAGAATGGTCTGATGGTTGGTGTTCAATAAAACTATCAGTCTTCATATCAAGCAAATACTGTTTATTGAATAACGATTGTAAATATCAATGAGTTTGTTCACTCTTCTACAACTATAACTGAAGATTAGATAAATAAGTATAAGTATATATAATGTTTAACTACACTTGCCAACTAAGCTATATCTCTAACATGCTGCTCACTAGTCACTCCTGATACGAAGAGGCAGGAATCTCCTCTGAGTGAAGCTTATATACACAGATCTGGTGCTCCCATCTAGTGGTCGTCTAGCACTATAATACAGATGTTAACCCCTTACATGCCAGCAGATATACAGATCACTACAAAATGTATCACTGAATTTTACTGAGATTTGAACATTTTGATCTGGTTTATGCGTGCACACATCTATTTTGTTCTGTTCAAGGGTCGGTCCAAACATAAGACTTGCATAAGGCTCTTCAGCCACTTTCTCAGGGCCCGGGTAGCTGAGAGAGTTCCCTGTTGTCTTCCTCACAGTTTTTATCGTCAGAGCATATTTTTCTCAATGGGCTAAACCTAGGCTAAAGAGCCCCACCTACCTTTTACAATGTAGAAGTTGGTGAGGTTGGTGTGTGGTGTTGAAAGGCGGCCACAACTATCAGATACAAGAATCCCATTGAACCTCCACCCAGTTTTTAAGGTCAACTCATTGATTGATTGTAAGGTCATAAGAAATAGTAGCAGGAGTAGGCCATTCCACCCCTCAAGCCTGCTTAGCCACTCAGTAAGATCAAGGCTGAATTAATTGTGGTCTTAACTGTTCTTTCCTGCCTGCACCCCCATCCTAACCCATCTTAACCCTTAATTCAAAAATTTGTTCCACACCTTCTTCAATATATTCACTGAACCAGTTCCCACTGCTCTCTGGGCTACAGAATTCCAATGGTTAACAATCCCCTGAAGGGTGCTCTTTCTAAGGGCCGTTACAGACTCGGTGGGCTGAATGGCCTCCTTCTGCACTGTATGATTCTATGAAGAAATTCTGCCTCATCTCCATCTTAAATGGGGGATCCTTTATTTTGAAATCATGCCTCCCAGTTCTAGATTTTCCACAGAGGAAAGACATTACCATCTACCCTCAGAATCTATGTTTCATTATGATCACCTCTCAGTTTTTAAAATTCCATGCGATTAAGGCCCAACCTGCTCAATCTTTTCTCATAAAACAAGACCGTCATTCCAGAATATTCTCTGAAATGATTCCAATTCAAGTATTCCCCTCCTTAAATAAGAAGAGCAAAACTATACACAGTATCCTCATTATAGCCTTACTAATACCCTATAGCGTTGCAGAAAGACTTCCCTACTTTATACTTCATCCCTCTCGCAATAAAGGTGAACATTCCCTTTGCCTTCCTAACTATTTGCTGTAACTATATGTTAACCTTTTGTAATAAAAACAAAATGCTCCATATGCTAGTAATCTGAAATAAAAACAGGAAATGTTCGGAAAACCCAGCAGGCCTGGCAGCACCTGTGGAAAAGGAAACAGAGTTAACGTTTTCTAGTCTGTGTGACTTTTCTTCAGAGCTAACAAGATGGAGAAATATGATGGATTTTATACTGTTTAGGAGGGAGTAGAGTCGGTGGAGCGACTCTACTCCCTCCTAAACAGTATAAAATCCCTCGGTCTGTATTCTTACATGATCTCCACCAACCCATCCACCCTTCCTACACTGCCAGATTTAGACAATCATCCCAAACTGATGGAATATGGTAGGTATGACCGGCACTAAGGCTTTTGATTTATTCACTGGAAGTTGCTGGGTGCGGTGTTTGGCATTATTTGGAATAGAAGGAAACAGTAGTGAATGTGATTAAAGACTAGGGCCCAGATTCTCTTGTCCTGAGCTTCAGTACAGCTGGATCTCCAGTTCTGGTCCTCTGGTGCAAAGCAGGAACTGCCTTAACTATTTGTGTCTGGCGGTCATCTAGGTTTTCACCAGAGAGTCACATATGACAAGTCTCTGTACTCATTAATTGACACAGATCTCAGTTGCTGACGGTAATAGGTCCTGGTGTTCTGATTTAGGTTTCAACCACAAAAGAGGCAACGGCACTGAAACAAGTACCTTTCAAACCTGTCTGCCCGTAAAACTCAAACTGGACAAGCCAGCGAATGAAAAGTGAAACCAAAACTAAGCTGGGCCAAATCGTTAGCACACACTGGCCTCCCATGTTCCACAAACAGGATTTTCCATTCCCCTCACCCCAGGACCAGAAATTCCCATCTGAAATCATCGAACCTTTGGCTTGTCCGTCATATATACCGTCCTGTCCGTGATGATTCCCGCGGCGGACGGGACCAGAAGATTTAGGCCCATGTGCTCAAGCTTTGACCACATGGCATCGGGTTCATTTACTGGGAATCAAATGTAAAACTGGAGGAACTGGTGAGGTATTTTTTAGAAACAAAGCCTCCAGGATCCAGCCCTTGCCCAAGCTACATCGGGGCCAGGCCCATTGGCCGAGGGCCACTGCAGTCAGGCGAGATGTCTCCCTTGAACCACTGGAGGAGGACTCACAGAGGTGCTGCACCTGTTGTTAGAGGAGGACCAGGAACGCCCGTTCGAGGGATGTGCCTGCCTAGAGCTAGGGCCTTCCACATAGCGCAGCCTGATGAAGATGAGTGCCCGCAGATGAACTGCATCGCCACACCACGGGTTGTAATGGAACTGGACATGGGGGCTGCGGTCTCAGTGATAGGACGGCAGACATTCCAGAAGGTCAGGACGGAAATCCAGCATTTGGACCTGAGGGACACTGAGGCACATTTGGCAATGTACAGGGGAGAACATTTAGCCATCGAGGGCAAGACTATGACCCCAGTTGCCAAGAGACAGCAGACTGTCCGGTTGCCCCTGATAGTAGTATGGGGATCTGGCCCTAGTCTGCTGGACCGTGATTGGCTGCAGAGGTTCCATTTGGACTGGCAGCGGATTTTCAGAATGGGCACTGGGGAATTATACACGGTCCTGGGAAGTACCCGGAAGTCTTCCAGGCTGGTCTGGGTAAGAGAAAAGGTGCTGTGGCCAAGACTCATGTAGATCCTGAGGCCCAACCGAGATACTTCAGGGCCCGACGTATTGCTGACAATGTGGAGGATGAGCTCACCCAGCTGGAAAGCCTGGGAATCATTCGGCCCTGTACAATTTGCGGAGTGGGCAGCTCCCTTTAGTCCCGGTGCTGAAACCGGTTGAAACCGTCCGCTTGTGTGGGAATTACAAGCTAACAGTGAAGAAGGCCTCTCGTTTGGACAGAGTAGGGGGTTGAGAGATGTGGGGGGGGGGGGGGGGGGAGAGAGAGAGGAAGGGGCTGCATTTAAAAATGGCAGCCATTCTCTTCGGGGGACACGGTATACGTCCAGAACTTTGGAGACAGTGCCAAGTGGATACCAGGGATCGTGGTGAAATGAATGGCACCGGAGCCGT
Source organism: Scyliorhinus torazame (assembly GCF_047496885.1). Classification (NCBI taxonomy): domain Eukaryota; kingdom Metazoa; phylum Chordata; class Chondrichthyes; order Carcharhiniformes; family Scyliorhinidae; genus Scyliorhinus; species Scyliorhinus torazame. The sequence goes on along the minus strand of NC_092722.1, from coordinate 49,713,535 downwards.
GCAGACATGATGTCCCGAATGGCCTCCTTCTGTGCTGTAATTAACAAACAAACAACTATTTTTATAACTTGCCAGATCACAAGAAAGAACTTGAGGGGAATTCTCCGCCAGTGAGATTCTCCGTTCCGCCAACAGCGCACCCCTGCCCACGGGTGGCCACAACAGGAAATGCCAATGGCCGGCGGCGGGAACGGAAAGTCCCGCTGCCAGCGACAGCGGGCTGCCGAGGAACATGTGGCTGAGGAGGCGGAGAATTCACCCTCTTGTAATTTTAAGCAGCACCTTATAATCATGTGGGATTCTCCGTTCCTCCAGCCGCGTGTACATCAATGGCACGCTGTTCACTGGCGGCAGGATTCTATACTCCTGCCGCTTGTTGATGGCATTTCCCATTGAAGCCACCCCACACTGCCGGGAAACCCATGGGCGAGGGTGCACTGTCGGCGAGAAAAGAAAATCCCACTGCCAGTGAGCGGTCGGAGAATTCCGGCCATTCTCTCAGAACTTTCCAAAGATTTCATATTTATTGAATTATTTTGAAGTGCATTAAGTGGTGTCAAGTGGACAAGTGCCGCAGCCATCTTGGATGCTGTAAGATCCCACAATAAGATGAATGGAAGCTGAAGCTAATTTGGGTAGTGTTGCTTGATAGATAATCATTGGTCTGGGCTTTGGAAAAGCATTGTACTCTTCTTCAAATAGTGCTAAGGTATTTAACAGTCACTGGTACCAGAAACATAGAAATGCCTTCGTTGAACATCTCGCTTGAAGGTTTTCTTCTCTGGCAATGTAGAACTCCTTCGTACTGTAATGCCTCAGCCTAGATTATACATTGAAGGTCTGAGGTGGGGGTTGAATTTTCTGATTCACAGACAACAGTGAACAACATTTTTTTTTTTTTTCTTTTTTAAAAAATTTAGAGTACCTGATTCATTTTTTCCAATTAAGGGGCAGTTTAGCATGGCTAATGCACCGGCACACCTTTGGGTTGCGGGGGCGAAACACACGCAAACACGGAAGAATGTGCAAACTCCGAACGGACAGTGACCAGAGCTGGGATCGAACCTGGGACCTCGGCGCCGTGAAGCAGCAGTGCTGACTCATTGCACCACCGTGCTGCTCAGTGAACAAAATTGATGAAGGTGGATATGGGTAAGGAAACCTGGATGTTCCGTTCTAATTCATCCATACAAAGTACCTTGCAGGCTGTACCCAGACACCATCCAACTGTTTAGAAAATGATTTTAGAGTTTTCACTTTCACAACCATACCAGTTGTGCTAATCACTCTGTGTGAAGAGTTTCCATCAGTACTAAATTATTTTTTTGTCAACTTTAACTTGCGTACCTTGCCTTAAAATGTTACCAGTTAGTTTGAGGTAGTGTTCCAGATTTCCTTCCTCAATACCCTTCACCGCCTTATATGTCTACAATTCCAATGGCTGGGCTTTGGGATGCCCTGAATTCATGAAAGACATTATAAAAATGCAACTATTTTCCTTTCCTATTGGATCACCTCTTAATCACTCTTGTTTAAGCCAAAATTATTTGCATTGTTGCTGCAGTTTGACTATATTTCCTGTGGATGGCAATGTTACACAGAAAAGATGCAAGAAAGATTTATACTCGTGTTTTCATTCATGCCACTGACTTTCCTCAGCTTTTTTTAATAGTTTCCAGTGTATTGTTAAATTGCTAAATTAAGAGATATTTTTTATGATTTATGCGCAAGGTAATCATTTGCATCAAAGTTTAAGTTCACCGAAGACAGGAAATAGCACTTCCTCCTTTCGCTTGTTTTCGCAACATTTCTTCTTGGATATGACATACACAAAGTGAACCCGAATGTGAACTCCTCCCGTTACCACCTTTCAGGACCCAGTCGCACTCCCTGCGCCCACCATCACCACTCCCCAGCTAACCCCCTTCTACCTGGCCCCCTCCTGATTTGACCCCTCGACACCCCAAGCTCCATAACTCCTGAGCGAGGCCTTTCGTTGAAGAGATTTGAAAGGAGATGGGAGAGTTTAAAAAAAAAACACAGCTAAGGCTTAGGAAGTCAAGTCCAGAGAGGAGCACAAAACGGCTGAAGTCTCGATCTGCCCGATGGGGGCAAAGCAATTTGTGGGAAGTTGGTGGAAATTACAGGGATAGGATTGGGAATGGGGCTTTGAGAAATGTAAAGGTCAAGGTAAGGATTTTAAAATTAATTCATTGGGAGTCGGCGAGCCTGTAATCTCACTTTAACAAGCGCATGCAACAGCACTGGAATCATTCGGGTATTCAGTCTGTATTTATAAAATCCTGCTGAAACCATTACAGGTTAAGAACATTAACAGTGAAAGAATGTTAATAACTCAAATCATCTCTTCAAGTACCATTGTTTTTTCTATCAAACCTCCATTCATATTAGCAAATTGAAATTTGATTTATTCAAAGGAGACAGACAAAATTCCCTCTCTGCTGGGTGAACTTCAGAAGTACATAACTCCACATAAGCTTTTCCAAAGGTTGGAGCAATTTTGAGTGGGTCACCGTGAATGATCTCCCCGTGTACAGAGACCGATTTTAATCCCCATTTTATCTCAAATCTCTAAAGCTTCCAAATATGTTCAATTCGCAGACTAGTGCTCTGTAAGGGCTATGGGGCAGTCACGATTTCTGTACGCACGGGTGTGTGTTGGTGTACAACAACATATCTGTTTTTTCAACTACCGATTGCTGCACCTTGCAGTTAGTTATAAACCGTTTGAAGAGAAAATGGTTCCCTACATATTTGCGCTTCTAGAATTAAGACCGTAACCGGATCAGCAATGATCTTATTGAAAGGCGGAGCAGACTTGTCGAGCCGAATGGCCTACTCCTGCTCCACGTCCTATGTTCCTATTTTCTAGCAATGCCGGAGATTTACCTGACCTATAGGACGTCTTAACAAATTGGTCATAATGGTAAGTGCACCACTGACATCAGCCAAAAGGTTTGACTCTATGGTCAAATAGCCAGTCGATACTCAGTAATTGGACACATGCTTCAGAAACAATTCTCTTGAAGGGCACTGTGGCTGCTGATCCCTGTAGAACTGTATCTCAGCTTGAGTGAACGCTAAGGAGAAAATTGGCAAAGAAACATTCATTACTCAACACTGCTGAGAACGCTTCCTTTCGCCTCATTTAGTGTGCTGCATATTTTCAGAATTTATGTCCCAGCTTCATAGGAGATGTCGCCATTAATGCTAATAATAAAACCTTCAAATGCTGGAAATCTGAAATAATCTATTGGAAGCATTGGATCTGCTGTGTTATTTCCAGCATTACCTGTTTTCCTGTTATTATTTATACAAGTAAGTACATGAATGTGGTGATATTAAAGCCGAGAGCTGGTGACCAGCCCTGCAGCTGGCACAGCACGGTAGCATAGTGGTTAGCACAGTTGCTTCACAGCTCCAAGGTCCTAGGTTCGATTCCCGGCTTGGGTCACTGTCTGTGTGGACTCTGCATGTTCTCCCCGTGTGTGCATGGGTTTCCTCCGGGTGCTCTGGATTCCTCCCACAGTCCAAAGATGTGCAGGTTAGGTGGATTGGACTTGCTAAATTACCCTTAGTGTCCAAAAGGGTTGGGTGGGTTATGGGGATAGGGTGCCCTTTTCCAAGGGCCAGTGCAGACTCGATGGGCTGAATGGCCTCCTTCTGCACTGTACATTCTATGATTCTACACGCAGTGATATGGGTTGGAACTTGGTAAGCAGCCTCAAACTAGCTCGCAATTCTGCAGATAATTCAGTTTCTGTAGGAAGCTGAACTATTTTGTGTCATTACGTTATGAAAAATGCATCGTGCAATTCAGGTGAAGCACATTCTCCATTAAATTTAATACAAATTTCAAGCCCAAGCTCAAGAATCAATAGAAGTTGCATCAAATTTAATTTTTCAAAAGAGCAAAAATCACAGGATAGTAATCTGGCCAACTCAGCACCTAGTTGGCAGGTCATTATGCAGAGACAGATAACAATGCTAAAGCCTTTTTATTATAGGGCAGGTTCAGACCAGCTAATGACACAAGGGCTGACAAATTGATCCTTTCTGCCTCAGATTGGTGCCTTGGTCAAGGAATTCTCAGCAGCAGACACAAGCCGGTTCCATCTACTGGGCGTAGAAGGGCCCCAAGACTCAACTTCAAATGATGTACAGTACTTTTGGGGAAATAAATAATGCTGACAATGTAAATAACAAATAACTATTGTATGCTGCGTAATATATTAGCAGCTGATAAATTTCTGTGAAGAGCATCTGGAGTTAAGGCCAGCTTTACATTTCGAACACAGTAGTGATGGCATTGCAAATATTTCTGCATGGGAAATTTCCTTTCAATACCATAAGAGTTCCACTTTCTGAAAGAATATATGAAAATAAAATGAAAATCGCTTATTGTCACAAGTAGGCTTCAATGAAGTTACTGTTAAAAGCCCCTAGTCGCCACATTCCGGCGCCTGTTCAGGGAGGCTGGTACAGGAATTGAACCATGCTGCTGGCCTGCCTTGGTTTGCTTTAAAAGCCAGCAATTTAGCCCAGTGTGCTAAACCAGCCCCTCTATAGTGTCAGTCACCCAAAACAAGACAGAGCTGTATTGCAGAATTAAAACAAAATCTATATTCAGTATTAGAAATAAGGGGCGAAATACTCCCCCAACGGCGCGATGTCCGCTGACTGGCGCCAAAGACGGCGCCAATCAATCGGGCATCGCGCCGGCCCAAAGGTGCGGAATGCTCCGCATCTTTGGCGGCCTAGCCCCAACATTGAGGGGCTAGGCCGACACCTGAGGGATTTCCGCCCTGCCAGCTGGCGGAAATGGCGTTTGTTGCCCCGCCAGCTGCCGCGGAAATGCGGCGCATGCGCGGGAGCGTCAGCGGCCGCTGTCAGTTTCCCGGCGCATGCGCGGGAGCGTCATCGGCCGCTGTCAGTTTCCCGCGCATGCGCAGTGGGGAAAGTCTCTTCCGCCTCCGCCATGGTGGAGGCCGTGGCGGAGGCGGAAGGGAAAGAGTGCCCCCACGGCACAGGCCCGCCCGCGGATCGGTGGGCCCCGATCGCGGGCCAGGCCACCGTGGGGGCACCCCCCGGGGTCAGATCGCCTCGCACAACCCCCCAGGACCCCGGAGCCCGCCCACGCCGCCTGGTCCCGCCGGTAAATACCAGCTTTGATTTACGCCGGCGGGACAGGCAATTTCTGGGCGGAACTTCGGCCCATCCGGGCCGGAGAATCCAGCGGGGGGTCCCGCCAACCGGCGCGGCCCGATTCCCGCCCCCGCCCAATCTCCGGTACCGGAGACTTCGGCGGGGGTGGGGGCGGGATTCACGGCGGCCAACGGCCATTCTCCCACCCGGCGGGGAGTCGGAGAATGACGCCCAAGGTGCCAGTTAGTCAATAAATACAGAAACTTTTCGGATACAAAATTCTCATGACCCTAATGCAATGTGCATTATACCAAACAGATGAACAGAAATTAGAAAATCTTGTGCCTTGCCCCTGAAGCGTGCAGACACAGTTTAGAAACTTCTGACACAAACTTTATCACAAAGGGGAGGGCAATGAGTCACGCAGTATTAGTACAATATAGCATTGAGGCCAATCAACCCAACCGGCCTATGTGCTGGTGTTATGCTCCATACGAACCTTCTCCTGCCTTCTTCTCATCCCATCTGCTCTGTGTCCCTGATTATGCCTGTCCCTGCATTTATCATTTTTCAGTTTCTTTGTTCAAGTTCCCTCTCCTGTAGGCCCAGCTTTATGCGGGTCTGCAGTTCCACAACTCCCACTAGGCTTTCGCTACCTCACGTTAATTTGTGTGAGTTCAGACAGAGTAAAGGCAGGTATGATCCTACTCTGCGCTTATTGCTTTACATACTTTCCAGAAATACCTCTCCTCTCCAGCCCCAGGCACTAAGAGCAAATATAGTGCTCGACCACCTAGCCGAGATCAGCTAACTCAACCTGGCATAATCCTGGAGATCAACTTTGGGACTTCCTAATCGGTGTGGTTCAATACTACACTGTATGTGGTTGGCCATATTTCAAACACATTAATTGGCCCTAAAGTGCTTTGGGACATCCTGAGAGTGCGAAAGGCGGCATATAAATGCAGACTGCTCTTTTTTCTTAAACCACCAAGTTCTGTATATACTAATTCTTAAAAAATATTCTCCTTGCTCATTTTCCCCAAATCCCACTGTTATAACCTGCCTGCTTACCATTGGCTGGGGACTAATGACAATCCCACAATCCTGTGGGAGTATGAGCTTCCACAATGAGGGGGGCGGAGAAACCATGAGCAGACTCCCTGTATAAATAAAGCTGGCCAGTTTGGAACCAGCCAGGAAGGAGTGAGCAGCAAGTGAAGTTGCTGCTGCTGCTGTTGTATATATATGTTATTGTAAATAAATGTTATTTCTTTGTATCCTTAAAACTCGTGCTGGATTCTTCATGGTCCTCACAAAACCCACCTATTTAAAATGTATTGGTTCATTTAATTGTTATTCATTACAAGTGAAGTGTGCAATTCCAGCATGCTTCCTCTTCACCAGTGACTGAGAAGCAATCCTTTGGCTAAGTATTAACTTGACAGCCTCTTCGTCAAACATTTCCAGTTTGAGGTGACCAGCTCTGAATTATGCATTGGCAGCGAGTGGGAATTAGGGCACCTGATGGGTGCAGGCTGTCGTGCTGGGGGTTCCGATGCACAAATGATCCAACACGGCTGTAGATGGTACAACTCTGTTTTATTGTCTTAAACAATAACATCGACTAACTGCTGGCTGAGGTTCGTGCTTCACCAGCTAACCTGTGCACCCAGCCCTATCACTATCTTGGTGAGGCACTCAGCACATGGTGTATGTCTGAGTGGCACGCTGTGAGCTCTGTGCTCTGAGCTATCTCCTGGTGGAATGAGCGGGAACTGTGGTGTTCCCTGTTTTATAGTGCGTGTGCTCTCACTGGTGATTGGCTGCGATGTTGTGTGTGTGTTGGTTGGTCCAACTACCTGTCCATCAGTGTATGTGTGATTGCACCATGATATGCTAATGTGTATATCATGACACGGGCATTATCCCCTTCACTGTAATCGTTTTCGCAACTCCTAACACTTTTCTAACAAAAGACAAGCCTTGCTGTCGGCTAGGATAAGGACTGTTCATAGCATGACCTGCCAGACTGTTGATTAACCTATGAACCTTTCCACCATTTCACATTCTCTGAGGGAAGAGTATGAAGATATGAAAATCACAACCTTTGGCACAAATGCTCCTCCGTCTAACTCTGTGCCTCCATTCCTGCTATGGGTCATTGCCATGGATGAGATTCCGCGCTATTAGTTTAAAGCTGAAGAATATCTTTTTGCCCATTTTCAGCATAGTTCATCCATCTACAAGAAACCTCAAATTGTCTCCACTTAGGTATAAATTATTTAATTTTGGAGTCTTAGCCTCCAATACCCTGACTGAGTCTATTTCTCTGACTGACCCATTCCATATGCTCTTATGTGTTAACTCCGTTTCATGTTATTGATTTTCCAGAATTCCTTAGACACTAGAACAGACCTTGTGAATTTGAAGGTAGCAATCATGCTGTTCAAGAAAGGAGGAAGAGAGAAAAACAGAGCACTATGGGCTAGCCAGCCAGATATCAGAAGTAAGGAAAATGTTAGAATCTATTATTAAGGACTTTGTAACATGGCAAGGACACTTGGAAAACCCAAGTAAACGGTTCATTTTTACGCTAGGCTGTAACTAGTGGAGCGCTGCAAAAATCAGTGCTTAAGGCCTCGGATTTTTACAATCAATATCAAGGACTCATAGTGCAATATATCACAAAGTTTGCTGACGATACAAAGCTAGGTGGCAAGATAAGCTGTGGGAAGAATGTAAAGAGACTGCAAAAGGAAAAGGACTAATTAAGTGATTAGGCAAGAGATGGAGTATAACGTGAGGAAGCACGACATTATCTACTTTTGTAGGAAGAATGGAAAAGCAGAATAAAGAAGTGGGAGATTAGTAAATTTTCACTTTCAGTGGTATTTGGGAGTCCTTTGTACAGGAATCACAGTAAATTAACAGACAGGTAAAGCAAATAATTGGGAAGGTACATAGCACCTTAGTGCTTAGGCATGGAGTATAAGTATGGAAGTTTTGCTGCAATAACATAGGGCTTTGGTTAGGCTGTACCTGGTGTACTGTGTACAGTTTTGTTCTCTGTACCAAAGAAAGGAATGTTGGCAGCAGTGGCTGTCCCTTAATTCGAGGATGATATCTGCTCAGGGTCACAAGTCTCTGCTATGGGTCTTCATGTGACTGAACAGACCCATTCTTGGCCTGCAGACCTTGGGGTACATGGGGCAGGATGTCCTTTAAGGTCGTGGGATCCAGAGTACGACATTTGCATTCTTTTCTTTCCTCCTTCTCTGCTGTCATTCTACCTCATCATGAAAACGTTGTGACTCCAACTATGATGCAGCTTGATGGTCAAGTTGGTGCCATCCTGAACAGTTGGTAGCAAGCTCCTTCCAGTTATTATTAGCAATGCTACTGCACTTCAAGGGGAGCTTTTGATGTGTTTTTCTTTCTGTCCTTACCTGGAATGTTGGCCATTTGAAAGTTGGGAAAATAGGACCTGGCAGGGGAGACACTTTACAACCATCAAGACAGTGTCGTGTCCATTGAGACTGATTTTGCAGGAGTTTTGCTTGAATGCTTGTGGAGCTGGTTTCAAGAAGGACTCCAGTGTTTGCTTAATGGTTCTTCTATTGAATCCAGAGGAAGCGGCGGAGGCTTTGCTGGTGGAATGTTTTTAGCACTCTTATGTGTCGCTGGTGCACAGTCCAGATCTCACTGCAGTACAGGTGTGTGACGACAATGACCTATATTAATTTTCGGATTATCCTGTGAGAAGAATGCTCCTATAACCTCTGGGGTTTTACATACATGGGAATACGGAGCAGGAGTAGGCCACTCAAGCCTGCTCTGCCATTCAATACAATCATTACTGATCAGATTGTAACCTCAACTCCATATTCCTGCCTAATCCTGATAACCTTTCACCCCCTTGTTAATCAAGCATATATCTAGCGCTGTCTTAAAAACATTCAAAAATTCTGCTTCCGCTACCTTTTGAGTGATAGAGTTCCAGAGACTCATGAACCTCTGACGGAAAAAAATTCTCCCCATCTCTGTCTTAAATGGGCGACCCCTTATTGTGAAACATGATCCTGGGGCACACGGTGGCGCAGCGGTTAGCACTGCTGCCTCACTGCACCGAGGTCCCAGGTTCGATCCTGACTCTGGGTCACTGTCCGTGTGGAGTTTGCACATTCTCCCCATGTTTGCGTGGGTTTCATCCCCACAACCCAAAGATGTGCAGGGTAGGTGGATTGGCCACGTTAAATTGCCCCTTAATTGGAAAAAATAAATTGCGTACTCTAAATTTATTTTAAAAAACATGATCCCTAGTTCAGGATTCTCCAACAAGAGGAAACATCCTCACCACATCCACCCTGTCAATACCCCTTAGGATTTTAAAGGGTTTGATCAAGTTGCCTCTTACTCCCCTAAACTCAAGTGGATACAAACCTAACCTCTCCAACCTCTCCTCATAAGACAACCTGCCCAATCTTGCTGTTAGTCTAGTAAACCTACTCTGAACTACTTCTAACACACTTACATCTTTCCTTAAATAAGGAGACCAACACAGGACATAATGTTTTGGATGTAGTCTCACCAATGTCCTGTTCAACTGGAGCATCACCTCCCTACATTTGTAATCAATTCCCCTCAAAATAAACAATGACATTTTATTAGCTTTCTTAATTATTTTCTGTACCTGTATACCAGTCTTTTGTGATTCATGCAGGAGGGCACCCAGATCCCTCTGCACCTCAGAGCTCTGCCTTCTCTCACCATTTAGGTAATAAGCTTCTTCTTTATTATTCCTGCCAATGGACAATTATGCACTTATTCACATTATACACCATTTGCCAGATCTTTGCCCATTACTAAACCTATCTATGTCGTCGTCACAGTTTATTTTCCTACCTATATTTGTGTCATCAGAAAATTTAACAATCATACCTTCAAACCCTCATCCAAGTTATTTACATAAATGTAAAAAGTTGAGGCCCAGTACTGATCCCTGTGGTACACCTCTCATCACATCCTGCCAACCAGAAAATGACCCATTGATGCCAACTCTGTTTCCTGCTGGCTAACCAATTTTCAATCCATATCAATATGTTACCTCCTAAACTATGAGCTTTTGTTTTCCACAATAACCTTTGATGTGGAACCTTATCGAATACCTTCTGGATATCTAAGTACAATACATCGACCAGTTCTCCTTTATCCACAGCAGGCGTGACCCCTTCAAAGAACTCCAATGAATTGGTAAAAATTGATTGCCCTTAAGGGCAGCACGGTGGCGCAATGGGTTAGCCCTGCTGCCTCAGGGCGCAGAGGTCCCAGGTTCAATCCCAGCTCTGGGTCACTGTCCATGTGGAGTTTGCACATTCTCCCCGTGTTTGCATGGGCTTCGCCCCCACAACCCAAAAGATGTGCAGGCTCGGTGGATTGGCCACGCTAAATTGCCCCTTAATTGGAAAAAAAGAATTGGGTACTCAAAATTTAAAAAAAAACATGATTGCTCTTTCACAAAACTGTGTTGACACTGCCTGATTGCCTTAAACTTTTCCAAATGCCCTTCTAAACACCTTGAATAATGGCTTCTAACATTTTCCCCATGACAGATGTTAGGTTAACTGGCCTGTTGCTATATAGTGTCGCACCTTCAGGCATGGTCAAGAGACTTGAGACTTTGTTAGGAACAAGAAGGTATTTATTAATAAAAAGTAACTTGGTGCAGGAGATTTTGCAGCACTGATCTGCCTTCGAGCACAGCTCAAAGTCCTTACATGCTTATTTCATGGCTCCTAGATATATTCTGCCCAAGAGAGGACTCCACCCTCCAGGGTGATCACACACACTCTCGATTCCCATTGGTCTCTTAAGCCAGGTGACCCTCTATTGATTTGCTGTCTTAAAGAGACAGACATCACAAACACAACATTCCACTCCTGTTAACCTTTTTTATACAACCTTCAAACCCACATTGTAAATAAACATTATACACACAAGTTAGGCATTTGTAAATCAATGTAGCGTTGTTCAATAAATGAGATCTTTAGGCCCATGCAAACCCGAGATCAACACATTAACCTTCTTAAAAAATGGCTTTGGGACAAAGATCGGAAGGTTCTGAAACATAAACAGGAACCTTGGCAGCATCGTCATCTTTGCTGTCTGTACCCGTCCCCCCATGATAGTGGCAGCACATCCCACCTCTTAAAATCCCCCTTTATCTGCTCCACAAGCCGAGTCAAACATAACTTATGTAGCTGCGACCAGCCCCACGTAACCTGGATGCCCAAGTATCTAAAGCTCTTCCCCCATTACCTTGAACGGCAGACCCCCACCCTCCTATCCTGGCCACGGGTCTCAATCGGGAATCCCACATTCAACTTATATCGGGAGAACTGACCGAAATCCTTCAAAATCCGCATAATGCTGCCAATGCCCCCCAATGTGTCTGAAATAAATAACAACAGGTCGTAGGCGTACAACGAAACCCTGTGCTCGACGCCCCCCCCCCCCCCCCCCCCACCCCCCCCGTACAGTCCCTCGATGCTCTAAGAGCCATTGCCAATGGCTCTACAGCCAAGGCAAAAAGCAATGGGCAGAGCGGACACCCCTGCCTTGTCCCACGGTGCAACCCAAAACATCCCAAACAACTTTGCATCCACATTCAACAACGATATCGGGCGGTATGATCCACACTGCTCCGGATCCTCATCTTTTTTCAATATCAGGGAGATAGATGCCTGCAATAGTGTAGGGGGGAGTTGCCCCCTTTCCCTAGCCTCATTGTGTGCCGTCACCAGCAACGGCCCAGGTCCCCCCCCAAATTTGTTATGAAGCTCAACCAGAAACCCATTCGGGCCCGGTGCCTTCCCTGCCCGCATCGCCCCCATACTCTCCATCACCTCTCTCAACCCAAAAGGGGCCCAAATCTTGCACCAACTCCTCATCCACCCTGGGAAACTCCAACCCACCCAGGAACCGCCACATTCCCTCCACCCCCCTGGTCAGGGGCTCCCACTCATACAACCTCTTGTCAAATTCCTCAAACACCCCATTCACCTCCACCGGGTTCATCATTACCCTACCCGTCCTGTTCTTCACTTTACTAATCTACCTCGCTGCCTCTTGTTTCCTCAGCTGATGGGCCAGTATCCTACTCGCCTTCTCATATATTTCCCCCCGGCCGTCCACAACTGCCATACCACCTTCCCCGTAGATACCAATCCAAACTCCACCTGGAGCCTCTGCCTCTCCCTCAACAAACCTGCCTCTGTGGCCTCTGATTGCCTCCTGTCCACCCTCAAAATCTCTTCCACCAACCTTGCCGCCTCTGCCCACTCCGTCTTCTTCCTATGTGCCCGAATCGAGATAAACACCCCTTGAGTGCCTCCCACAGCGTGGCGGCCATGACCTCCACCGTGTCGTTCAGCTCCACGTACCCCCGAATGGCGGCCCTCAGTCGCTCGCACACCTCCTCATCTGCCAACAGCCTCACATCCAGCCTCCAATGCGACCACTGCCACCCCCCCCCCCCCCGTGTCAAATCCACCCAGTGCAGCGCGTGGTCTGAGACCACAATCGCCGAATACTCTGAATCGACCACCCTTGCCAACAACGCCTTGTCCATTGCAAAAAGGTCAATCCAGGAGGTGCGCATAGGAAAAGTATGAAAATTCCGTCGCCCTCTACACCCAAACCTCCATGGGATCACCCCCCCCCCCCCCATACGCTCCATAAACTCCATCAGCTCCTTTGCCCCGTTGACACCTTCGCTGACTTTGGGCTCGACCAGCCCAAACTTGGATCGATGACCATGATGAAATCCTCCCTCGTGATCAACCGGTGCAAGTCCAGGTCAAGAATCTTCCCCAGCACCCGCCTCATAAATTCCACATCATCCCAATTTGGGGCATAAGCGTTTACCGGCATCCCCTCCAGCTTCCCACTAACCATCACAAACCTCCTCCCCGAATCTGCCACAATGTTTCCCACCTCGAACGCCATCTGCTTATTCACCAGCACTGCCACCACTCTCGTCTTCATGCTCAGTCCCGCATGGAACACCTGCCCTTCCCATCCTTTCCTCAGCCTTGTCTGATCCCCAATATTTAAATGCATCTCTTGTCGAAAAGCCACATCCGCCTTCAGACTCCTCAGGTGTGCCAACACATGTGACCGTTTGACTGGCCCACTCAGTCCCAACCCCTCCCCTGCCGATCAACCATATCCCTGCCAGCCCCCTGCCTGTGTCACCCTCCAGGCCCACCCTCGGATGTCCACCGTCACCACTCCCTTTCCAACTGCACCACAACAACCACACCCTTGTCAGCACCCCACCCCCTTCCCCCAAAACAAAACAACAGCCCCATCCCCCTCCCCGTAACAGCCTCTTGATCAGCCCCCACTGTGCTCCTGTTAACTAGCCCTCCCAGCTAGCCTGGCAGCCCCCGCCCAAGGCCTCCAAACCTCCAACTCCCCCTGATTTCCCTCCCCTGTCCACACTCCCCCAAGAAACAAAGGAACAGAATAAAGGTACATTCACCCTTGATGTGTCCCAAGCACCCAGCCACCAAACCCACAAAACATTTCAAAGGAGAAAAGGTTTTACAAAACAACCAAAAGAAACACCTCCTCAAAAGTTCAGTGTTCTCCTTCTCCGGCCAGTCCATTGACCCTCAAAAACCCCATCGCCTCCTCTGGCGTACTAAAATAGTATTTTCCGATTCTGTAAAGTCACCCAGAAGTGGGCCAGGAACAGCACTCCAAGCTTCTCCCCCTTCTTGAAGAAGGCAGCCATGATCCGATTAAACCTGGCCCTCCTCTTCACCAATTCTGCACCCAGGTCTTGATACACCCTCAGCTTCTTCACCTCCCAGGTGCACTTCCTCATCTGCCTCGCCCACCAAACAATCTTCTCTTTGTCCAAGAAGCGGTGAAACTGTACCTCCATCGCTCTTGGCGACTCACCCGCCTGGGGCCTTCTCATCAGCACTCTATGCGCTCAGTTGATCTCTGGAGGTTGGTGAAAGGCCCCTTCCCCATCAGCTTCTCCAGCTGCCCTTCAGGCATTGCCACGATCCTCAAATTTTGCCTTCTGCAGCGATTATCCAGCTCCTCCGCCTTCTCCTTCAGCCTCTTTTGGGTCTCCCGCATCACCCCCACCTCGTCCACCAACGAGGCGAGCTGCTCCTCGTGCTCCCCTACTGCCTCTTCCACTTTCTGGATCGCCTGGCTGTGGGACTCTAGCCTCTGCTCCACTCGGTCATTCTCTGCTTTGAGCGGGTCTACCACCTTGGTCAGGCCCTCCAGGCCTTCCCTTCTCCGCTGGCTGAACTTCTCATTTAAAAACTCCACTAGCTAGTCCATTGACCACTGGGCGGGCAGAACAGGCCTTTTGCCCTCCGCCACCTTAACCTGTGGTACACAAAGATTCTCCTGCTCCAACAGCTGCCTTCTGCTCGACCCACTCCTAGTTCGTGCATCCATCCACCAGCCACACAAGAGGAGTTATACCTTCTCCTGGCACTCCTACACCTCTTTCTATCCAAACTTCCATCCCTCAGATGGGGAAAGGACTGAAAAATCCCACCTTGAGCGGGAGCTACCAAATGTACGGCCACTCACTCCATGGCCGCCACCCGAAATCCTGCTTTTAACTTCTTTATTTAATGATGGATGATGGGCTCTACGCCTGGAACGTTTCCTTCTCATTAGAATGTATCTAGGTATTCTGAAACATCCTTTCAAATGTCTGCCACTGAGCCGCTATTGATCTATTCCTTAAGCATATTTGCCAGTTCACGTTAGCTAGATATGCTTTCATGCCCTCATAATTATCCTTATTTAAGTTTAAAATACTAGTATTGGATGTACTCTTCATATTATGATCACTGCTACCTACAGTGCCTTCACTGAGTTTATCAATTAATCCTATCTCATTGCTCAATAACAGGTCTAATGTAGCCTGCTCCCTGGTTGGTTCCAGAATGATGCTGTTCTAAGAATCTATCCCATAAATATTCTACGAACACCTCATTTATGTTACCTTTGCCCATCTGATTTTCCCAATCTATATGTAGATTAAATTCCCCCATGATTGTCGCTATACTTTCTGACAAGCTCCCATTATTTTTTCTTTTTTACTCTGTACTATCAAGTAGTTACAATTAAGGGGCCTGTACATCACTCCCAAAGGTTACTTATTGCCTTTATCATTTAGTTTCTTACCGTCTTGGGCCAAGCAGTTGTCATACCAAGTTGTGATGCAGCCAGATAGGATGTTTTCTATGGTGCATCTGTAAAAATTGGTAAGGGTCAATGTGGATGCGCCGAGTTTCCTGAGGAAGTATAGGCGCTATTGTGCTTTCTTGGTCATAGTGTCGACATGGGTGGACCAGGCCAGATTGTTGATGATGTGTACACCTAGGAATTTGAAGCTGTCAACCATCTCCACCTCGACACCATTGATGCAGACAAACCAAATTTTGCCACACAGTCGTGTGTGTATAGGGAGTATAGTAGGGGCTAAGTGCGCAGCCTTGCGGGGCCCCAGTATTCAGAATTATCGTGGAAGAGGTGTCATTGTTTATCCTTACTGATTGTGGTCTATGGGGCCAGGAAATTGAGGATCCAGTTGCAGAGGGTGGAGCCAAGTCCTAGGTTTTGGAGTTTGGATATGAGCTTGGCTGGGATTATGGTGTTGAAGGTGGAGCTGTAGTCAATGCATAGGAGTCTGATGTAGGAGTCCTTGTTGTTGAGATGCTCCAGGGATGAGTGTTGGGCCAGGGAGATAGCGTCTGCTGTGGACCGATTGTGGCGGAGTGCGAATTGCAGTGGATCAAAGTATTCTGGAAGTATGGAGTTGGTATGTCTCATGACCAACCTCTCTAAGCACTTCATAATGATAGATATCAAGGCCACTGGATGGTAGTCATTAAGGCACGTTGCCTGGTTCTTCTTTGGCACTGGTATGATGGTGGCCTTCTTGAAGCAGCTGGGAATTTCAGAACGGAGTAGGGAGAGGTTGGAGATGCTCGCTATCACACCCGCCAGTTGGTCTGTGCAGGATCTGAGCGCACGACCAGGGTCTCTGTAAGGACCCGTTGATTTTTGTGGGTTCACTTTCAAGAAGGCCGATCCGACTTCTGAGGATGTGACAGTAGGTATGGGTGTGTCTGAGGCAGTTGACAACAGTTTGTTGGCTTCCTGCTCGAAACAAGCATAGAATGCTTTGAGTTCATTGGGGAGGTATGTGCTTTTGCTGGAGATTCTACTCGGCTTTACCTTGAAGCCCGTTATGTTCTTTAAGCCTTTCCAGAACTGACAAGAATCTGTGCCGTAAGTCTATGACTCTAGCTTAGTCTGCTATTGTCTCTTGGTGTCCCTAATGGCTTTGAAGAGATCATACCTAGATATCTTGTATAGGTCAGGGTCACCTGTGTTGAACGCCTTAAATCTGGACTTCAGTAGGGAGTGGACCTCCCGGTTAAATCATGGTTTCTTGCTGGGGAACTACTTTCTTTGGCAAGCAATCATCGACACACTTACTGATGAAGTCTGTGACAGTGGTGGCACACTCATCTAGGTTCACCGCTGAGTTCTTGAATACGGACTAGTCCACTGACTCCAAGCGGTCACGTAGGAGCTCTTCTGTTGCCTCGGACCAGCATTGCACGACCTTCTGAACTGGATTCTCCCGCTTACGTTTCTGCTTATATACCGGGAGAAGGAGCACTGTCTTGTGGTCGAGGGATAGATCGGTAGGCGCCCTTGATGTTTGTGCAGAAGTGGTCAAGGATCTTGGGGTCCCTGGTGGGACAGGAGATCTGTTTTGGTAGTACAATCTTGAGGTTGGCCTGGTTGAAGTCACTGGCCACGATGGGTGGCACGATAGCACAATGGTTAGCATGTTGCTTCACAGCGCCAGGGTCCCAGGTTCGATTCCTGGCTTGGGTCACTGTCTGTGCGGCGTCTGCACGTTCTCCCTGTGTCTGCGTGGGTTTCCTCCGGGTGCTCCGGTTTCCTCCCACAGTCCCAAATGACACGCTGTTAGGTCATTTGGACATTCTGAATTCTCCCTTCGTGTACCCGAACAGGCGCCATATTTTCCCAGCATTGGTGCCAATGGCGCACAAATGGAAACCCACTTCTCCTACACCAGTCCTTGAGCCACTCAATCATTTCTCTAATATTATTTGCCCTATGGCAATAAGCACCTGGCTCAAGTAATAATCCAGAAATTATTATCTTTGAGCCTCTGCTTCTTAATTTGGTGCCCAGCTTCTCATACTGACTATGCAGAACCTCCTTCGTCATCTTGCCTATATCCTTGGTACCCACATGTACCACAACCTCTGGATCTTCCCCCTCCAACTGCAAATTCCTCTCCAGGCCGTAGCAGATATCCCGAACCACAGCAGCAGGCTGACAACACAGACGTCTGGACTCTTGCTTCTTGCTGCAGAGAACAGTGTCAATCCGCCTTACAAACTGTCCCCTACTACCACTACGTTCTTTTGGGCTCGCCCCACATGAATAGCTTCCTCTACCACAGTGCCATTATCTGTCAGTTCTTCCACCCTGCAGCCCCCTCTCTCATCCAAACAAGCTGAAAGAATCTCAACCCTGACACTTCTGCACTCCTGCCCTCTGTGTGTCCTTACCTGTCTCAGTTGCAGTCAAAGCACTCAGGTAACTCTCTCCCTCCCTGATGTGTCGCAGTGTCCGCAGTTCAGCCTCCAGCTCAATGCCTCTGAGCCGAGGCTCCTTAAGCTGCAGACGCTTACTGCAGATGGGTTTGCCCTGGATAACACTGGTTTTAGAAGAATGGAATGTGAGAAAGTGGAATTGATGTAGAAGTTCAGTCTTGATCTCATAGAACGGCGGAACAGATTGAGGGGCTGTGTGGACTCTTTCTGCTCCTATAAATTTTTGGGATTAACCTAACCCTACCATTCACAAAAACAATTTGGAAGGGTTATATTTTCACAGAGTGATTTGTTGGTAAGTTTATTTTTCTTTTGTTTTGTTAGGTTCCTGGACGCTCGCCGAATGCCTGCAATTGAAATGTTAATCTCTTTTTCCTCTTCATGTGTGGGTGGACTGCTGAGCTTTTGCAGCATTATCTGTTTTTATTCTGCACTTCCTAAAGCAGCTTCTGCAATAGAAACCACGATTAGAGCTTAATCAATTGCAGCAGAAATGAATGTGCATTTTCTCCAACATTTGGATTGCAAGATGCTTTTGGAGAAGTGCTTCAGGACATGGAAGCAACATGACATTAAATGCTGCATCCAAATAATTGGGATGTTGCAGCCAAAGGGTTATAGTTCTGGAACCTACTGAGGCAGGAGGTTAACCGGCTCACTTTCACCTTTCCAAGTGCTAATGTGTAACTCTCAAGAATCTAATTGGATGAGTTTATCGCTTCAGTATTTAGTGTTTCAGCAGACTACATCTGATATTGGAAGAACTTTGAACAGTTTTAAACCACCAATTATAAATATGAGATTGAAGCACATGCCCCTGATAGATTGATAAACGTTCTTGTTGGGTTTAGATTATCTTGGCCATGGCAGCAGTAGAATTATAGAATCCCTACAGTGCAGAAGGAGGCCATTCAGCCCATTGAATCTGCATGACCCTCCGAAAGACCCCTCTACCCAGGTCCACTCTCTCACCCACCCCGCCCTATCCCCAAGATAACCCCACCTAACCTGCACATCCCTGGACACTAAGAGGCAATTTAGCATGGCCAATCCACCTAATCTGTACATCTTTGGCAGATCATGACCATTCATTGAGCTGAGGAGGAAATTCAGCAGTGTTCCACTTCTGATCATTGTTTCAGTGATCCAAAATGTTACAAATTTTTGTAGGACAAAGTGCTTCCTGAATGGTTTAACTCTAATATTATGATTCCGTTCTCTTGCTTTTGTTTTGCCCGCCAGAGAAAATAGTTTCTCGGTAGCTACCTTATCAAATCCTTTGTACGTTTTAAGTACAAAGTGACTATTGAGCTGCAGCTCAAAACAAGAACATAAAAAGGTAGAAGTCAATCCAACTCAGCGTTTATCCCCTGAGCTGACAATGCAATGCTTCACCGGGTGACATTCCCCGACCCCCCGCCGGGTCGGAGAATCGCCGGGGGCTGGCGTGAATCCCGCCCCCGCCGGTTGCCGAAGTCTCCGGCACCGGAGATTCGGCGGGGGCGGGAATCGCGCCGCGCCGGTTGGCGGGCCCCCCCGCGCGATTCTCCGGCCCGAATGGGCCAAAGTCCCGCCGCTAAAATGCCTGTCCCGCCGGCGTAAATTAAACAACCTACCTTACCGGCGGGACAAGGCGGCGCGGGCGGGCTCCGGGGTCCTGGGGGGGGGGCGCTGGGCGATCTGGCCCCGGGGGGGTGCCCCCACGGTGGCCTGGCCCGCGATCGGCTGTGCATGTGCGAGAATGCCGTCAGCGGCCGCTGACGCTCCCGTGCATGCGCCGCCCGGAGATGTCATTTCCGCGCCAGCTGGCGGGGCATCAAAGGCCTTTTCCGCCAGCTGGCGGGGCGGAAATTCGTCCGGCACCGACCAAGCCCCTTAAGATTGGGGCTCGGCCCCCAAAGATGTGGAGCATTCCGCACCTTTGGGGCGGCGCGATGCCCAACTGATTTGCGCCGTTTTGGGCGCCAGTCGGCGGACATCGCGCCGTTTCCGGAGAATTTCGCCCCTGATCTGGGAGTGTTTGTTGATAATTGTCGAGTAATTGAAATGGAACACGTTTTCATTCCCCAAGGCAGGCAACCATCACCTTCATAAAAAAAATTGGAACAAAAGTCAAGTGGTCTCACTTATCCAATTTCCTTCTTAAAAAGGGTCTTATTAATTTAATCTTCTGAGTACTTCCTATCACTACTGTGGCGGTTTAGGTATTCCGGATCCGAAGAGACTATTTTACTAATCTATATCATGTTAAGCCACCAAAAGAGGGAAATCTGTTTCTCTCAGACTCAGAATAGCTCTCATGAGGGGAGGTTACTTTTCTGTGTCTCAAACAGTTAAACAGGATTTCAGTTACTTTCTAGTGGAAGAAGTTCAGATACATCACTCATAACTAAAACCCCTTACCTCTGTCGGTCATGGATCCTTGTCATTTAAGACTTCCTAAATGAATGTCTAGGACCTAATACATATTGAAAGTAAGACTACACAGTTTAATTTATAATAATAGTATTTTTATTATAAAATACTCTCAATTGATACATACAGAATTTCTGAGTTAAAAATGTAAATTGATTAACAGTCCTTTGTTACCTGATAAAAATATAAATCCCCTTCTAGGAGTGGGGACTCTATTAACCTTTGTATAAAAGGTCGGCCAGTAAGGCACCAACTAGAACAGGAGCCCGGTAGAGGTCTACCGGGCAGCGTATATATTGTAAATAAAACAATGTCTCTTTATTTTACTCAGTATGGACTTCCCATGTCCTTATTAAACTGGCGACAAGGAGTAAATTGGTTTGCAAGCACTGTCCTGCAACTGGTACAATGTTCTCATCATGAACTGGCTCCCATATATTCAGGCCTCATGAGACCATCTGCAGCTCAGGCCTCAAACGCAAACTACTGCTGGGCGTACCTCCCCACTCACACATATACATTGCTTCATGCACTCAGGAGAGCTACTTTGCAGAAGGTGCAACATGTTACTTCACCTTGTGGAGCACAGGAGCACATTGACCCCAGTTTTGTTTATGTACTACAGCTGCTCACCTGCTCTGTGATCTCTGTCCAGGTCCCCTTGGTTAGAATGCAGGAGGGGCTCTTGCTGCCTTTGCTGTCAGGAGCTCCTGTCGATCCCGGAATGCCTGGCGGAGAACCTGCAGAGAGTTGTTGCTCAACTGTGGTTCTCGGCGCTGAGACATATTTGCCCACTTTTGTATGGGGTGACAGCAGGTGATCAGCATCAACAGTTGGGGAGGGGGTGGCAGCAGCTATATGGATCCAAGGATGTCAGGCGGAGAGGGGGTAGCAGCAGTTCAAGTTCAAAATCCTCCTTTCAGACAGGCAGAACGATGCTGCTGGCTTGGTGGGGGTGGATGCCATTTAGGTGCTGTTTCAATACGGCGTCCAGACCTTTGACCCTGTGAGGTGACAGCAGGGATAGCAAATTTCTGCTCGTCACGATGCACAATTGACTGGGCCTCTCGACAATGAATATCAATAGGCATTCATGCGTGGGCAGTTGCCTGCCTCCAAGTGGACATCCAATGCATTCTGGTCCTGCCGTCGGGACATCCGATACTTCCAGAAAATTCCGCCCTTGGATTTCAGAAATCAGCAGCACAAATGCCCACTTGATACAACTATTCCTCCTCCTTCTGCTGTTACTACACTTGTAGGATTTTCGGGCCTGCCCATGCTTTGCTTCCAAAAGAAAGCACATAGCCGATATATGTGTGTAAGTTTCAAGATGTCCATGTGTCAGGAATGTGATTTGGAGAGATGCGCGCATCATGCCACACCCAGAGCTGTTTTCACCAACTAATGGACGCCAGAACAAATTTGGGGGAAAAGAATTAGGAAATCCACTTTGTTCATAGTGGCAGTAATTGCCCATATATCTAGAAAGATGTAGAGCAGAGTAAGAATACAAAAGGTTAACATCGCAGTTCTAGTAAAACTGCGGCAACATGTCTTTTACAGAATTCTGAACAATAGGTTCTGCAAAGACCAATTAAACATGATTGATTATGGGGTCCATTGTAGCTTAGACCATGACTCTTTCTGCATTTTCTTTCCTGCTGACAGTTTGCAGGGTGGGGTGGGAGTGGGAGCGCGGTGGGGGAGTGGGTGGCTTTTGTTTCATTAAGGACCACAGCAAACATCAGCTGGAGATTTACTTAATCCAGTAGCAAATCCTTCACAACAAACTTGCAGATGACAAATGCAGGCAGAGTGTGAAGCTTGGATGAAGATAAGCGGCACATTTAGTATCTTAGCCACTGAAGAGTTGAATGGGCTTTATATATCAGCTGGAAGCAGGCTTGTAGCTGTACACGTGTGTAAATCTGTTTGCCTGCAATGTCCCTAAAAGGAACAGCACCATCCAAAGGAAACCAAGCATAGGCAGAAGCAAGATAGTGGACCTCGTATTGAATCATGGAATCATAGAATTTAGAGTATAGAAGGAGGCCATATGGCCCATCAAGTCTGCACCAGCCCTTACAAAGAGCACCCTACTGAAGCCCACTTATCTACCCTATCCCCGTAATCCAGTAACCCCATTAAACATTTTTTGGACACTAAGGGCAATTTAACAATCCACCTAACCCGCACATCTTTGGACTGTGAGAGGAAACCGTAGCACCCGGAGGAAACCCATGCAGATACGGGGAGAACGTGCAGACTCCGCACAGCCAGTGACCCAGCCAGGAATCGAACCTGGAACCCTGGAGCTGTGAAGCAACGGTGCTAACCATTATGCTACCATGCTGCCCCACATGTCCCTTCACATGTCCTTAGTGTTAGCTGCTTATTTTTGTTGGCTATTAACCTATTCCCCGGGAAGAGACGCTGAAAAACTACATCCTAAAGGTGGCCTTTGACTACATCCTAAAGGTGGAGTTGCTTTCACTGTGTTGTTATGGCACATTTGCTGTTAACTGCATCCTTGCAAGATGAAGGAAGCATATGATCTCCATAAGAACAGAACTAGAAAATGGGCAGATTGGAAGATAATCGGTTCAACTTACAATCTCGGGTGGGCCTATCATGTGCGCACTGGTTCTTTGCTAGAACAATCAAAATAAGTCCTACGTTCTCCTTTGGCCTTGAGTCTTCCTGTGCTTCAAACGTGTAATTGTCTCTTAAAACATGTAATGGTGCCTGTTCTCTCTGGTGATCATTCCATACAATACAACCCTCTGTTATGAAGATATTTGTCAAAACCTCACTCTCCTTTTGGTATGAATTTTAAATTGATGAATCTTTGTTACCAAATCCACAACCACAAGAAGTAATCTTTCCCTTTAGCTCCATCAAAACTTGACATAATTATAAAATTCCCAATTACATCTCTGTGCTCCAGCGGAAAGAGCTGAAATATCCTATTTCTTCTCATAACTATAATTTCCCATCTCTAGTGAATCCATATACCGTACGCTCTCTATAACTTTCCTGAAATGGATATGAAGCTATAATAGTGATCCAATTAATATTTTATATAAATTAATCATACATTTTTACGCTTGTGGTCAATACTTTGCTTTCTAAAATTCATATTTTATTGGCATATTTAATGGCTTTACTTGTCAGCATTAGCACTTTTCAAGAAGTTATGCATTTGAACACCTAGGTTCCTCTATTTATCCACTATCTTCAGTGTCTTTCCATTGTGTACAATAATTCCTTGTTTCTTTCTTTCAAAGTGTATTACCTCACACTCAACCACATTGAATTGTGGTCAGGAATTCCCCCTCTCCCCACCTCGCCAAGGTGTGTTTTCTGGTGGCGGAGGCAGCTCGTCATTGGTGCCCGATCCTGCCGAAGTCGATGGCCATTTGGGTTGCTTGCCGGACACGTTGCCAGGGACAACACCTCAGGGGTCGCCTTCGGCAGAACTGGAAGATCCCGCCACCAGTAAGGGCCAGAAAGTCCGGGCCTGTATCTTCCACCTGTCTGCTCGTTCCACTATTTTGTATGTTCCTGAAGTATTTTAGAGTGTTCCTCCCTGTTCAATTGAACACAATTGGAATAGTGGCACGATGGCCCTAAAATTAACCTTGGTATTCCTGAGCAAGAGACAAAGAGCACAGCAGTTGCTGTGGAGAGAGCAGGGCAGGGTGGGTGAACTTAAGGCATGGATCGGTACTTGGGACTACGATGTGGTGGCCATCACGGAAACTTGGATAGAAGAGGGGCAGAAATGGTTGTTGGAGGTCCCTGGTTATAGATGTTTCAATAAGATTAGGGAGGGTGGTAAAAGAGGTGGGGGGGTGGCATTATTAATTAGAGATAGTATAACAGCTGCAGAAAGGCAGTTCGAGGAGTATCACCCTATTGAGGTAGTATGGGTTGAAGTCAGAAATAGGAAAGGAGCAGTCACCTTGTTAGGAGTTTTCTATAGGCCCCCCAATAGTAGCAGAGATGTGGAGGAACCGATTGGGAAACAGATTTTGGAAAGGTGCAGAAGTCATAGGGTAGTAATCATGGGCGACTTTAACTTCCCAAATATTGAGTGGAAACTCTTTAGATCAAATAGTTTGGATGGGGTGGTGTTTGTGCAGTGTGTCCAGGAAGCTTTTCTAACACAGTATGTAGATTGTCCGACCAGAGGAGGGGCAATATTGGATTTAGTACTGGGTAATGAGCCAGGGCAAGTGATAGATTTGTTAGTGGGGGAGCATTTTGGAGATAGTGACCACAATTCTGTGACTTTCACTTTAGTAATGGAGAGGGATAGGTACGTGCAACAGGGCAAGGTTTACAATTGGGGGAAGGATAAATACGATGTTGTCAGACAAGAATTGAAGTGCATAAGTTGGGAACATAGGCTGGCAGGGAAGGACACAAGTGAAATGTGGAACTTGTTCAAGGAACAGGTGCTACGTGTCCTTTATATGTATGTCCCTGTCAGGCAGGGAAGAGATGGTCGAGTGAGGGAACCATAGTTGACAAGAGAGGTTGAATGTCTTGTTAAGAGGAAAAAGGAGACTTATGTAAGGCTGAGGAAACAGGGTTCAGACAGGGCATTGGAGGGATACAAGATAGCCAGGAGGGAACTGAAGAAAGGGATTAGGAGAGCTAAGAGAGGGCATGAACAATCTTTGGCGGGTAGGATCAAGGAAAACCCCAAGGCCTTTTACATATATGTGAGAAATATGAGAATGACTAGAGCGAGGGTAGGTCCGATCAAGGACAGTAGCGGGAGATTGTGTATTGAGTCTGAAGAGATAGGAGAGTTCTTGAACGAGTACTTTTCTTCTGTATTTACAAATGAGAGGGGCGATATTGTTGGAGAGGACAGTGTGAAACAGATTGGTAAGCTCGAGGAAATACTTGTTAGGAAGGAAGATGTGTTGGGCATTTTGAAAAACTTGAGGATAGACAAGTCCCCCGGGCCTGATGGGATATATCCAAGGATTCTATGGGAAGCAAGAGATGAAATTGCAGAGCCGTTGGCAATGATCTTTTCGTCCTCACTGTCAACAGGGGTGGTACCAGGGGATTGGAGAGTGGCGAATGTCGTGCCCCTGTTCAAAAAAGGGACTAGGGATAACCCTGGGAATTACAGGCCAGTTAGTCTTACTTCGGTGGTAGGCAAAGTAATGGAAAGGGTACTGAAGGATAGGATTTCTGAGCATCTGGAAAGACACTGCTTGATTAGGGATAGTCAGCACGGATTTGTGAGGGGTAGATCTTGCCTTACAAATCTTATTGAATTCTTTGAGGAGGTGACCAAGCATGTGGATGAAGGTAAAGCAGTGGATGTAGTGTACATGGATTTTAGTAAGGCATTTGATAAAGTTCCCTATGGTAGGCTTATGCAGAAAGTAAGGAGGCATGGGGTAGTGGGAAATTTGGCCAGTTGGATAACGAACTGGCTAACCGATAGAAGTCAGAGAGTGGTGGTGGATGGCAAATATTCAGCCTGGAGCCCAGATACCAGTGGCGTACCGCAGGGATCAGTTCTGGGTCCTCTGCTGTTTGTGATTTTCATTAATGACTTGGATGAGGGAGTTGAAGGGTGGGTCAGTAAATTTGCAGACGATACGAAGATTGGTGGAGTTGTGGATAGTAAGGAGGGCTGTTGTCGGCTGCAAAGAGACATAGATAGGATGCAGAGCTGGGCTGAGAAGTGGCAGATGGAGTTTAACCCTGAAAAGTGTGAGGTTGTCCATTTTGGAAGGACAAATATGAATGCGGAATACAGGGTTAACGGTAGAGTTCTTGGCAATGTGGAGGAGCAGAGAGATCTTGGGGTCTATGTTCATACATCTTTGAAAGTTGCCACTCAAGTGGATAGAGCTGTGAAGAAGGCCTATGGTGTGCTCGCGTTCATTAACAGAGGGATTGAATTTAAGAGCCGTGAGGTGATGATGCAGCTGTACAAAACTTTGGTAAGGCCACATTTGGAGTATTGTGTACAGTTTTGGTCGCCTCATTTTAGGAAGGATGTGGAAGCTTTGGAAAAGGTGCAAAGAAGATTTACCAGGATGTTGCCTGGAATGGAGAGTAGGTCTTACGAGGAAAGGTTGAGGGTGCTAGGCCTTTTCTCATTAGAACGGAGAAGGATGAGGGGCGACTTGATACAGGTTTATAAGATGATCAGGGGAATAGATAGAGTAGACAGTCAGAGACTTTTTCCCCGGGTGGAACAAACCATTACAAGGGGACATAAATTTAAGGTGAAAGGTGGAAGATATAGGAGGGATATCAGAGGTAGGTTCTTTACCCAGAGAGTAGTGGGGGCATGGAATGCACTGCCTGTGGAAGTAGTTGAGTCGGGAACATTAGGGACCTTCAAGCAGCTATTGGATAGGTACATGGATTAAGGTAAAATGATATAGTGTAGATTTATTTGTTCTCAAGGGCAGCACGGTAGCATTGTGGAAAGCACAATTGCTTCACAGCTCCAGGGTCCCAGGTTCGATTCCGGCTTGGGTCACTGTCTGTGCGGAGTCTGCACGTCCTCCCCGTGTCTGCGTGGGTTTCCTCCGGGTGCTCCGGTTTCCTCCCACAGTCCAAAGATGTGCGGGTTAGGTGAATTGGCCAATGATAAATTGCCCTTAATGTCCAAATTGCCCTTGGTGTTGGGTGGAGGTGTTGAGTTTGGGTCGGGTGCTCTTTCCAAGAGCCGGTGCAGACTCGAGGGGCCGAATGGCCTCCTTCTGCACTGTAAATTCAATGATAATCTATGATTAATCTAGGACAAAGGTTCGGCACAACATCGTGGGCCGAAGGGCCTGTTCTATGCTGTATTTTCTACGATTCCCCAGCCCATCCCACAGTCAGGATCTTCCGGTCCTGTCAAGGCAGGTTCACTGGCGATGGGGCGAGTGAGCCACATAAAACACAATAGACTTTGGCGGGAGTTAACGGTTCAAATCCGATACGGACTCAAAACATTATCTCTGTTTCCCTCTCCACAGGTGCTGCCAGTCCTGCTGAGTTTTTCCAGAATTTTCCGTTTTATTTCAGGGGCAGGATTCTCTGGCCTCCCAGCCGCCTCTTTCCTGGCAGCGGGAGGCAGCGCGCCGTTCGCTGGTGGCGGGATTCTCTGTTCCAGTCGCTGTCAATGGGAATTCCTATTGAAGCCACCCCACGCTGCAGGGAAACTCACGGCCGGCAGGACCAGAGAATTCCGCCGCCAACGACCAGCCAGAGAATTCTGGCCCAGGTTTCCAAAGTTAGCTTTTAATATATTAATGAGGGTTATTTGTCTACTTTTACTTTGCAGTACATAGCCGGGCCTACTTGGGGGCTAATGTAAAAAACCCCAATAAAAATATGGGTGTAAAACAACATGCGATGCATACGTTTACCTCCCTCCTTCATATTGAATATGTGCCACTGATGATGGGTGCCTGCTGCCAACAGAACAGTGACATTATCAATGTAACACAGTGCGGATGGACATGAGGAGGAGCTCACAGCAGTTCACCTGTCCACTTTCTTATTTAAAAAAAAAAATCTAGAGTACCCAATTCATTTTTATTCCAATTAAGGGGCAATTTAGCATGGCCAATCCACCCAGCTTGCACATCTTTGGGTTGTGGGAGCGAAACCCACACAAAGAATGTGCAAACCCCACACAGACTGTGACCCAGAGCCGGGATCAAACCTGGGACCTCAGCACCGTGAGACCGCAGTGCTAACCCACTGCGCCACCATGCTGCCTCTGTCCACTTTCTGATGGGTGCAACTAAAGCATTCTTCAGTCACCATCAGGCAAATCAAATGCTGAATTCAAATGCAGCCTTTGGGGAATCAGAGTATTAATTAACCACCATAATATCACGCAGTTATTTTTTATTAACTATAGTAGATTTAAAAAAATCATTGTAAACACATGGGAAAGGTTGTTTGTCTCTTGACCTCTTCATAGAAGAGAGGGATTGCAGTTGAAAAACAATTAGCAGCATAGCAGGCAGTATCATTCATTATGCTAATTAGTTATGACCCAATGAAAGATCAATTGCAAAGCAGAGAAAATAGCTCCTGTTGGCCATTGAGATAATGAACAATCTTTTGAAGAAGTATAAAAACGCACTTATTTTTCAGAGGCACTGATAAAAGATATGAATGAGGAAGACCGACTGATTGTGCATTTATATAGTACGTTTCACAAACTGCTTTACATCCAATTAATTATTTTCAAAGTACAATCACTGTTCTGATTTAAGAAATGCAGTTGCTAATTTGCACGCCGACAGCAAAGCATCACAAGCAGCAGTCAAATAATTGAACAATTAGGTGTGGTCGAGGGACAAGTGTTGCCAGGACAGATGGAGAACCTGCGCAAACAGTGGTGCAGGAATTTCTATGTCCACTTGAACATCTAAAAGGAAAGAACGTGGGGGATACTGAACTCAAACTACTGACCTATGAGTACACAATACATTTGACAATGTTCAGGGAAGCCTACTGTGAGAAGCCACCTCTTCGTAAACAAGTGGTATTTATTTATTTCATTTTTGTGCATTGCTAGTATTCGACCTACTGAAGGCATGCATTAACACAATCTGTGCAAGGGCAGCACGGTGGCGCAGTGGTTCGATCCTGGCTCTGGGTCACTGTCCGTGTGGAGTTTGCACATTCTCCCCGTGTTTGCGTGGGTTTCACCCCTGTGGTGAATGTATTCACCTAACGCATACAAGATACTGTAACCTATGACCGATGACCTGGAAGTGGTGATACGAGCTGCTTCCAGAATGTGGCACCATCGATAACACACGAGGCGAGATGTAGAGAACTCAATCGAGGCTTTATTATGCAGACTTGTTCCCCAGCAGCTCAGTTACAGAATGCGGCTGCTGGGAGAAACCGGGTTCTTATACCCCGCCTTTCTGGGTGGAGCCTAGTAGGCGGCAGATCCAATCAGGACCCAGTATCTGTCCACCAATAGCCCCTCGGCATCATGGTGTACCGTATTACCCCTAATACATACCACCACATTCACCCCTTGTTAAAAAGGAACCCGGCGGGGTGGTGGATGGTATGGTGGTAGGGGTTTACAGGGTCGGTATGGTGCCTTAACCATTAACTATATACAACAATGCTGCTTTTACTGGGCCACTGAATTATTTACATCTTAAACTGATTCGATGAGCCGAGGGGGTGCCCTGGTCGCCCTTTCTGATCGTCTTAGCCCGGGTGGTGGTGGTGGTGCTGGCTCGGGTCCGGTCGACTCTGGGAGCATCGCGCTGTCCATCCCTGTTTCCTTACTCCTGGGCCGGCCTGGGAGGAGAACCGATCCCCCCGGGAAGGGGGTGGCTGTGGGGTGCACCGGCGGGAGTGAGGGGGTGGTGATTGGTGTTGGGGGGGTGTGGGGAGCTCCGGCGGGTGCCAGGTCCAGCAGAGAGACCGTGTCCTGTCGGCCGTCTGGGTACGCCACGTAGGCGTACTGCGGGTTTGCGTGGAGGAGATGTACCTTTTCCACCAGCGGGTCTTATTTGTGCGCCCGCACATGTTTCCGGAGCAGGATGGGTCCCGGGGCTGCCAGCCAGGTTGGAAGTGACGTTCCAGAGGCGGACTTCCTAGGGAAGACAAGGAGGCGCTCGTGAGGCGTCTGGTTAATGGTGGTGCACAGCAGGGACCGGATAGAATGAAGGGCATCCGGGAGGACTTCCTGCCAGCGGGAAGTTGGGAGACTCCTAGACCGTAGGGCCAGTAGGACGGTCTTCCAGACCGTTCCGTTCTCCCTCTCTACCTGCCCGTTCCCCCGGCGGTTGTAGCTGGTCATCCTGCTCGAGGCTATGCCCATGCTGAGCAGGAATTGACGCAGTTTGTCACTCATGAAGGAGGACCCCCTATCGCTATGGATGTAAGCGGGGAAACCGAACAGGGTAAAGATGGTGCAGAGGGCTTTAATGACCGTGGCCGCAGTCATGTCGGGGCAGGGGATGGCGAAGGGGAAACGGGAGTATTCGTCAACGACGTTAAGAAAGTACGTGTTGCGATCGGTGGAGGGAAGGGGGCCTTTGAAATCCAAACTGAGGCGTTCAAAGGGACGGGAAGCCTTTATCAGGCGCGCTCTATCTGGCCTGAAAAATTGCGGTTTGCATTCTGCGCAGATTTGGCCGTTCCTGGTGACTGTACGGACCTCCTCGACGGAGTACGGGAGGTTGCGGGCCTTTATGAAGTGATAGAAACGAGTGACCCCCGGGTGGCAGAGGTCCTCGTGGAGGGCTTGGAGATGGTCCACTTGTGCGTTGGCACATGTGCCGCGAGATAGGGCATCAGACGGCTCGTTCAGCTTTCCGGGACGATACAAGATCTCATAATTGTAGGTGGAGAGTTCAATCCTCCACCGCAGGATCTTGTCGTTTTTGATTTTGCCCCGCTGTGCATTATCGAACATGAAGGCTACCGACCGTTGGTCAGTGAGGAGAGTGAATCTCCTACCGGCCAGGTAATGCCTCCAATGTCGCACAGCTTCCACTATGGCTTGGGCCTCCTTTTCTACTGAGGAATGGCGAATTTCTGAAGCGTGGAGGGTCCGGGAGAAAAAGGCCACGGGTCTGCCCGCTTGGTTGAGAGTGGCCGCCAGAGCTACATCGGATGCGTCACTCTCGACTTGGAAGGGGAGGGACTCGTCGATGGCGCGCATCGTGGCCTTTGCAATATCCGCTTTGATGCGGCTGAAGGCCTGGCGGGCCTCTGTCGACAGGGGAAAAGTAGTGGACTGGATTAGTGGATTGTCTGCGTATTGGGGAACCCACTGAGCGTAATAAGAAAAGAAACCCAGGCAGCGTTTCAGGGCTTTGGCGCAGTGGGGGAGAGGGAACTCCATGAGGGGGCGCATGCGTCAGGGTCGGGGCCTATCACTCCATTACGCACTATGTAGCCCAAGATGGCTAGACGGTCGGTGCTAAACACGCATTTTTCCTTGTTGTAGGTGAGGTTGAGGGCATTAGCGGTCTGGAGGAATTTTCGGAGGTTGGCGTCGTGGTCCTGCTGGCCGTGGCCGCAGATGGTGACGTTGTCGAGGTACGGGAACGTGGCCCGTAAACCGTGCTGGTCAACCATTCGGTCCATCTCCCGTTGGAAGACCGAGACTCCGTTCGTGACGCCGAATGGAACCCTTAAAAAGTGGTATAGCCGCCCGTCTGCTTCGAAGGCAGTGTACTTGCGGTCACCGGGGTGAATGGGGAGCTGGTGGTAGGCGGACTTAAGGTCCACGGTGGAGAAGACCTTGTACTGTGCAATCCGATTGACCATGTCGGATATGCGGGGAAGAGGGTACGCATCTAGCTGCGTGTACCTGTTGATGGTCTGACTGTAGTCTACGACCATCCTCTGCTTCTCCCCGGTCTTCACAACTACCACCTGGGCTCTCCAGGGACTATTGCTGGCCTGGATTATGCCTTCCTTCAGCAGCCGCTGGACTTCGGACCTGATAAACGTCCGGTCCTGGATGCTGTATCGTCTGCTCCTAATGGCGACGGGCTTGCATCCGGGGTGAGGTTTGCAAACAAGCAAGGCGGTTCAACCTTGAGGGTCGCGAGGCCGCAGATAGTCAGTGGGGGTATAGGGCCGCCAAATTTGAATGTTAAGCTCTGGAGGTTGCATTGGAAATCCAACCCCAGGAGGGTGGGAGCGCAGAGGTGGGGAAGGACATACAGCCGGTAATTTTTGAACTCTCTCCCCTGCACCGTTAGGTTTGCGATGCAGAACCCTTTGATTTCAACGGAGTGGGACCCCGCCGCCAGGAACATTTTTTGGGTGCTTGGACGAATTACAAGGGAACAGCGTCTTACCGTGTCCGGATGAATAAAACTCTCCGTGCTCTCCGAGTCGATCAAACACGGCGTCTTGTGCCTGGTCACCAGCACCTTCGTGGTTGCTGTCTGGAGCGTCCTGGGCCGCGACTGGTCCAGGGTCACCGATGCCAAACGTGGTTGCTGCATCTGGTCATTGTCTTCAGGCAGCGTGGAGCCGTCCACGCTGGGGTCCTTGCCTGTCAGCCAAGATGGCAGCGTCCATGGATCGCACGCGGTCGGGGGTGGACAAAATGGCCACTCCCATAGGACGCACGTGGCCGGGGGTGGACAAAATGGCCACTCCCATGGATCGCACGCGGCCCGCGGGTAACAAGATGGCGGCATTCGGGGTCCAAAATGGCGGCGCCCGTTGGCCGCACATGGGTCGCTGGGGGGGGGGGGTGAGTCCCACGGGACTGGCACACCGCTGCGTAGTGCCCCTTTTTGCCGCAGCTTTTACAGGTGGCCGAGCGGGCCGGGCAGCGCTGGCGGGGGTGTTTTGGCTGCCCGCAAAAACAGCAGCGGGGCCCCCCGGGTGGTCTGGGATTCTGGCCGCGCACGCTTGCGGGGGGGGTTGGGGTGCCGGGGGGTCGATTGCGGTCCACGGAGCCCAAGGAGCTGTAGCGCGGTCGGGGGCGTAGGCGCGGGCATTTTGGGAGGCCACGTCGAGGGAGGCCGCAAGGGCCCGTGCCTCTGTGAGTCCGAGAGAGTCTTTTTCTAAGAGATTCTAGCGAATTTGCGATGATGCCAAACCTGCTACATACGCGTCTCTGATCAGGAGCTCCGTGTGCTCATTCGCCGTTGCAGCGGGGCAGTTGCAGTTTCTTCCCTGGATCAGTAGAGCATTGTAGAATTCATCTAGCGATTCCCCGGGGATTTGTCGTCTCGTCGCGAGCTGATGGCGTGCATAGACCTGGTTGACGGGCCGAATGTAGGTCTCTTTCAGCAAGGTGATCGCCGCTGGGAAATGTTCCGCGTCCTTGATGAGCGAGTAGATTTCGGGACTCACCCTGGAATGTAGGACCTGCACCTTCTGGGCTTCTGTTGGTCCGCCGGGAGCCGTTCGGAGGTATCCCTCAAAGCATGCCAGCCAGTGCTTAAACGCCGATGCTGAGTTAGCTGCTTGGGGGCCGATTCGCAGGCACTCCGGGGCGATCCGGAACTCCATATTCCTTTTTAAGTCTGCTCAATAAATTGTGGCACCATCGATAACACACGAGGCGAGACATAGAGAACTCAATTGGGGCTTTATTGAGCAGACTTGTTCCCCAACAGCTCAGTTACAGAATGCGGCTGCTGGGAGAAACCGGGATCTTATACCCCGCCTTTCTGGGTGGAGCCCAGTAGGCGGCAGATCCAATCAGGACACTGTGGGGTCCTCTGGCTCACGCACCCATCCCTGCTGTCAGGAGTACCATCGGCTGGCACTGCCTTTGCCAGCTGTACGCTTTGCGGCCCCCGTCCTCTGTAGGAACTACTGTGAGCATTGCCCTGGGTGGCCGCACGATGCCCTGCTGGTTGATGCCACCGGTTGGGGGGTGGTATGGCAGTGGGTGGGCTGCGGGTTGGGAGAGTGGGTGGGGTGGGAGCACACACAGGCCGCAGCAATGGCGGTGCATGCCTGGGCACCACCCGAATCCCGTGAGGAATCACCCCAGCCCCACGGCCCTTTCCCCGTCACCCACCCCCCCCCCCCTCCGGCCCTGGCAGGGATCCCCCACCCCAGCCAGCCTAGCCAGTGTTGGGACCGGCAGCCCACTGTCGCGCCTCTTTATGTTCTACCTCAT
Organism: Scyliorhinus torazame; assembly: GCF_047496885.1. Classification (NCBI taxonomy): domain Eukaryota; kingdom Metazoa; phylum Chordata; class Chondrichthyes; order Carcharhiniformes; family Scyliorhinidae; genus Scyliorhinus; species Scyliorhinus torazame. The sequence goes on along the minus strand of NC_092722.1, from coordinate 49,679,611 downwards.
CTCTCTTCCTCATCAACCACGGCGCCAGTTTCACAATTTTTAAGTGAATCTCGCCGTCGGGAATTCGCCCCAGTGGATTGCGGAGGCCCCGGAGAATAATAGGTCAGGCCTGCTAATGATATGTCAATGGCGTTTACTGTAAGTGGAGAGTGGAACGCTGTCGAGGCACCGGTGAACTGCGGTTTGGCGTGAAACATGGCCCACCACGATTTTGGCGTCAAAACCAATTCTCCGCCCAATCACATTTCCCGATTCCGGCGTCAGCCTACGGAGAATCCCGCCCACGTTCTTTTGAGCCAGGATTCCATTTGGGGATCTTCCCGTCCAGTAACATGAACTGGGATGGTAACAACTTGTAACTATTTTACACTTAGATCCATTACCCCGTCCAATGGAGTTAAACAGATCCATGGATTATGGAAAACAATAGTCAACATTCAATCTACTGGCCGTAATAAATCCAATTACAGTTTCCCTATCAGCATGCAATAATAATCATATAATATTCTATCACTCACATTGCTTATTATCAATTTTACTGTGACATAAATAGAACTAGTTTGCAGTTTTAAAATAAAATTAATTTTGAAAGGTTTTTTGGCTATATTTACATACTAATGGCCTTAATTGCCTTATTACTGTGGCTGGAGGTTGGAAGTTAATTAATTTATCATCGGAGTTGGATGAGAACTGACATTTTGGATCATTAAATTTTCACAAAACAGTTGGTTAATTGGTTGATTTTAGAGGAAAGTCACAGCTTTGATCAGTCAAAAAGAAACATTTAGCTTCATGACTGTGGTGGTGCTTTGGTTTAGCTAACATGCTGAGCTGATGGCTTCACTGGACCAAAGAAAATATAGATAAAGAGCAAAGAAAAAGAGAGGAACGAAACAAAGAAATGAAACAAATGAATTAAAGCCATATTTGGCAAATTTGAATCAATTAAATCTTTCTCAAGATTTGTTTACATTTTTCTGAGTTTTCATAGAATCCCTACATTACAGAAGGAGGCCATTCAGCACATCAAGTCTGAACTGACCCTCCGAAAGAATATTCCACCTCGGCCCACTCCCCATCTCCACAACTCCATAACCTAACCTACCATTTAGACACTAAGGGGCAAATTAATATGCCAAATATACCTAACTTGCACATCTTTGGATTGTGGGAGGAAACTGGAGTACACGGAGGGAACCCACACAGGCACGGGGAGAATGTGCAAATTCCACACAGTTGCCCAAGGCCGTAATTGAACCCGGGTCCCTGGCGCTGTGAGGCAGCAGTACTAACAACTGTGCACCCGTGCACCATCTCTGTTTCTCCTGTGTGATCTGACTCTTTCTGTGTCTGGCTCCGCAGCTGTGCCCTGCCCTATCTCTCAAGTGGCCATTCTTGAATCATGAGCATAGATGGTGAATATTTCCAAGTTATTTGATTGCAGAATATTACAGCTGAGCCCAACCGTGTCCTGAACCAACACACATGTATTTTCCATCAGCAGTTACTGGATCGTAGTCAGGAGCAGAGACACTGACTGATATTTGTTCCCTCTATGGACCTGGGGCACTGATACGCAGTAACACCCTCACGGTTTTCCTGGCTGAGATCATTTGATAGCACAATTTGAGGATATCGTGAATATGCCAATGACAACTTGCATTTAAATAGTGCCATTAACATTACAAAATGCTACAAGGGACATCACTGGAATATTGTGAAACAAATTTGACACTGAGCCACTTTGTTTTTTATATTTGTTCATGGGATGTGGGTGTTACTGGCTAGGCCAGAATTTATTGCCCATCCTTAATTGCTCTTGAGAAGGTGATTGCGAGCTGCCTTCTTGAAGGGCAGCACGGTAGCATAGTGGTTGGCACAATTGCTTCACAACTCCAGGGTCCCAGGTTCGATTCCCAGCTGGGTCACTGTCTGTGTGGAGTCTGCATGTTCTCCCCGTATGTGCGTGGGTTTCCTCCGGGTGCTCCGGTTTCCTCCCACAGTCCAAAGATGTGCGGGTTAGGTGGATTGGCCATGCTAAATTGCCCTTAGTGTCCAAAAAGGTTAAGTGGGGGTTGCTGGGTTGCAGGGATAGGGTAGATGCGTGGGCTTGAGTGGGTTGCTCTTTGTAAGGGCTGGTGCAGACTCGATGGGCCGAATGGCCTCCTTCTGCACTGTAAATTTTATGATTCTATGTGTTGGGGATACACCCAGGATTTTGACCCAGCAACATTGAAGGAATGGAAATTTCTAAGTCAGGATGGTGTGTGACTTTGAGGGAACTTTGCAGGTGGTGTGTTCGCATGCATCCACTACCCTTGTCCTTCTAGATCGTAGCGGTCATGGGTTTGGGAGATGCTGTCAAAGGAGGCTTAGTGAGTTGCTGCAGCGCACTTTGTACATAATACACACTGCTGCCATTGTGCATCAGTGATGGAGGGAATGAATGTTTAAAGTGGTAGTCGGGGTGCCAAACAAGCGGTCTGCTTTGTCCTAGTGGTATCGAGCTTCTTGAGTGTTTTGAAGCAGGAAGGTGGAGAGTATTCCATCACAACTGGGGATTCCATCACAGATGGAGATATTAGGACAGATGACCAAAAACCAGCTCAAAGAAATAGGTTCTTAAAGATGGCGAGACAAGCAGAGAAGTTTAGAGAGGGAATTCAGAGTTTAGGGCCGAGTCAGCTGAAGGCATTGCCTCAATGTTGAAGCGATTTAAACTGGGAATGCGCAAAAGGCCAGAATTGGAGGAGCTCAGAGATGTCGGAGGATGATTTTGCAACAATTGTAATGAACAGATATTTGTGTGGCCGATGTATAGACTGATCACTTCACCAGCCCAGCGAATGAGTGGGTGAGACAATAAATGGATTTCAAAGCAAGATTAAGAATTCTAAAATGATGGCATTGTTGGACTGGAAGCCAATGTATGTCAGTGAGGATAGAGTGATGGGCGGAGAAGACTTATTAAGGGTTTGGGAATGCTTCATAAACAACAATGGTGAAAGATTTCCATGTGTCACTAGAAGGGAGGTAATTTTGTTGTGCATAGCTGACCAGCTTGGCAGGTTTCAGCAAGTTAAGCAAATTCAAAAGGACACTATCTACTCCTCAGATAATTTTTAGAGAGGTTCAGTTCCAGGAACAGCTTACTTGAATAACCACACCATTATGTTGCATAGTATGATAATTTTTAAACACATTGAAGACTAAACAAAATCAATTCCATTTTTCATGACTGATTAACTTGCGGTTATTCTATTTATTAATTGTAATGAAGCAAAGCATAAGCAGTGATACCCAACAAAGTGTGAACCAAATGTGGCACTAATTTAGCAGAGCATCATTATGAGCAATTACAGACAGCAACTTCTATGTCTTGTGAGAAAGGATTATTAACTGTCAGAAAGACGGTGATATTTCAGAGATGAGTAACTGCATTTTTACAAAGCCTGTGAACAAAATTGTAGAGGCGAAGAAAAGGAAAAACGCAGTGAGATTTTCCCTCAATCAAGTGCTTACAACCGAGAGAAAATGTGCGAATTCAGTTTTATTGTACCACAAAATGAAATTTTCAAAAGTGAATTTGATACATGCAGCAAAGGATCCAGCACAGTGTTTAGGAATGTCGTTACTCACAGAACAAAAGGGAATTATTGCAGCAGACACATCTCAGAGTGATGTCAGTTTTGAGATGCTGCCACTGTTACCATATAGGCAAAAGAGGCAGACAATTTGCACACAAAGCAAGATCCCATAAACAGCAACAAGGCAAATGACAAGTTAATCTGCTTCTGTTGGCTCGACACGGGACAACTCCATGTTATTTTTTTCAAGGGATCCCTGTGTGATGAACGGTTACTGTATTACTGTACCCTTATCATCATGTAAGGTGATGTCCCCTTTAAGACCGGGGCTTGGAACCCTGGGGGACTCCGCCTCAGGCTCCGCCCACCTGGGAGCCGTATATAAGGGGCCGCCTTGTGGGCGGCACCCAGTAAGCACCCGTCTCTGTAAGGTAAGAGGGGATGGAGGCTAGGCCAGTTACATGCTCCTCCTGTAGGATGTGGGTGGTGAGGGATACCACCGGTGTCCCCGCTGACTATACCTGCGGGAAGTGCACCCAACTTCAGCTCCTCAAAGACCGTGTTAGGAAACTGGAGCTGAAGCTGGATGAACTTCGGATCATCCGGGAGGCAGAGGGGGTGATTGAGAAGAGTTACAGGGAGGTAACCACACCCAAGGCACAGGACAAGAATAGCTGGGTTACAGTCAGGGGGAAAAAAACAAACAGGCAGACAGTGCAGGGATCCCTCGTGGCCGTTCCCTTCAAAACAAGTATACCGTTTTGGATGCTGTTGGGGGGGATGACCTACCGGGGGAAGGCCCTAGCGGCCAGGTCTCTGGCACTGAGTCTGGCTCTGGGGCTCAGAAGGGAAGGGGGGAGAATAGAAAAGCAATAGTTGTAGGAGATTCAATGGTTAGGGGAATAGATAGGAGATTCTGTGGTCGCGAGCGAGACTCCCGGAAGGTATGTTGCCTCCCGGGTGCCAGGGCCAGGGATGTCTCGGATCGTGTCTTCAGGATCCTTAAGGGGGAGGGGTAGCAGCCAGAAGTTGTGGTGCACATTGGTACCAACGACATAGGTAGGAAAAGGGGTGTGGAGGTAGTAAACAAGTTTAGGGAGTTAGGCTGGAAGTTAAAAGCCAGGACAGACAGAGTTGTCATCTCTGGTTTGTTGCCGGTGCCACGTGATAGCGAGGCTAGGAATAGGGAGAGAGTGCAGTTGAACACGTGGCTGCAGGAATGGTGTAGGAGGGAGGGCTTCAGGTATTTGGATAATTGGAGCGCATTCTGGGGAAGGTGGGACCTGTACAAGCAGGACGGGTTGCATCTGAACCAGAGGGGCACCAATATCCTGGGAGGGAGGTTTTCTAGTACTCTTCGGGAGGGTTTAAACTAATTTGGCAGGGGAATGGGAACCGGATTTGTAGTCCAGCAACTAAGGTAGCCGATATTCAGGACGCCAAAGCGTGTAATGAGGCAGTGGGGAAGGGAACACTGACAAAGGAGAGTACTTGCAGGCACGGAGATGGGTTGAAGTGTGTATACTTCAACGCAAGAAGCATCAGGAATAAGGTGGGTGAACTTAAGGCATGGATCGGTACTTGGGACTACGATGTGGTGGCCATCACGGAAACTTGGATAGAAGAGGGGCAGAAATGGTTGTTGGAGGTCCCTGGTTATAGATGTTTCAATAAGATTAGGGAGGGTGGTAAAAGAGGTGGAGGGGTGGCATTATTAATTAGAGATAGTATAACAGCTGCAGAAAGGCAGTTCGAGGAGTATCACCCTATTGAGGTAGTATGGGTTGAAGTCAGAAATAGGAAAGGAGCAGTCACCTTGTTAGGAGTTTTCTATCGGCCCCCCAATAGTAGCAGAGATGTGGAGGAACAGATTGGGAAACAGATTTTGGAAAGGTGCAGAAGTCATAGGGTAGTAGTCATGGGCGACTTTAACTTCCCAAATATTGAGTGGAAACTCTTCAGATCAAATAGTTTGGATGGGGTGGTGTTTGTGCAGTGTGTCCAGGAAGCTTTTCTAACACAGTATGTAGATTGTCCGACCAGAGGAGGGGCAATATTGGATTTAGTACTGGGTAATGAACCAGGGCAAGTGATAGATTTGTTAGTGGGGGAGCATTTTGGAGATAGTGACCACAATTCTGTGACTTTCACTTTAGTAATGGAGAGGGATAGGTACGTGCAACAGGGCAAGGTTTACAATTGGGGGAAGGGTAAATACGATGTTGTCAGACAAGAATTGAAGTGCATAAGTTGGGAACATAGGCTGGCAGGGAAGGACACAAGTGAAATGTGGAACTTGTTCAAGGAACAGGTGCTACGTGTCCTTGATATGTATGTCCCTGTCAGGCAGGGAAGAGATGGTCGAGTGAGGGAACCATGGTTGACAAGAGAGGTTGAATGTCTTGTTAAGAGGAAAAAGGTGACTTATGTAAGGCTGAGGAAACAAGGTTCAGACAGGGCATTGGAGGGATACAAGATAGCCAGGAGGGAACTGAAGAAAGGGATTAGGAGAGCTAAGAGAGGGCATGAACAATCTTTGGCGGGTAGGATCAAGGAAAACCCCAAGGCCTTTTACACATATGTGAGAAATATGAGAATGACTAGAGCGAGGGTAGGTCCGATCAAGGACAGTAGCGGGAGATTGTGTATTGAGTCTGAAGAAATAGGAGAGGTCTTGAACGAGTACTTTTCTTCTGTATTTACAAATGAGAGGGGCCATATTGTTGGAGAGGACAGTGTGAAACAGATTGGTAAGCTCGAGGAAATACTTGTTAGGAAGGAAGATGTGTTGGGCATTTTGAAAAACTTGAGGATAGACAAGTCCCCCGGGCCTGACGGGATATATCCAAGGATTCTATGGGAAGCAAGAGATGAAATTGCAGAGCCGTTGGCAATGATCTTTTCGTCCTCACTGTCAACAGGGGTGGTACCAGGGGATTGGAGAGTGGCGAATGTCGTGCCCCTGTTCAAAAAAGGAACTAGGGATAACCCTGGGAATTATAGGCCAGTTAGTCTTACTTCGGTGGTAGGCAAAGTAATGGAAAGGGTACTGAAGGATAGGATTTCTGAGCATCTGGAAAGACACTGCTTGATTAGGGATAGTCAGCACGGATTTGTGAGGGGTAGGTCTTGCCTTACATGTCTTATTGAATTCTTTGAGGAGGTGACCAAGCATGTGGATGAAGGTAAAGCAGTGGATGTAGTGTACATGGATTTTAGTAAGGCATTTGATAAAGTTCCCCATGGTAGGCTTATGCAGAAAGTAAGGAGGCATGGGATAGTGGGAAATTTGGCCAGTTGGATAACGAACTGGCTAACCGATAGAAGTCAGAGAGTGGTGGTGGATGGCAAATATTCAGCCTGGATCCCAGTTACCAGTGGCGTACCGCAGGGATCAGTTCTGGGTCCTCTGCTGTTTGTGATTTTCATTAATGACTTGGATGAGGGAGTTGAAGGGTGGGTCAGTAAATTTGCAGACGATATGAAAATTGGTGGAGTTGTGGATAGTAAGGAGGGCTGTTGTCGGCTGCAAAGAGACATAGATAGGATGCAGAGCTGGGCTGAGAAGTGGCAGATGGAGTTTAACCTTGAAAAGTGTGAGGTTGTCCATTTTGGAAGGACAAATATGAATGCGGATTACAGGGTTAACGGTAGAGTTCTTGGCAATGTGGAGGAGCAGAGAGATCTTGGGGTCTATGTTCATACATCTTTGAAAGTTGCCACTCAAGTGGATAGAGTTGTGAAGAAGGCCTATGGTGTGCTCGCGTTCATTAACAGAGGGATTGAATTTAAGAGCCGTGAGGTGATGATGCAGCTGTACAAAACTTTGGTAAGGCCACATTTGGAGTACTGTGTACAGTTCTGGTCGCCTCATTTTAGGAAGGATGTGGAAGCTTTGGAAAAGGTGCAAAGAAGATTTACCAGGATGTTGCCTGGAATGGAGAGTAGGTCTTACGAGGAAAGGTTGAGGGTGCTAGGCCTTTTCTCATTAGAATGGAGAAGGATGAGGGGCGACTTGATAGAGGTTTATAAGATGATCAGGGGAATAGATAGAGTAGACAGTCAGAGACTTTTTCCCCGGGTGGAACAAACCATTACAAGGGGACATAAATTTAAGGTGAAAGGTGGAAGATATAGGAGGGATATCAGAGGTAGGTTCTTTACCCAGAGAGTAGTGGGGGCATGGAATGCACTGCCTGTGGAAGTAGTTGAGTCGGAAACATTGAGTCGGGGCAGCACGGTAGTGTTGTGGATAGCACAATCGCTTCACAGCTCCAGGGTCCCAGGTTCGATTCCGGCTTGGGTCACTGTCTGTGTGGAGTCTGCACATCCTCCCCGTGTGTGCGTGGGTTTCCTCCGGGTGCTCCGGTTTCCTCCCACAGTCCAAAGATGTGCAGGTTAGGTGGATTGGCCATGATAAATTGCCCTTAGTGTCCAAAATTGCCCTTAGTGTTGGGTGGGGTTACTGGGTTATGGGGATAGGGTGGAGGTGTTGACCTTGGGTAGGGTGCTCTTTCCAAGAGCCGGTGCAGACTCGATGGGCCGAATGGCCTCCTTCTGCACTGTAAATTCTATGATGATTAGGGACCTTCAAGCAGCTATTGGATAGGTACATGGATTATGGTAAAATGATATAGTGTAGATTTATTTGTTTTCAAGGGCAGCACGGTAGCATTGTGGATAGCACAATTGCTTCACAGCTCCAGGGTCCCAGGTTCGAATCCGGCTTGGGTCACTGTCTGTGCGGAGTCTGCACGTCCTCCCCGTGTCTGCGTGGGTTTCCTCCGGGTGCTCCGGTTTCCTCCCACAGTCCAAAGATGTGCGGGTTAGGTGAATTGGCCAATGCTAAATTGCCCTTAATGTCCAAATTGCCCTTGGTGTTGGGTGGAGGTGTTGACCTTGGGTAGGGTGCTCTTTCCAAGAGCCGGTGCAGACTCAAAGGGCCGAATGGCCTCCTTCTGCACTGTAAATTCAATGATAATCTATGATAAATCTAGGACAAAGGTTCGGCACAACATCGTGGGCCGAAGGGCCTGTTCTGTGCTGTATTTTCTATGTTCTATGTTCTATGTCTCGGCACCAGACTAGTTCTTAGCTTATTAAAGCCTTCTTTCCCGTTTACTCCCTAAGCATCGTTATTGAAGGTACAACACACTGGCATCCATTTAAAGAGCCAATGGAGTTTTCGGCCCGGAATTCTCAACGCAGGTCGGGTTGCATTATCGAGTTGTCAGGTGAGTATCAAAGCTGTAAATGTTCAACTGTTAGATTATCCTAGAACCAATGACCCATCATGGGCTTTCCCTATGGGTGAATTGCCGTTGGTGAATAAAACCACTGAGTGGATTCTCAAGACACAGCCATGGAGATGGCAATACCTTGCTACCACTACTTGATGCAGATAATGTGCATTGATTTAGTAAGCTGGGTAGACTCAGTGGACGAATGAACACTACAATGCTCATTATCCCATCCACTGGCCATTTTGCTACTCATCTCCCTGGGTGCACCCACACTGGACTCTTTACCAGGCCTTTCACATTTGCACAGTGTAGAGGCAAAACAGTCAGAATAAGACTGTGAGCAGGGCTGTCACTTATTGTTAAGCACAGCATGTCACCTTGGAGTGACAGCTTCAATGTACATGGCACCAAACGTATGTGCTTCTCTCAAGTTCACCTGTAAGAGTGTTCATGGATGACATGATATGAATGGTTAGTGCATGTTGACACACAAAAATGAATTATAACAATGTATTCTGAGTTGTTCATGACCCTTCTTGCCGTACATTCTCATCAATTAATTTATTAATTCATAGAATGTCATACAGATCAGCCACATCTGAAGGGATGGGACCAGCCGCTCCATGTTATCCGACCAAGTCCTGACTGACGAGGTGCAAAGGAGAAGGGACATTATCTACCCAGCTGGCCGTCGCACACCGCCTGCTACAACCAAGAATGCATTGGTTCAGATTGTGGCAGTGATGAGCAACATTGTAGACCATAGAAAATCATAGATCCAGTGCTGCAAAAGGTCCAAGGGCCTTTTGCTTTCTGGCAAGGTGAGTAGTTTGGCTCATAGACACAGAGGTCCAAGGTCCACAGAGGTTTACATGCTGCAGATATAAAGGAGATTGCCCTTGCACATTGTGGTAATGGTGGAGGTTGTGCTGTCACTTCACTGAGCTCAATGGGACATTGGCATGAGAGGGAGTGCAACAATGGAATTGAGTCATGCGGGCAGTGTGAGCATGGTTAAGGCAGTAGCAGGTATCAGAGAGTGCCTCCACTATGAGAAGTGCCACACCAAAATATGTAGTTTTCTGTCTCAGCTCTGCTCGCCCTCCCCTTCTGGTGCATATCGTCCCTCAGGCATCAAGAGGAGGAGATGTCTGAGGAGGCAGCATTACATCATATTAACCCACACTCCACCTACTCAGAAACAAGGAAATCGGAGGGATGTTACATGCATTTAAAGGATGAAAATCACCGCACCAGAGTGCAGGAGCAGGTGTCAGATTCAGAGATATCTGTGTACAGTTACCCTCTGGAGTAGTATTTTGGGAGCAGCATTAGGTTAACAGCAGCAGATGTGTGGACATCTGGCAGAGCGCCTGAGGCAGTGGAGATTTTAGGACTGTGAATGGAGGAGTCCATTGCCGTCATGAGCTCTACATTGTCCCGGGGGCTCAACCACATGATTACTGACCAGCGCAGTAGCACAGTGGGTAGCACTGTTGCTTCACAGCTCCAGGGTCCCAGGGTTGATTCCCAGCTTGGGTCACTGTCTGTGCAGTAGGGTGCTCTTTCCAAGGGCTGGTGCAGACTCGATGGGCCGTATGGCCTCCTTCTGCACTGTAGATTCTATGATTCTGTGAGAGATTGCCCAATCTTTTTTAAAATGTTTTTATTAAAGGCATTTTGTATATATACATAGAAATATCAGAAAAAAAGAAAACAGATACAGAAACACAAGCCAACTGTGGCAACTGATAACAAGCATGCACCTCACCCCGTCCCCTTACTTTCTCCCCCTTATTTCCCCATCCTCACAAAACAAAGAAAATACATAAAACCCCTAAACGTCTCCCCCCGCTGATGCCTTAATTCACTTTAAAGAAGTTGATAAACAGCTTGCACCTCAGGGTGAACCCCTCCTCCGCTCCCTGTAAGGTGAACGTAACCTTTTCCGTATAGGAATTATGTCAGGTTGCTCACCCACACCTCCGTCTTTGGTAGATCTGAGTCCCGCGAGCTCAACAAAATCCGTCTGCGGGCTGTGATTCAGGCCCTCCGACCTGGGCTCGTCGGTTGGTGGCCGTCGTCTGGGGCAACCGGGCCTTAGTAGGCCTGGCTGCTGCTTGGGTGTCCCAGCTGGCATGGTGCCACCCTGTTCTGCCCGCTGCTTACCAAACGCGCCTGGGACAGGATGGGGGGAGTCCGAGGTGCTGCGGTGTTCTGGCACCTCCCCTGCAGGAGTCACCGGCACAGGCACCAGCACGCCCCCCTCCCTCAGGGGGCCCGATGCCCCCCGGGCTACTCCATGGGATGGGGGTGTGAGCGGAGATATCCCCTGAGGCACTCCTGCCACCTGGCGCTACCAGCCCTGGAAGCCTGCTCTGGTTTTGACCTGGATCTGCATGCTTGCAGCCATGCAGCACAGGTAGTGGACCATCTCTGTCTGTGACTGTACCACCACCTTCTGGGTCTGTGACACATGAGCCAGTGACTGCCCCATCTCCCTCTGGGACTGGGCCACCTCCCTCTTTGTCTGTACCATGTCGGCCAGCACCTGGGCAATGGTTTTCAGCCATGGTCCGCTGTGACTGGGCCATGCACAGAAGGGCCGCTGTAATGTCTAGGTGGCTCTGGCACATAGCTGCCTGTGAGAGGGCAGCCCTGTCCTGGGCCTCGGCCAGAGCCTGCACAGAATGTCACAGGGCGGAGGGCATGGACATGTTGGACATGTTGATCAATAGCCAAAACCCTCAGTCCCAAGGCCTTCACCGCGGATGCCACACATGCGATGTTGGGCTGGGTGGCACACATCGTTGACATCACCTCCTGCTCTTGCACAAGGTTGGACTCCTCCACTGCACCTGCAGGTGCTGGATGTTCACCGACAATCCCTCATATAGTCCCTGGCTCTACAGCTGTATCTCCACAATCACTGTTCATTCCAGAAACCCGGTTACTGGGTTCCTAAAGAGGATCGTTAGTCAAATTCTTAAGGTGCGGCCCCCTTGTACCTAAGCAGCCATCCCTGGGTCTGTCTGGGTGTTTGAAATAGATTGGGGTGCTGCAAATTCCTAAATATGAAGGAATCATGGCAGCTGCCTGGGAATCTTGCACACACATGAAAAAAGCCTTATTGTGGTCACAAACCGCCTGGACATTTATCGAGTGAAATGATTTGCGGTTCACAAAGGTATCTGCACGCTGAGCTGGGGCTTTTACTCCAACATGAGTGCAGTCAATGATGCTTTGCACCTGAGAGAAGCCAATTTGGACAAAAGGCAAATGCCCTCTGAGTCTGAGAAACAAAATCCATGAGAAACATACTCCTCCAAATGAGCAAACAGGGCTTTAGTCACTTCCTTAAAGCATCTGTGTGCTGCTGTCTGGAAAATACCAGCCATGTCTCCTGTTGAGCCCTGGAAGGAGCCTGAGGCATAGAAGTTCAGTGTGATAGTTACCTTCACTGCCAAAGGCAGGACATGGGGGTCGATGGAATGTGGCTCCAGATGCTGTTGCACCAGGCGACAAATGTCTGTCACATCGCGGCTCAATCTGAGTCTTCGGCTCTGATTTTCCGTCATGTTGATATATGATGACCTTGGTCTGTATACCCACACTACAGGGTAGAGTCTGGTTGTCCTCCCGCTCCTTCTTGCTGCTCATGCACTGCCCCTTCCTCATGACCTTCGACCCTCCCTCTGAGCTTTGGCTGCTCATTTGGACTAGCTTCTACTGCCCGTGTGAGAGGGTGCCATACCCGTCCTCTATGCTCCCTTGGATGAAGCTTTAACCCTGATACAAAAAATGACAAGGCATTCCCTTCTCCAGCATTAATTTCCTCACTTCATGGGCAATACATTAATTTCCTTTTCAAAAATGTGAGGGATCGGGATGGGGGGTGGTTGGGCAAATGGGAAGTTGACTACTTACCCATTACGGATGTTCCACTTGGCAGAATATACATCTGTCGATGAAGAATCAACCTCACCTTCAGAATAACAATTCAATTGAGGTTGGAAACAGGTTAGGATCTTTAACGTGGAGGAACTTTGATGAAAGTCAAAGCTCCATGATGCAGGACATCACCCAACATTGAGAAGAGGACAAGAGGAGATGGGTTAAACCAAAATGTGTATCAGGTTTGGGCTTTCAGAGCTTTTGACCAAGGAAAGTATATAAAGAGCTGGAAAGTTTTGATGTTCTGCAAAAGTATGAGTTTGCGCAAGAGGTGATACCTTAAGTCACCATCTGAACACAATGAAGATCCAGGAAGGAGGAAAGGTATGAAGTATGGCAAATTTCCAGTTTGGTAATAATAAATGGAGATGGTGAGTGAGAGGTGTATAAGATTTGGAGGCCCTGTTGTGTGCCCATGCTCTGTGGGGCTATCCAATCCACTGTCTCCCATGCAGTGCCAATATATTACCATCTATGTAATTATGATGGGGTCCAAAGCCCCACTACTACAGTTGTCACTAGAATCCGGGTTTGTGCAATTTACAAAGTGCTTGATGTGGTGAACGTATAATTACTGATAATTCACCAGTGCACTGCGTTATGTTATTAACCCTGTGGGCTCTACCTATGGGCCGTTGTGTGGCTTCACCCACCGGGGATATGTTGGGGCATGTACGGGCTCCGCCCATGGCTCCACCCCCGTTACAGGAAGTATAAGAGCTGCTGACCTGCGGGGCTGCCTTCAGTGTTGTACCGGTCACAGGCAGGCTCAGTTCTAAGCTGATTAAAACCACGGTTTACTTCTCCACATGTCTTCGAGTGAATTGATGGTCGCATCACTTGATAAAACAAGCCCTGTCCCTTAAAGCAAAACGTTGATGTTTAACAGATTCCTCCATAACTGCATTGCAATTCAAGACTTTTGTCCTCTTAAATTTTTTTATACTTCCCCAGGATCTATTGTTTGCTGCAATTCTCATGAGCAGTTGAACCTGAGGCGTTAAACCATTTTTTTCTTTTTTTTCTTGGATACTGACTGACTAGGGTTGCCAATTGTGTTTAAATGTATTCCTGGAGGTTTATTTACCTGGCTTGCCCCTGTGCCTTAGCCATTAGCTGACCAACATGTCCATTATTGTGGTGCACTGTATTCCCACGCAAATTGAAAAGCGAAAAGGCTCATTGCTCAATTGGATGACGCTCGACTGTAAGTCAACCAGCCCTTTCTTTCCCATTTTCAGTATTTTTATAGCTGGTAAAGAGACGTGTTCAAAGAAAATGACAGAAAGAACAATCTATTAAACTCCTTCTGCATTTTCTACATTGCACAGAGCGGTGTCCTGGAGTTTAATCTTCAGTTCCTGGAGACTCAAGGCCAATCATGGAGGGTTGGCAACCCTATGACTAATCTGCTGTGCATTCAAACATTTTCTGTTTCTCTTCCAGTTTTCCAGTCTTTTCCAATTTCCCTTTTGGGGGCGATTCTCGGGGGCCGATTTTCAATGGCCGGTTGAATTGGGCGAGAGGGCCAAATCAGGATTCTCGGCAGGCGTCAAAGTTTGCTGCGAGGCTCCCGGCCCACTATGCCTGGCCCGATCAGGTTCTCACCTAGAGTGGGCAAGAACCTAATTACAGCTGATCTACATGCATTTAAATATAATTACTGGGTCTAAGAGGGCTGTTTTAGCACAGTGGGCTAAACAGCTGGCTTGTAATGCAGAACGAGGCCAGCAGCGTGGGTTCAATTCCCGTACCAGCCTCCCCGAACAGGCGCCGGAATGTGGCGACTAGAGGCTTTTCACAGTAAACTTATTGAACCCTACTTGTGACAATAAGCGATTATTATTATTACAGAGCTGGTTTAGCTCAGTGGGATAGACAGCTGGTTTGTGATGCAGAACGAGGCCAGCAGTACGGGTTCAATTCCCGTACCAGCTTACCCAAACAGGCGCCAGAATGTGGTGACTAAGGGCTATTCACAGTAACTTCACACTTGTGACAATAAAAGATTATTATTATTATGTTCCAGCCTCCTGGTATGCACCTCACCACCAGTACCCCCATCCCCCACCCCGCCACCCCAGCTGGATGTCCCGTGGCACCAGTCTCTCCTAGTCCTGACAAGCGGGAACCAAATGCCGTGGATTCCGAGGGAGTTAGTATCCTCTCTACACTTACCTCCAGGGTGCCGAATGGGGTCCTTCAGGGGAGGTCGGTGCCGGAGGAGGTTTGGTCTGGGCTGGAGAGCCTCAGGTCAGGAATCTTTCCTGGGATGAGGGTTGTGTGACAGGTCTTCCCTTTGTAGCTCTGAAAATCGTTAAACTGTCTTTCAGCACATCAAGTTGCAGTTAAAAGTCTTCTTTCAGATATGTTAGAACCCATTGATGTCTCTCCCAGCACATCAAGCTCAAAGATCGGCCAGATAAAGCAGAAAGTCTTCTCTCTGATGTGTTAGAAATTTTTGAAGTACTTTTTTCATAGTCAATTTCATTCCTCTTTAAATTTTTCACATATGTGAGCATGCTGAGAATCCTAAAAGCTTTGGATTGCATTGTTTACATTCAATTTCAAGGTGTCTTGAACACCTTGATTTACAAGTCTCTTGATTGACAGGTTCAGGCTATTTCAAAGGAGGGGTTAGATTTGTTTGTTTTTATAGCTCATCACCACCCATTAATTCTAAAGTGCTTCCTCTTTTGAGCAAGTGTTATTGCATTATTGGTAAAGAGGCTATTTCTTTGTTTTGAAGAGCTTCCTGGAAGGCCGGGGCATTTGGCAAGCTCATAACAGGGTATCACTCACTTGGGGGGGTATTTACCAATGTTAGGGGGGGGGGGGTTCAATGAATAGGGCGGGTCTGCAGTGTTTATCTGAGATTGCCCTATAGAAAGGCCCCGGTCTCTGAGGAGGGGGACCTGTCAGCGAGCCTAAGCCCTGCCCCTCTCCAAAAAATCTTCCAGGTGGCATTGAATAGCACCTGATTAGCGCTGCCCATGCCAACGGGAAACACACCAGCTTTCTCGCTGGTGACAGCACTTAGGCTTTAATCCGTTGAATCGCAGCCTTTCATTGATTGGTTTAAGTATTTAGAGTCACTAGTGTAACTTAGAAGGTTTCCAGCCAGTGTAGTTGAGGCCAAGAAACTAGTGTAATTGAGGAACTAGCTAAATAATGTCACTGGAAGACAATGGGGGTGGAGGGTGTGGGCTTCGATATCAAGGTACAGAGCAAATAGGCTGTAGGGTCTTCTTTACCCACATCATTGCGTAAGCTAACAGATCACTCACTTGCTGCACACACTTACCACACAAATAAATAGCTATTTGTGGAGGGTTTTGTTAAGAATCTGCAATCCAACAAATCAGTGCTTATAACCCAAAATCTGCAGTTTTCTAAACGTATATAGAGAGCTACTATGGAAGGGTGTTGACTGTTGCCAATCAGTATCAATATTGTGAAATCACCTCAGAGAGTACATGGTTAACCTCAGCCTGCCTCCCTGACGTGGTTCAATCTGATGCAATCTTCACACACTGACAGCATCACTGAGAATTTCCGGAGTGCTGCAATGAATTTGAATCAAGCGAATGAAAAATCGCCCTGCAATTCTTGAGCGAAAAGCCCTATACTCTCAGCATCTGCTCTCCTGTTCCCTTTCTAACATCTCGTCCATCTATCACGAAGCAAAGGCTTAACCCTCCAAAAGCTGGTCTGCTCTTTTTCCAATAATCTAATTAATTTCAGGTCAATTTCATCACTTGGAAACCAGACAACCATGAATGGTGGTTTATGCAGCTGTGGGACATATGGCATGGACCAGATTAGATAGAGGATACAAATCAACAATAAATGATTTACAAGGAATAGCGTGTGAATCTTTCCAGCTGCAAAACCGATGAACACTGTGGGCACAGTGAGGTGTGTCAAATGGCAAAGGAGCGATTTCGTTTCCATACACTGCTGTACCTTGAGGCATTTCATTTATTTAAAACTGAATGTTGAAAGCAGTTGGACATTTGCTGTTATCACCGTGACCACAATGTGATGCTATTTTAGCATTTGGAGTCGGGATGGTGATATTTTTCCACCTGGATTAAACTCAAGCGCAGTGTGCCTGAAGTGGACTCTGGGGGTGATTTTTAGCCCACGCTACCCATAGTGAGAAACACGATGCGGGCTCGTGATTCGGAGAGAATCGACAAATGCAATTCTTTCCGGCGTGAACAGGAATTCAGATTTTAACCCCCCTCACAGGTGGAGTAACGCGAATTATGCCTAGGGAGCCCAGGAACCAGGGGCGGGGTTCTCCACCCCCGCGCCGAAGTGCCCACGCCGTCGTGAACGCCGTCAAGGTTCACGACGGCGCGAAACAGCCCCTATCCCGACCGATTCAGGGCCCGATAATGGGCTAGGAGCTGGGCCACGTCATCTACACACGCTAGGCCTTGTCGCCGCACAAAGGCGGCGCCGCATACATGGCGTGGCCAGCGCCGCATAACTGCCGTCATCCGCGCATGCGTGGTTGCCGTCCTCTCTGAGTCCGCCCCGCAAGAAGATGGCAGACGGATCTTGCGGGGCCGCGGAAGGAAGGAGGTCCTCCTTCAGACAGGACGGCCCGACGATCGGTGGGCACCGATCGCAGGCCATCCCACATTTGAGGTACCCCCCGGTGCAGGATCCCCCCCCCCGCAGGCCGCATCCCCCAGCATTCCCGCGCTGTTCCCGATGGCAGCGACCAGGTGTGGACGGCGCTGGGGGGGCCCCGCTGTTTTGGCCTGGCTGCTCGGCCCATCCGGGCCTGAGAATAGCGGGGGTGCCAGAGAATCGCCATTTTGGGTGTCTCCGGCGATTCTCCGGCCTGCGGCCCGCGGAACTCGACGGGGCCATTCCCGCCGCTTGGGAGAATCGCAGGAGGGTGTCGGACCGGCGTCCCGGAAAATTTTGGCGGCCCAGGCGATTCTCCCAACTGGCGTGGGTGTGGAGAATCTCGCCCCCTATTTTAATATACGTATTAACGAGTAATTAACGAGTGGTGCCATTTACAACCCAGTGGCCTCACCTCCGAAGGGGTATTGGAGGTGAGCGCTCAGGCAGCCACGTATCTCCAGGGTGTTCATTGCTCAGGATGCACCATAGCGGACGTTGGGGGCACAGATAAGCTCAACTCGGGGCCAGGGCTGGGGTTCAATGTCGGGGAGAGGGGTCATTAGTAGGCCTTACCTTCCCTTCATTTCGGGGCACCCCTTGTTTTGATGGGGTCTGGAGGCTGGCATGCAGACTCTCGAGGGTCCAGGCGTGTCATCCTGGTCGAGTTGAGAAGGACAACTGCGGGGATCTGTCAGTGTAAGAGGGAAGGGTGTGAGGTTTCGTCAAGGGGGAAAAGCATGTGTGGAGGTCTCAGAGGAGCGGGCTTCTGTCAGGAATCCACAGTGTTCATTTTGTGTTCTCTACTTTTCAGTGTATGATTCTGTACTCATGGCAATCGAACAGCAGCAGAGACATCGATGTGCGGCTGCATGCGGACAGGACCAGCGTTCTGCAGGGGTGGGAGAGGCTGAGCCCATATCAGCACCACAGATGATGAAGCCTCGCAGGACACACTCCCAGTAGAAGGTCTTTTTAAAAAAAAATATATTTTATTCAAATTTTTTGGCCAAACAAAACAATACAAAGGTTTTCCTTTTTACAACAGTAAAACAGTATAAATAACAGTGGCCTTTTTTAACAAATAAATAAATAATATATAAACTAAATGGCAACTGCCCTATCAAAAATAATAACTCTCCAAAATAAAATCAAACAATCCAATATACATAGCCTAATACAAATATTTATACAAAAACACCCCTGAGGACCCCCCCGCCCCCTCCCCCCCCCCCCCCCCCCCCCTCCCCCCTGGGTTGCTGCTGTTACCTTCCCATTTCCTTTATCGTTCTGCGAGGTAGTCAATGAACGGTTGCCACCGCCTGGTGAACCCTTGAGCCGAACCCCTTAGTGCAAACTTTATCCGTTCTAGTTTTATAAACCCTGCCATGTCATTTATCCAGGTCTCCACGCCCGGGGGTTTGGTTTCCTTCCACATAAGCAATATCCTTCGCCAGGCTACTAGGGACGCAAAGGCCAAGACATCAGCCTCTTTCGCCTCCTGCACTCCCGGCTCTTCTGCAACCCCGAATATAGCCAACCCCCAGCTTGGCTCGACCCAGACCCCCACCACCTTCGAAAGCACCTTTGCCACCCCCACCCAGAACCCCTGTAGTGCCGGACATGACCAAAACATGTGTGTGTGGTTTGCTGGGCTTCTCGAGCATCTCCCACACCTATCCTCTACCCCGAAAAATTTACTGAGCCGTGCTCCGGTCATATGCGCCCTGTGTAAAACCTTGAATTGTATCAGGCTTAGCCTGGCGCACGAGGACGATGAGTTTACCCTACGTAGGGCATCAGCCCACAGCCCTTCCTCAATCTCTTCCCCCAGCTCTTCTTCCCATTTCCCCTTCAGCTCCTCCACCATGATCTCCCCCTCATCCCTCATTTCCCTGTATATAGCCGACACCCTACCATCCCCCACCCATGTCCCCGAGATCACTCTATCCTGAACCTCCTGCGTCGGGAGCTGCGGGAATTCCCTCACCTGTTGCCTCGCGAAAGCCCTCAGTTGCTTGTACTGAAATGCATTCCCTTGGTGCAACCCATATTTTTCCATCAGCGCTCCCAGACTCGCAAACGTCCCGTCTACGAACAGATCTCTCAGTTGCACAACCCCAGCTCTTTGCCATGCTCCAAATCCCCCATCCATTCTCCCCGGGACAAACCTATGGTTATTTCTTGTCGGGGACCGCACCGAGGCTCCCGCCCTTCCCCTATGTCGTCTCCACTGCCCCCAAATTTTTAGTGTTGCCACCACCACTGGACTTGTGGTGTATTTCTTCGGGGAGAACGGCAACGGCGCCGTCACCATTGCTTGTAGGCTGGTTCCCTTGCAGGACGCCATCTCCAATCTCTTCCACGCCGCTCCCTCCCCTTCTCCCATCCACTTACACACCATTGAGATATTGGCGGCCCAGTAGTATTCACTTAGGCTCAGTAGTGCCAGCCCCCCCACTATCCCTGCTACGCTGCAAGAACCCCCTCCTCACTCTCGGGGTCTTCCCGGCCCACACAAAACTCATGACACTTTTCTCAATTCTCTTGAAAAAAGCCTTCGTGACCATCACCGGAAGGCACTGAAGCACAAAGAGGAATCTCGGGAGGACTACCATTTTAACTGCCTGCACCCTACCCACCAGTGACAGGGGCACCATGTCCCATCTCTTAAAATCCTCCTCCATCTGTTCCACCAATCTTGTTAGATTAAGCCGGTGTAAGGTTCCCCAACTCCTGGCTATCTGAATCCCTAAGTACCGGAAATCTCTTGTCACCTTCCTCAGCGGTAAGTCATCTATTCCCCTGCTCTGCTCCCCCGGATGCACCACAAACAGCTCACTCTTACCCATATTCAATTTGTACCCCGAAAATTCCCCAAACTCCCTGAGTGTCTGCATTATCTCAGGCATCCCCTCCACTGGGTCCGCAACATACAGCAATAAATCATCTGCATACAAGGATACCCGGTGTTCTTCTCCTCCCCTGAGCACTCCCCTCCACTTCCTGGAGCCCTCAGAGCTATGGCCAGGGGCTCAATCGCCAATGCAAACAGTAACGGAGACAGGGGGCACCCCTGCCTCGTCCCTCTATGAAGACGGAAGTAATCAGACCTCTGTCTGTTCGTGACCACGCTTGCCACCGGGGCCCTATACAGCAGCTGTACCCATCCGATATACCCTTCTCCAAAACCAAATCTCCTCAGTACCTCCCACAGATAATCCCACTCCACTCTGTCGAATGCTTTCTCGGCGTCCATCGCCACCACTATCTCCGCCTCCCCCTCTGGTGGGGGCATCATCATTACCCCTAGCAACCTACGTATGTTCGTGTTCAGCTGTCTCCCCTTAACAAACCCAGTTTGATCCTCATGGACCACCCCGGGGACACAGTCCTCTATCCTCGTCGCCATCACCTTGGCCAAGAGCTTAGCATCTACATAAAAAAGGGAAATGGGCCTGTAGGACCCACACTGCAGCGGGTCTTTTTCCTTCTTCAAAAGGAGTGATATCGTTGCCTCCGACATCCCTCCGATGCTCCCAATCCCTTTTACCACCTCCTCCTTCTCAATCTGTGCTCCCAGTCCCACCCTCTCCTGCTCCTCCACCTTAGGAAATTCCAGCTCATCCAAGAAACACATCATTCCCTCCTTCCCTTCCGGGGGCTGAGCCTTATATAACCTCTCATAAAATGCCTTGAACACCCCGTTCACTCTCTCCGCTCCCCGTTCCATCTCTCCCTCCTCATCTCTCACCCCACCTATCTCCCTCGCTGCTCCCCTCTTCCTCAATTGGTGGGCCAGTAGCCGACTCGCCTTCTCTCCATACTCATACTGTACACCCTGTGCCCTCCTCCACTGTGCCTCCGCCTTATCCGTGGTCAACAGGTCAAACTCCAGATGTAGCCTTTGTCTTTCCCTGTACAGTCCCTCCTCCGGTGCCTCCGCATACTGCCTGTCCACCCTCAAAAGTTCTTTCAGCAATCGCTCCCTTTCTTTACCCTCTTGTTTCCCTTTATGTGCCCTTATGGATATCAGTTCCCCTCTAACCACCGCCTTCAACACCTCCCAGACCATTCCCACCTGAACCTCTCCATTGTCATTAAGCTCCAAGTACCTTTCGATGCACCCCCTCACCCTTAAACATATCCCCTCATCCGCCAATAAGCCCATATCCATTCTCCAGAGTGGGTGCTGTTCTTTTTCCTCTCCTACCTCCAGGTCTACCCAATGTGGAGTGTGGTCCGAAATAGCTATGGCCGTATATTCCGTCCCTGTCACCTTCGGAATCAGTGCCCTTCCCAAGACAAAAAAGTCTATCCGTGAATATTCTTTGTGGACATGGGAGAAAAATGAGAACTCCTTACTCCTAGGTCTATTAAATCCCTCCCATCCGCTCCATGAAGTCCTTGAGCACCCTGGCCGCTGCCGGCCTCCTC
This sequence comes from Scyliorhinus torazame, assembly GCF_047496885.1. NCBI lineage: Eukaryota > Metazoa > Chordata > Chondrichthyes > Carcharhiniformes > Scyliorhinidae > Scyliorhinus > Scyliorhinus torazame. The sequence continues at coordinate 49,657,746 of NC_092722.1, read as the reverse complement.
CCGGTCCTGGACCTCGATCGGTCCAGCCCTGGATCAAGCACCGTATTGACGTCGCCCCCCATTACCAACTTTCCCGCCTCCAGGTCCGGGATACGTCCCAACATACGCCTCATAAAATTTGCATCATCCCAGTTCGGGGCATATACGTTCACCAGAACCACCGCCTCCCCTTGCAATCTGCCACTCACCATCACATATCTACCCTCACTATCCGCCACTATGGTGTTTGCCTCAAACAGTACCCGTTTCCCCACCAAGATAGCCACCCCCCTGTTCTTTGCATCCAAACCCGAATGAAACACCTGCCCCACCCATCCTTTACGTAGTCTGACCTGGTCTATCAGTTTCAGATGCGTCTCCTGCAACATAACCACATCTGCCTTTAATTTCTTTAGGTGTGCGAGTACCCATGCCCTTTTAATCGGCCCGTTCAGCCCTCTCACGTTCCACGTGATCAGCCGGGTTGGGGGGCTCTTTACCCCCCCCCCCTTGTTGACTAGCCATCCCCTTTTTTAACTCAGCTCCTCACCCGGTTCCCACGTACCCGTGTATCCCCCCGACGGCGCCCTCCCGCCTCGACCACCCCATCCCATAACAGCTCCCCCTTCTCCTTAGCAGCAGCAACCCAGTTAACCCCCCCTCCCCCCCCCTCCGCTAGATCCCTTCCTAGCGTAGTTGCACCACCCATGTTGCTCCCAGAAGTCAGCGAACTCTGGCTGACCTCGGCTTCCCCTCCTTGTCCTCGGCCCCCACTGTGCGAGGCCCCCTCCTTCCTGCGTCCCTGTTCCCGCCATAATTACCATAGCGCGGGAACAAAGCCCGCGTTTCCCACTCGGCCCCGCCCCTAATGACCGGACGCCCACAGTTCCTCATACTGCACCCCCCCCCCCCAATCATGGGGAAGAGAGAAAAGTTACAGGATCGCAAGATTAACAAACTGAAAAATCATTCCCCCCCCCCCCCCTTTTTCCTCGCCCCACATAATCACCCCACCACTTTGTCCCAAAAGTTCTTTCTCTCGCCAGACTATTCCAGCTTCTCGTCCACAATGAATGTCCATGCCTCTTCTGCCGTCTCAAAGTAGTGGTGCTTCCCTTGGTGTGTGACCCACAATCTCGCCGGTTGTAACATTCCAAACTGGATCTTCTTTTTGTGAAGCACCGCCTTAGCCCGATTAAAACGTGCCCTCCTTCTCGCCACCTCCGCACTCCAATCCTGGTATACGCGGATCACCGCGTTCTCCCACCTGCAGCTCCGAGTTTTCTTCGCCCATCTTAGGACCATCTCTCTGTCATTATAGCGGTGAAACCTCACCACTATGGCTCGAGGTATTTCTCCTGCCCTTGGTCTTCGCGCCATAACTCGATAAGCTCCCTCCACCTCCAAAGGGCCCGTCGGGGCCTCCGATCCCATTAGCGAGTGAAGCATCGTGCTCACATATGTCTCGACGTCCGCCCCTTCTACGCCTTCGGGAAGACCCAGAACCCTTAAATTCTTCCTCTTCGAATTATTCTCCAGTACTTCCAGCCTTTCCACACACCTTTTGTGCTGCGCCTCGTGCGTCTCTGTCTTCACCACCAGGCCCTGTATTTCATCTTCGTTTTCAGCAGCCTTTGCCTTCACGACCCGAAGCTCCTGCCCTTGAGTCTTCTGCTCCTCCTTTAGCCCTTCAATCGTCTGTAATATCGGGGCCAACAACTCCTTCTTCAATTCCTTTTTCAGCTCTTCCACACAGCGCCGCAGGAACTCTTGTTGGTCTGGGCCCCATAACAAACGGCCACCTTCCGACGCCATCTTGCTTTGAGCTTGCCTTCCTTGCCGCTGCTCCAGAGGATCCTCCGCAATCCGGCTGCTATCCTCTCCTTTATCCATGCGTGTCAGGAGGGATTCCCTTCTAGTTTACCGCACAGTGTTTTTGGCCGTTTAAATTGCCGTTGGGGCTCCTATTAAGAGCCCAAAAGTCCGTTCCATCGGGAGCTGCCGAAACGTGCGACTTAGCTGGTCATCGCCGCACCCGGAAGTCGGCAGAAGGTCTTCTGATGGCAAACATCCTACCTACAGATGTCGGGGCTTCAGAAGGCTGCTTGTCCTGGTGGACCACCTTTCCAAGCTCCTGCAAGAGCTGGCACCACATGGAATGGGAGGACATCCACTGCTGTGGCCCTTAAAGTTACCGCCGCTCTGAACTTCTGAGCAGGAGCATGTTTCAGGGCAGCACTGTGAATCTGTGCGGTATCTCCCAGTCAGTCACACCCAAATGCATTAGGGAGGTTACAGATGCGAGGCCCCACATGTATATAAACATGGACTGGAACCAAACGGGCCAGGGTCATGGGCATTGCCTGTGTCGTCTACACCAACGTGGCTCTGCGGTCCCCATGGCATCCCAAGGCACCATTCAGGAAGCACAAGGGATTCCACTCCCTCAACGTCCAGAACCTCTCTGACCACACAATCTGCATAATGAAGGTGTGTGTCAGTTTCCTGGGGAGCATCCATGACAGTTACATCTTACACCGCAGATTTTTGAGGGAAAGCAGCGGCTGGAAGGACGGCGCCTTAGGGACAAGGGGTAGCTTCTCAGGTGCGCCGAGCATGTGTGGGGTTTACAGAGCATGGTGCCATGAATGACAGGGTGGAGAATCTGCTGGTGAACAAAGTGATGTTTGCTCCAAGTGCTATATTACTGTGGTGACCTATCTTAACTAGTGCCTCTCTTCACCCGTACCCATGGGATGCCAACAGTTTCTTACTCGTCCTCATCCTTCCACAACTTCTAAGTGTGTCCCCAGGACCCAGAGCTGAGGTTGAGGCAGCCTGCTGTCTTCCACAACCTGTTGCATGAGATGACCATGGCGGGCGACCCCTGGGAGGTCTGGACCTTGAGGTTCAGACCTACGGTCGGGCAGCGCGGGCGTTGCAGTGCTACCCTCCTCGGTGTGCTGGACAGGAGAGATGTTGCTCACAGCAAAGGGGTTGTCAGATGGGCTGGACACCCCCAGTTCCCATGAGTGGAGGGCCCTGGGCTGTGTTCCTGCCGATCTTCTTCCCTTCGGGTGCCTGGAGCACCTGTGCTCCTCTATGGAATAGAGGGGCAGCTGCAGTGAGATACTGAAACTCTGTCGTCCTCTGGTGCTGAAAATTGTGGATTCCCACTCGTGCGTGCACCACGCAGTTGATGCCCTGCACCATGGAGCTCACACCCTCAGCCATGGAGGTCATAGCTGAGTCATGGAGCGGACATCCCCCGCTATAGAGTGCATGTCCTGCACCAAGGTCTTCACTGCAGATGCCACACTCGCAGTGTTGGCCTCGTTGTGTTGCGGTGATGGCACCATCTCCGTAGAGAGAAGGCGATGGGACTCCTCCATTCGGCCTTGCAGTCTGAGGAGGGATGATGTCATCCTTGGCGATGCTCACCATTCTGCTGTTGCAGTTCTATTAGTTCTGGGGTGACCGGACCCAGAGGCACGTCATCAGCCAGGGCCTTATCAGTGTCTTGGGCTCCAGCATCCCTCCGAGTGCCAGATACCTGGGACGTGTCTGCCCCCACCGGCTGTGGATCATCAGCAGATGGTGAAATTTGAATTCAATAAAAAAATTCAGGAATTAAAAGTCTAGTGATGACCATGAAACCATTGCCGATTGTCATAAAAATCCATCTGGTTGACTAATGTCCTTTAGGGAAGGAAATCTGCCATCCTTACCTGGTCTGGCCTACATGTGACTCCAGGTCACAGCAATGTGGTTGACTCTTAACTGCCCCTTCAAAGGCAATTAGGGATGGGCAATAAGTGCTGGCACAGCCTGCGACGCCCACATCCCATGAACAAATAAAAAATAATTAGTGTGAGGTTCTCACCAGTGAGTGCCCAGAGGCCTGACTCCAAGGTGTGAGCGTTGGTGGAGGGCACGGGTGACACATATGATGACTCTTCAATGGTGATGTCCGAGAATTCTTCCTCAGAGATGCTTGAGTTTGTGATATCCAGGCGGCATGAGGATGGTACGGCCTGCTCATCTGAATTCCCTGCATTCCCCAGCATTCATGGGGAATAAATGATACGAGATGCTTACTCACAAGAGGGTTGAGGAATGACTGTGTGTCCTGAGGGTTCTTACATTTGCTCGCTGCCTCCACCTTGCCCTTCGCACAGGCGCAGTCCTACTCCTCCCCAGCCAGCTCAAGGGCTCTTTCCTCATATGGGGTGAGGGTGCAGAGCTAGCGCATGTCTCCGGGTGGCTGTGCCCTCTCACATCTATTGTGCTCGATTTTGTCCTGCGGAGAGACAGATGGAGAGAGTGTTAGCGGGAGTCCTGCCAGTTCAGATGGTTGAGGAATAGTATGTGTGGGACTGAGTGGGAGCGGAGATCTGAGGAGCAGTGCAGATACTGGGGATTGCAGTAGGCGGGGGGAGGGGGGGGGGGGGTTTGGAGAGAACCTTGTGTCAAGTGGGCAACCCATGAGGTGTCTGAGAGATCATCTTGGAGGTGCGAGGGGTAGGTTAGGGACTACAACGAGAGACTGGAGGTGTCAGACTTACCCTGGCTGTGCGACGACCATTCATTTTGTTTTGGCATTGCTTTTCAGCTGGCACTAACTAATACTGCCATTGCCTCCTAGGCAGGGGTGGTCACCTTGCCTTCTAGTAGTCTGGTGAGGGCTTTCTCCGAGAATCTTGGAACTGGCTTCTTGGCTACCGCACCCTCGGTTGGACCTGGAAAAGTGCTGGGGAAGCGTTTAAATGAAGTTCCCCACTGATCGCAGAGACTAAGTTTCCCCGGGGCAAGTGGATCAGTGGGAGGCTGCCATGATTGCAGTGTGGTCCAGGTGAAGAAAAATACTTTTATTGAAGTGGCTATTGAAGAGGGTGATAACTTGCAAGGGTAGGTTACATGCATGTATCATCGAAAACAGACTTAGACATGCACCATCCTTATGTCCCATAACACAAACTCAGACCCCTTTCAGCCCTCATGGATGAGAGGGAGTCAGGCTGAGCTGCCACTAACCTCTTCAGTTGCAGATACACATAACACCCATTTTAAAACCCTGTAAGTCATGGGGCAACAAAAGGAGCAAGGAGACAAAGGACAGAATTTTCCCATGGGCTTTGGGACCTCAACAATGGGACTAAATGGGGGTTCGAAGCCCACACTTGCCAGAAGGTAGATCAAAGGAGCTATTTTCTGAGGTTGCCATCTTATATGGGACATCCGGCAGACTCCTGATACTGTCGGCCCAATCACAGAGTTGGCAGTGCTCGAACCATGGCAAATTCACTACGCGAGGAGGGCGCTGCTGTGGCAATTAGGCAACCCCAATTCCAACTTTCTTTCCAGCACTCCACATCAAGCATGACCGACCAGGAGTCTCTCCCGCTCTTATCGTTGGCCATTGGCGTGTTGTAGCCATCTGGGATGGCCACTTCCAACTAAGTACAGAGCAACTCGCAAAGACTGATGGGTAAAATGGACAAGCCAAGAGTCAGGCAGGCTCAGAGCCTGAAATGCATATTTGTCAGCAAAGTCCAGACGGTATCGAAACTCCGTCCCATTAGCACGTTAATCAGACCAATCAGCAGGTGATGGCCCATCTCCTCCAACACAAAGGACTGGTAATCCAGCAACCGGGACAGTCCCAGACATTTCGGCGCCATTCCCTATCCAAGGGAAACACAAACAACGGGATCCATGACCGCTTGAGACACGCCCAGTCATCCAGATCCCCGCCCACCTATTGGTTAAGGAATCGAATGGAGTGATCAGGGGTCACCCAATTAGTAAGGCCCAAATCGAAGGACCGCCCAAAGAGCGCGTAAACCCCCGAGTATAAAGGAAGAGTTCGCCATATGCTCGTCTCTTTTGGCCTTGGTACCCCGGTCACGGCCATTGCCAACTGCAGCAACACCAGTAGCAAGTTCGAGTTCAACGCCCACTACCAGAAGGACGAGCCCAGCCGAGCAGCAGTTACCACTTCGAACCCAAGAGATCCTGAACAGCGGCCATTGTTTCCTGACCTAAACCGAAGTTAAGTACAGGTTGTCTTAGTAATAGGTGGCGTTAACTAGTAGTGTTTATGTTGCATGATTGATTGTATGTAAATAAAGTACCCCTGACTTTGAACTAACTAATTGGTGTTTGGCTCTTTGATCGATAGCCGGTTGAAACTTGTGGTCGTATCAATCGATACCTGGCGACTCTAAGCATTCGGACATAGACAATATAGAAAGAAGGCAAATTCACTGTTTGCCCTAATTGGAACAGAGCCACAGAAAGGACCAAGTAGTAGAGATAAATCGACAACAGTGTTTGGAAGGATTTGCAGCTTGACACAATTAACCCGTTTGACTGTGTTATGGACACACCTTCCTTGGCTATCAAGTCCTGGGATGGGACTTGAACCTGGAGCGTCTGGCTCAGAGGCAGGGACATTATGCACTATGTCACAAGACCAGGCAACAGACGAGTGCCTCAGAATGGAGGCACTATCAGAGGTGTATGAATAATGATATGTTTTTGAGGGGAAAAGGCAGCAGGCCATGGAATTAAGGGAAATGTCTAATGAGGGATCACTGGAATCATGAGGGTGCCCTTTCCTTTCTGTGGCTCCATCAATGGGACATGGAGTTTCTGACTCCATTAAGCTGGCAGCATCCTCTCACGCAGTTGGGAAGCTGCTCTGCCACCAGGTCAATGCTGGAGGCACTGGCATAGTGGTATTGTCACTGGACCTGTAATCTAGTAGATCCAGGATGGTGCTCCAGGGACTTGGGTTCGAATCCCACCAGACCAGATGGTGAAGTTTGAATTCAATTTTTAAAAATCTAGAATTTACACTCGAGAAGGTGAAGTTTGAATTGAGGGGACGGATGGAAGGGTTCCACAATTCATGGGCTTTGTTCATTATGCACTTTCAAGAATTGGATGACATCGCACATTGGGTTGGGGTGGGTGGGGGAGGTTTGGACTGTGTCTGTTGTTGATGACTGTGTATCGATGGATGGTGGATTCCTGCTTCCTTTTCTTTGATGTTTGTATTTAAAACGTAGCGGGCTGTTTGGGAGATGGTGGGAGGAGGGGATTGCTGCCCAGGGGTCTGACATTGTATTTGCCATTGCTGATTGTTTGTTGGTGGGTTTAAATTTGGATGAAAATTTGAAAAAGGAGAATAAAAATATATTTTAAAAATCTAGAATTTAAAAAATCTCATGGTGATCATTAAACCATTGTTGATTGTGGTAAAAAAAAAAACAATCTGGTTCACAAATGTTCTTTAGTGAAGGAAACCTGCCATCCTTACCTGGTCTGGCTGACATGTGAATCCAGATCCACAACAATGTAGCTGACTCCTAACTGTCCTCTGAAATGGCCGAGCAAGCCACTCAGTTCAAGGGCAATTAGAGAGGGGCATCATCCAGCAACATCCGTGACCCATGTAAGAATTTTTAAAATCACCGTCAACTGAGGCCTTAATTGGTTGCCCAAGTGCATGGAGCAGGCAGCCGGTCAGCATCCTGCCCTGCCCTTGGGAATCTGCCCAGTGGCGGAAATTGGTAATGGGACTGCCCCGGCGTGGCTCCCACCATTGGCCGTCATCACCTCACCTGAGGGTGGGAAAATTCTGCCCAAATTACCACGGGTCTCCCTATCCCTCTCTTGACTGTATTGCAGCTGATGGATGAATGTTCCTTGGGAGAGGAATTTGCTCTGTCTTAGGGTGTAACATAGGGTAAATCACAATGAGATGACTCATAGGGAGTGACTGTCTGAAATACCCAAGGCAGCCGCAAGAGATTTTCCAATGTGTACATACGTGTTGGAAAATATCTTCCACCCCTGGAATGTACTTGGAACATTATCCCTGGTGTTTGGGTGTGGCCTTATAGTTGGCTTGGCTACATTACAAGTGTTTGCCCATCTTCATATACACAGCATCACAGAAAGTCATATCACATGTTCTGATGGATTTTATGCAATCTGTCTCATTGTGTGAAGTTAATGGGCTGGAAGAAGGTTTATGTTTCCCATAGTGGAACTTATTAAGAATAAATCACCAATTCAGAGATTTTCTGTTCACCAGTAGCTCGACTCTTGACCCGATAAGCACAAAACAGATGTAGATTAAAATTCAGTGACGAAAACATAAAACAACTTGACAGTGCAGGGAATTGAAGTTGAAACCTTAACGACCATCAGAAAATTTAGGTGGACAAGTTCACGGCATCTGTAGGCATTCACTGTTGTTGAATGATGGGCTATAATTTGCTGTAAAAGGTCACTTAAGAAGTCTGTTGTGAGTTAAATTTGTCCTTGAAAATGTTTGTGTTGCAAGCATAAGCTAATAATGTCACGTGAGGAAAACTAGGCATCTGGGACCCTAGTGAACAGGACTGTGTATGTGCTCACTCAGATTGAAGGATTGTGAAATAAATAGAGAATGACTGAGAAGGAAGTGCCAAATTGAGTGGGTGCATTCAATGACAAATCAAATACAGAAAGAAATAAAGACAATGAACGAAAGACTGGATTGAGAAAGGGAGAGAGAGAGAGGGAGAGAGAGAGAGAGAGAGAAATACGCAGAAAGAAAAGTGCGGTAGCGTGACCATTGACCATGTGACCGGCTCGTGGCCAATCGCGTGGGCTTGGCTTCCGCCACAATGATTCAAGCGAAGCCTGCAATTAGCATGACAAGTACATCCCTAGAGGGCACCCTCATTCTCCCAGGTCACAAGGCTGCAGAGTTAACAAGCCTTCCACCAGCCATAGCCATCCATCCCAGCACTAATTTCTGACAATCAAACTTCCCTGACAAGTGGATTTGAACTTCCATGCAGCTTTACACCTTGGTCCTCACAGTGGCAGTTGAGTGTGGGGTTCAATCCACACCGCAGCCATCCTCCTCCCAGTGAGAGGATCTTCATGCCTCATTAGGCAGAGTTGCCAGTCTGCCCTTGAAGAGTGGCCTCTAAAGAAGCTCCCAGTGCTGACCCTCTCTATTTACCTCTTCCCACTCACTTTCCAACTCCCACTATGGAAGGACACTCCTTCAGCAGCGATTTGGACCCAGGCCCAGCAAATATGACAGAGGAAGGGCTGCCTGCATGCCAGCCTTCAAACCCCTTTAAAGCAAGGATCCCCCTGACATGAAGGGTAGGTAAGGCCTGCAAGTGACCCCTGCCCCCAGGTTCTCAACACCCAGCTCTGGCCCTGAGTTGAACTTATCTGTGTCCCCCGCGTCCTCTCCGGTGCCTCCTGAACTTTCAACACTTCTTGAGGGTGATAGCTGCCTGAGCTCTCACCTCTGAAATCCCCCCTGGAGGTGAGGTCACCAGGTTTACATTTATGTAAAGCTGCTGTAAATGGTGCCGGCATGATGTCACAATGGCGCCTGATGAATATTCAGTGAGGGGGAAGTCCCAGAATGAGTGCTCACTAATGACATGCTAATGTTCCCGGTTCCCGGGCTCCCGTGGAGTGTTTCATGTTACTTGCCCAAGAGGAGGAAATCACCACCTTGCCGGAGGGATTTGTGTTTTCCCATTCGCTCCGTATTTTGTGCCCGCGTCGCCGATCCCACTCACGGCTAGTGTGGACTCCTCTGTTTCCCACCCTTAGTCATCAAGTGCCCACCAGCCTAAACATTGTGGCAAGGTGGGAAAAGACCTTATTTGGGACATTGACAGGCTTCCCGACCAAGGCCCTGTCCACCCCACTGCAAAATTGTATCCGGGTCGGGCCGGGCAGGAAAGGAAAATAGTTTTCTTGGATTGGAAGGTAGCAAATGTTCCCCACTGTTCAAAAAAGGAGGGAGTGAGAAAGCAGGATACTATAGGCCAGTTCGCAAGTTACCAGCAGTAGAGAATGTGCTCAAATCTATTGTTGGCGATACGGTAATGGGACACTTGGAAATAATATCATTGGACAGGGTCAGCACGTTTACATGAAAACATAATTGTATTTGGCAAATCTGTTAGAATTTTCTAAAGTCAAACTAACAGGATAGATCAGGGGAACCAATGGATGTAATATATTTGGATTTCAAAAGGCATTCAATAAGGTGCCACATAAGAAATTGTTACACAAGATGGAAATGGAAATGGCTCATGGAAATGGGGCTCATACATTACCTTGGATTAAGGATTGGTGAATGGGTGTAAAACAGGGAGTAGAAATTAATGTGCCATTTTTAGGCTGGCAGGATGTAATTAATAGACTATCACAAGGATCAGTTCCTTGGTCTTAATTACTTAAAAGAGGGACAAAGATATCCAAGATATAAAATTAAGTGAAACTAATGGAAGTAAGCTGTTAAAAGGACAGAAAGTGTCTAAGGCCTTTTAGTCGTATGACACTGAGGAGCTGAAACAGGGCATTTTGACCTCCATCCAGGGACCCCTTCCACTCAAGGAGTCAGGCAGGAGCCCTGGGCACCTAATGGTATGAGTGTATTTTGGACATCTCTGGAACCTCCTGTCAGGATCTTCTGAGGGTGTCAGCCCTTCAGGCCTGCTCCCCAACAGCGATATTACCCCTCTCACAATCCGTCAGGCATCTCCTACCCTCCCTTTCTCTGGTCCGCTGGTACTTACCAGCACTGCTGTCCCTGGGACTTAACCTCAGGCATGGAGCTGCAGTGTTTCTTCTGCAGTGCTGTGCTTGTCGGACGCCGAGCTCTCGCCATCTTGGAAATTCAGGCTAAAGGATAAAGGCCATCAGGTCAAGGGGTTTTGTTGCCACTTACTCCCATGAGTTACTTGAGTAAGTTCTTCACTCCCATTAATCCCATAGTTCCTCACATTTTCTGGTATGTCCCATGTATCTTCACAAGAAGGCAGACACAAATGGGGAAATGTGAATGTTCTTGGTTTATCGGGATTTTGGGGGGATTCGGGGGTGCCGATAAAGTGGAGGAAACCTGAACCCAAGGGATACCCTGCGTGTTGTGGATTTTAAACTGGAGTCAGAACAAAGGAACATCAACCTGAAATGTGCGCTGGGACCTTGTGGAGGTCCTGACACACGAACGTGTGGCTAAAATCTCACCGGATTCAAACTTCCGACTCGAGTTTTTTTACTGCCCAATTGACTAAGCTACACTGAACTGCTTTAATTTAAATTGATGGAACAGCACTAACTTCACCTAGATGCCCTGATGATAGGCAAGTATTTACGTTGATTTCTTTAGACCCTTTAATTCCTGGTCTAACTGCGGTGAAGAGAGGCAGCAGAAGTTTAGGAGAGATTCTTTAAGTGGTTGAATCATTTGTATATGTGTTTAAAAGATGTTGAAAGTTTAATGTGAAGAAAGTGTAAGAAAGATAGAAATTTCAATCTCTTTATAACTTTGTCATGCAATTCTGCTGCTAATTCCATTAAAAAGGTGCTTCCATATGACACAAGGTGTGTTTGAATTTTGGAAGTGTCTGAAATGAGTTTCAGTTAAAGTTATTTTGTAAAATTTGTGTTTTAATGTAGTGTGGTGTATTCCAATTTTAAGTGTCTCTTTATCGTTAGAAGACTCTTAAACAATAAATTTGATGAAAAGGTGTTCTGCATTTACTTTGACAGGGATGTAAATTGGCTATTTCAAATGCTTTAGAAAAGTGTCATGCTTAAAAGGACATATGCGAGCCTCCTGTAAGCTGATGTGAACCATCACTCTGACAGGTATTGCAGAAACCAGTGCAGATCGCAAACTTGATCTGGAGTCATGTTCAACCCCGGGCACATCACAATTTCAGTTTTGTTTATTGAAACCACTCGACTTATGTTGAGAGCTCGACGCAGGCGCAGGAGCCATGAGAGGAGAGACAGGCAACATGCTGAGCGAGATCAATGCCCACCCCTGAGAGTTACAGGCTAAGGACGTCATATCAAATATCAGAGGAACTGTGTTGCAGGAAACCACACTTCAGCAAGGATGCGATAGGATTCCTCTGTGAAATGTTAAAGGAAGACCTGAAGCCAAACTCAAAATATTGCACTGCCTCAACAATGAAGATGAAACTCACAACAGCGCTGAATTTTTTTGCACCTGAGACTTTTCAACACGGCATTAGTGGAATGTGCAACATTTCGCAGAATGCTGCAAGCGCCTGATTTTGGCAGGTAACTGAGCAATTTTCCGCAGGGTTTCAGAGATCATTAGTTTAGATACATAGCCTGTGAGGATGAAGGCGGAGTCCCCCGCATTCCACAGGATTGCTGGTTACCTGAAGGTTATTGGGGCTGTTGATGGAACACACCATTGAAGGTGCCAATAGGTGAGGCTGTTTTATTCATCAACAGGAAGGGTTTCCATTTTTTACTATCAGCTACAAATGTGTTGCTACAATATCAAAAACATACTTAAATAGATGATACCTATACTGAATAACATAACTCAAATACACAAATCTGAACAGGAACATTTTAAAATGAATACTCAAATATACTAAGAAACAACACAAACCAAAAATAAGTCAAATGAAACAAAACCATTTGCAGTCAAGTCATTGAATCACTGAATTTACAGTGCAGAAGGAGGCCATTCGGCCCATCGAGTCTGCAACGGCCCTTGGAAAGAGCACCCAAACCAAGCCCACATCTCCACCCTATCCCTGTAACCCAGTAACCCCACCCAACCTTTTTGGACACTAAGGGCAATTTAGCTTGGCCAATACACCTAACCTGCACATCTTTGGACTGTGGGAGGAAACCCGAGCAGCCGGAGGGAACCCACACAGGCTCGGGGAGAACGTGCAGACTCCGCACAGAGAGTGACCCAAGCCGCGAATTGAACCTGGGACCCTGGAGCTGTGAAGCAACTGTGCTAACCATTGTGCTTCCATGCTGCCCTTGATCTGGAGTCATGTTCAACCCCTGGTACATCACAATTTCAGCTTTGCTTATTGAAGCCACTCGACTTATGTTGAGGGCTCGATGCAGGCGCAGGGGCCAATGGTTAGATGTGCAATACATAAGAAACACAGAGGAATGATATAAATAATATTCATCATGAAAAAGGGGGTGGATGAGGTAGAGTAGCCAGTGTTGGAGGGGGAAGCGGTGGATCCTAATTCTGTCCACGTCAATCTGGCCCCTTCCTGTCCAACTGCTGTAACCTTCTGTGTCCCAGATACAGGCCCAGCACTGACTGTCCCTGAACTGGGCATCTCCTGGCCAGAAGGCACAGCAGCAGGTGTAAGGTTGGAAGGTGCCTCGGTGGGGGAACCGATTTGTAATAATCTTAGATTTGCACTGGGAGGGATTGGATACAGAGTTTCTGGGGTGGCGACAGGCAGGGGTTCAGTAGTTTGGAGATGTGTTTGTGGGGGGCAGCTTTTCAAGATTAGAGGAATTGGAAGAGGAATATGAGCTGCCCAATGGGAACAGGTTTCGACATACAGGTACAAGACTATGTGAGGAAGCAGGTGCAGTCCTTTCCCGATCTGCCGCCCCCGGGGTTACAGGATAAGGTGGTGTCGAAGGAAGGAGTGGGGGAGGGCAAGGTGTTTGAGATTTTAAGGAGTTAATGGACTGGGAGGGAGCCCCGACAGAAGTCAAGTGGAAATGGGAGGAGGAACTGGGGAGGAAATGACGGCTGGGTTGTGGGAGGAGACTCTGTGGAGGGTGAATGCGTCCTTGTTGTGCACAAGGCCTTATCCAGTTTAAGGTAGTTCATAGGGCGCATATGATGTGGCAGGGAATAGGGGGGTTAAAATGTGAAAGACAGGATGGGAGGAGCGGAACGACAGGGATGTTGGGGTGTTCGGGTACTTATTTATTTATTGTAAGACGTCTTACAACACCAGGTTAAAGTCCAACAGGTTTTTTTCGAATCACTAGCTCTCGGAGCACAGCTCCTTCATCAGGTGAGTAAAGAGGTGGGTTCCACAAACGCATATATAGGCAAAGTCAATGATGAAAGATGATACTTTGAGTGCGAGTCTTTGCAGGTAATTAAGTCTTTACAGGTCCAGATGGTGCGACTGGAGAGAGGGATAATCACAGGTTAAAGAGTTGTGAATTGTCTCAAGCCAGGACAGTTGGGAGGATTTTGTAAGCCCAGGCCAGATGGTGGTGGGGGGGGGGGGGTTTGGAGGGGTGGTGCGAGGGTTTGCACTTCGCTAGGTCTTAAGACAAGTTCAATGATGCAGGACCCCAAGCACCTCCCGTGATGGGACGTGTGGGTGTTAATTTGCAGGGCGGGTGACAATGTATTTTTTGGTTGAATTTGTGGTGGGACATCCCCCTGCAACAGCGGCTGGGTGTTACGACCCATGGCTCTCAACAGAATCTGAGCGTTTCCAATATTTTCTAATGCATGCATGGTATTTTTGCTGGATTGTTGCAAGATATTGAAAGGGCAAGCGCTGGAGGCGCAGAAGAAATCAGTACGCATCTGAATGAAAAAAAGATGAGTTAATAATTTGTGTGAGGTTCTTCATCAGAACTGGCATGGTCAGGCTGTTGCAGCATCGGTATAGGATGGACTAAAGCATAGCAAGAGGGTGATTGACAAGAGGTTGATGATTTTTAAATGGTATATCATTACGAGCTAATGAGTTCTATGAAGTGGAACTAGATTTCAAGATGTTGGAGAGAGTGCTTTGTGCTGTGCAAAGGTCATGCCAAACAATTGTTTTAAAAGACAATAGGTTACATCAACATTTGGCTCCAAAATAAGAGGGGATGGGGCAGAATTTGAATGGGGCATTTAGCAGGAAAATTAAAGAGGCAACTGAAGATGTTAATATAATTTCAGCAGCCACAGAAAAGAGAGCACTATTTGCTAAAAAAAAGCTTTTGAAAATGTTGGAGTTGTAAAGAGACTAGAGAGCCAAAAACCAAATAATGGAAATTTGGCTGCCTGGATACAGAATTGGCTGGCCAAAAGAAGACAACGAGTGCTAGTGGATGGAAAGTATTCCGCCTGGAGGTCGGTGACCAGTGGTTTCCCGCAAGGATCTGTTCTGGGACCTCTGCTCTTTGTGGTTTTTATAAATAACCTGGATGAGGAAGTGGAAGGGTGGGTTAATACGTTTGCCGATGACACGAAGATTGGGGGAGTTGTAGATGGTGCTGAGGGCTTTTGCAGGTTACAACAGGACATTGACAGAATGCAGAGCTGGGCTGAGAAGTGGCAGATGGAGTTCAACCTTGAGAAATGTGAAGTGATTCATTTTGGAAGGTCGAATTTGAATGCTGAATACAGGGTTAAAGGCAGGATTCTTGGAAGTGTGGAGGAACAGAGGGATCTTGGGGTCCACGTACATAGGTCCCTCAAAGTTGCCACCCAGGTTGATAGGGTTGTTAAGAAGGCATATGGTGTGTTGGCTTTCATTAACAGGGGGATTGAGTTTAAGAGCCACGAGGTTTTGCTGCAGCTTTATAAAACCTTAGTTAGACCACACTTGGAATATTGTGTCCAGTTCTGGTCGCCTCATTATAGGAAGGATGTGGATGCTTTGGAGAGGGTACAGAGGAGATTTACCAGGATGCTGCCTGGACCGGAGGGCATGTCTTCTGAAGAAAGGAGTGTTCATGCCCAGTGAGACAGTGAACCTGATTATCATTCATTTAAATGGAATTTAATATGCAAAATCTGCTTAACGCTGAATCTTCCAGGAATGCTCCCACCCGCTGGTATGATATGGCGCCGGCGGGAATCACTACTGATCTCCACAAACGGAGACCAGGGGCTAGATTCTCCGTTCTGGAGACTAAGTGCTGATGCCAGCAAAGACTGTATCATGTGTCGACTTTCATGACAGCCCCTCACCGATTCCAGTACCGGTGAGGGGCTAGCACCGGCGCCGACTGAAATACCCGCCGCCCGCGTCGAAAATGGCGAATGGCAGGTCCCGGGCTGCACATGCGCATGGCTGACGACCTGCACCTGTTGCGCCGTACAACATGGCACCAGCCGTGCGTGAAACCTAACCCGCCAACCGCGACCCCACAATCTACCCCCCGGCCACCCTTCACCAGTCCCCCTGGCCAGCGGCACAGATCCCGGCCGAGTGTGGCGGCGTTGGACACAGTCCGCAGCCGGAACACCGGCTCAGACCACATGTGTCCTGCGTCGTCGGGAACTCGGCCCATTGGGGGCAGAGCATCACGAGTGAGCCGGCCGATGAGGTGCTAATGGCACTGTGACTGTGCATGCCGCACATCACTATGACGTAGGTTTGGAGGGGGTGGAGAATCGTAAACCGGCGTTAAACCAGCGCCGGCCCCAATTCCAGCATCGGAATTGTTTCTCCGCCCGATCGCCGATTACAATTTCGCCGTTGGGCAACGAAGAATTCCGCCCCAGATGTGGCGACAACTCGGGGGGCCTTGGAGTCCATTGTAGCCCTCGGGTGGCCGGGACATGGCGGCACGGCTCCCTGGCACCTGGCAGTGGCAACCGGGCAGTAGCACTGCCAGAGTGCCAGGGGGCAGTGCCAAGAGGCAGGGCCTGAATGGGAGGAGCCTGCAGGGGGAGAGACATATAAAGCGACCCATTGGGAGGGGCTCAAAGCTCTGAGGGCAGCGAGATTTGTTTCGGGGGTTGGATGGGATCAGGCTGGCGATCTATGTTCCAGGATTGGGGTGGGGGAGGGGGTAAATCAGACCAACGATCTATGTTCGGGGGGTGAGGGAAGGAACATGCTATCAATGAGGGGACATCCCAATACCCGTGGGGGAGGAGAGGGGTCTTTAATTTCACTTTGAGTTTGGGGAGCTTTTCAAAAATGTCGGCCTGTCCTCTGTGAAGCTGGGCTTGCCAGAGTGTTTAGCCCCTGCCTCCCTCAATCACAGCACAAAACACCCACCCTTCAAAAAAATGGCAAAGTGTGGGAAGATTCCATTGGGAAACCTGCCTGTTTCCCTGGGGGGAAGCATGTCGGTTTTCTAACTGAACCTGACATTTTGGGGAGAAATCTACCCACGATCTTCACCGCACAGAAAATCCAAGTAAATTGTAAGGAACAGCACCAACCGATATACGTGGCCCTTCTTTGACCACACAATGGCCTTTGGCTGCTCTCAGAAAGTTGTCATATCTTTGCTTACTCCATGACAACATGTGAGTTATTCTTCTCGAATGCACAGCCTACAAGAGCGGCTAAAGCAGAGTTTTTAAAAAATTTAGAGTACCAATTATTTTTTTCCAATTAAGGGGCAATTTAGTGTGACCAATCCACTCAACCAGCACATCTTTTTTTTCAAAAAAATTTAGAGTACGCAATTATTTTTTTTCCAATTAAGGAAAAAATTAAGGATGTGACCAATCCACATCTTTTGGGTTGTGGGGGTGAAACCCACGCAGACACGGGGAGAATGTGTAAACTCCACACGGACAGTGACCCAGGGCCAGGATTCAAACCCGGGTCCTCAGCGCCGTGAGGCAGCAGTGCTAACCACTGCGCCACTGTGCCGCCCTGGTTGAAGCACATTCAACAGTAATTATTATTATTATAAAACATCTCTGAAGATGTCATTGGCTGAAAAATTTACCTCCAGAGTTTTCCAATGCTCCCGTTTCCCTCCACTCTTTCAAAACTCCTTCATCATAACTTAACTTA
This sequence comes from Scyliorhinus torazame, assembly GCF_047496885.1. Taxonomy (NCBI): domain Eukaryota; kingdom Metazoa; phylum Chordata; class Chondrichthyes; order Carcharhiniformes; family Scyliorhinidae; genus Scyliorhinus; species Scyliorhinus torazame. Next base: position 49,640,188 of record NC_092722.1, on the reverse strand, counting down.
ACTGTCCGTGTGGAATTTGCACATTTCCCCTGTGTTCTGCGTGCAGGAGGGAGGGTTTCAGATTTCTGGATAACTGGGGCTCATTCTGGGGTCGGTGGGACCTCTACAAACGGGATGGTCTACACCTGGACCAGAGGGGTACCAATATCCTGGGGAGGAAATTTGCTAATGCTCTTCGGGAGGGTTTAAACTAGTTCAGCAGGGGCTTGGGAAGCTGAATTGTAGCTCCAGTATACAGGAGGTTGAGAGTAGTGAGGTCATGAGTAAGGTTTCAAAGTTGCAGGAGTGTACCGGCAGGCAGGAAGGTGGTTTAAAGTGTGTCTTCTTCAATGCCAGGAGCATCCGGAATAAGGTGGGTGAACTTGCGGCATGGGTTGGTACCTGGGACTTTGATGTTGTGGCCATTTCGGAGACATGGGGCAAAATTCTCCCCCAACGACGCGATGTCCGCCGACTGGCGCCAAAAACGGCGCCAATCAGACGGGCATCGCACCGGCCCAAAGGTGCGGAATGCTCCACATCTTTGGGGGCCGAGCCCCAACATTGAGGGGCTAGGATGGCGCCGGAGGGATTTCCGCCCCGCCAGCTGGCGGAAATGGCTTTTGTTGCCCCGCCAGCTGGCGCGGAAATGCGGCGCATGCGCGGAAGCGTCAGTGGCCGCTGACAGTTTCCCACGCATGCGCAGTGGGGAGAGTCTCATCCGCCTCCGCCATGGTGGAGGCCGTGGCGGAGGCGGAAGGGAAAGAGTGCCCCCACGGCACAGGCCCGCCCGCGGATCGGTGGGCCCCGATTGCGGGCCAGGCCACCATGGGGGCACCCCCCGGGGTCAGATCGCCCCGCGCCCACCCCAGGACCCCGGAGCCCACCCACGTCGCCTGGTCCCGCGGGTAAATTTACGCCGGCGGGACAGGCAATTTCTGGGCGGGACTTCGGCACATTCGGGCCGGAGAATTGAGCGGGGGGTCCCGCCAACCGGCGCGGCCCGATTCCCGCCCCCCCCCAATCTCCGGTACCGGAGACTTCGGCGGGGGCAGGGGCGGGATTCACGGCGGCCAATGGCCATTCTCCAACCCGGCGGGGGGGGTTGTCGAATGACGCCCATGGATAGAGCAGGGACAGGAATGGGTGTTGCAGGTGCTGGGGTTTAGATATTTCAGTAAGCTCAGGGAAGGTGGTAAAAGAGGGGGAGGGGTGGCATTGTTAGTCAAGGACAGTATTACGGTGGCTGAAAGGACGTTTGATGAGGACTCGTCTACTGAGGTAGTATGTATGAGGTTAGAAACAGGAAAGGAGAGGTCACCCTGTTAGGGGTTTTCTATAGGCCTCCGAAAAGTTCCAGAGATGTAGAGGAAAGGATTGCAAAGATGATTCTGGATAGGAGTGAAAGCAACAAGGCAGTTGTTATGGGGGACTTTAACTTTCCAAATATTGACTGGAAACGCTCTAGTTCGAGTACTTTAGATGGGTCTGTTTTTGGCCAATATGTGCAAGAGGGTTTCCTGACACAGTATGTAGATAGGCCAACGAGAGGCGAGGCCGTATTGGATTTGGTACTGGGTAATGAACCAGGACAGGTGTTAGATTTGGAGGTAGGTGAGCACTTTGGTGATAGTGACCACAATTCCATTACGTTTACTTTAGTGATGGAAAGAGATAGGTATATACCGCAGGGCAAGAGTTATATCTGGGGGAATGGCAATTATGATGCGATGAGGCAAGACCTAGGATGCATCAGATGGAGAGGAAAATTGCAGGGGATGGGCAGAATGGAAATGTGGAGCTTGTTCAAGGAACAGCTACTGCGTGTCCTTGATAAGTATGTACCTGTCAGGCAGGGAGGAAGTGGTCGAGCAAGGGAACTGTGGTTTACTAAAGCAGCCGAAACACTTGTCAAGAGGAAGAAGGAGGCTTATGTAAAGATGAGACATGAAGGTTCAGTTAGGGCGTCAAGAGTTACAAGTTATCTAGGAAGGACCTAAAGAGAGAGCTACGAAGTGCCAGGAGAAGTCTTTGGCAGGTAGGATCAAGGATAACCCTAAAACTTTCTATAGATATGTCAGGAATAAACAAATGACTAGGGTAAGAGTAGGGCCAGTCAAGGACAGTAGTGGGAAGTTGTGCTTGGAATCCGAGGAGATAGGAGAGGTGCTAAATGAATATTTTTCATCAGTATTCACACAGGAAAAAGGCAATGTTGTCGAGGAGAATACTGAGATTCAGGCTACTAGACTAGAAGGACTTGAGATTCATAAGGAGGAGGTGTTAGCAATTCTGGAAAGTGTGAAAATAGATAAATCCCCTGGGCCGGATGGGATTTATCATAGGATTCTCTGGGAAACTAGGGAGGAGATTGCTGAGCCTTTGGCTTTGATCTTTAAGTCATCTTTGTCTACAGGAATAGTGCCAGAAGACTGGAGGATAGCAAATGTTGTCCCCTTGTTCAAGAACGGGGAGTAGAGACAACCCAGGTAACTATAGACCAGTGAGCCTTACTTCTGTTGTGGGCAAAATCTTGGAAAGGTTTATAAGAGATAAGATGTATAATCATCTGGAAAGGAATAATTTGATTAGAGATAGTCAACACAGTTTTGTGAAGGGTAGGTCGTGCCTCACAAACCTTATTGAGTTCTTTGAGAAGGTGACCAAACAGGTGGATGAGGGTAAAGCAGTTGATGTGGTGTATATGGATTTCAGTAAAGCGTTTGATAAGGTTCCCCACGGTAGGCTACTACAGAAAATACGGAGGCATGAGATTCAGGGTGATTTAGCAGTTTGGATCAGAAATTGGATAGCTGGAAGAAGACAAAGGGTGGTGGTTGATGGGAAATGTTCAGACTGGAGTCCAGTTACTAGTAGTGTACCACAAGGATCTGTTTTGGGGCCACTGCTGTTTGTCATTTTTATAAATGACCTGGAGGAGGTCAGTGTGCACCCATCTGAAGGATGGGTGAGTAAATTTGCAGATGACACTAAAGTCGGTGGAGTTGTGGACAGTGCGGAAGGATGTTGCAAGTTACAGAGGGACATAGATAAGCTGCAGCGCTGGGCTGGGAGGTGGCAAATGGAGTTTAATGCAGAAAAGTGTGAGGTAATTCATTTTGGAAGGAATAACAGGAAGACAGAGTACTGGGCTAATGGTAAGATTCTTGGCAATGTGGATGAGCAGAGAGATCTCGGTGTCCATGTACATAGATCCCTGAAAGTTGCCACCCAGGTTGAGAGGGTTGTTAAGAAGGCGTACGGTGTGTTAGCTTTTATTGGTAGAGGGATTGAGTTTCGGAGCCATGAGGTCATGTTGCAGCTGTACAAAACTCTGGTGCAGCCGCATTTGGAGTATTGCGTGCAATTCTGGTCGCTGCATTATAGGAAGGATGTGGAAGCATTGGAAAGGGTGCAGAGGAGATTTACCAGAATGTTGCCTGGTATGGAGGGAAGATCTTATGAGGAAAGGCTGAGGGACTTGAGGCTGTTTTCGTTAGAGAGAAGAAGGTTAAGAGGTGACTTAATTGAGGCATACAAGATGATCAGAGGATTGGATAGGGTGGACAGTGAGAGCCTTTTTCCTCGGATAGTGATGTCTAGCACGAGGGGACATAGCTTTAAATTGAGGGGAGATAGATATAGGACAGATGTCAGAGGTAGGTTCTTTACTCAGAGAGTAGTAAGGGCGTGGAATGCCCTGCCTGCAACAGTAGTGGACTCGCCAACACTAAGCGCATTCAAATGGTCATTGGATAGACGTATGGACGATAAGGGAATAGTGTAGATGGGCTTTAGAGTGGTTTCATAGGTCCGCGCAACATCGAGGGCCGAAGGGCCTGTACTGCGCTGTAATGTTCTATGTTCTATGTTCTAACATGCGATCCCACTCAAGCCACTGACAATAGGTGACACCATCAGAATCAGGGACCCAGGAGGCGGATGTTCTGAGTCAGCCACGGTGATCAGGCAGGAGGCACCGCGGTCCTACACAGTCAAATCTTCTGTATTTCCCACACTGGACTTCACCGAGTCCATTTGTCCACAGGATTTTCCTCGCAACACAACGCCAGACAGTACTCCATCATCCCTACTACCACCGTTAAGACGCTCCAGCAGAAGCCGTAATGCACCCGACGGGCTAGATTAGTGAAAACACTTCAACACATGCACAAGACGAATATGGACATTTCTCACGATGGACTCACAACACAGTTAATTGTTTCTGTATTACTTTTATCATTTTCACAGTGTGCAGATTTGCATATTCTCACCACTTGTTATGTACAGTTTTCTTGAGGCCAGTATGGAAAACATGTCCAATAAAAGGGGGGGATGTGGTGATCTGTACATCTGTACATACATTTGCACATACACCAGGGACTGCACAGATGTAACAGCCACAGCATCACTAGAGGGCATCATAGAGACGGGTATAAAGGGGCGAGCCCAAGGTAGGATCCGCCTCTTTCAGAAGCACAGGGCTAGGGAGCAGCAGCACACAGAGACAGCTCAGCATAGGCAGCTTACCTTAGCTCCACTGGTCATACCTCTTGACTGTATTACATCTGGTTAAGCTCTGGAAACAGAACGAACCTACTGAATAAAGTATTTGTGGTAACTGGAAGTCTACAATCTTTATTCAGACTTGGAGAATAATATACTTCTTACAACGCATACTCACTTGTTGGTGCCCGTACAGTGGACAGAGTCCAGGTTCACTACACAGGACTCAGAGCCTGTTGCCCGGATAGCAAAAACAAGCCAGATTTCTAATGTTGTGCTTTGAAAGGCACAACTCAATAGGTTCACTTCAAAATTTGAAAAGCTACGTAGTGGAAGGCAGAAATGCAGCCTTGGAGTGTGAAGGTTATCGTCAAGCGGTCACAGCTGCATCAAGTCTGCCATCCTGTCAGTGAAGGGGAGTCACAGCTTGGCAATAAATACCATTCATCAGTGGACGGATTCCATTCATTCACCATGACCCATCGAATACTCATAGTTATGCCAAGTCAATGAGTGGAGTTCAGAGCCACATTGGGCCAGTGAGGTAGCTCACATGTACTCACCACCCACAGAGCTCAAGATGTAACATCTGAGGAATGGAATGCTGCTAACCTATACGTATGTGTTCGAGTCCCAGGGGTAAGGTAGCATGAGGAACAATGCGATCTAAAGTGCCAAAGCTTAGTTGCCCAACTTCTCTTGTTCACACTTTTCGACTATTACGATCCCGGACCAGACCCCACCAGTTGCTAGGATACCGAACAGAAACCCCAATATTTTATTTAAATTGTAAGACTGCGAGGAAAGGATACTTTGCTCCAGGAGTGATTCCACGCACAAATAGGGTATTAAAACAACTTTATTACTAACACAGGATTAAAATAATTCTAACATCATACAAAAAAAAGCTGACAATTCCAGGTTAAAAAATGACAATGAAACGCCAACTCATAATTGCTATCTTTTATATCCACTCAAGCAAAATCCATCTCAGGTCAAAATCCACTACTAAATACAGTTAGCTAACCCAGGAATACTTGCTGTAAAGAGATGTCTTGGATAAACTGCTTTGAGAGAGAGATCCTTCAGGAACCAGCTTACAGATTCTTGCCTGTGTAAAACTACTGTTTAACCTGCCAGCCTTTTCAGAAATTGCTATTCAGTTCACAGGCAAAATCATTTTACCGAAACTGCTTTGAGAGTAACTGCTAGTCTGTGCACATACAGATCAAAACTGATCTCCAAAATTCAATACCTGACTGCTTCAGCCCCGGCTCCTCCCATCAACTACATCATCTTACTACTAAAGCTAAACACAATGGGCAGGATTCTCCGTCTGCCAATGCAGAAATCGCTAAATGCAATTGGGCGGAAAATAGGTTCCGACGCTAAAATTGCGGCTGGGGCCGATTTGACGCTAAATCGCGATTCTGTCACCTGAACAGCGAATTCAATGCGTTCCGGAACGCACGTACAGTAAACACCATTTGCATATCAGTAACAGGCCCGACCCGGTATTCTCTGGGAACTCTGCGATTCTCCTCCTCCGATGGGCCACGTTCCCGATAGCGCAGTTCATTTGTGCTTTTACAAATCGTGATACCGGCGTGGGGGCTGAAGGAGAGAGAGAGGAGGAAGGAAAGGAGAGGTGTGACTATGGGCAGCCGGGCTGGACACTGGCCGGTCTGTGGAGGGGTGCCCTCCCAGAGCTCGGGATGAGGGGTGATGGAGGCACAGGCTGAGTGGCTGGGGTGATCCCCTCATGGGACTGGGATGGTGCCCAGGCATGGATCTCCATTACCATGGCCATCTTGCTGCGCACCCCACTGACCACTCATCTTGGACCCTGGTTTGCAGAGTGACACCAGCTGTATGGCTGCCCCCATCCCCCAACCCCATGCACCCCCGTCCTCTGCCACACCCCTGCCACAACCCCCCACCCCGCCACATACCCCACCCAGCCGCAGCCCACCCAGGGGAACAGTCACAGTAGCCCCTATGGGGGCCACGTGCATACCCCTGGCAAAGGCAGTGCCAGTCGATGGTACCCATGGCATCAGGGGTGGGTGCCAAGGCCAAATGCCCCCACGGTGCTGGTCACCGACGGGGCCAGGGATGCGGGGATGGTGTGTGTGGGGAGTGAAGTGTGTATATACGCTGCAACTTGTCAGCCTCCTGAGTGTCAATCGCGAAACTGGCGAATCTGGCACCATTTCTCATTAGAATCGATTGTGGTGCCAGGGCTAGCCCCTTAATGGTAGCGGAATCGTTCCAGGTGTGGCGCTTGATTTTCTGTCATGAAAGTCAACGAATTCTGAGATGGCGTCAACACTTACTCTCAGAAACAATGCCTCTAATTATCCGTTCCCAGGGAACCTTCTTTATATAAACAAAATTCCATCAGTGCTACTTCAGGTAAACAATATACATGGTTGGAATGATAAAGAGTCATAAAGAATGATAAAGAGTCATCCAGAATTGAAATGTTAGCTCCCTTTTCTCTCCACAGATGCTGCCAGACCTGCTGAGATTGTCCATTGTTTTCTGGTTTTGGTAAAAATGATTGACGAATACACTTTTACGATGCTTTAATTGCACCTCTGTAGCCAAAGTGTCTGCTGGTCTTGTAAACCAGGATTTAAAAAAAAACATTACTGTAGCAGTCATGCACACACTAACCCAAGCCTTTAACCCGTACTGCACCAAATACATATAATACACTATATCTGAAATTCCTACGTTCATCACACCTCCACCTTAAAAAAATGAACCACCAACATGACAAGATGGCTTCATCTTCCAAAGCCTTTCAATTCTAAACATTACTCATCGGTAAACACCACTAATATTCTATAAGATACACATCATGTTGCATTTAAGCATGCAGATTTAACATTTTTAGAGTCCACTTCAGTCTTTCTTTTCCACCTTTGATATTTCAGTCTTCTCACATTTCAAAGTCGTGATAAAGAATGTTTTCTCTTCCCGTTACATGTATTACTTTCAAATTAAATGGTTGTAGCAATAAAATCCATCTAAACAGCAATGCATACCAGAGAGCCTTTGCAGCATAATTGTAGTTTGCAGATCCTTTCACAATCTGGCTACACAGAGAGGTTAGGCCCTACCAGAAGGTGAAGGATGTGTCTTCCTCGGAAGATGAAGATGAGGAGGTGCAGGAAGCTCAGGGGGATGCTGAGGGACAACATGAGAATAATGATGTCACGGAGGAGGGGGGACACGGGAGGTGAAACCCCCATCATTGAAAAGTTTCAAGAGGAACAAATCTTTAAGCTGGTTCATCAGGAGACATCTCGGCTAGCTCTCCAAGCCTTTTCAGGACTTCTGAAGAAATGGCAGAACCATCACTGAGAGAGCAGGTCCTGCATTCACACTTGGGGCTCAAGTGTTCACGACTCACTAGTGTCAGACCTTATCTGTAGTCATCGGTGTCCTGGTAATGTGCTCACTCTGTCAAATTAAAGTGATGTGAGTTGAGGCTCACCATATAAGGATGCAAACACTGTTGTGATGGACGAGCTGGCCAGCATAGGGCTCTCATCCTGAAGTGCATGTCATGATTTGGGACACTTTCGGTTTGGGAACCCAGATGTGCAGAGAGTGACATATCTCCCGCCCTCCCCTTCAGCCATTGCTATACCATGAGGACTAATCATTGAGAACTCACCCATCACACACACACACTTAATAAAGAATTGCACACATCTCCCTGACAACCCATAAGGGTACGGTGACAAGTGGCACTGAGGTTGGCATCACACAAATGTTGATCTTATAAAGGGGGCACTCTGAATGTGAGAAATGTTGAAACATGGAATAAAAGGATTGCAAAGATCCAGACCAAAAGGCTTTCAGCTGATTATTACATTCATATACCCATGGAATGGTTTTCAAAAAGTGAAATTTATTCAAAGTGATAGAGCACCTGTGATCCTGAGGTGACATCCAAACTTTTTTACTTTCCTAACCCTACCACGATACCTTGGCGTAGGCCCGACATTTCACAGCAGGGGTGGTGGCAGCCTGCTGAGTACTATGTCCTGATGCCTGTGATGACCTTAATAGACGTCCTCTGGTGGTCCAATCCTCTCATGGCCCAGCTTCATAATGGTCTGCAGTTCAGGGTTAGAACCACCTTGGTGGCTTGAGCTGTTGTAGTTGGTGCAAGCATAGGCAGAGGGGACTCTGAGTGGCTGCACATCCTTGGAGTGCCCTGAGTGGAGGCCTGCAGGTTGTCTGACCGATGCTCATCCTCCCTGCAGGTGCCAGAGGGCACCGGCATGACTCCTTGGGGAGATAGTGAAGGGAGGACAAGCTGCCTGGTGTCCATGTGGTCTTCGTCCTGATGGTGCCCATCAGAGTGTATGGTAATGGAGTGCATGATGGGGTACAAATCCAGCAGGACCTGCTGGACCAACGTCTCCATGGTGGTTGCCAACCTTCCCATGGTGGCCTCGAGGTGCTCGCATGCCAGAATCACAACATCAGACAGAATATGGATGGGCTTCTCCACCATGCGCTCTACTCTGCCGGGTCACTGTCAACGCTCTCCTGATGTTCCCCTGCTTCTTTTCTTATCCCCACCAGTGATCTGGCAGCTGCTTCCAGAGGCTGATCATCTGCTTGGGACTGAACAAGTGGCTGGTCTCCCTCAGCCCTCCGAGTGCCGGAGACCTGGGATGTCTCTGCACCCAACTGCTGCAGGGATTTTTTTTCTGTGAAGTGTTCTCCAGAGAGTGACCCTGAGTCTAACCTTGAACTACCCCCCTCCCCCACCTCCTGCGCTGGTGGAGGGTGCAGGTGTGTGCTGTGACTGTTCTTCCTGAGGGCCCTCACCCTTAAATGCATCTTGGGGCTTGAAGAGCTGCTGGACTCATGGCCACGCTCTGCTGGTACCTCCAAAAACCAAAAGGACAGTTTGTATTGGATTCGTAATTCAGAGTATATTTCCCTCACTTTGAATTACAGGATTGGGTGAAGTGATGGAGCTGAGATCCATGCCAGGTTGTTGCAGGAGACCAAGTTCTGTGTCACCACAGGAGTGATCCCTGTTCTTGCTGGCGAGCTATGTAGCAGCCTCCTCGAACTGGGTGTGGTTGATGATTTCTGCCGTCCCCCTCCCTGTCTGGTCTTGCTTGTGCATAGGTTTGGCCTGTATGGGGGCAAAAGAAAGAAGTGTGATGAGTGGGATGGAACATGGATGGGTGAAATGCATGTCCCTTGTCTGTGTGTGAGCCCTCCCCAGAATGAACAGACCCACGGCACAATCTGGGGACTCAGTTCCAAATCACGGCAAATGGTAAAATTTAAATTCAATAAAAAATCTGGCATTAAAAGTCTCAGGATGACCATTAAACCATTGTCGCTTGTCCTAAAAAAACATCTGGTTCACAAATATCCTTTAGGGAAGGAACTCTGCCATCCTTATCTGGTCTGGCCTACATGTGACTCCAGATTCACTGCAATATGGTTGATTCTCAAATGCCCTCAGGAATGGAGGGCATTTAGGGCTGGACAATAAATGCTGGCCCAACCAGCAATGCCCACATCCCATAAATAAATTTTAAAAAAATTTAATTTGCATCACATAAAAATTCTTACCAAATTAAAAGTAACATTTATTAAGACAAACTTGTGAATGATGGAGCAATACATGTATATCCAAAGATTTCTAGACCCTCAGATGTTGAGGGGTGGCCAGCAGAACACATCCCAACCTCCTGTAAATTCATCTGATTTAATAATACAAGCTGCTAATTCCCACCAGCACCCATTTCTCAAATTAAGAAGCATAAATTGAGTTTGGAAGTATGCTATTAAGTCTGAAAATAGGATGGAAGGTTAGAATGAAGAGGTCGCAATTGGTTGGTACTGAGGGATCTAGGTGAGTGTGTATGTGTGTGAGTGTGTGTGAGTGCATGTGTGCGAATGCGTGTGAGAGTATTTGAGTGTGAGTGTTTGAGTGCATGTGAGTGCAGCCTTCTCGAAGTTCAACCCACAGAAAGCCACTGGCCCGGATGGGGTACCCAGACGAGCAATCAGGTCTTGCGCGGATCAGCTGGCGGGGGTATTCGCACCCATCTTCAACCTCTCTTTACAACAATCTGAGGTCCCTATCTGCTTCAAGAAGACGACCATCATCCCTGTACCAAAAAAATGTCAAGCAGCGTGCCTTAATGACTATCGTCCAGTGGCTCATACATCCATCATCATGAAGTGCTTTGAAAGGTTAGTCATGGCACAAATCAACTCCAGCCTCCCGGATTGCCTTGATCCACTACAGTTCGCCTACCGCTGCAACAGGTCCACAACAGACGCCATCTCCATGGCCCTGCACTCTACCCTGGAACACCTAGATAACAAAGACACCTATGTCAGACTCCTATTTATCGACTACAGCTCAGCCTTCAACACCATCATTCCTACAAAACTCATCTCCAAACTCCGTGGCCTTGGCCTCGGCTCCTCCCTCTGCGACTGGATTCTGAACTTTCTAACCCACAGGCCACAATCAGTAAAGATAGGCAACAACACCTCCTCCACGATCATCCTCAACACCTGTGCCCCTCAAGGCTGTGTCCTCAGACCCCTACTATACTCCTTATACACCTATGACTGTGCGGCCAAATTCCCCTCCAACTCGATTTTCAAATTTGCTGATGACACCACCGTAGTGCGTCGGATTCAAACAATGACGAGACAGAGTACAGGAATGAGATAGAGAATCTGGTGAACTGGTGCGATGACAATAATCTCTCCCTCAATGTCAACAAAACAAAGGAGATTGTCATTGACTTCAGGAAGCGTAGTGGAGAACATGCCCCTGTCTACATCAATGGGAACGAAGTAGAAAGGGTCAAGGGCTTCAAGTTTTTAGGTGTACAGATCACCAACAGCCTGTCCTTGTCCCCCAATGCCAACACTATAGTTAAGAAAGCCCACCAACGACTCTACTTTCTCAGAAGACTAAGGAAATTTGGCATGTCAGCTACGACCCTCACCAACTTCTACAGATGCATCATAGAAAGCATTCTTTCTGGTTGTATCACAGCTTGGTATGGAGCCTGCTCTGCCCAAGACCGCAGGAAACTACAAAAGGTTGTGAATGTAGCCCAGTCCATCACGCAAACCAGCCTCCCATCCATTGACTCTATCTATAATTCCCGCTGCCTCAGAAAGGCAGCCAGCATAATTAAAGACCCCACACACCCCGAACATACTCTCTTCCACCTTCTTCCGTCAGGAAAAAGATACCAAAGTTTGAGGTCACGTACCAACCGACTCAAGAACAGCTTCTTCCCTACTGCCATCAGACATTTGAATGGACCTACATCGTATTAAGTTGATCTTTTCTCTACACCTTGCTATAACTGTAACATTATATTCTGCAGTCTCTCCTTACTTCCCTATGTACAGTATGCATTGTTTGTACAGCATGCAAGAAACAATACTTTTCACTGTATACTAATACATGTGACAATAATAAATCAAATCAAATCAAAATCAAAAGTTAGAGTGTGTGTGTGAGTTCTTGTGAGAGTATTTGAGTGTGTGTGTGTGAGTGCGTGGGAAGTGCAAGTGAGAGTGAGTGTTTGAGTGTGTGAGTGCGTGTGAGTGTTAGAGTGTGTGTGTGAGTTCATGTGAGAGTATTTGAGTGTGTGAGAATGTTTGAGTGTGTTTGTGTGTGTGCGTGTGAGAATGTTTCTTTGAATTAATGTGTGTGTGTGTGTGTGAATGTGAGTGTGTGTGATCTAGTGCATGAATTGGGGGTCGGTTATCTCATTTGGCTGGGTGGCTGGTTGATGATGTGGAAGGTTGCCAGCAGCGCAGGTTCAATTCCCATACCAGCTGAGGTTATCCATGAAGACTGCCTTCTCAACTTTTCCCCTCGCCTGAGGTGTGGTGACCCTCAGGTTAAATCACCACCAGTCAGCTCTCTCTCAAAAGGAGAGAGCAGCCCATGGACCTAGGGGATTATGGCGACTTTCAGTGCATGAACTGCAAAAGGTGCAGGTGCAGCAAATCATTAGCAAGGCTAGTAGAACGTTATCTTTATTGCGAGGGGGAATTGAATACAAGAGTAATGAGATTATGTTTCAGTTATACAGGGTATTGGTGAGACCACATCTCGAGTATTATGTCCAGTATAGGTCTCCTTATTTAAGGAAGGATGTAGATGAGCAAATCAGTAGATGAGCAAATTAGCGAGCAGTTTAGAGAAAGTTTTACTAGATTAATATCAGGGTTAGCAAGTCCTCTTATGAGGAAAGACTGGACAGGCTGAGCTTGTATTTGCTGGAGTTTAGAAGAGTAAGAGGAGACTTAATTGAAACATATAAGGTTCTGAGGGAACTTGACAGGGTGGATGTGTAAAGAATGTTTCCTCTTGTGGGAGAATCTGGAACTTTGGTTCTCTGTTCCGGGGTCGTCTATTTAGGATAGAGATGAGGAAAAACATTTTCTCTCAGAGGGTTGTGAAACTTTGGAATTCTCTTCCTCAAAATGTGGTTGAGGCAGAGCCTTTGAATATTCTCAAGGCAGTAGAAGATAGATTCTTGATAAGAAAGGGGGTGAAAGGTTATCGGAGTGGGCAGGAATGTGAAGTTGTTGTTAAAATCAGATCATCCATGATCTCATTGAATGCGAGAGGATGCTCGAGGGGCCGAGTAGCCTACTCCTGCTCCTAGTTCGTATGTGCAAATGGCCGATATCAACCAATGTCACTAAAACAAGTGCCTGGCCATTATTACATGACTGCCCGAGCTAGCTGTGTGCAAATTGGCCTTTGCATTTCTACACTACAACAGTGAAAGCACTTCATTGTTCTCAAGTATTTTGGTTATCTTGAGCAAGTAAGAGGCATTACTAATGTACGTTCTTCCTTTCTGGGAGCCTGCAGTTTGCAGACATCAGGGAGGACTGAAGGAAGTACAAAGTAGCACCGTTTGATGTCTGAGAAGAGAATAATTTTGAACAGCAGACAGTCTGACAGGCCTTAATTTCTAAGTAAAACAGGGTAGGGGAATTCCTTTAAAGGTCCACACACATCCCCACTTGGGTAAATCAACTGATCTGTAAGATTTGTAGAAATGGCCAATACGTTGGTTATCTCTGATGCCAGCCAGACTGATAGACAGCCCAGCTAACTGAACATGCAATAGTTGTTTGTGTTCCTGCATGGCCAGCATCAGTACAGTGATCATATTGTCTGATGTGAGGCTGTACTGCTATCACATCAGGCTTCTCACAAAAGTGCAGTTTTGACAGTCGCCAAGATATGGCTGAAATGGTCATGGATTTTTCACCTGATTGTTTATTAAATGAGAAAGAGAATATAATAAATCATCATTCCTGCCTTCACGGATTGCTGTTGAGGATATTAACTTGACAAACCCTACAAAAAACATACAGTGAAGTCCCATTTATCACAATCAAACTGGAGCTGTCAAAATTCAAGGATCACTTCAATTCTTTCATGAATAATTTGAATCAGACCATTATTTTGAGCAAACTCTGGATTTATGAAAAAGCTCCGTACAAGAATTATAATGTAATTTGCACAGTGGGGCTGACGTATAAATATTCATGAGGGCTGCAAGACTATCACGAAGAATATAACTATTCATGAAAGTAATGTTTCAAATTCCTTCCTCTAATTTTGATTCAGCTGCTGATGTGTATGAACTTTTTGTTGATGAGTTAGTCTCAACAACAGTGCGGTTTATTTTCAAAACCAATTAAAAATGATTGGCTTTGGTATTCTTTCGTTCAGTTTATAAATATTGCTTTCCATGCTCTGTGGTGAGCCGTGGCAAGTGGCCATTATTTACCTGAAACCTAGATTAGACAGTGAATGCTGGCACACCATTTGGCAGCATCAGATTTGGCTGGATTGTGTCCTGAGCGAACGTCCACACGCATGCAAATAGCCAGCAGGTGTCTCCGAATGGTGATCAGAATTCTTAATTACACAAAAAAGACCTAAGCACAAAACAGTGCACAAAACAGTGCAGCTCAGGCTGAAAGCAGATAAGCTACCATTTCGGATGTAATTCTTTGCCAGAATTGAAAGAGATTACAGCTCAATAACGAGGAAGAGAATAAGGTGGAAGAGGCCATATACACAGAGAAAGAAGATTGAGCTTCCTCCTACTTAGGTGGAGAACAGGGGATGGGTTAAACAACAGAAGTGAAGATAACCTAAGAGAAAAGGAAATATAGTGATAGAAGTAAAAGACATTTACGAAACCCACAGAGCATCTGTGTAGTTAGCACTGAATGCATTGCCTGGAACCATGGTGAATGCAGGTTCAATCGAGGCATTTGGGATGATTATTTGAATAGAAGGGGCACGGCTAAAAGGCAGAACCATACTAAGCGATAATACGCATTCAGAGGGCCAGTGCAGACATGATGAGCTGAATAGCCTCCTTTTGCACTGTAACAGTTCTGTGATTCTGAGAGGGAAGCATGAGAATTTGACATTGTGGAGCCAACTTCAATGGACCAGCTGCAGGATTTCCCAGCTGTTCCCGCCAGCGGGATCTTCTGCTTCCGCCAACGGTGACCCCCTGCCGCATTTCCCAGTGACAGAGTGTGCGAACAATGGGAAGCCCCATTGACAGCAGCGGAACTGGAAGATCCTGCTGCTGGCCAATGGTGGGCTGCCTCCGCTGTTGCGAAACAGGCCACGGGGGGACAGAAATCCCCCTCCAGGGATTTTCTGCCCGAAAGAGAAAGGCAGGCTGAACCAGCAACAGTCAAATAATTAAACACTGACTTCAACCATGTATGGGAAAGCAGCATCTCCCCATTGCCAGTTTCAAAGACGTCAGCCACAGCTCAGCAATAACACTATTTCCTCAGAGTTAGAAAGTTGTGGGTTTTCCAGACCTTGTAATGTTCTCTGTATGCACAGATGGCGAGGTCTTTGTAGTTGAACTGATCAGAGAACATACAGCTTTGTAAATGAACGAAACTGTTTATTAATTAACAAAATCACGAAAGGGTTTCAATGACGTAGGCAGCGCGGTAGCACAAGTGGATAGCACTGTGGCTTCACAGCGCCAGAGTCCCAGGTTCGATTCCTCGCTGGGTCACTGTCTGTGCAGAGTCTGCGTGTTTTCCCCGTGTCTGTGTGGGTTTCCTCCGGCTTCTCCGGTTTTCTCCCACAGTCCAAAGACTTGCAGGTTAGGTGGATTGGCCATGATAAATTACCCTTAGTAACCAAATAGGTTAGGAGGGGTTATTGGGTTACGGGGATAGGGTGGAAGTGAGGGCTTAAGTGGGTCGGTGCATATTCGATGGACCAAATGGCCTCCTTCTGCACTGTATGTTCTACGTTCTATGTAAGATTACAATCGGATATTACAGCTAAATACAAACAACTATGGTTAACTCTTATTAATAACTCTTGACTCAGGGGCTGCTTGATATGCGACTGTACTCTGCTTGTTGTCCAGACTCTGTCTCTCTGTGCTGTCCAGGAGATTCCCTCCTATCTCCATGACATCTGTCTTCCAGTACCTACTCCTGTCACCACGCCACCTGTGGTCGGATGCTAGAATCTCAGTCTATGCATAGGGCACCTATCTTTCCTTACAGTTCGGTTATTAAATTATACACAAATGATATTCTACATATCATTACAGACCTGGGAACAAAATCTAGGCAAATCCAAGACAGTACTGAGGAAGTGCGGCACTGTCGCAGAGGGGCCTGTCTTTTGGGTGAAATTGATGCTTGAGCTGTCTTCTCAAATGGATGCAAAAGATCCCACGGCACTATTCCCAAGCTGGACAAGGGGGTTATTCCTGGTATCCTAATTGATATTTCTGCCTCAGTCAAAAACAATTGAAACAGGTGACCTGGTGTTGAAAAATTAGGCTTTGGGGAACTTGCTGTTCACAAATTGGCTGCTGCATTTCTGCATTGCAACAAAATCGATGCATTAAAAGTACTTAGTTGGCTTTAAAGTGCCTTGGGGCTTCCTCAGGGCCAGGAAAAGTTTATAGGAGAAAATCAAAACTGAAACAAAAGAATGCCACATTTAAATGGATAGTGCTGAAGACACGATCAAGAAAACTACCTCAGAACAATTGCAAAAGACAACAGTATAAGGGAGCAAGATTATTAAGCATGGTAATCACTTAGAACCTCTACTGATGTTGATGGATCTAGTTGGCATTGTCGGCAGTTGGCAACATCTTTAGCCAATTCCCCAAGGAAAATGTAAAAAGCGGTTGTGATATAAGCTGCAAATTTTCTGGCAGTATGGATTTTTCTTTTGCATAGGATGTTAAACCAAACTCACCTGCTTGTTTTTAGGATTCACGTGACTGTTGAAGATTCCCTGAGGAGTGGGTTATCGCTGAGTTTCAGACAATTCTTTTCCCAACAAACATACTTGAAATAAAAGTATGAGACCGCAGAGACCGTTCCCTCTGAGATAATCTAGTCCACACCTCCACCATACCCAGTACCTCTCCCATCCATGGCACCTTCCCATGCAATCGCAGAAGGTGTAACACCTGCCCCTTTACCTCTTCCATGCTTAACATCCCAGGCCCAAAACACTCATTCCAGGTTAAGCAGCGTTTCACTTGCATCTCTTCCAATTTGGTCTACTGCATTCGCTGCTCCCAATGTGGTCTCCTCTATATCGGAGAGACCAAACGCAGGCTGGATGATTGCTTTGCTGAGCATTTTCGGTCTGTGCGCATTCAGGACCCTGACCTTCCAGTTGCTTGCCATTTGAACAAAAGACCCTGCTCCCATGCCCACATGTCTGTTCTTGGCCTGCTGCAATGTTCCAGTGAAGCTCAACGCAAACTGGAGGAATAACATCTCATCTTCTGGCTAGGCACGTTAAAGCCTTCCGGTCTCAATATCGAATTCAACAACTTCAGATGATGTGCTTCTACCCCACCTCACCCCATTTGCTTTCATCCCATTTCATTTTAACTGTCTTTTACATTTCTTCCTCTCTTAATATATATTTAACCCCCCCCCCCCCCCACCCCAATCTTATCCATCTTTCCTTCATCTTTCTCCTCTTTGCTTCCCCCTTCCCCTCCCCCACATCACATTTCATTCTCTGATGTTAGTTTCTATGCTGTTTGACCTTTCACATCTTTTGTTCTCTCTGGGGACGGCCATTAGCACTCTTTCCCCTTGGTTTCTGTGGCCACTGCACCCGGTTTCCCTGGGTTTCTGTGGCTATGACTCATCTTTCATTCTCGCTCCCACTTTCTCTGTCTGTTAGCTTTGACAAAGAGTCATTGGACTCGAAACATTAGCTCTTTTCTCTCCCTACAGATGCTGCCAGACCTGCTGAGATTTTCCAGCATTTTCTCTTTCGTTTCAGATTCCAGCATCCGCAGTAATTTATTTTTATACTTGAAATAAAAGTTGAGCACCTATATAGCTGTTTGTGAAATGTGACTGATTCAGGATGATTCCAACATAACAGTCGCTAGGTCTCAACACTAATTCATCGTGCAGAATGCTTTGGACATTTTCACATGACATGTTTATGTTAATGAACTATGATGCTCAGAAGCACCCCACAGGCAGCAAGCCAAAAAGTAATACTGTTTGAATCCAAAAGGCGACAAAATAGTCGGAAAGAAAATCACATCCAGCTAGTGGAAGGTAGAGTGCATCGGATTCCAGGATGGAGAATATTGGCATTTGGCTGTTTCGAGCTAAATTCTTTAGGCCGCCTACTTCTGCTCCTAAGTCTTATGGTCTTATAGTCTCTCATAAAAGATTTGGTTCCTGGGGGTCCAGAATTGGTCACAGTGTTCCAGGTGTGGGTCTAACCAGGTTTTGCGTGGCTGGAATACAAACAGAAAATGCTGGAAAAACCCCAGCAGGTCCGGCAGCATCTGTGGAGAGAGAAACCGGGTTAACGTTTTGAGTCTTCTTCAGAGCTAGGTAGCCATCTAGACTCAAAACGTTAACTCTGTTTCTTTCTCCACACATGCTGCCAGACCTGCTGAACTTATCCAGCATTTTCTGTTTTTATTTCAGATTTCCAGCATCCTCAGTATTTTGCTTTGATTTTTATGCAGCTGTAGCTGAGCAGGTGTGGCCTGTCACCTTTGAAAGGTAAAGGACAAGGGGCAGAACATCAAAGAGCGAGAAAATATAGTCAATTTATAAAGAACAGAGACTTAAGATGTATTATAGCTACCAGCAGAATAGGAAGTGTTAAAGGAACAGTTGAAGTATCTGCAGGTGACATGTCTGCCGGCATTGAGAGTGAAACGCTGATGTTCAACAATAGCTGGGATATTTTCAGTCTAATAAAGGGAATAGATTCTGCCACTTTTGTTCACATAAGACCTGTGACTACATAAAAGTAATATCAATGCCCTCTATTTATACACAGCTGCCTGCGCTGATGGTCTCTCCTCATTTATGACAAGTCACAATCTGTTGTGTCTTATTCACCCTCCTGATCTGTCACAATAGAATTATTGGGAATTGAAGCTTCCTGTGTGGTCTGTTCACATGCTGAAAGATAAACTGCTCGCCAGCAGCATGCAGACCAAGGATCTCTTTGCTTTGCTTCTTTCGCAATAAGGTCGCAAAGTTGTGTGGCTCCTGGAAATTTTCGCTCTCTCGCTCACTGGCTGTTGCTGGGGTACAGTGCCATGCACATCTGAAACTCTCCATCCTTGCAGTACCAGCCAAATAAATCGCTGAACGTCAGTAGCCTATTCAACTGTGGGGGGCATTGTAGTCATGCCTGACAAGTACTGTTGGATAACGGTCAGGATTGGGAACTTGTCGCAGATAATTCTTCAGCTATCCCAGGAATACCAAGGCCATGGGCTGGATTTCCAAGTCCCGCTGGAGACGGGGACGAAGGTAGCTAGGACTCCCAAAATACCAGGCACGGGCTGATGTGAAGGTTTCCCGATGCCATTCCCATGTCACCAGGGCAGGGCTGGGGTGGGAGAGCGGAGTCGGGGCAGCCTCAAGACCTCAACCAATCCCTGATTAAGGATCACTAAAATAGTTGAGTCGGTCATTTATAGCTCAAAAATGGAAGGTGCTGTCATTTCTTCAAGGGCTCAGGGGCTGCATGCACTATCTAGGGCAGACCGGAAAAGGAATGTGGGTATAGAGCACGGAGGCCGTTATGGATGCCCCAGGGAATTACCGCTGCTCCATAAAAGAGTGAAGTGTGCAGAGGAGACTTGGTCATTGTCAAACATTGCCATTGGCACTGCTTGGGGGCAGGGAGAGTGGACAGTAAGTGCTGAACAATACAGGGAATAGTCACCCTCTTGGCTTGGCAGGAGCATAAGCGCAGCACAATGCGGCAGTCACCAAGGAAGACAGCAGTTGGTTGGTATTGAGGATTTGAGTCTCAGGTATTGAGCCCAGTAGTGATGAGGAAGAATACCATCCATAGCAAAGGGCAGAGGAGGCAGATGAATGGCAGGAAGGACATGAATGATTTTCCCTCAGCATAGGTTTTCCCGGTGAAGATGGAGCGAGCACAAGAAGAACCTCCTTCACATGTGCACTCACTTTCAAGACAGCTGCCATGACTCCTTCATCCTGCAGCTGTCCAGCTGTTGCAACTCTTCACTCCAACCCCCAAAGTCCATGGATGGTTCCGAAGGTACATATCCCTCTATAGGAGCCCAAAACAGAGGCATAGAGGCACTTCAACCAAATCCATTTTTTCAACAGGAGACCAGTGAACAGCATTGGATTTGGATTTGTTTATTGTCACGTGTACCGAGGTAGAGTGAAAAGTATTGTTCTGCGAACAGTCCAGACAGATCATTCCATACATGGAAAAAAATATATAGGACATGCATAAATACACAATGTAAATACATAGACACAGGCATCGGATGAAGCATACAGGAGTGTAGTACTACTCAGTAGAGAAGATGTGTGAAAAGATCAGATCAGTCCAGAAGAGGGTCGTTTAGGAGTCTGGTAACAGCGGGGAAGAAGCTGCTTTTGAATCTGTCAGTGGACTTCTGAACATTGGACTTCTGAAGATGTGGGGTACCTGGACCAGTGGGATGGTACCCTGCCATTTTCTCCTGCAAGGGTCTTATTCACTATGCTGATCTACCCTGTCCCTTGAGGATGGTGAGGTCCTGGAGGAAGACAACTCATCGGAGGAAGAGGATGTGCAAGGGAAAGAAGCAGGGGTTATAGTCGCACAGGGAGGTGGCATGGAGCTCGTAGGTCTCATCAGGTTTCTATTAACGTCAGGGACCATCTAATTCAGGAACATTACAACTGAAATCCTCTAACTCAGGTTGAACATTATGGTGCGGAACTCACTCTGAGGTGCCCGAGCTAACACCTCCATTGAAGATGCAGCTTGGAACTTGTAAACTCTTGCCTTAGAATCATAGAATTCCTACAGTGCAGAAGGAGGCCATTTGGCCCGCTGAGTCTGCACGGAACCCCTGAAAGGGCACCTTACCTAGGCCCACTCCCCTGCCCTATTCACATAACCCCACCTAACCTGCACATCTTTGGATACTAAAGGGCAATTTAGCAGGGCCAATCCACCTAATCTGCACATCTTTGGACCGTGGGAGGACACTGGAGAGCCCGGAGGAAACCCACGTAGATACGGGGAGAAAGTGCATACCCTACACAGACTCACAGAATCGAACCTTGGTCTCTGGCACTATGACACAGAAGTGCTAATCATTGTGCCACTGAAGGAGGTTTTGCTGTTATTGCAGGGGAGCCCATGATCTCTTTCACAATGTTTTACCTCTTTCCTTGTCCCACCATCAATAAAAGGAGTCTCACATATGGGGCTTCAAGTGTCACTGTTTACATTGTGAAAGGGACATTGCACAGTTATAGCAAGAAGGTACCTACTCAGTGCTTCATGTGGCATATTGGCCTCCATACCCAGCCACATCTACACAGTGTTCCCCTTGAGGCAGAAGTAAAGGCAGCCTTCCCACCTGTCTTGGCTTAGGGTTGGTATTTGTGGGGACATCTCCAGAGTCTGCTGGATTTAGTGACATTGCAGGTGCATCCTCGGTCACTTGGCTCTGCTGCACAGATGCTGTGTCAGAGGAGCTGAGGAGGACCAAAGGTGATGATGGTGACCCATGAGGGGTGTCACCCTCATCCTCCTCGGTGACAGCCTCAGCACTTGGCTGGTGATCTGGGAAGCTGGAGGTGAGCACGAGTTGGGGGACTGCTGACATCTCTTCTAAATACCTCAGCATCACCAACGCCACTGAGTAATCTCGTCTGCACAGTACATCCTGTAGATGCCAATCCACAGTTCGTGTACAATCCAAGTGCTGCTGCATTTGCCTCTCCATGAGGTTGGCCATTGCCCCCACAAAGGAGTTCACGTGCACATAGCCCTGGGGCATTGTGACATACATGACCTGAATGGACTCCTCCATTTTCTGTCGATAACCCTGCAATGCTTCAGGCAATTCCAACATGTGAGAGGAACATCAGCTGCCATTTGTCTGTGTACAGCTTCCTTTCCAGGGACTCCTGAGGCCCTGCATGTATGCCCAGTTGATCAGACATCAGAGCTGTGTCTGTCCTCCCTACTCTGATGGGACCTGACTATAGCTACCTCTGTCTCTGGCACCTCCATCTGAGAACTTGTGCCATGTTCCTCACCCAGTGCTACTCTATCTGAATGGTGCGAGGATCCACCGAGGTGACAGTATCTGCACTGGTGGATAGTGTGCTGTAAAATTTGACACTCTTTCTTTAGATCTTTGTTGGTAACCTTGACCCAGTGATGGAGAGTGAGAGGGTCTACTTGGGTAGATGTGTTCCACAAGATGAGATCGTGAGAACTAGTCTTGGAGGGCAGAAGCCTCTGTAGTGCCGATGGTTATCAATGTAACCCCGTCTTTGGTATGCTGTTGGACGCAGAGGAGTTGGACCCCTTTAATAAACCAAGGTCAGTGAGTGGTGTTGGTGATGTTGAGAATGAGGCAAGGTACTGCTACCCTCTATGGCCAATGGTAGCTGCTCCAATCCAGTGGTAACATGTCCTCAGTATCTCTACGGCTCTGGGGCTTGCTGAGGGGTCAATGGGTGCCCTGAGCACAAACTCTTCCTACACTTCAGGACAGCATGCAGCCTCGATTTCCTCGGTTTGAGTTTCTGCTGCGTCTTTGATACCCAGAGGCCTGTCATGAGGGTTTGGGGGAATAGCACAGCGGAAGTGCAGCCCCAAGTATTGAGCACATAGCACTGCTCTGGCAGACCTTGGTGGCTTATTTAAAATGAGGGATGTCCAAGATGCCGGAATTAGAGGGACGCAGAGAAGTTGGAGGGGCACAGGGCTGTAGTAGATTTCAATGATTAGGAGGGGCAAGGCATGGAGGGATTTGAAAACAACAATGAGAATTTTAAACCCAAGGCCTTGATTAAGAGGGTATCCAATGTGGGTCAGGGAATGGGTGAGTAGCATTTGGTGTGTGTTAGGACAAGAGCAACAGAGTTTTGGTTGACCTCTAGTTTGCAGAGGGTAAAACGTGGAAGGCTGGCCAGAAAGTGTGTTAGAATAGGAAAGTCGAAAGGTAACAAAGGCAATGTAACAATGAGGATTTCAGCAGCAGAAGAGCTAATGTAGAGATGGAGATAGGTGATATTTGAGGGGTGGAATTAGGTGGTCTTAGTGGATACGTTGTTGGAAACTCATCGTAGGATCAAATTTGACACGGGTTGAGTCCAGTCTGGTTCAGCCTCATGCAGTTTCCAGGGAGAAGAATGAAATTAGAAACATACACCCAACATAATGGGCGGAATCTGATGTTTATTTAACTCAGTGTCAACTCAGGCGGGCAAAGTGGCTCGCTGCCCACCAGCTCCACTGCCAGCTTTTCGAAACTTAGTTAAAAAAAATTGCTGGAGGCGGGTCCCACGACTGCTCTCTGGCATGGTGAGGGAAATGAAATGAAAATCGCTTATTGTCACAAGTAGGCTTCAAATGAAGTTACTGTGAAAAGCCCCTAGTCGCCACATTCCGGCGCCTGTTCGGGGAGGCTGGTACGGGAATTGAACCATGCTGCTGGCCTGCCCTGGTCTGCTTTAAAAGCCAGCGATTTAGCCCAGTGTGCTAAACCAGCCCCTACGGTGCGAGAAGAATACAGCGAGGAGGCCCGCTAAGTATATGGTGAACTATGGTAATGGTGTTCCCATCCTTTCATGGTGGGAACCCCAGTATATCAATAATCCTAATGCAGTGAATTTGACCTACAGCCTGCATTTGATAGTGTGCTTGGCTATTTTCAGCTCCATACTGTCCCTAATAATTGCTTCTAAGATCTATGCAGACGGGACTACGGATGGGATTTACTGGCTGTTCTTGCCGGCGGGAAGTTCGGTCCCATGCCGGCACCCAGGTGGAGAAATCCTGCCAGTGTGAAAGTGTTTTGGGATCTCCCCCTTGAGGTTCTATTCCAGACCTCTGAAAATGACGGCGGAAAATCCTCCCCAGTGATTCTCCACTTCTGACATGCCGTATTGGAAACTTAAGAAGTTGGTACACACTCGATAAATGGGCACAAACTCTGACAAATTTCTAGGTTATGTGTTTATGAATCTGGCCACTTAACAGGAGAAATGTTTCTGTAGCTTCCCTTGATTGGCTGTTGTAGTAAAGGCAGAAAAACATTGCAATCCTTGTTTACGTGGTGTCCAGCGATCTTTCACTGACATAACAGCAGCTGACTGAGGTAACACACGAGGAAATATCTCTGATTGTTTAACACATAAATCAAATGAAAGGAAGACCATTTTGGCAGGTTTGAGGGTGCAATGGTCATGCGATAACCCATGAGGGGTTTAGGAGGCGTCTTTGAGATGACATCAGGGTGACAAACACAGATGGGCATGGAAGACTTACAGGACGGAATTTACCAACCACCCCGCCACGTGTTTTCTGACGGCAGAGACGGCCCGCCAGCGAGATCTACCAGTTCTGCCGTTGTCAACGGGATTTCCCATTGGCTGCACCCCTCGTCGCCAGGAAACCCAGGCGTCGGCATGGGACTGGAAATCCAGCCAGCATGAACAGCCAGTAAATCCCACCCATAGTCTCGTCTGCATATATCTTAGAGGCAATTATTAGGGCCATTATTCTGGAGCTGAAAATAGCCAAGGACATTATCAAATACAGGCTGTAGGTCAAATTCACTACATTAGGATTATAGTTCTTTGTTAAGTTTTGGAAAATATATCGAAACATCACTTATCAATACCATTGCTGCAGACTGTTTGATAAATCTACACCTTGTTCTAAGGCTTTTGTAAAAGTGAAAGGAAGGGAAGCAGAAACAAAGGACCTTCATGTTCGGTTGAGTTTCTGCGCTCAGTGAAATTCAAGGAGATAGAAATCAATGTAGGGAATTGCGTTAATAGGAACTAGAGTGGTACTTAATGATGTATTTGCTCTCTTGGAGGACGCACAGAATATAGATGTCGGTGTTAAGCAAGTCATATTACGACTTTTCAAATTATAGCTAAGCTTAAGGGCAAGACCTGACAGTGGAGGGAAGCAGAGCAAGATTCCCTGGAGAAGACAGTCTCATTTCGTAGCCAGTTCAGGTCTTCACGTCCAATTTATGTTGTTCAATTTTATTGTTCGTGAAAAAATAAAACAACTTCACATCAACACTAAACTTGTAGCTATAGATTTGCAATATCATCATTGACGTCAATTGTAATATCAGAGGTGGTAAGTTGTTTTCTCGTCTCAGGCTTACTTTAAGACAACAGCCCAGGATTTCCTGCAGTGACGGAAATGTCTACCAAACATTTTGCTCTCTGGTGGGCTGATTTTTCTGTTGTTAACTTAATCCATGGGCTGAATTACGCAAGGAACTGTTTTCTATGCCGCCCCCACCCATGGCTAAAGGTTAGTGGGGGCGGGGGAGGGGAGGAGAATGTGGATGCTGAGCAGAATGCCTGTTGCCCTACAGTCATTTAATGGTTAATTGATGGGACTCTTGCCCTTTTGGATCAGGAAGTCCCACCACCAATCAGACTCCAATATCTCACCAGTACTTTAGTACATAGGCCTATGGCCTTGGATATAGATTGGGATGTGTTCGGGAGTCTTGCAGGGTGCGAAGCTAGCAGGCCCATCGAGGAGGCTGAAAGGGTGGGGGAGTGGATGGGAATATGGCTGGGCTTTGAGAGGCTGCGGGGGTGGGGGATGGTCCATGGGTGACGGCAATCTAGGGTGGGAGCTAACACCTTTGGGGGGACCCTCTGATAGGCCCCAGGCACCTGTTAAGCAGCAACCCCCTTCATTCCTGCCCATCACCAGCCTGCACAAGGCAACCTGCTGGAATGGGTGCTTAGCATGGAGTCTGCCTGGTGGCTAAAGCCTGGCGTTGGTGAGATGAGACGCTTTGTGGGAATTCATTATCAACTTAAGGTCCTCAGTTGGCTCACTGGCAGGTGGGCAACCTGACACCATGCCTGCCATTGGTGAGATTGTGGGGGGTGTTGTCGGCGGGGGGTGGTGTGCATCTGCCGGATTTTATGTATGTGTGGAGTTTGCACGTTCTCCCCATGCCTCCGTGGGTTTCCTCCGGGTGCTCCGGTTTCCTCCCACAGTCCAAAGATGTGCAGGTTAGGTGGATTGTCTGTGCTCAATTTCCCCTTAGTGTCCAAAAGGTTAGTTGGGGTTACTGGGTTACGGGGATAGGGTGGAGGCATGGACTTAAGTAGGGTGCTCTTTCCAAGGGTCGTGCAGACTCGATGGGCCGAATGCCCTCCTGCAGGGATGCAGGGCTCCTATGATTCTATATGCCTCTCCACAGCTTCACAGGAAGGACAAAGAACAAAGAAAAATCACATTTAAAATCAGTTACTTGCAATAATACAGTACCTCTAGATTTAGCGTCAATGAATTGTACAGCAAAAGATAAAATATAATTAAGGCATAAAATATTATTCAATGATTTGAATATTAAATAGCTGTTGAAAAGTGATTTTTTTTTTGGTTATTGGACCTGTCTGTTTCCAGCATTCTTGAAATGTTGCTGTGTTGTTTGTTAGGAAGAGTATTTTCTGCAGCAGATGCCCTGGATTGATACCTTGACAGGAAGGGAATCTCAGTTCGATTTACAATCTGTTAAAGTTTCTCAGATTTTGTAGCACCAATGATTTCATCCATCCAACACTTCAAGAGCCATCGCCTGTAATGCACTAAAGTCTTTAACACTGACATATTTGCTACAGAAATTGAACGTGAAATAAAACAACATCTGCTGATAAACGTTGAGGAAAATAAATTTGTCGTAGTCAAACATGAAGAAAAGAGAAATAATCATGAAAAGTAAAATAAGTTGAAACTTCCATTAATCTAATTAATTCCCATAACTAACGTGAATGTTCCTCACCTGTGTGGTCACAGGGAGATGAAAGGTTTAATAGTCAAGGAAGAGTCCAGAACAGAGAGTCAAAAGAATGGTTTATTACCAAAAGTAAAATATTCAGTAGTAACAGTCCCAGTCCCAGTCAGGACGACTCTGCAGCGCGGCTCCTACCTGGGTCGGCTTTTAAGGAACTGAGTTAACTAGTCCACTGAAGGGCCTCTCAATGGGGGAGCTCATAATCCGCAATTCTCACAGGTCGTCGTCGTAGGTCTCATGGGGTTATAACATTCTTTGCCCCCAGCCCCGCGAAGTCCGTAAGTCCCTTTGAAGAAAATGCAGCAGGAGGGCTTCTGTTCCTCTTCGCCCGTCATATAATCGTGCCAATCAGGCCTGGCCACTCACGTAGCTGCGGGCCAGCATTTTCAATTTCAACACTCCTTGATGATCCTGAAGGATGGCGTCTCTGCCCTGGCTTGGCATGACGACGCAAGCCCCCCCACAGCAGGATGCCGCCTTCCACGTAAGATGATATGGCATATATTTTGCGTCCAGTTGTGTATCTGAGCGGTGGTCACTGGTAGGGTGTCTCAAAACGACTTTGTCGGATCCCAGTGGGGAAGTGGTGTGTGTGTGGGGTGTGTGTGGTGGGGGTTCATAATGGTGAATCGACGCTCGTTAGCATGCTGATGAAATTTCTTCACCGCGAATATGATGGCCAGCCCTTCTTTTACTATCTGGGTATAACTACGCTCCGCAGGCCTTTTTTACGCGAATGCTGTTGGCGTTTCTCTACCATGATGCAGTGGGACAATACAGCTCCAGTTCCGCAAGGCGATGAATCTCACGTCACCACAAGAGGCTTGGATGAGTCATAATGTGTCAATAACCCCGACGACGTTAGCTGCTGCTTCACCCTGGCAAAAGTTTCCTCCTGAGGCGCGCTCCACACCCATTCTTGGTGCTTCTTCAGCAATGTGTGCGCTGGGGCGAGGATAGTCGCTAGTCCAAGGATAATTTTCCCGTAGCAGTTTACGAGACCTAAGAACAGCCATAACTCTGTCACATTTTCCGGAGTGGGGGCTTGCCTAATCGCCCGCACCTTCTCCTCTACCTGGTGTAGTCTGTCCCGATCCACACAATACTCCAAGTTTGTAACTTCTTGGTGTAGAAAACGAACTTTCCCCTCCTGAGGCAGACTCTCATCTCGGAAAACTGGTGGAGGACATTCTGCAGGTTGCTCAGATCCTTTTCCATGACCCCGGTGACCAGCACGCCATCCAAGTAGACCGCCACACGCAGAGCCCTCTCGGGATGTTCTCCATAACTCACTGAAAAATTGCACAAGCCGATGACATTTCAGTCCTGATTCTCTCCAAGGTCTGCCAACCTATTACTGAAACTTCAGCCCCATGTCCAACTCCATCTCTTACGGGTGGCTGTTAACCTGGACACTAATCCTGATGGGGGAAGAATCATGGTGCGGTGATGCAATTCAATTGCAACAATCCTCATCATCAGGTTTTTCTAGGTGGAAGGTCCAGGCTCAGGGCTGGTATCTCCCTTGGGTAGGGTGACAAGTTTGCTGGCTAACTGATGGTTTCCTATTCCTGTGCTTCTGCCAGCCACAAGTTTCACACTGCCTTGGTCATCCTCCATCGATTCTGGGAAAGTGTCCTGCATGGCTGTAGTGGTCCTTGGCCATCCGGGCGGGTCCCGGCGGTGTTTGGGCTAGGGTGGGATTCCAGGGGCTCAGCTTTAGTGTGTGCTGTGCGCCAGAATGCGGGGGGCTGGAGTGTGTCCTATGCTGTTTACCTCCATTCCTGACATCTCCTGGAGTTCCTAGACTCCTTTCTCTGCGCTCCCCCACGAGAGGGAGATCTCGACCCCTTGTTTTATGTCCAGTAATGGCTCAGTCAGCAAGGGGTCACCATATTATTTACTCTTCGATCAAGGCACTGTCAGCCTGGCACCATGGCAATGCCATCTGGGTGCCAACCTGTCACTGCCAAGGTGCCTCCGTGACACTGCCAAGGTGCCCAGGTGGCACTGCCAGGGTGCCTGGCTGGCACTGCCAAGGTGCCAAACTGGCATTTTCTGCACAGCGTTGATCGGTGCCCTGTGTGGGTCTATGAGGGAGGTCCAGGGGGGCCTGGGGTCCCCCTTATAGTGAGTTGGGGCTTTGGGGAGTTCAGGTCAGGGGTTTGAGAGATCAGGGACAGGATTCTCCCCTACCCGGCGGGGCGGGGGTCCCGGCGGGATGGAGTGGCGGGAACCACTCCGGCGTCGGGTCGCCCCAAAGGTGCGGATTTCTCTGCACCTTTAGGGGGTCAAGCCCTCACCTTGAGGGGCTAGGCCCGGTCCGGAGTGGTTGGCGCGCCGCCGGCCGGCGGGAAATGCCTTTGGCGCCACGCCAGCCGGGGCCGAAGGGACTGCGCCGGCCGAAGGAAGTCCGCGCATGCGCGGGAGCATCAGCGGCTGCTGATGTCATCCCCGCGCATGCGCAGGGGGGGTGTCACTTCCGCATCGGCCATCGCGGAGGATATGGCCGAGGCGGAGGGAAAAGAGTGCCCCCACGGCACAGGCCCCCCCGCAGATCGGTGGGCCCCCATCGCGGGCCAGGCCACCGTGGGGGCACCCCTCGGGGCCAGATCGTCCCGCGCCCCCCAGGGCCCCGGAGCCCGCCCGTGCCGCCAGTCCCGCCGGTAAGGTTGGTGGTTTGATTCACGCCGGCGGGATTGGCATGACAGCAGCGGGACTTCGGCCCAATGCGGGCCGGGGAATTGTGGGGTGGGGGGGGGCCTGCTGACCGGCGCAGCACGTTTCTCGCCCCAGCCAAATTTTCGATGCCGGAGAATTCGGCGGCCGGCGGGGGCGGGATTCGCGCCGCCCCCCCGATGATTCTCCGACCCGGCAGGGGGTCAGAGAATCCCGCCCCAGGACACCCTTTTTAAATGGCGTCCTGATCTCTCATTGCACTGAGGAGTGCCAGCGAGTGAAGCTCCAAAGTGCAGAAAATGGGGTTAAGTGCGGCCTTGTTAGGGAGTTCCCCACTGAGGCCCCCGGTTACCTGGATGGGTGGTAGACAGCACGATGTTTCTTGCGCACCAAGCACCGGGAAACACCTGGCTCATCTCGGACTACAGGACTCTGTCCTCATTCAGATAGATCCTGCCCAAATTAACTCTTGTAATATATGTAAATGCTGCAGTCAAGTTATACACTGATAAGTCCCACAAGCAACCAGATAAATTACCGGTCAATCTGTTTTTGGTGGTGTTAGTTGGGAGAAGAATGTTGGCCAGCACAACAGACAACCTTCTAAGGGATGGTTAATAATTACCTATAGCTTAGAAAGTGCCACAGTGGAGACTTCCGGGTGTGGCGATGACCAGCTGAGTCGCACGTTTCGGCAGCTCCCGGTGAAACGGACTTTTGGGCTCTTGATAGGAGCCCCAACGGCAATTTTGACGGCTAAAAACACTGTGCGGTAAACCAGAAAGGAATCCCCCCTGGATACGGATGAAAAAAGGAGGAGAAAGTGGCCGGATTGCAGTGGATCCTTTAGAACAGCGGCAAGGAAGGCAAGCAAAAACCAAGATGGCGTCGGAAGGTGGCAGTTTAACATGGGGCCCTGAACAACAAGAGTTCTTGAAATGCTGTGTGGAAGAGCTCAAAAAGGAAATGAAGAAAGAGCTGTTGGCCCCGATACTACAGGCGATCGAAGGGCTAAAGGAGGAACAAAAGACCCAGGAGCGGGAGCTTCGGGTCGTGAAGGCAAAGGCAGCCGAGAATGAGGACGACATACAGGGCCTGGTGGTGAAGACGGAGACGCATGAGGCACATCAGAAACGATGTGTGGAAAGGTTGGAGGCACTGGAGAACAACGCAAGGAGGAACAACCTGAGGATTCTTGGTCTTCCTGAAGGTGCGGAGGGAGCGGACGTTGGGGCATATGTGAGCACGATACTGCACTCGTTAATGGGAGCGGAGGCCCCGGCGGGTCCGTTGGAGGTGGAGGGAGCATACCAAGTGATGGCGCGAGGACCGAGAACAGGAGAAATTCCCAGAGCCATAGTGGTGAGATTCCTCCGTTTTAAGGATAGAGAAATGGTCCTTAGATGGGCAAAGAAAACTCGGAGCAGTAAATGGGAGAACGCGGTGATCCGCGTTTATCAAGACTGGAGTGCGGAGGTGGCGAGAAGGAGGGCGAGCTTTAATCGGGCCAAGGCGGTGCTTCATAAAAAGAAGATAAAATTTGGAATGCTGCAACCGGCAAGACTGTGGGTCACATATCGAGGGAGGCACCACTACTTTGAGACGGCGGATGAAGCGTGGACTTTTATTGTGGAAGAAAAACTGGAATGAGCGGGTTATTAAAAAGAATGTTTGAACAAAGTGGTGGGGCGAATGTGGGGGGCGAAGAGGGGGGTTAAAAAGGGGGGAAAGAGGAGTTTTATGTACTAATCCTGCGATGTGGTAACTTTTCTCTCTTCCACAGGTGGTGATGGGGGGAGGAGGGGAGGTGGAGGAGATGGGGCGTTGGCCATTGGGGGCGGGGCCAAGGGAGAAGCACGGGCTTGGTTCCCGCGCTATGATAATCATGGCGGGAATAGAGAAGCAGGAAGGAGGGGGCGTCGCACGGTGCGAGCCGAGGTCACGGGGGGAAGCCGAGGTCGGCCAGAGTTTGCTGACTTCTGGGAGCAACATGGGGGGAGTAATTACGCTAGCGGGGGATCTAGCGGGGGGTGGGTGGGAGGGGGGAATTACTGGGTTGCTGCTGCTGGGGAGAGGGGGGAGCTGGTATGGGAGGGGATGGGCGGGGGGCACCGCCTGGGGGAGATACAGCTGCGTGGGAACCGGGTGAGGAGCTGGAAAAAGGGGATGGCTAATCGACAAGGGGGGGGGGGGGGGTAGGAAGCCCCCCAACCCGGCTGATCACGTGGAACGTGAGAGGGCTGAACGGGCCGATAAAGAGGGCACGGGTACTCGCACACCTTAAGAAACTTAAGGCAGATGTGGTTATGTTACAGGAAACGCACCTGAAACTGATAGACCAGGTTAGGCTACGCAAAGGATGGGTGGGGCAGGTGTTCCATTCGGGGCTAGATGCGAAAAACAGGGGGGTGGCTATATTAGTGGGGAAGCGGGTAATGTTCGAGGCAAAGACTATAATGGCGGATAACGGGGGCAGATACGTGATGGTGAGTGGCAAACTACAGGGGGAGACGGTGGTTTTGGTAAACGTATATGCCCCGAACTGGGATGATGCCAATTTTAGGAGGCGGATGCTAGGACGCATTCCGGACCTAGAGATGGGAAAGCTGATAATGGGGGGAGATTTTAATACGGTGTTGGAACCAGGGCTGGATAGGTCGAAGTCCAGGACTGGAAGGAGGCCGGCAGCAGCCAAGGTACTTAAAGATTTTATGGAGCAGATGGGAGGTGTAGACCCGTGGAGATTTAGCAGACCTAGGAGTAAGGAGTTCTCGTTTTTCTCCTATGTCCATAATGTCTACTCGCGAATAGACTTTTTTGTGCTGGGAAGGGCGTTGATCCCGAAGGTGAGGGGAACGGAGTATACGGCTATAGCCATTTCGGATCACGCTCCACACTGGGTAGACTTGGAGATAGGGGAGGAAACAGGAGGGCGCTCACCCTGGAGAATGGACATGGGACTAATGGCAGATGAGGGGGTGTGTCTAAGGGTGAGGGGGTGCATTGAAAAGTACTTGGAACTCAATGATAATGGGGAGGTCCAGGTGGGAGTGGTCTGGGAGGCGTTGAAGGCGGTGGTTAGACGGGAGCTGATATCAATAAGGGCATATAAAGGGAAGCAGGAGAGTAAGGAACGGGAGCGGTTGCTGCAAGAACCTTTGAGGGTGGACAGACAATATGCGGAAGCACCGGAGGAGGGACTGTACAGGGAAAGGCAAAGGCTACATGTAGAATTTGACTTGCTGACTATGGGCACTGCAGAGGCACAATGGAGGAAGGCACAGGGTGTACAGTACGAATATGGGGAGAAGGCGAGCAGGTTGCTGGCACACCAATTGAGGAAAAGGGGAGCAGCGAGGGAAATAAGGGGAGTGAGGGATGAGGAAGGAGAGATGGAGCAGGGAGCGGAGAGAGTGAATGGAGTGTTCAAGACATTTTATAAAAAATTATATGAAGCTCAACCCCCGGATGGGAGGGAGAGAATGATGGGCTTCTTGGATCGGCTGGAATTTCCCAAGGTGGAAGAGCAGGAAAGGGTGGGACTGGGAGCACAGATCGAGGTAGAAGAAGTGGTGAAAGGAATTAGGAGCATGCAGGCGGGAAAGGCCCCGGGACCGGATGGATTCCCAGTCGAATTCTATAGAGAATATGTGGACTTGCTCGCCCCGGTATTGACGAGGACCTTTAATGAGACAAAGGAAAGGGGACAACTGCCCCCGAGAAGTGGAGCATCATGAGGTTATCCGTGGGTTTGCGGTAAAGCGAAGTGCTGAGGTGACCGTCCTTGATGGAGACGAGTGTGTCCAAGAATGCAACTGATTTTGGAGAGTAGTCCATGGTGAGTCTGATGGTTGGATGGAACTTAAAGCACTTCGCTTTACCGCAAACCCACGGATAACCTCATGATGCTCCACTTCTCCAGCTTCCACCCTAAACACATTAAAGAAGCCATCCCCTATGGACAAGCGCTCCGTATACACAGGATCTGCTCAGACGAGGAGGAGCGTAATAGACATCTACAGACGTTGAAAGATGCCCTCGTACGAACGGGGTATGGCACTCGACTCATCGATCGACAGTTCCAACGCGCCACAGCGAAAAACCGGACCGACCTCCTCAGAAGACAAACATGGGACACAACCGACAGAATACCCTTCGTCGCCCAGTACTTCCCCGGAGCGGAGAAACTACGTCATCTTCTTCACAGCCTTCAACACGTCATTGATGACGATGAACATCTTGCCAAGGTCATCCCCACACCCCCACTACTTGCCTTCAAACAACCGCGCAACCTCAAACGAACCATTGTGTGCAGCAAACTACCCAGTCTTCAGAACAGTGACCACGACACCACACAACCCTGTCATGGCAATCTCTGCAAGACGTGCCAGATCATCGACATGGATACCACTATTACACGTGAGAACACCACCCACCAGGTACGTGGTACATACTCGTGCGACTCGGCCAACGTTGTCTACCTCATACGCTGCAGGAAAGGATGTCCCGAAGCGTGGTACATTGGCGAGACCATGCAGACGCTGCGACAACGAATGAACGGACATCGCGCAACAATCACCAGGCAGGAATGTTCCCTTCCAGTCGGGGAACACTTCAGCAGTCAAGGGCATTCAGCCTCTGATCTCCGGGTAAGCGTTCTCCAAGGCGGCCTTCAGGACCCGCGACAACGCAGAATCGCCGAGCAGAAACTTATAGCCAAGTTCCGCACACATGAGTGCGGCCTCAAACGGGACCTGGGATTCATGTCACATTACATTCATCCCCCACCATCTGGCCTGCGAAATCCATTGTTTCATGCGGAACCTTGACTGGCTGGTTTGACTGTTGCATTGATCCATGGTTTTACTGTTACTCTTGATTGTTCCTTGCAGGGTGAACGGACATGGTCTTTGTCCCTTTGGTGCTGCTTTTTCTTCTTCCTCCATGCCGGCCAACTGGAAGACCTCTGAGACTGAAGAAGAGCATTCCTGTGGCAAGGAAAAGCTTTAGTGGTACGCTCTGCTTTTTGTTGTTGATGGTGAGAGACTGGTACCAGGTTCCAGCATCCCTTGCAATTGTGGCTTGCTGGCTGGAAGTTGCAGCGTGCGCACAGTGGTTGATGCGTCGACCAGCTGCACCATTGTCGTAGATGGAGGTAGAGACTTCTCACTGCTGATTATTCTCTGCTACCACTTCCTCTGGAGGGACCATGGTAACGTTGTGGGCTGTAGGTTGATCTGACCATTGACGGTTTTCTGGAACCTGGAATGAGAATGGACAAACCTGTTCCTCAAAGAGAGACTGAATTCCGAGTCTGAATATTCTTTAGTGTTCTAGCATCCAGGACTATGCTATTCTGGCTGGTTAACAGCAGTGGTACACCTGACATTCTCCACAGTCTGCACGATATCTAGGATGATGTGGGCATCCCTGCTCAGGAGAGAGAAAGGCTGGCTATGGACGACGTACAGCTGCCCAAAGATCTGTTTGCTGCCATACCTTTGTGGCTGCAGGATCATGCTGATGACTGGGAGTCAGACGTCCCTGTCCCATAAAGTGGAGCATCCCGTTGTTAAAGCATGAGGTCTTTAGAGCCCTGGTGTCTTGTCTGACAGGACTGGCACCTGAATCCAATTTAAAATTTGCTGGATCACCATTCACCAGGATGTCAGCGTTCCAAATTGAAGAACCACCTCACTGAACAAGCTTGGCTGTGTGTCTTCTGGGCTTTCAGCCTCAACCTTGTGGATTACCTGTGGGCCATTTGTGCGGCGTTGCACAGTTGCACAGTTTTCAAAAGTGTCCCTGTCTGTGGGCGGCACGGTAGCACAGTGGTTAGCACAGTTGCTTCACAGCTCCAGGGTCCCAGGTTTGATTCCCGGCTTGGGTCACTGTCTGTGCGGAATCTGCACGTTCTCCCCGTGTCTGCGTGGGTTTCCTCCGGTTTGCTCCCACAGTCCAAAGGTGTGCAGCTTAGGTGGATTGGCCGTGCTAAATTGGCCTTAGTGTCCAAAAAGGCTAGGTGGGGTTACTGGGTTACAGGGATGGGGTGGAGGCGTGGGCATAAGTAGGGTGCTCTTGCCAAGGGCCGGTTCCGACTCGATGGGCCAAATGGCCTCCTTCTGCACTGTAAATTCTATGATTCGATGTTGCAGTGATTGCATTGGGCTGTACTCGTGGGGTGTTGGTCTTTTACTGGGTGGTTCAGGAATTGCTTTCCCTGACTTGGATTGTCCCTGTGTCTTTGTGACCTGATAAACTGGATTGAGGATTGGCTTCTACCCAATCCCTTTAGGATTGTCCTGTGTTGCTTACAAAATTCAGACAGTCAAACTAGCTGGAATGCCTTATCTAGGGTTAGATCATCTTTAGCTAGTAGATCAGAAGATGAATCATATGCAATATGATTCTGCCTCAAATGAGCTCACACTTTAAATCTACATATTCACATCTTTCTGTCAGTTCGTAGAGAGAACACATACCAAGGAATTGACAAGTTTTCCAGGCAATTTGATTCTTTTATTGAATTTAGCTCTTTCCAATATTTTGTTCGATATCAAGCTGAAATAAACATCAAAAGATTTTAAAACCTCCTCAAATTTGGTGGATGGTTCATTAATATGCTGCTGTGCAATGATGCCATCTGCAATTGGCTCTATTGAGTAAAGATCTGTTTACTTGCTCCTCTTCTGATCTTTTATTTAAATCTGAAGCAACGCTGTGCTTTAAAATATTTTTCTCCAAGGACCCCAATTTTGTGACAGGTTTGGGTCTTGGGTGAATCCCCAGTGGAGTTGGAAGGGTAGAATTGTTATTCATGCTAAAGATCTTTAAAGTGTGAATACAGCTTTAAGAGATTCCATTCACCTCAGAACAGCGGATTTCCTGCAGTTCTCGGTTTTGGCTTGCTTTGCAAAATGGCGTCTGCATGTTTCTGGAAGAAGAATGTTTAACAGTGGTTGCATGGGTCAGCTGTGTGCCAACTTGATTTATTCAGTGATGTGGCATTGTTAGTAGTGAGGTGTTTAAATTAACTGCAGGCTTGCTGTTTAAGGATCTGGATGGTTGCAAGGTTCCTGGGAGATGAGTAAATAAATTATTACTTTTTTCACTTGCTTGCTT
This sequence comes from Scyliorhinus torazame, assembly GCF_047496885.1. NCBI lineage: Eukaryota > Metazoa > Chordata > Chondrichthyes > Carcharhiniformes > Scyliorhinidae > Scyliorhinus > Scyliorhinus torazame. The sequence goes on along the minus strand of NC_092722.1, from coordinate 49,603,469 downwards.
TTCAATTTGGAGGCCACGTGTTGAGTCTCAGAGTCATGGATTGGGATTAGTGATGGGTTTCGTTCAAATAGTGTCTCTAACTGAACTAGCAAAAGTGGCCTCCCAGGACTGGTTGCAGCCTGGAAGCTGAAAGGATTTAGCTCACCTTTGCATGTTATGGACTCGGTTTGCTGAAGCTGGGCTGTAGTATTTTCTGCTGCAGTAAGACGTCTTTAGATTCCAGAATCTTCTTTCTGGAGCTTTTCTGATGAATTTTCTCAGCATTGGTAGCTTCAGCTGAGAGCTTGTTTCAGTTCAGAAGCTCATAAAGATTTTATTTTGCTTAATTTTTCAGAATTCTTGTGAGGTTGAGGGTTTTCTAATGCCTAGCTGGCAGATGTTGCAATGTCATTGGTTACAGAACGTGTCTGCTGAAGAAGTCGTCGTAGTCTTTTGTATGTTAACAGCAAGCCTTTAATAACTACTTTTAACCATATACATATAAAGTACGTGAAGGAACTATCTCCATGTCTTAACACGTTTCTGGCCAATCACCACATTGACAAAAGATCTGGGTCGTGTGCCTTCCTACATCGCTGTCTGGGAGATACTGTACTCAGTCCCATATTAACCCTGTATACACCAGACCCTTATACTACTGTTGGTACTATTTTCAAGAAAAACAAAGAAGATAGGCTTGGTGTCTTGGCCAATATATATCTCACAATCGACCCTAAAAGAGATTTTCTGGTCATTTTCACATCTGCACAAATTGGTTACCGTATTTCTCACTGCACGTCAGCATTAGTCATTGGCCGTAAAACATTTGGCTTGCCCTGAGGTCAAGAAAGGTGCTTTATCTCAGTCAAAACACTTGCTGCATTTCAAAGCAATCGTCGTACGTGAACCACTTTGACCTGTTTTAGTGAAGCAGGCACTTTGACTATGAGTCCGTTCTTTCTTTCACCAGTCCTGTTTCCAGTCTAATGGCGAACACTGAAGCTATTCCTGAGGATTAATTACTCATCGATGCAAATAGTAATTTGACTTTTGCATGATGGTTCACCATTTGAACCCATAGCTTCTATCTCATTGATGTGAGTGCTCCCAACTAAAGCAAGCAATATTTGATTAAATGCCAACACTTCCGATGTAGTTGTGGAAATTTTACGTGTGGAATGTAAGTGGTCAGCGTTGAATGATGTGGGTCATCACATTAGTTTGATAATCCTCTAGAGTTTTTTAAATTACTTTGGGAGACAGAGAAACTTCATGTTTATGGAATCACGGAATAATGCCGAAGGAGACCATCCAGCCCATTGTGCCTTTTCCAGCTCTTTGGAAGTGCTGTCCAATTAATCCCACTCCCCTTCCCCAACCCCACAGCTCTCCAAATCTCTCCTTTCAAATATATATCCAGTTCCTTTTCAATTGAATCTGTTTCTACCACCTTCCCAGCCAGTGCCTTGGAGATCAAAACAGCTTGCTGCATAAAAAGGCTCTCCTCATTTCGCCCGTGGATTTTTTTGGCAATTACTTTTGAACCTGAATCGTCTGGTCACCCACCCTCCTGCCAGCGCCTACTTGGAAATGTTTTCATGCAATTAATTACTTTTCCTCTTTAAAAAATTGGGCAAGATACATTTTGAACAAATTTACATCGTTCGCAGATGGTCTTTTCATGCTTCATGCATAGCCATGTCCTTATTGTCCATGTGGACATAGCTGAAATGACACCAAAACAGAAGAGAGGCCCAAAGTGAAATTGATTAGGTAATTTCATGTCAATTTATAAACACCTGGATAGTGTCCGATTCAAGGCAGTTCATGTTGAGGTCCGTGAGGCTCTCCCCACCAGGGAAACCAACCGTCCTGGATTTTCTGGGATTGTCCCATAATCCGGGCTGTTCCCCCGCATCCTGGGTCCGACCTTCCCAGGATGCGTTTTACCCTGGATTTCCGCTTTAACTCATCTCTGCACAAGCATCAGGCCCCGCCCTTCATTTTGTGGATTCTGCGCATGTGTTGGACCCTGAATGTGTGCAGTTTGGGTTTGGGATGACGGCACTCACTCCCCACCCCTTGCTCTTACAGGCACTCTGCCAAGTCAAAGTGTTCCTTCAATGTTGCACTGGGAGTTGGTCACCCTGTTCCCCACCCTCACGGCAGTGCATAAAGTCACTGGGAGAGTCTGTGATTTTTTAAAAAAATCCTGAATGGCTATAAGTAATGCCTAAGCACCATTGTTGGGATGATTTATTATTTGACATTGTCTTTCTGGCTTGCTGGGAAACAAACATAAAATTGAATTTATTTGTTAAAGGCTCATTACAGCCAGCAGAACCACTGAAATATGTCCAATCCTTAGATCAGGAAACATCTCCCGAGGCCGAAGCTTATTTACTTGCTGCACAGATCATACTAGCAGGTGTCAGACTCCTCATTTTCAGCATGCTAATTAATCTATCGTAGTTTGGATAACAGCGAAAAGCATGATGGCTTCAGAGAGCCATATTAGATTAACTTGCAGCCTCATTTCCTTTCTAATTAGTGAGTTCCCTGGTGGTGCAGTTGCATGCCGAAATATATCGGCCGTAATCCATAAACTCTTACAACTAAAATATACTGAAGGAGAAAATGTCACAAAAAAAGGCTGTGCCGGGTTTGATGGCGCCTCATCGTATTGCTTCCTTGTTGCACTAGTTCAGAGCTTTACTGAAAGGAACCATAGATCCATAGTACCCAGACAGTGCAGATGGGAGCCTTTCGGCCCATCAAGTCTGCACCCACCCTATGAAAGAGCACCCTCTCTTGGGCCCACATCTGCACCCTATCCGCATAGCCCTACCTAAGCTGCACACTAAGAGGCAATTTTGTTATCATGACCAATCAACCTAGCCTGCACATCTTTGGACTGTGGGAGGAAACCGGGGTACCCGGAGAAAACCCGTGCAGACATGGGGAGAACGTGCAAACTCCATGCAGACAGTCATCCAAGGCCGGAATTGAATCTGGGTCCCTGGTGCTGTGAGGCAGCAGTGCTAATCACCGTACCACCGTGCCGTCTTGGGTTCTTTAAAGGAAAGAAGAAATTGCACGTAACATATAAAATGGAGATGCCGGCATTGGACTGGAGTGGGCACAGTAAGAAGTCTTACAACACCAGGTTAAAGTCCAACGGGTTTATTTGGAATCACTAGCTTTCGGAGCGTAGTTCCTTCATCAGGTTGACTCACCTGATGAAGGAGTGACGCTCCGAATGCTAGTGATTCCAAATAAACGTGTTGGATTTTAACCTGGTGTTGTATAACATACAAAGTTATGGAGCATTTTTGGAATGTCCCAAAATAATTTACAACCACTGGTTTACCTCTGAAGTGCAGTTGCTGCTGTCATGTCAGTAACTCAGCAGCCAATTTGCACACACTGAGGTCACACAGGTAACAAATAAATGGATGACCAGATAGAATAGGCATCAGAATGAAAGGCCTTTTGGGTGAAGTGGTTTGTGCGCTGTTTATGCTTCACATTAGCCTCTTCCTATTCTATCTCCATTTCCAGCCTTTCAGTATATTTTTCTAGTCTGTTCCCTCTCAGTACATGTTTTCTTTGGTGGGATCGCGAAGGAACTTTGGGTGGTATTATTTAAAAGGGAATTCTGGCCAGAATCCTCGGAGAACTCCCTGCTCTCCTTCAAATAATGCAATGGGATTGCTTGTTGCCGCTTGAACGTGCAGAAAGGGGCTTAGTTTAATGTTTCAACCGAAAGAAAGGTGTACCCAAAATGCAAACCTTTCTTAACACTGCACCGAAACACTTAAAAGAGAAACATCCATTAAAATTCGGAGTGCAATGTCACTTGCTGATCAGACTCATATGCTTATTAACACTTGGGGCTATTCTGTATAAGTATAACTTTCTTCTTTTGAAGACCAGTGGTGCTATTTGGACTACAGTCACATGTGAATATACTCTATAAAGGTGACACCAGCAACGCCATGTTAATTATAATCAAAGCCCAAAGGAAATCTGGGAATTCTTTCTCAGTTTATTTAGGATGGTCTTCTGCTCTTTTGAACTTTAATGGTTCTTCAACACCACCCTTGGCCGTTTACTTGAATTTCTCAATGAATAATTCTCGGGGGGAGCGGAGTAAGCTGTGTTGCTCGTTTTAGCCTTAGTTTACTTATTCTTATTCTGTCACCTTTGCTCATGAGTCGCCAGGTATCTTTCTGATACCGCCACGTGGTTCAAGTCCAAGTAATGATTAATAATGCAACACACCGCTTAGTAAGAGTTAAATCAACGCTCGTTTATTATATACAGCAATTAATACTTATACAATAATCCTACTTCTAGACTACTACCTACCACTAAAGGCCAATACTTAACTTTGGAAATGGCCCACCAGGTCAGGGAAACTAATGGTCTTTCGAATTGGTTCTGAGCCTGCGGGATTCAAAAGCTGGTACAAGTCGATAGTCAGGAATGCCTATCTGGTAGCGATCGCTGGAGTAAAACTTACGGTTTCTTGTAGAAGGGTCTCGAAGGTTGCGAGCAGGAAAAGAAGGGTCGAGTTGAACTTGGCCCCTATTCTTATAGTCCCCAGGGGCTTCCCGCCTCTCGGGGCAAACCTCGTACCTGGTTCCAAGTGATTGGACTTGGTCCCAATCACTTGGTTCGATCTGCTCCAATAATGGGGCGAGTCCTTGATCGGGGGGTGGTCGTTTACCTTCCTTTGTGTCAGCCCCTGCTGGCGCCGAAAGGTCTGGGTCGGCTTTCAATTGCTAATTTGTAGCAATTGTTCCCGGGGATGGCTGCTTACTATGCAGATGGCTGGGTTGTTGTGATGTTGATGGCTGCAGGTATCGGTCTGGGCTGACTTCCCCAGAGGCGAATTCACTGTTTTACCTGCAGCTATCCGTTTGAGTCCTGTTGGCTGATTTTCCCATCAGCCTCTTCCGTTTGCCATTTTAGATCGGGGTTTGACCATTCTAATCGGGAATCAGCCATTTTAGGTGGCTACAGCTGTTAATGTTTTCCGCTTAGTGTCTTCTTTAAGCAAAAGCCGGACTTCTTTTGGACTGGAGCAGAGGTCACCTTGTTCAAAAGGTTAGGACTGTATGACTTTAATCAGGAACAGAGTAGTTTGGATTGGCGAATGAGTTAGAGAGGTCATATTTCTCCCACTATTTAGACTGGATTTTTATCTGTTTTATTTTCCCCTACCAGGAGATGAATTGACTTTCAGGTGATGTGAGGAGTGTATAAATTGTATATATGCACAGGACATCACAATTACGTGGAACAGGCTGGATGGGCCAGTGGATCTTTTACTCTCTCTTAATGCTCATACATTCTGCAGCATTAGAAAACTCAATGCATTCGCCAGACTGTTGGCTGAATGGTAAATTGTCCTCTGGTGAATATTCTATCTGAAGAATAGACAGAGGACATTGCAATGCCAGAATTGGTGGAACAACAATGTCACATGATCCTCAATCCTGATTGCTTCTGGAAAGCAAAATAAACAATCATCAATTGAAATCTTCAAGCTCTCTCAAAAGATCAACAAGCAGGTTGACGTTTAGACCCTAGTTTATTTTATTCATTCCCCGGATGTCGGCATTGTGACTGGGCTGGCATTTATTGCCCATCAATGACATTACAATCCCAGTTGATGTTATACCTGGACAGGAAGATCCCAGAATTGACCACTGGCTCCAAGGACCGTGGGCGGGATTCTCCGTCGGTCGACGCTGGAGTCGGGAAATGCAATTGGGCAGAGAATAGGTTCCGATGCTGAAATCACGGTGGGCGCCAATTTCACACCAAATCGCAATTCTCCGTCGCCTCGACCGGCAGCGTCAATGCGTTTCAGAACGTACAGTGAACGGCGTTGGCATATCATTAGTCGGCTGTACCCACAATTCTCCAAGGTCTCCATTATTCCAGTGGGCCGAATTCACTTGTGCTTTTAAAAATCATGCAACAGGTGCCGTGAGGGAGAGAGAGGGGGTACGGAAAGTGTCCAACATTGCCATAGTGTGCTGACAGTTGTACTGTTGGCCGTAGGCTTCTGCTGGGGCATGGGGGAGTAGCGGGGAGATGGCCAGAAGTTGGGCTGTGGGGTTGGGGTGGACGGACATGGAAAACCATTGCTGCAGCCGGAAAGGCAGCCATGCAGCTGCGCAGGCCACTGACTGCCCACTGTGAACTTAGGGGCCATTGGTTGTATGGGTATCCTCCCAGGCAACCCCCCTAGTTGTCCTCTGGCCCCAGCCAACCCATCAGCCATATGGGCGCACTGCAGAACAACCAGTGCCATCTTGTTGACTGGGATGGTGTGCGTGGGGAGTGAAGTGTGTATATGCAGCTGCAGTTTGTCAGCCTCCTGAGTGTCAATCACGAATCCGGCACCGTTTCTCATTGGAATTGATTGTGTTCCACATGGCGCCGGTGCTAGCCCCTCCACAGTTGCTGAATCTGTCCAGGTGTGGTGCCAGTTTTGCTGTCATGGAACTCCGCAAATCCTGCCCAGCATTCCTCAGTCTCAGGAACGGAGAATCCAGCCGTGTAACTTCTTTTTTTTAATCAAATGTGTTCAGGACAGCTCATTAGTTTTAACAACAACAAAAAAATTAAACATGACAAAATGGATTATAACACAATACTCCTTTACTCCCCCCTTAGCTTAACAATTGCACACAGATCTTAAGATTAACATGGATGACACAATAAATTTGATAATGGTCTCACTGGCACACAATGTCCCTTTTTTAAGACACTTGATTGGCAGTGGTCAAATACACAATGTGCTCTGAAACCAAGTTATGTCTGTGGATTTCTTCCTCAGAATCCCCCCAGATGGTTGTCACATGAGAGATTTCAAACTCCATTCCCAAAACATGCTTTAAAACCTTCTCTCATAATCATGCTTTCCATTAGCAGGTTGCATTGCGAAATCCACATGTTTTCCAAAGGACTCTTTTTCGCACAACATCTGCTCCACTTCCACCAGCGACCCCACTCCAGGTTTTCCATCAACTCCTTTAGGATGTCTTTTCCTCTCTAACTTTTGTTGTGTTTGGACTGGTTGGATTGGATTTTGTTTATTGTCACGTGTACCGAGGTACAGTGAAAAGTATTGTTCTGCGAGTAGTTCAACTGATCATTAAGTACATGAAAAGAAAAGAAAAGAAAATACAAAATAGGGCAACACAAGGTAAACAATGTAACTACATAACACCGGCATCGGGTGAAGCATTCAGGGGTGTAGTGTTAATCAGGTCAGTCCATAAGAGGGTCATTTAGGAGTCTGGTAACAGTGGGGAAGAGCTGTTTTTGAGTCTGTTCGTGCATGTTCTCAGCCCTTTTGTATTTCCTGCCCGATGGTCCCTTGCACTTTAAGATGAACTCACCAAACACTTTGATCTGTCCAACCAAGATCCTTTTATTGTGTCTCGCACAGTAGGATGGCAATCTGATACTTAACACGTTATCATGGAGTCTTGCTACTCCTCTGGAACTTACAACTTCACTGACCTGTTACGTGTACGTCTTATCATCCTCTACCTCATGTCCTTTTGCAGATGGTCGGATGAGCCTCTCTTTATAGGTCACATGACCTTGGTCTTGAGATCACATGGGGTGTCTGTACCGCCACCTGCTGGTTGGAGGTCTCATACCATCCAACTGTGATATGGCCCACAGGCATATCGCCACAACCTTTACTGTGAACACAAACTCTGATATCCAGAGACACACGCAGACATGGGAGAATGTACAAATTCCACATGGACAGTGACCTGCGGCCGGGATTGAACCTGGTCCTCAGTGCCGCGGGGCAGCAGTGCTAACCATTGCACCACTGTGCCATCTCCAGGCATAGAAACATAAAATGAAATCCACCTAAAACTATACTTTATTTCGAATGTTTGCCAACACAAATATAAAACCCTTAAAACTACCTTTGTTATCCGAACAACAGGCCATTTCAGAGGACATTTAAGAGTCAACATAGCAGTGGATCTGGAGTCAACAGCAGGGCCAGATCATCAGATTTTCTTTCATAAAAGGACATGGGTTTTTACAATAATAGTTTCATTAGACCTGTACTTCCAGGTTTTTATTGAATTCTATTTTCACCATCTACTCTGGTGGAATTTGAACTCAGGTCCGGAGAGCATTGCCTTGGGTCTCTGGGTTACTAGTCCACCACAGCCTCTCCCTTTATCACTGCACTTTCCACTCTCATTGTCATCATCATTCCCATGGTGAACTTTCCCAGGTATATGACAGCCTTATTAACCGGTTCCCAGTCATGCATAATTCTATATTTACTTTGCTGTGTTAATACAGGGCAGTTCAGTATAAAGGATGGCGCGTGTCTACCAGAATAATGTGCTGCTCATAAAAAATTAAGTAACTTGCCCAGTAACTAACTTTTTCCCATGCTTTAAGACAGACTATTCTATTTATTGTTTGTGAATTTGTTTTCAAAATGCAATAAAACTTGTTCAGTACTTGTTTTAGTTTTCTTCTGCAAAGAAACACGATGGTGATGTGACTGACAATTCTGCTGCAGTTGAGTTGTCAAAGCAGATACAAGAGATGCATTAGAGAAATATCTGGCCAACCTTCTAGAATTTAACTGAGGTTCCAGGAATTGGACATCACTCTCCAGGATACAACTGTCTGCAACCTTGGAGAAAAATCATAGGGATATTAAAATATATTGGCTTTTTTGTCATTTTCTTTGAACATTTCTCTTTAGCAGAGATAAGGATATTGAAAGTGGGAAAATAAAGGCTAACAGTCAAGCATCATCCAATTGGGCAATGAGTCTTTTTCCATTCCAATTGGCAGTAGGCCACAAAGGTGGATGTGTTGGCCGATTAATGGTGGAGTGTAGGGGCAAATCATACAATGCCAGGGATACATTCAAACACAGTTGGCAACCCTAGCCATGTTCTCACCACTTATTCAGGTTTATTGATAGCATCAAGGATCATGTAGTAAAATGCATGTGAAACCATTCTGCCTCCTCCTCATACAAACAATTATATTTCTGAGAGAAACAATCATTACCTTCTTTCACTAATTCCAGTAGCGCGCTTAAAACTGAATCTATGACACGTATGGAATCATGTTATCATGATGAATGTGTGATGCAGTGCATAAGACAGTGACTATTCTCCGGATCATCTAATGAGGGGGAAGGAATTACAGGCAATTTTGACCTTCCATCCACTGGAAAGGTGGTTTGGCAGTTGAGACGGGCGAGGGGGGGGGGCCTTGTACGAGTATGGGGAGAAGGCCAGTCGCTTGTTGGCGGGGCAGGAGTGCCATCAAACGTGCGCCACCTGTCAAATGTGGTGCTCTCTCCGGCAGAAGGGGGGCGGGCGGAGTTGGAGGTGGGGGTGGCACTGCATGCAGAGAAAGCGTTTGATCATGTGGCGTGGAGCTATTTGTTTGCAATGTTGGAGAGGTTTGGGATTGGGCCTGTGTTTGTGGGTGAAATTGTTGTATAAAGATCCACGCACAAATTAGATGAATTCAGGATACTTTCATGTTGCATAGGGGAACGAGGCAGGGGTGCATCATGTCCCCCCCCTTCTGTTAGAGCCCTTGGCCATAGCGCTGAGGTGCTTGGATAAATGGAGGCAGATACTGAAGAGGGGGGTTGGAGCATAGGGTGTCCCTGTATGCGGATGATCTGTTTCTGTATATCTCCAAACAGGGCTCTTCACTGGGGGGTATAATGGGACTTAGGAGATTTGGGGCTTTTTCAGGCTACAAGTTACATTTTAGAAAAAGTGAGTGTTTTGTGATGTCTTCTCCAGGGGCGGGAGTCGGGGCTGGGAGGGGGGGGGGGGTGTTTGCCCTTTTGGGTGCAACTACCCACTTTAGGTATTGGGAGTGCAGGTGGGTCAGGACTGGGCTCGGTTCTGCAAGTTGAACTTTACGTGTCTGGTGGGTAGGGTCATGGCGGATTTACTGAGGTGGGAAAGCCTTCCACTATCATTGGCAGGCCTGGTGCAGGTAGTTAAGATGAACATTTTGCCGCAGTTTTTATTTTTATTTCAGTGCCGACCGCTCTTTTTTCATAGAATTTACAGTGCAGAAGGAGGCCATTCGGCCCATCGAGTCTGCACCGGCTCTTGGAAAGAGCACCCTACCCAAGGTCAACACCTCCACCCTATCCCCAGAACCCAGTAACCCCACCCAACACTAAGGTCAATAGGTGGGTCTCATTGTTTGTAGGGGCTGGAAACATGTTGAGGATTAGGAGGATGGTACATTAGAGAGGGCAACAGTCCGGGGGCCTGGTGGAGTGTCTGAATATTTTTAACGCAGAGGTGGATAGGTGCTTGGTGAGCAAGGGAGTGATAGGTTATCAGGGTGGGCAGATTGCAGATTTGAGGCAACTATCAGATCAACCACGATCTTATTAAATGTCAGACAAGATTGAAGGGTTGAATGGCGTACTCCTGCTCCTTGTTCGTATGTTCGTAGTCTAATCCGCTGGTAATTTACTACTTTCATGTGAAGCCTTCCGAGCGCCTGGCTTACCCGGCTGATTAGGTTAGGTGGATTGGCCGTGATAAATTGCCCTTAGTGTCCAAAATTGCCCTTAGTGTTAGTGGGGTTGCTGGGTTGCGGGGATAGGGTGGAGGTGTTGACCTTGGGTAGGGTGCTCTTTCAAAGAGCCGGTGCAGACTCGATGGGCCGGGTGGCCTCCTTCTGCACTGTAAATTCTATGATAATCTATGATAATCTTAGCTGATATCACATTATCCAGCAAACCATTGTTGGAGATAATGGTTCCAAGATATTTGAAGCTACCAACATTCTTCAGCTTTGTGCCATCGATGGAGTTGACCAATGCTGGGCCGGAATAGAACCTCAATCTTTCCAAGACTGATGGTCAATTGATAAGATCACTTATTTTATTTTCAAATAAGAGCCCAAGGTCCAGTTGATTGGAAGTGTCCAAAAATACAACTTTATTGCTAATTATTCACTTTAATATACTTGCATAAGAACTAAATCAAAACTTAGATCAAATAATACATGAACTGGTGTTTATTATAGAGCATAGCGAAAAGTGTTAAACATAAAAGCATAAAAAAAGTATAAATAAATAGATGATTCAAGAATTCAGGAAGACAGGAATTCAAGAACAAATCCTCACCCATGATGTCTTACTTTTAAGGGAATCCATATCTATGGTCCAACCCCTTATTTACTCTCATTGGTTTCTAATTCTCAGCTGAGGCTTCCTGGTTTATTCAAATAACTGCCTGTCACTTAGAACATGATTTGTTATCGAGGCATTGGTCATTACTTAAGATTCATTAATGTCTATCAAATTAATTAAATGTCTACATGCACCCGCCATGTGCGCTAATCCTACAAAGATATGGGGCGGGATTCTCCGACCCCCTGCCGGGTCGGAGAATCGCCGGGGGTCAGCGTGCATCCCGCCCCCCGCCGTCCTCCTAATTCTCCGGTCCCCCAAAAACCGGCGAGGCGTGAGTCGCGCCGCCCGCCTCGGAGAATGGCGGGGTCTGGCGCGACTCAATGGGCACCGGGGCTGCCCGAATTCTCCAGCCCGCGATGGGCCGAAGTCCCGCCCGCGTAAATTGGAGTAGGTCCCTTACCGGCGGGACCTGGTGGCGCAGGCGGGTTCCAGGGTTCTTGGGGGGACGCGGGGGGATCTGGCCCCGGGAGGTGCTCCCACGGTGGCCTGGCCCGCGATCGGGTCCCACTAATCCGCGGGCGGGCCTGTGCCGTGGGAGCACTCTATCCTTCCGCACCGGAGGCTGTACCGGTCTGCCATTCCCGGTGCGGAAACAAAGCCCTCTGCGCATGCACGAGGATGACGCCAGCACGCGCTGGCGCTCCCGCGCATGTGCCAACTCGTGCCGGCTGGCAGAGGCCCTTCGGCGCCGGTTGGCGTGGTGCCATGCCCCTTTCCCTCCGGCTGGCAAATCACTCCGGGGCGGGCCTAGCCCCTGCAGGTGCTGACTATTCCGCACCTTTGGGACGGCCCGACGCTGGAGTGGTTCACGCCACTCCGTCCCGCCGGGACCCACCGCCCCGCCGGGTAGGGGTGAATCCCCCCCCCCATGGTGCTTGCATAACTTTGCTTTTGCTAAGGCTTTGCTCCATTTTTAATACTAAATGTACTGATGAATAATGGTCTTATTCTCTACATGAAACAATGTTTTGAATTTCTACCGACATGGCACCAAAGTTTGATAGTTTATTCATTATGTGAAACAATGACTGTATTCTCACAGTCAAGACATTTTTAATAATTTCACTCTTTAGCTGTGCATTCAATTAGCACCTAAAACAATGAATAAATCAATAATCTATCGTCAATCCAAACAGCTTTGGAGCCTCTGAAAGAATACAGGCCCAATTTCCTCAATCTCCCTTCATAGGACAGTCCCACCATCCCCGGAACAAGTCTACTGATCTGCTTGCCCACTCTCACAGCCTCAGATACCAGGAGGAATAACAGGAAATTATGGATGCATGTCCATGATTTTCTGCCCAATTCATGGGTTGCGTGCAGTAATTTTCTCCAAAACACTCTATGGCTGTGAGGCTCAGTGAGAAATGGAAGATTTAAACTAATTCGGCAGGGGGAGGGGATGCAGACTGTTAGCAGAATAGACATACAGCATAACACAGAAATGCAATCAAGCCAGAGGGAATATAGCAGTAGCAAATTTCAAAGGAGTAAGACAAGGCTGGACTACCTCTACTTTAATGTCAGGAGTATTACAGATAAACCGGATTTGATAAGTGCGAGGATTGACAAGTGGAATTGTGATTATAGTAGCTATCATGGACACATAGTTGAGATAGGGTAGGATTGGCAGATTAACACCTGGGATATAGAATTTTCAGGCGAGACGGAGGAAGGGGTAAATGAGGAGGAGGCATTGCATTATTAGATAAGGAGTCAGTTACTGCAGTAAGAAGAGATGATGGGCAGAGTTATCGACCACCAGCCGTATGTTTTTCGGCAGGCGAGGCCACCCGCCAGCGGGATCTACCTGTCCCGCCATTGTCAATGGCATTTCCCGTTGACAGCATCCCGCCTTGCTGGGAAACCCACGTGCCGGCTTGTGACCGGAATTTCCCGCTAGCATGAACAGCTGGTAAATTTCGCCCGATATCTTGGAGGGGCCATCAAATGAAGCTTTGTGGGTAGAGCTTAGGAACAGGAAAGGGGCAGCCACATTGCTAGGTGTTTATTATAGACCCCCAGATAGTCAGCGGGAAATTGAGGAGCAAATATGTGCGCAATTTGCAGAGATGTGTAAAAATAACAATAGGGTAATTATATTAGATGATTTTAACTGTCCCAAAATTAATTGGGATAGTCATGTGTTTAGGGCTTACATGGAGTGGAGTTCTTAAAATGTATACAGGAGAACTTTTTAGCTTAATATGTAGAGGGTCCAACAAGGGGTGGTGCAGTGCTGGACATAATTCTAGGGAATGAAGCCGGATAGGTTGTTCATGTGTTGGTGGGGGAGCATTTTGGTGATAGTAGTCACAACATGGTACAATTTAAGTTTGCTATCAACAAAGAAATTAACAAATTGCAAAAAACGGTTTTGGATTGGGGGAGAGCAGATTTTAGTAAAATAAGGCAGGATCTGTCCAAGGTAGATTGGGACGAGTTACTTGTGGAGAAAACAACGGGAGAGCAGTGGGGCCATTCAAAAAGGAAATGGAGAGGGTACAGGCCCAACATGTTTGCTCTAGGGTAATAAGAAGGAGTAATAAACCCAGACAACCATGGATACGATGAGAAGGAAAAGAGAGTCTTTTAGCAAGTACAAGGGGAGCAAGAAACTGCAGAGTGTGGTGAACTCAGCCCAACACATCACACAAGCTTGCCATCCATACATTGATTCTGTATGCACCTCCCGCTGCCTCAGGAAGGCAGACAGCATTATCAGAGACCCCTCCCACTTTGTGGCATTGCCTTCTTCCAGACCCTTCCATCAGGCAGAAGGTACAGAAGACCCCCACATCCAGACATAGGAACAGCTTCTTCCCCACAGCTCCAAGACTCCTCAACAACTCCCCCTCACACTGATCTGTTCCCTGTAGGAACACTATTCACGACACCCTATGCTTCTCTTGCTTATGTATTTGCTTTGTTTGGCCCCTTGTTCCGCACTGTAACCAGTCACTGTTTGTCGATGTACCATTTGTCAATGTTCTCTGTTGATTATTCTATTTGTCTAATATGTATGTACGCAGAAAAATACTTTTCGCTGCACTTTGGTACATGTGACAATAAATCAAATCAAATCAACGGAGGCATTAGTGGAGAAAATGTGCACGGTGGAGCTTAAGAAAGCAATTTAGAGAGCAAAGAGAGGATATGAGAAAGCTCTGGCTGGTAAAAGTAGGGAAAATCCCAAGATATTAATGGGAAGAGGATAACTCGGGCACATTCTGGACCAAGGGGCAAATCTGTGGGTGGAGACAGAGGACATTGGTAGGGTGTTGAACAAATATTTCACATCTATCTTCACCCAAGAAAATGAGGAGGTAGATATGGAACTCAGGGGGAGAGACTAAGAGGTTCTTGAGCAGGTTGTGATAGGGAGTGACAAGGTGTTGGTGTTGTTGGCAGGCTTAAAAGTGGAGGACAAATCTCCAGGTCTGGATGAATTGTTTCCCAGGATGTCGTAGGAAGCGAGGGAGGAGATTGCAGGGACTTTGACCCAAATTTTTAATCCCTCTCTGGCCACGGGGAAAATGCCAGAGGACTGGAGAACAGCTAAAGTGGTCCCACTGTTTAAGAAAGGTTGTAGAGATAAGCCAGGGAACTACAGGCCAGTGAGTCTCACGTCAGTGGGAGGGAAACTATTGGAGAATATTCTGAATGAGAGAATCTATCTCCACTTGGAGAGGCAAGGTTTGATCAGGAATAGTCAGCATGACTTTGTCAGAGTGTGGTCATGTCTAACAAACATTTTTGAACATGTGACCAGAAATGGTATTATAGTTGATGTAGTTTATATGGATTCCAACAAAGCCTTTGACAAGGTCCCACACGGGAGACTTATAAAGAAGGCGATTGCACATGGGATACAGGAGAACTTGATAAGGTGGATTCAAAATTGGTTTAGCTGCAAGAGATAGAGGGTGATGATAAATGGCTGCTTTAGTATCCAGTGACGTACCACAGGGATCTGTGCTGGACCCCCTATTGTTTATCATTTATATAAACGGCAAAGATGACTATGTGGGTGTAGGATCAGTAAGTTTGCGGATGACACTAAGATTGGCCGTGTGGTTAACAGTGAGGTTGAGAGTCTCGGGTTACAGGAAGATATAGGTGGGATGGTCAAATGCACAGAAAAAGTGCCAAACTGGAATTTAACTCTGAAACGTGTGAGATGGTACACTTTGGAAGGAGTAATTTGACAAGGAAGTATTCAATGAATGGCCTGACACTGGGAAGTTCCAAGGAACAAAGGGACCTTGGCGTGTTTGTCCGTAGATCTCTGAAGGCAGAAAGGCAGGTTAACAGGGTGATGAAAAAGGCATTTGGGACACTTACCTTTATCAATCGACACATAGATTACAAAAGCAGGAAGATCATGTTGAGGTTGTATAGAACTATGGTGAGGCCACAGCTCAAGAACTGGTCGCCACATTATAGGAAGGGTGTGATTGCACTGGAGTGGGTGCAGAGGCGATTCACCACGATGTTGCCTGGGATGGAACATTTAAGTTATGAAGAGAGGTTGGACAGGCTTGGGTTGTTTTCGCTGGAGCAGATATGACTGTGGGATGACCTGATTGAGGTATACAAGATTATGAGGGGCATGGACAGGGTGGATCGGGAGCAGCTGTTCCCCTTATTTGAAGAGTCAGTTATGAGGGGACACAAGTTCAAGGTGAGGGGCAGGAGGTTTAGGGGGGATTTGAGGAAAAACCCTTTTACCCAGAGGGTGGTGACGGTCTGGAATGCACTGCCTGGGAGGGTGGTAGAGGTGGGTTGCCTCACATCCTTTAAAAAGAACCTGGAAGAGTACTTAGCACGTCATTGTTTTGTTATTCTCTCGTCGTAGCATAAGCTGCTTCCTTGATGTGAACTCTGACAAAGGAAGGTTCAGACTTGGAGATAGCTTTAACACATTTATTAAACTATTAACAATTCTCCTACTTGGATTCAACGCTACTGTTAATCCTGCTATAGCTACTCAGACTGATGAACCAGTCTGCTACAATCCACGTGGTGGGAGTGATGTTCAATCAACCCTGTGTCTGTACTCACTGAGAGTCTCCACTGGAAAGAGACTGAGCATGTGTGATGTGTCCTTTTATATGGGTTGGTGTAATGCCCTCCTGTGGTAGTGTCACCTTTGTGTGTATCGTGACTGCCCATTGGTCGTGTCCTAGCTTACTGACCTATTGTTTGACTGTCTGCGTGTCATGTCTCTGGTGTTCCCTCTAGTGTCTAGCTAACTGTAGTGTATGTACATTAACCCTTTGTGTACTTACAGTGATGTATATCACCACATCCCCCCTTTTTTCGTATTACATTTTTTCTGTACAGTGTTAAAGAAATTTGAACAAACTAGGTAGATGAGTGATACTCTGTACAAGTTATGATAACAGTGATCATTAAACAATAAGTCCAAATCATATGCATGAGTCCAAAGTTCATTAATTATTATGGTCGAGTTGCTTTCTTGTTTGGTTGGTGAGTTGGTGATGTTGATGGTGGCATTGCATTGCAAACGCCATCAATGTCCCTGTGCTGAAGGAACCAAGAAGTGGTCAAATCACTTTGTTGCCGGATTTGGACTCTTTTTTTTTCTTTTGATGCTTTTGGTGGTAATTCTTGATGGCATCTGTCCTGAAAGCCAGATTGCCTGTTGGTAGTGCAGTAAACGTGAAGTGGTAAGATGCATCGTCCTGCCATGGCATGTCATTGTACTGAGCTGAGCAGTAACAGTGTCCCTCATTTGCAGAGTTGTACCATGTCGTACAGTCGCAGTTCCATTGGTGTGTGTTTGTCGTGCGTGTTGTCGACGTTGTTGCCTTTGGTAAGCTGCTTCCTTGATATGCACTCTGACAAAGGAAGGTTCAGACTAGGAGATAGCTTTAACACGTTTATTAAACTATGAACAATTCTCCTACTTGGATTCAACGCTGCTGTTAATCCTGCTATAGCTACTCAGACTGACGAACCAGTCTGCTACAATCCACGTGGTGGGAGTGATGTTCAATCAACCCTGTGTCTGTACTCACTGAGAGTCTCCACTGGAAAGAGACTGAGCATGTGTGATGTGTCCTTTTATATGGGTTGGTGTAATGCCCTCCTGTGGTAGTGCCACCTCTGTGTGTATCGTGACTACCCATTGGTCGTGTCCTATCTTACTGACCTATTGATTGACTGTCTGTGTGTCATGTCTCTGGTGTTCCCTCTAGTGTCTCGCTAGGTGTAGTGTATGTACATTAACCCTTTGTGTACTTACAGTGATGTATATCACCACAGTCATAACATTCAAGGCTATAGGCCAAGTGCTGGCAAATGGGATTGGATAGGCAGGTCAGGTGCCTTTTATGCATCGGTGCAAACATGATGGGTCGAAGGGAATCTTCTGCACTGTATTATTCTGCGAAAGGTATAATATAAATGCAAGAACCTTCTCTTTCTTTACATAAATGCTCATGAAATGTATTGAAAGCCAGACTGCCTCTACCTCCAGCGCTTATAGTTTTCGCAATGCTGAGATTAGTGGTTGCCAATTTAGTAATCAACTGTGATTAGAGCCTACTGCACCTCGCTTAGTGTTAGTTTTAGCAAATGAATCATGAGAAAGCTCAAGGGTTTTACTGGTGAAATCTGCCTATCTATATATGGGAACGGATTTCCTGTGGTGACTATGTCACACCCAATAATTGAGTCATCACTGAAAGCATAATCCAAATAATTAAATTGTCACTTAAAACATAATCCAAAATAATTAACTTGTCACTTAAGATTTAGAGTCTACCTGAACCAGTCCACGTTGCAGTCAGCTTTCATTTCAACTGCCTTTTTCTTTTAAGGCATCTTTCTTAAGTTTCGCCTGAAAAATAAATTGTATTACCTTAAGTGTCAGCTTTACAAAGGTGCAGGCGGTGATGTACTGGCATTGTCATGGACTAGTAATCCAGTGACCCAAGATATTGCTCTGGGGGCTCGGGTCCAAATCCTGCCATGGCGTGGTGATGGAAGATGAATTGAGTAACAATCTGGAATTAAAAGTCCAATGTCGACCATTGTCGAGTGTTGTAAAGACCCATCTGGCTCACTAATGTCCCTTGGAAGAGAAAATCTGCCATCCTTACCCGGTCTGGACTAGGTGTGATTCCAGACCCACAGACTGATTCTTAAAATGTCCACTGAAATGGCCAAACAAACCACTCACTTCAAGGGCAATTAGGGATGAGCAATAAATGCCGGCCCAGCCATCAATGCCCACAATCTATGAATGAATAAAAAGAAAAGTTGTTACATTGAAAGAAGCGACGATGGGACCTGGCCATGACATTAACGATTTGCATGTCGGGTGATGGATGTCATAATATCCACTCATGTATATAATGAAGTGCAGACAGGCAGTGATTGACACACAGGATGACCAGTAAGCACACAGCACAGTGCAGCCAATCACCAGACAGGACACTACCACTATAAAGCCAGAGGGCACAAGGTTTCCCGCTCTCTATGGACCCAGCCACTGAGACAGTCAGAGTCCACGAGCTAGCACAGTGCAAACACCATGCGGTAGCTAGTAAGTCTGGTCAGGCTAGTACAAGGTCTCCAGTCAGTTCAGTTTAGTGTCGACCCACAGCTGAATATGTATATCAGTTCTATCGTTGAATAAAACAGTATTGGATCTTCTCCAGTGTTAGACGTGTTTCTAGCTTCCCTGCATCGAGTGCAGTCCACATCAAACCTACCTGCCTAACACATCATGGTTCCAGAGTGATACTGATCTTGACGGACCTTCCTCAAGTGAATCAGCATTGACCAGCAAGCAGCCATCCAGTGAAATGGAAAACATCTAGCCTCCTCTGCAGCTCCGCATCTCCGGCAACCGTGCGCGTTTCCCGGGTCCCTGCGCATGTGCGCCACGACCGAGTGGACGACGAGCCCGACAGCCCGACTGCACAGGTGCGTACGACCGACCGCACTGCGCATGGGCGATGGCACATGGAACGCGCTGACGTCGGCGTCATGACGTGTCCGAATTGTGGCCCCACCCATTAAAAGCGGCAATGTACGGCAAAAGGACGCCGGTGTCTACAAGTGTGGCAAGCTTGGCCACTATGCAGCCCTTTGCAGATCTGCTCCACCGCTCAGCAGCCAGCGATCCCAGCTGCAGCGCAGAAGTGTCCGCTCAATACAACAAGGCATGCCAGATTCCGATCCCGACAGCCTAACAGACCCTGATGCTGAGTGCCTCAAGTCCCCATCATAACTACACATGCGCTGCCTTCCACCACAACGGCGAAACGCTTCTCGATCCTCAGTGTGGATCCCAACGATGAGTGGTGTGTTGTCCTCACAGTTAACAAGGCCCGCATCCGGTTTAAACTGGACACCGGCGCATCAGCGAACCTCATCTCAAAATCCGACCATCCGCGCCAGACCAAGCATTCTTCCACCGGCCTGCCAGCCCCTTGACTACAATGGCAATGCCATAGCTGCCAGTGGCTCCTGTCAACTAGGGGTATCCAACAAGGCGATCAAGGCAACATTGCGGTTTGAAATCGTCGGGCCTGACAGAGCGTCCCTGCTCGGTGCTCGAGCCTGCAACCTGGTTCAGTGAGTCCACACCATGTCATCGTCACCGGCGACGGCCTCGCCTGATCGAAACTTGCAAGCCGACATAGATGACATTATCATGCAGTATCACAGCATATTCGATGGAATGGGCACGCTCCCATACCGAAATAAAATCCAGCTCAAGCCGAACGCCACCCCTGTAATTCATGCACCACGCCGGGTGCCGGCACCCCTCAAGGATTGTCTGAAGAAGCAATTACAGGACCTCCAAGACCAGGGCATCATATCGAAAGTCACAAAGCCAACAGACTGGGTCAGCTCCATGGTCTGCGTAAAGAAGCCATCAGGGGAGCTTCGCATTTGCATTGACTCTAAAGATCTAAACCGGAACATCATGCGGGAGCATTACCCGATACCAAAACGTGAAGAGTTGACCAGTGAGATGGCTCATGCCAAATTCTTTACTAAGTTGGACGCCTCCAAGGGTTTTTGGCAAATACAGCTGGACGCGTCCAGTCGCAAGCTGTGCACGTTCAACACCCCGTTCAGTCACTACTGCTACAACCGGATGCCTTTTGGGATCATATCTGCCTCCAAAGTATTTCACCGCATCATGGAGCAGATGATGGAGGGCATCGAGGGGGTGCGAGTATATGCTGACGATGTAATTATCTGGTCCACAACGCCCCAGGAACACATCGCTCACCTCAAGAAGGTATTCCAGAGGATTCATGAACATGGTCTCCAGCTCAAAAGGGCCACGTGCTCATTTGGTCAATCGGATATTAAGTTCCTGGATGACCACATCTCACAGCAGGGCGTGTGGCCAGATGCCGACAAGGTCTCGGCGATAAACAACATGAAGAGCCCGGAGGACAGGAAGGCGGTCCTCCGCTTCCTCAGGGTGGTCAACTTCCCCGGGAAATTCATTCCCAATATGGCATCCACCACGGCCCTCCGCCATCTCGTCAAGAAGTTGACGGAATTCCAGTGGCTGCCCACGCATGAAGAGGAATGGCGTGAGCTGAAAGCAAAGCTCACCACAGCCCCGGTTCTAGCGTTCTTCGAGCCAACCAAGATATCGACTGATGCAAGCTAGGACGGCATTGGGCGTTGCTCCTTCAACGAGATGACTCTTCGTCCTGGGCTCCAGTGGCGTATGCCTCCAGGGCCATGACGCCCACTGAGCAATGGTACGCTCAGATTGAGAAGGAGTGTCTGGGCCTCCTGACAGGGATAGTCAAGTTTCACGACTACGTTTTCGGCCTGCCAAAATTCACGGTAGAAACGGACCACGGGCCTCTAGTCCATATAATCCAGAAGGATTTAAATGACATGATACCTCGGTTACAGTGAATTCTTTTTAAGCTACGCCGCTACGACTTCAAACTTGTCTACACGCCAGGCAAAGAGATGATCGTTGCAGATGCCCTATCCAGGTCCATTACCACACCGTGTGAACAAAGTGACTTCATCTGCCACATAGAAGTTCAAGTGCAGTTGTGTGCCACCAACCTTCCGGCCTCTGACGAACGGGTGGTCCAAATTCGTGAGGAGACGGCCAAGGATCCTCTACTGCAGTGTGTGATGCAGCACCTTACCAATGGCTGGCAGAAAGGACAATGTTCCCAGTTCTATAACGTAAAAGACAACCTGACGGTGATGGAGGGAATCCTTCTGAAACTCGAGAGGATCGTAATTCCTCAGAGCATGCGTGCTGTGGTGCTGGGCCAACTTCATGAGGGTCACCTTGGGGTCGGGAAATGCCGATGCAGAGCTCGGGAGGCAGTCTATTGGCTGGACATCAGCCAGGATATTGCCGACACAGTCCTCAACTGCCCCACCTGTCAGAAGTTTCAACCAGCTCAACCCAAGGAAACGCTGCAACAGCACGAGATCGTGACCTCTCTGTGGTCCAAAGTAGGTGTAGACCTTTTCCACGCCAAGGGGCGTGACTACATTCTCCTGGTCGACTACTTCTCCAGTTACCCAGAAGTGGTGAAACTGTCCGACCTCACGTTGAAGGCGGTAATCGATGAAGTCACAATGGCAGCGATCCCGCCTATCCACGTGCAGGCGGCTCCTGATTCACCTCTGCGGCGATCAACAAGAATTCGTCGTCCACCCCAAAGACTGAATCTGTAGACTGAACTTTTGTACATTTTGTGACTTCATCGATTTAACCTCTGTACATATTGTTTTGTTTGCCATGTATCTGCACTATCGACACCTTCCTATGTATATACGTTCATTTAGACACCTTTTGTATATAGTCAGGCATATATATATATATATATACGCACGCACACCTTAGTATTTATTTATCTAAAATAAAAGGGGGGAGATGTCATAATATCCACTCATGTATATAATGAGGTGCAGCCAGGCAGTGATTGACACACAGGATGACCAGTAAGCACACAGCACAGTGCAGCCAATCACCAGACAGGACACCACCACTATAAAGCCAGAGGGTTCTAGATTTCCCGCTCTCTATGGACCCAGCCACTGAGACAGTCAGAGTACATGAGCTAGCACAGTGCAAACACCATGTGGTAGCTAGTAAGTCTGGTCAGGCTAGTACAGGGTCTCCAGTCAGTTCAGTACAGTGTCGACCCACAGCTGAATATGTCCATCAGTTCTATCGTTGAATAAAACAGTGTTGGATCTTCTCCAGTGTTAGACGTCTGTTTCTAGCTTCCCTGCATTGAGTGCAGTCCACATCGAACCTACCTACCTAACACATCAAAAGATACCTGGAAGTCCAAGAAGCAGGTCGGAATTTGTAACCTCAACTCAATTGTATTAATCTATTTTGACATGTTATACACCTGTGTGATGCAATCAGAGTGGGATTTAAAGGTACAGTCCACGTATATAAATATGATGTGTTTATAATGGATGGTGGACACAGGACAAGGGAGTCAATGATGCCTCGCTAAAATTGCTGCGGTGTAGCCAGGAGAGTGGGGTGTGTGGGAAGGAGGTGGTCGAACACACACACACACATAATACACACTTTTCTCAACAATGTGAGCAACAAACCTGATGCTCTTACCTAGAAGGCGTTGATGCAGATAGCTGAGGAGGTTTGCAATCGGAGCAGTGTGTCCAGATCTTGGATGAAACGCAGGAAGTGGTTTATTATCTGAACCAGGTTGGGAAATATTTATTGATTCAACAGTATCCTGTACTTTATCTTCTCCCCCTGACATTCTTCCTTGCTAAGTGCTCTGTATCACATCATTCCTCACACCTATTTAACATTGAATGGCACCCAATGCTCACTTTCTATATATTTCATCACCTCCCTGTTTATCCATTCAGTGTGGCCAATGTGGTGCATCTGTCCCATAATCACTCTCAGCAAATGCATTGCGTCCATTGGGCGATCATCTCACCTTCACTCACTCGCAGGCGTGTCTTTTTTGCCTCTTGTTGTTGAAGAGAGCACAAAGTGCAAGGGAAGACAGAAGGACAGCTTTTTCCCAGGGTAGAGGGGTCAATTACTAGGGGGCATAGGTTTAAGGTGCGAGGGGCAAGGTTTAGAGGAGATGACGAGGCAAGTTTTTTACACAAAGGGTAGTGGGTGCCTGGAACTCGCTGCCGGAGGAGGTGGTGGAAGCAGGGACGATAGTGACATTTAAGGGTCATCTTGACAAACACATGAATAGGATGGGAATAGAGGGATATGGACCCAGGAAGTGTAGAAGATTTTAGTTTAGACGGGCAGCATGATCGGCACCGGCTTGGAGGGCTGAAGGGCCTGTTCCTGTGCTGCACTTTTCTTTGTTCTTTGTTCTTTTATAGAATTTCAGGTGGGTTCACAGAGGTTCACAGCTACCCCAGAGATCAGTGGGTCATCTGTGCCCCTCGCAATCAGAGGAACCTGCAGAGAAGTGGTTCACAAGTTACAGGTATCTGTACACATGCCGACTTCATTTTATCTAAACTCTGTTATTGTATTAAATTACATTTCATTATTTATTCACTCCTCAATGTGAACTAAACAGAGGCTAGTTATTGACCGAAGTGTAACAAGAATTACTGGACACAAATAACCTAAATATTAGATACCTATGCATTTAGAATCCTCAGGTTTTGCAGTTCCACTCTTTATTTTGAGTTGGGTGTGAGATTGAAATTCACCCAACACTTCCTCCAAGCTCGACAATGGTGCCGAGGATGAATTACTGCGACTCTGTGAAGGAGCTGGGATAGTTCTTAGACCAGACATGGTGAAGAGATGATTTGATAAAGGTGATGAAAATAAGGAATGGGTAGAGTAAATACACAGAACAAATTTCCACTGTGTGAAAGGTTGGTAATCAGAGGACATAGATTTGCCAGGATTGGAAAAGGGACCAGAGGAAATGTTTTTATGTGCAGTGGGTTGCTGTGATCTGGAATGCACTCCCAAAGGATGATGGAAGAAGATTCGATGTGACATTCAAAAGAGAATTGAATGAATACATGAAGCAAAAATATTGGAGGACTGTGGGGAAAGAGCAGGGGAGAAGGGCTAATTGGATCGCTGTTTCAAAAACCTGGGCATAATGAGGAAGATGGCCTCCTTCTATACTACAGCATTCCAAGATTTGTAACATCTTTTCCCCATCTGGGGATTACAAATTGGAAAGGGGTCAACATGGGCCAAGGCCATGATGTTTATATAGATTAGGATGGTAAACATCTTGGCTAGTTAACATTCTTTTTTCCATTTTTCTCTTTCTTTTTCAAGCAGGTCTTCAGCTCTTTGTGTATCAGGGGTCCTCTCTCATATGTTGAGTAAACATTATTTGATGTATAGTCAAGATATGCAGGCTATCAAAACAAGGGGCTGGATTCTACATCCCGCCACGCCAGATTTCTGGTTCAGCACGCTGGCAGGATGCTCCGTTTCGCCGGCTGGTCAATGGGGTTTCCCATTGTGAGGCAGCCCCACACTGCCGGGAAACCCCCGGGCTGCCGGCAAAACGGAGCATCCCGCCGGTGTGATGAATATCACGTTTGCCTCAGAATTCGGTTTGAAATAAGGCAACAGAAATTAATACAATCAGCATTTTAATTCAAAGTGGAATTAATTCAAAGTGGTATAAATCACGCAGCTAACTGCTTCGTCCCAAAAGCAGCCATCATTTTTGTGTATGTTCGAAAAATTGTTAAGATGAAGAATTAATTAAGTTGTAAAAGTTATCACTTCAGCTAAACTTCATGTGGAGGTAACCACCTGCTGGGAGAAACTCTGAGCTGGTTTCAAAGGAGCATTAATATAAACAGTTACAGGATAAGAAAGACCTTCCTTTGACATACCATAAATTCTTTGGGATCACTCCCCTGAACCTATAAGCATTCAAACCACGAGGACAGGAAATTCTTCAGATAATTAATACATAAATCCTTCCTTAACTATATAACTCTTGAGACTTAGAAAAACACCCTCAAAGAAGTGTCTGTTTTGGTATCTAAAGAACATGACAACACTGAAAAAAGACAGACCTCTATACAAGTCCCCTTTGCCAATATATCTTAAGACACCTGACATTTACACAGACACTACGATCATTAAAACATATATTGATGATAATACATCAAATTAGCCATTTGGCTAGAGGCAATTAACCAACAATAAGTGATAAGATAACAGAAGCAGTCCTTGACCGATTAGAAGATTTTATGTAAAAAAAAAGGGGCACTTTGGCAGTGAGGCACCTTCTCACTCCCCTGTAGGAGTGTGGGCCAAAGCTCTGTTCTTCAAGCTTGCCTCATCAGACAAAACCTCAGGTTTTGTAAGTATGTTTTTGTTTAACTTCTTAGAAATGTATTAGGAAATTGATAGGAGATACTTTAGGATTTTCCATGTTTCAGATATCTCATTCTATTGAGAGAAGTTAGTGTGTCAGCAGATAACATAGGACTGTTAACGATTTTATATTAATAACAGATAACTAAAAAGACTGTTAGTCAACTTATATTTTTAACTCTGCAATTCTGTATGTATCTATTAGAAGTATTTCCACAATAAAGATACTTTAATTAAAATTATACTGTGTAAGAAATACTCTCAAACTCCTAGACACTCATTTGGGAAGTCTTAAATGACTTAGAATCCACAACGATAGAGGTAAAGGTTTAGTTATGAGTGACGCATCTGAACTTTCCCCATAGAAAGTAACTGAAATCCTGTTTAACTGTCTGAGACCCGGAAAAGCATTTTCCCTTCGTGAGACCTATTCTGAGTCTTGGCAGGAAAAACATGTTTCCCTCTTTTGATGGGTTAACCTAGAGCATAGGTTATTAATAAAATATTATCAGGTCCGGAATAACCTAAATCCTTCACACCGGCGGAGAATACAGCCCAAGCACTTTTCTGACATCACTTACCATCTACACCGTCACACTTCTCGGAATCATTTGATAGGTTTTCCCCTCCACTGCGCAACCCTCTGACATCTTTGTGCTCTGATCCTGTCCCCGTTTATATCACCTTAAGTGGCTCTGTACCAAATTTCATCTGATATTGCTCCTGCATGGGATGTTTTATTACTTCAAAGGCGCTGTATAAATGCAAGTTCTTGTTGTTGCTCCTGCAGAGTAAAGCTGTCAACATCCTTTGGCCTTGCCTACTTGGGCCTCAATTTCATACCTTATAAGTTCAGCTTATGTTTTATTCACAGGCTCTTCCTATTCAGGATTCATGGGTCTGAAAATCTGGACAGGGCTATTTTCAGCGCTGCTGTCTCATAAGTTCATAAATCTCAAATCAATACCAAATCCTATCTGCATCGACCACGACCTGAGATAAACTTAAGATATGGAGACACTGGGGATGGGCGGGATGGGGGGGGGGGGGGGGGGGGGGCGGATTTTCAGCTGACGTTCATCATGGGATAAAATGGCAGCGCCGGCGGAAAATCTTGAGAGACCTTGACTCTCGCCTGTGAGACCTCGTTCTTGGATTTTCCCCACCCCTCGCTGGTGACACAACCAACATTCCGTCCATTCCTTTCAATACATTGAAATGTAATTTAAGGGATTTCCCTGGAGGTCGGCAATTTCCTCCATGACGTCACATCGGCGAGGTTTACAACAGCTCCTGCAAAACTGGAAGCTGTCGAGGGGAACCCACCAGGGGCTCAAGCCTGCAGCAGGAGAGGGGCTGGCCCAGGCAGTGACTGGCACTGCTCACTGGCACCCTGATGCTGCCCCTGGCACCCTGACCCCTGGCAGTGGCAACGTGGCAGTGGGTGCGGGGGATCGTCCCAATGATTTTTTTTTGCAGGGAGGTTGTCACCCTGATGCTTGTTAAGGGGGTTGTCGCCTCAATGCTAGTGGGGGGGGGGGGGGGGAGGGGGTGGGAGGGGGTGTCACCCTGATTCTTGTTGGGGGGTTGTTGTCACTTTGATGCTTGTTGAGAGGGTTGTCACCTCATTGCTTGTGTGGGGTCGCCCCAATGCCTGCGGGTAGGGTGGGTGCCCGGATGCTTGTGGCAGGGGTCCATGGGGTGTGGAGGAGAGTTTCTTTCAAACGCTGATCGGGCCGGTCTTTACAGATGGTGTCCGAATTTCAGTGGAGCCGACCTTGCTGGCCCTATCAGACTCCCCTGCCAGAGTGACGGTGTAAACCATGACCCCGGATTCTCTGTGCACAGTGTCCCAGAAAATCTGAGGTGAAAATCCAGCTGGAGAGCTACATCATAGAATTTACAGTGCAGAAGGAGGCCACTCGGCCCATCGAGTCTGCACTGGCTCTTGGAAAGAGCACTCTACACAAGCCCACACCTCCACCCTATCCCCGCAACCCAGTAATCCCACCTAACCTAAGGGCAATTTAGCCTGGCCAATCCACCTAACCTGCACATCTTTGGACTGTAGGAGGAAACCGGAGCACCCGGAGGAAACCCACACAGACACAGGGAGAACGTGCAGACTCCGCACAGACAGTGACCCAAGCCGGAATCGAACCTGGGACCCTGGAGCGGTGAAGCAACTGTGCTAACCACTGTGCTACCGTGCCTCCCTACATGTCGGTGTTTTCACTGAAACTGACACTGACCTGATGAAGGAACTACGCTCCAAAAGCTACTGATGCCAAACAAACCTGTTGGACTTTAACCTGGTGTTGTAAGACGTGACGTCTTACTGTGCCCACCCCAGTCCAACGCCGGCATCTCCACATCATGGCAAATTATGGAAAGATTCCTGCACAGATTTGGTAAATTTACGGATACTGAACTCTCAGCAAGGAGCTGGGTTCGAAGGGAGCTTGGGATAGAAGGCCCTTTGCTCAGCCCATGAGGTTTCACAGAGCTTCAGGCCAATGAAAACCAAGAATATGGTTATCCCTATCCTAGACAGAACGTGATAAGCCACGAGGGAAAATGATCGCTATTTGGATGACCGGGGAAGGAGCTGAGTTCGAACAGTCAGAGCTGGTAAGGCATTGTGACCCAAGAGAGCCATAGTTTCTTGACAGTAATTTAAATTTAAATTGGAATGAGCTCTCAGATCTCAAGTTTCAAACCAATCATTTGGCAACGTGCCATTTCAGTTCCCTCCCGAGCTTATACACTTTACAGTCCAAAATATAAATCATGCTAAATGCTGCCAATTTAATTTTATAAGCAGAACAGTCTTGTAAATATTTATCCTTATAGTTTGGGATTGTCAATTACACTGCTTACAGGATTGACATTTTAATTTAACACGTGAAAATCAGAAATGATTATACATTTTGGTACAACACTTAAGAGTCAAAGCAGTTATCTGGAATTCATTACTGCTGCATTTCATACTACAAAAGGCTGTAGGATTTGCATACTAATTTGTGTATCACCTTGTGCCGCGAGGAAACTGCTTGACAGGAGGGTAAAGTTTGCGATTTAGCATTCCCGACACAGGGATTGCGAGTGACAGTACTGCAAATCGGAATTTGGGGTTGCGGAGGTCAGCACACATGATTTATGGCCTGAAAGAGTTTCTGTTCATTAAAATGAGTGGGTAAAAAATTGTACAGATCGCGAAACAGCGTGCGGTGACCTTGGCACGGAAATGTGTGATGTGTGCTCCTGGTGTGCGAAGCCACGTGGCAGCTTTTCTAAATTTGGGACTTGTCCGGCCATCACTGTGGGATTGTGTCAGCCCTCACCTAAAGAGTAAAACAATCTCCACATGTGTTGTGTTATGCTGCTTCGGATAACACAGGCTGCTACTTGATGCTCCAGACTCTGAAATGAGTTCAACGTGTTTATTGAACGATTAACACAGTTCTCAAATGAGTTCGACTCTCTGCTAATCTAACTAGTAACTCAGTCTCACTGTACCAGCTTGCTCTGAGCCACGTGCTGGGGTGTGATGCTGCTGATCAACCCTGTCTAACTCTCTAGATCCCTGTCTGTGGAAAAAGACAGGGGGCGAGATTCTCCGACCCCCCGCCGGGTCGGAGAATCGCCGGGGGCTGGCGTGAATCCTGCCCCCGCCAGTTGCCGAAGTCTCCGGCACCAGAGATTCGGCGGGGGTGGGAATCGCGCCGCGCCGGTTGGCGGGCCCCCCTGCTCGATTCTCCGGCCCGGATGGGCCGAAGTCCCGCCGCTAAAATGCCTGTCCCGCCGGCGTAAATTAAACCACCTACCTTACCGGCGGGACAAGGCGGCGCGGGCGGGCTCCGGGGTCCTGGGGGGGGGGGCGCAGGGCGATCTGGCCCCGGGGGGTGCCCCCACGGTGGCCTGGCCCGCGATCGGGGCCCACCGATCCGCGGGCGGGCTTGTGCCGTGGGGGCACTCTTTCCTTCCGCCTCTGCCACGGTCTCCACCATGGCGGAGGCAGAAGAGACTCCCTCCACTGCCCGGAGATGTCATTTCTGCGCCGGCTGGCGGGGCACCAAAGGCCTTTTCCGCCAGCTGGCGGGGCGGAAATTTGTCCGGCGCCGACCTAGCCCCACAAGGTTGGGGCTCGGCCCCCAAAGATGCAGAGCATTCCGCACCTTTGGGGCGGCGCGATGCCCGTCTGATTTGCGCCGTTTTGGGCGCCAGTCGGCGGACATCGCGCCGTTTCCGGAGAATTTCGCCCAGGGTGTGAGTGCCTCATCCCTTTTATAGTGTTTATGTCATGCCCCCTTGTGGTGATGCCACCTCTGAGAGTCCTGACTGCCCATTGGTTGTGTCCTATTCTGAGTGTCCATTGGTTGCATGTTTGCATATCATGACAGCATGAACCCAGAACCTGTTGAGTCAGAAGTACGAATGCTACCAATGGTGCCACAGCAGACACTTAATAGCGACGCCTGGCACAATTCCTGAGCCTTATCAACCTCGGAATCCCAGCTTCAATTCACATTCCACATTGAATGATCTGTTCTTAGCTGGAGTGAAAATGGGCTGCTGCTATTGGCCTTTCCCAGCCGGGCCTCAAAATCCCCGGAGAGATAGGGAGAAATTTGTTCATATTGCACTACATAAAGAACGTCGCATGGGCTGTGTGGTAGAAGCCTGAGCCTTGTCTGTGCAGGACCACTCAAATTGCCGTTACATGAACATATTTTGGGACGCCCCACTTCTGGTCACTGTCCAGTAACCCTATTAGAAAGTAAATGTGTCAGGGGGTTAGGTGAGTACAGAATTGGGCCTGATATAAAGTTCAATAAAATACACAGTATAGAAACTGGTCACTTGTCCTACTTCAGTTGATGCTGGCTTCTATCCCCACTCGAGCCTCCTCCCAACGTTTAATCAGTAACTCTCTCAGTATAGTCATTTTCTAATAATAATAATCTTCATAATTGTCACAAGTAGGCTTACATTAACACTGTAATGAAGTTACTGTGAAAAGCCCCTAGTCGCCACACTCCGGCGCCTGTTTGGGTACAGGGAGGGAGAATTCAGAATGTCCAATTCACCTGACAGCACGTGTTTCGGGACTTGTGGGAGGAAACCGGAGCACCCGGAGAAAATCCATGCAGACATGGGGAGAACGTGGAGACTCCGCACAGACAGTGACCCAAGCCAGGAATCGAGCCTAGGACCCTGGCGCGGTGAAGCAACAGTGCTAACCACTGTGCTATCACGCCGCCATGACATTAATGAACTGTATGCTGGTGGCTTCGCTGGTCTGTGCTGGGTGAAATGTTCCCCTTTTGGCAGTAACTGGGCTACGACAGCTAACCTCAACAGCCAGCGAAGAGAGGGGAAGGTTTCATCCTGCCTCACTACATATCAAGCAATTCTGACCTAAAGTATTCATGTGAGGGTTGCGATGGTTAAATAGTTGCCTGGCATCCCTGCCAAACTCATATGTCAAGAACGAGCAATCAAATGCAGTGTCAGAGACACAGAGAGTGTCTGTATCTATGGAACATACAATTATACAGCACAGAAACTGATCCAGTCCGTCTTTTAATAGCGTTTATGCTCCATTCTCCCATCCTTTCTCATTTAACTTTATCAGCATAACCCTCTAATCCTTTATCCTTCATAGACATACCTAGCTTCCCGTGAAATGCATCTATATTATTCACTTCAACTATTCCCGATGGTAGTGATTTCCACATTCTCAACAATTTCTTTGCAAAAACCTTTCTTCTGAATTCCCTCCATCATTTCTTGGTGACTATCTTAGATGGGTGGCCTCTGTTTTTGCTCTTTCCTCCAAATGGAAACACTGGGGCTTGACTGAGACAAAACTGATCACATCCTTGGTCCTCCCATAACTCTACCATTCCCCAGAGGGACCCCGCACCTGCAGGAGGGGAGGGGACAAACAGTGGGGTGAAGGTGGTTCAGTGCATGGTATTAACAAGATGAATGGAAAAGTTGCATTCAATAGGACACTGGTGAGCTGTGATCAAAGGGGGCAATTGTTCATTTGAAGAGTACATGAACCAACAACTGTAGTGAATGAGGGCACACCACATCGCTTTTGTTTAAACAATTCAAATGTATTGTGCATTTTCTCCATTAGGCGATTCTCCATCATGTACTCCTAGCTCACACTCCGCTTGAACATTTGCCACGTCATTCACCTGTGACTGCATCTTTTACAAATCACAGAATGTATCAGTTGAACGACAGATATTTCAACGTCAGACTTAGGAGACTTTGGCTTTGTCTAGTAAATAGTTCATTTATTTATCATTGTGAACTGTTTGCGAGGTCAGTACTTAGCACAGGTGTTAAATGCCAAATCCCTCAGCCATTTTCTGTAACTCAAAGGCATTTTACACTGCTTTATACGTGAACATTGATGACGCAGGAGAGTCTGAATCAACATGCTCACTCAGTCTTTCAAAGTAAGTCACTGGTCTCTTTTTGATTTCCTCCTCTGCATTTAACCTGCTTCATCTGTGGTGTCACCAGGAAGAGCCAAATGCATGAGACAGGTACCGATACAGACATCAGCAAGGAGAGGCAGGAAGAAAATAATCAATGATATCGAGTTAATTCTGCCGAATCCTGGTGTATTGCTTGAGGTTATAGCTGAGCTTCTATATCCTCACATCTGATCTGCTGTCAGAAGTGGTTTATCTAAGCCCTAAATCATTGCTCTACACAGCTCGATTGCTGAAATGGAAAATTCTGTCATTTTGTTGCTCCATGGAGTCATGAGGAGGGACCCTGCAGAAATTACTTGATAAAAAGAGCAAATACAGCGTATCTGAAGAAGGGTTTCCTGTTGATTATTCTGGGTAAAATATCAAAATGACTGAGATCCGAGGACAAATGTGAACAGGTGGCCCGAGGATGTACGAGGCAAAAGTCCATTTAATAATTTTTTTAAAAAAAAATCTTTATTGTCACAAGTAGGCTTACATTAACACTGTAATGAAGTTGCAGTTACTGTTAAAGACCCTAGCCGCCACATTCCGGCACCTGTTCGGGTACACGGAAGGAGAATTCAGAATGCCCAAATTCCCTAACAGCACATCTTTCGGGACTTGTGCGAGGAAACCGGAGCACCTGGAAGAAACCCACACAGACACAGGGAGAACGTGCATACTCCGCACAGACAGTGACCCAAGCTGGGAATCGAACCTGGGACCCTGGCATTGTGAAGCAACAGTGCTAACCACTGTGCTACCGAAAGAATTCTAAGACTGAGATACCAGGGCAATATTGCAGTGAAAAAAAAATTAAAACAGCATAAAATACTCTCCAAATATTTTGTAATTCATTGGATGTGGATGTGGACGTCACTGGCTTTATTGCCCTTGAGGGGGCAGTTAAGAGCCAAACTTAATAAAGATAGCAGATTTCCTTCCCAAAAGGAGATTAGGGAACCAGATGGGTTTTTACAACAATGGTTTCATGGTCATCATTAAACTTTTCATATCATGGGCGAAATTCTACGGAAACGGCGCGATGACCGCCGACTGGCGCCCAAAACGGCGCAAATCAGACGGGCATCGTGCCGCCCCAAAGGTGCGGAATTCTCCGCATCTTTGGGGGCCGAGCCCCAACATTGAGGGGCTAGGCCGGCGCCGGAGGAATTTCCGCCCCGCCAGCTGGCGGAAAAGGCCTTTGGTGCCCCGCCAGCTGGCGCGGAAATGACATCTCCGGGCGGCGCATGCGCGGGAGCGTCAGCGGCAGCTGACAGCATTCCCGCGCATGCGCAGTGGAGGGAGTCTCTTCCGCCTCCGCCATGGTGGAGACCGCGGCAGAGGCGGAAGAGAAAGAGTGCCCCACAGCACAGGCCCGCCCGCGGATCGGTGGGCCCCGATCGCGGGCCAGGCCACCGTGGGGGCACCCCCCGGGGCCAGATCGCCCCGCACCTCCCCCCAGGACCCCGGAGCCCGCCCGCGCTGCCTTGGCCCGCCGGTAAGGTAGGTGGTTTAATTTACGCCGACGGGACAGGCATTTTAACGGCGGGACTTCGGCCCGTCCGGGCCGGAGAATCGAGCGGGGGGGCCCGCCACCCGGCGCGGCTCGATTCCCGCCCCCGCCGAATCTTCGGTGCCGGAGACTTCGGCAACCGGCAGGGGCGGGATTCACGCCAGCCCCCGGCGATTCTCCGACCCGGCGGGGGGTCGGAGAATTTCGCCCCTGATTTTTATTGAATTCAAATTTCACCATCTGCCATGGTGGGATTTGAACTCACGCCCACAGAGGATTGTTCTGCTCTCGGTCTCTTAATTATTACTCCAATGACTCTGCCACTGCTGCCCCTACACATATAAAAGAAGGGTTATGCCTTGAGAATAACCTGATGACTCCAGCTTGACACAAACACAAGTTTTCAAATCACAAAGATGAATATAATCACTGTTCCTTTTATAGGGACATTTCCTTCACAAAAGAAATATTTCCTGAAGCCTTTTCTTGTTTTATTTAAGGACTAGGAGAGCTAGGATAATCTAAGGCACAACTGACTAACTCTAAAGTGACTTGCATTTTTGTGGCATGTGTTTATGAATGAAAGAATTCTGTCTGAAGTTATTATTTAAATACATAATTCAGTTCTGTGTTTCTTTTATTCCCCCTTAAGTAGAAAGGTTCTCTCTTTTTTCTTACAATTCAGTGAAGTAGTAATTCAGCCAGATGGTAGTTCAGGATAGATATAAAGTATGTTCAGCATTTACCACATTTTCTCTCTTTAACTTGGTATTTTTAATTTCTATTGACGAACATACTGTTCCCGTGGGATGAAGCAAAATAAATTCTCTGATGCGATCTTGAAGATTTATACCACTGGTAAATTGTAGACTGACAGCCCTCACATTTCTCTTCCTCAATCACCATCACAGAATCTCTTCCAGGGGGAATTTGCAACCTTGCTGTCATGTGATGTCAGCCATGGCTGTGTGATAGTGCGCTCATCTCTCAGGATTGTGGGTTCATAGATCATAGAAGTAACAGTGCAGAAGGAGGTCATTTGGCTCATCGAGTCTGCAGCGGCCCTTGGAAAGAGCACCCCACTCAAGCCGACGCCTCCTCCACCCTTGACCCAGTAACACCAAGTAACCCTTTTTTTGGACACGAAGGGCAATTTATCATGGCCAATCCACCTAACCCGCAAATCTTTGGACTGTGGGAGGAAATCGGAGCACCCGGAGGAAACCCATGCATACACGGAGAGAACGTGCAGACTCTGCACAGACAGTGACCCAAGCCGGGAATCGAACCTGGGACCCTGGAGCTGTGAAGCAACTGTGCTAACCACTGCGCTACCGCGCTGCCCTCAAATCTCGCTCCAGACATTTGAGCATAAAATCTAGTCTGGTTATCCTGGTGCAGGAGTGAGGAATTGCTGATCATTGGAAAAGAGGCCAGGCTGGCATGCTTGTCTTCTCTATCTATATAGAAACGTGTCAGAGAATGTTTCACCTTTTAAAAAAAAATGTTACTTTGGTTCAGTTGTTAGCACTCCTAGACTGGAGTCAAAGGCTGTGGGGTTCGAAATCCATTACAAATCAGAACATGTAATTAGGCTGATGGTTCCGTGCAGCGCTGTGGGCATGTTGCATAGTTAGAAGTGCCCCTTTTTGCTTGAAATTTTAAACTGAAGCCCTGTCTGCCTATCCAGGAGGTGAACTCCAAAGGATATGCAAAAAGCTATCATGAGTGCAAGTCCTTTCATTCACAGAGACATCAGCTTCAATGTCACTTGATGCTGATCCTAATCCAATCGAAAATCTCCGGTAGCTTCCCTTTGCAACCCACATCTGGAGCATAGTCTGCAGTCCAAGATATAACAGTCTGAACTGTAAGTGAATTTAGTTCTTACACCAGTTCGCCACATTGGTGATCTTCACAAGTACGTTGTAAGAAGACCCCAAAAGCAAACAAGAGACTATTATATGAGTAAACTTAAATTTCTTGTCTTCCACCCAAACATCAATGATGCGATTAGGACTCGCAATGATGAATGAAGGCAAGACTGAGCTGCACTCAGTTAAAAAATATTGACCCAGCCACCCAGGCTGACAGGAGATAAACACAGGATCAGTCAACAAATCAGATAAGGTACATGAGGTATATTGCACCCAGACAGGCCGCTCGATGAGTAGGATTGTAACTGAAGTGAAAACTGTGAGGGTGAACAAATGCTTTTCTTTTGCTTTCTGTTTGTGATGGATTTCATCGATTAACATCCATTGGATTTTTAAAGGTGATATAATCATTATCTGCCATTGACATCCTTCCACCTACATAGGATCATGGATATGCAGCAAATCAAATCCATTGGGGACGCAGTCGTTTCACACTTCGCACCTCTGCCAGTGAGTGGCTGAAAAGATCAGCTGATGAGAGGCAGGTTCTGCCGCAAGTATCACAAGCTGAAGTGGTTTACTGGTGCCTGTCATGATATTCAGATAAACATCATAGCACAAACATACATACATACTGATGGACAGATCAACGGACCAATCAACACAGACACAACACCACAGCCAATCACAGGCAAGAGCATACACAGTACAAAACAGGGAACACGACACTTCCTGGGCATTCGAGCAGGAGACAGCTCAGGGCACAGAGCTCATAGCCAGCCACTCAGACATCCACCATGTGCTGAGTGCCACTACAAGATAGTATTAGGAATAGGTCCACAGATTCTAGGGTTATGATCGAACCTCAGTAACCAGTTTACCACTGTAAATAAATGTTAGTAATAAAACTGAGTTGTACCATTCGCAATCGTGTTGGTTCATCTGTGTAGCAGAGTACCCAACACATCAGTGCCGTGGGTTGTTGTTTTTCTTGTTGGCATCTGTTGCCAAGCAGCTGTGGCACTGAAACGGTGATACGTTCGCATAGGTTTTTCAGTGAGAAGGATTCTGTTTTTATCAATAATCCTCTGAGGATAGTGTGAAGTACCAGAAAGATTTTCCAGCTGCTCGCCTGAAAAGGGAGCTGTGCTAACCACTGTGCCACCGTGTTGTGGCAAATCTGGATAAATGGAGTTACAATAAAGAGCAACCATTGTTTAATTGAGTGGTAGAACAGGTTTTGAGAGGCTGAATGGCCTATCGCAGCTCCTATATTCCCATGTACGTACATGGCTCATGAGATAGCCGAAACCTTTCTCTTACAGTTCCTCATCCAAACACCGAGGAAGTTTGTGTGGAAGGAAAATTGGGATACAGCACAAATTAATCTCCAGTATGAAATCATAGCATTTACAGCGCAGAAGGAGGCCATTCGGCCCATCGAGTCTGCACCGGCCCTTACAAAATGCACCTTACTGAAGCCCACGTATCTACCCTAACCCCGTAGCCCTATAACCCCCACTTAACATTTTTTGGACACTAAGGACAATTTAGCATGGCCAATCCACCTAACCCGCACATCTTTGGACTATGGGAGGAAACCGGAGCACTCGGAGGAAACCCACGCACATACAGGGAGAACGTGCAGACTCCACACAGACAGTGACCCAGCCGGGAATCAAACCTGGGACCCTGGAGCTGTGAAGCAACTGTGCTAACCACTGTGCTAGTGTGCTGCCCACAATCTCCCAGATTAAAATCTCCCAGATTAAACAAAACACTACCAGCCTTCAGCGAAATTATAGCCTGACTGTGGAAAAATACAAATCTATTACCAGAGCTGAATGTGTTCTCTTCTGGGCAAGGATCACATATCATTACCAAAAGAAGAGGTTTGGAAACTAACAAGCTGTATGTTGAAGTAATTAGGGAGATTGACAGTTCACAATTTATTCAGTCAATCGGAAGAGATAAGCCTTGGCTGATTATCGCTGCAAAGCATATTAATGTAAAACCCGCTCAATACCGTTCATCTCCAGTTTGCTTATGAATTCTGGTCCTTCTCCCTGATGAGATTAATTCTTTCCTTTGAAACACTGCCTTGAGTCAGGTAGCTGAGAAGAAATCTCAACTGTGTGTGGCTTGCGCGTTACCCAGTCTCCTTCACTCGTGGGGGAAATGTAATCAATGACGTCCCTTGCAGTTTTCTCTGTGCTCAATATATTGATGTGTGCAAACTTACTGACCTATAATTATGACTATTACCATATTTACTCATATTTGGGCCTATACCATATTTATTCATATATGGGTCACTCGATAAAGTGGTACACATGCAGTGAGAATCACATATGGTTCTATACATTATAGTAAGGAGGCTCAGTGACAGGACTAGATGACAACCTCCGAAATCTTTGGAATCCTAGATTTTGGCTTCTTGGCATTCCTAATTTTAATTTCTCAACCATTGGCTGCTGTGCCTTCAGCCACCTGGGGCCTAAGCTCTTGAATTTACTTTCTCAATGCCTCCACAATTCTATCTCACTCTCCTCCTTTTAGGGTCTCCTTAAAACCTACCTCTAGTTAAATGAATAAGGTTAGACAGCCATGGCATGGACGGTGGGGTGCCCATGACTGCAGCTGTGTGGGGAATCTATGGAATGCACTGCAGTCCCAGACAACCAGGTCTGCAGTAAATGTTTGCAGCTTTAGCTCAGAATTGCTACGCTGGAATCTGGGTCGCAGACGTTGAGAAGCATCTGGAGGTGGTGGGGAGGATACAGTTACAGGGATCAGAGACAGGAGGCCATGACTGCAAGTCAGGCAGGTATGGGGGTCCAGTTGGTTGGTGAGGGGGGGGCGGATACTAGATGGGAGCACAGAGTGGCGATGATGAGGGCTAATTTGGCAAGGGATGAGCGCTAACTTGGGAATTACTGGAGATGGGATTCCACTGGTCATACAACTTTCTCAAGCTATAGTTTAGATTAACAGTCAGACTTTGACTTAGAGCTTTAAAACTGCAAGATAGTTATAAACCTTTGTTTCACAGAGTGTGGTAGTCTGTGTAGAGGTATTACGGTACCTAGTAATGCTGGAACACCATTGGTAGATATTGTATGTTTCCCATTGGTCAAGCTGTATGGTAGCCCCGCCCTGCAAGGCGGGGTATAAGAGCCCGAGCTGCCCCAGCACCTTTCTTTCTGTATCTGAGCTGCTGGGGGAAACATCTAGCTTATTAAAGCCTTCAGTTGGACTACAACCTCGCTTTAGTAGTCATTGATCGTGCATCACAGAGCTTGTTGGGAAGTGGGGGTTACCTGCCAAATCAATTGAAACTGCTTGCTTGAATAGGTGTTAATTACTATAGCACGAAGCTAACTCAACAATTGCAACTTGGTTGTGTGTCACCAGCCCTCTATAAAAAGTAGACAGAGTGGGAACAGTAAGGACCAAATGTGAGGGGGAAATTGTGCTGCTTTTTCTACCATTTTTCAGTCTCCAATAACTGGTCAATGTTCCAACGCATAAATTATGTGAGCAGGCAGCTGATTGATTTGTGAGTTTTAAGATGTTATGCCTCTAAACAGAAATAGTAGTTTATGCCAGTACTGGGGAGATGCAAGTATTGCATTAAATTTATAGCTTATCTAACTAAGCAACTAAAAATAACTACAGATAACTGTTGAGTGATGTTTCTAAATGTGAAGCCTAATTAGTTACAAAAAACACAATAAAGATGACAGGGCAGCTGATACGTTGCAGCTGTCGTATATGGTAGCCGATCGTAACCAGTGTGATGCATGGTAACTATTTCTGCAATAAGTGTCTTTAGCTGAAGAAACTTTGGCTCAGAGTTAATGAGCTGGGAGTCCAAGATTCGGACAGTCTGATGCATCAGGCAGAGGAAAGGTTACCTGCACACTCTGTTCCAGGAGGTAGTCACATCCCCTTAGGTTAGGTACTTCTGATTTGATCCATGGTCAGAGACAGGAGGTTATGACTGTGAGTGAGGCAGACATGGGGCCCAGAAGGTAGCAATGGACAAGGTCAGCCGCTGCAATTGGCCACCAGTTTGAGGTTCTTGCAGTTTGTGTGGACAAGAGCATTAACTGCAGAGTGGATGAACAAAGTGAGTGTGACTGGCTCTGACACAAAGATGTTCCATGAAACTTGTGACCGTGGATTACGCCATTGTCTGGGGGCTGAGAAAAAGAGGGGGAAGGCGGCGAGGTTTTTGGGCCTACTTATCAGAAGGAGTGAACTCTATGTGAGTTGGAAATGATGTTAATGCCAGTTGAGTGGTACGCATGGGCTGGAGTTGAAGAGAATGGTTATTGGCTAGCATTTATAATAACAAAGAAAATAACTTGAATTGACTGAGCACCGTATCACATCCCCTGGCTATTGATGAGCACTTCAGAACTGATTGATTACTTTGCTCACTGTTGTTTTCCAGGCAAATATCGCAAGCACTTTGCATAAAGCAATGCTCTTTAAAAGGCAAATAAATTGTGATGAACGGTTACTGCCTTATCATCATGTAAGGTGATGTCCCCTTTAAGACTGGGCTTGGAACCCTGGGGACTCCGCCTCTGGCTCCGCCCATCTGGGAGCCATACATAAAGGGCTGCCTCATGGTCTGTGCAAGTCAGCTCTCGTCTCTAGCTCTAGCATAGTTATTAGTCTAATAAAGCCTTCTTTACAATTTAATCTCTAAGCGTCATTATTGAGGGTACCTCATAAATGAATGGCCATTAACTTTTAATTGGTGCCTCTAAATGAGTGAGAACGATTTAACACTACACCAGGAGAACTCCCTGGCCTTCCTTGAATAGCACGATATGAACCCTTATGCACCTTTGAAAGGGTAGCTTGGTTTAATATCTGTCCAGAAAACATAATTCTGGGACTGACATGGTGGCACATTGGATAGCACTGCTGCCTCATGGCATCGAGGCCCCGGGTTCGATCCCGGCCCTGGATCATTGTCCGTGTGCAGTTTGCACATTCTCTCCATGTCTGTGCGGATCGCACCCCCACAATCCAAAGATATGCAGGGTAGGTGGATTGGACACGCTAAATTGCCCCTGAATTGGGAAAAAAATTATTGGGTTCTTTAAATTAAAAAAAACATAATTCTGAAAATGTATCATTCCTCAATGAATGGCATTGAGCATCAGGAGCAGAACCCTTATCTAGTATCTATTCTTTGTGCGAGTCTAGACAGCATTGGAAGGCAAGTTGAACCATTAGAGTAACACCCACAATTCTCCACTTTACAGCAGGGGTCACTGAATAATTACCCAGAATGGGAACCGTGGCTGAATTTTCCAATTCCTAACCTAGAAAGGCAGAGATCCAAGTCAATTGCTGGTGCAACATATTCAATGTATTCAACAGGGACTGGGTATTAAACTGCGACCATGTTGTCCTGTACAACTCAGTGTCTTACCTGGCAGCATCTCCAGTGGCCCATCAAGGCAGCTCTTTATCTTAGATTTAAACTTCATTGAAAAATTAGTACACTGTGACCCCACTGGCAGCAATATCGTGAGATTACATTATAGATGAGGCTGTGATACAATTAGGTCTTGTTACAAATGCTAAACCAATTGCCAGAATAATGTGTGTTGCTACTTACATTCTTTTTTATGTTTATATTTATGCATGTGCAAATTAAGTATTGCAAATAACTTCTCTCAATGCACAATCAATTATTTCTTCAGAAGAAACTCTGCCATAGTATTTAATCGGAATTCTCCGGCCGTTGGGATCCTCTGTTCCCGTCAGCAGTGCAGTCCTGCCTGTGGGTTTCCCGGCGCCCGTGGGGTGGCTTCAATGGGAAACCCCAGTGACAAGCGGAGGGAAGAGACAATCCCGCAGCCGGTGAACATCGGGCTGCCGAGAAACACACAGCTGTGGGATACGAGAATTCCACCGCTGCCCGATGTCGGCAGAGAGATCCACGATTGAGCGGAGAATCCAACATAGTCAAAAAAACGGGATTGACGCCCGACATCAATCGTTTCCAATGCTTGGTCCCTTGCTAGCGGCGGCATCGATGTTCACGTCCCGAGCCAGTGGGATGGTGCAAATAGGTCAGAATAACCCATTTACATTCTTTTTTTAAAAAAAAACATTTTATTAAGGCATTTATAATTTTATAATAACAGTACAAATACAAATATAAACATAGTGCAAAGACCCCCTCCCTCCCTCACAAGTCCCACCTCTTCTGAGCAATAATCTAACTCCCCCACCCCCCCACCTCTGCTGACAGTTAGTTTTCTCCAAAGAAGTCGACAAATGGCTGCCACCTCCGGATGAACCCTAGCATTGACCCTCTTAGGGCGAACTTTATTTTCTCCAGTCTGAGAAACCAAGCAATGTCACTAATCCAGATCTCTGAATTCGGGGGCTTTGAGTCCCTCCATGCTAACAATATTCATCTCTGGGCTACCAAGGAGGCAAAGGCCAAGACGTCAGTCTCTCTCACCCCTGGACTTCCGGATCTTCCGACACTCCGAAAATCGCCACACACGGACTCGGCACCACCCTTGTTTTTAACACCGTGGACATGACATCTGTAAAATCCTGCCAAAATCCCCGACTCATTTACCTTCTTTAATGGGTGGGACACTGGGGCGGGATTCTCCGGGGGGTTTCCGACGGCGTGGGGCTGCCCCATTGACCGGTCAGCGTAACGGAGAATCCCGCTGGCGGGTCGAGGCAGAAAAGTGGCGCAGCGGGGCGGAGAATCCAGCCCCGGATTCTTCATGCCTCCGCAGTTCTCCGGCCCTCTGGTCCGGGATTCACTCGGGTGGGAATTGGGACAAGTATTTGTCAGCTTGGCCCTGGCATGGTAGACAGGCCAAGGGGGTACGTCTTTAGGATTGGTGCCTCCAATGTCCCTTTCCTCCACAATGCAAATCCTGCCCAACTCACCCACACCAGACCCTGCCCCCCCCAAGACCCCCATAACAGATACCCCTACCAGAGACCCCCAGAACAGACCCCACCAGAGATCCCCATATTGGAGACCCCAAATAACAGCGACCCCCTGCCTGGAAGTCCAAGAGCAGTCCAGATAGAAAGAGTGCAAAAAAAATCATTGCTTTGAAACTCACCTGTCCCCTATACCTGCTGCCTCAATCAAAGAAATCAGCAGCTGTAAACTCCTAAAAAGTGAAAATTAGATCTCCAGGGTTTAAACCTCCTTATAACCTTTGATCTGCAAGACTTTTATTCATATAAATGAGAAATTGCTTTTACTAGTCTGTGATTGACTGCTTCCAGCCAGCCAAATGTCTAGATTGTTTAATTTAATTTCCCTTCACGGTTGAATGGATCTTAAGTACCCTGTTGTGAAACTAACCACAATGTTTATCAACATATAGCTATCACTGACAGCTATTGACCACATTAAAAGCGGTCAAGTGCTTTTATTTGTAAATAGTCACTAATTTGATCTAGAATTTTGGATTGAGTTTGTCCACAACTGTGTTATGCGCTCATTTGTCTGTTGATATTTGATAGTGGTGGAACAATGTGACATTGGCTACCATCCCGTCACTCAGCACAGTTTAAAGACCTAAGAAGATTGAAGAATTATGTTCAAAGCTTTTGACTTCCTTCGACAGCCTGGCATGTGTACCATCAGGATAATGGCTTACCTACTCAGTTCTGCAAATAATTTTTTAAATCAAATCTTTTTCTACATTTATTTCCTAACAGAGGTTATCCCACATCCTCCTTGAGTGCATATGTTCTCTGTTTTATTACGTTTTGTAAACAGCCAATATAAAATACTTACCTAACATCTCCACCATGCCTTTATTCTCTGCAAAGAGATTTATCCTTAAGCAGTCCTATGCCGTCTTTAATTATTTTACCTTTCATATGCTTGTCAAAACCCAGTTTCATTTTATTATACCTGTTATTCTTTTTGGCATCATGTCTGGACGAGTTATACCAATTACTTGCTTCGGCAGACTGCATTACAGTGGAGCCCCAGTCTAATTTCATAATCACCTCAACTAATATACGGACCGAACTATTGCTCAAAGAGATTAATTTTCAGTATGTGATAACATTTGGGCACCGATAATGTATTTCTCTTCCCTAAATTCTTCCCTATTAGACTGAATGAACAGAAAACTATACTAAATAACACAGGCTGGAAGGTGATACATTGTGTTACCAAGCGGACTAAAAAATAATACAGGGAGAAAATTAGGCCCAAATAAACATTCATGTTTGATGTTACGGGCAGAGATTGAGCGTTATGTCAGAGAAGTTTAGTGCCTGAGA
Organism: Scyliorhinus torazame; assembly: GCF_047496885.1. Lineage (NCBI taxonomy): Eukaryota > Metazoa > Chordata > Chondrichthyes > Carcharhiniformes > Scyliorhinidae > Scyliorhinus > Scyliorhinus torazame. The sequence continues at coordinate 49,559,638 of NC_092722.1, read as the reverse complement.
AATCACCAGAAAAAACAGACTTGCAATTGCAAATAACTTAGTCACCATGGCAATGGGAAATTCCTGGCACTGATTTCAGTCAAACTGTACCAATGCCAAGCACAACAGTTCATAATTATAACTGCAGACAGATTGCATTTCAAAACAGTAATCTTCAATCAGAAAGATTCTCATTGTGTTTTGAAGTTCATATACTTACATGTTGAGAGTTTGAGCTGTTGTTTGCTGAATAAATGTAACAGGGAACATTTGTATCAGGGCCTCTTGATTGTTGCCTTGATTGATGTCCTTATTCACTGCAAAAACCTCAGTGTTAAGTGTCATCTATTGTTTCCATCCAGTAAGGAGAAAATCAGGCCGGTCTTTTCTTAGATTCCCTTTCTAGCAGGTTCGAGGCAAATTAATTATCAAGCAGCATGGAGGCAGTTACCTGCATGTGCAATCTGTACTCCCTCACTTGTCCAATTTCCCACTCAACACTTTCACAGAAACTTTGAATAACAAATAATTCTTCTCAGCTGGTTGTATAATTGTCTCGGTGTGTATCTTGCAAACCTTTTATCTTTCAATTCCCCATGTTGTTATTCACTGCTCTTAAGAACCTTAGGTTACTTTAGTATAGTTCAGAATGGTTTAATTAGAGAACTGAAATTATATTTATATGCTAAGATAATTGTGGATCCAAAAAGACATCATAAAACTAAATTGAAACCTGACGCCTACATTCGACGCCAAACTACGCCTTTCCATTATCCAGCTTGTCCACTCACTCATGTCGCTACTCAGTCTCTCTCTCCCTTACAGCCCCTCATGGCTGGGGGCCAGTTTAGCTCAGTTGGCTGGACAGCAAGTTTGTGATGCGGAACGAGGCCAACAGCGTGGGTTCAATTCCCCTGCCAGCTGAGGATATTCACGAAGGCCCCACCTTCTCAACCTTGCCCGAGATAGGGTAAACCACCATCAGTCAGCTCTGCCCACAACAGAGAAAGCAGCCGATGGTCACCTGGGACTATTGCGACTTCACTTATTTTAAAGCCTCTCCGCTTTCAGAGTGACTGAGCAGCCCAATTTCTCCCCATCCGGGCAGTCCACCTCTCATTTAACCAGCCCCGCACCATTAATTTCTCAGTCTGTCTCAGTCAATGTCTCAAGTGACTATTCAATCATCTGCTACCTACCTCACTGCTCATTCGCTCCATTACTCTAACTTTTATCTGCACTTAGTCCACAGGCTCTTCTCCACACCTGCCAAGTTATTCACTATGTCATTTAATTATTCTTAGGATAGTTTTATGGAAGCTTGGTCTCCTTGCTATGCACCATAACCAGAATGACTGTAATCAACCTAGCAGCAGCTCGTGATTTGACATTAGTGTGGTCCCACTGAGAGAAGGTAAATTAGCGACAACGGAGGACAATTTGGTCTCCCCTGATGTCCAGACACACTTTCTCCATCACTTGATAGCAAATTAACCTGGAATCATCCGCCCTACATCCCATCACAGAGGGGAGCTTACGTGAGCTAGAATTTTTAAATAAAGGAGCAGTTTTAATTTTAGGGCTTCATAAGATTTTAGATTTTATTGAACTTTCTGTGTTCAAAGGCAAAGTGCTCAAAGGCCTGGTGTGAAAGTCACTCGAACAAGGAACAGACAATGTTATGAAAATACTGTGCCAGAAAGGGCTATTGATTTAGCAGAGTTAACACTCACTGTAATAAAAGCACGAACGCTAACACTGAACTAGAAATGATAATTGAATCCTGAAGACAAGTGTCAAATCTAGACCTTTTATTCACCTCTATATCAGATGAAGATAGCACAGCATTGCTCAACAATGCCATAGCCCCAAAATCTGGAATTCCCTCTCTAACCCACTCCGACAATCTGCCACTTCTGGATTCTTTAAGTTGCTATTTAAAACCTACCTTGTTGGTGATCGATCTTATGCTCATCAGCCTTAATGTCTGCGTATGCGACTCAGCATCAAAGATTCTTTTACAATGATCCTCTGAAGCACCCAGGAATGTTTTTCTTGCATTAAATGCAGCATATGAATGAAAGTTGTCGGTTTTGTTGTCGCAGTTCACTTTATTTCACAGAAAAAGGTCCCACAGGAAAATGACTTCAAAAGCAAGTATAGCCATGTACATCTCAGCATTTCATACATATAAATATATATATATACGCACGTTCATAACATCTGATATGTATTAGCAAATCTCCCGTGTCTCCACTCACAGTACGTTAGACCATACACTTCAGTGTGATGGCTGGTGTGTGACAGGAGGTGAGCCTGACACTTCAGGAAATGCATGCTGCAGGGAGTTTTTCTAATATTAGATAGACACACGTGCTAATGTCCTGCGATTTTGCCCCTGGCTTGTATGGAGCTGTTTGATCTAACCTGTCCCACTGGGGAAGTCATTGCATTTCACATGCATCCCAGATCATGCCAGTGAGGATCTGAAGATCAGAATTCATAAAGGCAGTTTATAACGACAGCAATTATGACTTGAAAATGCAATCTGTTTAATGGCTGCGCAGCTCTTCGCCAATCATCATTCACACTTTAACTTGAAGGCTACTCTTATTATAGAATATACTATAATAATTACAGAACATCCTATAGCGCTGAGGACCCGGGTTCGATCCCGTCCCAGGGTCACTGTCCGTGTGGAGTTTGCACATTCTCCCCGTGTCTGCATGGGTTTCACTCCCACAATCCAAAGATGTGGTTAGGTGGATTGGCCACGCTAAATTGCCCCTGAATTGGAAAAAAATAATTGGGTACTCTAAATTTATAAAAAATAAATAATTATAGAACATTCTATAATAAAAGTCATAGAAGATGTAGGAAGAGGATCTGTAGGGGAGAGCTCATAGAGAGATGCCATGCTCCGGCACCATTTGGAAAAATAAATTATAATATTTTTAAAATCCAGTTGCAGCCTGTTGTTTTTTTTGTGCCCAATGTCAGTCAGGAAGAGGGAGACCTGGTCCGATTCCCTCGTAGTTGGCCACCTTGACTCGGTACTGGTTGTCATAATATACATCTATGTATACAATGGAGTGCAGACAGGCAGTGATTGACACACAGGATGGCCAGTAAGCACACAGAACAGAGCAGCCAATCACCAGACAAGACACAACCAGGTTTCCCGCTCTCTCGGGACCCAGCCTCTGAGACAGTCAGAGCTCATGAGCTAGCCAATGCCTACACCATGTAGTAGCTAAGTTAGTCTGGTCAGGCTAGTGTCAGGTCTCCAGTCAAGTCAGCATAGTGTCGACCCACAGTTGAACATGTATAATGGTTTGGATGTTAAATAAAATTGTGTTGCATCTTATCAAGTGTTGGAGGTCTGTCTCTCGCTGCACTGCATCAAGTGCAGTCCACATCGACCCAGCCTACCCAGCACATCATTGAACCAGCTGAGTGATGCTGAAAATTTGACGGACCTACATTGAGTGAATCAGCGCTGACCAGCAAACAGCCATCCGGTAACATGGAAAACGTCCGCCCTCCTCCGCAGCTCCGCATCGCCGGCAACCTCGGTGCAAATTGAAGGATCTTCAAACAAAAGTTCCAACTCTATTTCGAAGCCACTGACCTCGAGGCCGCATCGGACGCCAGAAAGATCGCACTATTCCTCTCCACAGCCGGGGACCACGCCATCCACATCTACAACTCTCTTACATTCGCTGAAGGTGAAGACAAGACAAAATTTAAAACAGTCCTACTGAAGTTCAACAGCCACTGCGACATTGAGGTGAATGAGAGCTTTGAATGGTACGTTTTCAAGCAGAGGCTTCAGGGTAAGGATGAACCTTTTCAATCCTTTCTGACCCATCTCCGCATCCTCGCGCAGTCATGTAACAATGACTCGATCACTGATTCCATGATCCGGGATAAGATCGCTTTCGGGGTCCACTCCGATTCCCTTCACCAGCAGCTCCTGAAAGTCAAGCAGCTCACCCTCACTACCGCCATCGAAACGTGCGTTCTCCATGAACATGCTAACAATCGGTACTCCCACATCAGGGCAGCAGAAACGGCAAAGCTAACCTCCCACGAGGCAGAACGGGTGCAGGCCATCGCACAAATGCAGGGTCTAAGTATCGACGAGAGTGGCCATTCCGCGTGCTTTTCCCGGGCCCCTGCGTATGCGCGCCACGACCGAGGGGACAACGAGACCGATGACCAGACTGCGCAGGTGTGTACGTTGTTCGACCGCACTGCGCATGCGCGATGGCGCACGGAACGCGCTGACATTTGCATCATGGCGTGTCCGATTTGTGGCTCAGCCCATTTAAAGTGGGAATGTCCGGCAAAATCACGACAGTGTCTACAGTGTGGCAAGCTTGGCCACTACGCAGCCCTTTGCAGATCTGCTCCACTGCCCAGCATCCAGCGATCCCAGCCGCGGCACAGAAGCGTCCGTTCAATGCAGCAGGCCATGCCAGACTCCGACCCCGACAGCCCAACAGATCCTGATGCTGAGTGCCTCAAATCTCCAGACCGGGTGGGCATCATTGCGAAGCATGCGCTGCCTTTCTCCACGACAGCGAAGCACCTCCCGATCCTCAGCGTGGATCCCGACGACGAGTGGTGTGCTGTCCTCACAGTCAACAAGGCTCGCATCCGGTTCAAACTGGACACCGGCGCATCGGCGAACCTCATCTCCAAATCCGATCTCGACACCATCCGCGTCAGACCAAGCATTCTTCCACCGGCCTGCCAGCTCCTTGACTACAATGGCAATGCCATAGCTGCCAGTGGCTCATGCCAACTCGGAATTTCCAATAAGTCATTTAAAGCGACACTGCGATTTGAGATCGTGGGACCTGACAGAGCATCCCTGCTCGGTGCTCGGGCCTGCAAACTCCTGAACTTGATTCAGCGAGTCCACACCATGTCATCCTCACAGGCGACGGCCTCACCTGATGAGAACTTCCAGGCGAAAATTGATGACATCATCACGCAGTACCACAACATGTTCGATGGAATGGGCACACTCCCATACCGATATAAAATCCTGCTCAAACCGAACGCCACCCCTGTGATCCACGCACCACGTCGGGTGCCGGCACCCCTCAAGGACCGCCTCAAGCAGCAGTTACAGGACCTCCAGGACCAGGGCATCATATCAAAGGTCACAGAACCCACGGACTGGGTCAGCTCCATGGTCTGCGTCAAGAAGCCGTCAGGGGAGCTTCGAATCTGCATCGACCTCAAGGATTTAAACCGCAACATCATGAGGGAACATTACCCGATACCAAAACGAGAGGAGTTGACCAGCGAGATGGCTCATGCCAAACTCTTTACGAAACTGGACGCCTCCAAGGGGTTCTGGCAAATACAGCTGGATGCATCCAGTTGCAAGCTGTGCACATTCAATACCCCGTTCGGTCGCTACTGCTACAACCGGATGCCTTTTGGCATCATCTCTGCCTCAGAGGTATTTCACCACATCATGGAACAGGTGATGGAGGGTATCGAGAGGGTGCGCGTGTATGTTGACGATGTCATAATCTGGTCCAAAACACCTGAAGAACACATCGATCGCCTCAAGCAGGTATTCCACAGAATCCATGAGCGTGGCCTCTGACTCAACAGAGCCAAGTGCTCGTTCGGTCAACCAGAATTCGTCGCCCGCCGCAGAGACTAAACTTATAGACTGAACTTTTGCATAACTGTGTTACCTCATCGTTTTGTAAATATCATTGTTACCGTTTCATCTGCCCTATATCTGCACTAGCGCCACCTTCCTGTGTACATAAGGTCATTTTAGGACATTCTGTATCTAGTCACGCACATATACACATCCACACGCACATGCACCTTAATATTTATTATCTCAACACACGCATTATAGAAAAAAAAAAGGGGGGGAGATGTCATAATATACATCTATGTATACAATGGAGTGCAGACAGGCAGTGATTGACACACAGGATAACCAGTAAGCACACAGAACAGAGCAGCCAATCACCAGACAGGACACGACCACTATAAAGCCAGAGGGCACCAGTTTTCCCGTTCTCTCAGGACCCAGCCTCTGAGGCAGTCAGAGCTCGTGAGCAAGCCAGTGCCTACACCATGTGGTAGCTATGTTAGTCTGGTCAGGCTAGTGGCAGGTCTCCAGTCAAGTCAGCATAGTGTCGACCCACGGTTGAACATGTATAATAGTTTGGATGTTGAATGAAATCATGTTGCATTTTATCAAGTGTTGGAAATCTGTCTCTCGCTACACTACATCAAGTGCAGTCCACATCGACCTAGCCTACCCAACACATCACTGGTGTTCGGCAAAATCTTCGATCAGCTCCATTCTCCATTCTCTTTGCTCCTGCTGCCCAGCCCAGGCCCGGTCAGGCTGGACTGCTGTCACATCACGCAGGCCTCACTTCACTTCCAATCCACATAGCTTCCACTTGCCTCTCCCTGTAATGTACTGTGGGGAGCTCGGGGCCCAGCACCCAGCCTCCGAGCCGGGCACATTCATTCACGCAGAATGGAACAGAATGTGTGGGACCGGCATCCTTCTAAAGGCTGGCAACCTTTCCTCTCCAAAGTGACTCATAAAACCGAGGAAAAGGGCGCACAGTTTCTTTCTCAGATCCAGCACTAGAGGTTTTTATTATAAATCTAGGCATAGGAATTTGCAATAGAAATATAAAAATGTGGATGCATTATAATGGTGCCTGAATTCTGCTTTCACATCCAAGTCCAATCGTCTCCCACCCTCTAACCCTGCTTCACCTGATGGTTGCACAAATTTTTAACTTTCTGTGAAACACTGGTAACAAATCATGGGCGTCATTCTCCGACCCCCCGCCGGGTCGGAGAATGGCCGCTGGCCGCCGTGAATCCCGCCCCCGCCCCCGCCGAAGTCTCCGCTCCCGGAGATTGGGCGGGGGCGGGAATCCGGCCGCGCCGGTTGGCGGGACCCCCCGCTGGATTCTCCGGCCCGGATGGGCCGAAGTCCCGCCCAGGAATTGCCTGTCCCGCCGGCGTAAATCGAACCTGGTATTTACCGGCGGGACCAGGCGGCGTGGGCGGGCTCCGGGGTCCTGGGAGGGGGCGCGGGGCGATCTAACCCCGGGGGGTTCCCCCACGGTGGCCTGGCCCGCGATCGGGGCCCACCGATCCGCGGGCGGGCCTGTGCCGTGGGGGCACTCTTTCCCTTCCGCCTCCGCCACGGCCTCCACCATGGCGGAGGCGGAAGAGACTCTCCCCACTGCGCATGCGCGGGAAACTGATAGCGGCCGCTGACGCTCCCGCGCATGCGCTGGGAAACTGACAGCGGCCGCTGACGCTCCCGCGCATGCGCCGCATTTCCGCGCCAGCTGGCGGGGCTACAAACGCCATTTCCGCCAGCTGGCGGGGCGGAAATCCCTCCGGCGTCGGCCTAGCCCCTCAATGTTGGGGCTAGGCCGCCAAAGATGCGGAGACGTCCGCACCTTTGGGCCGGCGCGATGCCCGTCTGATTGGCGCTGGCTTTGGTGCCAGTCGGCGGGCATCCCGCCGTTGGGGGAGAATTTCGCCCCATATCACTGAATAAACAGCTAATATTTTCTCAGGCGCTGTTAAAACTAATATATATTTTGGGTGTCTATGAAACCACTGTCAATTACTGGATTGTCGCAAAAACAAAAGTAAAATCAGATCAAAAGTCACAGATCAAAATTAATCCAGCGATTGGGGATCTTGCCTGTCAGCTGGCGATCCAACAAGAACCTCATGTTACCCTCTTAGGGGAAGTCCGCCGTATTAAGTTCCAGCCAGGCACTTAAACGATCAGAGGCGGACCCCTTCCTGGGATCAAGGACCCGACCTTCAAAATCCCAACCTCCCACCCCCACAGTTTCCGGCCAATCATAGGCTGGCAACTGTCCACCCCATGAGGGAGGGGCACCAAATTCACCAATTCACCCACCAGAGATACCAGAAGCATACATGATGTTGATGTAATCATGATATCAGATCACATGACAGAGAAGTAAGACAGGATCTGGAAGTATTCACACAAAAAAGATTTTAAGAAAACAGGTGAGCACATGACTTTATGCTGTCGGAGCTATTGCTGGTGATGTGATAGCAAGGCAGGGGCTTGATGAGACTTCAACATTTTATGAAGAAATCCTGCAAGCTTTTGACTCTTATTTTAGCATCCATCGGAATTTAAAAATAGAGAGGGCAGAATTTAATAAGAGAAAACAAAGACCAGAAAAAGCATGGATTTGTTTAACAGTGATCTCTATAGTCCGGCAGGGAACTGTGATTTTGGAACCTTGGAAGATTTTGGTAGCTGCCTCGACAGGAAGAACCCAGATTGCTGACAACATTTGTAACGCCATTCATTCTTCATTGTTTCAATAGATTTTCCTTTGGAATAACATCCGCTCCAGAAATTTTCCAGTGAACAATGTCCCACGTCCAGAAGGCACAATGATCACATGACAGAGAAGTAAAAGAGATCTGGAAGGAGAAACAGCTCCAACCTTGTGTGGAGTCCAAATGCTGGGGTTTTAGAAGAAAGGGCAGAGGTGGATGTCAGTGAGGCCCCTCCCCTCCTTCCCTATTCTGGGTCCTTTAATCACGCACTGAGCGCCTGACAATAACAGATCGCTGTTGGGAGCCTGCAAACAAATACAACAGCATTTGGGAGTCAGGCTTCCCAAGTGGCAATGGCCCTGTGTGCGACTAATTGAGTACCAGCACTGGCGGTATGAGGCGCTTAAACAGGTATTAATTGCCCACTTAGGGGCCTCACTTGGGGACGGGGGGGGGGGGACTGCCCACGAGCCTTCCCGCCCTGAATTCGGTGAGGGCAGAGATGGAAAAGCAGCAGGGCTCCACCCGGCATCCGCCCGACAAATTAAATACCCTCTCACCTCTATACCCACCCGGGGCGGGGGGGAGGGGAGGAGGGGGCGGGGGGATAGGGGTCATTAAATTCTGTCCACAGCCTGCAACACAAATCCAGCCACAACCAGGAAATGTGGACCAGACTTTTCTGCCATTCCCACATAGAACAGGAAACCCCATTGACAGCGGTGGGGGAATCCTTGTGCGGGGGGGGGGGGGGGGGGGGGGGGGGGGGGAGGGGGGGTGGGTGGGAGCGGGATACAGAAACTCCCGCCTGCAGTGTGCAATGAGAGTTTTATGCTTTGGACGCAATTGTCCCCAAAATTCTCAATGTGTGGTCTCCGGCGGGAAATGTGGAGGAATTCCCGCCGCTGGTCAGCATAATCCCGATCGCAATCCACCCCCATTTTCTTTAGGGGGGGGGGTGTGTTTTGCACAGGCATCGAGAGGGGCGAGGCCTAAAGACGGCGGCAGTCCTGCTCCTCTGAGATTAGGGCGCCTTTTTAAAGGATGCCGCAATCTCAAAGTAAAGTGACAAGCCACTCCCCTCACCCATGGACACTGCGAGCCTCCCCGTGCAGACAAGGTGAACACCGCCAATCGACACTCCTCTACAGGGTTGCCAAAGACCCCGCCACTGGCTGTGCCACTTTCCAGCCACATCCCTGACTACCAAAAGGCTACAAAGGCCTCCAGCTCCCCCCCTCCCCCACAAGTCATCATGTGTATCCAGAGAATGCAACTGTGGCTGCGAGAAGATCCTTATTGAGGAACCCTTGGACTTTTTTTTAGAAAACATTTTATTAAGGCATTTATAATTTTAACATTTTAACATACCAACATTCTAAATGGCAGAGCGGTCCGACACACGCAAAATCCCCATGGTAACATCCCCAATTTCCCCCGCCCTAACTCCTAGCTACCCATATATTAGATTCCATGCCCTTATTCTCCACTTTCATGCCTCCCCTTTCCCTCCCCCCACCCCTCCCTTCTGCTGACGGTCAGTTTTCCTTAAAGAAGTCGATGAACGGCTGCCACCTCCGAGCGAACCACTTTAATGAACCCCTTAAGGTGAACTTAATCTTCTTTAGCCTGAAAAACCCTGCCATGCTCCTGACCCACACCCCCGACTTTGGAGGCTCCGAGTCCCTCCATCCCACCAAAATCCATCTCAGGGCCACCAGGGAGGCAAAAGCCAAAACGGTGGCCTCCGTCCCCCCCCCCCCCCCCAACCCCCCGCACCCCCCCAGGGTCCCGGCTCTTCCGACACTCCAAATATTGCCACCTCTGGACTCGGAGTCACCCTCCCTTCCAGGACCTCTGACATGATGTCTGCAAATCCCTGCCAGAATCCCCTCAGCTTCAGACATGCCCAGAACATATGTACATGACTCGCTGGGCATCCCCCACACCTCCCACACCTGTCCTCCACCTCCTCAAAAAAAACTATTCATCCAGGCCACAGTCATATGAGCCCTGTGGACCACTTTGAACTGGATCAGGCTGAGCCTGGCACACAACTTCGACATCCCACCACCCCCGCCCCCCCCCAAATTCGACCTCCCACTTCCTCTTCACCTCCCCGATTGAGACCCCTTCCCACTTCATCAATTCCTTCTATATTTCTGAGACCCTCCCCTCCCCAACCCCTGTTTTTGACATCACCTTATCCTGTAGTCCCCTTAGAGGGAGTCGTGGGAAGCTTGGAACCTGCCTCTGGACAAAGTCCCATACCTGCAGGTACTGGAGTCCGTTCCCACTCGGTAACTCAAACTTCCCCTCTAGCTCCTCCAGGCTCGGGAAACCCGCCTCAATGAAGAGATCCCCAAATATCTCAATCCCTGCCCTCTGCCACCTCCTAAAGCCCCCATCCAGCCCCCCCTCCCCGGAGCGAACCGGTGATTGTCACAGATTGGTGACCACATCAATGCCCCCTTCAGTCTCATATGCTGCCTCCATTGACCCCACACTCTCAGGGCTGCCACTACCACTGGGCTTGTGGAGTACCGGGCCGGCGAGAAAGGCAGGGGTTAACAGAGCCTCCAGACTCGTGCCCTTACAAGATGCCGCCTCTACCCGCTCCCACACCGGCTCCTCCCCCACTACCCACTTCCTAACCATCGAAATATTAGCTGCCCTCTTGCTCATGTTTATTTTGTACCTGAGAACCGGCCAAATTCCTCTAGTATTCCCATAATTCCTTCAATCCCGCCCCCCCCCCCCCCCAAACGGGTCTGTTATATATAGGGGCAAATTGTCCGCATAGAGCGAGACCCTATACTCCCCCCAACCCCCCCCCCCCCCCCCCTCACTATCCCCCGCCAAATGTTCGATGCCCTCAGTGCCATTGCCAAAGGCTCTATGGCCAGGGCAAACAATAGTGGTGAGAGTGGGCACCCTGCCTTGTCCCGTTGCACAGTCTAAAATACTCTGACTGGACCCGGTTGGTCCTTACATTCGCCGCTGGTGCCTGATATACCAACCGGACCCAATCTGCAAATCCCTCCCCGAACCCAAACCTTTCCAGGATATCTCACAGGTACCTCCACTCCACCCGATCAAAGGCCTTCTCTGCATCCATAGTCACCACCACCTCGACCTCGAGCCCATCTGCAGGCATCATTTTTACATTTAGGAGCCATCTAATATTGGACGTCAGGTGTCGTCCCTTCACAAATCCCATCTGGTCCTCATCTATTATCTCCGGAACACAATCCTTTATGCGCATGGCCAAGATCTTTGCCAGCAATTTAACATCCACATTCAACAGAGGGATCGGTCTATTCGACCCACAACTCTCTGGATCCTTATCCCGCTTCAAAATAAGGGAGATCAATGCCTGCGATAATGTTGGGGGGAGCACCCCCAGCTCCTTGGACGCATTAGAAGCCAGGAGAGGCACTAGCAACCCGGAAAACATTTTATAGAACTCAACCGGGTATCCATCGGGTCCTGGGGCCTTACCCGATTCCACCGCCCCCAACCCGTCTATAACATCGCCAAGCCCAATTGGAGCTCTCAAACCCTCCACCAACTCCTCATCCATCCTCGGGAACTCCAGTTCACCCCAGGAATTGCTTCATACCCTCCTCCCCGGCTGGGGGCTCTAATTTATGCAATCGAACCCTTGGACTTTAATGACTGAGTGGTGCCAGCTGCGTCTATGGCACAAAACTAACTCCAGCACGGGCACGCAGTTCAAACATAAGAGGTTGAAAAAGACCCACTGTGACTAAAATGCCGTCAGACACAGCACCTTCTCAAAAGAGGAAGCACTTCATTGTTAATAAACTGTTAATAAATGCTACAAAAACAAACAAAGCTAATCCCTCCTTTGAAAGAGCCTTCAGCTGTCAAAAGGGCCTTCAGCTGTCAATCAAGAGGCTTGTAAAAGTCAATGGGGTGTGGAATGGAATATAATCAAGCAAGTACAAAGGGATAAAAGCAGGCATACTGCAACAGTGAAACCGCAGAGCCTATTGAAACTTCAAGGGGAGTGAAAAGCTTTTCCAAGGGACAAGCTTCAGATGACTGTCATGTGAAAGGATTTTCGGACAGACAGCCTGCAGCTGTGCTTTCCCCTGTTATGGGGGTTAAACACAAAAGAAAGCAGGCTTCAAGGTTTCATAGACCCAAAGCCAACCCGCATCCTGGGGGAGACCTACCTGGCCCCCTCCAGACCAGACCCAGTCCGCCAACCCTCAGCTCCCTTGAAGGACCCCGCCACCCCCCGTGGCATCTGGCTAGCAGTTGCTGTGCCCATGGAGGTAAGCATACACATGGTTCTCACCTTCTTGCTTGCGCTTCTGCTCCCCACTTTTCGACACCTGTAGTGCTTTGCGCCTGGATGCCCTCCCGCTGGGGACAGGGCAGCATACTGGGTGGCTGCTGCATTCAACTTTAATCTCACTAATGAGATTAAAATGGATGCAAGTGAGCTCTGACCAGGTCCTCACCCTTTCTGGGTGAGATCCCGATCACGCAGCTAGAGCAGGCCGAGACCATTGGAAACTGTTTAATGCCCGGCACAAATCCGGGCCTCTCCCGGAATTCCCCCGACATAACGGGAGCGACGCCGAGTGCAAAGCGGCCGGAGAAGCTCATCCTTTATCCTTGGCACGTTGTCAATTGGAAATATATCTGCATTGGTCTTTGTAATTAAATTAATGCTTCAATTAATGCTGAACTTTTGGAATAATGAGAATTCTCTACATACAGGATATTGTGAATTTTAATCGCTCCAAGAGCAGAATGCCTCAGTCGTCCTAGTTTTGTTCAGCACTTGGTTTCAATTTTATAAAATTGGCTGCAGCTTTCCCCATTGGAATCAGAGACAAGATAGAAATGGTGATGAAAAATTATAAATCCTCGTGAGTGTGGCCCCTTTGAGACTTTTTAATTACAACCTCAAATCGCACTTTGTGATGATATGCTTAATTGTACTTCCTCGGTGAACGAAACCACAGTGTGTGTGTGTGGGTATCAACCTGAGCAATGCGTTAATCAGGATTTCACAGACAAGTAAGAGGCATTTTACTTCACCTTCTAAATATAGCTCCGGCCCAGCATAGGCAGAATAATTTACTCAGTCCATCTTGAGCTCTGCTGGTTTCCGAAGAAATACTTGCATTTCTAAGCACCTTTTCATGTCCTTGTGATGTCTCAATGTACCGCGCAGCCCAGCGAACTGATTATTGAAGTGTTGTTACTGCTGTAACTGATGTGTTGGGTGCTCGGGATCCGTGGAACACACACAGGCCACCAACACTTAAAATAGTGCAACACTATTTTATTAAGTTAGAAACTGTTGAACATACTTTCACTGTGGATTAACATGATATTGGATTGAACTAAAGACCTATGCCTTGTCCTAACCAGTCTATGCACTCAGCACATGGTGAAGATCTGTGCTGCACGCTGTGAGCTCTGTCCTACTAGGAGGCTGCATCTCAAATGAGCGGGAACTCTGATGCCCCCTGTTTTTATAGTGCGTGTGCTCTAACTGGTGATTGGCTGCGGTGTTGTGTGTGTTGATTGGTCCCGTTGTGTGTCCATCAGTGTGTGTGTATCTGCACCGTGATATACTGGTGTATAAAAGAATGTATGTGTGTGGCAACAAATAGTGTATGGTGAGAATGTTCCTAACTACGTGTGGGGTCAAAGACATATTTACAGGACTACGTACATGAGAACTAAGCTATTTACATAGGAAGGTGCCTGGTGCAGAGAAGCAGTATGTAACAAGAATAACGAGATGAACACTATATACAAACCAGGGAAACGATCAAACAAAGCAATGAAACAATTCAGAAAGTCTATAAGTCCGCAAAGTTCATAAATTAAGTCTCTGAGGTGGGCGACAAATTCTGGTTGACCGCCTCAAGGGTGGGTCGAGAGCCGCCGATTCAGGAGCGGGCTGGACTGCGTCAGAGTCAGGGGGAGGCAGAGTGACAGGGATCTCTGCATAGTCCGTGGCAGGGTCAGCAGGAGAGCGAGACGACAGTGGAGGATCACTGGCGAGCATGGAACGAGACGAAGGGCGCGTCGATTGCGGCGCAGAATGGAGCCATCCGGTAGACGAACCAGGAACGAGCGGGGGGCCACCTGCCGAAGGACAACAGCGGTTACAGACCAGCCACCATCCGGAGGATGGATACGGACGTTGTCATCTGGAGCCAGAGCAGGGAGATCAGCTGCACGGGTGTCATGAGCCGCCTTGTGCTGTGCATGAGATAGCTGCATCCGGCGAAGGACCGGAACGTGGTCGAGGTCTGGGACATGGATGGACGGCACCGTCATCGTCAGGGTACGACCCATGAGTAACTGGGCTGGCGACAGGCCAGTGGGGCGGTGAGATAGGCCAGCAAGGCAAGGTAGAAATCGGACCCAGCATCGGCAGCCTTGCAGAGGAGCCGTTTGACGATATGTACTCCCTTCTCTGCTTTGCCGTTGGATTGGGGGTACAGGGGACTGGATGTCACATGGGCAAAATTGTACCTCCTGGCAAAGTTGGACCATTCCTGGCTGGCGAAGCAGGGGCCATTGTCCGACATCACCGTGAGCGGGATGCCGTGTCGATCAAAGGTTTATTTACAGGCACAAATGACTGCAGACGAGGTGATGTTGTGCAACCGTATCACCTCCGGGTAATTCGAAAAGTAGTCCACGATCAGGACATAGTCTCTACCCAGCGCGTGGAACAGGTCGATGCCCACCTTGGTCCATGGTGACGTGACCAACTCATGGGGCTGCAGGGTCTCACGTGGTTGGGCCGGCTGGAAGCACTGACAAGTGGGGCAGTTGAGCACTGTGTTGGCTATGTCCTCATTAATGCCGGGCCAGTACACTGCCTCTCGGGCCTGTCAGCGGCACTTTTCCACGCCAAGGTGGCCCTCGTGTAGTTGTTCCAGGACAAGCTGGCGCATGCTGTGCGGGATGACAATGCGGTCCAGTTTTAGAAGAACCCCGTCTACTACCGCCAGATCATCTCTGATATTATAGAACTGAGGGCATTGGCCCTTGAGCCACCCGTCTGTTACGTGGCGCATGACACACTGTAGCAAAGGGTCAGCCACCGTCTTGCGGCGAATTTGGACGAGGCGTTCATCCGTGGCAGGTAGATTGGAGGCCGCGAATGCCACATGGTCGTCAACCTGGCAGACAAATCCCGCTGGGTCACATGGAGTGTTGATTGCCCTGGAGAGAGCGTCAGCAATGATGAGGTCTTTTCCCGGGGTGTATACTAGCTGGAAGTCATATCGCCGGAGCTTGAGAAGAATACGCTGGAGGCGAGGCATCATGTCGTTCAAGTCTTTCTGTATTACATTGACCAGCGGGTGACGGTCAGTCTCGACGGTGAATTGAGGAAGTCCGTAGACATAATTAACCACACCGGTGAGAAGGCCCAGGCACTCCTTTTCTATCTGCACGTAGCGCTGCTCCATGGGGGTCATGGTACGTGACGCATATGCAACGGGGGCCCCTGATGAGGCCTCATCACATTGCAGGAGCACTGCCCCAATGCCGGATTGATTGGCATCGGTCGAAATTTTGGTCTCCTTTGCTGGATCAAAGAAAGCCAAGACCGGGGCCGTGGTCAGTTTTGTTTTGAGTTCTCTCCATTCGTGCTCGTGAGCAGGGAGCCATTGGCAGTCTGTCGTCTTCCTGACCAGGTTCCTGAGAACCGTGGTATAAGAGGCGAGGTTAAGGATAAATTTCCCTAGAAAATTGACCATGCCCAGCAATCGGAGGACCGCCTTCTTGACCTCTGGTGTTTTCATAGCTGTGATAGCAGCTACCTTGTCCGCATCCGGCTGCACACCCAATTGGGAGATGTGGTCCCCGAGGAACTTGAGTTCCGTCTGACCAAAAGAGCATTTGGCCCTGTTGAGGTGGAGGCCATGTATACGTTTGAATACGCGCTGGAGGTGACTAACATGCTCCTGCGGGGTGGTGGACCAAAAGATTATGTCGTCGAAATAGACGCGAACACCTTCAATGCCTTCCATCATCTGTTCCATAATCCTATGGAACACTTCTGAAGCAGATATGATCCCAAACGGCATCCTGTTGTAACAAAATCTGCCAAAGGGGGCATTAAATGTGCAAAGTTTCCTGCTGGATTTGTCGAGCTGGATTTGCCAGAATCCTTTTGAGGCGTCGAGTTTGGTGAAGCCATTTCACATGTGAGCTCTTCGCGCTTGGGAATTGGATAATGCTACCTCATGATATTGCGATTTAGATCCTTGGGATCAATGCAAATTCTCAATTCGGCAGAAGGCTTTTTTACACATACCATGGAACTGACCCAGTCGGTCGGTTCCGTGACTTTGGAAATCACTCCTTGGTCCTGGAGGTCCTGCAGCTGCTGCTTGAGGTGGTCCTTAAGGGGTGCTGGGACCCTGCGAGGTGTGTGAACCACAGGCGGGGCATTCGGTTTTAATAAAATCTTGTAGGTGTACGGGAGCGTGCCCATGCCCTCGAAGATGTTGTAGTGCTTGTTGATAATGGCATCGAGTTGCGCCCTGAAGTCAGTGTCCTGAAAGGCAGATGCGTCAGCAGGAGAGAGAGAGTGAACTCTCTGAACTCGGTTCAACAGCTTGCATGCCTGCGCGCCAAGCAGGGAGGCTTTCGAGGAGCCCACGATTTCAAAGGGAAGGATGGCTTTGCGTGACCTGTGCGTCACTTCAAGTAGGCACGAGCCGCTGGCAGCAATGGCATTGCCATTGTAATCTAATAGCTGGCAGGCTGATGGAAGGATGGCTGGTTTGACTCAAAGGCTTTGGAGGTCAGACCGCGCAATGAGATTGGGGGAGGCATCGGTGTCCAGGCGGAATCGTATTTGGGACCGGTTGACCATCAGAGTGGCACACCACTCATCGTCCGGATCGATGCTGTATACCGATAGAGGTTGGAATCTTTGCTTTGGGGCCACCCTGTTTTTTGTAATGATACCGACTCGAAAAGGCGCCTTCGGGTCCTCGGTGTCGATATCGGGTAGTAGGTCCGCATCGGACTCGGTGACTGTCGGCTGAATGGCCCGGACATTCCTGCGAGGCTGGCTGAAGCAATATGAGTTGGCAGGCTGAGCTGCTCTGCATAAAGCAGCATAGCAACCAAGTTTGCCACATCTCAGGCATTGTCGGGATTTGGCACGGCATTGCTGCTTTAAATGGGCGGAGCCACAGTTGCCGCACGTTGTAGCGTCAGTACGTTCGCTGCGCCACCGCACATGCGCGGTGCGGTCGTACGTGGTGCGCGCCTGCGTATTACGTTCGTTGATGTCGCCGTCCCCTCATTTGGTGCGCACAAGCGCGGGAGTCCGTGAAAAGCGCGCGAAATAGCCGCCCTCATCAAGGCTGAGGCCCTGGAATTGCTCAATTGCTTGGACCCATTCTGCCTCGTGGGGACCTTGCCGCGCCGTTTCAGCCGCTTGGATGTGGGAATACCGACTAGTGGCGTTTTCGTGTAGGACGCAGGTCTCGATGGCGGTCGCTAGGGTGAACTGCTTTACCTTGAGGAGCTGCTGGCGTAGGGGGTCCGACTGAACACCGAACATGATCTGGTCGCGTATCATGGAGTCGGAGGTGGGCCCGTAGCTACAGGACTGCGCAAGGATGCGGAGGTGGGTGAGAAAGGACTGGAAGGGTTCATCCTTACCCTGCAAACGCTGTTGGAACACGTAGCGCTCGAAACTTTCATTCACCTCTATGCTGCAGTGAGTGTCAAACTTGAGGAGGACCGTCTTGAACTTTGTTTGATCGTCATCATCCGCAAAGGTGAGAGAATTGAAAATGTGCATGGCATGGTCTCCGGCCGTGGATAGGAAGAGAGCGATCTTCCTGGCGTCCGAGGCATCCTCCCGGTCTGTGGCTTCAAGGTAGAGCTGGAAGCGTTGTTTGAAAATCTTCCAGTTGGCCCCCAGGTTACCGGTGATGCGGAGCGGCGGCGGCGAGCGGACGCTGTCCATTTTGCAGGATGATTGTATGCTGGTGGAAGGCAGATCACTTGCAGGTAGGTCTAAGAAGTTCTAATATCCCTCAACTCCTGGTATCATGATGTGTTGGGTGCTTGGGGTCTGTGGAACACATACAGGCCACCAACACTTAAAATAGTGCAACGCTATTTTATTAAGTCAGAAACTGTTCAACATACTTTCACTGTGGGTTAACACGATATTAGATTGAACTAAAGACCTATGCCTATCCGAACCAGTCTATGCACTCAGCACATGGTGAAGATCTGTGCTGCAAGCTGTAAGCTCTGACCTTGTAGGAGGCTGCACCCCAATGATTGGGAACTCTGGTGCCCCTGTCTTTATAGTGCGTGTGCTCTAACTGGTGATTGGCTGCGGTGTTGTGTGTGTTGATTGGTCCCGCTGTGTGTCCATCAGTGTGTGTGTCCGCACCATGATATACTGGTGTATATTATGACAGTAACTTCAAAAATACAGCAGCTACATTGCACACAGCAGCCCCCCACCCCCACAAACAGCAATAGATATTCACGCTTTCGTGATTTAAAAAAAAAGTCTTCCATGGGTTGTGAGTGCTGCTTGGATCAAATTAATTTATTTCCCATCCCTAATTGGCCTGTTAGTGGTAAACCACCTCTTGAACTGTTGCTGTCCATGAGGTGTAGGTACACCCACAGTGCTGTTAGGAAGGGAGTTTCAGGGTTTTGACCCAGCGACGATGAACAAAACTGATATAGTTCCAAGTCAGGACGGTGAGTAAATTGGAGTGGAACTTTGGGACGGTGTCTACTGCCCTTGTCCTCCTAGGTGGTAACGGTCTGGATTATGAAGCCACTGGCAAAGGAGGCTTGGAAGGTTGCTGCAGTGCATCTTGTAGATGGTACGCACTGCTGCCATTGTGTGTCAGAGGTGGAGAGAGTGAGTGTGTAAAATGATGGAGAGGGTGCTGATCAAGTGGGCTGCTTTGTCCTGGATGGTGCCAGGCGTCTTGAAGTGTTGTTGGACCCGCACTCATTTCGACAAGTGGAGAGTATTCCACCACACTCCTAACTTGCGCCTTGTACATGGCTTTGGGGAGTCAGGAAATGAAATGCTCGCTGTAGAATTCCTAGTTTCTGACCTGCTCTTGTAGCCACAATATTTATACAACTTTTCCAGTTAAATTTCTAGTGAATGATAACCCCCAGGATGTTGATGGGTCGATTCAGCAGTGCTGCCATTGAATGTGAAGGGCAAATGGTTAGGTTCTCCCTTATTGGAGATAGTCATTGCCTGGGACTTATTTGGTATGAATGCTACTTGTCATTTATCAGCCCAAACCTAAATGTTGTCCAGGTCATGTTGCATGTACATGCAAACTGCTTCAGTATCTAAGGAGTTGTGAATGGTACTGAGCACTGTGCAATTATCAGCGAACATCCCCACCTCTGACCTTATGTCGGAGGGCAGGTCATTGATGAAATAGCTGAAAATGGTTGGGCCAAGGACACAACACATAAGAACTCCTGCAGCAATGTTCAGGGGCTGAGATGTTTTGACCCCCAACAACCACAACATCTTCCTTTGTGCTAGGTATAACTTCTAGCCAGTGGTCATGGCTGCGATGAATGGAACTGTGTGAATAGCCCTGGCAGAACCCAAACAGTGTGTCAGTGAGCAGGTTGCTGCTTGATAGCTTTGTTGATGGCACCTTCCATCGCTTTGATGATTGAGAGAAAACTGATAGATGGCAATTTGTCTGCTTTTGTGGAAAGGACATACCTGGGCAATTTTTCACATTGTTGGGTAGTTGTCAGTGTTGTAACTTTACTGGACCAGCTTGGCTGGGATGTAGCTAATTCTGGAGCACAGTTTTCAGTAACACTGCTGGGGCTGTTGTCAGGGCCCACACACTTTTCTGTATCCAATACCTTTAACCTAGCCAAATTGCTTGACGTCATATAGATTCAATCAACTTGTCTGAAGACTGGGATCTCAGCTGGAGGTTGAGATGAAACATCCACTTGGCACTTCTGATAAAAGATAATGAAAAAGCCTTGTCCTCTGCATTCTGATGATGAATTCGCCCATTATTGAGGATGGGGATGCACGTGAAGCCTCTTCCTCTCAATTGGCCTACGTCATTCATGATTGGATGCGGCACAACTGCAGATCTTTGATCTAAGCCATTAGTTATGAGATAGTTTAGCTCTATCTATTGCATGTGTGCTGGAAGGACGGTACTTTTCTCATAAGAATCTCGAGTTTCTTGACAGAGTTTCCTCCATCCAGGATGGCCACAGTAAGTCAACCCAGAAGGCACATGGCAAACTATCAGGAATCAGTGCAAAGAGGATCAGTTGTGTAGCCTTGCTAGGCTATATAGGCAGAGCACTGAGTTCTGTGAGGGAAGAAGCCAATGTGGTGAATGCAAGGAAGGTGCCTTGGAGAGTGAAGAATTTTCTGGGTGCATGCTGTGTGTGTGTTGCTGACCTCGGACTCTACGAAACCCTGATGTGAATGAACTTTGGCCTGTAATGAACCCGTACTGGTAATCTGACTGTTGCTATAATATACTGTGCTGAGTTTTCCCCAGGAAATGGATTAGCCATCCTGGTTTACATAAGGATATACTGTGTGTAAAATTAGGCTCAAAGAGGTGCTAGCTGTTTATTTTCTCTTTTTTTTTCTGTTTTGGTATTTGGACAACAATGTGAGCTATTGAACTGAGTGAACTCCACCTCCTTTATCACAATCTCCAGCCCCTTGCAACATCACATGTTATACCTGCAGTTTTGCATGCATGTCATCCTGTTATAGCTTCATCAGGTTGGCAAATCATCTCTGATGCTACGCCCCAGTTACTTTGTCCAGCTGCGTCTCTTCCAAATCCATACGATGATGCCTAATATCTTACCCTTACATTGACACAGGAACCTGTCTGGGTTTCCACCACTGCAGTTTCTAAAAAGAGGGATTTCCCTACTCTCTGACACGGGAAAAGTAATCGCGACTCCAGTGCACCAGTGCAGTCTTTGGATGCCTGAGGAACAGAGTATTCAAAGACTGAGACATCAAACCCAGAACCAAGCTCATAGTTTACAGAGCAGCCGTGGTCCCTGCCCTCCTGTATGCATCAGAAACATGGACAATGGTTATGAAGTCCACCTGACCTACAACTTTTATGTTGAATTTGGCTAGGATGAGCACAAAAGCTTTCCCTGCAGGTGTGATTCATCAGTCTTCCTAGACACTTTAATCAAAACAAGCTTTATTCTAAGAACTTAGTTATCATATATATATATATATATATATGTATATAAACACACAGCAAGAATTTTAATAAATTACGAACATAAATTACAAATCACACAGCGACAGTAATCTATGTATAACATTTAATGAATTCCCCCTTAACTGTTCCAATTCAAAAACAAAATCGAATAAACCAAAAACCCCCTTTTAAGGACGTGGCCCAGCACTCTGCATTCTTACTTGAATAAGACTGGCTTTCCATGAGATTCTGACCCTGTCTCACCAGCAGGTCTAAACTCTTCCGGAAAGCAAACTATATATTTTAAGTTACCATAACAGGTAGCTATAATCAATGGGTTTTTACAGGAACAACTTTTTAAAATGAAAACATAGAAAGACAGGAAAAAAACGCTTCTTTCCCCCTGGCTTCACAGCAGTCAAACTGAAAATGAAACTAACAAAAAAAACTCACACCCACAGCTCAGCTCCACCCACAAAATGACATCACCGAAGCCATGTGATAAGATAAAAACCTTTCTTAAAGGGAGATTCCCATGACACAATGTACAGCAGGCACCTCAAATCCTTGGAGAGCTATCACCAATGCTGCCTCTGCAAAATCCTGCAAATCCACTGGCAGGATAGGCATACCGACATGAATGTCCTCTCCCGGGCTGATATCCCTAGTATTGAGGCACTGGTCATGCTGCCTACATGCCCGAACACAAGACTCCCGAATCAAGTGCTCTACTCCGAGCTCTGCAATGGCAACCAATCACTAGGAGGGCAGAGTAAATGCTACCAGGACATTCTGAAAGCCTCTCTAAATAAATGCAACAACCCCACTGACACATGGCAATTGCTTGCCTTAGAACTCACAAAATTGAGAAAAAGCATCTGCGAAGGCGCTAATCATTTCAAGCGTGGTAGGATGGAGCACGCGGAGGCCAAGTGTAAACAGCGGAAGGGGAGTGCAGAATGCAGAGCGTCCCACCCAACCACCTCAGCCAGCACCACCTGCCAAACCTGTGGCAGAGTCTGAGGATCCAGGATCGGGCTGTTCAACCACCGCAGAACCCACCTCCCAGGAGTGGAAGCGAGTCATCCTCGACGCTGAGAGACTGCCCAAGAGATCACCAGGTCCAAGCTCCCACACTCCCTGGACCTCCTATTTGAGCATGGGAGTGGATTCTGTGGGTGGGTTCAAATCTGGGAAAGCTTGCCAGAACTGAGCGTCTGCAACCCCAAAACCAGCACTGACCCTTGAACCTGCAGCCCTCCCTATTTCTTCACATGTTCCTCCGTTGGGCACCTGTCTTTCATGGGCAGGGCTAACGAAGGTGTGAGGCTCAGAATTCAAGAAGCTGCAGTTAAGTGACTGTTAGCTGGGCTTTCAAACCTTTGTGGGGAGAGGGGAAGACTTGTATGAGCTGGAGAGAGCATTTTCCGCCTGTAGGGTAAAGTACTGGCGTTTATTGGTTTTACTGAGTAGTCAGTAACAAAGTAGTCGTGTCTGATTAACTGCAGGATGATCAGAGGTTAATTAATGGAGCATTTCCCTCACTCCTCTGCCAGCAGTGGAAGCAATTTAAATGCGAGAAAGTAAATGCTGGAAGGTGTCGGCACAATGTTGCAGTTCTGAGCGTGCTCCCAGCATGACATTTCTTCAAACGGGAGAATCCTGTGCCTGGAGTTGATTCTGTCGTATCAAATGAGACTCCACTTCGGGGGTGGCTGGAATCTCTGCCGACGGGATTCTCCGCTGCGCCGGCAGAACATGCCCGCAGATTTCCCGGCAAAGCGGGGGGGCCACAATGGGAAATCCCATTGGCAGGTGGCGGGATTGGAGAATCACGGTGCCGGTGAGAGCGCGCCACCCAGGAAAACGGGGCTGGAGGACCGGAGAATCCCGCCCAATACCTAATACATTGGTGCCTAGTAACTACATGTGGTGGTCTTTGGCATAGTGGGTAACATCTCTGCCTCTGAGACTGAAGCTCCAGGTTCAAGTAAGGAAGGTGCATTCTTAACGTGGCCAAACAGGTTGGGTGTCAACCTGCAAAATCCTTCCAAACACATCGATGGCAGGTATTGAGAGTGGGAAAGTATCCTGCTCAGCCATTCATGATGTGGAGTGGCACCCCTCAAGCTGTAGGTTGCTAAGGAACTGCTCCAGAAAAAAATCTCGTGATGGGATAAGATGGGAGTCTGCCTTGTGCACCCCTGAGTGGCGGGAGGAGAAACACAAACACTAACCATTGAATTTACAGTGCAGAAGGAGGCCATATGGCCCATCGAGTCTGCACCGTCCCTTACAAAGAGCACCCTATTCAAGCCCACCTATCTACCCTATCCCTGTAACCCAGTAACCCCCACTTAACCTTTTTTTTGGACACTAAGGGCAATTTAGCATGGCCAACCCACCTAACCTGCACATCTTTGGACTGTGGAGGAAACCGGAGCACCCGGAGGAAACCCACGCAGACATGGGAAGAACAGAACATGCAGACTCTGCACAGACAGTGATCCAGCCAGGAATAGAACCTGGGACGCTGGAGCTGTGAAGCAATTGTGCTAATCACTGTGCTACCGTGCTGCCCATGTGTGGGCTGGAGTTAAATTGCACGTGTTCCACAACTGTTTCTTCAGAATTGTAATGAGTTTCTTCCTATAATTGGCAGCCTGTTAACCCATTTTTATTCTTCACTTGCAGCTGAGCAGACAGTAACTGAGTGGTCATGTCTGATTGGTTAAACAGGGACTGCAGAGTGGCCAGGCATTCCCTCACTCCCCTTGCTCTTATCAAAGGTCTGATACATTTTCCATCTTCTTTGGCCACGAAGGTGACCCCCTGCAGTGAGTTCCCCGGCACACGACCAGCGAGCAATGCAAATAGCCATTGGCTTCACTGGGACTGAAAGATCCCAAATTGACGGGGGTCAGTTAGCTCAGTTGGCTGGATTTCTGGTTTGTGACACGGACCAACACCAGCACCATGGGTTCAATTCCTGTACCGGCTGAGGTTATCCATGAAGGCTCTGCCTTCTCAACCTTGCCCCTCACCTGCGGTGTGGTGACCCTCAGGTTAAATCACCACCAGTCAGCTCTCTCCCAACAAGGGTTGATCTATTCTCTGAGATTGTGGCGACATCTCGTCGAGCCCCACTACTCTGCAGGTTATAATTCGATTCACTCACCAAAAAGGTCAATCATTTACCTTCGCTACTGTTATACCCAGAATAAAATAAACTTTAACACGGCTTCTTTCTATAAGTTCAGAATAATTGATTTATTATAAAACAAAACTTAAAACATGTTGCAAGAACTAGTTAACACACAATTGTAGTTTGGAAGTATAACTATCTATCCTTTTAAAAAATACCCCAGAACGTACACATACACATACAATCAAACAACCAAAGGACAAACAAATGGAGTTTCTGAAGAGATGGGCTTTGGTGATTGAGGCAGGATCAATTTGACTTAAAGACAAAAGTTGAATCCAAACTGAGGCTTTATTGGTATCAGATGTGTGGCCTCCCACAGCAGCTGGTGAAATGGCTGCGAGCTGGAGGACACGCACATTTATACCCCGCCTCCTGGGCGGAGCCAGAAGGCAGGGGCCACAGGCGAACCTGTAGTGCAGGTTCTACCATACAACCTCTAATATAAGTACAACAGTGGTTTACCACATTCACCCCCTGGTAAACTTGAGTCCGGCGGGGGTGGTGGATAACTGTATACAATCTTGATTTTAATATTTACAGAGCAAAACAAATGCCTCTTGGCGTCCGGTGGACCGGTCAGAGGTTCAGCTGGTCCGGGGCCTTGATGGTCCTTTGAGAGCGACAAAGTGGTGACGGCGATGTTGGTGCTGACCTGGTCGAGGGTGACTCCGGGAGCGTGCCGAAATCCTCTTCATCAACGGGCGTGGACAGGGGGAGGACGGACGGTCCTGGTGGTGGTGGTGTTGCGAGTGACGGGGGAGGGGAGGATGGCGCTGGGGGCGACGGGGGTGGTGTGGGGGTGGAACCTGCTGGCGCCAGGTCCCTGAGGGAGACAGTATCCTGGCGGCCGTCGGGGAACGCCATGTAGGCGTACTGGGGGTTTGCGTGGAGCAAGTGTACCCTCTCCACCAACGGGTCCGCCTTGTGGAGCCGCACATGTTTACGGAGAAGCACGATTCCCGGAGCTGCGAGCCAAGTCGGGAGCGACACCCCGGATGTGGACTTCCTGGGGAAGGCAAAAAGACGTTCATGCGGTGTATTGTTAGTGGCAGTGCAGAGTAACGAGCGAATGGAGTGTAGAGCATCACGGAGGACCTCTTGCCAGCGGGCGGCCAGGAGATTTCTGAACCGTAGGGCCAGCTGGACAGCCCTCCTTACCGTCCCATTCTCCCTTTCTACCTATCCGTTTCCCCGGGGGTTGTAGCTTGTCGTTCTGCTGGAGGCGATACCCCTGCTGAGCAGGAACTGACGCAGCTCATCACTCATGAATGAGGATCCCCTGTCGCTGTGGATGTAGGCGGGGAAACCGAACAGAGTGAAAATCGAATTGACGGCTTTAATGACGGTGAGAGACGTCATGTTGGGTCAAGGGATGGCGAAGGGGAACCGAGAATATTCATCGATCACACTGAGGAAATATGTGTGACGATCGGTGGAGGGGAGGGGGCCTTTGAAGTCCATGCTGAGGCGTTCAAAGGGGCGGGAGGCCTTCACCAGGCGCGCGTGTCCGACCGGTAGAAATGCGGCTTGCACTCCGTACAGACCTGGCAGTCCCTGGTGATTGTCCTTATTTCCTCGACGGAGTAGGGCCTTAATGAAGTGGTACAACCGTGTGACCCCTGGGTGACCAAGGCTGTCGTGCAGGGTCCGGAGTCAGTCTACCTGTGCGCTGGCACATGGAGCAGGGGATAGGGCGTCTCGGGGCTCGTTGAGTTTCCAAGGGCGATACCTAATCTCGTAATTATAGGTGGAGAGCTCGATTCTCCACCGTAAGATTTTATAATTTTTGATCTTGCCCCGCTGTGTGTTGTTGAACATAAAGGCAACCGACCATTGGTCAGTGAGGAGAGTGAATCTCCTGCCAGCCAGGTAATGCCTCCAATGCCGCACAGCTTCAACGATAGCTTGGGCCTCTTTTTTGACGGATGAAAAGAATGCCATGGGCCTGCCTGCCTGATTGAGGGTGGCGGCAAGGGCGATGTCTGATGCGTCGCTTTATACTTGGAAGGGCAGCGTTTCATCTACAGCGTGCATTGTGGCTTTGGCAATATCAGCTCTGATCCGGGCGAAGGCCTGTTGGGCCTCTGCCGTCAGGGGGTAATGAGTGGACTGTATGAGTGGGCGGGCCTTGTCCGCATAGTTTGGGACCTGCTGCGCGTAATATGAGAAGAACCCCAGGCAGCGTTTGAGTGCCTTGTGGCAGTGGGGAAGGGGGAGCTCCATGAGGAGGCGCATGCGGTTGGGATCGGGCCCCAGAACTCCGTTCTGGACCACATAGCCGAGGATGGCTAAGCGGTTCATGCTGAACACACATTTGTTGAACACACTCCTTGTTATAGGTGAGGTTTAGGAGAGTGGCGGTGTGGAGAAATTTAGCAAGGTTGGCGTCGTGGTCCTGCTGATCATGGCCGCAGATGGTGACATTGTCTAGGTACGGAAACGTGGCCCGCAAACCGTACTGGTCGACCAATCGGTCCATCTCCCTTTGGAAGACCGAGACCCCGTTAATGACGCCGAAGGGGACCCTAAGGAAGTGATATAGATGGCCGTCTGCCTCGAAGGCAGTGTATGGACGGTCCAATTTATGGATGGGGAGCTGGTGGTAAGCGGATTTCAGGTCCACCGTTGAGAAGACCTGGTACTGTGCAATCTGGTTAACCATGTCAGATATGCGTGGGAGGGGATACGCGTTGAGCTGCGTGTACCTGTTGATGGTCTGGCTGTAGTCCACGACCATTCGGTGTTTCTCCCCGGATTTAACCACTACCACTTGAGCTCTCCAGGGGCTGTTGCTGGCCTCGATGATGCCTTCCTGAACCAACCGCTGGACTTCGGACCTGATGAAGGTCTTATCCTGGGTGCTGTACCGTCTGCTCCTGGGGGCGACGGGTTTGCAATCTGGAGTTAGATTAGCAAAGAGGGAAGGTGGGTCGACCTTTAGCGTTGCGAGACCGCACACAGTGAGGAGTGGTAAGGGTCCGCTGAATTTAAGGGTTAGGCTCTGGAGATTGCACTGGAAATCCAGGCCGAGGATCAGTGCAGCGCAGAGGTTAGGGAGAACGTAGAGGTGGAAGCCGTGGAATTCTACGCCCTGGACCGTGAGTGTGACCGTACAGTACCCTCGGATCACTACGCAATGGGATCCGGAGACCAGGGAGATTTTTTGATTGGCGGGGTGAATCGTGAGGGAGCAGCGCCTTACCGTATCCGGGTGTATAAAGCTCTCGGTGCTCCCGGAGTCCAGCAAGCAGGAGGTCACATGGCCGTCGACTTTCACGCTGGTGGATGCGTTGGTCAGATTATGCAGGCGAGACTGGTCGAGTGACATGGAGGCGAGCCTTGGTTGGTCGTCGGGTAATGGGGCGGCCGTTGAGTTCAGATCTTGAAACACTGGTGGTGCCCATGTGCTGAGGGGTAGATGGCGGCGCCCATGGAATGCACATTGCGGGGGTGGAGCAAGATGGCAGCGCCCATGAAACGCACGTGTTGCGCGGAGGGGAGATGGCGATGCCCACTGATCGCACATGGTCTGGGGGGGGAGGAGAGGATGGCGGCGCCCATTGTCTGTGAGGTCCATGAAGCGTAGGAGGGGTGGGCCACGTGGCTGGGGGCGTAGGACTGGACGTTGCGCAGGGCGACCGTCATGGAGAGCGCTAGCGTTTTAGTCTCTGCGAGGTCTCGCGTGGCCCTTTCTAGGAACCGCTGACGTATGATATCTGACCGAATTCCGGTCAAAAGGCATCCCTCATAAGGAGGTCTGAGTGTTCCTTAGCTGTAACGTCCTGGCAGTCACAGTCCCGAACTAGTGGGATTAGGGCCCTCCAGAAGTCTTCAATGGACTCACCCAGTAGTTGAGAATGAGTTGCGAGCGCGTGCCTGGCGAAGAGCGTGTTTGTCTACTGCTCGTAATTGTCCTTGATTCGTATCATGGCTTCGGCGTAGTTTGGCGCATCGGGAAGACTTTGGAGCTGAGCCTGGAATATAAGATCTGGATCCTCTGAGCCTCTGGAACAGGGGTCGGCGCCGCGTTGATATACGCTTCAAAATAAGCTAGCCAGTGCTGGAAGTCCTTTCTGGCGTCGCTTGAGCGCGGATCCAGCTGCAGGCGATCTGGTTTAATACGGAGGTCCATCCTTCGAAAACTGATAGCAATAAATTGAGGCACCATCAATTTGACTAAAGACGAAAGTTGAATCCAAACTGAGGCGTTATTGGTATCAGATGTGTGGCCTCCCACAGCAGCTGGCGAAATGGCTGCGAGCTGGAGGACACGCATATTTATACCCCATCTCCTGGGTGGAGCCAGCAGGCAGGGGCCACAGACGAACCTGTAGTGCAGGTTCTACCGTACAACCTCTAATATAAGTACAACAGTGGTTTACCACAGTGATACGCTTTATAAAAGAAAGGATAATGTTTGCAGGCGTTGTGGGGGGTCCCGGGTTAAATTCTGACCACAGGTGACTGTGTGGAATTTGCACGTTCTCCCCGTGTCTGTGTGGGTTTCCTCCAAGTGCTCCAGTTTCCTCCCACAGTCCAAAAGTGTGCAGATTTTGTGGATTGGGCATACTAAATTGCCCCTTAGTGTCCAAAAAGTGAGCTAAACTAGGGTGCTCTGACCAAGGGCTGGTGCAGACGCGATGGACCAATGGCCTCCTTCTGTACTGTCGAGTTTCTATAATTCTAAGTGAATAGGGTTTATTAACAACAATTTATTAGGGCAATCACCAATTATTCTTCGGAACCTTTGGTCTTGTATATAATGCAGTACAATATAGCCGACTAAAAAATGATAAATTCCACAAAGGTGTCAAGTATTAATATGCTGCTGTGACAAAACGGACATGAACAATGCTAATGGAATGCTGCGATAGCAACGCCTGTGAGGAGTCAAGATAACGTGTCAATAACACGTTTTAAGTCTAACTGCTTCATAGTGACCTGAACAACTTGTTTGTAAGATACTATCTGTAAGGAGTCAGGATAAAGGTGAACAACATGTGTTCTTAACCTAGGGATCAGTCACATTTATTGGGTCTAACACGAAGAAAGGAGGATGGGGAGGAATCCATAGAAAGATGAAGATCACACTCACTCTGCCTGGCTGCATACATGCAACTTGTTTCATGTAAAGTTTGAACCAGATGATGCTCAAATATAAATAAAATCTATGTCTACGTGATCTGCACCGTATAAATGTTGCTTGATTTCATGCGTTGGGCCGAGTCAGTTGCAGAGGCCCTTCTCTGAAGTTGTGCTCTCCCAACACGTTGGTCAATAAACGATCGTTCTGTGCCTGAGGCTCCTCTGATCATTTTGTGGAAAAGAGAAAAACACAAGGGTTTCGATGCTGTTGATCTGGAGATTCCTCATGTGAAGACGAGCTGCTGGTATTAGTAGAGGTCTGGAGGTTCTCACCAAAGGAGTTTCGGTGGGGAAGCATGTAGAGAGCGGAATCAGTTCTTCTCATCTCAGTTTTTCAGGATCCCAAACAAAGACAAGTTTCACTCAGGTGAGGATTCCCTGACTACAGCTTGTTATCCGCACTGGGAATTTCAGACAAGGCAGGGAGACAGAGTTAGGGTGGGCTCCCTTCCCAGCTTATTCCCCAAAACACTCTGTTCAGAAAACAACAGATCCATAAATTAATGCCCCTTTGCCACGTGAGTTCCAGTAAAGCCTTTGCCTTGATCATTTCCCCATTAATTAAAGTGATTGTAGATTGAAACAAACAAACAGCTCTTCCCCATAACTATGGTCAGGCAATTTCTTGGGGACAGCATACTTGCTGACAATTCCAAGGTGATTTTATGACATTTTAAAAAAATCTCCAGATCAGCATTCAAGTGCCCAGGTAATGCAATGTTTTTTTCCATATTCTAAAGAAAAATCCAGTTTGTGAAGATAGTTTCCCAACATGAGCAAGATATGAATAGAAATCAGAACAGGATTAAATGAACAAATACAATACACTGATTTCCAGGATCAGGACGGTTATCTGGTCCCGATAAATATTTCAGTGCATTGATTCAGTTGGTGCTGAATGCTGTGTTTTTATTATTAAAGTTATAAATTATGCAGACAACTGCAAGAGAATTTACCAACCATCTCCGTCAATGGGTTGCTATGTCTGGGAAGGGGGCTGTCTGCAAGATTGAGAACTCGTTTAAAGCATAGAACAGTAAAGTGACCTTGTATTCATCCGGGTCCGGAGGAGAGGGTACAGAAACCTCTGAGAAGTCTTCACATCTCTAGAATTACTATGAAATGCAGGGGCTTTACTTTGCAGGCAAATACGGCAGCCATTTGGGTGCGTAGAAAAAAAAACTGCAGGCGGTTTGTAGGTGCAGAGAGTGACACGCTGACAGTCAGATTCCAGTCTACTAAAGTCTGAATTGCTCTCTCTTTGTTCAGTTGATGAGAAAAGGGTATGGGTCGGAGCATTCTCTTTCTCAAAGGATTTAAAAGGCTATACAGTAATATAGATATTAATATTTCTAATTGTGTACTTGCCATTTCTGTTACCTTTCAATATTTTGCTTGCTGGAGACCCCTCTACCTGGTTGGCATGCTGCTGGGCTCCAAATGAGCCACTACTTACAACTACCTGGAAGATAATGCAGCAAACACTCTACTACATATCTGCCACTTCCCAAGCCTTCAACTGCAACATTAAACCACTCTTGTTTTAAGCCACCCCTCCATCCACATACATTAATCATGTGCTACATGATCTTTCAATGGATATTGGAATGAGCTGACCATTGTCTTTACGGTGGGGTCAATGCTGGATGGCATTAGTGGGCGAAAGCAGGTCCAGGGAGGGAAATCATACAGCCCCGATCGGTACTCTTCATGGTTGGTGGTCCCCGATCATCCACCGCAATACCCCCATCTCACCCCCTCCTCAATCGTGCATGTTGAACAAGAGTTTAGCTGCGTGCGGTTAAGAGAGGAAGCAGTTTCAAGTCAGTTGCTCTAAAATGGAAACACTGGCATCAGGTCAGTGTTACTCACTGACTGATGTCATGATCTGCCAGCTCCTCATATTTTTAGGAAATATGGAGGTAATGTGCCGGTAACCACTGTAGCCACCTAAAATGGCTGATTCCCTATTAATTTGGCCAAAACCCGATTTAAAATGGCTAACCGAAAAGGCTGATGGGAAAAGCAGCCAACAGGACACAAACGGACAGCTGCAGACAGAATAGCGTATTCGGCTCTGGGGAAGTCGGCCCAGATCGATACTCAAGACTATTAGCAGCACATCAACCCAGACATCTGCAGTTTAATCGGCTATCCCCGGGAACAATTGCAACATATTAGCAATTGAATGCCGGGCCAGACCTGTCGGCGCCTGCAGTGGCCAAAACAAAGACAGGTGAACGACCACCCCCCGATCGAGGAATCGCCC
This sequence comes from Scyliorhinus torazame, assembly GCF_047496885.1. NCBI lineage: Eukaryota > Metazoa > Chordata > Chondrichthyes > Carcharhiniformes > Scyliorhinidae > Scyliorhinus > Scyliorhinus torazame. Next base: position 49,527,414 of record NC_092722.1, on the reverse strand, counting down.
CGTTATTGGACATATCGAACCCAGTGATTGGGAACAAGTCCAATCACTTGGGACTCAGGGTCAAGGGCCGCCCCGAGAGGCGGGAAGCCCCTGGGCCCTATAAAGTGAGGGGCCAAATTCAGATCTCTCTCTCTCTCCCTTCTTCTCCTGCTCGAGACCTTCGCAAGAACCTTCAGCAAAGAACCGTAAGTCTGACTCCAGCGATCGCTACCCGATAAAGACTCCTAGCCATCGACCCGTATCAGCCTTTTTGAATCCCGCGGGCCAGATCCGATTCAATAAGCCATTCGTTTCCCTGACCTGGTGGGCCCTTCCTAAAGTTAAGCATTGGCCAGTAGTGATAGGTTTCTATATAGATAGTAGGATTATTGTGTAAGCATTAATTGTTGTATATAATAAATGACCGTTGATTTCAATCTTACTAAGCGGTGTGCTGACTTATTAATCATAACTCGAGCTTGAACCACGTGGCGGTATCAGAAAGATATCTGGCGACTCGTGAGCAAAGGTGACATAATCGGAGGTAATAAAACTAAGGCTAAAAAGAGCAACACCCCTCACCAGTACGGCTCCCAGTCCTTGGCCGGCACACTTTGCATCAGACGTGTGTATACATGTGTCGCAAACTGCACTTCGCAAATTCAAGGTACCTCGTAGCACCCAATAATCAAATTTTCCCCCCGATCCCAGCATTCAATTCTTTGTGAACCTTGCTCAGTGCAAATTGGGTGTCTGAATTCCCTCCTGTGAGAAGCACCTTTGTGAAGTTGTAAAAGGCACTCACACAGACCAACAGCAGACAATAATACCCATCATTTTAAAGTGTTATGGTTGCAGGAAACAGATATTGAGCACCATATTGCAAACAGCACCTTCACAGCCAACAAACCAAAACATTTAGAACGGGATTTTCTGTTTCTGAGACTAAGAGTTGAAGCTGACGCAGGATTTGTGGACTTTCACGACAGCAAAACTGGTGCCGAATCTGGATCGATTCAGTGACTGTGGAGGGGCTAGCACTGGCGCCACGGGGAACACAATCAACTCCGATGAAAAGTGATGCGGGATTCACCGGGTCAATGATTGACACTCGGGAGGCTGACAAGCTGCAGCCGCATATACACATTACAATCGCCACACACACTCATCCCAGCCAACAAGATGGCACTGGTTGCCCCCATAAAATTGGGGCCAAAGGACACCTAGGGGGTGGCCTGGTGCACACCTAGACGACCCGTGGCTCTAAGTTCACAGTGGGCTGTTAGTGGCTTGTGCAGCTGCAGGGCTGCATTGCCGGCTGCGGCAATGGTGTTCCGTGCCTGTCCACCCCGACCCCCAACCCACCTCCTGGCCACCGCCCCCCCCCCCCCCCCACCCCCACTACTTCCCCTGGCTACAGCAGAAGCCCCCCCAGCTAGCGGCACAACTTTGGCAATGTTGGACCCTTTCCGTACCCTCTCCTCCGGCCCCGGCAGAAGCCCCCCAGCTAGTGGCAAACTATGGCGATTTTGGACCCTTTCCGTACCCCCTCAGCTGCCACCACGTTGGTAAAAGCACAAGTGAACCATGCCATTGGGAATTCGGCCCGTCGGAGTTGGAGAATCGCAGAGGCCCCAGAGAATACCGGGTCGGGCCCGTTAATGACATGCAAACGGTGTTCACTGTACGTGCGTTCCGGACCGCATTGATGCCACTGTCGAAGTGACGTAGAATTGCGATTTGGCATATTCTTCGCCCAGTCGCGCTTTGCGATTTCAGTGTGAGCCAACGGAGAATCCCGCCCTTCATCTCACCAGACAGAACCCGGTTAGCTGCCAGCTGAGTTCAGTAACTCATTCTGGGAGGTCTCATGATGCACTGGGTAACGTCACTGCCACTGAGGCAGAAGCTTCAGATTCGACTCCCATCCCAGGACTTGGTGGTCAAGGAACTCGCATTCATAACACAGCCAAACAGATGGATTATCAACCTGCAAACCATGTCAATATGGAGACTCAATTTCTGTCTCCTGCATCTAAAAGACTTGCAAATACTCAGTATTACTGTCTGGTGTTGTCTGTCCATGAGCATGTCTCGGGCAAACAGCCAACGAGGAAAACATCTGCCAATACTGCAGCTGAAAACCGCCAGCTCAAACATCCACCCCCTCCACCATCAGTGCCCCATGGCTTCAGCATATTAAATCTACAGGATGCACTGTAACATCTCACCAAGGCTTGTTTGCTAATGGCAAAGAAGCGGGAGAGTTAGAGCCTCAAGCATCGCTAGCCATAGCTCCAAATTACAACATATATGTAAAAGTGCCTGTTGCCAAGTGACCTAATTCATTGCATCATACACTAATCTGTACCACATATCAGTCTGCCAATCTGCTAATTTGTAAATTGGAAAAGAAACATCAACAAATATATTAGAATTTTAATACCATTACGATGTTAATTAATGTGTATATTCACTGTGTCACATCCACTCATTTTGTCTCATCTCTTAATATTAATACATCAGTGCGTTTCAAAATACCAATTTATGTAGGTTGTTGCTGTTAATTGAGGTGCTCGGCTTGAAGTTAAGTTCCGCCGATGAAATCATTACCAGTAACGTAAAACCAATCAGTACTGACTTAAGTACAACATATTGGCCTTTAATTTGCTCTAGACAGCAGCAAATATATTCTGGAGAGCAGTGACTGTGTCGTGATTAAGTCAGGGTGGGGGAGCGGGGACAGTGAATCGCCTCAGGCTTCACCACTAAAACAGTGCCAGTTCCACAAAAGCAGCAACAGTGGGTCAGGTGTTGACTCTGAGGAGGCTCAGCTCCTGGAATGCAGATGGGTGGGGACTCGTGTGTAACCATCATGAGGAGTGTCACCCTACTAATTAAAAGTAATGCTCTGGAACCAGTTTAGGAAACATTTTAAGCTTGAGGGAATGTTGCTGTGGGCACCAATATGTGGGAACCGTAGATTGATTCCAGCGGGGTTGGGATTCGACGGATAGGGTTTGGGAACAGGAGGGGATGGAGAGACTTAAGGATTAGTTTGCGAGGGTAGATTTGCAGGGCTGGAGGAATTGGTAGAAAGGTTTCAGCTTCCGGGAGGAAATGGGTTCCGGTACTTACAGGTTGTGAGGAAGGAGCTGGCCACCCCCTTCGTTGCTGGACAAGGTTGTTTCTGAAGATGAGATAGGGGAGGGTAAGAGCTCCAATATCTATGGGCAATTGATGAGAGGAAGAGGACCTCGTTGGAGGAAGTGGGAGGAGGGGCTGGGCGGGGCATTTCAAGGGGGGGGGGGTGCAGTGATGCCTTGATTAGGATAAATTCTATCTCGTGTGCGAGATTGAGCCTGATTCAATTTAAAGTAGTGCTCAGAGCACATATAACCAAAACACGCATGAAAGGGTTTTTTCCAGAAGTGGAGGACAGGTGCACGGTAGCACAGTGGTTAGCACTGTTGCTTCACAGCACCAGGACCCGGGTTCGATTCCCGGCTTGGGTGACTGTCTGTGGGGCGTCTGCATGTTCTCCCCGTGTCTGCGTGGGTTTCCTTCGGGCGCTCAAGTTTCCTCCCACAGGTCCCGAAAGACGTGCTTGTTTGGTGAATTCTCCCTCAGTCTACCCGACCAGGCGCCGGATTGTGTCGACTCGGGGATTCTCACAGTAACTTCATTGCAGTCTTAATGTAAGCCTCCTTGTGACGCTAATAAAGATTATTATGCAGGCGATGTTCAAGGGGGCCGTCGAACCACACACATGTTCTGGTCCTTTCCGGAATTGGCGACATTCTGGGAGTCCTTTTCTGGGACAATGTCAGAGATTTTAGAGGTAAAGGTGGCACCGAGCCCATGGGTGGCAATATTTGGGATATCAGATGAGTCGGGAGTGCAGGAGGGGAGAAAGGCTGACGTTTTGGCCATTTCCTCCCTGATAGCCCGGAGGAGGATTTTTGCCAGGGGGCAGGCTCTGGAGTTGCCAAGCGCGAAGGTGTGGGTAGGATACCTGTCTTGTTCCTGTTTCCACAAAAAGACACACAACTCTCAAAGGCAGAGTTTCCTAATTTGTTTTGGCTTGCAGTTTGAGATGTGCCATCTCCCAACCTTTTCCACCACCCCCACCCCCTGCCTTGCTTTCTTTGTTTCTGGTCAATGGCCCTCTCAACCTTGCCTCTCTCAAACCCCAAATTCACCAGCCTTGCTGCTCTCTACATCCTCAATCGAAGTTCATCACTGCGCCCTACTTTACCACAGGAAGTCATTGAGGCCAAAATATTGTATGGTTTCAAGAAGCAGTTAGATATAGCACTGAGGGCGAAGAGATCAAAGGATATGGAAGGGGGATGTGGAGGGGTGATGCGACCATCAATTCACTCGAGGACACGTGGAGAAGTAAACCGTGGTTTTAATCAGCTTAGAACTGAGCCTGCCTGTGACCGGTACAACACTGAAGGCGGCCCCACAGGTCAGTAGCTCTTATACTTCCTGTAAAGGGGGTGGAGCTATGGGCGGAGCCCGTACATGCCCCAACATATCCCCTGTGGGTGAAGCCACACAATGGCCCACAGGGTTAATAACATAACACAGTGCACTGGTGAATTATCAGTAATTATACATTCATCACAAGGGGGAATTAGGCTATTGAGTTGGATGATCAGCCATGTCCATAACGAATGGCAGAGCTGGCTCGAAGGGCCGAATGGTCTCCTCCTGCTCCTATTTTCTATGTTTTTACACATTCAAGCGCAGGTAGAGATGAAAAGTAAATGCTGGGCCAGCCGCAACCCTTGAATGATTTTTTAAAAATTCTTACCCTGAACCTCACCTGCGGTGTTGCTATCTACAGCAGACAGGCCTGTAAAAGCCCATCTTGATGTCACCTAACTTCCACTGTCTGATCAGGTTTCCACAGTAATCGGCGCATTCGCCCTGGGACTTGCTCCTTCGCCCTAGTTTTCTCGGGTAAAGAGTGACTGCTGCGGAGACCAATCAAATCATTTTGAGCGTGGTCTGAGTGAGACAAGACTATGAAACCTGTTCACTTGCATTATTTACAATAATACCTTCGCAACGGGCAGCTGTTAAAACAGGGCTGAAGTGTACGGTGAAATGTAAATGATTCAGAGTTTTGCCTGCAGTCCCACGAGACACTCAAGAATGGATTTTTGAATAGGACTGGGGAATGTGACTTCAATTTCTCATTCCCTTCAATACACTCTCCGATTATGCTAAATCACCTGCCTTAATAGATGATCTTGGAATAATTTGCAAAGCCAGAGCAGCTGTATCTGGAGGGTGATCGGAGACTAATGGGCTGCTTCCCTCGTTTCTTTACTTCCCCATTTGGCAGTGCAATATATTTCCCACACTCGTTGCATACACCACGCCCTGTGCCTGGTGTATTTACTGTAACCAACTACTTGGGGGATTTATTCCACTGCAGTTCCAGTCAGACAATTGCAATTGCGATTTTCAGATGTTGAGGGGGACTTCTGTTCCAGTGTATTGAATGAAGAATCACACGAGGCAGTTTTTATGCTTAATTAGATTCCCCATTTATCAGGCAACTCATCAGTGGTGATCTAAATGCCTTTGGAAATCTGTTAATGTTTGAGGCAGCGTCCCAGCCGAGCCGTTTGGATTACTGCGCCTTTTAACAACTTGTAAAACATTTATTAATCGACCCCAAGGCTCCCGCTCACCATATTGCTTAACTGGGATGGTTGGGTGGATCCAGTGCCTCTTCAAAAAACATTTCCTGAGTTGTTCCATCAGATGGCGATGGGTCGTTTAACTAACTGACCACTCCACACATTGGCCTGTTTCTATTCCCTATGTCCTGTGTATTCTGGTCAGGATCACTGATCTGCGACGCTGTGCAGTGACTTTTTCATCGCAGGGGAAAGTGGCAAGGAAAAGGCCTCCAGGGCCTCACAGCACCACCACAGCACACACTCTTCCAGCACACAGGTGAATAGTGCCACTGTGTAGGGTGCCAGAGGGTTGCTGGTGCCTAAGGAGCTAAAATTTGGAATTAAATTGACAGAAACATTAAACACGAATGAGGTTCTCAATTTAGGAACAAAATGTGATAACATTTGACGCAGAATGTAGATTAACCAATGGTGGCATGGGTTTCGGGAAAGTCCCCAGGGTGCGGTCAACCCGGCCCTTTTGCAAGCTTCAGGTTCAGCTGGCCCAGCTGATAGTCGCCAGAAGGGTCCCATGTCCCAAGGGCAGCACGGCAGCATGGTGGTTAGCACAATTGCTTCACAGCTCCAGGGTCCCAGGTTCGATTCCGGCTTGGGTCACTGTCTGTGCGGAGTCTGCACATCCTACCCGTGTGTGCGTGGGTTTCCTCCGGGTGCTCCGGTTTCCTCCCACAGTCCAAAGATGTGCAGGTTAGGTGGATTGATAAATTGCCCTTAGTGTCCAAAATTGCCCTTAGTGTTGAGTGGGGTTACTGGGTTATGGGGATAGGGTGAAGGTGTTGACCTTGGGTAGGGTGCTCTTTCAAAGAGCCGGTGCAGACTCGATGGCCGAATGGCCTCCTTCTGCACTGTAAATTCTATGAAAATGTCAGAGTTACAGTGGAGCCATTGTGGAAACTGTATTGTGGGTCCTCTTGGCTGGCAGAAGACTATTTCAACTCTTGTTAGCTGAGCACTACAACCCACAGAAGGCAACGGAAACCACTGCAGCACTTGGCCGAGCATAACCATGGACCAACACTTGCCAAAGGAAAACTGCAACAACATCAAGGGGATTCCCTCCAACCCAGGAGGGAATGTCTCACTCCGTCCATATGTCTAGATTGGCAGGTGCATAAATGTGAATCCATTGAATCTCTAGAGTGCAGAAGGAGGCCATTTGGCCCATTGCGTGCCCACGCTCTGAAAAAATACTCTACCTAGGACCACTCCCCCGCCCTACAAATAACCTCAAACATTGATCATGGCCAATCTATCTCACCTGCACATCTTTGGACTGTGGGAGGAAACTGGAGCACCCGGAGGAAACCCACGCAGACACGGGAGAAAGTGCAAACTCACTGAACAAATCAAAAGTTTCGAAGATTTTAGAATAGACAAACTGACTCATATTTAATGAAGATTACGGCACTGCCGAGTCCAAGAAGACTGAAGTAAATTAATGTTTATTGCACTCCCTAAAAAGCCCGTTGTAATTGAATGCGGAATCCATTGCACTATCAGACTGATGTGTCACGTAACCAGTATCCTTCTTTAACGTACTGGTGAATAGCGCCAGGAGCAAGATAATGCCAGAAATTTTAGCTCTTCAATGTGGTTTTGTAGAAGACAGAGGAACAAGAAATGCTTTATCTTTATGGTATGCAATCTATCAGAAGAGCCATGGAGATGAGAAAAGATGTATCATGTGTTTTATTGATTAAAGCATTGATTTGATCAGGTGAAACATTGAAAAATTGATGAGCATGTTGGAGTCTTTTGATATTGATGGCAAAGATATTAGAGGGTGATAAGAAATCTTCATTGGGAACAAACTGCAGCTAAAAGATTGAGAATGATCTAAGTGATTTTGTGAAGATTAAGAGGGGTCAGACACGGGTGTACTTTCTCCCTAGATTTATTCAATTTGTATACTCAAAATGCACTGGAGAGATTGAAGACCTTTATGGATGATGAGTTGGAAATTCTAACTTTAATAATGCATGGCGATGAAAACATTCTTCTAGCCGACATTGAAACTGCAAAAGATTGTAAATAGAGTGGTGAGTGAAAGTGAGAAGAAAGGGCTGAAATAAATTGTAAGAAAACAAAAGCCGTAATTCTCTGGCAATTGGGATTCCCTGTTCCCGCCAGCAGCACAACCCCATCCGCGGGTTTCCTGGCAGCGTGGAGTGGCTTTAATGGGAAATTCCATTGACAAGCGGCGGGATTGAGAATCCCGCTGCCAAAGAATCGGGCGCCGCCGAGAAACATGCGGCTGGGGAACCGGAGAATCCTGCTGAAAATGTCTGGTAGTGTCCAAAAAGAAAATTGTAGCAGAATGTAATGTGGCATTGAAGAATAAAAGGTCACGCAGGAAGACACATTTTCTTAACCAGGAAGTATGTTAATGTCAGACAGAAAGTGTGACCAAGAAATAAGACAAAGGATCGGAATGCCCAAAGATACATTTCAAAAAAATGGAAAAGATTATGATCAATTCAAAAATTAGCCATAAAAACAAACCTAAGTGCCCTGGAATGCTAGTGTTGCATGAAGTGAGTGCTGCATGATCAGTGAAACAGTGGAGGGAAGAATTGAAGTCGCAGTGTTGTGGTTTTTGAGGCGAGTAATTGTACTGTTCTTGTCAAATGGCCTGATTTATTACAAGAACACTTGTAGTTGAAGTTAGAAACGATTTATTAACATTAACTGGGGGTAAATTGTGTACAAGACAACAATTTAAAAAAAATATATATATTTTATTCAAGTTTTTTGGCCAAACATAACAATACGTAGTGTTTCTTTTACACAACAATAAAGCAATATAAATAACCGTGGCCAGTTTTAAACAAATAAATAAGTAATATATAAACAAAAACAAAAAACAAAACTAAATGGCAACTCCCTTGTCCAAAATAAATACTCTCCAAAAATACAATCCAGCAATTCAATATACAATTACATATACCAAATACCTATACATATACAATAACCTCCCTGAGAGTCCGTCCGATTCCTCCCCCCCCCCCCCCCCCCCTGGGTTGCTGCTGGTATCTACTTCTTTTCCATTCCCTCTATCTTTCTGTGAGGTAGTCGACGAACGGTTGCCACCGCCTGGTGAACCCCTGAGCCGAACCCCTTAACATGAACTTAATCCGTTCTAACTTTATGAACCCTGCCATATCGTTTATCCAGGTCTCCACCCCCGGGGGTTTGGCTTCCTTCCACATTAACAATATCCTGCGCCGGGCTACAAGGGATGCAAAGGCCAACACGTCAGCCTCTCTCGCCTCCTGCACTCCCGGCTCTTCTGCAACCCCAAATATAGCCAACCCCCAGCTTGGTTCGACCCGGACCCTCACCACCTTCGAAAGCACCTTTGCCACCCCCACTCAGAACCCCTGTAGTGCCGGGCATGACCAGAACATGTGGGTGTGATTCGCTGGGCCTCTCGAGCACCTCGCACACCTATCCTCTACCCCAAAAAATTTACTAAGCCGTGCTCCAGTCATATGCGCCCTGTGTAGCACCTTAAATTGTATCAGGCTTAGCCTGGCACACGAGGACGATGAGTTTACCCTACGTAGGGCATCAGCCCACAGCCCCTCCTCAATCTCCTCCCCCAGTTCTTCTTCCCATTTCCCTTTCAGCTCATCTACCATGATCTCCCCTCGTCCCTCATCTCCCTGTATATGTCCGCCACCTTACCGTCCCCCACCCATGTCTCTGAGATCACTCTATCCTGCACTTCCTGCGTCGGGAGCTGCGGGAATTCCCTCACCTGTTGCCTCGCAAAAGCCCTCAATTGCATATACTGAAATGCATTCCCTTGGGGCAACCCATATTTCTCCGTCAGTGCTCCCAGACTCGCAAACGTCCCATCTACAAATAGATCTCTTAATTGTACTACCCCAGCTCTTTACTATGCTCCAAACACCCCATCCATTCTCCCCGGAACGAACCTATGATTGTTTCTTATCGGGGACGGCACCGAAGCTCCCGGCCCTCCCCTATGCCGTCTCCACTGCCCCCAAATTTTCAATGTAGCCACCACCACCGGGCTTGTGGTGTATTTCTTTGGTGAGAACGGCAACGGCGCCGTCACCATTGTTTGCAGGCTAGTCCCCCTGCAGGACGCCCTCTCCAATCTCTTCCACGCCGCTCCCTCCCCTTCTCCAATCCACTTACACACCATTGAAACATTGGCGGCCCAGTAGTACTCACTTAGGCTCGGTAGTGCCAGCCCCCCCCCTGTCCCTACTACGCTGCAAGAATCCCCGCCTCGCTCTTCCCAGTCTTCCCAGCCCACACAAAACTCATAATGCTCTTCTCAATTCTTTTGAAAAAAGCCTTCGTGATCACCACCGGGAGGCACTGGAACACAAAAAGGAATCTCGGGAGGACCACCATTTTAACCGCCTGCACCCTACCTGCCAATGACAGGGACACCATGTCCCATCTCTTGAAATCCTCCTCCATCTGTTCCACCAACCATGTTAAATTAAGCCTATGTAATGTACCCCAATTCTTGGCTATCTGGATCCCCAGGTACCGGAAGTCCCTTGTTACCTTCCTCAACGGTAAATCCTCTATCTCTCTGCTCTGCTCCCCCGGATGCACCACAAATAACTCACTTTTCCCCATGTTCAGTTTATACCCTGAAAAATCCCCAAACTTCCCAAGTATCCGCATTATCTCTGGCATCCCCTCCGCCGGGTCCGCCACATATAGCAACAAATCATCCGCATACAGAGATACCCAGTGTTCTTCTCCCCCCCTAAGTACTCCCCTCCACTTCCTGGAACCCCTCAGTGCCATGGCCAGGGGTTCAATCGCCAATGCAAACAATAACGGGGACAGAGGACATCCCTGCCTCGTCCCTCTATGGAGCCGAAAATAGTCAGACCCCCGTCCATTTGTGACCACGCTCGCCATCGGGACCCTATACAGCAACTGTACCCACCTGATATACCAGTCCCCAAAGCCAAATCTCCTCAACACCTCCCACAAATAATCCCACTCCACTCTATCAAATGCTTTCTCGCATCCATCGCCACCACTATCTCCGCTTCCCCCTCTGGTGGGGGCATCATCATTACCCCTAGCAGCCTCCGTATATTTGTATTTAGCTGTCTCCCCTTCACAAACCCAGTTTGGTCCTCATGGACCACCCCCGGGCCACAATCCTCTATCCTCATTGCCATTACCTTGGCCAGAATCTTAGCATCCACATTCAGGAGGGAAATGGGCCTGTATGACCCGCATTTCAGCGGGTCTTTTTCCTTCTTTAGGAGGAGCGATATCGTTGCCTCTGACATAGTCGGGGGCAGCTGCCCCCTTTCCCTCGCCTCATTAAAGGTTCTCATCAGTAGCGAGGCCAGCAAGTCCAAATATTTCTTATAGAATTCAACTGGGAATCCGTCTGGTCCCGGGGCCTTCCCCGCCTGCATGCTTCCAATCCCTTTCACTACTTCCTCCGTCTCAATCTGTGCTCCCAGCCCTACTCTCTCCTGCTCCTCCACCTTAGGAAATTCCAGCTGATCCAGAAAGCACAACATTCTCTCCTTCCCGTCCGGGGGCTGCGCTTCACATAATCTTTCATAAAATGCCTTGAACACTCCATTCACTCTCTCCGCTCCCCGCTCCATCTCTCCCTCCTCATCTCTCACCCCCCATATCTCCCTCGCTGCTCCCCTTTTCCTCAGTTGGGGAGCCAACAACCTACTCGCCTTCTCCCCATATTCGTACTGTACACCCTGTGCCTGCCTCCATTGTGCCTCTGCCTTACCCGTAGTCAACAAGTCAAACTCTATATGTAGCCTTTGCCTTTCTCTGTATAGTCCCTCCTCCGGTGCCTCCGCGTATTGTCTGTCCACCCTCAGCAGTTCTTTCAACAACCGCTCCCTTTCCCTACCCTCCTGCTTTCCTTTATGTGCCCTAATAGATATTAGCTCCCCTCTAACCACTGCCTTCAGTGCCTCCCAGACCACTCCCACCTGTACCTCCCCATTATCATTAAGTTCCAAGTACCTTTCAATACACCCCCTCACCCTTAAACACACCCCCTCATCTGCCAATAATCCCATGTCCATTCTCCAGGGTGGAAGCTGTTGTTTTTCTTCCCCTATCTCCAGGTCCACCCAGTGTGGAGCATGATCCGAGATGGCTATAGCTGTGTACTCCGTCCCCGTCACCTTTGGGATCAGTGCCCTTCCCAAAACAAAAAAATCTATTTGTGAAAATACTTTATGTACATAGGAGAAAAACGAAAACTCCTTACTCCTAGGTCTACTAAATCTCCAGGGATCTACTCCTCCCATCTGCACCATAAAATCCTTAAGCACCCTAGCTGCAGCCGGCCTCCTTCCGTCCTGGACCTCGATCTGTCCAGCCCTGGGTCCAGCAGCGTATTAAAGTCTCCACCCATTACCAACTTCCCCACTTCTAGGTCCGGGATTCGTCCTAACATACGCCTCATAAAATTGGTATCATCCCAGTTCGGGGCAAACACGTTCACTAATACCACCGCCTCCCCTTGCAGTTTGCCACTCACCATCACGTATCTGCCCCCACTATCCGCCACTATAGTCTTTGCCTCAAACATTACCCGCTTCCCCACTGGTATGGCCACCCCCCTGTTTTTTGCATCAAGCCCCGAATGAAACACCTGCCCCACCCATCCTTTGCGAAGTCTAACCTGGTCTGTCAGCTTCAGATGCGTCTCCTGAAGCATAACCACATCTGCCTTAAGTTTCTTTAGGTGTGCGAGTACCCGTGCCCTCTTAATCGGCCCGTTCAGCCCTCTCACATTCCATGTGATCAACCGGGTTGGGGGGCTGTTTACCCCCCCCCCCCTTGACGACTAGCCATTTCCTTTTTCAATCCAGCTCCTCACCCGGTTCCCACGTAGCTGTATCCCCCCAGGCGGCGCCCCCCCACCCCGACCCCCGCCTTCCCATACCAGCTCCCCATTCTCCCCAGCAGCAGCAACCCAGTTAACCCCCCCCACCCCCACCCCCGCTAGATATACAAGACAACAATTGAACAACAGCAAAATCATGCACATGCAAGCACCCTCTTTTACTTCCTCCAGCCAGTGTCTGGTCAGCTGACTTTACCTTCACTTATATACTAATGAGACTCCTAGTGGTCAGTCGGTGGATTACAACACAGCCATGATATCACGACAGTGATGAAGTTGTCCTGGACAACTCAAATGGCCAATAAAGGGGCCCTGGAAAAATCTGAAACTGAGAGCAGTCTGCTGACCAAGATCAGGAGGGGACAGTTAGAATTTCTTGGGTATGTGATAAGAAATCATGATTTTAAATGTTGGATGTTGATGGGAAAGATCGATGGTAAACTAAGGTAGATAAAAAAGATGTTTTTAAAGAGCCGCGCAAACGGAATTAATGTACTATGAACGAAGGTGATCCATGCCTACCACTAAGATTAACGGGGAGGCTTATGGTCAATGACAGTCTCTTGGGTCATAGTACCTGAAGACATATTTGTAAGGAATTCCTGGTTATGTTTGTTGATGCTCTTATAACTGAGCTGGCTGAACATTAATCTGCCAAAAAAGGTTAGACAAAACAATCTGCATTAAAGTCAAGCACCTGGAATAAGCCGTAAGGGAGTGCTGGAGGGCAGTGGGGGTGGGGGGGGGTGCGATAGAAGAGGAAGGAGTTGCTGGTTCTGCAAGCACAGGGATGAAGCGCCGAGTGTGTGTGGGGATTTAGGAACATGGCACCATGAAATGACATGGTGGAGAATTTGGTAGTGGGAAAAGTGATGTTTATTTTCAAGTGCCTATTTACTGTGGTGAGCTATCTTAACCAGTGCCGGTGTTCATCCGTCCCTTTAGGTGCCTACAGTTTCCTCTTTTTCATTACCCTCACACCACGTCTAGGTGTCTGCCCAAGATCCACAGCTGAGGTTGAGGTGATCAGCTGCCTTCTATACCCTGTTGCCTGGGAAACTTTGGCAGACCTCTCCTGGGGGGCCTGGACGTTATGGGTCCAGGTACATTCTCGAGCAGCACGGGAGTTGCACTGCTGCCCTCCTCAGTGTGTGGGGCTGGAGGTGTCTCACTTACAGGGAGGTGGAGGGGTGTCAGATGGGCTGGACACCCCCAGGGTCCCCTGGATGGGGGGCCCCAGGCAGCCCTCCTGTTGATCTCTTCTGTCCAGGTGTCAGAGCGCCCTGTTCTCCTCCATGGGATAGAGAGGCAGTTGGAGTGAGATCTAGAGGTCCCACCTTCCTCTGGTGTAGTCATTTGTGGATTCACACCAGCGCCTGCACTGTGCAGGTGAAGCCCTCAGCCATGGAGGTAATAAGCTGTGCCATGGAACGGACAAATCCTGCCATGGAGTGCACCATCCTGCACCAAGGTCTCCACTGTGGGCACTGACCCTGCAGTGTTGGCCTCATTGCGTTGGAGTAACAGCACCATCTCCTCATACACAAGGCAATTGGACTCCTCCAGTTGGCCTTGTAGTCTAGGAGAAATGCTGTCATCCCTTCCTAACTCTTGTGACTCTGCCTTTGCAGTTCCATCAGCTCTGGGACGGCCGGACACAGGTGTACATCATTGGCCAGGGGCTCAGCAGTGTCCCGGGCTTCAGCCTCCCTCTGAGTTCCAGATCGCTGGGACGTCCCTGCCTCCACCTGCTATGGAGGTACTTAATCCCACCAAGGTGGGAGTATCAGCGCTAATGGAGGGTGCGGTTGACAGATGTGATGCCTCTTCAATGGTTATATGTGAGGACTCCCTCAGAGCTGCTTGAGTCTGTAATTCCAGAGGATGGTCTGGGCTGCTGCTCTGATTGCCCTACAAAGGGAGGGAAATGACATTCATACATCATGGGGGATAAATGATGCAAGACCTTTACTCGCGTGAGATTTGAGAAATGACTGTGCGTCCTTAGGGTTCTCCCTTTTATTTGATGCCCCCACTTTGCCATCAGCACAGGCGTGGTCCTTCGCCTCCCCAGCTAGCTCAATGGCTCTTTCCGCATGCGGGGTCGGGTTCCGGAGCTCCCACATGACCCCAGGTGGCTGTGCCCTTTCGCGCCATTTATGCTTGAGTTTGTCCTGCAGACACGGATGGGAGTTCTGCGAGTTCAATAGTTGAGGAGTGGCATCCTGGGTACAAGCAGATGTGAGGAGCAGAGATAAGAATGGGGGAGCAGCTTGGAGGGGGGGGGGGGGGGGGAGGGAGGGTGCGGTGGGGAATGAGAAGAGGACCTCGTCACCTGTGGGCAACCCGAGAGGTGGCTGGCTGACAGATCACCTTGGAGGTATGAGGGGTGAGTGAGCATCTGCAGTGAGAGACTGCAGGTGGCAGACTTACCCTGGCCGTGCCAAGATGGTCATTCATCTTCATCCTGCACTGCTGCCCCATCCTCTTCTGGAGAGAGCAGGCATTCACCAAGGTAGCTATTGCCTCCCAGGTGGGGGTCCGAACCCTGCTGATGGGCCACCTCCCGGATTGTGGGTACAGGACCTCCTGCCTCTGCTGCACCCCATTCAGGAGTCTGGTCATGGATCCCTTGGTGAATGCGGTTTGTGCTGCCGCCCCCTCTCATGGATCTGGAACAAGTGCTGGGCAGTGCTGGGAAAGGATTTATATGGTGCTCCCCAGTGATTGCAGGATTACGTTTCCCAGAGGCGAGCGAATCAACAGGAGGGTGTGGGGAGAAAAACTTTTCTTTAAGAGGCATAAAATTCCATGAGAAATACTGTTTTTCTCACCAGTTTGCCATTCAGGCCCAGTGGCCCCAGAAGCCGCCCATCAACGGGGACCCAGGTGGCAGAGCAGGAGTCACAACAAGCCGCCTTCACTCCAGCTGTACCGTCTGGAGACCGACCTAGACATAGCGGTAGGGCCCGTAAGGGCAGAATGTTACACACCAGTTAAGTTGGCATAGGTGCAGGGCGCAGTTTAGTGATAGGGGCTAGGGCACAAACCTGTATACATTTGTTCACAATAAACATCTGTTACCACTGTTACAACCTGCCTCGTGGTTCTGTCTGATGGGTGTGAGGGGTGGGCTGGTTCTGGGCTGGCCAGAAAGGGATGCGGTGGTGGGGTGGGGGAAATTGGCGGACGTTGTGGGTGGCTTGGGTCCCCCCCCTCCCGCACTGGTGCATTCGTCATGCGGCCTCCCATGCCTGCCTGGGCCCGATGTCCTGTCCATCCTCCCTGCCCCTGCATGCTCCTCATCGGCCGAGGCCTGGCATTCATTCTCCTCCTCCAGCAAATTGCCCTTCTGCTGCACGATGTTATGGAGGACACAGCAGGCTGCCACAATGTGGGTGACCCTCTCTGCATCATACTGGAGGGCCACTCCGTAGCGGTCCAGGTACCTGAACCGCATCTTCAGTAGGCCGAAACACCGTTTGATCACACCCCTGGGTGCTGCGTGAGCGTCGCTGTAGCGGTTTTCCACGTCGGTCTGTGGCCTCCGGATAGGCATCAGCAGCCACGATCACAGCAGATTACCCCTGTCACTCAGCAGATAAGCCCCTAGCCGGGGGGCGGGGGGGGGGGGGGGGTGCTCTCGAGCATTTCAGGAATCGTTGGGTGTGCCAGGATGAAGGCGTCATGCACACTGCCCTGGTATCGGGCGCAGAGGTGTCTGATTCGCAACTGATGGTCACATATCAGCTGCATGTTCATCGAGTGGTACCACTTTCCGTTTGTGTAGAGCAGCGTGTCATCTGCAGGTGCTCGTAGGGTGACATACATCCCATCGGTCACCCCCAGGGCATCCCTTTGATGGCGGCGAATCTGTCTGATGGGTGCCCGTGCATCCTGGTGGGCTCGGTCCACATTGAAATGGATGTATTGACCTGCCTGACATATAGGGCCTCCGTGACGGCACGCATGCACCTGTGCACTGAGGTCTATGATATCCTGGACAGATCCCCACTCGGAGCCTGGAAGGACCCTGTTGCATAAAGGTTCAGGGCGACTCTCACCTTGACAGTCACCGGGAGCAGGTGTCCTTCCCCAAACCCCTGCGGTGCCAGGTGTGCCATGATCTGGCAGATATGTCTAACTGTCTCTCTGCCCAGCCGGAGTCTTCGATGGCATGCCCGGTCCGGCAGGTCCTCGAATAACAGGCTCTGCCGGTATACACGAGGCCTCATGTGGTGCCTCAGCACCTCCTCCTCATCGGCCTGTTGGGCAGCTTGCCCTCCATCCTGGGTGGCTGCCTCCTTTTCCTCTGGAGCACACTCTGCTGCTGCAGCTTTCTCCTCCTCGAGCAGTGGCAGCTCATATAGCTACAGGGCATTCCCCAGGGCTGCGGCGACTAGCAGGAAGGCCAGCATTGCTGGTTCAATTCCAATATCCATTATCTGCAGGGGGTGAAAGGCCAACATGTTAGCATTGTGCGTACCCTCATGCCCAACCAGGACCAATGGGCTGCATGGAATTCCCGGTTGGCACTGCAGGCTCTGCCCCCACATGTCCCCCCCCACCCCTATTCCTGCCCAGGTGGGGGCCTTTGGCCCTGGCACACATCCCTTCTGCCAGGGGTGCCGTCGGCTGGCACTGCCCTTGCCAGCGATACGTTCTGCAGCCCCTGCCCGGCACCCTCCGTAGGGGCTACAGTGGCCGTTGCCCTTGGGTAGGCCGCCTGATGTCCCACCAGCGGATGGTGGCCGGGTTGGCGGGGGGTATGGTGGAGGGTGGGGTGGGGCACCCATATGGCCATTGTCACTCTGCAGAACCAGGGGCCAAGGTGGGTGGTCAGTGGAGTACACACAAGATGGCTGCCTTGCAGGCCACAGTAATGGCGGTCCGTGCCTGGGTACCGCCCTAGTCATGTGGGGGGTCACCCTGGCCACACGGCCTGTTTCCCCAGCACCCCCCCACCCCTTGGCCTTGGCAGGGTCTCCTCCCCTCCCCTAGCCAGCTCGGCCAGTGACTGGCTCGGCAGCCCACAGTCGCACCTCTCTGTGTCCTACTTCCTCTCTCTTCCTCATCAGCCACGACGCTGGTTTCACCATTTTCAAAGGCACAAGTGAACTGCACCGTCGGGAACTCAGTCTGTCGAGGCGGAGAATCACGGAGGCCTTGTAGAATACTAGGCGCGACCCGCTAATGACATGCAACGGTGTTTACTGTACATGCATTCCGGACCGCATCACGCCGCTATCGAGGTGACGGAGAACAGGGATTTGGTGTCAAATCGGCGCCCGCCGTGATTTTGCCATCGGAACTGATTCTCTGCCAATTGCGTTTTACGGTTTCGGCGTCAGCCAATGGAGATTCCTGCCCACAGAGTTAGGCCACAGACCAGCCATGATCTCATTGAATGGCAGGACAGGCTCAAGCGGCTGAATTGTCTACTCCTGTTCCTATGCTCCTCTGTCCAATCATCTAGAGGCATGAAATATTGCTAGTAAGTTCCTGCTGCAATTCAAATAAGTGAGGTTCCTGTCATCAGTTGCAGATCATTCATCAGCCTCCAGTTCCAACACAGTACACTGATCAGCAATGCTACAATAGCTTGGCAACAAGGATAAGGCAAGTAAATATGTGATTTTGTTTATTCAGTGTGTTGTAATAGTGATGTATAGCAACCACTCGCAATGAAGTAATTCAGTCAAATCCACATGTTTGATTAAAAGAGACTGGAGCATTCTTTACAACAAAGCTAAATGAAAAGTGAATTCATTCTGTTAGCTTTCTCTCCTTCCTATAAAAGACAATTTCTATTAAACAATTTGCACATCAATAAGGTTAGCAGTATTTTGAACCCGTTTAGCAATTTTGATGCAATGAGATGGTTGCAGTCACATGTATTTAATCACTGTCTCATGGTGCTTTCTAATTCAGGGCAGAATAGTGGCAAAGGATTATTGAACTATCTGATTGGGGAAAGGAGAGTTAAATATCTTTTCTCGCCCTTTCACTCGATCTATCCCTATGTGAATGATGCGTTCTGTCTTTTGTTATGTGTGTTCTTCCTCTGCTTTGGGTAACTGGACTCGGATTGAGTGTCTTCCCAGGGTTCTTTGTGCTGCCCTCTAATCAAACAGCATGAGCTGCAGCTTATGCACACTGAGCCTCCCAAGAGCAGTTTTTCTGCAGCTTCCGAGCTTTGATGCTGCGTACTTGACAGGACCTTGATCAGCAGCAGGATGTCCAACTCGTTGATTGCTCCATTTTTATTAAGTATCCTGTCCCTAAACCTGGTTCGTGCCATTTTTTCCAGGGTCCGAATGGGAGTGGGTTCTAAATTGCACATCGGTAGTTCTCAAAGGCAACTTCACATGTTAGAGTGCAACTGTTTCAGTCAGTTCTGATTTTGGCCAGTGGGCTGTTGCTGCTGCAGCTGCTGTGTGTGTGTGTATATATGTTATTGTAAATAAATGTTATTTCTTTATATCCTTGAAACTTGTGCTGGATTCTTCGTGGCCCTCACAAAAGCCCGGTAGGTCTAAGGCTACCTCTTTGGCGAGGTAGGGTAACCTTTTCAAGGTAGGGTACTCTTTTGGATATGGTCCTGGGACACCTTTGGGAGAGGTCAGTTGCCCTTTTTGTATTGTTAAAAGTAGACATGAATGTGCATGAACTTAGTTGGACTCTTCAGTGAATTTCAAATGCAGTTTGGATATTGCGTTGGTTGTAAACTCACTGATTTATAATGCTAAATTGAAGGTTCAAGTAGGAAATGTGTCCCATTTGATCACAAGGCTCGGCATATTAAGGTCTGGTAGGAAAGGGTCAATGAGTCTCATCGGACATTTACAAATAGAACATCTGGAATGAGTTATTAATTCCACTTTTTCTTCCTATTTTCTTCTTTCTTATCCTCTTTTGAACATGTGGACAGCACCTCACCCAAATGATCACTTCTGAGTGAGCCTGGAATGTGAGTAGTGGGGAATATCACAGCCAAACTCAATTCTGCCCTTACCCGCTGGACAGATGTACACCAGTGGTCTCTGTAACAAATTCTAGTGCTTTACTGCTGCCCCAGACAAGCTCAGGGAACAACACAGATAAGAGATTGATCCTTGACTCTTCCTGATCTGCATGGCCCAGCTATTCAGTGACTTCACCACCTGAGCCATTGGAAAAACTTCTCAGCTCTACATTGAGAGTCAATGCTCGAAACATAAACCCAATAAATTCAACCACAGCTGTTTTGCTGGGTGAATGATTCTGCCTGGTAGTCAATTCCAGGTAAAAGTTAAAATCCAATGGCAAGACGTCAATATGAAATTGGAGGCCTTCTTACAAGACATGTTGCCTTATGAGTGTGAAGTGAAAGGGTAGGAAACAAAAAATAAAAAAAATAAGAGGGAGCGAAAACTCCCAAAAAGGTTTTAATTGACAATGAATAGAAATTTATTACGGTTTGAAGCAGCAGTAATACAACAATTTGAATGTCAAATAATTCAACAACAGTTCCTAAAACAAGGAACATTGTTCAAAGATTCTTAATCTACAAAATTACTTAAGAAATTTACACAATATGGAAAGAAAAATACCAAGGTTAACAATATGCAGTAATTAGAATTACTCAGGCTATTTCCAAGACTTTGTTAGACGTTGATAATGTAGGTGTTTTGGACAATTAATTATTTTAGAACTAATAGCTTTAGCTCCTGTTTAAATAGTCACCTCATTGAAATACATTGGGGTATATTATTCGGTCAATGGTTATAAAATGGGTAACCTGTTTTATACTTTCACTTGACATTTTACTGACACCAGACATGGAAGAAAATATTCTCAGTTGATTTCTAATGTCTCTTTGTAAATTCTCTTATGTAATTTTAATGATGGCAAAGATAGAATGAAACAGTGCTTTTTAACAGCTTCATCAATGGATTTCAACATCATGTCTGCTCATACACCTCCAGTCTGTTAAAGCAAGTGTTTCCAGACAGTGGGTCAGTGTTGCAAATTAATTAGTGACCATGGTATAGAGTTTTCCATGACGTATTTGGGGTGTAGGTAGAGAAGGCAGGAAACCCTGTATCATACCCCATCCATTTCTCCACTTCGGTTAAACTGTTTTGGCAAGTAATTTATGTTAGCTACCTTTTCCCATCGTTTAACTGGAATTATGTAATTTAACTTAATTAATTTTTGTATATATATCTACATATTAAAATATAAATTGTACTGCAAATAAGATACTTCATTCTGAACTGATAATTGCTGTCCAATCTTCATTAAACACTATTGTTAATTTGTGCAATTTTATCAAATTCTCTAAAGGTGTTTTAGTGTCGGTGTTTCATATAATTATCTATTTGTTTTGTGTTTGACCATGAAAATGAATCAGGATAACAAATTACAAGTGCAAATAAAAAATGACTCAGCTGGGATTTTCAGGCTATAATGGTAGTGTTGGTGGATAATGGAATGCTGTGTCATGGACAGTGGTTGTGGCAGATGTTATTGCATATTTTAAGGGAAAACGAGATGAATGTTTGAAGCACAGGAAGGTATAGAAGGAGAGAGAAGGGAGTGGGGAAAGTTTTGGATTGTTCTAGAAACAAAGCTGGACAGATTCCATGGGTCAAATGATTTCCTTCCGTGCTATGGAGATCTTTCACTCACTGGTCGGATATGTATTACTAGCTATAGTTTGGACATTCTAGTGTTAAAGCATGTACTGAAGCATTGGCATGTTGGTGTATTACTTAACTGTCTTCTCTAGAAATATTTATTCAAATACTCTGCTAACATTCGGATTTATGTGAATTGCTAATTTACAACAATGTCCTATAAACGCCCTGAATATATTGGTTATAAACACAAAATGATTAAGTTAAAGGTAATAATTGAACGATAAGTTACTAACAGCGCAGCATTTGTATAATCCCCATCTTCAGGATTGGAAACTACAAACTATTCTTTTCAATATTATATATTTACAATACACACCCTCACTTTCTACTCAGATCTATCTCTCAGATCATCCTTAATAAGCAGCCATTGTATATCTTTTTAATTCTCTGTTACTTTACTCTCCCTGACATAAGTTTCCTTCCCTTCTCTGTTGAAGGCACTGCCTCTTGCCTGGGTAAATGTTCCAGTCACTGTCCAATATGTAGCAACCCTAAAAATTGCCAAGAAATTTGGGTGAAAAACAAAATACTGCGGATGCTGGAAATCTGAAATAAAGAAAACCAAAATCTTCGTCATTTATTCAAGGTCACTATAATCTTCAGTCTCGCTTTGTTGGCGAATTGCCTGTCTGAAGCTTGGTGACTCAATGATATTAGGTCTTAGGCCTCAACTTTGAGCCCAGAAATAGGGGTACCTGAATTGGCAGTGTTGGTAGTCAATTCAAATAAGGTGGAAAGGGGGGGGCCACATTTCAATGGTGCCCCAATGTAAATCCAACCAAATATCATCCACATATATTTTCCACCAGAAGTTATTGGTTGATGAACAGGAATGGAAATATGGACTGACTCTTTTCCCCTCCCTAACCCAGGAAAGTTAATGTCCAGAAGATAGCGCCGGAGCGGGGCGACTCTCTGCGAGCTCTCCCCAACAGATCCACTGTTTACTTAACTTATACTCGTTCTAATCTTTTAAAATTTAATTCTAAGACTAACATTATTACTAACCTCTCTCTTTTTTATCTTTTCTTGCAGGCTTGAACATCCTCCAAGGCCCGTGGAGACCTTTTGACCTGACCTCCACGACGTGGAAGTGGATCGGGCTCAAACCAGAAGAGAAGCCCCGATCTCTATTTGGAGCCAACCCGGACCTCGGAGCTCCCAACCCGGCCTAAAAACCGACGCCAGTCCCTGGATCGCCTGGCCCGGTCCCCGGAGCTCCCGACCCGCCACGAGACCCAGCCCAACACGACCCTGTGAGACCCGTCCAGCAACCCGACCCGGAGAGGCCCCCCCCCCCAGCAACCCAACCTACCTGGAGGTGGAAGAATCAAAGACCCCTCCCACCCGGCTTACTCACTCTTCCAACTTCTTCCATCGGGCAGGAGATACAGAAGTCTGAAAACACGCACAAACAGACTCAAAAACAGCCTCTTCCCCGCTGTTACCAGACTCCTAAATGACCCTCTTTTGGACTGACCTCATAAACACTTACACCCTGTATGCTTCATCCGATGCCAGTGCTTATGTAGTTACATTGTATACCTTGTTTACCCTATTATGCATTTTGTTTTATTCCCTTTTCTTCCCATGTACTGAATGATCTGTTGAGCTGCTTGCAGAAAAATACTTTTCACTGTACCTCGGTACACCTGACAGTAAACAAATCAAATCCAATAAGGCCGATTGCATCGCCCTTATTAACACTTTAGCCAAGGCCAGCATCTTCAACACAGATTATCTGATCCAAATGGCTTAGTGCCATACTTACAGGCCTATATACCAAGTGAACCATCCATTGTCCCATTAAATATACCTACCTCATACTGTTATGGTGGATGAGCTATATTTGTAACTGGCTTAAGCGCCTACTTTTAAATAGATGAGTAATCAGCAGGCTGGGTTTATAACATTTCACTTCATCACTTTGATTCTGTAGTTGTTCACATTGACGAACTGGTTTAATTTGATCTCCTACGGTTTTCACTATATTTTCTTTTTGTTTAATGTGGAACCACTTTAGCTCGAAAGTGAGTGCCGGGATTCTCCGATAGTGAGGCAGAGTGTTCACGCCATCATGAACGCCGTCGCGGGCACGATCGATTCAGGCCCCGAAAAGGGACCTGCCACGAGAAACGCGGTGGGCGTGGCGCCAGAGCAGCGGCGTCATCGTGCAACGGCCGGCTAACGCTGCGCCGCGTAATTTAAAGTGCGCGATTCGCGCACAGGACCCAAACGATAGAGATGGCTGAGCCCCGCCATGCCGCTCCCAGGTTCTGGGACAGTGATCTAGAGACTCTATTAGACGTAGTAGAAGAACGCAGGGCCATCCTGTGCCCAAGACGTGGGCACCGGCACCCGTCCAGCACTGTGAAGTGCAGCTGGCGTGAAGTGGGCACCGCGTAGCGCTGTGGGGCACACCCCCCGCTCTGGAGACCAGTGCCGGAAGAAGCTCTACGACCTCACGAGGGCTGCCAGGGTAAGTACCCCGAGAGTTCCCCCGGGCCGCACCCCCCCCAACCAGGATGGGGGGCACCACCCCTCCCCTTGAGAGATGCCATGGCATGGTGCCCAGTATCCCCCACCCAGTCTTAATGTTGCCAACATCTGCTGTCTTGATGCTGACTGTGATCCCCCCCCCACCCCCCAGGGGCAGGACAACACAGCTCACAACCACCATGAGCGTACAAGAACCGGAGGGGGATCACCTGAGCTGCACCCCCTCACCGTCCATGAGCAGAGGGCTCTGGACGTCGCTGGGGGAGCTGCAACCCGGGAAGTAGCGCCATGCCAGATTGGAGGCGCAGGACCAAGTGAGACTCCCCTGCCTAGCTACACTCCTGCAGCCTGTCCCCTCCCCTCTCAACCCACCCCGACAGACCCCTCCACCCCCAACCCCCCTCACACTCCATGCCCTCACACTGACCCCTCCACCCCCCCACACCCACTCCGCGTGTCTAACGATACATGCCTTATTGTGTTCTCCAGGGCCGTTTCGAACAAGCCCCCACCGTCCAGCTCCAAGCTAATCCGCCCACAGGGATGCACAGCAGAGAGGGGAAGGAAGACAGACAGGAAGGCCCTCTTCTGAGGCCGGGGCACTGGAGCGGGACGCACAGAGGACAGAGACGACACTGATGAACACAGGACGGACAGTCAGGACACTGATGGCAGTGAGACGGACGAGGAGAGGGCTGCGGGCCAGGACAGTGACGGAGAGAGGACGGGGACTCTGGACAGTGACGCACAGAGGATGGCCAGACAATGGACAGACTGGACACGGCACCTAACATGGGCCGCGGACTACGTGCATCAGTCCAAGGTTCGACCCAGGAGACCCCAGACCTGGGGACAGATGAGGGCCTCGAGTTTGCATCACTGCTGTCACCCACAACATCCAACATCACAGATACACTCACCTCGGTTGGCCATTTTAGTGATGAGGCTTCTGTCACTGACTGGTGCGCACCACACAGCCGAACTGGTACAGCAGGTGGAAGTAGGAGCAGCCGAGGGGCTGGACGGTCGGAGGGCAGGCCAAGCCCAGCACCCAGCTGCCGCCCAGACGGTTCCCGGGTTCCTGGACTTACCAGACCCACCCACAGACCCAATGCCTTTGGAAACCCAGGGAGTGGACAACAGGATGACGGCCGTCTTCCAGCATCTGCAGATGCAGTTGGAGGAGTCCATCCGCGTCCAGGAGCAGGGAGTGGTGCCGGTCATGGTTGCCACCCAGGCCAACACCGCAAGGGTCGCATTTGCGGTGGAGGCAATTGGGGCAACGGTCTCGGCCATGGGTCAGGTTCTACAAGGCGTGGGGCTTCATGTGCAGGCATCATCCGTGGCCCAGGAGAGGTCTGCCATGTGCCAGAGCCAACTGGACATTGCCGCCGCGCTCCGGGGTCTGGCCCAGTCTCAGCAGGCCATCGCTGAGAGCATCGGCTACCTTGCACACATGCTGGATGGCGCCTTCAAACACAATGGGACGTTGCAGTCCCTGACAGGGATGTCACACTCCCTGAGCTCCGTTGCTGCGAACATTCAGATCTTGGTCGATGCCGCAGCCGGCCTCCAGGGCTGGCAGCGCCAGGTGTCGATGGTGCAATGGCGCTTGTCTCTGCTCACACCGCCGTCCCATAGTGAGGCCCGGGGGCCACCGGGCACCCCGAGGGAGGAGGAGGTTCTGGGGCCCGTCCTGGTAACTCCAGCAAGGGAGGTCCCGGAACACTCGGACGCCCCCTGGCACCACGCACCCAGCACGCCCGTCGAGCAGCCTGGCCCATCGAAGCCGGGCCGCCCCAGGAAACGTGTGCCGACGGGGAGCCACGTCGCAGGGCAGGAGTCTTAGCAGTCCGCCTCCACTCCTTCTGTACCGTCTGGGGAAACACCAAGGCGTAGTGGTAGGGCCCGTAAGGCAAAGAAGTTAGGCATGTAGAAGTTGGCACGGGTGCGGGACACAGCTTAGTTCTAGGGGCTAGGGCACTTGTCTGTGAATGTCACGAATAAAGTCACTGTTACACAAAACCTAGATGACTCTGTGCTATGTCTGGTGCCTGAGGGGTTGTGAGGGGGACCGAGTGGCGCTGGGGTTGATGTTCGCTACAATGGTGATGCCGGGTGTCCCCCCCCCCCCCCCCCCAAACCCCGTTGTCCTCGGCACACCGACTCCAGCTACCCCACATGGGCATGTGATGGACTGTCCGTGACGCATACAGGGACCACCGAGATGGAGGGTTTAGCTATGGCCATGAGTCAGACTTGTCTAACGGTACGGAGCTCACAGCTCATCGCAGAGCGGGCTGTCATCACTCAACATGGCACTGATCACACCCGCTTACACAAGCAACTGTGTGATACCATCCCGTTGTGCCGCAGGTGTAAGTTGCTGTGAAAGTGGTGGTGTAGGCGCTAGGGTTGTCGGATGGTGCGGGAAGTGGGGGGGGGGGGGGCGGTGCTGGGTGGTACGTTTGTGCAGATCGGTGGTGCAAGTGCCTTGCTCAGCGATGCCCTCCTCCTAGTTCGTGAAACGTGCTGCGATCAACGCCTCGCATGCTCGCTCTCCAGCCGGTGGCGTCGTGCAGCCTCCCGGCCATATGCAGCCCCCAGTCGTGTCTGTGCCCCCCTCCTCCCCATCCCCTTCCTCCTCATATGCAGACGCGTCGTCATTATCGGGCTCCCCCTGTGCCTCCTCCTCCAGGACATCACCCCTCTGCTGGGCAATGTTGTGTAGCACACAGCAGACAACAAATATGCTGCCGACCCTCTCGGAATGGTACTGCAGGGCATCTCCAGAGCAGTCCAGGCACCTGATCGCATCTTCAAGAGGCCGAAGCACCTCTCCACAACACCCCTGGTTGCTGCACGGGCCTCATTGTAGCGGGTCTCCGCGTTGGTCTGTGGCCACGACTGCAACGGGCAACCCCTGTCGCCCAGCAACCAGTCCCTCAGCCGGGGGGCGGTGTCCCTCGAACATTGCAGGGATGTACCATTGCGCCGGTATAAAGGCATCAAGCACACTGCCGGGGTACTGGGCGCACATGTGCATGATCGTCATGCGATTGTCGCAGACCATCTGAATGTTCATAGAGTAGGTCCCCTTTCTGTTCTGAAAAAGTCCCTGTTCTCCAAGGGTGGGCGCATGGCGACGTGCACCCCATCAATCGCACCCTGGACCATCGGTATCCTGGCCACGGTGGCGAATCCCGCTGCCCGGGCGTCCTGGTTTACGAGGTGCTCCGGAAACTGTATGTATCTGTTGGCGATGGCATACATGGCTCGGATGCACCGGTGCACTGATGCCTGTGAGATCCCAGATAGAGCCCCGCTCAGCACCTGGAACGAACCAATCGCGAAGAAATTGATGGCTACCGTCACCTTGACGGTCACCGGGATAGCATGTCCTCCCCCCATTCCACATGGTGCAGGGTGCGACATGAGGTGGCATATATGTGCCACGGACTCCCTACTCAATCGCAGTCTCCTCTTGCATGCCCTGTCCGGCCAGGTCCTCGAACGACATGCGGTCACGAGGACCCTCATGGGGCGCCTCCGGCGCATTGGCACCACCACCTGCTCCTCCTCCTCCCTCTGCGCCCCATCAAGATCAGAATTCTCATCCTGTGCATCCCCGATGATGTGGTGGTCATTGTCCCCTTCCGCCTCCTCCTGCACATGTCGGGCGTGCGGGCCTGCAGCCTCAGCGGCTGGCACTGGGCCCTCTACAGCCACTCCCTCTGCTGCAGCCGCCGCTGCTCTGAGCTGCCTGCGTGATGCTGCCGGATGGCCACCTGCAGGGCAGTGGCTCCCGCCATGGCGGCAAACATAGCTGGCTGGTGCGCAAACATGATGATCTGCAAGGGGGGGTGGGGGAGGAGAAACAACATGGTTAACGATGGCTCTTGGACACCTCGACAGCCAGGTGCCATGGGATACATGTGTGCCCCGATTGCATGGTCTCTCTGCAGACACGCAGGCACCCTGCCCAGTCTCCGTCCACCGGCCAGTTCACCCCGTCCCTCCTCATTGCTGCACCAGTCGCCTTTGCCCATCAGCATGACCTCAACTTGCGAGCGTGTTTTCGCCACCGTCCTGCCATGGCAGGCTGGCTGGCATGTCGCTCCCACGGATAACCCTCCCCAACCCCCACCATGGGCATGACTGAATCCTTCCCCTCTCCCCCCGCCCCCCCCCCACCAACGGGCCTGACTGCATCCTTCCCCTCCCCCCTCGGGCCTGACTGCATCCTTCCCCGCCCCCCTCACCCCACGGGCCTGACTGCATCCTTCCCTTCCCCCCTCCCCACAGACACCTGACTGCATCCTTGCGGCGTCGGACCGGCGTCACGCGAAAAATCGGCACGAAAGGCGATTTCCCCAGATGGCGCGGCATGGGAGAATCCCGCCCGAGATTTTTCTTTAAAAAAGCCTGCTAGGTATTTCTTGTATGTGTATGTCCTATTTGAGCACTCACACTACTGAAATTGAAGATGATGCTTTGGCTCACACTTGTGTGCGGCACTGAGGGAGCTGCAATGTCAGAGATGTTGGACATGATCTACCCTAGCCGGTGTTTCCTGGTGCTCAGAGCGACGAGAAATCCCACACTATCGAACGGGGCTCTGTTCCCATTTGGGTATATTCGGGACCTCACTGAGGTCGTGCTTAATACTATTTTCTGCACTGAGGAGCTCCGCTCACCGGAACTCCTCAGTGCAGAAGGAGATTCCTGATCTCTTGATCCCCCTGAACTGCCCCAAAGCCCCAACTTACTTATAAGGGAATCCTTAGGCCCCCCGCACCTGCTGCACCTGCACAGGGG
This sequence comes from Scyliorhinus torazame, assembly GCF_047496885.1. Classification (NCBI taxonomy): domain Eukaryota; kingdom Metazoa; phylum Chordata; class Chondrichthyes; order Carcharhiniformes; family Scyliorhinidae; genus Scyliorhinus; species Scyliorhinus torazame. Next base: position 49,498,810 of record NC_092722.1, on the reverse strand, counting down.
CACCCCTGGGTCTGATCCCCGTTGTGGAAAAAATGCCAGCTTGGCACTTTGGCAGTGCCCTTTCCAGCTGACAGTGCCACATGGGCACTTTGGAAGTGCCAGGCATGGCACCCAGGTGCCAGGGCAAAAGGCTGACTGTGCCAAAGTGTCTGGGTGGCACCAGCATTGCCAGGGTGCCACCCTACCCAGAGGGCAAGCACCTGGTGGCCTACAATACCCTAGGAGATCCCCACGAGTGCCGTTCCATCTGATCCCCTATGTGGAGACCAGAACTGAATGGTGCTCACCCAAGATTTCTAAGGTGAAGAGGTTAGATCCCAACGTCTTGGTTAGATCGTGGGAGAGTATACCCATGATCTAACTGACTCGCTGTAATATGCTGATTCTCTAAAAAGTGGTCTGCCCACAATGGGTGGGTTCACATTGCAACGTCTTGCGAGATCACGTTAGATCTTGTGAGGTGTGGCGAGCCGAGTAGATCCCGGAAGAGAGATCCCCTTGCATCTACCGACTGTGTCGCGCTGCCTTTCGAGCGTAACGTAGCTGGTATATTGCGCTCGTTACCTTTTGACTAAGATATTAAATCAGAGCCCCATCTGTTCATGTGGATGCAAAAGATTTTGTTTCACTATTTGAGCAAAAACAGAGAGTTCACATGATGCCCTAACAAAATCAATAACTCAAATGACCTCATGAAATCTCACTAGCTGATCAATTAATATTTTTGGTGCTTGCAGGGGTCCTTCTGCTTGCAAATAGCAGTCACATTTATCACCTAGGTAACATCGACTGCACTTCCAAAATTATTATAAGATTGGAAAGTGCTTTGGCATTTCACAAGGTTGTCGTATGTGTTAAATAAATGCAAGCCCATATAAGATCCCAGAAAAGATTTGATCCTTCAGGAATTTGGGCCACACCTCTCCTGAACACCATGTTTATAGGGCCCTTGGCACACCACTGCCCATGTAGGCCTGGTCATCTGGTCTCATTGTAGGTGGCAGTGTAAAGGGTCTACTCTACTTTGCTTTGTTGTCACTGGCTAGAAAAGCAAAAAATAACATTGGACTGGGTGGGTGTTCCAGTGATCTCTGTTGGCAGTGTCTGTGCGTGAAGGCTAGGTTAGCATCCATGGGTAAAGAATGGCACTTAGGTGATGCAGTCTATGGCGGGATCTATGGGGCTAGAGGGGAAGAGGAGCAAGTGGAGGAAACTGGAGAATAACAAAAAAGTACAGCAAGAATAAAAAGACTCTGAAAAAAATAACTAATGGGAAAACTCATTCAGCAACTTAAATGTTTCACTTTAACCCAGAAGGTCAGAGGCCCATGTCATTGAAGCCTGTTGGGAAGACAATCCTATCCTCAGGTGGCCTTTCAGACGATATTCCTTCTCAGGGACGGAAAAGGATTGAGGTGAATCAGAATTTCCTTCCCTGGCTTACACCTGCCCTGCCTGATCATCAGCACTGACACAGATTTTGGAGACATCTGTCCAAACTGACACAATCTTGGTGAAACAGCAAATATGTAGTGGGGAAAAATGGATAAAGGCAAATTCGAAGACTTATCCAAGTGCTAACTAGATAGCTGCCAAATTTCAGATGTGGTGAACAGATTTCCCCACAATTTTGTGTGAAAGATGTAATGTGACTAAAAGATATCCAGAACCCGTTGCTTTCAGACGACAACCGGAATTCTCCAGCAGTATGGATTCGACTTTCCCGCTGGCAGTGCACTGGTCTGTGGGTTTCCCGGCAGCGTGGGGTGGCTTCAATGGGAAATCCCATTGACATGTGGCAGGAAGAGAGAATCCAGCCGCCGGTGAAAGGCACGCCACCAATAAATATGCGGCTGGGGGACCGGAGAATCCAGCCAAACGTTTTAATTTGTTTCAACTTTTTCCTTAGAAATGGTGAAAAATCAGAAAGAGTTTGCCAGCAGTTGTACATCTAACCACCAGGGAAAGCTGCACTCTAAACTATTGCTTGGAGTTAAATGGTTACTTAACAGTCTCATCTAGTCTGCAATCATCCACCACACACAGGAAGGAAAAGGTTTATACAAGTAAAGCGGCAATGGTCCCAGTTTTTGCGTTATGATGAAGTTCCCTTTTTTAAACATTATTTCTGTATTTTTTTGTATTAAAATTGTATAAATAAATTACAGTGTTGATCCATTGGGGAGTGGGATCTTGATTCCCAATTTAACCAGTACTAGACAGACACAGAATCCTCCGCCACCTATGGTCACTACTCCTAGGACCGCTTTAATAAAAGATCTTCTTGAGCGATAAAAGTCACTTGGAGCCAGTATGCTGAGCAGAGCTGTGTTGACGGTCAAGGTGTACAATATAGAAATACCGGTGTTCAGGGCAACGATCTTCCCAAACTTGGCAAATGGGGTGATGATACAAAAGAAGAGAGGGATGGTTGCTATGACTGTAGTGATGGCACTAGAGACAATGGCAACACCAACGTGCCTCACCGCTGCTAGGGTCCTCCATTTCCCCATTTTGCATTTATCCTATTAATCAAACAAGACAAGTGTTAGCAAACATGTTCATCCATCTATTGCAAAAAAGCTGAAAACGGCAATATTTGACATCTTTTAGAAAAGTATGACATATGTTTGTTGGAAACACACTCTATTGCAATGTTACAATCTTAAAAGTAAATTCTAAGCAGTTTCTAGCTTCCTTTCCCTATTACTACCATCTCTTTCATCTTCTCTTCAGTGCCCCTGCAACTTCACTTCCAAGTGTAAGGTGCTCATTGAGACTACCCATTCAGCTGCTTCTGCTGCATGCCTCCCTTCCCCTTGGCCACAAAGCCAAGCTTCCCCCAGTAGTCGCCCTAGATTCACAACTTCCTCTAGCCTTTCTTCATCTCCTTTCATGGCTTCTTATCTTGAGCTCATCCTGTCCATGTGACTTATCCCTTGCTCTCTCAATTATATTCCCATTAAGCTGCTGACCACCAAATTTTCTTTCTTGGTTCCCGCACTAGCTAAATATTGTTAACAGCTCCCTCTCAGGAAATGTTTCCCTGTCCCATACAAATTTTCTTTAAAAAAAAAAAAAATTTTTTAATTAAAGTTTTGAAACAAAATTTTTCCGTTTTTACAAATCAACATAAAAATAATACAATACTGATAATTAACATTATTTAAATAATATAGTGAACTAACAAAGTGACAAAAAATAGTGCTCCCCCCCCCCCCCCCATCCTGGGTTGCTGCTGCTGTCGATCTATTTTCCCTTAACGTTCCGCAAAATAGTCAAGGAACGGTTGCCACCGCCTGGAGAACCCCTGAGCCGATCCTCTCAGCGCAAATTTCATTCGTTCCAGCTTTATGAACCCTGCCATGTCGTTTATCCAGGCCTCCACGCCGGGGTGTTTAGCTTCCTTCCACATAAGTAGGATCCTTCGCCGTGCTATCAGGGACGCAAAGGCCAGAATATCGGCCTCTTTCGCCTCCTGCACTCCCGGCTCTTCCGCTACCCCAAATATCGCTAACCCCCAGCCTGGCTTGACCCGGACCTTCACCACCTTTGAGATCACCTTTGCCACTCCCCTCCAGTACTCATCCAGTGCCGGACACGACCAGAACATGTGTGTGTGGTTCCGGAGCCCCTCCCGCACCTGTCCTCCACTCCAAAGAACCTGCTCATTCTTGCTCCCGTCATATGTGCTCTATGTAGAACCTTAAATTGAATCAAGCTAAGCCTGGCACACAAAGACGAGGAGTTTACCCTACTTAGGGCATCAGCCCACAGCCCCTCCTCAATCTCCTCCCCCAGCTCTTCTTCCCATTTTCCCTTCAGCTCCTCTACCAGCGCCTCCCCCTCATCTCTCATCTCCTGATATATTTCGGACACTTTGCCCTCCCCGACCCATACCCCCGAAATCACTCTGTCCTGGATCCTCTGTTGCCTTGTAAACGCCCTCACTTGCATATATCTGAAGATATTCCCTGGGGGTAACTCATATTTTCCCTCCAGCGCTCCCAGGCTCGCAAACGTCCCGTCAATAAACAGGTCCCTCAGTCTCCTAATTCCTGCTCGTTGCCAACTCTGGAACCCCCCGTCCATCCTTCCTGGGACAAACCTGTGGTTATTCCTGATCGGGGACCACACCGAGGCACTCGTCACCCCCCTGTGTCGCCTCCACTGCCCCCAGATCCTCAAGGTTGCCACCACCACTGGGTTTGTGGTATACCTTTTCGGGGAGAACGGCAGCGGCGCCGTCAACAGCGCCTTTAGGCTCGTTCCTTTACAGGACGGCATCTCCAGCCTCTTCCACGCCGCCCCCTCTCCTTCCCTCATCCACTTACAAACCATTGCTACAGTGGCGGCCCAGTAGTAGTCGTTCAGGCTCGGCAGCGCCAGTCCCCCTCTATCCCTACTGCTCTGCAGGAACCCCCTCTTTACTCTCGGGGTCTTTCCTGCCCACACAAAGCTCATAATGCTCCTATCTATTTTTTTGAAAAAGGCCTTTGTAATCAGAATGGGGAGACACTGAAACACGAAAAGAAACCTCGGGAGGACCATCATTTTTACCGCCTGCACTCTGCCCGCCAATGAGAGCGGCAGCATATCCCACCTCTTGAAATCCTCCTCCATCTGCTCCACCAGTCGCGTCAGATTAAGTTTGTGTAGAGTTCCCCAGTTCCTAGCTACCTGGATCCCCAAGTATCGGAAGCTCCTTTCCACTCTCCTTAACGGCAGAGCGTCTATTCCTCTTCCCTGGACCTGGGTTGTGTTACAAAAAGCTCGCTCTTCCCCATATCTAGCCTCTATCCCGAGAAATCTCCAAACTCCCTCAATATCTGCATAACCTCTGGCATCCCCTCTACAGGGTCCGCAACATATAGCAGTAAATCATCAGCGTAGAGTGACACTCGATGCTCCTCTCCCCCTCTAACCACCCCCCTCCATTTCTTAGAGTCCCTCAATGCTATGGCCAGTGGTTCAATTGTCAATGCGAACAGTAATGGGGACAGGGGACACAGGGGACCCTGTCTGGTCTTCATGCACCACCCCCGGGATGCAATCCTCTATCCTTGTCGCCAGCACTTTTGCCAGCAGTTTGGCGTCTACATTTAGGAGTGAGATAGGCCTATGTGACCCACATTGCAGTGGATCTTGTTCCCCTGTGTAGCCGAAAATACTCCGATCTTTGCCGGTTTGTGACTACACTTGCCACTGGGGCCCCATATAGGAGTCTGACCCATCTGACAAACCCCTCCCCGAACCCAAACCTCCTCAGCACCTCTCACAAGTACTCCCACTCCACCCTATCGAATGCCTTCTCTGCATCCATCGCCGCCACTATCTCTGCCTCCCCCTCTGCTGGGGGCGTCATCATCACCCACAGCAGCCGTCGAACGTTGACATTCAGTTGTCTCCCCTTGACAAAACCTGTCTGGTCTTCATGCACCACCCCTGGGACGCAATCCTCTATCCTTGGCGTCAGCATTTTTGCCAGCAGTTTGGCGTCTACATTTAGGAGTAAGATAGGCCTATATGACCCGCATTGCAGCGGATCTTTATCCCGCTTCAGGATTAATGATATCGTCGCCTCCGACATTGTCGGCGGTAGCATTCCCCCCTTCCCTGGCCTCGTTAAAGGTTCTCGCCAACAGCGGGGCCAACAGGTCCACATATTTCCTGTAGAATTCCACCGGAAACCCGTCTGGTCCCGGGGCCTTCCCTGCCTGCATGTTCCCCAGTCCCTTAGTCACCTCGTCCACCTCAATTGGCGCCCCCAGGCCTGCCACCTCCTGCTCCTCCACCCTCGGGAACCTTAGTTGGTCCAGAAAATGTAGCATTCCCTCTTTTCCCTCCGGGGGTTGGGACTTATATAGCCTCTCATAAAAGGTCTTAAACACCTCATTTACCTTCCCTGCTCTCTGCTCCATAGTTCCCGTTTCATCCCTAACTCCCCCAATCTCTCTCGCCGCTATCCTCTTACGAAGTTGGTGGGCCAGCAGCCGGCTCGCCTTTTCCCCATACTCATATCTCATCCCCTGTGCCTTCCTCCACTGTGCCTCTGCCTTTCCTGTGGTCAGCAGGTCAAACTCCGTCTGAACTCTTCGCCTTTCTCTATATAGTCCTTCGTCTGGGGCCTCCGCATATCTTTTATCCACCCTGAAAATCTCCCCCACTAATTTCTCCCTTTCTTTGCCCTCTTGTTTCTCCTTGTGGGCTCTAATGGAGATCAGCTCTCCCCTAACCACCGCCTTCAATGCTTCCCATACTACCCCCACCTGGACCTCACCATCGTCATTGACCTCCAGGTATCGCTCAATACACCCCCGCACCCTTCCACAGACCCCCTCATCCGCCAATAGTCCCACATCCAGTCGCCAGAGTGGGCGCTGCTCCCTCTCCTCTCCTAGTTCCAGATCCACCCAGTGCGGGGCATGGTCTGAAACGGCTATGGCCGAGTACTCCGTTCCTGCCACCTTCGAGATCAGTGCCCTACTCAAAACAAAGAAATCTATCCGGGAGTATACCTTGTGGACATGGGAGAAAAAGGAGAACTCTTTGGCCGACGGCATAGCAAACCTCCACGGATCCATTCCCCCCATTTGATCCATAAATCCCCTAAGCACCTTGGCCGCTGCCGGCCTTCTTCTGGTCCTGGATCTAGACCGGTCTAGCCCTGGATCCAGCACAGTATTAAAGTCCCCCCCCATTACCAGGCTTCCCACCTCCAGGTCCGGGATACGTCCCAGCATCCGCTTCATAAATCCCGCGTATCCCAGTTCGGGGCATATACATTTACCAGCACGACCGCCTCTCCCTGCAATCTACCACTCACCATCACATATCTGCCCCCGTTATCCATCACTATATTCTTAGCCTCGAACGCCACCCGTTTCCCCACCAGTATCGCCGCCCCCCTGTTTTTCGCGTCCAACCCTGAGTGGAATACCTGTCCCACCCATCCTTTTCTTAACCTAACCTGATCCGCCACCTTCAGGTGCGTCTCCTGGAGCATGACTACGTCCGCCTTCAGTCTTTTTAAGTGCGCGAACACCCGGGCCTTCTTAATCAGCCCATTTAGGCCTCTCACATTCCACGTGATCAGCCGGATTGGGGGTCCACTCGCCCCCCCCCCCCCCCCCAGCCGACTAGCCATCCCCTTTTCTGGGCCAGCCCCCCGTCCCGGTCCCGCGCACCCACCTGTCCCCCAGGCGGCGACTTCCCGTCCCGACCACCACTTCTCTTGCCAGCTCCCCCTTGCACTCAGCAGCAGCAACCCAGTTGGTCCCCCCCCCCCCCCCCACTAGATCCCCATCTAGCATGGTTACTCCCCCCATAATGCTTCCGAAAGTCAGCTAACTCTAGCTGACCCCGGCTTCCCCCGTTCTCTCTTTGACCCCCCTGCGTGTGGGGCTCTCTTCCTTCCTGCACCTATCTTCCCGCCATCATCTCCATAGCGTGGGAAAAAACCCCGCGCTTTCCTATCGGCCCCGCCCCCTATTTGGCAGCTCCCTTATTCCCAATCCCCCCTCTCTGTCCCTTTTTCCACCAGCGCCCACATTTCTTCGTGTCCCCCCATCAAGGGGAGAGAAATTTCCTGTCCAACGTTACTATATAATAAACCTCCCATTTCCCAATTTACATTTCTGTACCACAACCTCGTTGTTTCCCCCCCCAACATCAAACTCTCAGTTCTAGTCCAGTTTCTCTTCTTGGATGAAGGTCCATGCCTCATCCGCCGTTTCGAAGTAGTAGTGCTTGCCCTGATGCGTGACCCACAATCACGCCGGCTGCAGCATCCCAAATTTTATTTTCTTCCTGTGAAGCACCGCCTTGAACCCTCCTTCTCGCCACCTCCGCACTCCAGTCCTGATACACTCGTATCACCGCGTTCTCCCACTTGCTACTCCGTACCTTCTTGGCCCAGCTCAGAACAGCCTCTCTGTCCGTGAAGCGGTGAAATCTCACCACTATCGCCCTTGGTATTTCACCCGACTTTGGTCTTCTCCCAAGGACCCGGTGCGCTCCTTCCACCTCCAGGGGGCCCGTTGGGGCCTCAGCTCCCATTAGCGTATGGAGCATCGTGCTCACATAAGCCCCAACATCAGCTCCCTTTGTTCCTTCGGGGAGACCTAGAATCCGTAGGTTCTTCCTCCTCGAGCTGTTCTCCAGGGCTTCCAACCTTTCGATACACCTCTTATGTAGCGCCTCATGCGTCTCCGTTTTTACCACCAGGCCCTGTATCTCATCCTCATTTTCGGCTGCCTTTGCCTTCACTCCACGGAGCTCTATCGCCTAGACCTTTTGTGTTTCCTTCAGTCCATCGATTGCCAATAGCATCGGCGCCAGCACCTCCTTCTTTAGTTCCTCCACACACCGTCGGAGGAATTCCTGCTGGTCCGGGCCCCATGTCGTCTGGGCTCCATCCGCTGCCATCTTGCTTCTCCCTTCTATTCTCTGCCGCTGCTCCAAAGGATCCTTCGCAATCTGGCCACTACCACCGATCCTTTCCATACACACCCGGGGGGGCACCTTCCTTCGTCACCCCACACTGGGTTTGGTCTGAAAAAATTTCCGTTGGGGCTCCCGAAAAGAGCCCAAAAGTCCGTTAGAACGGGAGCTGCGGAAACGTGCGGCTTAGCAGTGCATCGCCGCAACCGGAAGTTCCCATACAAATTTTCTGTCATCATCACCGTCTCAAAAGGCAACCCTTGGGTCCTCTGTCCTTGCAAATAAACCATCCCATCTCTTCCTTCCCTTTCTTTCTGTAGTAAAATGTCCCAAGGCACTGTCAATAAAAAACGCAAGCTGCATAAGGAGATATAAGGGTGGGTGACTGAAAGGTTGTCAAAAAGATTGGTTTTAGGGAGTTTTTTTTTTTAAAAGAGGGAGATTTAGGGAGAGAACTCCAGAGTTTTGGGCTAAGGTTAGGCAGCTGAAAGTATGGCTGTCAGTGGTGAAGTGATTAAAATTGAGTGCCAGAACAGATATGGCACAAAGATCTTGAAGGCTGAAGAACAAAATGCCCCCAATCAAAGTCACAGATGAGGGCTGGGATTTTCCTACCTCCACTGAAACTGCAAATCCTAAACCCGAATCCTTAACCCTAATCCTGCAGTTAGAAAAGAGGAACTGAAAGCATTTAGCATAGTTGAAGTTGCCTGCAGCTGTCATTCAGAACAAGGATGCTTATAAACACTGTGGTTAGGCTCAATAGGGGGTACTACAGATGCATTTAACCATGAAGGGAAAGATAAATAAACAAAGCTCCTGCCTGCTGTGTATAAACCATTAAGCTGTCAATCAAAGGTTAGTTAAAAGTACTGGACCATGGCTCTCAGGGGATTTCAAGGGTTGTGAGCAGTCTAGGAAGGCTCAGAAACAACAAAAAGCTGCAGTGTGTAGCGCACAATGACTTACGCGAGACGAGAAGCGATGAAGTCTATCTAGGCTTTATTAAGCGAGACTTGTCCCCAGCAGCTCAGCAACAGAATGAGGCTGCGGGGAGAAGCTCGAGCTCTTATACTCTGCCTTCAGGGCAGAGCCAGAAGTCGGCAGATCCAACCAGGACCCGGGACCTGTCAGCCAATAGCCTCTCGGCTTCACAGGTACCACATTACCCCTTATACATACCACCACATTCACCCATTGTTAAAAAGGAACCCGGCGGGGTGGTGGTTCGCATGGTGGTAGGGGTTCACAAGGCTGGCCCTGGAACAAATTTCGGACTGTGTTAATACAGCTTTAGCCCTACACTGGGCTATGTACAAGTTTGTGAGAACTATTTACAATACGGGCAAAATTTTTTTTTTGTTTTGTTACAACAACATTCTTGCTTTTTCTTGGTGTCACGCGGATTCCACGAGTCGAGCGGGCGGTCTGGTCTTCCTCGTCGATCGCCTCAGCCCCAGTGGTGGTGCAGGTGCTTGCTCGGGCGTTGTCGTCTCCGGGAGAGTTTCGCTGTTTGTTCCTGTTTTACTCCTGGGCGGGCACGGGAGGAGGACCGATCCCCCCGGGAAGGGGGCGGTCGCGGGGTGCGCCGGTGGCAGGGAGGGGGTGATCGGTGTCGGGGGTGTGTGTGTGTTGCCGGCGGGCGCCAGGTCCCGCAGGGAGACCGTGTCCTGTCGGCCGTCGGGGTACGCCACATAGGCGTACTGCGAGTTCGCGTGGAGTAGGTGGACCCTCTCGACCAACGGGTCCGATTTGTGCGCCCACACATGTTTCCGGAGCAAGATGGGTCCTGGGGCTGCCAGCCAGGTCAGCAGCGACGTTCCGGAGGAGGACTTCCTGGGGAAGACAAGGAGGCGCTCATGAGGCGTTTGGTTAGTGGTGGTACACAGCAGCGACCGGATGGAGTGGAGAGCATCCGGGAGGACCTCCTGCCACCGGGAAACTGGGAGATCCCTGGACCGTAGGGCCAGTAGGATGGTCTTCCAGACCGTGCCGTTCTCCCTCTCTACTTGCCCGTTCCCCCGGGGGTTGTAGCTGGTCGTCCTGCTCGAGGCTATGCCCTTGCTGAGCAGGAACTGGCGCAGCTCGTCGCTCATGAAGGAGGACCCCCTGTCGCTATGGATATACGCAGGGAAACCGAACAGTATGAATATGGTGTCAAGGGCTTTAATGACTGTGGCCTCTGTCATGTCGGGGCAGGGGATGGCAAAGGGGAAACGGGAGTACTCGTCCACCACGTTCAGGAAGTATGCGTTGCGGTCGGTGGAGGGGAGGGGCCCTTTGAAATCCAAACTGAGGCGTTCAAAGGGGCGGGAAGCCTTAATCAGGTGCGCTCTATCCGGCCTGAAAAAGTGCGGTTTGCACTCTGCGCAGATGTGGCAGTTCCTGGTGACTGTACGGACCTCCTCCACAGAGTAGGGGAGGTTGCGGGACTTTATAAAATGGTAGAATCGGGTGACCCCCAGGTGGCAGAGGTCTTCATGGAGGGCTTGGAGGCGGTCTATTTGTGCGTTGGCAAATGTGCCGCAGGACAGGGCATCGGACGGCTCGTTCAGCTTTCCGGGACGATACAAGATCTCATAGTTAAAGGTGGAGAGCTCGATCCTCCACCTTAAGATCTTGTCATTCTTAATTTTGCCCCGCTGTGCATTATCGAACATAAAGGCTACCGACCGTTGGTCGGTGAGGAGAGTGAATCTCCTGCCGGCCAGGTAATGCCTCCAATGTCGCACAGCTTCCACTATGGCTTGGGCTTCCTTTTCCACTGAGGAGTGGCGGATTTCTGAGGCGTGGAGGGACCGGGAGAAAAAGGCCATGGGTCTGCCCGCTTGGTTAAGGGTAGCCGCCAGAGCTACATCGGATGCGTCGCTCTCGACCTGGAAGGGGAGGGACTCGTCGATGGCGCGCATCGTGGCCTTTGCGATGTCCGCTTTGATGCGGCTGAAGGCCTGGCGAGCCTCTGTCGACAGGGGGAAGGTAGTTGACTGGATTAGCGGGCGGGCCTTGTCTGCGTACTGGGGGACCCACTGGGCGTAATATGAAAAGAAGCCCAGGCAACGTTTCAGGGCTTTGGAGCAGTGGGGGAGGGGAAATTCCATAAGGGGGCGCATGCGTTCGGGGTAGGGGCCTATTACTCCATTGCGCACTACGTATCCCAGGATGGCCAAACGGTTTGTGCTAAAAACGCATTTTTCCTCGTTATATGTGAGGTTCAGGGTTTTTGCGGTCTGAAGGAACTTTTGGAGGTTGGCGTCGTGGTCCTGCTGATCGTGGTCACAGATGGTTACGTTGTCGAGATACGGGAATGTGGCCTGCAACCCGTGCTGGTCAATCATTCGGTCCATCTCCCGCTGGAAGACCGAGACCCCGTTCGTGACGCCAAATGGGACCCTTAGGAAGTGGTATAGCCGCCTGTCTGCCTCGAAGGCGGTGTACTTGCGGTCACCTGGGCGGATGGGGAGCTGGTGGTAGGCGGACTTGAGGTCCACGGTGGAAAAGACCTTATACTGAGCAATCCGATTGACCATGTCGGATATGCGGGGGAGAGGGTACGCATCTAGCTGCGTGTACCTGTTGATGGTCTGACTATAGTCTACGACCATCCTTTGCTTCTCCCCGGTCTTTACGACTACCACCTGGGCTCTCCAGGGACTATTGCTGGCCTGGATTATGCCTTCCTTCAGCAACCGCTGGACTTCAGACCGGATAAATGTCCGGTCCTGGGCGCTGTACCGTCTGCTCCTAGTGGCGACGGGTTTGCAATCCGGGGTGAGGTTTGCAAACAAGGACGGCGGTTCAACCTTGAGGGTTGCGAGGCCGCAGATAGTGAGTGGGGGTATTGGGCCGCCGAATTGGAATGTTAGGGTCTGAAGGTTACACTGGAAGTCTAATCCCAGTAATGTGGGCGCGCAGAGTTGGGGCAGGACGTAGAGCCTGTAGTTCTTGAACTCCCTCCCTTGCACCGTTAGGTTTGCGATGCAGAACCCTTTGATCTCCACTGAGTGGGATCCTGCAGCTAGGGAAATCTTTTGTGTGTTTGGATGGATGGTCAGAAAACAGCGTCTTACCGTGTCTGGGTGAATAAAACTTTCAGTGCTCCCGGAGTCGATCAGGCATGGCGTCTCGTATCCGTTGACCAGCACCGTTGTTGTCGTCGTCTGGAGCGTCTGGGGCCGCGATTGATCCAGTGTCACCGAAGCCAGTCGTGGTTGTAGTGTCGCGGCGTCTTCTTTGGACCCCGAGGAGCCGTCGATGCTGGGGTCCTTTGTTGTCAACCAAGATGGTGGCGTCCATGAATCGCACGCGGCCGGGGGGTGGACAAAATGGCCGCCCCATGGTTCACACGTGGTCGGGGGTGGACAAAATGGCCGCCCCCATGAATCGCACGTGGCTGGGGGGGGTCACAAGATGGCGGCGCCCATTCTTCCCTCGTGGTGCCCGGGACCCAAAATGGCGCCGCCCGCGGGTCGCACATGGGGCGTTGGGGGGGGGGGGGGTTGGGGGGTGTTTGGGATGTGCTGTCCTCGTTCTTCTCCGGGGATTGCAGCGACCCCCTGGGACCAGCACACTGCCGCGTAATGGCCCCTTTTGCCGCAGCTTTTACAAGTAGCTGCGCGGGCCGGGCAGCGCTGCCGGGGGTGTTTCGCCTGTTCCCAAAAATAGCAGCGGGCTCCAAGGGGCTGCCGCGCGGTCGGGGCCGTAGGCGCGGGTGTTTTGGGAAGCCACATCAAGGGAGGCCGCAAGGGCCCGTGCCTCTGAGAGTCCTAGCGACTCTCTTTCTAAAAGAGATGCGTCACGAATTAGCAGGTCCGTGTGTTCGATCGCGTTCACCGGCGGGCAGTTGCAGCCTCGTCCCAAAATCAGCAGCGCGCCGTAGAATTCCTCGAGTGATTCTCCGGGAATTTGCCGTCTCGTCGAGAGTTGGTGGCGCGCGTAGACCTGGTTTAAGGGCCGAACATAGATGCCCTTCAGCAATGCGAGCGCCGTCGGGAAATCCTCTGCGTCTTCTATTAGTGAGTAAATTTCCGGGCTTACCCTCGAATGCAGGACCTGCATTTTCTGCTCTTCCGTGATCCGGCCGGGGGCCCTTTGCAGGTAGCCTTCGAAGCATGCTAGCCAGTGTTTGAATACGGCCGCCGAGTTCGCTGCATGGGGGCTGATCTGCAGGCACTCCGGGGCGATCCGGAGCTCCATAGTCTTTTAAGCTCGCTTAATAAATTGTACCGCACAATGACTTACGCGAGACGAGAAGCGATGAAGTCTATCTAGGCTTTATTAAGCGAGACTTGTCCCCAGCAGCTCAGCAACAGAATGAGGCTGCGGGGAGAAGCTCGAGCTCTTATACTCTGCCTTCAGGGCAGAGCCAGAAGTCGGCAGATCCAACCAGGACCCGGGACCTGTCAGCCAATAGCCTCTCGGCTTCACAGGTACCACATTACCCCTAATACATACCACCACACAGTGTTAAAAGCATGGGGCTGAATGAACAGATGTGAAGAAAAGGAAAGTACTTGAGGCCTTCAGGCTTGTAGCTTCAATGAACTGTTTGATCTGCTCCTCAACTGTCAAGCAGAGCAGTTCAAAGTGAGCTGGCAACGTCAAAGTTTTCACAATACATAGACTAGGATGATGATTTGGATCAGAGAGCTGCCTGCAATAGCCATGCCAAGAGTGATCTTCAGGTTGCCCAAGGCTAGAAGGGGCAGTTCAGCCATGGGACACCCCAGCCGGAGGGATAGTCCCGAGATCAACCCCTTGTCACCAGCCTGAGCCCACCCAACCCCCAGGACCATTGGATGGTTTCCCCTCTGTAGCCTCGAAGCAGCAAAGGGCCACATGGGCAATGGATGTACCTCCTTGACCCTCCTCGGAGTCCAACGCACTAGGCCAAGGTGTCACTGTCAGGTGTCAGTGCCAAGGTGTCAGGGGGTAGTGCACTGTTAGCAATGCAAAAGGCAGGTGCTGAAGGGGAGGGGGGTGTGTGTGTGTCAGGTCACACTCATGCGTGCATGGTGTGGGAGGGGTGACTCATTATTTCAGTGGTGGGATGGAGGATGCCCCTCTTTGTTTGGGGGTTCGGGGTGCTCCCCTTGTCAGCGGGGATCACCCTTTCTTTGAGGGGGCATATTTCTGGATGCTGGGATTGGGGTGCCCATTAAAAATGGCATCCTAAAATTACTAAGTGCAGGGCTGGCCAGCATGTTATACACTATGCATATTTTAGCATGCTAAAGGTGAGGGAATCCCACTCCTAGTGTCAGTGGAACCCCATCCCAATTTTCCCACTGGCAGGAGCACTTAGTTTATAAATGGAAGATTTGCACCCAACATCTAATCAACCTTCTGACTTTTTTGTAGCCATTGACACATTTGGCCACATTATCCTTTTCCAATTTTATTTCTTCATTGTCAAGTTGAGTGGGATCACCCTTGCCTGGTTGCACTCTTATCTAAGTATTTTCTATTGCTTCACAGGTTATGGGTGTTTATTGTCCATCCCTAATTGCCCTTGTGAAGATGGTGATCTGCCTTTTTGAATACTATTGAATGGCTTGTAAGGCCAGTTTAGAGGGCTTAACTTAACTGTACCAACCATATTTCTGAGAGTCTGGAGTCACATATAGGCCAGAACAGGCGAGGGTGACAATTTACCTTCCCTAAAAGACATTAATGAACCAGTTGGATATTACAACAATCCAGTAGTTTCAAGGTTACCATTACTGAGACTTGCTTTTATCCAGATTTTATTCCAAATTGATGTCACCACCCTCAGTCAGGCCCACCTTTCTTAGGAGGGGCAAAAAAGGAACAAACACCTACTGGACAGGGAAGGGTGACAGCAACCTTTGTGTATATTGAGTTGGTTTTGCCATCTGCAATAGGATCTTGGATGAACTGTCAAAACTCCCAAAATGTATCAATGTAAGTCTCTTGACTACTAGCCGACTGCTCCGACGTAACCAATATGTCAATGTCGTTAGTGCTTATGCCCTGACCCTGATTCCAATGAAGATATTGGGGAAAAGTTGTATGTTGACCTTGATGAAGTTCTCACTGCTATGCCAAATAAAGAAAAGATCTTCCTTCTGGGGGACTTTAGTGCCAGGATTTCAGCTGCAGGAGAGATCACTGTGCTAGTCTGTGCTGGTTTATACTGGCGTTGTAGATTGACCGGCACCAATGTCAGAGATTGGCTGGAACTCGGTTTGATTGATTTGGCTGGTGGCCAATGAATTGGCCCAAAAGGCTGTGCTCTGCCCAATAGCAGGTGGTGATTGTATCTGATCCCATCGGAATGTTTTTCAGAGCTCCAAGGGTTGAGTTTGATTTCAGTTTTGATCTTGGCAGCCTCAGAAAAGGACCTGCTAACCTCACCTCTTCGTTTTTCTCCACAAAAGCTGTGATTCTGAACTGGCAGAGAGCATGAATGAACCTATGTATAGGCAGAGTCCAGGACTGACCAACTCTCTCTCCTGAAAGACAGAGGCCTGAATGCAAACCTCGAAGCTGAAGGTCAAGTTTGATAATAAGTAAAGTGTTTCTCCAGAAAGCCTGCTGCCTGTGAGTACTGCACTTTTCTAAACTAGAAGGACTCTGAATGAATGGCTCTGCAAAGAAGACCATTACCAACTGAAAACCAGGGACTTTAAACAGACAGCCTGCTGTGAGAAAAGCATGCTAAAGAACCACCTTCATCCTTATTATTTTTTCTTTTTTGCCTGTCTTGTGGGTAGAGGGTGGGACAGTTAAAGTGGGTAGTAGGTATTAGCTTGTTATACAGTTATATTTACTGCATATTACATGGTAGTTCTTGGTATAAATAAGCAGTAATTGTGTTTAAACTTACAAGCCTACTGACTGGAATTATTGGGCAGCCAAAGGCCAAAGACTTTGGGAATTTTTATAAGAATTATTGGTTAATTCACTGGTGTTGTGTCTCCGGGAGGAGTGGGGCTGGAATTCACCTTGCACTTGCCCAGCGTGTCGTAACACCGCCCAGGACATGGTGACAGATGAGGAGGTTTTGTGCCCAAAAGTATTTAAAATTGATAATGATGAAGTCTTGTGAATACACTGTTGGTCCTGATAGTTGACAAGGCACCAGGACTGGATGAGATGTATCCAAGAGTATTTTTATCCAAAATACCCCTAAAGCTGCTTTACATCCAACTGTGGATGTACATAAGATAATGGTCCGTAACAGGGTGCTTCTTGGGAGTGCAATCATGCAGAAATTGACACAAAGGCAGACATACTGGAGTAGGCGACTAAAGCCTGGGTAAAACGTATGATTTAAAGGGGGTCTCGCTTATCATGCTGCTGACAGCTGTGGGGTTACTGTTGAGACTCTCTTTTGGCATAAGAAGCCTGACATTGAATCACTTTATTTGGAGCAATGGTTACAAATTGAGACAAACAGACGTCCAACAGATACAGCCATGAGAAATAAAATGAACAACAGGTGAGAATGACAGGCACAAGACATCCATTTGAACTCCATTTCTCCAGGACCCCTCACTGTTTATAAAAGTGGTTTATATGACAAGGATTGTAACTAGCATTCATGGTGCAGTTGTTAATCTCAGCAAGTATTTGTGCTATCGATTGATAGCAAATACACATTAAGGGACTCAAGCTTTCAAATGATTCTCAATTGATGTGCGCAGTTGGTGACAATGACATTAAGTGATAATTCAACCAAGTGTAAGATTGCGTTTAAATTTCTCAAGTGTATAGCCATTGATCAGATAAGTTAAATGTTTTCTATAATTCTTCAACATGCATTTTTCACATATATTCCCATTTACTTAGTTTCACAACAACTTAGATGGAAATAACCTCTCACCTCCAGTTCTATTGTCCATTTCTCTTCGGTACATCCTACACGTTCGTTAATTTACTCAACTCAATCGTGTTTACACTGGATACAAAATACTCTCTCTACCCTATTGGAGCAATTCTTCCCTTTCTAAACAGCCTACATGTTTTTAAAGCCCATGCTTCATGTCCGTTAACATCTACATCTTGGCATTGAATTTCATTGGTGGAATCCACCAGAAACAGGTGTGCTGTTTTACAGTTCCCCTTGTAAGGTTTGGAACCTTGGGCGGGATTCTCCGACCCCGTGCTGGGTCGGAGAATCGGCGGCGGGCTGCGCGAATCGCGCCATGCCGCCCCGACGCCGGCACGCGATTCTCCGCAGAGCGGAGAATCGGTGCCATTGGCGCCGGTGTGGTTGGCGCAGCCCCGATCCCGGGCCGCTCTACGTGGCCGGCCTGCCGATTCTCTGGCTCGGATGGGCCGAGCGGCTGTAAGAAAAGAGCCGAGTCCTGCCGGCGGCGTTCTAACCTGCTCTGGGCCGGTGGATCCTCGGTGTGTAAGGGTCGGGTGCCGGCCTTTGGAGGGGGAGGGGGGATCCGACCCTGGGGGGGGGGGGGGGCCTTCGATGTGGCCTAGCCCGCAATCGGGGCCCACCGATCAGCTGGCCGGCCTCTGTGGCTGGGGGCCTCCTTTCCTACACGCCGGCCCCTGTAGTTCTGCGCCATGTTGCGTCAGGGCCGGCGCGTTGAAGGAGGCCACTGCGCATGCGCGCGTTGGCGCCAGTGCCACTGTGCATGTCCTCATTGGCGCAGCGCAACTGCGCATGCGCGGATCCCGCGGCGCACAGTTCGCACCGGGATCTGCCGCTGGAGTGGCGCGAACCACTCCAGCGTCGTGCTGGCCCCCTGTAGGGGCCAGAATTAGTCGTGGGAGCGGCCCGTTCACGCAGTCGTAAAGCGCGACGGCGTTTACGACGGCGTGGACACTCTGCCGCGGGATGGGAGAATCCCGCCCTTTGACTTGCTCCTCACAAGGGCAATTACAGCCTTGGGGACTCTCTGTGGATGGAGTCAGATGGGTAGGGTGCGCCATTTCACTCGTACTAACCTTTTGGGCTTATGAATGTGGCTAGAATAGGATAATTATTGTTACTCTCTGCCTCGAGTGATGATATCTGTTTAATGACCACTGACTATTTTGAAGAATGACACTTCTATTGGATCCAACTATGAGTTTTAGTAAGTGCATGAAATTCATTATAATTAGGATCAATAGAATTAGTCAGAATAAAAATTATGACAGTACAACTCTCTATCTCTTCAATTACCATGCCCTGAGAGGTTGTTGGACTTCATGTTGGTCCATGGTTATGCTTGGCAAAGTACTGCAGTGGTTTGCTCTTGCCTTTTGCAGGTTGCATGCTCCATCTTATGGAGAACCAGGAATCTTTCCTCCTCTTACCGCCTGCCATTGATGTATGTTGGAACAATTTACAAGTTGATACTTAACCTGTTTAGCTGTGTTATGACCAAGCCTCCCTTTGTTATCAAGTCCTGGAGTGGGACTTGAACCTGGAACGTCTGGCTCAGGGACACTACCTACTGGGCAACAAGACCTCCCACATATTACAACTAATTGACCCCAACTCATAATTCTGGAAACATTTCAAACTTATGTTTTCTCAGAATTAATGCAATTATTACTTTTTCCAACAACTTATAGTATGTATGTGGAACTGGCATCAACTTGAAACAGTCGCAATCTACAGTGTTTGATGCCGGGAAGTTGTACTTTAGCATTAAAGAAAATTCTACTTACGTCAGTGTCAGCTATTGGAAGGTTTTCTCCTGCCAGCAGGTAACCCTCAACGAGATGGACACAATAATCCACAGAGGAGCCTACCAGGATGGACAGAGAGATGGCTTCGACTGCTCCCATCTCCCAGCCAAACCAGTACATGATGGCAACCATCAAGCAGATAACACCTGGCAAAATATAATGGACATGTACATGTCAACACTCAAAAACCCAATATTCAAGGACAACT
Organism: Scyliorhinus torazame; assembly: GCF_047496885.1. Taxonomy (NCBI): domain Eukaryota; kingdom Metazoa; phylum Chordata; class Chondrichthyes; order Carcharhiniformes; family Scyliorhinidae; genus Scyliorhinus; species Scyliorhinus torazame. The sequence goes on along the minus strand of NC_092722.1, from coordinate 49,479,501 downwards.
CCCAGAAACCTGGAGAAAGTAAAAACATACACAGTGAAAGGAAGAAAGAAAGAATTAACTTGCATATATAGTGCCATTTGCAGCAATGAATTACTTCTACAATGTACACACTGCTGTTTTTGGCAAACAAGGCAGCCAGTTTGAACGCAGAAAAACAGCAAACACAATAAATGACTAGGTAACATTATTTGGTCAGGATACCAAAAATAGCAACGATGCTCTTCTTCAACAATAGTGTCATGGGATCGTTTGTGTCCAACTGAAAGAGCGGATGGGCCTCGGTTTAACACCTCATTGGAAAGATGGCACTACTGAAAATGTAGCACTCCTTCAGTATTGGACTGAAGTGCCAGCCTAGATGTTTGTGCTCAAGTCTCCAGAGTGAAACTTCACTCCATAACTTTTTGACTGAGAAGCGAAAGTGTTACCAACTGAGTCATGGCTGACATTGTAATGTATTGATTGATTGATTGATGAATGTTGGCTAGGGACTTCTTTGTTCATCTTCAAGTGGTGCTGTGGGATCTTTTACTCTTTTACTGGTCTGGGAGATGAGGCCTTTATTAATGTCTCATCTGTAAAATGGCATCTCTAAGAATACAACACTCCTTCAGTACTGCACTAAAGCCTACATGATGTAACCATATTGTTGGAATCGAGTATAAACCCATTACCTTCCTCCTTAGAGACAGTAATAATAATAATCTTTATTGTCACAAGTAGGCTTACATTACAATGAAGTTACTGTGAAAAGCCCCTAGTCACCACATTCCAGCACCTGTTTGGGTACACAGAGGGAGAATTCAGAATGTCCAAATTACCTAACAGCACATCTTTTGGGACTAGTGGGAGGAAACCGGAGCACCCGGAGGAAGAGTTCCTAAATATAAAAGAGCTCCTAATTGAAAGGAAATCTTAGGAGAGATCAAAGTTCGTAAATCTTGGCCCCATAATAATCTTGTGGGTCAAATCTCTGCTGTATGATATTAACATAAATAGATTCATATGAAAATCTTTTGTCCTGTATTTCAACCAAGGAAGAAACTGACCATAACAAATGGACATCTTAATTAAGCAAAGCCTTGGGCTTAGGGAGAAGGCCAGCAGATTGCTAGCGCAGCAACTCAGGAAGAGGGAGGCGGCCAGGGAAATAAGTAGAGTGGTTGATGGGGAGGGGAGCAGAGTGGAGGACCAGGCAGGATTGAATAAGGTATTTCGGGACTTCTATAGTAAGCTGTACACTTCCGAACCCCTGGAAGAGCTGGAGGAGATGAAAAGGTTCCTGGATGGACTAACCTTTCCAAAAGTAGGCAGGAGACTAGTGGACGGGCTGGGGGCCCTGATTAGGGCGGAGGAGGCAATTGGGGGCCTAAAGGCTATGCAGTCGGGGAAAGCCCCGGGGTCGGATGGATACCCAGTAGAGTTTTGCAAGAAGTTCTCGGAGATAGTGGGACCGGTCCTGACAAGGGTTTTTAATGAGGCAAGAGACAGAGGGACCCTGCCACCGACGATGTCGCAAGCCACCATCTTGCTGATACAGAAGCGGGACAAGGACCCGGAATCCTGCAGGTCATACAGGCCAATGTCCCTGATCAATGTAGATGCCAAGCTCCTGGCGATTAGAATTGAGGACTGCGTACCGGAGGTGATTGGAGACGATCAGACAGGGTTTGTGAAAGGCAGGCAGCTGACAGCTAACTTGAGAAGATTGCTTAATGTGATCATGATGCCCCCGACGGGTAAGGAGGTGGAGGTAGCGGAGGCAATGGACGCTGAGAAGGCCTTCGACCGGGTGGAGTGGGGCTATTTGTGGGAGGTGCTTGGGCGGTTTGGGTTCGGGGAGGGACTGGTTAATTGGGTCAAACTATTGTACCAGGCCCCAAAAGCTAGCGTTAGGATGAACAGGATAATGCCAGATTATTTCAGACTACACCGCGGGACCAGACAGGGGTGCCCACTCTCCCCGTTGCTGTTCACGCTGGCCATAGAGCCGTTGGCATTGAGAGCTGCAAAGGGGTGGAAGGGAATGACTAGGGGGGGGAGGGAGGGGGGTTGGGGGGGGGGGGGGGGGGTGTGGAACATAGGGTCTCTCTCTATGCGGACGACCTGCTCCTGTACGTGTCGGACCCACTGGCCGGGAGGGAAAATATACTGGAAACATTGAGGCAGTTCGGCCGGTTTTCAGGGTACAAATTAAATATGGCCAAGAGTGAGATGTTTGTGGTGCAGACAAGGGGCCAGGAGAATAGACTGAAGGAGCTGCCATTTAGGCTGGTGGAGGAACGTTTCCGGTACTTGGGCATACAGATGGCACGAGACTGGGGCAGGTTGCATAAGTTAAATTTGACTAGGGTGGTGGAACAAATGAAGAGGGAGTTTCGGAGATAGGATGCACTCCTGCTGTCACTGGAGGGGAGGGTGCAGACTGTAAAGATGACAAGCCTCCCTAGATTTATGTTCATCTTCCAGTGCCTCCCGATCTTTATCCCATGGTCCTTCTTCAAAAGGACTGGCAAAATCATCATGAGCTTTGTCTGGGCGGGAAAATCCCCGCGGGTGAAGAAGGCGATGCTTGAAAGGAGCCTCAGCGAGGGGGGACTGGCAATGCCGAGTCTGATCAACTATTACTGGGCGGCTAACATAGCCATGATAAGGAAGTGGATGGTGGGTACGGGGTCTGTCTGGGAGCGAGTGGAGACGGCTTCGTGCAGGGGCATCAGTTTGGCAGCCCTGGTCACGGCTCCCCTACTGCTGTCGCCGGCCAGGTACTCCACCAGCCCAGTAGTGGGGGCGGCCCTGCGGATATGGGGCCAGTGGAGGAGGCATGTGGTGGGGGGGGGGCGTCTTTCTGGGCTCCAATATGTGATAACCATCGATTCGCCCCCGGGAACATGGATGGAGGGTTTCGAACATGGCGGCGGGCGGGGGTGGGGAGGGTGGGCGATATGTTCCTGGAGGGGAGCTTTGCGAGTTTGAGGGGCTTGGAGGAGAAATTTGGGCTGGTAAGGGGAAATGACTTTAGGTACTTACAGATGTGGGACTTTGTAAGCAGACAGGTCCCATCCTTCCCACGCCTCCCGCCAATAGGGATCCAGGACAGAATAGTCTCTAGAGGAGAAGGAGGAGAGGGTAGAGTCTCGGATATCTACAAGGTGCTCATGAAGGGAGAAGAGTCCCAGACGGAGGAACTGAAACTCAAATGGGTGGAGGAGTTTGGCAGGGAGATGGAGGATGACTGTGGGCGGAAGCTCTGAGTAGGGTAAACTTAACCGCAACATGTGCCAGGCCTGATTCAATTTAAGGTCGTTCGCCGGGCCCACATGACGGTAGCTCGGATGAGCAAATTCTTTGGGGTAGAGGACAAGTGCGCTAGATGCGCGGGAGGACCAGCGAACCATGTTCACATGTTTTGGGCATGTTCTAAGCTTAGGGGGTACTGGGAGGGATTTGCGAGGGTCATGTCCCAGGTGCTGAAAACAAGGGTGGTGATGAGTCCAGGGGTGGCAATTTTCGTGGTTTCGGAAGACCCGGGAATCCAGGGGGAGAAAGAGGCAGCTGTTCTGGCCTTTGCTTCCCTAACAGCCCGGCGGCCAATACTGCTGGCATGGAGGGACTCAAAACCCCCGAAGACTGAACTATGGCGTTCGGACATGTCAAGTTTTCTGGGTATGGAAAAAATTAAGTTCGCCTTGAGGGGATCTGTACATCTGTACTGGGGTTCGCCCAGAGGTGGCAACCATTCATCGACTTCTTCGCGGGAGAGTGAACGTCAGCAGAGGGGGGGGGGGGGGGGGGGCGGGAGTAGGAGGAATAAATAGGCGGGTAGTGTCTAGGGGAGAGGAGCGGGCATGTGCAGTATGGTTTGATTGAAGTATTGGTTTTATATTGATGTTTGCACATTTCTGTTATCTGTAGCTGTTTAAAAATGCCAAAAAATACCTCAATAAAATTGTTTTTAAAAAAATTAAGCAAAGCCAAATTCAATATGAACCTGTCATTGCTTTCACATGCTACAATTTCACACCATTGGTTTTAATAAAATCAATTAGAATATTTGCCTCATCAATAATTTCAAAAGTAATTTCCTGATTTCATGATTTAATTTCATCACTTTGGTGATATCTACTATGATCTCACTCAAGACCGCTTTCTCTGTTTCATTTTGGCTTTTGATTTCTGCAAATCATGTATTTTCTGCAATGATAACATTTCAAACCAAAATCGCTACTCTACCTTTAACTGTCAATTGTTTTCATTTCAAACTTTCATACGCCTAAGAACCTTTCAACAGTTTGTACTTACAAAATCGCTACTCTACCTTTCACACACAAAGGTATCCTGAGGTGTTTCACTAAAGTGTAAGGGAAGAAAATAGATGCTGAACCAAAGAAACATTTTAGGAGCCTTGAGGTTGGTTTGAAGAAGTGTCTTAAAGGAACAGAGAGAGGGCGTAGGCAACAGAAGGTATGGCTACCAATGCTGGCGTAGGAAGGGAGGATGTGCAAATTATAGGGCTGGGGGAGTCCGCAGAGATAGAGAGAGGTGATGGGAATTCTAAAGATGAGTCGTTGGGAGACTGGGGGACCAATATAGTTCAGCAAGGACGGTGTGTGCTCACTCCAGTTCATAGACAGTGAAGTTTGGATTCGCGGAAGTTAATTTATTCATAAAAGTATGTGGGACCCAGTGTAAGAATCCTGGGAAATCCCCACATTGAGTTTTCTTGCTAATTAATGTAAAAACTAAATTAAGTACTCCAACTGGCTGTATACGTCTTTACTTTCATTGTTATAGTTAATTTTGTGAATTATTTTTTATTCCTGCTTGTGATATACCTGAGAGGTGACCTAATAGGGAATTGTTTGGGCCATCATTGACCAAATGTTTTTGACCCCGAAAGCTTTAAAAGAAAACAAATGGTCAAAAATCAAAATTCAGCAGAAATCCAATATAGTGCAAAAACAGGTTGCCTGTTGCATGAAAAGATAAACATCTTAGTCGTGGGTAGGGCTGAGACAAAATAGCTGGGTACCAAGGCCACCGTATTTTCCTTGCTTTACTCAAACTTGGCATTTGAAACAAATGTCATCATGACACCTGCCTTAGGCGGCAGATGAGTATATGACATTTGTTGTAATTGGGAATTTGTAACAGGAAGGTAATAATTGGGTTAATTTGGTCTCCATAGTCATAGGAAGTATAACAAGCGATTCGCAGAGCACAGTGATATTGTAGAGGTATTAAGTGTCACATTGACTAATTTGATGATACCTCCGCACAACTGGGGAGTAGTTACTTGGAGGTATGAATGTAACTGTAATGCTGTTGCGCTTTGAAACTACTGCTCAGACAGTAGCAAGTGTTGAATCTTATTTAAGAATAGGTGGCTTTGTTACCCTGCATTCCAACACCAGTCTGGTTTCCTTTTATCATCTGTATGAGGCCTAATGTCAAATATGTTTCTGCCGCCTCAACCAGCAGAAAACTATCTTTAATTTGGCTGTAAAATGTCAGTCTCACACACTCAGAGATGTCGGAGGATGGCAGGAAACAGAAAAACATCACTGCAAGGCCTAGCCTTCTAAGAATGGTGTTGGGTTTTATGGACAATTACTCTGCATCGTTCTTCTGTTTCTGAATTAGGAGTGTTGACGCTTACACAAAAAGTAGGAGAGAAAGTTTAAGGTATCATAAGAAATAGACGAGTTAAGAAATCTTCCTGGTTGTTTATTGATATCAATAACACGCAGTGACCAGAGGACAAAATCTGGCTGTGATGTCCAACAGAAAAGAGTTTTATTCTCTCACCTTTTTCTCAGTGTAAAATCACAGAAAAGAAGAAAATAAACAGAATATAACTCTGTATCTGCTCTGATTTATAATGTCTACAATTCACTAACTACTGTGAGAAGCAGTAAAATTAAAATTAAAAATTCCTACACAACAAAAAGCCAACAAGATTTGTTAAGCTCTTTAAAACAAGTTATGTGGATACCGCTGAGAGGCCTATCATTCAAAATTAACACAACAAGGACTGTGTTTTGCATCAATGGGACTGACAGCATACTTGTCAACTTCACTATATGTCACAGGGCAGTTTAAATGATCAACAACTCTGGAAATCTTACTGCAATTCTATAGTTTATGTGTGTATACAACCAGAATCTAAGCAGTCAACGAGTTTTATCAATTGTAATGCCTTAGTCAAGTAGCTTTCATGCAATATATTTATTCTCCTGTGGTGAGATCCTCTTTTTATACTTTCTCCCTTACATTTTGGTGTTTTTTCCCCCTCACCTGGCAACTTCCTACCTAAGACTGCAGGCAGTTAATCAATGTGCTTTCAAGCTTTACCAATGCTGTTCTGAAACAATGACACGTGGAATGGGCAATTAATATGAATTATGAAAAATAAAATATTTTGGGTGGATTCTCCATTTCTGAGACTCAGTGTTGACGTCAGTGCAGGATTCGTGGTGTTCCACAACAGCAAAACCGGTGCCACACCAGGACCGATTCAGCTACTGTTAAGGGGCTAGCACCTATGCCAGGTGGAACACAACACAACTGATTCCAATGAGAAGTGGGGCGTGGTTCGCCAACTTTGTGATTGACACTCAGGAGGCTGACAAGCTGCAGCCGCATATACACACTGCACTCCCTACACACACCACCCCAGCCAACAAGATGGCAGCAAGGAGAGCAGCTCCACGCTTCACCGACGCCGACCTGGAGACCCTCTGGGACACGGTGGAGGAGCGGCGGAGGAAACTGGCCCGGGAAGGAGGCTGCCAGCTGCCGCCATTTGTCGTGCCTGGGCGCAGGTGAGAGAGGCGGTCAGCGCCGTGGGCAACACCATACGGACCAGCCAGCAATGCCGGAGAAACTGCATGATCTGCTCAGGGCAGCCAGGGTGAGTAGGCAGTACTGTGCCCCTGGCACTAACCAGCGTCCCACACACCCTCATCCCGTGTAACCCGACACCCCCCCAACATAGAAGGGCGGTGGAACCCCCACCTTGCACCACATGTCGGCACTCATACTGGCCGCCATGGCCGGGTGCCTTGGCCACTGAGGCCACCAGCTACCCTCACTCTGGGCTGCATGACAGTCCGATGCATGCAGCCCAGGGGGTGGTTAGCTGGTGGCCTCAGTGGCCAGGATACCACCGCCCTTCAGTTGGGGGTTTGGGGTTACGGGTGTGTGGGATGCAGGTGAGTGCCAGGGGCACAGTGCTGCCTACTCACCCAGGCCGTCCTGAGGAGGTAGTGCAGTTTCTTCCAGTACTGCTGGCCGGTATGTATGGTTTTCCCCACGGCGCTGACCACCTCTCTCACCTGCGTCCAGGCACGATGAATGGCGGCAGCTGGCAGCCTCCTTCCCGGGCCGGGGTACAGGTTCTTCCGCCTCTCCTTTATCGCGTCCCTAGGGGTCTCCAGTTCAGCGTCAGTGAAGCGTGGAGCTGCTCTCTTTGCTGCCACCGTGGCGTCGACACAAGTCTGAGGATGACACTGACTTCCCATAACAGCTGTCTCCAACACCCTCAACCATCCCAGAGACATTTTCACCTCGGTTGGGCATGTTAGTGAAGAGGCTCCTGGGACACTATCTAGTGCGTACCACACAGCTGCTCTGGTACAGCAGGTGGAGGTTGGAACACCCAAGGGGGTGGGCTGTTCCCAGGAACTACCTGCCATGCAGATGGGTTTCGGGCTTCTGCAATGGGCAGTCCCATCGATTGTGGAGATGCCGTCGCTTAGCCAGGGACTATATGAGGCGAGCATCCAGATCTGCAGGCGCAGTTGGAGGGGTCCAACCGCATGCTGGAGCAGGAGGTGATGCTGACCATCAGTGCCACCCAGGCCAATACCGCACGGGTGGCATCTGAAGTGGAGGCATTGGGAGCGATGATTTTGCCTCTGGATCAGCATGTCCAAGGCCTGGGGCATTCTGTGGCGGCGTTAACCGAGGCCCAGGACAGGGCTGCCACCTCACAGGCAACCATGTGCCAGATATTGCAGCGGCATTCCTGAGCGTGGTCCGGTCACACAGGTCATGGCTGGGAACATCGGCGGCATTGCCAGGCTGGCCGATGTGGCGCAGATACAGAGAGAGGTGGCCCAGTCCCAGAGGGAGATGGCGCAGTCACTGGCTGATGTGACACAAACCCTGAAGGTGGTGGCACTGGGTGAGAGTCATTGGGTGATGTGGCGCAGTCCCAGACGGACGGAGATGGTCCACTCCCTGTGTTCCATGACCGTGTGCATGCAGACTCTCGGTGAGACCAGAGCAGGCCTCCAGGACTGGAAACGCCAGGTGGCGGGGGAGCCTCAGATGATATCTCCGCTTGGACCCTCGAGGGCCATTGCGCATCCCGAGGGAGGAGGAGGTGATGGGGCTTGTGCCGGTAACTCTGGCAGGGGATGTGCCGGAACACCGCAGCACCCCCCCCTCCCCCCCCACTCCTGTCCTTGATGCATCTGGTGGACAGCGGGCAGAACAGAGCGGCACCTGCCACCTGGGACACCCGAGCAGCAGCCGGGCCTGTCCAGGCCCGGTCACCCCAGAAGACGCCCCGGCTGCCTCCACTCCTGCCGTGCGGTCAGGGGATCCACCAAGACATGTCATAGATTATCATAGAATTTACAGTGCAGAAGGAGGCCATTCGGCCCATCGAGTCTGCACCGGCTCTTGGAAAGAGCACCCTACCCACAGTCAACACCGCCACCCTATCCCCATAACCCCACCCAACACTAAGGGCAATTTTGGAAACTAAGGGCAATTTATCATGGCCAATCCACCTAACCTGCACATCTTTGGACTGTGGGAGGAAACCGGGGCACCCGGAGGAAACCCACGCACACACGGGGAGGATGTGCAGACTCCGCACAGACAGTGACCCAAGCCGGAATCGAACCTGGGACCCTGGAGCTGTGAAGCAATTGTGCTATCCACAAGGCTACCGTGCTGTCGTTAGGGCCCGTAAGGCCAGAAAGTTAGACACCAGTTAAGTTAGACAGGTGCAGGGCACAGTTTAGTTATAGGGACTAGGCCACAAATCTGTATATACATTGCCACATTAAGTACCTGTTCACACTGTTACAACCTGCCTTGGTGCTCTGTCAGATGGGTGTGAGAGGTGGGCTGGTCTGGGCTGGCCAGAGAGGGAGTGTGGGGAGAGGAGGGGAGGGAGAATGGGCAGATGTTTTGGGCAGCCTGCCCCCACCCCCCCGACAGTCCCCACCACTGTCATGGGTTTTCATCATCTTCCATCCAATGGCCAGACCCAGTGTTACTGCCAACCCAGGGACCCCACCCTGTAGTGCGGCAGGTATGTATCACGGAAGGGGTGGGATGCGGTGTCGTGCCCCTGGCCAGCGTCCTCCCTCCCCTAGTCGGTGAACCTGGAGGCGATCAGAGCGTCCTGTGCGTGTTGACCCTGGTGCACACGTCATGCGGCCTCCTGTGCCTGCCTGGGCCCCATGTCCTGCCCACCCTCACCCTCCCCTGCATTCTCATTATTGGATGAGGCCTGGTGTTCCATCTCCTCCTCCAGCACATTGTCCCTCTGCTGCGCGATGTTGTGGAAGACGCAGCAGGCCGCCACTATGTGGGCGACCCTTTCAGCATCATACTGGAGGGCCCCTCCAGAGCGGTATGGCACCTGAACCGCATCTTCTGGAGGCCGAAACACCGCTCGATCGCGGACCTGATAGCTGCATGGGCGTCGTTGTAGCGGGTCTCGGCGTCGGTCTATGACCTCTGGATAGGCGTCATCAGCCATACCCACAGTGGATAACCCCTGTCACCCAGGAGCCAACCTCCCAGCCGAGGTGCATTGCGAACAAGTCAGGAATCGTCAGTATGCCAGGATGATGCTGTCATGCACACTGCGTGGGTATCGGGCACAGATGGGAATGACGCACAGCTGATGGTCACATATCAGCTGAACGTTCATTGAGTGGAATCCCTTTTGGTTGGTGTAGAGCGGCCTGTCTTCTGCAGGTGTTCGTAGGGCGACATGCATCCTGTCGATCACCCCTGGGCCCGGAGCATGTCGGCAATGCCAGGGCATCCTCGCGGGCTCGGTCCACATTGAAGTGGATGTATTGAGCCGCCTAATCATATAGGGCCTTAATGACGACGCAAATGCACCTGCGCACCGTGGTCTGTGAGATACCGGACAGGTCCCCACTCGGCACCTGGATGGACCCCATGGGACAGAGGTTCAGGGCGACTGTCATGTTTCTTGTTAGAACACTTAGGCAATGCCTTGATCACAATTTTGGCATCTTGTGTGATGATTTATTTCAGCATATCAAGCAATTAACCACAGAGAAAAAAAAGTTTTGTTGGGCAGTTTTTCATGAACATGTCCATCATTTTAATAGTCATGGTGCTCCAATTCCTCATTCACTCCCACTGATTAGCTGCATTTCTTTCAATACCTCACTCGACCAACTCGTAGCAACCCCTTTAACCCTACATTTTAGCTTTCATCCTCCCAGTCTCCTTCTGCACTTTATCCTGCACCCTTTTAACTTTCTCCAACCCCATATGTTATTCGTTATGCTACCAGTGACCCTGGGAACCTCTTCACTGCGTCAATATCTTGATTGCTATTCATGCCACAATGATTCACCAATAGACCAACAGGGGACATTGCCCCTATCAGAAACTCTTGGCCCCACAAATAACTGTTGCCACTTTATTATCGAACCACAAGCAGCGAGTATGTTCCTTGTATTGACCAAATGACCACACAACCAGTATGTTAGTTCAAAAGACAGTTTATTATGAAACACAAGACTTATCTCTATGTGCAATGATACACGTGGCTACATATTAAACTACACCTATCAACTAAGATGACCTTTACTTAACTGCTGGATAACCGGCTCTGTGCAGGTAGATAAGGCCTTTGTCTGAGTCCCCACATGGGTCGGCTGGAAATCGTCAGGTTCGTCTCGGCTGCGGCTTGTCTCTCTCAGGTAGCGATCGCGGTTGTGAACTTGGCTGGTCGTTATGCTGCAACTGGTATGGGCACAAGCCGGTCCCAAAAGAGATCGATCCCTAGTGCGCAGGGCTTCTTATCCTTCTTCTCTCTCGCGCCCTTTTGGGCGGGATTAACTCAGGATCAAATGGATCGAAAGGGTCTCGATCACTCTGATCGATACTGGCCAATTAGGGGCGGGTACCTTGATGGCTGGGCGGGTCCTAGTCATTATTGTTCCAAGTTGCTATTCCTTAATTTGAGTCTATTGTCCTGGGGAAATTGGTGATTGACCTTTAACAGGTGCAAGTTTCAATTCGGTCTGGTTTTCTTTTGCTCAATACATAGAGGCTGTGCACTGTCTGTGTCCCGACTTGATCACAATTCCTTTTATCATTTGCGGGCGGCCATTTTAGATGGCTGTTTTGTTATGCTTTTGACATAGCATAAGCTGCTTCCTTGATGTGCACTCTGACAAAGGAAGGTTCAGACTTGGAGAAAGCTTTAACACGTTTATTAAACTATTAACAATTCTCCGACTTGGATTCGACTCTACTGTTAATCCTTCTATAGCTACTCAGACTGATGAACCAGTCTGCTACAATCCACGTGGTGGGTGTGATGTTCATTCAACCCTGTGTCTGTACTCACTGAAAGTCCCCATTGGAAAGAGACTGAGCATGTGTGATGTGTCCTTTTATATGGGTTGGTGTAATGCCCTCCTGTGGTAGTGTCACCTCTATGTGTATCGTGAATGCCCATTGATCGTGTCCTATCTTACTGACCTATTGGTTGAATGTCTGTGTGTCATGTCTCTGGTGCTCCCTCTAGTGTATGTACATTAACCCTTTGTGTACTTACAGTGATGTATATCACCACATCCCCCCTTTTTTCGTGTTACATATTTTCTGTACAGTGTTAAAGAAAATTGAACAAACGAGGTAGATGAGTGATGTTATGTACAAGTTATGATGACTGTGATGACTGTACAATAGTATACAAGACCAAATAATAGTTGCGATGACTTTGAGGATAAGGCAATACAAAAGAAAAGTTCTGAGTCCAAAGTTCATGAATTTATATGGTCTGGTATGGAAGTGTCAATGGTGACGTTGTCATTCCAATGTGAATGCCGTCAGTGTCCTGGTGTTTGGTCATCAGGAGGTGATCAAGTGTTCAAATCACTTCATTGACTGATTTGAAGTTTGTGTCTTTTTTTCCCCGATGCTTATGGTAGCAATTCTTGATGGCATCTGTCGTGAAAGCCAGGTTGCCTGTTGGTAGTGCAGCAAACGTGAAGTGGTAAGATGCATCATCCTGCCATGGTATGTCATTGTACTGAGCTGAGCAGTAACAGTGTCCCGCATTTGCAGAGTTGTACCATGTCGCACCAGCTGTAGTTCCATTGGTGTTGTTTTTGTTGTGCTTGTTGTCGATGTTGTTGCCTCTGGTATGCTTCTTGCTATTGTCTTTGATGTTGTTGTGTTGGTTGGTTTAGTTGTCGTGTTTGCTGTGCTCAAGGACCACACTCTGTGGATAATATGAGTCCTTCACACAGTTACTCGTGTCAGCGTCCTTTGCGGCATCTGCCGTTTCCTTGAGCGTGCCGTCACTGAGTTCGCAGAGCTCCCCATCTGAAGTCATGTCCGGCTTATTTGAATCAGCTTTGGCTTGTCGATGCTCCCCGTCTGGAGTCTGGTCTGTGTCACGTGAGTCAGTTTTGACTTCTTGATGCTCCCCGTCCGGAGTCATTTCAGGTTCAGTTGCATCTTCTGAGGTCTCTTGATGCTCCACGTCCGGAGTCATTTCAGGTTCACTTGAATCTTCTGAAGTTTCGTGATGCTCCCCGTCCGGAGTCAAAACAGTCAGGAATGTATTTGCTTGTGGAGAGGTTCGAGCGAATGAGGTTTGAAGTAACGTGGTGTCACCAGAGTCACCAGTAGTCTCACTGTGATTGTCGAGTGCCTCTGTACATTCCAGCTGAGGTCTGTCACATTGCACATCTGGTATGGGAAGTGGGATGCCGTCGTCACTTGTCGCACATACAGTGGGTAGAGCCTCAGTAGCTTCTTGTCGTACACTTGAGCTGGGTAGACTGTCAGAGTCTTCTTCTGGTGGCTCAAACAATCTGGGTGGACTGTCATAGTCGCTTTGTTGTTCACGTGAGCGTGGTAAACTGTCATAGTCTTTCTGTTGTTCACTTGAGCATGGCAGACTTGCATTGTCAGCTGCTGGTTGCTCAGAGGAGGTTGCTAGACCCTCATGGTCTTTTTCATGCAAGGATTGTGCTGTGGAGTCTTGTGTGCCTTCCATCGTGGAGTCTGTCCACGAGCTCGCTGTGAGGCTTGTGTCACTCCCTCTGTAGAGTCTTGCAGCGTTCCTTGTGTGGAAACGTGCATTGGTCTCGCTGTGGAGACTGTCATCACTTCCTGTTCATGCAAGGACTGAGCTCTGGAGTCTTGCTTTGCTTCTATCGTGGAGGCTGTCCACGAGCTTGCTGTGGAGTCTTTCATCGCTTTCTGTGTTGAGGCTGGGACCCTTCGTGGTGCATAGACCACTCTGTGTGTGGAGTCGGGGACTCTTTGTGGTCCGTGGACCACTCTCTTTATGGCAGCAGGCCGCTCTCTGTGGGCTTGGACCGCTCTCTGTCTCTTGGCGTCAGGCCGCAGCATAATCCTGCACTCACGAGTCAGGATGTCATATATGCTGGGCTGAAGATTCCCCAATCCGAAGAACTCGTCGTCGGGGTCGTCAATGTACAACACGTCTCGTTGCGGTTCGGATTTGGTACTGGGGTAGCCACCTCCCAAGGTGAAATCATCGTCTGAGTCGTAGTCTTCTAGGACCATATCATCACGTTTTGTGTCGGAGATGGCATTGGGCTCGCGATGTCCAAAGAAGAATTCAAGGTCTGAGTCATAATCTTCAAGGACTGTATCATCTCTTTAGGCGGTGCTAACTGCTTGTTGCAGGGTTCTGCGGAGGTAACTTTCAGCTACTGGTCGAATTTCAGGCATTGTACTGTCGTTCCAGGTGAAAGAATCAGGTTTTACGGCTTTAAATTTCTTTCTTCGTGTTTTGGGACATTTCCCCTTTAGGTTAGCGTGGTCCGGGGCCTCTGACGTCACGATGCTTGTGACACAGTGCGTAGGAAGCGATTGCGCATGCGCAGATCGCGGTTCCTTTACTTGGAGCCTTGTTCTCAATTGGGCATGCGCGGCTTCTCGCGCATGCGCAAACGGACCTTCCCGTTCTGTGTGCTCTTGGCGCAACTGCGCATGTGCAGCACCTTTTCCAAGATGGCTGCAACTCAAAACTGCCGATTGTTGCTGCAAGCCTACCTTGTGGTGAGTTTTGGCGCCTCTTTTACCTTTTCTTCTTGTATGTTCCTCGCAGAATTCTTGGAATTTGTCCAGGACTGCCTGGAAGTCGCCCTTGTTTTGCCCCTTTGAGTATTTGAAAGTCTGGAAGGTTTCAGCTGCTTCTGGACCCGCGATGGTAAGTAGAAACTTTATTTTCTCTGCATCCGCCACGCCATCGAAGTCGGATGCTACCAGGTAGATCTCGAATCTCTGCCTGAACCAACGCCAGTTTTCACTGAGATTGCCTTGGTACCGAGCTGCTGTGGAACCGGAATCCCGAACATCATCTTGCCTGGCTGCTGTTGCTGGTTGTCACTGTTTTGTTGAGTTGAGCTACATGGATTTAACAGTCACTCCTGGATACCATGTTTATTAAACTATTAACAATTCTCCTACTTGGATTCAACTCTAGTGTTAATCCTTCTATAGTTACTCAGACTGATGAACCAGTCTGCTACAATCCACGTGGTGGGTGTGATGTTCAATTAACCCTGTGTTTGTACTCACTGAGTGTCCCCACTGGAAAGAGATTGAGCATGTGTGATGTGTCCTTTTATATGGGTTGGTGTAATGCCCTCCTGTGGTAGTGTCACCTCTATGTGTATCGTGAATGCCCATTGGTCGTGTCCTATCTTACTGATCTATTGGTTGAATGTCTGTGTGTCATGTCTCTGGTGCTCCCTCTTGTGTCTAGCTAGGTGTAGTGTATGTACATTAACCCTTTGAGTACTTACAGTGATGTATATCAGCACAATGGCCACACAACCAAGTTATGCCTTTTCCTTCTTTCAGATGCTGATCAGCATTATGGACGGAATCTTACCAAAAATGTGTCAGTTCCGGTGAGTAAAAGGAATGTGAGTGGGCGTGGTCTACCCATTCACTCTGGGAGGGCAGGGCCTCATAGAGCCAGGAAATGGACTCCAAACAGATCTTGGCGGCACCTTTAAAGGGCACCTCGAGTAGCGCTGCAATATAATGGTCCCCAGCCCACAACATGGAGGTCTCAGAGGCTCTACCCCCACACTCGACATTCAGCGCCGGTAAATCCCATTCCTGTCCAACCCACTCTCCCCCCACCCCCCCACCCCCAACACCCCAGCCCAACATTCATCGTCGGCAACTCTGCCCTCACTACACAAAAACACCCCCCACCCCATAGGGCTCCCTCTAGAGTCCAGCCCTGGCACTCTAACCTGGCAGTGTCAACGTGTGCCACAGGGCACTGCCAGTTCACTACCCAGGTATGTCTACTTCCCAGGCACTATACTAACCTCTGTGCATACAGAGGGATTCCCTTGACTGCCTCACACCTGGCCAAACCTCTTGTAAATGACCCCAGCATGACATCACGCTGGCGCCAGGTGAGTATTACGTGAGGGGAGAGGGGGGACGGGACGACGTGCTGGAGAGAGTGCTTGCTAATGACATGTTAATGTATTAAAATTAGATTCCCGGCCTCCTGTCTCCCACTGAGGGTGGGAGGGGGGTGGGGGTGGGGGGGTATTAGTTTTTCTTTGAGATATCCAGCATTTGCAGATTTTCTTTGTACCTCCTGCAATCTGGCAAATATATTGCAGATGCCTTCCCTGTACCTTCTTGTAATTCTTCCTTTCACCCATCTCCTATTTTACGTTGATGACTGCAGTCTGATTTTAGGACACAACAGAAACAGAGTCTGAAACATATTAGCAGAGGTTGACTGTGGACAATGGAACTATTCACAATGGAATTAATTCTGTCAAGACACAAAGCCATTGTATGAGGAGAAAAATGAGACTCTCTGACTATCCTTGGTTTTCTGAAATGCCATTATTGACTGACTTTTGTTGCTCGTTTTAGCCTTAGTTTAATTGCTCTTATTCTGTCACCTTTGCTCTTGAGTCGCCAGGTATCTTTCTGATACCGCCACGTGGTTCAAGTCCGAGTAATGATTAATAATCCAACACACTGCTTAGTAAGAGTTAAATCAACGCTCATTTATTATATACAGCAATTAATACTTATACATTAATTCTACTTCTAAGCTACTTCCTACAACTAACAGGCCAATACTTAATTTTGGAAATGGCCCACCAGGTCAGGGAAACAAATGGCCTTTCGAATGGGTTCTGAGCCTGCGGGATTCAAAAGCTGGTACAGGTCGATAGTCAGGGGTGCCTATCTCGTAGTGATCGTTGGAGTAAAACTTACGTTCTCTTGCGGTTGTTGTAGAAGGTCAGCAGAAGGGTCTCGAAGGGTGCGGAGAGGAGAAGAAGGGTCGATTTGAACTGGCCCCTATTCTTATAGTCCCCAGGTGGTTCCCGCCTCTCGGGGGGGACCTTGTACCTGGTTCCAAGTGATTGGACTTGGTCCCAATCACTTGGTTCGATATTCTCCAATGCTGGAGCGATTCCTTGATCAAGGGGTGGTATTTTACCTCTCTTTGTGTCAGCTCCTGCTGGCGCCGAAAGGTCTGGGTTGGCTTTGTATGTCCATTTTGTATCACTAGTTCCCGGGGATTGCTGATTAATATGCAGATGGCTGGGGTGTTGTTATGTTGATGGCTGCAGGTATCGATTCGGTTTGGCTTCCCCAGAGGCGAATACACTGTTTTACCTGCAGCTGTCTGTTTGAGTCCTGTTGGCTGATTTTCCCATCAGCCTCTTCCGTTCACCATTTTAAATCGGGGTTTGGCCATTCTAATCGGGAGTTAGCCATTTTACATGGCTACACTTTCATCATAACAGAATTCATTGTAAGAGACTTTCATTATAGTTAATGCTGATTAATGACTGGTATAAATTAAGCCTGTCAATAAGTTCTTACCAGAAGTACACAATTTAAAATACATATAAATAAGCAAGAATGGGTACAAGCCAGAACAAAAAGAAAGCTTGGAAATCAAAAATAATTTGCGCAGTACCATTGCAGATTATTGTTGAATTTCACCAGCGCAGCCCCATTTCATGGCTCCTTGTGGTGCGTCAATAAGACACAAGCCTTTTCATCAACTCCAAATAACATGATGAATATTATGAATACACCTTTGTGTCATTAACATGCTGTTTGTGGAAATGTGTAGTAATTTCCCTTAGGTTTTAAGTGAAAGTATTTACTTTCTGTAGTGTCTGGACTCAAAAGTGTCACTATCTGAGTATTTATGTTAATTGTTCCTGCAGAATGATTCTGCATGTCGGAAATCCAACCATTGTGTCTTTATCCAATTATTAGTATCTGGGCAGAAATACTTCAATGCTCCTCAAGAAATATTTCAGTGGGAATATTTCCCCAGTAGTCAAGGAACAATAAAAGAATGAATCATGTAATGTGCTAAAGTTGTGTCATTACACAATGCAAATCAGGCCCTGACCTCATTAACTATTAAATTTAAAATGCATCAGAGGATACAAACATATAGAAGAAACTCAACAAAATGCTGCAAAAATATTGATGCAAATTTAGCGATATTAAATGCAAACAAAAAAGGGAACTAATGCAATTATATTAAATGAAATCCATTAAGACCATTTCCAGCAAGCTTCACTTCAGGTACGATCTGGGACTAGAATGTTCGCCAGAAACAGGGATTGCGATTGGGCGGGGAATCTCTCCTTGGCGGCGAAAACAAGGTTTGTTCCCGTGGCAGCAGGGGGCATGCAAAACCAAAATTTGCATGCATTTAAACTGATTAGTGGGTTGGACACAGTTTGCTCCGCCCTCCATGATGCTCCGCCCCTCTCAGGCAGAAGTCATGTTGGGATTAATTACAAGTACTTACAAACAGGGACTGGGATAGTGACCCCGACCCCTCTGGATCACCAGCTGTCTACTCCAGGTGAGGCCAGTAGCACTGACTTCGTCTGCCATCACCTCGCAGGCGGTGTTCAGGAGGGCAAGCTTGAGTATGCAGCCCACCGTGGGGAAGGGGGTGTCCCTCCGCTCCTCACTGGCATGGAGCTTTGAGTCCACCTCGGACTCTCGCCTTCGGCGGCAAATCTTCTGTGAGCTATCTTCGTGGCTGCAGTGAGTGTGTGATAAGTGGTGCGCTGAAGAACAGTTCCAGTTAGGGCAGCACGGTGGCGCAGTGGGTTACCCCTGCTGCCTCACGGCGCCGAGGTCCCAGGTTCAATCCTGACTCTGGGTCACTGTCCGTGTGGAGTTTGCACATTCTCCCCGTGTTTGCGTGGGTTTCGCCCCCACAACCTAAAGATATGCAAAGTAGATGGATTGAACACGCTAAATTGCCCCTTAATTGGAAAAAATGAATTGGGTACACTAAACTTATTTAAAAAAAAGAACAGAATTCAGTCCTGGCGTCAAAACTTAGGGCACGATTCTCTGGAAAGATCGCTAAGTGTGGTAGCGAGCGGGAACTGTCATGAGCTTTCCATGATCCGGGGGAGGCCGGGAACGCTATTCAACATCAATTGGTTCACTTAACGAGACCCCATGGACTTCACTCTGCAAATGAAGGCTCACCAGCCGATTCCCCGGGATTGCATTTGCCAGCCTCCAGCTAACAAAGTTGAGCAGCACTTAAACAGCACTTGCACAGCCAACCTCACTCAGCTCACAACCATTGCACTGAGAAGACAGGCCCCAAGATTAGGAGATGTGGATCTGGGGAGACTCCTAGATGCGATGGAGGCTAGGAGGGATGCCATGTTCCCCCAAAGGTCACGGAGGGTAAGCCAGAGGACAGTCTGTGCCGCCTGGGATGAAGTGGCAGCGGCCATCAGCTCGGGAAGTGTGACCAGGAGGACTAGCCTCCAGTGTCACAAGAGTGTTAATGACCTACACTGGGCCACATGGGTGAGTTGACACCAATAACCCCCTCCCCAGAGACCTATCCACCACCACGCGAGCATCCACCCCCGCAAACCTCCATTCGGCCTCCGACCCTCCCTCCAACCCCCCTCCGAAACCCTCCTTCACCCCCACCTCTGTGAACCATGCGTGCGGCTAAAGATGCCCTCTCTATGTCTCCACTGGAGAAACACTCCCAGAATCATCAGGAGAGGGCCCAGACTGGCAGAGGGATGCCGGACATAAGAATCCTCATAACCTTTGAGGAATGGGCCCTGGAGATGACAGGGGTGGCCGAGGTCAGAACGGTCACCAATGCGGAGGTCGGCGCATGCTGCAGAGGTCAGGATCCATGGGGCCCCCCCCGCCAGGATCGATGCGACACAGCTGTCAGCCTCACCCTCCACCAGTGCAGATACACACACCTCGGTGGGCAATGTTAGTGGTCAGCATTCTGGGGCAAAATCTGGTGAGCACCACACAGTGGCTGATGTACATCAGATGGAGACATTAACGCCCAGGTGAGATATCAGTTGGAGGTCTGCTGGATCCCAGGACCCAACTGGGTCCCAGTCAAATGCTGAGCCTGTGGAACATACAAACCCAGAGCTGATGGAGACGATAGGGAGCGGCCGAGACATTCAGAGGGACACTCCAACAAGTCCATAGCCGATTGGGGGAGTTCCAGAGGCTACGGATGCAGAAGATGTCGCCGGAAATGCATGGCACCGAGGCCAACACAGCTAGGGTGGCGACCGCAGTGGAGAGCCTGGTGCACGTCGTCGGCAGCATGAGTGAAGATGTCCAAGGCATGGAGCAATCGGTGATGGCCATGGCTGAGGGCCTCGGAATGCTGTCCGACTCACTGGGGATGTGATCTAGTACCAGGCTGACCTTGAAGAGGTGCTGCAGGACACGTCCTGCTCTCAAATGGGAATGGCCGAGGTGCTGCGGAGCTTGTCCCAGTTGTAGGTGGGCATTGCCGAGGCGCTGCAGTGCATATCCCAATCACTGAGGAGCATCACCGAGGGCATCGACAACTTGGTGCAGACATTGGGGAGCCACCCAGAGCCTGATGACGCAGGGGCAGCCGGGGCTTGAACCAGCTGCCCTTCCTTCTTGAGGTGAACCTCAGGGCCCTATGGACACCGAGCAGGGGGAAAGGCGCTGGGTGCCAATCTGGACCCATCCTATGGAGTGGGCATGGTGGCCACCAGCTCCCCAGAGTTCCATCCCTTTGATGAGTCTGCATCACAAAGTCAGCACACGGGACAGGGTGGGACGGCTGTGCATTTGCCGTCGACAAGTGTGGCAGAGCCCTCCGGCTCCAGAAAACGTCCGCCAGGGGCATCGAAGGCCACGGAACGCAGTAAACAGCTGCTGCCTCCACCTCCAATGTGCATCCTGGGGCCACATCTAGACGTAGCGGTAGAGCAAGGAAGGCAGGAAAGCTAAGCATGTTGAGGATCACAGTGGGGCATTGTTGGACACCTGTGACAGATTAAAAACCCTTCACCACAACCAGTATGATGCCTCTGTCACTTTCTTCCGCAATGCGGGCCGACCTCCGAACCCTTGGTCCATCTCTCCAGGTACCCCCCTCCCCTGGTACAATGCGTGCAGGTGATGGGTGTGAGCGAGCACTCAGCAGACAGGCAGGAGTCAGACTATAACACAGATTGAGGAGAACCAGCGCTCAGCTCTCTGCGGCTTATCATCATCCCCTCGCCAGCCCTCGACAGTGACCCGCTGACGGTGCCGACACAGTCCCAGCACCCTGGAGTGATGTTCACACACCAGGGATAAGGTAGCGATGACGGAGCAGGCCACGTCGTTTAGTGAAGTGAGTGAAGATGAGGGCCTCCCTGGCCCTCCGGACTTGTCGGGCCCTTGCCGCCTGTCCTGGAGCCTGTGGCTGGTCCTCTGGTTCATTCCCGGGCTCGTCCTTCAGCCCCTGCTGATCTGGTGCCTCCTCATCATTCTTATCCTTGGAGGTGGGCACATGTTCCTCATTCCAAACCTCCTGTGCATCGTCCTGCTGCTGTGCCAGGTTGTGGTGATAACTGGTTTCTTGCCATGCTACGGTGGGATCCTGATTTCACTTACGGGAGTGGGCCAATTGCACCGAAAACTATTTAGTGCCTGATGCGGCTCTCATTTTCGGCCTGTCCCGCTATTCACAAGCCTCATTTTGCTCGAGCGAGAGCGTAACGATCGCAAGGAAACGCGCCCGTAGTCTCCCAAAAGCAGCCCCGTCTCTGGTTTCCTCACTGGGTTGGATAATGCTTCCATAAAACCCATTATTTACTTCCAATTTTAGTTGTAGAAGTTTACTCTTCCAGATTATAATTAGGTTCAGGAGTTGTTCGAAGTCAGCTCAGCACGAGAATATCTTGCATCTATACCCAAAACAGATCCATTTGTAGGCCTCAGACAAACCAAGTAATTCTCTGTATCCATGAGTAGCTTTGGCTCAGTGAATACTTTTTAACATCTACATTGTAAGTTTCTGTTCCAATTCCAAGAGTGCTAAATGAGGCGGACATCTCAGTGCAGTGGCAGTGCTGAGGGAGTCAACCATCATAATTTTGTTGTATGTTCAGTAGGTCTCATGAAGACCTACTGAAATTACAATAGTGACTACACTTTAAAAGTACTTCTTCGGTTGTAAAACTCTTTGGGATGTCCTGAGATGTGAAAAGTGCTGTATAAATGCAAGTTGTTTCTATCAGATCTGGTACCAATCCGAGTAACTTTCTCTGCTTTACCATGTAAACTGACACAAAAGACCGCTGGCTAGTGAGAAGGATGTAGAAGAACAATTCTGCAAGGAATATTACAGAATGATGCAAACATTAGAGTAGTTTTAATGGACGACTTTAATTACCCAAATGTGGACTAGGACAGTGGTAGTGTAAAGGGCGGAGAGGAACAAATGTTCCTAGATTGTGTTCAGGAAAATTTTCTACTGCAGTATGTATCCAGTCCAACAAGAAAGATGCACTGTTGGACCTGGTTCCTGGAAATAAGCTGGGCCAAGTAGATCAAGTGTCATAGAATCAAAGAATTTACAGTGCAGAAGGAGGCCATTCGGCCCATCGAGTCTGCACCAGCCCTTGGAAAGAGCACTCTACCCAAGCCCACACCTCCACCCTATTCCTGTAATCCAACAACCCCACCTAAACCTTTTTGGACACAGAGGGCAATTTAGCATGGCCAATCCACCTAAACTGCACATCTTTGGACTGTGGGAGAAAACTGGAGAACCTGGAGGAAACCCACGCAGACACGGGGAGAAAGTGCAAACTCCACACACCCGAGGCTGGAATTGAATCCGGGTGCCTGGAGCTGTGAGGCAGCAGTGCCAACCACTGTGCCAACGTGCTGTCCGCCCTGGTATCCACCGGGTCCTGTCTCTGAAGTTACAGCTGTATACCGTGTCCCCAATCAAAAACTTCTGTCCACGCTCCGTCTGCTTTGGTACTGCCTCTGATGATCTTGTCTCCGTTCTACATTCCCAACAATATTGGGGAACGTCAGGCTAAGGCGGGTTCTCAGCCTCCTGCCCATTAGCAATTCTGCAAGTGCCACTCAGTTTGTCTTTGGATGATCCCGGATGGGAATATATGTGCTCTTCACCACTGCATGGACTTAATCGTGAGTAGGCAATAAACCTCTTGGACTATCATATTGGTAATGAGGATAAATGGAACTACAAGTGGCACTGCTGGACACCCAGACCATGGCTGCATCTCACCACAGAGGAGCAACATTAGGACTGAGTACAGGAAAGGTATTAGGCTATGATGCTCGTTTGGAGAGCCGGTGCACACATGAGCCAAATGACCATTTTGCGTCTTAACAATTCTGTGATTATGAGAAATGGTCTCTGCTCTTGAGACTTCAACTGATCTAACCATTTTCTTTCTTTCCCTGAACAGTGGTTCTCCATCCAGGTCTTTGTAGCACTCTGGTGTATTCATTAATATATAAATTCGCACATTTATGTCGTAGACCCTTAAGAGTTTTGGTGGGGTAGTCCTCATGTCTTCAGAATAAAACAAATGCAAATTAGTCTCTCCCTCCTCAGATCCACCATAGGAAACTTCTATTCTAGGGGGTGGGGCATGGTGCAGTGGTCAGTGGGGAAAGAAATTGGCAGCTTTAGTTGAGAGGGTAGGTGGAGAAGACACAAGCATAATTGGGAGGTTTGGATGCCTAATAGAGCCTCTGAACCAAGAGGCAAATATTTTCCAAAATGTATGTCTGCAAACTCTCTACAGATTAAACCTAGAGCTTTCTAGAGCACCCCTTTTAGGTGTTCATGTACTTATCCTTTACAATGTAAGTCGGGTATATATATAGCTTGAGTGACATGCATTTTAATGCACTTATCTGTTGTCAGAGTTTTGAGGAGCGATGTTAACTTTCCATTGCCAGTTTCTAGTTTATTGTATATGTTAGTGACATAATTAATAACAAAATCTAGGTCAGAACATTTGAAAAGGCAATAAGCAAGGATGTGTACATCGTGAAGAACTTGCATTGAAGCAGTGAATTTTGTGTCCCACGGATGACTTGAAAAAACAACTTTTTAAGTGTAGTCAATCATGTTATAAAATAAATGCTCTCACAATCTTTTCAATTTTTTTTAATGGTGTATGGTTATTTAGCTGCAGTCTTAAGGTGGTACTTAAAAAGAAATGCAAATCATTAAAATGCCTCCGAAAGGTCAATCTGCCCTTTCATCTGTTGCATTTAATAGCTGTTTACTCACGGGTAGGACAAAACAATGAGTGGTTTTCTTACCTAGAATGGTCAGCAGCACTGGTAAGAGGAGTAGAACATGGGTTGTAAAAATAGCGACTGCAGCAACACAGATCACCAGGGAGAGAATCAAACTGTACAGTGCACTTTGAACACCTGCAGAGGGGGAAAAAAAACTACAATGTTCTCCGAGTCATTTCAAAGAATGTAATATGAAATTATAGTTATTCAATCAGGCAGTCTGGTGATAACATTAACACACTGAAGCTTTAGTCTCACAATTCATCAGAACTGTAACTTATTAAACTTACTTCCAGAACTTATTTTTTAGTTTGTATCTATTGGTGATCTGCCCATGTAAATCAGTTGATATCCTTTATTATAGCAACAGTATGTCATATTAGGTAACAGATGATTGTATTCTGCTGTTAAAGTGCAACAGTATCTGAATTAATTTTTACTTTAATGCTACATAGTTTAACTGGAAACTTGACAGGACATCGAGATCATTACAAAAGGCTGTTTGCAAACTCACAGGTACTTATCAATTTCTGGTTCCAACAGGAAAAAAGCAAGACATAACTGGCTCATTTTCTCTTTTTTCCAACACATACTTTTGATAGTTTGTAGGGCAACATCGAAAAAGTGATAGGATTGAAACTGTTACAGAGTTAGATAACTGGGGTTAGCATATTTCTTGATCAATGGAAATTCTGCACTCCTCTTTGCTTCTGTGATTCTTGACCCACATCATCTTGCTCACAATTCACAGTGCAGCACTACAAATGAGGAAACATAACATCCAGCAAAGTTCATGCAATTATGATTTATGGGGAAAGTTTGATCACATTGGGCTGGATTTTCACTGAGTCCGGATGACTTGGGAGCTCTTTCAAAACAATTTCAAGATTCATGGCTCTATTCCCAGCTTTTGATTTTCAGGAATGCATTTTAAAGATGCGGGATTTTTGTGTGGATTTTTGCACTCTCCCCTTGACCAGCTCCGTTAAGGGAAAGGCATGTCCTAGTCCTCTGTAATTTCCCGGGATTGGGCTAGCTGCATGAGGAAACCTTTTGAAAGGTAAATTCAAATGCTCCTACTCATTCTCCCACATGCCAAGGTATGTCCCCCCTACAACCCATCAGAACTCCCATGTTAAACCCTACGGCACCCCATGCCAACATATGCCCGCCCACCCCCCAAGAAACCCTTATGGTCCCTCATGCCCACCATACTAAAGTATGCCCCACCCCACCACCTATGAGCCCCATGAAATTCCATGCCCATTTCCCCGATGGGGAAGCATGTGTGTGTGTATGAGCCAGTGTGTGTGTCAAACTCAATTTCATGCGGCTGGCTAACCAACTGCCGGCCAGCATGAATAGCATGAGAGGCTCAGCACTGCAGACGGAGGTGGGAAGAGGGCGGGCGCTGGAAACAGGAAGGATGCAGATGGGGGATTTAGATGCAACTCCCTGCAGGTTCGAAGCCTGTATTTAGCATCTCAGGGAGCTGATTTGCAGTGGGAATTGTTTTGGTCCCCATCAAAGAGATTTTCACAGTAACTTCATTGCAGTGTTAATGTAAACCTACTTGTGACACAAATAAAATTATTGGACTTGGAGAGCTTCTTCAGTGTGCAAGATGATGTTGATGTCCAGATCCCATGACAGGATCCAGTTTTTCCAATGAGTTACTTGGAAGCAATAAATGACCATTGTCACATCTTGCAGCCAAGGGAAGGCAAAAGGAGGCCACCTCACATCACGAGGAAGGCCTGGAGGGAGGTGATGGCCCTGGTCAGGGGCCACAGTATAGTATGCAGAACCTGGATCCTGTGCTGAAAAGGTTCAATGACCTTCCACAATGTGACATCTTCATTACTAATTCAAGTTGGAACCTTGGGTCTTTGTGGCACATGTTGGTGCTCGGGGCTGTGAAATACAGAACGCAGTGTGGCGCATTGTGTGTCTTGATAGAGGTCAGATTGGTGGGGGGATACCATCCTGAAAGGCCGCCCCAACCAGTGCTACAGCCGAATAGTCCCTAGGCAACATTGTGGTCTTGGGGCTCTTCTCCCCGACAGTCACCACCGGAAGATTCCACAACCCCACCCCAGATCCCTCTCCCTCAATGTCTGCTCTCCATTCACCCCCCCCCCCCCACCACCCCCATGCCTACCACACATATACACATCCTCCATAGGCCACCCACTAGGGTCCTGCCCTGGCACTGCCCCCTGGCACAGGTTGGTACTGCCAGTGCCTTGGTATGTCCCTCTGCACTCCCCTTGACTGCCTCATGCCTGGCAAGACTTTGTGCAAATGGCACCGCTGCGCCATGTCAGGTTTCCGTGAGGGGGAGGTCTGGAGAGTGTTCTCGCTAATGGCAAGGTAATGTATTAAAATTAGGTTCCAACGGTACATTTTTGACTACTGCGATGGAGGGGGTGGGGTGGGGGGTGGGGGGAGATTCGAAAACCTGCTCATGCCAGAGGAAATCACATTTTTCCATTCTCTCCATATTTTGAACCCGCTCCACGTTTCTGAGTGAGTGAGTGTCTGGATGACCCCCAGTCTCAAGAGTTCTCACTCACCCTCATCAATAACACATACTCAGGACTGGGTGAGTGAGTGAGCACTGAGACTGGGAGTGAACCAGACACACACACTCTCATCCTGTCACAATCTAATAGTCATGTTTATTAATTACTCATTTTTTCATAATGTTCAATTTGTTGCTTTGAGATTGCTTTGTTTTTCCTTTTGATCATACAACAACTTTTTATGGACATTCGTGTTTGATATTGTGCCAGTATTATTTTCATTTCTCTTTAAGCTTGAATGTATCTCAAGTAGCTTGCTGTGAAACTAACCGTAATGTTGATAAACGTTAAGCTATGATTGACAGCTCATGACCACATCAAAATCAGTTAAATGTTTTCTAATGAAAAAAAGAGGAAGTGAAAGTACTTAACTCCTATACGTTTGTAAACATTGTGGTTAGTTTCACAGCAGGCTACGGTGAGATCCATTCAAGAATGAAGAGAAATGAAATTAAACAATCCAGGCATCTGGCTGTCTGGAAACTGTCAATTACAGGCTCTGAAAAGCTATTTTTCTTTGAAGTGAATAGAAACCTTGCAGATTCAAAGGACCTGAGGGGGTTTAAAGCCTTGTGATGTGATTTTGGCTTTCTATTAAGTTACAGTTTCTGCTTTCTAGACATCTGTCTGAGGCAACAGGTGTAAAGCACATGTGAGTGCAAAAGCAGTGATTTGTTTCACTGTTTCTGCTCTTAGGCTGAATTGTCTACTGTATCGGGAACTATGCTGGGCATTTTAAACAGCCCAACTATGCACCCAGCCCCTTTGGCTGCCTCTGGACTTTTCCTGAATCAGCTGGCAGACTGCAGTGCACACCTGCCTCCTCACAATAAAAATCCTGTCCCTACAGCTTTTCTTCCTGAGATGGGCAAGCCGAGACAGGTATTTTACTGACTCCTGCTATGCGCTTCAAGGATGAAACTCCTGTCAACCTCTCTGCCCTACATGGATCATTTGCTTGAACATAAAGTAAGAGGAAGGGCAAAATTTGAAAACCAGCAAGTTAAGAAAAAACAGCAGTTGGAATATTTTAACAATTATCAATAATAATGATTTCTTAAATCCTGTGCAATTCTTTTGGGGGCTCTGGGATAGGTATTACTTGATGATACTGGGCATTCAGAATGTTTCATCATTTAGGATCTCTTAAACTACTTCAGCAACATCTACAGGTTTGCAAGAACTTTGGTTCCGATTTTCTTTTCGGTTATTGGGATTTTTTCCCTGCATTATTTCACGAAAAACATTTGCAGTATTTAACTATTTAAGGACAATAATAAGGAAATTAAAGATGAAGTATAAACAATATAGTTCAAACAAAATATCCATAAAAATGACTTTAGTAGCCTTCACTGATGGGCATTGTTGGCTCAATGATATGCTGTATTGTGCGAGAAGGGATTGGTGAGTCCCTGATCTTCGCTGGGTTGGTCACAGAATGGCAACGAATGAATTACTTTTGCAGACAGAGGAAAGATTCGGGGCGCGGTTCAGCGGACTTCAAACTAAGTCCGGTTTCGGGAACATTTGGCTGGCTGTTCCTCGGTGGCTGCAGTGCTGCCATTCACCGGCACTTTGCCAGTTTTTTGGGCTTCGTTTCTCCCCCTGAAGTCACACTTTAGTTATCCATTAGTCATCTCCTTGCAGATAGGGGGGGCCATTTTGACCGGCAGCCCGATTTCTGCACCACCCATCCTTTCATGTCCCACCCCTGCCTGTTGGCCACCCCTTTTGCTCTCCCCACCTTTGAGACCACTGGAACTCCCTCACTCCTCCCTGATGGCCCCTGGACCATGGCAGTGCCAACCTGGCACATTGACATTGCCAGCCTGGCAGTTCCCCAGGCATCATAGCAGTACTAAGGTGTCCAAGTGCCAGGGCACTACCATGCCATGTTCCCGACCACCCGGAGGTCTCTAATGGCCTGCAAACTCCCAGAGGTGCCGTCACGCTTCGTCCATGTTTGTGGAAACCAGGGCTAAATGGCTCCCTAATGGTTCATTTAAACATTGCATGTTTCCTTTAAAAAGAATGCCTAAAGTATAATTCAGGCAAAATCCCCGGCCACCCCGGGGGCTCCAATGGCCTCTGAGCCTCTTGGCACATGGCCATCACGTCTGGTTTCTGTTTTTGGAAACCAGCCATGATTCCCACTGGCCTCACTTTGTGACTGTGGGGGCGGTGAATTCTGGAAGCTGGGAGACTCCGGCCTTGAGCGTGCTGAGCATATTTAAATGAGTTCAAAGACTGCATTGGGTGCTGCGGGCCAGGAATATTGCACACCATTCGGCCCCCGGCGCGGACTCCATGTAGTGGCTCTCCTGCTATTCTCCCAGAATAGCAGGAGGTAGACCGGGCACAACGGTGGGATAGAATCACGCCCAAAATATCACTCCAAAATTTCAGGATTTTGTGCCTTATCTCATGAACCTACTTCTTGGTCTTGTGACTTACCTATTATTTCCATAAAAATCTGTTTCCAGTGCTCACAAGTCTGGAATCCATGACGTAGTGATGATTGTTCCGAAAACTGACGAAGCTGCTCCTGGAGGAAATTCTCCCATTTCAAGTAATCTGCATATGTTTGAAATGAAGACTTTCCTTTGTAGGTTGTCTGTGAAGAATCAAAGATAAGACCATAAGACATAGGAGCGGAAGGAAGGCCATTCGGCCCATCGAGTCCACTCCACCATTCAATCATGGCTGATTTCAACTCCATTTACCCGCTCTCTCTCCATAGCCCTTAATTCTTGGAGAAATCAAGAATTTATCAATTTCTGTCTTAAAGACACTCAACGCCCCGGCCTCCACCACCCTCTGTGGCAATGAATTCCACAGACCCACCACTCTCTGGCTGAAGAAATTTCTCCTCATCTCTGTTCTAAAATGACTCCCTTTTATTCTAAGGCTGTGCCCCCGGGTCCTAGTCTCCCCTGCTAATGGAAACAACTTCCCTACGTCCACCCTATCTAAGCCATTCATTATCTTGTAAGTTTCTATTAGATCTCCCCTCAACCTCCTAAACTCCAATGAATATAATCCCAGGATCCTCAGACGTTCATCGTATGTTAGGCCTACCATTCCTGGGATCATCCGTGTGAATCTCCGCTGGACCCGCTCCAGTGCCAGGATGTCCTTCCTGAGGTGAGGGGCCCAAAATTGCTCACAGTATTCTAAATGGGGCCTAACTAATGCTTTATAAAGCTTCAGAAGTACATCCCTGCTTTTATATTCCAAGCCTCTTGAGATAAATGACAACATTGCATTTGCTTTCTTAATTATGGACTCAACCTGCAAGTTTACCGTTAGAGAATCCTGGACTAGGACTCCCAAGTCCCTTTGCACTTCAGCATTATGAATTTTGTCACCGTTTAGAAAATAGTCCATGCCTCTATTCTTTTTTCCAAAGTGCAAGACCTCGCACTTGCCCATGTTGAATTTCATCAGCCATTTCTTGGACCACTCTCCTAAACTGTCTAAATCTTTCTGCAGCCTCCCCACCTTCTCCATACTACCTGCCCCTCCACCTATCTTTATATCATCGGCAAACTTAGCCAGAATGCCCCCAGTCCCGTCATCTAGATCGTTAATATATAAAGAGAACAGCTGTGGCCCCAACACTGAACCCTGCGGGACAGCACTCGCCACCGGTTGCCATTCCAAAAAAGAACCTTTTATCCCAACTCTCTGCCTTCTGCCTGACAGCCAATCGTCAATCCATGTTAATACCTTGCCTCGAATACCATGGGCCCTTATTTTACTCAGCAGTCTCCCGTGAGGCACCTTATCAAAGGCCTTTTGGAAGTCAAGATAGATAACATCCATTGGCTCTCCTTGGTCTAACCTATTTGTTATCTCTTCAAAGAACTCTAACAGGTTTGTCAGGCACGACCTCCCCTTACTAAATCCATGCTGACTTGTCCTAATCCGACCCTGCACTTCCAAGAATTTAGAAATCTCATCCTTAACAATGGATTCTAGAATCTTGCCCACAACCAAGGTTAGGCTAATTGGCCTATAATTTTCCATCTTTTTCCTTGTTCCCTTCTTGAACAGGGGGGTTACAACAGCGATTTTCCAATCCTCTGGGACTTTCCCTGACTCCAGTGACTTTTGAAAGATCATAACTAACGCCTCCACTATTTCTTCATCTATTTCCTTTAGAACTCTAGGATGTAGCCCATCTGGGCCCGGAGATTTATCAATTTTTAGACCTCTTAGTTTCTCTAGCACTTTCTCCTTTGTGATGGCCACCATATTCAACTCTGCCCCCTGACTCTCCTGAATTGTTGGGATATTACTCATGTCTTCTACTGTGAAGACTGACGCAAAGTACTTATTTAGTACCTCAGCTATTTCCTTGTCTCCCATCACTAGATTACCAGCGTCATTTTGGAGCGGCCCAATGTCTACTTTTGCCTCCCGTTTGTTTTTAATGTATTTCAAGAAACTTTTACTATCGTTCCTAATGTTACTGGCTAGCCTACCTTCATAATTGATCCTCTCTTTCCTTATTTCTCTCTTTGTTATCCTCTGTTTGTTTTTGCAGCCTTCCCAATCTTCTAACTTCCCACTACTCTTTGCCACATTATAGGCTTTCTCTTTTGCTTTGATGCATTCCCTAACTTCCTTTGTTAGCCATGGCTGCCTAATCCCCCCTCTGATAATCTTTCTTTTCTTTGGGATGAACCTCTGTACTGTGCCCTCAATTACTCCCAGAAACTCCTGCCATTACTGTTCTACTGTCTTTCCCACTAGGCTCTGCTCCCAGTCGATATGCGTCAGTTCTTCCCTCATGCCCCTGTAGTTACCTTTATTTAACTGTAACACCTTTACATCTGATTCTACCTTCTTTCTTTCAAATTGGAGATTGAATTCTACCATATTATGATCACTGCCTCCTAAGTGTTCCCTTACTTTAAGATCTTTAATCAAGTCTGGCTCATTACATAACACTAAGTCCAGAATGGCCTGTTCCCTCGTGGGCTCCATCACAAGCTGTTCCAAAAAGCCCTCCTGTAAACATTCAATGAATTCCCTTTCCTTGGGTCCACTGGCAGCATTATTTACCCAGTCCACCTGCATATTGAAGTCCCCCATGATCACTGTGACCTTGCCTTTCTGACATGCACTTTCTGTTTCGTGGTCCATTTTGTGCCCCTGGTCCTGACCACTGTTAGGAGGCCTGTACATAACTCCCATTATGGTTTTTTTGCC
Source organism: Scyliorhinus torazame (assembly GCF_047496885.1). NCBI lineage: Eukaryota > Metazoa > Chordata > Chondrichthyes > Carcharhiniformes > Scyliorhinidae > Scyliorhinus > Scyliorhinus torazame. The sequence continues at coordinate 49,447,768 of NC_092722.1, read as the reverse complement.
TTTGTGGTTCCTCAACTCTACCCACACAGACTCCACATCACCTGACCCTATGTCGTTTAGTGCTATTGATTTAATTTCATTCCTAATTAACAAGGCAACCCCGCCCCCTCTGCCCACCTCTCTGTCTTTTCGATAGGTTGTGAATCCCTGGATGTTTAAATGCCAGTCCTGAACCCCCTGCAACCACGTCTCTGTGATGCCTACCACATCATACCTGCCAGTCACAATCTGGGCCACAAGCTCATCTACCTTGTTCCGTATACTGCGTGCATTTAAATATAGCACCTTTAATTCTCCATTGACCGTTCCTTTTTGTTTTCTTAGTGTGCTGGACCTTGGTTTACTGAGCCTTTCCATACACTGTGTCATATTTTGTGGGATGGAGATGGGGAATGGGGCATGGAAATAGCAACAGAAATCACATATTGTTTCAGCTAACTGATGCTTCTACCTAAACTAAAATGCAAAATAGAATTACACTTTGGTAGGGCACACCAACAACAACTTATATTTCTACTTGACCTTTTAAAAAAAATTTAGAGTACCCGATTCATTTTTTTCCCCAATTAGAGGGCAATTTAGCGTGACCAATTCACCTACCCTGCACATCTCTTTGGGTTTGTGGGAGTGAGACCCACGCAGACACGGGGAGAATGTGCAAACTCCACACAGCCAGTGATCCTAGGCTGGGGTTGAACCTGGGTCCTCAGCGCCATGAGGCAGCAGTGTTAACCACTACACCACTGTGCCGTCCTCTACATGACCTTCAAAGTACTAAAACATCCAAGTGCTTTTACAAGAGTGGAAGAAGACAGAAATTTACACCAAACCAAGGAAGAGAATACAAAGACAGGTGACTAAAAATTTGGCGAGAGACAAATAAGCAGAAGAGATAGCGAGGTTTTTTCAGGAAATTCCAAAACTTAGGGCCCAGACCCTCCTTAATATTTGTCTCTCGCCAACTTTGGATGGAGGGGTAGCTAGTTCGAGCCCCTGCATCATCTGGCTCTGCCAGCCCTAGTGGTTCCCCATGGTCCTCACATCCTGTTGACGCCCTCGGCGATGCTCCTCAGCAACGGGGACATGCTCTGCAGCACCTCGGCAATACCCACCTGTGATTGTGACAAGCTCCGCAGCGCCTTGGCCATGCCCATCAGAGAGGGGGACATGTCCCGCAGAACCTCATCAAGGTCAGCCTGGGTGACATCCCCCAGCGAGACGGACATTCTGTTGAGGCTTTCAGCCTCAGCCGTCACCGGCTGCGCGTCTTGGACACCTTCACTAATGGTGTCAACCGTGCACCAGGCTCTCCACTGCGGTCGCCATCCTAGCAGTGTTGGCCTCAGTGCCATGCATTGCTGCATCTCCTGCGCCCATAGCCTCTGGGACTTCTCCAAGCTGGAGTATCACAGACATCTCCCTCTGAATGTCCCGGGCACTCCCTTACGTCTCCGCGTAACCCTGTTCCACAGGCTCGGCATCAGGCTGGGACCCAGCTGGGTCCTGGGATCTGGCAGCCCTCTGACTGCTGTCTCGCCTGGGGCTCCTGCCTCCAGATGATGTACATCAGCAGCAGTGTGGTGCTCACCAGATTGTGCCCCAGAAGCCTGACCACTGACATTTCCCACCGAGGTGTGTATATCTGTGCTGGTGAAGGGTGGGGATGACAGCTGTGCCATGACGGTGGCATCCTCGGAGCTCTTCTCCGAAAAGGTCTGCTGGGAGGCTGGTGAGGGTGCCGCCCGGTTTGGGTGTCGGCTGGAGGACCTGCAGGAGAATGGACATGTGGTCAGTGGGCGGGATGGGTCAGTCAGTAAGGCAATAACAACGCCCGTTTGACAGGTCCTCCTGGTGAACCCCGATGGTTCCTCACATCTGCGGCATATGCCAGCCTCCGCGTTGGTGACCGCTCTGTCTTCGGTAACACCAGTCACCTCCAGAGCCTGCTCCTCGAAGAAGGTGAGGATTCTTATGTCCGGCTCACGACCAGATAATTGTGGGAGAGCTTTTCCTGAGGAGACACAGAGAGGGCATCATTAGGGCGGCACAGAAGCACAGTGGTTAGCACTGTTGCTACACAGCTCCAGGATCCCAGGTTTGATTCCCGACGTAGGTCACTGCCTGTGCAGAGTCTGCACATTCTCCCCGTGTCTGCATGGTTTTCCATCGGGTGCTCTGGTTTCCTGCCACAGTCCACAGATGTGCAGGTTAGGTGGATCTGCCATGCTAAATTGCCCTTAGTGTCCAAAAATGTTAGACTGGGTTATGGGGAGAGGGTGGGGGTGTGGGCTTGGTTGCTCTTTCCAAGGGCCGGTGCAGACTTGATGGGTCCAATGGCAACTACATGCGTAGTTCATGGTGGTGGAAGGGGAGGGGGGTGTGAAGGAGGGGGAGGAGGAGTTTAAGGGGGAGGGGGTGGAGGAAGGATTGGGGGGGGTGAAGGGGGTATACGCACCGTGGGGTTGAAGGGAGAGTTGGGGGTGGCATGGAGAGTTGGGGGGCACATGGAGAGTTTAGTGGGTGGATGCTCGTGTGGGAGTGGAAAGATCTGGGGGGAAGGGAGGGTCATTGGTGTCTACCCAGTGCTGCTCGGTGTAGGTCTCTGACCTTTTTTCGGCACTGGATCACACTCCCGGCGCTCACAGCCATCGCCATCTCATCCCAGGCAGCACTAGCTGCCCTACGGCTAATCCTCCAGGAACCTCAGGGTAATAGGACATCTCTCATGGCCTCCACTTCATCGAGAAGCCTCCCCAGGTCAGCATCCCCAAATCTTGGGGCTGGTCTCCTTGGCGCCATTGTTGTGAGCTGTCTGGGATTGGCTGAGCAAGTGTTGCTTAAGTGCTGCTCGAACTTATTAACGGGGGGCTGGCGAGTGCAGTCCTGGCGAATCAGCTGGCGAGCCTTCATTTGCGGCGAGAAGCCGGTGAGGCTTCGTTAAGTGGATCAATTAACGTTGAATAGTGTTGCCGGCCTCGCTGGGCCAAGCGCCGGGAAGCGTGCGGCAATTCCCGCTTGTTACCACACTTAGAAACCTCTCTAGAGAATTCCGCCCTAAGTTTCTTGACCCAGAGTGGTGAGACTGTAGAACTTGCTACCATAAGGAGTGGACAAGACAAATAGTGCAGCTGAATTTAAGGGAAGCAAGATAAACAAATAATGCAGAATGAGAGAGGGTTCAGCTGCCAGTTAGGTGAGGAAGGTAGCATATAAATCCCAGTGTGGACTGGTTGGACTGAATAGCCTCCTTCAGTGTTATATATTCTATATAATTCTAGGTAATAGGGTAATGAATATTCTGATCAGATTTTGACTGGAGTGGGAAGACTAGGCATCATGGTGATGCTCATAACAGGCAACCAATGGTGGGAATCATGGCTGCAGGGAGATTGAAAGTGAGATGCAATGTGATGAAAGCTTCAGAAACACATCCAACCGGTGTTGACAACGCTGGATAGAATTTTGAGCCCATGCTAGCCATCTCCGGTTAGGGGGAGCCCTCCATTACAGTCCTCAGATGACATCCCATATCATAATGATCTGCTGCGCTCTGCACAACTGGGCACTGCGGCGGGGCAAGCAGCTGAACCAGGAGGTGGAGAAGTGCCACACATTCTCTGATGGGGAGGATGTCAAGGAGGGCAGTGACAGGTAACTCGCGCAGGAGGAGGATGAAAGATCTCAGGGGAGGCCAGTGCCCACATGGGGCACAGGGCTAGGGGCGCTCTCATTGACTCTCAGCTTGGTGATGACCAGGATCAGGCTGTGAAAACCTCCCCAACATTGTGTCTCACTTCTTCTCACTGCTGTGGGGCCTGCGAGAGGTCATTTAAATGGTCGCTCCAGTCATGGGTAGGCTGCCGGAAGGTGCAGAAGAATAATGATGACTTGCAGTGAGGGCAGAGTGATGCTTATCTTAACCTCTGCGAAATGTCTGACTCCTGGCTGGCAGGGAGCTGAATGAGACCTGCCAGTGAACAGGGTAATTTTAGGCCAGAGAGGCAGAATAATACATCTCAGCTGCTACTGCCTCCACTGATGTCAGGTGTCCTAATGTGTTTCTCCAGCTCTTGATGAGCTGGACAGACTCTGACACGGTTTCAGCCAATGGCATCATCATAGCTAGAAAAGTCTGGCAGATATGAGAGGCCTGAATTTTGGTGTGATGGGGGGGGGAACCTTCCCTTGATGAGCGGTTGGGTGGGGTGGGGGTGGGGGGAGTGGGGTGTTGCACTAGGAACAATGTAGTATTACTACATCGTGTGAGAGGTAGGAGAGACACTGCACTGTCATTCTCACACTGCACAAGGAGGAAGCGCCGAGTTAGCTCAGGGGCTTGTGGAGCATGGCACCATGACATGATAGCTTGGGGGCTCTTTATGGGTGAGCAGACTGATTTTTAATGCTAGTTAGTTATTATGATGGTGTATTTTTTCTAAGGGTGCCTTGGTTCGCTCGTGCTCAGCAGGTGCCTATCGTTCATTAGTCTTCCTCACCCTCTTGCCAAGTCTAGATGTATCCCCAGGATCCTGAGCCTGTTTCTGGCGGCCTGCTGGCTTCCAAATTCTGTTGCCTGAAATGACCTTGGCGGGAGTCCCCTGGGCAGCAAAGGTACTGAAGTGCTGCGCTCCTCAGTGTGCAGGTCTGCAGGTGTTTCTCTCACAAGAAGGGGTGTGACAGATGGGCTGGACACCCCCAGGGTCTCCTGAGTGGAAGGCCCTGTGCAGTGCTCCTGCAGATCCCTTCCCTTCGGATGTCTCAGAGTTCTTGGGGTCCTCCATGGGACAGAGGGGCATCAGGAGTGTGATCCAGAAGTCCGGTCACCCCGGTCCTGACGCTCTTGGATTCCCGCCAGTGCCTGCGCCATGGAGCTCATGCCCTCAGCCATGGAGGTCATGAGCCGAACCATGGGGCAGACATCCTCATGATGGAGTGTACATCCTGTGCCAAGGTTTCCACTGTTGACTCCACCCTCCGTAGCAGTGTTGACCTCGTTTCATCGGATTGACGGCACTATCTCCTTGGAGTCCAAAGAGGGATACTGTCATCCCTTCCTGATGCTTGCGACTCCCCCTTCGCAGCTCCAGCAGCTCTGAGACAACCGTACCCAGTGGCATGTCATCAGACAGGGGCTCAGCAGTTTCCTGGGTTGCAGCATCCCTCTGAGTGCCAGATTCCTGGGGCGTCCCTGTCTCTACTTGCTGTGGATCATCAGGTGTGAGGTGTTCACCAGTGAGTGACCCAGAAGCTTGTCTAATTAATCCCACGAGGTGCAAGCATCTGCGCTGATGGAGGCGTGGGTGATTGGTGGGAAGACTCTTCAATGCTGGTCTCCAAGATGTCTGACTCGGAGCATCTTGGATCTGTGGTGCCCTGGGGTTGCAAGAATGATCTGGGCAGGTCTGCTGATCGACCTGCACTGGAAGGGAGATTACATTATTGCAGGGAAGGGGAATACTGATAGGAGAAAGTTCACCCACGTGAAACGTGCGCAATGGATATGTTGAGGGGTTCTCATTTGTGTCTTTGGCCCCGACCTCGCCCTCTACACAGGAACGGTCCTGCTCCTTGCCAGCAAACCCATGGGCTCATTCTTCAAATTGGGCTAGGGTCTTGAGCTCTGGCATCACTCCAGCTGGCTCTGCCTGCTCAAACTTCTTGTGCTCGAGTTTGTCCTTCAATGAGACAGATGGGAAGAATGTAGGCAGAAGTCGTGCCACATCAGATAGAGATGAAGTGTGGCAGGCATGGGAGGTGAGTTGGAGCAGGCATGTGAGGGGCACTGGATCTATTGTGCGGGGGCGGGGGGTGGGCGCATGACTAGTGTTATTGCACCACGAGGTGGGTGAGAGTGAGACCACCGTGGAGGTGAAGAGGGATGCTGAGGGAGACATGAGGAAGCGTGCTCACTATGGCTGCACAAAGTTCATTCATTTTCTTGCGACACTGCAGCTCTGTCCCTCTTTTTGAGTGAGCTGGTGCTGACAATCGCAGTTATAGCTACCCACACAGGGTTGGTCACTTTGCTGGTTGAATGTCTGCCTGGTCGTGGGTGGAGAGTTTCCTACCTTTGCTCGAACCCATTAAGAGGTTTGCTGAGGGCTCCCTCTGTAAAACATGGTGCAGTCTTTCTGGCAGCCATCCCCCCTGACTGGACTTGGAACAAGTGCTGGAGAGGCGTTTAAAAGGAGAGTCTACTGATTGTAGAGTTCAAAGTTTCCCAGGGTCAGCGTGTAAAAGGCAAGTCACCATGAGTGTGACACGATTCACGTGGAAGAAATAAATTGTGTTAAAGAGGTGGAATACACGGTGAGTTCTCCCGTCAGCGTCGACGACGGGATTCTCCCCTGTTTTCCCACGAGAACCGACACTTCGAAAAAATATGGTAAGGTTCCTCCCAGTATGTTTAGTCAGAATCAATTAAAGAAGGATTGTGTCCATAAACCGATATGGTGTAACGAATCATTCACTGTCCACAGCAAAGAGTTATTTTTACAGTTAAATGTGTTATACATAATGAAAAGCCAGGAAGCATAAACAATTAAATCAGGAAACTAATCAAACATAAAATCAGCAGGAACGGGAAAGGGATTAAAGTGTGGCTTGCTTCAGAGATCGTGACTAATGGATTCACAAGATTAAATCACTGGGACAGTGCTTGAAAAGCTTGAGGTATGTAAATATATGGTATTAAATGGTTTCAGTAATTAATTGGTCAGCATTTTATGGATATGAACAAGCATCAACTTGGAGTGTTGATTCCATGATAATTAAGCAGGCAGACTGATCAAAAATGATGTGCAAGGACCATTGTTTTGGTCAGGTGATCCTGTTTCTTTGAGAATAGGAACTACATAGTTTGGAAATAAAAGTGTATTTCGGTCTCCACCAAATGCTGTTCTGATTGAGCAGTTAGGAAGTAGAGGAGAGGAGCACAGGTCCATTTCTCCTGTTGGCGCACTCCCTTTTTTCGACATCCTACATTTTCTTGGCATTGCACACTGGTACACAGTGCTTCCAATAAATGCTGCTTTGTATCTGGCTGACCCACTGAGTTGAAGTGAGTATGGATCGTGTGTGCATGTGTGTGTTTTATATATATATTATGTATATAAAAATCAGCAGTGCCATGTTGGAATATTCAACACCTTGAGCCTGCTCATCACTGATTTTGATCAAGGTTGATCTTTTTCTTAACTCCAACCAATCATCTTGGTTCCATTACCTTTAATACACTTGCCTAACAAATACCTGCCAATCCGGTTTCAAAACATTAAATTGATCTAGGGCAGGATTTTGGTCCTTTCACAGAGGCGGGGTTTCGCTGCAGTGAACGGAAGATTTGGCTGAGCATCACATTTTCCATCCTCGCCAGCAGCAGTAGTGGGTGGAATTGAAATGGAAAATCCAAGCCCTAGTTACAAAAAAATCTTTTTTTGGGGGGGTGGAGTTCCAGAATTCCACTACCTTCTGTGTCAGGAATTGCTTCCTGACATCATCCCTGATTCTCTGAGCTCTAATTTTAAGGTTGGTAGTGTAGAACTTGTATTTTGCCATATGGAGGGATATGTTGCTGAAGCTTTTCATCTTGCACTTATCAGGACAAGCACAAGAATGTCAAACTTCAGACAATCATGATAATTTATACTAGAGGATTTGGTTGGCAAATCAAATTTGCTTTGCCGAGGCATTACCATGGAGAAAGCAACGGGGAACCTCAGGCACGCCAAGCTTCTAGGTAGTCCAAAAAAAAGGTGCAAGGCTTGAACATATTCCTTTTGTTTGCAGCAAACGTGTCCAGATGAATGTTTGTCTCTCATAGCAAGTGTAATTGAGTCACTTTACAAACTTTACTGATTATCTTAAATTGGCTGTTAGTGTAGTTTTCAGCACACTCAGCATTGTTCAGCAAGTGCTGTCCAATTACGGGATCACATCCAACAGCAGATGTTTTGCTTTGGGTTTTGCAGACACAGATTGGTTGAGTCTATACTTTTCCTGGTATGAATAACAGAAGTAACATGCTTTTTGATTCAATCAGCCAATCCCACGTGTGTGAAAAATTTAAGTTCCAACTTGCTGACCTCAATGGGAATTGCTTGGGAAGTTTGAACTTCTGATGGGCAATTCTGCTATTCCCCAGGACCCTCCATGAAAGTAAGAATTATCTTTATTAGTGTCACAAATAGGCTTACATTAACATTGCAATGACGTACTGTGACAATCCCCTATTGGCCACACTCCGGCTCCTATTCGGGTACACTGAGGGAGAATTCTGAATGTCCAATTCACCTAACAACATGTCTTTCGGGACTTGTGGGAGGAAACTGGAGCGCCCGAAGGAAACCCAGGCATACACAGGGAGAACTTGCAGACTCTGCACAGATAGTGATCCAAGCCGGGAATTGAACACAGGGTCCCTGGCGCTGTGAAACAATAGTGCTAACCACTGTGCTAAGTCCCTGAGCACAATCTACCAGCCAGGTTGTGTTCAAACAGGAGATGCCTGGTGAAGCCTCCCGCAGGTTTCCTAGCAGCCAGATGTACCAGGTCTCGCGAGGCATTGGGATCAGGATCCAGCCCATAATGTGCGTGACCAAGCTGTGCTCGCTTAAGTCGGTTTTAAACCAACTTCAGCGAGCTCACTGGGGATCGGGAGGCCCCAACCGGGCGCCATTCAGTACTGGTCCACAAACATGAACCAGGCGGAATGGCACCCGTGAGTGTCTCTCAGGCCATCGGAGCCCCCTGGGTGGTTAGGGACAGCGCAGGGTGGCTCCCTGGAATGCGATCACCTTGGCACTGCTGCCCTGGCACTACCAAGGTGCCCAGGCACTACAAAGCTGGCTGGAGCACTGCCAGTGTGCCAGTGCAATGGTGTCCAGGTACCAGGGTGGCACTGCCAAGGGTCAGGGACCAAGGGTGGGGGCATGCCCATGCAAGGAGGATGGAGGGGGCCATGGAGAGCTGGGAGGGCAGGTAAGAAGGGGCCACTTGGGAGGTTGGAGGATGTGATGGGTGGGGTGTTTGAAGGGGGGGGGGGCTGTTAGGGGGCATGGGAGGGCCTGAAGAGGTGTGGGAGCCAGGGACCCTATAGAGGGGGGGGGGGAGAAGACTCACTTGGGAGGTTGCGGCGTAATACCCATGTGTGTGGGGAGTGACATTGCCCACGGGTGGGAAGTGTGGGGGACCCACAAGCTCACTTCGAGATCGGGGCACTCTTTCAAAATGGTGGCCTGACCTCTGAGTTCAGTTCCCCAATGATGAAAATAATTCTCCCGAGGGTCTCGGAAGGTAAGCTACAGGGTAGCCAGTGCCTTTTGGGAGGAAGTGGCAGTGAGGCCTGGCACACAGTCCCACAAGAGGGTCATCAAATCTCAACCGGACCGCTCAGATGAGTTTGCACCAGACCCCCGACCCCCTCCCATATTTCCCATCCCCTCCATTCTCCCCATCCCCACCCCCCCATACTCTGCACCTGCATACACCCTTTCCCTCCCATACTCTACCTCCGCTCCTATACGGGCATCTCCTCAAGCCTCCTCCCCAACCTCCCCGAGGTCTGCTGGATCCCAGGACCTAGCTGGGTCCCAGTCAGATGCTGAACCTCTGGAACAGGTTTACCGGAGCTTATGCAGACAATGGGATGCGGCTATGAGATTCAGAGGGAGATGTCAGTGACACTCCAGAAGGTTCATAGCTGATTGGAGGAGTCCCAGAGGCTACAGGCGCAGGAGATAGCATTGGCAATGCGTGCTACCAAGGCCAACACTTTTAGGGTGGTAACCGCAGTGGAGAGCCTGGTGCACAACGTCGGCAGCATGAGTGGAGGTGTCCAAGGTGGGTTCAGTCGGTGATGGCCATGGCTGAGCGGCTCGACAGCCTGTCTCAGTCACTGGGGGACATCACGCAGTACCAGGTGGACCTTGATGAGGCACTTTGGAGCATGTCCCAGTTTCAGGTGGGCATAGCCGAGGCAGTGCAGAGCATGTACCGGTCACTGGGGCACATGTCCCAGTCATTACCGGGGTGCTTCAGAGCTTGTCCCAGACACTGAGGAGCATCACCGAGGGCATCTAACACTGTGATGCATAGGAGAGCCACCAGGGCTAATAGATCCAGCTACCCCTCCATCCTGAGCTGAACTGGCGATGTGTGTGAACGAGCACTCAGCAGACAGGCAGGGGTCAGACAATGGCATTGAAATGAGGAGTACCAGAGCACTGCTCCCTGCAGGTCACCTGGAGTGGTGTTACACAAACTCTGGGAATGGGGTGGGGGGGGGGAAGACAGATGGACGGGGGCCGGGCGGGAAGCGGAGTAGTGGGAGTTGGGAGGAGGGGGACTGACGAAAGACGCTACAAACTATGTGAAGCGGGCAAGGGTGAAGTCCTCACCGGCCCTCCAGGCTTGCCGGACTCTCGCTGCTCCCACCTGTACTCCAACCTCCACCTGGTCCTGCGGGTTCTCCCGGGACTTGTCCTCCAGCACCTCCTGGTCCCCGTCCTCCTTCTCGGAGGTGGGTACATATGGCTCCCACTCCACCTCCAGCACGCTGATGCGCAGCTGTGCCAGGTTGTGAAGGATGCATCAGACCACCACAAAGCAGGTGTCTCTTTGGCAGGTGTACTGCAGTGCACCACCAGAGTGGTCGAGGCATCGGAACTGCATTTTGAGGGGTCCGATGCACCGCTCAACGGCAGACCGGATGGCCACATTGGCCTCCTTGTGTCAGGACTCTGCATCGGTCACCAGCCTCCGTACTGCCGTCATTAGCCAGGTCCTCAGCGGGTACCTTTTATCCACCAAGAGCCAACCGACCATCCTGGGGTGGTCCTCATAGTGGTCGTGGACTGCCCCATGATGTAGCTATCATGCACACTCCATAAGACCGCAGGTGAAAATTACTGAGGGAGATAGAAAATGGGTGACTAAAATACAGAGCAAGAGTAGGAAGGCAGTGCGGGTGTCCCCTGCGGTTATCTTCCTGCAAAACAGGTATACCGTTTTGGATAATGTTGAGGGAGTTGGTTCATCAGGGGAAGGCAGCAGCAGCCAGGTTCATGGCACCGTGGCTGGCTCTGTTGAGCAGGAGGGCAGGAAGAAGAATGGCAGGGCTATAGTGATAGGCGACTCAATCATAAGGGGAATAGACAGGCGGTTCTGCGGACGCAATCGAGACTCCAGGATGGTATGTTGCCTCCCTGGTGCAAGGGTCAAGGATGTCTCGGAGCGGCTGCAGGACATTCTGGGGGTGGGGGAGGGGGTGGAAGGTAAACAGCCAGCTGTCGTGGTGCACATAGGCACCAACGATATAGGTAAAAAACGGGATGAGGTCCTACAAGCTGAATTCAGGGAGTTAGGAGTTAAACTAAAAAGTAGGACCTCAAAGGTAGTAATCTCAGGATTGCTACTAGTGCCACGACCTAGTCAGAGTAGTAATGTCATGGTAGACAGGATGAAAGCGTGGCTCGAGAGATGGTGCAAGAGGGAGGGATTCAAATTCCTGGGGCATTGGAACCAGTTCTGGGGGAGGTGGGACCAGTACAAACCGGACGGTCTGCACCTAGGCAGGACTGGAACCGCTGTCCTAGTGGGTTGTTTGCTAGTGCTGTTGGGGAGGGTTTAAACTAATGTGGCAGGTGGATGGGAACCGATGCAGGAAGTCGGAGGGAAGTAAAACGGGGCCAGAAACAAAAAGCAGTTTAGGGGGAAAGTGTAAGGCAGAGAAGCCAGTGTCAAAAATCAAAAAGGGCCACAGTACAGGGTCCAGTGACTGAGGAGAGTGTGAAAAGGGAGATGGAGACTTCCGGGTTGCGGCGATGCGGAGCTAAGCCGCGCGATTCGGCATCTCCTGCGAAAACGGACTTTTGGACCCGCTAACGGAGCCCCAACGGCACTTTTTTGAAAAACCAACCCATGGGGAAGGAAGGAGAAAGGTCCCCTACTAACCTGCATGGATCGGACCCGCAGCGAAACGGCGAAAAAAGCGGCCCTGGAGCAGCGGGAGAAGAAGAAAAAAGAAAAATGGCGGCGCCCACGGACAGAGAGGAGATGAAAGAGTTCATCAAGTGCTGCTTCGAGGAGCTGCGTAAGGAGATGGTGGCGCCTATACTGGCAATGATTGAAAAACTTGGAGCAACCCAGAAAGCCCAAGAGGTGAAGATCCAGGAGATCCAGGAAAAAGTGAGTGAGAACGACGACGAGCTCGTGGGCCTGGCGGAGAGAGTGGAGCGGCATGAGGCGCTGCACAAGACGTGGGCGGGAAGACTCGAAGACCTGGAGAACAGATCAAGGAGAAACAACTTGAGGATCCTGGGTCTACCAGAAGGAGTGGAGGGGGCCGATGCCGCGGCATATGCGGGCACAATGATCGGGACGCTGATGGGTGCGGAGGCCCCCCCGGGATTGCTGGAGCTGGATGGGGCGCACCGAGTGCTAGCAAGGAAGCCCAAGGCAAAAGAGTTGCCAAGGGCGATGGTGGTGAGATTTCACCGGTTTACGGACAGAGAGAGGGTCCTGAAATGGGCCATAAAGGAACAGAGCAGCAAGTGGGACAATGCGGAGATCAGAATATACCCGGACTGGAGCGCGGAGGTCGCTAAGCGGAGAGCGGGTTTCAACCGGGCCAAAGCGGTGCTGCATCGGAAAGGAGTGAAATTTGGAATGTTGCAGCCAGCGCGACTGTGGGTTACACATAATGGCCAACACTATTACTTCGAAACGCCCGAAGACGCGTGGACCTTTATACTAGCTGAAAAATTGGACTCGAATTGAGGGTTTGTGTGGGAGGGGGGTGTTTGAGGGTTGAAGTATGATGGTTGTTGTACATAGGGGGTCAACCACGCGCAGGAAATGCTATATGGGCTGGGGGAGAGGGACAAGGCCACGACAGGAGCTGCGCCATGGGGGGGCGGGGCAGGCTTTGGAAAGCGCGGGGTTGTCTTTCCCGCGCGCAGCAAGAAAGGCGGGAAGGGGAACAAAGAAATGTACATTGATTGGGAGATTCCCACCCGGGGGGATCAAAGGGATGGCGGGGGAAGCCGGGGTCAGCAGGTGTCAGCTGACTTACGGGAGGGATATGGGGGGAGCAAAAAAGCTAGACGGGGATCTAACGGGGGGGGGGGGGGGGGGGGGGGGAGGGAGGGGAGGAAGGGGTTGCTGCTGCACTGGCCGAAAGAGAACAGGACACAGAAGAGGTTGCTTGGACGGGGGTCCCCCAGCTGGGGGACTGGAGAGTGAGGGAGACGTGAACAAGGGACTGACCCAGAAAAGGAGATGGCTAGTCGGCAGTGGGGGTCCAGTGAGAGTCCCTCCAATCTGGCTGATAACGTGCAACGTGAGGGGCCTGAATGGGCAGGTGAAGCGGGCTCGAGTGTTCGTGCACTTGAAGGGACTGAAGGCAGACGTGGCAATGCTCCAAGAGACACACCTGAAGGTGGCGGACCAGGTCAGGTTAAGAAAGGGATGGGTAGGGCAGATATTTCACTCGGGATTGGATGCAAAAAATAGAGGGTTGGCAATTCTGGTGGGAAAGCATGTGTCATTTGAGGCCAAGACTATCGTAGCGGATAATGGAGGGAGATATGTGATGGTGAGTGATAGGTTGCAAGGGACGTGGGTGATGTTGGTAAATGTATACGCCACGAACTGGGATGATGCTGGATTTATGAAGCGCATGTTGGGGCCCATTCCGGACCTGGAGGTGGAAGGACTGATAATGGGAGGGGACTTCAATACGGTGCTGGACCCAGCACTGGACCGCTCCAGATCAAGGACGGGAAGGAGGCCGGCGGCAGCCAAGGTGCTCAGGGGTTTTATGGATCAGATGGGGGGAGTGGACCCATGGAGGTTTGCAAGACCGCAGGCCAGGGAATTTTATTTTTTCTCCTACGTGCATAAGGCTTACTCCCGGATAGATTTCTTTGTTCTGGGCAGGGCGCTCATCCCGAGAGTGGAGGGGACGGAGTATTCGGCCATAGCCGTTTCGGACCATGCCCCGCACTGGGTGGAACTGGAGCTGGGAGAGGAGAGGGACCAACGCCCGCTGTGGCGGCTGGATGTGGGACTGCTGGCTGATGAGGTGGTGTGTGAGAAGGTGAGGGGGTGTATTGAAAGGTACTTGGAGGCCAACGACAACGGGGAGGTGCGAGTGGGGGTGGTATGGGAGGCGTTGAAGGTGGTGATCAGGGGAGAGTTGATCTCCATCAGGGCTCATAGGGAGAAGACAGAGGGCATGGAAAGGGAGAGGTTAGTGGGGGAGATCTTGCGAGTGGACAAGAGATATGCAGAGGCCCCGGAGGAAAGATTACTTGGGGAAAGGCGACGGCTCCAGACGGAGTTTGACCTGCTGACCACCGGCAAGGCGGAGGCACAGTGGAGGAAGGCGCAAGGGCGACTTATGAGTACGGGGAAAAGGCTAGCCGGATGCTGGCGCACCAGCTCCGTAAGAGGGCGGCAGCGAGGGAAATAGGGGGAAATCAAAGATGGAAGGGGAGCCACGGTTCGAAGTGCAACGAAAATAAATAAGGTATTCAAGGCCTTCTATGAAGAGCTGTACAGATCCCAGCCCCCAGGGGGGGAAGGGAGGATGAGGCGATTCCTGGACCAGCTGGGGTTCCCGAGGGTGGAGGAGCAGGAGGCGGTTGGTTTGGGAGCACCAATTGGGTTGGAGGAGTTGAGTAAGGGTTTGGGGAGCATGCAGGCGGGGAAGGCCCCGGGGCCGGATGGGTTCCCGGTGGAGTTCTATAAAAAATACGTGGACCTGCTGGCCCCGCTACTAGTGAGGACCTTCAACGAGGCAAGAGAGGAGGGAACCCTGCCCCAGACAATGTCGGAGGTGACAATCTCCTTGATTCTAAAGCGAGACAAGGATCCACTGCAATGTGGATCGTACAGGCCGATTTTGCTCCTCAATGTGGATGCTAAGCTATTGGCGAAGGTACTGGCCACTAGGATTGAGGACTGTGCCCCGGGGGTGATTCACGAGGACCAAACGGGATTCGTAAAGGGCAGGCAATTAAATACCAATGTGCGGCGGCTCTTAAACGTGATAATGATGACATCGGAGGAGGGAGAGGCGGAGATAGTGGCAGCTATGGACACGGAAAAAGCCTTTGACCGAGTAGAGTGGGAGTACCTCTGGGAGGTATTGCGCAGGTTTGGGTTCGGGGGAGGGTTTATTAGATGGGTTAAGCTCTTTTACAGTGCCCCGGTGGCGAGTGTAGTGACGAACCGGCGGAGGTCGGAGTACTTTCGGCTGTACCGAGGGACGAGGCAGGGGTGCCCCCTTCCCCCTGTTGTTTGCATTGGCGATCGAACCCGTGGCCATATCACTTAGGGAGTCTAAGAAATGGAGGGGGATAGTCCGCGGGGTAGAGGAGCATCGGGTATCGCTATATGCGGATGACCTGCTGCTATACGTGGCGGACCCAATGGAGGGGATGGTGGTGGTTATGCGGACTCTGAAGGAGTTTGTAAAGTTCTCGGGCTACAAGCTTAATGTAGAGAAGAGTGAGCTTTTTGTATTACAGGCAGGGGACCAAGAAAGAGGGATAGGGGACCTACCGCTGAGGAGGGCGGAGAGGAGTTTTCGGTATCTGGGGATCCAGATAGCCAGAAGTTGGGGGGCCCTACATAAACTGAATTTGACGAGGGTGGTGGAGCAAATGGAGGAGGATTTTAAAAGATGGGACATGCTCCCGCTCTCGTTGGTGGGTAGGGTGCAGTCGGTCAAAATGGTGGTCCTTCCGAGGTTTTTGTTCGTGTTTCAGTGCCTCCCCATTGTGATCACCAAGGGCTTTTTCAAGAGAGTAGGTAGGAGTATTATGGGGTATGTGTGGGCAAATAAGACCCCGAGGGTTAGGAGAGGATTCTTGGAACGCAAGAGGGACCGAGGAGGGTTGGCTTTGCCAAACCTAGGGAGTTACTACTGGGCAGCAAACGTGGCGATGATCCGCAAGTGGGTCATGGAGGGAGAGGGGGCGGCATGGAAGAGGATGGAGATGGCGTCCTGTCAAGGAACGAGCCTGGGGGCGTTGGTAACGGCACCGCTGCCGCTCTCGCCGACAAAATACACCACAAGCCCGGTGGTGGCGGCAACACTAAGGATCTGGGGCCAGTGGAGAAGGCACAGGGGTGCAATGGGAGCATCGGTGTAGTCCCCGATCAGGGGTAACCACTGGTTTGTCCCGGGGAAGATGGACGGGGGTTCCAAGGCTGGCATCGGGCGGGGATAAGAAGAATGGGGGACCTGTTCATTGACGAGACATTTGCGAGCCTAGGGGCAATGGAGGAGAAATTTGAGTTACCCCCGGGAAATGCATTTAGATATATGCAAGTGAGGGCTTTTGTGAGGCGACAGGTGAGGGAATTTCCGTTGCTCCCGGCACAAGAAGTTCAAGATAGGGTGATCTCGGGGGTATGGGTCGGGGAGGGCAAGGTGTCGGAAATATACCAAGAGATGAAAGAAGAGGGGGAAGCGCTAGTAGAAGAATTGAAAGGTAAATGGGAGGAGGAGCTGGGGGAGGAGATTGAGGAAGGGCTATGGGCTGATGCCCTGGGTAGGGTTAATACCTCCTCCTCGTGTGCCAGGCTCAGTCTGATACGATGGTTCACATTAAGGTGGTTCACAGAGCGCATTTGATGAGGGCGAGGCTGAGTAGGTTCTTTGGGGTAGAGGATAGATGTGAAAGATGTTCAGGGAGCCCGGCGAACCATGTCCATATGTTTTGGTCATGCCCGGCATTGGAGGGGTTCTGGAGAGGTGTGGCGGGAGTAATATCCCAGGTGGTGAAAGTCCGGGTCAAGCCAAGCTGGGGACTAGTAATATTTGGAGTCGTGGATGAGCCGGGAGTGCAGGAGGCGAAAGAGGCCGGAATTCTGGCCTTTGCGTCCCTAGTAGCCCGGCGAAGGGTCTTGCTATTGTGGAAGGAGGCGAAGCCCCCTAGCCTGGAGGCCTGGATAAACGACATGGCGGGGTTCATAAAATTGGAGAGAATTAAGTTTGCTTTGAGAGGGTCTGCACAGGGGTTTTACAGGCGGTGGCAACCGTTCCTAGAATATCTCGTGGAGCGTTAGAAGAAGGTCGGTCAGCAGCAGCAGCAACCCTGGGGTGGGGGGGGGGGAACGAGAGATTGTTTGAGGGGATGGACGAGCGGGAGATGGCATGGAGGATGGGGGGAAACGATATGTGCGGCCAAGAGCCAGTGTATAAAGCTATGTAAATATACCATCTTGCCATGTATATACCTTGCTCAGGCAGATTTTGCGTTATTTTGTTACGGGGGGGGGGTTACTGTTTGTAAGGGGAAAAAAATTGTGTTGTTAAAAAACCTTAATAAAAAATATTTTAAAAAAGAAAAAGAAAAGGGAGATGGTCAATGCAGGATTGAGGGTGTTGTACCTAAATGCGCGCAGTATATGGAACAAGGTAAATTAGCTTCTTGCGCACATTGAAATTGGCTGGTACGATGTTGTGGGCATCACAATGATGTGGCTGCAAGGGGATCAGGGCTGGGATCTAAATATCCAAGGATATATGTACTCTCGAAAGGACAGGCAGATTGGCAAAGGGGGCGGGGTTGCATTGTTAGTAAGGAATGAAGTTAAATCGATAACAAGGAGCGATATAGGATCAGAAGGCATAGAATCTCTGTGGGTAGAGTTGAGGAATCGCAAAGGTAAAAAGACCCTGATGGGACTTATGTACAGGCCCCCGAGCAGTAGTCAGGATGTGGAGAAGAAAATAAATCAGGAGATAGAAAAGGCATATAAAAAAGGCAATATTACAATAATCATGGGGGACTTCAATATACAGGTGGACTGGGAAAATCAGGTTGGTAGTGGATCCCAAGAAAAGGAATTTGTGGAATGTCTAAGAGAAGGTTTTTTGGAGCAGCTTGTGTACAGAGCTTACTAGGGAACAGGCAATTCTGGATTTGATGATGTGTAATGAGGCAGACTGCAGTGACCACAATATGATAGAATTTACCCTGCAGTTTGAGAGGGAGAAGCTGCAATCAGATGTAACGATATTACAATTAAATAAGGGTAACTATAAAGACATGAGGGAGGGGCTGGCCAGAGTTGATTGGAAAAGGAGCCCAGCAGGGAAGACAGTGGAACAGCAATGGCAGGAGTCTTTGGGGGTTATTAGGGAGGCACAACAGAAATTCATCCCAAGGAGGAGGAAACATGCTAAGGGGAGGACAAGGCATCCATAGCTGACGAGGGATGTCAAGGACAGCATAAAGGCTAAAGCAAAAGCATACAAAGTGGCGAGGATTAGCAGGATGCCAGTGGATTGGGAAGCCTTTAAAAGCGAGTAGAGGACAACTAAAAAAGCAATAATGGGGGAGAAGATGAAGTATGAGTGGAAGCTAGCTAGTAATATAAAGGAAGTTAGGAAGAGTTTTTTTCAATATATAAAAGGTAAGAGAGAGGCAAAAATAGACATTGGACCACTGGAAAATGTGGCTGGAGAAGTATTAATAGGAAACAAAGAAATGGCAGACGAACTGAATAGTTACTTTGCATCGGTCTTCACGGTGGAAGACACCAATGGGATGCCAGAGCTCCAGGAGAACCAGGAGGCAGAGGTGAGTGCAGTAACCATTACTAACAAGAAGGTTCTGGGGAAACTGAAAGGTCTGAAGGTGGATAAGTCACCTGGACCGGATGGACTACACCCCAAGTGTCCTAAAAGAGATAGCTGAGGAAATTGTGGAGGCACTGGGGGGTGATGATCTTTCAGGAATCACTGGAGGCAGTAAGGGTCCCAGAGGACTGGAAAGTAGCCAATGTAACACCACTGTTTAAGAAAGGAGGGAGGCAAAAGACAGGAAATTATAGGCCGGTTAGCCTGACTTGGGTCATTGGTAAGATTTTAGAGTCTGTTATTAAAGATGAGATCGCGAAGTACTTGGAAGTGCATGGTAAAATAGGACTGAGTCAGCACGGCTTTGTCAAAGGGAGGTCGTGTCTGACAAATCTGTTAGAGATTGAGGAGGTAACAAGGAAGTTAGACAAAGAAGAACCAGTGGATGTGATTTATTTAGATTTCCAGAAGGCCTTTGACAAGGTGCCGCATAGGAGACTGTTAAATAAGTTAAAAGCCCATGGTTAACGGTAAGATCCTGGCACGGATAGAGGATTGGCTGACTGGCAGGAGGCAGTGAGCGGGGATAAAGAGGTCTTTTTCAGGATGGCAGCCGGTGACTCGTGGTGTGCCTCAGCGGTCTATGCTGGGACCACAACTTTTCACAATATACATTAATGATCTGGAAGAAGGGACTGAAGGCACTGTTGCTAAGTTTGAAGATGATACAAAGATCTGTAGAAGGACAGGTAGTATTGAGGAAGCACGGGGGCTGTAGAAAGATTTGGACAAGCTAGGAGAGTGGACAATGAAGGGGCAAATGAAATACAACGTGGAAAAGTGTGAGGTTATGCACTTTGGAAGGAGGAATTTAGGCATAGACTATTTTCTAAATGGGGAAATGCTTAGGAAATCAGAAACCCAAAGGGACTTGGGAGTCCTTGTTCATGATTCCCTTAAGGTTAATGTGCAAGTTCAGTCGGCAGTTAAGAAGGCAAATGCAATGTTGGCAGTCATGTCAAGAGGGCTAGAATACAAGACCTGGGAGGTATTTCTGAGGTTGTATAAGGCTCTGGTCAGACCCCATTTGGAGTATTGTGAGCAGTTTTGGGTCCCGTATCTAAGGAAGGATGTGCTGGCCTTGAAAAGGGTCCAGAGGAGATTCACAAGAATGATCCCTGGAATGAAGAACTTGGCATATGAGGAACATTTGAGGACTCTGGGTCTGTACTTGTTGGAGTTTAGAAGGATGGGGGGGTACCTTATTGAAATTTACAGGATATTGCGAGGCTTGGATAAGGTGGATGTGCAGAGGATGTTTCCACTTGTAGGAGAAACTAGAACCAGAGGACACCATCTCAGACTAAAGGAACGATCCTTTAAAACAGAGATGAGGAGGAATTTCTTCAGCCAGAGGGTGGTGAATCTGTGGAACTCTTTGCCGCAGAAGGCCGTGGAGGCCAAACCACTGAGTGTCTTTAAGACAGAGATTGATAGGTTCTTGATTAATAAGGGGATCAGGGGTTATGGGGAGAAGGCAGGAGAATGCGGATGAGAAAATATCAGCCATGATTGAATGGCGGAGCAGACTCGATGGGCCGAGTGGTCTAATTCTGCTCCTATGTCTTATGTAGCTGGGGTATCCTGTCAATGGCGGAGAATCCTACTGCCCCGGCATCTTGTTGGGCCTAGTCCATGCCAAAGTTTATGTGGTTTTCTGCCCATTTCTCTCCATAATGGAGGCAAATCAAACAGTTCAGATCTTGCGGAGGAACATACTGTGAAATTATAAATGAGCTCAACTGTAAACGTAACAATTTCTATCAGCTCTAATATGGTTTCTGGTCATCCTTCTTGTTTTATTGAAGAAAACTGCCTTGTGCAGCAGATGGCATCAGAGACTTAAAGAAAGCCTCATCTACTGTGACTCATGTCACTTTGCTCTCGTGCATAATATTTTGAGTTTCTCTTCGGGTCTTGGGCACATTTCTTGCTGAAAAGGTCTCTTTTGGAAAACTAATTCTCTTATCTGCTTCAGGCATAGTGATGCCTGCATGTTGATTTGCATGAATTGAAATCCCACAACAAGCCACATCAGTTATAATGTGCTGCAATGTTTGCACAAGTTCCAGGGTGAATGCAACTATTGGCCCCTCAGTGAATGTGGCAATAATAAATCGCTTGCTGTAGGCATTATTCTCGCTGGTTTCCACATGTGATGGGAAGCTACTGAGAGGAGATTTCCTGAGCAACAGAAAGCAAAAATTTAAACCCTGAAGGGGAGACACCCCAATGACTGCACACATACAAATTTCAACAAGAGAAATGGATAACCATCAGCAGCAGGAATCTTTGCTGACTTTCCTTTAGCTAGCACAGAGATGCTGAGGATAATGGTGGTACATTTCAATGGCTAAATATTGACAGGCATAGGTAGAGGTAGGTTGACTGAAATTTCAGGAACAGGAGGAAGAGAAAAACTTTAACAAAAAAGTAAATCTGGCAAAGGTTTATTAAGACAAAAGGTTAATGAATGTAGAGTTAGATGGACCTTTAGGACATGTAAGAGATTGGCTTGAAACCAAATGATCCCTGTAAAGAAGCCAGGCAGATCTTTACAATGGAAAGGCAATCACTACATTGCATCTTTTTAGTTCATTAGGAGCAGAGGAATCAGAAAAAGCACCTTACTTTGGAGTCTCACTGTACCTCATCTCCACAGTTAGAGTAGCGTGATACTGCCCTGATATTCCATCGCTGCTTTAGACTACAGGTGCTATTGATGTTCTCTTGCAGGTATTGGGCAGCGTGTTCCAGCCACATAGATGACCCTACTCCTGGGATTTGTAATTAGGTTCCGGCCCAAGTATAGGTAGCAGTCCTACACTGCTCAACTGCGGTAGCAGAAATGCCCACCCAAGAATTTTAGGGCCTATGATCCTATGGCCACTAAAATCACAGACTATCATTCCTTGTTTGTGCAGTATTGGCAATAACAATTGGTGGAAGACAGCAGTGTGTTCACCTGTAAAAGCAACCATTGCAAAACATTCGCCTTAAGGGCAACTTGTTCTACGTGAAGCGTTTTGTGACATTTCATGAATGTGACCATGGTGCTCATAAATTTCTTCATATTCTTTCTCTCAATGCTTACAGATTCAAAGGCCATCGAGATCCACTGGACTTTCCCATCTTTCACTCCAACAGCACCGTGGGAGAGTTGTCCAGGAAGCAAGTTGGGCTCTGGAATGCTCTTGCACTCTGGATGTAACAATTGCAGGAAGGTTGAAACGCTGTACCCTAGGAGACAAGAAAAACTCAATATCACTGACAAGCCTTCACAAGTTGACAGCAATGGCCAGGATCATCTGGCCCCAGTGTGGCAGGTCTGGCCATGGTGGATGCGGCAAGCCAGTAAAAAGTCCATCGACTTCAGCAGGACTGGAAATTCCCGCTCACAGAAGGAAATTGCAGCAGCCAGATGTTTTGCTTAGCTAGCCATTCGCTTTCCATTAATCAAAATGGAGGCTGGTTATACAGTCCTTTAGTTGTTAAATGCACTGTAAATGAACCAGTGACATCTCGACTGTTCCAGCTTTAACTCCAAATCTGACAAGAGTTTACTGAACTGAACCTGGGAGCCACATGTCTGGGGTTGTGGAGAGGGAATGGGGTGTGGTGGCAGCTGCAGTTGGCCTCAGGGACTCCTAAAGTATGAACATATGAACAAAAATGGACAGGAAATTACTCTCTAGTAATTATACTACTTTATGTATCACAAGATATCCAGTCTCCAGCTCATCTTAAACCATGTGATCTCCTGAGAAAAGCAAAGAAAAAAATAAAAACCCAGTCTAATTTGTGGGACAATCTGGGAAATTACAGTCTGACCCCCTACCTCCCCACCCTACTCCCTCCAGCCAGGTGATTGGAATTAGTTCAGATGCAGTACCTAATTCCTGTACAAAGAGTGAGGAAATGCAGTCATGACTCAAATTGACTGATTCCTTGCTGCCCAATTGGATGAATCATGACAATTGGTCAAATAGCCTTTTTCTATCACCTGTAACCAACAAACTTAAGATTTCCTAGAAAAAAAAATTAAAACATTTTTTTCCTAAATTGCTTGCAGCAGTGTCCTGGCATTTAATTTTTTAATTCCCAGACTCCAGAACAATCTGAGGGGGTTGGAATACTAAACGGCAACAAGAACCTGTTAAACAGCCACTCTAAGGTGATTTTGAGCCTTCAGGAGAGGACTTAGGGAAAGAAAATAATTGACAATGATCAATTTTGTTGTCAGAAAATATGAAGTCAACTCTTCTAATCCTGCTTGATGGTTATTGCCAATTTACTGCCAATCTATGACTATGGTACTCACATCCACCATCGCTAATCGCACACCAAAAATTAACTAAGGAGTTAAAGGGCTCATTATAATTTGATACTGAATAGTAAACTATTTATAACAGTCCCAGAAATTGCGATGCCAACCTTTGGTAAAGTACAATATCTACATTTTTGTCACACT
Source organism: Scyliorhinus torazame (assembly GCF_047496885.1). Lineage (NCBI taxonomy): Eukaryota > Metazoa > Chordata > Chondrichthyes > Carcharhiniformes > Scyliorhinidae > Scyliorhinus > Scyliorhinus torazame. The sequence continues at coordinate 49,424,639 of NC_092722.1, read as the reverse complement.
TGTCGTGTTGGGTGTTCTGGTGTACAAACGATCCAACATGGCTGGAGATGGTGTAACTCAATTTTATTTACTACTTAACTATAACAGCACACTGCTAACTTGGGTACGTGCATTACCAGCTAATCTGTGGACCCTGTCCTATTACTATCTGGGTGAGGCACTCAGCACATGGTGAATGTCTGAGTGGCAGTCTCTGAGCTCGGTGCTCTGAGCTGGCTGCTTCTGGAATGAGCGGGAACTGTAGTGTCCCCTGTTTTTATAGTGCGTGTGCTCTCACTGGTGATTGGCTGCAATGTTGTGTGTGTGTTGGTTTGTCCTACTGCATGTCCATCAGTGTGTGTTTGATTGCACCATGATATACTGATCTAAATATCATGACATCCCCCCTTTTCGCAAAGAATATGTGCCTACATGATAATAAATAAAGAAGTGTGGTGAGTGCATCTAATCATGTGTGTGCAAAATTTACAACAATATGTACATGTGGCTATACTATATACACAGGAAGGTGCCAGGCGCAGAAACTAACTATGTTACACCAAGAATGAAATCAATGTCATTAACAAACAATAACAAAATCTTAAACAGTATGGCAAAAAGTCAAAAACAGTATGTCAGAACAAGTCAGTGAGTCCAATATGAAAAGGTTCATAAATTAAGTCTTTCAGGTGGGCGACGAATTCGGGTTGACCGCCCCAAGGGTGGGTCAGGATCCACCGGCTGAGGAACGGGCCGGGCGAAGGTCGAGTGAGGAGGATGCAGGGTGTCCAGAAGGTCAACAAAGTCCATTGCAGAGCCAACAGGAGGGCGTGGCACCGGTGCAGGATCACGTAAGCGAGTGCGGAACCAGACGAAGGGCGTGCCGATTGCTGCGGCAAATAGAGCCATCAGGCAGACGAACCAGGAACAAGCGGGGAGCTATCTGTCGGAGAACCTCAGCGGTTGTCGACCAGCCGCCCTCCGGAAGGTGTATGCTGACATTATCTCCAGGCGCCAGGGCAGGAAGATCAGTCGCCCGAGCATCATGTGTCGCCTTTTGTTGCTCACGCTGTTGCTGCATCCACCGAAGTACCGGAGCATAGTCTAGGTCTGGGACGTGAATGGTTGGCACAGTAATCCTGAAGGTGCAACCAATAAGCAGCTGGGCCGGCGATAGGCCCGTGGACAGTGGGGCCGAGCGATAGGCCAGCAAGGAGAGCAGAAGTCAGATCCTGCATCAGCAGCCTTGCAGAGGAGCCTTTTAACGATATGGACGCCCTTTTCTGCTTTGCCATTTGACTGAGAATGCAGAGGACTGGACGTCACGTGTGTGAAGTTGTATGAGCTGGGGAAGGAAGACCATTCCTGACTCGCAAAGCAGGGGCCAGTGTCTGACATCACGGTGAGCGGAATGCCGTGGCGAGCAAAGGTCTCTTTGCAGGCCCGGATGACAGCCGATGACGTGGTGTTGTGCAGGTGTATGACCTCTGGATAGCTGGAAATGTAGTCGATGATGATGATGTAGTCCATGCTGAGCGCATGTAACAGGTCCACGCCCACCTTCGACCAGGGGGACGTGACCAACTCATGGGGCTGAAGGGTCGCACGGGGTTGTGCCGGCTGAAACCGCTGACAGGTGGGGCAATTGAGCACAGTGTTAGCAATGTCCTCATTTATTCCCGGCCAGTACACAGCCTCTCGGGCTCTCCGCCGGCACTTCTCAACGCCGAGATGGCCTTCGTTCAGTTGTTCGAAAACAAGCCGGTGCATGCTGTGTGGGATCACGATGCGGTCCAGCTTCAGAAGGACACCATCAACGACTGCCAAGTCGTCCCGAACGTTGTAAAACTGTGGGCATTGTCCCTTGAGCCACCTGTCCGTCATGTGGCACATCACATGTTGCAGAAGAGGGTCGGCCGCAGTCTCACGTCGAATGTGGGCCAGACGTGCATCAGTGGCCGGCAGATTGGCAGAAGTGAAGGCTATATGTGCGTTGACTTGGCAAACGAACCCCTCAGGGTCGGACGGTGTGTTGACTGCCCTGGACAGAGCGTCTGCTATGATGAGGTCCTTACCCGGGGTGTAGACAAGTTGAAAGTCGTACCTCCGGAGTTTGAGCAGAATGCGCTGGAGGCAAGGGGTCATATCGTTGAGGTCCTTTTGAATGATGCCAACCAGCGTGCGATGGTCAGTCTCCACAGTGAACTGGGGAAAGCCATACACATAGTCGTGGAACTTGTCAACGCCAGTCAACAGGCCTAGGCACTCCTTTTCAATCTGTGCATAGCGCTGCTCTGTGGGGGTCATGGCCCGTGACGCATAGGCGACTGGGGCCCATGATGAGGCATCATCCCGTTGCAGGAGGACCGCCCCAATGCCGGACTGGCTGGCGTCAGTCGAGATTTCCGTCTCCCTTGCAGGATCGAAAAACGCCAGTACTGGGGCGGTGGTGAGCTTGACCTTGAGCTCCTCCCATTCACGCTGGTGGGTGGGAAGCCACTGGAATTCAGTTGTCTTCCTGACAAGGTGCCGGAGAGCTGTAGTGTGGGAAGCAAGGTTGGGAATGAACTTCCCTAGGAAGTTGACCATTTCGAGAAAGCGTAGCACCGCCTTCTTGTCTGTGGGCTCCTGCATGGCCGTGATGGCTGTCACCTTATCGCCATCCGGCCGCACCCCCAACTGGGAGATGTGGTCCCCCAGGAAATTCAGCTCGGTTTGTCCAAAAGAGCATTTGGCTCGGTTAAGACGCAGGCCCTGGTCCCGTATCCGTTTAAAGACGCGCTGGAGGCGACTGATGTGCTCCTGAGGTGTGGTGGACCAAATAATGACGTCGTCTACATAGACACGCACCCCTTCGATGCCCTCCATCATCTGTTCCATGATGCGATGGAACGCTTCAGAGGCCGATATGATGCCAAATGACATCCTATTGTAGCAGTATCTGCCAAATGGAGCGTTGAAAGTGCACAGCTTCCTGCTGGACTGATCCAATTGAATCTGCCAGAAGTCCTTTGAGGCATCAAGCTTGGTGAATATTTTTGCCCGAGCCATCTCGCACGTGATCTCCTCACGTTTGGGTATGGGGTAGTGTTCCCTCATTATGTTGCGATTTAAGACTTTCGGGTCTATACAGATCCGGAGCTCGCCGGAAGGCTTCTTGACGCACACCATGGAGCTGACCCATGGAGTCGGCTCCGTTACCCGGGAAAGCACTCCTTGGTCCTGAAGGTCCTGCAGCTGCTGCTTGAGGCGGTCCTTGAGGGGTGCTGGGACCCTGCGAGGTGCGTGAACTACCGGGGTGGCATCCTGTTTAAGCCGGATTTTGTACGTGTAGGGCAGTGTGCCCATGCCCTTGAAAACATCCTGGTTGTGCGTGAGGATTGAGTTGAGCTGCGCCCTAAAGTCTGCATCTGGGAAATCGGACATGCCTTCTGGAGAGAGTGTACACGCCGAACGAGGTGGAGGATTTTGCACGCCTGTGCGCCTAGCAGAGAGTCCTTTGAGGAGCACACGATTTCGAATGATAGTGTGGCTTTACGTGATTTGTGTGTCACTTCGAGCTGGCACGACCCCGTGGCGGGGATGACGTTGCCATTATAGTCAACGAGTTGACAGTTGGATGGCAGAATAGGTGGTTTAACCTTCAGGGTCTGGAATGCTGACCATACGAGGAGATTGGCGGAGGCACCAGTGTCCAGGCGGAATCTGATCTGGGATCGGTTGACCGTCAGGGTGGCACACCACTCATTGTCCGGATCAATGCTGTGCACTGACAGCGGCTGGTGCAATCGACTCGGGGACAGCTTGTTCTTGTTGGTGACAGCAACGCGGAAGGGTTCCCTGTCCTCAGTGTCATTGCTCTGTGTGACGTCGGGATCGGACTCGGTGAACGTGGGTTGAATTGCCCGAATGTTTCTGCAAGGCTGGTTAAACGGGTACGAGTCGGCAGGGTGAGCTGCTCGACAGCAGGCAGCGTAGTGGCCCCACCTGCCACAGCGTAAGCATTGTCACGCTTTGGCAGGACATTGCCGCTTTAAATGGGCGGAGCCACAGTTGCCGCACGTCGTGACGTCAATGCGTCCGTTGCGCCACCGTGCATGCGCGATGGGGTCTTGCTCAGTGTGTGTGCCTGAGCATCGCGTTCCTCTGCGTCAGCGTCCCCTCTTTTGGCGCGTACAAGCGCGGGAGTCCTCGGAAAGCGCGCGAAATGGCCGGCCTCCTCCAGGCCGCGGCCCGGGAGGTACTCGATCGTCTGGACCTGCTCCACCTCGTGGGGCCCGTGCCGCGCCGTTTCGGCCGCCTGGATGTATGAGTACCGGCTGGTGGCGTTCTCATGGAGGATGCAGGTCTCGACGGCAGTCGCCAGGGCGAGTTGCTTGACCCGAAGGAGCTGCTGCGCAGGGTGTCCGACATGACTCCGAAAACTATCTGGTCATGTGTCATGGAGTCAGAGGTGGTCCCAGAGCCGCAGGACTGCGCGAGGATGCGGAGGTGTGTTAAGTAAGACTGGAAAGTTTTGTCCTTACCTTGCAGGCGCTGCTGGAACAGGTACCTCTCGAAGCTCTCGTTTACTTCAACGCTGAAGTGTTCGTCGAACTTCAGGAGCACCGTCTTGTATTTGGTTTTGTCATCGCAGTCTGTAAATGTAAGGGAGTTAAACATGTGGATGGCGTGTTGCCCCGCCGTGGAGAGAAAAAGGGCAATCTTCCTGGTGTCCGATGCATTCTCCCTGTCTGTGGCCTCGAGGAAGAGTTGGAAGCGCTGTTTGAACAGTTTCCAATTGACCCCGAGATTGCCAGCGATTCGGAGCGGCGGCGGCGGGTTGATGTTCTCCATGGTGCAGGACGGTGGATTGCTGTTACGTTGCAGGTAGGTCTCACAGGCGCTGGCTTGCGTCCACTTCTTGTATCATGTCGTGTTGGGTGTTCTGGTGTACAAACGATCCAACACGGCTGGAGATGGTGTAACTCAATTTTATTTACTACTTAACTATAACAGCACACTGCTAACTTGGGTACGTGCATTACCAGCTAATCTGTGGACCCTGTCCTATTACTATTTGGGTGAGGCACTCAGCACATGGTGAATGTCTGAGTGGCAGGCTCTGAGCTCGGTGCTCTGAGCTGGCTGCTGCTGGAATGAGCGGGAACCGTAGTGTCCCCTGTTTTTATAGTGCGTGTGCTCTCACTGGTGATTGGCTGCGATGTTGTGTGTGTGTTGGTTGGTCCTACTGCATGTACATCAGTGTGTGTTTGATTGCACCATGATATGCTGATCCAAATATCATGACAACACTGTAGTTCTTGTAAGAGTCTTGCATGTGGCTGAATAATTTACCCTAGGTTCACAGGCCGAAAAGCGATTCACATGTCTGTATCATATTATGTAAAAATGATCTCAAAGAAAAGAAAGGATGATCTTCATGTATTCTATACTGACCAATATTAATCCTTTAACCTACGCAACTAAAAACAGCTTATTTAATCGTCATATTATTGTTTGTGGGACTTTGCCTGGTACAAATTGGCTGCTTTGCTTCTTAGATGGAACAATTCAAAAGTAATTATTTGTCTGTAAAGAGCTTTTGGATGTCCCAAGGTGTTTAGCGAAAGGTGCTACTGTATACTGGTGTAAAAGTCAAAATTCTTAGACTAACTTTTTAGGCCAAAGGTCACTGGGTTGACTTTTATGTGGGTAATGTTTCTGAGAGTTTGACATGCGTGTTTAATTTGATCTCTAAAAAAGAATGTAACAATGGAATAAATTAAAAACGAGAAACACTAAAGAATTCTTATTAATTGCGAAAGTTTATTTAGAGGCAACATTCTCCGTTTGGGTGACTTTGGGGTGGATTCTCTGATTTGAAGACTAAGTGCTGACGCCGGTGTGGGAATAAGAACATAAGAACTAGGAACAGGAGTAGGCCACCTGGCCCCTCGAGCCTGCTCCGCCATTGAATGAGATCATGGCTGGTCTTTGTGGACTCAGCTCCACTCTCCGGCCCGTACACCATATCCCCGAATCCCTTTATTCTTTAGAAAGGCATCTATAGTGGCGTTTTATGCCCGAAAAAACAGCGCAACAGCTTCACTGATCCTCCGTCTGGTGGGGGGCTAGCAGGCACACAGCATAGAGCACCGGCTTTAGCTGCGGATACGGCCGGAGAATTGCCGGGTCCGTGGCCGCGCATGGCGGCGGCCAGCAGCTGCCGTGCCGTGCAACATGGCGTGACTGCGTGCGGACCCGGCCTGCCAAAAACTGTCCCCCTTTAACCAGGCTTGCCACACCCGGACCACCCCCCACCAGTGCCCCCAACCCCTGGCAAAGCCCCCGCTGCCTGCGGAACAGCTCCCACCCGACTGTGGCGGCGCTGGACTCAGTCCCCAGCCGCCACGCCGGGTTCCCGAAAAAAAAATGGGATGTGTTCCATGCTTTCGGGAACTCGGCCCAGCGGGGAGGGCCTCAGGTGACGTCCTGAGGCCATCCCAACGGTGTGCGGCGTACTCCCAGTATGCCGTATTGGAGGGGGTGGAGCATCGCAAAAGCGCACTGCCCCCGATTCCAGCACCAATGGGGATTCTCCAGCCGATCGCCGAACGCGATTTCGACATCGGAGACTGGAGAATCCCGCCCTATGTTCTCCTGTCAGAGCTGAATTGCACCTGATTTGTGCTCCAAGCGATTCCCAATCCTTCGCCATGCAAATTTATGCATGGCGAAGATTGCAAGGGGTTCTCAAGGGAATCCTGCTATCGGGCCACCATTTTGAACGGTCGGCCAATCTCCCGCATCGCAATTCAGTCCCCCCTTCTGCAGCGCAATTCTGCCCCCTACCCCCGGATTTTCTGGGCCCCCCCATTCTCCCCAGTACGGAGGTGACCCAACCCTCCCTACCAGAGATCCCCTAAATAAGGATATCCCCCCCCACTGACCCCCCAGAAAAGTGACACCTGTCAGGAAACCCCTAGAAGATAGACTCCGGTCAGTAAGCCTCCTCAGAAGAGAGATCGCTGTCAGCAAGCCCCCCAGGAGAGAACCATGTCAAGAAGCTCCGAAGAAAGAGACCCCTCTCAGGTGGTTTCCCGCAGAAGAGAGTGCCCTGTCTGGAAGCTAGAGGTCAGTCCAGACAGAGGCAGTGAAAAATATCACTGCTTCACCACTCACCTGGGCAATACACCTGCTGGTTCAAACACAGGAAGCAGCACCTATCAATTCCTGGAAATAGAAAACCAGTCAGCTGTGTTTAAACCCTGCAGATCTTTGATTTGCAAGCAATTCATTTATTTCTCTTTCAGGCACAGAATTAAGTGCTTTCCAATCACCTCCCTTCACGGTTGAGTGATTTTGAAGTGCTCAGCTAGAAATTGACAGCACCGTTTGAAGTAGTCCAGGCGCTGTCAATCAAAGATTAATGTTTAGAAACACAGCACTTCAGAGTTACTGAACCATGCAGGAAGAAGAATGGAACAATTCTGACAGCTGGAGTGCGTGGAAGCTGTCAATCACAGCCGAATAAAATCAATAACAAAGAGAAATGAATGATTGGCCCCCTGTCCTAAGCCTCAGTCATCCGCAGCAGAGAGTGCCCCAAGCCTTGGATGTCTTGACCCATGGCTGTGACTTTTTGATCCAAGGCTTCCACTGTGGACGCCACCCATTTAGTGTGGGCCTGGGTACCACTCATTGTCGTCACCATCTCCTGTGCCTGAAGGTGGTTGGACCGCTCCAGGTGCACTTGCAGATGCTGAAATGTTGTTGACGCCCGTCCTGCAAATCCTGGCTCTGTGTCTGCATCTCCACCAGGGATGGGATCATACTTTCCAGATGTGTGAGACCTGTCTGGATTACAGCTGGTTCCTGGGAACAGGCAGCCCTCCGACTGTCCACTCCCTCAGGAGTCCCTCATGCCGTAGCATATGTGATGTGCGCACCAGGAGCCTCTTCACTAAAATACCCCACCAAAATGATAGTATCTGTTATGGTGGAGGGTGCAGGTGACAGCAATGACGAGAAGGCAGTGTCTTCCCTGGACTGGTTCTCCGGGATATGCTGGGGATGTGGCTGGTGGTGAGGTACCCCAGACGGGCCAGCATGGTCTAATGGTGATCCTGCAAGACAAAAGACAAGACACAAAGTGAGAACTTGGGAAGGAATGGTCTGTGGGAGGGAGTGACTCACTTGCTAATGACCCACCTGCTTGCATGTCCCTCATCACTCTACATTGGGAGCTCACTTGGTTGTTGCATGCCTACCTCCTCCTCGGAGAAAGCCCTCTCCTGCAACTCCCAGGCTACCTACATCGTCCTCTGCTCCGCGGCAGTTAGAGCCCTGAGGTCCATGAGTTCCCTTCCGGTCTTCTCCCGCTCTCTTCTGTTATGGGCTGTTTTTTCCTAGGGGATACATCTCATCATGGTGAGATGCATGGAGGCAGGTTACACAGGTGATCTGTAGCTGGTGGCATATGTGTGCAAGGCAACTGGCCAAAAAGGACAATATAGGTGTTGGGGTTTGGTGCAGGGGGGGGATGTGAGGGAGATGCAAGCAGGTGGATTTTGATTGGCCTCTATGGGAGAGGGGGTATGATGTGACGAGTGAAGGACAGGAATGATGCCAAGGGATTAGAGGGAGTGACTCACCGTAGCTGCCGTAAGGAGGTCATTCAACTTTTTTCTGCACTATTTGCCGGTCCGCCTGTTAAGGCTGACTGCGCTGACCACCTCGGCCACCTCCGCCTGGTTGACAGAAGAGAGCTGCAGCCTCCTGCCCACCCTGGGGAAGAGGGTGTCCCGCCTCTCCTCCACCGCATCCAATATTCCATCAAGCTCAGTCTCAGTGAACCTTGGCGCAGCTCTCCTTTCTGCCATCTTTTTGACTGGAATGAGAGTGTGGGGAGTGGAGTGCTTATAAGCTGTTCCAGTTTGTCAAGCTCTCCAGCGCCAATTCCGTCCCCATCAAATTCGACGGCGCAGGGAATGAGAATTGCTCTAGATTCACGTGGGCAAAGTGCTGGCTCATTAGCATGTCCTGAATTGCTCCACAAATAGCGCCTCCAACGGGAACACGAACTACGCGCAATTCAATCCCGACGTCAACGCTTAGGGCCTAGGCGGAGGTGGCCGAGGCGGTCAATGCTGTCAGCCTCCCCAGGTGGACCGGCAAATAGTGCAGAAAAAAGTTGAATGACCTCCTTAGGGCAGCTACGGTGAGTCACTCCCTCTAATCCCTTAGCATCATTCCTGTCCCTCACTCCTCACATCATACCCCCCACTCCCAGAGAGGCCAATCAAAGCCCACCTATGTTCCCCCCAAAAGGGAACAAAGTCCCAAGCGAGTGCGTTTAGATGCGTGTCTCTCAGCACACGCAGTGCCAAGAAACACATGGCTATTCTACGCGACTCGCTTTGAAAAAGGGGCCTGAACAAGGAATATGCAGCCGAGGCCACACATGAATCTGTTTTTTACAATGGGGAGCTCCGCTCACCGGAACTCCCGTTGTAGCGAGAGACCGGGAAGCAATTTTTAAATGACGACCCGATCTCGGAGGTTCCCCCCAAAAATCCCCAATCTCTCCTCCAGCCCGAACGCAATATAGGAGGGTCCCCCCCGCACCCCTCCAACACCCGTGCCGGGCAAGCCCCGTTTTTTACAATGGGGAGCTCCACTCGCCGGAACTCCCCATTATAACGAGAGATCGGGACGCCATTTTTAAATGACGACCTGATCTCCAAAGCCCCCCAAAAAGTCCCCAACATCCCCCCCCGCCAGCCTAAACACAATATAGGAGGGATCCCCGGCGTTAGGGGGCCGGGGGACCCTCCTATAGCGCGCACAAAATGTCAATGTGACACCTTGGCAGTGCCAACCTGGTATCTTGGCTGTGTCCCCACCAGCTGGCAGTTCCAGGCTGGCACCCAGCTGGCATTGCCAGGGTGCCACAGCCTAGGTGCCAGGCTCGCACCAGTAGTCCCAGGGCACCACCCTGACCAAAGGGCATGCAGCTGTGGGCCTCCAATCCCCTTGGAGACCCCCATGAGTGCCATTCCATCTGGTCCCCGTTTGTGGGGACCAAGACCAAACGGCGCTCGCCTGAGGCGAAGGGATTGAATCGCAAAACCTCAGGTACCTCGGGAATCTGCACATTAGAGTAAGGCTTACAGCCTCGCTCTAATATGCAGATTTGCCATAAAGTGATCCTGCCCACGGTGAATCTCCGTTGAATCACGCGAGGAGTTGCGAGCCGGGTAGATCCCGGGAGCAGGGTCTCCTGGCTTTCAACGCTGCACTGCGGTGAGCTGCTTTTCCGGCGCAGCGTGGCTGGAGGATCGCGCCCTTAGTCTCACAAACGGAGAATCTCACTCACTGTTGTTTTTGATGGCGTAATAAATCGTGCCTTCTCATGAATCTTTTCCATGATCTTTCAATGGCTTTGGAATACCATCTTTCTATTATTCTCTGAGGGTGCAGAGTGGGAAGGCTCTGCCCTTGATGATATCATTTTGTCGGTGTTTTTTAACTCATTCTGCCACTTTGTTCTTCAGCTTAAATTGAACTGCGTAATTGTTATTCCTTCTCGGAGGCATTGTGGTAGATCATTAGCCTTGGCAATTGGTTGGGTGATTGCCACTAAAATTGGCAGAGGGAAAATAGAATGGTCATCGCGTATGCCCTAAACTAATGAACTATAGTAATTACTGGTAAGCAGTTAATAATCATAAAGCAGTTTGATCCCTATAAAATCTAGGGTTGGCTTTTACAAAAAGTATATGTAAAATTAATTTTAAGCCAAAAGTCATGGGGTCGGGTTTTACAACGTGATCGGCTTTTACATGAGTATATAAGTTTAAGTCCTATACTTTCATATATAGATGCATACAGACATAATAACAGTGCACAGAAATTACATTCTTTCTAAAAGTAATGATGCAAAACAGTGTTATTATAATCAAAGATTTATTGTGATTGAATGCGAGCAATTAAAATTAATAAATCGCTGCTGGTGAAGCATCATGTGTGAAACATTGATTAGGATGTTGGTGAATATGTGACCTCTGTTCAGGGCACCTTCGATCAATACCACTGCAAATATTGCCTGAAACTGCAGCTTTAACCTGAGACATTAATTCAAAGCAGCTGTCCAATTCTTTGACAAGCTACTTTGGATCTTTTTATGTTTAAAGGTTTTCTGCAGTCAGCCAGTTTAAAGATTTCCCTGTTATTTTAAAGAAAGCCCATTCCCCACCTTGCACCTAAATATTTCCACATCAGTTCCTGTTGTAACTGAAGTTGGTACAGAGAATAGTCTAACTGAAATTGCTAAAGCAACTAGGGATCTATCAGCTTTAGTGCTGAAAGGACTGTGAACTTACTAACCTTCGATCACTCCAGGATCATGTCAAACAACAGCCTGGACTTTGAGCATTTTATTCCAGTAGTAAATGCAGAACAAGCTTGTTTTTCTTGAAATATAGATGCAGCTTCTTTTTTTCAGCCTTTTATTGAATTTGAAAGCAAATAGCTAGCCACCAGTTTTTCAAATTGCTGTTTTTCAATTTGAAAAAAAAGATAGGCATTCATTCACACTGTGCATTTTTGCAAAAATCCAGCTAGACCGAGAAAGCATTGGCTTAAACTAGACGGAAACACATCAAGGAGAATAAAAGAAAAATGGGTAGATAAATAGATAGAAATTCATGCACAGGAAACAAGGAAAGGGGGTGTGGAGTGTGAAGGTGATGTGGGGTGAATGATGATACAAAGGCATGCAGGGTCGATGAGTGAAGGGGATGCAGAGTGAGTGAGCGAAGGAGATGCGGGGCAGAAGAGTGATGGGCTGTGGAGGCAGGTGGAGCCGGAGAGTGATGGGGATGTGAAGTCAGAGAGCGAAGGTGATGTGGAGTCGGAGAGCGAAGGGGATGTAGAGTCAGAGAGTGAAGAGGATGTGGTCTGCCTAGTTTACAGACTGAAATTTACAAATGGGACCTTATTTGACCATGAATATGGCAGAAGAGTGAGCCTGGAGCTCAATCACCACTTGAATTACAGTAAACTTTGAAAACATGGGTGACTAATCCCGAACACTCATTCGGTATCACTTCCAGTATTTTAGGTTTCTATCAAGTGGACTTTGCTGCTGACTGAAAGATTATATTAGCTGGGGCATAAAAGGAATCTTCTTTAGAAACCTAGTGTCAACATCATGCAGTCTCAGGTAAAGCAGAGAAATTAGATCCCGGGCCAAACTCAGCTCATTCTGTACAAATATATGCATTTCAGCACCAACACCAGAACAGTGGGCTCAAAGCACAAGTGTGACTTTCTTCTATTTCTTTGCACTAGTTGTCCTGCGTCCATTAAATGTGAAGTTAGGGTCAATTCTGTGCTATGGAGCCATGCACATACTATGGTGGATGAGCCACCTTATAGAACTGCTGCAATTTTTGAGGTTTATACACCCAGTGGTGACAGAGAGGGAGTTCCAAGATTTTAACCCAGCAATGATGAAAGGACAGCAAGTGAGGATTTTGGAGGAGAACTTGCAGGTGGTGGTGTTCTGTGTGCCTGCTGCTCTTGTTCTTCTTGATGAGAGTGTGTGAATTTTGATGCCGCTGTTAAAGGAGCCTGAGCAAGTTGTTGCACTGCATCTTGCAGATGGCATTTACTGCCGCCACTAAGTGTTGGTGGTGGATGGAGTGTATGTTTAAGCTGGTGGATGGAGTATTAAGCTAGTGGGGTGCTTTGTCCTAGATGGAATTGAGCTCCCTGAATGTTACTGGAACTGCAAGCATCCAAGTAGACTGCATCTTATCATTCTCCTGACTTGTGCCTTGTAGATGGTGGGCAGACTTTGGGGAGTTATTTGCTAAAGAATTCCCAGCATCTGAGCTGCTTTTGTGACCACAGTATTTATGTGGCTCAGCCATTATGTGGCTTCTGGACAATGGTAATCCCCAGGACTTAGCTGGTAGGAGATCTCAGCGACTGCTCTTTTCAATTACCATCCCAAACCTGAATGTTGGTGATAGTGAGGAAGGAAGCTGTAAATTTAAGGAAGAGTTTGATGGGGCTTGTCAACTGGGCAAAAAAGTGAAAAATCAAATTCACTCCAAAGTGTGAGATAGTGCAACTGGTAAGGGAGGGCAAACAAGGTAAGAGAACATACAATACATGGCAGGATACTGCGAAGTGTCGAGGAACAGAGGGACCTGGAATGCAGGTCCACTGAACCCTGAAGATAGCAGGACAGGTACATAAGGTTTTTAGGAAATCAGGAGTACTGCATATAATTCTGGTCACCGTGTTACAGAAAGGTTGTGATTACAGTAGGGAGAACACAAGGGAGATTTACGAGGATGTTCCCAGGACTGGAGGATTTTAACTCTGAAGAATGATTGGATAGGCCAGGGTTGATTTCTTTGTACTTTGGCTGAGGAGGGATTTAATCGAGGCGTATAAAATTATGAGTGGATAGCAGAAAGTCAATAACCAGGGGATAGGGTTAAAGTAATTGGTAGATGGATTAGAGAGGAGATAAGAATTGTTTTCATCTTTAGGGTGGTAGGGGTCTGGAACTTGCTGCCTGAAAGGCAGGAAACCCCATCAGATTGAAGTCTGTAACCTACAAAGCAGGCAGGAAAGTTGGACTGGGCTGAATAGATATTTTTTGACTGGCAAAGACATGGTAGGCCAAATAGTTTATTTCTGTAGAATTCTGATTCTATGGCAGCAAATGTGTTTGCAAAGCATTGTTAAAAATAACTTGGTCACAGGTTCTCTCTCCCACTTTTAAGTTTTGGGGTTTTACAGATAGCAGAAATAAAAAGGAGGCAACAAGGTGGAAGCAGATGGCACAGAAAAAAGTTACAAACATATTCAATCATAACACAGAAAAAGGCCATCTGGTCCATTCACAGAAAAAGGCCATCTGGTCCATTAAGCCTGCCCCATATTATCATGTTTGAGGCATCAAGGCTAGAAGCTTTTTAACTCCTTGCCCAAAACGTATCCCTCGTTGGCCTTGTCCAAACACCCCACAGACATATATTTTAGAGACTAATTTTGTACTCATCATATGAGATATTAGGTTAATGATTTGCCATTGTGGAACTGAGCCATTGAAGTAGGGTTTGGCTACGACTGTGTTCTTGTCTTACCTGAAGGTAAGCACTGAGCACCTCCTGGCTTCACCAGCTCAGAGTTACTGCTGATGGCTTTGCAAATCTTACACAGATTTCCAATTTCTTGGAATAAGTCAAAACTCTCATCATAGATGACACTGCCCTTTCAGGAGAGAAATAGAAAGGGAGAGAAAAACGGGTTAAAAAGAATATGTCACATTTAACATTGTCTTACATCACCTAGGAAAGCTACTTCATATATTCCGTGAACACAGGAGAACATCATCCAGGACAAAGTAGCCCATTTGATTGGCATCCCATCCACCACTATTCACTCACGACTGATACATAATGGCTACAGTGCGTACCATTTACAAGATGCAATTCAGCAACAGTACCTTCCACTCCTATGTAATGGGCAACAGATGCATGAGAACAGCACCACCTGCAACTTCCTCTCCAAGCCATGTACCATCCTGACTTGGAATAATTTCACCATTTCTTCACAGTAACTGGGTGAAAAACGTGGAACTCCCTTCCTAACAGCACTATGGATGTACCTACACCACAGAGGCCTCAGAGGTTCATGAAGGTAGCTCACCACCCACCAGCTTCTCAAGGGCATTTGGGTGAGCTGCAAATGCTGGCCTCGTCAGTGACGCCTAAAGCCCCATGAACAAATAAACAAAATCTACCAAAGGAATGAAAGCTTTTTAATGACCAACTAATTTCACTATAATTAATCAGGGATCTAGTTGATTCCATTCCCAATGTTTTTTCAGCCATTTTTTAAGAACTCACATTTGCAGAACATTGCTATAATAAAAATAAATCATTTTGGGGATGTGGGCATTGTTATTTCGGGGCATTGTTATTTAGGCCAGTATTTATTACTTGCCCTGGAGAAGGTGGTGATGAACCTCCTTCATGACCGCACTGTGGTGAATGTGCCTCTCTGCACTGCTGTCAGAATTTTGATTTTCACTGCAAGTTTCAGGATTTTGACCGAGTGAGGATGAAGAAACAGCAATGTTTAACCAAGACAAAATTATGCTTAACTTGGAAGCCTGGCAGTGGTGGCATTCCTGTGCACTGATGCCCTTGTCCTTCCAAACGGCAGAGATTTTGGACTTGGCACTATTTCTTTGCACAATCAGTGCCCAATCTCAGACAGGTCACTGTTGGAGGCTGAGTACTTTCTACAGAAGTGTCGAGATTGTTTGGAATTGGAAAATATCATGGAATACAAATACCCCCATTCCTTTCTCATATACAATTCCCATCTTCCTGCAAGGGAGACAGAAAAATAAATTGAGAGCGGGATATCCACTTAATCACTTCCATGCACTTCATAGTGCTATGGTCAAGAAAAATCTCTCACAGAAAAGAAGTCTTATCCTTTTTGAAAAAATCACCCTGCAAAGCATTGTAGCTTTTGTGATACTTAGGCAAGACAACTTTGCAACAGGTCACTGGATAAGGAAAGCTACAATTAATAGTTGTAAAAAGGTGACACAAAAAAAATCACTCTGCAAAGCATTGTAGCTTTTGTGATGCTTAGGCAAGCCAACTTTGTAACAGGTCACTGGATAAGGAAAGCTACAATCAATAGTTGTAAAAAGATGACACAAATCAGTTAAATACCATATCTCCTATCACATGATTATCTTGCTTTCTTGTACGATTCACTCCCAGAATCCCAAACACAACGAAGACCATGGCACCTGTATCCACCAGAGGACGCACTGCTGGCTTCCCACAGCCATCATTCATGCAGGGATTGAAGTCAGAGGTTGGAGTCTCCTCAGGATTCGAGACTGAGAAAGCTGAATAAAAGTACATCATTAAACATGGACATCGTCAACAATGGCAATCTGAAACCAGCCATAGCAAAGTACTTTAAGGTGATATTCTTTCAGCTACACCTTCTATCTATCCCCCGCTCAGTACTGGAAGTAGCATTTTCAATTACCATGTCCCTGTACTTCATCACTTTTTCACTCTGCTTCACTTTGCCAGATTCCTTGTTTCAAGCGTATTTAAAAACCTGCTTCTTTGACTGTATCTTTCGTTTCTCACTCTTTACCCCTCCATCTGCTCCTTACTATTCTCTTCTTCCACTTGTAACACTCTTCAAGATACTCCTTATGAAAGTTGTAGTCGAGGGGGGATGGGTAGCAGGAACTTATCCAATTGTGTTGCACACATTTTAGGAAATGCCTGGCTTTCATTTGATGCCTCCTCGGTCGATGAGGTAATTGCAACCCTCCACTTTATGGACTCCCTGCCATTCACAGTGTCTCACATCTGAGGCTGTATCCAGACGGACCTGCAGCTGTCCCGCATCAACCACATCGTACTGTATGGAGCTCAACACCTTGCCCTGCCAGGGGATTTGAAGATGTACACTTCCAAGATACAGGAGTTGAGTATCGAGGGCGGCGTCATCTTGTGGGGGACATGCGTCATGGTTCCGGAGGAAGGATGAGATTTGCTCTTTCAGGACCTCCACAATGAACACCCTGAAGGTGAAGATGCTGGCCGGCAGTTTGTGCGGTGGCCAGGGATCGACGCGGACATAGAAAAGGCGGCACTACTTGAACCATGGGAATGGCCATGGTCCCACCTCCATTTTGACTTTGTGGGACCTTTCTAGGGGGCAATATTCGTGATCATCATCGACGCACGCTCAAAGTGGATGGAGGTCCACAGGAAGCAGTCGACGCCTGCTCGGGCCACTATTGAAAGGTTGCATCAAACGTTCAGCACACACCTGAGGTGCTCGTTTCCGACAACAGGACAGCATTCGCAAGTGTGGAATTTTGGTCGTTTATGTCCATGAACGGCATCTGCCATGTACAGCCCATCCCGTATCACCTGGCATCAATCAAACTAGCGGAGCAGGCGATTCAAATATTTAAACTAGGGATAAAAAGAAGCAGACCCCGGGTTCATGGGAGACTCGACTGGCACGCGCCTTGACACCGAATACCACGACGGACGTCGCACTGACCGAGCTGTTGATGGGTCACTGTCTCTGCACCCATCTGAGTTTGGTCATCCCAGACATTTGTGGGAAGGTCTGCATGGGCAAGACAAAACTGAGGCGGACGCAGTCCGGCGTGCGGTGTTGCGCACTTTCACCTCCCGGAGATCTTGTGCATGTCCAGAATTTCTGTGAAAGGGCTGCATGGATCCCGGGCGTCAAGTTGGCACAGACTGGGCCTGTTTCATATAGGGTATGGGCACTGAATCCAATCGGTATGTGAACCCATCTACGCGGCCGTATTGCGGACGTGCCAGACCCAGATCCAGAGGCCCCGATACGGAACCCTCTCCTGCCTTTGTTGCCGCCACTGCTTCCGCTCCCTCCGTTGCCCCCGGTGGTGCTAGCCATCAAGAGTCAAAACACAGAGGTCAAAGACCCCGAGATGCTGGACGAAGTTCCACCCAGCTCTGATTTGGAATCAGGTATGGATATTTTATCCCGGCAGAGCCCGTCGTGCCAGGACCCGCGGCCAAGTCGGCCCCGCCTGCACTGCCCATGCGTTCCTTGTGCTGCTCCCTGGTCAGGTATAAGCCTCCAGAGGCCACGCAGACGATTCCCAAAAGCCAAAGGACCCTTGGTGTCAGCAAACTGGCATGAACGACACCCTGGACGCGTTGGGGGGTAGAGGAGTTATAACCCCATGGAGATCAGGCAATAAGGGCAATCCCATTCCCGTGACTTCCTCAGAATATGAACTTCCCCGGGCCTTTTTAACTACTTTCTCAACCTCCCCCTGTCACCTTTAACAGATTGTACACAAACACTCTCCTGTCTTTCTGCTCTTGCACCATCTTTAGAATTATACCCTTCAGTTTATCTTGCCTCTCCTCATTCTTTCTACCAAAATATATCACTTCGCACCTCTCTGTGTTAAATTACAACTGTCACATGTCTGCCTATTTCACTAACCTGTCTATGTCTTCTTGAAGACTTATCCTTTTCACAGTTCAGCATATACCTGAGTTTGTCTAAACTTCAAATTTTGAAATTATACCGGTACACATTCCCAAATCTAAGTCATTAAAAATGTCAAGAAAAGCAGTGTTTATAGTACTGAGTCCTGGGCATTATGCACTTTCCTCCAGATCAAAAGTAACTGTTCATCTCTCCTTTGTGTTAACTCAGCCAACTTCATATTCATGCTACCACTTTCCCTTTATTCTATGGGCTTCAACTTTGCTGACAAGGCTATTATGTGATACTTTTGGAAGTCCATATACACCATATCAATCGCATTAGCCTCATCAACCCTGTCTGTTACCTCATCAAAACATTCAAAAAAGTTAGCTAAACACAACTTGCCTTCAACAAATTCATCCTGATGGTAATGGAGACCTTGCTCAGAAAGGCAGAGCTGAGAACTGAATATTCCTGGATACCAGTGGTCGGGAAAGATATGGGCGGGATTCTCCCATAATGGTGCTACGTCCCCATGCTAGCATCAAAACGTGGGCGTTTCACTCTGGACTTTCCTTAAGAAAGTACAGAGTGATTCTCCTACCTGCAGGGGCTAGCAGGGCCCCGGAGTGCTTCTCGCAGCTCCGGCTGCGGATACGGGGCCCTGCACTTCTGGTCGGGGGTCCGCGCATCCGCAAGGCGGCGGCCTGTGGCGGCCGCCCCGTGCGAAATGGCGGGCTCACACCGCGGACCATGATGGACAAAGTAGGTCCCCCAGAGACCGCGCGCACCCGTGGATCGGTACCGCCCGATCGCTTGCCTGGCCGTCTGTGAGGCCCCCTGGCCGTCTGTGAGGCCCCCCCCGCTCCCCACCAGGGCGGCCGCGGACTGAATCCACAGCTGCCACCGGCCGTTCCCGACAGGCAAAAACACGGTTAGAACCACGCCGATTTGAACTCGGCCAGTTGTCCTCGAAGAATCGCCGCGGGGACCTCTGTCAATGGCCCCCTACCCGCGCCGCGTAGACTGCGCACGCGATTCGTGGCGATTCCCCGGTTCCCGCAGGATTTCGGCGCCAATGCCCATTCTCCGCCCCTGTGCCGATCGCGATTTCGGCTTGGAGAAACTCGCCCAAGGAAGGGAAAAAGACAAAGAGTGACAATATTAATTAAAAATAATATAATAATAATCGCTTATTGTTATATGGTGCTGGAGTGCAAGGATGTCCTGGAGGAGTCAAGGATAGAAGCTATTTGTTTCAAGTTAAAAAATAATAAAGATGTCATTACAGCACTGGGTGCATTCTATAGATCACCAACTAGTGGGGAAGACATAAGAGAATCAAACTGCAGGGAAATTACGAAGGTGTAAGAAATATAAAGTAGAGTGATAGTGAAGGTTTTCAATTATCACAGAATTGTTATGCCACAGGAGGAGGCCATCCAGCTCATCATGTCTGCACTGGATCTCCAGATGTGCATTCTGAGTTACTGCCATTCTCCTGCCTGTTCCCCATACCCTTGCACATTCTATTCAAATAATTGTCTAATGAAATGAAATGAAAATCGCTTATTGTCACGAGTTTGCTTCAAATGAAGTTACTATGAAAAGCCCCTAGTCGCCACATTCCGGCGCCTGTTCGAGGAGGCTGGTACGGGAATTGAACCGTGCTGCTGGCCTGCCTTGGTCTGCTTTAAAAGCCAGCTCTTTAGCCCTGTGCTAAACCAGCCCTCTTAAATGCTTCATTTGAACCTTCCACTCCACCACACTTCCAGGTAGTGCATTCCAGACCCAAAGCACTTGTGTGAAAAAGCTTTTCTCACATCATGTTTGCTTCTTTTGCAAGTTACTTTAAATCTATGCCCTCTCATTCCCACAACTTTTGAGTGGGAAAAGCTTTTCCCAATCTACTCTCTCCAATCCACTCATGATTTTGAATACCTCTTTCTAATTTCCTGTTAGCCTTCTTCTCTTGAAGGAGAATAGTCCAACCATTTTCAATCTATCCTCATAACTGAAATTTCTCTTCCGTAGTATTACAATCCAAGCTGATGTTATTATTGGGCAGTCAGGTCTCAGATTGGAACCCTGGCTCAATAGATGGTAATTTTAATATTTTGTTTAGAGACATGGACGGACGGAGTCGCAGAATTGATGATTAACTTTTAACAAATGAATAAAACCTTTCTTAAGGTGTACAAAAGGCATCTCGACAAGTACATGGATAGGATGGGTATAGAGGGATGCGGTACTCGGAAGTGCTGAGGGTTTTGGCCAAGGGTGGTATCATGACCGGTATAGGCTTGGAGGGCTGAAGGGCCTGTTCCTGTGCTGTTGCTTTTTGTTCTTAAACAAGAAAAACTATAATACACTACTTTTTACCCCAGCTATACATTTACATGTATAAACAGATTTGTAGCAATAACACAAATTACAACATACATTTTGTTCCCAGTAACTACACAGTTCATGTAAACCAAATGGTGAAACATGGTCTGAAACAAAGTAACAGATGCTAACCAAAACAACTTCTGTGATTTCTCATCAAATCCCCTCAGATGCTTGTTGTATTGTGAGCCAACTGGTCAAACTGGAACTCTTACTTCCACAAGAGTTTTCAAATGCCACTCTCAAAGAACATAAATTGAAATTTCACCCACGTAAGGTTTTTTTCTCAGATGCCTTCACCAAGGATCCAACATCAAGCATTTCAACTTCTCCTCTCCACATTCCTCAGCCCTGGATTGCCATATGCATTCAAGTTTCTATTCAATCTCCCAGAAACCAGCCGCGCCATTGGAACGCCACTGCATCTCAGGCGTCACCAAGGTGTCACCAAACTTATGATTACTTCAGATGCCTGGCTGTCGCTCGCTGACTTCACCAGGTCTGCAATTTGCAGCTCTGTCTTCATTTGGGACCCTCTCTCTCTGCTTCTGACTTCACTGAACAGAACGCTTTTCCAGATTTCTGTTCTTTATTCCTTTAATTACCTGGCTGTTCTTTAGCTTCTGTGACGTATTTTATGCATCCCTGTACTGTCCTGCTTATACTGGCAGTTTCTGAGAGAGCTGCTTTCTTCTCAGGTACCTGGTTCCAACTGAACTCAAATGCTTCTACTTTTTAGTGTGGGCCTCTGGTTTCTAAAAGATAGCTTAGTTTTTTTTACCTTTGTAATTGCTTTTACTTCGTGAACCCTTAATAACAATTCAGGCAAAGTTTAAAGTGAAACTAAAACCTAAAGACATGCAGGCACCTTTATTGAAAATGAAGCTCATCTAAATTTTTAACCCTCTCTTAGCACACAAATACAGAAACACAAATTAAACTTAAACTTGTACCATATTCCTAATATGCACAGTACAAATATAAATTGTTTAAGCTATCTTTATTTTCTAACATGGAACCATACTTGTAAACCTTGTCTAGATTCTCTCCAATGTGTTCACAGCCTTCCTATAGTGTGGCACCCAGAACTGTATACAATACTCTAGCTGAGATCTAACTAGCGCCTTGTGTAAGTTCAGCCTAACATCCTTGGTCTTATACGCTATGCCCCTATTAATCATGCTCGGGATACTATTTGCTTTATTGATTGCTCTCTGCACCTGTCCTGCCACCTTCAATGATCTATGCACGTATACACCCAGGTCCCTCTGCTCCTGCACCCCTTTAAGAATTATACCCCTTATTTTATATTGCTGTCCATGTTCTTCCTATCAAAGTGCATGACCTCACACTTGTCTGCATTGAACCTCACCTGCTACCTATCTGCCCACTCCACCGACTTGTATACTGTGTCTGCGTGGGTTTCCTCCGGGTGTTCCGGTTTCCTCCCACAAGTCCCAAAAGATGTGCTGTTAGGTGAATTGGATATTCTGAATTCTCCCTCTGTGTACTGTAACAGGTGCCGGAATGTGGCGACTAGGGGCTTTTCACAGTAACTTCATTGCAGTGTTAATGTAAGCCTACTTGTGACAATAAAGATTATTATTCTATGTCCTTTTTAAGTTCTACATTGTGTTCCTCACAGTTTACAGTACTTCCAAGTTTTGTATCATCCCAAATTTGAAATTATCCCCTACACACCAAGATCTAGATCATTAATATATATCAGGAAAAGCAAGAGTCCCAATACTGACCCATGGGGAACTCCACTACAAACCTTCCTCCAGTCCAAAAAATATCCATTGGCCATTACTCTGTTTTCTATTACTCAGCCAATTTTGAAATCACATTGCTACTGTCCCTTTTATTCCATCAGCTATAGCTTTTCTCACAAGTGTGTTGTGTTTTTTTTTATTCGCCCATGGGATGTGGGAATCGCTGGCTGGGCCACCATTTGTTGCCCATCCCTGAGGGCATTTAAGAGTCAACCACATTGCTGTGGGTCTGGAGTCACATGTAGACCAGACCAGGTAAGGATGACAGATTTCCTTCCCTAAAGGACATTAGTGAACCAGATGGGTTTTTACAACAATCGACAATGGTTTCATGGTTGTTATTAGACTTATTAGACTTTTAATTCCAGCTTTTTTTATCTGGTGGGATTTGAACCCATGTCTCCAGAGCATTACTCTGGGTCTCTGGAATACTAGTCCAGTGACAATACCACTACGCCACTGCCTCCCCAGTGGCACTGTGTCTAAATGCCTTTTGAAAGTCCACCACATCAACAGCATTACCCTCATCGACCCTTTCTGTTATCTCTTCAAAAAACTGCAGCAAGTTAGTTAAACTTTCCCCGTTAGAAATTCATGCTGGTTCTTACTAATCAACCCACATTTTTCCATGTGACTACTAATTCTATCCTGAGTAATTGCTTCTAGGAGCTTCCCCACCTCAAAAGTTAAACTGACTGGTCTGTAATTGCTGAGATTATCCTTACAACCTTTTTTGAACAAGGGCACCGCTGGTGCCCTCCAAAATGTATTGTTGCCCTAACACCCGCCCATTGTTCACCTACATAATGTCTCTTGGCGACATCATCCAAAAGCAGAGTAGCAATTTCCATATGTGCACTGATGATATGCACCCAGTTTTACCTCACCAGCACCTTTTCAACCCTGCTAGTGTTTCTAAATTGCCATGTTGCTTGTGTACCATTCAGTACTGGGTGAGCAAAAACTTACACTAATTAAATATTGTCAAATCAAAGCTATTGGCTGAAATATTCTGGTTGTTTTCATCGGTGAGATCTTATGGTCCCGCCAATGGTGAACCCCACCGTGGGTTTCCGAGCGGCGGGGTGTGTGTGTACATAGAATGGGAAACCCCATTGACGGCTGATGCCGCCACTGGCAGACTGCCTCCGCTGTTGTGAAACACGCCATGGCGGGGGGGGGGGGGGGGGGGGGGGGGGGAAAGAGTGCAAATCCCGTCATTATCTTTGGTCCCAGTCACATACCCCTTTCTAGCCACTGATTCTATTTCTCTCCCTGACATCGATGAGGATGAGCCAGATTGTTTGCAGTCTGTCATATTTGACCTCAAGATGAGCTTCCAACCCCATTTCCATGTCATCACTGAAACTGCCTATTTCCACCGTAGGAATATCACCTGACACTGCCTCTGCTTCAGCTCAACTGCTTTTGAAACCTTCATCCATGCCTTTGTTACTTCTAGACTTGACCATTCCAAGATACTCCTGGTCTGTCTCCATGTTCTACTCTCCGTAAAAGTGATGTAAAACCCTGCTGCCTGTGCCTAACTCACACCAAATTCATCATCCCTGAACTTGTTGACCTGCAATGACTCCCAATTAAACAATACTGCGATTTACATCCTTGTTTTCAAATTCCTCCATGTCCTCATTGCTCCCTATCTCTTCCAGCCTTTCTGAAATAGCCCCACTTCTCCAATTCTGGTCTTTTGTGCATCCCTGATTTTAATCACTCCTATGACTTGTATGCCTTCAGCTGTCAAGGTTCTAAGCTCTGGACACTCCCTCCCTAAAATTGTGTATATTGCTAAGAAGCTCCTTAAAACTTAATCTTCAATCAAGCTTTTGGTCATTTCCCCTTTTGTGCCATAGTGCCAAGGCTTGTTTGATACCACTCCTTTGAAATGTCTTGGAACTTATTAATATGACAGGTGCTATATAAATACCAGTATTGTTGCTGTTAACCTACCTTTTTCACTGGGGACGTAGAAAAATCCTTGATTAGGACCATTGGGTCCTGCACTAAGAATGCAGCCAGGTGGTGCTATGCAGATCCGACTGTGATAAGGAGCCTTCCGCAGTTGAGCAAAGTACAGTTTCCTAAAAGAGTTGGAATTTAAACTGTGAAATGAACTTGAAATCTGTTAACAGGTTTAAGCTTGAGTTGAAATTAATACTCTGTGCTGTGCACATGTTAATTTATGGTGAAATATGGGACCAACAGACCATCTTGTGGTCGCTCCACACTGCAGCTGATAAAGGAAGGCCTGCTCAATTCTGTTTATTTTAAATGGTATCTCCTAAAAATGTTTTCAGCTAAGATGCAAGTATTGCTTATCAGCTTTGGTTAGCGAAGAGTGACTCCTATTTTTAGAGCTGAATTGCAGACATACTGGTTAGAATTTTATGCAGTCTTTGGGGCAAGCTCAGAGGTAGGATGACTGACAAAATGGCATGGGAAGGTTTTGTTTGACGTACCTGACACCCGCCTACCCCTAAGTCATTTTGCCAGTTGCAAAAAGGGGAAGATGGCTTTCCAGCCTGGACTCCAATTAATACCCTTCAGTGGTCAATTAAGGGCCTCTTCCCACTTCTGCTAGCATTTTATCAGCAGTGGAATGGCTCGCCACTGCATGGGGGGACTGCCAAGCAATTCCTGGCGGCTACCCAGCAGGATTCCTCCTTTTTTGGCACTCTTTGGCCCATGAAGGTGCTGCCCGGCTACAATGACTACCCCCTCGGCAATGATACCGCCTGCCCTCAGTGACCTAGCAGCCCCAGACCCCACTTAACTTACTGTGAAGTGCAACTAGTCCTCCAGGTAAAGCCTCAGCTGTGGCCATTGCTCCCAGTTACATTACTGAGACTGCTGGCCCGCTGATTGAACCGGCACTCGCCCAGGGGGCTGCTGTACTTAATAGGATACTTAATTGGCAGTCCTGCTGCCCGCCAAAGTAGAGTCGTAACCCACTTTCAGGCCTGGCGTTGGAACCAGACCTCTGAAAAATTCTGACCATTGTGTCAAAAAGGGCTAGGGTTACAGGCGTGCAGTGCACCATCTTGGAATGCTCCAATGGTTCTGTGCCTCAACACTGCATTGTTGTTGAGAGTCAAGGAACAGGACTAGGCCACTCAGTTCTTTCAGCATGTACCGCCATTCAAATAGATCAACACTGATCTGCATTTTAATTTCATTTATCAGCCTTGGCTCTGTAACTGTAATGTCCATGCAGATCCAAGGTGGGTAAATGGAGTCAAGGTGAAGATCTAAATCTTCTGTACTCCAGGGAATGCATGGGGTGGAGAGGAGAGTGGGGGGGGAGAGGACGGAATGGGTGGTCAGTAAAAGAGGGTTTTGCCCAATCTTGTAACTTACTGAGTATGATGTTGTTCTGTGGCTGATGCATAGAAATGGAAATCAAACTTCCAGCCTTTCCTAGTATTGCAAGACAATGATGTGATCATCCACTTCGCTGGACACTTGGAACTTGGTAGCCCAACAGTGGAAGAGCAGACAGTCAGCTTCTTTGTAAAGTTACCATAGGGCACTGTGTAAACCTTGGAAGCAGTAAGAGATAATCAAAGTTACCATTTCAATTGAAATTTGTGTTTACCTAGGATCCTTCAATGCAGTAAAAATGACTCTTGGCGCTTCACTGAGAGTAAGTAGACAAAAATGAACATTGAACAAAGGAGGGAGATATTAAAGTTAGGTAAGTTGGTTTTAAGAAAGTTTTCAAAGAAAAAAGGGAGGTAAGGAAGTTCAGGGAGGAAATTCCAGCATGTGGGTCCTATTTGCTACTGAGGTAGCTGCATAGGATTCAAAAGTTGATCCCATTAGAAACCAATCAGAAATGTGAGGTGACTAGGGATGCCAAATTCAGCTACAAAACTTCTACTCCTCCTGCTGAAGGTGATGACTTTTGCTGCAACATTTCTCCATGGTTGTTGGCTACCTTTTGGTAACCTGCAGAAGTGACCGCATGTGACAGTGAGGGTCAGCTCCTTAATTTACAATGGGAGGCATTGATGTTAGCTTTACCTAATGTCTGCATCTCTGCATTTTCTGGTTGAAGTCACTAGATCTAATTTCAGAACTGGGAACACTGGCTTAGGGACACCAAGTCCAAATTTAAAACTCTCCAGATCAGCTCACAGCATAGGCCAGGGATTAAACCTGGGACTGATATTGTTCCATTCTGTGCCAGGAACCATCAGGGTATTCTGTACACAATACAGATTGTGTCAAAGAACAAGTAATGTAATAAATTGGGAGTTTATGTTGATAGCATATGGTGAAACCATGACATAGAATTTACACCACAGGAACAAGCCATTTGAAGCTAATGGCTTGTGCCAGTATATATACCACACAAGCTTCTCTCCCCCTACCCTATCTAATATTTCACAGTGTAACCTTTTAGTGCCTTCTCCCTTATGTATTTAACTGATTTGTTCTTAAATACATTTTAAGCTTCAGATACACTATGTGTAACTAGGTCCACTTTTTAATCACTTTGTGAGTAAAGGAATTTCTTCTGAATTCCCTGTTGGATTTATTAGTAACTAGCTTAGATTTATAGTCCCTACTTTTGGACACCCTGTAAGTAGAAACCTTCGCTTCATGGTGGCCTTAATAAACTCCTTCATGATTTTATTCCATTCGAACTTCAATTTTCTACAAAACCATTTCCTGTGGGAGGCACGATCTTGTTGCAGTTACTACAGATCAATAAATTTAGTCTATTCAAAAGCTACTTTGCAGGAACTCACTTTGAATGATGGCATCTCCCCATTCCTTGTGGCTGGCTGATGCCATGGCAAGGGAATAGAGGAATCCAAAGAAAATCTGTAAATGGCAGGTTGGACGTCATCTTCGTACTTTGTGACATAAACAGTTCGTAAGTCACCTGGGAAAAATACATTTTAGTTGCAAAGACTGTAGAGATAAGGTTAGAAATTTCACAGTTAAAAGGGACAGATCACAGTTTAACATTTGTCTTTGATTTGTGTTTATTTTCTCCTCATCTTATTTTTCCACACATTTTTCTCAACTTAGATATTTTCTGTCCATTAATTACTCTATGTGGACAGTGTCGGTATCACTTTGTGGCTCAGATGAAAGATATAGGGTAGGATTCTCCATTTTTCTGTCCAAGTGAGTGGTTCTGGTGGTACCCTTCCTGCTGGCTGGAATGGCATGAACTTGCACCAAATTTCGCGCTTGCAAACACCTTAAATATGCACAAGCGAATATCTCTCGGCAGGTCAGGGGCTGATTCTTCCACCCATTGTTAGTTGGTCGGTTCAAAGGTCACAGTGCCATCTTTCAACGCCAGTGCAACACACTCGTATCACTCTCTCCAGTTCACCTGTCACCAGGAGACAGGTCAACTTTGAATGCAGCCACAAGCAAAAGACCACCTCCATCAAAATGAAGGCAGCATCCCACTTCAGCCACCAGACCCTCAATGCTTTGATTTTAGGAGTCTGGGCACAGATGTATATCCTCTACCCCAGGGATGGCTCCAGGAAGCACCCGAACGTCACCTCTCTGGCCTGGGAGACTGTCACCCAAGAGATCAGCGTGGCTGGAAACCATGCCAAAGTGCACTGCGAGGGGCAGCACGGTGGCACAGTGGTTAGCATTGCTGCCTCACGGCGCCGAGGTCCCAGGTTCTATCCCGGCTCTGGGTCACTGATCGTGTGGAGTTTGCACATTCTCCCCGTGTTTGTGTGGGTTTCGCCCCCACAACCCAAAAGATGTGCAGGGTAGGTGGTTTGGCCATGCTAAATTGCCCCGTAATTGGAAAAAAATGAATTGGGTACTCTAAATTTATTTTTTAAAAGTGCACTGCAGTGCAGGAAGCAGATGAATGATCTCATCCGCTCCGCCAGGTTAAGTCCTCTCTCAGCTCTTTCCACGATTAACCTCGCATCATGGCATCATTTACTCAAACGGCTCGTCTCTTCACTGATGCCACACATCCATTAACGGGGGGGACGCATATCAACACTAATTCTCTCATGCATATTTTCACACCACCACCGTTCCATCTGTCATGTTGTTCACACTCTATTGGGCAGCAGGGTAGCACAGTGGTTAGCACTGTTGCTTCACAGCTCCAGGGTCCCAGGTTCGATTCTTGGCTTGGGTCACTGTCTGTGTGGAGTCTGCACGTTCTCCCCGTGTCTGCGTGGGTTTCCTCCGGGGGCTCCGGTTTACTCCCACACGTATGTGTACACGATGTGCACGTTAGGTGGATTGGCCATGCTACATTGCCTTTACTGTCCAAAAGTGTTAGGTGGGGTTACTGGGATAGGGTGGAGGGTGATCTTACCAAGGGCCGGTGCAGACTCGATGGGCCGAATGGCCTCCTTCTGCATTGTAAATTCTATGATTTTATGATTCTATCCTCTGGCCATTCTGGAGAGGGCTCACCACACACAGGTGACATGCATTTAACTGAACCGTTGCTCCATCCCCTCTGATCACTTGCCTTTTCTACATCTTCACACAGGTCAAGATGGTGCACAACAAGAGTGAGCTCAGACCGGAGGGGGAATGGCTGAGATATTTGCATTGACTGAATTCGAGGATGCAGCTGCTGGTCTTGCTGGGGAGGATAGGGATTGCTCCTGTGTGGAAGGGGAGCTTGACCTCTCCCAACAAAATAGCACAGATCTCAGCTCCCACACTTCCATCAGATCCTGATAATAAAAGTGAGTCAAACGTACTCTGATACAGCTTAAGCTCGTTCACTAAAACTGTGTTCATTTTTGCAGGCACCAGCAGACCGTGGCCATACAGTTAGCTGAGCAGCAGCCCAAATCCCCAAAGCACGTCTGAGGATGAGGGGGCTCATGAAGAACCGTCATGGCACTCAGCCGCACCCTCCGGCAGCACAGATATGAGATCAGCATGAGCAAGTGTGAATGTAGGACCCTTCTCTCAGCAATAATTCGGATTCCCTTGAGGTGACAGGGAATGGCTTTGGAGGGCTATGGGAGATATGTCCAGATGACCTAACTTAACTTTACTCTTCCTGGAACCTGTCAGCTATTAGAATATGCTGGTGACATCTCCCACGCCTTTCTTCCTTACTTGCATTACGTTCATACTGTTTGTCAGCAACCCCTTGGGCTTCCTGGATCTCCACATCTTTCTTGTCTGGTAAGCATTCATTCTCTTCCAGTTCATTCTCTGGCAAGGGCTCATCTCTTTGCATAGACTGCAATCGTGTGGGAAACCCTTTCCCAGTGTGCATTGCAGAGAGCCGCCTGAGTGGTCTAGGCAGCTGTTCGTAGTATATATAAATGATTTGGAGGAAAATGTAACTGGTCTGATTAGTAAGTTTGCGGACAACACAAAGGTTGGTGGAATTGCAGATAGCGATGAGGACTGTCAGAGGATGCAGCAGGGCTTGGGCGGTGAGATGACAGATGGAGTTTAATCCGGACAAACGTAAGGGAATGCATTTTGGAAGGTCTAATGCAGGTAGGGAATATACAGTGAATGGTAGAACCCTCAAGAGTATTGACAGTCAGAGAGATCTTGGTGTACAGGTCCACAGGTCACTGAAAGGGGCAACACAAGTGGAGAAAGTAGTCAAGAAGGCATAGGGCATGCTTGCCTTCATTGGCTGGGGCATTGAGTATAAAAATTGGCAAGTCATGTTGCAGCTGTATAGAACCTTAGTTAGGTCACACTTGGAGGAGAGTGTTCAATTCTGGTCACCACACTACCAGAATGATGTGGAGGCTTTAGAGAGGGTGCAGAAGAGATTTACCAGGATGTTGCCTGCTACGGAGGACATTAGCTATGAGGAGAGGTTGAATAAACTTGGTTTGTTCTCACTGGAACAAAGGAGGTTGAGGGGCGACCTGAGAGAGGTCTACAAAATTATGAGGGGCATAGACAGAGTGGATAGTCAGAGACTTTTTCCCAAGGTAGAGGGATCAATTACTAGGGGGCATAGGTTTAAGGTGCGAGGGGCAAGGTTTCGAGGAGATGTACGAGGCACGTTTTTTACACAGAGGGTAGTGGGTGCCTGGAACTCGCTGCCGGAGGAGGTGGTGTAAGCAGGGACGATAATAAGGGGCATCTTGACAAATACATGAATAGGATGGGAATTGAGGGATATGGACCCAGGAAGTGTAGAAGATTTTAGTTTAGACGGGCAGCATGGTCGGCGCAGGCTTCGAGGGCCGAAAGGCCTGTTCCTGTGCTGTACTTTTCTTTGTTCTTCAGAAGCCCTATAATCTGCTCTGTAAGGAAGCATGTGAAGCTGTAAGTACTGTTGTACCTCTCCTTGGCATGACTTTGAGAGCAGTGCACTAGCGTCATCAGCCAGTGTTTAACTGGGTAGCCCTTAACCACCAGCAACCATCCCTGCAGACGTTCCGCCCCCTCGAGAATCCCAAGCACCTGGGAGTGATTAAGAATGTAGGAGTCATGGTAACTTCCAGGGTATCCTGCCCAAATGTGCAGGATGCAGTTGCGATAGTCACATACCAGTTGGACGTTGATGAAATGGTGGCCCTTGCAGTTT
Source organism: Scyliorhinus torazame (assembly GCF_047496885.1). Classification (NCBI taxonomy): domain Eukaryota; kingdom Metazoa; phylum Chordata; class Chondrichthyes; order Carcharhiniformes; family Scyliorhinidae; genus Scyliorhinus; species Scyliorhinus torazame. The sequence goes on along the minus strand of NC_092722.1, from coordinate 49,393,886 downwards.
ATAAACATTAGGAGCTGATGCCACGGAGCCCATGTAGCCACATGGATGCAGTCTATTGCATCCTGCACTCTTAGGAAGCCTGAGATGGCTACGAGGCCAGTGAATCTTTGAGCCTGGCTATCTTCATCCAGAGCAAACCTGACATAATGTTGAGTCTTCCTGTAAAGGGCATCAGTGATCTGCTTTATGTACTGATGTGTTGTGGACTGAGAGGTTCTCTACAGGTCCCCTGTTGATCACTGGAAAGACCCAGAGGCAAAGAAATTGAGTGCTGCTAACACCTTCAAAGCCATTGGCAGGGGAAGCCTCTAACCCCACCTGGCAGCACAAACTATGTGGCATATGTGATGAACCAGGGGCAAAATTCTCCCCCAACGGCGCGATATCCGCCGACTGGCGCCAATCAGACGGGCATCGCGCCGGCCCAAAGGTGCGGAATGCTCCGCATCTTTGGGGGCCGAGCCCCAACATTGAGGGGCTAGGCCGGCGCCGGAGGATTTCCGCCCCGCCAGCTGGCGGAAATGGCGTTTGTTGCCCCGCCAGCTGGCGCGGAACTGCGGCGCATGCACGGGAGCGTCAGCCGACAGTTTCCCGCGCATGCACAGTGGGGAGAGTCTCTTCCGCCTCCGCCATGGTGGAGGCGGAAGGGAAAGAGTGCCCCCACGGCACAGGCCCGCCCGCGGATCGGTGGGCCCCCATCGCGGGCCAGGCCACCGTGGGGGCACCCCCTGGGGTCCGATCGCCCCGCGCCCCCCCCCAGCTTTGATTTACGCCAGCGGGACAGGCAATTTCTGGGCGGGACTTCGGCCCATTCGGGCCGGAGAATTGAGCGGGGGGTCCCGCCAACCGGCGCGGCCCGATTCCCGCCCCCGCCCAATCTCCGGTACCGGAGACTTCGGCGGGAGCGGGATTCACGGCGGCCAACGGCCATTCTCTGACCCGGCGGGGGGGTCGGAGAATGACGCCCCAGGTATCTGGATAATGTCAGGTCTGCCTGGCAATGCATTTGTAAGTAGGAAACTCAATGATATACCCTGGGTCCGGTGTGGCATCTCCGCTGTCTCTCCTCCTCACACTCCTGTTCATGTTCAGGCGCCCATTGGCCATGTGCCCCCCCCCCCACATCTCAGCCCCAGGCGGTGCCTCCTACTGAAGCTGTGTGCAGTGATGGCTCTCCCTTCTTCACCTCCATTGAATGGGAACTCTGAGAAATACAGCATTGAGCTCTGGACTCATTAGTCCTTGGTTAAAGGGTTCAGAAAGGAAAGTTCTGATTAGGAGACCTATGGGAGATGTGGGGCTCCACACCTTTGGGTTCCTTGATTACATTGTGATGCTGGCAGACACATAGAGGTGAGAAACATTCTAGTCAACAGTAAAATCTCGGAACCATCTGGAAGGTTAGAAGGTTTGAATGAAATGATTAAAGCCAAGCCGGTCTGCACTCCATTCTTTGAAGTGGCATACCAATGAATATTGATTTGCTCATTGTCAATGAATGGAATATATTTGGCCCCTGATGAATGGCATTCATTGTTAACCAGTGACTACCCTTCATTGATGGGATGGCAGATAGGGGATTTTCACAGTAACTTCACTGCAGTGTTAATGTAAATCCACTTGTGACAATAATGAAGATTAGGTTATTATTAGATCTGATGCAGCAGTTCTCCCCTTCATATTGCCTTTTCTCGTCAATGTTGCATTCCTACCTTAGACTCTGTTGATGTTGAAACTTTGATGTGAGGTTACTGAGTTCTGCCTATCCCTTTAACAGGACTGAATGAAAGATTGGCTTTCTGTTGCTTCATGGGCAACAAGGTCCCTCTCCATTGTAACCGACCTGGATGTAGAGGCACCGACAAGTGAGTGTGCATCCCAAGAAAGAATCCCATAGCGCAATGTAGCGGTTCTCCCACACGGCCTCATACTCCTCCCAGACAGAACTGATCGTCTCTCTTAATCATGTAGGGTTTAATTTCTCCTGAGGGTTGTCTAGCAATCCACCATTCAGGAGCATGTATTTTAGTTAGGCAAGGTTGGATCTTTTTGTGTCCAGGCCTTAATTTGCCTTGCGGACACCGGCAAAGTCTCTAAAAAATGTAGGGTCATCGCGACTTCTTCCAATGCTGGTAAAGGAGCCGGGCTTGTGGGCAACAGGAAGCAACTCAATGCGGCGTTAACTATCCGGGTACCAGGGTGGTGCTCTAAAAGGTATTCATAAGTTGCAAGTAACAGGTCCCAACTCTGCATCCGAGCGGAGGCAATAGGTGAATTGCCTTATCCTCTTTAAAAAGGTCCCAATAAGGCTTTGTGGTTGGTTACTATTGTGAAACGCCTGCTGGATTGGATTTTGTTTATTGTCATGTGTACAGTGACAATAAACAGTGAAAAGTATCTTTCTGCGAGCAGCTCAACAGATCATAAAGTACATGAAAAGAAAAGAAAGGAAAATACATAATAGGGCAAAACAAGGTACACAATGTAACAAAATAAACACCGGCATCGGGTGAGGCACACAGGGGTGTAGTGTTAATGAGGTCAGTCCATAAGAGGGTCGTTTAGGAGTCTGGTATCAGCGGGGAATAAGCTGTTTTTGAGTCTGTTCGTGCTTGTTCTCAGACTTTTGTATCTCCTGCCCGATGGAAGAAGTTGGAAGAGTGAGTAAGCCGGGTGGGAGGGGTCTTTGATTATGCTGCCCGCTTTCCCCAGGCAGCGGGAGATGTAGATGGAGTCAATGGATGGGAGGCAGGTTTGTGTGATGGGCTGGGCTGTGTTCACGACTCTCTGAAGTTTCTTGCGGTCTTGGGCCGAGCAATTGCCATACCAGACTGTGATGCAGCCCGATAGGATGCTTTCTATGGTGCATCTGTAAAACCTGGTAAAAGTTAATGTGGACATGCCGAATTTCCTTAGCTTCCTGAGGAAGTATAGGCACTGTTGTGCTTTCTTGGTGGTAGCGTCGACGTAGACTATTTGTGGAACCTTTTTACACCAAACCTGACCACAAAGCATAGTGGTTAGCACAATTGCTTCACAGCACCAGGGTCCCAGGTTCGATTCCCGGCTGGGTCACTGTCTGTACGGAGTCTGCATGTTCTCCCCGTGTCAGCGTGGGTTTGCTCAGGTTTCCTCCCACAGTCCAAAGATGTGTGGGTTAGGTGGATTGGCCATGCTAAATTGCCCTTAGTGTCCAAAAAGGTTAAGTGTGGGTTGCTGGGTTGAGGGATAGGGTAGCTACGTGGGCTGCTCTTGTAAGGGCCGGTGCAGACTCGATGGGCCGAATGGCCTTCTGCACTGTAAATTCTATGATTTTTTAAAAATTCTATGAAAGGCCTCTTTCTCAATTTGAGAATACCTCCACTCAGAATTCGGAAGTGTTCTGGTTGCGTATGTGATAAGCCTTTCCGTTCCGTCTTGCCAGTGGTGTGAAAGTACCGCCCCAACCCTGTCAGGAGAAGCATCACATGTCAAAATGAGTTCCTTCGAGAGTCAAAATGGGCCAATAAGTTGGATAACAGCAGTTGTTGTTTAACTTTATTGAAAGCCTCCACCTGTGGTGCACGCCAATAATAATAATAATCGCTTATTGTCACAAGTAGGCTTCAATGAAGTTACTGTGAAAAGCCCCTAGTCGCCACATTCCGGTGCCTGTTCGGGGAGGCCGGTACGGGAATCGAGCCCGCGCTGCTGGTCTTGTTCTGCATTACAAGCCAGCTGTTTAGCCTACTGTGCTAAGAACATGTTTGGTACTTCCATTGTGGGATACGCAAGGGGGTCAAGTAAGGAGGCCAAATTTGGGATAAATTTCCGGTAATAATTTATTAGGATTATTAAATTATAAGGATTTTAACTCTGTGGTGTTTCTTGGAGTTGATGTTTACTTGATGACCGTTACCTTGTTTGTCCTCTACTGGGTGTAAACCTTTTCTATCCACCTGACAGCTCAAGTAGGTCACTTCATTTGCTTGAAAAATACATTTTTCCCTCTTCAGCTGTTCCCCAGGTCTCAGGAATATCCACAAGACCTCTTCTAGGTTCGTCAGGTACTCTTGTTCTGAAGTCCCCATGACTATGACATCATCCAAGTCCACCGCCACTTTGGTAACCCCTGGAGTCGCCACAAAGGACTTTGTGGAGTATGAACTTCCCTATTGAGCAGGTGGAAACTCGCCCAATGGGAAATGAGCAGTGGGAGTTTAAAACCTGCTCCTTCGACCCGGGCCTATATTTTGTAAGTCCCCTGGCTTGGACTATGTGCGATTTAAGCTGTGGCTATGGCCCAATATGTAAATAAAAGGGTATGGTGTTGGATGCCTGGCTTCGCCGAGATTATTACAAGCGATGAGGATGGGATCGGCAAAATGCATGCTGTTCAGGGAAGAAGCCAAGGCCACCATACAGGTATACCCACTACCAGATACAGGGAGAATGCAACTAAACTGCATCATTATGACCAAAGTTGCCCCACGAATAGTGAAACTGCTGGTAAATGGTCATCCATTAAAAATTGAGTTGGCCATGGGAGCTGCGGTCTCCGTTATGGGGAGCAGACATATGATCACTTCCAAACTGGTATTTAACTCTTGAGCTTAAAAGACACGAAGGCCAGACTAGCTACTCACACTGGGGAACCACTACGAATAAAGGGCACCACACTGACCTGCAATCAGCCCGACTCCCACTCACTGTTGTGCGGGGGCAAGGATCAAGCATAAAGGGGAGGGATGGGCTCCAACCAATCAGCCTGAACTGGTCAGAGAATTGAGAGGACTGTATGAAGTCATCAGCAAATATCTTGAAGTTTTCCAGGAAGGACTTGGGAAAATAAGAAGAGCCAAAGCCAAGATTTATGTTGATCCCAATGTTACGTCTAAAAATTTTAGAGTTAGACTGGATCCATACTCCCTATAGGAAAATGTGGAAACCGAACCTGGGTGCCTGGCAAATCAAGGCATAATACAGTCGTACAGCCATACAGTTTGCAGAGTGGGCCACGCCTGTCGCCCCTGTCCAAACGCCGGACAAATTATGAGCTAATGGTCAATTGAGTTTCCAAAATAGACAGATACCCCATGCCTTAAATCGAAGATTTGTATGCCAAGTTAGCAGGTGGCCAGATGATCACTAAGTTGGATATGAACTATGCCTATTTTCAACTTGAATTGGATGAGTTTTCCCAGATGTTACCATCAACAAGCACAAGGGTCTATATGAGGATACTCGCTTGCCCTTTGCGGTCTCATCAGCATATGCCATATTCCAACAGATCATGGAGAACATACTTCAAGATGCCTTTTATGGCCACCATAACAATGCTGTTTCAAACTACTCGCCCCAAGCGTTATGAATAGCATATCTTTTTCATGCAAAGAATGTTTTCATGCTCTTATTTTGGTCCAGAGCTCAATTTTCTACTCTCCCAGTAGAGGCATGCATCTATAATGTAGGAGAAACACTGATAGTAAGACAAAATCACAAGGGGGCACGCATGACCTATGCTTGTAATCTGTGTTATACCTGCTTTATTCCACGGGAGATTCTGCCCTCGTTTCTTCTTGTCTGAGGATGTTCGCATGTTATTTAGCAGAGGTTGGGGCTTCTCCTGAAACACACCTATTGTACAGGAGCATGCCAGTTAGAAAATCAACTATCATCATGTCATGACAACTATAAGTTATACATTTACAGATTTTCACTTGAGCGACTCATCCACTACATATGAACACATAAATCAGCAGCAGAAATAGGCCACTCTGCCCCTCGAGCCTGCCCTGCCATTTGATACGCCGATGGTTGATCTGATTGTGGCCCCAATTCTACTTTGCTGTCTACCCACTATACCTTTGGACTCCCTTGCCAATCAAGAATCTTTTTAACTAACTTTAAATATATCAATGACCTTGGGCGAAATTCTCCCCCAACGGCGCGATGTCCGCCAACTGGCGCCAAAAACGGCGCCAATCAGACGGGCATCGCGCCGGCCCAAAGGTGCGGAATGCTCCGCATCTTTGGGGGCCGAGCCCCAACATTGAGGGGCTAGGCCGGCGCCGGAGGGATTTCCGTCCCGCCAGCTGGCGGAAATGGCGTTTGTTGCCCTGCCAGCTGGCGGAAATGGCGTTTGTTGCCCCGCCAGCTGGCGCGGAAATGCGGTGCATGCGCGGGAGCGTCTGTGGCCGCCGACAGTTTCCCGCGCATGCGTAGTGGGGAGAGTCTCTTCCGCCTCCGCCATGGTGGAGGCCGTGGCGGAGGCGGAAGGGAATGAGTGCCCCCACGGCACAGGCCCGCCCGCGGATTGGTGGGCCCCGATCGCGGGCCAGGCCACCGTGGGGGCACCCCCCGGGGTCAGATCGCCCCGCGGCCCCCCCAGGACCCCGGAGCCCGCCCACGCCGCCTGGTCCCGCCGGTAAATACCAGCTTTGATTTACGCCGGCGGGACAGGCAATTTCTGGGCGGGACTTCGGCCCATCCGGGCCGGAGAATTGAGCGGGGGGTCTCGCCAACCGGCGTGGCCCAATTCCCGCCCCCGCCCAATCTCCGGTACCGGAGACTTCGGTGGGGGAGGGATTCACGGCAGCCAACAGCCATTCTCCAACCCGGCGGGGGGTCGGAGAATGACGCCCCTTGTCTCCATTTCTCTCTGCTGAAAAGATTGCCACAGAGTAATGACATTTTCAGAGAAACAATTTCTCCTCATCTCCTTCATAAATGGGAGACCCCTTGGGTGGGATTCTCCGCCCAGCCGCACACATTTTCTGGTGCGCCCTCCCCCCCTCCCCCACGTCGGCAGTAGGATCCTCTGTCCCGGCAGCCGGCCAATGGGGTTTCCCATTGTGGGCACCTCCACGCCGTTAGGAAATCCGTGGAAGTGGATATGCTTTCGGAGAAATGGAGGAACCCACCGACGGAGAATCCAGCCCCTTAGTTTTTGCAGAACGCATGTATAAATAATTTTTAAAAAAAATATTTCAATTTTTATTGCCATTTTTCAATTTTACGGAGTGAAACTTTTGTGTCTAATATTTACAATTTATACAGTTTCTCATTTATCTACATGTTTCTTGGTAGATCTTTTCCTCCCCCCTTCCCCTCCTGGGTATCTCCCTCTTCCACCCTGGATGTTCTGTATCTGAGCTCCTGTTTCTTTTCTCCCCCTTTTCTGCAGTTTTTGCTGCAGGCCTTGTGTGTTGGGGGGGGGGGGGGGGGGGCGGGGTGTGTGCTTCCTACCCCCTCCCCCTTCCCTTCTCCATGGTTTCCCTGTGGCTCCCCTGTGTTTCCTCCTCATCCACCCCCCCATCTCCCTTTGTACATCCTTGTAGTGTGTCTTCTTGTCTGCTTTCCCCCATCTCTTACTCTTTCCCTAGTCACTGTTGGCCTCGAATAGGCCAACAAATTGCCCCCATGCTTTGTGGAAGCCCTCTTCCGACCTTCGGATGGTGTACTTGATCTTCTCCAGATGGAGAAATTCCACCAGGTCTGCCAGCCAGTCTGCAGCTGTGGGTGGTGCGGCTGATCGGCAGCCAAACAGGATTCTCCGGCGTGCGAATAGGGAAACAAAAGCAAGGGCGTCGGTTCCCTTCGCCATGTGTAGCTCTGGCAGTTCCGAAGACTGCCACTCTCGGGCAAGGCTCCACCCTCATCCCACAACCTTGGACATTGCCTCGAAGAAGGCTGTCCAGAACCCTAAAAGTCTGGGGCAAGCCCAGAACATGTGGGCTTGGTTGGCTGGGCTTCCCTGGCACCGTTCACATTTATCTTCCACCTCCGGGAAGAACCTGTTCATTCAGGTTCTGATTAGGTGCGCTCTGTGCACCTCTTTAAACTGCATGAGGCTGAGCCTTGCGCAGGAGGAGGTGGAGTTGGCCCTGCTCAGTGCTTTGCTCCAGAGTCCCCAACCCACTTCCCTCCCCAGTTTGTCCTCCCATTTTCATCTGGCTTCGTCCAGTGGTAGTCTTGCCCTGTCCAGTAACTGTCCACAAATATTCCCGCAGTTACCCCCTATCTTACTGTCCGGGTTTATCAGTTCCTCTAATATTGTGTCTCTCGGGGCCCTGGGGCATCCTACTGTCTCCTTGCGGAAAAAGTGCTTGATTTGGAGGTGCCGAAGTTCCTGTCCTTTCGGTAGTTCCAGGTCTTTCGTCAGTTCGCTCAGTGTCGCTAATCTGTCGCCCATGTAAAAGTCCCTAACTTAACGTCCCCCCCGTCCTATCTCCATTTTAAAAAAGTGGTGTCGAGCATGGGTGGTGGGAATTTGTGGTTTCCGCTGATAGAGGGGATCATCTTAGTTAGACCAAAATGTTGCCTCACCTGGTTCCATGTGTTTAGTGTGGCCACCACCACTGGGCAGAATGTGTATTTCGTCGGGGGGAATGGGAGCGCTGCCATGTTGAGGGCCCTGAAGGCTGTTCCCTTGCAGGAAAACTCCTCCATCCTTACCCATTCTGTGGTGGGTTCATGTATCCATCCCCTCACTCACTCCGCCATAGCTACCCAGTGGTAGTATTGTAGATTCGGCAGTGCCAGACCACCCGTTACTTTCCTCCTTTGCAGTGTGATTTCGGGATTCTTGGATTCTTACCCCACCCCAACACACACGCAAACGCCATGATCATTTTACCAATGCTGTGGAAGAAGGCCTTGAGGAAGAAGATTGGTATGGATCTGAACAGGATAAAGAAGCTTGGCAGTACATTAATTTTGATTGTCTGCACCATTCCCGCCAGGGAGAGCGGGAGCGTATCCCATCTCTGTAGGTCCTTTTTAACTTCCTCCGCCAGACTGGTCAGATTCTACTCGTGGATCCGTGTCCAGTCGTGGGCTATCTGGATCCCCAGACAGCAGAATTTGTTTTAGGCTAGTTTGAATGGGAGTCCCTCCAGCTCTGTCCCTCCCCCGTTTGGGTTCCCCAGGAAAGTCTCGCTCTTGCCCAGGTTGTGTTTGTAGCCCGAGAAGGCTCCAAACTATTTCAGGAGCTGCATGATCGCTCTCAGGCCTTTCAGTGGTTCCGAGACGTAGAGGAGCAGGTCATCCACATAAAGTGAGACTCTGTGCTCTCTGCCTCCCTCGATGCCTTTCCAGCTTTTTGCGTTTCGCAGAGTGATCGGCAGGGGTTCAATTGCTAGTGCAAATAAGAGCGGGAACAATGGGCATCCCTGCCGTGAGCCTCGGTGCAGCTGTAAGTATTCAGAGCTGGTGGTGTTGGTCCGAACGCTCACCTTAGGGGCACTGTAAAGGATTTTCACCCTGGAGGTGAACCCTGATCCTAACCCAAACCGCTCCAGTACTTCAAAGTGGTACTTCCACTCAACTCTGTTGAAGGCTTTTTCTGCATCCAGGGAGATAATCACCTCTGGTGTTCTCTCCCCGGGAGGGTGGGGGAAGAACATCTGTCACCTGATATTCGCAGTTAGCTGCCTACCCTTGACAAAGCCCGCCTGGTCCTCTGCGGCCACCTCTGACACGTAGCTACCCAGTCTCTAGACCAAGACTTTCGCGAGTATCTTCGCGTCTGCATTAAGCAGTAAAATGGGTCTGTATTATCCGCATTCCATCAGGTCTTTGTCTTTTTTGGTTATCAGTGGCCTGTGTTAGCGTAGGAGGCAGGGTACCCTTCGCTAGCGAGTCTGCAAACATATCCCTTAGGTGTGGGGCCAGGCCGGCGCAAATCTTTTATAGAGGTCTGCCGGGAACCCATCGGGTCCCAGTGCCTTCCCCGCCTGCATGGAGCTGATGCTCTCCATGATCTCTGCCAGACCTTTTGGTGCTTCCAGTTCCCCCCCGCCTGTCCTCCCCCACAACTGGCATGTCCAGTCCACCGAAGAACCGTTTCATCCCCATGTCCCTGTCGGGAGGCCCGGAGGTGTACAGCCCTCGGTAGAAGGTCTTAAACCCCCTGTTGACCTCTTTTGGCTCAGTTACCAGTCTGCCTCTGCTGTTTTGTACCTGTGCTATCTCCCTCGTGGCTGCCTACTTTCTCAGCTAGTAGGCGGCCAGCCTTTTCTCCATGCTTGTTGAAGGTCCCCCGTGTCTGGCGAAGCTGGTGCACTGCTTTCCTGGTGGATAGCAGGTTAAAGTCCATTTGTAGCTTTATCCTCTCCGCCAGAACTCTACAGTCGGGGCCTCGGAGTACTTTCTGTCGACCTCCAAGTTGGAGTTGATCAGTTATTGCCTGACTGCCCTCTCTTCCCTGTCTCTGCGAGCCTTATAGGCTATAATTTCTTCCCTGATCACAGCCTTTAGTGCCTCCCAGGACGTGGAAGGTGAGACTTCCCCGTTCTGGTTGTTAGTAATGTACTCGCCTATGGCCTGTGATGTTGTTTGGCAGAAGGCCTTGTCGGCCAAGAGGTCTGTATCCAGTCTCCATGTGGGGCGCTGGGCACGGCCCGTCTCCAACCTCACATCAGTGTAGTGTGGAGCGTGGTCGGAGATGACTATCTCAGAGTATTCCGCTCTTACTATTCCTGGAAGCACCGATTTCCCCACTGCAAAGAAGTCAATCCGGGTGTATACCTTATGGACCAGTGAGAAGAATGAGAATTCCTTCTCACAGGGGTGTAGGAACCACCATGGGTCCAATGTCCCATGTGCTCCATGAATGTTCCCTAGCCATGCCTGTCTTTTTCCCCATTCTGGGGTTTGATCGGACAGTCAGTGGGTCCTGGACGCAGTTAAAGTCGCACCCCATGATCAATTGGTGGGATTTCCTCCATGATCTTGAAAGTCTGTGTCATCCCAGTTTGGCACGTACACATTTACCAGTACTACCAGTGCCCCATCTCGGACACAGCTGACCATGACGTACTGTCCCCTTGGTCCGTAACCGTCCTTGTCTCCATGAACTTCGTCCTCTTGCTAATCAGTATGGCTACTCCCGTAGCCCTCGTCCCGTAACATGAATGGTACGTCAGTCCCACCCAGCCCTTTCTTACGCGCAGTCGGCCCTTCTCCCTCAGGTGTGCCTCCTGCACGACGTTTATGTCGGCTTTCAGGCTGCATAAGTGGGCGAAGAGTCTGGATCTTTTCACTGGGCCGTTAAGTCCCCTAACATTCCAGGTGATGATCCTGATGGGGGCTTTCTGTCCCCCCTTTCCTGCGGGGTCAACTATACTTACCTGGTGGACAAAGGGTTTCCCTTTGTTCAGGGATCGTCCAAAATGGCCGCGGTCGCCGTTCTCACCATGAGGCTCAGTGGTTTCCCTTTGTCCAGGGGGCATCCAACATGGCCACCAACTATGTGTACACCATGTGGATGCACCCCTGCACTCTGGGGTCTCCCTTTTTCCAGGGACCCTCCAAAGTGGCTGCTTGTGGCGCCACCTTGTTTCCTCGGCCTGCTCCCTACCTGCCAAAGCCAATCCGAGTGATAACTCTTTTTTCCCGTCTTGTTTCCTACATATTCTTTATTCACTCCTGCCCCCTCTCCCCCCATCACTGCATCTCCCCCCACCTTGTGTTCCCCATCCCTGCCTGTATCCTACCCCCCCCCCCCCCCCCCCCTCCCTGGCCAGCACTCCCTCCATGCCTGGAGGTGTGCTATGGCTCCCCTTACTGCCTGTCTTCCCGCGCTAGTCCTCCCTGCTAGTACGGTGGCTCCCCTCCCAAGACTGGTCTAGCCCTTTGTCTAAGCTCGCCGACTGTCTGCTTTCTCTGCCTGCCCCCTCACCTGCGTTTCCATGACCTTGCTCCCTCCTGTGACCAGTCTTTCTGATCAGAATGAGGCAGTACAGTCCCACGCAAACATGTTACATTGTTCTTTGAGTCTCTGTTTTTGTTTCTTTCAGCGATCTTCCTCCCACTTGCCTTCATCGCTGCCTCGCCTGCCCTTTGTCCAGGCCGTTGGCCCCTACAAAGTCGTATGCCTCCACCAGGGTATTGAAATAGTACTCCTTGCTCTGGTATGTGACCCAGAGTCTGGCTGGGAATAACATGCCACATCGCACCCCATTTTTATAAAGTGCCGACTTTGTCTGATTAAACTCGGCCCTTCTTTTTGCCAGGTCTGCCCCAATGTCTTGATAAATACGGATTCTATGTCCTTCCCATGTGCTCACCTTCATCTGTCTTGCCCAGCGCAGGATCCTCTCATGGTCCTGGTATCGATGCAACTTTGCGATGATCGCTCTCGGCTGTTCCCCCGCCTTGGACTTTGGTCTGAGTGACCTGTGTGCCCTGTCAAGTTCTGGGGGGGTTGGGGAAGCTGTCTCACCCGACTAGGATGACCAGCATTTGGGCGATCTAGCCTGTTGGGTCTCTACTCTTGATGCCTTCTGGCAGGCCCACGATCCACATGTTCTGCCTCGGGACCTATTTTCCTGGTCTTCGACTTTCCCCTTCAAGCTCCCTTGGGCGCCACCAACCTTTTCACCTCTGCTTCCAGAGCAGCGATCCTGTCGCTCTGGTCCATCGAGGCTCTATGGAGGTTGTGCAATGTCCTCTCCTGCGCCTCCACTTTCTTTCCCAGTCTGTCGATCGTCCGTCATCACAACCTGGATCTTGATTCTGATCACCTCTTTCATGGCAGCCAGCTCCTTCTTGAGGAGCTGTCAGCTGTCCGTCTCCAGGTGGCGAGGGGGAGGGTGCTGCTCGGGTCAATGGTCTCCCCCTCTCTTGGGCCCCTCGCCGGTTCGTCCGCTTGCTGTTCGTGGCCCTTTCCACTACTTCTGCCATCCCTTTGGCTCATTGAGCTCCCATTCACTGGCATTTTTTGCAGTTGCTCTCTTTCTTCCGTTGGGATTATTTTGTTTATGATTGTTTGACTTTTTTGATTCTGTTTGGGAGGAGAGCCGCCTGATGTGCGTCCGCTCAGCACATCACCATCACCGGAAATCCCCATGCATGTCTAAATAAAAGCATCAGATTGGTATTGTCTAAACTCAAGATCTCAGGCAAATATCAGATTTCTTGGCAAATCTTTATAAAGTCGAAAATTGTCACTTGCTTACACAAATCCCTTGAGCAGATATGCTACAGGAATGACAGCCAGTTCCTCTATGATTTCACTGGTTTAGTTACTACAGGGAAAAACATACTCTCCATGATTACCTTTTTTTTTTATCGCATTAACAAATTCATAACACAGAAGGAGATGATTGGCCCCATTGCACCCGTGTTGTTCTCTGAAAATCCCATTTCCCCAACTATTTTCATTTCTCGTTCCATTATTTCCTTTTCAAATATTTATACATTTTTCTTTTCAAAGTTGTTTGGGTTCCAGTTCGACCATCTTTTCTATTACGGCAATCCATGCCCTTGTGCAGCCTTTTGCATTAAACAATTTCTCGCTAAATTCTCTTTTTATTTTCTTGGTGATGATTTTATCTTGATGCCCTCTCGTTACTGAGGCATTAACCAGAAGAAAAAGGTATGTCAGATTCTTATTTGCTTTCCATACTAATCAAGTAGAGAATGCATCTGGAAAGTGACGTACAGAAACATCCATGAACATACTGCGGCTTTAAACCAAATAAATCATCTATATGCACAAAATAAAACTTCAGCCAGTTTAACAGGTCAAAGCAAACCTTTATAAGTGATTTATAAAGGAAAATAGACTGCCAGGGTGCACATTATTAAACTGTAATATTTTGTAGCATAAAATTAGATTTTTCCCAGAAAATATCAAATGTCGTTTATCTGAGGAAGATCAGTTAAATCATAACAACTGCGTACAGTTTTCTTTGGACAATTATATGTAACTATCTGGAGAAAAGGGAAACTTTCCTATGGTTGCCGCATGTTAGTACTGGTAAAAACTGAGTATACTGTATCACCTGGAAGATTTCTTATGTTTGTTCTCTTCAGCTAAGTAACAAAGAGTATACTCTATCAAAACAAGCTCTTTATTATTTGCTCATGGGATGTGGGTATCAATGACAAGGCCAGCATTTATTGCCCATCCTTATAGCCCTTCACAAGTTGGTGGTGAGCTTCCTTCTTGGACCGCTGCAGTTCATGAGGTGAAAGTACACCCACACTGCTGTTAGGGAGGAAATTCCAGAATTCTGACCCGGCCACAGTGAAGGAACGGCGATATATTTCCAAGTAAAGCGATGAGTGATTTGGAGGGGAACCTCCAGATGGTGGCGTTCCCATGTTTCTGCTGCCCTTGTCCTTCTAGTCGGCAGTGGCTTTGGGTTGGAAGGTGCTGTCTGAGGAGGTTTGGTGAATTCCTGCAGTGTATCTTTATGATGAAGGAACACACGGCTTCCACTGTCCAATGGTGGTGGAGGGATTGAATGTTTGTGGAAGGGGTAGCAATCAAATGGGCTGCTTTGTCCTGGATAATGTTGAGATTTTTGAGTGTGTTTGGAATTGCACTCATCAAGAGAGTATTCCATCACGCTCCTGACTTGTGCCTTGTGGACAGTGAACAGGCTTTGGGGAGTCAGGAGGTGAGTTACTCACCGCAAGATTCCTAGCCTTTGACCTGCTCTGGTTGCCACAGTATTTATATGGCTGATCCAGTTCAGTTTCTGGTCAATGGTAATCCTGAGGATATTGATAGTGGGAGACTCCACGATGGTAGTACCATTTAATATCAAGGAGCGATGGTTAGATCCTTCCTTGTTGGAGATTGTCATTGACTGGCACTGTTGTCTGAAGATTGTTGCGAATTCCACAGCCTCATCTTTTGCACTGATGTGTTGGGCTCCTCCATCATTGCGGGACATTTCTGTCGCCTCCTGCTCCAGTGAGTTGTTTAATTATTATTCACGACTGGATGTAGTAGGAATGCAGAGCTTAGATCTGATCCGTTGGTTGTGGAATCGCTTAGCTCTATCACTTGCTGCATATGCTGTTTGTCATGCTGCTTGTCCTATGTTGTAGCTTCACCAGATTGACACCTCATTTTTCTGTTCCTGGTGCTGCTCCTGGCACTCTCTCCCCTATTCTTCATTGAATCAGAATTGATTCCCTGGCTTGGTGGTAATGGTAAAGTGGGGGAAATGCCGGCCCATGAGGTACATATTGTGGTTGAATACAATTCTACTGCTGCTGATGGCCCAGTGTCTCATGGATGCCAGCCTTAACTTGCTAAATCTGTTTGAAGTCTATCCTGTTTAGCATGGAGGTAGTGCCACACAATACAATGGATGGTATTCTCAATGTGAAAACAGGACTTTGGCTCCACAAGGACTATGCCTCCCCGAACAGGCGCCGGAATGTGGCGACTAGGGGCTTTTCACAGTAACTTCATTTGAAGCCTACTTGTGACAATAAGCGATTTTCATTTCATGTCGTGGTTACTCCTACCGATACTGTCATGAACAGATGCAGATTAGTGAGGATGAGGTCAAGTATGTTTATACCTTTTGGTTCCCTCACCACCTCACGCAGACCCTGTCTGGCAGTTAGGTCCTTCAACTCTTGGCCAGCTCAGTTATTAGTGATGCCACTAATTGAGCCACTCTTGAAGTCCCCCACCCAGAATTCTGTGTCCTGACCACCCTCAGTGCTTCCTCCAAGTGGTGCTCAACACACTGATTTATCAGCTGGGGGGGGGGGGTTATGTTGTAATCAACAGGAGGTTTCCTTGGCCATGTTTGACCTCGTGGCATGAGATTTCATGGGATCCACAGTCGATGTCAAGGACTCACATGGCAACTCCATTGTATACCACTGTGCCACCACCTCTTCTGCATCAGTAGTGCCGGTGGAACAGGACATTCCCAAGGATGGTGGTCTCTGGGATATTGTATGTAAGTAATGATCCCGAGAGTATGACAAGTCTGTGGGACAGTTCTCCTAATTTTGGCACAAGCCCCCAGATGTTAGTAAGGAGAATTTTGTATGGTTGGCTGGAATAAGTTGGCTGTAGTTGTTTCCGGTGCCCAAGTCAATACTGAGTGTTCCATCTAAGTTGCATTCCTTATAGACTTTCTGGAGTTTTGATACAATTGAGTGGCTTGCTCGCCGATTTCAGAGGGAATTTAAGAGTGAACCACATTGCTGTGGGCCTGGAGACACATGCAGGGCAGACCAGGTAAAGATGGCAGATTTCCTTCCCTGAAGGACTTGCAATTCCAGTTATTTATTGATTGAATTCAAATTCCACCATCTGCCATGTTGCGATTTGAATCTGGGTCCCCAGAGCATTACCCAGGATCTCTGATGATAACACCACTACACCATTGCTTCCCCTTTGTTACTTAGCTAAAGAAAGCGAATATAAGAAATCTTCCAGCTATGTGCATTATGTTGCTAATGTTTTACAACCAGAATCTCTCCTTGCAGAATCCAAGCTCGCATTCATACGATATTGGTTTTAAACAGAACTGGGCAAAACACCACATATTAGCCTCCACACTATAACATCAATGCAGCAGCAGCTCCTTTTCCTCACACTTATCAATACAATAGATACTTTGCAAAGTAATCCATTCTTACATTGCAAGCTACCTGTCTTTGCAATGGTTCAATCACTTGGCTTCTTTACACACTGACAAATGTGCCAATTGCTGAAAAATGTGTGTATGCAGCTAAAAACTGACTCAGTGATGGAACTGCTACCTTATCTTTTTAAATATATAGCAATAATGAGTTGATAAAGTGCTAGTCAGATTGCACTTATTTCTCTTCCATATAGAACTTTACAGCACAGAAACAGATCAGTTGGTTCAACTCTCGAGACCTGAGCACAAAAGTCTAGGTTGACACGATTGCCCTATTGACCGAGTGCTGCACTGTTGGGGTGTGCTGTCCTTTGGATAAGGCGGCAAACCAAGGAGATATCCCCAGTATCATGGCCAATATGTATCCCTCAATCACATCACTGAAAAACAGATTACCTAGCCCTCGGTACATTGCTCCTTCTCCTTGCCAGTCCCCTGGTGGATCCCCTTCAACAGTGGCTCTGGGACAGGAAGACCCGGCTGAAAGGAGGAGAAATTGTGAGGCTTATCTTTAATTGTAGTCAGCGGCCATCGCTGCTGACCAGAAGATCTGGACCATAGTGTATGTACATGTGAGAAATGCAAGGTTTCACACTTTGAGAGAAAATGGGACGGCATGTGTAATAAATAATAAAACTTTGAAAAGAGTGAGAAAGACTTGGGCTCAGGCACACAGATCTCTAAAACTGGGAAAACGGGGCAGCACGGTGGCACAGTGGTTAGCATTGCTGCCTACGGCGCCGAGGACCTGGGTTCGAATCCCGGCCCTGGGTCACTGTCCGTGTGGAGTTTGCACATTCTCCCTGTGTTTGCGTGGGTTTCACCCCACAACCCAAAGATGTGCAGATTAGGTGGATTGGCCATGTTAAATTGCCCTCAATTGGAAAAAAATAATTGGGTACTCCAAATTTAAAATTAAAAAAAACTGGAAATACAAGTCGATGAAGTTGTTAATAAAAAAACATTTGAGAGCTTACGGTTTATAAACAGCAACACAGAGTACATGAACAAAGAGGTAATACTAAATTTGTACAAATCATTGATTTTGTTACACTTAGAATGTTAGGAATAAAAGAGAATTTACATTTATATAAATCTTTTGATATTTTCAAAGCAATTCACAACCAATGAAGTACTTTGAAAATGTACAGTAAGAAGTTTTACAACACCAGGTTAAAGTCCACCAGATTTGTTTCGATGTCACTAGCTTTCAGAGCGCTGCTCCTTCCTCAGGTGAATGAAGAGGGATGTTCCAGAAACATATATATAGACAGATTCAAAGATGCCAGACAATGCTTGGAATGCATGCATTAGCAGGTGATTAAATCTTTACAGATCCAGAGATGGGGTAACCCCA
The DNA here is from genome assembly GCF_047496885.1 of Scyliorhinus torazame. NCBI lineage: Eukaryota > Metazoa > Chordata > Chondrichthyes > Carcharhiniformes > Scyliorhinidae > Scyliorhinus > Scyliorhinus torazame. The sequence continues at coordinate 49,376,138 of NC_092722.1, read as the reverse complement.
GGTTAAAGAGGTGTGAATTGTGTCAAGCCAGGACAGTTGGTAGGATTTCGCAGGCCAGATGGTGGGGGATGAATGTAATGCGACATGAATCCCAGGTCCCAGTTGAGGCCGCACTCATGTGTGCGGAACTTAGCTATAAGCTTCTGCTCGGCGATTCTGCGTTGTCACGTGTCCTGAAGGTAGCCTTGGAGAACGCTTACCCGGAGATCAGAGGCTGAATGCCCTTGACTGCTGAAGTGTTCCCCGACTGGAAGGGAACATTCCTGCCTGGTGATTGTCGCACGATGTCCGTTCATTTGTTGTTGCAGCGTCTGCATGGTCTCGCCAATGTACCATGCTTCGGGACATCCTTTCCTGCAGCGTATGAGGTAGACAACGTTGGCCGAGTCGCACGAGTATGTACCGCGTACCTGGTGGGTGGTGTTCTCACGTGTAATGGTGGTATCCATGTCGATGATCTGGCACGTCTTGCAGAGATTGCCATGGCAGGATTGTGTGGTGTCGTGGTCACTGTTCTGAAGGCTGGGTAGTTTGCTGCAAACAACGGTTTGTTTGAGGTTGCGCGGTTGTTTGAAGGCAAGTAGTGGGGGTGTGGGGATGACCTTGGCAAGATGTTCATCTTCATCGATGACGTGTTGAAGGCTGTGAAGAAGATGTCGTCGTTTCTCCGCTCCGGGAAAGTACTGGACGACGAAGGGTATTCTGTCGGTTGTGTCCCATGTTTGTCTTCTGAGGAGGCTTCTTTAATGTGTTTAGGGTGGAAGCTGGAGAAGTGGAGCATCGTGAGGTTATCCGTGGGTTTGTGGTAAAGCGAAGTGCTGAGGTGACCGTCCTTGATGGAGACGAGTGTGTCCAAGAATGCAACAGATTTTGGAGAGTAGTCCATGGTGAGTCTGATGGTTGGATGGAACTTATTGATGTCATCGTGTAGTCGTTTCAGTGATTCTTCGCCGTGGGTCCAAAGGAAAAAAATGTCATTGATGTATCTGGTGTATAACGTCGGTTGAAGGTCCTGTGCAGTAAGTAGGTCTTGTTCAAACTTGTGCATGAAGATGTTGGCGTATTGGGGTGCGAATTTGGTCCCCATGGCTGTTCCGTGTGTCTGGATGAAGAACTTGTTGTCGAAGGTGAAGACGTTGTGATCCAGAATGAAGCGGATGAGTTGCAGAATTGCAGTTGTCGGTGTTGAGTACTGAGGCTGTTGCAGCAATGCCGTCGTCATGGGGGATGCTGGTATAGAGTGCCGAGACGTCCATTGTGACAAGGAATGTTCCTAGTTCAACTGGTCCATGGGTGCTGAGTTTCTGTAGGAAGTCTGTCGTGTCGCGACAGAAGCTGGGCGTACCTTGTACGATGGGTTTCAAGATGCCCTCAATGTAGCCAGAGAGGTTCTAACACAGGGTCCCATTGCCTGAAATGATAGGACGGCCTGGTGTGTTGGCCTTGTGTATTTTCGGTAGGCAGTAGAGATCTCCAATGCGGGGAGTACGTGGGATGAGAGCATATAGGGTGCTCTGAAGATCTAGATCCGAGGTCTTGATCAGTCTGTTAAGTTGGCGTATGTGTTCCTTGGTCGGATCTGCGGGTAACTGTCTGTAGTGTTCATGTAGCCACTCTTACAATGTAGAAAAACAAAGAAACGTTCTTCACAGAGCAGTGTCCCACGAAAAGCAATCAGACAAATTACTAAATAATTTGTTTGCATGATGGAGGCTGCGAGATAAATATTGGGCAAAGCACCAGGAGAGGTCCCTGGCTCTTCTTTATATGGTGCCATTAAGCTAGATGGAGTCTCAGTTTATCGTTTCATCTCAAAATCAGCATCTCCGACAGTGCAGCACTGATGTGCCAGACCAACAGCTCAAGCTCTTGTAGTGCTGCTTGAACCCATAACCTTTGATAGCCAATGTTTTGGGTTGGGACCCCGATGTTGTGGTCAAATGGAGGTCACAACCCAACACTGCGTGGGGGAAAACGTCACCCGTAGTGATTTTCCTAATTGGACATTTGGTGGGCAGAGGAGGGACTCATTGTCCAATCAAGGGCGCCAGGCAGACTCTTTAAGCTGAGGGCCAATAGGAAGCCCTCCAGCATGGAAAAAACAGCAGTCTGAAGTTCAGGTAAGAGACAGAGAGTGCACCGCCTCTTGAGGCATCTTCTAACTTTGATGAACTCTTGACTCTTCGCTGGGATGGCAATCCACGTGTCCCAGAGCAGAATTCATTCTCTGGATTTATGGAAATACTCAGCACCATAGTAAGGACAATAATAAGTGGATAATAACTGGAATACATAGTTTGTTGTATTGTAGCAGCTGGATTGATAAGAGGTAATGAAGTTCCAAGACAAAGTTTACAATCATAAATAAAAAATACTGCATGTTTGGGCAACTATACGGTGGAAAGCTAATCCTGCGGGTTCAGTTGCCGAACAAACCTCTTGAATTTCAGTGTGAATTACAAATGGAATATTTTGGAAAAATATAGCACGTTTATCTATATCTGACAGAAAGAAAAAGATTAGCTTCATCCATCAGAATGGAAAGATAAGTGAGCCCATTTATGGAATTGAATAAATAAAAAAGTGGGACGACTCCACTGTTTTGTTCAGGTCTATAAAACGCCCTATGTACTTTTCAATTCGCAGTTCTGCCATAAAGGCTCAGGTATTCACGGAGTCAGAATGACTCTGGAGCCATTTAAAAATGGAGGACAGATTCTAATTCCAGGATTCCTGCCTCCATTTCCTGCGCTTCCAATTTTCACAGGCATGAGATAAGGTAGTGGGTAGCAGGCTCACACCCTGCATTTTCTGACCTGGCTGGTTCTCTTCCGTGCTTTCTAGCTCCCCACAATTTTCATGGCGTTGGACCAACTTCTGAATGACTTGTGGTTCATGGCCGCACGAAAGAGTTGTGAGTCACAATTTAAATTCAGGAAACTTTTGAAAAGTAGGGCCTGTTTCAGCGACCGCGTTGTGCCTGGCGCAGATACGGGTGCAAAACATGCGAGAGCCCTAAATCGCCGGGCGTCAGGCCAATCTTGAGTTACAACTCGCTCTGCCTGGTGTATTTAAATGAGCCATTATGATCATTTGAATACCCAGAAACCGTATGCACCCGACACTCGGGAGTCAACGGTTGCACCTGCAAGGTCTCACCAGGGCACCATTTAGCACTGGTTTCCACAAACGTGGAGCAGGCATAACGGCACCTCGGGGGATCTCGCAGACCATTAAGGACCCCTGAGCAGCTGGGGGCAGGGCAGAGTGGTACCCTGACACTCCCCCTGGCACCCAGATACCCTGGCACTGCCAGTCTGGTAGTGTCATGCTGCCCAGTTGGTGCTGTCAGTGTGCCTAGGGAACTGCCAGGGTGACAGGCTCATAGTGCCAGGGTGCCTAGTTGGCACTGCCAGGCGTCGGGCCGGGGGGCCTTGCCCATTGCAGGGGAGGTGAGGGGAGGGGTGTCCAGGGGACCTGGGATGGTTGGCGGGTGAAGAGGGGGTCAATAAAGCAGGGAGGCCTAAAAGGGGGAGGATCAAAATGGCGCTCTGTTTTGTGAGGTGCCATTCGTGCTGGTGAATAGCGGGGTGAATCTCAGCGCTGCAGCCTCCGAGAAACACCCTACCAAACATTAAGTGGACTTTAACTGTTGCCCGCTGAATCGTGCTCGTAAGTTCAAAACGTCTAACTCAGGATGCTCCATGCCCCCTTCCATTTTACCTCAGCGCAGCGCCAACTCATGCTACCACTCACCCCCATCTTCCCTTATAGCTCCCATGCCAACTCAGGGTATCCATCCAACTCCCATGGCCCCTCCTAACCATCATTCCAATTCATTATCCTTCCATGACCATTCACCCAGTATATACTACTTACTGAATCCCTGGGTCATATAATAACAATGGCTTGTGTGAAATTGCTCAGGTAAGAAACAAAAATCACACATTCACAAATTTTATTAACCAAAAAACTGCTGTTCCTACAACCCAATAAAATGTAAATCAGACAGACCATTGAAGTATCAATAACAGAGGCGTTAAACACTTCACCCCTCTTGATCTTGATAAATAAACATTGAGACATTGACAAAAGGGATCACAGAAAGAACAACTTATTAAAAAACACTTGAAGATGCCAATCAAGCAATGTCAACAATTCTCTTCAGTTGTCAAAACAGAACCCCCTGCTGGGATAATCTTTTGATGGGTTTGGGTTCTCAAACAACCATACAAAATGTGGACAGGTCATGCATGTTTGACCCAGTGGCTGCCCATTCACTGCTTTTGGAATTGAAGGCCTGATTCTACCCTGCACTCAATCCACCAGAGTCAAAATCACAACATTTGGGTGCTTTCTACCGAGGAGGGTCCACCAAGTCAGGAAGGTTCCTGACTCAATCTACCCATTCTGGTGGCAAAAGTCCAACGTGAGGTGTCTACTCAATGCTGTTATCTTTACAGATGCTGAGGGACCTGTTACATATTTCCAGCATTTCCTGATGTCTTTTTGGATTTCAACATGCTTTTTTGCTTTATGTTTTTCAGCTTTATTCTTCCATAGTTTATGATGTCATTGGATCTATCGACTGGAATAACACCTTGACATCTACTCCCAGACATCTGATTTTCCCTATAAATTACACAATATTACTTTAATTTAAAGGTTTTTGTCTTATTTAGCTGGTAGAGTTTTTATTTTCAGTAAATGATTATTGATACAATGTTCAGTGGTATTTTTGCCATGACTGCAAATAAGTCACAAATAAGAATTGCTTTCTATCCAATCCATCAACTGAAAAATAAAGTTATGAATTTTGTGCATTTCAAGGTAAAGAATATTTCTGTTGAGAAATGTCATGCTCCCAGACTCAGCACTTTCAGGTTGGGTTTAACAAGGCTAAGCAAAGCTCTATTTACTCTACTCACCAACTTACCATCCTGTGCCTCCTGGGGCACGTCTTATGCTGTGATCCGATGTGCAGTGTTAATTATATATGAGACATTGCAGTTATTCCCTGACAGAAATGACCCATAATGAGATGAACGAGCAGTTAAACACTCAGACAATGTTTGGCAAATGTTACGAGATTCTCAACATCGACTCAGATCACCTGGAGATGGCCCTTGGTTTAACTCCTCATCTGACAATGAAGCCTGTATCAGGTGTCACCATGCCCTCAAGTTCTGGTAGTCGGCTCATATCTAGAACTATTTGATCCAAAGGCATGAATAAAAACATGTAAATATGATGATATATGAGAAGCATTCATTAAAAGGAGCACAATTACCACATTGGTTTGTGGATTGTTGGCTTACAGTGATACTAAAGATCTCCTCCACACTGAGAAGTCCTGGCCTTTATCAGGTCGTAAAAGTTTCAAAAGATATTGGAACAACAACAGTTTTGGGGGCTGAGAGGGTGAATCAACTTATCCCCTCATATAGCCACTTATACTGAGAGAGATTAGAAAGTGAAAGCTTGGACAAAGACAAATAGCAGAATCTTTCCGGCTTTGTGGAGAAATGGTTGGATGTGGAGGGTCGGAAAAATTGGTGTGTGCCACATCGGGATGGCTCCCCATGCATTCCTGTCACTGGAGAACTTTTCTAGAGAATGTCTGGCATGTGGATCTCCTGCTTGCTCTACAGAGCTGGGCAGTTAATATTTAAAGCCCAAAATACGGGTGATCTTTTAGGCTCGTTGGAATCTTACTGGCAGCAGAGCGCCTCTCACTGAGAGGGGGAGCCGACAACTCAATGGGGGTGGTTTCTCTGCACCAGGCTTGAGGTAATTGGAGCTGGAGGTACAATGCCCCACTGATGGGGCTGCAGGAATTAAAGCACCCCCCTGCGTCCCCAATGGTTCCCCCCGAAAGGCTTTGCTGTTCTGCAGGGCATTCTACCTTCTCCACTCTGTAATTCTATCTCTTCAACACCGCCTCTATGTTGCAGCAGCGTCACCTCAGCAGTGCCCACCTCTTCCAGTAGGGATGCTGAGGCGCCAGAGCTGCTGGTCCCCTGATTGAGTATTTTAAGCCCACCTGTTTCCTTAATGGGACAGTGAGCGTGAAGTGGCTAATTAGCAGACCACTTTCAAAGATATTGTAAAGCTGCTCTTGCTCCTGACAAATGTGGGGTTGGGACTAATGACGGGGTCCTAAACCCATGGGAAAATTCTGCTCCAAGATTTTGATGGATAAGAGAAACAGATTTGTGGAGGGACTTCCTAAGTGCAGGATTGCCATGATTGCAGGCTCTGCCATTAATAATATAGGCAAAGGAAAGGGAATACACAAGGGGATGGAAGGTGCTTACAGCTCACTTAACTGGACCATTAATCGGCAGCATAATGGAAGCATGCACCCCAAACGAAAGGCATGAGGCCACCTAAAATTAGATCTCCAACCTAATTTCAGTGATGCAGGTGAGCTGCTGGCTCCTGCTCACACAAATAAATTAATTTTGGTCCAAACCAAGTGCCAGTTGGTGGCCTGAGAGAAGGGGGGATTCATTGAATTACAGACATGCTGCCACGGACCATTTGCATACATGGCACACTTCCAGGGATCCATACAAATACTAACATGCTCCCAGGGATCTATGCACCTATCCTTTTACTAACTACTGAAAGTTCCTGTTAGGTTACTGAAAGAAAGCCAACACTTGTCATTACTGAAGAAAGGTGCTTTTTAAAAAATAAACTTGTTTGCAGCTACAAAAATAGCCTGTCAATATGCCAGCAGATAGATTAAAAATTGAGTAGAGAGAAGTCTTGAGACACAGTATGTATATCTGACAAGAAATCTGATAAAAGCTGGGATATAGAGACTCCAGTGTGAAATTTATGGCTTTGACCCTTCTCTTAGAAAACATCAGTTGCCTATCTATTGCAATCCTTCTGATGCACTAAATCCATTTTCTGTTGTTGCAACTTCTTATATTTACTTCACTGGGGCATTCTCAGCTGACTGAAAAGTATTAAAACTGCAGGACAGGGAGCAGAATATAGCAAGTTCTCATGCGGTACTGCAGACAAAAGCACTAGAAAATTCCTATCTCTGGTCTGCTGCATCAGGCCATGTAATGTGTTCCTTCAGAAGTCCCCTTTCAATAACAGCAGGGATACTTCATTTTGCAGCTGTTGAACTTGATGTTACTTTTTAAAAACAATAATAAAGAGAAAACAATTAGAAGTCCAACATTGTCAATTGTGTTTCGGAAAATCACATTTTTGCATGCTTGACTGCATCACAAAATTTGGTCGGTTTCATCAATCCCCCAGAAAGGCACTCCTCAAAGGAACAGTACCAATATCAGAGAGAGATGTGCTTTGATTTATTTTATTTAGCACACTTCTTATTCTATTTCAATTCTCTCTTGGATTCTTTCTGCTGTTATTGGATATACTTTACCGTGCAAACTATTTGCATACAATAAAAGGAAAGATTGAGGTGACATATGGTGCTCATCACTCACTCTCAAGCTGCTTTGCCATACTTTATTATGTATAAATCTGGTTCCAGTGAGTCAAGAGGCTGAATTTAATCAAAGGTCTGAAAGTACCAGAGCTGATAGCTAGATTAAAATCACACTTTCACAGACTCAATAACACGCATAACAGACAAACACAAGTAGAATAAAGGACAAAATAATCAAATGTACAGTACAACCCACAGTAAGGTTGATTCTAGGGCTCATAAACACAAACTTTGAAAGTATGCAGGTTGATAAGTTAGTAACAAAACATGTTTTTTAAAAAAAATATTTTATTGAAAATTTTTGGTCAACCATCACAGTACATTGTGTATCCTTTACACAATAATATAACAGTATAAATAACAATGACCTGTTTTATAAACAAAGAATAAATAATATATAACAAAAACGAAAACTAAAACTAAATGGCAACTGTCTTGTCTCAGATAAACACTCTCCAAAAATATGATTTAACAGTCCAATATACAATTATTTATAGCAACGACCTATACATATTATACATATATGTTAATAACCCTGAGACTCCTTCGGGTTCCTCCCCCCCCCCGGGCTGCTGCTGCTGCCTTCATCTTTTCCATTCCCTCTATCTTTCTGTGAGGTATTCGACGAACGGTTGCCACCGCCTGGTGAACCCTTGAGCCGATCCCCTTAGGACGAACTTAATCCGTTCCAGCTTTATAAACCCTGCCATGTCATTTATCCAGGTCTCCACCCCCGGGGGCTTGGCTTCCTTCCACATCAACAGTATCCTGCGCCGGGCTACTAGGGACGCAAAGGCCAAAACATCGGCCTCTTTCGCCTCCTGCACTCCCGGCTCTTCTGCAACCCCGAATATAGCCAACCCCCAGCTTGGTTCGACCTGGACCCCCACTACTTTCGAAAGCACCTTTGTCACCCCCACCCAGAACCCCTGTAGTGCCGGACATGACCAGAACATGTGGGTGTGATTCGCTGGGCTTCTCGAGCATCTCGCACACCTATCCTCTACCCCAAAAAATTTACTGAGCCTTGCTCCAGTCATATGCGCCCTGTGTAACACCTTAAATTGAATCAGGCTTAGCCTGGCACACGAGGACGATGAGTTTACCCTACTTAGGGCATCCGCCCACAGCCCCTCCTCAATCTCCTCCCCCAGCTCTTCTTCCCATTTCCCTTTCAGCTCATCTACCATAATCTCCCCTTCGTCCCTCATTTCCCTATATATATCTGACACCTTACCGTCCCCCACCCATGTCTTTGAGATTACTCTGTCCTGCAGCTCATGCGTCGGGAGCTGCGGGAATTCCCTCACCTGCTGCCTCGCAAAAGCCCTCAGTTGCATATACCGGAATGCATTCCCTTGGGGCAACCCATATTTCTCGGTCAGCGCTCCCAGACTTGCGAACTTCCCATCTACAAACAGATCTTTCAGTTGCGTTACTCCTGCTCTTTGCCATATTCCAAATCCCCCATCCATTCTCCCCGGGGCAAACCTATGGTTATTTCTTATCGGGGACCCCACCAAGGCTCCCGTCTTTCCCCTATGCCGTCTCCACTGTCCCCAAATTTTCAAAGTCGCCACCACCACCGGGCTTGTGGTGTATTTATTCGGTGAGAACGGCAATGGGGCCGTCACCATAGCTTGTAGGCTAGTCCCCCTACAGGACGCCCTCTCCAATCTCTTCCACGCCGCTCCCTCCTCTTCTCCCATCCACTTACTCACCATTGAGATATTGGCGGCCCAGTAGTACTCACTTAGGCTCGGTAGTGCCAGCCCCCCCCTATCCCTACTACGCTGTAAGAATCCCTTTCTCACTCTCGGGGTCTTCCCGGCCCACACAAAACTCATCATACTCTTTTCGATCCTTTTGAAAAAAGCCTTCGTGATCACCACCGGGAGGCACTGAAACACAAAGAGGAATCTCGGGAGGATTACCATTTTAACCGCCTGCACCCTCCCTGCCAGTGACAGGGATACCATGTCCCATCTCTTGAAGTCCTCCTCCATTTGTTCCACCAAACGAGTTAAATTTAACCTATGCAATGTACCCCAATTCTTGGCTATCTGGATCCCCAAGTAACGAAAGTCCCTTGTTACCTTCCTCAGCGGAAAGTCCTCTATTTCTCTGCTCTGCTCCCCTGGATGCACCACAAACAACTCACTTTTCCCCATGTTCAGTTTATATCCTGAGAATTCTCCAAACTGCCGAAGTGTCCGCATTATCTCTGGCATCCCCTCCGCCGGGTCCGCTACATATAACAACAAATCATCCGCATACAGAGATACCCGGTGTTCTTCTCCTCCTCTAATTACTCCCCTCCACTTCTTGGAACCCCTCAATGCTATTGCCAGGGGCTCAATCGCCAGTGCAAACAGTAATGGTGACAGAGGGCATCCCTGCCTTGCCCCTCTATGGAGCCGAAAGTATGCAGATCCCCGTCCATTCGTGACCACACTCGCCACTGGAGCCCTATACAACAGCTGCACCCATCCAACATACCCATCTCCAAAACCAAATCTCCTCAGCACCTCCCACAAATAATCCCACTCCACTCTATCAAATGCTTTCTCGGCATCCATCGCCACCACTATCTCCGCTTCCCCCTCTGGTGGGGGCATCATCATTACCCCTAGTAGCCTCCGTATATTTGTATTCAGCTGTCTCCCCTTCACAAACCCAGTTTGGTCCTCATGGACCACCCTCGGGACACAATCCTCTATCCTCATTGCCATTACCTTGGCCAGAATCTTAGCGTCTACATTTAGGAGGGAAATAGGTCTATAGGACCCGCATTGCAGCGGGTCCTTTTCCTTCTTTAGGCGAAGCGATATCGTTGCCTCAGACATAGTCGGGGGCAGCTGTCCCCTTTCCTTTGCCTCATTAAAGGTCCTCATCAGTAGCGGGGCGAGCAAGTCCACATATTTCCTGTAAAATTCAACTGGGAATCCATCCGGTCCCGGAGCCTTCCCCGCCTGCATGCTCCTAATTCCTTTCACTACTTCCTCTATTTCAATCTGTGCTCCCAGTCCCACCCTTTCCTGCTCCTCCACCTTGGGAAATTCCAGCCGGTCCATAAAGCCCATCATTCTCTCCCTCCCATCCGGGGGTTGAGCTTCGTATAATTTTTTATAAAATGCTTTGAACACTCCATTCACTCTCTCCGCTCCCCGCTCCATCTCTCCTTCCTCATCCCTCACTCCCCCTATTTCCCTCGCTGCTCCCCTTTTCCTCAATTGGTGGGCCAGCAACCTGCTCGCCTTCTCCCCATATTCGTACTGTACACCCTGTGCCTTCCTCCACTGTGCCTCTGCAGTACCCGTTGTCAGCAAGTCAAATTCTACGTGTAGCCTTTGCCTTTCCCTGTACAGTCCATCCTCCGGTGCCTCCGCATATTGCCTGTCCACCCTCAGAAGTTCTTGCAGCAACCGCTCCCGTTCCCTACTCTCCTGCTTTCCTTTATGTGCCCTTATTGATATCAGCTCCCCTCTAACCACTGCCTTCAGCGCCTCCCAGACCACTCCCACCTGGACCTCCCCATTATCATTGAGTTCCAAGTACTTTTCAATGCACCCCCTCACCCTTAGACACACCCCCTCATCTGCCATTAGTCCCATGTCCATTCTCCAGGGTGGGCGCCCTTCTGTTTCCTCCCCTATCTCCAAGTCCACCCAATGTGGAGCGTGATCCGAAATGGCTATAGCCGTATACTCCGTTCCCCTCACCTTCGGGATCAACGCCCTTCCCAAAACAAAAAAGTCTATTCGCGAATAGACTTTGTGGACATAGGAGAAAAACGAAAACTCCTTACTCCTAGGTCTGCTAAATCTCCACGGGTCTACTCCTCCCATCTGCTCCATAAAATCTTTAAGCACCTTGGCTGCTGCCGGCCTCCTTCCAGTCCTGGACCTCGACCTGTCCAGCCCTGGTTCCAACACCGTATTGAAATCTCCCCCCATTACCAACTTTCCCACCTCTAGGTCCGGGATGCGTCCTAGCATACGCCTCATAAAATTGGCATCATCCCAGTTCGGGGCATATACGTTTACCAAAACCACCGTCTCCCCCTGTAGTTTGCCACTCACCATCACGTATCTGCCCCCGCTATCCGCCACTATAGTCTTTGCCTCAAACATTACCCGCTTCCCCACTAATATAGCCACCCCCCTGTTTTTCGCATCTAGCCCCGAATGGAACACCTGCCCCACCCAACCTTTGCGTAGTCTCACCTGGTCTATCAGTTTCAAGTGCGTTTCCTGTAACATAACCACGTCTGCCTTAAGTTTCTTAAGGTGTGCGAGTACCCGTGCCCTCTTTATCGGCCCGTTCAGCCCTCTCACGTTCCACGTGATCAGCCGGGTTGGGGGGCTTTTTACCCCCCCACCTTGTCGATTAGCCATCCCCTTTTTCCAGCTCCTCACCCGGTTCCCACGCAGCTGTGTCCCCCCCAGCCGGTGCCCCCCCGCCCATCCCACCCCATACCAGCTCCCCCCTCTCCCCAGCAGCAGCAGCCCAATAATTCCCCCCTCCCACCCCCCCCGCTAGATCCCCCACTAGCGTAGTTACACCCCCCATGTTGCTCCCAGAAGTCAGCAAACTCTGGCCGACCTCGCTTCCCCCCGTGACCTCGGCTCGCACCGTGCGACGCCCCCTCCTTCCTGCTTCCCTATTCCCGCCATGATTATCATAGTGCGGGAACCGAGCCCGCGCTTCCCCCTTGGCCCTCCAGTTGTTCTCCAGCGCCTCCAGCCTTTCCACACATCGTTTATGGTGTGCCTCGTGCATCTCCATCTTCACCACCAGGCCCTGTATGTCGTCCTCATTCTCGGCAGCCTTTGCCTTCACGGCCCGAAGCTCCCGCTCCTTGGTCTTTTGCTCCTCCTTTAGCCCTTCGATCGCCTGTAATATCGGGGCCAACAGCTCCTTCTTCAATTCCTTTTTGAGTTCTTCCACGCAGCGTTTCAAAAACTCGTGTTGTTCAGGGCCCCATATTAAACTGCCACCTTCCGACGCCATCTTGGTTTTTGCTTGCCTTCCTTGCCGCTGCTCTAAAGGATCCACCACAATCCGGCCACCTTCCTCTCCTTTTTCATCCGTATCCAGGGGGGATTCCCTTCTGGTTCACCGCACAGTGCTTTTAGCCGTTAAAATTGCCGTTGGGGCTCTTATTAAGAGCCCAAAAGTCCGTTTCACCGGGAGCTGCCGAAACGTGCGACTCAGTTGGTCATCGTCGCACCCGGAAGTCGTAACAAAACATGTTAAAACATTTGTGGAATTCCTCCATCATCTATTTTAATATCATACTAGTGTCAGCTTAGTCCACTGATAACACTTTTGCCTCAGGGCCAGGAAATTGTGGGTTCAATCACACTGTAGGGTATCAGCACACAATCTAGGTTGACACTGCAATGCAGTACGGTGTTAGTGCTGGCTGCAGGATTTAAGGTGACATCCTTGATGAGATGCCAAACAAAGGCTGTTCAGTTGGAAGTAAGGGATCCCACAACACCTCTTCAAAGAGAAAGAAGCTCTTTAGCTTCAGTGAAGAGAAAAATTTAACCCATTGGCAGTCATCCCGCTTTCACTCATTCTGGAACCTTGCTTTGCAGCATTTACTGAACAATATTGACTTTAATTCAAAAGTAATAGTTTGGCTTTTAATTTGATTGATTGATTGATTTTTGTCACATGTCCGAAGTACTGTGAGAAGTATTTTTCTGCGGCCAAGGGAACGTACACAGTACGTACATAGTAGACAAAAGAATAATCAACACAGTACATTGACAAATGGTACATCAAGAAATAGTGTGCTTTATAAATGCAAGTTCTCTTTAGCATGAACTTATTTATTTTAAAGAGATTAATTCCTTCCATCAAAGTGCAGCCATCAGAATTTCATTTGAACATACTGCACAGTGCATTTTCAGGGAATGCCTCAAACAGTTACAGCAGGATCACCTCTTTTTCCTAATTGCCTTTTCCGAAGATGCTGACTTTTCCCCAGATATAGTTCCACGGGTAGCAGGTACACATACAAGTAGCCCAAACACTCAATGTAAGTAGTCTATCTGAGCATTACAATGCTTCTGTCCATATCCAATACTCAAAAAATTCCCCAAAAGGGGTCACAATGATTGGAAGGGGAAACTCTGGCCGGAATTCTCTGGTCGTAGCGATTAACTTTCCCCACAGGCAGCGTACCCCTGCCATGATTATCCAGCGGCACGGAGTGGTTACAATCGGAAATCCCATTGATAAGCGGCGGGAAGGTAGAATCCAGGCCAAGAAACACGCCTGGGGGAATGGAGAATCCTGCCTTCAACTGACATTTCACCTCTCCTCTCTAAGGATGTTGCAATAAATTGTACTCCAAAGGCCACCCTCGCTTGGATCAGTTAACTCAACAAAGACCAGAGATTAACCATTGCTAATGTGGCTCAGTTTCACACTGGGCACTGGATTTATCAACTGGTCAAGGGGCAGAAATTTATTTTAGGCAAAACTTTTGTTATGGACAGGAAGGGTGTTAATTTGAACAGCACTGATTTCTCTCCTCATCAACAGTTCACAAACAGAAAGTTGTTTTGAGTTGCTTCCCCACCCCTCAGTTTTGGTGTGATCCAATTTCCTATTAATAATCCCACAGCAAACGTGAGATAGGATGATATGGTTAGCTTAGTTGCACACACTCAAAATGCGGAGGAGGGGCTTTCTACATAGCCTCCTGTGTACCCAGACAGTAAAAGAAGGATAGTTTTGTGAGGGCCACGAAGAATCCATTTACAATAACATATATATATATATAACAGCAGCAGCAACTTCCCTTGCTGCACACTCCTTCCTGCTGTTTCCAAACTGGCCAGCTTTATTTATACTTGGAGTTTACTAATGGTTTCTCCGCCCCCCTCATTGGGGAAGCTCATACTCCCACAGGATTGTGGGATTGTCATTAGTCCCCAGCCAATGGTAAGAAGGCAGGTTATAACATCCCTCCCCCCCAAAGTCCAAGGAATCCACCGAAGACCCTGGTGAAGGAGGGCGTCGGACTCGTTTTGCCACAGGCCGGACACAATTTGCACGCGGCGGTGGATCAGGCGGCGTGTAACGAGAGGGAGACCGGCGCTTCCGTGATGAACGGCGCAACGGTTGTACATCCACGGCCCGTGGACCCGAGGATTTCCCCTCTGATGCATCCTGTGTCTCCATCTCAGAGTCAGAGTCTGCTGCCTCCGTCATGTCAGCGTCTCTATCTCCATTCGGTTCTGTAACGACCTTTCTGGGGGCTCTTTCTGGGGAAGGTGGGACCTCTACAGACAGGATGGTCTACATCTGAACCCGAGGGGCACAAATATCCTGGGGGGGAGATTTGTTAGTGCTCTTTGGGGGGGGTTTAAACTAATGCAGCAGGGGCATGGGAACCTGGATTGTAGTTTTAGGGTAAGGGAGAATGAGAGTATAGAGGTCAGGAGCACAGATTTGACGTCGCAGGAGGGTACAGTGTTCAGGTAGGTGGTTTGAAGTGTGTCTACTTCAATGCCAGGAGTATACGAAACAAGGTAGGGGAACTGGCAGCATGGGTTGGTACCTGGGACTTCGATGTTGTGGCCATTTCGGAGACGTGGATAGAGCAGGGACAGGAATGGATGTTGCAGGTTCCGGGGTTTAGGTGTTTTAGTAAGCTCAGAGAAGGAGGCAAAAGAGGGGGAGGTGTGGCGCTGCTAGTCAAGAGCAGTATTACGGTGGCGGAGAGGATGCTAGATGGGGACTCTTCTTCCGAGGTAGTATGGGCTGAAGTTAGAAACAGGAAAGGAGAGGTCACCCTGTTGGGAGTTTTTTATAGGCCTCCTAATAGTTCTAGGGATGTAGAGGAAAGGATGGCGAAGATGATTCTGGATATGAGCGAAAGTAAATGGTAGTTATTATGGGAGACTTTAACCTTCCAAATATTGACTGGAAAAGATATAGTTCGAGTACAATAGATGGGTCGTTTTTTGTACAGTGTGTGCAGGAGGGTTTCCTGAAACAATATGTTGACAGGCCAACAAGAGGCGAGGCCACGTTGGATTTGGTTTTGGGTAATGAACCAGGCCAGGTGTTGGATTTGGAGGTAGGAGAGCACTTTGGGGACAGTGACCACAATTCGGTGACGTTTACGTTAATGATGGAAAGGGATAAGTATACACCGCATGGCAAGAGTTATAGCTGGGGGAAGGGCAATTATGATGCCATTAGACGTGACTTGGGGGGGATAAGGTGGAGAAGTAGGCTGCAAGTGTTGGGCACACTGGATAAGTGGGGCTTGTTCAAGGATCAGCTACTGCGTGTTCTTGATAAGTATGTACCGGTCAGACAGGGAGGAAGGCGTTGAGCGAGGGAACCGTGGTTTACCAAGGAAGTGGAATCTCTTGTTAAGAGGAAGAAGGAGGCCTATGTGAAGATGAGGTGTGAAGTTTCGGTTGGGGCAATGGATAGTTACAAGGTAGCGAGGAAGGATCTAAAGAGAGAGCTAAGACGAGCAAGGAGGGGACATGAGAAGTATTTGGCAGGAAGGATCAAGGCAAACCCAAAAGCTTTCTATAGGTATGTCAGGAATAAGCGAATGACTAGGGAAAGAGTAGGACCAGTCAAGGACAGGGATGGGAAATTGTGTGTGGAGTCTGAAGAGATAGGCAAGATACTAAATGAATATTTTTCGTCAGTATTCACTCAGGAAAAAGATAATGTTGTGGAGGAGAATGCTGAGCCCCAGGCTAATAGAATAGATGGCATTGAGGTACGTAGGGAAGAGGTGTTGGCAATTCTGGACAGGCTGAAAATAGATAAGTCCCCGGGACCTGATGGGATTTATCCTAGGATTCTCTGGGAGGCCAGGGAAGAGATTGCTGGACCTTTGGCTTTGATTTTTATGTCATCATTGGCTACAGGAATAGTGCCAGAGGACTGGAGGACAGCAAATGTGGTCCCTTTGTTCAAAAAGGGGAGCAGAGACAACCCCGGCAACTATAGACCGGTGAGCCTCACGTCTGTAGTGGGTAAAGTCTTGGAGGGGATTATAAGAGACAAGATTTATAATCATCTAGATAGGAATAATATGATCAGGGATAGTCAGCATGGCTTTGTGAAGGGTAGGTCATGCCTCACAAACCTTATTGAGTTCTTTGAGAAGGTGACTGAACAGGTAGACGAAGGTAGAGCAGTTGATGTGGTGTATATGGATTTCAGCAAAGCGTTTGATAAGGTTCCCCACGGTAGGCTATTGCAAAAAATACGGAGGCTGGGGATTGAGGGTGATTTAGAGATGTGGATCAGAAATTGGCTAGCTGAAAGAAGACAGAGGGTGGTGGTTGATGGGAAATGTTCAGAATGGAGTACAGTCACAAGTGGAGTACCACAAGGATCTGTTCTGGGGCCGTTGCTGTTTGTCATTTTTATCAATGACCTAGAGGAAGGCGCAGAAGGGTGGGTGAGTAAATTTGCAGACGATACTAAAGTCGGTGGTGTTGTCGATAGTGTGGAAGGATGTAGCAGGTTACAGAGGGATATAGATAAACTGCAGAGCTGGGCTGAGAGGTGGCAAATGGAGTTTAATGTAGAGAAGTGTGAGGTGATTCACTTTGGAAGGAATAACAGGAATGTGGAATATTTGGCTAATGGTAAAGTTCTTGAAAGTGTGGATGAGCAGAGGGATCTAGGTGTCCATGTACATAGATCCCTGAAAGTTGCCACCCAGGTTGATAGGGTTGTGAAGAAGGCCTATGGAGTGTTGGCCTTTATTGGTAGAGGGATTGAGTTCCGGAGTCAGGAGGTCATGTTGCAGCTGTACAGAACTCTGGTACGGCCGCATTTGGAGTATTGCGTACAGTTCTGGTCACCGCATTATAGGAAGGACGTGGAGGCTTTGGAGCGGGTGCAGAGGAGATTTACCAGGATGTTGCCTGGTATGGAGGGAAAATCTTATGAGGAAAGGCTGATGGACTTGAGGTTGTTTTCGTTGGAGAGAAGAAGGTTAAGAGGAGACTTAATAGAGGCATACAAAATGATCAGGGGGTTGGATAGGGTGGACAGTGAGAGCCTTCTCCTGCGGATGGATATGGCTGGCACGAGGGGACATAACTTTAAACTGAGGGGTAATAGATATAGGACAGAGGTCAGAGGTAGGTTCTTTACGCAAAGAGTAGTGAGGCCGTGGAATGCCCTACCTGCTACAGTAGTGAACTCGCCAACATTGAGGGCATTTAAAAGTTTATTGGATAAACATATGGATGATAATGGCATAGTGTAGGTTAGATGGCTTTTGTTTCGGTGCAACATCGTGGGCCGAAGGGCCTGTACTGCGCTGTATTGTTCTATGTTCTATGACCTGCGCAGGCTTCGAGTGAGGCACCGGTGGAAGATTGTGAGGACTACCTTCCCTTGTCTCTGATCTCTGCGGCTGTAGAAATGAGCTCCGGGGGCGGGGAATCTTTTGAGGGGATAGTCTTCTGGACCAAACGTGGTCTACATGTTTGCGCTGGAGACGACCCTGGGCTTGCACCTGGTAAGATATAGGGCCCGTTTGGCGAAAGATTACACCAGGAACCCACTGGGCCCCACCAGCAAAATTCCAAACGAACACTGGGTCACCGGGTGCAAACTGCCGAATCGGCCGATGCCGAGAAAATCCCTGTCCCTGCAGTTCTTGTGTGCGGCGTACTTTTGCGCCAATGTCCGGGAAAACCATACTAAGGCGGGTGCGAAGTCTCCGGCCCATTAGGAGTTCTGCGGGAGCTACCCCAGTCACCGCATGGGGGGTGGTCCTATACGTAAACAAAAAGCGAGCCAGTCTCGTGTCCATTGATCCGGAAGACTGCTTCTTTACACCTCTTTTGAATGTCTGCACTGCGCGCTCTGCCAACCCATTTGAAGCCGGGTGGTAAGGGGCAGTGCGGATATGGCATATGCCGTTCATCTTCGTGAACCTCGCAAACTCCTCACTCGTGAATGGAGTGGCGTTATCCGTGACCAGCACCTCGGGGAGGCCATGGTTACTAAAAGACAAACGCATCTTTTCAATTGTTGTGCAGGACGTTGTCCCCTGCATCTTCTGCACCTCTAGCCATTTAGACTGGGCGTCAATTAATAGAAGGAACATGTATCCTTGAAAAGGGCCTGTGAAATCTGCATGCAAGCATGCCCAAGACCGCACTGGCCATTCCCAGTGATGTAGGGGCACGGCCGGCGGAAGCTTCTGATGCTCCTGGCAAATGGAGCAGTTTTGGGCCACCTTCTCAATGTCGGTGTCGAGGCCTGGCCACCAGACATAACTCCGGGCCAACATTTTCATTTTGGTCACACCTGGATGCCCATTGTGCAAGTCTGTTAGTATCAGCTCCTGGCCTTTTTCCGGGACAATCACAGGATTGTGGGATTGTCATTAGTCCCCAGCCAATGGTAAGCACGCAGGTTATAACAGATAGTGAAAGAAAGATTTACAGGGCAAATCCATAGAGAAAAGAATTATTATTTCATGACCAGAATCCAGAGTTTATTCCTTCACAGAGGTCAGCAGACTGTACTGATGCTGGATAATTCACTTTTCCAGTACAGTTGACTTCCACGATGTGTCAATCAAGCAGAGGTGAATCAGTCTTGTAGGTTATGGTACAAAAGGCCCAGCCAAAATGTTCTAGATGGGGCCAGGTATTCAGCCTGAACGGACTCCCTTTTCTGTGCTGCTCGGTAGATGAAAAAATGGCAGACTGAGGTTTCTTTGTACCACAAGGCAATATTACTAGTTTCACCAGCTAGGGGGTCATGTTACATGATTCCCACTTTTCCACTTTGACAAAGATTTCTACCCCTTTGTCTGAGTCCTGAGGGTGTTAATGTTCCAACCATTAAGTCTTAAAGAGAGGTTGTGGGGTCCTTTGACCTAGCAAATGAATCGGCTCCGGTTGGCCAGGACTGACTTGGGAAATGCAGATGGCCTTTGTATAGTTCCTATTCAATTTGGTCTCTGCAGCCTACTGGGGGCCACCAAGGTCTCTTTAGAGATAATGAGGGGCCAGTTTCTGTGAAACTACCATGTTAACTCTTGTTGTTTGAGGCTCACAGACAGACATAGCTACAGCCATTTAAAAGGGATCTTTGTCCTGTTTTTAAAATGTTTGAATCAGCCATGACGATATATGTATATTGAAGAAAAATATGGAGTCTTAGCTCCCTGACATTTCAAACAAGTTGCTCATAATCAAAAGTTAGATGGGGTTATAGGGAAAGGGCAGGGGAGTGGGCCTACCTAGGGTGCTCTTTCAGAGGGTCGGCGAAGACCCGATGGGCCAAATGGCCTCCTTCTGCACTGTAGGGATTCTATGATAATAGATGAGGTGTCACTTTGAACACTATTTTCTGTTGACATTGTCATGTGACAGTACCTTTAAGAAATGGGTGTTAATAAATGGGTGTGTATATAAATATCTGTAGTGAGAGTACCTTTAAGAAATGGGTGTTTATTACTCCAGTGATATCAGAGAGTCGGTGGAGCTGGGCTGTCTGTCAGCTTTTTACTTTCGCTTTAGGCTTTTTGTTGCAGGGTGGGTTTGGTTTCATTTTAGTTTTAGAGAAGCTGCAATCACAGCAGGATGTGTGTGAATCTCTGCAAGCTTATGAGTGTCCATTTGCTGATTTCAACGTGGTAACTGTTCTCAGTAGTGAAGTTAAGCCTGATGTCTTTCAGTAAAAAGGTGTTTTTAAGTCTTATGGATGTTAAAATGAAAGCTTAAAGGATTACTTAGTGTTGTAGTCTTTGGGGGTTGTATTTGAATTAATGGTTGCTAAGTTGTTCACTGTATGTTTTAAAAAGGTTAACTTGAGTTCATAGAATAAACATTGTTTTGCTTTAAAAAATACTTTTCCATTTCTGCTGTACCACACCTGTAAAGTGGGCCGTGTGCTCCCCATATCACAATCTATTAAAAGTTGTGGGTCAGGTGAACTCCATGATACACTTTGGGGTTCTCTAAACCCTGGCCCATAACAACATGTACAAGTGGAAACATTTCTTCATTATTACAAACTAATTCGACATAAGTATTTCATACAGAGATTAAATAAACGATTAATTTAGTAAATAGAAAGGCAGACTTGCTGTTGTGAAGTGGCAATCATTTCAGCAACCATTTAATAAGCAGTTTTAAAATGGGGAAGCTCTCCAAAAGATGGAAGAATGCATTAGCTATAGAAAATCTGACAGCTGTATGATGTGATATGATCACTATATTTGTCACCTAAGAGCAGTATTCTACTACAAGGATAGCTTGCTCAAGCTTGTGTGGTCATCAGCAATGTGTGTGTATATAACCTAAACCAGGGCTGATCAGTCTTGACCAACTGATGATAAATTTTGATTTCCGCTGACCTGCACCCTGAATAGGATAATACATTTAATGTCATTCAGATATGTATTAATAATACTGTACAGGATACGTTCTGTAAAGCACTGTCATGTATCATCTCCCCTGTACAAGTTAAAGCAGCAGTTTCTGAATTTCAGGTTCAGATCCAATTTCACGGTTGGTTGGCTTTGACTTGTGCCATTTTGGTACATTGACTGCAATTGTGTTTTGAGATTAAAAGCTCAAGTTGGGGTTAACAGAAAAGGCTTTGATAGATCCTAAACCGGGCTCATTCAGACAAAGCAATCAGATGCCACAGAAGCCAAGCCAGGACAAATAGTTTGACTTAACTCCTTATTTTGTTTTGTTTGTCTTTTGCTTGAACATTACTGAACCCAACACCAGCGACTGCAATGGAGGACATTTCTTTCTGTAGATTGCAGATGTAAAATGTGCTGCAGGCAAACAAATATGGTGGCATTCTCCTGACTAGTTTCTCATCCTCTTGCAGCTGCCACAAGCTAAACAGAAGGCTAACCATCCTTTTCCAAAAGGCTGGATATTACTGGTGGAAACAACCACTTGCCATAGCGCTGAGCATGTTTCTCAACCTGAGCTGTGTTAAAAGGATGGAACTGGAGTATTGCTTGTGCTGGGGCCTTGGTGCATTGAAGAACCAGAAAATAGATTACTTTTTGGGGTGGGTATATGCTTCTGCGCCACTCCTCTTTCTTGGAGGTGCTTATGTTACAATATGTCTGCCTTAAGAGATATTCCAATGATATGTCTATTCCAATGATATGTCAATATCAAAAGTCGCCAACAGCTCTTTTAGTTAATTTTAGCGCTTGCTAGGTTTGAAGATTGTCACATCTGGTAACATGGATCCTATCTCCAATTCAACATTTCTGTCAGTAAATAATTTAGTTGCAATTTCACAAACACCAGCCAGTTCTACAGGAAGCTGAAAGAATTGCTTAATTTATGTGAAAACAAATCTTAAACACTACCTGTGGTCTTCCTCATGCACGGTGCAGAAGGGTACTCCACAAGAACAGAGTAATTACCATTAATTATTTAAAGTTATAATTCCTTCACAAAAGCAGCTAGTGGGCAGCTGGTTTATTTTTGGCCAATGTTATGGTTCCTTTGGTTCAGTAGCTCTGGACTTGGGCAGGTTTAAGTTCATGTCCCTTGTTGTTTACAGTGGCACTGACCAAGAATGCGCCGTGTACTTGGTGGTACTGGAATGGCCTGGTAGAGAGGGAGACTTTACTAAGGGTCTCTAGGACGTGCGGGGAGGAAGATCCCATTCTAAAAAAATGTTCAAGCAAGTTGTTCTATATAAATGTGCAGTGCTTTAAAGGGGGAGATTGAGACTCTTAATATTCCTTCTTTTTAAATATCCATGATGCGATTTCACAACATGTACTCACGACATGGAATCTTTCTTACCAGGAGCCAATACAGGGCATGCTCCCCACGGAATTTCCACTCATTAATCTTAATGTGTGCAAATTATGGGAATCAATATTAAAATTAAATTAAACGTATCACCAGCAGACAACTGTCCATCCTCATTTATAACACCTAATTATTCAAGAGAGAGCAAGGCACAAGCATGCACACACATCCTGGCATGGCAAAATTTATTTTTAAAAAGCAAGAAGAAAATCTGTTATGTAACCAATGGTGTAAAATCTGATTTTCATGTGTCCCTCATGGATAGCCTGCCATATGCAGTCATGAACACTGGTGGACAATTAAACAACTAATGGCTCCACAAACATCTCCATCTTTGATGATAGGGGAAAACAGCACATCAGTGCAAAAGACAAAGCTGAACTGTCTACAACCAGAAGTGCCACGTAGATGATCCGCTGTAGTCCCTCCTGAGGACCTCGCTATCACAGATGCTAGTCTTCAGTCATTCGGATAATTCCGCATATTATCAAGAAATGGCTCAGTGGACTGGGAATAGCAAAGGTTATGAGCCCCGGCAATATCTCAGGTGTGGTGCTGAAGACTTGTGCTCCAAGACAAGTTGTACCTCTTGCCAAGCTGTTCCAGTACAGTGGCAACATTGGCATCTACGCAGTAGGTTAGAAAATTGCACATGGATGTTCTGCCCGCACAAAGGAAAATAAGAGTTTTATACCTGCATGTTTGATTGTATAAAGAATAATGAATAAACTGACACAATTGGACAGATTTTCGTGTTGCAAAAAAGTCAGGATTGGGTGCGGAAATTGGCCAAGTAAAGAATGTGGGACAGAGAATTTCAATTTCCTCCCCAAAAATAACTCCATATAAACTTCCCATTGACAGAAAGAGTGTGGGTTAGGAGCCACAACCCTGCATGCACGGCTTGTGGTGTCAAGAGCCCTATTGACAGGCCTGGGGGAAATTTGTATTTTCCCCCACAGTATTTTCATTGGACCAGGTGGGTTTTTAAAGTCTTATAATAATAATCTTTATTGTTGTCACAGGTAGGCTTACATTAACACTGCAACAAAGCCACTGTGAAAATCCCCTAGTCGCTACACTCTGGCGCCTGTTCGGGTTGCTTCACAGCGCCAGGGTCCCAGGTTCGATTCCCGGCTTGGGTCACTGTCTGTGCAGAGTCCGCATGTTCTCCCTGTGTCTGCGTGGGTTTCCTCTGGGTGCTCCGGTTTCCCCCCACAAGTTCCGAAAGACGTGCTGTTAGGTAATTTGGACATTCTGAATTCTCCATCTGTGTACCCGAACAGACACTGGAGTCTGGCAACTAGGGGCTTTTCACAGTAACTTCATTGCAGTGTTAATGTAAGCCTACTTGTGACAATAAAGATTATTATTATTATTATTATTAATAAAGGTTTAATGTGCAATATCAAGTTACACTCACCACTCCTCGAAGGGTCTCCCGCGCCCCGACCCACACTCGGGTCAGGGTTTTTATGTCCCTAGGGCTTTCCGGTTAAGATTTGGCTCTGCTCCCTCATCAGATTCAGATGAGGCAACGGGAAACCTAATGGTCCAGACAACGTGACCTCCATTTGGGTTACAACATTATTAAATGGCGCAGCAGGTTCGAAAGGCCGAATTGTCGACTCTAGATTGTTCATACTACCTAAGGGAATTTAACTTTTTAAAAGTTGGACTGAAGTTTTGATTCTGTGTAGTATGAATGGCTGTGTTTGAGTGACAGTTTTATCAGATCGTTGGAGATTTAGTTTTTTTCAAATCCATTTCAAAGGCTTCCCATTGTTATTACATGGCTCTTGAAGTCTGTTCACAGTGGAACCTAGATGAGTTGCTATGGAGGATACTCTGTGCTGTGTGATATTGGGGCAAGGATACACATTTGGAAGAGTATTTTTTGACTTGGCATAGCAAAAGAGCTGAAATTGTGCTTGTAAGTTGATACTTGAGGACATTTATTTTGTAGTGTGTGCGTTTGACCACAGCTTGCCATGGAGAAATTCTTGAAGACAAGTGAATAATCCCGCTCTGATTCAGATGTGGCCAAAAGAATGGAACCTCAGGGGCAAAAATCAAAATTCGTACACAGACAGTGCAACAACAGCTACTGTGATTTACAACCAGGGGCTATAATGGAAGAATCAATCCAGTCTGGTCTTTTAGGTGCAAGTTGGTTTATTGTAAGACTCTTCCCCACAGCTAATAATCCACAAGAAGCTCCCATACCAAAATTTATAGGATAATCAATGTCACATGTTGAACTAACAACTCCCTTAACAAGGTAATTGCCATATTCAGTGATTAATAGTACATCAACATCTACTTGACCTTTGGATTTTCTTGGACTGACGATGCCGCTTTTCCTGTCCCAGAATGCCTAACTTGCAGGGAGAACTTCTCAAATGTGGCAGTGGTACCAAGTAAGTTGAAGGGCCATTTCAATACAAAAAGACGTTCACTCTCCAGCAAGGACGAACAGTATTTAAGTATCGAAGTGAACAAATGTAAAGCAAAATCAATGTATGATGGGTTTCATATAATGCGCAGAAGGTGAGTTACCAGGTGGCTGTGCTCAGCTAAATTGAAGAAGCCGCACACTATCGTTGAAACTCTTAATTCTGCGGCATGCAAAAGCATTGCGAGAGTAATGTTGGGAGTTGATGATGCCAGAGAAATCAACAGAGTTCCTCTTTCTGATAACACAATCAAATGACGAAATGCCAGTTGATATTGAACAGGTGCATCAACAGAAATTGTTGCAAAAACAATGGCATCTGCTGTCATAATATACACATCAGTATATGATGGTGCAGAGACACACACTGACTGACACACTGCAAGACCAATCAACACACGCAACACAGCAGCCAATCACCAGTTAGGGCACGGTCACTATAAAGACAGAGGGCACCAGTTTTCCCACTCATTAGGAAGAACGAGAGAGACAGAGCCCGCAGTCGGTAGCACAAACATCCACCATGTGCTAGCAGTACAGGCTGGTCAGGTTAGGCACAGGTCTTCAGTCAATCTAGCATAGTGTCGACCCACAGTGCAAGTATGCTTAACAGCTCTTAGTTAAATAAAATAGAGTTGTACTATTACAAGTGTTGGTAGCCTGTCTATGTTACTGCTAAGGTAAACGCAGTCTCCACAGATCCAGAGTACCCAACACATCATGGTACCAGTATGTGATGTTAGAGTTCAATAGACCTACCTTCAAGTGATCTGCCTTCGGCCAGCAATCAGCCATCCGGTAGTATGGACAGCGTCCGCCCTCCCCCGACGCTCCGCATCACCGGCAACCTCGGTGCGAACTGGAAAATCTTTAAACAACGATTCCAGCTATAACTCGAAGCTGCAGACCTGGAAGCTGCCTCAGACGCCAGGAAGATTGCTCTCTTCCTTTCCACAGCCGGGGACCACGCCATCCATATCTTCAACTCTCTCACTTTCGCTGAAGGTGAAGACAAGTCCAAGTTCAAGACAATCCTGGCTCAAATTCGACAGTCACTGTGACATCGAGGTAAATTAAAGTTTTGAGCGCTATGTCTTTCAACAGTGTCTGCAGGGTAAGGATGAACCTTTTCAATCTTTCCCCACTTTCGCATCCTCGCGCAGTCCTGTAATTACAGCTCCACCTCCGACTCGATGATCCGTGACCAGATCGTTTTTGGTGTGCAATTGGACCCCCTACGCCAGCAGCTCCTCAAGGTTAAACAGCTCACCCTTGCGATAGCCATCGAGACCTGCGTTCTGCATGAACACGCCACTAACCGATACTCACACATTCAAGCGGCTGAAACGGCGCGGCAAGGTCCCCATGAGGCAGAGCGGGTGCAAGCCATTAAACAACTCCAGGGCCTAAGCCTGGATGAGGGCAGCCATTTCGGGCGCTTTTCGCGGGCTCCCGCGCATGCGCGCACTGACTGAGGGCACAGCGAGGCCGAAGACTGCACTGCGCAGGCGCGCACTACATACGACCGCACCGCACATGCGCGGTGGCGTACCGAGCGTTCTGAAGTCACGATGTGCGGCAACTGTGGCTCCGCCCACTTAAAGCGACAATGTCCTTCAAAATCCCGATGCTGTCTCCAATGTGGCAAGCTTGGCCACTATGCAGCCTATGCAGGTCTGCTAAACCTACTACCTCTCGTCGCTCCAACCAGCCACGCAGGGATGTCCGAACCATCCAGTCACCGGTCACTGATTCCGACTTGATTCCGGACCTTGACACAGAGGACCCTAAAGCACCATTTTGGGTGGGCATCATCACCAAACACAAGATGCTCCAGAAGACAAAAGCCAAGTCTCTCCCAATATTCAGCATTGATCCGGACAACGCGTGGTGTGCCACCCTCACGGTCAACCGATTCCGCCTGGACACCGGCGCCTCAGCCAACCTCATTACGCGGTCTGACCTCGAAAGCCTCCATGTCAAGCCTACCATCCTGCCATCCGCCTGCCAGCTTCTGGACTATCATGGTAATGCCATTGCTGCCAGTGGCTCTTGCCAGCTTGAAGTGTCGCACCGGTCATCAAAGGCTGACCTGCCATTCGAAATAGTGGGATCCACTAAAGCCTCCCTGCTTGGTGCTTAGGCATGCAAACTTCTAAACCTTGTCCAAAGGATTCACTCCATGTCACCCGCTGACGCTTCCGCATCTCAGGACGCTGACTTTCGGACACAGCTGAACGCCATCATCACCCGATACCATGGCGTATTCGAGGGCATGGGCACACTCCCATCCACTTATGTAATCTTGTTAAAACCAAATGCCACGCCTGTGGTGCACGCACCCCGCAGGGTACCAGCACCCCTCAAGGACCGCCTTAAGCAGCAGCTGCAGAACCTCCAGGACCAGGGCGTAATTTTGAAAGTTACAGAACCGACTGACTGGGTCAGCTCTATGGTGTGCGTGAAAAAACCATCCGGCGAACTACGCATATGTTATGATCCCAAGGACCTCAACCGCAATATTATGAGAGACCACTATCCCATTCCAAAGCGTGAAGAACTCACCTGCGAGATGGCTCGCGCCAAATTTTTCACCAAGCTAGACTCATCCAAGGGGTTCTGGCAGATCAACTCGACGCATCCAGTCGGAAGCTCTGCACCTTTAACATTTCGTCGGTTTTGCTTCAACCAGATGCCGTTTGGCATCATCTCTGCATCGCAAGTGTTCCACAGAATAATGGAGCAGATGATGGAAGGTATCGAAGGGGTTCGCATATATGTGGACGACATCATCGTCTGGTCTACCACCCCGCAGGAGCACATTGATCGCCTCCAACGCGTCTTCCGACGAATCCATGAGCGTGGCCTCTGCCTCAACAGGGCCAAATGCTCCTTTGGTCAAATAGAACTTAAATTCCTCAGAGACCACATTTCACAGTTTGGCGTGCAGCTGGATGCTGACAAGGTATCTGCCATTAAGGCCATGAAGACACCAGAGGACAAGAAGGCAGTCCTCCGCTTCCTGGGCTTGGTCAATTTCCTGGGGAAATTCATCCCTAACCTCGCCTCCCACACCATGGCTCTCAGGAACCTGGTTAAAAAGACGACCGAGTTCCAATGGATCCCCGCCCACGAACAAGAATGGCGGGAACTCAGGGTGAAGCTGACCAAGGCCTCGGTGTTGGCACTTTTCGATCCGGCCAAAGAAACAAAGATCTCCACGGATGCCAGTCAGTCCGGCATTGGAGCAGTGCTCCTTCAACATGACGACGCCTCCTCATGGGTTCCTGTCGCATACGCGTCACGTGCAATGCCGCCCACCGACTAGCGCTATGCGCAAATTGAAAAAGAGTGCCTAGGCCTTCTTACCGGAGTCGTCAAATTCCATGACTATGTCTATGGACTCCCAAAGTTCACAGTCGAGACAGACCACAGGCCACTGGTCAATATCATTCAAAAAGACCTTAACGACATGACGCCGCGCCTGCAGCGCATTCTCCTTAAACTCAGGCGGTACGACTTCGAACTCGTCTACACCCCGGGTAAGGAGCTCATCGTCGCCAATGCACTCTCCCGATCTGTCACCACACCCTGCGACCCAGCGGGCTTCGTGTGCCAAATTGATACTCAGGTGGCATTCGCCGCATCCAATCTGCCCGCCATGGACGAAAGACTCATCCATATTCGTCGTGAGACGGCCAACGATCCCCTGCTCCAATGTGTCATGCGCCACCTGACGGACGGGTGGCTCAAGGGCCAATTCTATAACATTAAAGATGACCTGGCGGTGGTAGATGGAATTCTACTAAAGCTGGACAGAATCGTCATTCCGCACAGCATGCGGAACCTCGTCCTTGAGCAGCTCCATGAGGGCCACATGGGAGGGAGAAATGCCGTCGACGGGCCGGTGAGGCAGTGTACTGGCCTGGAATCAACGAGGACATTGGCAACGCAATTCTTAACTGCCCTACATGCCAGCGTTTCCAGCCTGCGCAGCCAAGGGAGACCTTGCAACCCCATGAGTTGGTCACATCCCCCTGGACCAAAGTTGGCATCGGCCTGTTCCTTGCACTTGGCCGGGACTACGTCCTCATAGTGGACTATTTCTCAAACTACCCGGAGGTAGTTAGGCTACACAACCTCACCTCAACTGCTGTCATTCGGGCGTGCAAGGAAACCTTCACTCACCATGGCATCCCGCTCACGGTCATGTCCGACAATGGCCCGTGTTTTGCCAGTCAGGAGTTGTCCAATTTTGCCAAACGATACAACTTCACACATGTCACGTCCAGTCCCCATTACCCCCAATCCAATGGCAAAGCTGAAAAGGGGGTGCACATTGTCAAACGACTCCTGCGCAAGGCGGCCGATGCAGGATCCGATTTTTACCTCGCCCTGCTTGCTTACAGATCAGCTCCATTGTCCACCGGCCTGTCACCGGCTCAACTGTTGATGAATCGCACGCTGCGGACGACGGTGCCGGCCATTCATGTCCCGGACTTGGACAACCTTCCGGTCCTTCATCGAATGCAGTTGTCTCGGGCCCAACACAAATCGGCACATGACGCCCGTGCCACGGATCTCCCTGCTCTGGCTCCTGATGACAAGGTCCGTGTCCAACTTCCCGATTGTGATTGGTCCGCCACCGCTGTGGTGCTCAGACGAGTGGCCCGCAGGTCATTTTTGGCTAGTCTACAAGACAGCTCTCTTCGTCGCCAAAATAAGCGGGCACTACGACTCCTTCCTCACTCGCCACCAGATCATCATGTCCTGCCCCGTCGTCATGACGAACGCGTCACGGACTTTGCAGATCTCTCTTTCGCTCTGCCACCCTCTGAGTCTGACACAGTCCCGCCCATTCCAGAACAGGCGGCCCCTGACCCACCCTTGAGGCGGTCAACTAGAATTCGTCGCCCACCTCAGAGACTGAATTTATGAACTGCCTGAACTCATGGGCTCTTTGAACTCATGAACTGATTGTTTCGTTACCCTGTTTGATTAACTCACTGGTTTGTACATACTGTTGTTCTAGTTATATTTTGTGTTACATACTGTCCATCTGCACTAGACACCTTCCAATGTAAATATCTTACAGTTTCTGTGCATAGTCCTGTAAATATGCTCGCATGTGCCACACATAGTTAGGAACATTCGCATACTACATTATTTATTGCCACAAACACACATTTTCATTTTAGAAAAGGGGGGATGTCATAATATACACATCAGTATATGATGGTGCAGAGACACACACTGACTGACACACTGCAAGACCAATCAACACACACAACACAGCAGCCAATCACCAGTTAGGGCACGGTCACTATAAAGACAGAGGGCACTAGTTTTCCCGCTCATTCGGGATGCAGCCTCTGAGACCGACAGAGCCCACAGTCAGTAGCACAAACATCCACCATGTGCTAGCAGTATAGGCTGGTCAGGTTAGGCATAGGTCTTCAGTCAATCTAACATAGTGTCGACCCACAGTGCAAGTATGTTTAACAGCTCTTAGTTAAATAAAATAGAGTTGTACTATTACAAGTGTTGGTAGCCTGTCTATGTTACTGCTAAGGTAAATGCAGTCTCCACAGATCCAGAGTACCCAACACATCATCTGCGTTAACTGCAGTGTTCGACCAAACAGTGAAAATCGTGAATTATGAAATGTCACATCCTTTGAAATTGTGTTTGTTCACTATTTTGTGTGAAGACATGGGAGCCGAATACAGGGGTTTACTCATGCACGCAGAATGCGAAGACTGTCATGGGGAAAGGTCCTCTCTCGTGTGTATGAGCTCCATAAATCTCTGAAAGATATTTTGGCTCTGTATGAAGGTGATGAACGCATTCGGCATGCTTGGTTTCATTGGGCAGAACACTGAATACAGGAGTTGGGATGACTTGCTAAAGTTGTACAAGACATTAGTGAAGCCACACTTGGAGTACTGTGCATTGTTCTGGTCACCCTATTATACAAAGGATATCATTAAACTAGAAAGAGTGCAAAAAAGATTTACGAGGATGCTACCGGGACTAGATGGTTTGAGTTATAAGGAGAGGTTGGATAGACTGGGACTTTATTCCATGGAGCATAGGAGGCTTAGGGGTGATCTTATAGGGCACCATGGTAGCGAAGTGGTTAGCACTGCTGCCTCACGGCACCAAGGTCCCAGGTTCGATCCCGGCTCTGGGCCACTGTCCGTGTGGAGTTTGCACATTCTCCCCGTGTTTGCATGGGTTTCGCCCCCACAACCCAAAGATGTGCAGGCTAGGTGGATTGGCCATGCTAAATTGTCCCTTAATTGGAAAAATGAATTGGTACTCTAAATTTATTTTTAAATGGGGGTGATTTTATAGAGGTCTATAAATAATGAGGGGCATAGATAATGTAGATAGTAAATACCTTTGCCCAAAGGTAGGGAGTCAAAAACTAGAGGGCCTAGGTTTAAGGTAAGCGGGGAGAGATACAGGGTACAGAGGAGCAATTCTTTCACACAAAGGGTGGTGAGTGGCTGGAACAAGCTGCCAGAGGCAGTAGTAGAGGCAGGTACAATTTTGTCTTTTAAAAAGCATTTAGACAGTTATATGGGAAAGCTGGATATTGGGGGATATGGGCCAAATGCGGACAATTGGGACTCGCTTAGTGGTATAAACTGGATGGCAAGGACATGTTGGGCCGAAGGGCTTGTTTTCATGCTGTAAACCTCTACGACTCTATGAACTGCCACCCAAATATTTAATACATGACGATTCTTAGTGTGCTAAACTTGCAAATCTTTCAGATACATTCTGTCCCTGAATGAGCTGAATGTTAAAATGCAGGGGAAAAACAAAAACATTCTGACTGCCAAAGATAAACTTCAAAGTTTCCGATCAAAACTGGCACTTAAGCAGGAAAAAGTGACAAGTGGGTTGATTGAGCTGGCATCAACAAATTCTATTGGCAAAACCACCCTCAACCTCATCTCCATATATCTTAACACACTACAAGAGAAGTTTGAATTCTACTCCCCCCCCCACAAGTATGAAAAACTTTGACTGGCTGCCTGATCCATTTAGTTCACTTTCTTTTGAATCATCAAAGATATTGTCATAAAAAAACAAAAGGAATAGGCAAAGCTCACAGTGGATCATGTCAAGACACCCTAAAGGGACAAAACTTGGATAACATCTGATTCCCCATCGACAAATATTTTAAGTTTATTGACAACTGAAGTATATGAAAGAATCAACAACATGCTAAAGACAGTCACGAAAATCAGTAATATGCGAAAAGCATTTACAAGACACCAAAAAAGTACAAAATCACCAGCTCTCAAGCCACCCTAACGAGCAGCTCAGACCACCAGAAAAGGACACGCCGATATGGGGCATGGCACTAAGCACAAAATAACAATACACATCACAAATGCAATAATAACCACACAATCCCCCAACAATAAACCAAAACCAAGCAGTACACATACCCTGCTGCTCTCACAGTTCCAATATCCAGTCCCCAGGAACCATCCAGTCCAAAATTGCAAAAACAAGTCCATTCTCCTCCACTTTCAACCCAGCTGAAGGCAAACCAATATCCACTCTGTGATGAATGGTTACTGTATTACTGTACCCTTATCATCCTGTAAGGTGATGTCCCCTTTAAGACCGGGCTTGGAACCCTGGGGGGGTTCCCTGGAGAATCCTCCAGCTCCACCCATCTGGGAGTCGTATATAAGGGGCCGCCTTGTAGGCGGCACCCAGTGAGCACCCGTCTCGGCACCAGGCTAGTTCTTAGCTTATTAAAGCCTTCTTTATCGCTTTACTCTCTAGCGTCATTATTGAGGGTACAACAATTTAATAAGCTAAACTACATCAGGATGAACGCAGGCCTAAAACCAGAGAAGCTCAATCTGGAAGCACGGACACCGGAGGCAAAGGAAATTTTTTAATAGTGGCTCTGATGCTTCGAGGCCTTCCTGGACTCCTCAGAGACTCCCATCCTGGGGCCACGCAAGTTGTGCCTACTCCACGCCCGGGTGAGTCACAGAATCTCCGTCACGCTCGAAAAGGTGACTACCTATGAAGAGGCGGTCGAGATATGACGTAAGCGATTTGTCAAACCCATCAACGAGGTACATGCCCGGCATCTGCTCTCTACTTGCCGGCAGCGCTCGGGGAAACACTAGACGAATTCGTAGAAAACCTCACCACGCTCGCCAAGGACTGTGATCATCAGGATGTGACGGGGGAAATCCAAATGAACCTGCACATCAGAGATGCTTTTGTGTCCGGCATCCGGTCGACCTAAATCCGGCAGCGGCGACTCGAAAACGGGGCAAAAGACCTCCAGGACACGCTAACGCTCGCCTCCTCGCTGGAAGTGGCCCGACATAATTTGGGCAAGTACCCCCCGGACCTTGCGAGTCCCCCTTGGACTTCCCCAGACTCAGCCACGTTATGGGCCTGCGCTGCGCGGCGGCCCGCCCAGACCGGGGGTACACCGTGCTACTTCTGTGGGCAGAGCCAGCACCCACGCCCAAGCTGCCCAGCCCGCTCTGCCATCTGCAGCGACTGCGGGAAGAAGGGGCATTTTGCGAGGGTCTGTCTGGCCAGGCCGAAGGGCCAGAAACACAAAGAACAGCAGGCCCGCAGGCCTCGCAATCCGACACGCCCCCTTCTGACGCGTCATCTGTCTCGTGCAAATCATGGGGACGGCCATCTTGGCGGCGGCCATCTTCTCGACCCGACACGTGTGACCGACGGCGGTGGCCATTTTACGAATCCGACTCGGCTGAGGACTCACTTCCCGCAACTGGGAGCGATCACCCTCGACCAAACGCGGCCAAAACACCTGCAGAACTCTATGATGAAGGTCAACGGGCGCGGCACTCCATGCCTTTTCGACTGCAGGAGCACGGAGAGCTTTATTCATCCAGAAACGGTAAGGCGCTGCTCATTGCGCACCCATCCCGTGGCCCAAACCATAGCCCTTGCATCCGGGTCCCACTTGGTCCAAATCAAGGGGTATTGTATTGCGGATCTCTCGATCCAGGGCGCCGAATACACCCGTTTCAAATGTATATCCTCCCTCACCTCTGCGCCCCCCTGCTGCTCGGATTGGATTTCCAGTGCAGCCACCGAAGTCTGACACTGACGTTCGGCGGACCCTTGCCCCCCCTCACGGTATGCAGCCTTGCGACACTGAAAGTCGCACCCCCCTCTCTATTCGCGAACCACACTCCCGACTATAAGCCCGTCGCCACCAGGAGCCCAAGACATAACTTTGATCAAGTCAGAGGTCCAGCGTTTACTGGGAGAGGGGGTCATCGAGGCTCGCAACAGCCCCTGGAGCGCACACGTGGTGGTAGTCCGGTCCGGGGAAAAGAAACGGATGGTCGTGGATTATAGCCAGACCATAAACCGCTTCACGCAGCTCGATACGTACCCACTTCCTCGCATAGCAGAAATGGTAAACCGGATCGCCCAATACCGGGTATTTTCCACGGTCGATCTCAAATCCTCCGACCACAGCTCCCTATCCGACCGAAAGACTGCCCCTATACCGCCTTCGAAGCAGCCGGCTCTTCCACTTCCTCAGGGTCACCTTTGGCGTCACAAATGGGGTCTCCGTGTTCCAGAGGGCGATGGACAAAATGGTGGACCAGTACGGCTTGCGGGCTACATACCCGTACTTGACAATGTCACCATCTGCGGCCATGATCAGCAGCACCATGGCGCGAACCTCGAAAAGTTCCTCCAGACCGCCCGAGCCCTCAACCTGACCTATAACAAGGAAAAATGCGTTTTCCACACAACCCGGCTAGCCATCCTCGGTTATGTTGTGGAAAACGGGGTCCTAAGTCCCGACCCCGACCGCATGCGCCCCCTTAAGGAACGTCCCCTCCCCCGCAGCCTCAAGGCCCTCAAACGGTGCTTGGGGCTTTTCTCCTATTACTCCCAGTGGGTCCCCAAATATGCAGACAAAGCCCGCCCATTCATAAAGACCACAGCATTTCCCCTGACGGCTGAGGCCCGGTCGGCCTTCAGCCGTATCAAGGCCGACATCATCAAGGCTGCTATGCATGCGGTGGACGAAACCATCCCTTTCCAGGTAGAGAGCGATGTGTCAGACATCGCCCTGGCTGCTACCCTCAACCAGGCAGGCAGACCAGTAGGGTTCTTCTCCCAGACCCTCACCGCCTCCGAGATTCGGCACAGTGCAGTCGAGAAGGAGGCACAAGCCATTGTGGAGGTTGTGCGGCACTGGAGGCACTACCTAGCCGGTAGAAGATTCACATTCGTCACCGACCAACGGTCGGTAGCCTTCATGTTTGATAACGCACAACGGCGCAAAATAAAAAACGATAAAATTTTGAGTGGAGGATCGAACTCTCCACCTACACGTACGATATCAAGTATCGTCCAGGGGAGCTCAACGAGCCCCCAGATGCCCTGTCCCGCGGTAAATGCGCCAACGATCAGGAGGACCGCCTGCAAGCCATCCACAATGACCTCTGTCACCCGGGGGTTACCCGGCTCGTCCACTTTATCAAGTCCCGCAACCTACCTTACTCAACCGAGGAGGTCAAGGCCATGACCAGGGCTTGCCAGATCTGCGCGGAGTGCAAACCGCACTTCTACCGGCCAGACAAGGCTCGTCTCGTGAAGGCCTCGGGGCCCTTTGAGCGACTAAGTGTGGACTTCAAGGGCCCCCTCCTGTCCACCAACCGCAATGCCTACTTCCTCACCGTTATCGACGAGTTCTCCCGCTTCCCATTCGCCATCCCCTGTCCCGACATGACCTCGGCCACTGTGATAAAGGCACTGCACAGCATCTTCACCCTGTTTGGTTTCCCTGCTTATATCCACAGCGACCGGGGTATATCGTGCATGAGCGAGGAACTGCGTCAGTATCTGCTCAGCAAATGCATCGCCTCGAGCAGAACGACCAGTTATAACCCGTGGGGAAACGGGCAGGTGGAGAGGGAGAACGCGATAGTTTGGAAGGCTGTCCTTCTGGCCCTACGGTCGAGAGGTTTCCCAACCACCCGCTGGCAGGAGGTCCTACCCGACGCCCTACACTCCATTAGGTCGCTCCTCTGCGCCGCCACGCATGAGACCCCTCACAACCGCTTGTTTGTCTTCCCCAGGAAGTCCACCTCCGGGGTCTCGCTTCCACCTTGGCTAACGGCTCCGGGACCTGTTCTTCTCCGGAGGCAAGGAGCCAGTAAACGGACCCCCTAGTCGAGAGATTACTACACGCGAACCCCAGATACGCCTACGTCGAGTACCCCGACGGCAGGCAAGATACGGTTTCCCTCCGGGATCTGGCACCCACTGGTTCCCCCACGACAGACTCCCTCACAGCTCCCCTGAGGGATCCGGCACCCCCCCCCCGGTCCCACTCCCCGTCGGTGGACACCGACTGCCAGCCACCCCCAGCCCCAGGTATTTCCCCTGTGCCCCGATCCCCTACCCGGACCAAGGCTCCGAACACCGTGCTGCCGGACGTACCCTCAAATAAGACGTCTGTGTCCGCCGCACCACCACCCGAGCTGAGGAGGTCGATGAGGACGATCAGGCCGCCAAAACGAATGGACTTATGATTTCATTTTACCCCCACCGGACTTCGTTTTTTTAACCAGGGGGTGAATGTGATGAACGGTTACTGTATTACTGTACCCTTATCATTATGTAAGGTGATGTTCCCTTTAAGACCGGGCTTGGAACCCTGGGGGACTCCGCCTCTGGCTCTGCTCACCTGGGAGTCGTATATAAGGGGCCGCCTTGTAGGCGGTACCCAGTAAGCACCCGTCTCGGCGCCAGGCTAGTTCTTAGCTTATTAAAGCCTTCTTTACCGTTTTACTCTCTAGCGTCGTTACTGAGGGTACAACACACTCCCAGCTGGTAGGCAGAAAGGCAGCCAGTAAGAAGTACGAGTCCCAGGCATAGCAACTGAGGCAAGCACTCTCCTCTCTCTCCCCTGCAAGCAACTGGCAGGAGCAACAGGCACCTCTTGCCCTCCATTTAATCGATTGCAGCACCGGTCTCCCTTGCCGTAGTCTAGCCAGCATACAGAATAACACACCAGGTCCGGTGTCAGGATTCCCCTCCAACACCTTCGAGTGTGAGCTACTCAGGTGACTGGGGGTGGAGCCTCCTCCCAATTGGAGTGGAATAGAGTGAAGTGGAGTGGTACCCTGTCAGCCTGTCCTCTTGTGGAGTCTTTGCCGCCATCTAAAACTGGCAACGAGGATCAAGTGGAAGTGCTGCGAACTTGGACCGTTTATCAACTACCTTGGGAGGCCGTGCTCCAGCCAGTAGGCATGGCACACATAGATAAACTTGAGCATTTTGGCGTCAACCCGGACGAGTGAGTAGGCGTTGGACACTGTCCGCAGCTGGCACGCCAGGTTCCCGACTGCTGAGACCACATGTGGCCCGTGCTGTTGGGAACTCGGCCCATTGGGGGTGGAGCATCGCAGGTGGGCCGGCTGATGACCCGCCAACGGCATTACAGCTGCGTGTGGCATGCTTCCCGATGATGCCGATTTGGAGGGGGCGGAGCAACGCCATCCAGCGTCAAACTGCGCCTGCCCCAAATCCGGCATCGGAAGCCATTTTCCGCCCGATCGCCGTACCTGATTTCAGTGTCAGGCGACGGAGAATCCCACCCATTGTACTTGACATGCAAATGGTGTTAAGGCTTTCATTATAAACTTCTTAAACTAATGAAAATTGCATTAAATGGTGGCTTGCCACGTTTTTAGGAGAATTTGGAGAAGGCCGGGATTCTCCCTTCCGGAGACTAAGTCCCCACACCAGCCGGAAATCTGGTGCCAACGACTCCGGTGTTAACGGGCCCCCAAGTTGAGGAATTATCACCTGTCTCAGGGGATAGGTGGATGCCGGAGGGATTGGCGCCGCTCTGGCCGGCACCGATTTGACCGCGTGAGTTCGCGCATGTGCCAAATGGCAGGCGTGATGTCGCGCATGCGCGGAACTGCCGGCGTATTCTCTTCTCTGCGCCGGCCATGGCGGAGCCCTACATGTGCCGGAACGGAAGGAAGAAGTGCCCCCACGGATCAGGCCCGCGCACAGATCGGTGGGCCCCGATCGCTGGCCAGGCCACCGTGGGGGGCCCCTCGGGGTCAGATCCCACCGCGCCCCCCGCACCGAGGACCTCCCCGCCGACTTACCTAGCAGGTCCCGCCGTGTGGGACCAAAAACGGACGGCTGCTCAGCCCATCGGGCCCCGGAGAATGGCCCCGACCGGTGTGGTGTGTATCCCGCCCGAAAAACGGCGGCGGAGAATACGGCAACTGGCGTCGGGGCAGTGTGACGGGAGGCGGAGAATCCCGCTCATAAGGCTTTTGCTCAATGGCAGCTCATTTGGAGAAAATAAGAGGTGTGCCACAAAATTTTTATGGTAAAAAGGGGGCTTCTGATGGAGGAACCCCCACACCCCATCCGAGATCAAGTTTTTTAACTTTGTTTCCCAGCCTCAGATATCTGGTGCCTGACAGCCTAAATATTGAAGCTGGACAGGCCACGGGCAGGCTTCCCGTCTGAGGCCCTACTTTATCCAACGTAAAATCGCATCAAGCCGGGGTAGGCAGGGAATCACTTTCAATACAACTTCACGCTCCTCTCTGCCCCCTCCCCCCAAATTGCATCACAAAGTGGGGGTTGGGTGGGGAGCGGGGAACATAAAATCAGGTCATGAACAACTTACCAACTTGGGCTGATAAGTGGCAAGAAACATTTGACAAGTGTCATGCAATGATCATCTTCAACAAGAGGAAGTCTAACTATTCAATAACATTGTCATTGTCAAATATCCCACCCTTGAGGTCACTATGGACCAGGGGGGACTAGCAATATAAATACTGTGGCAACAGCAGCAGATCAGAGACTGGTTATTTTGTGAGTAACTCACCTCTTGATCCCCCCCACTAAATCTTTCTAAATCAGGTGTGTGATTGAATACTCCCAGATGAGTGCAGTTCCAACAACATGCAAGAAGTTCAACACCATCCAAGATGTGTCAAATTTGACTGGCAGCCCATTCACTACCACCTTAAAATTTTGATTCCTGCAGCCATGGTGTGCTGGTGCTGTTATGTGTACCATCTACATGATGCAGTGCAGCAACTCTCCAAGGCATCTCTAACAGCACCTTACAAACCTGCAAACTCTACCTCCTAGAAGAACAAAGACATCAGGTACATGGGAAAACCATCTCCTCCAAGACACATACTATGCTGACTTGAAAACATATCACCATTATTTCATCATCGCTGGGTTAAAACTGTTTCACCACAGGGACGGCTGCAGTTTAAGGCAGCTCCACCACCACCTTCTCGAAGGCAATTAGAGATGGGAAATAAATGCTGGCTCTAGCAGCAACATCCATATCCATGAATTAATAAAAAAAGTGCACAGCTGGTTAGTGATGGATCCATAACCTTACCTGAGCATGTGACACAGGAAATGCCCTCTGCACTGAGGTTATACTTGAGGTCGAGGAGGACCTGAATATTGGTATCAGGGCTGAAAAGCAGGGGTGTTCTGCTGGCTGCTCTCAGTTGGATTGCAAATCCTATGGACATTACCAGGGTAATGATGTAAAGGCCTGACAGAATGAAACATAAAACAGATCAACAAAGAAATGTGCCATTTTGCTTAGTAAATAGTCAGCTTCATTTTTTATGAAAAAGCTATCTGTTTTCTATGTGTAAGAGGGTAAATTAACTGGTTCCACAGACCTGGTAAGAAGCTGATCTTCAGCACAGGTTGGGGTAATTGATGTTGTGTCATCACTTCACCTCTAAACTGTGCTGGGTTGTTGGAATTGCTGAACTTAGCTTATTTTTTTCAAATGAATGTCTTAAAATTACACATTTTAATAAGGTGTTAGTATCTTCATATTGGACAAAAAGAATTACAACCTTAAAATTAGAGCAGGACATTCAGAAGTGAAATCAAGAAGCACTGGGCGCCCATGACTTCTCGCGCAGTGGTAATTGAGTTGGATTGCCATAATTACTTACTTTGAAATCTAGCCGCTCCTAAGTCGCCCAACCTTTCTGACTCAGGCTAGGTGAGACCTGTGCAGCGTGCAGGGCAATAGGTGGGGGAGGGAGGGGTGGCGGCGGTGGTCAGTACAATAGTTATCCAGGTGTTAAACGTGGTTGTAATTATTTTAATTTTTTTGGTTAACTATTAATATAAACCAATGGGAACCATCTAAAGTATGCGACTTCAATCGCATTTTCGGATGATTCTCAGTGCAGGTCCATCGAAAGTTTGAATTTCATGGGAAATTGCAGTAAAATCCTTACCTGGGAACCTCCAGGGGTGAGGGGTCCCCAGTCCATTTTTGGTGTTTGGAAGTTACAAGCCAAAGTTTCATAGAACTCGCTTCCCAATAGGCTGTATATTCTGTTTTTTTTTAACTTTCAAGACTGCGATCAATAGGTTTTTATTGGGTAAGGGTATCAAAGGGATATGGAGCAAAGGTTGGTAAGTGGGATTGAAGTACAGACCTGATAAAATCTAACTGAAGAATGAAACAGGTTCAAAGGGCTGAATGACCTACTTAGGTTCCTATGTTTGTATTAATATGAACCCATTAGTTTATAGATTTTGCAAGGATCACTCATGACACAAAACTTTGCTTTCAACCTAAACACTTAGGGGGTGATCCAACGGCCATGCTGCGCTGGAAAAGCAGCTCACCGCGGTGCAGCGTGGCCGAGGAAAGCCGGGAAACCCCGCTCCCGGGAACTACCCGGCTCGCCACGCCTTGCGAGATCCAATGTGATCTCACGGGACGTTGCGATGTGAATCCCGCCCATTGTGGAAGGGGTCACATTTTGGTAAATCTTTGTTCATTAGAGCAAAGCAGTTAGCCTCACTCTAATGTGCAGATACCTGAGGTACCTGAGGCTTTGGGATTCATCCCTTTGCCTCGGAGGAGTGCTGTTCAGCAGTGGTCCCCACAAATGGGAACCAGGTGGAACGGCACTTGTGGGGGTCTCCCAGGGGATCGGAGGCCCCCAGCTGCATGCCCTTTGGGCAAGGTGATGCCCTGGCACTGCTGATGTCACCTGGGCACCTTGGCACGGCCAGTCTGTAAACTTGGCAGTGCCATCTGGGTGTCATCCTGACACTGCCAAAGTGCCTAGATTGCACACCCAGCTGGCATAGGCACTACTAGGATGAACTGTTGGCACTGCCAAGCTGGCATTTTTTTCATGCGTGATTGAGCTGGGGGTGCCTGGCATAGGTCTTGGGGGAGTGTGGGCTGGGGAGGAGGTCAAGGGGATCATTTAGGGGGCTTCGTAGATCGTGATGCCATTTTTAAATGGCGACGATCTCGCGCTACAATGGGGAGCTTCGCTCGCCGGAACTCATTGTACAAAGCGGGACTATGTGCAGCCACAGCCGAGCATTCCCCACTCAGGCCCATTATACAACGCGAATGCCGGGAAACACACGGCTAAATGTGCTCGCTGGGGGACTTTGTTCCCTTTTGGTAGAATTGCACCCATAATGTTTAGATGCTAATCATAGAATTATAAATTAAACAGGCAAAGAGTATAAGTTCACAGTATGTTTCCATCAGTCCATATGCAAAATTTACACATATGGGAAAGAGTAGTATTATCTCACTGACTCCTGAGATTGATGCTTTCCAGAAATTCTACAGAGACCCAAGCTGCAGCTTTTGGAAGGTGGGTGACAAATAGTTACAAAATGTGGAGATGATTGGCTGCCAAAGGAATGCGGTCTCTTGGAAACAATTCTCTCCAGTTGAAAGCCTCTTCAATATAACCCGCTTGCCATTGCAACCCTGCAATTCATCCTCCATGTCCAGTGGGCATCACACCTGTGCCAATATTGATTGGGAAACCACTCAATTAAATATCTGACCCATGAGAGCCAGGGGCCTCCCTCCATCCCCCACCATCGTCCACAATCTGTTCAAACTAAGGAAATTCGGCATGTCCACATTAACTCTTACCAACTTTTACAGATGGACCATAGAAAGCATCCTATCTGGCTGCATCACAGCCTGGTATGGCAACTGCTCGGCCCAAGACCGCAAGAAGCTTCAGAGAGTCGTGAACACAGCCCAGTCCATCACACAAACCTGCCACCCATCCATTGACTCCATCTACATCTCCCGCTGCCTGGGTAAAGCGGGCAGCATAATCAAAGACCCCTCCCACCCGGCTTACTCACTCTTCCAACTTCTTCCATTGGGCAGGAGATACAAATGTCTGAGAAAACGCACAAACAGACTAAAAAACAGCTTCTTCCTCACTGTTACAAGACTCCTAAACGACCCTCTTCTGGACTGACCTCATTAACAATACACCCCTGTATGCTTCACCCGATGCCGGTGCTATGTAAGTTACATTGTGTACCTTGTGTTACCTTATTATGTATTTTCTTTTATTTCCTTTTCTTTTCATGTACTTAATGGTCTGTTGAGCTGCTCGCAGAAAAATTCTTTTCACTGTACCTTGGAACACGCGACAATAAACAAAATCCAATCCAATCCAATTATAATGGTTCTGGGGTCCAACATTTTCAACCTGTTGTGAAACATCCAGCTGCTCGGCACACTGGCCGAGACAGTCAGCAGTAAATGAATTCACTCCAAAAATCAGCCAGCTGACAAATCTTGACATCCCATAATGTCAAATATATTAACCTGAACAGCAGTACTTAACCTGCAGCCTCTTATCACCTTTTAAATGATTTTAGGCTTTGTTGCTTTGGTATGCACTGGTAGATATTTAACCATTTAAATATCTTTTGTACTGAAGGGGAATTTGAAGAAAGTTCCAATAGATTCTTGAACATTTTTTAAACAAGAACATTGAAGATTGCTGCAAGAATCATCAGGGAACAGCTTTGGCATCTGAAAAACTTTCAATTGAGAGATCTTTGACCAGTTGAGAACACAATGGAAACAAATAGCACAAGTGTAAATTGGATCAATTACTAATGAGAGAGTCAACTGCCGCGGAAACAAAGCTTTGTCGACCAATGGTGCAATTATCTTTTAATTACTTCCAGCAGTGTACAAAATCCATCACAGGTGAAAGAGAGGAGAAATTATACCATTCACACCAACAGAAACAAAAGGGACTGTGACTGATCGTACACTCCCTAGTTTCACTAGGAATGAGAGTGCTTTTTCAGATTTGTATTTTCTTCAAGTGCGGCTCCCCAGCTGAGAAGGTGGGATTAGTGAATTTACCCAAAAGTCACATTTTTGAAATGGAATGAAACTCAAAAGGAAAACATAAATCAACGAACCGTGGAGAGTTGATTCAACTGAGGAATACAGAATAATAAAAGAAGCAATTTCTGTTCCCACTGTGCACAGTTGACATGCGTTAAGCTTCAGTGTCTTTATTTTCAGATGATCAAACAAAAATAATAAAAGAAAACTCCCCCAGCAAAATCCCTCGAACTGAATATTGTAAAGTAGAAATAGAAAACTCTGATGTGGATCATGAGTTTCAAAACATCATAAAATTATCTTTGTTAATATTCCAGATTTCTCCATATTCATCCCAGGTTCGATTCCGGCTTGGGTCACTGTCTGTGCGGAGTCTGCACGTTCTCCCCGTGTCTGCGTCGGTTTCCTCCGGGTGCTCCGGTTTCCTCCCACAGTCCAAAGATGTGCGGGTTAGGTGGATTGGCCATGATAAATTGCCCTTAGTGTCCAAAATTGCCCTTAGTGTTGGGTGGGGTTACTGGGTTATGGGGCGGAGGTGTTGACCTTGGGTGGGGTGCTCTTTCCAAGAGCCGGTGCAGACACGATGGGCCGAATGGCCTCCTTCTGCACTATAAATTCTATGTAACCAACAGTAAGTGGTAAGCTCGTGGATTTCTTTGTCACCAAGATTGAGACCATCCAATCAGCTACCTCTGGCACTTACCTCTCTTCCCCTAACTGAATGGGCCCAACTTCCTCTAGTGCTCTCACCCTGCTGTTGCCCTGAAGTTGTTTCTTTCTCCCTTTATCTTCTCTCTGAGCTCAACTTGTCCATGAGGCACTTCTCTTTTTCTCTCAATCCTATTTCTACTAAACTGTTGACCAGCTAGCTTTCCTTATTGACTTTTATGTCAGCGGACATTATTGACAGTTCTTTCTATTCAGGTGCTGGCCCTCTGTGCTTCAAATCTGCTGTTGGCACTCCTCTCCTCAAAGAAACAACACATGGCTCAACTGTCCTTGTTAGCTGCTTCCACATCTCCAACCTTCTTTTCTTCTTCAAAGGGGGCCGTTCGGGGAGGTCTGCTGCCATCAGTGGGGGGGGGGGGGGTCTCCTTTGGCCCGGGGGGGGGGGGGGGGGGGGGGGGGGGGGAGAGGGGCTCAGTACCCATGGGTCTGACATTAGGGCTGGTTTAGCTCAGTGGGCTAGACAGCTGGTTTGTAATGCAGAACAAGGTCAGCAGCGCAGGTTCAATTCCCGTACCAGCTTACCCGAACAGGTGCTGGAATGTGGCAACTTGGGGCTTTTCACAGTAACTTAATATTTGTGACAATAAAAGATTATTATTATTACATGCCATCCCCCAGATTGTGTTTACCCATGCCAGGGGAAACTTCAGCTTCTGCCTGTCCATCCCACAGAACACTCCCAGGACAGAGTCCCATCTGTGATAATATGGTGAAGGTCATTTTAACCTTCCCTGGCTGTGCCAGCCTCTGGCCGCCCAGCTGAAGGCTATCGCTCATAGGGAATTGGCACTGTTAATATTGTGAGCACTTCACAACTCACAAGTGGATTCCTGTGGGTAGACATGCTATGTCACAGGTGCGTGTCATTACCTAGCATCCCAACCAAGCTGCGGCGCCTGAGTACTGAAAGCTTCAAAACCGCAGGGGCAGTAGCCAACATTCGAACACCCAAGAGCTGGGCCGCAGAACTGGGGATACTCCCGTGACCAGAGAGTGGGTGTGTGGATCCGGGGTGGCTTGGGGTCCGGTGCCCAGGGGTCCCAGCTGTGGCAGGGGGTGTGTGCACAGGGTGGGGTCCCCCTGCATAGGTGGCTCATTGGATGGCACCCTGAGAGAGGGAATGTAAGGGTTGGGGAGGCTTGCGAGACTCAAGTGGCCCGGGGTGGAAGCCATAACTGATTGTCAGTCTCACACCGTCTCTGATTCCTTACAGATTATTACATTATGAATGATAT
This sequence comes from Scyliorhinus torazame, assembly GCF_047496885.1. Taxonomy (NCBI): domain Eukaryota; kingdom Metazoa; phylum Chordata; class Chondrichthyes; order Carcharhiniformes; family Scyliorhinidae; genus Scyliorhinus; species Scyliorhinus torazame. Next base: position 49,331,161 of record NC_092722.1, on the reverse strand, counting down.
TGTGGACCCCGCAGCAGCTGCCCTCGGGGTGGCATTAGCAGTTCAGGCGATTAGATGCCGGAGAAGGCAGAGGCAGCAGCATTGAGTGGTTCGAGGCGGCAGCCTTTGTGCAGGGGCCTGCCCCACACCCTGAGGACCCAGTTGCCAATCAGGCCAGGGAGGGACCCAGAGAGAGAGGCCGCCAGCTACCCAAAGTGTACAGGCGTCACTGGTCATTTGAAGAGATGTTGGACAGCATGCGCCACCTCAACAAGGGGAGGGTGCGGCACCTGTGCCATGTCCTTGCAGACTTCGTAACATGTGGAGAAAGAGGATATCCACTCCCGGTGGCCATTGCGATCACCGCAACCCTGAACGTTAATGCCTCGAGTTAATTCCAGGGCTCGAGCGGGGACTTGTGCAGCATTTCCCAACCAACAGCGCACAAGTGTACCCGTGAAGTCAAGAATGCCCTATTTGCCTAGGCAGCTGACTATATAATCTTTGACCTGGATAAAGTCCATCAAGATGCTGCCAGGGCAGCAGGATTCATCGCCATTGCTGGGATTCCCCAAGTCCAAGGGGTAATAGATGGCACGCATATCACCTTGCATGCACTGGGCGGTCTGGGAGCGCCCTTCATCAACAAGAAGGAGTTCCACTCTCTAAACATCCAATGTCTTTGCGACCACCATCTGAAGATCATGCACATGTGTGCATGCTTCCCTGGGAGTGTACATGACAGCTACATCCTGGGGAGGTCGGCGTTTTCAAGGGACACCCCTGGATGATCGGTTGGCTCTTGGGGGATAAGGGACACCCGCTTAGGACCTGGCTAATGACATCAGTACGGAGGATGGTGACCAATGCAGAGACTCGATATAACGAGGCCCATGTGGCCACACAGACTGTCATTGAGCGATACATCAAACTGCTTAAAATGTAATTCCGATGCCTCGACCACTCTGGTGGTGCACTATAGTACACCCCCCAGAGAGTAATCTGCTTTGTGGTGGACTGTTATACCATCCACGACCTGGCACAGAAGCGGAGCGATGTGCTGGAGGTGGAGGAAGAACATGCAGCCTCGTCAGAGGAGGACCCAGGCCAGGAGGGGCTGGAGGACAAGCCCAGGGAGACCCGCAAAACCAGCAAGAGGATGGAGCACAGGCAGTGACGAGGGTCCGGCATGCCTGGAGGGCCAGGGAGGCCTTCATCCTTGCCTGCTTACCATAGGATGTGGTTTCATCCGTCATCTCATCCCCTCTCCCCATTCCACCCACCATCCTTCCCCACTCATTCCCCCCCCCCCCCCCCCCCCTCCCCCCACCCCCCCCCTAATCGCCTGAATCACCCTCCCAGGGTCTGTGTTACAACTCTGCAGGGTGGTGGCCTGTGTCGGTACTGTCAGTGAGTTAAATACAAGGCAGGGGAGTGTAATAACCCGCTGTGAGCTGAGCTATGGTGCTCCACAATCTATGCCATAGTCTGACTCTTGTCTGTCTCACACCCATCATGCTCACACCCAACACCTGCACTTGGTATGCCGTGGAGCTGGCCCAGAACTAGGACCACCCTGCCCGAGGGGCAAGGGCCGGGCGGAGGGCAAGTGGGAGAGTGGGTTGCAGGCAGGCCCGCAGTGCGTAATAAAGTGACGGATGTCAAATGTCTCGGGTGAGTTTTTTAATGGTCCCTAGCTACCGATGGTGCTGCACCCCCACTCCCTCCAGTGTCCTCTCAGTGATCCTCAATCTTCTTAATCTTCCATGCTCTGCCACAACGTCTAGGTGTGTACTCACCTTGGGCACCACCAATCATGCTGCTGCTGATGTCGTGCTCCAGGCTCTCCATTGCTGTGGCAGCCTAGCAGTGTTGGCCTCGGTGCCACGCATTGCCAGCGCCATCACCTGTGCCTGTAGCCTCTGGGACTTGTCCAATCGGCTATGGACCTTCTGGAGTATCGTTGACAGATTCCTCTGAATTTCATGGCCGCACCCTCGTGTCTGCATCAGCTCCGGATAACTTGGTCCAGAGGCTCAGCATCTGACTGGGACCCAGCTGGGTCCTGGGATCTAGCAGATCTCCGACTGCTGTCTCCCCTGGAAAATCCTGCTTCCACCTGATTGGGGGGAGGGGGGGGGGGGAGGGCCACTCCACATGGGCCTGCACCATCAAATGGCGATCCTACGGGAGAATGGACATGTGGTCAGTGAGAGAGAAGGATCATTATGTCTGGCACAAACAACTCATGTGTGACAGGTCATCTGGGTGGGGGCTGGTGGATACCTATACTCACCTCTGCGGCGCAGGCCAATCTCAACATTCTCGATCTGTCCTCGGCCACCCCCACAACCTGCAGGGCTCGTCCCTCATTGTGGGTGAGAACTCTGATGTCCGACAGCCTGCCGCCCATCTGGGTCCTTTCCCACCTATTGTGGGAAAACTTCTCCTGGAGGGACAGAGAGAGGTCATCATGAGCCGCACGCTTCATGCATCATGGGGGTGTGGGCGGGAGGGGTGTGGTGGAGGGTGACAGGCGTGGGTACTACCACTACTGGGCATGGGTGAAGTACTCAGGTGGGTGCCTGTGTGTGCTGGCGCACAGGTGCGGTATTGTGCTGGGGGGTGGCGGTACCGCAGGGCAGTTGGGAGGATGGGAGGTGGGACCGGTGCCAGGGGGCCGATTCCAACTCACCCGTGCAGCCCAGTGGAGGTATTAAAGTTCTTGCAGCACTATGTGGCAGTCCTCCTGGTCATACTCCCCGAACTGCCACTTTGTCCTAGGCCGCACTGGTTGCCCTGTGGCTGACCCTGCAGCCTTCTGGCCAGGTCTGCATCTTCGAATTGTGGGGCTGGTCTGCACAGTGGCATGGCTGCGTGTCGTCTGGGGTTTGCTCTGTGGGATCGGTTTATGAGCTGTGCCTCTTCGTTAGTGGGGAGCTGTCGAGCAAGGTCCAGGCAAATCAGCGGGCGGGACAGTCTTTTCCGGAGTGAAGCCCGTGGGGCATCATTAAGTGCCTCAATTAATGTTAGATACAGACGATGGCTTCACCAGGTCGGCCATCGGGAAACATTTGGCTGTTCTCGTTCGATACCACACTTAGAAACTTTTCTGTAAGATTGCGCCCATTGTCATTGGTCCCCATTCAAACTCTTCTCCGTCATCACTGATTCCATCCCCTTTTCACACTGTAACCGTTGTAAATATGAGGTCATCCAAAACCCTGCTAACTTCCAACTGCTATTCACCCATCACCTTTGTGTTCATTGACCTACACTAACTCCCAGTTAAACAAGGCATGGATTTTAGAATTCTCACCCTTATTTCCAAATCGCTCCATGGTCTTTCCCCTCCCCATCTTCGTAGCTTCTTCTAGCCCTAGAACACTCTGTGATATCTGCAGTCTTGCAAATCTGACTTCTTGTGTATCCCTGATGTTAATCACTCCAGCATTAGTGACTTTGCCTTCACCTGCCTGAGCTCTGGAATTCCCTCACTAAACTCCTCTGCCAATTTGTCTTGCTTTCCTCCTTGAAGGCATTACTTAAAACTAACCTCTTTGACCATGCTTTTGGTTAACTATCCCAATATCTCCAAATGTGGCTATGTCATATTATATTTTGTAATGGTCAGTAATTTTCTTGGACTGGCAATCACCGGCGGATTGCCACTCTGGAGGGACTTACCCTTGTTCAAATTCTGAAGTGTGGGGAGGCCCCGGGGGGTGGAGTTGGAACAGTGGGAGGTGATGAGGTGACCTGGGGAGGGCAGAGCCGGAATGCAGGGGGCGGAGTCAGGATGGGGGAGACCAGGGGTGGAACGGGGTGGGGGTGATGACCTGGGGTGTGGGAGGAGTTGGAATAGTGGGGGCGGAGTCAAGACAGTGGGGTGAACACGGGACGGGGGCGGAGTCAGACCTGGAGGAGGATGCCATAGTTGGACTGTGGAGGGAGGTTGCGTGGGGGTGACGGACCAGGATGTGGGGGGGGGGGGGGGGGGGGGTCGGCCCGTGAGGGAGGTGGGGGGTGGGGGTTGGCGAGACTTGAACCCGGATTTGGGTCAGGATGATGGGGGGATGGGGAAGGGTCAAGTGTCAGGTCCCGTTCGGCCGGGGGATTGCCAGTTTAGGTGGCGGGCAGGGTATGGGGGTCCCCTGGGGGCCATGGATTTGGGAATTGGTGTCCCATGTGGGGCTCAGTATGGGTGTTTAAAACAGTTTCTCTGGAAGTGCATGTTTTTGTTCCAACTTATTCAGCATAACTATCAGGGTAAAACTGGCAGAACCATCCAAAGTTAGCGATTTAGATTGCTTTGTCGTATGGTTCCCATCCCAGCACAATTGCCTGGGGGAAGTTAGGCCTTCTGGACAATTGCCGTAAACCCTTACATGGGAACTGCCAAGAGGGATTCCCCAGAACATCATTGGGATACCCCACAAATATGACGCTGGGAACAAGGAAGTTATGGGCCAATGACTCTATGAAGTGCTTTGGGATGTTTTATTACATTAAAGGTGCTATATAAAAAACAATCCTTATAGCGATTTCTACATCACAACTGTGTCGCCGCTTCAATAAAAATACTTAAATAGTAGTAAGGTGCTTATGAAAGGAACGATATAAATTAAGACTTTTTTTCCATGCACACTCACGATGAAAATGTGAATACTGATAATATCCTACTGTTTCTTCAAGTGTATAATATCACTATATTTCCCTGACACTTGCTCACGGCACCCTCCATTTGTATTGAAATAATGTCAACAGTTCAACAATAACTATGTAAACTCTTACCTAAAATTATCCATTTACTCTTTACCGCAGGAAGCACAACAAAATGGTAAAGTACGTCCTGCAGTCTTGTTATCAATCGACCGGGGTTATGTCTTCCATCTTCCGGTGGAAGTGCACCAGGCACTAGCGACACCAAAGGGACGTCCCCATTGTCCAAAGCTTTAGAAAAAAGTAAGAAACTACTTCAAGTGATGAGTTCAAGTGGTGAGTTGGTGAGGTAAGTTTTTCTTTCCTTTTCCTCTCTCCACCCTTCCACCACCTCTAACCTGCGGGGAGTGTGAAAATCAGGTAAGCTTTTTTTTTTCTCTCTGTAATTGTCAAGTGGATAAATGAAAGGGATGGCAGAGAGGACAGCGCAATGTTCCTCCTGCAGGATGTCTGAGGTGAGGGACACCGTCAGTGGCCCTGCTGAGTTCACCTTCGGGAAGTGCACCCATCTCCAGTTCCTCAAAGACCGTGTCAGCGAACTGGAGCTGGATGAACTGAGGATCATTCGGGAGGCAGAGTTAGTTATAGATAGAAGCTACAGGGATGTAGTTACTCCTAAGAATGAAGGTAGCTGGGTGACGTTTAAAAGGAGGGGGAAGAAGCAGTCAGTGCAGGGATTCCCTGGGATTGTTCCCCTCAATAACAGGTATACCGTTTTGGATACTGTTGGGGGGCGGGGGGGGAGGGGGGGTGGGAGGAGGAGGACCTACCAAAGGTAAGCCACGGTGACCAGATCTCTGACACTGAGTCTGTCCCTGTGGCTCAGAAGGGAAGGGAGGAAAGCAGGAGAGCATTAGTTATTGGAGACTCTATAGTTGGAGGTACAGATAGGCGGTTCTGTGGCAACCATAGAGGCTCACGGTTGGTGTGTTGCCTCCCGGGTGCCAAGGTCTGTGACGCCTCTGATCATGTTTTCAGAATCCTTAAGGGGGAGGGGGAGCAGCCACAAGTCGTGGTACACATTGGTACCAACGACATAGGTAGGAAAAGGGATGGGGATGTAAAACAGGAATTCAGGGAGCTAGGGTGGAAGCTGAGAGCCAGGACAGACCGTGTTGTCATCTCTGGTTTACTGCGAGTGCCACATGCTAGCGAGGTGAGGAACAGGGAGAGAGTGTAGTTAAACACGTGGCTACAAGGATGGTGTAGGAGGGAGGGTTTCAGTTACTTGGATAATTGGAGCACATTCTGGGGAAGGTGGGACCTGTACAAACAGGACGGGTTACACCTGAACCAGAGGGGCACCAATATCCTGGGAGGGAAATTTGCTACAGCTCTTCGGGGGGGGGGGGGGGGGGGGGTTTAAACTAATTTGGCAGGGGGATGGGAAACTGATTTGTAGTCCAGGAGATAGCATTGCTGGAGTTCAGGAAGTTGAGGGTAGTGCAGTACTGAGGAAGGTACCAAGGTCACAAGAGTGGACCTGCAGGCATGAAGGTAGTTTGAAGTGTGTCTACTTCAATGCGAGGAGCATCAGGAATAAGGTTGGTGAGCTTGAAGCATGGATTGGTTCCTGGGACTACGATGTTGTGGCCATTACGGAGACGTGGATAGAACAGGGGCAGGATTGGTTGTTGGGAGGTTCCGGGGTTTAGATGTTTCAGTAAGATTAGGGAAGGTGGAAAAAGAGGTGGAGGAGTAGCATTGTTAATCAAGGATAGTATAATGGCTGCAGAAAGGCAGTTTGAGGAGGATCTGTCTACGGAGGTAGTGTGGGCTGAAGTTAGAAATAGGAAAGGAGCTGTCACTTTGTTAGGCGTTTTCTATAGGCCCCCAAACAGTAACAGAAATGTGGAGGAAAAGATTGCAATGCAGATTTTGGATAGGTGCGGTAGTCACAGGGTAGCTGTAATGGGTGACTTTAACTTTCCAAATATTGTTTAGAACAACTATAATTTGAATAGTTTGAATGGGGCTGTTTTTATTCAGTGTGTGCAGGAGGGTTTCCTCACACAATATGTGGATAGACCAACAAGAGGCGGGGCCACATTGGATTTGGTACTGGGTAATGAACCGGGCCAAGTGTTAGATTTGGTTGTGGGAGAGCACTTTGGAGATAGTGACCGCAATTCGGTGACTTTCACAATAGCAATGGAGAGGGATAGGGACATACGGCAGGGCAAGGTTTATAACTGGGTGAAAGGTAATTACTATCTGATTAGGCAAGAATTGGGGAGCATAGGATGGAAACAGGAACTGTCAGGGATAGGCACAATTGAGATGTGGAGCTTGTTCAAGGAGCAAATACTGCATGTCCTTGATATGTATGTCCCTGTCAGGCAAGGAGAAAATGGTCGAGTGAGGGAACCATCGTTTACAAAAGAGGTTGAATGTCTTGTCAAGAGGAAGAAGGGGGCTTATGTAAGGATGAGAAAACAAGTTAGGGTACTTGAGGGATACAAGATAGCTAGGAAGCTCAAGAAAGGGCTTAGGGGAGCTAGGAGGGGGCATGAGAAGTCCTTGGTAGGTAGGATCAAGGAAAACCCCAAAGCTTTTTACACTTATGTGGGGAATAAAAGAATGACCAAGGTGACGTTAGGGCGGTCAAGGACAGTAATGGGAACGTGTGCTTGGAGTCTGAAGATATACGAGAGGCCCTAAATGAATAATTTTCTTCAGTGTTCACAAAGGAGAGGGGCCATGTTGTTGAGGAGGATAGTGCGATACAGGCTGGAAGGCTGGAGGAGGTAGATATTCGGAAGGAAGCTGTGTTAGAAATTTTGAGAAGCCCGAGGATAGATAAGTGTCCAGGGCCTGATGGGATATATCCTAGTGTCATGAGAATGTCGCTTTAAGAAATGGTTAGCTGCTCATGTTACTGTAGTGATGTCAGAGTGTGGGTGGAGCTGAGCTCTGGTTCTGCTTTTTAGTTTCACTTTGAGAAAAGCTTGGGTGTCTCTGTCTTTTTGGTTTCATTTTTCAGTGTGTTGCAGCTGAAGTCAGCCAAACAGCTGTATTGCTGTTCTCCCTGCCATGAAGGACTATCTCTTGATCATTTGGTGAATTTTGAAATTTAAATGTTTCAGTATTGAATGTAAACCCTGATGTGCTTCTGTTTAAAGGTTGTTAAGTCTTTTGGATGTTAAAAGGACAGCTTAAAGGATTACTTAGTGTTGTATTCTTTGGGGGTTATCTTTGAATTAATGGTTGCTAAGATATGCACTGTTTGTTTTAAATAGGTTAACTTGGGTTCATAGAATAAACATTGTTTTGTTTTAAAAAAGTACTTTTCCATTTCTGCTGTACCATACCTGTAGGGTGAGCAGTGTGCTCCCCATACACAATCTATTAAAAGTTGTGGGTCAGGTGAACTCCATGATACACTTTGGGGTTCTCTAAACCCTGGCCCATAACACTAGGATTCTTTGGGAGGCGAGGGATGAGATTGCAGAACCTTTGGCTTTGATCTTTATGTCCTCACTGTCTACAGGAATATTGCCAGAAGACTGGAGAGAGGCGAATCTTGTCCCCTTGTTCAAGAAAGGGAATAGGTATAACCCTGGGAATTATAGGCCAGTTAGTCTCACTTCGGTCATAGGTAAATTATTGGAAAGAGTACTGAGGGATAGGATTTATGATCATTTGGAAAGATACAGCTTAATCCAGGATAGTCAGCACAGATTTGTGTGGGGTAAGTCTTGCCTCACAAGTTTGATTGTACTCTTTGAGGAGATAACTAAGTACCTCGATGAAGATAGAGCAGTTGATGTTGTATACATGGATTTTAGTAAGGCGTTTGATAAGGTGCCCCATGGTCGGCGCATGCAGAAAGTAAGGAGGCATGGCATAGAGGGAAATTTGGCCGATTGGATCAGTAACTGGCTATCACATAGAAGACAGAGGGTGGTGGTAGATAGTAAATTTTCATCCTGGAGCCCAGTCACCAGTGGTGTACCACAGGGATCAGTGCTGGGTCCTCTGCTATTTGTGATTTTTACCAATGACTTGGATAATGGAGTTGAAGGTTGGATTAGTAAATTTGCTGATGACACCAAGATTGGTGGAGTAGTGGATAATGTGGAGGGCTGTTGTAGGCTGCAAAGAGACATTGATAGGATGCAGAGCTGGGCTGAAAAGTGGCAGATGGAGTTTAACCCTGATAAGTGTGAGGTGATTCATTTTGGTCGGACAAATTTGAATGCAGATTACAGAGTTAAGGGCAGGGTTCTGAAGAATGTGGAGGAGCAGGGAGATCTCGGAGTTCATGTCCATAGATCTCTGAAAATTGCCACCCAAGTGGATAGAGCCGTGAAGAATGCCTACAATGTGTTAGCATTTATTAACAGGGGGATTGAGTTTAAGAGCCGTGAGGTTATCCTGCAACTGTACAAGACCTTGGTTCGACCACATTTGGAGTATTGTGTGAAGTTCTGGTCACCTCATTATAGGAAGGATGTGGAAGCATTGGAAAGGGTGCAAAGGAGATTTACCAGGATGCTGCCTGGATTGGAGGGTAGGTCTTATGAGGAAAGGTTGAAGGACCTAGGGCTTTTCTCATTGGAGCAAAGGAGGATGAGAGGTGACTTAATCGAAGAGTATAAGATGATGAGAGGGATAGATAGAGTGGACGTTCAGCAACTTTTTCCTCGGGTGGATGTAGCTGTTACAAGGGGGCATAACTATAAGGTTCATGGTGGAAGATATAGGAGAGATGTCAGAGGTAGGTTCTTTACTCAAAGAGTGGTTGGGGCGTGGAACGCACTCCCAGCTATGGTACTGGAGTCGGACACTTTAGGAACTTTCAAGCGGTTATTGGATAGGCATATGGAGCGCACTAGAATGATTGGGAGTAGGTTGATTTGATCTTAGTTTCAGACTAGTTCGGCACAACATCGTGGGCCGAAGGGCCTGTACTGTGCTGTACAGTTCTATGTTCTATGTACTTATGTGAAAATATATTTGGCAAAATTGCATATTTTTTCAATCATTCACTTGCAAACATGCAAGGATGTTGCAAGAAATCATGCTGAAAACATATACTTCTTTTCAGTGGTTGCAATGTGGCCTTTCACAAAGACTATATAATTCAAAAAGATTAATATAATGAAAATGGTGCACCACTTTTCTACCTCATCGAAATAAATAGGTCTGTTAAATATAGTTTCAAATAAACACTGAATTAGTCAAATATATTTAATTTAAAATCAAATGAACAATAGTGTAACTTCATATTGCCCCTTTAAGAGTGCTGAGCTTAAGACTCAATGCCACAATGTTGTAGCCTTGCTTCTGATGTGCACTGTGAGTGCAGCTTCTGACCAGTGAATTTGCCATAATGTGTTCACAAAGGTTTCTGTAAAGTGGGAATCATCTGACAGATTTTATTTTGCTAAGATGTCTCCAGGAATTTACTAATTAATTAATGCGCTGCAATGCAGAAAAAGCAGGGGATTCGCCCAGTGTCCTGGCCATCACTTCTCCCTCAACCTAAACTGGCCAGTCTGTAGGAGATTACTGATACAGAGTGGCTGTTGCATTTGCCAACAGAATCGTCAATGCACACCAAGTACTTCACTGAATGAAGCACTTAAGAGATTTCAATGTGCTATTGTATTTATGTATTCCTTACTCTATCATTGTACAGTTTGTTTATTTTAATCACATGCATGTTATGAAAACAAGAGTTTTATTATACATTAGTCTCCAGGAATAAAAGAAACACCTGCTTCTTCCTCAACTGATAGAAGAGGTATGTCATCATCCAAGTATTGTAGTATCCCACCAATCGCCAATGAATCCTGGTCTGTGACTAGAAGTGAATCATCACACTCTCCTGAATCCTGTGACATGTTGCTAGCTTTCTTCTTACACATAGGTTGGCAGCTAAAACAGAAGTTTAAAAATTCCATCAGAACTCAGGGTTTCCAATTCTAAGACATTTGTAACACATGTAGTACCTCTCCAAATGATGAGAGTAATTCAGCACACACCAAGGAGTGAACTCAGGAATGTCCTGCTCAACTCGTTAAAGTTAGGTTGTGCTGCAGTGTTGATGTGTTGAAAGTCAATTTATATGCCAACAGCTACTACATTATTTGGGAGAGGTGCTTTCACATTTGCATCTCTGGCCAATTACAAAACATACAAGAAAATCGTGCCATGATACACCAGATCTTTGTTCATTAATATAACAGCAACAGAAAAAGATGATGGTAAATACAGGAAACATCAGAATTCTTCAGATACTGCACTCTTGTTGTGGATATGCTGGCCAGGCTCTACTTCGAAAGTGGTTACATTAGAGACTTCCAGACGGACTACGAAAAACACAATGTATGTCCTCAAAATACCACTTCAGAGATTAAACAGCCTCACCGACTCATAGAGTTCCCTGGCCTGTGACTGACCATAATGGAGAAGATTCATTCAGGAAGGCAGTGAACACATTGAGTGACTTCATTAGGAACATGCAGATGTGAAGTCAGGGTGCCGGAGAGTTCACAAACTTCCAAATAACTTGGCTATCTGATCCTTGAAGCATCATCCTTCTTATTTAAGGCAGAGTCTGCAAATTGTGCATTGGACTCCATCAACAATCACAGAATCCAATGAACTGGTGGTGGGTGGGGGTGGGGGAGTGGGGGGAGGGGGAGAAGGACGGAGTGGTCTGTTGGGGGGTGTTTAGTGGAGAAAAATGGAAAAATATGTCAAACTGTTTGGATTGTATTATGCTTTTGAAAGATTATGGGTGCGATCTAATGCCATGCTGGGCACAAATCCGAGCGGGCCGGTTAGTTCGGAAGGGAGAGTCCAAAATCAGGAAGCGCATCAGGCGCCGATCGGTTTCCGATCCAACCGACCCGCTCCTGTTGGTGAGATCAGGATCCTGCACAATGAAACCAATAATCACCGATTAAGACCAATATCCATCCCATTAACTGGAGGTACTCCCTATCTAAAAGCCTCCTGTGATCTAACTGGCTCCTCAGCGAGCAGTCACACGGGCGCCGTTCAGCACACCTAATTAGAAATGTGAAGTTAGCGAAATGGCTGCTGTGGAGATTGACCATCACTTCTCCCTAGAAAGGTAAGTAGCCATCTCAGTAAACGGGCAGTCAGCCCGGAGGCTGCCGCCCCAGTGCTCAGGGGTGTGTGTGTGTGGTAGTCACCACTGTTGTATTATATTGTATATATGAGTATTATGGTAAGGTCCCTGTACTACAGGTACGGGGGTAGATCCCTGCCTGCTGGCTCCTCCCAGGAGGCGGAGTATAAATGTGTGTGCTCTCCGAACAGCAGCCATTTCGTTAGCTGCTGTAGGAGGCCACACATCTGTGTAATAAAGCCTCGATTACATTCTACTCTCGTCTCGTCGTAATTGATAGTGCATCAATTTATTGTACATAGATTTTTCAGAGATGGACCTCCGCATCAAGCCGGATCGCCTGCAGCTGCATCCTCAAGCAGACAATGGCAAAAAGGACTTCCAACATTGGCTAGCTTGCTTTGAAGCATACATCGGGTCTGCGCCAGACCCAATCTCAGAAGCTCCAGATTCTATACACGCGGCTGAGCTCCAACGTTTTTCCCCTCTTCCAGGATGCGCCTACCTACACAGAGGCCATGGCGCTCCTGAAGGAGAATTACGCTCAGCAGACCAACAAGATCTACGCCAGGCACCTCCTATCCACGCGGCACCAACTTCCCAGTGAGTCTGTGGAAGATTTCTGGCGTGCCCTGCTTGCCCTGGTGAGAGACTGTGACTGCCAGGCCATTTCGGCCACTGAACATTCAAACATCTCGGTCTTCCAACGGGAGATGGACCGAATGGTTGACCGAACGGGCTGCGGGCCACTTTCCCATACCTGAACAACGTCACCATCTGCGGCCACGACCAGCAGGACCACAACGCTAACCTTTCTAAATTTCTCCACACCGCCACACTCCTCAACCTAACTTAGAGAAGAGTGTGTTCAGCACGAACCGATTAGCCATCCTCAGCTATGTGGTTCAGAATGGAGTTCTAGGGCCTGACCCCGATCGCATGCGTCCCCTCATGGAACTCCCCCTCCCCCACTGCCCCAAGGCCCTCAAACGATGCCTGGGGTTCTTTTCATGGAACGCCCAGTGGGTCCCAAACTATGCGGACAAGGCCCACCCACTCATTCAATCCACCGCTTTCCCACTGACGGCCGATGATCACCAGGCCTTCAACCGTATCAAGGCCGACATTGCCAACGCCGCAATGCACGCGGTCGACGAGACGCTCCCCTTCCAAGTTGAGAGCGATGCATCAGACGTCGCTCTGGCCGCCACCCTCAACCAGGCAGGCAGGCCCGTGGCATTCTTTTCCCGCACCATCCATGCCTCCGAAATTCGGCACTGCTCCGTCGAAATGGAGGCCCAAGTGATCGTTGAAGCTGTGCGACATTGGAGGCATTACCTGGCCGGCAGGAGATTCACTCTCCTCACTAACCAATGGTCGGTTGCCTTCATGTTTAACAGCACACAGCGGGGTAAGATCAAAAGCGATAAAATCTTGAGGTGGAAGATCGAGCTCTCCACCTGCAATTACGAGATTTTGGATCGCCCCGGTAAGCTCAACGAGCTCCCCAATGCCCTGTCCCGAGGTACATGTGCCAGCGCACAAGTGGACCGACTCCGGACCCTGCAAGACGATCTCTGCACCCGGGAGTCACCCGCTTTTACCACTTCATTAAGGCCCGCAATCTGCCCTTTCACCAGAGACTACCAGGTCTGCGCGGAGTGTAAACCGCACTTCTACCGGCCAGACCGTGCGCACCTGGTGAAGGCCCCCCGCCCCTTTGAACGCCTCAGCGTGGACATCAAAGGGTCCCTCCCCTCCACCGACCGCAACACGTACTTACTTAATTGGTCGCCGAGTATTCCCGATTCCCCTTTGCTGTCCCATGCCCCGATATGACGTCTGCCACCGTCATCAAAGCCCTCAACACCATCTTCTTTCTGTTCAGTTTCCCCGCCTACGTCCACAGCGACCAGGGATCCTCATTTATGAGCGAGGAGCTGCGCCAGTACCTGCTCAGCAGGATGACCAGCTGCCACCCCAGGGGAGACGGGCAGGTGGAGCGGGAGAATGGGACGGTCTGGAGGGCCGTCCAGCTGGCCCTACGGTCCAGAAATCTCCCGGCCTCCCGCTGGCAGGAGGTCCTCCCCGACGCACTTCACTCCATTCGGTCGCTCCTGTGCACCGCGACCAACGAAACCCCCCATGAACGTCTCTTTGCTTTCCCCAGGAAGTCCACCTCCTGAGTTTCGCTCCCAACATAGCTGGCAGCTCCAGGACCTGTTCTCCTCCGCAAGCACGTGTGGCTCCACAAGGCGGACCCGTTGGTTGAGAGAGTACAGCTACTCCATGCGAACCCGCAGTATGCCTACATAGCGTACCCCGACTGCCGCCAAGACACAGTCTCCCTCAGGGATCTGGCACCAGCTGGGTCCCCACATACCCCACCCCCCCCTGCCCCGGCGCACCCCACCGCAGCCCCCGCTCCAGGACAATCCGTCCTCCCCTTGCTCCCACCTTTGACATGCTCCCGGAGTCACCGAAGACCAAACCGATGCCAATACTGCAGCGCTCTCAACGACAGATCAAGGCGCCCGATCGTCTAAATTTGTAACCTTCTCTGTAATTTTAAAACCAATCTGTATGTGTATAGTTTTCGACCACCCCCGCTGGACTCATTTTTAACAGGGGGTGAATGTGGTAGTCACCACTGTTGTATTATATTGTATATATGGGTATTACGGTAAGGCCCCTGTACTACAGGTACGGGAGTAGATCCCTGCCTGCTGGCTCCGCCCAGGAGGTGGAGTATAAATGTGTGTGCTCTCCGAACAGCAGCCATTTCGTAAGCTGCTGTAGGAGGCACACATCTCTGTGTAATAAAGCCTCGATTACATTCTACTCTCGTCTCGTCGTAATTGATAGTGCATCCGTGTATGCTCTCTGGGGGGGTTGGACCTGGTCGTGGTTGTCGGCCACCACTGGTGGGGGGTTGCCCCTGGGCTCGGCGTGGGGGGCAGCACCCCCGGGTCCGACATGCTACCCCTTGGATCGTGTATACCCATACCAGAGGCGATCTCAGTATCTGCCTGTCCATCCCACCGAACACCCCAGGATAGTCCGCATCTGTGGTGATATGGTGCAGATCACTTTAAACCCTGTTGACCGTGGCGGCCTCTGGCTGCACAGCTGAAGGCTATTGCTTGTAGAGTATTGGCAATGTTAGTAATGTGAGCACTCAACAGATCCGAAATGGATACCTGTGGGTAGACATGCCATGTCGCAGACGGGTGTGACTCGCAGGCATCCCAATTAGACTTTGCGGCCTGGAAACATTGCCTGAACACTGGAGGCTGCAAAACTACAGGGGCAGCAGCCATCAACCACACACTCTAGAGCTGGGCTGCAGCACCCCCACGCCCAGAGGTTGGGTGTATGGATCGGGGTGCTGCCTGAGCCCTGTCCCTGTTCAATTCCAGGTGATGGTCTGGGATCTGCGGTTCGGTGCTCAGGGGCCCAGCTGTGGCCGGGGGGTTGCATGTGCAGGGCAGGGTCCCCCAGCACAAGCGGGTTGTTGGATGCCACCCTGTGGGACGGCATGGTGGCAGAGTGGTTAGCACTGGTGCTTCAAAGCGCAAGGGACCCGGATTCAATTCACTGTCTGTGCGGAGTCTGCAGGTTCTCCCTGTGTCTGCGTGGGTTTCCTCCGGGTGATCCAGTTTCCACCCACCAGTCCCGAAAGACGTGCTGTTAGGTGAACTGGACATTCTAAATTCTCCCTCCGTGTACCCGAACTGGCGTTGGAATGTGGCGACTAGGGGCTTTTCACAGCAACTTCATTGCAGTGTTACTTCATTGCAGTGTTAATGTAAGCCTACTTGTGACAATAAAGATTATTATTATTATAGTATGGATCATATTGTGGACCCCGCAGCAGCAGCCCTCGCGGTGGCAGTCAGGAGGTCAAAATACAAACAGGTGAGTGATGGTAAACTGCTGAGAGCTGAGCTCTGGTGCTCCTCAATTTATGCCATAGTCTGACAATGTGACAGAGGTTTCACATGTCTCAGATGTAAAGTGTTTTAACGGTGTACATCGTGACCTTAACTGTCCCTAGCTGCCGATGGTGCTGCTGCTATCTCCCCCCCCCCCCCCCCCCCCCCCCGCAGTGCCCTCTCAGTTATCCACAATCATCTTAGCCCTCCGTACTCTGCCGGTAGGTTGAGGCCCCCCCCCCCCCAGGATTCACATCAGAGGTGGAGGCAGTCTGCTGCTTACGTGCCCTGTGGCCTTTTGATGCCCCTGGCAGGCATCCTCTGGAGGGCCTGGGGCACATGCCGTGCCATACTTCTGGATCCACGTGCTGACACCAAGACGCACCGTTGTCAGGAGGGGGGGGGGGAGATTTGGGAGAGCTGCTGACCGCCATCGCCTCTCCAGAGGCTCAGCATCAGACTGGGATCCAGCTGGGTCCTCGGTTGCAACAGATTTCCAACTGCCATTTCCCCGGATGTTCCTGCATCTACCTGATGTGCATCAGCAACTGATGGTGTTCATCAGATTATGCCCTAGAAGCCTGTCCACTATTTCTGCCCACGAAGGTGTGCGTCTCTGCACTGCTTGAGGGTGGGGATGCCAACTGTGATGGATCAATGGTTTTATCCTTAGAGCTGAACTCTCCCCTGGGGTGGTCTCATGTGCGGTGGAGGTGGGAAGGGGTTTACCCCGGATGGGCCACCACCATTGGATGAAGATCCTGCGGGAGAACGACATCTGGTCAGTGGGAGTGAGGGATCATTCTGCCTGGCATGAACTCATGTGTGACAGGTCATCTGGGTGGGGGCTGGTGGATACTCACCTCTGCAGCGCAGGCCAATCTCGATGTCGGTGACCAATCTGACCTCGGAAACCCCAGCAAATTCCAGGGCCCACTCCTGGAGGTATGGCGGGGGTCAGGTGTGGTCACCGCTGCTGTAAATGGGTGGGGTGCGTAGGTTGGTGCCAGGGTGTCCTGGCACGGTATTGTGCTGGGGCAGAGGCACGGTATTGTGCTGTGGGGGGGGCTGCCACAGCAGGGCTGTGGGGTGAGGGGACGTCGGTGGGGGGGCGCGGGGTAACAGGCGGGGCCGATGCCAGGGGATCAATGCCAACTCACCCGTGAAGTCTGGTGGAAGTCGTTGAGCATCTTGCGACATTGGGTGGAGTTCCTTCTGCTGACATTCTCCATGCTGCCGACTGCTGTCACTGCCTCCCAGTCGGCACTGGCTTGTCTGTGGCTGACACTATGACCCTCTCAGGGGAACAGGGTATCCCGTCTGGACTCAACCTCGTCCTACAGTCTGGCCAGGTTGGCATCTCCGAATCGTAGGGTTGGTCTGTACAGTAGCATGGCTGCGTGCTGACTGCGGTTTGCTCTGCGGGATTGTTGAAGCGTGCTCCCCATCGTTAGTGGGCAGCTGCCAAGCACGATCCAAGCAAATCAGCAGGTGGGACAGTCTTTTCCGGCGTGTGGTAACCTAGTATGGCCTAGTTTTAGGCCCGATAAATTGGATATCTTAAATTAAAGAATTGGGCACTTTAAATTAAACTACAGTCAAACCTCAGACCGGCTGATGGGAATTCAGACTTGACCAAAGTCAAATACACAACCCACAGACAAACTGCCAGAACATGCCTGGACCAGCCCCGTCAATCATGCATCAGGAAGTCATCGATTTGATTGATAAGCACCTCTTTGTTGTGGATTGCCCAGATTGAGCCAGACTTTCGGGCACCCAGTATTTCTGCCGTTTTCTTATAAGGCAACAGGTTACGTGCCAACAACATAATAATAATCTTTATTATTGTCACAAGTAGGCTTACATTAACACTGCAATGAAGTTACTGTGAAAAGCCCCTAGTCGCCACACTCCGGCGCCTGTTCGGGTACACTGAGGGAGAATTCGGAATGTCCAATTTATCTAATATCACGTTTTTCGGGACTTGTGGGAGGAAACCAGAGCCCCTGGAGGAAACCCATGCAGACACAGGGAGGACGTGCAGACTCCACACAGACAGTGACCTAAACCGGGAATCGAACCTGGGACCCTGGCGCTGTGAAGCAACAGTGCTAACCACTGTACTACCGTTCCGCCCACCAGAGATGCACACCTGGGGAAGGGCCCCAGTGTCCTGTCAAGTGGCCATCCTCTCAACGATTGGGTGTTGGGACTCCCTCCCAAGGCCTCATTGGCAGAATACCAGGGAAGTTTCTGGAAAGGCACGAAGGGAGGGGAATAAAGGTAGACAACCAAGACACACCCCAGCGAAGACTCGAGATGGGAGGCGATCTTGACCATCCGAAGACTGGCCAGAGAAAGAAGGTTGCTACCAGTGAGACCCATCTTTGCAACGGCTGACTTGAGAGACTCAGAGAATCGGACCCACGGCTTAATCCAAGCCACCTTTACGGGTAGTAGAATGAAACTTGTGAATCTTTAGTATATGTTTTGGGTTAATTTAAGGGTTAATATTGTTGTTGTTAAATAAAATTGATTTGATTTTATACTTGTGTTGTCCTTTGTTTTCCTCGCTAATAAAGGCATCTGGGTAAAATTCTTGACTAAAATACTGGTTGATGCTTCTGTTATTTCATAGATACAACGGGTGAGAAGCCCCGGGGAATCATTAAGTGCCCTAATTAACGTTAGATACCCGTGACGGCCTCGCTGAGTCAGACGTCAGGAAACAGCTGGTTGTCCCGCTCACTACCACACTTAGAAACTTTTCCGTTAGATCACGCCCTATGTATTGTGCATACTTTGGATTGGAATGAAAATATTCAGAAAAATAATTCACCTTTAAGAAATGTATAGCACAGTAAAGGAAACTTTTAATTATAAATGCACTGTTTGAAATCCCAGTAAGAAGTCTTACACCAGGTTAAAGTCCAACAGGTTTGTTTCAAATCACTAGCTTTCAGAGCGCAGCTCCTTCATCAGAAATCCCAGGATGCAGTAGTAACTACTATTAAAGGATAAATGAGTGACTGAGAGCTCATCACAATACTGAAACACAATAATGAAAGACAGAGGCCCAGATTTTTGCCACTATGGAGAACTTCTCCATAGTGGCGATAATAGTGGAACGGTCCGAAAATCGAAGTCCCGCCTTGAGTACGGCACTTTCCATATTCAAGGGGCAGGGTGGAATGGGGCCGGGCGGGTTTTGCATATGCACGTTTTACGGAGGCAGCTGGCTATTTAGACCATCAGCTGCCTCCACTCTAGTCTGATTTTTGTAGCTGAGAAGTATGGATCCTGAAGTATGCAAAGTAGACCATGTAAGAACAAGTCTGAACTTAAGTGTTTTCTTTGGGTATCCAGGGGACCCCTTTAGAACAGTAGTGTAGCCCTGTGGAATTTGCCTTAAAATTTTATTCACAGCTCCAGACGTGGCACAAAATAATTTCCAACAGTCTTCCCTTAACCCTAGGGATTAGGAGGATGGGGTTCCTGGTCTTGCATAGCAATTACTTTTGCCCCAACTGACGTGTGCACCCAGGTGCACTTTCTGCTGGAGAAGGGCACATGGTGCTTAGTGCGCAGGAGTACAGAAGATGGGCATGGTACCCTGGCGCATAGGGGCAATAGACAGTCACTATGAGCAACCAGAGAGCATAGCGGGCCATTAAGGCCAGGAGGGAGAGGTCGCCTGTGCACCAGGAAAGAGGAAAAGCAGGATAACCAGATACTATCCTATGGGAAGAGTGTACAGACTTAGTACATCCTACCTCAACATGACGGAGAACCAATGTCGAAGCGACTGAGGTTAAACTATAAAGTGGTGACTGACATATGTCACATGGTCCAGCTGCAACTTGAGCCATAACCTATTGACCCCCATGCCCTGCCAGTGGCTGAGAAGGTAAATGAAGCTCTCAACCTCTATGCCTCAGGGTCATTCCAGGGATCATCAAAAAACCTCTATGGCAGCGATGTGCCAAGGCATACAAGCTATGGACTGAGTGCTGGAAAATGGGATTTGAATAGTTAGGTGGTTGTTTTAGACCTGTGTAGACACGGTGGGCCAAAGGGCCTTTTCTGTGCTATAGACCTTTATGTCTTTATGACCTGCCTGGTACATCCCAATCAGCAGCACAGAGCGCCATTGAGGCTGTAACAAATGCTCTGGTTGGACATGTTGGGGCATCACATTAACCTCCCCACAGATTAGGTATTTCAGATGCAGTGAGCCTCAGTCTTTGCTCAATTAACAAGCTTCCCTCAGGTGCAGGGTGTTATTGATTGCACCCACATTGCTATAAAGGCATTCTCACTGTTGACAGCTTTGTCAACTGGAAGTCCTTCCACTTAATCAATGTACAGGTGGTTTGTGACCATCACAAAGTCTTCCTTCATGTGTGTGCAAGGTTCCCTGGCAGCAGCCATGACTCCTACATACTAAGCAGTTCCCAACGCCCGCAGCTATTTCAGCCACCAACACAGAGTTTTGGTTGGTTTTTGGGGTCAAGGGCTACCCCTGAAGAACTTGGATAATGAGCCCCTGCAGAGGACAACTACAACAGAAAACATGTTGTTACCAGGGCTACCATTCAGCAGGCAATTCGCATTTTAAAACTGTGATTACAGGTGCCTCACTCAGGTGGAGCGGTGCTGTGCGGCTTGCTGCACAACATTGTGCAGTGGAGTGGCATACAAATAGATGACAATGATGTCATGGGCAGAGCCCCAACCTCAGAGGAGGAAAATGCGGAAGAAGGGACACCCCTGTCCATTCACATGATTCCAAAAAATATGAGGATGAGGAGACGATCCATTGCAGAGCAGTTGGGGGTCATGGCCACAAAGCTGGGGGTGAGTCTTGTGCAGGAGGAGATCATCGTCGGATAGATTCCAGTGCAAAAGAGATTGTCATAAAGTCCCCGATATTACAATTACAATCAGCCAGTCCCTGGTGACATACTCCCACCTAAACAACGTTGTACACTGACTCCACAATTATTCAAGGGTATGTCCACCCTCAAAATGGACATAGTAAACATCAATGTGCTGGACTGAGTCATAGGCATAAGGCTGAAACCTTCAACATCATAACCATGGGCCTCACCATATTGCAAACAAACATGATAACATGTCATTCACAACCTGGCCCCTGCTCATGAACACTGATGACTGTCAAATGATGGGTTCATACTGCCAAATTGTGCATAATAAAACCATGTCTACAATGCTGAGAGTGACATGATGTCAGAATTCCAACCCTATAGCATGCAATGCGATAAGGCACCTCGTGCACGGGAAGCCTTATGTAAGAGTAGTTCTTTGAAAAAATTTGTGTACCATCCATTCCGGCCAATAGTACAATTTATAAGGTTGACACCACATACCACATTCCTGGCTTCCATATAGCTCTGATTACTGCACAAAGCAAATCCTGTCATACTCGGAATGCAAATGCAGCCAAAGTAGTGGCACAGCAGATAGCCAATATTACCTGCAGATACATGGCCTCTCGAACTGCAATGGCTACACTTACGCCAATGTGCAACCCTGGACTGCAGATGAATGCCTTGCATCCAGTACTCATGCTTGAGATTCACCTGCTGCCCAGATCCTATCAGTGAATTCTAGTCATTAAACCTGCCTTAAAGTCAAACCTGGATGGACAATGAAAGATACAAGGAACATCTCACTGCTTTAGCGTTTGAATACTGGAATCTGTGATACAGCAGAGAAGGAAGAGGTTCTCCAAAGCATTACAAATCAGCCAACAACCTTGATCCTGTTAACAGCACATCGAGGTGCTCCGGTTTCCTCCTACAATTCCCTAAAGACATGCTGTTAGGTGAATTGGACATTCTGAATTCTCCCTCAGTGTACCCGAACAGGTGCCGGAGTGTGGCAACTAGGGGTTTTGCACAGTAACTTCATTGCAGTGTTAATAGTGACAATAATAAAGATTAAGATTATTAAGCATCAGTCCTCATTATTACTGTGGGAACCACCTTTATAATGTTACCATTCTTTTTGAGCTGTCTAGTGTACAAACACATACTGCGTCAAGTACAACTATTAGTAAATATATCCAAGAAGTGTGCAAATGTGATAAATGTAACCACGGTGAATCCATAAGTGCTGTCGATGAGACAGGGCCCTTCACTCTCATGTACTCCTATGAGTTTGCCCTCGCTCCCTCCATGTTGCTTCAGAGGAGGTGCAGGCAGGTTACTCACTTCTCTGTCGAGACATCAATGTTGAGTGTGGTGTCCTGCCTCGTCGTGCAGGCACCCATTGGGGACCCGCTTTGGGCTGCGGCCTCTGCATGGGCAGCTGTGGTCACTGACACATGTAGTAGACGAGGGCTCTGGCAGAGGAGCTTGGAGGTAGAGGGAGATAAGGGTTGAGGATCTCTCCATACCTTTACCTTCCTCACAGTTGACTTGTGAAGTCATGAATTGGCCTTCAGGTGCGTTGAAGGGGTCTATTGCCATAACCGTTACGCCTACAGGTGCAACCTTCATATTAAGGATGTGCAGCTCCTCACGTATTCCATGGATGTCAGTGTTTATACTTTGAGCATACTGATCCAGGCTACTGAGGGAAGTTTGCATCCTTTCCTGGCCGAGACCCTGCTCTTGTGTCCATTCTGAATGTTGCAGCATGTGTTTGTCCATGAGATTGGGCAAACTCTAATAATTTGCGCCCATGCAGTTGAACCCCCGGGACAATGTGGATCTCATAATGGCGATGGAACCCTCCATTCACAGAACTAGAACTCCCATTGCCTCAGGGAACCCAGTCAAATGTCCCCATACTTACCGCTGATTATCTAAATACTGTGCCCCAAAAGGTGACTCCTAAAGCTGCACGTTCCTACCCACTGGAGCATCATCGTGACATTCCTCCGTCCTCTGAGGGGAACTGTACACTGATGCTGACACCTCCTCCTGCACTCTGGTGTAGTGACTTTCACCCTGTGCCCCCGATTCTAAATGCATGCAACATCACTCTGATGTCCTTGTTTCTGAGTGGGTGGAGTGTGGGTTAATATGATGTGAAGCTACCTCCTCGGACATCTCCTCCTCCTCTTGATGCGCAAGGGATTGATGCACCAACCCGGACTGAAAATCTGAAATTTGAGCAGACATTTTTAAAGATCGGGTTTGCAGTGCCAGGAACTCTCTTGTCTCTGTGCACCGACCCAGAAGCGAGAATCTGAGCCTGACTGGTTTTTGCTACTTGAGGGCCAGCATCTTATCAATTATGGACAGAAAATACTAGTCAATAATTGTTTTCAAATATCTTCAAGACAAATCTATTTAAAAGTAGATTCTCCGGCCCCCCATTACCTGTATTGTGGTTATCTCTGTTTCATTGTCCATTACTTCCTGGCCGCACTGTCCTCTCTCTCTTAGAGGAATGCATCGACGGACAAAAGGAACTGAGGAAGTTCATGCAAAGGTGCTGGTAATTGAGATGAGGCTAGGAGATAGCCTCAAAGGGGGGACATGTTGGGAATTTGTACTGGATATTGTATAAGCTAGGTAATTTGTACTGGATATTGTATAAGCTAGGTATGGAATGCAGAATCATAGGTTTTAGTGAAATAATAAAGCAGATTTAGGTGAGTAGTGAAATGGATGTGTGACCTATGTAACCTGATGTAATTTAGAGTAACCCTGTGTGAATTAACGTAATCAAACATAGAATAGATGACCTAATGTAATCAAGTATAGTTGATATGATTAAAGCAGAAGACCCAGAAAAGTAGCATAGCAATTACTAATTAACAAAAGCAAATAATAGTCACTTGGGAAAACAGTGAATACTGCTTAGTGGCTCACTTTAGTAGTTAACCATAATAAACAAGAGAGAATAAAGTAAGCAGATGTTTCCTACACATTCGGCCTAAGTCAGCTAAACCACGATTGTTGCACAAGCAGAGAAGTGTAGATAAGGGCAAGAGTTATAACCACCATGGTTTAAGAGACAAAGAGAGGAAAAAGGAAGCGACCAATCTTGAATAAGACAGATAAAAGTCAACTAAAAACAATGGTGGCCAAAGCAAGGTCCGGCTGTAAAGTAAGATAAGAAAGATAAGAACCTTGAGATACGGAGCTGAAATGTACATAAAAAGACTGTAAGCCTGAGGGCTCATCGGATTGTTCCGGACATCCCGATTTTATTCTCTTGTGCTAGGTGAATAAAGTCCACTGCTTGGAAGATCGCTGTTCAGACTCTCTGTTTTAATCGGTATACACGAATTGTCGTCCTGGGGAACCACGACAGTGCACCATGCAATCAAACCAGATTCAAATAAAATAACCTGGGCTGGATTTAATGGGGTATTGGTGTCTAGGCTCCACCTGTGGAAAAGTCAGGGGAAAGCTCCAGCCGCTTGGCCCGCTGGTATTTGATACCTGGAGGGTCATAATTGGTTCCGGGTGGGACTCCCACTCCCATTTCAAAGAAGTTCTGCATCAGACAGCTGCTGTTAATTGACCACCTAAGGGCCTCAATCAGCACAAATTGGAACAAAAGATTTATACCTGAAATGGTAATCTGCCTATTCTCCTTTCAGACGATCGACTATGTATTGTTACCAAATGCTGCTTCCATACCAGGAGCAGGATTCTCGGGTTCCCCCAACTGCGTGTTTCTCAGCGGTGTGCCTTTAACTGGCAGCAGGATTCTGTCTTCCCATGCAGCTTGGCAATGGGATTTCCTATTGAAGCCACCCCATGCCACCGGGAAACCCATAGGCGGGGGTGCACTGCCAGCGGAAAAGTGAATCATAATGGCTGGGGAATTCCAACCCATATTTCCAAGACAATAAAATCACTGTCAATCTCGCTTTTGACTTAGGCACAGTATTGAGAGGGGTTTGATAGAAAAGCAAGTAATTTTCTGCTGCAGGAGAAGATAACTAGACTGCATCGTCTGATAGGATAAGGTGCAGTGGCAGGATTGCTGGAGCTGAAATCAATGAGTGACCATTGATTTAATGACATCTGCGTGGGTGGCGGCTGGTTTCTCCCCATTAGCATTGGGCATGAAAACTGCAAGAACCGGATTGATAGAAATTTCTGTTCTAAGGTTCCTATCAAACACAACTTAAAAATCATGCTCGTCTCCATCTACTGAGGTAGAAAGTCATTTATTCAAAGCACATTAGAAAGCTGTATTTATGAATGAAGAAAAAATACACCCGATATATTTAGTAGTAGATTAGAATTTTCAGAAGCATTCATCACTTTGACAGGAAGAGGGCAATGTGGAATAATTCATTTTCAACAAAACCACAATTTGTTTTTCAAATAAATGACTAGCCATTCTCCTGTGACATTGTTGAGAAGTCGTCTGGAGTGTGGTTGTGTTGTTTAGCTGTAATCTGCCCTATGTTTATAAAGCCTATGCTCAGATAAACTCTTGCAAGAAAAGATGTAAGTCGGCATATCCTAAACTCAGTAAGGCTGAATGCTGTTGAAAGGCTATTTGCTGTGACAAATATGACCACAGCTTTGGGGTTATAATCTACTTGTAGTAACCGAGGTTATTTTAATAAAGACAAGATCATCAAAATAGCTTCTGGAACTGCATCCTCGAGCTTGTCTTGTATTTTCTTGGCTCAATATGAACTATGAAGTACACCAGATGGAAGCTAGTGAAGTCAATACTGTCAATTGCTAATGGATGGATTTGGGAACTGTTGCTAACTTTTGGTTGGTTCAATTGGCTCTGTTTTATAACCTTTGCTCTAGAGTCGCCAGGTATCTTTATGATACCGCCACAAGGTTCAAGTTCAAGTAATGATCAATAACTCAACACACCAATTAGTAAGATTCAAATCAAAGCACATTTATTATACACAGTAAATCACTACTCATGCATAAACTCTACTTTCGAGGCTATTTCTATAACTAACAGGCCTATACTTAGCTTCGGACTGGCCCACCAGGTCAGGGGAACAAATGGCCTTTCGTTCGGGTTCTGAGTCTGCGGGATTCAAAAGCTGGTATGGACTGGTAGCTAGGAGCGCCTATCTCGTAGCGAGGGTTGACTTGAGACTTACTTTCTTGGAGGCCGCTGGACAGTTCACTCTCAGGGGTTGCTTCGTATTGCTGAGTGACCCTGTCAAGAAGGACGATTTGAACTTGGGGGCTTTACCCGTACCTGGTTTCAAGTGATTGGACTTCGTTCCAATCGCTTGGTTCGATTTCTCCAATACTGGAGCTGTTCCCTGATCGTTGGGCGGTCTTTAAGTGTCCGTTAACCTCTTTTGTGTTGGCTCCTGCTGGCGCCGAGGAGTCTGGCTTGGCCTTGTTTACCTCAAAATGCTTCGATTGTTCCCGGGGATCGCTCATTACTATGTAGATGGCTGCTACATTACTATGCAGATGGCTGCTTGTATCGATGCTGTCTGGGTTTCTGCAGAGTCTAATACACAGTAAACTTGAACCTGCTAGTTTGTGCCTTGGAATTGCTCATTACTATGCAGATGGCTGCTGGTTTCAGTGCTGTCTGGTTTCTTACAGGTTTCAATACACATGATTTCTGTATTTGCTAGTCTTTGCCTGTGTTGGCTGAATTTCCCTTCAGCCTTTGTGGTTCTCCATTTTAAGTCGGGAAGTGGCCAACTCAGGTGGCTACAGAACTCTGGAAAAACAATTACCAAGAATACTCAAGTATGAGAAACAATTTAAGTGCCAAACAATGACACAATTTAGCAGTCAACCTAGCCTCTTTGAAAACACTTTGGCCGGAATTCTCCGACCAGGTTGGAGAATCCTGGGGGGGGTGCGGGAATTGCGCCCCACTGCTCCGACGCAGGCTTCTCCATTCTCCGGCGCCGTTTTTCGGGTGCCCGCAGGATCGCTGCCACGCCGATCGGGGGCTGTTGACAGCAGCCCCCCTGGCTATCCTCCGGGTCCTGATGGGCCGAGTGGCCGACGGGTTTGACCGAGTCCCGCCGGCATGGATTACTCAGCTCCCACACGGCAGGGCCTGGAAGGCAGAGTGTGCGGAGGCCGTCCTGGAAGGGGGGGGGGGGGGGCGGGTGGATCCGACCCCGGGGGGGGGGGGGGCCCCCACGGTGGGCCTGGCCAAAGATCGGGGCCTACCGAACGGCGGGTGGGCTGGTTCTGTAGGGGCCTACTTTACACCGCGCCGGGCCCTTGTAGGGTTCTGCCATATTGCCCGGGGGCCGGCGCGGAGAACGGAACCCCCGTGCATGTGCGGAAATACGCCGGCCATTCCGCGCATGCGCCAACTCGTGCGGGCCATTCCGCGCCGGCTGGAGCTGCGGGGACCACTCCGGCACTAACCTATCCCCCTAGGAAGAGGAGAATTCCTCACTTTCGGCGGCCGTTGACACGGTTTTCGTTGGCGCCGGTTTTCATGCTGGTGTGGGGACATAGCCCCATTATTAGAGACTCCCGCCCCATGTCTCTGAATCAGAAGTGTAGAACTTGAGCATATAACCTAAACTGACATCTCAGTGCAACAGTGAGAGACTGCTGCATAGTCAGAGCTTTACCTCTGAAGTGCATGTAAAAGATTCTCTGTGCAGGATTTTTTTTCCTGCCCTACCACTGGAAAGGTTGACTGGGAATGCAACCCCGATCATAGCAGCCTAACAGCCATTTAAAAAAATGTACATATATTATTAAAGTTCGTGGGGGCGATTCTCCAATATTGGGCCCAAGAGTTTGCGCCGTCGTGAACGCCTTCGCGTTTCACAACGGCACAAACCGGGCGCGGTTACATATGATTCTGGCCCCCACAGGGGGCCAGCACGGAGCTGGAGCAGTTCACGCCGCTCCAGCCTCCTTTCGTGGCGCCAAAGGGGCGCTGCGCCAACCCGCGCATGCGCAGTTGGGGCAGCTCAATCCTGCGCATGCGCAGTTGGGCCGTGCCATCCTGCGCATGCGCTGGGGATTTCTTTAGCTCGCCGGCCCCGACTCAAGGTGGAGTCGGTGTTCAGGGGCAGGCCGCGTCAGAAAGTAGGCCGGGGGGGGGGGGGTAAAGAGGCCGGCCCACCGATTGGTGGGCCCCGATCGCGGGCCAGACCCCATCGGAAGCCCCCGCCCCCCGGTGAAAGAGCCCCCCCCCTCCCATCCCCCCACAGGCTTCCCCCCGACCGATCCCGCAGAGTTCCCGCTGGCAGTGACCAGGGGTGAATGGCGCCGGTGGGACTCTGTTGTATCGGCGCGGCCGCCCGACCTGGAGAATCGGTGGCCAAATGTGGCGGCGCAGATTCTCCGCACCTTGGAGAATCGCGCGCCGGCGTCGGGGCGCCAATTCTCCCGCCCGTCGCGGGGCTTGGAGAATCGCCCCCTTCATTTTTAACAAACATGATCTGAACTACAACACAACTATGAAAATTGTTCAAACATATTACAATTGTCGTGTTGACAACACAAGAAATCAGAGATGTAGAAAAACACATAACAAAGGCTATAACCAAAACCACCCACCGCCTATCCCCTGTAACCCCACCAATAAACCCCACCCCCTGCCCCTAAGAGCTGATGGTAAAAGATAAATGACTGCCACCTCAGGTAGAATTCCCCTACCAATCCCCTGATGGAGTACTTTACCTTTTCCAAGTATAAAAAGTCCATTAGGTCACCCAACCAGGCCGAGGCACTAGGTGGAACGGACACGCTCCAACCTAGCAAGATTCATCTTCAGGCTGTCAGTGAGGCTTCAGCCTTCATCCCACCCGCAGACCCGGTAAGTCCAACACCCCGAAAATGGCCACCAATGGACAAAGCTCCAGATCAATATTAAGAATCACTGACATGATGTTAAAGGAGACCCAAAAGCTCACCCACAAGACCAGAACATGTGGGTACGGTTGGCGGGCCCACTAGTACACTGCTCGCACCTGTCCTCCACTCCATCAAAGAATCCACTCATCCTACTTTTGTTAAATGAGGTTTAGGCTGAGTTGAGCGCAGGATGAGGTGGAATTTATCCTAGAGGGCCTCATTTTAAACATCCCCATCTGTGATGGGTTCCAACTCCTCTTCCCATTTCGTCTTCAAATGACATAGATTCCAACAAAATGATCTGTTGATAGATATTCAAGATCTCCTCTCCTCCATTTCTTGCCAATCGTAAGATTTCTTCCAACAGAGAAGGCTGTTAGGGCAAACCCCGCAGTTGGAAATATCGGAATAGGTATGACTCTGCTGGTTGGAATTTCGCTGTGAACTCCACCCAACTGGTGAGCCATCCATCTATAATCAGGTCTCTAAAGCATGCTAGCCCCTTCCCTTCCAATGCCTTAAAAGTTGAATCCAAATCCGATGGCACAAACCAATGGAGCCAGTAATGACATGACACTCAGCTTGTAATGTTGTCTGAATTACCTCCATATCTTCAAAGTGGAGATCACCACAGGGTTGGAGGTATATTCCGCTGGAGAGAGTGGGAGTAGTGCCGGTACTAGGGCCCAGAGACTTGAACCTTTGCATGAACGTGTCTCCATCCTCCCCCTTATGGTGTCCGATTCTCTGTACCATCCCAATACTTTCTCCACGTTGGCCACCAATAATACATGAGGAAATTGGGTAGTGCCAAGCCCCAACTGCCGGCCCCGCTGAAGGTACACCCTGTTAATTCTCGGCACCGTACCCGCCCAAATCAAGGAATTCACTAACTTGTTCACCGTGGCAAAGAACAATTTAGTGAGAAAGATAAGGCATTGGAGCAAAAATAGAAACCTCAGCAGGATGTTCATCTAATGGTTTGCATTCTGCCCGCAGGGATAACGGGAGGCCATCTCTGCAGATCAAGTCTCACCTTATCTAACAAACTTTAAAAAAAAATATATATTTTTTATTCTCCTCCTTTTTCACATTTTCTCCCAAATTTACACCCACCAACAATAAACAAAAATCAGTAATAAATATGTAAATTCCCATATCAATAACAACAATCCCATCCTCCCACCAAACCCCAAACATTAGCCCGCATGTTCACATAAACAAATGACAAAAAGGAATCAGGAATCACCCATAGTCACCGTTAATACACAATGCCAGGGCAGAGGGTGGAGAGGTTGCTCTCCAACCCATCAGGATCCGCCTTCGGGCGATCAACGAAGCGAAGGCTACAACATCTGCATCCGCACCCGTTCCCAACCCTGGCTGGTCCGACATCCCGAATATGGCCGCCCGGGGGCCCGGGTCCAGTTTCATGAGCACCACTTTAAAAAATTACCCTAAAAACCTTCTTCCAGAAATCCTCTAACTTTGGAGTGGACCAAAACATATGAACGTGATTAGCGGAGCCCCCCCCCCCGCAACATTCACACACATCTTCCACTCCCTCAAAGAATTGGCTCATCCTTGCCCTCGTGAGGTGTGCTCTGTATACCACCTTCAGCTGTATCAGCCCCGACCTCGCGCACGAGGTGGAGGCATTCACTCTCCGGAGCACCTCACACCAGAACCCCTCCTCCATATCCTCTCCCAATTCTTCCTCCCACTTTGCTTTGATCCCTTTTAGTGGTGCCTTCTCCTCTTCCAAAATAGCTCCGTAAACCGCTGACACTACCCCCTTCTCCAGTCCCCCTGTCGTCAGCATTTCCTCCAGCAATGTGGAGGCCGGCTCTCCTGGGAAGCTCTGTATCTCCTTTCTGGCAAAATCTCGAACCTGCATGTATCTAAACATTTCCCCCTGCACCAGCCCATACTTCGCTTCCAGCTCCTTCAGTCCTGCAAGTCGACCCCTAAGAAACAAATCTTTTAGTGTCTTAATCCCCTTGTCCTCCCATTTCTGAAAATTTCCATCCCATCTCCCTGGCTCAAATCTGTGGTTCCCCCGAATCGGCATTGTCCTTGACCCTGCCCCCAACCCGAAGTGTTGGCGAAACTGTCTCCAAATTCTCAATGAAGCTATTATTGCCGGACTCCCTGAGTATTTCCCCGGGGCTATCGGGAGCGGCGCTGTTGCTAGTACTTTCAATCCCGACCCCCTGCACAAACTCTCCTCCATTCTGACCCACTGGGAATCAACCCTTCTGACCCAGCTCCGCACCTTCTCCACATTCGCCGCCCAGTAGTAATACAACAGGTTCGGAAGACCCTAACCCCCTGCCTGCCTTCCCCTCTGTAGCAGCACCTTTCTAACTCTGGCCACCTTCCCTCCCCATATGAACGATGTCCAACGCCGGCATCTCCACATCATATGAACGATGTAATCCTTCCCTCAATCTCTCTGAAAAAAGCCTTTGGCAGGAAAATCAGCAGGCATTGAAAGATAAACAGAAATCGCGGCAACACATTCATTTTAACCGCCTGTACACGACCCGCCGGTGACAGAGGGAGACCAACACACCTTGTCAGATCAGCTTTCACTCTCCCTACCAAACTACAAATGTTGTACCTGCGGAGCCCACCCCACTCCCGGGCAACCTGCACCCCCAGGTACCTAAGGTGAGTCCCTGCCATACGGAATGGCAGCCCCCCCACCCCCGACCGAGACACCACAAAATACTCACTCTTGTCTAGATTTAGTTTGTACCCCGAGAAAGACCCAAACACTCGAAGCAGCTCCAATATTCCCCCTATCGACACACTCGATTCCGACACGTATAACAGCAAGTCATCGGCATATAAGGACACCCTATGCTCTATCCCCCCCCGTACTATCCCTTTCCATACCCCCGAACGTCTTAATGTGATGGCCAACGGCTCAATCGTGAGTGCAAACAGCAGGGGGGACGTAGGACATCTCTGCTTAGTCCCACGGTGGAGAGAAAAGTATCTCGAGCTGATGTTGTTTGTGCGGACACTCGCCCACGGCTCCTTATTTAGTAGCTTTACCCAGTTCACAAATCTTGGTCCAATCCCAAACCGCTCCAGAACTGCCATCAAGTACCCCCATTCTACCCGGTCAAACGCCTTCTCAGCGTCCAATGCCACAACCACCTCTGTTTTCTTCCCCTCTGCCAGTGCCATGACGACGTTCAATACCCTTCTAACGTTTGAAAAGAACTGCCTCGCTCTCACGAACCCCATCTGATCTTCACCTATCACCTTCGGGAGGCACCCCTCGAGCCTACTCGCCAGCACCTTCGCCAATACTTTTGCGTCCATATTCAGAAGTGATATGGGCCTATGCTGCCCACACTCAGTCGGATCCTTATCTGTTTTTAGCAACAGGGAAATGGACGCCTGCCCCAAAGTTTGTGGTAACACCCCCTTCCCTATCGCCTCTTCAAACATCCCCACCATCAGGAGCGCCAGCTTATCCTTGAATTTTTTATAATATTCCACTGGAAACCCATCTGGCCCTGCCACCTTCCCCGACTGCATCCTCCCAATCGCATCCTTTATCTCCTGCTCCACTACCACTCCTTCTAATGTAGCCCTGTCCCCCTCCCCTAACCTCGGATACTCCAACCCATCTAGAAATTCCTGCATCTCACTGTCTCCCCCAGGTGGCTCTGACCTGTACAACCTCTCATAAAATTCCTCAAAAACCTTGTTAATCAGATCCGGAGCCACCATCTACTTCCCTGCCCTATCCCTCACCTGAACAATTTCCCTTGCCGCTGCTTCCCTCCGGAGCTGACCTGCTAACATATCTTATCTCCATGTTCGAAAACTGCCCCCCTTGCTCGTCTCAGTTGGCACACCGCCTTCCTCGTAGATAGTCGGTCAAAGCTTGCCTGTAGTTCCTTCCTCTTTTCCAACTTTGCTGGGTCTCCATCTTCTGCATAACTCCTATCTACCTCCAACATCTCATCTATTACCCTCTGCCGCTCCAACCTCTCCTATTTGTCCATCCTGGCCTTAAACAAAATCACCTCCCCCTCACCACCATCTTTAGAGCCTCCCAGCCAACTGCCTTTGACACCTCACCCATACAGTTGAAACCTACATATTCTTTAATTACCGTTTCAATTTTGTCACAGAACACTTGGTCCCCCAAAAGTCCCACATCTAATTTCCACCCCGGCCTCTGCGTTACCCCTTCTCCAGTACCATATCCACCCAATGGGGAGCATGATCTGACATTGCAATTGCTGAGTATTCCGACCCCTTAACCCCAGCCAGCAAAGCCTTCCCCACCACGAAAATGTCGATCCGCGAGTATACCTTATGGACTACTGAGAAAAACAAGTACTCCCGTTCCCTCGGGTGCAGAAACCTCCAAGGGTCCACCCCTCCCATTTCCACCATTAGCCCAGTGTATGGGTGCCAGTTCCCGCAGGGAAACCGTGAGGGGGGGGGCGTCTGTAGTGGGGGAACCAGTGGGTGCCAGATCCCAGAGGGAAACCATGTCTTGCTTGCCGTTGGGGTGCTCGACGTAGGCATATCGGGAGTTCGCATGGAGTAGTCGGACCCTCTCGACCAGGGGGTCCGTTTTATGGCTCCTCGCGTGCCTCCTGAGAAGAATAGGTCCCGGAGTCGTCAGCCAAGGTGGAAGACAGACCCCGGAGGTGGACCTCCTGGGGAAGACAAACAAGCAGTTGTGAGGGGTCTCATTCGTGGCCGTGCAGAGGAGCGACCAAATGGAGTGTAGGGCATCAGGTAAGACCTCCTGCCAGCTGGTGGTTGGGAGACTTCCCGACCGTAGGGCCAGGAGGACAGCCTTCCAAACTGTCGCGTTATCCCTCTCCACCTGCCCATTTCCCCGCAGGTTATAACTGATCGTTCTGCTCGAGGCGATGTCCTTGCTGAGCAGATACTGACGCAGCTCATCGCTCATGAACGATGTACCCCGATCGTTGTGGATATAAGCGGGGAAACCAAACAGGGTGAAGATGCTGTGCAGTGCCATAATCACGGTGGCCGAGGTCATGTCGGGACAGGGGATGGCGAATGGGAAGCGGGAGAACTCGTCGATGATGGTTAGGAAGTAGGTATTGCGGTTGGTGGACGGGAGGGGATCTTTGAAGTCCACGCCGAGGCCTTTACGAGGCGAGCCTTGTCTGGCTGGTAGAAGTGCGGTTTGCACTCCGCGCAGATCTGGCAAGCCCTGGTCATGGCCTTGACCTCCTTGGTGAAGTAAGGTAGGTTGCGAGACTTGATAAAGTGGGCGAGCCAGGTAACCCCCGGGTGACAGAGGTCATTGTGGATGGCCCGCAGGCAATCCTCCTGCGCGTTCATGCACGTGCCGTGGGACAGGGCATCTGGGGGCTCGTTGAGCTCCCCTGGACGATACTTGATATCGCACGTGTAGGTGGAGAGTTCGATCCTCCACCTCAAGATTTTATCATTTTTAATTTTGCCCCGTTGTGCGTTATCAAACATGAAGGCTACTGACCGTTGGTCGGTAATGAGGGTGAATCTCCCACCGGCTAGGTAGTGCCTCCAGTGCCGCACGGCCTCCACAATGGCCTGTGCCTCCTTTTCGACTGCAGAGTGCCGAATCTCGGAGGCGGTGATGGTCCGGGAGAAGAAAGCTACTGGCCTGCCTGGTTGAGGGAAGTAGCCAGGGCGATGTCTGACGCATCGCGCTCTACCTGGAAAGGGATGGTTTTCGTCCATAGCGTGCATAGCAGCCTTGATGATGTCGGCCTTGATACGGCTGAAGGCCGACCGGGCCTCAGCCGTCAGGGGAAATGCTGTGGTCTTTATGAGTGGGCGGGCTTTGTCCGCATATTTGGGGACCCACTGGGCGTAATAGGAGAAAAGACCGAAGCACCGTTTGAGGGCCTTGAGGCTACGGGGAAGGGAAGTTCCTTGAGGGGGCGCATGCGGTCAGGGTCGGGACCTAGGACCCCGTTTTCCACTGGGATGGCTAGTCGGGTTGTGTGGAAAACACATTTACCCTTGTTATAGGTCAGGTTGAGGGCTCGGGCGGTCTGGAGGAACTTTTCAAGGTTCACGCCATGGTCCTGCTGATCATGGCCGCAGATGGTGACATTGTCCAAGTACGGGTATGCAGCCCGCAAGCAGTACTGGTCCACCATTTGGTCCATCGTCCTCTGGAAGACGGAGACCCCATTTGTAACGCCGAAGCGGACCCTGAGGAAGTAGAAGAGCCGGCCGGCTGCTTCGAAGGCAGTATAGGGGCGGTCTTTTGGCCGGATAGGGAGCTGGTGGTAGGCGGATTTGAGATCAATAGTGGAAAATACCCGATATTGAGCGATCCGAATGACCATTTCTGCAATGCAAGGAAGTGGGTACGCATCGAGCCGCGCGCAGCGGTTTATGGTCTGGCTATAGTCCACAACCGTCCGTTTTTTTTCCCCGGACCGTATTACCACCACTTGTGCTCTCCAGGGGCTGTTGCTAGCCTCGATGACACCCTCTCCCAGTAAACGCTGGACCTCTGACTTGATAAAAGTCATGTCTTGGGCATTGTACCTGGTGGCGACGGGCTTACAGTCGGGAGTGAGGTTCACGAATAGAGAGGGGTATGCGACTTTCGGTGTCGCAAGGCTGCATACCATGAGGGGGGGGGCAAGGGTCCACCGAACTTCAGTGTCAGGCTTCAGTGGCTGCATTGGAAATCCAGCCCGAGCAGCAGGCGGGCGCAGAGGTGAGGGAGGATATAAAGTTTGAAACAAGCGTATTCGGCGTCCTGGATGGAGAGGCCCACCATACAATATCCCTTGATTTGGACCGAGTGGGACCTGGAGGCGAGGGCTATGGTTTGGGACGCGGGATGGGTGCGCAAGGAGCAGTGCCTTACCGTTTCTGGGTGGATAAAGCTCTCCGTGCTCCCGGAGTAGAAGAGACAGGGAGTGGCGCCCGTTGACCTGGACCTGCATCATGGAATTCTGCAGGTGCTTTGGTCGCGGGCGATCGCTCCCAGTTGCGGGTAGTCTGAGTCTTTAGCTGAGTCGGATTCACAAAATGGCCGCCGCCGTTGGTCACATGTGTCGGGTCGAGAAGATGGCCGCCCCCATGATTCGCACGAGGCAGATGATGCGTCAGAAGGGGGCGTGTCCGGTCGGTGCGCAGCCGCGTTGCGAGGCCGGATGATCTTTTTGTTTCTGGGCCTTGGGCCTGGCTAGGCAGACCCTCGCGAAATGCCCCTTCTTCCCACAGTCGCTGCAGCTGGCGGAGCGGGCTGGGCAGCGTGGACGTGGGTGCTGGCCCTGCCCACAGAAATAGCATGGTGTGCCCCCGGTCTGGGCGGATCGCCGTGCGGCGCAGGCCCGTAGCGTGGCCT
Organism: Scyliorhinus torazame; assembly: GCF_047496885.1. NCBI lineage: Eukaryota > Metazoa > Chordata > Chondrichthyes > Carcharhiniformes > Scyliorhinidae > Scyliorhinus > Scyliorhinus torazame. The sequence continues at coordinate 49,295,272 of NC_092722.1, read as the reverse complement.
AGTCTGGGGAAGTCCGAGGGGGGCTCGCAGGGTCCGCGGGGTACGTGCCTAGATTGTGGCGGGCCACTTCCAGCGAAGTGGCGAGCGTTACCGTGTCCTGGAGGTCTTTTGCTCCATTTTTGAGGAGTCGCTGCCGGATATAGGTCGAACGGGTGCCGGACACGAAAGCATCTCGGATGTGCAGGTTCATATGGACTTCCCCCGTCACATCCTGATGATTGCAGTTCCTGGCGAGTGCGGTGAGCTTTTCCACAAATTCGTCTAGCGGTTCCCCTGAGCGCTGCCGGCAGGTAGAGAGCAGATGCCGAGCATGTACCTCGTTTATGGGTTTGACGAACCGCTCGTCGTAAGTAGTCGCCTTCGCGATCGTGTGGGAGATTCTGTGACTCACCCGGGCGAGGAGTAAGTGCTGCTTGCGTGGCTGTAGGATGGGAGTCTCCGAGGAGTCCAGGTAGGCCTCGAAGCAGCGGAGCCAGTATTTTAAAATTTATTTTGCCTCCGGTGTCCGTGCTTCCAGGTTGAGCTTCTCTGGCTTGAGACCTGCGTCCATCCTAACGTAGTTCAGCTTATTAAATTGTAGTACCCTCAATAACGACGCAAGAGAGTAGAACGGTAAAGAAGGCTTTAATAAGCTGAAAACTAGCCTGATGCCGAGACGGTTGCTTACTGGGTGCCGCCTACAGAGTGGCCCCTTATATACGACTCCCTGGTGGGTGGAGCCAGAGGCAGATTCCCCAGGGTTCCAAGCCCGGTCTTAAAGGGGACATCACCTTACATGATGATAAGGGTACAGTAACACAGTAACCATTCATCACACCCAGCCAACGCCTTCGCCCCCCCTGATGGGACCAGCGAGCGCGGCCGTGACCTGTCCACCCTTGGCTCCTGCACCAAGTTCCAGTCCCTCCCCCACTATCAGTTTGTGTGTGTCCAAGTCGGGGATGGCCCCAAACACCTTCTTTGCGAATCCCACTTGGGGACCGTATACACTGAACAGCGCCACTAACCTCCCCTCCAGCGCCCCTGCCACAATCACATATCTACCCCCCTGATCTGCCACCACCTTCTCCATCTGGAAGCGTACTCTTTTGCTGACCATTACCACTACCCCTCGAGCCCTTCCGTCAAATCCAGAGTGAAACACCTGACTAACCCAGCCCTTTTTAAGTCTCACCTGGTCCTTCACCCTCAAGTGAGTCTCCTGCAGCAATGCTACATCGGCTTTCAAACTTTTAAGATGCGCAAGCAGCCTTGACCTCATGACCGGACCTCCTAACCCCCTCACGTTCCATGTGACTATCCAAACTGGAGGTCTCTCACTCCCCCACCCTTCTTATCCACCATCATCATACCACCGGGCCTTGCCCCATGAGCCTGACCCGCCCCTATCCATTATTAACATCGAACCCCTTCCCCCACCCCCCCCCCAAAAACCCTACATTTCCTCTGGAAAAAACATCTCCCAGCATCAATCACTCCCCCCCCCCCGCTCGCCTCCTAGGCCCATCGAAACCTGCTACCCAGGCTCCAATTTCCGCAGCCCTCCTCTCACCTCTCCTCCGTTCACTAGCCGACTTTAGTTAGCTAGTGCGGGTGGTTCCCCCCACCAAGATATACCGACCCTCCCGCCCAGTCCCAGAGAAAGAAAAAACAAAAACAATCCAACCCATACAATTCACTAAACTAAGATACAACCGTCGCAACACAGAATGCCAATCAACTCAACCAATAACTTGAACTCTGTAACAATGTGAAGAGAAGTAAATTACAATACAAGTCAGTAAAAAGAAAGTTATAGCATTTATACATTTTCCAGCTCCCCAACCACAGTCCACAGTCTCTCTTCCAGCTCTGCTCCTCACGTCTGTCCCAAACCTTCTGCCCTCACGAACACCTCAGCCGCCTCCGCTTTCTCGAAATAAAAGTCTTTGGCATCATACGTCACCCTCAGCTTTGCCGGGTATACCATACCAAATCGCACCCGCTTTTTGTACAGTGCCACCTTCACTCGCCCGAATGCCGCTCGTCTTTTTGCCAACTCCACCGTCAAGTCCTCGTAGATCCGAACTCCAGCACCATCCCACTGCACCTCACGCTTCTGCTTCGCCCAGCTTAACACCTTCTCCTTCATGCAGTACCTATTGAAGCAGATAATTACTGCTCTTGGCGGCTCATTCACTTTGGGCTTTGGCCTTAATGACCGATGAGCTCGGTCCAGCTCGTACCGGGAGGGGTCCTCACCCTCCCCCATCAGCTCCGCCAACTTCTTAGCGAAGTACTCTGTTGGCCTTGGACCCTCTGTCCCTTCGGGCAAGCCCACAATTCTCAGATTGTGCCGCCTCGAGCTGTTCTCCAAGTCCTCGAGCTTTGCTCGGAGTCCTCTGTTGACCTCCACCACCCTCCGCAGCTCGTCCCCCATCGAGGTGATTGGGTCGCTGTGCTGCGACGCAGCCTCCTCCATTTCCTTCATCTTCTCGTTCTGCTCTCTCACCTCGGCCGATGTCTTTGCCACAGCTACCCTTACCGGGGCGATTGCCTCCTCCACCAATGACTTCAATGCGACCGCTGTCTCCTTCCTCAAAGCCTCCATGTGCCTCGCAGACTGCTTTTCCAGCTCCACCGCCATCACCTCGTCATCTTCTCCACCGTAAGTAGTGTGGCCCCACCATGCGGTCCGGCATCCGTCATCTTGTCAGCACTTGCGAGCCACGTTTCCTCCCTTCCTCAACGCTGCTTTTCGCGTCCTTTAACGGCTTATTATTTTCAGGCCACATTTGGAGTACTGTGTACAGTTCTGGTCGCCTCATTTTAGGAAGGATGTGGAAGCTTTGGAAAAGGTGCAAAGGAGATTTACCAGGATGTTGCCTGGAATGGAGAGTAGGTCTTACGAGGAAAGGTTAAGGCTGCTAGGCCTTTTCTCAGAATGGAGAAGGATGAGGGGTGACTTGATAGAGGTTTATGAGATGATCAGGGGAATAGATAGAGTAGACAGTCAGATACTTTTTCCCCGGGTGGAACAAACCATTACAAGGGGACATAAATTTAAGGTGAATGGTGGAAGATATAGGGGGGATGTCAGAGGTAGGTTCTTTACCCAGAGAGTAGTGGGGGCATGGAATGCACTGCCTGTGGAAGTAGTTGAGTCGGAAACATTAGGGACCTTCAAGCAGCTATTGGATAGGTATATGGATTACGGTAAAATGATATAGTGTAGATTTATTTGTTCTTAAGAGCGGCACGGTGGCATTGTGGATGGCACAATTGCTTCACAGCTCCAGGGTCCCAGGTTCGATTCCGGCTTGGGTCGCTGTCTGTGCGGAGTCTGCGCTTCCTCCCCGAGTCTGCGTGGGCTTCCTCCGGGTGCTCCGGTTTCCTCCCGCGGTCCAAAGATGTGCAGGTTGGGTGGATTGGCCATGATGAATTGCCCTTCGTGTCCAAAATTGCCCTTAGTGTTGGGTGGAGGTGTTGACTTTGGGTAGGGTGCTCTTTCCAAGAGCCGGTGCAGACACAGTGGGCTGAATGGCCTCCTTCTGCACTGTAAATTCAATGATAATCTATGATTAATCTAGGACAAAGGTTCGGCACAACATCGTGGGCCGCAGGGCCTGTTCTGTGTGTATTTTTCTATGTTCTATTTCCCAGAAGCCCTTAGTCCCAGAGGTTCTATCGCCAAAGCAAAACGGAGTGGCGACAGTGGGCATACCTGTCTTGAATCCCTGCTTAGAGGGAAGTATCCCAAACTTGTCGCCTTGATGCAAACGCTAGCCATAGGGTTCTTGTACAGCAGTTGCACCGTGAAATGAATTTTTGCCCTAACCCAAACCTCCCAAGTACCTCAATGAGATACTTCCATGCCACTCTGTCGAATGCTTTCGCTACATCCATAGCTATAAACATCTCTGGCACGGGGTGGGATGAGGAAGATGAGAGGACAATGTTTAGAACCCACTGTATATTTGATGACAGCTGCCTACCTTCACAAATCCAGTCTGGTCTTCCACCACTATAACATGGCTCTAACCGCAGAGCCAGCACCTTAGCCAGTATCTTGGCATCCACATTTAGCAGAAAAATGGGCCTGTAAGAACCACACTCTGTAGGGTCCATATCATTCTTTAAAATAAGGGAGATTGAGGCCTGTGTAAATGTATCAGGCAGGTAACCTCGAGCTACAGCGTCGTTGAACATATCTACCATTACTGATACTAGCTGCCGTGAGAATTGTTTGTAAAATTCAATGGGCCCCATCAGAGCCTTCTTCATCTGCATCAACCAAATCTCCCTCAGCATCTCATCTGAGTCCGAATGGGGCCTCTAGTTCCTCCCGACTCTCCTCTTCTTCTCTCGGGCAGGACAATCTGTCTAGAAACTTACCATATCTGAAACCCCCTCCGGTGGCTCTGACCTATACAGTTCCCTGTAGAAAGCCTCAAACATCGCATTGATTTCTCTCGGTGCTGTCACTAAACCACCCCTCGAGCATAATCTCCCGAGAGGTCGCCAGTCGCCTCTGTTGGTGCGCTAACAGACATCCTGCCTTCTCCCGTGCTCATACACAATGCCCCTCATGGGTCATAGCTGTTTAATCACTTTTCCATTGGCTACCAAGTCAAACTGCACCTCAAGCCACTTTCTGGTTGCAAACAGCTCTGGGGTATGAGTTTCCGAGTAGCGGCGGTCTGTTTCCAGGATCTCCCCTACCAAACGCTGCCTTTCCTCCCTCACTGTTCTAAGTGTGCATTATATGAGATCACCTCTCCTCTTATCACCGGTTTAAGTGTCGCCCATTATGTAGAGGGAGAGACCGATCCGTTGCCGTTAAACCTGATGGCCCCTCAATGGCCCTGGCTGTGCAATCGCAGAACCCCTTCTCAGCCAGTTGTGCCACATCTAATCCCTATGGAGCCAATTGGATGGGATCTGTTCCCAGCTCAAGGCCTACAAATGTGGAGCATGATCAGAGATCACTATCCCGAATATTCTACTTTTCTGACTCCCAGGAGCAGAGACTTATCAAACAAAAAAGCCTATTTACATGTGAGGAAAACGAGAAATCCCGATCATGTGGATGCAGGTACCTCCATGGGTCCACTCCCTCCATCTGCTCCATGAAAGTTTGGAGCATTGTCGCCATCCCGGAGAGAGCCAGAGATTTAGGGCTTGATCAGTCCATTTTAGGTTCCAACACACACTTAAAGTGTGAAGTGTTAAGCCCAATCGATGTGTGTCCAAATCAGTGGTGGAGGCTAACAAACCTTTGATAAATGCTACATCATCCCAGTTAGAGGCATATACTTCATCATAGCGACCAGGGTACCTGCCAAGGACCCACTCACTGTTACATACCTACCGTTAGGGTCAGCCACAACCCTGATGGTCAAAAAAGGCATTCACTTATTAATCAAAATCGTTGAGCCTCAGGCTCCACTTGCTACAATATTGCCTTCTTGATGGGCATCATGCAACTGAGGAGAAGAGGGGCCCATCGTTATTTGGGAGTACAAAGGGAAAATCCCCACCCTGAGGAACATGGGCCAATGGGGCCTTATGAAGACCCAGAAACTGGAGAGGAGAGACCAATTCGACTGAAGTATTTGGTGCGACCCATTGTGTAGAGAGATAGTGCCTCAGATGCCTTCGCTTGTCAAGCGATGTGGTGACTCACATTTTCCACATTCTTTCGGAGGATTCGATGCCGCAGTGACTGGGAGGCGATCCATGCTAGTGGCTCTAAAGGTAACTGCTGCACTCAGTATTTTTGCGACTGTCTTGCTCCATGGCTCCACTGGGGGCATCTGTGGAATCCTTCACTCATAAATGCTTATGAGAGGTTAGTAAGATGCACAAGTACGCCCAGTTCTCCTTGTATGAAGCCAGCCAGGCTGCCAAAGCAGTGGGATTTGCAGTGATCTCTGGCTTCCCACAGGTAAAGGGTGTCATCAACTGCACACATGTGGCTTTAAGAGATCACTGGCAGTAGTCACAATGATTTATCAATAGAAAAGGTTTTGTCTCGCTCAATCTATGATCCCTGAAAATAGATTATGCAAGTTTGTGCGAGGTACCATGGGAGCTCACACAATCCTTACATCTTGAGTCACTTGCAGGTGCTACAGGTCTTTGAGGGCCCTCAGTGCATTCAGGATTGGCTCATCAGTGATAAAGGCTGCCATAAAAGACATGGCTCATGATGCTCATGATGGGGTGATGGTGGGGTAGTGGTGTGGTAGTACCAGGTATTGCGGTACCGAAGAGGTGGATGACCATTGGTTAGACCCAGGAGTCTACCATTGGCTGTTGTACATAGTTCCGCCCTGAGAGGCGGAGTATAAGAACCGGTGCCGTCCCAGCAGCCTTCACTTTCTGTATCGAAGCTGCTGGGGAAGAGTTCTAGCAGATTAAAGCCTTCAGTTATGGAATCACTTCGTCTTGAGTGTAATTGATTGCGCATCAATTGGTACTGTCACTGGACTAGTAATCCAGAGACCCATGGTAATGCTTTGGGGTCCCAGGTTCGAATTCCACCATGGCAGATGGTGAAATTTGAATTCTATAAAAATCTGGAATTAAAAGTCTAATGATGACCATGAAACTATTGCCGTTTGTCGTAAAACTCATCTGGTTCACAAATGTACTTCAGGGAAGGAAATCTGCTGTCCTAACCTGGTCTGGCCTACATGTGACTCCAGACACACACAGCGATGCAGTTGACTTTTAACTGTTCCCCACTGAAATGGCCTAGCAAGCCATTCAGTTCAAGGGCAATTGGAGATGGGCATCAAATGCTTGCCCAGCCAGCGATGCCCACATTCCAAGAACAAATTTAAAAAAAGCCCATTTGGCAGCCACAGAGTGCTGCAGAGGAGAGGTATAATGTGGATCATTCTGCAATATGAAGATGTGTCTCAGATATCTAGACTGGTCAGACAGTGCTCTCCAGTACTCTCCCCAGAGGTATCCTGCACCATTGTGATTTGCCGTACTCTACACAACCTGACATTCCAAAGGGGAAGGAGATGAGTTGCCACCTTGGGAGATAGAGGACTACATGTCTCTTCCAATGAGGACACTGCCGAAAGGGATGGTATTGAAGAGGCACCCCACAGGAAGAGACCATTGCAGAAGCAGTAGAGATGCCCGAGACCCTTATAGTCACAAGGTTCCAGGATGATGAAGCCAGCTAGCTTAAACAAACCCATTTCACGTGTCCCTTTGATTCAAGGTAGCAATAAACACTTTCTTTTCTATCCTCCCAAATTCATGTTATGCGTGGTCATGACACCTGGGAGTGACGTGGCCAATTAGTTTCAACACTACGTTTAAAGACTACTACTAAGCAACTTTGTTGATATTAAAGACTACACAGTAGATGTACCAGAGCTTCATTCTCGTCTCATTAGAGGCTTTCACATTTTCATTCCAGCAGATTGAGATATGTATGCGAAAGGCTAGGGCACTAATGGCACTGCCACAATCAAAGTACCATGGCAGCTCTCATTATGAGAGCTAGCCCAAGGATTATGTCAATTTACGCTAGCCAGACCTCGAGGTGAAACCAGCATCCTCACATATAATTGACCAGAGTCATCAGGCCAGGTATATACCTATAACATCGTAAAGTCATGGCCGAGTAGTGGGCATTTCAAGAATTACCAGGTGCTAACTAAGTCCATTGCTCTGCATCACATAGGTGGAGAGTGGGAACTATTACAGGGGTAATGTCTAGCTATAAGCACAATTAAAACCTAATGCTCCAGGCCAGCATAAAAGGCTGAGGTCCCAACGATCACCTACATGTAAACTACACCTAAACTGGACAGTCATTACGTGGAGGGCATTAAAAGGTTCACTTGGCTGGAATGACTCCAAGGCGGATCATGTTTAAAGCCTTCAAGATCCACAAGAACAGGCTTTAGTGCAGCAGCATCAGGATAATATATTTTTTTCCAAAATCTATACTCATGAGGCCATATTATATTATCCTCTGACTCAGGTCTTGCATGTAAATTGTGCAACCACCATGTTCATAGAGAAACTGGCTTTGTCAATGTCAGTTCTGTGGACAGAAAGACATTAGACTGAGCTGAGATTGAGTGAGACACAAAATATCTGAGGGACATGATGGGAGACACTCAGGAGGAGGCATTCAATACACTTGGATAACCATGGGACACTGCATCACATGGGAGAGCCATTCACTAGTTGAGACTTTGAAGCAGACAAGCAAAATATGTTTACACATTGTGCAAAGTGAGTGAACACACATTCACTTTTTTTTAGTCCTACCGCTATGTCCAGGTGCATCCCTGACATACACAGCAGGGGTGAAGGTAGCCTCTTGATTGCTATTCCCTGGCCTCGAGGATGCCCGTTGCAGGCATCCTCTGGAGACCTGAGGCCTGCAGAGCTCTGACCTGAAGGTCTTCTTTTCAGGGGCAGGTGCACCCTCCTCGACCTAATCTGTTGGATTGGATGGGGTCACAGGCAAAGAGTATTTGGAGTGGCTGGACACGCTTGAAGTGTCCTGTGTGGAGCCCCATGGGTAGTCTAGCTTACGGCTAGAATGAATCTCCAGGGGTACTGGTGGTGGCAGAATGCTCTTGGGTAAGGCCAGGCGACTTAATGCATCTGCTTTAGAATTTTGAGTCCCAGGTCGGTGCTAAAAAACATAGCTGTAAGCTGCCAACAGCAGGATGCAACACTGCACCCTCGCCAAGGCTATGGGCGGTATAGGCTTATCTTCCCTTAACATGCACAGTAATGTCTTGTGGTCAATGACTGTGTCGAACATCGACTGTACACATACTGGTGGAATTTCTTCACATATAACTGCTAAGACCGCCTCATTCTGGGAGTAGTTTCATTCTGATTCAGAAAGGGTTCTTGAGGCAAAGTCGATTTGGTGTTCCAAAAGATCTACCAATTTTGGGGATAAAATGGCCCTTGCATCATAAGCGGATGCTTTACATGTCAGCACGATTAGTTTCTCCGGATCAAAATGAGCCAAGTGGTTTGACGACTGTAATGCTTGCTTCACAACTGGGAGAGCTTCCTCTTGAGGCTCTCTCCATTGCCACAGCTAACTCTTCCTAATAGCTGGTGTAATGGTTGTGCTAATGTTGTGGCTTGTTTTGAAATAAACCTGCCATAGTAATTGATCATACCAAGGAAGGACTTAAACTTGCTGACATGCTTGGGTGCAAGAACGTCTTGCATGTTCTTGACCTTTTCTCCCAACCCTTTTTTATCAACGCAAGATCCTAGGTTGGTCACTTCTGAGGCATGTAAAGTACATTTTTTGCATTTTAGACAGACCTTTTCATCACAAATCCTCTTTAATACTTTCTCTAGACTGACCATGTGTTTTTCTGGACTAGTGCCGGTGACTAGCACGTCATCAAGATAAACCATCACCATGTAGCAGTCATCCAGAATACACTAGAATAGGTGAGACCTCCGCCAGCTTGGCATAGAGGTCTTCAATTTGGGGAATCTTATACCAATCAACCTAGGCAGCTTGATTAATGGTCAGCTTATAGTCCCCACAAATCCTTAGCGACTGACCAGGTTTAAGGCAATCGGTGCCGCCTACTCTGAAAGCTGAACGGACTTGATTATACCCAAAACGAAAGAGAAAATGCTGGAAAATCTCAGCAAGTCTGGTAGCATCTGTAGGGAGAGAAAAGAGCTAACGTTTCGAGTCCGATGACTCTTTGTCAAAGGCTTTGACAAAGAGTCATCGGACTCGAAACGTTAGCTCTTTTCTCTCCCTACAGATGCTGCCAGACTTGCTGAGATTTTCCAGCATTTTCTCTTTCGTTTCAGATTCCAGCATCTGCAGTAATTTGCTTTTATTCTTGATTATTCAGAGTAGACACCAACTCTTTGTTTTGCCTCTCTTATTAACTTATCTTCTAATTAGTTGACAGCCATCAAAGTTCCCAGGTCATAAGGGTCTCTACTTCTAGTAGTGTTCCAAGATGATTATGTAGTCTGTTATGGGCCAGGGTTTAGAGAACCCCAAAGTGTATCATGGAGTTCACCTGGCCCACAACTTTTAATAGTTTGTGGTATGGGGAGCACACGGCCCACTCTACAGGTGTGGTACAGCAGAAATGGAAAAGTATTTTTTTTAAAAGCAAAACAATGTTTATTCTATGAACTCAAGTTAACCTTTTTGAAACATACAGTGAACTTCTTAGCAACCATCAATTCAAATACAACCCCCAAGACTACAACACTAAGTAATCCTTTAAGCTTTCCTTTTAACATCCATACAACAAAAAACAAAACCTTTAACGGAAGCACATCAGGTTAAAGTCACTACTGAAAACATTTATAATTCTGAATTCACCAAATGATCAAGAGATAGTCTTTTGATGGCAGAGAGATCAACAGTACACCTACTCTGTCTGGCTTCAGCTCCAACACTGAAAACTAAACTAAAATACACCCTACAGCAAACAGCCTAAAAAAGTAAAAAACTGAGAGACAGCCCAGCTCCACCCAAACTCTGACATCACTGCAGTAATATGAGCAGCCAAACAGTTCTTAAAGCGACATTCTCATGACAAGTCCTTGTTCACTTGCATAACCTAGTCAAGCTATGGCCACTACTTTCCCATGGTCTTTCTGGATGACTGTTACAGGATCACTCCCTTTTATGATCGAAGGTTCCACCACCAATACGTAAATATTTCCACAAGTCACTCCCTGATCCAGTAAGAGAACTCAAACTGTATTTTATTGCTTTCCATTGCTTCACCTCTTTTTGCCAGTCAATAGATCTTACCTTTTGTCCATCACCTTGAGCCAATATTTGAACTTGCCAGTAGCTTTCCCTGTTCTTCCTGTAACAGTTGCACCCCTCCATTCCCTCCCTTATGGTATGCATATCACCTTCATAGCAGCTCTAGGCAATTGTCGTTTGGATACCATGGGCGAGATTCTCCGACCCCCCGCCGGGTCGGAGAATCGGCGGGGGCTGGCGTGAATCCCGCCCCCGTCGGTTGCCAAAGTCTCCGACACCGGATATTCGGCGACGGCGGGAATCGCGCCGTGCCGGTTGGCGGGCCCCCCCGCTCGATTCTCCAGCCCGGATGGGCCGAAGTCCTGCCGCTAAAATGCCTGTCCCGCCAGCGTAAATGAAACCACCTACCTTACCGGCGGGACAAGGCAGCGCGGGCGGGCTCCGGGGTTCTGGGGGGGTCGCGGGGCGATCTGGACCCGGGGGGGTGCCCCCACGGTGGCCTGGCCCGCGATCCGTGGGCGGGCCTGTGCCGTGGGGGCACTCTTTCCCTTCCGCCACCACCATGGCAGAGGCAGAAGAGACTCCCTCCACTGCGCATGCGCGGGAATGCCGTCAGCGCCAACTGCCCGGAGATGTCATTTCCGCGCCAGCTGGCGGGGCACCAAAGGCCTTTTCCGCCAGCTGGCGAGGCGGAAATTCGTCCGGCACCGACCTAGCCCCTCAATGTTGTGCCTCATTGCCTTCTATTATTTGCTCAGATTCTGAAAGTTTGTAATCAATCCCAATTAACTGAGATGAATGGACCTTAATAGTTTGACTACCATTTTGGAGAACCACTGTCTTCCCATCATACTTTATCACCTTAGTAGGGTCTTTCTACTCTTTCTGATGCTCTCTTTTATAGCATACTAAATTATCAGGAGTAAAATTGATCTTGGACAGTCTTATGTAATGCCTCAGAGCTTTCCATATTTTATCCTAAACATCTGCCTAGATGAATGCCCTTCTCCCTGCATGTAATTAATTTAAGTGTGCAGAAAAAATGGAATTGTGATTACTGCAGTTTTCCTTCTAGGGCCGAAGGACTACCAAACAGCACAGAATGTATTTTGGCATCCTCCCAGAGACTGATTTATAAGTATTGTAACTCGCTCCCAACCAGCTGCAGTGAATTATTTGAGTGGACATCCCGCTCCAGGGCTGTTGTTAGCTTGCAGTTTGGTTGATTGACTAAGATCTTATGGACCATTTCATTGATCACTATGTGATCACTACTAGGGCAGCACAGTAGCACAGTGGTTAGCACTATGGTTTCACAGCGCCAGGGTCCCAGGTTCGATGCCCTGCTTGGGTCACTGTCTGTGCAGAGTCTGCACGCTCTCACCGTGTCTGCGTAGGTTTCTTCCGGGTGCTCTGGTTTCCTCCCACAAGTCCCGAAAGATGTGCTTGTTAGGTAATTTGGACATGCTGAATTCTCCCTCTGTGTACCCGAACAGGCGCCGGAATATGGCGACTAGTGGCTTTTCACAGTATCTTCATTGCAGTGTTAATGTAAGCCCACTTGTGACAATAAAAGATTATTATTGTTATTTTTTTCACAGAGTCCATGGCTGCAAGGACTTTCAACTGGGGTGTTCATGATCATAATATTCATATTTTTATATTTCTCTCAACTTGTCATTGACAAATTCCCCTCATTGTCCATCAGAAATTTAGTTGACGCTCCCAGTTCAGTAACTATTTTTCCATGATTTTTCTGCAGTATTTACTATTGTAGAAAGACTGAATCTGGTTGTTATGTCTACAAAATGTAAAATGAGAATGTTTCTGTCCTTGTTCCACATCTGTAATCCACTACATCATCAATTGCTAATGGGAGACTTACAGTAGGCTGTGGTGGTGTCCTCTGATACCTTTTACACGCCACATTTTTCATTAATTTCTTCGATGAGCCTTCTGATCTCATGATCAACTGCACATATGTCCTTTAGTAGGATTTTTAAATCTGTGGCGAGAAAGATAAGCAAATAGTCTATGTAACTTTAAGACAATTTGCTTCTTTTCTCTCAAATTCTTATCACCTGATTCCATTAACATTTCTTTATCATTCTGATTAGAAATGTTAGGTTCTGTTAAGGGGATGCAATAATGCCTTGATTAGGTAAACTGAAGATCTACTGACTTTCCAAAAAAACAATTGTTTTATCATGTTCCTTGCCCAGTTTCATTTGTGTCTTTTTCATAGAAAGCTTGCTCAGCAACAAGGGTATCTCACTAGAGAGTACATCTGTACTGATAACGTTTCCTACTCAATTTTGGACGGAATCACCATTCTTTTCAGTGGCATCAATGTTTTGTCATCCCCAAATCTGAAAAAAGTACAACTTTCATTCTCCCTGACCTTACTTTCATCCTCACGATCAGGTGAATCTAGATAACATTTTAACCAATCTGCTCCATACAGTTTCAAGTTACCATTCCCCAACATGGCACAATTAAATGAATTAGTGACTCATACACTTATGACTGACTAAATTACAGTGCTTAATTCCACTTACGTTACATCAGTGGGAAATGCCATTATCAAAAAAAAAGTAGACAATTCCCTGGTCTATGACAGGTTCGTTGTAATTCACAAGGGACAAAATTGGATGCAATTTATTGAGACTTGGGTGGATGGTGTATTTCTATTCTCTGCTGTGTTAAGACTTTAGAAATGTGCCATTGCTCTGTACAAGATTTTAACTTTTGGGGATAAGAGTACATTATGGTTAATACAGCACTTAATGATACAAATATACAGGATCTAATGGTGTGGCTGACTATCCCTGAAGCTCATCAGGTGACAAATCTCGAGGTACCTGTCCAGTCAATTGAATTCTATGAATCAGACATTGTCATACTTCCAAGCATTAAATAATTATATAATATACATGAATCCAATTCCCTTCAGAAGTGTTTTTCAAATGTTTTTTCCCCAGGACCTGAGGTGATATGCCAGTAAACGGTGTTGTATATAGTTGGTGGTGCAACCTCCAACCAGCAGGTGGTGGCTCAGATCCACCATGCGGTCTCGACCAGTGGTCATGTGACAAGGCACTCAGATATAAGTCAGGGCAGATTCAGTTATCCTCAGAGGGTTAAGATGTACATGAGAACAGTAATGCATAGGGGTAGTTCCAGGGGAGTATAAAGAAACTCCTTGATAGCTTACTCTCTATCTGATCGTTACCTTACCACATGTGCATGAATAAAAATCCTGGTTTGGACAAGTCACAAGCAGTTCTGTGGATTCCTTGCTAGACATCGACCACCGTACACAACATGGTACCAGAGTGCTGAAGATTTGAAGATAACGACAGTAGTGACAAAGATAAAATTTGGAGTAGGACTGACCTGGTAAACTGCAGCCATTGGTGACTCAACGCAGTAAAAGACACTGAAGCTCGGGATGGACGGCCTGAAAGTGCCCCACCAGCTTAAAGTATCGGGTATTGTAGATGAAAACTGGCGGCTCTTCAAGCAGCAGTTCAAACTCTATGTAACAGCCCTAGGCCTACAGGCACAGCCTGACAAAAGGTGAATAGTGTTGCTGCTCACAGTGGCAAGCCCACAAGCAATTGAACTGTATAACAATGAGGAGGATAGCGAGAGATACGATAAAGTCATTGGGTACTTTGATCAACATTGCTGCCCCAATGGAGCATTTGAGAGACATTTGATAGATATATGTTCCATATGCGTACCCAGAAACCTGGCTATTCATTCGACAGTTTTTTCACTGACTTGAGGCTGAAGACCCAGGAATGGTTGTTGCAGGTGCCAGGGTTTAGATATTTCAGTAAGCTCAGGGAGGGTGGTAAAAGAGGGGGAGGGGTGGCATTGTTAGTCAAGGACAGTATTACGGTGGCAGAAAGGACGTTTGATGAGGACTGGTCTACTGAGGTAGTATGGGCTGAGGTTCGAAACAGGAAAGGAGAGGTCACCCTGTTGGGGGTTTTCTATAGGCCTCCGAAAAGTTCCAGAGATGTAGAGGAAAGGATTGCAAAGATGATTCTGGATAGGAGCGAAAGCAAAAGGGTACTTGTTATGGGGGACTTTAACTTTCCAAATATTGACTGGAAACGCTATAGTTTGAGTACTTTAGATGGGTCCGTTTTTGTCCAATGTGTGCAGGAGGGTTTCCTGACACAGTATGTAGATAGGCCAACAAGAGGTGAGGCCATATTGGATTTGGTACTGGGTAATGAACCAGGACAGGTGTTAGATTTGGAGGTAGGTGAGCACTTCGGTGATAGTGACCACAATTCGATTACGTTTACTTTAGTGATGGAAAGGGATAGGTATATACTGCAGGGCAACAGTTATATCTGGGGGAAAGGCAATTATGATGCGATGAGGCATGACTTAGGATGCATCGGATGGGGAGGAAAACTGCAGGGGATGGGCACAATGGAAATGTGGAGCTTGTTCAAGGAACAGCTACTGCGTGTCCTTGATAAGTATGTACCTGTCAGGCAGGGAGGAAGTGGTCGAGCAAGGGAATCGTGGTTTACCAAAGCAGTCGAAACACTTGTCAAGAGGAAGAAGGAGGCTCATGTAAAGATGAGACATGAAGGTTCAGTTAGGGCGGCCAAGAGTTACAAGTTAGCTAGGAAGGACCTAAAGAGAGAGCTAAGAAGAGCCAGAAGGGGACATGAGAAGTCTTTGGCAGGTAGGATCAAGGATAACCCTAAAGCTTTCTATAGATATGTCAGGAGTAAACGAATGACTAGGGTAAGAGTAGGGCCAGTCAAGGACAGGAGTGGGAAGCTTTGCTTGGAGTCCGAGGAGATAGGAGAGGTGCTAAATGAATATTTTTCATCAGTATTCACACAGGAAAAAGACAATGTTGTCGAGGAGAATACTGAGATTCAGGCTACTAGACTAGAAGAGCTTGAGGTTCATAAGGAGGAGGTGTTAGCAATTCTGGAAAGTGTGAAAATAAATAAGTCCACTGGGCCGGATGGGATTTATCCTAGGATTCTCTGGGAAGCTAGGGAGGAGATTGCTGAGCCTTTGGCTTTGATCTTTAAGTCATCTTTGTCTACAGGAATAGTGCCAGAAGACTGGAGGACAGCAAATGTTGTCCCCTTGTTCAAGAAGGGGAGTAGAGATAACCCCGGTAACTATAGACCAGTGAGTATTACTTCTGTTGTGGGCAAAATCTTGGAAAGGTTTACAAGAGATAGGATGTATAATCACCTGGAAAGGAATAATTTGATTAGAGATAGTCAACACGGTTTTGTGAAGGGTAGGTCGTGCCTCACAAATCTTATTGAGTTCTTTGAGAAGGTGACCAGACAGGTGGATGAGGGTAAAGCAGTTGATGTGGTGTATATGGATTTCAGTAAAGTGTTTGATAACGTTCCCCATGGTAGGCTACTGCAGAAAATACGGAGGCATGGGATTCAAGGTGATTTAGCAGTTTGGGTCAGAAATTGGCTCGCTGGAAGAAGACAAAGGGTGGTGGTTGATGGGACATGTTCAGACTGGAGTCCAGTTACTAGTGGTGTACCACAAGGATCTGTTTTGGGGCCACTGCTGTTTGTCATTTTTATAAATGACCTGGAGGAGGGCGTAGAAGGATGGGTGAGTAAATTTTCAGATGACGCTAAAGTCGGTGGAGTTGTGGACAGTGCGGAAGGATGTTACAAGTTACAGAGGGACATAGATAAGCTGCAGCGCTGGGCTGAGAGGTGGCAAATGGAGTTTAATGCAGAAAAGTGTGAGGTGATTCATTTTGGAAGGAATAACAGGAAGACAGAGTACTGGGCTAATGGTAAGATTCTTGGCAGTGTGGATGAGCAGAGAGATCTCGGTGTCCATGTACATAGACCATGTACATAGGGCAGCACGGTAGCATTGTGGATAGCACAATTGCTTCACAGCTCCAGGGTCCCAGGTTCGATTCCGGCTTGGGTCACTGTCTGTGCGGAGTCTGCACATCTGCCCCGTGTGTGCGTGGGTTTCCTCTGGGTGCTCCGGTTTCCTCCCACAGTCCAAAGATGTGCAGGTTAGGTGCATTGGCCGTGATAAAATTGCCCTTAGTGTCCAAAATTGCCCTTAGTGTTGGGTGGGATTACTGGGTTATGGGGATAGGGTGGAGGTGTTGACCTTGGGTAGGGTGCTCTTTCCAAGAGCCGGTGCAGACTCGATGGGCCGAATGGCCTCCTTCTGCACTGTAAATTCTATGGTAATCCCTGAAAATTGCCACCCAGGTTGAGAGGGTTGTTAAGAAGGCGTACGGTGTGTTAGCTTTTATTGGTAGAGGGATTGAGTTTCGGAGCCATGAGGCCATGTTGCAGCTATACAAAACTCTGGTGCGGCCGCATTTGGAGTATTGCGTGCAATTCTGGTCGCCGCATTATAGGAAGGATGTGGAAGCATTGGAAAGGGTGCAGAGGAGATTTACCAGAATGTTGCCTGGTATGGAGGGAAGATCTTATGAGAAAAGGCTGAGGGACTTGAGGCTGTTTTCGTTAGAGAGAAGGTTAAGAGGTGACTTATTTGAGGCATACAAGATGATCAGAGGATTAGATAGGGTGGAAAGTGAGAGCCTTTTTCCTCGGATGGTGATGTCTAGCACGAGGGGACATAGCTTTAAATTGAGGGGAGATAGGTATCGGACAGATGTCAGAGGTAGGTTCTTTACTCAGAGAGTAGTAAGGGCGTGGAATGCCCTGCCTGCAACAGTAGTGGACTCGCCAACACCAAGGGCATTCAAATGGTAATTGGATAGACATATGGACGATAAGGGAATAGTGTAGATGGGCTTTAGAGTGGTTTCACAGGTTGGCGCAACATCGAGGGCTGAAGTACTGCGCTGTAATGTTCTATGTTCTAAATCTTCTCTGATCCGTGACCAAATTGTCTTTGGTGTATCAAATGATAAGCCAGGTGAGAGGTTGCTGCGGGAAGAAGATTTGGTATTGGAACAAGCAATAAAGATTTGCCAGGCGAGCGAGGTAGCTGCACAGCAAATCAGCATACTCTGCTCAAAATGTTTTGGTACCAACTCAGAGGAAGACGCCAACATCATTAGTACTGTGGCGCACGTCATGAAGAAACGTGGTCTCAGTGTGAGCGGCCATTTTAAGCGGCCGATAGGATCCATCATCTTATGCCCAAAGTGTGGCAATCGACATGGCCCACGGCCATGTCCGGCCTTTGGAAAATTCTGTTCCAGGTGCGACCGTGTTGGGCATTTTGCAAAACAGTGTCTTGCACGTCCTACAATGGATTCTGGCCTCGAGTGGCTGTCTGTGTGGAGTTTGCACTTTCTCCACGTGTCTGTGTGGGTTTCCTCCGGGTGTTCCGGTTTCCTCCTGCGGTCCAGGGATATAAAGATTGGATGGATTGGCCGTTTTAAATGGCCCCTTAGTGTCCAAAAGGTTACTAGCTTTCGGAGCGCTGCTCCTTCCTCAGGTGAATGAAGAGGTCCACAGACCTCTTCATTCACCTGAGGAAGGAGCAGCGCTCCGAAAGTTAGTGACATCGAAACAAACCTGTTGGACTTTAACCTGGTGTTGTAAGACTTCGTACTGTGCTCACCCCAGTCCAACGCAGAATTGGGCGTGGTCACACAACCCCGTGATGACGGGTCGGTGCTTTCACTCCACCTGAGTATCGGCATACGTCCGAGCACAGGATGCAGACCAGCACCAAACCAGGGGCTGTCAAACCCAACATAAAAAGTGAAGAATCTGCCAACTAATTGTTAAAACAAGAGGGGAGAGGAGAAGAATGGGCGAGCTAGCTCATCCCACTGGCAAAAACAAAAAAGAAAGCAATATTACGACCAACAAGCCAGAGACAGAAAAGACAACAAACACACAACGAAGCAGTAAACACCATTGTTGGAACTCACTATCAAAGAAGAAGCTGGTGACGCACATGTGGCAATCACGGATACATGCCTTCCAAAGGGACAGAGTAAAGAGGGTGCAAAGCAAGACACCAGCACGTAAACCAGTCTTCGAAAAGGCTAGCAACAGCCCAAGTAATCATAGGGGTGATCTTGTGAGGGAGACACATTGTCTTGTGCGAAAGGGACAGGAGCCGACCAGGCATATCATGTTTATGGACACCCTAGTTAAACCTGTTACAATGTATATGCTTATTACTAATGTATGGAGTAATGATAGTAATCATGTTTGTAAACACACTTCAATATCTCCTAAGGAAGGGGAATGTGGTGATATGCCTGTAGACAGTGTTGTATATAGTTGGTGGTGCAACCTCCAACCAGCAGGCAACAGGACAGATCCGCCATGCGGTCTCGAGACAGTGGTCATGTGACAAGCACTCAGATATAATTCAGGGCAGATCTGGTGAACCTCAGTAGGTTATAAGATGTACATGAGGACAGTTGTGCATAGGGGTAGTTCAACGGGAGTATAAAGAGACTCCATGATAACTTGCTCTGTATCTGATCATTCCCGTGCCACGTGTACATTAATAAAAATCCTGGTTTGGACAAGTCACAAGCAGTTCTGTGGATTCCTTGCTCGACAGCGAACACCGAACACAATAGGACCCACTTTTGCCAACCAGCCAACCTTTAGGAGCCATGCCGGCCAACCTTCGCGACCCACGCGGGCCGACTTTGCAGTCATTGTCATGTTCATTTACCTTTACAGAAAAAGGGGAGCATTGGTCCTCACAACCTCACTTGAAACAGGTTCAAAGGAAGAGAGGGAAATGCGCATATCAGGTGCAGACCTCAGCAAGTTCCTTTGCACCGTCTTCATTTTTATGAAAGCGGAAAATCCAACCTCATACATTTAGGTCATCATGAAGGGCAATAGCAACAAAATGCTTGTTTTATTCAGCAATGGATACTCCTGGGAGATGCTACCCCAGAATGCTGACAGTCTCATTGGCTTTTGGCATGTTTTTAATGTGGTATCACAGGTCAGGTACAGCAGAGTAGTCCTTTAATTTGGAGTCAGCTGTAAGTTAATAACTGACTCTGGGATTTCAACATCAAAAGGAATTTTTCACCCACAACTTCTCTTTCAAAATCTAAAACTTCTCTCATTTGCCAGTACTTCCCTACATACAACACACATGGGCTTTGCATCCTTATTTGCATTAGCACAATTGACAAAACTATGGGCGGAATTCTCCCCCCCCCACACCGGGTGGGAGAATCGCCGGGGCGCCGCGTGTGTCCCGCCACGCCGCCCCGATTCTCCCACCCCCCCAAACCGCGGCGAGAATAATGGCTGACCGCTGGGAGAATCGCCGCTCGCTGTTTGTAACGGGCAAGCGGCGATTCTCCGGCCCGGATGGGCCGAGCGGCCTGCCCAATACGACGGGTTCCCGCCGGTGCCATCCACACCTGGTCGCTGCTGGCGGGAACAGCGCGGGAACGCTGGGGGGGGGGGCGGCCTGTGGGGGGGGGTTTTCCTGCACTGGGGGGGGGGGGGGGGGTTCATAGAAAACATAGAAAATACAGCACAGAACAGGCCCTTCGGCCCACGATGTTGTGCCGAACCTTTGTCCTAGATTAATCATAGATTATCATTGAATTTACAGTGCAGAAGGAGGCCATTCGGCCCTTTGAGTCTGCACCGGCTCTTGGAAAGAGCACCCTACCCAAACTCAACACCTTCACCCAACACCAAGGGCAATTTGGACATTAAGGGCAATTTATCATTGGCCAATTCACCTAACCTGCACATCTTTGGATTGTGGGAGGAAACCGGAGCACCCGGAGGAAACCCACGCAGACACGGGGAGGACGTGCAGACTCCGCACAGTCAGTGACCCAAGCCGGAATCGAACCTGGGACCCTGGAGCTGTGAAGCAATTGTGCTATCCACAATGCTACCGTGCTGCCCTTGAGAACAAATAAATCTACACTATATCATTTAACCGTAATCCATGTACCTATCCAATAGCTGCTTGAAGGTCCCTAATGTTTCCGACTCAACTACTTCCACAGGCAGCGCATTCCATGCCCCCACTACTCTCTGGGTAAAGAACTTACCTCTGATATCCCTCCTATATCTTCCACCTTTCACCTTAAATTTATGTCCCCTTGTAATGGTTTGTTCCACCCGGGGAAAAAGTCTCTGACTGTCTACTCTATCTATTCCCCTGATCATCTTATAAACCTCTATCAAGTCGCCCCTCATCCTTCTCCGTTCTAATGAGAAAAGGCCTAGCACCCTCAACCTTTCCTCGTAAGACCTACTCTCCATTCCAGGCAACATCCTGGTAAATCTTCTTTGCACCTTTTCCAGAGCTTCCACATCCTTCCTAAAATGAGGCGACCAGAACTGTACACAGTACTCCAAATGTGGCCTTACCAAAGTTTTGTACAGCTGCATCATCACCTCACGGCTCTTAAATTCAATCCCTCTGTTAATGAACGCGAGCACACCATAGGCCTTCTTCACAGCTCTATCCACTTGAGTGGCAACTTTCAAAGATGTATGAACATAGACCCCAAGATCTCTCTGCTCCTCCACATTGCCAAGAACTCTACCGTTAACCCTGTATTCCGCATTCATATTTGTCCTTCCAAAATGGACAACCTCACACTTTTCAGGGTTCAAAAGGGGTCTGGCCCGCGATCGGTGCCCATCGATCGGCGGGCCGGCCTCTCTGAAGGAGGACCTCCTTTGTTCCGCCGCCCCGCAAGATCCATCCGACATCTTCTTGCGAGGCGGCCTTGGGGAGGACGGCAACCAGGCATGCGCGGGTGATGCCAGTTACGCGGTGCCGGCCGTGTCATTTACGCGGCGCCAATGCCCGGCCCGCGTAAATGATGCGACACCGCTCCTTGCCCCCCAGGGGCGGGAGAATAGGGGGCTGGGAGCGGACTCCGGTTTTCACTCCGGCGTCGGCACTTAGAGTCCCGATGGGAGAATTGCGCCCTATATCTCAAGAAACCCATCTTTATACTGCTTTGTTCCAGAGTTAGGTTTCTTCTCTGTAGGCTGCTAAACAGAGGCACTGGCAGTCTGTACAGAGCTAACACTGCTTGTTCAGTCCTGGACTCTCCTGAACAGCTCTCTCCAGCAAATTCTGTTGTGAGATCCTGTCCAGTAGGTACACTGCCTACTTGAGTCTCTCTCCGTCCCTTACTTTTACGAAAACAATCCACCTTTACAGTCTTCTTGCCAGCAGCTGGAAAATGGAAACAGCTCTGCTCTATGATTTGGCGCCAAAAGCACGTACATGGAGGGTGGTTGGCATCAAGTGTACATGCAGGATGCGTGACCTGCACACTGCTGCCGTTTCTGGTTAGAAGAATGCACGCAGCCTCATTTATTTTAATTTAAAAGGTGGCAGTGGCCGGCATTCTCAATGTAAAAGCTGGTAGCGGCCATTGGGTGCTTTTCCCGTGATCCGGACCATCGCAGGAATGGTGCGACTGATCGCTTTGTTATCCTTTCAACTCCCGCCATTGACCCACTTGCAGGTTCATTACTTTGAAAAACCCTGCCATCCAGTATTATCAGAGAATAAGTAATACGGTCTGCACCATCAAACTTTTCTGCTTGACTGTATGGCATAAAAGGGAGATGCTTTCCAATATTTAGTCATGATATGCAATATAACATAGTCAGCTGAGTGGTTTTGCTGAGAAACTGTATAACGCTTATGCATATCACAAACCTATTCCATCTTTCTACTTACATTCAAAGCATTCAAGTTACTATGAAGCTAATTCCTTTTCAATCCCAACAATGCTTCGGGCTATAGTTCCTTTGCCTTAGATATTTGCTCGTACTGCTCCCCTATTTTGCATTTAAAAAATGTCACGCTTTCTGAACAAACATGGCTTGAGGGTTTGCTGTTCTGCACCTTGTACGAACAGAAGTAATCCCTTTAGCGATAAAATAATTACTGCTAAACATCAGACAGTTTAGTTGGCACAGATCTCCATCTCCCCTGAAATTATAAAATGTTCTTGGAAGCAAGCCTTGGGCACCAGCAGTCACACGCAAGTGACCAAGTTTCAAGTGTGAGTCTAGACAATGATTTTCAGAAGACTATTCAACTTCAGGGCATTAGATGAACCAATCTTTAACCAATGCCAACATAGGTCTCAGGGTAATGATTAGGAATGGGAACTCTGGCTGACTTTCCTCTCCATCACTAGGAGACTCACCTATGTGAACACAGACCAGGGGCGAAATTATCCCCCAACGGCGGGATGCCCGCCGACTGGCGTCAAAGCCGGCGCAAATCAGACGGGCATCGCGCCGGCAAAAAGGTGCGGAAGTCTCCGCATCTTTGGCGGCCTAGCCCCAACATTGAGGGGCTAGGCCGACGCCGGAGGGATTTCCGCCCCGCCAGCTGGCGGAAATGGCGTTTGTTGCCCCGCCAGCTGGCGCGGAAATGCGGCGCATGCGCGGGAGCGTCAGCGGCCGCTGTCAGTTTCCCAGCGCATGCGCGGGAGCGTCAGCGGCCGCTGTCAGTTTCCCGCGCATGCGCAGTGGGGAGAGTCACTTCCGCCTCCGCCATGGTGGAGGCCGTGGCGGAGGCGGAAGGGAAAGAGTGCCCCCACGGCACAGGCCCGCCCGCGGATCGGTGGGCCCCGATCGCGGGCCAGGCCACCGTGAGGGCACCCCCCGGGGTCAGATCGCCCCGCGCCCCCCCCCAGGACCCCGGAGCCCGCCCACGCCGCCTGGTCCCGCCGGTAAATACCAGGTTTGATTTACGCCGGCGGGACAGGCAACTCCTGGGCGGGACTTCGGCCCATCCGGGCCGGAGAATCCAGCGGGGGGTCCCGCCAACCGGCGCGGCCGGATTCCCGCCCCCGCCCAATCTCCGGGAGCGGAGACTTCGGCGGGGGCGGGATTCACGGCGGCCAACGGCCATTCTCCGACCCGGCGGGGGGTCGGAGAATGACGCCCCAGAACTCAAAATCATGGAATCATGGGGCTGATCTGGGTCTGATGTCACACAATACAGAATTTATGCACCAATTTATATGAATAAGCTCTCATTAATCGCACTTGGGTGGGGATGAGGATGGGGGGGAGTGAGTGTGTTTGTTGAGCACTGTGGAATAAAGCAGCTTGTGAGTTGAACTGAACTTTGTCTCACCCAGTGTTAATTTGGTCTGACTTCAGATATTGAAGGAATACAGATACATAAGACGCAGGAATCTGGATCTGATCCAAAGGGAGTTTAATTGTTACGTTCTTGGGTACTACTGTACTGCAGCACAACTTGGTATAGGTCAGTGAGAGTTAATTTCCAAATGAATTAGATGCTGAATTCATTGATCTGCCAATATCTATGATATCTTGAAATTAATAAAAGTTATAGTTGGGGCTGGCTCACCTCACCTAACACACCTGCCCTCTGTTCACTAACCTTATCCCTGCATGTGTTTACAATTTAACAAGATACTTTGCTGCTGCTCTGTGGGCCTAGTTTTCTACAAATTGATGCTCATGAAGATTTTTGAAAAACAATCTTGAGTTTTCATCATTGTGTTGTCTTCGTACAGTTTTCTTAGAGAAACTAATTTTCTTTTAAAAAAAACCCTCTAAACTCGCTTGTCATCACAAGTGAGATTGAATCACTTATAAAGGTCTTGTCATCAACATTTTACAATCATCGTGTCAATTCCTCCATTCAAGGTGACATACATTTCAATTTCCCTTCAACTTGGAGTTAAAAAAAATGAAATACACACATTTAATGGGATCACAGAAAATAAAAATTAAAAATGTTTGAAAGATATGTAAAATGTAACAACTGATTGACAGAATATTTTTTGAAGAATCTAATTCAGATTATACTTTAAAGTCAACACTGCAAAGGCTGAACCCTTGGCAATCTGAACTTTCTCACCCATATATATATGGGTAAAATAGTTCTTACTGGCTGATTTACCCTGTTTGAGATTTGTGGACCTGGAGGTTTGCAAAGTGCTGTTCTTAATGTTGCTAATATTCATTGGCATAGTATCTGTTAATTTATGCAAATTAATAGGAACATGGCATCAGATTTACAATATAGGAAGTAATTTCATTTATCAGGGCAGTGCTGGCTCTCTGTAATAACCAATCAGTCCTGCTACCTATTTCCCTTTTCATTTATTATTTTTCAAATATTTATCCATTCAATCCATTTCCACTATCCCATGATACTATTTTGAGGAAGACCACTCTTTGGTGAACTGATTAATATTTATCCCACAACTGACATCACGAGAACAGATTATCTGGTCATGATCTCATTGTTGCTTGTGAAAGCTTTTTAAAAAAATCCATTCATGGGATGTGGGTGTCGCTGGCTGGGCCAGCATTTACTGCCGATCCCTGAGGGTGTTTAAGGGTCAACCACATTGGATTTGGAGTGACATATGGGCCAGACCAGGTAATGATGACAGATTTCCTTCACTAAAGGGCAGTAATGAACCAGATGTGTATTTACAACAATTGTCAATTGTTTAATTTCAGATTTTTATTGAATTCAAATTTCACAAACTAATGGTGGGATTTGAACCTGGGTTCCCAGAGCATTGCCCTGTACAGCAATGATACCACTACACCACAACCTCCCCTTTGCTGTGCTTAAATTGGCTAACTTGTTTCCTATATTACAACAGTGACTACACTTCAAAAGTAAATCATTAGCTGTAAAATGCTTTCAAATGTCCTAAGGTTGTGAAAGGGACAGTATAAATACAAGTTTACTTTTTCATAACAATGAAACAAAAATGTAACAATAGGACACAAGTACAACACTGAAATCAGAGAACAAGTGCAAGTCTACCTTTCTTTTTAAAGCAGAGATTCTACTTCCACCATAGATTTCAATTTGATACTGTTTTTGCACTGAGTGCTGAATTTGATGCATTTTGAGTGCTATAGTAAGAGTTTGGTGACCGAGGGAGTATAAGGCTTCATTTTTATCTAAAGTTTATTCTTTCTTTTATTTAGTTAATTAACTTAAAAGTTGCTGTTTGGTTTAGAAGAAGGTGAATTTTCAATCAGCTTTAAACAAGCTTCTACTTGTAGGCACTCGCTGCTGGAGCTTGTTAATTAGTTAATTGGGTTAAGCCAGTTTTTAGAGGCTAGATTTACAGTATAAAATGATCCCCTACAGTGCAGACTTTGTTTGCACTGAGTGCTGAATTTGGTGCATTTTGAGTGCGATAGTAAGAGTTTGGTGACCGAGGGAGTTAGGTGAGGAGGGAGTAAGGTGCTCCTTTCATTTTGTTTCCGACATTTCTGCAAAGAGTGAGAAGAGAGCCAGGAGTTTACAGAAAGTGTAGCTGACTGGGAGCAGAGTCGGAGGGCGGAGATCTAGTTAGTCCACAGGGCAGCTATATTCTGTCAGGTAAGAGGGGATGGAGGCTAGGCCAGTTGCATGCTCCTCCTGTAGGATGTGGGTGGTGAGGGATACCACCGGTGTCCCCGCTGATATGCCTGCGGGAAGTGCACCCAACTTCAGCTCCTCAAAGACCGTGTTAGGGAACTGGAGCTGAAGATGGATGAACTTCGGATCATCCGGAGGCAGAGGGGGTGATTGAGAAGAGTTACAGGGAGGTAACCATACCCAAGGTACAGGACAAGAATAGCTGGGTTACCGTCAGGGGGAAAAAAACAAACAGGCAGACAGTGCAGGGATCCCTCGTGGCCATTCCCCTTCAAAACAAGTATACCGTTTTGGATGCTGTTGGGGGGGGATGACCTACCGGGCAGGCCCTAGCGGCCAGGTCTCTGGCACTGAGTCTGGCTCTGGGGCTCAGAAGGGAAGGGGGGAGAATAGAAAAGCAATAGTTGTAGCAGATTCAATGGTTAGGGGGATAGGAGATTCTGTGGTCGCGAGCGAGACTCCCGGAAGGTATGTTGCCTCCCGGGTGCCAGGGCCAGGGATGTCTCGGATCGTGTCTTCAGGATCCTTAAGGGGGAGGGTGAGCAGCCAGAAGTCGTGGTGCACATTGGTACTAATGACATAGGTAGGAAAAGGGGTGTGGAGGTAATAAACAAGTTTAGGGAGTTAGACTGGAAGTTAAAAGCCAGGACAGACAGAGTTGTCATCTCTGGTTTGTTGCCGGTGCCACGTGATAGCGAGGCTAGGAATAGGGAGAGAGTGCAGTTGAACACGTGGCTGCAGGAATGGTGTAGGAGGGAGGGCTTCAGGTATTTGGATGATTGGAGCGCATTCTGCGGAAGGTGGGACCTGTACAAGCAGGACGGGTTGCATCTGAACCAGAGGGGCACCAATATCCTGGGAGGGAGGTTTTCTAGTACTCTTCGGGAGGGTTTAAACTAATTTGGCAGGGGAGTGGGAACCAGATTTGTAGTCCAGCAACTAAGGTAGCCGATATTCAGGACGCCAAAGCGTGTAATGAGGCAGTGGGGAAGGGAACACTGACAAAGGAGAGTACTTGCAGGCACGGCGATGGGTTGAAGTGTGCATACTTCAACACAAGAAGCATCAGGAATAAGGTGGGTGAACTTAAGGCATGGATCGGTACTTGGGACTACGATGTGGTGGCCATCACGGAAACTTGGATAGAAGAGGGGCAGAAATGGTTGTTGGAGGTCCCTGGTTATAGATGTTTCAATAAGATTAGGGAGGGTGGTAAAAGAGGTTGGGGGGGGGGGGTGGCATTGTTAATTAGAGATAGTAAAACAGCTGCAGAAAGGCAGTTCGAGGAGTATCACCCTAATGAGGTAGTATGGGTTGAAGTCAGAAATAGGAAAGGAGCAGTCACCTTGTTAGGAGTTTTCTATAGGCCCCCCAATAGTAGCAGAGATGTGGAGGAACAGATTGGGAAACAGATTTTGGAAAGGTGCAGAAGTCACAGGGTAGTAGTCATAGGTGACTTTAACTTCCCAAATATTGGGTGGAAACTCTTTATATCAAATAGTTTGGATGGGGTGGTGTTTGTGCAGTGTGTCCAGGAAGCTTTTCTAACACAGTATGTAGATTGTCCGACCAGAGGAGGGGCAATATTGGATTCAGTACTTGGTAATGAACCAGGGCAAGTGATAGATTTGTTAGTGGGGGAGCATTTTGGAGATGGTGACCACAATTCTGTGACTTTCACTTTAGTAATGGAGAGGGATAGGTGCGTGCAACAGGGCAAGGTTTACAATTGGGGAAGGGTAAATACGATGTTGTCAGACAAGAATTGAAGTGCATAAGTTGGGAACATAGGCTGTCAGGGAAGGACATAAGTGAAATGTGCAACTTGTTCAAGGAACAGGTACTACGTGTCCTTGATATGTATGTCCCTGTCAGGCAGGGAAGAGTTGGTCGAGTGAGGGAACCATGGTTGACAAGAGAGGTTGAATGTCTTAAGAGGAAAAAGGAGACTTATGTAAGGCTGAGGAAACAAGGTTCAGACAGGGCATTGGAGGGCTACAAGATAGCCAGGAGGGAACTGAAGAAAGGGATTAGGAGAGCTAAGAGAGGGCATGAACAATCTTTGGCGGGTAGGATCAAGGAAAACCCCAAGGCCTTTTACACATATGTGAGAAATATGAGAATGACTAGAGCGAGGGTAGGTCTGATCAAGGACAGTAGCGGGAGATTGTGTATTGAGTCTGAAGAGATAGGAGAGGTCTTGAACGAGTACTTTTCTTCTGTATTTACAAATGAGAGGGGCGATATTGTTGGAGAGGACAGTGTGAAACAGACTGGTAAGCTCGAGGAAATACTTGTTAGGAAGGAAGATGTGTTGGGCATTTTGAAAAACTTGAGGATAGACAAGTCCCCCGGGCCTGACGGGATATATCCAAGGAATCTATGGGAAGCAAGAGATGAGATTGCAGAGCCGTTGGCAATGATCTTTTCGTCCTCACTGTCAACAGGGGTGGTACCAGGGGATTGGAGAGTGGCGAATGTCGTGCCCCTGTTCAAAAAAGGGACTAGGGATAACCCTGGGAATTACAGGCCAGTTAGTCTTACTTCGGTGGTAGGCAAAGTAATGGAAAGGGTACTGAAGGATAGGATTTCTGAGCATCTGGAAAGACACTGCTTGATTAGGGATAGTCAGCACGGATTTGTGAGGGGTAGGTCTTGCCTTACAAATCTTATTGAATTCTTTGAGGAGGTGACCAAGCATGTGGATGAAGGTAAAGCAGTGGATGTAGTGTACATGGATTTTAGTAAGGCATTTGATAAGGTTCCCCATGGTAGGCTTCTGCAGAAAGTAAGGAGGCATGGGATAGTGGGAAACTTGGCCAGTTGGATAACGAACTGGCTAACCGATAGAAGTCAGAGAGTGGTGGTGGATGGCAAATATTCAGCCTGGATCCCAGTTACCAGTGGCGTACCGCAGGGATCAGTTCTGGGTCCTCTGCTGTTTGTGATTTTCATTAATGACTTGGATGAGGGAGTTGAAGGGTGGGTCAGTAAATTTGCAGACGATACGAAGATTGGTGGAGTTGTGGATAGTAAGGAGGGCTGTTGTCGGCTGCAAAGAGACATAGATAGGATGCAGAGCTGGGCTGAGAAGTGGCAGATGGAGTTTAACTCTGAAAAGTGTGAGGTTGTCCATTTTGGAAGGACAAATATGAATGTGGAATACAGGGTTAACGGTAGAGTTCTTGGCAATGTGGAGGAGCAGAGAGATCTTGGGGTCTATGTTCATACATCTTTGAAAGTTGCCACTCAAGTGGATAGAGCTGTGAAGAAGGCCTATGATGTGCTCGCGTTCATTAACAGAGGGATTGAATTTAAGAGCCTTGAGGTGATGATGCAGCTGTACAAAACCTTGGTGAGGCCACATTTGGAGTACTGTGTACAGTTCTGGTCACCTCATTTTAGGAAGGATGTGGAAGCTTTGGAAAAGGTGCAAAGAAGATTTACCAGGATGTTACCTGGAATGGAGAGTAGGTCTTACGAGGAAAGGTTGAGGGTGCTAGGCCTTTTCTCATTAGAACGGAGAAGGATGAGGGGCGACTTGATAGAGGTTTATAAGATGATCACGGGAATAGATAGAGTAGACAGTCAGAGACTTTTTCCTCGGGTGGAACAAACCATGACAAGGGGACATAAATTTAAGGTGAAAGGTGGAAGATATAGGAGGGATATCAGAGGTAGGTTCTTTACCCAGAGAGTAGTGGGGGCATGGAATGCACTGCCTGTGGAAGTAGTTGAGTCGGAAACATTAGGGACCTTCAAGCAGCTATTGGATAGGTACATGGATTACGGTAAAATGATATAGTGTAGATTCATTTGTTCTTAAGGGCAGCACGGTAGCATTGTGGATGGCACGGTTGCTTCACAGCTCCAGGGTCCCAGGTTCGATTCCGGCTTGGGTCGCTGTCTGTGCGGAGTCTGCACGTCCTCCCCGTGTCTGCGTGGGTTTCCTCCGGGTGCTCCGGTTTCCTCCCGCGGTCTGGGGATGTGCAGGGTGGGTGGATTGGCCATGATGAGTTGCCCTTGGTGTCCATAATTGCCCTTGGTGTTGGGTGGAGGTGTTGAGTTTGGGTGGGGTGCGCTTTCCGGGGGCCGGTGCAGACTCGGGGGGCCGAGTGATTAATCTAGGACAAAGGTTCGGCACAACATCGTGGGCCGAAGGGCCTGTTCTGTGCTGTATTTTCTATGTTCTATATCTAGCCTTGTGAGGCTCTATTGGTATTCATAAGGAATCTTGGACACTCTTTCAGGCACAGGTTCTTAAAGTCCAGTCCATTATTCCATGGGAGGATGCAGGGGTCCATTAAATTAAGGAATTTACTCCAATGTCAGGTTGAGAAGTCATTGCACAATGAGCAGAATTCTATGTTTACCAACATTCTAGATTGTCAGCCTTGCCTCAAGTACTGACACTTCAGCTTCAGAGTCAAAAGGTAATGGGTTCAAGCACCACAGCAGAGATCTATCACAATCTAGAGACAAATTTAGTATCGAGGGTGCATTGCACTGTATTCTTTTTGATGGGGTGTTAAAACTCTGTCTACCCTCTGTTACATGTAAAATAATCACATTGTTACTTGGTGATTATATGAATTTCCTTACATAACAACAGTGACTACCCTTCAAAGGTACTTCATTGGCATGAAGCACTTTGGGACAGCAGAAGGGTATGAAAGGTGATATACAAATGCAAGATCCTTCTTTATTAGCACATGATTTCTGTTGTACAACAATAAAAAAACATTTTCTGGATAGCTGACTGTTAATTGGAAGTGAGAAAAGATTTTGCTAGTGTTCTCTGGTAGGCGATTATTGTCAGGCTGAGAAATCCTAAAGGGAAATTCGGTCAAACAATCACAACAATTGCAATTTGTATTTTTATTATGAGATGTATACTAAAGTCAGATGCAAAGATTTGGAGTTTTTAAAATATCAAATTAAAATATTTAACAAAATAAAAGAAAACTGATAACAAGATTACAGTTACATAGTAAAATGTAGACTTGCAACAGTTCCCAAAAGATTTCCACTTAGCTAGATTCACAAATAAACCCCCTTTTCCTGGCAACAGGCCCTATAGATTTTTAATCTATAAAGATTCCATTAATATTACCGTAAGCCATCTCCACTGTTGTTACAGGGGAGGTATTCCACAGGGCTTCTCTCTCTCTTTCACTTGACAATGGAAATCCAAGGTTTGTGACAAATTCTGGTCTCTGGAACAAACAAACACTTCTCTGGGGGCGGTAAGAGACTGCTTATTTCACAGTTTAATCCTGGCATAGCATATTCTTCAGGATATTACATGACCTCTCCCCATACAGTTTTCAATTTTTATTAAATGTGTTTTTAGTCTTTCATCTCTAAACCCATGGTTTTTAACTTTTTGTGTAAGTTACCTTTTCCAGAATATAAAAATCTTTCATGTTGTCTTTATGGCCACTACTTTTTGGTAAAAATAAGCTTAATAACTTTGCTTTATTCATTTATGATCTTTGCCAGTTGTAAACCTGCTTTTATTTCTCTTTGAAATTCAACAAGTAAACACAAACAAAACATTCTTTATCTCCTCATACAAATTTCTAACCATGTTGTTTACTTGTATGCCATCTTAGCTTTGCTCATCGCCACTTCAAATGCCTTTTACATCGAACCCTTTTGACGATTTAAACCTTGCAATCTAACGGTCTTTAGTGTAATTGAATTAGTCACACACACACAACTTCCACAAGCCTGCTCCACAATATCCCACAGTACTATTGGAAAAAATATATATTTTCTTTACACTACGTTTACAATGCGTTTGCTGTTGACAGTGAGAGAACTGTACATTAGTGACTGGTGGCCCAAATATCTCACTGGCATTAATATAATGTGGCCTTATGTGATCAAGCAGTGCCACCAGGGAATCGCTACCACCAAAGTCAATTGAGAACTCACATCATTGGAGGAGGAAATCAGGGGTGCAAAACAAGCTAGAGTTGCAGGTTAGGGGTCTTTGAGGATAGTATAGATATGGAGACATGGAGGAGATTACAGATAAGGAGTGAAGAAGCCACTGAAGATTGGTGTAGACAGTGTCAAACACTATGGCCCATGGGGGTAGGGGGCTCAGTTTTGTTGCTCAGGTGGAGTTTCTTGTTCAGCCCCTGCCTGAACAGATAGAGGTAGAGCTGAAAGACCTCCTTTAAAAAAATGGAACTCTGGCTGAGAGGTATTCTAAAAAAGCTGGTCAGGTCAATTTCACTGAGTTGCTGTGTTGTTGCTTCCTACTTTTGGGCAGATTAGTGGTTCCAATTGTATTTGTAAACCATCAAGGCATCCAAAAGGTAACGTAAACAGCGCAGCAACTGAGAGTTCTTGCTTCAAAAATGGTAAGTGAAATCTCTATTTTAGAACCAATTGTAAGCGGGGTGTCAGGGTGATGGTTAGGGGTGTTGGGGGGGTGGGTGGTGAGTTTGGGTGTTAGGAGGTTCGAAAAGTGGGAGGTTGGTGGTCTTGAAAGAGTAGGTGTGATTGGGAGTCCTGGAAGGGTGGGTGGGATGCTGTGGCGTGGCAGTGATAGCTGGTTAGGGGTGGGAATGTTTTTCTTTTTTGCTGTTGGAGGTTTGTATTTATTAATTGTCATGTAAGAGAACCTTTAAGAAATGGGTGTTTGTCAGATAGCTGCAGTGATGTCAGAGAGTGGGTGGAGCTGGGCTGTCTGTCTTTCACTTTCATTTTTGAGCAGGCAGCTACAGGGTGTTTTTAGTTTCGTTTTGAGAGCTGGATAGCTGCAGGAAAAGCAAGCAGCTATGTAACGATCTCGCTCTGCAAACTAAGGACTCTCCAAATCAATTGGGTGATTTCAAAGTGATAAATGCTCTCAGTAGAGAATTTGAACCTGATCTCTGTGTTAAAAAGGGTTTATTGTCTTATGGATGTTGCAAGGAAAGATTAAGGGTTACTTATAGAATATTGTATCTGTGGGGATGATTGGTGTTGATAGTTGTTAAGATATTTACTGTGGGTTTATAAAATGTTAACTGGTTTCATAAATAAACATTGTTTTAATTTAAAAGTACTTTAGCTCTCTGTTTGCATCACACCTGTAAAGTAGGTCCTTGTGCTCCCCATAACCACAATCTATTAAAAGTTGTCGGTCAGGTGAACTACACTTTGGGGTTCTCTAAACCCTGGCCCATAACAATTATATTGTTCCATTTAACACCGTAAATCTGCAGTGTACAACACAACAGGTGCGATCTAATGGCCACTATGCTCCGGAAAGTCAGCTTGTCATGATGCAGCATGGCTGATAAAAGCCGGGAGACCTGCTTCCAGGATCTACCTGGTTTGCAACGCCTCGCGAGATCCAACGCGATCGCACGAGATGTTGCACTTTTTGGAAAATCTGCATATTAGAGCGAGACAGCCAGTCTAACACTAATGCGCAGATTCCTGAGGTACCCGAGGCTTTGGGATTCATCCGCTTTGCCTTGGAGACCTCAGGCAAGAGCTGTTCATCACTGCCCCCACAAATGGGAACCAGACGCAATTACAGTTATGGGGGCCTCCCATGAGATCGGAGGCCCCCAGCTGCATACCCTTTGGGCAAGGTGATGTCCTGGCACTGCTGATGCCACCTAGGCATCCTGACAGTCACTGAATTTTTGACAACTAACAACAGGTTTAAACAGTTACCCCTCCACTTGGAATATGTAAAGGGTACAATTCTGGCCATAAGCTTTCCGCCTAACCGAATTTCCACATCCCTGGACATAAGGCAAAGTGGAAGAGCGCACAAAGTTTTGTAAAACATTGCCATTTGGCAATGGGTAAAATGGAAATGGAACAGCACAGCTTTATGAGTCTTGAGAAGCGTTTTGGGAAACAGGACCAAAGGAGAATGAAGAGTGAACAAGTGACTTGTCAGAGAAAGTCAAGGCACCTTTCCCATCTTTCAGACTCTGAAGGATTTATTCTGAACTGATTGGAGAAATTGACAAAAGTTAGTAACTGACAGGACTTTTATTATGGTACATCAGGAAAAAAAGCATAATATTGGTTCCAGGATAATCAGAATATCTGGAAACAGAAACTCCAATACATAGCTGAAATGGCGAAGGCTGGAGGTTAGTTATTCACGGTGACATGGATGTTTGTGGAATTGAGAAGATCAGACTGTTCACATGTACCCACCATAAATTTCTCATGCTTTATTCTGGATTTAGTAATGGCTGCTGCCTCTGTGGTGTAATTAGTGCATTCGACTGTTAGCTTGGTGCTTCGGTCACACTCAAGAGCAATTTGCTATTTCCCCATTTTAATGCTTTGTCCCATGCAATTTGGTTTGTATTCTTCAGCTGCGTTCCAATAATTGTCAAATATTGTCACCTCTGTTGTTAACTAGTGAGTTCTCATCACGCAGCTTGATAGTATTCATGACAAGTAAAGGATATTGACATCCACCCAATTAGAAATATACCATGATTGATACTGAAGCTGAAATAACTAATCAAAACAATTTCTACAGATACACTTCAAATAGAGTGCCATCATTGGGGTACCTGTTGAAATTCACAAGGCAAAACCATTTTAAGCACACGGCTACATTATCAGTTTATCTACATCTGTTGATGCTTGATTTAATGGCGGCCCTTACCTGCAAATGGTTATATGCCCAACAAAGTGGTGATTTCCAACACCTAACCGCGAGGAAATTAAAAGCCAGCCAGTCTGACGTCTGTTGTGGATATTTACGAGAACTGGAATGGCTACGAAGAAGTATCACAAAAATGGTTCCTAGTTTTGAAATGTATTCTAAAAATTCAGTGGAATGCATAATTATTTTTCCCCCAAAAAGCCTGGTTTAATCTTGCAAATAATTTAGAGATATGGTAAACATCGTATGTAGGATTCCAACCGGCAAGGGGCAATCCCAACGGATTGTCAACAACTCCGCCCTGACTGTAGGCGTTACCTTGTGTTACGGCCTGTTTAAAAATCTGACAGAATTAAGAACGAAATCATTACGCATTACATGAAGTTGCAGAACAAATCAGGACATCCTTTATCACAGATAAATTGTTGCTTAGAGTAGTATCAAATGGACAATGAGAAATATCGCTTTCCAGCTATCATGGAAACTATTGCAACAGGTTCCAAATGTTTTCTGCTAGCTGTACCTCCCTCTCTAGCCAAGCCCCAAAACATGTTCCATATAATTATGTTTACAATCGAAATTCGCAAATAAAGGCAAGAGTGGAATAAACTCAAGACAAAAAAAGTTCAAGATGAGTTGGCGGTAGTTATCTCAATGGCAGCAATAGATACTGGAAGAGGTAGGTGGCAAGAAGCCTGAAATTCAATGCAAGGTTGCAGGCAAGAAATGAAACAAAACTGGGTAGGCAGGCTGCAAAACATGAGACCTGATTGGGGTGAGATTGTGAGGACCATGCAGGCTCACCTGTCACACTGAAGATCAGCGAAATGGCGTGGGTCCCAAAGTTCGGCCGACATGGGTCCCGAAGTTCGGCCAGTTGGCAAAAGTGGGTCTCAGGAAAAATGGCTTGAAAACACTACACTAGTGTATGCAATGGACTGGAACTCAGCATAAACGTACATTTATTCATGGAGTCAGATGTTCTGAGATATTTCAAAGCCCAGAACAGTCAGGCTCTAAAAATATACTTTAATAAAATAGTTCTAACAAGGTTCATGACGCGTAGGGAACGATTGAACGACCTCGTCGCACCTGACTTAGTGATGCAATAAGGCCATTATATCGGAGTGAGATTTATGGTGCTTGGAACGCCTTGTGAGATTTAACAAGATCTAGCGAGATGTTGCAAACTGGATATCATCCTCGCTGAGCAAGATCCACATTAACATATTTAAGTGAGCCATTTGGCACATTTAAATATGTCTGTACTGAATTCTCCCGAGGCCTGGGGACGAACGTCCGTGTCTGGGAGACGTCACCATGGCGCTGTTTAGCACTGGTGTTGCTAACTTTTGGTTGGCTCTTAATTCGTAATTTGCTCTGTTTGTTCTAGAGTCGCCAGGTATCTTTATGATACCGCCACGAGGTTCAAGTTCAAGTAATGATCAATAACTCAACACACCAATTCGTAAGATTCAAATCAAAACACATTTATTATACACAGTAACTCACTACTCATGTATAAATTCTACTTTCTAGGCTATTCCTATCACTCAAAGGCCTATACTTAGCTTCGGACTGGCCCACCAGGTCAGGGGAACAAATGGCCTTTCATTCAAGTCCTGAGTCTGCAGGATCAACAAGGACATCTATGTGCAGAGCCACAAGAGTTGGGTGAGATCCTGAATGAATATTTCTCATCGGTATTCACGGTGGAGAAAGGCATGGATGTTAGGAAACTAAGGGAAATAAATAGTGATGTCTTGAGAAGTGTGCATATTACAGAGGAGGAGGTGCTGGAAGTCTTAAAGCGCATCAAGGTAGATAAATCCCCGGGACCTGATGAAATGTATCCCAGGATGTTGTGGGAGGCTAGGGAGGAAATTGCGGGTCCCCTAACAGAGATATTTGAATCATCGGCAGCCACAGGTGAGGTGCCTGAAGATTGGAGAGTAGCGAATGTTGTGCCCTTGTTTAAGAAGGGCAGCAGGGAAAAGCCTGGGAACTACAGACCGGTGAGCCTAACGTCTGTAGCAGGTAAGTTGCTAGAAGGTATTCTGAGAGACAGGATCTACAAGCATTTAGAGAGGCAAGGACTGATTCGGGGCAGTCAGCATGGCTTTGTGCTTGGAAAATCATGTCTCACAAATTTGATTGAGTTTTTTGAGGGGGTGACCAAGAAGGTAGATGAGGGCAGTGCAGTAGACGTTGTCTACATGGACTTTAGCAAAGCCTTTGACAAGGTACCGCATGGTAGGTTGTTGCAGAAAGTTAAAGCTCACGGGATCCAGGGTGAGGTTGCCAATTGGATTCAAAATTGGCTGGACGACAGAAGACAGAGGGTGGTTGTAGAGGGTTGTTTTTCAAACTGGAGGCCTGTGACCAGTGGTGTGCCTCAGGGATCGGTGCTGGGTCCACTGTTGTTTGTGATTTATATTAATGATTTGGATGAGAATTTAGGAGGCATGGTTAGTAAGTTTGCAGATGACACCAAGATTGGTGGCACAGTGGATAGTGAAGAAGGTTATCTCGGATTGCAACGGGATCTTGATCAATTAGGCCAGTGGGCCGACGAATGGCAGGTGGAGTTTAATTTAGATAAATGTGAGGTGATGCATTTTGGCAGATCGAATCAGGCCAGGACCTACTCAGTTAATGGTATGGCGTTGGGGAGAGTTATAGAACAAAGAGATCTAGGAGTACAGGTTCATAGCTTTTTGAAGGTGGAGTCGCAGGTGGACAGGGTGGTGAAGAAGGCATTCGGCATGCTTGGTTTCATTGGTCAGAACATTGAATACAGGAGTTGGGGCGTCTTGTTGAAGTAGTACAAGACATTGGTACGGCCACACTTGGAATACTGTGTGCAGTTCTGGTCACCCTATTATAGAAAGGATATTATTAAACTAGAAAGAGTGCAGAAAAGATTTACTAGGATGTTACCGGGACTTGATGGTTTGAGTTATAAGGAGAGGCTGGATAGACTGGGACTTTTTTCCCTGGAGCGTAGGAGGCTTAGGGGTGATCTTATAGAGGTCTATAAAATAATGAGGGGCATAGATAAGGTAGATAATCAACATCTTTTCCCAAAGTTAGGGGAGTCTAAAACTAGAGGGCATAGGTTTAAGGTGAGAGGGGAGAGATTCAGAAGGGCCCAGAGGGGCAATTTCTTCACTCAGAGGGTAGTGAGTGTCTGGAATGTGCTGCCAGAGGTAGTAGTAGAGGCGGGTACAATTGTGCCTTTTAAAAAGCATTTAGATAGTTACATGGGTAAGATGGGTATAGAGGGTTATGGGCCAAGTGCGGGCAACTGGGGCTAGCTTAATGGTAAAAACTGGGCGGCATGGACTGGTTGGGCCGAAGGGCCTGTTTCCATGCTGTAAACTTCTATGATTCTATGATTCAAAAGCTGGTATGGACTGGTAGCTAGGAGCGCCTATCTCGTAGCGAGCGTTGACTTGAGACTTACTTGGTTGATGAGGTACCGAGGCAGGTCACTGTCAAGGGTTGGTTCGAGCTGCTGAGTGACCCTGCCAAAGAAGGATGATTTGAACTTGGGGGCTTTACTTTATAGTCCCCAGGGGCTTCCCGCCCTTCGGGGCAGACCCCGTACCTGGTTCCAAGTGATTGGACTGCGTTCCGATCACTTGGATCGATTTCTCCAATACTGGAGTTGTTCCCTGATCGCTGGGCGGTCCCTAGGTCCATTGGCCTTCCTTTGTCTTGGCTTCTGCTGGCGCCGAGGAGTCTGGCTTGGCTTTATTCAACTTAACTGTTGCAATTGTGCCTTGGAATTGCTCATTACTATGCAGATGGCTGCTGGTTTCAGTGCTGTCTGGTTTCTTACAGGTTTCAATACACATGATTTCTGTATTTGCTAGTCATTGCCTGTGTTGGCTGAATTTCCCTTCAGCCTTTGCGGTTCTCCATTTTAAGTCGGGACGTGGCCAACCCAGGTGGCTACACTGGTCAACAGAAATGTGGACTAGATGTAATGGTACCTGTGGGGGGGGGGGGTCTCCCAGGTCACCGGAGGCCCCTGGGTGGTCTGACTGTGGAGGGTGGTACCCTGACACTCCCGCTGCCACTCGCAAACCTTGGTACCATTAGTCTGGCACCTTGGCAGTGCCACCCAGGCTTCCTGGTCCGGATGCCAAGGGGGTTGCGAGATCGGGGTATCATTTAAAAATGCCCCTCACCCCCCACATCTCTTCCTACAGTCAGCTTGTCAGTGCAGGAAATGAGGTAAGTGTGGCCTTGGCATGGTGTTCCCTGCGGAGGCCAATAAAACGGCAGCGCCCCGTTTGATAGTGGGATCGTTCTCTGCACTGCAGGAACCGAGAAATACCCCGCTATATCGGGACTCTGTTATTTGGGCGTCAAATGACGCTCAAAATTCAGAAGTTAAAGTATCACAGTCATGGACTGGATTTTCAAACGGCTGCTGAGTTAGGACTCAATGTGGGAGGCATTTACAAATTGCAGTCCAGCAGGTCGTCTTCGGATTTCAACACCTCGGCAACAAATTTGAAATTTCAACGGGATGCTGGCGGGGAGAAATGAGGAATCCAGTTGTTGCCAATAGATGGCCCTTAAGTTCCTTCATGATCTTGTCAAGATGCCTGTGTATTTGCAAATGCAATTCTGAATCTGTACTTCAATGAACGCAAACAGTCTTAGGCATGTTAATGCACAGCTACACAGCCATCAGAAACTCTGTTTATATAAACAGCTTTCCTGGATCTCCTGGAGTAATCTAGCTTGCATGGCACCTTTTAGCACCGTGTGCACTATTGACAGCCTAGGGGTTGCCTGCTCTCTTTAGCAAGGTGATAGCAGCACCCAAAATGGTTCCTGCCAGCCTCTGCTGCTGGCATTACGCAGGCAGTTCTTACCTCCTGGAAGCTCAAGGCATGACTATTTGTGAATTGAACTTGCCTCCAGGCCAATTAGGCCACTTGAATTTAAGGATAGCATTGCAAGAAGTTCAGGTGCAGGATCAGGATCTGAAATTCATCCAGATGTCAGGTTCCTGACTCCACATTGAAAACCTGGCCAATGGATCCTCTTGTTACGAGGTGGTTTTTGCAACTAAATTACTTAATTTATATTCCTGTTTTTCAAATAGGTGAAGCACATATTTGCCTATCTAAACATTGAACAGCACATTAATTGAGGGATTTTAAAACAATGCATTTCTGATGTTTCCAGGGAGACCGAGAGAAAAATTAAATTCAACAAAAATCAGAGGCGTGATTATGGTCAATGCCACCTTGTCTACATACTTAACGCACTTGTACCAAATTCCTATCGGCAATATTGGAGAAATTCATGTCCAAGTTAAAGCCTCTGTTTGCACATGGCGTATTTGGTAGGAGTGCTTTAGGATTTCACACTGTACAACACCTCAGAATTGCTATCCTAGAATGTAGATCTGAGCCATGCTAGGCCAATGGAAAGAAAGTATGATGGGCTTTTTAAGATCAATTCGCTAGCTGATGACATGGTCACTGATGGTGCAGCCAAGAAATGATGGGCTGCCGAAGAAACATGATAACAGACAGATCTAGTTCCAGATCTAGAACTGGAAGAGTTACCGAGAATGGGTCGGAAAGGATGTGGGCAAGCCATGTATGCATTTGAAAACATGAATGAGAATTTTTAAATCAAAGTTTTGCCGGAATCCAGAGTCGATGTTGTTCAGCGAGCACAGGAGTAACGAGAGAATGCGACCCGGTTCAATATATTTGCAACCACAGCTTGGATGAACTCAAGTTTATAGAGGGTTCATGGCGGCAGACTGGCCAGCAGAGAGATCGCACTGAACCATTTTTAAAAATTCATTCATGGGATGTGGCTGTCGCTGGCTAGACCAGCATTTATTACCCATCACTATTGCTCTTGTGTAGGTGGTGGTGAGCTGCCTTCCTGAACCACTGCAGTCTATGTAGTGTAGGCACGCCCACAGTGCTATTTGGGAGGAAGCTCCAGAATTTTGACCTGGCGACAGTGAAGGAACGGCAATATATTTCCAAGTCAGGATGGCAAGTAGCAGCAGCACGGTGGCGCAGTGGTTAGCATTGCTGCCTCACGGCATCGAGGACCCAAGTCCGATCCTGGCTCTGGGTCACTGTCCGTGTGGAGTTTGCACATTCTCCCCATGTTTGCGTGGGTGGATTGGCTACGCTAAATTGCCCCTCAATTGGGAAAAATGAATTGGGCACTCTAAATTTTGAAAAAAAAGAACCTATCTACCTCTGTCTTAAAGACGCTCAGTGATTCCACAGTCTCCACAGCCTTCTGCGGCAATGAGTTCCACAGATTCACCAACCTCTGCCAGAAAAAATTCCTCCTCATCGCTGTTTTAAAGGATTGTCCCTTCAGTCTGAGTCTAGTTTCTCCTACTGGTGGAAACACCCTCTCCATGTTCACTCTATCTAAGCCTCTCAGTATTCTGTAAGTATCAATGAGATCCCCCTTCATCCTTCTAGACTCCATTGAGTACAGACCGAGTCCTCAACCGGTCCTCATATGAAAAGTCCTTCCTTCCAGGGATCATTCTTGTGAACCTCCTCTGGACCTTATCCAAGACCAGCACATCCTTCCTTAGATACGGGGTCCAAAACTGCTCACAATATACCAAATGGAGTCAGGCCTGAGCTTTATACAGCCTCAACAGTACATCCCTGGTCTTGTATTCTAGCCTCTCGACATAAATACTAACATTGCATTTGCCTTCCTAACTGTCAACTGAACCTGTATGTTAACCTTAAGAGAATCCTGAACTAGGACTCCCAAGTCCCTTTGTGCTTCTGATTTCTGGAGGATTTTCCCACTTCGAAAATAGTCTATGCCTCTATTCTTCCTACCAAAGTGCATAACCTCACACTTTAATACACTGTATTCCATCTGCCATTTCATTGCCCATTTTCCCAGCCTGTCAGGTCCTTCTGCAGCCTCTCAGCTTCCTCAACACAACCTGTCCCGCTACCTATCAGCTGGCAGGTTCAAAGGTTCCAGCGCATATTTAAATACCAGTCGAATACACTCATATCACTCGCTCCAGCACACCTGCCTTCACCAGACCATTCAGGCTGTCCAGAATACGGAGGCAAAAGGCCAGCAGTCTCAAGATGAAGGCAGCACCACCGTTCAGTGCCAAGGCCCTTCTTCATAAAAGTGCGGGCCCACCAGCATGTGCTCTGCCCAAGGAATGGCTCAAAGAAGCACACCTGGGTCTTTGCAATCCTCCTATTCCAAAGTTCAACCGTTCACATTGTTATGGGCGAGGCCTTTTCAGAACCCCAAAATGTATTATGGAGTTCAACCAACCTCTCCCTTTAATGTATTTGTCGCTTTTCCGAGCACGCGGCTTGTTCCCTAGGTGTGGAATTATAATTATGGACAAGTGGGTTTTTAAACACAAAACACTGTTTATTCCATGAACTCAACTTAACATCTTAAATAAACATTGGATCTCTTAACACCCCTTACTTCAAAGAGAACTCAGAAAATATTGCAACAGTAAATAATTCCTTAAAATGTTCCTTCAAACTTCCAAGAGACTTAACACCTTTAAACAAAATCACATCAGGTTAAAGCTTTATTATTATGAGTTTAAATCACCCAAATGATCCAGAGATCGTCTTTCATGACAGAGATCCAGCTCCCTGCAAAATCAGACACTCCCAAGCTCTTTTCAAACTTGCAGCTCTCTGGAAACACAGACACACACAAGCTGATTTTAAACTGAAACTAAAAACCTGCAAAATGGCTGACCTAAAACCTAGCTCCACCCACTCTCTGACATCACTGTTTTCTTAAAGGTGCATTGCTTAAACATCCATGTCTTAAAGGTACTCTCACATGACAACATACTCAGAGGGTGGAATTTTTTTAAAATTTAGAGTACCCAATTAATTTTTTCCAATTAAGGGGCAATTTA
Source organism: Scyliorhinus torazame (assembly GCF_047496885.1). Classification (NCBI taxonomy): domain Eukaryota; kingdom Metazoa; phylum Chordata; class Chondrichthyes; order Carcharhiniformes; family Scyliorhinidae; genus Scyliorhinus; species Scyliorhinus torazame. The sequence continues at coordinate 49,252,537 of NC_092722.1, read as the reverse complement.
ACGTGGACAATCCAGGTAACCTGCACATCTTTTGAGTTGTGGGGGTGAGACCCATGCAAACACAGGGAGAATGTGCAAACTCCACACGGACAGTGACCCGGATTGAACCCGGGACATCGTCGTCATGAAGCAGCAGTGCTAAGCACTGCGCCACCATGCCGCCCTAGAGGGCGGACTCTTACCATAATTTTTGAAAGTGTCAGTTCCGGTGAGAAAACAGAGAATTCCACTGTTGCCGATGGTGGGAAAACTTATCATATATTCAGACTCTTTAACAAAATTTGTTTTCACCACGTGAATCATGGCGTGCTTGTGGCGGTTTGCTTCGATACACTTGCTCAGGGAAAATTTATTCTCTGTAATCAGTGGGCTGTTGCTTTTAAACACCTCCCCAGCACTTGTTCCAAGTCCAATGAGGGATGGCTGCCAGAACGATTGCATCACTGCACGTCACCACAAGCGGGTGCCCTCAGCAAACATCTTCACAGGTTGAGCAGAGACGGGAACTCCTCTACCCATGACTGGGCAGACATCCAACCTGCAAAGTGACAAACCCGCCTGGGAGCCTGTGGCCATGATTGTCAGCACCAAAAGAGGATGGGGCTGCAGTGTCATATGAAGGTGAATAACCTTCTTCGTGCAGCCAGGGTAAGTCCGCCTCCTCATGTCTCCCTCAGCATCCCTTAACAGAGCCCTCACACCTCCACAGTGATCCCACCCACCCACCTTGTGGTGTCATGTTCCCCCTCCCCTTCCATAATCCCCCCAGTAGCTCCACTGCCTCATAATTGCCCACTCCCAGTCACCTCCCAACTTCATCCCCATCTGATGTGGAACGACTCTCAACTACTTTCCCCTCTGTCACACTGCAGGACAAACTCGAGCACAAGAGTGACTAGGCACAGCCAACCAAAATGATGCTGGAGCTCAAGACCCTAACCCCCTTGATTTTGCTGTCGAGAGTAGGACCACTCCTGTGCAGAGGGTGAGGGTAAGGCCAAAGACACAAGTGAGAATCCTCAACACCTCCAACATGCATAAACCCCACATGAATGACCTTTCTCCTATCAGCGTTCCCCTGTCTCGCAATTATACCATCTTCCTTCCATTGCAGGTGAATCAGCAGACTAGCCCGGACCATCCTTGAAGCCCTTGGACACCACTGACCGGAACAGCTCTGAAGCAGGCATCAGGGCTCTGCTGGGCCCCAGGCTGATGATGTGCCCCTGGTGACGGTCGTCCCAGAGCTGCTGGAGCTGCAAAGGCAGAGTTGTTAGCATCAGAAAGGAATGACAGCATCACCTCAAACTGCAAGGCCAACTGGAGCAGTCCCATCATCTTCTGTCCAAGGAGATGGTGCGTCAGACTGACACAGCGAGTTCAACTGTGAGGTTGATGTCCGGTGTGGAAATTTTAATACAGGACGTGCACTCCATGGCGGGGGATGTTCGCTCCGTGGTTCAGCTCATGACTTCCATGGCTGAGGACACGTTCTCTGTGGTGCAGGGCAGCAACTGCATGGTGCAGGCGCTGGTGCAAATCCACAAGTGTTAGCGCCAGAGGACAACGAGGCTTCTAGATTTCACTCCAACTGCCCCTCTATCTCATGGAGGAGCCAGGGGCCCGCAAAGGCAAAAGCACAGCGATCCGCTCAGGAGACCCTGGGAATGTCCAGTCCATCTGACACTTCCCCTCCCTGTGAGCAAAACGCCGTCATCCCCCAGATCGAGGAGGGCAGCACTGCAACATCTGTGCTGCCCGAAAGCAGGCCGGGCCCTTGAGAGTCCCAGCCTCCCAGTGGGTGCACACCAAGGTGATCTCAGTCAACAGGGTGTGGAAGTTAGCAGGCTGTCTCAACCTCAGCAGTGGATCCTAGGAATAAACCTTGAAGTAGCAGGAGGGTGAGGAAGACTATGCAACGATATGCCCCTGATGAGCACAGGTGAACTTAGGAACTATTACACAAAGACACCATTGCAATAACTAGCTCACATTAAAAGTCACTTTGATCGCCCATAAAGAACCTCCACACTATCATGTCATGGCACCATGCTCCTCAAACCCCCACACAAATTTGGTGTTTCCTCCCTGTGCAGTGTGAGAATGGTAGCGCAATGTCTTTCCCACCTCCCACAATGACGACGCAGTCATGCTGCATCGTTCCTGGTGCAGGCCACCCAGCCTCCCCGCCCCCCCCCCCCCCCCGCCCCACGATGAATTGGGCGGCCATGTTGATGACCTTCCCGCAGGCCCCACAGTTGTGAGAAGAAATGAGACTTCATGTTGGTAGAGATCTTCATGCCCTGGTTCTGGTCATCATCACACCGAGAGTCGATAAGGGTGTCCCGAGCCCTGTGCCCCATGTGGGCCCTAGGTCGTTCCTTCTCCTCCTCGTGGGTTGCCGTCGCTGCACCCCTCATCCAAGAGGATGTGAAGCTCCTCCATCTCCTCCTGGTTCAGCTGCGCTCCCTGTGGCAGAGTGTGCAGAGCACAGCAGACCATTATGATGTGGGCCACCCTCTGGGGGCATTATGGAGGGCTCCCCCGATTGATCTAGGCACAGGAACCACGCCTTTGAGTAGTTCAATTGCCTGTTCGACCAGCGCATGCATTCACACACGAGCCTCTTTGTAGCGAGTCTCAGTGGGTGTTTGTGGCCTCAGCAATGGTATCATCAGCCACTTCCTGAGTGGGTGCCCTCAGCACTCAACAGCCCGAGGGGCCATCCCTCCAGCCGCTGCTCTCCCTCAAAAACAGATGGGATCTGCGATCGCCCCATGATGTAACTATCATCGACATTCCCCGGGAAATGGGCACTCACATTTTGTGGTCACAGACGAGGTGGACATTGATAGAGTGGTATTTCTTGCGATTAAAAATTGGTGCTTTATGGGCCAAGGGGAACGCAGAGCCACAGTTTGAAGTCAATGGCACCCTGCACCTGGGGCATGCCTGCTATACGGGCAAAGCCCATAGCCCTCGCATCCTCGCTCGCCTGGTTCAAGTTGATGAAAATGCAAATAGCGTATCTGTGACCTCCCTTATGCACTTATACACTGCTGACTGGAAAATGCCGCACAGATCACCTGTGCAGCCTTGAAGCGAGCTGCTAGCATAGACGTTCAAAGAGCCAGTATATTTCAGGGCCCAAGCAATGGGTGACTTCCCAGTCCATGTGGTGCCAACTCTTGCATCACCAGGCACAGGTGGTCAACCATCCCAGAGACAGATACAGTCTTCTTTGGCACAGTACCTCTGACATCTGGAGGTAGGAGGTTCTACTTTGAAACACACGTGGTGGGTGGGTTCTCTTCCGAGGCTCTGTCATCTGTTGTCCTGCTCCTGGAAGAACAATAGGCCCTGCCTCCCCCTACTCTGCAGAGCGCTGGCCGCATGCAGCATCATGTTGACAGCGCTGCTGCTGTCCAATCATAATCAAAAGAATTGCCAGCTGGTCTGGCTCCATGATTCTCCAGAATCAAAAACTGAAAGGAAGGGAGCATCAAAGTGAGCGCTGAGGAGTTCTGACAATGCCCGGACCCTCATCCCTTTCAGGACCTGGGACATCCACTCAAGCGCATCCCCCTGTGAGTGCCATTCCACTGAGCCTCACTCCCTCCCCTATCGCACAATAGCTACTTCCACACAGCTGCCCTCTCAACTCTACCTGAATGAAGAGCTTCGACCCTTCAGAGCCTCAGCGATCCACATGCCCCTGCACCCCCATGGGGTGAGGAGTGAGGGCTGTTGAGTGCTGTCAATGGACTTACATTCTAACCTCACGGGGGAACACAAAGTTTCTAGGTAAAGCGAGGCTAGAATATTAGAAGTTTATAGTTGAGCAGAATGGGGGCTAGAATATTAGAAGTTTCTAGTTGAGCAGAATGGGTGCTAGAATATTAGAAGTTTCTAGTTCCCAAGAAACGGTTGGAATATGAGAAGTTTCTAACCGGCACAAAGGCTAGAATATTAGAAGTTTCGGGCCTATGTGTGAGTCAGACTGGAAAGTCATGTGTGATTGACTTTTGTAAGGATATTCTGTGGATTGAGGGGACTGAAGCTCAGGTTGGGTGTGTAAAATCAGCAGACTAGAAGATGCTGACCCTGAGTAAAAGTCTGCAAGACATCTTGGTGACAGCACTAAAAATCTTGCATCCATTACTGGTAAAAGGAGGCCAAAAAATAAATCATCCTTAGAGTAAGGCAGATTGTGAGGTTAAAGCCTAGAGAAATAGGGGACGCCTAGAATCTTTAGAGACCAATCACCAATCGACCCTTAACTAAAACAGGAAGATAGTGCCTTAGTCAGCCTTGGATAGGGCCCAGAAAGGGTACTTATCCTTAATTTCAGATTGCAACTGAAAGGGACAACCAGGAACAGAACTTAGAATTCCGAAAAATGGCAATTAGAATAATCCTCTTGCTCTGAAACATGGTCAAGAGAGTTGAAGCAATGAAACAAGAGTGGAAAAGAAATTAGCAGAGGCAAAAAACTCCTGCATAAGTGAAACTTTGTCAGCATGGAGCGGTCTCAATTTTTGTTAAAGTAACTAAAACCCTACTGAATAGAGATCCAAGATCTCAGTGGATAAATGTGTGTGTGTTCAATAAGGGTTTGTGAAACCCTACAGAGTAGAAATCCAAGATCTGAGTGGATGAATGAATGCGTGTATGTCAAATAAGGAATTGTGAATTTCCTTTGGTGTTTGTATTTTTAAAAAGTGTTATATTTTGCAAAACCAAGTTTCACATTAATTGGAAGTTATAAATGGCAGGTAGAAATGTGATCAGTATTAAGGTAAATCAGTATGTTTAGAACTAAATTAGTCTTAGAATAAACGGATAAAGAGTTTGTACTGGCCAGCAGCCAGCTGCTTGCAGGAAATCACTTTGAAACCGAGCATTGAAATTGACACTGCATAGCTCCGCAGGGTCCTAGTGCCCGATGAGCACATGAATGTCACCAGCAAAAATAACGATGTTTAGAATGTTAAATACATTGAAGAAGGAGCTTTGGAGAATAAAGATATTGGATCAAAAGTTAGATTAAGAGAATTACTAGCAGTATAAGGAAATGAGAATCTGATGGCAGGAAATGATTTGATAAAAATAAATTGAGGTAGTAAAATTAAGATATTAAAACCAATTGATAATACAGAGGAAGTTTGGGTGAAGCTACCAACTAAAACTGCAGGAAAAATAATCAGTGAAGCAATAAGAATAGTGGTGAGTTTTCAAAACAAACCTTATCAGGGTCCAGCTTCCCTCCCCTTGGTCTACCTCTGCTTTCCATTGTTCGTCCTCTTCATCCACCGCCTTGCCCCTCTGCCTGCCATTGTGAGGTCTTGCCCTTCCCCCACCCCCTTCCTTGCACAGCCCTCCTTCAACATAGCCCCCTAATATTGGACCCCCCATCCCCTCCTTGCACAGCCTTCCTTCCACATAGCTCCCGACTGTTTATCTTTCCCCCACCCCACTCCTTGCACAACCTTTCTTCCACATTGCCCGGCTTGTCTTCTTCTGCCCACCCCCCGTTCTCATCTTTGCAACTCAACCCCGGTCAAACTTTGGGTCTTTTCTGCAGGGTATTGTAAAGGCACTCAGAACTCACAACTGCTCATGAATAGTTCAATCTGAGAACATAGGAAATAAGAGCAGGAGTAGACCATACCGCCCTTCAAGTCTGCTCTGCAATTCAACATGATCATGGCTGAACTTTGGCCCAACTCCACATATCCCTTGATTTCCGAAGACACCATAAATCGGTCTGACTCAGCCTTAAATATACCCAGTCCTCTGGGGTTGTGAATTCCAAAGATTCAGAACCCTTTAAGTGAAGAAATTGCTCCTCCTCGCAGTCCTAAATGATCAGCCTCTTATCTTGAGATTGTGTCTTTGTGATCACAGATTCCCTGGCCAGGGGAAATAATCTCTCAGTATCTAACATGTCAAGTCCCTTCAGAATCTATTATGCTTCAATGAGATCACCTCAAATTGTTCTAAATGCGAGAGAATATGTGCCCCAAGTACAACACTTCTTATCATAGGACAACCTCTACCACCTCCAATTTACAATTGCAGCAATACTTCCTTATTTTTGTACTTCACTCCCCTTGCAATGAAGACCAACATGCCCTTTGCCTTCCTAATTGCTTGCTGTACCTGCATGCTAACTATGTGTTTCTTATACGAGCAGACCAAAGTCCCTCTGAACATTTATAAGTTTCACACCTTTAAACAAATACTGCTTTTCCATTCTTACAACCAAAGTGAATAACCTCACACTTGCCCACATTATATTTCATCTGCCACCTTATTGCCTACTCATTTAATCTGCCTACATCTCTTTGCAGCCTCTTTGTCCTGCTTAAAGTTTACATTCCCAACTAGTTCTGTATTGTCAGAAATTTGAGTTACATTATTCTCTGTCTCTTTGTCTAAGTTATTAATATAGATTGTAAATATAGCTGAGGTCCCTTCCGATCGTCGCGGTACTCCACAAGTCACAGACTACTAACTAGAAAATGCCCAATTTATCCTTCCTTTTGTTTCCTCTCAAGCCATGTTAATACATTTCGCCAAGACATGGAGCCCTTCCTTTCTGTATTAATCTTTGTGTGTTACTTTGTTGGATGTCTTTCAGAAATCCAAGTATGCCACATTTACTGGCTCTCCCAACTGATTGGTTACATCCTCAAAAACGTCTAATCAATTTGTGAAACTTGAAAATACTAACTTCCAATCTGCTGGGACTGTTCTACAATCTAGGGAATTTTGGAAAATTGTAATGAAGCACATCTACTGCAGCTACCTCTTTTAGAACCTTAGGATGTAGGCCATCAATTCCAGGGGATTTGTCAGAATTTAGTCCATCAAGTCCCTCCAATACATTTTCCCTGATGATATGAATGACGTTGTATTCCTTATTCTTATTAGCCCCTTGGTTATCCTCTATTTCTGATATATAATTTGTGTTTTTTACTGTGAAGACAAGCACAAAATATGTTGAATGTTTCTGCAAGTTCCTTATTACCCATTATAATTTCTTGTCCTCCGCCTCTTTAGAACCAAATTTTACTTTATCTACTCTCCCCCATTATATACTTATAAAAGCTTATAAATATTTTTTATAATCCTGACTAGTTAATTATCATATTCTGTTTTTTTCCATTTTTATTGACTTTTTGAAGTGCTTTTCTGGTTTCTAAAAACTCAAGCTTAGTGCTCAAGATTACTATTCTTTGCATTCAGGTAAACAGTTATATAGATGATATACGTGGACGGTTTAGTGCTCATCAATTTCTCACAAATGAACATGTTGCTTGATTTCTGCAATGATAGCTTCAGTCATTTTATAATCTTTCAAGTTAGCTGTTGTGTAGTTTGAAGAATTGAGCAGAAGAGTTTATCTCTGGGGACAGTTAAAATTAAAAAAAAAAAATTTAAGTATCCAATTTTATTTTCCAATTAAGGGGCACTTTAGCATAGCCAATCCACCTACCTGAACATCTTTGTGCTGTGAGGGTGAAACCTATGCAGACACTGGGAGAACGTGCAAACTCCACACGGACAGTGACCCGGGCTGGGATTGAACCTGGGTCCTCAGCGCTGCAGGCAGCAGGGCTACCCACTATGCCACCGTGCCGCCCGAAGTTAAAATTTATTTAACTTATATTTTGACAACTTGCATTTATATAGAACCTTGACGTCCTTAACACTGCAAAATGTTCCAAGGCAGTCAGCCAAAAAATTGACTCTGAACCAAAATAGATATTAGGACAAGTAACAAAAAGCTTGACCAAAGAGGTTTTAAAGAATGCTTTAAAGGATAAGAGAAGGTGGACAAATAGGAATGTTCAGGGAGGGACTTCCAGTGTTTGAGTACTTTCATGACTTAAGGCACTGAACACCAATAGTGGAGCAAAGAGATTGAAAAATGCACAAATCCAGAGTTGGGTGTTCTTGAAAGGTTGGATGCTGCTGGAGCTTTGAAGGGAGTTAGGGAGGAGCGAGGCCAAGGTGCGATTTGAACACGAGGATGATCATTTTAAAATTGAGGCGCTGGTGGACTAGTTACCAGTATAGATCAGCAAGCACAGAGTTGGTTGATGAATACAACTTGGTGCAGGTTGGGTGAGAATACAAGGAGAAGTATTGGAAGATCTCAAGTTTATGGAGTGTGGAGGATAGGAGGCCAGCCAGTATATTATTGCAGGCAACAAAAGCATCAATGAGGTTTCGCCAGTAGATGACTTAAGGCAGGAACAGGGAACGTGCAGTATAAGGAAGATAGAAATAAGTGATAATTGTAAAGAACAGGATCTCGGGTTTGGTGCTTAACTTAATTAACTCAGTTTGCAAGCAACCTAATTTAATCTCAACAGTGGCAGAGAGGAGATTGTTGGCGAGGAGGCAGAATTTAGCGTGAGGGCTGAAGGTGATGAATTTGGTTTTCCCAATTTTAATTGGAGGAAATTACAGGACTGAATGTCAGACCAACAGTCTGACAACATAGAGACAGTGGAGGAGTTGAGAAAGTTGCTTGTGAGGTAGAACCAGCAAAATATGGACCTGGCTTCATGTTTAATTCCATCACAGGCAAGCTTTCCCTAATTTTTATCCAACAACTGCACATGCACAATTCGAGAGGTCAGCTTAGAAGAATGTCAACTGGAGGATAGGAAAATATTTCTGGAGATGCACTATCGGTTGCTCTTCTAAAGCCTGAAATTTAAACAGGTGGTTAGTGTTAAGTAATGGGTCCATTGCTATACTCTGCCAATGTTCATGCCCGCTACTCGTTGCTGGAGAAAATGTTTTGAGTATAGCACTTTAACTAGTGCACAGTTTTACGTAACAGTTTAAAGAAAGTAAATAACTAAACATGAATGCCAGCTTTGCTCAATTGATCAAATCCTCATGTTTAAGTTCGGTATTGTTTAAGGCCAGCCTTGAGTACAAAACCTAGACTAAGGTAGTGCTACATTGTGTTTGTCCCTTTGAAGATGTGATGCCAATGATCCTTTCTCCTGCTTAGGTGATCAAAGGTTTTACAGCATTGTCAGAAAAATAGCAAAGACATTTCTGAGTTTTCTGGTCAGAATGCCTCCTTCAAACTATTCTTTCTTCAAATGAAAACCACTATAAAAAAGGTAATTGCTCATTCATCCCATTGCCAATTGTAAGATCCAGCTCTGTGCAAAATGTATGTATGTATTTAATCATGCACTTGAAAGTAGCTCAGTGAACCTGAAGCACTTTGAGTTGTTCCGAACAGATGTGATAAGTGACCTTGGCTATCATGAATTACTACTTCCCAGTTAAATTTAACAATAAGAATGACATTTAATAAGAACTGCATGTGGTTCTCATACTGATTTTAATTTCAGTGGATAAAGAGGAAGGACTTCATGGTTGATGTATTACAAAGATACCCCCCCCCCCCCCCCCCCTCAACGCCAGGCACATCACGTGCAGGTGATAGGTGTGAGCAAGCACTCAGCAGACATGCAGGGGTCAGACTATGGCATAGATTGAAGAGCACTGGTGCTCAGCTCTCTGCGGGTTATCACCAGCCTCCTGTCCTCGACAGTGACCCACTGACGGTGCCAACACAATCCCAGCACCTTGGAGTGATGTTACACAGACACTGGGAGGGTGGGAAATGGGGGTGGATCATGGGTAATGTAGCGATGACGGAACGGGCTACATCCTAAATGAATCGGACAAGTATGAAGGCCTCGCCGCTGCCGCTTGTCCTGCAGCCTCCGGCTGGTCCTTCGGCTCCTCCCTGGGTTTATCCTCCAACCCCTGCTGGTCCAGCACCCCCTCATCATTCTCTTCCTTCTCCTCCTCAGTGGCCACATGTTCCTTATCACCAACATCAAGCTCGTCGCCCTACTACTGTGCGAGGTTGTGGTGGGTACAGCAGACCACCACAAAACGGGTGATCCTCCAGGGGGTGCACTGAAGTGCACCACTGGAGCGGTCGAGGCATCAAACCGCATCTTGAGGAGTCCGATGCACCAATCAATCACAGCCCGGGTGGCTGAACGGGCCTTGTTGTACCAGGTCTATGCTTTGATCTCCAGCCTCCAAACTGGCGTCATTATTCAGGTCCTCAGTGGATACCCCTTATCCCCCAAGAGCCAGCCGCCCATCCTGGGGTGCACCTCGAAGAGGCCAGGGATGACCGACTGCCCCAGGATGCAGCTATTGTGGACACTCCCTGGGCAGCATTCATACGCATGCATTATCTTCATCTGGTGGTCACTCACAAGCTGTATGTTCAGGAAGTGGAATCCCTTTCTGTTAACGTAGGGCACCCCCAGATGGCCCAGTGAACACAGGGCCATATCCTCGTCATCTATTACTCCCTGGACCAAGGGCATCTCGGCAATGGCGGAGAAACCTGCTGCCCGAGCATCTTGCTGGGCTTAGTCCATGTCAAAGATGTAGTAGTTTTCCGCCCGGACAAACAGGGCATACATGATTGTTGGCTGCACCCGTGGCCTATGGCCTGCGAGATACCACACAGGTCCCCGCTGGAGCCCTGGAATGATCCCGAGGCATAAAGATTCAGGGCTGCAGTGACCTTGACGGGCACCAGGAGCGGGTGTCCGCCTCCTTCATGTGGTGTCAAGTCCACGAGGTCATGGCAGAGATGCCGCACCGTCTCCTTGTTGAGGCGGAGCCTCCTGCGGCACGTTATGTCTATCATCTGCTCGAAGGACCAACGCTGCCTGTACACTCTGGGCCGTCTCGGGACACCTCCTCTGGGTTCCTCCCTGGCCTGCTGGCTGGCCAGGACCTCAGGGCATGGGGCAGGCTCTGGCACATGGTCGGTCAACTCGAGCATCTGCTGACGCTACTGCTGCCGCTGTCTCCGGCATCTGGCTGCCCAGCCTAGCAGCAGCACAAATAGGGAAAGTTCTGGGTCCAAAATCCCTGCCATAACATTCAATTTCTGTAAGGCATTGGGAAAGGGTGTTAGACTGACATCAGCGGTGGTTCCCACCCAAGGACCCTCCATTCCCCCCATTGATCTCCGTCCCTCTCCCACCCGCCCCACCCGGAACGTTCATGCCAATGCACCCCTGGCTGCAGTAGGCTCCCCTCACCGGGTCCCAGACCCTGTACCCCAGGCACCCACTCATAACATCACCTGGAGCAGGCGCTGGTCCCCTCCCCGTGGCACTGACCCACGCTCCGGGTGTGGACATGTCCCTGGAGCTGTGTCCCATTCCCATCCCTTGAGTGTTCGGATGTTGGCTGCAGCGTGTGTGGTGTTGCCTCCCGCAGTATTCAAGCACAGTGTCCAGGCATCACAGTCTGCTTGGGATGCTAGGCAATGACTCCCACATGCTACCTTCCCCGCCCACCCACGGGAATCCACTTGAGTTGTGTGAAGTGCTCACTTACCAACGATTGCTAATTCCCTATTAGCAATAGCCTCAGCCGCACAGCCAGGGCCTAGGCAGTCGCTGGGGGTTATAGGTGGTCAGTGGGGCAGAAGGCCAAGGACAAGGTGCACACGATCCAGGGGTTGGCATGGTGGTGCCACTCGGGGTTGCCCCCTTATCCCCAATTTCCCCCCCAGTGTCTCCCCACTACCTTCCCATGGCGGCCCACCCCTGTGGAGGGTCCTACCCATGGCTAAGGGTCCCCCATTCCCCCACGAGCACTGGATTGGCAAGCTCTTTGCTTGTGAGCGACGATGGCTACTCACTTCCTTAGCTCCCTGCAGAAGCTAAGGTTCAATGTTTTAAAAAGGAGTACTAATCGGCGCCAGCGTGACCATTTGCTGGGGAGGCCGATGAATGATGGGATGCCATTGGTTATGGGGTCACTCCTGTTAATTGTATGGAAATAGGGCTTAAGTTGTCATAATTGGTTTCTTGCCACGGTACGGCGTGATCGCATTTTTGCCTACGGGAATGGCCCAGTTGCATCGCAAAGTGTTTGGTGAAAGTGAAAATCGCTTATTGTCACAAGTAGGCTTCAATGAAGTTACTGTGAAAAGCCCCTAGTCGCCACATTCTGGCGCCTGTTCGGGGAGGCTGGTACGGGAATTGAACTGCTGGCCTGCCTTGGTCTGCTTTAAAAGCCAGCAATTTAGCCCAGTGTGCTAAACCCTGGCGCGGTTCTCATTTTCGGCCTCTACCATTATTCACCAGCTTCGTTTTGCGAGAGCGAGAGCGCAATGAGGCTGGAAAATTGCACCCATCATCTTATTAACCATGTCAAAAACGATTTTGGTAGGAAGAAGGGGAGGCATTGGAAAAGAAACGAGAATCTGGGTAGAATGTTCATTTTTGCGGAATGAATTCTACCAGAGAGTGGTAAACAATTCCAGTGGTGCAAATCCACCTTAACGTGGCAGCCAGGCTCGAATAATTTATTCTATGAAGGGTCAGGAGTGAAAGAGCTCTGTTGACGCCGAGGTACCGAATGTTGGCACCAGATATATGGAATGACAGAGCACCTGGGGGGGGGCGGGGGGGGGATTCGTTTGGCGCTGGAGTTAACTGGAAAACACTTGTTTTTGTTAATGTTCAGTTTATAGCCAGAAAATGAGCCGAAGGTGCTGAGAATGTTCATTATGTTGTCAACACAAGGAGCAGGGTTTCTAATGTAAAAAAGGTCATCAGCATACAGGGATACACAATGTTCCACACTAGCTCAGAGGATACCCTCTAGCAGCATGGATGACTTCAAGGCTATTGATAAGGGTTCTATTGTTAAAGTGAAGAGCAGGGGGGACAGGGGACATTCCTGCCAGGTTCCCTTCCCTGAATGCAAAGAGTTATTGTGCACACTTGCGGTAAGGGAGGTGTAAAGAAAGCAATGGATCTGTGAGTTAATTTTTTGGCCAAACCCAAACTGACCCAAGATTGCAAACAAACAATCGCATTTGACTCGGTCAAAATCCTTCTCCGCATCCAGAGAGAGAACCACCTCGGGGGCAGTCGAGGCAGCTGGAGAAAGTATAATGTTGAGGAGATGCCGTACATTTGCGGATAATTGGTGACCCTTTACAAAGTCAATTTTGTCCTCAGGGATTATATCAGGGAGGCATGGTTCCAAACGGTGTACAAACACCATGGCTAGAAACTTTATATCTGCATTTAGGAGAGAGACTGGCCGATAAGAGCAGCACTCTTCAGGTCCCTGTCTTTTTGAAAATGAGTGAATTAGAGGCTTAAGTTAATGTAGGGGTTTGGGGACCAATGATACAATGAACATGTCTAGCAGCAGGGTGCAAGTTGAGTGGAGAACCTTTTGTGAAAATCAATATGGAAGTTATTGGGGCCTGGGGCTTTACCGCTCTGCATCAAGTTAGCAATTCTTTATTCCATAGCGGCGCAAAGGATCGTCTAAGTCTGTACTCCTTTCTGCACCTACAGAAGGGATGTTTAGATTATTGAGGAAGTTCGGCATTGTCGCACCATCTGAAGAAGGATCGGATTTATAGAAGGTACGGTAATAGGAAGCGAAGGTCAGATTAATATCAGAGTGGTCGGCAGTGAGGTTATGGGAGGACTCATGTATCTGGGAAGTAAATCAGAAAGCAGACTGGCACCTGAACTGATGTGTCAAGAGGCAACCACCTTTGTCCCCATGTTCAAAGGAGGTCCCCTTTGACCGTTGTAACATGCGCACAATTTTATTGGTGGAGAGTAAGTCAAATTGAGCCTCCAGCTTTAGTCTACCTGCATACAGCAGTGGGTAGCACTGTTGCTTCGCAGCTCCAGGTTCCCAGTTTCGATTCCCATCTTGGGTCGCTGTCTGTGTGGAGTCTGCACGTTCTCCCTGTGTTTCCTTCAGGTGCTCTGGTTTCCTCCCACAAGTCTTGAAAGACGTGCTATTAGGTGAATTGGACATTCTGAATTCTCCCTCTCTGTACCCGAACAGGCGCCGGAATGTGGCGACTGGGGCTTTTCACAGTAACTTCATTGCAGTGTAATGTAAGCCTACTTGTGACAATAAAGATTATTATTATTATACAGCTTGGGGGTGGGAGCAATGGAATACTTCCAGTCTATTTCTAAAATTGAGTCCACCAATTCTTGTTATTTCAATTTACTTTGTTTGATAGTATATGCATTATGGGAGATTATGTTTCCTCGAAGAACTGCCTTAAGGGTCTCCCCTCAATACTGAAGGGATGGTGGAATCAGATTTATTTGCTTTAATAAAATCATCTATGTAGGTGGATATAGACTTGCAAAATTTCAAACCTCAATGGGTGTAAGAATCGAGTCAAGGAAATGGGGCATGCAGTTTGATATAATTATGGCTGAATATTCAGCGGCACCTACCACAGGGAGAAGAGCTTTGTCTAAGAAAAAGTAGCCGATGGACGGGGATGTGCTGAGAAGTCTTATTAGGTGCCCAGATCACCAACAACCTGCCCTGGTTCCCCCCATGCCGACACTATAGTTAAGAAAGCCCACCAACGACTTTACTTTCTCAGATGACAAAGGGAATTTGGCATGTCACCTACGACCCTCACCAACTTCTACAGATGCACCATAGAAAGCATTCTTTTTTGTTGTATCACAGCTTGGTATGAATCCTGCTCTGCCCAAGACCGCAGAAAATTACAAAAGGTTGTGAATGTAGCCCAATTCATCACGCAAACCAGCCTCCCATCCATCGACTCTGTCTAAAGTTCCCGCTGTCTCGGAAAGGCAGCCAGCATAATTAAGGACCTCACGCACCCCGGACATACTCTCTTCCGTCAGGAAAAAGATACCAAAGTTTGAGGTCACGTACCAATCGACTCAAGAACAGCTTCTTCCCTACTGCCATCAGACTTTTGAATGGACCTACCTCGTATTAAGTTGATCTTTTCTCTACACCTTGCTATAACTGTAACATTATATTCTGCAGTCTCTCCTTCCTTCCCTATGTACGGTATGCATTGTTTGTCAGCATGAAATAAATAATACTTTTCACTGTATACTAATATATGTGACAATAATAAATCAAATCAAATCAAGTGGCTCTCCTCCCGCGAGCCTTAAAAATAGGCACTTTTTGCTTGAAAAACGCCTGGAAACGATATAAATCATCTCCGCACCACTAACAAAATGAAGAAAGAAGTAAGGATGTCAAACAACAGCTAGTCCAGAGGACGAGTGGAAACCGGGAGTGGAAAACGCCTAGACAAACAGCAAACGACTGAACCGACCGGCACACGAGGCGGCAAAACTCGGACTTCGCCAGAGCGAGAGGAACCGACCTGCCGCACGAGAAGCCCTCCCACACCAGGGGATGGATGGAGGATGTTCCTCTCAAGAGGGTTGAAGGAACACCAAGAGGAAACAAAATCGGACATACAAGCTGCGGTGCGATGGCCGAAGCCCTGGTGAACATGCAGATGGTCCTGGACAAAGCAAAAAAGCGACTGGAGGTCCAAGAGGCAACAATTAAAGATCTGGGGCGTCATTCTCCGCCGGCGGGAGTCTCCGTTTTGCCGGCGCCCGGGGGTTTCCCGACGGCATGGGGCTGCCCCACAATGGGAAACCCCATTGACCGGCCGGTGTAACGGAGCATCCCGCCGGCGGGTCGGGGCAGAAATGTGGCGGGGCGGGATGGAGAATCTCGCTCCTGGAGAGGGCTGCAACTCACCAGAACGACTGGATCGTCACCCTGGAAAAGGAGGTGGCAATGCTGGTCGCGACACAAGACAACCTGAGAGGAAAGGTTGAGGACCAGGAAAACTGGTAGTGGCGGCAGAACCAATGAATCGTGGGCCTACCAGAAGGGATCAAAGGTAGGAACCCCACAGACTATGTGGCCCAAACGCTGGGTAACCTGGTGGGAAGGGATAGTTTCCCCAACCCACCAGAAATCGACAGAGCATACTGGTCGCTCTGACCAGAGCCCAAAACTGTTACCAGGACATGGAAAGAATCCTGCGTTGGGCCAGGCAGTCCAAAAACTTCAGCTGGGAAGGTTACAAGATCCGGATCTATCAGGACGTTGGGGCTGACCTGGCCAAGCGTCGGGCTGAATTTAACAAAGCGAAGGCTGCACATTAGGATTCGCGCTTAGGGTGGCAAAGAATTGGAAAGCGATCAGAAGAGGAGACAGAGAGCACAGAGTCTCGCTATATGAGGCTGAGGATGACCTCAACATCTCGGACCCGCGAAGCAGAATGGAATTAACCATAACATTCTTGAAAGAGTTTGGAGCCTTCTCGAGCTACACACTTAACCTGAACAAAAGCTGTGAACCCGCAAGGGGGGGGGGGCAGAGCTCGAGGGGTTGCCGTTTAATCAGGCCGGACACAAATTCCGCTACTGGGGTTCCAAATTGCTCACAATTGGACAGGGATCCACAAGTAGAACCTGACTAGCCTGATGGAAGAATTAAAAAGGGACCTGCAGTTCCGGTGGCTGCGATGTGCTCAGCGGCTGCACATCAGGTGGCTCTCCTCCCAAGCGGACCCAACAGAGGCAATTTACTGGGAATTTCAGCTTAAAAAGCCCACCCAAATCCACCAAAATACGAAAGATGCAAGAGAGGAATATGCCTGGCAATAACAATCCGAGGGGACGGCGAGATATTAGGAGCAGCAGCGAAGGAAAGGGGCAGGAACAGCGGGTGAGCAGACAGGTGGCCACACGGCCACACGAGGCAAAGCGGAGATTCAGGCGAACCAGGAGGGGGAAAGGCCAGCAAACTGAACAGTGGAGCAGGAGTAGGACACGGCGACACCACGCCACCCCCTCTGCACAGGGGGACGAATGGAGAAGCATGCTGAAAAAGGAGTTGAACGCCATGAAGGTGATCAGGACGGAGCTCCACATGATGATGAAGGAGATGATGTCGGAGTCGATAAACACAATGCAGCGCACCATAGAAGGCCTGGGAAGGAAGGTGGAGGCACAGGAAAAAACAATTCTGGAGTTGGAGAAAGTTGCTTCAGGATCGTAGCTCTGAAAACCGAAGTGAGAAGGTTGGTGACAGCCCAGGGGAGCCTAACAGGGAAAGTGGAGGACCAGGAAAACAGGTCCAGACAGTAGAACGTCAGAATAGTGGGCCTGCCAGAGGGGATAGAGGGTAGACACCCAACAGGCTACATCGCCCAAATTCTGGGCAAGTTAGCGGAGAGGGAGGGCTTTCCAAACCTCCCAGAAATGGATAGGGCACACAGGTTGCTTTGGCCCAGGCCCAAAACCAGGGAACAGCCTAGGGCGATTATCGTGAAGCTGCACCGGTTCCAGGATCGAGACAAAATCTTAAGGCGAACCCGCCAGAAGAAATCATGCTCGTGGGAACGGCATAAGATAAAGATTGACCAGGACATTGGGGCGGACCTGGCAAAAAAGAGGTCCGAGTCTAATAGGGCGAAATCAGCGCTCTATAAAAGTGGGGTGCGATTTGGGATGCTATTCCCGGCCAGACTCTGGGTGACATTCAAGGACAAGGAACTGTACTTTAACACCCCAGCAGAGGCTGATGAGTTCGTTAAAACAAACAAATTGTAGGAAGAGCAATCGCGGCAACGATGAAACCTGCAGGGGCGGAAAAAAAGAACAAAACAGAGAGTGGAGGTCAGACCGCAAACAGAGACAATAATATCATGAACTTTATGCATATGATTTTTTGCATGGGACTGTGCTTCCTCGTTTTCGGACTCAATGTTATGAGGGGGAGCAGGGCAAGGAGAGCGAGAGTAAGGAAAACAGGCACAGGGGCGAGATAAGGGGTGAAAGGAGGAGGGTAAAACAGGGCCAGAGCAAGACAAGCACTGGGAGGGGAGCCACCGTACTAGCGAGGAGGGCTAACACGGAAGGGCAGAAAGCAAGGGGAGCCGTGGCGCACCTCTCAGGGGAGAAGGAGCGGCTGGCAAAAAGTGTGTGGGGGGGGGGGTGGGTAGAAGGGGGGGGGAAGAACACAGGGGGACAGAGGGGCAGGGGCTAGGGGGAATAGGGGACAGAGGGGGAGTGCAGGACAGAAAAGAAGTAAAGGGAAGTTTGATATCGAGAAAAAGAACGGAACAGGCGCAGGCCTCGGCAGGAATGGAGCAGGGGAAGGAACCAGGACGGTGCTGCAAGTAGCCACCCGGGAGGACCCCAAGGTGAAGGGAGACCCCGGAGTGTAGGGACGCATCCACATGGCGTACGCATAGTTGGTGGCCATGTTGGGTGCCCCCTGGACAAAGGGAAACCCCGGAGCGCTGGGTCTGAGCTCACGGCGAGAGCGGCGGCCATTTTGGACGGCCCCCTAACAAAGGGAAACCGCGGAGCGCAGAGGCCCGTCCAACAGGTTTATGGGTGGTCCCGCAGGACCTTGGGTTCAGAGATTCCCCACTAGGATTGCTACCTGGAACGTAAGGGCACTCAACGGCCCCCGTGAAAAGATCCAGAGTCTTCGCCCACTAAATAAGCCTAAAAGCCAACATAATTTACCTACAAGAGACACACCTGAGAGAGAAGCCTGAGTGGGGAAACCCGAGACTGCTGGTAAGGAAGGGCTGGGTGGGACAGACATACCACTCATGTTACGGGACGAAGGCTAGGGGAGTTGCAATACTAATTAACAAGAGGACGAGGTTCACAGAAACCAAGACAGTTACGGACCTAGGGGGACGGTACATCATGGTCAGTGGTGTCCTGGAATGGGCACAGGTGGTACTGGTAAATGTGTACGCTCCCAACTGGGACGACACAGAATTCATAAAGAAGACTATGGCGGAAATCCCCGCCATTCATAGAATATCATAGAATTTACAATGCAGAAGGAGGCCATTCGGCCCATTGAGTCTTCACCGGCCCTTGGAAAGAGCACCCCACTTAAGACCACACCTCCACCCTATCCCCGTAACTCCACCCAACCTTTTTTGGACTAAGGGTAATTTATCGTGGCCAATCCGCCAAACCTGCGCATCTTTGGACTGTGGGTGGAAACCACAGCACTCGGAGGAAACCCATGCAGACACGGGGAGAACGTACAGACTCCACACAGACAGTTACCCAAGCCGGGAATCGAACCTGGGACCCTGTAGCTGTGAAGCAACTGTGCTAACCACTGTGCTAGCGTGCTGCCCTTCAAGAAATCAGAAATTGACACACACCGACTGATTATGGGGGACAACTACAATTGCGTGCAGGACCCACTGACCGACAGATCAAACTCCAGAACAGGGAGAAAGACTGGCATGGCTAGGGAACTAGGAGCATTTATGAAGCAGATGGGGGCAGAACATAGAACATAGAAAATACAGCACAGAACAGGCCCTTCGGCCCACAATGTTGTGCCGAACCTTTGTCCTAGATTAATCATAGATTATCATTGAATTTACAATGCAGAAGGAGGCCATTCGGCCCTTTGAGTCTGCACCGGCTCTTGGAAAGGGCACCCTACCCAAACTCAACACCTCCACCCAACACCAAGGACAATTTTGGACACGAAGGGCAATTTATCATGGCCAATCCACCTAACCTGCACATCTTTGGACTGTGGGAGGAAACCGGAGCACCCGGAGGAAACCCACGCACACACGGGGAGGATGTGCAGACTCCGCACAGACAGTGATCCAAGGCGGAATCGAACCTGGGACCCTGGAGCTGAGAAGCAATTGTGCTATCCACAATGCTACCGTGCTGCCCATAAGAACAAATAAATCTACACTATATCATTTTACCGTATTGGACAGTGGACCGTGGAGGTTCCTGCACCCAGGAGAAAAGGAATTCTCATACTTTTCGCAAGTACACAAGGTGTACACCCGTATCAACTTCTTCCAGGGATCACGGGAGCAGAATACTCCGCGATCGTTATCTCCGACCATGCTCCACATTACATGGATGTGAGGTTGGAAACAGGCCATGCCCAGCGCCCCACATGGAGGCTGGACACGGACCTTCTGGCCGACAAGACCTTCTGTCAAAAAACATTGCGGATCATAGGCGATTACGTTAGTAACAACCAAAATGGGGAGGTCTCACCCTCCATGTTTTGGGATAACTGAAGGCGTGATTAGAGGAGAGATCATAGCCTACAAGGCAAGCAGAGATAGGGAAGAGAGGGTGGCCAGGCAGGAGCCAGTGGACTCCATTCTGGTAGTTGACAGAAAGTACTCCGAGGCCCCAACCGTAGAGTTGCTGGTGGAGAGGAAAAAGCTGCAAATGGACTTTAACCTGCTATCCACCAAGAAAGCAGAGTACCAACTGCGCCAGACACGGGGGAACCTTCTACGAACACGGAGACAAGGCTGGCCGCCTATTGGCTCACCAGCGGAGAAAGCAGGCAGCTACGAGAGAAATAGCCCAGGTAAAGAATAGCACAGGCAGACCGTAAACAGAACCTAAAGACGTCAATCAGGCATTTGAGATCCTCTACCGGGGACTGTACACCTCCGAGCCCCCTGATGGGTACGCGGGGTCGAAGCAGTTCCTCGATGGACCGGAACTACCAGTTGTGGGGGAGACAGAAGGGGGGAGCATGAAGCACCATCAGATGTGGGAGAAATCATGGAGAGCATCAGCTCCATGCAGGTGGGGAAGGCACCGGGACCCGATGAGTTCCCGGCGGACTTTTAGAAAAAATTTGCGTCAGTCCTGGCCTCACACCTAAGGCACATATTCACGGACTTGCTAACACGGGGGACTCTGGCACCTATGCAGGCCACAATCTCGATGATACTCAAAAAATATAAAGACCCGGCGGAATGCGGATCATATAGACCCATTTCACTGTTGAACAAAGGTCCTGGCCAAAAGGCCGGAGGGCTGCGGACTGGAGGTGGTTGCGGTGGACCAAACGGGCTTTGTCAAGGGTAGGCAGCTCATCGCGAACATCAGACAGCTGCTGAACATAATAATGACCCTCCCCGGGGAGAGAGCACCAGAGGTGATCGTCTCCCTGGACGCAGAAAAGGCCTTCGACAGAGTCGAATGGAAGTACCTCCTCGAGGGACGGGGTTAGGAACGGGGTTCACTGCCTGGATGAGACTCCTGTACAACGCTCCCAAGGCGAGCATCCAAACTAACACCACCAGCTCTGAATACTTCCAGCTACAGAGAGGAACAAGATAGGGCTGCCCTCTGTCCCCACTCTTGTTTGCGCTAGCGACCGAACCCCTGGTGATAGCCCTGCAGAATGCGAAAAGCTAGAAGGGCATCCGGAGAGGAGACAGAGAGCACAGAGTTTCACTCGATGCAGATGACCTGCTCCTCTATGTCTCGAAACCACAGAAGGGACTGAAGGCAATACTGCAGATCCTGAAAGAGTTTGGAACCTCTTCGGGCTACAAACTTAACCTGGGCAAAAGTGAGACATTCCCAGTGAACCCAAATGGGGGAGGCGCAGAGCTGGACCATTTAAAACGGCCCAGAATAGATTCCATTACCTGGGATCCAGATAGCCAGAGACTGGACACAGATCCAGAATTGGAACCTGACCAGACTGGTGGAGGAAGTAAGAAAGGACCTACAGAGGTGGGGCTCACTCCCACTCTCCCTGGCGGGAAGAAGTGCAAACGATCAAGATGAACGTGCTGCCGAGGTTCCTCTTCCTGTTTAGATCCATACCGATCTTCCTCCCCAAGGTCTTTTTCCAAAATGTAGACGGTCTAATCATGGCGTTTGTGTGTGGGGGGGTAAGAACCCAAGAATTCCCAAACCGACGCTGCAAAGAAGGAAAATCAAAGGGGGCTTGGCTCTACCGAACTTACAATATTACCACTGGGCAGCAACGGCAGAGTGAGGGGATGGGTACATGAACCCGACTCAGAGTGGGTACAGATAGAGGAGACCTCCTGTAAAGGAACGACCCTCCGGGCCCTGGTTACAGCAACACTCCCATCCTCCTCAACAAGATACACAACGAGCCCAGTGGTAGCAGCCACACTGAGATCCTGGGCCCAATTAAGATAACACTTCAGGCTAACTAAGATGTCCCCCATGGCCCCCATCTGCGGCAATCACAAATTCCCTCGAGCCATGCTAGACAACACCTTCAAAAGATGGAGACAGGTAGGGCGCTCTGACGGTCAGGGACTTTTACGTAGGGCAGAAACTGGCGATACTGGACTAACTGACAAGAAAGTGGAAACTAACAAATGGACAGGAAATGAGACACCTCCAAATAAAACGTTTCCTATGCAAGGAGACAATAGGGTATCCTGAGGCTCCAGAAACCACACTATTAGAGGACCTGATAGGCACAAGCAGCAAGGAGGGGGGGACTATGTGGGAAAATATACGGACAGTTACTGGACAGAGCTTGGACACCACAGGGCGAGACCAGTCGAAAATGGGAGGACAAACTGGGGACAGAGGTGGGGTGGGGACTCTGGAACGAAGCACTGAGCAGGGCTAACTCCACCTCCTCCTGCGCAAAATCAGCCTAATACAGCTCAAAGTGGTGCACAGAGCGCACCTAACCAGAACCCGAATGAGCAAGTTATTCCCGGAGGTGGAGGACAAATGTGAACGGTGCCAGAGGGGCCTGGCAATCACAGCCATAAGATTTGGGCATGCCCCAAACTTGCTGGGTTCTGGACAGCCTTCCCTGCGGCAATGTCCAAGGTTGTGGGGGTGAGGGTGAAGCCATGCCCAATTGTGGCAATCTTTGGCGTATTGGAACAGCCAGTACTACACATGGGGAAGGAGGCCAATGCCCTTGTTTTTGCTTCCCTAACTGCACGCCGGAGAATCCTGCTCGGCTGGTGCTCAGCAGCACCACCCACAGCCGTAGACTGGCTGGCAGACCTTTCAGAATTTCTCCACCTGGAGAAGATTAATTATGCCATCCGAAGGTCGGAGGAAGGCTTTCTAGATACATGGGGGCAGTTTGTCGGCCTGTTTCAAAACCTGTTCGAGGCAGCAACGAGGAGTTAAGATTACAGGAAAGAGAGGAAGAAAAAGATGGATTTTGGGAAAAAACCAAGATAGATGAGGAACCAAAGGAATGCGCAAACCAGGGAGAGGGAGGGCGGGGGTGGAGAAGACAGAATGAAGGTGGGAAAGCCACAAAAGAGGAGAAGAGGAGGGAGAGGGGTAACGCAAAAGCACAGCGGAAGCCAACGGGGGAGGGGGGGGTACAGGGGGGAGCACGCAAGGGAGTGGGGGGTGGGGGGGGGGCTGGGGAGGTCGTCGACAGAAGGGACCATAGGCCAAGCCAGAGGGCGGAGAAATGTATACAGGGTTAATTAAAGGAAGGACAGGATAAACCTCTCTGTACAACAAAGTAAATTAACGCGGTTAAGAAAAATGTGGATGTATATAGACACAATTGTTTATAAATATAGAAAATGCCAATGAAAAGATTTCCAAAAAAAAAAGGACCTGCAGAGATGGAACACACTCCCTCTCTCCCTTGCGGGGAGGGTGCAAATGATGAAAATGAGCTTATTGCCCAAGTTCCTCTTCCTGTTTAGATGCATCCCGATTTACATCTCCAAAGCCTTTTTCAACTCACTGGGCAAACTGATTATTGTATTTATGTGGGTTGGGCAGAATGCAAGGATCCCAAAGTTATTACTGCAGAGAATGAGTCAATGGATGGCCTAGCCCTCCCAAACCTATAATATTACCACTGGGCAGCGATGGTGGAGAGAATATAGGGGTGGATAAAGGAGCCAGAAGCTGAGTGGGTGCTTATGCAGGAGAGTTCATGCAGAGGGATCTCCCTCCTGGCCCTAGCCACAGCAATTGTCCCATCCCCGCCTAATAAATAATCAACGTGCCCAGTGGTGGAAGTGTTATAAGCCAGGGTTTAGAAAACTCCAAAGTATATCATGGAGTTCACCTGACCTACAACTATTTATTTATTTTGGTTACGATGAGCACAAGGGCCTGCCTTTCAGGTGTTATTCAACAGAGGCCTTAAGCACTTTTAATCAAAAACAAAGTTTATTCTACGAATTTAGTTAACATTTTTATAAACTCACAGTAAGCATTTTTATCAACTACCAACATAAATACCCCACACAGCTACAGTACTCTATGTATAACCGTTAATAAATTCCCAATTAAGTTGTTCCAATTTAATAACAAGATCTCATAAACCAGAAAACCCTTTTCAAAGGTGTGGCCCAGCACACAGCACTCAAGACCTGGTTTGGATGCTTGTGTCCTTTACAAAACAGCAGGTTTAAATTTCTTCCAGAAAACAAGTATTTCTTTTCAAGTTATCAAGCAGTCCATAAACAGCTTTAAAATGCAGATAGAGGAAAAAAACCTTCTTTTTCAACCTGTGCTGTACAAATTTTGCAGTCGAGTATCCTGCATTTGGGGACATTGCAGGCGTTAGCACAACCAAAGTGCAATGGCCTAGCCTCGCCCTGGGCAAACCACCTTCTTGATTATGATTTTACCCCTGCCATGTAAGTACCTGTGTGCTGTACAAGCCAGTTCAAACTCAAAGCGAAAGTAAAACCAACTCAAAAACAAAAGTAAAAACCCAGAGCCACAGCCCAGCTTCACCCACACAATTACATCACTGAAGTCATGTGATAAGACAAAAACATTTCTTAAAAGGTCACTCCCATGACAATAGCAACATTCCAGTCGTGAAACCAACTACGACAGCATTTCAGACTAACCAAAATGTCCAATAAAGTCCTCATCTGCAATAACTATGGACGGCACCTTTAAAAGTTGGAGACAGGAAGGGGGGATGTTGACATATTGGGACTTTTACAACAACAGGCTAACAACGCTCGAAGAACTGACAGAAAGATTCCAACTGACGGGGGGCAATGACTCAGGTATTTACAAATCAAACATTTCCTACAAAGGGAAACAAGGACGTTCCCGCAACCACCACGATAATCACTCTTAGAGGACCTGTTAGACGCGGACATCTTAGGGAAATGGAACTGTGGTGATATGTAGGGAGACTGCTAAGGGGAGCTAACACACATCTGGATGAGACAAGGGAGAAGTGGAAGGAGGACGTGGGGTTGAAATAGGGTGGGGACTCTGGAGCGAAGCACTGCAGAGGGTTAATTCCACCTCCACATGCGCAAGGCTAAGCCTAATGCAGCTAAAAGTGGTACACAGAGCCCACTTAACTAGTACCTGAATGAGCAGGTTCTTCATGGAGGTGGTGGACAGATGTGAACGGTGCCAAGGAGGCCCGGCCAACCACGACCACATGTTCTGGTCTTGCCCCAGACTTGTTGGGTTCTGGGTAGCCTTCTTTGAGGCAATGGCCAATGCTGGAGCCATGCCCGAGAGTGGCAGCCTTTGGAATATCAGAACAGTCAGATCTATTCATGGGGAGGAGGACCAATGCCCTTGCCTTTGCCGCCCTAATCATCCACCGGAGAATCCTGCTCGGCTGGCGGTCAGCAGCACCACCCAAAGCTGCAGACTGGCTGTCCGACCTGTCGGAATTCTTCTAAATGGAGAAAATTAAATTTGCCATACGAGGGTCGGAAGAAGGCTTCCTCAAAATGTGGGAGCCATTCACTTGGTTGTTCCAAGACCTGTTTGTTGCCAACAACTAGGAAGCCAAAGAACAGGAGGGAGTAGCGACACAGTAATGAAGATGGGGGGGGGGGTTTAGAGAGGGGGGTCAGGGAAACATGGAACTCAACCAAGCCCAACAAGAGAAGCATGAAACACAACGGGGGTGGGGGGCAGGTGCAACAACCTGAATCAAAGAGGGGAAGAGGAAAAGACAAAGAAAAACCCGGTAGGAGAAACGCAGGGGACCACAACTGCCACTGCTAAGCCAGAATCAAACCTGGGACCCTGCAGCTGTGAAGCAACAGTGCTAACCACTGTGCTACCATCTCGATTTCCTCCCACAAGTCCTGAAAGACGTGCTATTAGGTGAATTGGACATTCTGAATTCTCCCTCAGTGTACCCGAACAGCCATTGGAGTATGACGACTGGGGGCTTTTCACAGTAACTTCATTGCAGCCTTAATGTAAGCTACTTGTGACAATGATAACTATTATTATAATACTACAAGGAGGATAAGGAAAGGAAACTATGATGTATGTATGTAAATTGGTGAAGCCGATATATGTATAAATAGTTTTAGTTTTACTTTATCTTTTGCTTTCTCTCTTTGTTTTTGTTTCATCTCCTAATGTGTGTTCATATTTATATATCTGCTCTGTAAACCAAAAACTCAATATAAACATTAAAAAAAGAAAAAGTAGTCGATACTTGAATAAGCACGGTGCTCATGAGGAAAGTAAGAGAAGTCTTTTGTGCCTGGATGTAGGAAACGTGAAGGGTGCATGCTTCACCTATGAAACCAGAAGTCCATTTAACTCCTACTTAACCCCGGGATCTACTGTATCCCATTATTTAGAACCCTTTTGGAATGAAGTTGGAAAGGATGGGGATGTAAAAAATAAAGGCAGAATAGCTTTTACACACTTGTTCCACAATGTACCTCAGAGGTTCTATTAAAGTCATGAAACGGAATGTGGGGTGGTTTTAAAAGATCACTTGATATGACACCACATGTCCTGCATTTTTGCCCAATTTTGTCCCAAATAATTCATCACAGGTTTGGAACCTGCCTGGTCTGTATAGCTCATATACTCAGATATTTCTGCATCATTCGCTGAATAGAAATTAGAATCTAACAACACACAGATTAATATTATAACATTGGGTGGTGGGTTACAGATAACTCAGGGAGCCTACGTTGCTGTGGCAATGTGCGCTTTTACATGCATGGAGAAGTCAGGAGCTATGGATTGTGATGATAGAGGCTCCAACTTTCTTTCCATCACTTGACTGACCAGGAATCTCTGTGGCTCTTACCGCCTGGCATCAGCATGTGTCGTAAGGATTTGCAGGTTGATACTCAACCTGTTTGATCACGTTATGAACAAACTTTCCTTGGCCATCAAATTCTGGAGTAGTACTTCAACCGGAGCTTATGGCTCAGAGGCAGGGACGCAACCTATTCCCTCATTACAACATATACTGACTTCTTAAATTACACCCACAAAGTTATGCTCATGTTTTTCAACCCTGCCACCTTTCACTTTGGCGCATACATACAGAAGAAACAAAAAAAAATTGCTCCTACCTGGAGTAGCAGGATATCTCCAGGGGTGAGATGTATTGACTCCAAATGCAGAGTGCAGCTGGCATGAGGAACAGAACAGCCACCCAACAGCAAGCAACTATCAAAGACATGAACAGTCCAAAGTCATGGACAGCTGGGATCTGGTAGGAACAAACAGGATTATTATTAAAGATCTTTAATAACAACACAGGTCAAGTGGGCCGTGAGTCAGTACTGAAAGTGGAATAATCTGGGTGGTGGATTAGTATGCTATCCTTGATTCAAAAAGCCAGACTGGTTTCCTTTCCTGCTGCCAGAAAGTTCAGTGCATGAAATGCATCTTTGGCAGGCACATTGTATTTCCTGGAGTGTACAAACACACTGATCATGATTTAAGGCTAAATTGGTAGGTTGCTCAGTGAGGCCAAAATTGTAGCTAGTTATGGAAAATGAAGACATCTTATTGATGAACATGTCGGGCCACTCTGAGGACTAAGGAATTAAATTGGGACGAAGAAATTAAATTGGGGCAATAAAGAGAGGGCTTTACTTTGAATGCAACCCTTCAATTCCTGATTGAGGAGGACATAATGTTGAAACTGTCAACTAAATTTAAAACAATCATCCAGCATTAACACTCTTCACATTAATAATTCCAGAAAAGTTACTTCCAAATAATATATTCTCAACATTAATAAAATGCAAGAGTCAAATCAACATTAGTGAAATGCACTATGCCTATGTTATACTCCAGATTGCCAGTTGGTGAAGAAAGAAACCAGAGCTTGGAACAACTTCATACCTGTGACAATAAAGGGTTATTATTAGATTTATTCACAGAACAAAATATTAATGATATCTATCTTCTGACTCCACTCGACCCTCAGATCTCTTCACATGTGCTCAAGGAACCATCCAATCAATGCCCTCCACCTATATGTAAATAACCTCAATTGATACAATTAGCAGTCTATCATCTAAGTTACTAATTGATAGACAGATGCTGAGCTTCTGAACATGAACAGAGTTAATCAAAGCAGTTGAACATGAACAGAGCAACTTTCGCCTGTTTGAATGTGGAAAGCATGTACATGATAACTGGAGTTGTAATCTTTCAGATCAGTTATAATTGCTCTGACTTTTCTCGCAATGCAAGATTGTGAACTCAAGCTTGGAGTGTGGCTTGAACCCATAGGGCGGGATTCTCCGTTCCGCCAGCCCTGTTTTCCAGCGCGGTGTGCCCCTGATGGAAACGGGATTCTCCGTACCCGCAGCTGGCATGAGGGTTTCCCATTGTGGCCAACCATGCCGTCAGGAAACCTGCAGGCATGGGTGCGCTGCTGGCGAAGTGGGGGATCCTGCAGATAGTCTCTGATAGACAGACAAGAGGGCTATCACTGATATCAAGTTGACACAAAAGTGTAAAATGTTGAAACACAATATGGGCAATAATCAAAGCTGTAATGGCATGTAAAAAGTGGGCGAAGAAATGAATTTAATATTTTTAATTCCTTCTTGGGTTATGAGTGTCACATGCAAGGTCAATATTTACTGCCCATACCAGGTTGTATTGAGGAGGTGGTGTTGGACCTTCTTGGACTGATTGCAGTTTAATACAACTGAGTGTCTGGCCAGACTATTTCAGTGAACAATTAAGTGGCAATTATATTGGTGTGGGGGAGACGTGGTAGCGCAGTAGTATTTTCACCAGACTAGTAATCCAGAGACCCAGGGTAATACTCTGGGTTTCAATCTCACCATGGCAGATAGTGAAATTTGAATTCAATAAAAATCTGGGATTAAAAGTCTAATGATGACCATGAAACCATTGTCAATTGTTCATCAAAATATTTGGAGTTTCATAAGAACAACAATTAGCATGGTTAAAAAGTCCCATGGTACTTTAGAAAAGTGATTATCAAACAAAATTTGACACAGTGTAACTTAAGGAAATTTTAGGGCAGATGAGGTCAAAGAGTTAGTGTGCTGGCTCGAGACAATATACCAGAGACTTCCAGTAACTACAAAGAAGGTTTATTAACAGAAGCCAAACGCAACTATGTACAGGATTAGAGTGATGCTGGATAGGACTTAACTCTACAGCTCTGGTCCACATTGCCTGGATCCCTGCTCCCAGGGCTCCGTACTTTCTCTATATTGGTTAGATTTTGCGTGCTCCCCACGCAATTGATCCCAAGCCGATCACATGGACCACAAAGCCCGTTCCCATAAAGGGGCTGTATTACCACAGGTAGACATTAAATAGAAGTAGAAAATTTAGGCAGGGAATTCCAGAGTTTAGAATGCATGCTGCAAATGGTAGAGCAATTAAAATCTGTACAGTGCGAGAGGCCTAGATCGTGGAGTGGAGATATCTCAAAGTGTTATGGGTTATAGGGAAAGGCCATAGCGGGATTTGGTGAAAATCTTAATGTTTAAAGCTAACATGGATGAGGGTTTCAACAGCAGGTGAGCTGAGGCAGAGGTGGAATTGGGTAATGTTATGAGAGGTAAAACAGGCAATCTTAGTGTAGGTGCAGATATGTGGTCAGACTGGGTGACAATGACAGGTTTCCTTCCCACAAGGGCAGTAGATGTTGGAAAATTAATTTCAAATCTAAATGTGATGTTCAGCCTTTCAAACAGATATGAGGATTCAGTCTTGGGGCGCGATTCTCCAGAAAGAGTTCTAAGTGTGGTAGCGAGTGGGGACTGCCGTGAGCTTCGCTATTCAACGTTAATTGGTCCACTTAATGAGGCCCCATGGGCTTCTCGCTGCAAATGAAGGATCGTCAGCTGATTCACCAGGACAGCGCTCGCCAGACCCCGCTAACAAGGTCGAGCAGCATTTGAACAGCCAGCTCCAGTCAGCTCGCAGCCATGGGGTCAAGATGACCGGCCCCACGATCGGGGATGCAGACCGGGGGAGGCCATTCGATGCGGTGGAGGTCAGGAGGGATGTCCTGTTCCCCCGAGGGTCCCAGGCGATGAGTAACAGGGCAGCCAGTGCCACCTGGAATGAAGTGGCGGTGGCCGCGAGCTCGGGGAGAATGACCAAGAGGACTGGTCTCCAGTGTCGCAAGAAAGTCAATGGCCTACACCAGGCAGCATGGGTGGGTTGTCACCAAACAGAGAGGTCACCAATGTGAAGGTTGATGCATGTCGCAGATCCATCGGGCCCCACCCAGAGACCTGTCACAAGTGAGTTGTTATTGCCATACTGACTGACCCATCCTGCCCACTGACTATATGTCCATTCTCCCACAGGTCCTCCAGCAGTCGGCACAGTGTGCCACTCCCCTTCCTCCCACAAGACCGCTTTGGAGGAGAAATCCGAGGATGTCACAATCGACGCGTCACAGCTGTCATCCCCACCATCCACCAGCGCAGATACATGCACCTCAGGGAAAACATTAGTGGACAGCCTTCTGGGGCACAACCTGGTGAGCACCACAAAATTGTTGATGTACATCAGGTGGAGGCAGGTGAGACAGCAGTCGGAGGTCTGCTGGATCCCAGGATGCAGCTCAAGCCAGCTGCCCCTCTGTCCCGAGGCCCAATAGGCACAAAGCAGGAGGAAAGGATATTGGGTGTCAACCTGGACCGGCTCCCCCTGAGTTTCATCCCTCTGATGAGACCGCATCTCAAAATCAGTACATGGGACAGGGCGGCACGGCTGTGCATGTGACGTCGACAAGTGCAACGGGGTCCTCCGGCCCCAGAGGACGCCCACCACCGGCATCGAAGGCCACGGGATGTGGTAAGCAGCTGGCTGCCTCCACCTCAGATGTGCACCCTGGAGACACATCCAGATGTATCGGTAGAACAAGAAAGGTGAAGCACGTTGAGGATCACTGCGTGGGGGTATGTAGCTGGTAATGAGGGGGGTGAGGGGGTGGTAGGGAGAATGGGGTGGCACCATTAGGAGAATGGGAAATCGTTGGACACCTGTGACACATTAAAAACCACAAGTAGTGGGTCACTGTCTGTGCGGAGTCTGCACGTTCTCCCCGTGTCTGCGTGGGTTTCCTCCGGGTGCTCCGGTTTCCTCCCACATTCCAAAGACGTGCAGGTTAGGTGGATTGGCCATGGTAAGTTGCCCTTAGTGACCAAAAAGGGTTAGGAGGGGTTATTGGGATAGGGTGGAAGTGAGGGCTTAAGTGGGTCGGTGCAGACTCGATGGGCCGAATGGCCTCCTTCTGCACTATATGTTCTATGTTCAGTTTGACACCTCTGGCACTTTCTGCGCAAGGGCTTGACCTCTGAACCCTTGGCCCATCTCTACAGGCATCTCCCCTCCCTGGGCATACCGCGTGCATGTCATGGGTATGAGCGAGCACTCAGCAGACAGGCAGCAATCAGACTGGCATAGATTGGCATAGACTGGCACAGACGGGCAGCACGGTAGCATTGTGGATAGCACAATTGCTTCACAGCTCCAGGGTCCCAGGTTCGATTCCGGTTTGGGTCACTGTCTGTGCGGAGTCTGCACATCCTCCCCGTGTGTGCGTGGGTTTCCTCCGGGTGCTCCGGTTTCCTCCCACTGTCCAAAGATGTGCAGGTTAGGTGGATTGGCCATGATAAATTGCCCTTAATGTCCAAGATTGCCCTTTGTGCTGGGTGGGGTTACTGGGTTAGGGGGATAGGGTGGAGGTGTTGACCTTGGATAGGGTGCTCTTTACAAGAGCCGGTGCAGACTCGATGGGCCGAATGGCCTCCTTCTGCACTGTAAATTCTATGAAATTCTATGATTGAAGAGCACTGGCGTTCAACTCTCTGCAGGTTATCATCAACCCCCTGCCCTCGACAGTGACCCACTGACGGTGCCAACACAGTCCCAGCATCCTGAAGTGATGTGACACAAGACTCTGAGAGGGTGGGAAGTGGCAGAGGGTAAGGTATCAATGATGGACCAGGCCACGTCCTATGTGTAGCAGGCGGGTATGAGGACCTCCTGGACCTGCCTGGCTTGATGAACCCCCGCTGCAGCCTGTCCTGCTGCCTCAGCAGGTTGTGGGTGGTCGGTGAGGCAGACGGGTAGGAGTGAGGGACACCCCCGGAATGGGTACACATGATCCAGAGGTTGGCATGGTGATGCCATGTGTTACCCGCCCAGGGCCTCCCCCCACCCCCGCTGAGCACTGGGGCAGCAAACCCAGCATCCCATGATCTTTGCCTGTGAGCAAAGATGGCTACTCACCTCCTCGGCTCCCCGCAGAAGCCATATCGCCAGGATCACATTTTTAAAAACGAGTATTAATTGGTGCCTTGCTGGGTATGTCGCTGAATCATAGGAGCCCATTGGATATAGGGTCACGTTAATTGTATGGAAATAGGGCTTAAGTGGTGATAATTGGTTTCTCATCAGGCTACGGCGGGATCCCGATTTCGCTTAAGGGAGTGGGCCGGTTGTATCGTAAACTGTTTGGTGCCTGGCACGGTTCTTGTTTCCGGCCTCTCCTGCTATTCACCAGCCCAGTTTCGCTAGAGAAAGAGCACAATGAGCCTGGAGAATCTCGCCAATGGTCTCAACTCTGCTGTTAATCCTTTAGACCACCCTGCTATTAAAACTAAACATGCTGCAAATTGAACAGGCTGAACAAGTCAATCTCGGTTGTGCCAATGAGGTTACTACAATCAAATTAATTAGCAATAGCAACATTCTATATCCTAGAATAATAAATACAGAAGGAAGTCACGTATCTTACCGTATCTGTGCTGGCTCTTTGAGAAGCCATTCAATGAGTTCCATTCTTTTTGCCCATCGCCTGACAATTTTTCCACTTCATGTATTAATCCAATTCCCTATTGCTAGTTACTATTTGAAATGAAATGAAATGAAAATCGCTTATTGTCACAAGTAGGCTTCAAATGAAGTTACTGTGAAAAGCCCCTAGTCGCCACATTCCGGTACCTGTTCGGGGAGGCTGGTATGGGAATTGAACCGTGCTGCTGGCCTACCTTGGTCTGCTTTCAAAGCCAGCGATTTAGCCCTGTGCTAAACAGCCCCTGCTGTTTCCCCCACCCTTATCTTCGGGGGCCCACTTAGTCAGAGGAACAATGGCTGTTGTTCGGATCTGAGGCTGTTGGGTTCGAAGATATACAGGAGAACAGCTAAGGTGTCCAACAGCTAAGCGTTGACCTTGAATTTACTTGCTTCTGTTGATGCTGGTGGACGGGTCTCTCCGCTTTGAGAGCCAAGTCCAGGAGAGCAAATCTCTCGTGGGGGTTCCTTCTTATACTTGGAGGGGCTTTGCGTGCCTTTAGGCGGGCCTTAAACTTTGTCCCAATTAATTGGGCCGCTCCTCGATCACTGTTATCGATCTTGACCAATAAAGGGGTGGGTGCCCTGATAGCTGGGCGTGTCTTAGGTGGCTGTTGGCCTTGCTTTGTTTGTGCTTTTCGGTTGGGGAACTGGCGCCGGGATGTCTGCAATAGTATCGGTTACCCGAGTGTCATTCCTTTGTTTCCTTGAGATGGGCCATCAATATGCTAATCGACCCATAGTTTCAATTCCATCTGGGAGCTGTTTCCCAAATATACATTCAGGCTCTGTGCCTGCTTGTTTTCTAGCATTGCCCACAGTTCCCTATATTCTTTGGGAGCGTCCATTTTGTATTCTGGAAGTGGCCATCCCAGATGGCTACACCACACACCCATAACCCAAAACCCCGTCCGTCCGTCAACCCGGAGAGCGGGTGAACCCCTACCCTGCACCACATGTTGACACCCATATCGGCGGCCATGGCCGGGTGCCCTTGCCACTGAGGCCACCAGCTATCCATCCCCTGGGCTGCATGCGTCGGACTGTGTAACACTAATAACACTGTTGTTTTTTTGATGGACCCGCCTTCCACGCACCCAGGAGAAGGCCGCCCACAACCGCTGGGAGGGGGGAAGACTGGAGGGGGACCGCATGACAGAGCAGAGGGCCCTGTATGTGGTCTGAAGCCCGCAAGAAAGTGAATTGCTGGGGTGGAGTTCAGCGAGTCCCTGCTGAACTGCGGTTGCCCATGTGGGTCAACCTCCCAACACCACCCCAACACCACCCTCACCCCCCATCACTCTCGCCCTCGTCCCCACACCACCCTCACCCCGCCCACTATCCTCAACCCTCCCACACAACCCTCACACCTCCCAACCACCCTCACCCCCACACCAACCTCACCCCCACCCCCACCCCCCCACCACTCGCACTGTCCCCCCGCCCCCCCCCGGCTCGCAGTCTTGTTCCATGCCTTACAGGGTCTGCCAGAGATGGGGCGGGTTCATATGGCGTCCCCCGCGCCCAGCCAGTGCCACAGCCGGTGCCTCCCCCCTCCCTCCTCCCCCCGGGGGCCGAGCAGCTCGGAAACCAGCCCTCCACCTTGTTGTAGCTGGTTGTCCTGCTTGAAGCTATGCCCTTGCTGAGCAGGAACTGGCGCAGCTCGTCACTCATGAAAGAGGACCCCCTGTCGCTGTGGACGTATGTGGGGTAACCGAACAGCGTGAAGATGCTGTTCAGGGCTTTAATGACTGTGGCCGCGGTCATGTCGGAGCAGGGAATGGCAAAAGGGAAGCGGGAGTATTCGTCCACTACATTAAGGAAATACGCGTTGCGGTCGGTGGAGGGGAGGGGCCCTTTGAAATCGAGACTGAGGCGTTCAAAGGGGCGGGAAGCCTTAATCAGGTGCGCTCCACCTGGCCTGAAAAAATGCGGTTTGCATTCTGCGCAGATGTGGCAGTCCCTTGTGACTGTACGGACCTCCTCTAAGGAGTATGGGAGATTGCGGGACTTGATGAAGTGGTAAAACCGAGTGACCCCCGGGTGGCAGAGGTCCTCGTGGAGGGCTTGGAGGCGGTCAATTTGTGCGTTGGCACATGTGCCGCGGGATAGGGCGTCGGACGGCTTGTTCAGCTTTCCGGGCCGGTACAAGATCTCATAGTTGAAGGTGGAGAGTTCGATCCTCCACCGCAAGATCTTGTCGTTCTTGATCTTGCCCCGCTGTGCATTATCGAACATGAAGGCTACCGACCGTTGGTCAGTGAGGAGAGTGAATCTCCTGCCGGCTAGGTAATGCCTCCAATGTCGCACAGCTTCCACTATGGCTTGGGCTTCCTTTTCCACTGAGGAGTGGCGGATTTCTGAGGCGTGGAGGGTTTGGGAGAAGAAGGCCACGGGTCTGCCCGCTTGGTTAAGGGTAGCCGCTAGAGCTACGTCAGAGGCGTCGCTCTCGACCTGGAAGGGGAGGAACTCGTCGATAGTGCGCATCGTGGCCTTTGCGATGTCCGCTTTGATGCGGCTGAAAGCCTGGCAAGCCTCTGTCGACAGCGGGAAAGTCGTGGTCTGTATTAGGGGGCGGGCCTTGTCTGCGTACTGGGGGACCCACTGGGCGTAGTATGAAAAGAACCCCAGGCAGCGTTTCAGGGCTTTTGGGCAGTGCGGGAGGGGAAATTCCATGAGTGCGCGCATACGTTCGGGGTCGGGGCCTATTATCCCATTGCGCACTATGTAGCCCAGAATGGCTAGCTGATCGGTGCTAAAAACGCACTTGTCCTCGTTGTATGTGAGGTTCAAGGCTTTGGCAGTCTGGAGGAATTTTTGGAGGTTGGCGTCGTGGTCCTGCTGATCGTGGCCGCAGATGGTTACATTGTCGAGGTACGGGAACGTGGCCCGTAACCCATGTTGATCAACCATTCGGTCCATCTCCCGTTGGAAGACCGAGACCCCGTTTGTGACGCCAAAAGGGACCCGTAGGAAATGGTATAATCGCCCGTCTGCCTCGAAGGCTGTGGACTTGCGGTCACTTGGGCGGATGGGGAGCTGATGGTAGGCGGACTTGAGGTCCACAGTGGAGAAGACTTTATACTGGGCAATCCGATTGACCATGTCGGATATGCGGGGGAGAGGGTACGCGTCTAGTTGTGTGTACCTGTTGATGGTCTGGCTATAGTCAATGACCATCCTTTGTTTCTCCCCTGTCTTCACTACTACCACCTGCGCTCTCCAGGGACTATTGCTGGCCTGGATTATGCCCTCCTTTAGTAGCCGCTGGACTTCGGAGCGAATGAAGGTCCGGTCCTGGGCGCTGTACCGTCTGCTCCTAGTGGCGACGGGTTTGCAATCCGGGGTGAGGTTCGCAAACAAGGACGGGGGTTGCACCTTGAGGGTGGCGAGGCCGCAGATAGTGAGTGGGGGTATGGGGCCGCCGAATTTAAATGTAAGGCTCTGTAGGTTACATTGAAAATCTAAGCCCAGCAAGGTGGGGGCACAGAGTTGGGGAAGGACGTTAAGTTTGTAGTTTTTGAATTCCCTCCCCTGTACCGTTAGGGTAACTATGCAGAATCCCTGGATCTGTACGGAGTGGGATCCTGCAGCTAGGCAAATCTTTTGTGCGCTGGGGAAGGTAGTTAAGGAACAGCGTCTTACCGTGTCGGGATGTATAAAACTTTCCGTGCTCCCGGAGTCGACTAGGCATGGCGTCTCGTGGCCGTTAATTAGGACCGTTGTCGTCGTCGTCTGGAGAGTCCGGGGCCGAGCCTGATCGAGTGTAACCGAAGCGAGCCGTGGTTGTAGTAGTGGGGTGGGGTCCGTTGTTGCCGTCCAAGATGGCGTCGGGGATGGACAAAATGGCCACCCACATACATCGCACGTGGCTGAGGGGGTCACAAGATGGCGTCGGGGGTGGAAATAATGGCCGCCCCCATGCGTCGTACAGGTCGGGGGCGGTCCAAGATGGCGGCGCCCCTCCTCCCCTCGTGGTGGTCGGGACCCAAAATGGCGGCGTCTGCGGGTCGCACATGGTGTGCTGGGGGGTCTGGGGAGCGCTAGGACCGCGCGGAGTTCCTGCATTGCGAGCGCCCGGGCCGCGGGCGCTAGGACCGCGTGGAGTTCCTTGACTGCGAGCGCCAGGGCCGCGGGCGCTAGGACCGCGCGGAGCTCCCTCGCCGGGGACAGCGGTGGTCGGGGCCCAGGCCGGCGGGTCAGTACCGCGAGCGCTGGGACCGTGCGGAGCTCCCTCGCCGGGGACAGCGGTGGTCGGGGTCCAGGTAGGTTGCGCCGGCGGGTCAGGCGTGGGGCGCGGGACGGTGGTGAGGGCCCAGGTCGGCGGCGCCGGCGGGTCAGTCGTGGGGCCGCGAACGCTGGGAGCGTGCGGAGCTCCCTCGCCGGGGACAGCGGTGGTTGGGGCCCAGGCCGGCGGGTCAGGCGTGGGGCGCGGGACGGGGGTGAGGGCCCAGGTCGGCGGCGCCGGCGGGTGAGCGCTGGGACCGCGCGGAGCTCCCTCGCCGGGGACAGCGGTGGTCGGGGCCCAGGCCGGCGGGTCAGGCGTGGGGCGCGGGACGGGGGTGAGGGCCCAGGTCGGCGGCGCCGGCGGGTCAGTCGTGGGGCCGCGAGCGCTGGGACCGTGCGGAGCTCCCTCGCCGGGGACAGCGGTGGTCGGGGTCCAGGTAGGTTGCGCCGGCGGGTCAGGCGTGGGGCGCGGGACGGGGGTGAGGGTGGCGTTCGAACTGCGAAAAACCCCCTCCTCTCCGTGGAGAGTGTTGGCCGGCACCCAAATCGGGAGCGCCGGCGGAGGGTCGTACATGGACTGCGGGGAGGGGGGTTGGGGAGCGTTGGCGGCGTGCAGGGCTCCCAGTTCTCCCGGGACCGCGGTGGTCGGGACCCAAAATGGCGGCGTCTGCGGGTCGCACATGGCGTGCTGGGGGGGTTGGGACGCATAGGCTGCCTGTAGGGCTCCCTGTGGGCCCGGGACGGCGGCGACCTCGCGGGACCGGCACACAACCGCATAGTGGCCCTTTTTCCCGCAGCTTTTGCAGATGGCTGCGCGGGCCGGACAGCGTTGTCGGGGGTGCTTCGCCTGGCCGCAGAAAAATCAGCGGGCGCCCCCGGTGCGACTCGGCGTTAGGACTGCGCAAGCTTGTGGGGTGTCCGGCAGGGGGGGGGGGGGGGGGTTTGCCGCGGCGGGTACGTACGGGGCCCAATGGCCTGCCGCGCGGTCGGGGCCGTAGGCGCGGGTATTACGCGCGGCTACGTCCAGCGAGGCTGCCAGGGCCCGTGCCTCTGAGAGTCCTAGCGACTCTTTTTCTAGAAGTCTTTGGCGGATTTGGGAGGATTGCATACCTGCCACAAAAGCATCGCGCATTAACATGTCCGTATGTTCGTTTGCATTCACCGACGGGCAGCTGCAGGCTCTTCCCAAAATCAGCAGCGCGGCGTAGAACTCGTCCATCGATTCTCCGGGAGCTTGCTGTCTTGTCGCGAGCTGGTAGCGAGCGTAGATTTGGTTAACTGGGCGAACGTAGAGACTTCTCAGTGCTGTGAACGCCGTCTGGAAATCGTGGGTGTCTACCATGAGGGTGAAAATCTCCGTGCTCACCCTCGAGTGCAGGACCTGCAGTTTTTGTTCGTCTGAGACTCGGCCTGTGGTCGATCTGATGTAGGCCTCGAAGCAAGTCTGCCAGTGTTTGAAGGCTGCTGCCGCATTCACTGCGTGGGGGCTGATCCTCAGGCATTCTGGAATGATCCTGAGCTCCATAGTCCTTTTTAGGCACGCTTAATAAATTGTGGCGCACAAAGACTCCGTGAGACGAATAGAGTGAAGTCGATGAGGCTTTATTAAGCGTGTCTGTTCCCCAGCAGCCCGATAGTAAACTGGCCTGCGGGGGAAGGCACCGGCTTCTTATACTTCGCCTTCAGGGCGGAGTATGAGGTCAACGGCCAACCAGGACCTGGGATCTGTCAGCCAATGACATTAGGGCTTCCAGTCCCACATGACCCCCAATACATACTACCACACACCTGAGATGCAGGACACCCTGGAGGCTCGAGAGTGAGGATGACGCTGACTTCCTGTCAGCTCTCTCCACACCTTCCACCATCCCAGAGACGCTCACCTCGGTTGGGCACTTTAGTGAAGAGGCTCCTGGGACACTCTCTCGTGCTCACCACACAGCTGACCCGCCTAAGCAGGTGGAGGTAGGGACGCCCGAGGGGGCAGACGGTTGGGGGGGGGGGGGGGGGGCAACTCCAGGGACTAGCTGCCATCCAGACGGGTTTCTGGCTTCTGGAACTGACAGTCCCATTGGTTGTGGAGATGCAGTCGCAGAGCCAGGAACTACATGAGGGTTTGTTGGCGAGCATCCAATATCTGCAAGTGCAGTTGGAGGCTTCCAACCATGTGCAGGAGCAGGAGGTGGTGCAGGCCATGCGTGCCACGCAGGCCAACACTCCACAGGTGGTGTCCACGGTGGAGGCATTGGGGGCAACGGTGTTGGCTATGGATCAGCCTGTCCAAGGCTTGGGGCATTCTGTGCGGGTGCTGGCTGAGGCCCAGGACAGGGTTGCTGCCTCACATACAACCATGTGCCAGAGCCACCTGGAAATCACAGCGGCGCTCCTGAGCGTGGCCCAGTCACAGCAGGCCATGGCTGGGAATGTCAGCGGCATTGCCCAGGTGCTGGCCGACGTGGCACAGACACAGAGGGAGGAGGCCTAGTCCCAGAGGGAGATGGCGCAGTCACTGACTAATGTGACACAAACTCAGAAGGTGGTGGCACAGTCAATGGGTGAGGTGGTACAGTCCCAGATGGATAAAAGCAATCCCAGATGGATTTTCCAGCATTTTCTCTTTAGTCCCAGATGGAGATGGTCCACCCTGTGCTCCATGACCACGAGCAGGCAGACACTGTCGAGCACCTCGAGGGCGGAGAAGGTAATGGGGCCCGTGCCGATGCCCCCCGCAGGGGACATGCCGCAACACTGCAGCACCTCGGACTAACTCCCCCTTCACAGGGCGAGAATCACAACAGGCCGCCTCCACTCTTGCTGTACCGTCTGGGGAACCACCAAGATGTAGCGTTAGGGCCTTTAAGGCCAGAAAGCTGGACACCAGTTAAGTTGGCATGGGTGCAGGGCACAATTTAGTTATAGGGGTTAGGACACAAATCTGTATACACCTGTTCACACTGTTACAACCTGTTTCGGTGCTCTATCAGGTGGGTGTGAGGGGTGGCTGGTCTGGTCTGGCCAGAGGGGGGGGCGAATTGGGTGAACGTTGTGTCTTGCACCCCCCCCCCCCCCCCCCCCCCCCTGACCGTCCCCACCACTGTCACCCCAGGGATTCAATGGGACCATGTGATGGAATGGCCAGCTCGCATGCAGGGATCACCCATGGGAACAGTGGAATGTTCTAACATGGGCAGCTGTCAGACATTGTCAAACGATAGCGAGCACCAGAGCTCATCGTAGAGCAGGTTGTCATCATCCTCCAACCCATGGACCAGACAGTGTTACTGCCAACCCAGGGCAGCCACCCCGTAGTGCAGCCTGTAATCACATTGAGGTTGCAGACGAGAGGGTGGCTGGGGGGAGGGGGAATGTAGGTGTGTGGTGTCATGTGAGAGTACCTTTAAGAAATGAGCGTTGAAGAAACATACCTTTTATAAATGGGTGTTTATCAGTGATGTCAGAGTGTGGGTGATCTGGACTGTCTGTCAGCTTTTTACTTTCGTTTTAGGCTGTTTGCTGCAGGGTGTGTTTTAGTTTCATTTTCAGTGTTGGAGCTGAAGCCAGACAGAGCAGTTGTACTGTTTATCTCTCTGCCATGAAAAGACTATCTCTTGATCATTTGGTGAATTCAGAATTATAAATGTTCTCAGTAGTGAATGTAAACCTCTGCTTCTGTTAAAAGGTATTTCTTTTGTCTTCTGGATGTTGTTTGGGAAGTTATTAAGGATTACTTAGTGTTGTATTCTTTGGGGGTTGTATTTAAATTGATGGTTGCTAAGATGTTCACTGTATGTTTTAAAAAGGTTAACTTGAGTTCATAGAATAAACATTGTTTTGCTTTAAACAATACTTTTTCATTTCTGCTGTACCACACCTGTAGAATGGGCCGTGTGCTCCCCATACCACAATCTATTAAAATTTGTGGGTCAGGTGAACTCCATGATACACTTTAGGGTTCTCTAAACCCTGACCCATAAGAGTGGGAAGGGATGCGGCGTCTGTGCCCTTGGCTCGTCTCACCCCTCCCATAGTTGGCGAGCCTGGAAGCGATCAGAGCATCCTGTGCGCGTTGACCCTGGAGCACACGTCGTGCGGCCTCCCGTGCCTGCCTGGGATCCATGTCCTACCTATTCTCCCCTCCCCCACATCCTCCTCGTCGGACAAGGTCTCGAGTTCATCCTCCTCCAGCACATCGCCCCTCTGCTGCACGATGTTGTGGAGGACACAGCAGGTTGCCACAAGCAGGCGGCCCTCTCAGCATCATCCTGGAGGGCCCCTCTAGAGTGGTCCAGGCACCTGAATCGCATTTTCGGGAGCCCGAAGCACTGCTCGATCACGTTTCTGGTTGCTGTATGGGCGTCATTGTAGCGCGTCTCCGCATCGGTCTGTGGCCTCCAATAGGTGTCATCAGTCATGACCGAAGTGGACAACCCCTGTCACTTAGGAGCCAATCCCCCAGCCATTGGAGTATAACCACTTGAGGGGTGGGGGCACCCATATGGCTGGTGTCACTCTGCAAAACCAGGGGCCAAGGTGGGTGGTCAGTGGGATGTGCAACAAGGTGGCTGCCTTGCAGGCCGTGGCAATGGCAGTCCGTGACTGAACACCGCCCCAGTCCCGTGGGCGGTCACCCCGGCCACTCGGCCTGTTCCCACTTCATTCCCCCTCCCCCGGGAGGGCCCCCCCTCAGCCCAGTCAGTGTCCGACCCAGCAGGCCAGAGTCGCATCTCTGTGTCCTACCTCCTCTCTCTCTCCCTCATCAGACATGACGGCGGTTTCACGATTTTTAAAAGCATATGTGAACCACGCCATCGGGAACTAGGCCCATCGGAGGCGGAGAATCCTGGAGGCCCCGGAGTACTGAGTCAGACCCGCTTTTGACATGCAAACGGTGTTTACTGTCTGCGTGTTCCGGACCGCATTGACACTGCTGTTGAGGTGACGGAGAATTGCGATTTGGCATCAAATCGGCACCCGACGCAATTTTGCTGTCAGAACCTATTCTCTATCCAATCGGACAATCCCGCTCCTTATCCCCCTTTTGGTTCTCTTGCCAATTAACTTAACCCTGTTGCAGTAGGGAAAATGTAGGATCTGAGGTACACATGGGACAGCAGGGAAGGGAATGCCTGGAAAAGGTGAACCTTTTTAAAACCCAAAATGCGGACAAACGTAAATTAGCGTACTAAACGCAGGCATATCTCAGGTAACACATTTCATAACCTACAAATCGAAAACGTTCAGCCTGGCTCCTGAATGTCTGGAAGAGGCCCACCCATATACATGTATCAGGGAAACAGAGCACTCACCACCTCATTATGGGCTGATTGTCTAAAGGACGTCCTTTTGTATTGCAAAGCAGATGGACAAGATGTGTCCACTGAACAATTAAAAGTAGAGTATGTCAGACAATGTATCCACGTCATCGAATCGGGGAAGTTACTATCACCTAATCAAACTGCTGGTATCGATAATCGATTGGATTGTAGTACTTTGAATCACTGTGGTAGTCTGTGTAGCGGTATTACGGTACCTGGTAATGCTGGAACACCATTGGTAGATATTGTATGCTTCCTATTGGACAAGCTGTATGGTAGCTCCACCCTGCTAGGCGGGGTATAAGAGCCCGTGCCGCCCCAGCAGCCTTCATTCTGTACCTGAGCTGCTGGGGGAAACATCTAGCTTATTAAAGCCTTCCGTTGGACTACAACCTTGCTTCAGTGGTCATTGATCGTGCATCAATTTAATAAGCTAGATTTAAAAGGATGAAGCTCCGAATCAAGCCGGAGTGTCTGCAACTCAGCCCCCATGCGGCGAACTCAGCGGCAATCTTCAAGCACTGGCTGGCGTGTTTTAAAGGATATCTCGGGACGGCCGAAAACACACCCACGGGAGAACAGAAAATGCAAATCCTGCA
Organism: Scyliorhinus torazame; assembly: GCF_047496885.1. Lineage (NCBI taxonomy): Eukaryota > Metazoa > Chordata > Chondrichthyes > Carcharhiniformes > Scyliorhinidae > Scyliorhinus > Scyliorhinus torazame. The sequence goes on along the minus strand of NC_092722.1, from coordinate 49,209,628 downwards.
CTCGAGGGTGAGCCCAGAGATTTACACCCTCATCGAGGAAGCGGAAGATTTCGATGCAGCAATAGAGCTGCTAAAAGGACATTATATTCGCCCGGTAAACCAGGTCTACGCCTGACATCTGCTAGCAACGAGGCGACAAATCCCTGGGGAATTGCTGGAAGAATTCGACCGTGCACTCCTGGTGTTTGGGAAGAAACTGCAGCTGCCCGCAAATTTCGGCGAGCGAACACACAGAACTCTTGTTCCGGGACGCTTTCGTGGCAGGTATGCTGTCCTCCCAAATCCGCCAGCGATTGCTGGAAAAACACACTCTAGGTCTCAAGGAGGCACGGGCCCTTGCAGGCTCCCTGGATGTAGCCTCCAGAAATGCCCGTGCTTACGTTCCCGACCACGCAGCAGCCCCCTGGGCAGTGTGGAACCCCTCCGCAGCCGTCCCCAAGACATCCCCCATCCCCCCACAAGCTTGTGCTGCAAGGAGGCCTGGCAACCCCGGGGGGCCCCGCTGCTACTTTTGCGGGCAGGCCAAGCACCCCTGCCAGCGCTGCCCAGCCCGCGCATCCACCTGCAAGGGATGCGGTAAAAAGGGGCATTTCGTGGTGGTATGCCAGGCCCGCGCGGTTGCCGCGGTCTCCGGCGGCGAATGTGGACCGCCACCACAAACCTCTCCACGGTCCCCGTGCGGCCAGCGGTCGTCACCATCTTCCTACTCCAGGTCCACGTGCGGACCCCGGGCGCCGCCATCTTGTCCCGCGGACGCCACGTTAGATCATAGGTTATCATAGAATTTACTGTGCAGAAGGAGGCCATTCGGCCCATCGAGTCTGCACCAGCTCTTGGAAAGAGCACCTTACCCAAGGTCAACACTCCCACCCTATCCCCATAACCTAGTAGCCCCACCCAACACTAAGGGCAATTTTGGACAATAAGGGCAATTTATCCTGGCCAATCCACCTAACCTGCACATCTTTGGACTGTGGGAGGAAACCAGAGCACCCGGAGGAAACCCACGCACATACAGGGAGGATGTGCAGACTCCGCACAGATAGTGACCCAAGCCGGAATCGAACCTGGGACCCTGGAGCTGTGAAGCAATTGTGCTAATCACTGTGCTACCGTGCTGCCCCAAAATGGACGGGTGCCGCCATTTTGTGCACCCCCAGCCATGTGCAACCAATGGGAGCCGCCATCTTGGATGGACCCCCAGGACCCCAGCTCAGCTGACCACACACTGCCCAAAGAGAACACTCAACTGCTGCGATTAGCCTCGGTGACTCTGGATCAGTCCCGGCCTCGAACACTCTCAACTGCTACAACAACTGTATTTATCAACGGGCACGAGAAGTCCTGCCTAATCGACTCTGGGAGCACAGAGAGCTTCATACACCCCGACACGGTAAGGCGCTATTCTCTCCTCGTCCACCCCGTTAATCAAAAAATCTCTCTGGCCTCCGGTTCCCACTCAGTAGAGATAAAGGGGTTTTGTGTAGCAAACCTCACAGTCCAGGGAAGGGAGTTTAAAAATTACCGGCTCTACGTCCTTCCCCACCTCTGCGCGGCCACACTCCTAGGTTTAGACTTCCAGTGTAATCTCCAAAGTCTAACTTTCAAATTCGGTGGCCCTATACCTCCCCTCACTGTCTGCGGCCTCGCGACCCTTAAGGTCGACCCACCTTCCCTGTTTGCGAACCTCACCCCAGATTGCAAACCCGTCGCCACCAGCAGCAGATGGTACAGTGCCCAGGATCGGATCGTTATTAGGTCAGAGGTCCAAAGGCTACTGGGGGAAGGAGTCATTGAAACTAGCAACAGTCCCTGGAGAGCTCAAGTAGTGGTGGTAAAGACCGGCGAGAAGCATAGGATAGTCATCGACTACAGTCAGATCATCAACAGGTTTACGCACTGGACGCGTACCCTCTCCCCCGCATATCTGACCTGGTAAACAGGATCGCGCATTACAAGGTCTTCTCCACGGTGGATCTTAGGTCCGCCTACCACCAGCTCCCCATCCGCACTAGTGACCGCAAATACACTGCTTTCGAGGCAGATGGGCGGCTCTATCACTTCTTATGGGTTCCCTTCGGTGTCACCAACGGGGTGTCGGTCTTCCAGCGCGAGATGGACCAAATGGTTGACCGGTACGGTTTACGGGCAACATTCCCGTATCTCGACAATGTCACCATCTGCGGCCATGACCAGCAGGACCACGACACCAACCTCCGAAAATTCCTCCAGACCGCAAAGATCCTTAACCTTACATAACAACAAGGATAAATGCGTGTTTAGCACTGACCGCCTAGCCATCCTCGGCTACGTAGTACGAAATGGAGTTATTGGCCCCGACCCTGAGTGCATGCGCCCCCTTATGGAGTTCCCCCTCCCTCACTGCTCCAAGGCCCTGAAGCGCTGCCTAGGGTTTTTCAGTTACTACGCCCAGTGGGTCCCCAACTATGCGGATAAGGCCCGTCCCCTGATCCAATCCACAGCTTTTCCCATCGATAGAGGCCCGCCAGGCCTTCAGCCGCATTAAAACGGAAATTGCAAAGGCCACGATGCACGCCATCGATGAGTCCCTCCCCTTCCAGGTCGAGAGCGACGCGTCTGACGTAGCTCTGGCGGCCACCCTCAACCAAGCGGGCAGGCCCGTGGCCTTCTTCTCACGTACCCTCCATTCCTTCGAAATCCGCCACTCCTCAGTCGAAAAGGAGGCCCAGGCCATAGTAAAAACTGTGCGACATTGGAGGCATTACCTGGCCGGCAGGAGATTCACTCTCCTCACTGACCAACGGTCGGTTGCTTTCACGTTTGATAATGCACAGCGGGGCAAGATAAAAAACGATAAGATCTTGCGGTGGAGGATCAAACTCTCCACCTACAACTACGAGATCTTGTATCGTCCCGGGAAGCTAAACGAGCCTCCTGATGCCCTGTCCCGCGGCACATGTCCCACCGCACAAGTGGACCGCCTCTGAGCCCTCCACGAGTACCTCTGACACTTTTCCCACTTTATCAAGACCCGCAACCTGCCCTATTCCATCGAGGAGGTCAGGACAGCCACCAGGGACTGCCAAATCTGCGGGAAGTGCAAACCGCACTTCTACCGGCCAGAGAAAGCGCACCTGATAAAGGCTTCCCGTCCCTTTGAACGCCTCAGCATGGACTTCAAAGGCCCCCTCCCCTCCACCGACCGCAACACGTACTTCCTGAACGTGATTGACGAGTACTCCCCGTTCCCATTCGCCAACCCCTACCCCGACCCCGACATGACCGCAACCACCGTCATCAAGGCCCTCCATAGCATCTTTGCACTGTTCGGGTTCCCCGCCTACATACATAGTGATAGGGGTCCTCCTTTATGAGCGACGATCTGCGTCAATTCCTGCTCAGCAAGGGCATCGCTTTGAGCAGGACGACCAGTTACAACCCCCGGGGTAACAGACAGGTAGAGAGGAAGAACGGAACGGTCTGGAAGACCGTCCTACTGGCCCTACGGTCCAGGAATCTCCCAGTCTCCCGCTGGCAGGAAGTTCTCCCGGATGCCCTCCACTCCATCCGGTCACTGCTTTGTACCACAACCAACCAGACACCTCACGAACGTCTCCTTGTCTTCCCCAGGAAGTCCTCCTCTGGGACCTCGCTCCCGACCTGGCTGGCAGCTCCCGGACCCATCCTGCTCCAAAAACACTTGCGGGCGCACAAGTCGGACCCGTTGGTCGAGAGGGTCCATCCTCTCCACGCTAACCCCCAGTATGCCTTCGTGGCGTATCCCGACGGCCGACAAGATACGGTCTCCCTACCAGACCTGCAGCCCACCGGAGCCCCACGCACACCCCAGCCACCAGTCCCACCCTCCCCCCCACCAGGGCACCTTACAGGAGGATCGGTCCTTCCACTGGCCCCGTCTAATCCCCCCCACCCACCGATGCACCCCAAAGGCGCTCCCTTCCTAGGTCAACCACTTTATGGGCCAGATTGACGTGGACCGAGCTGTAGTTAAGACGGCTGAGTTTTAGCTGTCCCGCATGCATGTGGAAAATAAAGCTATTTTGTTAAAGGTTCATACGGTCTGAAGAACTCGACTCATTTAATTCCGCTAACCTGTTTACCCAACCTCCTGCCAATAGAAACAATTACACTTTATCAACTGTACAAAGAGACTTGCTAATTTTGAATGTGTCTGGTAAATCACCCTTAACCTTTGCTGTTCTATAAAACAATCCCAGTTTCTCCAAGTCTCTTCTAATAACTGAAGTCCCCATTGCTGGTACCAATTGGTGTGCACACAGCATTGTGAGTACCTACTTCCACCTGTATTGGTGTGCTCTGAACATTAGGCAAAACTGGAATGGCCATTGTGAGCTTCTGGTTCACCTAATCAACAGATTTTACTTAAAATCTCATTCTTTGGAATATTAGCCAGCCTTGAATTTGGCATCGAAAGCAAACATTATTGAGCAAAAAAAATGAAAACAGAGATAAACAGAGAAGTATGTCAATCACACAAATGGAATCTATTAGCAGCCTGCACAGCACAAAATCTGTTATAATTAACTAACCTGGGAAAATATATTTGCAGCATAGGCGGCAGCTGTGGTGAATGAAGTGAAGAAGGTGGCTTTCCCCGCTGTTTTGATGGTATGAATCATCCTCTCCTGTGGGTCTCGAAGGTGGCTTGCTTGTCGAAAAGTGTTGATGAAAACAAAAACATCGTCAACCCCTGAAAATACAATGTTTATTGCTGAAAAAACAAAACAAATACACCCGGCTTTTTGACCCTTTCAAAGTATAGGGTGAAATCTCATATATATATCAATGTGCTTGGCTGAGATTCCTATGTCAGCCACCTTAACATTTATTTTAAATGCTTTCAGGGCAGCATAGTGGTTAGCACAGTTGCTTCACATCTCTGGGGTCCCAGGTTCGATTCCCGGTTTGGGTCACTGTCTGTGCGGAGTCTGCTCGTTCTCCTGGTGTTTGCGTGGGTTTCCTCCGGGTGCTCCGGTTTCATCCCACTGTCCAGAGATGTGCAGGTTAGGTGGATTGGCTATGCTAAATTGCCCTTCGTGTCCAAAAAAGGTGCCTGACTCAGGACACGACGAGGACGTTAAATCTTTCGAGAGGCCTCTTGTAAGCTTCACAATGCTCCTTAGGTCTCGTGAGATCTAACAAGTTCCCGCAAGGCATCGCGATCTGAATCACGCCCATAATGAGATGTGCTGCTGGCCGGAAGGGTTTCAGCGAGGGCTGAGGGGACTGGTGGGGGGTGGCACGCGGGGTGGCGAGGAGGGGGTATTATCTGGCAGATTGGGTCTGCGCGCGGTCGCTGCAGGTCGTCGCCATGCTCATGCGCGGCCATGGACCGAGCAACTCTCCAGCGTTTATATCCTAGAATCATAGAATTTACAGTGCAGAAGGAGGCCATTCGGCCCATCGAGTCTGCACCGGCACTTGGAAAGAGCACCCTACCTAAGCTCACACCTCCACCCTATCTCCATACCTCCCCTTGCAACCCCACCTAACCTTTTTTGGACACTAGGGGCAATTCAGCATAGCCAATCCACCTAACCTGCACATCTTTGGACTGTGGGAGGACATCGGAGCACTCGGAGGAAACCCACGCAGACACGGAGAGAACGTGCAGACTCCGCACAGACGGTGACGCAAGCTGGGAATTGAACCTGGGACCCTTGAGCTGTGAAGCAACTGTGCTAACCACTGTGCTACCGTGCCTGCCCGCTCGGGAAGGCCGTGCATTCCATGTGGCGCGGCTGCCAGCCCGAAACCGGTCGGAGTATCGGTGCTGGGGTCTCGCCGATTTTTTTGTCGGAAAACCAGGCCCTTCCTCCTGATATCGTCTCAAAATCGGAGAATCCAGTCCCAGGTCTGGCAGGTCCTCGAATGACAGGCGCTGCGGTACACACGAGGTCTCATGCGGCACCTCCTCCTCCTTCACGGCCTTTTGGGCAGCCGGCTCTCCATCCTGGGTGGCTGCCTCCTGTTCCTTTGGGGCACTCTCCGCTGCTGCAGCTTCCTCCTCCTCGGGCAGCACCAGCATGTACAGCCGCCGGGCATCCCCCAGGGCTGCGGCGATTAGCAGGAAGTCCACCATTGCTGGTTGAATTCCAATATCCATGTCTGCAGGGGTGATATGTTAGCATATGTGTACCCCTGTGGACAACCAGGTTCACCGGGCTACATAGTGCTCCCAGTTGACACCTGGCAATAGGGGGACCTCAAGCTCTGGCGCCCGTCCCTGATGCCAGGCTGTCGGCTGGCGCTGCCTTGCCAGCGGTACAGTCCGTGGCCCCTGACCAGCGCTCCCGTGGGGGCTAGCTTGGGTGGGCCGCCTGACGCCCTGCCGGTGGGTGACAGCCAGTTGGGTGGTGGGGGGTATGTCGGGAGTGAGGGGTGGGGCACCCAAACAGCTGGTGTCACTCTGCAGAACCAGGGCCAAGGTGGGTGGTCAGTGGGGTGCACAACAAGATGGCTATCTTGCAGGTCGCGGAATTGGCAGTCCGTGCCTTGGCACCACTCTAGTCCAGCGGAGAGTGCCCCAAAGGAACAGGAGGCAGTCACCCAGGATGGAGAGCCGGCTGCCCAACAGGTCGAGAAGGAGGAGTCGCATGAGACCTCGTGTGTACCGCAGCACCTGTCATTCGAGGACCTGCCAGTCCCCCCCCGTCCCCCCTCCCCTCCCCCACCCACAGTCCCCGCCACCGCCCCCACGCCGTCCCGGCAAGTGCAGCCTGGCAGCCCACAATCGTGCCTCTCTGTTTCATATTCTGTGGAGAACCAGTCAAAGGAATTCTCTGGGCTAAAACTGAAAAACATTCTGAAAGAAAGATGGTCTATTTCATTAGCTCATTATAACTGAAACTATTACTGATATTCAAAAGCTTTATGCTATATTAATAATTATATTTTAATGTCCAGAATCAAATTACAAAAGACAGAAATCAATTCTGTCCAGCAGATAAATTCATACGCAGTGTGACTTGTCACTAAAAATGTAATTACATATCTATTCAAATTTAAAAAAAAAAATATTTGCGTGGGTTTCTTCCGGGTGCTCCGGTTTCCTCCCACAGTCCAAAGATGTGCAGGTTAGGTGGATTGGCCACGATAAATTGCCCTTAGTATCCAAAAAAAAAAGGTTAGGTGGGGTTACTGGGTTATGGGGATAGGGTGGAGGTGTGGGCTTAAGTAGGGTGCTCTTTCCATGGGCCGAATGGCCTTCTTCTGCACTGTAAATTCTATGATTCTATGATCTATCTTTATTTATTCTGCTAATTTGTTCAACTTGTTTAGAAACTGTGACTAGCTGGTTGAAAATGTGTCCTTTACAATGACCAGTCCCTCTTGTCCTTGTGTTTTTTTCCTACTTTATCTTTTCAACCTATATACTGGATTCACTTTTACATACAATAATTTTTAGCAGTTAGTTATTCTAGCTTCCCCCTCTTTCCTTGGATCACCTGCAATATTTCTTGGCTGAAACAATCAGGCCGTGTTCCGGCAAAACCTCTGGTGGAATGTTGAGGAGAACCAGGGTGACTCAGTCAACCATTATTTCCCTCTCCCTTCACTCTTAGGATGCCGATTGGTGGGCGGGATTCTCTTTTCCGGGACTCCCGATGGGACAGAGAATCGGGCATCGGAGAAAATCAGGATGGGTGCCGCTGCGCGTCGGAGGGGTGGGGATGTAGATAAATGAACGGGCCCGGCGACCTAAACTCCGGCCTCCCGCAATCCCGTGGCCGGGAATCACGGAGGCACAGACCACTTGTGGTCTCAGCAATTGTGCATCTGACGTAGTGGCCCTCGCGGTGGGCCAAGGAGGTTGTACCATCACCAGGTCCATCACGCCAGGGCCGCGTTAGTAGAGGCCATCCGAGTCATTCGGGAAACCCGCGGGCATGGGTGCTCTGCCGGCAGGGGGGAGGATCCCGCCGATGGAGAATCCCGCAGCTGGTCTCCCAAATGGAGAATCTCGCCTGGTGTCTTTCACAAAAAAGAGGAATGAGATTTGACACATAGATGTGTGTACTTTACTTTCAGACTGCTTCCACAAAAGCTGCAGCAATAAGATGTAACTGAGGAATGAAACTCTCACTTTGTAACAATTTGAGATTTTAGGGTAACTAAATGAATGAGTTAATACTGTTTCTTAATTCCTTTATATCGATGGACTGTATTCTACTTATATTACAAACAGAATAGTTTGGCTGAGAGGGTGCGGAGTGGTGAGTTTATAGTCACTTCCAGTGGGCCTGGCCAATAGCACAAAATAGCCTTTAAAAGCTGGTAACTGTCGTTCAAAGAGGCCAGAAGATAACCAACATGGAAATAATAATAATCTTTATTATTGTCACAAGTAGGCTTCTATTAACTCTGCAATGAAGTTACTGTAAAAATCCCCTAGTCGCCACACTCCGGCGCCTGTTCGGGTACATTGAGGGAGAATTCAGAATGTCCAAATTACCTAACAGCTCGTCTTCCGGGACTTGTGGGAGGAAACCAGAGCGCTCTGAGGAAACCCACGCAGGCTTGGGGAGAATGTGCAGACTCTGCACAGACAGTGAGCTAAGCCGGGAATCGAACCCGGGTCCCTGGCGTTGTGAAGCAACAGTGCTAACCGCTGAGCTATCGCTTTTCTGGTATAGGAGAGGTTTTCATCTGAGGTTAACCATGCTGCATCTAGTAGACATGTTTGATGCTAATAATCGATACCTGTAATGGAAAGTGTTCTATTCTCCAGCATTAACATCCCTCATTTGGGTGAACGTAAAAAAGCAGGACTGAGCACCAGTAGAACAATTAGCCTATGATAGATATATAGAATTTACAGTACAGAAAGAGGCCATTCGGCCCATCGAGTCTGCACCGGCTCTTGGAAAGAGCACCCTACCCAGGCCCACATCCCCACCCTGTCCCCATAACCCAGTAACCCCACCCAACACTAAGGGCAATTTTGAACACTAAGGGCAATTTAGCATGGCCAATCCACCTAACCTGCACATCTTTGGACTGTGGGAGGAAACCGGAGCACCCGGAGAAAACCCACGCACACATGGGGAGAACGTGCAGACTCCGCACAGACAGTGACCCAAGCTGGGAATCGAACCTGGGACCCTGGAGCTGTAAAGCATTTGTGCTAACCACTATGCTACCGTGCTGCCCACGAGATCTTATTCACTTGTGCAATTAACTTTGAATCCTATTGATGTGTTTTAGATATATAGGTTCTTCTTTACCAATTTAAAAACTAATGAATGAAAATGTACATTTCTGGATGGGTGAAAATGCAACATCTTTAAATGTTACAGCAAATAAAACCTTTGACAGATCACTCACCAATACCCACAATGACAAAAGCAGCCACTCCATTTAAGATGCCAAGGTACTGGATGCCAAAGACCACATGGTATAGAAACAGGGCGACCAGGCAGCTCAAACCAATGCTGGCAATCCCGAAGAAAGTCAGAAAGGCTGGTAAAACATCAAATATAAGAGATTCAGCACAGATTAAAATACTATTTTCAGAATATTGCAACTTAAGGCATGTGATAGTTCCATGGAAACAAACAATCGAACGGCCACGCTGCCCCAAAAAGCGGCCCGCCGGGAGACCCTGCTCCCGGTATCTACCACACTTGCTCCACCTCGTGAGATCAAACGCATTGTGGGCAGGTTCATTTTTCTTGCAAATCTGCATATTAGAGCAAGACAGCTAGTCTCACTGTCATGTGCAGTTTCTCGAGGCACCTGAGGCATTGAGATGTATCCCCTTTGCCTTGGAGACCTTGGTACAGCACTGTTCAGTACTGGTCTCCACAAACGGGGACCAGACGGAACGGCACTCATGGGTGTCTCCCAGGGTATCTACAGGTGCATGCCCTTTGGGCATGGTAGCATCCTGGCACTGCTGGTACCACCTGGGCACCCTGGCACTGCCAGCCTGTCACCCTGGTAGTGCCACCTGGGTGCCAGCCCAACAATGCCAAGGTGCCTGGGTGTCACTGCCAGCTGCAGGAGCACAGCCAGGGTACCAGGTTGGCACTGCCAAGCTGGCATATTTTCCAGAGTGGTGATCGGGCCCTGTTTGGGTGTTGGGGACAGAATGGCCTGGGGACCCCTTCATAGTGAGTTGAGGCTCGGGGAGAGGGGGGTCTGTGGTCACATCGGGGGCTCCAGAGATCAGGGCACCTTTTAAAAATGGGGTCCCGATCTCTCGCTACATTGAGGAGTTCCTGCAAGCAGAGCTCCTTGGTGCAGAAAACGGGGCTATGTGCAGCCTCAGCTGAATGTTCCCTACTGAGGACTTTTATCTAACCCGGGTGCCATTTGATAGCGCTGATTTTCTCGGCTCTGCGAGTGCTGGGAAACATGTGGCTAAACGCACTCACGATAGGACATTGTTCCCAATTAGTTCAATTGCGCCCATCATTGCGCCAGAACCTGTTTTGTGTTGTAACTTATATTTCAACTTCCATTTGATGGCCAGATGTCAAGGTATAATATTTATGGATGTCCATTATCGATCAGGAGTCTAGCCTGACTAAAGTCTTGTCTGGCAAACTAGTATTTCCAAATCAGTAATTTTTTGTGGCCATATTCTGTTGTCAAATGAGAAATTAATGTTGGGCTTTTTTATTGGCATACCATTAATATATAAAGTGGTGCTGAACAGACAGCTTCTATGCTGTTTTAGCAGAAGTTGACAGTGCTGTCTTGTAAAGACAGAGATAATGGCCTACTTAGGTGGCACGGTGGTGCAATGGTTGGCACTGCTGCCTCACGGCGCCGAGGACCCGGGTTTGATACTGGCCCCGGGTCACTGTCGGTGTGGAGTTTTCACATTCTCGCCGTGTCGACATGGGTCTCACCCCCTACAGCCCAAAGATATGCAGAGTAGGTGGATTGGCCACACTAAATTGCCCTGTAATTGGAATTTTGTTTTTAAAAATCCGGGCCGAATTCTCCCGTTGTTGGGATTCTCTTTTCCTGTTGGCAGTGCACTCCAGCCCATGGTTTCCCGGCCACGTAAGGTGGCTACAAAGGGAAATCCCATTGACAAGCGGCGGGAAGATAGAATCCCGCCACCAGCGAATGGCACACTGCTCAGAAACATGTGACTGGGGGACAAGAGAATCCTGCCAATAGAATGGAATGAATGGTGCCATAAGTGTAAAAACACATGAATAGAAAACTTTGAACATTATTCAAACAAGTAGTACTAATAAAAAGTAAAATTGAATATTCAGAAACCTGACAGAAAATGCTAGGTATTCACATCAGAAAGGTTTGATTTCTAATGTTAATCTTCAATTATGTTAAAAATGAGGAAGGCTTTACAGAGAACAGACACAGAGCAACTGTTTCCACTGACAGGAGTATCAGTAACCAGATACAGGGACTTAACAGAATCAGAAAGAGAACTGATGTGGTGAGGAGGCAGCCTGTTGCTATGATCTGGAATGCACTGCCTGAAAGTTTGGAGGAAGCAAATTCCTGAGTAAATTTCAAAGGAAATTATATATATACCTGAATCGGACTATGAGCAAAGAGCAGGGGAGTGGGTCTAATTGGATAGCTCTTCCGAAGAGCCAGCACAGACATGACTGGCCCAACAGCCTCTTTCTGTGCTGTGTGATTCTAACCTGTTGTGCTTAGCCAGTTGATAGCAGTGCAAAGTCTGATAAGTTATGAGGCTTGATAGACGTAGGGACATAAAGCAGACAGTAGTGGTGAACAATTGGTTTACAGACTGAAAGAATCGACTTACAATTTATCTAATAATAATAATCTTTATTATTGTCACAAGTAGGCTTACATTAACACTGCAATGAAGTTACTGTGAAAATCCCCTAGTCGCCACTCTCCGGCGCCTGTTCGGGTACACAGAGGGAGAATTCGGAATGTCCAATTCACCTAACAAGCATGTCTTTCAGGAATTGTGGGAGGAAACCGGAGCATCCGGAGGAAACCCACGCAGACACAGGGATTAACGTACATATTCCACACAGAGAGTGACCCAAGCGGGAATCGAACCTGGGACCCTAGCGCTGTGAACCAAAAATGCTAATCACTGTGCTTCCCATGGCCACCGGTCATCTCAAAACACTTACAGCCAATTATGTATTTTTGAAGTTCAGTCGTTGTTATAATGTAGGAAATATGACAGCCAACTTGCATGCAGAAAACTCCCACAAACAGCAATGTGTTTTAGTGATTTTGTGAGGGATAAATATTGATCAGGACATTGGGGATAATGCTGCTCTTCAACAAAATGTGACATAGGATCCACCTAAACAGGCAAATGGGGCCTCAGTTGAATGCTTCATCCAAAAGTTGGCAACTCCAGTGCAGTAATGAAGTAGTGCTGAATTGTTGGAGTTTTAGCTTGATTTTTGCATGTAAGCCCTGGAGTCAGGCTTGGACCCAGAACTTTGTGACTCTGAAGCTAAGTCCGACCAACTGACCCATGGCTGACACAGTTGTCTGGAGTGAAGTAAACAGTGGTGTTTCCCAGAGGTCAACGACCACTGTTCTTATAGGCCCAAGCCATCCGGTCTGTAACAATGCTGCACCAAACTTTCCTGACCCAAAGTTACTGCCCATTTTACCGGGGTCTCCCAGTCCTGGCTGACAGAGAAATGAGCAGGGTTTCATCTTCCATTTAACACCAGCAAGTGGAGTGTAGCTGGGAGAGGCAGAATGCCGTTTTTTATTGCAGTGGGTGGTATATTTGACTAACTTATTTAAAAAATCAAGACTTCGAATGAATGAGTGGGAATGAGTGAATGGGTAAATAGATGAGTCAGTGAATGGGTAGGTGGAGAGTTGAGTCGGGTGGATAAGCCTGAAAATATGTATGTTGGTGGTCAGGAGTTGTTTGGGTTGGTTGATAGGGTATTGGTTAAGGGAAGTAGGATCTAATCAAGAGGGTAGTTGGCTGGTTGGGGTGGGGGGTGATGTTGGGAGTCAGTTGTGGAATTACCCAGTTGGTAGACCAGGGGTCGGATTCTCCGGTTCCGCAGCCACGTGTTTCGGATAGAGTCCGGTGGTGGCCGGACTCTATCTTCCCGCTACTTGTCAATGGGATTTCCCATTGTAACCACCACACACTGCCACAAAAACTGCGGACAGTGGTGTACTGCCGGCGGGAAAGGTGAATCTCAATGACCGGAGAATTCTGGTCCAAGTTTTTAAACAATCCAACATTTCCTCGGTAAGCATCCAGGTAAATAGCACAGATCTAGTCTAAATGTCCATCCTGAACGCAGGGTCAGAGATGTTTACGGAAGATACCAGGCAGCTGAAAATCAGCCTATTGGCAGCTGAAAATCAGCCTATTGGCAGTTGAAATGTCTTGGGAAATTCCCAAGTGTTTGCATGTCAGGATCCTCCTGCATATTCCATCATATATTGGTCTCCCAACAATCCTGAGACAGGAAGATTTGGGCTTTAGATATAAACTAAACGTCAAAATCTGTATACATAGGGCATCATTTCAAAGCTTGCAGATCATCCCAAACAATGAGGAAGATGCCAACTGACTTCACAAAGACACAGACAGGGATTTTAAGGAAAGTCTTAAGGAGGAGAGAGATTTGCAGGAAGGAAATTCCAGAGGCAGCTAAAGATATAGCCACCAATGGTGGAGCAATTAAAATTGGGAGTGCTCAAAAGGTCAGAATGAGATGAGCCCAGATACCTTGAGAGGATTGTGGGCTTTTGGAGATTACAGAGATAGGGAAAGGTAAGGCCATGGGGAGATTTAAAAGCAAGGATGAGAATTTTAAAATAAAAAAAGGCTTGACTGGGACCCAGTGTAGATGGGCGAGCAAAGGGATGTTGGCCAAATGGAATTGGGTGAGAGTTAGGGCATGGAAAGCAGAGTTGTGGATGACCTCAAGTTTGTGGAGGGATCAATGTGAAAGAGCAGCGAAAAAAAGATTTACAGGGATGTGGGGAGAGGGTTGGGGAGTGGGACAACAAAATTACTCTTGAAGAGAGAAGGCATGGACCACAGTGAATGGGCAAAATAAACTCCTGCTGTCCTGTAGTCATTCTGCAATTTTATAGGTGTGTTGGAATAATGAAGTCTAGAAGTACAAATGGCATGAAGCAAGGTTTCAGCAGCAGGTGAGTCAAGATAGAGATGAAGAAAACCAATATTATGGAGGTGAAAATAAGCAGTCTTAGTGATCATATGAATGTGATTGGTGGGCCACCAGATATAAAAGTGCAGACTTCACCAGAATATTACCAGAGATGAGGAAGTTACATGGAGAAATTGGAAAGTATTGATGGTTCTCTTTAGAGTAGAGAAGGTTAAGAGCAGATTTAATAGAGATGTTCAAAAACATGAATAGTTTTGATAGAATAGGTAAGGATACATTTTCCAGTTGCAGAAAGGGTGGTAACTAGGGAACACTGATGTATGGGGGTTGGCAGGAGAATCAGAGGTGATATGAGGAAACGGGCTGAATTCTCCATTCTGGAGACTAAGCGTTGACGGTGAGTTTGGGTCCACAGCTGCAGCGATTCAACCGCTCCCAAGAGGCTAGTACGGGCGTAACGTCACACTCTGTTAATGGAATGGCGGCCGAATCGCTGGTTCTGTGATTGATGCCCCGCCACGGCAGCACGTAAGTCCCCCTCCCACACCCAAGTGTCGCAGCCAACATGGCTGCAAGTAGAGCAGGGCCGCACTTCCGGGATGCGGAACTCAAAACCTTCCTGGACTCCGTGGAGGAGAGGAGGCTGTGCTGTACCCCGGGTCGGGACGGAGGTCATCAGGCGGCATCGTTCGCTGTGCCTTGGTGGAGGTGAGAGCTGCCGTCAGCGCCATCAGGGAGGTGGCCCAGACTGAAGACCAATGCAGGAAGAAACTGAACGCCCTCCTCAGGGTGGCCAGGGTGAGTACCCAGCGTTGTGCCCCTGGCACCAAGCACACTACCCCCCCACACACGTGACCCGGAACCCGCACCCCCCCACCCCAGGGGATGGCCGGACCCCCACCCTGACCCACATGCCAGCACCCATGCCAGCCGCAATGGCCGGGTGCCCTGACCACTGATGCAATCACCTCGGTTGGGCAAATTAGTGAAGAGGTTCCTAGGACACTCACTGGTGCGCACCACACAGTCGGTCCGGTATGGTAGGTGGAGGTAGGAGCAGCCACGTGGCCGGAAGGTCGCAGGGCAGCCCGGCCCCAGGGACCAGCTGCTGCCCAGACGATTCCCGGGCTCCTGGAACATCCAGTTTCACCCACAATGCAGGTGCAGGCAGGGACTCATAGACTAGAGGAAGCCGGCTTCCTGCACCTGCAAGGGCAGGTGGAGGAGTCCATCCGCGTGCAGGAGCAGGGGGTGGTGCCGGTCATGTGTGCCACCCAGGCCGAAACTGCACGGTTGGCATCCGCGGTGGAGGCAATGGGGGCTGAGGTGTCGGACATGCCTCAACGGTTGCAAGGCCTGGGGCATTCTGTGCAGTTGGGGGCCGAGGCCCAGGACAGGGCTGCCCTCTCACATGCAACCATGTGCCGGATTCAGCTGGACATTGCAGCGGCGCTCCTCGATGTGGCTCAGTCACAGCAGGCTATTTCTGAGAGCATCTGAGAGCATCGGTGGCATTGCCCAGGTGCTGGCTGGCATCGCACAGACAGAGGGAGGTGATCCAGTCCAGGGGGAGGTAGCTCACTCACTGACTGATGTGGCACAGACCCTCAGGGTGGTGGTACAGTCCCAGACGGAGATGGCCCACTCCCTGTGCTCCATGGCCGCGAATGTTCAGACCCTTGTCGATACCAGAGCGAGTCTCCAGGACTGGCAGCGCCAGGTGGCAGGGGGGCCTCAGGGAATGGCTCTGCTTGCATCCCGTCCCATTGAGAAGCCCAGGGACCATTGGGCACCCCAAGGGAGGAGGAGGTGATAGGGCCCATGCCGGTGACTCCTGCAGGCGAGGGTCCGGAACACCAGAGCACCTCGGACTCCCCCTCCCCCTCCTGTGCCTGGTGCATCTGGTGGGCAGCGGGCAGAACCGGGCGGCACCACGCCACCTGGGACGCCCGAGGAGCAGCCGAGCCCATCCAGGCTGGGCCGTCCCAGGAGACGTGCGCCAACGGGGACCCTTGTCGCAGGGCAGGAGTCACAGCAGGCCACCTCCACTCCTGCTGTACATCTGGGGAACCACAGAGGGATGGATAGTGGTAGGGCCCCTGAGGCCAGAATGGTAGACACCAGTTAAGTTGGCACGAATGCAGGGCACAGCTTAGATATAGGGCTAGGGCACAGACTGTATATAATTGTTCACAATAAACACACGTTCACACTGTTAAAACCAGCCTGTCTGATGGGTGTGGGGGTGGAGCGGTCAGTGATGACCCACTGAGTGTGAGGAATATTGGGACAAGTGAGGCCCAGTGGGCGGACTGTGCAGCCCCCCCTTCCCCCGACCGACCCATCACTCCGTCCCCAGCTGTTTGACAGGACCATGTGATGGACTGGCCAGGCCGCATGCAGTGATCACCCAGGTGGAGGGTGCTACTGTGGGAATGAGTCAGAAATTGTGACTCATGGAGCTTATCGCAGAGCGGACTGACATCATCCTCCATCCCATGGCCCCGACGCGCTGTCACTGCCAACCCAGTGCCCCCGGCTCGTAGTGCCGCAGGTATATATAACGGAGGGAGGTGTGCATGCGGGTGGTTTGGTGGTGTGGGAGGTGAGGGTGGTCGGTGGTGTGGGAGGTGAGGGTGTTCAGTGGTGAAGGGGTGTGGTATTGTGGTGTGCATGCCCCTGGCCAGCAAACCCCTCCCCTAGTTGGTGAAACGTGCGTCGATTAATGTGTCCTGTGCTAGCTGGCCCTGGCGATGTGCGGCCTCCCATGCCTGGCCAGCCCACATGTCCCGCACATTGTCGCCCTCCCCCTCATCCTCCTCATCTGACTAGGCCTGCCTTTGCTTCTCATCCTCCACCAGCACATCGCCCCTCTGCTGGGCTATATTGTGGAGGACGCAGCAGACAACCACGATGCAGCCTACCCTCCTGGCCTCGTACTGGAGGACCCCTCCAGAGCGGTCCAGGCACCTGAAGCTCATTTTCAGGGCCCCAAAGCACCTCTCAACATCACCCCTGGTCACGAGGATCACGGACTGTGCCAACAGTAGAAACGAGTCATGTACACTGCCCGGGTATCAGGCGTAGACGTGCAGGATCCGTATCTGGTGGTCACAGACCACCTGAACGTTCATGGAGTGGTACTCCATCCTGTTTATGAACAGTGGCCATGTTATCCGCCGGTGGCTGTACGGTGACATGCATCCCATCGATTACCCCATGGACCCAGGGCATCACGGTGATGGCGGTGAAGCCCACTGCCCGGGCATCCTGCTGGCGTGTGGTCCACAGGGTACTGGATATACCGGTCCCCAAGGGCATACTGGGCGTCAGTGACTGCACGGATGAACCTGCGCGCTGATGCCAGCGAGATGCCGGACCGGTCCCCACTCGGCGACTGGAACGGCCCCGTCGCGTAGAAGTTCAGCGCCACCGTCACCTTGACGGCCACCAGGAGCAGGTGTCCTCCCCCATTCCCATGCGGTGACAGGTGTGCCATCAACTGGCAGATATGTCTGACTGTCTCCCTGCTCATCCGCAGTCTCCTCCTGCATGCCCGGTCCGGGAGTTCCTCAAATGACATGCGGTTGCGGTAGACGTGTGGCCTCATCCGCCGCCTCCTTGGCACCACCTCCACCTCCTCCTCGTCCTGTTAGGCGGCCGGCCCTCCAGCCTCAGCGGCTGCCGCTCTGCAGCCCGCTCCTCTGCTTCAGCCTCCGCCACCTCTCTGAGCCGCCCCCGCTGCCACAGGGCTGCATGCAGGGCAGTGGCTGTCGCCACGGCAACCAACATCGCTGGCTGATGACCTAGTGCCATAATTATCTGCAGGGGGTGAGCGGTAAATGTGTCATCATGGCGCATACACCCGTGCCCAACCAGGTACCATGGGCTGCACGGTGACCCCGGTTGTCACCGCGTGCCTCAACCACGCATGTCCCCCAACTCCGTCACCCCGGCCTCGTCGGTGCCCCTGGTCCTGGCGCCCATCCCTGCTGCCAGAGCCACCGTTTGATGGCACTGACCTCGCTGGGGGCTGCCGACGGTGTGGCCTTGGGTGGTCCCCTGGTGTATGTCGGCGGTTGAGTGATGCGGGGAGGGGGGGGTGGCACACAACTATCCGGCCGTTTTCTCTGCATCCACCCAGGTGCCAGGGTGAGTGGCCAGCAAGATTGCTGGCGTAGCCCCTGCCCTGTCGGGGGCTCCCCGGCTGCTCGGACTGTCCACCCCCTTCCCTGCCCCTCCCCCGGCCCTCTCAGGGCCCCAACCCCCGCAGGAAGCACGGCCGGTGTCCAATCCGGGAGCCCGCAGTCACTCCATGCCAACTCCCACCACCTCTTGCAGCCGCCTCAGCCAGCACGCCAACTTCACTATTTTTTATAGAACATTAGAAACACACCGTGGGAAATCGACCCATCCGAGATGCAGAATCGCTGATGCCCTGGAGAATCGGTCGTCGGGTCAAATAATGAGATGCGTACTGTACGTCCGGGCCGCGTGGCGAGCGCCGCGATCTAGTCGATTTCGCGGGTCCGGAGAATGTCAATTCGGCGCGAAACCGGCATAAAGCCCGATTTCTGCGTCGGAGCCAATTGCGTTTCGCGATTTTGGCGTAATGTCACGGAGAATCCATCCCCATGTTTTTTTTTAATTAAAATAATTTTTATTAAAGGTTTTCATAAAATATCAATAACAAAATGAGAAAGAAAAAAGAACGCAACAGAGTTAAGTACAAAACACAATCTAAAAAAAATCAACCCCCAACCCCTCCCCCCCTGTACATAAATAATAAATTAACATTAACACCCCGACTTAACACAACAGGTGTATACACCCCCTCAGACCCTCCGGTGTAAATAACATAAACAAAAATAAAGTAATTCCCCCCCACTCCCCGAGCTGCTGCTGCCATTGACCAATGTCTATCGTTCTGCCACAAAGTCTAAGAACGGTTGCCACCGCCTAAAGAACCCTTGTACCGACCCTCTCAAGGCGAATTTCACCCTCTCCAATTTAATGAACCCTGCCATATCGCTGATCCAGGATTCCACGCTTGGGGGCCTCGCATCTTTCCACTGAAGGAGAATCCTTCGCCGGGCTACCAGGGACGCAAAGGCCAGAATTCCGGCCTCTTTCGCCTCCTGCACTCCCGGCTCCTCTGCCACCCCAAATATTGCGAGCCCCCAGCCCGGTCTGACCCTGGATCCTACCACCCTCGACACCGTCCTCGCTACGCCCTTCCAAAATTCCTCCAGCGTGGGCATGCCCAGAACATATGGGTGTGATTTGCTGGGCTCCCTGAGCACCTAACACACCTGTCCTCACCCCCAAAGAACTGGCTCATCCTTGTCCCGGTCATGTGTGCCCTGTGCAGCACCTTAAACTGTATGAGGCTGAGCCTCGCGCACGAAGAGGAAGAATTCACCCTCCCTAGGGCATCTGCCCATGTCCCCTCTTCGATCTCCTATCCCAACTCCTCCTCCCACTTACCTTTCAACTCCACCACCGAGGCCTCCTCCTCCTCCTGCATCACCTGGTAAGTTTCCGAGATCTTCCCCACTCCCACCCACCCCCCCGAGAGCACCCTGTCCTGTACTGTGTGTGGCAGTAGCCGTGGGAATTCCACCACCTGCCGTCTGGCAAACGCCCTTACCTGTAAGTACCTAAAGGTGTTCCCCGGGGGAGCCCGTACTTCTCCTCCAGCTCACCCAAGCTCGCGAACTTCTCATCCACAAACAGGTCCCCCAACTTTCGTATCCCTGCCCTGTGCCACCCCGAAAACCTTCCACCTGTTCTTCCTGGGGCGAACCGGTAATGGGGTCCACGCCGAGGCCCCAACTTCCCCCCTATGCCGCCTCCACTGCCCCCAAATTTTGAGGGCCGCCACCACCACCGGGCTCGTGGTATACCTCCTTGGAGGGAGCGGCAGCGGCGCCGTTGCCAGCGCCCCCAGATTCGTACCCAAACAGGACGCCGTCTCCAGCCTCTTCCATGCAGCCCCCTCCATCACCCACTTGCGCACCATCGTCGCATTGGCGGCCCAGTAGTATCCACAGAGGTTGGGCAGCCCCAGTCCCCCCCTATCTCTACACCGCTCCAGGAACACCCTTCTCACCCTCGGAGTCCCTCGCGCCCACACAAACCCCATTATACTCCTGTTAACCTGCCTGAAAAAAGCCTTCGGGATAAACACGGGGAGGCACTGGAACAGGAACAAAAGCCTTGGGAGCACCGTCATTTTGATTGACTGCACCCTGCCCGCCAAGGACAGCGGCAACTCGTCCCACCTCTTGAACTCCTCCTCCATTTGCTCCACCAGCCTTGTAAAGTTAAGCCTATGCAGGGCCCCCCAGCTCCTGGCCACCTGGACCCCCAAATATCTGAAGCTCCTCTCCGCCCTTTTTAGTGGGAGCTCGCCAATCCCCCTCTCCTGGTCCCCTAGCTGAACTACAAACAGCTCGTTCTTCCCCATATTGAGCTTGTACCCCGAAAAGTCCCCGAATTCCCTAAGGATCCTCATTACCTCTGGCATTCCTCCCACCGGGTCCACCACATACAGCAGCAGGTCGTCCGCATAAAGCGACACCCTGTGCTCCTCCCCACCCCGCACCAACCCCCTCCAGTTCCTCGACTCTCTCAGTGCCATAGCCAGGGGTTCAATCGCCAGTGCGAAGAGCAGGGAGGACAGGGGACACCCCTGTCTCATCCCTCGGTGCAACCGAAAGTACTCGGACCTCCTCCTATTTGTGGCCACACTCGCCATCGGGACCTCATACAACAGCCTAACCCACTTGACAAACCCCTCCCCAAACCCGAACCTCTTCAGCACCTCCCACAGGTACCCCCACTCTACCCTATCGAAGGCTTTCTCAGCGTCCATCGCCACCACTATCTCCGCCTCCCCCTCCCTTGCCGGCATCATGATGACGTTCAAAAGCCTCCGCACATTCGCTTTCAACTGTCTCCCCTTCACAAACCCGGTCTGGTCTTCATGGATGATCTGCGGCACACAATCCTCATGGCTAAGACCTTCGCCAGCACCTTGGCATCTACATTTAGCAAGGAAATCGGTCTGTAAGACCCACATTGCAGGGGATCCTTGTCCCGCTTCAGGATCAAGAAGATCAGTGCCCAGGACATCGTCGGGGGCAAGGCCCCCCCCTCCCTTGCCTCATTAAAGGTCCTAACTAACAGCGGGCCCAACTGGTCCATATATTTTTTATAGAACTCAACCGGGAAACCGTCCGGCCCCGGTGCCTTCCCCGCCTGCATGCTTCCTATCCCTTTGATCATCTCCTCCAGCCCAATCGGGGGCCCCAATCCCGCCACCAGTCCCTCTTCCACCTTTGGAAACCTCAATTGGTCGAGGAAGCGGCCCATCCCTCCCTCCCCGCGTGGGGGCTCGGATCAGTACAATTCCTCGTAGAAGTCCCTGAAAACCCCATTGATGCCAGCTCCACTCCGCACCCCCCCCCACCCCCACCCCTGTCCTTAACTCCCCCGATCTCCCTAGCTGCGTCCCGCTTCCGAAGCTGATGCGCCAGCATCCGGCTTGCCTTTTCCCCATACTCGTAAATCGCCCCTTGGGCCTTCCTCCACTGCACCTCCGCCTTCCTGGTGGTCACCAGGTCAAATTCGGCCTGGAGGCTACGCCTCTTCCTCAACAATCCTTCCTCGGGCTCCTCCGCATACCTCCTGTCTACCCTCACCATCTCCCCCACCAGCCTTTCCCTCTCCCCCCGTTCCCTCCGCTCCTTGTGGGCCCTAATGGAGATCAGCTCTCCCCTCACCACCGCCGTCTATACTTCCTCGGACCCGCTCGCTCACCTCCTCGTCCGCCAACAGCCCCACCTCCAAGCGCCACAGTGGGCGCTGGTCCCTCTCCTCCCCCATCTCCAAGTACACCCAATGCGGGGCGTGGTCCAAAATGGCTATTGCCGAATACTCAGTATCCTCTACTCTCGCTATCAACGCCCTACTCAAGATGAAAAAGTCGATTCGTGAATAAGCCTTATGGACATGTGAGAAGAGTGAAAATTCCCTAGCCCCCGGCCTTGCAAATCTCCAAGGGTCCACCCCTCCCACCTGGTCCATAAACCCCCTCAGCACTATAGCCGCCGCCGGCTTCCTACCCGTCCTAGACCTGGAGCGATCCAGTGCCGGGTCCAGCACCGTGTTAAAGTCTCCCCCCATTATCAGGCCCCCCCACTTCCAAGTCTGGGATCCGACCCAACATACGCCGCATAAAACCCGCATCGTCCCAGTTCGGGGCATACACATTGACCAGTACCACCCTCTCTCTCTGCAACTTACCACTTACCATTATGTACCTGCCGCCATTATCTGCCACAATGCTCGACGCCTCAAACGACACCTTCTTTCCCACCAAGATCGCCACCCCTCGATTTTTGGCATCCAGCCCCGAGTGAAACACCTGACCTACCCATCCTTTCCTCAATCTTACCTGGTCTGCCACCTTCAGGTGTGTCCCCTGAAGCATAACCGCATCCACCTTGAGCCCCTTCAGGTGCGCGAACACGCGGGCCCGCTTAACCGGCCCATTCAGTCCCCTTACATTCCAGGTTATCAGCCGGATCAGGGGGCTACCCGCCCCCCTCCCCCGCCGACTAGCCATGACCCCTCCTCGGCCAGCCACGCGCCCGCACCCCACACCCGGCCCGTTCCCCACAGTGGCATACCCCCATCTCGACCCCCCCTCACTCGCTCCAGCTCCTCCTTGACCATAGCAGCAGCAACTCGATTCCCCCCCACCCAACCCCTCAACCCCGGCTAGGACCCATCCTAGCTGATTTACTCCCCCCATTGCCCTTCCGCAAGTCAGCTGACTCCTGCTGACCCCGGCCACTCCCGCCTCTCCTTCGATTCCTCCCATTGTGTGGCACACACCCTCCTCTCCCGTCCCGATCCATAGGCTCTCCCCCTCCCCCTTCTGTTCTAAGTGCGGGAAACAACCCTCGCTTCCCCGTCCCGGCCCCGCCCCCTCCAGTCTTCAGCGCGGGAAAAAGCCCGCGCTTTCCACCTACCACGTCCCGCCACCTCTGATGCAGCTCCTTTTACAGACCCGGTCCCCTCACCGCTGACTCGGGCCGCCCCCTCCCTCGCGGGGCCCATCTCACCTCCAAGAGCCAACCGACCAACCCAACCAAAACAGTGCCCAACCCGCCCCAGCCACCCTCAGAAAAAACACAAAGAAAAAGAAACCCAGAGCAATACAAAGGCCCCCCCCTCGAAACAAAAATAAACATAGCATATCAACCGTAGTCCCCAATCGCCCGTCCCGACCCTCAATCTGTGTCCAACTTCTTGGCCTGAACAAAGACCCACGGCTTCTCCGGAGACTCAAAATAATGGTGCCGGTCCTTGTAGGTAACCCACAGTCGCGCCGGCTGCAACATGCCAAACTTCACTCCCTTCCTGTGCAGCACCGACTTTGCTCGATTGTACCTGGCCCTCCTCTTCGCAACCTCCGCACTCCAGTCCTGATATAGCCGAACCTCCTGGTTCTCCCACCTGCTGCTCCTCTCCTTCTTGGCCCACCTGAGCACACACTCCTGATCGACGAACCGATGGAACCTCACCAGCACCGCCCGCGGAGGCTCGTTAGCCTTGGGCCTCCTCGCCAGCACTCTATGGGCCCCTTTCAGCTCCAGGGGCCCCTGGAAGGACCCCACTCCCATCAGCGAGTTCAACATGGTGACCACATAGGCCCCCACGTCCGGCCCCTCCAGGAGGCCCAGAACCCGCAGATTCTTCCGCCTCGACCGATTCTTCATCTCCTCGAACCGCTCCTGCCATTTCTTGTGGAGCGCCTCGTGCGCCTCCACCTTTACCACCAGGCCGAAGATCTCGTCCTCATTGTCAGAGATCTTTTGTCGAGCCTCGCGGATTGCCACTCCCTGGGCTGTCTGTGTCTCCAGCAGCTTATCAATAGACGCCTTCATCGGCTCTAGCAGGTCCGTTTTAATCTCTCTGAAGCAGCGCTGGATACCCCCCTACTGCTCTTCCGCCCACTGCATCCACGCTGCCTGGTCTCCGCCCACCGCCATTTTGTCCTTCTCTCGCACCTTCTTCGGGTCCACCACCACCTTTTTTGTCGCCCCGCTCCTAGTTGAAGCCATATACTGACGGGGAGCTGTTGTAGACTCCTTCCCACAACGGGAAACGTTGAAAAAGTGCCGTTGGGGGCCCTGAAAAGAGCCCAAAATTCTGATTTCCTAAGCATCTCATCATTTAGAAACTAGTCCAGGCCTCTATTTCATCTTCCAAAGTGCATAACCTCACACCTTTCCACATTGTATTCCATATGGCACTTCTTTGTCCACTCTCCTAGCCTGTCCAAGTTCTTCTGCAGCCCGCTTACTTCCTCAATACTGCCTGTCCCTCTACAGATCTTTGTATCATCTTCAAACTTAGCAACATGCCTTCAGTTCCTTCTTCCAGATCATTAATGTATATTGTGAAAAGTTGTGGTCCCAGCACCGACCCCTGAAGCACACCACTAGTCACCGGCTGCCATCCTGAAAAAGACCCTTTAACACTACTCTCTGCCTTCTTCCAGTCAGCCAATCCTCTATCCATGCCAGGATCTTACCCTTAACACCATGGGCTCTTAACTTATGCAACAGTCTCCTAGGCGGTACCTTGTCAAAGGCCTTCTGGAAATCTAACTAAATCACGTCCACTGGTTCTTCATAACAAAAAGTGCTATGACTGTCAGCGTGGGCCCATGGTTGCCACCCAACGGTCTAGTCTTTCTTTCTTTATCTCTAATTGTTTTTATTTTGTAAACCTTTCAAGCACAATGCAGGCACATTTTGAAATGAAACCAAAATCCACAGTCTTGCATTGTATGAGTTGAAATTTGAGCACTTTCTTATGGAGAAACACAAAATTAAGCTTAAAGTTATACCATAGGTGGGATTCTCCGCCGGCAGGATTCTCCATTTTGCTGGCGCCCGGGGGTTTCCCTACAGCGTGGGGCTGCCCCACAATGGGAAACCCCATTGACTGGCCGGCGTAACGGAGAATCCCGCCGGCGGGTCGAGGCAGAACTGTGGCGCAGCGGAGAATCCAGCCCCCTATTTCTAATACCAAAAAATACAAATATATATTACTTAAATCTACCTTTGTTTCCTGACATGTCCCACTGAAAGGAAAAATGCTTCATAACTATGAAGATATCTTTACAATGGTGTTGCATCCAATTCACGCAAATTTATCATAAATATCTAACAAAATAACATTGCATCATGCAAGTAAACTTCTCTTATTTCGTAACCACATGTCATGTTGTATCATTGCAAAGATTTCACCACAACAAAGGTAACACATGTAACTGCACTTCCAGGTTCTATACATGATAGCACTATCATAACTCAAGTCCTGTATTTCTTTTTCTTTTTCTTCCCAGTCTTAATTCTGAAAATAATCTTTCATTTAATCTATAGTCCAATTGTCCTTTCCATTACTTGGAGGCATAGTTCCATTCTTTAGCTCATTTTCCGAATTAAATATGGTAAATTCTCATTTTGCTAAATAAAAGTCAAAATTATGTTTTTGTGCATTAACATCTGGGGCGCAATTCTCCCATCGGGAGACTAAGTCCCGTCGCCGGAGTGAAAACCGGAGTGTTTCACTCCGGCGTCGGCGGCCGCTCCCAGCCCACTATTCTCCCGCCCCCGGGGGGGCTAGGAGCGGCACCGTGTCATTTACACGCGCCGGGCCTTGGCGCTGCGTAAAAGCGTAAATGATGTGACCGATGCCGCGTAAATTACGTCACCCGTGCATGCGCGGGTTGGCCGGCGCCAACTGGCACACGCGGGGTTGCCGTCCTCCCCGCGGCCGCCCCGCAAGAAGATGTCGGATGGATCTTGCGGGGCAGCGGAGGAAAGGAGATCCTCCTTCAGAGAGGCCGGCCCGCCGATCGGTGGGCACCGATCGCGGGCCAGACCCCTTTTGAGCCGCCCCCGGTGCAGGAACCCCCCTCACCCCCCCACAGGCCCCCCCCCCCCCCCCCCAGCATTCCTGCGCTGTTCCCGCGGCAGCGACCAGGTGTGGATGGCGCCGGCAGGAACCTGTCACGTTGGGCAGGCCGCTCAGCCCATCCGGGCTGGAGAATCGCCGCTCGCCCGTTACCAATGGCAAGCGCCGATTCTCCCAGCGACCAGCCGTGATTCTCGCTGCGCCGGTTGGGGGGGGGGGAGAGAGAATCGCGTGCGGGCAGCGTGGCGGGACACGCACGGCGCCCGGGCGATTCCCCCACCCAGTGTGGGGGCGTGAGAATTCCACCCCTCATCTCTTCTTGTCAAAATCTTAGTTTAGCTGTTTCAAGGATGTTGTTCAGCTGCTTATGTTCACTCAAAATGGTTTTGTATTCTTGCTTAGTTTGTTCTTTGACCATTGTGATCTTGTCATCTCTCCCAATCCCATTTAAAATGAGTCTTTTCCATTCTGTTTGAGCAATGGCAATCACTTCCACCCTCATAATTTCATAATTTTTTATAACCATTCAAACTTTTTTTGTACATAATTTATGAATGATCTCAGTCCAGTTCTCAGCAGATTTTTAATGGCCTTTTCCAAATTGTCCATTTGCTGTATTCCAACCGATATAGCTTGTGTAGTATTACTGACAATCTCCATACTCCCAGAATGCCTTGAGCAACTGCAATTCGCAAACTGCCACAACCGGTCCACAGCATACGCCGTCTCCGTGGCCCTACGCTCATCCCTGGAGCATCTCGACCACAGGGACTCCTATGTCAGACTCCTATTCATTGACTACAGCTCCGCCTTCAACACCAATCACAGCCCAGCTCATATCAAAACTCCAAAACCTAGGACTTGGCTCCTCCCTCTGCAACTGGATCCTCATCTTCCTGACCCATAGACCACAATCAGTAAGGATAAACAACTACACCTCCTCCACGATTGTCCTCAATATCGGGCCCCCGCAAGGCAGCATACTTTGCCTCTTACTATACTCCCTTTACACACACGACTGTGTGGCAAAATGTGGCTCCAACTCCATCTACAGGTTTGCTAATGACACTACTTTAGTGAGTCGGATCTCGAACAACGATCAGCCAGAGAACAGGAGATAGGAGATAGAGAATCCAGTGGCGTGGTGCAACGACAACAATGTCTCCCTCACGTCAGCAAAACTAAGGAGCTGGTCATTGACTTCAGGAAGTGACATATGGTACACACCCCTGTCTCCATCAATGGTGCCGAGGTGGAGATTGTTGACAGTTTAAAATTCCCAGGTGTGCACATCACCAACAATCTGTCCTGGTCCACTCGTGTGACATTACGACCAAGAAAGCACAACAGTGCCTAAATTTCCTCAGGAAACTAAGGGAATTTACATGTCTACATTGACTCTTACCAATTTTTACAGATGCACCATAGAAAGCATCCTATCCGGCTGCATCACAGCCTGGCATGTCAACTGCTCGGCCCAAGACCGTAAGAAACTTCAGAAAGTCATGAACACAGCCCAGTTCATCATGCAAAACTGCTTCCCATCCATTGACTCTGTCTGCACCTCCCGCTGCCTTGGGAAAGCGGGAAGCATAATCAAAGACCCCTCCCACCCGGGTTATTCTCTGTTCCATCGGACAGGAGATACAAAAGGCTAAGAACACGAACTAACAGGTTCAGAAACAGCTTCTTCCCCGCGATTACCAGACTACTGAATGACCCTCTTCTGGACTGAACTCATCTCTTCACACAACTTCTCTACTGAGTAGTACTACACTCCGTATGCTTCACCCAATGCCTGTGACTATGTATTTACATTGTGTATTTATGTATGTCCTATGTTTTTTCATGTATGGAATGAGCTGTCTGGACTGCATGCAGAACAATACTTTTCACTGTGTCTCAGTACACGTGACAATAAATCTAATCCAATCTAAATCAATGCCTTTGGTCATTGACCCAGAATGTCATTTTTCAATTTCAGTCTTTCTTTGTAATTTCCAATTTTGCAGGCACTTCAGTTGTTTTCTTATTGTCCATTAGTAACTTTAATACATCAGTAATATTACCTGGAAATGTTCTTTTCTCAACTGGAACACTATTCAGCATTGAATTTTTTGACAGAAACAACTTTAGAATTGTGACACTCAAAACCACCTATTTTTCCCAGTTTTCTTCCAAATTCAAGAATCTCATTGTTCTTTTCAGGGCGAAGTTCTAACAGTTCATTAGTTTTGCTTTTTATTTCACTATTCAGCCGATTTACCAGCATCTTATTTTACTGTTCAAGACATTTTCTATGATACTTCATAGTGACTTCTGCTGCACTAAATTAATCAAATGTTAACTGATAATTGATTTTGCCAAGTTTGCTTTTACAAGCTTATCATTTAAACAGTTTAAGTCACGTGTTCCACTTTCCATGATATGATTGATTCTCAATTGCTCTTACCAATCCTCTTTTTAATTAGCAAACTCCTCTTTTCTACATTAAAGTTGATTTTCTACATTAATCGGGTTTCCTTCAATTGCTTGTTATCTGCAATAAGTGTTTCATTTTGTCCATAGTTTTCAAAAGGTTGGTTAAGATCAACATGGTCAACCATCTGCTGCACCACAGTTGTCACCGCATCACTGTCCCCACAAGCCAAATTATTACCGAGAATGAAATTTATCCATCCAATAGGTGATTTAGGAATAATTCCTACTGTAACAATTCCATTTATTAAATAATTTCTTCAATTATCTTTACACAAAGAAACAGGTTCATCTCTTCCATTAATATCTCTCAATGCTTTTTCCATTATAAAACAATATGGTGGTGTTTCCTTGCATCTACTGACCTGGTCCTTGTAGGTGGTACAAGTTGTGGATTCCAAAGGTTCTGACAAAGGCGCCTTAGTGAGTTGCTGCAATGAATCTTGTAGATGGTACACACTGCTGCTACTATACATTGGTGGTGGAGTAAGTAAATGCTCAAGGTGGTGGGGGTGTACCAAAAGGTGGGCTGCTGTGTCCTGATTGGAGCCAAGTTTCTTGAGCATTGTTGGAGCCGCACTTATCCATCACACTCCTGGATCGTGCCTTGTAGATGGCTTTAGGAAGTTAAGAATGAAGTTACCTGCCACAGAATTCTCAGCCTCTGACCTGCTCTTGCAACCACAATATTTATGGTAACTCTCAGGTGTTAATAGTGAAGGACTCAGTGATGGTAATGCCATTGAATGTCTGGCAGTTCCCCAGTACTGGCAGTGTCACCAGAAGTGGCTACCACCAGTACTGCACTGTGACTCACTCCAGGAATTGACTTTGAAACCCTAGGAAACAGGTGAGTGGAGTGGATCAACCAGGGCCAGGAGAGGGAGACCCAGGCGATGTAGGGATTGATTTGAATGGCAGAGGGGCCTTACTCCGGATCCCTTTATTTCCACTGTGGGTGCCTCCATTGAGCACCCAGAAAGGAGAGAACCAACCTAACAAATCTGGCGGTGGGATGAGGCACTTAAGTGGCCATTTAAGGATCTCCATTCGCCTCCGAAAGGCCGCACCAATCTCTGAGTGGGGGCATTAGGTTTTGCCTGATGTTTCCACTTGTGAGTGGGACAAAAATAAGGGGCCAAAGATATGTGATAGTCACCGACAGGGAATTCAGGAGAAATTTCTTGATGCGGGGAGAGTGGATTGAATCTGGAACTTGCTACCACAAAGAATAGCCGAAGTAACGAGCACAGATGCACTTCAAGGAAATTTAGATAAACAAATAAGGGAGAAATGAATGGAAGCATTTATTAATGGGGTTAGATGTACATGACAAGTTGAATGGGCATCTTCTGTGCTGTAACCAACGATTCCTTGAATAAGGTGTGGGAGGAGGCTCACATGGTGCATAAACACCAGTATGAATTTGTTGGACCGAATTACCTATTTCTGTGCCATCAATAAATTGTAGTATATTACATCACAGAACAAGCTCATTATTTTATGCTTTCATATGTATTCTCCTTAAGCTGCCTTTTTCAAGGCAAGAATAGAAATCTTTGCCACATGCCTTGTTGGCTGTGTGTGACAAGGAGATTCACTGATAATGAAAGAGGAATTCTCAGTTTCATTTGGTATTGGATATGTGGGTTGGCATGGGCAGATTTCTATACACATCAGTTGGCAAGGGAGAGTTTACATAGAAACAGGAGTAAGCAATTTAGTCCATCAAGCTTAAATGCCAGTCAATCAGGCCACAGATGATCTGCGACCTAATTCCATATACTTTAGGGGAAAAATTATCAATCTCAGATGTAAAATTTACAACTGATCCAGAATCAACTGCTGTTTGCAGAAAACAGTTCCAAATTTCTCTGCTTTGTCGGAAAAGTTTCCAAATTTCATTCCCAAGAGACGTTGCTCTTATTTTGAGACTATGGGCCCTATGTTCTCAACTCCCAACCAACGGAAAGAGGATAGATAGAAGGAACTATCTGTTCCCCTTAATATCTTGACAACTTCAGTCAAATCAACTCCTAAAGTCCAGGGAATACAACTCTAGTTTGTGTAATCTCGCCTTGTAATTTAATCACTCATGTCCAGGTCCTTCTGGTAAAATTTTCCTGTTAAGCCAATCTATCCTTTCGTAAAGTTTGGTGCCCACCCAGAACTGCTCACAGTAAGTTTGAATTGGGTTGAATAATAAGTTATGATACTGGGGCCTAGAAAATGGAAGAGGCTCCAGTCGTATGAAGGGAGAATGAGCAAATTAATTAAGTGTGATCATTGAAATGGTCAAAGTGGTCAAAAGCTGTAAAATGAATGGAAGGACATAGACTAATGTCTTCAGTTCTGCATCTGAACAATCTTTGATTTCGTACAATATATCAAAAACAAAAACAAGCATTTATATAAATCTCCTGCAAAATAGTAAAAATATTCCAATGCATGTCACTGGAGCATAATCTGACAAAATCTGACACGAGACAATAGATATTAGAACAGTCACCTAAACTTTGGTCAAAGTTAGATTGTAAGTAGAACTTCAAGAAGGTGAGATGGAGAGGGAGGGGAGGTGCTGGCGTAGTGGTATTGTCACTGGACTAGTGATCCAGACTACTGCTCGGGGGTAGGGGTCCCAGGTTCAAATCCCACCACTGCAGATGCTGAAATTTGAATTCAATAGAAATCTGGAATTAAAAGTCTAGTGATCACCATGAAACCTTGTTGATTGTCATAAAAACCCATCTTGTTCACTAATGTCCTTTAGGGGAGGAAATCGGCCATCCTTGCCTGGTCTGGCATATATGTGACTCCCGACCCAGAGCAATATTGTTAGACTCTTAACTGCCCCTGGAGAGCAGGTAGGAATGGGCAATAAATGCTGACACAGCCTGCGACGCCCACATCCCATGAACAAATTTTTAAAAAAGGAAGTACGCAAGGAGGGAATTGCAGATTTTCGAGCGCAGGTGGCTGGATGCACGTTGCTAATGGTGAAGTGATGACAATCATAAGACCATAAGACATAGGAGTGGAAGTAAGGCCATTCGGCCCATCGAGTCCACTCCACCATTCAATCATGGCTGATTTCAACTCCATTTACCCGCTCTCTCTCCATAGCCCTTAATTCCTCGAGAAATCAAGAATTTATCAACTTCTGTCTTAAAGACACTCAACGTCCCGGCCTCCACCGCCCTCTGTGGCAATGAATTCCACAGACCCACCACTCTCTGGCTGAAGAAATTTCTCCTCATCTCTGTTCTAGAGTGACTCCCTTTTATTCTAAGTCTGTGCCCCCGGGTCCTAGTCTCCCCTGCTAATGGAAACAACTTCCCTACGTCCACCCTATCTAAGCCATTCATTATCTTGTAAGTTTCTATTATATAATCCCAGGATTATAATCCCAGGATCCTCAGACGTTCATCGTATGTTAGGCCTACCATTCCTGGGATCATCCGTATGAATCTCCGCTGGACCCGCTCCAGTGCCAGTGTGTCCTTCCTGAGGTGTGGGGCCCAAAATTGCTCACAGTATTCTAAATGGGGCCTAACTAATGCTTTATAAAGCTTCAGAAGTACATCCCTCCTTTTATATTCCAAGCCTCTTGAGATGAATGACAACATTGCATTTGATTTCTTAATTACGGACTCAACCTGCAAGTTTACCTTTAGAGAATCAGGGCTGTGTAAAGGGACAGAAGTGGAGAAACACTGAAATCTTGAAGGGTAGTAGGGCAAAAGCAGGCTGGCACTTCTTGCACATGAAGGCAGAATTAGATCTGGAGCTGTTTTGTAATATTCTCCAGCACTTCCTGATGACCATCTGCAAAGTGGCGTTGCTAAAGGCATGGAAATTAAAACAATACATACCACAAGAAAACATAAAATGAGGAGGGGCACTAACCTGAAAATGAGGTTAGAATGTAGACCAGGACTGCTATGCATCCACTGCTGATAAAAGCCAGCAACATGTCATTTTTAAATGTTCGTCTTACTTCATAGTCAAACAGGTCTGTTCCACCATAGAGGACTTGCACTTTTCTGCAAAAGTAATGACAAAAGTGAGGACCTTAATCAATACAAATATTCCCACAATGCTGATCATTATGAATATATTTCCATCAATACTAATTTCTAATTGCAGCAGAATAGATTTAAATGTGCAATGTAGCATCACATCTATCTATTGGTGGGTAGTAAATATACTTTACAGGGAATTAGATACACATTTGAAGAAAAATATAAAAATATATACAATATACAGCGCAGAAACTGAGTTAAGCCTAACCAGTCCATGCCAGTGTTTATGCACCACTTCAGCATCTTATCATCTTCCCTCATCCAACTCAGCAGAACTCTATTCCCTTCTCACTCATTATCTAGCTTTCCTTTAAATGTATCTGTGGCATTTACCTCAACTACTCCTTGTGGTATTGTGATGAATGATAACTGTATAACTGTAATGTGATGATCCCTTTAAGACCGGGTTTGGAACCCTGGGGGTCTCCGCCTCCGGCTCCGCCCCCCCAGGGAACTGTATATAAGGGGCGGGATTCTCATAAATGGAGACAGAGTGTTTGCGCCGTCGTGAACGCTGCCGAGGTTCACGATGGCGTGAAACGGCCCCTATCCCGACCGATTCAGGGCCCGATAATGGGCTCGGAGCGGCGCCGCGTCATTTACGCACGCCAGGCCTTGGCGCCGCGTAAAGGCGGCGCCGCATACATGACGCGGCCGGCGCTGCATAACTGGCGTCACCCGCGCATGCGTGGTTGCCGTCCTCTCCGAGTCCGCCCCGCAAGAAGATGTCTGACGGATCTTGCGGGGCTGCGGAAGAAAGGATGTCCTCCTTCAGAGAGGCCGGCCCAACGATCGGTGGGCACCAATCGCGGGCCAGACCCCATTTGAGGCCCTCCCCCCGGTGCAGGATCCCCCCTCCCCCCCCCCCCGCAGGCCGCCCCCCCCCCCCCTCCAGCGTTCCCGTGCTGTTCCCGCCGGCAACGACCAGGTGTGGACGGCGCCGGGGGAATCCGCCATTTTGGGCAGGCCGCTCGGCCCACCCAGCACTGAGAATCGCGGGGGTACCCGTGAATCGCCATTTTGGCTGTCTCGGGCGATTCACTGGACAGCGCCGCGCAAAACGCGATGGTGCCGATCTGGCCGCTTCCGTGAATCGCGGGAGGGCGTCGGACCGGTATGGCAGGAAAATTTGGCGACCCAGGTGATTCCCCAAACCGGCGCGGGAGCGGAGAATTGCGCCCAAGGTAATGTTCAGTGGGCAGCGTGCAGTGAGCACACTTCTCGGCATCTGTCTGGTTCTCTGCTAATTAAAGCCTTTGAATTATCAATCTTCTCTCCCGAGTCGTAATTGAGGGTATCTCAGGTATAATGTTTCATATTCTCACTATTCTCTGAATTCTCTGTTTCAAATCTTATTGACTAGTTTATAAGACGTTTTCGGGGGATCTGGTAAATCTTACTACCCTTGTTGGTAAAGGCACACAATGAGGCGAGGGAGAAGGGGATGCGCTTCCCCCTACATTATCGCAAGCTTCGATATCCATAATTTTGAAGAAGGATAAGAACCCGGAGCAATGTGGGTCCTACCGCCCGATCTTGTTGCTGAAAGAGAATGCCAAGCTGTTGGCAAAGATCTTGGCCTCTCGGATTGAAACCCCCACGTGTGCCGGGGGTGTTAGGGGAGGACCAGATGGGGTTTGTAAAGGGGAGGCATCTGTCGGCGAACGTTGGGCGCTTATGAAATGTGATTATGATGCCCCGGGTGGGACAGGAGGTGGAGGTCGCCAAGGATGCGGAGAAGGCCTTTGTTTGGGTAGAATGGGAATATGCGTGAGAAGTACTGGGATAGTTCGGTTCCGGGCAGGGGTTGGTGCATTGGGTCCAGTTGCTATATAGGGCGCCAGTAGCAAATATTAGGATGAATCGAGTGAGTTTCGGGTATTTTGGATTGCATCATGGGACCATATAGGGATGCCCACTCTCCCCTTTGCTTTTTGCCCTGGTGATAGAGCCATTGGCAATGCCGTTTAGAGCGTCAAGGAGTTGGAAAGGGATAGTGCGGGTGAGTGTGGTGGGGTGGAGCATAGAGTTTCGCAGATGATCTGTTACTTTACATTTTGGATGTTGGAAGGCATTGGAAGATCATGAATATTTTAGAGGAATTCAGTCAGTTTTCCTGGTATAAATTAAATATGGGGAAGAGTGAGGTCTTCCCGATTCAAGCCTGAGGAGAGGAGGGAAGGCTTGGCGAGCTGCTGTTTGAAGCGGTGGGGATGAACTTCAGATACTTGGGCATGGGGATGGGAACAACTGCACAAATTGAACCTGGCGTGGTTGGTAGAGCAGATGAAGGGGAATTTTAAGGGATGGGCCATGCTTCTGCTGTGGCTGGCGGGCGGGTGCAAACTGTGAAAATGACAGTGCTTCCGTAACTTTTATTTGTTTTTCAGAACCTTCCGATTTTTATCCCAGGAAAGTTTATTTCAGGAAAGTTAACGCCCTGATCTTGGGTTCTGTCTGGACAGGGAAACCCCCACATGTAAAGAAGGTGCTGCTGGAGCGGGCATAGGACAGGAGGACTGGCCTTGCCAAACTTAATGAACTATTACTGGGCAGTGAACATAACCATGGTTAGGAAGTGAGTAGTGGGGGAGGGGTCGGTGTGGGAGCGGATGGAGACAACCTCTTGTAAGGACATTAGTTTAGGGGCATTGTTGACAGTGCCTCTGCCGTTCTCGCCGGCCAGGGACTCCACAGGCCCAGTGGTGGTGGCGGCCCAGCGGGTGTGGGGACAGTGGCGGCAGCACTGAGGTTGGAGGGTGCCTCGGTCTGGGCACCAATCTCCACAGAGTCCAGCGCGGTCTGGGCGTCCCCCATGACCACCATTGCTTGAAGATCACTGGAGCCTTGTCGCTGGAACCTCATCTGTGCTGCTGGAGAAGAGATGTATAAGGTGCTTGTAGTGTTCATCATCCATCTCACCTTCATCATCATAGGTAACCTCAAACAGATTTTCATAGTAGTCGGCCTCAGATTCAGCATCATCGTCAGTCTTTTCACTTGAAAAATATAACTGCATACGGGATTATTTGTTTTCACAATAGTGCCCCAGGTTCAAAGTCAGTCTTTTGTTTGGCCGCCAAAGCTTGGCTTAAAACTTCATTGGGAATGAAGAAGTTGAAGAACGATTCCTTGGATATGGTACTTATCGCTGTTCTTGGATTGCTTCGACTCCTGTACTTTTGCCCTCCCTCCAGTCGATTGTGCAGCCTATGATCTGAGGCTCATCCACGCATGATTTCAGCGGCCGTGAGTCCAACTGACACACTTTAGTGATCACCTCATTCATGAAATACTCAATAGGCCTGAATGTAAACTCCAGAGTGAAGCTCCACAGCTTGTCAATCTCTGTCCATTTAACACTCACATCTGCAGATGTTTTATTACGGGTTGACCATGTGATTCACTTCGCTCAGGTGACCAGCTATCTCCTAAGAATCTATCTCCTCGACCAGATTCAAGGATTCACACAATTTTAAACCAATTATTGTGTCCACATCCACATGGAAGAGTATTGTGTGCTATATGCCTGCCACTGAGAGCACTAATTCGCAAACATCAAAGGTCTCTAGCGTTCTTGCGGTGAAATCTATCATGATCCCTCACCGATTAGTCTCACTGCACATTTAGCTTCTGTAAAGCATGTCGACTTACGAGGTTGGCTATCGCTTTAGGGTCAAAGTCACACTGAATGAAAGTATCATTGAGCATTACCTTCGATTTGAGAATGGACGTAAAAGTTTTCGGAACTGATTGTCTTCCATGTATTGTTCCGATTCTGTTTCAATCTTTGTTTCTGTTAGTCATGTGGTTTCTCAGCGTGATGAGATCAATGAAAAATTGTTCTTCTGTGTTTATCTCATCTACTGCACAACACGGCTGCACCTGGAACAAACGTTTCCATAGGCCGGACATTGCCGTGGGGGATGTCGAGTGCCACATTTTGGCACAAGATGGCGGCCCCTAATGGCTACCCGCACTGAGACCACATTTCGTTATGATGAGTGACACAGCACAAATGGCGCTGGCTTCTTCATCCATGTCGGCGCCAAAATTCTTTGAGCAGACTCTGCCAATTCTTTGTGCAGCAATCTTGCTTGCCTGGCAAATCTTCACTGCCTTTTCCAAGACCAAATCTTCCTCCCACAATAACATCGCCCAAGCAAACCAAAGATAATTTGGTCGCGGCTTGAGGAAGATTTTAAGTCAGCGAAGTTGGATGGCTGGGCCTTCAGCCTCAAGTCTGTGACAAAACTGTCAAATGATTCGTCAGGTCTCTGGGTAGGCATACAAAACAGATAACACTCAAATGTTTCATTCTTCTTGGAGGAACAATGCTTATCAAAGCGCTTTATCACTTCATCAAAGTTCTTCTGATCCTCCTCACTTTCATAGACAAACGGGTTACATAGTTTGAGCGCTTGTGGACCTGTCAATGTTAGCAACAATGGGATTCACCTTTCATCGGGCTGGGCCTGCAGACCCATGGCCGAAACACAAAGTCTGAATGGCTGTTTGAACAGCCATCAGTTCTGATCCACGTTTCCGAATATCTGAAGCTGGTGGCGGGCCCTCAGTCCGTCCATCTCGAACTTCAGCATTTTTTTTGCGTTGGGTTGCCTCAGGTTGGAGTTCACCAGACCGGTCTTCAAGCCGAATGCCTAACGTTGTCACTGCCGTTGTCAACTTCAAACCTTCAGCACATGTGGTATCATGTTGTGTTTGGTCCCTTGTACTTTAAGAAGTAACTCACCAAATACTTTGATTTGTCCGAACCAGGATCCTTTTATGGTATCTTATGTGGTAAGATGGCAATCTGATACAGAGCACGTTATCAAGGAGTCTTGCTACTGTCATGTGAGAGTACCTTTAAGAAATGGGTGTTTATCAAATAGCTGTAGTGGATGTACCTTTAAGAAATGGGTGTTTATCAAATAGCTGCAGTGATGTCAGAGTGTGGGTGGAGCTTGGCTGACTGTCTGTTTTTACTATCGTTTTTGACCTGGCTGTTCAAACAGCCATTCAGACATAGAACATAGAACAATACAGCGCAGTACAGTTCGGCCCTCGATGTTGCACCGAAACAAAAGCCATCTAACCTACACTATACCATTATCATCCATATGTTTATCCAATAAACTTTTAAATGCCCTCAATGTTGGCGAGTTCACTACTGTAGCAGGTAGGGCATTCCACGGCCTCACTACTCTTTGCGTAAAGAACCTACCTCTGACCTCTGTCCTATATCTATTACCCCTCAGTTTAAAGTTATGTCCCCTCGTGCCAGCCATTTCCATCCGCGGGAGAAGGCTCTCACTGTCCACCCTATCCAACCCCCTGATCATTTTCTATGCCTTTATTAAGACTTTGTGTTTAGTTTCATTTTCAGAGTTGGAGCTGCATCCAGCCAAACAAGGTGTACTTTTGATCTCTCTCTGCATGAAATGAATATCTTCAGATAATTTAAAGGTGCTAACTTTTCTCAGTAGAGAATTTAAATCTGCTGTCTTTGTTAAAGAGGGTATTTGTCTTATGGAAGTTGCCAGGAAAGATTAAGGGTTGCTTATAGAGTACTGTATTCTTTGGGGGAAGTATTTGAGTTGATAGTTGCTAAGATGTTTACTGTGTGTTTATAAAATGTTAACTGGATTCATATAATAAACAATGTTTTGTTTTAAAAGTACTTTAGATCTCTGTTGCATCACACCTGTAGAGTGGGCCCTTGTGCTCCCCATAAGCAAAATCTATTAAAAGCTATGAGTCAGGTGAAGTCCAGGATACAGTAAGAGGTTCTCTAAACCCTGGCCTGTAATACTACTCCTCTGGAACGTACACATAGCACTGACCAATTACTTGTACATCTTATTACCCTCCCAATCTTCTTCTGAAGATGGCCGGATTTGTCTTTGTTTATATCCGGGTCCCGGGTCACATGACCATGGTCTGGAGACCACATGGTGTGCCTGTCCTGCCACCTGCTAGTTGGAGGTCGCACACCATCCAACTGTCATGATATGCGGACACACACATAATGATATACAGACAAGCAGCTAATGGACAGAGAACAGGACATGACCAATAAGCAGGCAGGGCACTCAGGGGTGAGATCTGACTACAAAAGACAAGAGACACTCACACTCCGCCTCTTTCCACTGATGAACATCTAGAGAGTCAGTCAAGGGTGTTGTTACAATCTCACACCCCCACCACGTGGCTAAGAGCTACTCTGGTTCTGTCAGACAGAGTAACCACACTTCAGTTTGCAGAGAGTCGAACTCACAGAGAACTGTGCTATTAGTTCAATAAACCTGATTGAACTAACTTCAAGATCTGGAGTATCTTTTTGATCTATGCTGCATCCAGTTGCAGCCAGTGTTATACCAGTGTACCTAACACGACACCAACTATGATATAGCCCATAGGCATTTCACCACACAGGGCAACTAAAATTTGTTTGTGAGCTTCTCAAAGCTGGCAAATCTGCCCTCTAAGAATAGATCACCGAAATGTGCAAGTCCCTTTGCCCCCAAGACTTGAACGATGGGTCCATGCCGAAGGAAAAAAGAGGTGATTACCACAAATCGAAGCTAAAGAAGACAGGGAACAAAGGTTGAAATGCTGCCGAAACTGTTTCCAAACCCTGAGGGAGGAAATCACAATACTCAAGGAAAATCCTGCAGAGGTAAGGGCAGCTGGTGCAGTAACTATGGCGCAAAGAGAGGAGGTGGTGGTTCACAACTGAGCCTCCATTTCACCCCAAATCGATTCAGTGTCACTAAGCCATTGCAGAATTTTTAGAATGTTGGCAGCCCAATAATAAAACAAAAGATTCAGGAGGGCCTAACGTACCAATCCCATGTCTCTCTGAAGCAGAGCGCTGCAGATTCTGGGACATCTGCCCGCCAAAATAAAAGTGGAAATCAATTTATTCATCATAATAAAAAATGACACAGGCAAAAAGATATCATTGAAAGAAAAAGATAAATCTAAGAAGCACATTCATTTTAATTGTTTGCATCCTATCCTGCCAAGGATAAAAGGAGGCTATTCCACCTCTGCAGATCAGCTTTGACATTACTGAAGAGGCTAGAGTAATTCAGTTTGTGAAGTCATGCCCAGTTATGGGGTATACCGACTGCGAAACGCAGTGAACTAAGTCAGGACCTCTGGCAGGTAGATTCACTGGAAAACACACTT
The DNA here is from genome assembly GCF_047496885.1 of Scyliorhinus torazame. NCBI lineage: Eukaryota > Metazoa > Chordata > Chondrichthyes > Carcharhiniformes > Scyliorhinidae > Scyliorhinus > Scyliorhinus torazame. The sequence continues at coordinate 49,169,748 of NC_092722.1, read as the reverse complement.
ACCTACATTTAATCTGTAACCAGAAAAGGTACCAAACGTGGTGAGTATGTGGAGGGAAACGGGTCTGTAATGTACAGAAGTAGGTCGTCAGCATAAGGCGATACCCGATGCTCCACTCCATTCCAACAAATACATCTCCACTGAGCAGATGCCCTCAACTCTATCGAGAGGGGCTCAATAGCTAAGGCAACAGCAGCGGAGAGAAAGGGCAGCCCTGACTAGTGCCTCTGCCCAAGGGAAAATATTCTGAAAATACCGTGTTTATACAAATGTTGGCCTTGGGGCATTGTCCAACAAAACAAATCCAGGCAAATTTAGGGCAGAATCCAAATATCTCCAGAATCCCAAGTAGGTAGTTCCATTCCACTCTATCAAATGCTTTCTCTACATCCAAAGACACTATGGAGGAGATTCTCGGTTCAACGACAGTGAAATCACGAAATGCGATTGGGCGGAGAAGCGCATGTAAGCCGAAAATCGTGGCCGGTGCCAGGACCCCGGCACAATGCCATGGTCCGGTGTCATGTGAGAGTACCTTTAAGAAATGGATGTTTAAGCAATGTACCTTGAAGGAATGGAGTTGATCATATTACTGAAGTGATGTCAGAGGTTGGAGGGAGCTGAGCTCACTTCTGCTTTTGGTTTCAGTTTTGCTGAGAGCAGCTGAAAAGTGCCTGGCTGGTTTTGCTGAGGGCAGCTTAAAAGTGCCAGCCTGTGTTGCTGTGAGCTGCTTAAAAGGAGAAAGCCAGTTTGAGACAGCAGCTTGAGAAGTTCTGGTTTGCTGTGAGCTGCTTGAAGGGAGAAAGCCAGTTCGAAAAAGCAGCTTGTGTGTGTCTGTGTGTTTCCAGGGAGCTGCAGGAAGAAAAGCAAGGTGCTGGAGCTGAAGTCAACCAAGCATATATAACTCTGCCATAAAACAGAGAATATATATATTGTGTGACCTGGTGTGTTGCTGTTTTGAAGGTTTGAAGCCTTTTTCAAGGAACATTTTGAGGGATTATTTAGTATTATTTTCAGGGTTATCTTTGAAGTAAGGGGTGTTATGTTGCTCGTTGTGTCTTTACTTAATTTGCTCTGTTTTATAACCTTTGCTCTAGAGTTGCCAGGTATCTTTATGATACCATCACGAGGTTCAAGTTCAAGTGCTGATCAATAACTCAATACACCAGTTAGTAAGTTTCAAATCAAAACATATATATTATACACAGTCAATCAATACTCATGTATAAAACTCTACTTACTAGACTATCTCTAACACTAAGAGGCCTATACTTAGCTTTGGAACTGGCCCACCAGGTCAGGGGAAAAAATGGCCTTTCGTTCGATTCTGAGTCTGCAGGCTTCAAAGCTGGTATAGACTGGCAGCTAGGAGTGCCTATCTCGTAGCGTGCGTTGACTGGAGACTTACTTGGTTGGTGCAGCTGCTAGGCAGGTCACGGTCAAGGGTTGTTTCGAGCTGCTGAGAGGCCCTGCCAAGAAGGACGAATTGAACTTGGGGACTCTATTTTATAGTCCCCAGGTACCTGGCTCCAAGTGATTGGACTAAGTTCTGATCACTTGGATCGATTTCTCCAATACTGGAGCTGTTCCCTGATCGCTGGGCGGTTCCTAAGTGTCCGTTGGCCTTCCTTTGTCTTGGCTCCTGCTGGCGCCGAGGAGTCTGGCTTGGCCTTGTTTATCTTAACTGTTTCCAATTGTTCCCGGGGATCGCTCATCAATATGTAGATGGTTGTTAGTTTCAGTGTTGTCTGGGTTCCTGCAAGTTCTGATATACAGGAAACTTTGCATCTGCTTGTTTTTCCTGCGTTTGACTGAATTTCCCTGCATTCTTAGCGGATCTCCATTTTCAAGTCGGGAAGTGGCCAACCCAGGTGGCTACACACCCTCCTTGTGATCCCTAACGCGAAGCGTGAAGGATCACATAACTGCGTTGCTTTCACTCCCTGACCCAGCGAGCACTCTTCCATGGCCTCTACACTGACCATAACTATGCAAGAAAATGTTAACTGACAATTCTAAGTGGCGCTATGTCACAATAGGGACATGCAGTACAACATATTTAAAAAACGGTACCTCTAACTATCTTCCATAAACTACACTCACTTAAACATCCAATCATACTAACTTCCTAACAATACAAAATTAATAGCAGCATTCACATTTTCCTCTGGTTTGGCGGTCAAGCACAGATTTGTACAATCTTTCAGTTGCAAATGAGACATATTTCTTTATTCACAAATGACGCAAAACGAATGTCCTTTATTGTAGATCAAGGGGTTCGAGGGCCTGGTGAAAACCAAAAATAGGGGATCTTATCCTGTATACCGGGGTGCGAGAGAGGTAGGCTCTCCTTCGCCATTTTCTCATGCGGATAGTCTGCACAATGCTGCAGAATATCGCCAATGCTAAAAGGGACTCTATTACATATGAAAGGGAGTACCACGTTATAAGCCTATCACACCATGATGGTGTGTTGTTACTTGTCACTGGGCTCTGGGTGCTATGGGGAAGTGAATCATTGACGGCCGGGGGGGGTTGGGGTCAGGGGGTTCGCGTTCGCGCGTAACCGATTACAAATTATAATGATAACGAAAAACACCTATGATTTCTTCATTGTTCTCTTCTTTCTTCTCTTCTCTTCCTTTTCGTCTCTTCTCTCTTCCTGGAGCTTCTGGAATTCTGTGGATCAAGCATAATTTCTGTTACTATCTTGTTTAATATCTTGTACGTTAGCATGTCTGTCTTTTGGTGCCAATTTCCCTTTATAATTGGTCACCATGTGTGACCCCCTCATTTTTTACTTTTTTTTCAACCGAATATTTGGACTAGACATCTAAGAAAATACTGCCATACTGCGAGCCGTCTTGCAACCTGTGTGATTTACCATCCCAGTGTTTGAGGATGTAAATAGCATAGGGAAGCAACCTAAGGGTTGCCAAAACCAAACAAAAGAATTTTGAACGTAACGAGCCAAAATGGGGTGCGTATGGGCCGCGGTGGGTAAGATCTGGATAGAATCCCCGGGTAGGACGGTGATCAATGCCGTATGTGCTCCACCCGAGCGTAGCTCACCAGAGGGTGGTCCTCAGGCAGGGCGGGGACCAATGCCGTTTTTCCACTGCCTGAGCAACCGGCAAGATCGGGTAAGAATGTGGTCGTCGTGGGGGGCTGCCTCTCGAATTAGGAGAGCAACTATGAGTTGGGTTCTGTCGACAGACTAGTTCCTCTGAACTATTGTCTGGGACAAACTTGTACCTTTAACAATTTTCTGGGGACAAACTAGTTCCTCTAACAGCCATTGGGCATCAAAGGGGGTGGTGACGTGAAAAACTTTGCGAGTTTACACACAACACTAAACGATAACACTAATCGTACAAACATTCAACAAACATGGTGCAGGTTCCATCAGAAAGGACACCGTTTCTCCCAAGCGGTTCCTTTTAAAACATCATCTGGACACCTCAGTTATCAGTTGCGAACAGGGTCGCAAAGGGGTTCTCGTTTTGGGAGTCAGACTCAATGTCATCATCTTCTCCCGGATGCCATACTCTTGAATGGATGAGGGTTGATAAAGGTGCATGGTGTGACATAGGGTCCATCTCGTCGTTTCCGACGAGCCAGTATGAATTGTCACGGTGCCAAATAGTCGTGTCTAATTCTGTGGAGATGGAGTCGGGGTCGTCATCGTAGGGCGGTGGTCTTTGGTGAGGTTTGTTAAGGAATGTGATCAGGAAGGGATCACTCGAATCGTGTTCAGATTCGCTGGGTGTGGGGCCTGTTGCATGGGGATAGTAGGGAGGCGTGCTGTGGCTATCGTCTGTGTCGCTGTCGCTGCTGTCTGTGGGCGTTCCGGGGCAGAGTCTAGAGCTCGGGGGTGGAGTCGAGGTCGAGTCCGTGGATGGGGTGGACGTGTTGGGGGAGGATAGGGATACGTTGGCTGTGGGCGGGGTGTGGTCTGCTGCGTCGAGCATGACGTGGTGTGCGTGGTTAGACTGCGAGCCATATGCCTTGAGCTGGTTAATATGAAACCACACGGTCTTCCCGTTGGGGTACTTTTGTAAGGGCCCCGAAGAATCCAGCACGAGTTTTAAGGATACAAAATAATAAAGTTTATTTACTATAACAATATATACATAGCAGTAGCAGTAACTTCCCTTGCTACCTTCTCCTTCCTCCCGGTTCCTGGACTGGCCAGCTTATTTATAGTAGGAGTTTCTCCGCCCCCCTCATTGGGGAAGTTCATACTCCCATAGGATTGTGGGATAATCATTAGTCCCCAGCCAATCGTCAGTAGGCAGGTTATAACATCCCTCCCCCGCAAAGTCCAAGGAATCCACCGTAGGCCCTGGCGAAGGAAGGCGTCAAACTCGTTTGGCCGCAGGCCGGACGCCATTTGCACGCGGCGCTGGATCAGGCGGCGTATAACGAGACGGAGACCGGCGCTTCCGTGATGAACGGCGCGGTTGTACATCCACGGCCTGTGGACCCGAGGATTCCCCCTCTGATTCATCCTGTGTCTCCATCTCGGAGTCAGAGTCTGCTGCCTCCGTCATGTCAGCGTCTCTGTCCCCATTCGGTCCCGTCATGACCTGCGCAGGCTTTGAGTGAGGCACCAGTGGAAGATTTGGAGGACTACCTTCCTTTGTTTCTGGTCTTTGCCGCTGTTGAACTGAGCTCCGGGGGCGGGGAATCTTTTGCGGGGATGATCTTCTGGACCGGACGTGGTCTACGTGTTTTCGCTGGAGACGACCCTGGGCTTGCACTTGGTACGATATAGGGCCCGTTTGGCGAACGATTACCCCAGGAACCCATTGGGCACCACCAGCAAAATTCCGCACGAATACTGGGTCACCGGGCGCAAACTGCCGAATCGGACGATGCTGAGACAATCCCGGTCCCTGCCGTTCTTGTGTGCGGCGTACTTTTGCGCCAATGTCCGGGAAGACCATACTAAGGCGGGTGCGAAGTCTCCGGCCCATTAGGAGTTCTGCGGGAGCTACCCCAGTCACTGTATGGGGGGTGGTCCTGTACGTAAACAAAAACCGAGCCAGTCTCATGTCCATTGATCCGGAAGACTGCTTTTTTAGGCCTCTTTTGAATGTTTGCACTGCACGCTCTGCCAACCCATTTGAAGCCGGGTGGTAAGGGGCAGTGCGGATATGGCGGATGCCGTTCATCTTTGTAAACCTAGCAAACTCCTCACTCGTGAATGGAGTGCCATTATCCGTGACCAGCACCTCGGGGAGGCCATGCGTGCTAAATGATAAACGCATTTTTTCAATTGTTGCGCAGGACGTTGTCCCCTGCATCTTATGCACCTCCAGCCATTTGGACTGGGCGTCAATTAGTAGAAGGAACATGGATCCCTGAAAAGGGCCTGCGAAATCTGCATGTAAGCGTGCCCAAGGCCGCCCTGGCCATTCCCAGTGATGTAGGGGCGCGGCCGGCGGAAGCTTCTGATGCTCCTGGCAAATGGAGCAGTTTTGGGCCACCTTCTCAATGTCGGTGTCGAGGCCTGGCCACCAGACATAACTCCGGGCCAACATTTTCATCTTGGTCACGCCCGGATGCCCATTGTGCAAGTCTGATAATATCAGCTCCTGGCCTTTTTCCGGGACAACCACACGCGTCCCCCACAAGAGGATGCCGTCTTCCACGCTGAACTCTGACAGCTTGGAGGAAAATGCCCGTAACTCGCCTGGGAGCTGTCTATGCTGCTCACCATACAGGACTATGTGCCGAACCTTTGACAGGACTGGCTCCGTCTGGGTCCACTCACGGATCTGTGATGCCGTGACAGGCAAGGTGTCCATAAAATTTAGGGTTGCGACCACCTCACCGGTCGTGGGGGTCGACATGGGGCCGGTCGATAAAGGCAATCGGCTCAGTGCGTCGGCATTTGCTATCTGCGTACCTGGTTTGTGCTCCAGAGAATACTCATATGCAGCAAGCAACAAAGCCCAGCGCTGGATCCGTGCAGAAGCAATGGGCGGTATCGGCTTATCCTCTCTGAAGAGTCCCAGCAGGGGCTTATGATCAGTCACGATAGTGAAATGGCGGCCGTACACATACTGGTGGAAGCGTTTCACCGCGAAAACCACTGCCAGGCCCTCCTTCTCGATCTGCGCGTACTTCTTCTCCGCTGCAGTCAATGTGCGGGAGGCGAAAGCTATCGGTCGCTCGGCCCCGTTCTCCATCTTGTGGGACAGGACAGCCCCAATACCATACGGGGATGCATCACATGTGACGAGCAAAGGCTTTCCCGGATCATAGTGGGTTAGTAACCCAGACGACGACAATTGTTGCTTTACCCGCCGGAAAGCGGTTTCTTGCGGCTGACCCCAAACCCAGGTGTGATTTTTCTTTAGCAGCAGGTGTAAGGGGGCCAGCGTAGTTGCCAGATTGGGGAGGAACTTCCCGTAATAGTTTACGAGACCGAGAAAAGAACGAAGATGCGAAGTGACAGTCGGGGTGGGGGCATGTTGAATTGCACGCACCTTCTCTGCGACGGGGTGCAGACCCTCGCGGTCCACCCGATAACCTAGGTAGACTACTTCTTTTGCCTGAAATACGCACTTTGTGTGACGTAAACGGACTCCAGCCTCCGAAAGGCGTTTAAGGACAGCCTCCAGATTTTCCAAATGCTCTTGCTCCGACGTCCCTGTAATCAACACGTCATCTAGGTAGACAGCCACACGTGGTAAACCTCTCAAAATGCCCTCCATAACACGTTGAAAAATTGCGCAGGCAGAGGATACTCCAAAGGGCAACCGTGTATATTCATACAGGCCCCGGTGTGTGTTAATTGTTACATATGGTCGGGAGGCAGGGTCCAGCTCCAACTGCAGGTAGGCGTGACTCATATCTAATTTTGTGAATGAGAGTCCGCCTGCAAGTTTCGCGTAGAGATCCTCTATGCGAGGCATTGGTTATCGGTCGAGTCGGGAAACTGTATTCACTGTAAGTTTATAGTCGCCACACAAGCGAACTGTGGCATCTGGCTTCATTACTGGCACAATTGGTACTGCCCAGTCAGCAAAACGGACAGGCCTGATAATACCCAAACTCTCCAAACGAGTGAGCTCCCCTTCTACCTTCTCGAGCAAAGCGTAAGGCACTGGGCGCGCCCGGAAATAGCGCGGTGTGGCTCCTGGTTCAACTTGGATCCGGGCTACGGCCCCTTTTATTTTCCCCAGACCAGGCTGGAATACCTCTGGGTATCGTCCTAGCACCTCAGTCAACCCTCCAGAAACTGTTTGGAGGATGTGCTGCCATTGCAACCGCAAATGGCGCAACCAGTCCCGACCCAACAGGCTGGGCCCATGGCCACGCACTACGATAAGTGGGAAACGCCCCTCCTGGCGTCCATAGACAACAGGGGTCATTGTAGTTCCTGCAATGTCCAGTGGTTCCCCCGTGTAGGTGGCCAACCTGGCCTGTGAGTCAGTTAGTGTAAGGGTCTGTATACCCTGCTTGATGCGGTCGAATGTCCTCTGGGCGATCACGGAGACCGCTGCGCCAGTATCCAACTCCATCTCCAGCGGGTGGCCATTGACCCGTACTGTCACCTTAATGGGGGCCACACAGGGAGCTGCCACACAATGCAGCTGCAGGCAGTCGTCCTCCGTCTCCACGTCCTCAGGAGTAGTCGCCGCAGGTTCATCCACATGGAAGGTACGGCCTCTGGGCTGGTCCCAGTTACGGCCCCTGGGCTGGTCCCAGTTTCGGTCGGAACGACGGCGCCTCTGGCGTCCCCAGGACCGCCGTCCGCGACGGGGTCGGCGCCTACAAGTCTGACACGGACATGGCTCCTCATCCATTGGCTCTGGAGAAGGCTCCCTTCGGGGAGGAATGTCCGATGGCCACTGGCGTCGGTCTGGGCGTTGCCTCACCCAAGGTACCGCAGGAGTGCGGGGGGACGTTTTTGGGCGGAAAGGGTTTCGCCCCAAGGCATGCACTTCCATTCCCTGTAGCTCCTGTACTCCTCGCTCTGCGCTCTCTCGGGACAAGACTATTTGTATTGCCTGTTGAAAAGTCAATGTTGGCTCCGCTAACAACTTTCTCTGGGTGGCCGCATTGTTAATACCGCAAACCAAACGGTCGCGTAACATTTCTGACAAGGTCTCACCATAGTCACAGTATTCCGCAATCCCGCGTAGCCTGGATAAAAAATCGGCAAGGGATTCTCCAGGGGTCCTCTCAGCGGTATTAAACCGGTAACGCTGGACTATCGTGGACGGGGTTGGGTTAAAGTGTTGCCCCACTATATTCACAAGTTCGTCAAACGTTTTGGTGTCCGGCGCAGCTGGGTACGTAAGGCTCCTAATCACCCCAAACGTATGCGGCCCGCAGGCAGTGAGCAATATGACCACCTGGCGCTCGTTTTCAGTGATATTGTTTGCCCGGAAATAGTAACGCATCCGTTGCGTGTACTGGTTCCAGCTTTCCAGCGCAGCATCAAAAACATCCAAACGTCCGTACAGAGGTATGGTATAATGGAAAACAACTTCCAACCTGTATCCAACAAAAATCCAGGGAGGTGGCTTCAGCAGTGTAGACAGCTATTCACTTTTACCTTCGTCGCCAGTTTTGTAAGGGCCCCGAAGAATCCAGCACGAGTTTTAAGGATACAAAATAATAAAGTTTATTTACTATAACAATATATACATAGCAGTAGCAGTAACTTCCCTTGCTACCTTCTCCTTCCTCCCGGTTCCTGGACTGGCCAGCTTATTTATAGTAGGAGTTTCTCCGCCCCCCGCATTGGGGAAGTTCATACTCCCATAGGATTGTGGGATAATCATTAGTCCCCAGCCAATCGTCAGTAGGCAGGTTATAACAGGTACTTAATCTTAAAAACGGAGGGGCTTACTTTGTCCGCAACGTAGTACGGACCCGAATACTTAGGTGACAGGAATGTGCTGGGGTTGTAAATGGAGAGCATGACCTGCTGTCCTACATCAAATTCAGTCGCATGCACTGTCTTATCGAAACAAGCCTTGCTCTGTTTCTTTCTTGTGCCCAATTTTACTGCGGCTGCTAGCTGACCCGTTTTTACATTCTCTACCAATTGCTTAACTGCGTTCTCGTGTGTGAGGGCCGTCACTTCGGGGCTGGTCAAGTCAAGTCCTAATAAAAATTCTGTGCCTTTCATGGGACGTCCGGTCATGAGAGTGTGTGGGGTGTATCCTGTGGATGTCGAAACAGCGTTACGCAAAAACATTAGTGCAAAAGGGAGGACTGAATCCCAAGTGGTGCTGTTTTGTTGGACCATTTTCCTGAGGGTTGCTTTTAGAGTCCGATTCATTCACTCCACGATACCACTTGACTGGGGGTGGTATGCGATGTGGAATTTTTGGGTAATGTCAAATATCGTGAGGACGTTCTTCATGACACGTCCTGTAAAATGGGAACCTTGGTCGGATTCAATGCTGCGGGGAGTCCCCATCTCGTAAAGATGTGGTGGGTTAAAATCTTAGCTGTAGTCTTTGCCGTGTTTGTTCTAGATGGGAATGCTTCTACCCATTTCGTAAACGTGTCTATAACAACTAACACATACTTGTGACCATTCCTGCAAGAGGGCAATGGTCCTATAAAATCAATCTGGAGGTTTGTCCAGGGGCCATTAACGGGGCGGGTGTGGCTAAGCTGAGCTTTCTTCGCATATCTGTCCGGATTGTTTTGGGCGCAGATAAGGCAATTTTCTACATAGTGCATGACGTCTTCCTTTAAATTCGGCCACCAACAGAGCTGCCTGAGGTGGGCTGTAGTGGGGTCAATTCCCTGATGCCCATGACTATCATGGAACAAACAAATAAACCTATCGTATGGGGCTGGAAATTTTCCTTTTAAAATCTCCCTGAGATTACTATCTTGCTTCTGGGCCTGCACTAAATCTTCGATATTTGTCTGTGAGACCTGAACTGCATTTACTGGGGCGCTTTCGGGGGGGGTTCCAAAAATATCCATGTCTGGAACCTGCTTTGGCCAGTGCGTCGGCTTTTACATTTCCAGGTAGGGAGGAACGGTGGTGACTTCGTACTTTAGTAATACCAAATATCCTGTCCTGTGCTTTGTCCAAAATGTGCTGGAGCAATGGGGCTGAAGGGAGGGGTTTTCCGTCCGCGGAAACAAATCCTCTTGCTTTCCACAGGGGTAGGAATTCTGTGAGGCTGTTACAGACATAGAGGCTGTCCGAGTATATGTCTGCTGGGCTGGGGAAGGAATCTGGGTGATCTACAATGTATGCAATGGCTGCTAGTTCTGCCGCCTGCATGCCTAAGTGTCCTGGCAGTTTTAACGAGATTTCTTCTAGGGCGCTCCCTGCACGTCCTCAATATAGATGCCGCATCCTGTAATGCGCTTCCCGTTTAATATAGTGGAAGAACCATCCACATATATTCTCAAGGGTGCGCACGTGTCTGTGTGCTGGGGGCTTTGGGGTGAACTACCTATCTTTTTTGGGGGGGGGGGTTCGCGATAAAGGGGCCTGTGTTGTGGTGCGGTGAGATGATTTCACATTTGTGGGGGGTACCTGGGTACTGAAGGTTGTCGGCTAGGAAAGTGTGGGTCTTGGTCCTTTTAACAATTATGTCCCGTCCCTGCAAAAGAAGGTCAATTCGTTTATGCTCGATCTCGTGTTTACCATGCATGATAATCGTTCCCAAATATACCACTTTGTTTTCCAAAATTGGGGTCTTTTTGGGGTTCACTTTACATCCAATTCGCTGTAGGAGTTCCAGGAGTTCGGCCAGAAGCACGATGTACTCTGCCTTGGTGTCTGTCTGCAGTAATAGGTCGTCTACATACTGGACCAGACATTTGGGGCGAGAAAATTTTGATAAACCATTGGCCAGCTGTCGGTGGAAAATGGAGGGGGAGTTGTGGAATCCTTGTGGAAGGCATGTCCACGTGTACTGCTGACCTTTAAAAGTGAAGGCAAATTTGTACTGCCACGCTTTTGCCAATGGAATGGACCAGAATCCGTTACTGATGTCCAGAACCGTAAATTATCGTGAGTTGAGTCCCTGTTTGAGCATGGTCTCGGGACTTGTGGCTACCGTGGGGGCTGCTGCGGGGGTGACTTTGTTGAGTTCCCGGTAATCGATGGTCAGTCGCCATGATCCATCGGACTTTCTCACTGGCCAAATCGGGGCATTATTAGTAGAGGCTCCTGATCAAAGTACGCCTTGTTCTAATAAACTATCAATAACTTTTGAGATTTCTCCCTCTGCCTCTTGGGGAAATCCATATTGCTTCTGGGGTCTAGGGTCAGGTCCTATTATTTGAACCATCCTTCCAGCCATCCTGCCGCAGTCATGTTTATGACTTGCAAACGCGGTCCTGTTTTTCTGGAGAACTGCCCTAACCTGTTTGTCTGCGCTAATCGTGGTCGGGTCAAACCAAAAATCGCCGACTGCGCTAATCTTATTGGCATACTCACCTACTGTGAGCGTTGCGGGGGCTCTTGCTGACTTTGTCATTTTCCAGACACATTGATTTATTGGGTCAAATGACAGGTTGTGGGAGTTCATGAAATCGATGCCCAAAATGTGTCCTGCTGTGTGGGGCAGATCGACCAAAACTATGGGGTGTTTTGTTGTAATGTTGCAAATTTGAATGGGTACATGGGCTGTGATGTGTCCCTGTTGTGAGTGGCGTGTGAAGCCGCTGAGGGTGATGGTGGCTGTAGTGGGCCACGTGTCTTGTTGGAACATGGTGGAGGAATTAATTGTGGTGCGGGACCCTCCTGTGTGCCAGAGAAATTCGATGGGCTGTCCCCGTATTTTCGCTGCAATGACTGGTCGGCCGGACCTATCTCAAAGGGTGTCGCAGACCCAGGTGGGGGAGCCCGAACACCGTCAGTCAGTTCCGTTCATATCTGTCTGGTCTGAACGGGTGCTTACACTATGTATGGGCTTTGTACTGTTTCTATTCAGAGTGCCTGCCTGCTGGGCTCTCTGTGGCTTTCATGGGGCATTGCACTCTCGTACAACGTGACCTAATTGTCCACAGTTGTAACACTCCTGTGGTTTCTGTGGGGGGCTGTTCATGCCTTCGTTCACCCATGCGGGGTACTTGTGCGCTTTAACTGCTTGAATATCTGCCTCTGCCTGCTGTTCTTCGGGTTTTCTAATCACGGGTTTGTTGTGGACAGATTGCTCCCAGGAGCGGGACAACGTTTTTAAAACCCACTTTTCGTTGTGCGTTTCTTCCGAGGGGTCATAATTAGTACAAGCTTTTTGTCCTGCCTCTGTGGCATGGGAGATAAGGGTGCAGGTCCATTTGGCCATGTTGTCTGGGGACAAATGGGCGCGGTCTAAGTTTCTGAAAACGGCTGCAAAATGGATCTACAGGCGTCCAGCAAACGCTGTGGGGTGTTCTGTTTTCATCTGCCTGCACTTATTCAGGCCTTCTACTGGGTCACCTCTGTTATAACCGATCGCGTCTAGGATCGCCGTGTGCATCTCTGCAAGGGTGCCTCCCCCTACATTCTGTAGGTCGGGAAGGGCTGCTACAACAGAAGGGTCTAAGCTTAATACTGTGAGCTTCATTTGCTCACACTCATCCAGGCCGTACATGGTCACCTGCTGCTTCACTCTAGCAAAGAAGTGGTGGGGAGGAACGGTGTGATCTTTTCGCACGCGTCCCGTAATTGGGTCACGGTTAACCAGGTGGTGTAAAGGAATTCCGCGTCTCCGTCCGATGTTACTGTGCGGTGGGTAGTTACTGGATTCATGGGTGCCAGATCTATCTGCTCTGTGGGGGGTTGGGGTGCTTTTCTCCTTTGGGGCTTTCCTTGCGCACATGTTCCCTGTACATATCTATGCGCAGTTTCGTTTAGTTCTTGCCAATCAGGGCCGTCTTCTTCATCTAATTGGGATACAAAGGTGCTTTGCAACCCATTTTGCACTGAAAGCAAAGACTGCAGTTCCGCAATCTGCTTCTGGCATTTTGCATGATCTACTGAGCTTTGTCTGTGCTCCGTGGTGGCAGCGTGGAGTGCTCTTAACGCTGCTTTTAGATCGCTGCACTGCCTTTGCAATGCCTCTACCTGTTTCTCTGTCTCTTCTCTTACCAGGACTGCACGTTGCATGTCCTGATAGGCCTTATCGTATTGGGTTTGGAAGCTGCTCAGATGCCCGAGAGAAGACTGGTGTGCCCTCTTGGCATCATCCACCTCTCCGTCCTTTGCTGCCAACTTCCTTCTCAATTCTACATTCTCTCTCTCGATCTCACTAACATCGACCTTGCTCATTCGATGTCTCTCTTCTATCTCTTTGCGGAGCGTCTGAACGACCTCCTCTGTGCCTCGCAATTGTCCCAGACAGGACACGATTGACATCGGCTTGCGAGCTTTCCCTAAGCTCTTCTTATGGATTTCGCTCAGGTTCTACCACCAAGTATGTCCTATACTCCCGTTTCCTCATTTGAACAAAAGTCACTCCAAAGGGGCCATCCCTTCCCTTTGAGGTACGTTCTAATCTCAACTTCCCAAACGGGACACTGACCTACTCTGCTGCTGGTCACTGTGACCATGAATTCTTGAGGGTTCATGAGGCGTTCCATTGCCTTCATTGCCATTTTTCCTATCTGAATGCTATTTTTAAAAATTTGGAACGAGGAGTACTAAGGCGTTGCTGTAAACACGGGTACGGCGTTCGCTATTTTCCGGAATACAAACTCCCGACAGTTTTTCGCAACAAAATCTATCAGTTTTAGCTTATAGCCCTGTTAGTTACGCATGCATTAACATGCTTCCGAATTATGAGGATGGATCAGAACTGCTTGAACACTTGTGAATGTTTCTGTTCCGAATTGGATTCTCAATTCAAATTTTGGGTTCTCTCGGAGTGGTTAGGCCACTTCTAAGTCGGGTCCCATCAGATGTCGCTAGTAAATGTTGCTTGTTGTGTCTTTACTTAATTTGCTCTGTTTTATGACCTTTGCTCTAGAGTCGCCAGGTATCTTTATGATACCACCACAAGGTTCAAGTTCAAGTGCTGATCAATAACTCAATACACCAGTTAGTAAGTTTCAAATCAAAACACATTTATTATACACAGTCAATCACTACTCATGTATAAAGCTCTACTTACTAGACTATCTCTAACACTAAGAGGCCTATACTTAGCTTTGGAACTGGCCCACCAGGTCAGGGGAACAAATGGCCTTTCGTTCGATTCTGAGTCTGCAGGCTTCAAAGCTGGTATAGACTGGTAGCTAGGAGCACCTATCTCGTAGCGTGCGTTGACTGGAGACTTACTTGGTTGGTGCAGCTGCTAGGCAGGTCACAGTCAAGGGTTGTTTCGAGTTGCTGAGAGGCCCTGCCAAGAAGGACGAATTGAACTTGGGGACTCTATTTTATGGTCCCCAGGGGCTTTGCGCCCTTTTGGGCGGACCCCGTACCTGGTTCCAAGTGATTGGACTAAGTTCTAATCACTTGGATTGATTTCTCCAATACTGGAGCTGTTCCCTGATCGCTGGGCGGTTCCCAAGTGTCCGTTGGCCTTCCTTTGTCTTGGCTCCTGCTGGCGCCAAGGAGTCTGGCTTGGCCTTGTTCATCTTAACTGTTTCCAATTGTTCCCGGGGATCGCTCATCAATATGTAGATGGTTGTTAGTTTCAGTGCTGTCTGGGTTCCTGCAGGTTTTGATATACAGGAAACTTTGCACCTACTTGTTTTTCCTGCGTTTGACTGAATTTCCCTGCATTCTTAGCGGATCTCCATTTTAAAGTCAGGAAGTGGCCAACCCAGGTGGCTACAGTTAAGAGATCCAATGTTTATTTAATAGGTTAATTGGAGTTCATGAAATAAACATTGTTTTGTTTTAAAAACCACGTGCCCATAATTGGGGAACACCTGGGGAACAAGCCGAGTGCTTCAAAAGCAACAATCCATTCAAGGGAGAGGTTGGTTGAACTCCATGATACATTTTGGGGTTCTGAAAAGACCTCGCCCGTAATACCGGTGCCTCAACAGCAGCATCAATGCGTTCTACTCCACAGGTACAGTAAACGCTGTTGGCCTATCATTGATGGACCTGACCCGGTATTCAACTGGCCTTTTGCGCTACTCCGCCTTGTCAGGAGGAATTACCGACGGTGAGTTACACATGTGGTATTAAAAATTGGGAAACAGGTGCCGTGGCTGTTGAGGGAGATAGAGGAGGTAGGGCATGTTCCCAGAGACCTTATCATGTCCTGCCACTCCTGCTGCTGGCAGGGCTGGCTGGGGTGATGTAGGATCTTCTGCCAGGGCCAGAGGGGTATAGCAGGGATGTGATGGGGGGACAGCCAGGAGATGGGCCGTGGCATCGAGGTGACCCCCCTGGGACTGGGGTAGTGTCAGGGCAACAGCCGCCATTGCTGCGGTCTGCAGGGCAGCCATCATGTTGCGCACCCCACTGACTGGTGCAGAGTGACCCATGATTGTGCAGAGTGACCCCGGCTGTCTGGATGCCCAACCCCCCACCTCCAATCCCCAACCCACCGATCCTCCACTGCAGCCCTTCCCTTCACACCACCAAACCCCCCCACCCCCCGCCCCAGCTACCCTTTCCTCCGCCCCTCCTCCACCCCACCAACCGCCTTCCCCCCCATCCACAACCGGATGCCATCCGCCGGCAGGGCATCACGTGGCTCACTCAAAGGCACGCCCACAGTAGCCCCTAAAGGAGGTTGCTGGACAGGGGCCACAGAGCATACCACTGGCATGGGGAGTGCCAGCCACCGTCGGTGTACCCCTGCCGGCAGGGACGGGTGCCAGGGTCAGAGGCCCATGCTGTGCCGGGCACCGACGGTGCCAGGGGTATGGTGCGGTGGCAGAGTGCCGGGGGAACGGCCAGGGGTGGGTGTGGGGAAGGGACAGGAGGGGTGGGGGAGAGGAAAATGAGGGGGCAGGGGCTGCAGTGCAGGCCAGGGCCACTGTATAGCCAGTTGGACATGGTTGGGCACAGGGTACACACCATGCTAACATGTCTGCCTTTCACCCCTCCAGATAATGGACTTTGGAATCCAACCAGGAATGGTGGCCTTCATCCTGGCCGCTGCAGCCCTGGTGGATTCACTGAGGCTGCACAAGCAGGAGCTGTTCGGGGAGGGCCCAGCAGCAGCGGAGCCTGCCCCAGAGGAACAGGAGGCAGCTGGTGAGGATGGGGAGCCGACTGCCCCAAAAGTCTTGGAGGAGGTGCCATATGAGGCCTCGTGTATACAGGTAGCAACTGTCATTTGTGGACCTGCCAAACCGGGCAAGCCGTCGAAGACTCCAGCTGAGCAGGAGGAACCGTGCGATAAATCTGGTGGATCATGGCGTTTCTGGAACCACGGGAGTATGGGGGAAGGACACCCGCTCCCGGTGGCCATCAAGGAAACTGTTGCCCTGAATTGTTAAACCATGGGGTCCTTCCAAGGAGACCTGCCCGGAATCTCACAAACCTCGGTGCACAGGTACATCCACGCTGTAACGGAGGCCCCGTATGCCCGCTCGGCATAAAATATCAAATTCAATGTGGACCGAGCTACCAGGATGCCCGGGCAGCGAGTTTCGCCTCCACCGCTGAGATGCTCCAGATCCAGGGGATGATCGATGGCATTCATGTCTCCCACGAGCACTGGCTCATGATGGACTAGTCTTCACAAACCAAAAGGAGTTCCACTTGATGAACGTGCAGCTGATGTGTGACCATGAGATGCACATCAGCGTCATGTACGTCTGCGCCCGATACCCGAGCAGTGTGCACAATGCCTTAATTCTGGCACACTCGGTGGTTCTTGACACCTTTGAGGCACACCACCGGGTGAGGGATTGGCTCTTGGGTGACCGGGGTTATCCGCTGCGGTCGTGGCTGATGATGCCTATCCGGAGGCCATAGGCCGATACGGAGACCTACTACAATGACGCCCATGCAGTGACCAGGGACGTGGTTGAGTGGTTCTTGGCATCCTGAAGATGCAGTTCAGTGCCTGGAACGCTCTGGAGGGTCCCTCCAGTGTAGTGCAAGGAGAGTCTCCCACATCGTGTGGCCTGCTGCGTTCCCCACAACATTGCACAACAGAGGGGCTACGTGCTGGAGGAGGGGCTGAATGCCAGGCCTCGTCCAAAAAAGAGAATGTGGAGGAGGGCCAGGATCAGCAGGGCACGGCGCCTGGAAAAGCACAGGAGGCTGCATAATGTGTGCCCCAGGGCCTGCGTGCACGGAACCCTCAATCGACTCCAGGTTGATTGACTAGGGGGCCTGGCCAACGGCACGGATATCCATCCCACTCCAGCGCATCTCCTCCCCCACACCCCCGACCGGCAGACCACCCCTCACATGACCACCAGTCTTGCATCAACCCCCCCCCTTCCCTGCAACTTCCTGCGTGATTCCTACCTGAGGGTGCGGGCACCAGGTTGGCAGTAACAGAAGTTCTGGTACTTGGAATGAAGGATGATGACAACCCGCTCTGCAATAAGCTCTGGCGCACTGTGTCATTTGACAACTGACTCCTGCCCACGGTGACACTTTCCACCAGCCACCTGGGTGATCCCTGCATGCGAGCTCGCCATTCCATTAAACAGTCCCATCGAAACCTTGGGGTGCTGGAGGTGGGGATTGTTGGGTGAGAGGGAGGGAGATGGGAGGGGTATCTGGGCAATGTGCTGGTTCTGACCAGGGGGCCCCAGCTCGCGACCACCAGCATCGTCCATCTATCCCCCGCCTCCCTCCCCCCCAGCACAGCAGTTTGGAACTTTTGTGCACAGGTGAGTATTTTACAAAGACTATGGGAACATCTCTATTGCAGTCTGTGCCCTAGCCCCTAAAGCTGTGTGCTGTACCCGTGCCATCTTAAATGATGTCTACCTTTCTGGCCTTACGGGCCTTAATGCTATGTCTAGGTGGATCCCCAGCTGGTACATCAGGAGTGGATGCGGCCTGTTGCGAATCCTGCCCTGTGAGATAATAATGTTTATTGTCACAAGTAGGCTTACATTAACACTGCAATGAAGTTACTGTGAAAAGCCCCTAGTCGCCACACTCCGGCGCTTGTTCGGGTACACAGAGGGAGAATTCAGAATGTCCAATTTACCTAACAGTACCTATTTCGGGACTTGTGGGAGGAAACTGGAGCACCCGGAGGAAACCCATGCAGGGGAGAATGTGCACACAGTGACCCAAGCCGGGAATTGAACCTGGGACCCTGGCGCTGTGAAGCAACAGTGGTAACCACTGTGCTACCGTGCCCCCGGGACATGGGTCCCCTTTGGCAGCCGTTCTCTGGAGCGACCGGACCTGGATGGGCATGGCTGGCGCTCGGGTGTCCCAAGTGGCGTGGTACTATCCTGTTCTGCCCGTTGCCCACAGGATGCGCCAGGGACAGGAAGGGGTGGGGGGGAGGTCCGATCGATGTTGTGTTCCAGCATCTCCCCTGCAGGAGTCACCATCACTATCTTCTCCCTTGGGGTGCCTGGTGTCATGTGAGCGTACCTTTAAGAAATGGGTGTTTATAAATGGGTGTGTATATAGATATCTGTAGTGAGAATATCTTTAAGAAATGGGTATTTAGAAAGGGGCTGGTTTAGCACATTGGGCTAAATTGCTGGCTTTTAAAGCAGACCAAGGCAGGCCAGCAGCACGGTTCAATTCCCGTACCAGCCTCCCCGAACAAGATCCGGAATGTGGCGACTAGGGGCTTTTCACAGTAACTTCATTTGAAGCCTACTTGTGACAATAAGCGATTTTCATTTCATTTGCTACTGCAGTGATGTCAGAGAGTGGGTGGAGCTGGGCTGTCTGTCAGCTTTTTACTTTTGTTTTTGAGCAGGCTGCAGGGTGTGTTTTAGTTTTGTTTTTAGTGTTGGAACTGAAGCCAGACAGAGCAGGTGTATTGTTGATATCTGTGCCATGAAAAGACTATCTCTTGATCATTTGGTGAATTCAGAATTATAAATGTTCTCAGTAGTGAATGTAAACCTAATGTGCTTCTGTTAAAAGGTGTTTCTTTTGTCTGGATGTTGTTTGGGAAGTTATTAAGGATTACTTAGTATTGTATTCTTTGGGGGTTGTATTTGAATTAATGGTTGCTAAGATGTTCACCGTATGTTTTAAAAAGGTTAACTTGAGTTCATAGAATAAACATTGTTTTGCTTCAAAAAATACTTTTCCATTTCTGCTGTATCACACCTGTAGAGTGGGCCGTGTGCTCCCCATACCACAATCTATTAAAAGTTGTGGGTCAGGTGAACTCCATGATACACATTGGGGTTCTCTAAACCCTGTCCCATAACAAATTGGGGGCTCGTCCGGGATAAAAGTATTGGATTGGCTTAGTGAACTTAAAGACAGTGAGGGGTGAGCATATTGTGGTTGCTTTTCAGGTGTGGTATTCTAGCTTAAGTAGGGAGTGTGTTGTGGACAATGGCTCTTTCAGAGTCTCAGAAGTTTATGGGGTTGGAGACGGTCATACGCAGTACTTTATGGACAGAGACTAAAAGCAGACTGTTAGATTTGGCAAAAACATTGCAGTTACCATTACGTGACAAAATGCGAAAAGATGAGGTCATTATGGTAGTGGTTAAGCATTTAAAGTAGCCTGAGATACAGTTTGCCTCATTGGAAATGGCAAAAATTCAGTTGCAAATTAAACAAATGGAACATGAGAAAGAATTAAAGCAACTTGAATACGAAAGAGATAGAGAGGAAAAAGAAAGCGAGAGAGAGAAAGAGATAGAGAGGAAAAGAAAGAGAGAGAGAGGAAAAAGAAAAGGAGAGAGAAGAAAGGAGAAAAGAAAGAATAGCCTTAGCAGAACAAAACAAAAGAGAAAGTGAGATACAGATCAGGGAAAAAGATAAAGAGAGATAATTTGAACTTCAGAAAATGGCCATGAAACATGACAGTCAGTTAAAATTGGCAGACGTAAAGGGAAACGTACAGTTGGATGATAGTGAGAAAGAGCATCATAGTCGAAGGCTTGGTGGGGATCTATTTAAATATGTCCAAGCATTGCCAAGGTTTGACGAGAAGGAGGTAGAAGCCTTTTTCATTTCATTTGAGAAGGTAACTAAACAAATGAAATAGCCACAGGACATGTGGGTATTACTGATTCAAACAAATCTGGTAGGTAGAGCTAGTGAAGTGTTTGCAACACGACCGGGGGAGGTATCTGGGACATATGAGGAGGTGAAAAAATCCATCTTAGGTGCATATGAACTAGTGCCTGAAGCCTACAGACAAAGGTTTAGAAATTTAAGGGAAGAATTTGGTCAAACATACATGGAGTTTGAAAGGCTCAAACAGAGTAATTTTGATAGGTGGATCAGAACTTTGAAAATAAACCAAACCTATGAAGCTCTCAGAGAAATTATACTTTTGGAGGAGTTTAAAAATTCAATTCCTGATGTAGTGAGAACTCATGTGGAAGAACAGAGGGTTAAAAATGTGAGGCTAGCAGCAGAAATGGCAGAAGATTTTGAATTAGTTCATAAATCAAAGCTTGGTTTCCGACATCAGTATCAGTCTGTGAGGGATAGATATTGGGGACATGAGAAATACTCACGTGGTAGAGGCAAAGGTGATCTGATGGGAGATGATAAGGAGAGCGTACCTCAGATTTAAAAAGCAGCATGGTAGCATTGTGGATAGCACAATTGCTTCACAGCTCCAGGGTCCCAGGTTCGATTCCGGCTTGGGTCACTGTCTGTGCGGAGTCTGCACATCCTCCCCGTGTGTGCGTGGGTTTCCTCTGGGTGCTCCGGTTTCCTCCCACAGTCCAAAGATGTGCAGGTTAGGTGGATTGACCATGATAAATTGCCCTTAGTGTCCAAAATTGCCCTTAGTATTGGGTGGGGTTACTGGGTTATGGGGATAGGGTGGCGGTGTGGACCTTGGGTAGGGTGCTCTTTCCAAGAGCCGGTGCAGACTCGATGGGCCGAATGGCCTCCTTCTGCACTGTAAATACACTCATGTGTATCAGGAGGAGCAGGTAAAGAAGTCACAATTTTAAGAGATAAGGGAACTAGTCAACCTTTAATGGTAAGAGATGAGGGGTTGTGTAGTCTGGGAAGAATATTGCCAGAAAAGGTGGTAATATGTGAAATTCAGGGTGAGAGGAGTAGTGTTCCATTATATAAGGTAAGGTTGGAAAGTCCAGGGAAGAGTGGTGAAGTGGTAGTAGGAGTAATAGAGAAACTATCCTGTCCAGGAATACAGTTTATCTTGGGTAATGATATCGCTGGATCGCACGTGGGAGTGATGCCTACGATGGTTGATAAGCCAGTGGAAAATCAGACAACTGAAGTGTTGAAGGACGAATATCCTGGGATTTTTCCAGTTTGTGTAGTAACAAGGTCACAAAGTCACAGGTTAAAACAAGAGGAGAAATCAAAGAGTGAAGATGATGTTGAAGTGCAATTATCAGAAGCGACTTTTGATCAGATGGTTCAAAAAGAACAAGAACAGGTGGAGGACGAGGCGGATATTTTTAGTTCAGGAAAATTGGCGGAGTTACAACAGAAAGATATAGAAATAAAATGGATGTATCAGAAAGCATATACGGAAAAGGAATCTGCGTGTATACCAGAGTGTTATAACTGTAAAAGTGATGTCTTGATGAGAAAATGGAGACCTTTACATATGCAGCCGGATGAAAAGTGGGCAGGAGTTCATCAAGTGGTATCGCCGGTAGGGTATAGAAAGGAGGTGTTGCGAGTTGCACATGAGGTACCAGTGGGAGGTCATTTGGGAATAAGGAAAACTCAAGCGAAAATCCAGAAACATTTTTACTGGCCTGGACTACATAAAGATGTAGTTAAATGTTGTCAATCATGTCACACATGTCAAGTGATAGGGAAACCTCAAGCAGTGATAAAACTAGCGCCCTTCATACCCATTCCAGCATTTGAGGAACCTTTTATAAGGGTCCTAATTGATTGCATAGGACCGCTTCCTAAAACAAAAAGTGGGAATTAATATCTTTTGACTACAATGAATGTGTCTACTAGGTTTCCGGAGGCCATTCTAGTACGTAATATTACAGCTAAAAAGACTGTGGAGGAGTTACTTAAATTCTTTACTAGATATGGACTACCCACAGAAATACAATCGGATCAAGGATCAAATTTTACCTCCAGGTTATTCAAGGAAGTTATGGATAGCTTAGGAATAAAACAATTTAAATCAACTGCATACCATCCAGAATCGGAGGGAGCGTTAGAAAGGTGGCATCAGACATTAAAGACAATGTTGAGGGCTTATTGTCAAGATTGTCCAGAGGATTGGGATAAAGGAATTCCATTCGTACTGTTTGCTATTAGGGATGCACCTAATGAGTCAGCCAAATTTAGTCCTTTTGAACTAAATTTTGGTCATGAGGTAAGAGGACCACTTAAATTGATTCAAGAAAAATTGGTGAGTGAGAAATCGGAACTTACATTATTGGATTGTGTGTCAAATTGTAGGGAACGATTAAATAGAGCAGGTGAATTGGCTAGACAACATTTAAACGTTGCACAACATGTGATGAAACGGGTAGCGGACAGGAAATCCAAAGTTCGTAGTTTTGCCAGTGGAGAAAAGGTTTTAATGTAGTTAACAGTGGTAGGTGAACCTTTAAAAGCTAGGTTTTGTGGACCTTATCAGATTGAAAGGAAATTAAGTGAGGTGAATTATGTGATCTAAGAAGCGGTCCTACGCAATCAATTAGGACCCTTGTAAAAGGTTCCTCAAATGCTGGAATGGGTATGTGGTACAAACACCAGATAGAAGGAAGACTCACCGAGTGTGTCATGTGAATATGCTTAAAAGGTACTTTGAAAGGGAAGGAGAGAAAAAGGTTTTAATGATTCTAACTCAAAGTGACGAACCAAATCCAGATGACTGTGAATTTGACATACCTCAAATTAAATTGGAAAACGAGGATGTTCTTAAAAATTGGGATAAATTGTTGAGTTACCTTCCAGAGGAAAAACGGACTGACCTGAAAGAGTTATTGATATCACATGGGCATATTTGTGGAGATAAATTGGGAAGTACTAAAATGGCTGTACATGATGTAGATGTGGGAAATGCTGTTCCAATCAAACAACATCCATACAGACGTAACCCTTTAAAATTGGCACAGGTTAACAAAGAGATTGTGAGTATGCTTAAAAATGGCACAATTGAAGTGGGTTGCAGCCAATGGAGCTCACCCATAGTGATGGTACCTAAACCAGATGGTACCCAACGGTTGTGTGTGTAGTATAGAAAGGTTAATGCAGTTACAAGAACAGACTCTTCCTATCCCATGTTTGGAGGATTGCAATGAGAAAGTGGGACAATCAGCTTTTATTTCCAAACTGGATTTACTTAAAGGTACCTTTATTAGAAAGGGCGAAGGAGATTTCAGCTTTTGTGACTCCAGATGGTATATACCAATTCAAATTTATGCCATTTGGCATGAAAAATGCCCCAGCCACATTTCAACGGTTAACTAACAAAGTTGTTTCGGAATTACCCAATTGTGCGGTATACATCGACGATCTGGTAATTTTCAGCCAGACATGGACAGAACATTTAAAACATCTGATCGAGTTATTCGATCGACTTCAGGAGGCAGGTTTGGTGATAAACCTAGCCAAAAGTGAATTTGGAAAAGCCCAAGTCACTTTCCTTGGCCATACAATTGGACAGGGTCGAATGGTCACACGGGATGTGAAACCAATAGTTATTGAGGAGTTTCCGATACCCTCAAGACAAAGGGAATAATGCGATTTCTTGGCATGAGTGAATTTGATCGAACATTTGTGCAAAACATTTGTAGCGTGATTGCTCCACTGATAGACTTGCTGAAGAAACGTCAAAAATTTCAATGGACAGCGGAGTTTCAACATGCATTTGACTGCCTGAAAGCTGTGATTAGCAATGCTCCTGCGTTGGAGAATTACAAGAGACTTTGTGATCAGATTGAACTAAAGTATCTGACTTTAAAGAGAAATGCCGTGGCATAGAGAAATGGACAGATCATGCAGAGACTTTCTTGTTCAAAGAGACTGTCAATCGAGAAGGATTTCAGTTGGAGGAAGAAAAAAAAAAAATGGACTATATTATTATACCTGTTTGCGTGTGTTGTCTTTTGAAACGTAAACTTATATTTATTGTGTGCATTTCTTAAAGGATAGTGAAAAGGTGAAAAATGAAACCATCTTGAAGTTGATGGGGTTTTTTTTCTTTGGGGGAGGTGTCATGTGAGAGTACCTTTAAGAAATGGGTGTTTATAAATGGGTGTGTATATAAATATCTGTAGTGAGAGTACCTTTAAGAAATGGGTGTTTACTACTGCAGTGATGTCAGAGTGTGGGTGGAGCTGGGCTGTCTTTCAGCTTTTTACTTTTGTTTTTGAGCAGGGTGTCTTTTAGTTTCGTTTTCAGTGTTGGAGCTAAAGCCAGACAGAACAGGTGTACTGTTGATCTCTCTGCCACAAAAAGACTATCTCTTGATCATTCGGTGAATTCATAATTATAAATGTTCTCAGAGTGAATGTAAACCTAATGTGCTTCTGTTAAAAGGTATTTCTTTTGTCTGGATGTTGTTTGGGGAGTTATTAAGGATTACTTAGTGTTGTATTCTTTGGGGGTTGTATTTGAATTAATGGTTGCTAAGATGTTCATTGTATGTTTTAAAAAGGTTAATTTGAGTTTATAGAATAAACATTATTTTGCTTTAAAAAATACTTTTCCATTTCTGCTGTACCACACCTGTAGAGTGGGCCGTGTGCTCCCCATACCATAATCCATTAAAAGTTGTGGGTCAGGTGAACTCCATGATAAACTTTGGGGTTCTCTAAACCCTGGCCCATAACACTGGTGATCTCTGGGATATTCCGTGGGATGGGGGTGTGACTGGAGCGAACTCCTGGGGCTCCCCCGCCATTTGGTGCCTCCAGTCCTGGAGGCCCCTTCTCGTCTCGACATGGATCTCCATGCTCATGGCTGTGGAGCACAGGGACTGGGTCACCTCCTTCTGGGACTGTGCCACATCACTTATTGACTGTGCCAACTCCCTCCAGGACTGGTGCAGGTCAGCCAGCGCGAGGGCAATGTCAAAATGTATCTACCCACCCATCTGTTTTGCAAATGAGGACAAATGTGCCTTGGCCATCCCAGGTGGGGGTCAGAGATTTTGATATGGAACAATCAATTTAGGGTCCAAGACACAGTTCACATCGCCTCCCAGAATCATCCGGTTTAAATCCAGGTCAGGGAGTGAGTTCACCAGTGAGTTCATAAAGTTTGGGTCGTTCCAATTGGGGACATAGATCATTACCAGGATTACTGGAGTGTTTGCCAGTGAACCACAGATAATAATATACCGACCATTAGTGTCACCTATAACTTGAGAGGGGGAAAATTGTGTTATTTTATGAATTAAAATTGCCGTGCCTCTGGCCCTCCTGTTAAAACTCGGGTGTAAGACTTGCCTCACCCAATTTTTATGAAACCTTGAGGAACCATGGAAAGAATGGAAATAACTGGGATTTTTCTTCTTGTTCAGGTGGTAGCAGAATTGTCTGAGTCTCAGGTTCTTGATTCAAGCCCCATTCAAGAGACTGGAACACAAAATATAGACCAATACTTCAGAACTGAGGAAGGTGTCATTTTTCAAATGAGACATTAGATAAGAACTAGACTGTCCTTGCAGGTGGACATAAAAGATATTACAGCATTATTTTGAAGAACAGTGAGGAGTTTTTATTTCATCTCTGAATTGACGGAAGTAAAACTTATCTGGTTAGCCGAGTGCTGTTTAGGAGTGTGCAAATTGCTGCCACATTTCCTGCGTTACTTTAGTGAGCACAATGCTAAAACATTTAATTCGCTTTAGAGCAATTTGGGACATCCTGAGGTCATGGAATGTGCTATATAAATATTTTCTTAATTTTTAGATCATTTGGTGAATTTTGTATCCATTAAGAATGATGGAGAAAAGCCCTGGGGAACAATCCTTTCAATTTCTCTGGACATCGAATGTCAGAATCAAGCATTTCCATGTTGAAAAGCTGGGTTGAATACAGATTAAAGCACATTCTACTCAACCTCAACAATGTGCCTTTTCCCTCAGGAGATTTTAGTTGACTACACTAAACTGACATTTCCAATTTGTCATACACATATACAAATAACTGGAGTTTAATGCCTCTTCCAATTCAGGGTGAGACAGACTGAAAAAAACAGGCAGCAGCAGGATCTCGACAAATTTTAGGACAAGAGTTCAGAATATTGCCTGCAACACAAACCTTAAAGCAAACTAGTGCACAGTGTGATTGAGCAAGAAATGGGAACATTTGAAAACCCTGTGGCTTTTCTTCAAAAGCTCTTGTAATCCCATAAATCCTTTCCAGATCATGCAACAGATCAGTATTTTAATAGCTGTTTGTCAATGGAGCACCAAATTGTGTTCACAATTTAGGGCAGCCCAAGTACAAAACAATCCTGCTTAATCTCCATATTTCCTGTTTATTTTACTTGTTTTCAGATAATTGAGATCAGAACAGCGTGAATCCTCCTTGGCACCCAGTTTGCCAGCTAATAGCCGAAGTACTCATGACATTGCTCATGAATATTTGATACTGTATACACAAATAGCATCTCTTTTAATTTTCATGGCCTTTGTGATTAGCGAGTCTCCCGCAACTGTAAACTGGAGCAGCAGGATCCCAATTAGTGTCCATGTATTACAGGTGGTCACACAGAAGGGGAAAAGCTGCAAATATGAAGTGCAAATCACAAATTGCTGGGAATGAACATGTAACAGGACAAAGCTTCAGATGTATTAATTCTCTACAATGATAAATTTTCTTCTCTTTTTTTTTGATACAATGATGATGGACATGCTGTGTCTTTCCAACAATTTCTCTTCTCATATTACAGAGGCAGAAATATCTGAAGTCTTTATCACTGTGCAATAGGAGCATGTGAACATGCTAATATGTGTTTGAAATGCCTATCCAGTTTATTAACAAAAGGCAGCAAATTATTTTCGACAAGGGGTGAGATTCTCCGTTTGGGAGACTATGTGATTCTCCAGAAAGATTTCTAAGTGTGGTAGCGAGTGGAAACTGCAGCGAACTTCCCGGCGCACGGTCCAGCAAGGTCGGCAACACTATTCAATGTTAATTGGTCCACTTAATGAGGCCCCACGGGTTACTTGTCGCAAATGAAGGCTCACCAGCCAATTCGCTGACACCGCACTCGTCAGTCCCCCACTAATAAGATTGAGCAGCACTTTCAGCCGACCCCAGGCAGTTCACAATAATGGTACTCAGGAGACTGGCCCCAAGATTGGTGGATGCAGACCTGGGGAGGCTCCTATATGCAGTGAGGCCTGGAGAAATGTCCTGTTCCCCGAGGGCCCCAGAACGTCAGCCACAGGGCAGCCAGTGCTGCCTGGGACGAGGTGGCAGCTATAAGGTCCAGCGGTGTGACCAGGAGGATCGGCCTCCAGTGCCGAAAAATGTCAACAACGTACACCGGTCCAAACGAATGAGTAGACACCAACGCCCCCCACAAAACCTTTCCGCCCTTCGCGAGCATCCACCTCCAGAAGTCTCTATGCGACCCCCAACTCTCCCTTCAACACCCCCAAATCCTCCGTTCACCACGCTCTCCCTTCAACGCCCCCAACCCTTTCTTCACACCCCCACCACTGTGAACCATACATGAGGCTAACGACGCTCTCTCTCTGTCTCCTCAGGACAAGCTCTCCCACAATCACCAGGAGAGGGCGCAGACTGGCGGTGGGGTGCCAAGCCTAAGAATCCTCATCTCCTTTGAGGAGCAGACCCTCCAGGTGACTGGGTTGGCCAAGGACAGTGCAGTCACCCACGCGGAGGTTGGCAGACGCCGCAGAGGTGAGGAACCACTGGGCTCCACCCGGAGAACCTGTCAAACAGGAGTTGCCTTTCTGAGTGACCCATCCCTTCCACTGATCACGTGTCCATTCTCCCAGAGGTCCTCCAGCCAACGGCGCTGGCCAATCCCTGGTGGGCCCTTCCCCAGCCTCCCTGGAGACCACCTCGGAGAGGAGCTCAGAGGAAAACACGATCGAGGTCACTGAAAGTGACAACACAGGTGGAGAAGGTAGTCAAGAAGGCATAACGCATGCTTGCCTTCATTGGCCGGGGCATTGAGTATAAAAATTGGCAAGTCATGTTGCAGCTGTATACAATCTTAGTTAGGCCACACCTGGAGTATAGTGTTCAATTCTGGTCGCCACACTACCAGAAGGATGTGGAGGCTTTGGAGATGGTGCAGAAGAGATTTACCAGGATGTTGCCTGGTATGGAGGGCATTAGCTATGAGGAGAGGTTGAATAAACTCGGTTTGTTCTCACTGAAACGTCGGAGGTTGAGGGACGACTTGATAGAGGTCTACAAAATTATGAGGGGCATAGACATAGTGGATGATCAGAGGCTTTTTCCCAGGGTAGAGGGGTCAATTACTAGGGGGCATAGGTTTAAAGGTGCGAGGGGCAAGGTTTAGAAGAGACGTACGAGGCAAGTTTTTTACACGGAGGGTAGTGGGTGCCAGGAACTCGCTGCTGGAGGGGGTGGTGGAAGCAAGGACGATAGTGACGTTTAAGGGGCGTCTTGACAAATACAGGAATAGGATGGGACTAGAGGGATACGGACCCCGGAAGTGTAGAAGATTTTAGTTTAGACGGGCAGCATGGTCGGCACAGGCTTGGAGGGCCGAAGGGCCTGTTCCTGTGCTGTACTTTTCTTTGTTCTTTTGAGGTATCACAGCTGTCATTCCCACCCTCCACCAGCGCAGATACACCCACCTCGATAGGAAATGTTAATGGTCAGGGTTCTGGGGCATAATCTGGTTAGTATCACACAGCTGCTGGTGCACATCAGGAGGCAGGAATGCCTCAGCAAGATAGCAGTCGGAAGTCTGCTGGATCCCAAGACACAGCTGGGTCCCAACCTGATGCTGAGCCGATGGAAGCTGGTGTAGCTGATGGAGATGATAGGAAGCGGTCAGGACATTCAGAGGGAGATGTAAGCAACATTCCAGCAGATCCATGGCCAATTTGAGAAGTCGTAGAGGCTACGGGTGCAGGAGATGTCGTCAGCAATGCATGGCACGAGGGCAGCGCTGTTGAGATGGCGACCGCAGTGGAGAGCATGGTGCACGAAGTCGGCACCATTAGTGAAGGCGTCCAAGGGATTGAACAGTTGGTGATGGCCATGGCTGAGGGTCTCAACAGAATGTCCTCCTTGGGTTGTTTGTGACCGAGTACCAGGCCACCCTCCCATGGCGGCCC
This sequence comes from Scyliorhinus torazame, assembly GCF_047496885.1. Lineage (NCBI taxonomy): Eukaryota > Metazoa > Chordata > Chondrichthyes > Carcharhiniformes > Scyliorhinidae > Scyliorhinus > Scyliorhinus torazame. The sequence goes on along the minus strand of NC_092722.1, from coordinate 49,140,463 downwards.
ACCCCTCCGGGGGATCCTCCATCCCCAGCCGAGGGTACCTCACCCTCGCCCCACCGAGCACTGGGGTGGCAAATCCAGCACCCCAGGGTTCTTTGCCTGTGAGCAAAGATGGCTACTTACCTTCTCGGCTCCCCATAGAAGCCCTTCTGCCAGGTTCACGTTTTTAAAAAGGAGTACTAGTCAGCGCCAGTGTGACAACTTGCTTTGGGACTGATGAATGACCGGAGGCCGTTGGATATGGGGTGACTCCTGTTAATTGTATGGAAATAGTGCTTAAGTGGTGATAAATTGATTTCTCGCTATGGTACAGTGAGATCCCGATTTTGCCTACGGGAGCGGGCCGGTTGCATCGCAAACTGTTTGGCGCCTGGTGTCGTTCTCGTTTTTGGCCTCTCTCGCTATTCACCGGCCTCGTTTTGTTCGAGCGAGAGCGCAGCGAGGCCGGAAAATCGCGCCCATTGTTACTGAAACTAGCTTTATATTCAAGATTTTATTAGTTAAATTTCAATTCCACCAACTGCCCAGAGCATTCGACTATAGCCCTGATTTACTTGTTCAGTGCATTATCTTTATGTCACCACCTTCCCACTAGTTATTTAGATGAAAGAATGCTGCCACTTGAACGAAGGTTGAAGACCTTCTGCATTAAGGACCGATAATTTGTTCTTCTGCCACCAAATAAATGAGGTAACAGTTTACCATAAGATGATGGAAGTTGACAAAATTTATCACTGATCACAGCTTGGGATTACTACCTCCATTTTCAGCAGACCTTAAAGAGCCACCCTAGTGTAAAGCAGCGTGAAAGGCATATCAAATCTTTTCAGCAAAATATTCAATTTTACAGCCGGAAGTACTGAGAAAAAGGATGAAGGAATATTATTTAAACCATTGAAAGAAGTGCTACCTATCCGAGTGTCACAGCTTATTAATTCCCTTACAATTCTTTTCTCTTTGGCGTTTGGAATTAAATAAGTCTGGAATCCATAAAGAGAGAAATTAATGACAACAGCATCTTTTGACATTAATTGAAGCTCACATCTGTAACGCTTTAATTCTTTCTTAAGTACCTTCAAACCTTTGATCCACTATCCTTCAGGGCTTCTGATCTTTCTTTTGATCTATGAATTCTCCATTGATAATACTAAAAGTAATTCACCTTTCTTTGAAGATAAGTTTGCAATTCCAGTTTATACAACTCCATCTACAGCACTACTTCCAATGGTTAACAAAGTAGCAAAATTATTCCAACCAGGATGGAATCTCGTGTCCTCCCGTGAGACATATTTGGTAGCGGGGAGACATTTAATCAGTTGGGAGGATGGCCGGTGGAAACACCACCACTTTCCCACTTCGATTAAGTTTGTGGTGGGAAGGCCTGTGGACTGCATTCCTGCCCTTCCGCCAATTGAGATTCTCAAGTGGCCAATTAATGGTCACTTACAGGTCCAATCCCGCCCAGTGGCGAGTTACCACGTGGGGAGCACAAGTAAAGAAACACAGGAACAAATCATATATGTCATTCAATGTGATCATGGCCTATCTGTATTTTAACTCAAACTGCTTTAGTTCTATAACATTTAACATCCTTGCCAAAGAAAAATCTATCAATCTCAGTTCTGAAATTTTCAATTGTCCTAGCTTCAGCAATTTATTTTGAGGAATGTGTTATAGATTTCCATTGCCATTTGTGTGAATTCTTAAATAAGCCCATATCCTCCGTTCTAATGAAAATATCCCCAATTTTTCAAGTCTTGTTTTTGTACTTCCTCACACCAAGCAGCAGCATATTGAATAAAAGCAAATTACTGTGGATGCTGGAATCTGAAACAAAAGAGAAAGTGCTGGAAAATCCCAGCAAGTCTGGCAGCATCTGTAGGGAGAGAAAAGAGCTAACGTTTCGAGTCCGATGACTCTTTGTCAAAGCAGCATATTGAATCTGTGCTGTACATAGTTGGGTGTTGGAATGCGATTTGGTATGTACCTATGTGCACTATTACTCTGAGTCCCATAGCAAACTGCATTAGATGTAATCAATGCAATCAGGCCAAAGTGGCTTTCAGAAGGTTGGTCAATGCACCTGAATGTCAGATTAATGCACTTCAGGACCACTCATCTCCAGTTCCATTCCGTGATTCCTGGAGAGGCTGGTGGGCTTGTTCTGTGACACCAGAATCTTTCCGACTGAGAAATGCTGAGTCATGGAACCATACTCCTTAAATGTATATTTTTGTAAAATAAAGTATATATTGATTTGTGCGTATTATTTAAATCAAGGGAAGGTTGATTTAAAACCTTCACTATTTCCCCCTAAATAGTTGCAAACATTTTGAAAAGTCACAAGTGCATTACCGAGTTGAAATGGGAATAGCACAGCAATGGTATGGTTGCGGCTGGATGGAGATATGTGATGAGAAGCAATTAATGCATTATTATCTATGTCCTATTAATAATCTGACTGGTAACGGATGAGGCAAAAGCTCATAGATCATGTCCCATAGCTCTTTACCAACTGTATTATCATATGCTAGGTAAGTAATTCAAAAATCTGTGGCCAGCTTTAAACATTTTTATGCAATGTGAATAGACATATCATGTGAAATTAAATAAAAGGAAGAAAGAGTCATATTTTACTGAGTGTAAGAATGACACCTTTCAAGTATTTCTGACAGGTTGTAGGGCAATTAAAGAAACCAGAAAAGTTCAGGATAATGATAACTTACGTACAATTTAAACTTTGTGCTAGTTTTTGCAACTTTCTTTTGCACATCTAAAAACTATTTAAAAAAGAATCCATCAGTCCAATAACAAAATGGGCAGCACGGTAGCATAGCGGTTAGCGCAATTGCTTCACAGCTCCAGGGTCCCAGGTTCGATTCCCGGCTGGGTCACTGTCTGTGCGGAGTCTGCACGTTCTCCCCGTGTGTGCGTGGGTTTCCTCCGGGTGCTCCAGTTTCCTCCCACAGTCCAAAGATGTGCAGGTTAGGTGGATTGGCCATGCTAAATTGCCCTTAGTGTCCAAAATTGCCCTTAGTGTTGGTTGAGTGGGGTTACTGGGTTATGGGGATAGGGTGGTGTGGGCTTGGGTAGGGTGCTCTTTCCAAGAGCCGGTGTAGACTCGATGGGCCGAATGGCCTCCTTCTGCACTGTAAATTCTATGAAATCTATGAAAATTTGATTTCAATGGGATTAAAAACACCAGGATTTCATGCAGCCTCATCTTCTGGGCTAAATCAATCGAGAGTTTTTGAATAAGAATGGAGGGCATATTTCTGGCATTTGACAGAGTTCAGTATTGGGTGCTCCGATTTCCTCCCAAAAGTCCCGAAAGATGTGCTGTTAGATAATTTGGACATTCTGAATTCTCCCTCCGTATACCCGAACAGGCGCCGGAATGTGGCGACTACGGGCTTTTCACAGTAACTTCATTGCAGTGTTAATGTCAGCCTCCTTGCGCGGCGTTGTGGAGGACGCAGCAAGCAACCACGATGCGGGCGACCCTCCTAGTGTCATACTGAAGGGCTCCTGCAGAGCGATCCAAGCACCTGATCTGCATCTTCAGGATAACGAAGCACCCCTCGATCACGCCCTGGTCACTGCAGAGCGTTGTAGCGGGTCTCCACATTGGCCTGCGGCCTCTGCATAGGTGCCATCAACCATGATTACAGTGGATAACCCCCGTCACTCAGGAACCAACTCCCAGCCGGGGGTGCACCTCGAAGAAGTCGGGAATCATCGCGTGCTCCAGGTTGAAGGTGTGTGCACACTGTCCGCATATCAGGTGCCGATGTGCATTGGATGGTCACACACCGGCTGCATGTTCATCGAGTGGAACCCCTTTTGTGCAGAGTGGCCTGGCATCTGCAGGTGTTCATAGGGTGGCACACATTGATCACCCCCTGGATCCGGGCCATTTCGGCAATGGCAGCAAACCCTGCTGTCCGGGCATCCTGGTTGGGTCCATATTGAAATGGATCTATCATGCCGACTGGGCATATAAAGCTGAGGCACCTATGCATCGAGCTCAATGAGATCCCGGACAGGACCCCACTCAGCATCTGGAAGAACTCCGTGGCGTAAAGTTTCAGGGCGACCGTCATATTGAAGGCCACCGGGAGTGGGTGTCCTTCCCCATTGCCCCGTGGTGCCATGATCTGGCAGATAAGTCGGACTGTCCCCCTGCTCATCCAGAGTCTTCGACAGCATGCTCGGTGCATGCGAGGCCTCATGTGGCGCCTCCTTCCCCTCGACCTGTTGTGAGGCCAGCTTGCCATCTTCAGTGGCTACCTCCTGTTCCTCTGGGGCAGATTCCACTGCTGCAGCTTCCTCCTCCTGGAGCAGCTTCAGTGCTTCCTCCAGCGCTGCAACGACTAGCAGGAAAGCCACCATTGCTGGGTGAATTCCAATATTCATTGTCTCTCGGGGATGAAAGGCTGACATACTAGCATGGTTTGTACCCCCATGCCCAACCATGTCCACTGGGCTACACAGTGACCCCGGTTGGCACTGCGAACTCTGCCCCGGATGTCCCCCACCCTAACCCCATTGGTGCATGGCATCATGGGATCTCTGGCCCTGGTGCCCGCCCCTGCTGCCACAGGTATCGTCAATTGCTGCTGCCCATACCTACGGTACGCTCGGGGGCCCTGTCTGGTAGGGCATTGCACTTGGGTGGGCCGCATGATGACCCACTATCGGGTGGCGGCTGGTTTGGGGGGTTGGTATGGTGAGGAAGGGGTGCGGGGGTGGTGGGCGCACCCATACGGCCAGTGGCACTCTGTAGAACCAAGGCCAGGGTGGGTGATCAATGGGATGCGCAGGCAGATGGCTGCCTGCAGGCCGCGGCAATGGCGGTACGTGCCTGGACTCCGACCCAGTCCCATGGAGGGTAACCCTGGCCCCAAACCTGACCACCGTCAACCCCCCCACTCTCCGGCCCTGGCAGTCCTCCTCACCCACCCCCGGCCAATGTCAGGGCCAGCAGCACACAATCGCGTCTCTGCATGTCCTACCTCTTCTGTGTCCCTCATCAGTCACAGCAACTCTTTCTCAATTTGTAAAAGCACATGTGAATCTCACTGTCGGGAATTCCCCCCAGTGGAGGCAGAGAACTGCAGAGCCCCAGGAGAAAACTGGGTTGGGCCCGCTAATGATATGCCAACGGCATTTACTGTGCTTGCACCGGAGAATTGCGATTTGGCCTGAAACCGGGGCCCGCCCCAATTTCGCCGTTGGAACTGATTCTCCGCCCAAACGCGTTTCAGGATTCCGGTGTCAGCCAATGGAGAATTCCGCCCCCTATTTCTCTTGATTCCATACAGCAAAACTGAGTATTTTTGGACCATTTATTAAACAGCCTCAAATAGTCCCTTTAACGCATCCTGGCTCAACTAGGCAGAGCATTTCTGTCGAATTGCACTCAAATTACCAACTGGCGTAGGAACTGGATTTTCTAATGCAACAAGCTTAACGTCTGTTTAAGCAGACTTTGGATAATGAAATGTCATCAACGCCAACATGGTGTCTGGTGAACTTCAAATCTGATCGAGTGTGACAGCCTGCAAAGCAAAATTGGGAAGCCAAGCGCCCATTTTGCACATATAAAACAGGTAAACTGACTTTCTTCCCCAGTGTCTCTGTAAGCACAGCGATATAATATGGCAATCTGTCCTCCATTTTAACTACGACTCTGTTAAAACCATGATGTTAGCCAAAGATTACTTGCAAAATTCAGCATGCTGTCATTGGAGAAATAAAATAAGTATTGTTGAAAAAAGAGAGAAAGTTTTTCACCTTTCATTCATCAGGACACTTCACAAGAATACAAGCATAAGCGGGAAACAACAATTCATACTGTATTAGAAGAGAATGCATCAATTGATGGTAACTGACATAACTGCCAAGTAAAAACAAAACATTGCAGATACTGGAAATCCAAAATGAAAACAGGAAATGCTGGATAAACTCAGCAGGTCTGGCAGCAACTGTGGAGAAGATGCAGAGAAATGATCCTTCTGTAGAGGGATCATCTGGATAACTGCCAAGAATTGTTTGAAATTTCAACCAGACAGCCGGACACCGATTGGTCAAGACATTGTCACTTATTTTGTTCTGCTGAAACATGCACAATGTGTGTACATGTTCTTTCTGTTTGCAAAGAACAGTGTCTTCTCTATTAATATATGTAACTTGCAGTACACCCAAATGTGCCGACTGAATCTAAAAATTGGTAGTCAGCTTATTTCTTTCCCCCACAAAGGATTATTTAGTAAATGCTGTCCAATCATGCTGTTGGACATTGTGGGCGGGGCGGAATCGCCGGTCTCCGATGCCGAAATCGCGTTCGGCCGCAGAATCCACATTGGCGCCGAAATCGGGGGTGGCGCCGCTTTTGTGAAACTCCGCCCCCTCCAAAATGGCTACTCTATGAGTACACCGCATGCCGTATGGACGGCCTCAGGACATTACCCGAGGCCCTCCCCCTGATTCTCCGCCCCCGACGGGCCGAGTTCCCAACGGCGTGGGTCTCTCATATTTTTTGTCAGGAACTCAGCGTGGCCAGCGCCGACAGAGTCAGGGGAGAACCGATCCGCGGGCAGGGGGGACTTTGGCAAGGGCTGGGGGCACTGGTGGGGGGTGGCGAGTCTGGCCAAAGGGCGGCACTATTTGGCAGGCCGGATCTGCCTGCTGCAGGCCACCGCCATGCGCATCCACGGACCCGGCAATTCTCCGGCTGTATCAGCAGCTGGAGCCAGGTGCTTCTTGCTGCATGCTTGCTAGCCCCCCACCAGATGGGGGATCGGTGGCCGTTTTGCGCCGTTTGTTCAGTCATAAAAGGCCACCGTTCCTGCGCTGGAGTCAGCACTTAGTCTCAGAATCAGAGAATCCAGCCCCGTATGTTTTGAGTTTTGCATGCACATGCTGTTGGGTATGATCAGTACCTTGCCCATTGCGGATAGCAGCTGAAACTTGCAGTTTGATGTGATCTGCCAGTTTTTGGGATGAACAGCCGATATACCCAATATCATCCTGGCACTAAAATTCATAAAGTGTACCACATTATGTATTTGTGTGATAGGCAGTTTTTGACTCGATGGCAGCATTCTGTTAATGGTGAATGCCACTTGAGCTGCTATTGCACAGTACAATGTGAAACAACTAACGTCACCTGTTGCTTAAATTTCTGAGAGACGTTGCCTTTCAGGGTGAAACTGATGGTTTAAATTCGGCAATGAACTTCATTCAAAATAGGCAAAAGTGGGGCGTCATTCTCCGACCCCCCGCCGGGTCGGAGAATGGCCGTTGGCCGCCGTGAATCCCGCCCCCGCCGAAGTCTCCGAAGGGAGAAAAGTCGGCGGGGCGTTAATGGCGCCGCTGCCGCGGAGAATGTCACGGGTCTGCGCAAGGCAGCCGATTTTCGGCCTGCCGATATTCTCCCTTCCGGATGGGCCGAAGTCCCGTCGACGTGATGACCGTTCACGTCGACGTCAATCAAACCTCCTTTTCATCGGCGTGACCCGGTGCTCCAGGCTCACACCGACCAGCGAGGAGGTGAGTGACGGCCTGGGGGGTTGGCTCTGGGCAGGAAATGGCGTGGCCGCAGACTGATTGCGTGAGGAGAGGTGTGTCTCGGCTTGTGTGTGTGTGCGGCGGGGGGGGGGGGGGTGGGGTGGTTAGAGTAGGCTGGGCTCCGGGGGAGTGCCGGGAGGGGGTCCATGCCGGGGTGGAGGTCGGGGGTTGGGGGGGATCCGTGCTGGGGTGGAGGTTGGGGGGGGGGGGTCCGTGCTGGGGTGGAGGTTGGGGGTTGGGGAGGGGGTCCGTGCTGGGGTGGGTGATGGGAGGGCAAATGAGTTGGTCCACCTGGCCAGGTGCCAGCCTCCAACAGTTGGACCCATGCGGTCCATGCCACCTGGCTGGGGGGAGGAGGGGATATGGGCAATGATGACATGTCGTCGTTCCCCTCCCCCCCACCAGGCCGTCATGTTTTCAGACCATCCAGCGATGTTGGCCGCCGTGGTGGCAGCCGCTCATGTCTATGTTGCCCTGGATGAGGAGGAGGAGGAGGAGGAGGAGGAGGAGCGTGCCAGAGAGGCGGCGCAGGCTGCCGCAGAGGGGCAGGAGGCAGCCGCCCAGGCTGGAGGGACACCTGACCGACAGGACGAGGAGGGGGAGGAGGACGTCGCGGCCCCACGGCAACGGAGGCACCCGAGGGCGCCCCGTGTGTACCGGCCCCGGCAGTCATACCAGGACCTCACGGACCGGGAATGCAGGAGGAGACTCCGGAAGAGCCGGGAAACCGTGGTACACATCTGCCACCGGCTGGCACACCTGTCACCGCGTGGCACTGGCGGGGGACACCCTCTCCCCGTGTCCGTCAAGGTTACGGTGGCCCTGAACTTTTATGCAACGGGGTCATTCCAGGCACCGAGTGGGGACCTGTCCGGCATATCGCAGACATCGGTGCATCGGGGCAGTGACAGATGCCCTTTATGCCATGGCGCACCGCTACATCCGCTTCCCCGTGGACCGGGCCAGCCAAGATGCCCGGGCCGTGGGCTTCTCTGCCGTGGCCGGGTTCCCCATGGTCCAGGGCGCGATCGATGGGATGCACGTCGCCGTGCGGCCACCTGCAGATAACAGGGCCGTGTTCACTAATAGGAAGGGGACCTATTCAATGAACGTACAGGTGGTCTGCGACCACCGCATGATGATCCTGCACGTCTGCGCCCGTCACCCAGGCAGTGTGCACGACTCATTCGTGTTGTCGCAGTCATCCATCCCCGGCATGTACGAGGGACGCCATCCCCGGCTGAGGGGCTGGTTGCTGGGCGACAGGGGCTACCCATTGCGATCGTGGCTGATGACGCCTATACGGAGGCCACGCAATGAGGCGGAGAACCGCTACAATGATGCCCATGTAGCGACAAGGGGAGTGATCGAGAGGTGCTTTGGCGTGCTGAAGATGCGTTTCAGGTGCCTGGACCTCTCTGGGGGCGCCCTCCAGTATCGGTCAGATAGGGTCGGCCGCATCATTGTGGTGTGCTGCGTCCTGCACAACATAGCCCAGCAGAGGGGCGATGTGCCGCAGGCAGAGGAGGGCGGAGTGGAGGAGCAGCAGGAAGAGGCCCAGTCCTCCCCAGATGAGGGGGATGGGGGCAATGGTCAGGGCAGACGGGGTAGACACAGGCGGGTGGCTGTCCACCGTTACCGGCTGGCCCAGCGGGCACGGGACAGACTGATAGACGCCCGCTTCACTGACTAGATGGGCGTGGGAATCGGGTAGTATGGCCACAGACCGCACACCATGACAACAGCCGACCAACCACACCCCCCACCCATCCACCCACCCAGCACCCTCACCCCCCTCCCCAACCCCACACACCCCACCCGCATGCACACCACCCCCCCCGCAATTGCCGATCCACCGGCGGCACAACGGGCCGGGCTCACCCAGTTGCGGGTGGACGCGTGTCTATCGCAGGCCATGGAGGATGATGACAACCCGCCTCCGATGAGCTCCTGGCTCTACATCGTTGGACTATGTCTGACCCATGGCCACAGTACCACCATCCACCCGGACCATCCCTGCATGCGGCTGTGACACTGCAGCGCACGGTCCCGTCCTCTGCCCGGGGGATGTTGATGGCGGCCCAGGGGGAAGGGGGCAGACTCACCTGGGGCTGAGGTAAGACCACCCGTCACACACACACTTGCGCTCAACGTACATGACACGCCCGCACACTTTGGACAGAGCACAAAGGCAGCTTCGGTAGGTGTAACATTGACTTTAATAACCAAAGGAGTTCATGCACGTGCCCTAGCCCCTAAAACTCATCTGTGCCCTGCACCCGTGCCAACTTACTCAGTGTCTAATTGTTTGGCCTTACGGGCCCTTTGACTACGTCTACGTGGTTCCCCAGACGGTACAGCAGAACTGGAGGTGGACTCCTGTGATTCCTGCCCTCTGACACTGGATCCCTTTGGCGGCCGTTTCCTGGGGCGTCCTGGCCTAGATGGGCCAGGCTGCGGCCCGGGCGACTGGGATGGCGAGCTGCCAGCCTGTCCTGCCCGTTGCCCACCCGATGCACCTGGGACGGAAGGGGGGGGGGGGGAGTCCGAGGTGTCGCGGTGTACCGGGACCTCCCCTACAGAGGGAGCCGGGACGGACCACACCACCTCCTCCTCCCTCGGGGTGCCCGATGGCCCCCAGGCCTCTACATGGGCGGAAGATGCGAACGGACTGGCCATCCGACGCGCCCCCGACATCTGGCGCTGCCAGTCCTGGAGGCCCGTGCTGGTATCGACAGGGGTCTGCAGGTTTGCAGCCATGGAGCCCAGGGGGTTGTCGAACCCTGTCTGTGACAGTGCGACGCCGGCTCGCACATGGCCACTGGCGCCGATGCCCTCAGCGATGGCCTGCTGAGACTGGGCTATGGCCTGCAGAGACTGGGCCATGGCCTGCAGAGACTGGGCTATGGCCTGCTGAGACTGGGCCATGGCCTTCTGAGACTGGGCTATGGCGTTGAGCGCCTCTGCCATCTGGCGCTGGCACTGGCTCATGGCCTCCTGTGAGAGGGCAGCCATTTCCTGGGCCACAGACGCCGCCTGCACGGAAGGCCCCAGGCCTCGCAAACCGTTCCCCATGTCTGACACCGTCGCACCCATTGCCTCCACCGCGGACGCCACCCGTGCGGTGTCAGCCTGGGTGGCACGCATGACCGGGACCACTCCCAGCTCCTGGACGCGGGTGGACTCCTCCACCTGCGCCCGCAGCCGCCGCAAGCCACCCGTCACCCTATTCGCTCGTCTCCGTGTCGGTGGTTGTAATCGGATCTATGTGTGGGTGTGGTAACTGCAGGAACCCGGGATCCATCTGGGCGGCAGATGTTCGCTTGGCCTGGGCTGCCCTCCGACTGCCCGGTCCCTCTGCTGCTCCTACCTCCACCTGCTGTACCGGGACGGCTGTGTTGTGCGCACCAGTGAGTGTACCAGACGCCTCATCACTAAAGTGCCCAACCGTGGTGAGTGTTTCTGCGATGGTGGAGGGTGTTGGTGACAGCAGTGGCGTTGTGTCGTGCTCTTCGTCCCACTCTGAGTCCCATGGCACTTTGGGGTGGAGGTTCGTCTCAACCCATCCACTCTGAGTCACTCTCCGGTATTTCGTCTTCCCGGGTAGGGGTGTCCTGGGTAGTGCTGTCCTGGGTAGTGGTGTCCCGGGTAGGGGTGTCCTGGGTAGTGGTGTCCTGGGTAGTGGTGTCCTGGCTCGGATGTGACGGGGGCCTGTGGCTGCCCCCCTCATCGCTGGGTGGTCGCTCCCGCACGTGACGGGGGTGTCGTCTCCCTGTTGCTCCAGGTCTCTCCGTCTCCCGTGGTGTGCGAGGGGCATCCTGCGGGCGTCGCATGCTGGAGGGTCCGGGTCTCTCCGTCTCCCGTGGTCTCCGAGGGGCATCCTGCGGGCGTCGCATGCTGGAGGGTCTGGGTCTCTCCGTCTCCCGTGGTGTGCGAGGGGCATCCTGCGGGCGTCGCATGCTGGAGGGTCCGGGTCTCTCCGTCTCCCGTGGTGTGCGAGGGGCATCCTGCGGGCGTCGCATGCTGGAGGGTGCGGGTCTCTCCGTCTCCCGTGGTGTGCGAGGGGCATCCTGCGGGCGGTGTGCATCTGCGGGGATGGGTGCCTGGACGTTTGGTCCTGCGATACACAATGAAGCATGCATGGTTAGACATCAGGCAGTGATCAGGTGATACGGGGGAGGGGGATATAGGGGAGGGGGGATATGGGGACGTGCTGTTGGTGGCTCACTTGCTCGTGGGGCCCCGACCTCTGCATCAGCAACCTCCCGGTCCTCAGGTCCGCCAGCCAGTTCCAGGGCCTTTTCCTCGTGTACGGTCAGTGGCCTCTCATCAGCGGGCCCTCCTCCAGTCCTCACATGCTCCCTATTGTTGTGTGCGCGCTTCTCCTGTGGGGGGGGGGGGGGTGGTGGCAGGGGTAAAAGGCAACAGTGTTAGGCAGGTATATGAATGCACGCCATCGGTTGCGCGTGCATTGCAGAGGTTAAGGTTAGGGCTGGATTCACTTGGGGATATGGGGGAGGGGGGATATGGGGGAGGGGGGGATATGGGGGATATGGGGGAGGGGGGATATGGGGGAGGGGGGATATGGGGGAGGGGGGTATATGGGGGAGGGGGGATATGGGGAGGGGGGTATGGGGGAGGGGGGATATGGGGGAGGGGGGATATGGGGGAGGGGGGTATGGGGAGGGGGATATGGGGGAGGGGGGATATGGGGGAGGGGGGATATGGGGGAGGGGGGGATATGGGGGAGGGGGGATATGGGGGAGGGGGGGAGGGGGGTATGGGGGAGGGGGGATATGGGGGAGGGGGGATATGTGGGAGGGGGGATATGTGGGAGGGGGGATATGGGGGAGGGGGGATATGGGGGAGGGGGGATATGGGGGAGGGGGGATATGGGGGAGGGGGGATATGGGGGAGGGGGGATATGGGGGAGGGGGGATATGGGGGAGGGGGGATATGGGGGAGGGGGGATATGGGGGAGGGGGGATATGGGGAGGGGGGGATATGGGGGAGGGGGGATATGGGGGAGGGGGGATATTGGGGGAGGGGGGATATGGGGGATGGGGGGTATGGGGGATATGGGGAGGGGGGGATATGGGGGAGGGGGGATATGGGGAGGGGAGATATGGGGGAGGGGGGATATGGGGAGGGGGGATATGGGGGATGGGGAGATATGGGGGATATGGGGGAGGGGGGATATGGGGGAGGGGGGATATGGGGGATATGGGGAGGGGGGGATATGGGGGATATGGGGGAGGCTCACCCTGCCTGCTCTGACGAGGTTGTTCACCTTCTTGTGGCACTGGGTGCCTGTCCGTGGTGTTAGGGCCACAGCGGTGACGGACTCTGCCACTTCCCTCCACAGACGCCGGCTGTGGCGTGGGGCAACTCTGCGGCCGTGCCCGGGATACAGGGCGTCCCTCCTCTGCTCCACCGCGTCCAGGAGCGCCTCCACATCGCGTGACTCGAACCTCGGGGCTGAGCGACGGCTAGCCATCCAGTCGGGTGTTGCGGTCGGGTGTTCCGGTCGGGTGGGGGGGAGCTGCGCGGCCTTATGAGCCGTCACGCCGTGCAGCGCGTATGACGCTGCACGGCGTGAACCATTGCGCAAGCGCGGATCCCGTCACGTCGCTGCTGGCCCATTTCCGGCCGGAGACTATCGGCCCATTTTTATGACGTGACGCAAGTGGGATTTGCGCCGTTTTTTGCGCCGATCGGCGGACTTTCCGCCGATAACGGAGAATTTCGCCCGTGATGTGTGGAAATTCTTTTTGACCCATAAACGTGAATAGAGTCTGGAATTAACTTCCTGAAGTGCTGGTGAAGGCAGGTTCGATCAAAGTATTCAAAAGGGAATTGGAGTGCTCTTTGAAAAGAAAGAAAGTGCAAGGTTATGCGGTATGGCAGGGAAGTGGGACTAGAATGCTGTTTCAGAGAGCCAATGCAGACCCGATGGGCCACATTGTCTCCAGCACTGTACAATCCTGTGATTCTGTGAGATGGTAATAGGAGTGTTGGGATTGTCTATAAAAGTATTGGGCAGGATTCTCTGTTAGCCGACGCCGAAATTGCGGAATGCGATTAGGTGGAGAATTGGGTCCGACGCCAAAATCGCGACGGGTGCTGATTTGATGCCAAATCGTAATTCTCCGTCACCTCAATAGTGGTGACAATGCGTTCTGTAACGCACATACAGTAAACACCGTTTACATATCATTAGCGGGCCCAACCTAGTGTTCTCTGGGGCCTCCGGGATTCTCCTCCTCCAATGGGCCGAGTTCCGATGGCGCGATTCGCTTGTGATTTTAAAAATCGTGAAACCAACATCGTGGCTGATGAGGGAGAGAGGAGGTAGGACAAGGAGAGGAGCGACAATGGGCTACCGTGCCGGACACTGGCCGGGATGGGGGGGCGGGGTCTTGCCAGGACCAGGGAGGTGATGGGGCAATGGGCCGAGTGGCCGGAGAGGCCCCCCATGTGACTGGGCAAGTGTACAGTCAAGGTATGCCATTACCATGGCCTGCAAGGCAGCCATCTTACTATGCATCTACTGACCACCCACCTCTGCCCCTGGTTCTGCAGAGTGCCTCCACCCCCCCCCCCCCCCCACACCCCCCATCTCCACTACACACATCCCCCTTTCAGCTGCTGCCGGCCCACCCAGCGCAATGCCTAATGTAGCCCATACCGGGGCATCGGGCGGGGGCCACGTAGAGTAAGGGCAGTGCCAGCTGACATTATCCCTGGCATCAGGGACGGGTGCCATGGCCAGAGGCGCCCACGGTTCTGGGCATCGATGGGGCTAGGGGTGAGGGGGTAAACATGCAGAGGCATCATGCTAACATGTTGGCCATTCACCCCCTATGGATATTGGAATTCAACCAGCAATGGTGGCCTTCCTGCTAGTCGGCGCAGCACTGGGGGATGCCCTGCGGCTGTACGAGCTGGCGCTGCTCGAGGGGGAGGAGGAAGCTGCAGCAGCAGAGCATGCAGCAGCGGAGCATGCCACAGAGGGACATGAGGTAGCCGCCCAGGATGGAGAGCCAGCCGCCCAACAAGCCGAGGAGGAAGAGGTGCCAAGGATGCGCCGCAAGAGGCCTCGTGTGTACGGGCAGCACCTGTCATTAGATGACTTGCCGGACCGGGAATGCTGTCGAAGACTCCGGTTGAGCAGGGAGACAGTGCAACATATCTGCAAGATGATGGCATACCTGGAACCGCAGGGTAACTGCTCCTGGTAGCCGTCAAGGTGACAGTTGCCCTGAACGGGGTTCTTCCAGGCACCGAGTAAGAACCTGTCTGGGATCTCACAGACCTCGGGGCACAGGTGCATCTGTGCCGTCACGGAGGCCCTGTTTGCCCAGGCGGCTCAACGAGGAAGCTCAGGCAGCGGGGCTAACCACCATTAACGGGATGCCCCTGTTCCAGGGGATTGACGGGATGCAGGTCCCCCTATGAACACCTACAGATGACAGCCGCTCTACACCACCCGGAAAGGGTTCCACGCGATGAACGTGCAGCTGATATGTGACCACGAGCTGCGCATCATACACGTCTGCAGCTCCACCCTGGCACACTTGACGATTCCGGCTGGGGGGTTGGCTCCTCAGCGACTGGGGTTATCCACTGCGGTCGTGGCTGATTACACTGATCCGGAGGCCGCAGACTGATGTGGAGACCCACTATAACGACACCCATACAGCAACCGTAGTGTGAGCAAAGGGTACTTCAGCCTCATGAAGATGCAGTTCAGGTGCCTGGACTGCTCTGGAAGGGAATGGACACCGTATCCCACACCCACATCCCCTCACTACAACCCCGACCACCCTCCCCGCCTGCAACTCCCTCTGTGATACATACCTGCCGCTCTACGGAATGGGGGTCCTGGGGTGGCATTATCAGCAGGTATGGTCCATGGAATGGAGGATGATGACAACCCGTTCTGCAGTGGGTTCTGGTGCTCCGCATCGTATGGCAACGTCTGACTCCTGCCCACGGTAGCACTTTCCAACGTCCACCTGGGTGATCCATGCATGCAAGCTGGCCATTCTATCACATGGTCCCATCGAATCACTGGGGTGACGCTGGTGGGGACGGTCAGGGGGATTGGGGGAGGAAGAGTGGGGAGCCTGGGCCACCCACAGCATCCGCCCATTCCTCCTTCCCCTCTCTGGCCATCCCAGACAGCCCACCCCTCATACCCGTCTGACAGGTTGTAAGTGGTAACAGGTGTTCAATGTGAACATATATATACATATACGTGTCCTAGCCCCTATAACTAAACTGTGACCTGCACCCATGCCAATTTAACTAGTGTCTAACTTTCTGGCCTTACGGGTCCTAACGCTACATCTGGGTGTATCCCCAGATGGTACAGCAGAAGTTGAGGCGGCCTGCTGTGATACCCGTCCTGTGACCTGGGTCCCCGTTGACGGGCGTCTTCTGGGGCGACCGGGCCTGGATTGGCCCGGCTGGTGCTCGGGTGTCCCACGTGGAATATTGCCGCCCTGTTCTGCACCAGAGGCAGGAGGTAGGCGGGGGGGGGGAGAACCTGAGGTGCTGCGGTGTACCAACACCTCCCCTGTGGGAGTCATGAGTTAGGGCCCCAGCACCTGCTCCTCCCTCGGGGTGCCCGATGGCCCTTGGGCTACTCCATGGGATGGGGGTGCGAGTGGACCTATCCCCTGAGCTCCTCCGCCACCTGGCTGGCAGCCTCTTCCCGGGCCGGGGTACAGGGTCATTCTCCTCTCCTCCACCGCGCCCAGGAGGGTCCCCAGCTCAGTGTCAATGCATCTTGGGGCTGCTCTCCTCGCTGCCATCTTCTTGGCTGGGATGATGTGTGTGGGGAGTGAAGTGTGTATATGCAGTTTGTCAGCCTCCTGAGTGTCAATAGTGTCATGTGAGAGTACCTTTAAGACATGGATGTTTAAGCAATGTACCTTTAAGAAAACAGTGATGTCAGAGAGTGGGTGGAGCTGGGCTTTAGATCAGCCATTTTCCAGTTTTTAGTTTTGCAGTTTGAAAAGCAGCTTGTGTGTTTCCAGAGAGCTGCAGTTTGTTTGGAAAGAGCTTGGGAGTGTCTGTGTTTGCAGTGAGCTGGATCTCTGCCATGAAAGACTATCTCTGGATTATTTGGGTGATTTAAACTCATAATAGCAAAGCCTTTAACCTGATGTGATTCTGTTTGAAGGTGTTAAGTCTCTTGGAAGTGTGAAGGAACATTTTGAGGAATTATTTACTGTTGCAATATTTTCGGAGTTACCTTTGAAGTAAGGGGTGTTAAGAGGTCCAATGTTTATTTAAGATGTTAAGTTGAGTTCATGGAATAAACAGTGATTTGTGTTTAAAAACCCACATGTCCATAATTGCAATCCCACATCTAGGGAACAAGCCGTGTGCTAGGAAAAGCAACAAATACATTAAAGGTGGAACCAAATACATTATTGGTTGAACTTCATGATACATTTTGGGGGTTCTGAAAACACCTTTCCCATAACAATAGCGAAACTGGCGAATTTGGCACCATTTCTCATTGGAATCGATTGTGTTCCAAGTGGCGCCGGTGCTAGCCCCTTAACAGTAGTGGAATCGGTCCAGGTACGGCGCCAGTTTTGCTGTTGTGTAACTCCACGATTTCTGCATCAATGTCAACACTTTCGGGCTGGATTCTTCCGCCCCGCCCGCCGTAAGAATGCCACGGGTGTAAGGTGGAAAATGGAGAACTCCATTGACCTTGGGCGGGGTTCTCCGGTCGCCAGGCTTAGTCTCAGAAACGGAGAATCCCACCCATTATTTGTGAGTACTACTACGTTAGGTTGTCGCTTGACTCATCTGTGGGACAATTCTTCCAAATTTGACACAGAAGGACTTTTCAGGGTCGACAGGCAGGGTGTGCTGTTGTCATTTCCATTGATCCTGGATGGTCCTTCAGCTTCCATTCTTTATCAACTTTTCTGTAACTAAGGCTTACTGGGCCACTTCAGAGTCAGTTAAGAATCAATCACATTGTGTGGGTAGAGTCATATGTAGGCCACACTGGGCAAGGATGGCAGATTTCCTTTCCCAAAAAGGACATTTGCGAACAAAATGGGCGTTTATGACAATCTGATAGTTCCATGATCACCATTATTGAAATCAGCATTTTCTTTAAGATTATTCCAGAACAAGAATGCTCGGTTGGGAGGGGGATGGGGCGAGGAGGGGGTGAACTTTTATTCAAATAGTTTCTTTAATTCTGCGCTGTAGCCAGTTTATGATATTCTTCGGATGTCTCAAAGCCCCTCACATCCAATTAATTATGTTTGAGTGCAGTCTTTATAATGTTGGGAAATGTTGCAGCCAATTTGCCAAAAAAAGTACATCAGTTCAATTGTTTTTTGTGGTGTTGGTTGGAGAATAAGGGTGCAATTCTCATGCCTCGTTGTGCTCTCGCTCGAGCGAAGTGAGGCTGGTGAATAGCAGGAGAGGTAGAAAACGAAAACAGCACCAGGTGCCAAACAGTTTGCAATGCAACCGGCTCGCTCCCTTAGACGAAATCAGGATCTCGCTGCAGCATGGTGAGAAATTAATTATCACCACTTATGCCCTATTTCCGTACGATTAATGGGTGCGAACCCATATCCAACGGCCTCCTGTCATTCATCGGCTTCCCCAGCATGTGGTCACACTTGCGCTGATTAGCACTCCTTCTGGCAAACGTGAACCTGGCAGAAGGGCTTCTGTGGGGAACCGAACATCTTTGCTAACAGGCAAATGTTTGGCAGGGGATGGGGAAGCCTCGACTGGGTGGGGGGGGCACCCTACGGAGGGGTGGGCTGCCATGGGAAGGAGGGGGGGAGGCGCTGGGGGAACAACCATGCACGGCACCAGTATGTACCTGTTCCAGGGACAACCCTAGCTCCTGCCCGTCTGCCCCATGACCACCCATAACCTCCACTGACTGCTGGTCCTCTGGTTGTGCGGCTGAAGGATATTGCTTTTTAGGGAATTGGCAATCGTAGTAACGTGAGCACTTCACACAACGCAAGTGGATTCCGGTGGGTTGGTGGGCCATGTAGCATGTGAGAGCCTGTCATCCAAATCACACCTTAATTCATGGACACAGTGCTTGAACACTGCGGGAAGCAATACCAAACACGCAGCAGCCAACATCTGAACATCCAGGGGATGGGATACAGCTCCAGAAACATGTCTACGGTGAGTGAGTGCTACGGGAAGGGGGCGATGTCTGGTGTATGGGCCAAAGGTTCGGAGATCAGCCCACATAGTGGACGTAAGTCACAGAGGAGTCAAACTGGTTTTGCTCAAGGATTTTTGGTGCCGCGCCACTCTCCCCACCACCCCCTCACCCCATAACTACACCCCCCCCCCCCTCTACCCCCTCACCCGGTACCCACAGTAATCCTCAACATGCTTCACCTTCCTAGTTCTACCTCTATGTTTAATTGTCGCCCCAGGATGCACATCTGAGGTGGAGTCAGCCAGTTGCTTACCTCATTCCGTGGGCTTCAATGCCCCGGTGGGCGTCCTCTGGGGACTCTTTGGCTGGAGTGCCCCGGCGCATTTGTCGACAGCACATGCACAGCTTATACCATGTGCTGACCTTGAGACATGGCCTCAACAGAGGGGTGGAACTCAGAGGAGCCAATGGCCACCATCCCCACTCCATGGGAGGGGTCCAGGTTGGCACCCAGCACCAACTCCTCCCGCTCGGTACACATAGGGTCCTGGGGTTCACCTTGAGATGGAGGGTCAGCTGGTTCGAGCCCCGGCTGCCCCTGCATCATTTGGCCTGCCAGCCCTAGAGGCTCCCTGATGTCTGCACCAAGGTGTCGATGCCCTCGGCAATGCTCCTCAGCGACTGGAATAAAAGATTTTGCAGACCATTTATAGGTCCATTGACCTCAGGCTGCGATTTCTGGTCTCAGAAGTTCTCAGGCCAATGAAGTTATGTTGGTGAATGGGTACGATGGTTCCTATTAAATCACATTCAGTCTGTACGTCATTTTCTCTGAACTTTGAAATACTGGATAACACATAATATGCACGTTTGGTGTCATACTCAAAGATTCAGAAGATAATTGGAATTTCCCAGGTTTAGGAGCTACCATGGGCAGTATTTAATAGAGGGATGGGCATCGTACCCACCAACTCAAGGCCAGCAAGGAATCCCATTCCTTCCCTGGGATCAAGACTGTGAGATTGGTAACTTTTTGTTGCTCAGCAGCACCACCTGGCAGGTAATGGCTGCTGCCGGTACTACGCCCATCCCAGGCCAAGGAAAACCATGAACACAAGCACAGGTGAAACATGGGCGGGGAGGTGGTCACTTAAAGTGACACAAAGAAGATTGTTACAAGCAGGGGAATTTTCATTTAATATCCCCATTAATAGAACAAAGAACAGTACAGCACAGGAACAGGCCCTTCGGCCCTCCAAGCCTGCGCCGATCACGTATCCTATAGCTTTAGGTAGTGATCTTTTAAGTCAAGAAACAGGTAGCGTGGCAAAATTAAGGGTTAATAATTTCTTGGTTTCCCCCAACTTATACTTACTTCAGTGAGATATTCTGATCAGTTGACATTTTAGCAAATTGCAGGTACAGCTAGTCATTTTGATTTAGTGCAATATTAATATTTATAATGTATTTCAAATGTGGTCTCAGTTTTAATGATGTGCCAGATTATCTGAAATTCCCACGACTTATCCATGTCACAGGATAATTCATTACTATATATTATTTCACTGTTACAAGGAAGGTTCATTTTCTGGCAAGATCTCTGAAGAAAACCATTTAATATTCCTTCATTGTGCAGACCTGATCTCCCTGGCTCAGGATTCCATTTAAAAAACTAATTATGGATGCTAATCTCTCCGTTCCTGTTCTGTCAGCCTTCTGAAGGCAGTTGAGAAAATGACTGCACACGAAGGAGGAGTGAGACAAAGAGATCAGTGCTGTGGAATCACGGCAAAGCTTAGGGCATACGTGTCTGAATATAAAGTGGACAAAACAGTGTGAAATAAACTCTGAGCACAGGATGCTTATGGAGTAGTCAGTGATCAATTTCCTGTTGTTACATTAAATTGTATGAAATTAATTTTCCCAACTATACATTTTTATGTAGTTATTCAGCCCTTCTTTAGTCAGTTAGCTCATACCAAGTGCCCACAACATCATCACCTCTATGTAATTGAACAGAAATCTATAGAAAGGAAGATGGAAAACTTAAATGAATTTAGTTTCAATGGAAACTACAAATGCAGGTAATAATCAGCATATTATGCAACATCTCTATTTATTAATCAACAAACCCCTCCTTATTTTACCATCTCCAATTAACCACTACACAAAATAGATTAGAATAAGAAATGTTGTTCATCTTAGGTAAAACATCTGGAAAATCTGATATTTTCAGGAACATCTGAAAACAAATCTGGAAACACAATAGAAATGTTTCTTAAAAATCTTCCAGACACTCGCTCCAAATGAACTTTTCCTTATTTTGAGCATGTGCCTTCTTGTACTCCTGATACAGTTTAATCTGAAGTAGTGTTTTATCTTTTCTAAACAGCTTGTAACTTTAGACACTTCCAGCTGGTTTTCTCTCAAAGTTGAAGAACTTAATTTTTTCAGTCTTTTCTTAAATTCCTCAGGTCTATGATACTAGGGACCATTCTTATGGCTCCTTTCTGTATTACCTCCAGCGTTTGACGTCTCCGGCATCACACAGTGACCTGGACCAAAGAAATACTGGGATAACCTATCTGTACCATGGCCTTCCCTGGTAATTTATTCTGATTCTAAAGAGGCAGAAGGTGTGGAGAGGACATGAGGAAGAGCTTTTTACGCAGAACGCAGTGGGTGTCTGAAATGCGCTGCCTGATTTGGTGGCGGAGGCAGAGACACTAAACTCTTTTAAAAAGTACCTGAATCTGCACCATAAGTGCTCTAAGCTACAGGGCTATGGACCGGATGCAGGAAGGTGGAGTTAGAAAGGGCATCTGGGTGTCCTTGGGCAAAACGGGCCGAATGGCCTCCTGCTGTGCTTAACTTTTCTATGATTCTATAATTTCTGCTACCAACTTCCCTTCTTACTCCTAACTTTCTCATGTGTGCCTCAGATCCCCTGGTTTGTGAACCTTTGGCCTTGCGTGAACAACTTCCTCAATCAATTTTTCCAGTGCCTGGCTTCAGCATTTATATCACCAAGAGCGAAATCAACCAAAACCAGCATGACTTTGGGAACAAGCCTTCTTTTCTGATTAATTAGTAACACAATAATACTGCTACCATTTTTTCACATGTCATTCAGCATTAGGGATATTGCCATCTATTATTCTGGTGGTACGGTAGTACATTGGTTAGCAGTGTTGCTTCATAGCGCCAGCGTCCCAGCTACGATTCCCGGCTTGGGTCACTGTTTGTGCGGAGTCTGCAAATTCTCCCCGTGCCTGCGTGGGTTTCCTCCGGGTGCCACAAGTCCCGAAAGACACGCTGTTAGGTAATTTGGATATTATGAATTCTTCCTCCGTGTACCCGAACAGACGCCGGAATGTGGCAAGCAAGGGCTTTTCACAGTAAATTCATTGCAGTGTTAATGTAAGCCTACTTGTGACAATAAAGATTTTATTATTATAGTTAAGGTGCAAACAGAATAGAGCAAGATAGGGCTAGTTGGATGCTGGAATTTCTTCCTTTACAATTTCTTTTTTTTAAATAAATTTAGAGTACTCAATTCATTTTTTTTCCATTAAGGGGCAATTTTGCATGGCTGTGGGAGCGGAACCCACGCAACACGGGGAGAATGTGCAAACTCCACACGCACAGTGACCCAGAGTTGGGATCGATTCTGGGACCTTGGCGCCGTGAGGCAGAGTGCTAACCACTGCCCAATGTGCTGCCCTTCCATTACAATTTAAATATAAAACTTAAGAAAAACAAATAAATGTGATTAATTGAGGTGTTTGGAGATTTACATATAAAAGCTAATTTATGGTCCATTTCGGAACTGCAATGCCCAGGAAGGAATTGAGTCAAACAGAATCGTCAGGGTCGATTCCTGGTCTGTGTTGGAATGAGTTGATCGCAGTTTTGGTGGCAGTAATATCATTGGCATTTGCCTCAGTGCCCTGGGGCTAAGCGACAGGAAAAATCAACCAGAGTTTCAGCTCCATTCACCATCCATATGCTCTTGCTGGAAATTTGTGGACACTGGTTGAAGGGAACAGACTCAGCCAATACTAAGTCACAGGAGAATGTCTTTTTTAGGGAAGTTAATGAAGGGAAACTGACATCATGTGAGAGCATTGACTAGGAAAGGGAGAAAACTGAAGAGAAATGAAACATCTTTAAAGAAATAATATAAGGTTAAGTCCATACTGCACATACGAATGCCTAGTAGAGCCTTCCCTCGGCACAATCATGCACTTCAGGTACTCACTTGGTGGATTGTGAGGCCAACAGATCGACGTAGGATATCACAAACTTCTGAAACTTCCTGTGCTGTTCTTCCCATCGGTCATCCACCGAGTAGTAATTGGGAAGCGGGGCGCCAAACAGGATCTCACTACGAAGCAGAGAACTTTTCATGTTTTCTGCTGTGAGCCCCTCATCGACATACCAGTAAAACTCAGGGTGAGTAATAGCCAGCTGGAGTGAGCCTGGAAAATTAAAATCAATATAAATCATACCATCGATAATAAACAAACTGAAGATCGGGCTGTAATGGTCTCTGTAGTTTGATTCACAGACTCTACAGTAGTGGTGGGATTCCAAGTATGTTAGATTCTTTGTTGAACAGAATCAGAAAAATCAAATCAGTCAAAATATAAAACAAATATGACTACATTTGTCTGAAATATTAAGATCAATAATTATCTTCACTATAGCAGTCACTGATTTACTACTTAACCTCCTTTTTCTTCCAATCTGATTTTAAAACCACACAGTGCATGGTTATCACTTAATTACAACTTCTCAGTTTATCTCATCGTCACGTCTAATTGTCACAAACCAAGTGGTGTTCTGCATTAGTGCTGCTGAGGTTTCTCAACAATAAGAACATATTTTTCACCATCAGAGAGATCATAGCATTAGACTGAAGGATTTTTTCATCTCATTTTTTTAACATTTGAAACACTGGAGCTGAACAACCCCTTGCATATAGGATGAGTTGAACCTAGGCATTAATGAGTTTGTTTCAAGGATTTCATGCATCTCAATATTAAAATAAGTTTGATAATTCATCCTATATTATCCACATTTGTTTATGAATTCAATAGACATTTGTCTGTAAATATCTGTAAGGATAGGGTGCTGATATTCTCATCTGTGCTTATTAATTTATGAAATCTCAATATATATTCACCTTTCCTCAAAATACACTAATAATTTACATTTAGCTATATCAACAACATTTTCATTTTCTGTAAAGCATGTTGGGATATTTCTCAGAAACATGCTTATCTAAATACAAAGCTTTCTTCTTTTGAAATAAATTAAAGACTTGATCTGCTCCATATCCATACTTCATGCTAAAAATTGCACCTGAGTCTAAGATTCACTATCAATTGTATTCTTGATTTTTCCATGCGCCATATGCTGTCACAAACTAGAACTTAAATGTGAACAGAGCGAGATATAACCTGATGTACAAACCTGTGCCAACCAGGTCTTCAACCTACTCTCTCAATACAAAGTGAGGATTCATATGTGGCAACTCAAGGATCAACAGCAATTTGCAATATGGATATTTTAGGACTGGATCTAAAGGTTAACATCATTGAAGAGTCTGCCAATATGTCAAAGCACTGTAATGTTGCAATAATCCATTTTACCATTGGAGTATTATATGGAGTTTTGGGCAGTCTATTACAGAAAGCAGTTGGAAAGCTCAGAGATTTTTAAAATTCTAATTTTCACATGTCTTCATGGCCTTGCCCACCTTTTTCTATAACGCTGACCTCATCATCAGATCCACCCTTCATATCAATTAGGAGCAGGAGTAGGCCACTTGGTTCTTGAGCCTTCTTACTCATCTAATAAGATCATGGTTGAACTCATTGTATCCTCAACTCCACATTCCTACCTACTTCCAGTAACCTTTCACCCCCTTGCTTATCAAGAATCTATCTACCTCTGGCTTAAAAATATTCAAAGACTATGCTTCCACTGCCTTTTAAGGAAGAGAGTTCCAAGGACTCACCACCTTCAGAGAAAACAAAATTCCTAATTTTTGTCAAAAATGGGCGACCCCTTATTTTTAAAACAGTGACCCTTAGTTCTAGATTCTCCAACAAGAGGAAACATCCTCTCTACATCCACCCTGAGAAGCCCCCTCAGGATCTTGGATGTTTCTATCAAATTGTTTCTTACTCTACTAAACGTTAGCAGATACAAGCCTGTCCAACCTTTCCTCACAAGACAACTTTCCCATTCCAGATATTAGTCCAGTAAACCTTCGCTGAACTGCTTCCAACAAATTGACATCCTTTCAACGCACTTACATTTTTCCTCACATAAAATGACCAATACTGTATCGAGTACTCCAGGCATGGTCTCACCAACGCCCTGTCTAACTGATGCATAACCTCTCTATTTTTGTATTCAATTCCTCTCAAAATAAACAATAACATTCTATTAGTTTTCCTAATTACTTGCTGTACCTGCATGCTAACCTTTTGCAATTCATGCATGAGGACACCCAGATCCCTCTACATCGCAGAGCCCTGCAATTTCTCTCCATTTATACAATATGCTTCCTTTTTTTCCTGACTATTTCCACAGTCAGAAATTCACTTCCCTAAACCTTCCTTAAAACCTTTCGTAAATCTCACTTCTTTGACCAAGTTTTTGGTCACTCCTGCCAATAGCCTTTTGGCTCAAATATTCAATTTTATTTGATTAGGCTCTGTGAAGCGCATTGCAACAGTTTCTTGCAATAAATGAAAGCTGTTGGTTTTCTTGTGGATATGCCTCCCAAGGGATCCGCATGGATCCTTCCAAAGGGGTTTAGAAAAAAAGTAGTAATAACTTTCTGAACTCCAGCTTGGGTTAAGGTGGCTGTGATGGTGGTGCATTGGGGAAGGAATCGCTCATATGGACAGGTCGCCACCCCCAGTGCCTGGCCCATAGTTTAGCTGCGTGTTTTCCTCGTGCTCAGAGCGCCGAGAAATACCCCACTATTTAACGTGCCCCCGGTTAGATAGGGGGCCTCAGCGGACAATGCGTGGCCTGATCATTGCTGTGCAACAAATGCCAGCTTGGCACCTTGGCAATGCCAAGCTGGCATCCTGGCAGTGCCCTGTCAACTAAAAGTGCCAACCTGGCACTGCTAAGGCGTATGGGTGGCACCACCAGGGTGCCTGGCACTAGCAGTGCCAGGGTGCCTCCTTGCCTAGAAGGCAAGCACATCGGGGCATCCAATCCCATGGGAGACCACACGTGCCATTCCAACTGGTCCCCGTCTGTGGAGACCAGTGCTGAACGGTGCTTGCCCGAGGTCTCCGAGGCGAAGGGGATAGATCCCAATGCCTTAGGCGCCTTGGGAAACTACATATTAAAGTGAGACTAGCTGTCTTGCCCGAATATGCAGACTTGACAAAACATGACATCGCCCACAATGGGCGGGATTCACATCACAATGTCTCGCGAGGCGTTGCAAACCGGGTAGATCCCGGGAAATGGGTCTCCCAGCTTCTATCAGCCTCCATGGTGCGCTGCTTTTCAGGTGCAATTGTGGTCATTCGATTGTGCCTCTTATGAAAGCTTGAAAGCTTTCTGAAAATCCAAAGACACCACATCTAATGGCTCATCAGTATCTATTCTACTAGTTATGTCCTCAAAAAACTCCAGGTTTGTCCAAATGATTTCTCTTTCATAAATCCACATTGACTTTGCCTAATCCTGTTGATATTTTCAAAGCCTCCTGCTATCACACCTGTTACAAAATATATCTACGATACCTGAACACGGTAAGACTTTCCCTCTTCCCCAAACAACATCCAAATTGAATAACCAATTATAGTTACCACACAATATAGGGATGATTTTCAAATCTGGGAACTGTCTTTTTCCTGGTCCAGCAAAAATATTTTAAAACTGCTGTTATGAAGATTTTCTATATTGCCTTGGCGCTAAGACTTAGAAGTGTGTTTGCTGTAATCTTGGCCTTCAGGCTTGGTGGCAGGAAAATGGCCTGCCCGCTTTCTGACACTGCTAAGTTTGTTACTGTCTCTCTTCCTTCTTAGGAACCCGTCAATTATACCTTTGTTGTTCTTTGATTATGCCTGTCTGTTCGGCTGTCTACCGCATCAACCTTCTTGACTATACATTAACATCTGTATATCTCAGGGATCTTCCGAATCATCTGTAATCCGTTTCTCCTCCATAAGCTGTGTTATGGGCCAGGGTTTAGAAAACTCCAAAGTATATCATGGAGTTCACCTGACCTACAACTGTTCATTGATTTTGGTTACGATGAGCACAACAGACTGCCTTTCAGGTGTTATCCAACAGAGTTCTTAGGTGCTTTTAATCAAAAAACAAGCTTTATTTTACAAATTTAGTTAATATTTGTATAAACACACACAGTAAGAATTTTCATCAACTACAAACATAAAAAACCCACACAGCTACAGTAATCTATGTATAACCCTTAATGAATTCTCCCTTACTGTTCCAATTCAATAACACAATCCCATAAACCAAAAAACCCTGTTTACCAAAACAGCGGGTAACTATAATCATTGGGTTTCTTCTTTGGAATAACTCTTTAAAATTGAAAATAGAGAGACAAGCCAAAATACTTCTCTGTCTGAGTCTACAGCAGCCAAATGTGAAAACGAAAGTAACAACTCACTGAGCCACAAACCAGCTCCAAAACTCAAAGCGAAAGTAAAAACTCACAGAGCCACAGCCCAGCTCCACCCACACAATTAGATTACTGAAGTCATGTGATAAGACAAAACCCTTTCTTAAAGGGACACTCCCATGATAGCTATTCACACTTGATTAGAATCAAAACTGCCATTCTAAACTCATTACCGGGGGAGACACATATCAATTGAGGCCCTCTGAATCCTGTCCATGTGAATCTAGGCAGATTCATGACACATCCTTTACAATAGACTCTAGCATTTTCCCCACTACTGCTGTTAGGCTAACCGATCGGTAATTCCCAGTCTTCTCCCTCCCCTTTTAAAAAAAATAGTGGGGTTATATTTGTCACACTCTAATCTACTAGAACTGTTCCAGAATCAACAGAATGTTGAAAGATGACAAACAACGCATCCAATAATTCTATGGCCTCCCCCTTTAGTACCCTGGGATGTAGATTAGAATCCCTGGGGATTCATTGGCTTTCAGTCCCATTCATCTCTCCAGCGTTATTTTTCTCGTAATACTAATCTCCTTCAATTCCTCCTATACTCTTAATTCCTTAGCATTTCTGGGAGGATATTTGTGTCTTCCTCTGTGAAGGCAGAACTATAGTAGTTAAATCATTGAATCATAGAATTCCCACAGTGCAAAAGGAGGCACTCAGCTCAATGACTCTGCACCAAACTTCCGAAAGAAGTTAATCTTAGCCAACTCACACCTCATACCTTCTTAGTTTTCTTAGTTTGGACTTCTTCATTTTGCATCTTAATGAATAATTCTGTCATGTTATAGTCACTGTTCTGTAAACAGACCCCGCTAAACAAGATTACCGATTAACCCTGGTATAATCATGAGACTTGAGCCGGAGTTGTGGTACAATCTACGAAACTTTATTCAGTCTTCAACGTTACATGCAGGTATCACTTCTTTTTGTACAATGCCTACAACTTTCACAACTTTTATAACTCCTTTCAGCGGCAGGGCTGTGAGAGTGTCAGTTCCTTACACGGATTGGTTGAGATATGCTGCAGTGGGACTTTACCCCCACTGATTAGGTTGTATGTGATTAAGGGATAAACCCATTGTATTTTCGGTGATATCGGTTACTGAGTAACTGAACTCGTATTGTTTTTCATGTGTACTTTAACTTAGTTCCACAACATCTGCTACCGACCACAGCATTTGTATACATTAATAACCATCTACTCTCACAACCCCTTCTCATTGCATAACACCAAATATAGGATAGTATGTCCTCCAGTTGGTTCCTCAACATTCTGCTTTAAAAAGCCATCGCGCGCACACTCCAGGAATTAATCTGCCACAGTATTGTTGCTGATTTGGTTTAACTAAATTTATGTAGATCAACGTCACCCGTGATTGCTGTAGCACCATAGTTACGTATCTCTAATTTCCTGTTTAATACCATCCCCTGCCTTACCACTACTATTTGGAGGCCTCTACACAACTCCCACCAATGTTTTCAGTCCTTATTGCTTCTTAGCTCCAGCCAGACTGATTCTCCATCCAAATTTTCTGAGCCAATATCCTCTCTCACTATTGCCTGGATATCATCCTGAACCAACGACATCACCTACTTCCTTTCTCTGTTTGCCTGTCCTTACTGATCCTTAAGAGATTCAGTACCAAGCCTTGGTCACCCTGCAGTAAAGTATCTGTATTTGCAATAGTATACCAGTGTATACCAATTATCCTTGTTAATTTTTTAACCTTATTGTGAATACTGCATGCATTCGGATACAAGGGTTGGGATTCTCCTTCAGCCGATGTCGGAATCGGGAAACATGATTGGGCGGAGAATCAGTTATGACGGCGAAATTGCGGTGGGCGCCAATTTCACTCCAAATCTCAATTCTCTGTCAACAATGGCATCAATGCGTTCCACAACACACGAACAGTAATCGCCGTTGGCATATCATTAGCGGGCCCAACGCGGTATTCTCTGGGGCATACGTGATTCGCCGCCTCCAATGGGCTGAATTCCCGATGGCGAGGTTCACTTGTGCTTTTAAAAATCGTGAAACATGCACCATGGCTGCTGAGGGAGAGTGGGTACGGAAAGTATCCAACATTGGCATAGTTGTGCTACTGGTCATTCTGCCAGGGCTGCGGGGAGTGGGGGGGTTGGCCAGGAGGTGGGCTGTGGGGCCAGGGTGGACAGGCATAGAACTGGAGGATCCAGTTGTCGTGGTCCACGTTGGGACTAACAACATAGGTAAGACTAGGAAAGAGGACCTGTTTGGGGATTATCAAACACTAGGGACTAAATTAAAGAACAGGTCCTCCAGGGTTATAATCTCTGGATTACTACCCGAGCCACGTGCCAATTGGCATAGGGTTGAGAAAATTAGGGAAGTTAACACGTGGCTAAAGAAGTGGTGCGGGAAAGAGGGATTCCATTTCATGGGGCATTGGCATCAGTACTGGGGCAGGAGGGACCTGTACCGTTGGGACGGTCTTCACCTGAACCATTCTAGGACCAGTGTTCTAGCGAATAGGATAAATAGGTTGGTCACAAGGACTTTAAACTAGCAAGTTGGGGGGAAGGGAAGGGTAAAGCTATGGACAGTATAATGGTGAATGGAGAGCAAGGCAGCAGGTTACGTGACAGGTTATTATGTAGAGATATGGGTTCAAAGACAAGGAAAATTAGGAGAAAGGGTAAGAGGAAAAATAATTTGAGAAAAGTTACTGATCAAGGTGTTAGGATTCATAACAAAGACATAAAAAACAGCACAAGTGTACTTTACCTGCATGCTCGTAGTATACGGAATAAGGTGAATGAGTTGATGGTGCAAATCATCGTGAATGACTATGATTTAGTGGCCATTACTGAAACATGGTTAAAAGATGGTCACGACTGGGAATTAAATATCCAAGGGTATCAAACTATACGAAAGGATAAAATGGACGGTAAGGGCGGTGGTGTAGATTTGTTGTTTAAGGATGGCATTCGGGCAATAGTAAGGGATGATATTGGTGCTATGGAGGACAAGGTTGAATCAATTTGGGTGGAAATCAGGAATAGTAAGGCGAAAAGGTCACTGATAGGAGTAGTCTATAGGCCACCAAATAGTAACAGGATGGTAGGGCAGGCAATGAGCAAAGAAATAACGGATGCATGTAGAAATGGTACAGCGGTTATCATGGGAGATTTTAATCTGCATGTCGATTGGTTTAACCAGGTTGGTAAAGGCAGCCTTGAGGAGTTTATAGAATGTGCCCGGGATAATTTCCTAGAACAGTATGTAATGGAACCTACAAGGGAACAAGCGGTCCTAGATCTGGTCCTGTGTAATGAGGCAGGATTGATTAATGATCTCATAGTTCGGGATCCTCTTGGAAGGAGCGACCACAATATGGTGGAATTTAAAATACAGTTGGAGGATGACAAGGTAAAATCAAACACTAGTGTTTTGTGCTTAAACAAAGGTGATTACAATGGGATGAGAGAAGAACTAGCTAAGGTAGACTGGGAGCAAAGACTTCATGGTGAAGCAGTTGAGGAACAGTGGAGAACCTTCCGAGCGATCTTTCACAGTGTTCAGAAAAGGTTCATACCGACAAAAAAGAAAGACGGTAGAAAGGGGAAAAATCGACCGTGGATATCTAAGGAGGTGAGGGAGAGTATCAAATTGAAGGAAAAAACATACAAAGTGGCAAAAATTAGTGGGAGACTAGAGGACTGGGAAGTCTTTAGGGGACCACAGAAAGCTACTAAAAAATCTATAAAGAAGAGTAAGGGAGACTATGAAAGTAAACTGGCTCAGAACATAAAAGCAGGTAGTAAAAGCTTCTACAAATATATAAGATAAAAAAGAGTGGCTAAGGTAAATATTGGTCCTTTGGAAGATGAGAAGGGAGATTTAATAATAGGAGACGGGGAAATGGCTGAGGAGCTGAACAGGTTTTTTGGGTCAGTCTTCACAGTGGAAGACACAAATAACATGCCAGTGACTGATGGAAATAAAGATATGATAGGTGAGGATCTTGAGATGATTGTAATCACTAAGGAGGCAGTATTGGGCAAGCTAATGATGCTAAAGGTAGACAAGTCTCCTGGCCCTGATGGGATGCATCCCAGAGCGTTAAAAGAGATGGCTAGGGAAATTGTAAATGCACTAGTGATAATTTATCAAAATTCACTCGACTCTGGGGTGGTCCCAGAGGATTGGAAAGTAGCAAACGTGACACCACTGTTTAAAAAAGGAGGTCGGTAGAAAGCGGGTAATTATAGGCCGGTAAGCTTAACTTCGGTTGTAGGGAAAATGCTGGAATCTATCATTAAGGAGGAAATAGCGGGGCACCTAGAGGGAAATTGTCCCATTGGGCAGACGCAGCATGGGTTCACAAAGGGTAGGTCGTGTCTGACTAATTTGGTAGAATTGTTTGAGGACGTTACCAGTGCAGTAGATAACGGGGAGCCAATGGATGTGGTATATCTGGATTTCCAGAAAGTTTTTGACAAGGTGACACACAAAAGGTTGCTGCATAAACTAAAGATGCATGGCATTGAGGGTAAAGTGGTAGCATGGGTAGAGGATTGGTTAACTAACAGAAAGCAGAGAGTGGGGATAAATGGGTGTTTCTCTGGTTGGCAACCTGTAACTAGTGGGGTCCCTCAAGGATCAGTGTTGGGCCTGCAGTTGTTCACAATTTACATAGATGATTTGGAGTTGGGGACCAAGTGCAATGTGTCCAAGTTTGCAGACGACACTAAGATGAGTGGTAAAGCAAAAAGTGCAGAGGATACCGGAAGTCTGCAGAAGGATTTGGATAGGTTAGGTGAATGGGCTAGGGTCTGGCAGATGGAATTCAATGTTGCCAAGTGTGAGGCTATCCATTTTGGGAGGAATAACAGCAGAATGGATTATTATTTAAACGGTAAGATGTTAAAACATGCTGCTGTGCAGAGGGACCTGGGTGTGCTGGTGCACGAGTCGCAAAAAGTTGGTGTGCAGGTGCAACAGGTGATTAAGAAGGCTAATCGAGTTTTGTCTTTCATTGCTAGAGGGATGGAGTTCACACTAGGGAGGTTATGCTGTAATTGTATAGGGTGTTGGTGAGGCCACATCTGGAGTATTGTGTTCAGTTTTGGTCTCCTTACCTGAGAAAGGACATATTGGCACTGGAGGGCGTGCAGAGGAGATTCACTAGGTTGATCCCAGAGTTGAGGGGATTAGATTATGACGAGAGGTTGAGTAGACTGGGACTGTACTCATTGGAGTTTAGAAGGATGCGGGGGGATCTTATTGAAACATATAAAATTATGAAGGGAATAGATAGGATAGATGTGGGCAGGTTGTTTCCACTGGTCGGGGAAAGCACCGAGTTTAGGAGGAACTTCTTCACCCAAAGGGTTGTGAATCTCTGGAATTCCTTGCCCAGTGAAGCAGTTGAGGCTCCTTCTTTAAACGTTTTTAAGAAAAAGATAGATACCTTTCTAAAGAATAATGGGATTCGGGGATATGGTGTACGGGCCGGAGAGTGGAGCTGAGTCCACAAAGATCAGCAATGATCTCATTAAATGGTGGAGCAGGCTCGAGGGGCCAGATGGCCTACTCCTGTTCCTAGTTCTTAACACCATTGCTGCAGCCTGCAAGGCAGCCATACAGCTACGCACGCCGCTGACTGCACACCGTGAACTTAGGGCTACGCGTCGTATAGGTGTGCCCCCCCCTGCCCCCACCCTCCCGCCCAGGCCACCCCCCCAAGTGCCCTCTGGCCCCATCAGCCGTATGGACACACTCCAGATCAACCAGTGCTATCTTGATGGCTAGGATGGTGCGTGTGGGGAGTGAAGTGTGTATATGCGGCTGCAGCTGGTCGGCTTCCTGAGTGTCAATCGCGAAACCGGCGAATCAGGCACCGTTTCTCAAAGGAATCGATTGTGTTCCACGTGGAGTCTGTGCTAGCCCCTTAGCAGTCACTGAATCAGTCCATGTGCAGTGCCAGTTTTGCTGTCGTGTAAGTCCATGAATCCTGCCCCAAAGTTAACACTTCATCTCAGGAGCGGCGAATCCAGCCCCGTGCCTTTAGGCTAGTCTTAATATTTTGGCACTGTGGTATTATCAGGTATTGCAGTACCCGAGAGGCTGTAAACCATTGGGTAAACCAAGGCGTTTACCATTGGCTGTTTGGTATGTAGCTCCGCCCTGACAGGCGGGGTATAAGAACCGGTGCCGACCCAGCAGCCCTCATTCTGTACCGAAGCTGCTGGGGAACAGATCTAGTCTATTAAAGCCTTTAGTCATGTTGCAACCTCGTCTTTGAGTTTAATTGATCATGCATCAATTTAATAGACTACTCTTAAGCTGAAAGAATGGATCTCTGAATCAAGCCGGAGTGTCTACAACTCAGCCCCCACGCTGAGAACTCGGCGGCGATATTTAAGCACTGGCTGTCGTGTTTTAAAGGCTACCTCGAGATGGCCGGAGGCACCCCCTCAGGAGAACAGAAACTGCATCTCCTGCACTCGAGAGTAAGCCCTGGAATCTTCACCCTCATCGAGGAGGCGGAGGACTACGATGCTGCGATCGAACTGTTAAAAGGACATTATATCCACCCTGTAAACCAGGTCTACGCACGTCACCTGCTCGCAACTAGACGGCAAAGCCCCGGGGAATCGCTGGAGGACTTCTACCGTGCGCTACTGGTGCTGGGCAGAAACTGTGGCTGCCCGCAAGTTTCGGGCAGCGAGCACACGGAACGTCTATTACGGGATGCTTTCGTTGCAGGTATGAGCTCCTCAGAGATCCGCAAAGACTCTTAGAAAAGGACACCCTGGGACTGAGAGAGGCACGGGCCCTGGCAGGGTCCATGGATGTTGCCTCCAGAAACGTGCAGTCCTATGCGCCCGACCGCGCGGCGGCCCCCTGGGCTGCGTGGCATCCCGCCGCGGCAGCCCCACTGACCTTCCCCATGTCCCCGCAGGCCTGCGCTGTAAGACGGCCCGCTAACTCCGTCGGGCCCCACTGTTTCTTCTGCGGGCAGGCGAAGCATCCCTGCACGCGCTGCCGGGCCCGTACCTCCACCTGCAAAGGCTGCGGCAAGAAGGGCCATTTTGTGGGTCTGCCAAGCACGAGCCGTGGCCGCGATCTCCAGCGACTCCGGACCGCAGCGGCAATCTTCCCCTCGGGCCCCAGGTGGCCAGCACTCACCAGCACCCCATCCTAGGGCCACGTCCGACCCACGGACACCACGCTGGACGGATGGGCGCCGCCATTTTGACCATCCCCGCCGCCATTCTGTCCATCCCCGACCACCATGTGCGATCCATGGGAGACGCCATCTTGGATGGGGTCCCAGACCCCCAGCACGGCCGACTACACGCTGCCCGATCACAACCCGCAACTGCTCCATCTGGTCTCGGTGACGCTGGACCAAAATCGACCTCGGACACTCGCAACTGCAACGACGACGGTGTTCATCAACGGCCACGAGACGTTTTGCCTGATCGACTCTGGGAGCACAAAGAGCTTTATACACCCCGACACGGTAAGGCGCTGTTCACTTGTTACCCACCCTGTAAACCAAAGAATTTCCCTGGCCTCCGGGTCACACTCGGTGGAGATAAAGGGGTTCTGCCTAGCAGACCTCACTGTCCAAGGCAGGAGATTCATCAATTTCCACCTTTATGTCCTGCCGCACCTCTGCGCGACTACTCCTGGGGTTGGACTTCCAATGTAACTTGCAAAGCCTGACCTTCAAATTCGGTGGCCCTATACCTCCCCTTACTGTCTGCGGTCTCGCGACCCTTAAGGTCGACCCGCCTTCCCTGTTTGCGAACCTCACCCCGGATTGCAAACCCGTCGCCACCAGGAGCAGACGGTACAGTGCCCAGGACTGGACCTTCATCAGGTCAGAGGTCCAAAGGCTACTGAGGGAAGGGGTCATTGAAGCCAGTAACAGCCCCTGGAGAGCTCAAGTAGTGGTGGTGAAGACCGGGGAGAAACATAGGATGGTCATTGTCTACAGTCAGACCATCAACAGGTTTACGCAGCTGGATGCGTAGCCTCTCCCCCGCATATCCGACCTGGTGAACCGAATCGCGCAATACAAGGTCTTCTCCACAGTTGATCTCAAGTCCGCTTACCATCAGCTTCCCCTCCGCACTAGTGACCGCAAGTACACTGCCTTCGAGCAGATGGGCGGCTCTACCACTTTTTAAGGGTTCCCTTTGGTGTCACTAATGGGGTCTCGGTCTTCCAACGCGAGATGGGCCGAATGGTTGACCGATGCGGCTTACGCGCAACGTTCCTGTATCTGGATAACGTCACCATCTGCGGCCATGACCAGGAGGATCACGACACCAACCTCCAGAGATTTCTCCAGACCGTGAAAATCCTTAACTTAACGTATAATAAGGATAAATGGGCATTTAGCACCGACCGCCTAGCCATCCTCGGCTACGTAGTACGAAATGGAGTTATAGGCCCCGACCCTGAACGCATGCGCCCCCTTATGGAATTCCCCCTCCCTCACTGCCCCAAGGCCCTGAAGCGCTGCCTCGGGTTTTTCAGTTATTACGCACAGTGGGTCCCCAACTACGCAGACAAAGCCCGACCCCTAATCCAGTCCACAACCTTCCCCCTGCCGACGGAGGCCCGCCAGGCCTTCTGCCGCATCAAAGCAGACATTGCAAAGGCCACGATGCGCGCCATCGACGAGTCCAGTTCGAGAACAATGCGTCCGACGTAGCTCTGGCCGCAACCCTCAACCAAGCAGGCAGACCCGTGGCCTTCTTCCCCCGTACCCTCCATGCTTCAGAAATTCGCCATTCCTCGGTCGAAAAAGAGGCGCAAGCCATAGTAGAAGCTGTGCGACATTGGCGGCATTACCTGGCCGGCAGGAGATTCACTCTCCTCACTGACCAACGGTCGGTGGCGTTCATGTTTGATAATGCACAGCGGGGCAAGATAAAGAACGACAAGAGCTTACGGTGGAGGATAGAACTCTCCACCTACAACTACGAGATCTTGTACCGTCCCGGGAAGCTAAACGAGCCTCCCAATGCCCTGTCCCCCGGCATGTGTGCCACCGCACAAGTGAACCACCTCCGAGCCCTCCACGAGAACCTCTGCCACCCGGGGGTCACTCGTTTTTTTCACTTCATTAAGGCCCGCAACCTGCCCTACTCCATCGAGGAGGTCAGGACAGTCACCAGGGACTGCCAAATCTGCGCGGAGTGCAAACCGCACTTCTACAGGCAAGAGAGGGCGCACCTGATAAAGGCTTCCCGTCCCTTTGAACGCCTCAGCATGGACTTCAAAGGCCCCCTCCCCTCCACCGACCGCAACACGTATTGCCTGAACGTGATTGACGAGTACTCCCGGTTCCCATTCGCCATCCCCTGCCCCGACATGACCGCAAACACCGTCATCAAGGCCCTCCAAGGTATCTTTACACTGTTCGGGTTCCCCGCGTACATACAGAGTGATAGGAGGTCCTCCTTTATGAGCGACGAACTGCGTCAATTCCTGCTTAGCAAGAGCATCGCCTTAAACAGGACGACCAGTTACAACCCCCGGGGAAACGGGCAGGTAGAGAGGGAGAACGGAACAGTCTGGAAGACCGTTCTACTGGCCCTACTGTCCAGGAATCTCCCAGTCTCCCACTGGCAAGAAGTCCTCCCGGAGGCCCCCCACGCCATCCGGTCGCTGCTCTGTACAACTACCAATCAGACACCTCATGAACGTCTCCTTGTCTTCCCCAGGAAGTCCTCCTCCGGGACCTCGCTCCCAACCTGGCTAGCGACACCCGGACCCATCCTGCTTCGGAAGCACGTGCGGGCGCACAAGTCGGACCCGTTGGTCGAGCGGGTCCACCTGCTGCATGCTAACCCCGAGTAAGCCTACGCAGCGTTCCCTGACGGCCGGCAAGATGCAGTCTCCCTCCGGGACCTGGCGCCTGTCGGAACCCCACGTGCACCCAAACCTTTACCCGCCCCCCTCCACAGCACCTCACAGGAGGGTCAGTCCTCCCGCTGCTCCTGCCTAGGCCCTCCCACCCACCGACGCCCCCTACAGGCGCCCCCCTCTCGTGTCAACCGTTTGCTCCACCAGCGCCGTCTAGGGGTGATGAAGCTGCCATGGAGGCCGATGCCACGCTCCCGGAGTCACAGACGCCCGGACCCCCACCAGAATCACCACCGAGGCTCAGACGATCCAGGAGGACGACCAGGCCACCTGACCGACTGATTGCTTCACTGTAACTGTAAATGAACACTGACTGTATATATCTTCCACGCTTGTAAATATTCTCGACAACCCTGTAAGGAGGTATCACGGTACCTCCATATCTGATCATACCATGTTAAATGCAATTGTAACCACTGGCCACCACCCCCGCCGGACTCTTTTTTAACAGGGGGTGAATATGGTATTATCAGGTATTGCAGTACCCGAGAGGCTGTAGACCATTGGGTATACCTAGGAGTTTACCATTGGCTGTTTGGTATGTAGCTCCGCCCTGACAGGCGGGGTATAAGAACCGTTGCCGTCCCAGCAGGGTGGGGAACAGATCTGGTCTATTAAAGCGTTCAGTTATGTTACAACCTCGTCTTTGAGTTTAATTGATCGTGCATCAGGCACATCGTTTTTTTTTTTTGTAATATGGCGCTATTTGCCCTCATTTCACAGAATCCCTACAGTGCAGGAGGCAATTTGGCCCATTGAGTCTGTACCAACTCTCTGCCTTTCACTTTCTACTTTTTTGTCTTTCATTTCTATCTTTGTTTCCCTCCCTTATGTCTCCCCAATTAGATTCCCATTCCCCCTGCCATTCTAGTTTAAACCCTTCCCAATAGCACTAGTGAATATGGAACAACAGCACAGCAGCACATGGCACAGTGATTAGCACTGCTGCCTCAAAGTGACAGGGACTGTCAATCACCTGAAGCCTTTTGCCTGAATAGGTGTGGATTATCACATCTCTATATTAGAAAGGGACTTTTAATGTGCATGGTCAGTAAGAGGCGCATGACCAGTGAGTGGAGACTTCAGCTGAGTGAGACAGAGACTGAGAGTGTATATTTGGGAAACAAAGTGGGAATTCAGTGCATATGGGGAAAGAGATGCTTTAGGTAAGATTTACTGCAAGAAGTATGACTTAGAATAGATTACTTAGAGTTGGGTAATTAAGGGAGTTAGGGAAGGAAGGGAAAGAGATGCTCTTATGTTTTTTTGCTTTCTAACTTTCTCAGCTTCCAGGTGGCACAGTGGTTAGCACTGCTGCTTCACAGCTCCAGGGACCCGGGTTCAATTCTGGCCTTGGGTGACTGTCTTTGTGGAGTTTGCACTTTCTCCCTGTGTCTGCGTGGGTTTTCTCCGGGTGCTCCGGTTTCCTCCTACAATCCAAAGAAGTGCAGGCTCGATGGATTGGCCATGGTAAATTGCTCCTTAGTTTCCAAAAGGTTAGATGGTGTTACTGGGTTACGGGGATAGGATGGAGTCGTGGGCCGGTGCAGGCTCAATGGGCTGTGTTTTGTTACCTGTGTGGTAGGTAACATGTGCTACTCAAACCTTGGTTAGTGATGAGGTCTTTTGAATCTCATTGAAGAAGACTCAAACTCGTCCAGTAGTAACAAAAGGTTTATTGAGTAACTATAACAATAATTGCATGAGTTCTTTACTTCAACTTTGATACTAGTGATAAGGTTAACAAGATCCAACTATGGTAACTATACGTAACTCCATGAGCCATCTGAACTATTCTGCTATTACCCTGCACCCACGGTGCACCCAAGAGACCCAGAGACCCAATGTGGTTGCCTTTTTTATCCCTGTTGGTCTGGCCCTCTAGTGATCATGTGGTGCTACTGATTGTACATTAACCCCTTGTGTACATGCACATATAGAGATCACTACAGGCTAAATGACCTCCTTCTGCACTGTAGGGATGCTATGGAAGTGGTCTTACTCTGCTACAGGAGAAGAAACTTACTTGGCGGATATCTGGTAAGTGACTAAGGTTCAAAATGGTCCAGCAACTGGTGTGTTCATAAAATATATCAAAACAGAAGTAAATATATAATTAAATAAGATAATTAAATCATATTAATGATTGTAGGACAGGTGATGTGTCACAGCTGCAGCATGTGAGAGCTCCTGGATACCAGTTTGATCCAGGAAAAAAACATCTGAGGTAAGTGTTTGAAGTTTGAGCAGCTTTGGCTCGGAGATTATCAGTTTAAGGCTGAACTACAGATAATGTGACGCATTAGAGAGGGGGAAAGTTACCTGGAAACTTTGTACCAGGAGGCAGTCACCTCTCTTAGGACAGGGTCTTCTGATTTGGTCAGTGGTCATGGACAGGAGAGTGTGGCTGTAATTGAGGCAGGTAATGGGACTCAGAAGGCAGGAGAACAGGAGCTTCAGCCTTTACAATTGCCCACTCTCCTAGCCTGCCCAAATCCTTCTGCAGCTCCCTGTTTCCTCAACATTACCTGTCCCTCTGCATATCTTTGTGTCATCTGCAAACTTAGCAACAGTGTCCTCAGTTCCTTTATCCAGATCGTTAATGTATATTGTGAAAAGTTGTGGTACCAACATGGACCCCTGAGGCACACCACTAGTTACGGGGCTGCCATCCTGATCACTCTTTGCCTTCTGCCAGTCAGCCAATTATCTATCCATGCCAGTGCCTTACCCTTAACACCATGGTTTCTTAACTTGTTCAACAGTCTCCTATGCAACGCCTTGTCAAAGGCCTTATGGAAATTTAAATAGATCACGTCAACTGATTCTCCTTTGTCTAACTTTCTTGTTACCACTCAAAGAATTCCATCAGATTTGTCAGGTATGACCTCCCCTTGACAAAGCCATGCTGACTCAGTCCTATTTTGTCATGCACTTCCAAGTCCTATGCAATCTCATCTTTAATAATGGACTCTAAAATCTTACCAATGACCGAAGTCAGGCGAACCAGCCTATAATTTCCTGTCTACTGCCTCTCTCCCTTCTTAAACAGGGGTGTTACATTAGCCATTTTCCAGTCCTTTGGGACCCTCCCGGTCTCCAGTGATTCCTGAAAGATCACCACCAATGCCTCCACAATCTCCTCAAGTATCCCTTTTAGAACTCTAGGGTGTAGCCCATCTGGTGAAGGTGATTTATCCATCCTCAGACCTTTCAGTTTCCCCAGAACCTTCTCCTTAGTGTTGGCCATTACACTCACCTCTACCCCCTGATTCTCCTTAACTTCTGGGATCCCACTGGTGTCTTCCGCTGAAAAGGTTGATGCAAAATAACTATTCAGCTCCTCTGCAATTCCTTTGTTTCCTATTACTAGTACTCCAGCCTCATTTTCCAGTGGTTCAATGTCTATTCTTGCCTCTCTATTACCTTTTATATATTGAAAAACACTCTTGCTACAAGCTAGGTTACACTCATAGTTCATCTTCTCCCCCCTCATTGCTTTTTTAGTTGTCCTCTGCTTGACTTTAAAGGCTTCCCAATCATCTGGCTTCACACTAATCTTCGCTACCTTGAATGCTTTTTCTTTTATGCTGTCCTTGACTTCCCTCGTCAGCCATGGATGCCTCGTCCTCCCCTGAGCTAGTTTCCACCTCCTTGGGACAAATTTCTGTTGTGCCTCCCGAATAACCCCCAAAAGCATCTGCCATTGCTGTTCCACTGTCTTCCCTGCTTGGCTCCCATCCAATCAACTCTGGCCAACTCCTCCCTAATGTCTTTGTAGTTACATTGATTCAATTATAATGTTACATCTGATTCCAGCTTCTCCCTCTCAAACTGCTTGGTAAATTCTATCATATTGTGGTCACTGCCCCTAAGGGTTCCTTTACCTTAAGTTCCCTAATCAGGTCCGCCTCATTACACATCATCAAATCCAGAATTGCTTGTTCCCTAGTGGACTCTACCACAAGCTGCTCCAAAAAACCATCTTGTAGACATTCCACAAATTATTTTTCTTGGGATCTACTACCAACCTGATTTTCCCAGTCCACCTGCATATCGATTATTGTAATATTGCCTTTCTTATATGCCTTTTCTATCTCCTGATATATTTTCAGTCCCATATCCTAATTACTGTTAGGGGGCTTGGACATAATTCCCATCTGGGTCTTTCTCCTTTGCGATTCTTCAATTCTATCCACACAGATTCGAGGCCTTCTGATCCTACATTGCTTCTTGCTATTGATTTAATTTTATTCCTTATTAACAGTGAACCTCTGCCCCCTCTGTCCATCTGCCTGTCCTTTCAATAGGACACATATCCTTGGTTATTTAGATCCTAGCCCTGATCCCCTTGCAGCCATGCCTCTGTGATTCCCACAACACCGTACCGGCCAATTTCAGTGTGTGCAACAAGCTCATTTATATTTTTTCGTATACTGTACGCGTTTAATAATAATAATCTTTATTGTGACAAGTAGGCTTACATTAACACTGCAATGAAGTTACCGTGAAAAGCCCCTAGTCACCACATTCCGGCGCCTATTCGGGTACACGGAAGGAGAATTTAAAATGTCCAAATGACCTAACAGCATATCTTTCAGGACTTGTCGGAAGTAACCAGAGTACCCGAGGAAACCCATGCAGACAAGGGGAGAACGTGCAGACTCCGCACAGAAAGTGACCAAACTGAGAATCAAATCTGGGACCGTGGCGCTGTGAAGCAACAGTGCTTACCACTGTGCTGGGTACAACACGCTCAGTCCTGCATTGACTGCTCCCTTTCTCATATTTGTCCCCTTTTTTGCTTTGCCTGAAAGTTAGATTCCTGCCACCTTCTATACTCTCTGTTCTATTACGTGTTCTGGAAACCTTACTAACCTCTCCTGAGCTCTCGGTTCCTTTAACTAGTTTAAAGTCCTCGTCATTAACCTGCACTTCTACCTTTTCCTTAACTTTAAAACTGACCCCCCTGCCCCCCCCCACTATTTTGTTTAAAGCCCTAACTACAGCCCTAGTTATGCGATTTGCCAGGACTCTGGCCCCAGCATGATTTAGATGAAGACCATCACATCGGAACAGGTCCCCTCTTCCCCAGTACTGGTGCTAATGTCCCATGAATTCAAACCCATTTCTCCAACATCAATCTTTGAGCCACGCATTCACCTCTTTAATCTTATTGATTGTCTGCCAATTAGCTCGTAGATAGTAATCCAGAGATTATTACCTTTTTGGTTCTCTTTTTTAATTTATTCGTTCCTTTCAACTTATTCATGAAGGCCTGCCTTCGCAACCTTTCCCCTCGCCTAAGGTGTGGTGATCCTCAGGTTAAATCACCACCAGTCAACTCTACTCCTCAAAGACAAAATAGCCTATGGTCATCATGGGACTATGGAGACTTTACTTCACCATTTGCATTGAATTTAATTTAACTCTCTAGTTTCGGAGAAAATCCCATTAATAATAATAATAATAATCTTTATTGTCACAAGTAGGCTTACATTAACACTACAATGAAGTGACTGTGAAAAGCCCTAGTCACCACATTTGGGCGCCTGTTCGGGTATAGGGTGGGAGAATTCAGTATGTCCAAATTCCCTAACAGCACGTCTTTCGGGACTCGTGGGAGGAAACCAGAGCACCCGAAGGAAACCCACGCAGATGCAGGGAAATGTGCAGATCAGAAGATAGCAAATGTAACTTCATTATTCGAAAAAGGAGGGAAACTAAAAGCAGGAAACTACAGGCCAGTTAGCTTAACATGTGTAGTTGGGAAAATGTAGGAACCTATTATTAAAGAAGTTATATCACTGCACTTGGATAAGCTCAAGGTAATCAGGTTGAGCCAACAGGGTTTTGTGAAAGGGAACCCATGTTCAATCAATCTATTGGAGTTCCTTGAGGAAGTAACGTTCATAAGTTTATAAGTTCATAACATATAGGAGCAGAATGTGCTGTGGATAAAGTGGAACTGGTGGATTTAGATTTACAGAAGGCATTTGATAAAGTGCCATATCGAAGGATATTGCGGAAAACAAGAGATGAGTTATGGGAGTATCATAGTGGCATGTGTAAATTTTGGCTGGTTGACAGGAAGCAGAGTGTAGGTAGAAAAGGGTCGTTTTCACGTTGCCAAGGTGTACAGCGGGATTCTCCGTTTGGGAGACTCCATTCTCCCGGCAGAGCTGAATTTGCAGAAACTTTGATTGACAGCTCCTGGACCACTTCCAACAGAAATTAAGTTCTTTCCATTTATGACCCTTATTATGGGCCAGGGTTTAGAGAACACCAAAGTATATTATGGAGTTCAGCTGACCCACAACTTTGAATAGATTTTGGTTATTGGGAGCACAAGGGCCCACTTTACAGGTGTAATGCAACAGAGAACTAAAAGTATTTTTAA
Source organism: Scyliorhinus torazame (assembly GCF_047496885.1). NCBI lineage: Eukaryota > Metazoa > Chordata > Chondrichthyes > Carcharhiniformes > Scyliorhinidae > Scyliorhinus > Scyliorhinus torazame. The sequence goes on along the minus strand of NC_092722.1, from coordinate 49,096,677 downwards.
ACAAAAGCAATGTTTATTCTCTGAATCCAGTTAACATTTTATAAACACACAGTAAACAGTTTATCAACTAACAACCCTGATGACCCCCCCCCCCCGAAAAGATACAGTACTCTATAGATAACCCTTAAAACCTTCCAAACAACATCCATCAGTCAAAAAACCCTTTTCAACAAAGACTTTTGCATTCCTTACAAAAATAGGTATTACTTTGAAATCATCAAGTGATCTGGAAACATTCTTTAGATTGCAGAGAGAGAGATCAATACACACATCTGTTTGGTTTGAATGCAGCTCTCCAACTGAAAATGAAACTAAAAACAGAGCCAAAACAGCTTTCAGCACAAAACGAAAGTAAAAGCAGGTCAGAGCCCAGCTCCACTCCTACAATGACATAACTTCAGCCATTTAATAAAGCACACTTTGCTTAAAGGGACATTCACATGACATCTCCCCTCAAGAAAATAAAATAAACCATCAACTTTAAGATGGTTTCATTTTCACCTTTTCACGTTCTTTTAAACAACATTGACAGTAAATATACTTTTCTTGTTTAACAAAACAAAACACGCAAACATTTATAATAATATAGTCAATTTTAGCCCTTCTTCCTCCAACTGGAATCCCTCTTGATTGATAGTCTCTTTGGACAAGAGGTCTCTGCACGATCCATCCATTTCTCTAAGCCTAGGCATTTCTCTTTAAGATCAGATACTTTAGTTCAATCCGATCACAGAGCCCTTATAATTCTCCAACACAGGAGCATTGGTTAACACAGCCTTTAGGCAGTCAAATGCCTGTTGACACTCCGCTGTCCACTTAAATTTGCTACACTTCTTTAGCGAGTCCGAAAGTGGAGCAACAACACTGCTAAAGTTCGGCACAAATTTCCGATAAAATCCACTCATGCCAAGAAATCGCATTATTTTTCTTCGTGTCGAAGGTATTGGAAACTCCCCAATAACTTTTTTTTTCACATCCCGTGGGACCATTCCACCCTGTCCGATTGTATGGCCAAGGAAAGTGACTTGGGCTTTTCCAAATTGACTTTTAGTTGGGTTTATCACCAAACCAGTCTCCTGAAGTCAATCGAATAACTCCATCAGCTGCTTTAAATGTTCTTTCCATGTCTGACTGAAAATTTCCAGATCGTCGATGTATAGCGCACAATTTGGTAATCCTGAAACAACTTTGTTAGTTAACCGTTGAAATGTGGCTGGGGCGTTTTTCATGCCAAATGGCATAACTTTGAATTGGTAGACACCATCTGGAGTCACAAAAGCTGAAATTTCCTTCGCCCTTTCGGAAAAAGCTACCTGTCAGTATCTTTAAGTAAATCCAGTTTGGAAATAAAACTGATTATCCCACCTTCTCAATGCAATCCGCCAAACCCGGGATAGGATAGGAGTCCGTTCTTGTAACTGCATTAACCTTTCTATTGTCCACACACAACCGTTGTGTACCGTCCGGTTTTGGAACCATCACTATGGGTCAGCTCCATTGGCTGCAACCCACTTCAATTATGCTATTTTTAAGCAGAGTTTCAAATTCCTTGTTAACCTGTGCCAATTCTAAAGGGTTAAGTCTATATGGATGTTGTTTAATTGGAACAGCATTTCCCACATCTACATCATGTATAGCCATTTTAGTGCTTCCCAACTTACCTCCACAAACTTGTCTATGTGATATCATTAACTCTTTCAGGTCGTTTTTTTTTTCTCTGGAAGGTAACTCAACAATTTATTCCAATTTTTAAGAACATCCTCATTTTCCAATTTAATTTGAGGGATGTCAAATTCAAAGTCATCTGGATTCAGATCTTCACTTTGAGTTAAGAGTCATTAAAACTTCCTCCTTTGCTCTCCTTCTCTTTCAAAGTACCTTTTCAGCATATTCACATGAGTTTTCCTTCTATTTTGGCATTCTTACCACATAATTCACCCCACTTAATTTCCTTTCAATCTGATGAGGTCCACAAAACCTTGCTTTTAAAGTTTCACCTACCACTGGTAACAACACTAAAACTTTATCTCCACTGGCAAAACTACGAACCTTTGCTTTCTTGTCCGCTACCTGTTTCATCACATGTTCTGCAGCCTTTAAATGTTGTCTAGCCAATTCCCCTGCTCTATTTAATCGTTCCCTAAAATTTGACACGTAATCCAACAATGTAAATTTCGACTGCTCACTCACCAATTTTTCCTTAATCAATTTAAGTGGTCCTCTTACCTCATGACCAACAATTAGTTCAAAAGGACTGAATTTGGTTGACTCATTAGGTGCGTCCCTAATTGCAAACAGTACGAATGGAATTCCTTTATCCCAATTCTCTGGATAATCGTGACAATAAGCCCTCATCATTGTCTTTAATGTCTGATGCCACCTATCTAACGCTCCCTGCGATTCTGGATGTACGCAGTTGATTTAAATTGTTTTATTCCTAAGCTATCCATAACTTCTTTGAATAACCTTGAGGTAAAATTTGATCCTTGATCCGATTGTATTTCTGTGGGTAGTCCATGTCTAGTAAAGAATTGAAGTAACTCCTCTACAATCTTTTTAGCTGTAATATTGCGTACTGGAATGGCCGCTGGAAACCTAGTAGACACATCCAATATAGTCAAAAGATATTGATTCCCACTTTTCCTTTTAGGAAGCGGTCCTACGCAATCAATTGAGACCCTGATAAAAGATTCCTCAAATGCTGGAATGGGTATTAAGGGTGTGGTTTTTATCACTGCTTGAGGTTTCCCTATCACTTGATATGTGTGACATGATCGACAAAATTTAACTTCATCTTTATGTCGTCCAGGCTAATAAAAATGTTTTTGTATTTTAGCTCGGGTTTTCCTTACTCCCAAATGACCTCCCACTGGTACCTCGTGTGGTACTCGCAACACCTGCTTTCTATACCCTACCGGCAATACCACTTGATGAACTTCTGCCCACTTTACATCCGCCTGCATATGTAAAGGTCTCCATTTTCTCATCAAGACATCACTTTTACGGTAATAACACTCTGGTATACACTCAGATTCCTCTTCCGTGTATGCTTTCTGATACACCCATTTTATTTCTATATCTTTCTGTTGTAACTCCGCCAATTTTCCACAGCTAAAAATATCCGCCTCATCCTCCACCTATTCTGTTTCCAACCATCTGATCAAAAATTGTTTCTGATAATTGCATTTCAATTTTACCTTCACCCTTTGATTTCTCCTCTTGTCTTGACCTGTGACTTTGCGACCTTGTTACGACACAATCCGGAATAACCCCAGGGTATTCATCATTCAACACTTCAGTTGTCTGATTTTCCACTGGCTTATCAACCACAGTAGGCATCACTCCCGCCTGCGATCCAGCTATATCATTACCCAAGATAAATTGTATTTCTGTTGCCACCATCATCTTAACAAACTCTGCATTATCTGCAATGGGGGCACGGTAGCACAGTGGTTATCACAGTTGCTTCACAGTTCCAGGGTTCCAGGTTCGATTCCCACTTGGGCCATTGTCTGTGTGGAGATTTCACTTTCTCCCTGTGTCTGTGTGTATTTCCTCCGGGTGCTCCAGTTTGCTCCCACAGTCCAAAGATGTGCAGGTTAGGTGGATTGGCCATGCTATATTTCCCTTAGTGTCCAAAAAAGGTTAAGAGGGGTTATTGGGTTACGGGGATAGGGCGGAAGTGAGGGCTTAAGTGGGTCGGTGCAGACCCGAAGGGCCAAATGGCCTCCTTCTGCACTGTATTTTCTATGTTTACTCTGACCATATCATCTGGGATCTTTCATCTTTCGGAATGATAGTGCCCTCTCTCTCTAGAATTTTAATCCAGATCTTGCTGCCCTTTTTGTGGCTATGGGAAGTATCTTTTGTTGTAGGTCTTGTCCTGCTTCTGTCTGTAGGAATGTTCGCTGTCTTGGATGTCCTGGTAATCCTTGGCTATCAACCTTTGTATTATTTTTTTCGGTACGATTGGGAGTTATATGTGGAGTTTTCTGTCCATCAGGACTTTGAATGGGGCCTGACCACATTGCAACAGGGTGAACCTGTAAGCTAGCAGTGCTATGTGTGGGCATCCTGGTAGCGCAGTGGTTAGCACTGCTGCCTCACAGCGCCAAGGACCTGGGTTCGATCCTGGCCCCGGGTCACTGTCCATGTGGAGTTTGCACATTCTCCCCATGTCTGCGTGGGTCTCACCACCACAACCCAAAAGATGTGGAGGGTAGGTGGATTGGCCATGCTAAATTGCCCCTTAATTGAAATTTTTCTTTCTAAAAACAGTGCTGTTTGCAAATGTTTTTTCTGATTAAGAAGGATTTTAATAGTGCGGATCCCTTTTTTGGTCTTCCCATTTGACTGTGGATATCCTGAGAAGCTCAATGTGATGGCACATTGGGAAAATACTCATTTGAAAATAGTGGGCCAATACCAGATACAATCTCATTCGGGATGCTATGGCTCACGGATATTTTTTAAATTGCTTTAAACTATTGCATTTGTGGTCGTTGTATACAGTTGTCTCACCTCAATCTATCTAGAAAATTGGTCCATTACTATAAGGACAAATCTGCTGTTGAAGTCAAATAGATTCAAAGTCTCTCCCATGACTTGGTAGGGAACTGTGTGGGGATAAAGGGGGCTGCCTCCCTTTGGTCCTTTGTGTGTAGCGCATACATCTGACAGTTCACTAACATGTCCTCAGTTTCCCTGGCAATGCCTGACCACTAGACAGCAGGTTAGGCCCGTGCCATTCACATGATGATTGCCAGGTGGCTCTGGTGTATTTCTTGGAAGCTTTCTGGCCAAAGGGATATTGGGATGACCAGCCATTTGTTGCAGACTAGGACATCGTCAATGACAATAAAATGTATCTGTCGTTGAAAAGCAAGCTTTCATGGAACACTGCTTGGTCTCTGTTGTGGCCACCTTTATTGGCAGTAACCGGATGCGACACACTCCTCATCTCTCATTAGACCACGGCGAATCTTTGGAATTTACTTGCAGTCTCTGGGAGATATTTTTTTGTCAATTGGGAGTAAGATTTAAGCTCTTCAATCCTGTTTTATTAGAAGGTCTAGTGTGAACCTGGAAAGTGTGTATGCTGTTTTTTGTTTTTCGCCCTGGACCTATACTGTCTTGTGGGCAAACCTCATGAGGTACAGGCAGAATCTGTGGATTCTGAGAGACACCTTTGCCAGCTCCTTTGCATCTAGCAATGAGACCTGTGGCCACTGGTCTGTCTCAATTGTGACTTTAAGCCAATGACTTAATCTGAAAAGTTCTTGCCCGCCCACCTGACTGCAAACGTTTATTTTTAGATGATGGCATACCTCATCTCTGTGTCCAACAGTCTTCTGGAACACCAGTTGGCAATTTGCATCGAATTGCTCTTGAAATAATAGTGCTCGGAGGCCACTGGATGAAACATCTGCGATTGTGGTGGTGGGCCAAAGTGGGTCAGAATGTCAGTTGATAGCAGCATCACTTTGATACGAGTGAATGCTTCCTCTTGATGTGTCCAAGGACCGATTTGTCTTTCTTAAGTAGATGTCTTAAAGGTTGTGTGCGGTCCAAATTTAGTATGAATTCTGCTAACTGGTTTGCCGATCCCCACGAATCTCCAGAAGTCCAGAATCAAGCATGGCGTTGGGAACTCGCTCATAGCTTTTGTTTTCCGTGGGTTCCCATTAAGGTCTGTATTGCTGATGTGTCCCAGGAACCAAATTGACGTCTTGGACTTTCAGTTCTCCAGCATCAGCCCTGCTTCACAGACTGCTGAGTGTCATTTGTGGTAACCTCCACTGTTGTGCCATGAACCAAAACAATGTCCAGATTGCTGACAACACCCTGTAGGCCTTGCAAAATGGCTGACATTGTACATCAAAATATTTCCAGTGCTGAGGTGATTCCAAACAACAGGCGGTTGAGGCAGAATCTGCCAAAGGACATACAAAATATGGTCAGCAACATGGACTCTTCATCTAGGGGAAGTTGCCAAAAGCCGCTGCTGGCGCCCAGCTTTGACTACAAAGCTCTTGAGAGAGTTTAGTCAGGCTTTGTCCCCTGAGGACATTGGATGTACTTTTCTGTCTACGGCTTTATTAAGCTGTGGCAAGTCAACGCAAATGCAGTTGATGAGTTTGGTTTTGGGACTGAGAACATCCCCTGAAACACCATGCAGTTGGCTGCGTGACTAGAGAGATGATGACCCCCAAAGCTTGTCACCTGCTGCTGTACTTGTTTCCATGAGATGGTGGGGTCTCTGTTGTGGCGTGAACAGGAACACTGGTTTAGCACCTTCTTTTGTGTGATCTGGAATGCATTCCTCAGTAGCCACATTCCTGTAAAGAGCTTCGGCAACTCCTTTTCATACTCAGGAGCCAGAATCATGTCGGTTGACCTCATCATCTTTTTTGTCAAAGGTTAAGTTTAAGGCAGGCTTTTGAGCTGAGCAGTGAACAATCCTGGTTGTTGTCTCAGATTCTTTACCTTGTACCTGAGTGTTGCCTGCAATGTACCTTTCACCGAGAGTTTGATGCCTTCTCCTCTATACAAGTGTATTGTGGCATCAACCATTGGGTCACCGGCCATAGTTCTCTGTCCAATAGGACCGTAACATTGGCTCCTGTGACCAACTTAAAAGTTTGTGGGATGACCATTAACCAAGATGTCCACATTCCATAATGAAAATCCAGGATATTTGACCTCATTCAAGAAGCATAATTGTGAGTCTTCTTTGTGCTGTCTCAAGCTCATGAACCCTCATGGAATCTTCAGTGCTTTTTTATGTTTTGGCTTTGCACAGCTTCGGTTACATTGAAATCACTAGGTAGAAATTGCCGGACTCTGATCATGCCTGAGGGGGCACTTTACCCACAGGCATGCCTGCTCTACTGCTCTGATTAGGGTATTGCTTCCCTTTGTACCATGGTTTTCTTTCTTCCCTGAATATGGATCAGTGCTGCAAAGGGATTTCAGATTTCCTTCTCAAGGGTTAGATCTGCCTTCATTTGAAACATGTCTGAGAGTGCATTGTCCACCAATCCTACAACAATTCTATCCCACTTTATCCCGGGTATTTATATAATTATTACTTCCCCTGATTAGTTCAGATTTCAGGTCCCTGTAATCACAGTGTTCAGCCATTCTGTACAACACATTAATGAAGGAGCTGACAGGTTATCCTGGCAGCTGAACAAGTTTATTAAATTTAGTCGGCTATCGGGCCTACTGAATGAAACAGTGGGTGTGATTTTCCTTGCACCACCGCAGCATGTTTTGCGGCGGCCCGCCATTGATCAGCGACAGGAATTTTGTTCCCGCTGCTGTCAATGAGGTTACCCGTTGTATGCACCCCATGCTGCCAAGAAACTCACGGGGGGGTTCGGAATCAGCAGGACGAGAATATCCCATCGGTGGGACCGGCTGGAAAATTCCGGCTGTTATGCACGATCAATTGGACAAAGACGAGAGTTGAATACAACTGAGGCTTTATTACTCTAAGATGAGTGGCCTCCCACAGCAGCTGGCGAAATGACTGCTGCACGGAGGACACACATATTTATACTCCGCCTACTGGGCGAAGCCAGCAGGCAGGGACTACTGCTGTACCTGTAGTACAGGGTCTTACCGTACATCTCCTAATATATGTACAACAGTGGTTGTACCACTGTTCACCCCCTGTTAAAATTGAGTCCGGCGGGGGTGGTGGAGACCTATACACAGCAAGTTTGAGTTAAATGTACAGTATTGCAAGAAAAACATTTCTTTTGAAGTCCAGTGGGTAGACAGTCCCGCATCAGTTATAGGTTTAGACGGTCCGGGGCCTTGATGTGCCGCTTGGAGCGATGCAGTGGTGGCGACGATTCCGACGTTGGTCTGGTCCTCGGTGACTCCGGGAGCGTGCCGAAATCCTCTTCATCCTTGGGCGTGGGCAGGGGGAGGACGGATGGTCCTGGGGGGGTTGCTGCTGGGAACGCCGGGGGGTGTGGAGCCGGGCCAGAGGTGTGTGTGTGTGTGTGGAAACTGCTGGTGCCAGGTCCCTGAGGGAGACAGTATCCTGGCGGCCATCGGGGTACGCTTCGTAGGCATACTGGGGGTTCGCGTGGAGCAACTGCACCCTTTCTACCAACGGGTCCGCCTTGTGGAGTCGGACGTGCCTACGGAGGAGTACGGGTCCTGGAGCTGCGAGCCACGTCGGGAGTGACACCCCGGATGTGGACTTCCTGGGGAAGGCAAAGAGACATTCATGGGGTGTGTCATTAGTGGCGGTGCACAGTAGTGACCGAATGAAGTGCAGTGCATCGGGGAGGATTCCTGGACCGTAGGGCCAGTTGGACGGCCCTCCAGACCGTCCCATTCTCCCTCTTGTAGCCACCTGGGTTGGCCACTTCCCGACTTAAAATGGAGATCCGCAAAGAATGCAGGGAAATTCAGCCAAGCCAGGAAAAACTAGTAGGTGCAAAGTCTCCTGTGTATTAGAACTTGCAGAAACCCAGACAGCACTGAAACCAGCAGCCATCTGCATATTAATGAGCGATCCCAGGGAACAATTGAAACATTTAAGGTGAATAAAGCCAAGCCAGACTCCTCGGCGCCAGCAGGAGCCAAGACAAAGGAAGGCCAACGGACACTCAGGGACCGCCCAGCAATCAGGGAACGGCTCCAGTATTGGAGAAATCGATTCAAGTGATCGGAACGTAGTCCAATCACTTGGAACCAGATACGGGGTCCGCCCCGAACGGCGCAAAGCCCCTGGGGACTATAAAGTAGAGTCCCCAAGATCAATTCGTCCTTCTTGGCAGGGTCACTCAGCAGCTCGAACCAACCCTTTACAATGACCTGCCTAGCTGCCGCCCAACCAAATAAGCCTCCAGTCACACACGCTACGAGATAGGCGCTCCTAGCTACCAGTCTATACCAGCTTTTGAATCCTGCAGACTCAGAATCGAACAAAAGGCCATTTGTTCCCCTGACCTGGTGGGCCAGTCCCAAAGCTAAGTATAGGCCTTTTAGTGTTAGAGATAGTCTAGTAAGTAGAGTTTTATGCATGAGTAGTGATTGACTGTGTATAATAAATGTGTTTTGATTTGAATCTTACTAATTGGTGTGTCGAGTTATTGATCAGTACTTGAACTTGAACCTCGTGGCGGTATGATAAAGATACCTGGCGACTCTAGAGCAAAGGTTATAGAAACAGAGCAAATTAAGTAAAGACACAACGGGCAACAAATTAAGAGCCAACCAAAGTTAGCAACACTCTCTACCTGTCCGTTTCCCCAGGAGTTATAGCTGGTCGTCCTGTTGGGGGCGATACCCATGCTGAGCAGGAACTGACACAGCTCATCACTGAATGAGGATCCCCTATCACTGTGGATGTAGGCGGGGAAACCGAACAGAGTGAAGATTATGTTGAGGGCTTTGATGACGGTGGCAGACGTCGTGTCGGGGCATGGGATGGGGAAGGGGAATATGGAGTACTCATCGACCACACTGAGAAAATATGTGTTACGGTCTGTGGAGGGGAGGGGCCCTTTGAAATCTGCACTGAGGCATTCAAAGGGGCGGGAAGCCTTCACCAGCCATGCACGGTCTGGCTATTGAAGTGCGGTTTGCACTCCGCACAACCTGGCAGTCCTGGGTGATTGTCCGTACTTCGTCGACGGAGTAGGGCAGATTGCGGGCCTTTATGAAATGGTACAACCGTGTGACACCCGTGTGACAAAGGCTGTTGTGCAGGGTCCGGAGTCAGTCTACTTGTGCGCTGGCACATGTACCTCGGGATAGGGCGTCTGGGGACTCGTTGAGCTTGCCGGGGCGATACATAATCTCATAGTTGTAGGTGGAGAGCTCGATCCTCCACCTCAAGATTTTATCATTTTTGATCTTGCCCCGCTGTGTGTTATTAAACACGAAGGCTGCCGACCGTTGGTCAGTGAGGAGCGTGTATCTCCTGCTGGCCAGATAATGCCTCCAATGCCGCACAGCTTCAACGATAGCTTGGGCCTCCTTTTCGACGGAGGAGTGCCGAATTTCGGAGGCATGAAGGGTGCGGGAAAAGAATGTCACGGGCCTGCCTGCCTGATTGAGAGTGGCGGCTAGGGCGACGTTTGATGTGTCTCTCTCCACTTGAAAGGGCAGCGTCTCGTCTAATGCGTGCATCGCAGCCTTGCCGATATCGGCTCTGATACGTTCGAAGGCATGTTGAGCCTCGGCCGTCAGGGGAAAATGGGTGGACTGGATGAGTGGGCGGGCCTTGTCCGCATAGTTTGGGACCCATTGGGCGTAGTATTAAAAGAACCCCAGGCAGCGTTTGAGGGCCTTGGGGCATTGGGGGAGGGGGAGCTCCATGAGGGGGCGCATGCGGTCGGGATCGGGCCCCAGAACTCCGTTCTGGACCACATAGCCGAGGATGGCTAAGTGGTTCGTGCTGAACACGCACTTCTCCTTGTTGTAGGTGAGGTTTAGGAGACTGGCGGTGTGGAGGAATTTTGCAAGGTTGGCATCGTGGTCCTGCTGATCGTGGTCGCAGATGGTGACATTGTCTAGGTACGAGAAGGTGGCCCGTAAACCGTACCGGTCGACCATTCGGTCCATCTCCCTTTGAAAGACCGAGACCCCGTTGGTGACGCCGAAGGGAACCGTAAGGAAGTGATAGAGGCGACCATCTGCCTCGAAGGCAGTGTATGGACGGTCCGCCTTACGGATGGGGAGCTGGTGGTAGGTGGATTTGAGGTCTACAGTTCAGAAGACCCAGTACTGTGCAATCTGATTGACCATATCAGATATGCATGGGAGGGGGTACGCGTCGAGCTGCGTGTACCGATTGATGGTCTGGCTGTAGTCCACGACCATTCTGTGTTTCTCCCCAGTTTTAACTATCACCTATTACTATTTAACTATTACCATTGGGCTCTCCAGGGTCTGTTGCTGGCCTCGATGATGCCTTCCCGAAGCAGCCGCGGGACCTCTGACCTGATGAAGGTCCTGTCCTGGGTGCTGTACCGTCTGCTCCTGGTGGCGACGGGTTTGCAATCCAGGGTTAGATTTGCGAAAAGGGAAGGAGGGTCGACCTTTAGGGTCACGAGGCCGCACACAGTAAGGGGTAGTAGGGGCCCGCCATATTTCAAGGTTAAGCTCTGGAGGTTACATTGGAAGTCCAGGCCGAGTAGCAGGGCAGCGCAGAGGTTGGGGAGAACGTAGAGGTGGAAGCCACTGAATTTTACGCCCTGAACCGTGAGCGTGACTATACAGTAACCCTGGATTGCCACAGAGTGGGATCCGGAGGCCAGGGAGATTCTTTGATTGACGGGGTGTACCGCGAGGGAGCAGCGCCTTACCGTATCAGGGTGGATGAAGCTTTCGGTATTCCCGGAGTCCAGTAGGCAAGAGGTCACGTGCCCATCGATCTTAACGCTGGCCGAAGAGGTGGCCAGGTTGTGCGGGCGAGACTGGTCGATGGTGACCGAGGCGAGTCGTGGCTGGTCATCACTGGTGTCGGATGATGGGGTACCCAGGGGGCACGGGACCTGGAACGATGGTGGTGCCCATGTGCCGTGGGGGAGTCAAGATGGCGCCGCCCACTGGCCGGACGTGGAGGGGGTTGAAATAGATGGCGTCGCCCATGGGCCGCACGTGTTCCGCGGAGGGGAAGATGGCGGCGCCCACTTGCCGCGCGTGGTCTGAGGAGGAGAAGATGCCGGTGCCCACTGGCCGCGCGCGGTCCGGGGAAGCTAAGATGGCGGCACCTATTGTGCGTAAACGAGGGGTGTCGGTGCGATAGCGGCGACTGCGCGGGCCTTACAAAGGTCAGCGCAGGCCGGGCAGCGTTGGCAGGGGTGTTTTTATTGACTGCAAAAGTAACATCGGGTACCCCCGGGGTTGGCTGGCTGGCGGGTGGCGCAGGCGTATTGGCTGGGTAAGGCCCCCGCTGGGGCGGCTGTCTGTGGGGTCCACAATGCGTAGGAGGGGTGGGCCGTGCGGATGGGGGTGTAGGCCTGAATGTTGCGCGAGGCGACAGTCATGGACAGCGCTAGCTTCTTTGTCTCTGCGACATCGAGCATGGCCTCCTCTAAGAATCGCTGGTGTATGAGGTCTGACCCAATCCCCATAACAAAAGCGTCCTGCATAAGGAAGTTCGAATGTTCCGTGGCCGTAACGGCCTGACAGTCACAGTCTCTGACTAGTGGAATTAAGGCACGCCAGAAATCTTCTACGGACTCACCAGGGAGCTGAGAGCGAGTGGAGAGTACGTGTCTGGCGAAGAGCGTGTTCGTCCGCTGGGCGTAATTCTCTTTAAGCAGCGTCATGGCTTTGTCGTAGTTCTGCGCGGGATCAGAGGAAAGACGTTGGAGCTCAACCTCGAGTACAGTATCTATATTTTCTGAGCTTCCGGAATTGGGTCTGGTGCAGACCTGATGTACGCCTCGAAACAAGCTAGCCAGTGCTGAAAGTCCTTTTTGGCGTCGCTTGATTGCGGATCCAGCTGCAGGCGATCCGGCTTGATGCGGAGGTCCACCTTCTGAAAATCTTAGAGTAATAAATTGATGCACGATCAATTGGACAAAGACGAGAGTTGAATACAATTGAGGCTTTATTACTCTAAGATGTGTGGCCTCCCACAGCAGCTGGCAAAATGGCTGCTGCACGGAGGACACACATATTTATACTCCGCCTACTGGGCGGAGCCAGCAGGCAGGGACTACTGCTGTACCTGTAGTACAGGGTCTTACCGTACATTTCCTAATATATGTACAACAGTGGTTTACCACAGGCTGGAAAATTCAGGCTAGTGTGTTAACGTGTTAAGCTTCTGTCTTTGCATCCAGACTTGAAGCAATCATGTATCTAAGGAATCTTCTTCTCCCGAATTTGTGACTGATCTGGACCTTGAATAAATACAAATACATTTGGGAGAGGGGATTTCTGATCCATGGTCATAATTATTAAATTGCAGGTTCAGCTTCAAAGGTTTCCGAAAATCCAAAATGGTGCCACCATCTGGTTCATCACAAAGGCTTTTCCCGTGCTTACCAGTTTTGGCAGGTTCCTGCTGTAATGGTGTTCGCGATACAGCATTTAAATATATTCAACAATGGCTGCCTGGATCAACTACTTAAGAGTCTTCCCTGCTTTAGTGCAATGTTCTTGGAAACATTGAATCACAGCTTTTGTTGGGTTTATAAAGATGCCTATTCAGTTGTGATTAATTTTTAATTAATCATTTTCTTTTGTTAGGAGTGGGCTTGGCTCATTTGTTAGGAAAGAGTTAATGTTCCCGAGCTGGAATTGGGGTTTTAATTGTTTAATGGACTGCACTTATTGTTCAATAGACTGCACCAAATATAAAAGGGATACAGGTGGCACTGTGGTGTTGTTGGAAAGTTGATTGCTGAACACAATAAACTTGGAATCGAAGAAGTCAAGACCGGCTTTCTAATTCTTATTATTGAGTTACCAACAGAGTTTAACATCATATGTGCCAGGTACTCACACTACAACATTCAATATAGATTCTACATGGGGAATAGAAATTGTTGAAGTATTTTATACTTCAATAGTGCAAAACTCTCAGATTTCACTAAAACAAAGACGATTTAAAAAAAAAAATTTAGAGTACCCAATTCGTTTTTTCCAATTAAGGGGCAATTTAGTGTGGCCAATCCATCTACCCAACACATCTTTTGGGTTGTGGGGGCGAAACCCACGCAAACACGGGGAGAATGTGCAAACTCCACAAGGACAGTGACCCAGAGCCAGGATCGAACCTGGGACTTAGGCGCAAAAGTGCAGAAGGAAGCAGAAGTGCTATCCTCGGCGCTACCCTGTTGCCCGAACCAAAGATGATTTAAGAGATGACATGATGGAGATCTTCATGATGACAAAGGGTCATGATAAGGTCAATAATGATAGATTGATTTGAAGGAAACTCCAATAAACCATTCCAGGTTACTTGGGACTCCTCTGTCCTAATCCTGCCAGTTTTCACAGTGGGTCTAGTAATAATGTGTGACTTGGATGACCAGGAGTTAAAATAGCATCAATATCTAAATGACATCATGAGGCCCTTCCCTCTTCTCAAAAAGTCTGAGGAATAATCAAATTCACCACCCTGGCTGCATGTGTTATCTGTTTTGATTTGTACACAAATGACCTGTGAACGTTCATTCAAAAACTTACATCTCTCGCTCATAAGGGTCTGGCTTCAAGTCCCACAAGATTGAGCATTAACAAGAAAATCAAGGCTAACACTCCACTGAAGTACTAAGGGAGCAGTGCACTGTTGGGAGTTGCTATCTTTCAGCTGAGAAGTTAATAATAATAATAATAATAATCATCATAATCGCTTATTGTCACAAGTAGGCTTCAATGACGTTACATTGAAAAGCCCCTAGTCGCCACATTCCGGCACTTGTTCGGGGAGGCCGGTGCGGGAATTGAACCCGCGCTGCTGGCCTTGTTCTGCATTACAAGCCAGCTGTTTAGCCCACTGTGCTAAACTAGCCCCTAAACCAAGGCCCTACCTGCTTGCCCAAAGTGAATGTAAAAGATCCCATGGTGCTATTTTGAAAAAGGGTGGGATCGTTATCCCTGGGGTTTTGACCAATATTTATCCTTCATTACCATCACAAAAAACAGATAATCATGATGGCAGTGCTGTTTATGGGAGTTTGCCGAGTGCAAATTAAATGCCTATATCGCAAAAGTGCCTATACTTCAAAAAATACTTAATTGGCTGTATAGTGGTTTGAGATGTCCGGTGATGTTGAAAATAAATATATAAATGCAAATCTTTCTTTCATCTACGTGCTGGATTTTGAGAACATTATTTGAACATGGAATCATTTTTGACAAGTAGGCTGACCCCCAGCCCCACTCTTCCACCAATTCTTTACACCCCTCGATTGCATCTGTGATATCAGGCCACTTGTGTGGCATTCAATCTCAGATAAGTTATAATTTCCTCTAGTTAAATGGTCAGAAGGCCAAGGCCAATGTCTTTGGTTCCCATCATAAATATGCCTTTACCATCAAGATCACCACCTATTCAAACACTGTCTCAGATTGAACCTAGCTTTTTGCAACCATGGAGTCCTAGCCAACCGATTCAAGCTTTAGAATTGTCTGTTTAGATTGGAAAATTACAATTAAGAAAAGTACATTTTGGAGAGAAGTTAGGTAACACTCATTTCTGCTAAGAGTGGAACGCTCTTTTACAAAAAGCAGGCAATGGCAGCTTAATGAATTAATCATTTTAAGCCTAAGATTGGTCTATGTTTGCGAGAGAAGGATATAAAAGGCTATGGAGTCAAGGCAGGTTGATGGAAGTAAAATACAGATCAGCCATGATCTCACTGAAAGGTAGAACAAGGCATTAATGATTTGCAATTCAGAGATCCAGACTAATGATCTGGGGACACAGGTTCAAATCCCGGAATAAAAATCTGGAATATAAAGCTAGTCTCAGTAATGGTGACTAGGAAACTATTGTTGATTGTTGTAAAAACCCATCTCGATCACTGATGTCTTTTAGGAAAGGACATCTTCCATCCTTGCCTGGTTGAGCATGGCCTATATGCGACTCCAGATCCACAGCAATGTGGTTGACTCTTAATTATCCTCTGAAATGGCCAAGACCCACAGTTCATGGGCAAATAATACTGGCCTTGCCAATGTAATCCATGGTCATGATTTAACGGGTAAAAATAGAGACCCGTTTTGGCGCGCTTAACTCGGTGTTTATTGGCACCTGCAGCACCGAGAAGGACACCGCTATCAAACTGGACACTGCTCCTTTTTGGTCGTGGCGCGGAATGGCCTGCCAAAGCCGCATTTACCTTAATTTCCTGCACTGACCAGCTCAGCTCGTCAGTGCAGGAAGAGATTGGAGGGGCCATTTTTAAATGCCGCCTCGATCTCTCAACCCACCAACCATGGCCTCCAAATCCATCCAACGCCCCAACCTACCTGTTAGAGAATCCATGACCCCCTCACCACACCGCATAAGGGCATGGCACCCCAGGCCCAAT
Organism: Scyliorhinus torazame; assembly: GCF_047496885.1. NCBI lineage: Eukaryota > Metazoa > Chordata > Chondrichthyes > Carcharhiniformes > Scyliorhinidae > Scyliorhinus > Scyliorhinus torazame. The sequence continues at coordinate 49,080,652 of NC_092722.1, read as the reverse complement.
TCCCCGGCATGGGCAACCTGGCACCCGGGCATCTTGGCACTGCCAGTCAACCACCCGGGGGCCTCCGATGGCCAGGAAGACTCCCCTTCCCCAACCACAGATGCCATTATGTCTGGCCCATGTTTGTGTGGACGAGTATTAAATGGCGAGGTCCCCCGGGCCTTTGGACAATCAGGCGGCAACATATTTAAGTGAGCCTAATTGCTCACTGAAATATGTAAATCTGGATCACGCCCAATGAGGGCGAGATCCAGATTATGACATCTCACAAGATCTCATTAGATCTCGCGAGGCGCTCCGCCCATCGCAAATCTCACAAGAGGCCTCTCGTGTCACAGGTTGGGCCCAAGGAGGCCTTTCGATCGGGCACCACACCCCATTGAACAATTTTAAAAAATGTTCGTGGATCTGATGGCATACTTCTGTTTCTATCATCATTAGCAAAAAGAATACCCATTTCTATCTCTTAACGTCACTCTCAAAAAATTCCAGCTGATCTCCTTTTATTGGCCTCAATAGACTATTAATGAGCTTGATTAGTTACCCATTCCATTAATCCATCTCTGCAAAAATGCCCCAAGAGGGTTTTAAAAGGCAATCGTTGGTGAAATTGAATGCAAATAATGTAGTTCAAGGCTTTTCGGCTTCTAGGCAGTCACACAGGCTTGAAAAAGATAAAGGGCAATGAAACTGACTGTGAAAAAAGCACTTCGAAGGTTTCCACCACATTAGAGGAAAGACCTTTACCTTCGTCTCACAGATGTTTCATTTTATTTATTTATTTTAAAAAATAAATTAGAGTACCCAATTCATTTTTTCCAATTGAGGGGCAATTTAGCGTGGCCAATCCACCTACTCTGCACATCTTTTTTCCATGCAAACACGGGGAGAATGTGCAAACTCAACACAGACAGTGACCCAGAGCCAGGATTGAACCTGGGACCTCGGCGTCATGAGGCAGTAATGCTCACCACTGAGCCACGTGCTGCCCGATGTTTCATTTTATAATGCTGAGAGAGTTTAAAGGCTGTAGATCGGAACACTTTCACTTTATTCTCACACATAGAACATGCAGTGCAGAAGGAGGCCATTTGGCCCATCGAGTCTGCATCGACCCACTTAAGCCCTCACTTTCAACCTATCCCCGTAACCCAATAACCCCTCCTAACCTTTTTGGACACTGTCAATTTAGCATGGCCAATCCATCTTTAATGTTGACATGCTGGAGACAGTCTAAAGGATTTAAAGGCTGCAGATGGGAAGACCAGCCAAATGACTCCCATCCCACAAAAGATCCCAGACCTGAGCCCCTCCAGCCCAGCCCAAGGCCTCTGACCCCATCTCTCCTGAAGCACTTCCCTCAGAACCCCTTGACCCGCAAACCTCCCTCCCCCCCAGAGTTCAAGGCCAGGTTGGCACTGCCAAGGGTCTGAAAAGGGGGACTAAGGGAGGGAGGTACTGGGGGCAAGGGGTTTTGGGGGGCCTTGCCAGTGATTGGGGGGTGCGGGGTGGTAACAGTATTCTGAGATCGGGATGCCCTTTGAAAATGGTGCCCTGATCTCTGAGGAGCAGGACCTGTCAGTGGGTTTCGGCCCTGCCCCTATTAGGTCCAACGTAAAGCCCAATCCTGTGAAAAGAAAATTCTAGATGCCATTCCAGCATTGCTTTTAGCGCCAGCGGAAATCACCCTGTTTTTGCGCTGACATTTAGTGGGGAAACAGGAGAATCGTGCCCTAAATGTTACATGCACTCATTCCTTTCTATCTGTGTTACCTCCTTCACCACTATGATGTTCCACCTGCCACGTCCTTCCATTCTCAGACTTCTTGTGTATGTCTCCTTCCCCTCAGCTCAGCATTGACAGCCATCCCTTTAACTGCCTGTGCTTCATTCTCCAAAATTCTGATTAAAGACAACAAAACTTACATTTGGTCACAAACTAAATCTTATAATTTACTCTGTTCGAAGCTCTTGACATAAATAAAACCATTTCGCTTGCATCGTTCAAAGTGGGCTTTGAAAACAAAAATACAATCTTGGTACAAATGCCAAGAAATTGTCGTAGATACTCATTTAAATATTTCTGCATGAGTTCTGGAGCATTAATTATCCCAGAGCACGATACATATGCCGCTATTCCAGTATGCTAGCCGAAGCTGATGAAACTGAAGTAACAGTAATTAGATATAAAACATGCTCAAGAACCAACATTTTAGATTTTGCATATTCATGCAGCAGAGAAATTGTAAAGTGAATGGAATGGTAGCTCAGAAAAATGAATTTGCCATAGTTGGTACAAATGTGTTATTTGGAACAAGTGATCACTCAATTCCCAGCATGACCAATGCCTCTGGGGCAGTTTAATTAAAAATAACAGGAGCTGGCGGAAAGTCTTGTTTTTCCCTGCAAGTGTAGAAATTAATGGGATTTGTTACAGGCTGTTGTTTCATATAAAATCGTTTATAATAACAACATAATTCAGTATGTTATGGTAGCTAAAGGTAGTCTGTTTTAACTGATCAAGTATAAGCTCAAATTCAAAATTTTATTGCTCATGGTCCCTTGGGTCAAATGAAAAGTTGGTTAGATTTCATTTTCAAACAAACTTCTCATTTTCTAAATATAGTAGGGTAAAATGGAGATATATTTTGACTCACAGAATGATGCAGCACAGAAGGATGCCAATTAATTCATTAAGCCTGTGCAGCTCTTTGAAAGAGCCAACCATTCTACTAAAGAAAACCTATAAATTTATAAAATAAACTAGCTCCAATCCCTTGCCTTTTCTCCACAGCCCTGAAACATTTTCCACTTCAAGAATTTATTCAGTGCTCTTTTGAAAGAGATTATTGAATATGCTTCCATATCCCCTATACACATTGGGCAGAATTCTCTGAAAATTGGGCTATGTACCCACGCCGAGGGAAAGCCGACGCCAACGACTCCGGCGTCAAAAGCCCCCCAAGGTGAGGAATTCTCACCTTTCTAGGAGGCTAGGTTGCCGCCGGACTTGTACCCGCTGCTCCAGCCGGTGCCAAAGGGCCGGTGCGAGTTCGAGCATGCGCGGAACGGCCGACGTGATCTCGTGCATGCGCAGACCGGCCGGCGTATTTCCGCACGTGCGTGGGCATTCTCTTCTTCCCGCTGGCCCCCGGGCAATATGGCGGAGCCCTGCAAGGGCCCGGCGCGGAGGAAGGAAGTCCCCCCATGGAACCAGCCCGCCCGCAGATCGGTAGGCCCCGATCGCGGGCCAGGCCACAGTGAAGGCCACCGAGGGGGCCTCCCCCCCCCCCCCCCTCCCCCGGGGTCGGATCCCCCCTCATAGAACCGCCCCCGCACACTCACCTGCCAGGTCCCGCCGTGTGTGAGGTGAGTAATTCACGCCGGCGGGACTGGCCAAAACTGGACGGCTGCTCGGCCCATCGGGGCCAGGAGAATCGCCAGGGGGGTCGCTGTCAATGGCCCCCAACGGAATCCCGCCGCCGCCTGAAAAACGGCGCCAGAGAATAGGGCAGCCGGCGTCGGGGCGGGATTCGCGCCTCCCCCCGGGATTCTCCGACCCGGCGGGGGGTTGGAGAATCCCGGCCATTGTATTCCAGATTATAGTAAATTCTGAGTAACAAAACAAATTTTCGTGTTACCTCTGGTTCTTTTGCAGATGAGTTTAAAACTGTGTCCTCCTGTTACCTTACTGTCACCAATGAAAACAATTTCTCCTCATTTACTCTATAAAAATCCTTCATGATTTTCAACACCTCCATTAAATTTCCCTTTAACCTCCTCTGCTCGAAAAATAAACAGCTAATGGGCAGCTCCACATAACTGGAGTCCCTCATTTCTGGTACTATTCTAGTTAATCCTCTCTGCAACTTCTCTAAGGCCTTAACATCTTCCTAAAGCGAGACACCCAGAATTGACTATAATTCACCAGCTGGGGCCTAACCTATGTAAGGTTTAGCATAACTTATGTGCTTTTGTATTCTATAACCGGAATTTTACGGGTTCTCATGGAGGGATCGTCAGGTTCCGCTGATGGCAAACCCCTGCCATGGATTTCCCAGCAGGAAGGGGTGCATTAAATGGGAAACCCCATTGGCAATGGTGGGGTGCGTGGAAAATCCTGCCTACTGTTTTTATTTATGAAATCAAGGATCCTACAAGCCTTAACAGCCTTCTGAACTTGCCTTGCTACCTTCAAGGATTTCTGTACACACATCTGTTCTTGCATCCCTTTTAAAGTTGCACTATTCAGTTTATATTGCTTGCAAGGAGACATTAGTTTTTCTTAACTACTGGTCAATACTTCTGCCTGACCAAGCTGCGAAATCATTTGGAAAAGAAGAACAATTTTTGGCCATGATATAAAACCCTGTATTTAGTTGGGAAAGCCAACATTATGTTACACTAGTTGCACCCTCTAGTTCTCTGAGCAATTGCTCTTTACAAATTTTAAAATTGGAAGTGAATCCAATTTTCACCCTCAATAAACAACAGAATGAATCAGTTCAGATTCGCCCTGAAACTTGCTGCAAACGCTTACGAAGGTAGCTGCTGCATCATTCATTTATGATCACCTTTAGCAATCACTCTTCAATGTTCTGCTCCACATATATTAGAAATTCATCTATTTTCCCTTGTTTTGAGCATCCTGCTATATTGTTTTCGGTGCCTTCTTTTTACATTCTTCTACTCAGCATTCATTCTTTAAAAAGTTGTAACTTGACTAATTGGTTAGTGGCCATTAATTCTTATTAATGGGAAATTGCTTTCCTTCGGATTGCTTCCTTCAACTGCTGACCAAACATGATGGAAGGCAAGATGTCTCTATGATTAATACCTATACATTGCTTTAGAATCATTGACAGAATGGGACACATAATGGTTCGGAAGCATTATGATGTAAAATCAAACCATACATCAACAAAACTCAAGTCCGGTCTCAATTCTTACAATTTTTCTCACTTATTGACCAAGATTAAATGAGAACTTACCATGAATATCTGCCAATTTTTGCCCCATCCCATCATAGTAAATCCTTCCACCTTGTGCTGTCGGGAAAAAATATGTCATGAGAGAACTGGGAGGTGAGCAATAGGAATATGAACCAAGTGGCATGTCTTTGAGGACTTCATGAGGCTTCCAGCAAAACTCTCGAAACCTAGGATGATCCATGATTTTTTTTTCAATGTCATGAATCGTCAACAAACGCTCTTCCGTGAAAATATTCCTTTCATCATCACCTCTTGCCAGAAATACAAGCTCCATCCTCCACAGTGCATGTGTCTGAGTATCCCCATTAATGTAGGTGTTTGGATAGTTCTTGTGTGGCATGGCCCTTGCTTGCTGCACTTTATATCCATCATAGCTTTTCTTGATCACAGGGTGCGAGAATAAGTCTCTTTTCTGCAGTTGAATTCCATCAGGACGTTGGGCTTTACTTGATCTGTAAATAGCTTTGGAAAAGGAGGTATCGCTAACCTGCGAAGCATTATTGTGCAGTTTTTGCAACTCTTCAATGATGAGTTTCTCCAAGGTTGCAGATGTGTACTCAGCCAAATCACGCCTGTTCCTCCCCCAAGACCCAAACTGTGATTTTAAAGCAAGGGTCAATGCATCAAAGCGCTGCGAGGACACATGGTTACGTATCTCAAAGGCGTTGTAGGATATATCTATGTCGAGAGCAGAACAATGCATAAGCATAACAACAGTCAGAATTGTTGGGATTGTGCAACCTATTATTAATATTAAGGCAGTGCAATATGGGTTTGTAAATATCCATCCAACTACTCCCCAAAAGCCTTTAACATTCAAGTCATAGAATAATCTTTTGAAGCTACAGTGGCATTTCTTGCACAGGCTTTGAGCTCTATAAGAGTTAACCAACACATCGTCCTCTTCTTCCTCCAACCATAGATGCTGCACCAAAGGATCATCATCACTTTCCATTTTAGTTTCTGCCCTGATGAAAGGTGGGTTTGGTTGTTGGAAGAGAAGGTTCTTAAGATAAACTGTAAATTTGTCGCTAAAGTCTCCTTTTTCTTCTGAATGGCTACCACGTGAACAGCCTATAATAGAAAATACAATTCAATAATGTTTATGATTGTAAATGGTGGTACATAGTCACTTTAAATATTTAAAGAGGTACGGGATATCATTTAGACACACTGAATAAAAATTAAACTTTCAGTAATCAATCCCAAGTTCGGCCTCTACTGATTTTTGGTTCCTCAACTTCTTTATTTTTAATTTTTATAAATTTAGAGTACCCAACTTATTTTTTCCAATTAAGGGCAATTCAGCATGGCCAATCCACCTACCCTGCACATCTTTGGATTTTGGGGGCGAAACCCACGCAAACACGGGGAAAATGTGCAAATTCCACACGGACAGAGCCGGGATCGAACCTGGGACCTTGGCGCTGTGAGGCAGCAGTGCTAACCACTGCGCCACCGTGCTGCCCCCTCAACTTCTTTATGACAATGCTCTGCTGTCAGGTTGAAAAATAGGCAAGTTGAATATTTTGAACACAGACTTTTCAGGGGTGATGGTTCAGATCAATTGGGCAAGGGCAGCAACAAAATGAGTCAACGGGGCGATTTTCAGCCCGAGATCGCCATCAGAGAAAACAGTGATGTGGACGGAAAATCCAGAGGAAATCGGGAAACGCAATTTTTCCCCACCTTCGCTAGCGACGTTCTGAGGTTCATGCCCACAAAGGGCGAGAGCCTCATTTAAATGCATTATCTTAATATTAAAGGACCCCCCACCACAGGTTTTCCCCTCACTAAACATTCATAACTCGCCAATGTGCTGTTATGTCGGCCAGATTTGCAACAGCTTTTTAAAAACAAGGATCAGTCAAGGTGATCCCTCCAAGGGTGCAATGGTAAGTGTAGTCCTTGGGGGAAAGAGAAATGACCGTGCAGTGCCCAGGCACTGTCCCCGGCATAGGTTGGCACTGTCAGGCACCTCCGATTGGCGGGGAGCCCCCAATACCTCTGTGGGTGGGGGGGGGGGGAAATTAACACTTTTCTGATCGGGCCACCCTTTAAAGATGCAGCTGCAATCTCTGTGGAGCCGATTGCCAGCTCTGTCAGGTCCTGTTCCACCAAAGTGATGGTGTAAACCACGTCCACCAATTTCCTTTCTTCAAAGAGCTCAAGATTTGGAGTGAAAACTAGTCTGTGCAACTGGAAAGCTACACACCAGTTTCCAGTCTGAGCCCAACACTTTGAAAAATTATGGTAAGATTCCGCCCATAAGCTCTAGATGATTCTAGCATTGCTTGATTGTCAACCAGCATCTGTTCTAACCTGACTCTAGCTCCGCAAAACATCCACCACAACTACACAAAACAATGAAACTCTGATTCATACAGCCAAGAAGGCCCATTTATGGTCATCATTCCTTTTCACAGAATCTTTACAGTGTAGAAGGAGGTCATTCAGCAGAAGGAGGAGCTGGATTAGCACACTGGGCTAAATAACTGGCTTTTAAAGCAGACCAAGACAGGCCAGCAGCACGGTTCAATTCCCGTACCAGCCTCCCCGAACAGGCGCCAGAGTGTGGCGACTAGGGGGTTTTCACAGTAACTTCATTGAAGCCTACTTGTGACAATAAGCGATTTTCATTTCATTTTTCATTTAATTTCATTCATGACTGCACTGGCTGTCCGAAAGAACATTCTACCTAGTCCCACTCCCCTGCCTTATCCCTGTAACCTTGCGCATTCTTCCTTTTCAGATAACTGTCCAATTCCCTTTTTAACACCTTGATCGAACCTACCTCCACCACCCTCTCAGGGAGTTCATTCCAGACTCCAACCACCCTCTGGGTGAAAAAAAAAATCCTCATATCACTTTTACTCCTTTTGCTAATTATTTTGAATCTGTGCCCTCTAGTTCTTGATGTTGTCGAGTGGGAACAGTTTCCCACTATTTACCATGTCCATTCCCTCAAGATCTTGAACACCTCCAACAAGTCCCCTCTCAGCCTTCTTCTTTCCAGTCCTAACATCTCCAATCTATAAAATATTGGATTTCTCTGATCTGCAATTCTTGAATAGCCAAGGAGAGTAGCTTCTATGTGGAATAATCTCCTGTAAAATTACAGACATACTATTGTTTCCACCATACAGACCAGGTGCATCGCAAATAGGTCTGCGTTTTGTGATATTTAGTCAGGCATCAGTCCAGGTCCTTGCTGTGTTCTAATTGAACCAATTTCAGTAACGGTTCTGTTGAGGAGGACTCAATTGCTTTCCATGTTTTTGTGCTAGGGTAGAAAGAGCAAAAGTAATCTCGGGTTTCTGCTCTCCACTCTAACTCAATGATGTTGTTGGAAAGTGTCAGCACATGGCAATTAAATTGGACAGAACCGTTAATCCATATATGTGGTGATGTGCATCAATGTAAATACATGTAAGCTAGCTAGACACTAGCGAGAGCACCAGAAACATCACACACACACACACTCAACCAATAGATCAGTTAGATAGGACACGCCCAATGGACATTCACGATACACACAGAGGTGACACGACCACAAGAGGGCATTACATCAACCCATATATAAAGGACACCACACACATGATCTGCCTCTTTCCAGTGGAGAGAGTCAGTGAGTAGAGACACAGGGTTGATTCAATATTACACCCACCACGTGGATTGCAGCAACAGGTTAGTCAGTCTGGGTAGCTATAGTAGGATTAGCAGTAGTGTCGAACCCGAGTAATAGAAGTGTAAATAGTTTAATAAATGTGTGAAGTTATCTCCACGTCTGAACCTTCCTTTGTCAAGTGCACCACAAGGAAGCCGCTTATGTTACACCGAGAACATAACAAACCAATATATATTCGGATGAAGGACCTGCCCCTATACTTTAATTCTTTCAGATGCTGTAGAATCTGCTGTGTTACGTCCAACATTTTCAGTTTTTTAAACATGCTATAAACTCTTATTAAATATGAAAAAAGGAAACACAGTTTTGATTGTTCTTCAGGCTCTCAGAAAAATAAATCTTCAATTCATTCCCTCATAGGCTAAGAATGAGGGTGACAGTTTCACAGTGATGGTTGTTTACTTAATTGAACAAACCTTTAACTTAAACTTGCTTAATGCTGGAAATGGTTGGCAATAAGGTCATTATTTCAGGACTTGTTTGGCTGCTTGTCATGGAGGTGGGAAGGCTGAATTGGGAAATTTTGTCCAGCGGCAAGCCCGAGGCGGCAACATAGCCAGGCGGATGGCCAGCAGGCTAGAACGTCCACCTGTTTACTGGTCATTTGCCCAATTTTAGTTGGATGTCAGGCCCTTAAACCCTCATCTCTCTAGCCCCTGCCCAACTCAATGCACCCTTTTATCCCTCATGCCCCCTGATATCCCCCATACCCCTTCCATGTCCATGTATCCCCCATAGCCACTCACCCAGTAACCACTGTGAGAAAATCTCTAGATGTTTTTGAAATGGATATTTAAAAATATATAAGTGTTGAATAGACTAATCTGAAACAAATCATTCTGATTCTCCCTCCATGTACCCGAACAGGCGCCTGCATGTGGCGACTAGGGGCTTTTCACAGTAACTTAATTGCAGTGTTAATGTAGGCCTACTTGTGACAATAAAGGTTATTATTATTAAAACATAATAATAATTTACCAACAGTGGGGGAGGAGGGTGGAGGCGGGGGGGGGGGGGGGGGGGGAAGTATCTGTCTTCCTGCATTCAAGGATATTTGGATATGCACCCCAAGGTCCCTCTGGTCCTCTGTACTTCCATTCATTGTGTATTCCCTTGTCTTGTGTAAATATTCTTACAACACCAAGTTAAAGTCCAACAGATTTGTTTGGAATCACTAGCTTTCAGAGCGCAGCTCCTTCATCACGTTAGGTCCAAAAGCTAATGATTCCAAACAAACCTGTTGGACTTTAAATTGGTATTGTAAGACTTCTTACTGTGCTCACCCCAGTCCATCTCCGGAACCTCCACATCTTGTGTAAATATAACCACCCAAATTATGTCTGAGTCAGGCAGACCTGTGTGTCATTTAAAAATCGCAGACAGGACACAATTCTTGGATTCCAGACCCCAATTCACATTCCTGGCTATTTTGGCGGCGTGGGATAAGGTTGTTGTATGCAGCCAGCACTTCCACCCTTGAATGCTCCCCAAGTCAGTTTCCCTGAATCTTGGGTCAGGTCTCCTCGGCGACATTGTTGCGAGCTGACTGGGGTTAGCTGAGCAAGTGCAGTTTAAGTAGCTGCTCGACCTTGTTAGCGGGGGCTGCCGAGCGTGGTGCTGGCAAAATCAGTTGGCGAACCTTCATTTCTGGCGAGAAGCCCGTGAGGCCTCATTAAGTGGACCAATTAACGTTGAATAGTGTTGCCGGCCTCGCTGGGCTGAGCGCCGGGAATCTCGTGGTAATTACCGCTCGCTACAACACTTAGAAATCATTCCGGAGAATCACGCCTAAGGTAAGGGGCAGGAGATGTAGAGGGAATTTGAGGAAAATCATTTTCACCTGGAGGGTGGCGGGAGTTTGTAATTCAGTCCCTGTAAGGGAGGTAGAGGGGGATCCCTCACAATATTGAAGAAACATTCAGGTGAGCACTTGAAATGACATAGTATACAAGGCTACGGACCAAGTGCCGAAAATTGGATTGGAATAGATAGGTGCTTGATGGCCCGCACAGGCACGATGTGACAAAGGGCCTCTTTCTATGCTGTAAAACTCTGACTCTATGACACTACCATGGCACGTGTCTGTGGTGCATTCAGTACTTAACACCATTGTAGCCATTTTGATGGACAATTTGATAAATAAAATGTGCTTCATAGAATGAACTAATCACTGCTCCAACAGGATTCTAAGGAAACAGTGTAAGATCTTGTTGTTCTTTATCTTGCCCCGCTGTGCATTATCTTTTTTTAAAAATATGTTTTATTGAAATTTTTTTCCCAAACAACAATTTTTCCCCTCTTACAAAGCAAACGCAACAATAACAATACAGAAATTTTTAACAATACACAAGTAACAAAACCTCTTTATCTTTGACCTAAACTAAACTAAACACCCCCCCTCCCCCCTCCCCCCTCCCCCCCCCCCTTCCCCCTGGGTTGCTGCTGCTGGTCATCTGTCTTCCCTCTGACGTTCCCCTAGGTAGTCGAGAAATGGCTGCCACCGCCTGGTGAACCCTTGGGCCGATCCTCTCAGGGCAAACTTTATCTGCTCCAGTTTAATGAACCCCGCCATATCATTTACCCAGGCCTCCAGTCCGGGGGGTTTCGCCTCCTTCCACATGAGTAGGATCCTGCGCCGGGCTACTAGGGACGCAAAGGCCACAACGTCGGCCTCTTTCGCCTCCTGCACTCCCGCAACTCCAAATAGAGCTAACCCCCAGCCTGGTTTGACCCGGGCCTTCACCACCCGCGAAATCACTCCCGTCACTCCCTTCCAATACCCTTCCAGTGCCGGGCACGCCCAAAACATATGTGCGTGGTTTGCCGGGCTCCCGCCACACCTCCCACATTTGTCCTCCACTCCAAAGAACCTGCTCAATCTTGCTCCCGTTATGTGTGCTCTATGTAGCACCTTAAATTGAATCAGGCTAAGCCTGGCGCATGAGGAAGAGGAATTTACCCTGCTTAGGGCATCAGCCCACATACCCTCCTCTATCTCCTCCCCTAGTTCTTCTTCCCACTTTCCTTTTAGTTCGCCCACCGACTCCTCCCCCTCTTCCCTCAGCTCTCGGTAAATCTCTGACACCTTGCCCTCTCCGACCCACACCCCTGAAAGCACCCTGTCCTGTATCCCCTGTGTCGGGAGCAACGGAAATTCCCTCACCTGTTGTCTAGTAAACGCCCTCACCTGCATATATCTCAAGAAATTTCCCCTGGGCAACTTATACTTTTCCTCCAATGCTCCCAAGCTCGCAAAAGTCCCATCTATAAATAAATCTCCCACCCTCCTAATTCCCAACTGGTACCAGCTCTGAAATCCTCCATCCATTCTTCCTGGGGCGAACCTATGGTTGTTCCTGATTGGGGACCCCACCAGGGCTCCCCGCACCCCTCTCTGTCGCCTCCACTGTCCCCAGATATTCAATGTTGCCGCCACCACCGGGTTCGTGGTAAACCTTTTAGGTGAGATCGGTAGCGGCGCCGTCACCAGCGCCTCTAAACTCGTCCCTTTACAGGACTTTCTCTCCAGTCTTTTCCACGCCGCTCCCTCACCCTCCATCATCCATTTACGTATCATTGCCACATTGGCGGCTGGGTCAGACACGTATAACAATAGGTCATCTGCGTATAACGAGACTCGGTGTTCTTCTCCCCCTCTAATCACCCCTCTCCATTTCCTGGAGTCTCTCAACGCCATGGCCAGAGGTTCAATTGCCAACGCGAACAACAATGGAGACAGCGGGCATCCCTGTCTTGTTCCCCTATATAGTCGGAAATACTCCGATCTATGTCGACCTGTAACTACGCTTGCCGTTGGAGCCCCATAAAGAAGTCTAACCCAGCTAATAAACCCGTTCCCAAACCTCCTTAACCCTTCCCATAAATACTCCCACTCCACCCTATCAAATGCCTTCTCTGCGTCCATTGCCGCCACTATCTCTGCCTCCCCCTCCACTGGGGGCATCATTATCACCCGTAATAGTCGTCGCACGTTAACATTCAGTTGTCTCCCTTTTACGAACCCTGTCTGGTCTTCGTGCACCACCCCCGGGACACAGTCCTCTATCCTCGATGCCAGTACCTTTGCCAACAATTTGGCGTCCACGTTCAATAATGAAATGGGTCTATAGGACCCGCACTGCAACGGATCTTTATCCCTCTTCAAAATTAACAATATCGTCGCCTCCGACATCGTCGGGGGTAAAGTCCCCCCTTTCCTGGCCTCATTGAACGTCCTCACCATCAACGGGGCCAACAAGTCCACATATTTTCTGTAATATTCCACCGGGAACCCGTCTGGTCCCGGGGCCTTTCCTGCTTCCCAGTCCCTTAATAACCTCGTCCACCCCAATCAGTGCCCCCAGGCCTACCACCCCCCGCTCCTCCACTTTCGGGAACCTCAATTGGTCCAGGAACTGCTGCATCCCCTCCTCTCCCTCTGGGGGTTGAGACCTATACAGTTCCTCATAGAAGGTCTTGAACACCTCATTTATCTTTCCTGCCCTTCGCACCGTGTCTCCCCTTTCGTCTCTAATTCCTCCTATCTCCCTCGCTGCTGCCGTCTTTCGCAATTGATGAGCCAACAGGCGACTAGCCTTTTCCCCATATTCATACCCCCTCCCCTGTGCCTTCCTCCACAGTACCTCTGCCTTTCTGGTGGTCAGAAGGTCAAATTCCGTCTGGAGTCGTCTCCTCTCTCTGTACAATTCCTCCTCCGGGGTCTCTGCAAATTCCCTATCCACCCTTAAAATCTCCCCCAGTAATCTTTCCCTTTCCTTGGCCTCTGTTTTCCTTTTGAGGGCCCCAATGGAGATCAGCTCTCCTCTGACCACCGCTTTTAGTGCTTCCCATACCACTCCCACAGGGACCTCGCCGTCGTCATTGACCTCCAGGTATCTCTCAATACACCCCGCACTCTTGCACACACTCCCTCATCCGCCATCAGTCCCACATCTAATCGCCAGAGTGTTCTCTGCTCCCTTTCCTCTCCTAATTCCAGGTCCACCCAATGTGGGGCATGATCCGAAACCGCTATGGCTGAGTATTCAGCTTCTTCCACCCTAGAGATCAACGACCTTCTCAAAACAAAAAAATCTATCCGGGAGTACACTTTATGGACATGGGAGAAGAAGGAAAACTCCCTAGCCCTAGGTCTAAGAAATCGCCATGGATCCACTCCCCCCATTTGGTCCATAAACCCCTTAAGTACCTTGGCCGCTGCCGGCCTTCTTCCGGTCCTTGAGCTGGATCTATCTAGCCCCGGGTCCAGCACCGTATTAAAGTCCCCTCCTAAAATCAAGTTTCCTACCTCCAGGTCCGGTATACGCCCCAGCATCCGTCTCATAAATCCCGCATCGTCCCAGTTTGGGGCATACACATTAACCAACACGACCTCCATTCCCTCCAGCCTGCCACTCACCATTACATATCTACCTCCTCTATCTGCTACGATGTTCTTTGCTTCAAATGCTACCCGTTTCCCCACCAAAATGGCCACCCCTCTATTCTTTGCGTCCAGTCCTGAGTGGAACACCTGTCCCACCCATCCTTTCCTTAACCTAACTTGGTCTGCCACCTTTAGGTGAGTCTCTTGGAGCATAACCACGTCTGCCCTTAGTCCTTTCAAATGCGCGAGCACTCGGGCCCTTTTTATCGGTCCGTTCAGGCCTCTCACGTTCCACGTGATCAGCCTCACTAGGGGGCTACCTGCCCCCCTCCCGTGTCGACTAGCCATTACCTTCTCTAGGCCAGTCCCATATCCCGCCTCCGCGCTCCCGCTCGCTCCCCCAGCGTCGCACACCATCCCCGCCCACCTACTCTTTAGCCATTTCCTTTTGGATTTCCGCAGCAGCAACCCAGTTGTCCCCCCCCCCCCCACCCCCCGCTAGATCTCTTTCTAGCATGATTGCTCCCCCCATATTACTTCCGTAAGTCAGCTGACTTCAACTGACCCCGGCTACTCCTGCTCACTCCTCGACCCCCCCGTGTGGGGAACTCCCATCCGCCTTGCGCCTGTCTTCCCGCCTTATTCTTTCTGGCGCGGGAACATCCCTTTACCTGACCCGCCTCTTATGGCGCAGCTCCCTTTCCCCTCCCCCTCCCCCATTCTCCAACTATGTCCCGTCTTTCCCCCCTCACCGGCGCCCACATTTCCCCAATGTCTCCCCCCTTCCCAATTTACTTCTCAATTAACTTCAACCATAACATTAACAATAACATTTCCTGCAGCATCAGTCCCTCAGTTCCGATCCAATTTCTCTTCTTTGATGAAGGTCCATGCTTCCTCCGTCGTCTCGAAATAATGGTGTCTCTCCTGATACGTGACCCATAGTCTTGCCGGCTGCAGCATCCCGAACTTCACCTTCCTTTTATGCAACACCTCTTTGGCTCGGTTGAGCTCGCCCTCCTTCTCGCCACCTCCGCACTCCAATCCTGGTATACCCGTACCACTGCATTCTCCCATCTGCTACTCCGCACCTTTTTAGCCCATCTCAGGACCTCTTCTCTATCCTTAAGGCGGTAAAATCGCACGATTATCGCCCTGGGTGGTTCTCCCGCTTTTGGTCTTCTCGCCGGAATCCGATTTGCCCACTCCACCTCCAAGGGGCCTGTAGGGGCCTCAGCACCCATCAGTGAGCTCAGCATCGTACTTGCGTACGCTCCACAGTCCACTCCTTCCACACCCTCAGGGAGACCCAGTATCCGAAGGTTCTTCCTTCGCGCTCCATTTTCTAGGGCCTCGATCCTTTCAGTACACTTTTTATGAAGTGCCTCGTGCGTCTGTGTCTTAACCGCCAGGCCCAGGATCTCGTCCTCAATATCTGTCACCTTCTGCTCCACCACGCGGAGCTCTGTCTCCTGGGTCTTTAGTGTTTCCTTGAGCCCCTCAATTGCCTGTAGCAACGGGGTCAGCACCTCCCTCTTCAGCAGCTCCACGCACCGTCTCACAATTTCATCCTGCTCAGGCCCCCATGTCGCCTGCGCTTTCTTCGCCGCCATCTTGTACTTCTCTCTTTCTGACCCTTTGGTCGACGATTCCTCGCGCTGCAGCCGCTGCCACCGTTTTTTTCCTCCTTCGTTTGCGGGGGACTCCCTTCTCACACACCCCACACCGGGTTTCGTCGTCGAAAAATTCCCCGTTGGGGCTCTTAAAAGAGCCCGAAGGTCCGTCGGAGCTGGAGCCGCCGAAACGTGCGGCTAGCTAGGCATCACCGCAACCGGAAGTCTCTTCAGTGGCCTTGATGAGATCTTTTCACAGTTGTTCCCTCTGCTGCTAGAATTCACCTTTGATACAGGCCCTCAGGTCAGCTTGCAGCTTTAAGCTTGCCCTTCCCCCGCCTGCATGCTGGAAGAGGCCCTGTTTATCCTGCAGTTGCAGCCAAATCTTTTACTGTTTCTGCCGTGTCTGGCACCCAAGAGACATACCCTTCCTGGGGGACACCGTCGGGGGAATATTGCAGCCTTCTTCCCACACCGGGAAATGTCAAACAAATGCCGTGGGGGCCCTGCAAAAGAGCCCAAAAGTCCGTTCCAAGCAGGAGCTACCGAATATGCGACCTAGCTCTGCATAGCCGCACCCGGAAGCCCCGCTGTGCATTATCGAACATGAAGGCCACCGACCGTTAGTCAGTGAGGAGAGTGCATCTCCTGCCGGCCAGGTAATGCCTCCAATGCCGCACAGCTTCTACTATGGCCTGGGCCTCCTTTTCAACTGAAGAATGGCAGATTTCTGAAGCGTGGAGGGTGCGTGAGAAGAAGACCAAGCGGGTCAGCCCGCTTGGTTGAGGGTGGCCGCCAGAGCTACGTCGGATGCGTCGCTCTCGACTTAGAAGGGGAGGGACTCGTCGATTGCGTGCATCGTGGCCTTTGCGATGCCCGCTTTGATGCGGCTGAAGGTCGGCCGGGCCTGTCGACAGGGAAAAAAACGTGGATTGGATTAGCGGACGGGCCTTGTCTGCATAGTTGGGGACCCACTGGGCATAAGAGAAAATTCCCAGGCAGCGTTTCAGGGCCTTGGATCAGTGAGGGAGGGGGAACTCCATGAGGGGGTGCTTGCGTTCAGGGTCTGGGCCTATAACTCCATCATGCACTACGTAGCCGAGGATGGCTAGACGGTCGGTGCTGAACACGCATTTATCCTTGTTATATGTGAGATTAAGGATTTTTGTGGTATGGAGGAATTTTCGGAGGTTGGTGTCGTGGTCCTGCTGGTCGTGGCCGCAGATGGTGACATTATCGAGGTACGGAAA
The DNA here is from genome assembly GCF_047496885.1 of Scyliorhinus torazame. Lineage (NCBI taxonomy): Eukaryota > Metazoa > Chordata > Chondrichthyes > Carcharhiniformes > Scyliorhinidae > Scyliorhinus > Scyliorhinus torazame. Next base: position 49,063,724 of record NC_092722.1, on the reverse strand, counting down.
CGTGGCCCGCAAACCGTACCGGTCAACCATTCGGTCCATCTCTCATTGGAAGATCGAGACTCCATTAGTGACACCGAAGGGACCCTTAGGAAGTGGTAGAGCCGCCCATCTGCTTCGAAAGCAGTGTATTTGCGGTCGCTAGGGCAGATGGGGAGCTGGTGGTAGGGGGACTTTAGATCCACTGTGGAAAAGACCTTGTATTGTGCGATCCTGTTGACCAGATCGGATATGCGGGGGAAAGGGTATGCGTCAAGCTGCGTATACCTGTTGAAGGTCTGGCTATAATCAAGGACCATCCTATGCTTCTCCCCGGTCTTTACAACCACTACCTGAGCTATCCAGGGACTGCTGCTAGCCTCCATGACACCTTCTCTCAGTAATCGCTGGACCTCCGACCTAATAAAGGTCCGATCCTGGTCACTGTACCATATGCTCCTGGTGGCGACGGGTTTGCAATCCGGGGTGAGGTTCGCAAACAGGGAAGGCAGATCGACCTGGAGGGTCGCGAGGCTGCAGACAGTTAGCGGGGGTATAGGGCCGCCAAATTTAAAGGTTAAGCTTTGGAGGTTGCATTGAAAAACTAACCCTAGGAGTGTGGCAGCGCAGAGGTGGGGAAGGACGTAGAGCCGGTAATTTTTAAACCCCCTTCCCTGGACCCTGAGGTTCGCTATGCAGAACCCCTTCATCTCCACTGAATGAGACCTGGAGGCCAGGGAGATTTTCTGGTTAACTGGGTGAATGGGGAGAGAACAGCACCTTTGTGTTGGGGTGTATGAAGCTCTCCGTGCTCCCAGAGTCGATCAATCAGGATGTTTCATGCACATTGATGAGCACGGTCATCGTTGCAGTCGAGAGCGTTCGGGGCCGAGACTGGTCCAGGGTCACCGAGGTTAGTCGTGGCAGAGGTTGGATGTTCTCCTTGGGCGGTGTGTGGTCATCCGAGTCGGGGTCCTGAGAGGCCAGCCAAGATGCCGGCACCCACTGGTCGCATATGGCTGGGGATGCACAAGATGGCGGCGCCCATCCATAACACATCTTGTCCGAGAGACAAGATGGCGGCGCCCGGAGGCCACACGTGGCCCTGAAGGAGGAAGATGGCGGCGCCCGCTGGCCGCACGTGGCCCGTAGAGAGGGTTGTGGTGGCGGTCCCGATTCGCCTCCGGAGACCGCAGCGACCACCCGGGCCTGGCATACCGCCACGAAGTGGCCCTTGTTGCCGCATCCTTTGTAGAGGGATGAGCGGGCCGGGCAGCGCTGTCGGGGGTGCTTGGCTTGCCTGCAAAAATAGCACTGGGGCCCCTCGGGGTTGCCTAGCAGTCTCGCAGCACAAGCTTGTGGGGGGATGGGGGATGCATCGGAGTCGGTCGCGGGGGGGTTCCACGCTGCCCAAGAGTCTGTCGCGCGGTCGGGGACGTAGGCGCGGGCATTTCGGGAGGCCACATCCAGGGAGCTAGCAAGGGCCAGTGCCTCCTAGAGGCCGAGTGCCTCTTTCTCCAGAAATCGCTGGCGGATCTGGGTGGACAGCATACCTGCAACAAATGCATCCCGGATCAAAAGTTGTGTGTGGTCGCTGGCCGAAATTTGCGGGCAGTTACAGTTCCTCCCCAATACCAGGAACGCACAGTAGAACTCCTCCAGCGATTCCCCAGGGAGCCAGGGATTTGTCGCCTCGTCGCTAGTAGATGCCGGGCGTAGACCTGGTTTACAGGGCGAATATAGTGTCCTTTCAGCAGATTCATTGCAGCCTCGAAATCGTCCGCGTCCTCGATGAATGTGTAGATCTCTGGGCTCACCCTCGAGTGCAGAACTTGCATTTTCTGGTCCTCCGTGGGTGTAATTGGGGCCGTCCTGAGATATCCATTGAAACACGCCAGCCAGTGCTTGAAGGTAGCCGCTGAGTTTGCCACGTGGGGGCTGAGTTGCAGACACTCCGGCTTGATTCGGAGCTCCATTCTTTAAAATCTAGTGTGATAAATTGATGCTCGATCAATAACTCCAGAAGTGAGATTGGAGACAATTGAAGGCTTTATTACACTAGATGTTTCCCCAGCAGCGCAGGTACAGAAGGCTGGTGCTGGGGAGACATGGGCTTTTATACTCCGCCTTACTGGGCGGAACCAGCAGGCTGTGGTAGTACCAGGTATTGCGGTACCTAAGAGGTGGATGACCATTGGTTAGACCCAGGAGTCTACCATTGGCTGTTTCATAGAATTTACAGTGCAGAAGGAGGCATTCGGCCCATCGAGTCTGCACCGGCTCTTGGAAAGAGCACCCTACCCAAGGTCCACACCTCCACCCTATCCCCATAACCCAGTAACCCCACCCAACACGAAGGGCAATTTTGGCCACTAAGGGCAATTTATCTTGGCCAATCCACTTAACCTGCACATCTTTGGACTGTGGGAGGAAACCGGAGCACCCGGAGAAAACCCACGCACACACGGGGAGGATGTGCAGACTCCGCACAGACAGTGACCCAAGCCGGAATCGAACCTGAGACCCTGGAGCTGTGAAGCAATTGTGCTATCCACAATGCTACCGTGCTGTCTGTTGTGCATAGCTCCGCCCTGAGAGGCGGAGTATAAGAACTGGTGCCGTCCCAGCAGCCTTCACTTTCTGTATCGAAGCTGCTGGGGAGAGTTCTAGCAGATTAAAGCCTTCAGTTATGAATCACTTCGTCTTGAGAGTAATTGATTGCACATCACAGGCAGGCTTAACCAATGAAAACAGTACCTCCTACACCAATGGTCTTACAGCATTACAGGGTACCATAATACCTCTAATACTGACTACCACAGACTGCTGTTAAGTTCTGTCATTAAATCGTGAACCTGCTAGAAAAACATAGCATGGTGGCAGTGACGTAGTAGTACGACCATGATTGGGAGAGGGCCACATGGAGACCATTTAAAATAATATATATATTTTTATTAAGGCTTTTTAACAACACAATTTTTTCCCCTTACAAACAATAACCCCCCCCCGTAACAAAATAACGCAAATTCTCCCTGAGCAAGATATGTACATGGCAAGATGGTATATTTACATAGCTTTATACACTGGCTCTTGGCCGCACGTTCCATTTCTCCCCACCCTTCATGCCATCTCCCGCTCGTCCATCCCCTCAAACAGTCTCTCGTCCCCCCCCCCCCCCCCCCCCCCCACCCGCCCCCACCAGGGTTGCTGCTGCTGACCGAACTTCCTCTAACGCTCCACGAGGTATTCTAGGAACGGTTGCCACCGCCTGTAAAACCCCTGTGCAGACCCTCTCAAAGCAAACTTAATTCTCTCCAATTTTATGAACCCCCGCCATGTCGTTTATCCAGGCCTCCAGGCTAGGGGGCTTTGCCTCCTTCCACAATAGCAAGACCCTTCGCCGGGCTACTAGGGACGCAAAGGCCAGAATGCCGGCCTCTTTCGCCTCCTGCACTCCCGGCTCATCCACTACTCCAAATATTGCTAGTCCCCAGCTTGGCTTGACCCGGACTTTCACCACCTGGGATATTACTCCCGCCACACCTCTCCAGAACCCCTCCAATGCCGGGTATGACCAAAACATATGGACATGGTTCGCCGGGCTCCCTGAACATCTTTCACATCTATCCTCTACCCCAAAGAACCTACTCAGCCTCGCCCTCATCAAATGCGCTCTGTGAACCACCTTAAATTGTATCAGACTGAGCCTGGCACACGAGGAGGAGGAATTAACCCTACCTAGGGCATCAGCCCATAACCCGTCCTCAATCTCCTCCCCCAGCTCCTCCTCCCATTTACCTTTCAGTTCTTCTACTAGCGCTTCCCCCTCTTCTTTCATCTCTTGGTATATTTCCGACACCTTGCCCTCCCCAACCCATACCCCCGAGATCACCCTATCTTGAACTTCTTGTGCCGGGAGCAACGGAAATTCCCTCACCTGTTGCCTCACAAAGGCCCTCACCTGCATATATCTAAATGCGTTTCCCGGGGGTAACTCAAATGTCTCCTCCAGTGCCCCTAGGCTCGCAAATGTCCCGTCAATGAACAGATCCCCCATTCTTCCAATCCCCGCCCGATGCCAGCCCCGGAACCCCCCGTCCATCTTCCCCGGGACAAACCGGTGGTTACCCCTAATCGGGGACCACACCGATGCTCCCATTGCACCCCTGTGCCTTCTCCACTGGCCCCAGATCCTTAGCGTTGCCGCCACCACCGGGCTTGTGGTGTGTTTTGTCGGCGAGAGCGGCAGCGGTGCCGTTACCAACGCCCCCAGGCTCGTTCTTTTACAGGACGCCATCTCCATCCTCTTCCATGCTGCCCCCTCTCCCTCCATGACCCACTTGCGGATCATCGCCACGTTTGCTGCCCAGTAGTAACTCTCTAGGTTTGGCAAAGCCAACCCTCCTCGGTCCCTGTTGCGTTCCAAGAACCCTCTTCTAACCCTCGGTGTCTTATTTGCCCACACATACCCCATAATACTCCTACCTGCTTTCTTGAAAAAGCCCTTGGTGATCACGATGGGGAGGCACTGAAACACGAACAAAAACCTCGGGAGGACCACCATTTTGAGCGACTGCACTCTACCCGCCAGCGAGAGCGGGAGCATGTCCCATCTTTTAAAATCCTCCTCCATTTGCTCCACCAACCTCGTCAAATTCAGTTTATGTAGGGCCCCCCAACTTCTGGCCACCTGTATCCCCAGATACTGAAAACTGCTCTCCGCCCTCCTCAGCGGTAGGTCACCTATCCCTCTTTCTTGGTCCCCTGCCTGTAACACAAAAAGCTCACTCTTCCCTACATTAAGCTTGTAGCCCGAGAACTCCCCAAACTCCTTCAGAGTCTGCATGACCTCCACCATCCCCTCCATTGGGTCCGCTACGTATAGCAGCAGTTCATCCGCGTATAGCGATACCCGATGCTCCTCTCCCCCGTGGACTATCCCCCTCCATTTCTTGGACTCCCTAAGTGATATGGCCAAGGGTTCGATTGCCAGTGCAAACAACAGGGGGGACAGGGGGCACCCCTGCCTCGTCCCTCGGTAAAGCCGAAAGTACTCCGACTTCCGCCGGTTCATCACTACACTCGCCACCGGGGCGCTATAAAGGAGCTTAACCCATCTGATAAACCCTCCCCCGAACCCAAACCTTCGCAATACCTCCCAGAGGTACTCCCACTCTACTCGGTCAAAGGCTTTTTCCGCGTCCATAGCTGCCACTATCTCTGCTTCTCCCTCCTCCGATGTCATCATTATCACGTTCAAGAGCCGCCGCACATTGGTATTTAACTGCCTGCCCTTTACAAATCCCGTCTGGTCCTCATGAATCACCCCCGGGACACAGTCCTCAATCCTCATGGCCAGCACTTTTGCCAATAACTTAGCATCCACATTGAGGAGCGATATCGGCCTGTACGATCCACATTGCAGTGGATCCTTGTCTCGCTTAAGAATCAAGGACATTGTCGCCTCCGACATTGCCTGGGGCAGGGTTTCCTCCTCTTTTGCCTCGTTAAAGGTCCTCACTAGCAGCGGGGCCAGCAGGTCCACATATTTTCTATAGAACTCCACCGGGAACCCGTCCAGCCCCGGGGCCTTCCCCGCCTGCATGCTCCCCAAACTCTTGCTCAACTCCTCCAACCCAATTGGTGCTCCCAAACCAACCGCCTCCTGCTCCTCCACCGTCGGAAACCCCAGCTGGTCCAGAAATCGCCTCATCCCCCCTTCCCCCCCTGGGGGCTGGGACCTGTACAGCTCTTCATAGATCAGTTCTCCCCTGACCACCGCCTTCAACGCCTCCCATACCACCCCCACTCGCACCTCCCCGTTGTCGTTGACCTCCAAGTACCTTTCAATGCACCCTCTCACCTTCCCACACACCACCTCATCAGCCAGCAGTCCCACGTCCAACCGCCACGGCGGGCGTTGGTCCCTCTCCTCTCCCAGCCCCATTTCCACCCAGTGCTGGGCATGGTCCGAAACGGCTATGGCCGAATACTCCGTCCCCTCCACTCTCGGAATAAGCGCCCTACCCAGAACAAAGAAATCTATCCGGGAGTAAACCTTATGTACGTGGGAGAAAAAAGAAAATTCCCTGGCCTGCGGTCTTGCAAACCTCCATGGGTCCACTCCCCCCACCTGATCCATAAAACCCCTGAGCACCTTGGCCGCCTCCGGCCTCCTGCCCGTCCTTGATCTGGAGCGGTCCAGTGCTGGGTCCAGCACTGTATTAAAGTACCCTCCCATTATCAGTCCTCCTACCTCCAGGTCCGGAATGCGCCCCAACATGCGCTTCATAAATCCAGCATCATCCCAGTTCGGGGCATATACATTTACCAACACCACCCTCGTCCCTTGCAGCCTACCACTCACCATCACATATCTCCCTCCATTATCCGCTACGATAGTCTTGGCCTCAAATGGCACATGCTTTCCCACCAGAATTGCCACCCCTCTATTTTTCGTGTCTAATCCCGAGTGAAATACCTGTCCTACCCATCCCTTTCTTAACCTGACCTGGTCCGCCACCTTCAGGTGTGTCTCTTGGAGCATTGCCACGTCTGCCTTCAGTCCCTTCAAGTGCGCGAACACTCGTTCCACGTTATCAGCCGGATTGGAGGGACTCTCACCCCCCCCCCCCCCCCCCCCCCCCCGTCCTAGCCATCACCTTTTCTGGGCCAGTCCCTTGTCCGCGCCTCCCTCACTCTCCAGTCCCCCAGCCGGGGGACCCCCGTCCCAGCCACCTCTTCTGTGTCCCGTTCTCTTTCGGCCAGTGCAGCAGCAACCCTTTCCCCCCCACCCCCCTTCCCCCCTCCCTCCCCACCCCCCTTCCCCTCCCCCCCCCGCTAGATCCCCGTCTAGCTTTTTTGCTCCCCCATATCTCTCCCGTAAGTCATCTGACCCCTGCTGACCCCGGCTTCTCCCGCCATCCCTTTGACACCCCCGTGTGGGAATCTCCCAATCAATATACATTCCTTCGTTCCCCTTCCCGCCTTTCTAGCCGCGCGCGGGAAAGAAAACCCCGCGCTTTCCAAAGCCTGCCCCGCCCCCCATGGCGCAGCTCCTGTCGTGGCCTTGTCTCCCTCCCCCAGCCCATATAACATTTCCTGTGCGTGTTCGACCCCCTATGTACAACAACCATCATACTTCAACCCTCAAACACCCCCCTCCCACACAAACCCTTATTAGAGTCCAGCTTTTCAGTTAGTATAAAGGTCCACGCCTCTTCGGGCGTTTCGAAGTAGTGGTGTTGGCCATTATGTGTAACCCACAGTCGCGCTGGCTGCAACATTCCAAATTTCACTCCTTTCCGATGCAGCACCGCTTTGGCCCGGTTGAAACCGGCTCTCCGCTTAGCGACTTCCGCGCTCCAATCCGGGTATATTCTGATCTCTGCATTGTCCCACTTGCTGCTCCGTTCCCTCTTGGCCCATTTCAGGACCCTCTCTCTGTCTGTAAACCGGTGAAATCTCACCACCATCCCCTTGGCGACTCATTTGCCTTTGGCTTCCTCGCAAGCACTCGGTGCGCCCCATCCAGCTCCAGCAATCCCGGGGGGGCCTCCACACCCATCAGCGTCCCGATCATTGTACCCGCGTATGCCGCGGCATCGGCCCCCTCCACTCCTTCTGGGAGTCCCAGGATCCTCAAATTGTTTCTCCTCGACCTATTCTCCAGGTCTTCGAGTCTTCCCGCCCACGTCTTGTGCAGCGCCTCGTGCCGCTCCACTTTCTCCGCCAGGCCCACGAGCTCATCGTCGTTCACGCTCACTTTTTCCTGGATCTCCTGGATCTTCACCTCTTGGGCTTTCTGGGTTATTCCAAGCCCTTCAATTATCGGCAGCATAGGCACCACCATCTCCTTGCACATCTCCTCAAAACAGCGCTTGATGAACTCCTTCATCTCTTCTTTGTCCGTTGGCGCCGCCATTTTGCTTTTTTCCCCCTTCTTCTCTCGCTGCTCCAGGGCCGCTTTTTTTGCCGTTTCGCTGCGGGTCCGGTCCATGCAGGTTGGTAGGGGACCTTTCTTCTTCCTTCCCCACGGGTTGATTTTCAAAAAAATGCCGTTGGGGCTCCGTTATCGGGCCCGAAAGTCCGTTTTCGCGGGAGCTTCCGAATCGCGCGGTGATGCGGCCCGGAAGTCCATGGAGACCATTTCAACTTACAAATTGTGTTTAGTGACTTAGCTGTTGGAACCTTCAATGGATCAGATCAACAATTGTTTTGATTCTTTAACAATGCTCAGTAGATTATTTTGGCACTCTGGAAGTCTCTAATGTGATATTCCTCTTTTGTGTCAGTGCGATCTCTGGTAACTACAAGAATCTTGTCCACAAATTGAATGTGCTCTGGCCCAGGCAGATGAGTATATATGAACATATGAAATAGGAGCAGAAATTGTCCTCTGCCATTCAATAAAATCATGGCCGGTTTGTTTGTGTTTTGAATTCCACATTTCCATCTACTCCAAAAGACAGTGTTGGCAATGCAAATCCCTTTTAAGAATAAACCACGGGCAGGATTCTCCGCTTCAGAGACAATGGGTGGGATTTAACTAAATGGGAACAAAGTCCCATAGCAAGCCATTTTGCTGCGTGTTTCCTGGAACTCGCAGCGCCGAGAAACACAACGGTATAAAACGGCACTCGCATTAGATAGGGGACCTCAGCGGGGAACGCGTGGCTGAGGCCACACATCACACCGTTTTGTGCACTGAGGAGCTCCGCTCGCCGGAACTTCTCAGTGTAGCGAGAGATCGGGACTCCATTTTTAAATGGCCCCGATCTCCTGAGCCCCCGAAGCAAGCCCCAACCCCCGGAAGCCCCAACGCACTATGGGAGAGTCCCCACCCACCCCCCCCCCCCCCAGCAACACCCGCGCAGGGCACACCCCACCAGATCACGTGGCGCGCCACTGCCGGCAGCGTGTTTCTCCTTTCCCGCAGCCGGCCAGTGGGGTTTCCCACTGTGGCCAACCCATGCCGTCGGGAAACCCGTGGGCTTGGGTGCGCTGCCAGCGAAGTGGAGGATCCCGCCAACGGAGAATCCCACCGAAGAACTTTTCATTGTGTAGCTGAAACTGGGCTTAATCACAAAGATTGCAAATAATTCTGGGTCAAATCAAATTAGTCAGGGTTTGAATTTTAGTTCCCTACAGGCCACAATTTTAAGACAAGAATTATGACCTCTACCAGAATGAATTTACTGGTGCGAGTCAACCACTGCCTTGTGCCCAACGTGCTGGGTAAATAGTGGGAAAGGTCAAAATTGAAATTCGCGGCAGGCGCGAACCAGTTTGCAATTCACCTGGCTCGCTCCCAATGGCCAGTTTTGGATCACGCCCAAATGGTGAGCATACCATTAACTCTCATTTCTGCATCCTTGTTGTTAACGTACTTTTTTGCCATCCTTGGGCAAATGAGTTGATATTTAATCATTTGCTGTTCTACATTTAGGACTGTATGAATCATTCTAATTCATCATATTGTTCACATTTCTTCCTCAAGTACTCTTTTTTACCTTATGAAATGCTGTTTATTTGTAACCAGGTCTGATAAAGGGTCCACACATAAAATGTTAACTTGTCTAATCTCTCCATAGACCCCTGCCAAGCTGCTGAATGATTCTGACTTTTCCCTTTATTGATTCAACTCAGCATTTACTACCTTGAGAATCTGGGAGGAGGTAAGCAAAACATTTTACATGCAACAATGAGTGTAAAGGGGCAGCACGGTAGCACAAGTGATAGCACTGTGGCTTCACAGCGCCAGGGTCCCAGGTTCGATTCCCTGCTGGGTCACTGTCTGTGCGGAGTCTGCACGTTCTCCCCGTGTCTGCGTGGGTTTCCTCCGGGTGCTCCGATTTCCTCCCACAGTCCAAAGACGTGCAGGTTAGGTGGATTGGCCATGATAAATTGCCCTTAGTGACCAAAAAGGTTAGGAGGGGTTATTGGGTTACGGGGATAGTGCTTAAGTGGGTCAGTGCAGACTTGATGGGCCGAATGGCCTCCTTCTGCACTGTATGTTCTAAAGGATGACATTTGTCAGCAGACAATTCATTCAGATTAATATGGCGAATTAGAAATGCAAAAATAGACAACCCTCATTGGTTGAGGTAATTGGTTTCTGTAACATTCTTCTTGCCTTTGCTTTAATTCAAAGTTTTATATCTTTGCGGGGACTAATTTTCATTGACATAACGTCTTACATTTAAAAAGCATAATTAACACGATGAAATGTCACAAGGTGCTAAAAAGGTGATATTAATAAAAATACCAAGCCATGAGGAAGTATCGGTTCAGGTGATCAAAAGTATGATCAAAGAAGCAGATTTTAACAAGTGCATGATGAGGGGATTGAGGTAGCGAAGCAAAGGGATGTATTAGAATTGAAGGCTGAAAAGTCCCCAAGGCCTGGTGCACATCACCCTAGAGTCTTAAAATAATTGGCCGTGGAGATAGTAGGTGCAATGGTTGTAATTTTCCCAAATTCCCTTGATTCTGGAAAGATCCACTCAGATTGGAAAATAGTGAATGTAACACCTCTATTCAAGATATGAGGGAAACAGGAATAAGTTAGCCTGAAATCTATCACAGGGAAAATTCCAGGATTGTTATTAAGGAAGTTATAGCAGGGCAATTAGAAAATGGTTTTGTGAAAGGAAAATTATGTTGGACTAATTTATTAGAGTTCTTGGATAGAGTAGAGTTGGATTTAGTAGAGTTGTATGGGTAGAGTTGAGAAATACCAAGGGACAAAAAACATTAGTGGGTGTCATATATAGACCCCCAAACTGCACTGGTGAGGTTGGGAATGGCATTAAACAAGAAATTAGTGATGCATGTAATAAGGGAATATCGGTGATCATGGGTGATTTTAATCTTCACATAGATTGGGCAAATCAAATTAGCCACAATGTCGTAGAGGAGGAATTCCAGGAGTGTATACGGGATGGTTTTCTTGACCAATAAGTGGAGGAACCAACGAGAGAGCAGGCCATCTTAGACTGGGTACTGTGTAATGAGAAGGGAATTATTGCCAATCTGGCTGTACGAGACCCCTTGGGGATGAGCGACCATAACAGGATAGATTTTTAAAAATCACGATGGAGAGTGAAGTAATTGATTCGGAGACTAGAGTGCTGAATCTTAATAAAGGGACCTATGAGGATATGAGGTGTGAGTTGGCCTTGATAGATTGGGGAGAGTTACTTAAAGGGATGACAGTGGATAGACAATGGCAAACATTCAAGGAACGCATGGAGGAACTACAGCAACTGTTCATTCCTGTCTGGCACAAAAGCAAAGGGGGTAAGAGGGCCAATCCATGGCTTACAAAGGAAATTAGAAATAGTATCCAACCCAAGGAAGAAGCATACAGATTGGCCAAGAAAAATGATAGGTCTGAGGATTGGGAGCAATTTAGAATTCAGCAAAGAAGGACGAAGGGATTGATTAAGAAGGGGAAAATACAGTACGAAAGGAAGCTTGCAGGGAACATAATGACTGACACTAAGAGTTTCTACAGATATGTGAAGAGAAAGAGATTGGTAAAGAGAAATGTAGGCCCACTGGAGACAGAAACAGGGGAATGCATAATAAGGGACAAAGAAATGGCTGAGCAATTAAATACATACTTTGGTTCTGTCTTCACAAATGAGGACACAAATCAGATCCCAGAAATGTTGGGAAATGAATGGTTTAATGAGAGGGAAGAACTGAGGGAGATCAACATCAGTAGAGAAATGGTGCTGCGAAAATTGATGGGATTGAAGGCGGATAAATCCCCAGGGCCTGAGAATCTGCATCCCAGAGTGCTTAAGGAGGTGGCTCTGGAAATAGTGGATGCATTGGTGGCCATCTTCTGGGATTCTATAGACTCTGGAACTGTCCCTGCAGATTGGAGGGTAGCTCACGTCACTCTGATATTCCAAAAAGGGTGGTAGAGAGAAAGCAGGGAATTATAGACCAGTAAGCCTAACATCGGTAGTGGGGAAAATGCTTGAATCCATTATCAAGGACTTTATAGCGGAACATTTAGAAAGCAGTGGCAGGATCAGTCAGCATGGATTTATGAAGGGAAGATTATGCTAGACAAATCTGTTGGAATTCTTTGAAGAGGTAACCAGTACAGTCGACAAGGGGGAGCCAGTCGATGTGGTATATTTGGACTTTCAGAAGGCGTTTGACAAAGTCCCGCATAAGAGATTATTGTGCAAAATTAAAGCGCAGGGGATTGGGGGAAATGTATTCGGGTGGATAGAAAACTGGTTGGCGGAGAGGAAAGAAAGAGTAGGGATTAATAGACTAAATGGGATGACTGGAAATCATGGACAGACGTTCCTGCCCCAATTTGCATCACTATGCATGCCACATTTCATTTCACTGTGGGGAGATGCCAGGTCTGCGAAGACCCCAGCAGAGACCATAAACCTCTGAGGAATGTGAAAGATCCTGGCTAGGACTTTCCCTGATATTGACAAAAGGCCGATATTTGGCAGGAAAAGCAACTTTAAAGTCGCTGTCAAAAATGGCTGTTATTGTTCTATGATGATGCCTTCTGTGGATTCAGCTGCCTTCCCCCATCAACTTCCTTGACTATGCATGAACAAATGTATTTCTCAGGGACTTTCCAAATCATCTATAATCTGTTTCTCCTCCATAAACTATTGACACTTGATTGTTATCAAGTACAGCATTAGAAAAACAAAGTTGAAGTCATGGGTTACATGACCTTTCCCTGGCAGGGTGACCTCTGATTTTGCAGTTGCCAGGGCAGTGCCGAAGGGGTGTGCCTGGGAAAAACCCATGGCGAAAATTATAGAAATCATTGGAAGAACTAAGTCGCATCCATGAACACCCATGTTTCATTTTCGTGAGGACAGGTTTGGAGGTTGGCTGAGTTTCATGCTTATGTGATTCATGGAGGCGATTGGCAACTTAAATCGTCAGTTGCCTTCACTTGGTCCCCGAGTTTTGCATCCCAGCTCTGTGGATCTCAAAGTACATAGAATAGACCAGGTCAGAGAATGTCTGTTTCTTGTGCATCGGTTTTGGATAGCCAGCATGTCCCTTTGGAGAGGTGAGGTCCCCGGTAGAGTTATGTCTCCGTTTGTATTTAGTGGTCCAGAAGTATCAAAAATCACTTCCCACCCTCTTTTCATGACTGAAGGAAAATGGGAGGGTGGGGCTGCTGATCTGCCAGGCAATGTATTGTTGCCCTTACTGACTGTTACATCTGCGTGCAAGGAAGAAATTAATGCTTCAGATGAGATGTTGTCATGAACTGCAAGGGGGGGTGGGGGGCCCAGGTCACTGCCCGTGTGGAGTTTGCACATTCTCTGTATGATTGCGTGGGTCTCACCCCCACAACCGAAAGATGTGCAGGCTAGGTGGATTTGCCACGCTAAATTGCCCCTTAATTGGAAAAATAATAATTGGGAACTCTAAATTTATTTTAGACAAAAATGAATCTGCCGGGAGACAGCACTAGACTGTATTCAAAGGGCCTCAATTGGTACCCGCCATTCCAGGTAACGAGTTTAGAACGGCTGTTTAGATAACACTCAAGTGTCAATAGTTTATGGAGGAGAAACAGATTATAGATGATTTGGAAGGTCCCTGAGAATACATTTGTTCATGCATAGTCAAGGAAGTTGATGGGGGAAGGCAGCTGAATCCACAGAAGGCATAATCATAGAACAATAACGACATAATTGACACTCCCGAGAAGGAAGGGAAGCAGTTAACTCGAGCAGTCTTAGAAAGCGGGCATGTCAGTTTCCAGCGACCCAGCCTGAGGCCAAGTTTACAGCAAACAAGCTTCAAAGTCTTCGAGCCAAGGCAGGACAGAAAACCTTCATAGCAGCAGTTTTAAAATATCTTCACTGGGCCAAGAAAAAGACAGTTCCCAGATTTGAGTATCATCCTTGTATTCTGTGGTAACTATAATTGGTTATTCAATTCGGATGTTCAGGTATCGTAGATATATTTTGTAACAAGGGGTAAATTCTATAGATAATGTGTTTAGTAGTTCATACATCTTAACTGAGGGTAGAATCATCCTGTTTATATGTATTTGGCTTTTCTTTAGTTGAAGAAATAGTCTTTAATAATTGTTACATAACGTTTACGATATTTATTCTCACAGCGGTTCCTTTTGTCTCCTCACACCGAAACAAAATAAAACTATTCAACCCCACCAACTTGTGTTCCAAGTGTACTTCACTCCAATGTGCATATAGCTTAAAAGTTCACTTAATTCTGCCAACGCCAGATCGAACTAACACCCAGGATTTACCTGCTTCGCCGTGGAGACCCCAGCCAGATACAGTTTACTGCAAACTGGGACCAGGCGGAATGGCATTTGATAGGGGGAGGGGGGGGGGGGGGGTCTCACAGGTGATGAGAGGCCCCTGGGTGGTTGGTATTTGGACTGGGTGGCACCTTGGCACTGCCAGCCTGGTACCCTGGAGTGCCACCCTGACAGTGGCACCTGGGTTCCAGCCTGGCATGGCCAATGTGTCCAAGTGGCACTTCATGCTGGCAGTGGCACTGCCAGGGTTCCAGGACAGCAGTGCCAAGGTGCCCAGGTGGCATTTTGCCCAGGCCAGGGCTCAGGTCCCTGGGTGCCCTGCCTGTATGAGGTGGGGTGCGAGTGGATCGAGGTCCCCCCAACAAGTAAATTGGAGCATCTTTCTTTACGCAAAGAGTAGTGAGGCCGTGGAATGCCCTACCTGCTACAGTAGTGAACTCGCCAACATTGAGGGCATTTAAAAGTTTATTGGATAAACATATGGATGATAATGGCATAATGTAGGTTAGATGGCTTTTGTTTCGGTGCAACATCATGGGCCGAAGGGCCTGTACTGCGCTGTATTGTTCTATGTTCTATTGGGGGGTCCAGGGTCGCGTCGGAGGGTCGGGAGATCAGGGCATCGTTTAAAAATGGCACCCGCTCTCTTCCTGAAATGCGACTGAGTGCGGCCTTGCAGGGCATTTTCCACTAAGGGATCAGAAGAAAAAACAGACAGCAGCTGGACAGCAGGGTCCTTCCTGCCGCTTCCAGCGCCAGGAACAATCCCTCTCATCCAGAACAGACTCTGTTTTTTTCCCGTTAGATTGCATCCAAATTGTGGGTAAATACAGGTCCGGATCTCACCCAAAAAGCCGGTGGAACACCCCGCCAATCAGTGCCCAAAATGACACTTAGGTCACAATTCAGCAGACATGAAACAAAGTCTGCTTTCGGGTGCGTTTGGTAGGGTGTTTCTCAGCGGTTGCAGTGCCAAGATTCATCATTATTTTGGGCTTCGGGAGTTTCTCCCCGCTGAGGCCACATTTTCGTGCACTGGCGAGCTGTGCAGATCGGGTGCATTTTGACAGCTGCCCCAATCTATACATCCCCACTGAGGCCCTCCCGCTTTATGGATACCCCTCCTTCACCCACCCCAACATTCTAGTGGCCCTTGGAACTTCCCCTCTAATGTGCAAGGCCCTCTTCCCGGGCCTGACCCCTGGTAGTGCCAACCATGCACCTAGGCACTGCCTGTTTGGCACCCTGGCGGTGCCACCCGGTTACCCTGTCAGTGCCAGTTTATCAGGGTGTTTATATGGCAGTGCCAAGGTACCCAGGCGCAAGGGGAATGTAGGGTACCGCCCTGCTCTGTCATTGACCAGCTGGGAGTCTGTAATGGCCATCGAGACCCCCGAGGTGCCATCACGCCTGGTCCACATTTGTGGAAACCACTGCTAAACGGTGCCTGGTGGTGGTCGCACAGGCATGGTCGTTGACCTCGAGGCACCAGATGAAAGTGGCATCCAGCTAGTTAAATGAGCCATTAAATATGTTGATCCGGATCACGCCCAGCAAGGGTTAGATCCAGATTGTGCCGGGTGGATTGAGCTTTGTCTTTCCAAATGTTCAGTCATCTCCTCCTTACTGATTGATTCCAGCAACGTCCCCACCACAGAGGTCACGTTAGCCAGTCTATAGTTGCCTACTTTCCTACAGCTCACCTGTTGATTTGCATGTAAATCATACTCACTCTGAATGTCAGGATATAAGATAGTTATTGTAAATTGATAATCTATCTGAATTTATAAGTGTCTGTAGAAATATTGCCGGGGTAAAGAAATAGTGCGATTTGAATTATTTTCTTGTGTTGATATTGAGATCTTTCCAATCTTTTTGTCTGGTGTACAACTCTTGCTCCCACAGGTGACAGCATGGGTATGGAAATCCAAGCTTTTATCACCTCAATATCATTTCTTGCTGATCTCCTCTGCTCTTTGACTCTTTTATACCAGGTGATGCCATGCAAAATAGAATTTTTCCCTTCACTGAGACATCCTCACGTTCAAAGGTATACCTTTAAGATTTTGCAAAAACTACTGACGTTAAACCAACCACCACAGTTTGAGAATACAACTACAATGGAACCTTGACATCATAGTAGGCAGAAATACTTCAGAATATTAGTATGCCTCAAAAGTATTCACCATCTATCTAGTATATGCCTTGAAATTTGCAGTGGTAACAACAGTGAAACACTGAGCACTCCATGTCATTACCCCACTGGTACTGACTGCAATTTTGGGTGTCCGCAAGTTTGAAGAAAATCGCAAAAATCCAGATGTTGCTGTCAGTGATTCTGTGCTATTTAAGAGGGTGCATTGTTAATAAACTCCCCATCTCATTCCCCCCTCCCCCCCCAAAAAAAAACCCGCCCAACTGAACATAATTCACAAGTAATCAGTGAAGTGACAAAAATATACACTTTTAGTTTCTCTGTACAAACTGATGGAAAAAGTATAACTTGTTGAATGGGGTGCAATGGACATACTAATATCATAATTACTGCTAAACATCCTCACTAGCGCTGAGAAGATCATTTTATATTTATGGAATGATGATTTTTATGTTAAAAAATATTGTGAAGTAACAATTTTCAGGTTTGATTATATTAATAATTTAACTTATATCTAAATTCAACAATAATTTATTTTGATTTCTGAAAATTTAGAAGTGAAAGATAAAGTATTTAGAACAGTAAGAATATTTCATTGTGACTGGTTGCTTAACCTGCTGTTGACATCGCTTTTGTTACATACCTGAAAATCATCTGGATGTGGTGTCAAATTTAAACTCATTGGGAAAGGGAAAGTCAGTGCCAAAGATTTGGCTAGATCTTTGCAGACAGTTTTCTTTGAGGACAGCTGCAAGTGCCATAGCCTTGCCACCGCAAAATCTATCTCATTATCTTCACACAAAAAATTTGGGCCATCTGAATTCCGACATTACAGTTTAGAGCACCACACCAGCAGTGCTTCTTAAACAATTAAGAAGAAACTGAAATCGAGAACAAAACAATGGAAAGATGATTTATTGAGGTATGGCTTTAATTGTGCCAATGCAAATCAGGATGCAAAGCCCATGTGTGTTATATGCAGGGAGGTACTGGCAAATGAAAGTTTGAAACCCTCAAATCTTCAAAGACATTTGAAGACTAAGCATGGAAGGTTCGAGGGCAAACGTCTTGATTTCTTTTTCAAAGGATGCAGTGAGAACTTAAATTGTCAGCTGAAGTCTTTAGCATAAATGTAACATTGAATGACAAAGCAAGTGAGATTGTGAGGGCCAAGCAGGCACATCTGCCGCATTAAAGGTAAGCAATAATATTGAGTCGTGGAGGCCGGCTGGCTTGGGTCACGTCCATTGGCCAGCGGGGGTCCCGAAGGTCCGCCGGTTGGTAAAAGTGGGTCCCGGGAATAAAAGTTTGAAAAACACTGCTCTATACCTACCATGAGCAACGTCATATCCATCCATTTAAATAATTACCCAAAATGTGCATGTGAATTTTTTAAAAGACATTTCCCAAACATCTTGTGTAACAATTTAGATGCTGTCATCTGAAGCAGTTTATTATTAGCGATAACATGTTTGGATTTCTTTCTTGGGATTACTGCTTATTTTTAATTATCATGATAAATTTCCTGTTCATGCATGTCTGCTTTCTCCTAATCTCTATTGTGCATCAACCTTCTACCCACGTGGAACAAGGCCTAGTTGCATGCCCACAGGATTTATAATTATCTGCCTTGCGTCTATCTCAAAATGGCAATAATTTATAATATTGAAGGGAGTTGGGTGAGACAGTCAGAGAAACCAGCTAAGAAGGTTGTGCAGTGCTGGTCCGAGGAAACAGAAGAGTTCTTGCGTGACTGCTTGGAGACAGTGGACTGGTCCACATTTAAGAACTCAGCGACCAACTTAAATGAGTATGCCACCACCGTCACAGACTTCATCAGCAAATGTGTGGACGACTGCGTGCCAAAGAAAGCGGTACATACGTTCCCCAACCGGAAACCATGGCTCAATCGTGAGATTGACTCCCTACTGAAGGACCTATATGAGGCGTTCAAGTGAGACAACCCTGACCTATACAAGAAATCCAGGTACGACCTCCGCAAAGCCATCCGAGATGCCAAGAGAGAATATCAAACCAAGCTAGAATCACAGACTCTCGGCGGTTGTGGCAAGGAGTAAACAACATAACGGGCTACAAAGCGAAGCCGAGCAGTATCTCCGGCAGCAGCGCACCCCTCCCCGATGAACTCGATGCATTCTATGCTCGGTTCGAGCAGGTAACCAACAATCAGCTGTCGAGTGCCCCAGCAGCCCATAATTCACCCATACCCACCATCACAGCTTCCAAAGTCAGATTGGCCTTCCTGAAAGTGAACCCTCGGAAGGCGACGGGCCCAGAAGGGATCCCTAGTCGTGCACTCAGAGCCTGCGCGGAAAAGCTGGCAGAGGTCCCCACCTGCTTCAAGAAGACCACCATCATACTGGTGCCAAAGAAGAACCAGGCAACGTGCCTCAATGACTATTGTCCGGTGGCCCTGACTTCAGTCGTAATGAAGTGATTCGAGAGTTTGATCATGAAGCGCTCACCTCCATACTCCCAGAACGCCTTGATCCACTGCAATACGCATAACCGTTGCAACTGGTCCACAGCAGACGCCATTTCCCTTGCCGGGTCCAAGGTGGAGATGGTTAGCAGTTTCAAATTCCTAGGGGTGCACATCTCCAAAAATCTGTCCTGGTCCACCCACGTCGACGCTACCACCAAGAAAGCACAACAGCGCCTATACTTCCTCAGGAAACTAAGGAAATTTGGCATGTCCACGTTAACCCTTACCAACTTTTACAGATGCACCATACAAAGCATCCTATCTGGCTGCATCACAGCCTGGTATGGCAACTGCTCGGCCCAGGACCGCAAGAAACTTCAGAGAGTCGTGAACACCGCCCAGTCCATCACACGAACCTGCCTCCCATCCATTGACTCCATCTATACCTCCCGCTGCCTGGGGAAAGCGGGCAGCATAATCAAAGACCCCACCCACCCGGCTTACTCACTCTTCCAACTTCTTCCATCGGGCAGGAGATACAAAAGTCTGAGAACACGCACGAACAGACTCAAAAACAGCTTCTTCCCAGCTGTTACTAGATTCCTAAATGACCCTCTTATGGACTGACCTCATTAACACTACACCCTGTATGCTTCATCTGATGCCGGTGCTTATGTAGTTACATTGTAAACCTTGTGTTGCCCTATTATGTATTTTCTTTTCTTCCCTTTTCTTCCCATGTACTTAATGATCTGCTCGCAGAAAAATACTTTTCACTGTACCTCGGTACAAGTGACAATAAACAAATCCAGTCCAATTTAACACACTGACCTTTCAACCAAAACAAAAATTTCAATCCAGCCACACTATTGTCATGAGTCGTTTTGTTTCCTTGCTCTTTCTCTCTGTGTTTCTTACTCACACATTCATGATTTTGTGCAAGAGAAATAAAGATTGTTTTTTAAGCTCCGTGAAGCAGAATGTATTGTAAAATGAAGTAGAATGAATAAAAAACTTCAATCGCTTGTGTGACAAGTCACCTTGTGCATGAAAACAACCAAAGTGGTGTTATTTTTTCAGGTGTTCATTATCTCAAGCACCAAAGTCTAATTTTCGAACTGTAACGATGCCTTAAAATATCGTGACATTCCAGGTTTCATTTCCAAAGTGTAGCTGCAATGTTGATGGCTCAGTGGATAAAGCTACTGACTGGAGCCATACAGACAAGAAAGGTCCCAGGAGAGGGGAGACAACCTTGACCAACATTTAGCCCTCATTCAACATCAATAAGCAGATCATCTATTCATCTTCATATTTCTATTTGTGGGACCATTCTGTGTACAAATTGGCTTTTGCATTTCCTATGGGCGCGATCTAATGGCCGCATCATGGTCTCACTCAAGCGTGACCCAGCTGTTAGATCACTGGAGAGGCCAAAATCGGGAAACACGCCGGGCACTGATCAGTTTGCAATCTAACTGACCGGTCCCCGTTGGCGAAAACCGAATCCCGCTGTGACGTGGCGAGAGACCAATTATCACCACGTCACAGCGGTTTTCAGATTCGTTATTAAAGCCAATCTCCATACAATTAATAGGAACACCCCCCTATCCAATGGCCCCCTGTGATCTAACCGCCTCCCCAGCTTGTTGTCACAAGGGCGGCGATCAGTCCTGCGGGGGGGAGACGGGGGAGGGGGGAAATCGCCCCTGGGTTGGCCGGGTGGTGAGTGCCTCAGTGCCTGCCGGTCCGCCATGCCACCCCCTGGATCGTGTGTACCCATAATGGAGGCAACCCCGGTCTGTCTGTCCCACCATATCTTCTACTGATTGTGGAGGCCTCTAGCCGCGTGGCGGAAGGCTATTATTGTTAATAGGAATTGGTAATCGTAATTAAGTGAGCAAGTGGATTCTCGTGGGTAAGAGTGCAATGGGGCATGTGAGAGTTATAGTCTCGCATCACAACCAGACAATGAGGCCTGGACATTGTGCCTGAACACTGCAGGAAGCAACATCATGGACGCAGCAGCCAACATCCAGGGGCTGGCCCTAGCACCAGGGACATTTTCGCGACTGGAGGGTGGGAATGTGCACCGTGGAGGGGACCAATGCCCTGTCCGGGTAACGTTATGAGTGAGTGACAGGGGTACAGGGTCTGGGGTCTGGTGACGTGGGCCGGGGATGCATGGGCAGGGCGTATTGGCTGGCACCCTACAGGACGGCAGATGATCTGAGGGGGTGAGTCATGAGGGTCCCAGGGTGGAAGGGACTGCTGATATTACACGGGATATATATCTTGGACCCTGCGGAGGCTGCCCTCATAGTGCTGCTGGCAGGCAAGGCCGCCAGACGTCGGAGGAGGCAGCGGCAGCAGCTTCGACAGAGGCTCAAGGTGGTTGCCCATGTGCAGGGCCCAGCCCCACACCCTGAGGACCCGACCACCCGTCAGGCCAGGGAGGGACCCAGAGAGGTAGGCCGGTGACAGCACTCCTGGGAGAGGAGGGGGCATGGGAGAGAATGGGGGGGGGGACAGGCAAGGGCAACACTCCTGGACATGGGTGGGCTGGAGCACGATATGGTGCTGGGCGGTACCAGGCACATGGCCATGGGAGGGGTGGGGGTGCGGGGATGGCAGGTAGGATCGGTGCCAGCCCACCTGTGTTGCATGATGGAGTCATTGATCTTCTAATGGCAGTGGGTGCCGGTCCTCCTGATGACATTCCCCGAGCTGAAGGTCGGTGCCACATCCTCCCAGGTGACACTGGCTGTCCTGTGCCTGACCCTCCGAACCCCTCGAGGGAACACGGCATCCCGTCTGGATTTGACCGTGTCCTTTCACAGCGTTGAAGGAGGCCAATCGGCCCATCGAGTCTGCACTGGTCTTTGGAAAGAGCACCCTACTTAAGCCTTATGACTCCACGCTATCCCCGTAACCCAGTAACCCCACCTAACCTTTTGGACTCTAAGGGGTAATTTAGCACCAATCCTCCTAACCTGCACATCTTTGGACTGTGGGAGGAAACTGGAGTACCCAGAGAAAACCCGCGCAGACACGGGGAGAAAGTGTAAACTCCACACAGTCACCCGAGGCTGTAAATTCACCTGGGTCCCTGGAGCTGTGAGGCAGCAGTGCAAACCACCGTGTCGCCCCGATCTGGCCTGGCTGGCATCCCCAAATCGTGGGGCTGGTCTCCTTGGTGGCATGACTGCATGCTGTGTGGGGTTTGCTATGCGTTTACGTGCTGCTCCCCCTTCGGTTTAAGTGCTGCTCCCCCTTGTTAGCGGGGAGCTGGCAGGCGCAGGGCTGGTGAATCAACCGGTGGGACCATAATTTGTGCCGGTCTCGCTGGGTCAAGTGTCGGGAAGCTCGTGCCAGTTTGCGCTCACTACCACACTTTGAAACTTTTCCATTAAAGCGCGCCCTATATTACAATACTGGCTATTTCAAAACTACTTCTTGGCTGTAAAGCACTTCAGTAGACCCTGTGATCATGAAAGCTGCTACATAAATCTAAGTCTTGAATTCTTTCTGACAGTTACGTGCAGTCACTATCCACTGACCGGTAGAATTGGACAGCACTGCAAACTCCCTCAGGACCAAATAGTCCAATGGATCTCACCATCCAGATTCACACACTGTCATGTTCTGATGACTGGCCGGGTAAATGATGCACTGCAGAACATCTCGTTCTTGACTAGTTTAAAATAATTTATGATGAAACAACTGGGTGGTAATGATAACTGGAATAAATATACAACAAACTACTAACACTAACGAACTATACTAAAGTTACCACAAAATATGTCTATCCACCAACACGACTTACTCCAAGGCACAGTCACGTGGTAGGTTTATACTGCCACCTGGTGGTCGGAGGCCGTGTACATTATTATATACAAGATTGCTTATGCATATCATCATACACATATGCAAAACTGGATGAGGAATCAGTGTCTTTGGAATTGGATTCCAGGTATAAGTCACCAAGGACAGAGTAAAAAGGCAAGCAAGTTGGACTTACTGTCAGCACTTGAAAGTGTTAACTCGTCTTCAGGAAATCTGGGACATCAGCCAGTAATGTTGCTATACAATTCCAAGGCCAGGATAGGAATTTCCACATGAATATCCTATTAATATAAATGGAGAGAAAGTTACATATTAAAGAATCTTGAATTGAAAAATCTATGTTTAATTCAGTACATCTTAAAAGTAAGTAGATGAACGTGATACTTTAATCTGTGGTCGTGCCAAAACTTTCTTTGCATAAAATTTATGAGCTAATAATTGAAAAATCACAAGAGAGAGAGAAATAGGTTATTTAATTAATGTGAGGATGCTAATTGATGCCAAGTTAAAGTACATGCAATGTGATCACTTGCATTGCAGAATTGGCACTGTGATGTTGTATTATATTAAATTGTGCAATCCATTTTTAAACTGTAGATTAAGCACAATATAGCCAGAGTAAATCAGTGATGGAGTAAAGGGGTACCAAGTCCAGTGACAGGAATGCCAATCAACGGAGCTGTTCCATCCTGGATGGTTTGGTGCTTCAAAGATTCTTGTCGCTTCTTTCAGCCAGATAAATGGTGGGCTCCATCACATTCCTGACTTGAGCCTTTTAGATGATGAAGAGTATCCTGAGTGGACAGTGGAGGGTTCTGAAGAGTCATATGGACTCAAAACGTTAACTCTGGGTGCAATGTAACGGTAAAGTTTCTAAGTTTCATTTATTGCGGGTTTGCTTGGAGTTTCTCCCCGGCACTGTTGGTGAGTTCCTCATCGGGTTAGCCCACATTTATTATTACATTCATCACAGGGAGATGAACTCTCTAACCAGACTGGCTTGTCACAGATTGGGTCACAATTTTGAAAGGGTGCCCTGATCTCAAAGTGGACTTGAGGGTCCCCACAACCCCCACCCACAGGAAATGTCAACCCCCACACACAAGCGCTTCTCCACACCCCTTCAAGTGAGGACACCCCACTATGGGGTCACTGAGGGGTCCCCCTTTTCTGGCCTTCCCACCCCCCCATTTTGGGGCCCTCCCCCTTTCAGGACCTTCACCCTTCACCACCCCCAACCTTCCAGAGGCTCCTACATAGCCGCCCTGCACCCCCCCCGCTCCCCCATCTTTCATACCCCCCCACCCTCCTTTCATGGGCATGCCTCCCCCTTCAGGTCTTGACCCATGGCCGTGCCACAATGGCACTGCCACCCTGACTGTACTCCTGCCAATTTGGCAGTGCCACCTGGGCACCTTGGCAGCGCCACAGTGCCAGCCTGGCAGTGTCAAGGTGACCACGTTCCAGGAGGGCCAGGGGGCCATTGTTACCTGTTCCTGACCACCCAAGAGCCTCCGACGACCTGGGAGACCTCCCCAGATGCCGCTCCATTTGGTCCACGTTTGTGTGGACCAATACTGAACGGCACCCGGCTGGGGTCTCCCTGGGGAGGCTGGTAGATGCCAGGAGCCCAGTAGATCCCGAGTCAGCACGCCTAAGCAGGTTTTAAACCTACTGAGGTGTGCAAGGCTTGATCCCGCCCATTGTGGCGGGATCCTGATCGTGTTGCCTTGTGAGACCTGGGTAGATCGTGTGAGGCTACCGGCTGTCGGGAAGCCTCTTCCGGTATCTTCCAGCCATACCACCCATCATTCAGGCGCAGTGTAGCTGGTAGATCGCGTCCTCTGTTTCTCCACAGATGCTGCCAGATCTGTTCAGTTTTCCCAACATTTCTGCTTTTATTTCCAATTTCCAACATCCTCAGTATTTAGCTTTTATTTGAAAAGAAAATACTTTGCAGGCAGCATTGCTGGAGAGAACAAAATAATGTAGTTCGCTATTTTAGTTTTGATTCTGGAGATCGATGTCTCCAAGACAATTACATGGCTGGATCCTTATCTTCGTGTTAGATCCAGTTCTTTGAGTCTGCAACCTGGATAAAATAACCAAATTTGGCAGTGAAAATGGCAGGAACTGATTTACAGGCAGGATTCTCTTAGCATCTAAATGAACATAGGAGTGCAAAAATGACTTAAATCATTCAAATAGAGCTTTGAGCTGTGAAATGGCCTATTTTCCGTGATCTACCACAGCTTTTTGCACTTCTGTAGTTAACAGCGGGTGCTGCAGTAATAAGCATAATTTTCAACCTAACCAAGTCACAAACCTACTAAACGTGAGGAAATGGGAATGCATTTAAATGAACAGTCGATGATTGGAACCTTAAAAGCTTGTCAATTCTGGGATGCCAACGCACCAGAATTATCCTGGAGCCACCAGAAATGAAAGGGAATGGGGCTCAAAAGTGGCTCAGAATCCATGTCTTTCTAATCTCAATCAATTTCAATATTAATAAATTACAAGATGTAATTTCAAAGCATACTTCCTATGATAATTAATTCAAACAGCTAACCACTGTTAATTCATAATCGTTTTAATATATACACTTGAGAAGATGAAAGTTGGACAAACATGCATTTCAGCTGGAAATTCCAGATTATGCAGTCTAAGTGGCTGAAAGTGCATCTATCAAAGATGGGATATATTGGAGATGGACTATGGACTATGGGCTGAAGTTGGAGGAATGGACAGTTCAGGGAATGCAAGATGTATTATGATGTGATTGGAAGTCACAGAGAGAGGGAGGGAAAGAAGGGATTTAAACACATTACAAGGATAAGGATATTAAATTTCAGTCGTTGGAGGACAGGGAGTGGTTGGTGAGGATAAGGATGATGGACAAACAGGATCTGATGCTTTTCATACAAATTTAATGGTTCAGTCTTTACAGTATTTTATCAGATATCTTCTGAGGAAATTCCACCATCAACTAATAGTGCTGATCATAGAGATCATGAAGGTTGCAGGTTCAATACCCAGCTCTGTGCTCAGCTAACTAATCTTGGTTAGGTAGCAGTGTAGGTACTAGAGTTGACTATAATTTTCCTGGGCTACAAAGGGAGAAGAAAATCAGCATATGATTACTACGTGTACATATTTTACAAGGAAATACATTTCTATTTGGAATCTAACCTACATTCTAAATGAATCAGTGTGGCATACACTGGCATCCTTCACACAGATTGCACCTTTGTTCTGGTTTTAATAGCGAACAACTCACTGGCTTCCACACTTGGTAAGACAGATTTATTGGGTGCGATTCCCTGACCCCCCACCGGGTCGGAGAATCGCCGGGGGCTGGCATGAATCCCGCCCCCGCTGGTTGCCGAATTCTCCGGCACCGGATATTCGGCGGGGGCGGGAATCGCGCCGCGCTGGTTGGCGGGCCCCCCCCATCGATTCTGCGGCCCGGATGGGCCGAAGTCCCGCCGCTGTCAACCCATGCCAGCCGGCGTGGATTGAACCACCTTTGGGACGGCGGGACACGGCGGCGCGGGCGGGGTCCTGGGGGGGGCAGGGGGCGATCTGGCCCCGGGGGGGCCCCCACGGTGGCCTGGCCCGCGATCGGGGCCCACCAATCTGCGGGCGGGCCTGTGCCGTGGGGGCACTCTTTTCCTTCCGCCTTCGCCACAGTCTCCACCATGGCGGAGGCGGAAGAGACTCCCTCCACTGCACATGCGCGGGGAAGCCGTGAGCGGCCGCTGACGCTCCTGCGCCGCCCGGCAATGTCATTTCTGCGCCAGCTGGCGTGGCACCAAAGGCCTTTCCCGCCAGCTGGCGGGGCGGAAATCAGTCCGGCGTGGGCCTAGCCCCTCAAGGTTAGGGCTTGGCCGGTCAAGATGCGGAGGATTCCGCACCTTTGGGGCGTCGCGATGCCGGACTGATTTGCGCCGTTTTTGGTGCCGGTCGGCGGACATCGTGCCGATATCGGAGAATCCCGCCCCTTGTGACTTGCAGAAGGAGGCAATTCAGACTAATGTCACCACCATCCTATACATTTTGCTGCAAGAGATAAAAACTAATCGAAAAGAAACAAGTGTGTTGCAGCAACTCTACAGCAAGAAGAAAGTAATATTATTTTAGAAATCCTTTGACCTGAAATGACGCTGTGGGATATTAATGTTTTAACAGTCCCCATGTTTACCCAAAATTGCTATTTTAGTGTAGGCAGTGACTAGGGGTCCTTAGGGACGCAAACACATTAAAGATTAGTATTCCAGTATCTCACAATTTAGTTTCTATTTCAAATTACTTTTTTATTGAGTTTTTACTTTTTATTGAGTTTTTATTGAGCATTTCCTCCTATCCAGTGTATAGTTTCATTTGGGGCCACCCACTCAAATAGAAATTCCTCAGGTATCTTCAAGCCCTTTGATTTCACAGTAATTTCTTGTTAGTCAGAAAACCTCTTCCACTGGAAGGACAAATACAAAACAACATGGAAGCATCCTAGGTCAAAGCACTGGCTCCTCCTGGAATATGTCATTGTTCGAGTCAAAGATCTAAGAGATGTTTGTATCATTCAATCCATCCAGGGAACAATGCCTGCTTGACAGACTATTGGCCTATTTTATCGGGATGACCATCCGGCTAGCACCAAGACATCCCAAGATCCAAAAGTTTGAGAGGAAGAAGATCAATGTCTCAGCCCTAAAGCAATCCAACCAAAGAGAAGAATTCCAACGCAGCTCACAAGCAATTTGGAAAATCTTCAAACATCCAACTTAATTTCAGAACAGTGGATGAAATAAAGTTAGCTGTAATCGACACTTGGGCCTGAGCGCCCACCCCCTGGAGAGTGAACAGGGAGCACACCCCACCAATTCTGACAGGCTAGCTGCCATTTCACGCTTCAACGAGCGTAGTTTTGCAGCAGGCGGAACTTCCGTCGTCACTTGGAAGGAGTCCTACCGTGGAGAGATGTTGGTCAGTCAGATTGGCGACAACTGACCAGCCAATCCAGACACATTGCTGCAGTGGCTTGAAGATGTTCTGCCGTGCTGTGCTTGAGACCAAGTGCAGGGAGCCAGTGTCAAAGTAAGTGACAGGGGTTCTGGGGAAGAGAGGATAAGGAATGCTTTAGGGGATAGAGAAGGGGGCAATCTCGGTGTCAGGGAATAGGTGAGGCGAGGATGAAGGTCAGGTGGTCACGGGTCTGTGAGGGGAAGGCACCCCGAGTCAGAAAGGGTCTTCCACCTCAGGTGTCCCCCATTTTCCACCCAAGATCGTGATTGGGAACATTCTCAATTTTCCACCCTCAGTAATCAGGCACCTGGCAGTCTAAAAATTCAGGCTGGACAGGAAAAGACCCATGGCTTTAATAGGGCAAGGGTGGGCATCCCATCTGAAGCCCTGTCCTGTAAACCAGGCAGGTCAACTCTGATTGCTGAAGGCATTGCTATGGGGAATGAACCAGTAAACTGCTCTCTGCCAAGCTTTTGTTTAGATGAAAAAGGGACAATGCATGGACATGATCTTTCTGTTTGCAAAGGACTAGATGTAGCTTCCAGCACACATAAGTGAGCCACTCTGTGAACCTAGCTGATAATCTTAAATTGGTTTTCAGTGTAATTCTTCACACAATCAAGCCAAAATTAAAAATGTGGCATACGAATGTCAGTGCGAATGTAATGTCAGGTATGTAGGCCATACTTGGGGAATCATATCAAACAGCACATCCCTTTGCTGCTCCCAGCAGACAAATACTGACTGTACACAACCAGCCCATACTCGCAAAATGTAGAACATAGTGTCCAACATTAGGCATGATTCTGCAGTTGGAGAATACTCGCTAAAAAATTCTGATTGTGCTAAGAATTACACTGACAAAATCTTGGCAGTTAACTGTTATGTGTTGCCTAGTATATTATTAAATTGGCAGCTTTTTCTCATGTAGTATAAATTGTTGTTCCCTTTGAGATAAGGGGCGGGATTCTCTCAGCCCGGGGCCGAGCCAGAGAATCCCCGCGACCGGCACGAATCGCGCCTCCCCGCAGGGACGCGATTCTACGCTCGGCGCCATTGGCGCTGGTCGGGGGCCGCGTCCGCTGGTTCTCGGCCGGGGATGGGCCGAGCGGCCGTTACAAAAAACCCGAGTCCCGCAGCGCCGTTCGAATCTGCTCTTAGCCAGCGGGACCTCGGTGTGTAAGGGTCCGGGGGCTGCCTGTGTGTGTGGGGGGGAGGGAGGGCAGCCTCCGTTGTGGCCTGGCCCACAATAGGGGCCCACCTAGCGGCGGGCCGGCCTCTCAGGCTGGGGGCCTCCTTTCTTCCACGCCGGCCCCTTTAGCCCTATGACATTTTGCGTCGGGGCCGCCGCGGAGAAGGGAGCGTTGGCGCCGGTGCCACTGCGCATGCGCGCATTGGCGCTGGTGCCACTGCGCATGTGTGGACTCCGCGGCGCCCAGTTGATGCTGGGATCAGCAGCTGGAGCGGCATGGGCCGCTCCATTGCCGTGCTAGCCCCCTGTAGGGGCCAGAATTGCTTATCCTGAGGCCGTGTTGACACCGTCGAGAAACGCGCCGATGTTTCCAACGGCATCAACACTTAACCTCAGGGTCAGAGAATCCCGCCCAATATTCTTGTGAATCAGTCCTGATGTGGGCAAAACAAAAGTTTCAACAATATGCTTCTTTTTCAGCAATACTCATGTTCTGTACTACCACGCAACCAATTTTAATTATCTTCAAGAAGAGCGATGAATCGTGACTTCTGGGGCGCTCGGGAATTAAGCATTTCCTAAAGAGGGAGGCTCCCGCCTGCGGACATTTGTTTTGGAGTTTATTTTGGGGGATGGGGTGTTTCCGACCTTTTTTCGGTCTTTAGAACTCGAGAGATGGGTGCCATACCAGTTTAAAACTGTGATAAACCCCGTGGGAGTGCGGGGCAGCCGGAGCGGAGGCGTCGAGCTCGGAGGTGGAGTCTGACACGCATGAGGCAGTCATGGCGGTGGGCCCGAATCAGGAATACGAGGCAGCCAAGACGGTGGGGCGGTGGGCAGATTGTGAAGCAGCTGGAGCAGCATGACTGAGGGCAGTGCTCGAAGCAACCGGAGTGGCGGGGCTTGGCCTAGAACACGAGGCAGCCGGAGCAGCGGGTCTGGGTCCAGAGCACAAGGCAGTTGGAGCGGCGGGGCTGGGTCCAGAACACGAGGTAATCGAAACAGCAGAGCTGAGTCCAGAGTACGAGGCAGTTAGAGCGGTGGGGCTGGGGCTGGGTCCAGTGCACGAGGCAGCCGAAGTGGCGGTGTTAAGCCCAGAACACGTGGCAGTCGAAGGCGGCATGTAGAGGGGTCATCACACGTTGGGTGGCTCCTGCTTGAGACGCATGTTTTTATTTCCTTTTGGGAATTTTGAATGCCCGGTTCATAGAACATAGAACATAGAAGCGCAGTACAGGCCCTTCAGCCGTCGCTGTTGCGCCGACCTGTGAAACCACTCTAAAGCCCATCTAATCTATTCCCTTATCGTCCATATGTCTATCCAATGACCATTTGAATACCCTTAGTGTTGGCGAGTCCACTACTGTTGCAGGCAGGGCATTCCACGCCCTTACTACTCTCTGAGTAAAGAACCACCTCTGACATTTGTCCTATATCTATCTCCCCTCAATTTAAAGCTATGTCCCCTCGTGCTAGACATCACCATCCGAGGAAAAAGGCTCTCACTGTCCACCCTTTCTAATCCTCTGATCATCTTGTATGCCTCAATTAAGTCACCTCTTAACCTTCTTCTCTCTAACGAAAACAGCCTCAAGTTCCTCAGCCTTTCCTCATAAGATCTTCCCTCCATACCAGGCAACATTCTGGTAAATCTCCTCTGCACCCTTTCCAATGCTTCCACATCCTTCCTATAATGCGGCGACCAGAATTGCACGCAATACTCCAAATGCGGCCGCACCAGAGTTTTGTACAGCTGCAACATGACCTCATGGCTCCGAAACTCAATCCTCTACCAATAAAAGCTAACACACCATACGCCTTCTCAACAACCCTCTCAACCTGGGTGGCAACTTTCAGGGATCAATGTACATGGACACCGAGATCTCTCTGCTCACCCACACTGCCAAGAATCTTACCATTAGCCCAGTACTCTGTCTTCCTATTATTCCTTCCAAAATGAATCACCTCACACTTTTCTGCATTAAACTCCATTTGCCACCTCTCAGCCCAGCGCTGCAGCTTATCTATGTCCCTCTGTAACTTGTAACATCCTTCCGCACTGTCCACAACTCCACCGACTTTAGTGTCATCTGTAAATTTACTCACCCATCCTTTGACACCCTCCTCCAGGTCATTTATAAAAATGACAAACAGCAGTGGCCCCAAAACAGATCCTTGTGGTACACCACGAGTAACTGGACTCCAGTCTGAACATTTCCCATCAACCACCACCCTTTGTCTTCTTCCAGCTAGCCAATTTCTGATCCAAACTGCTAAATCACCCTGAATCCTATGCCTCCGTATTTTCTGCAGTAGCCTACCGTGGGGAACCTTATCAAACGCTTTACTGAAATCCATATACACCACATCAACTGCTTTACCCTCATCCACCTGTTTGGTCACCTTCTCAAAGAACTCAATAAGGTTTGTGAGGCACGACCTACCCTTCACAAAACCGTGTTGACTATCTCTAATCAAATTATTCCTTTCCAGATGATTATATATCCTATTTCTTATAAACCTTTCTTATAATCGAATTGTGGTCACTATCACCAAAGTGCTCACCTACCTTCAAATCTAACACCTGTCCTGGTTCATTACCCAGTACCAAATCCAATATGGCCTCGCCTCTCATTGTCCTATCTACAGACTTTGCCCACAACAGAAGTAAGGCTCTCTGGTCTTATAGTTACCGGGGTTGTCTCTACTCCCCTTCTTGAACAAGGGGACAACATTTGCTATCCTCCAGTCTTCTGGCACTATTCCTGTAGACAAAGATGACTTAAAGATCAAAGCCAAAGGCTCAGCAATCTCCTCCCTAGCTTCCCAGAGAATCCTAGGATAAATCCCATCCGGCCCAGGGGACTTATCTATTTTCACACTTTCCAGAATTGCTAACACCTCCTCCTTATGAACCTCAAGCCCTTCTAGCCTAGTAGCCTGAATCTCAGTGTTCTCCTCGACAACATTGTCTTTTCCCTGTGTGAATACTGACAAAAAATATTCATTTAGCACCTCTCCTATCTCCTCAGACTCCACGCACAACTTCCCATTACTGTCCTTGACTGGCCCTACTCTTACCCTAGTCATTCTTTTATTCCTGACATATCTATAGAAAACTTGAGGGTTAGCCTTGATCCTACCTGCCAAAGACTTCTCATGTCCCCGCCTGGCTCTTCTTAGCTCTCTCTTTAGGTCTTTCCTAGCTAACTTGTAACTCTCGAGCGCCCTAACTGAACCTTCATGTCTCATCTTTACATAAGCCTCCTTCTTCCTCTTGACAAGTGTTTCGGCTGCTTTAGTAAACCACGGTTCCCTCGCTCAACCACTTCCTCCCTGCCTGACAGGTACATACTTATCAAGGACACGCAGTAGCTGTTCCTTGAACAAGCTCCACATTTCCATTGTGCCCATCCCCTGTAGTTTTCCTCTCCATCCGATGCATTCTAAGTCTTGCCTCATCGCATCATAATTGCCTTTCCCCCAGATATAATACTTGCCCTGTGGTATATACCCATCCCTTTCCATCACTAAAGTAAACGTAATCGAATTGTGGTCACTATCACCAAAGTGCTCACCTACCTTCAAATCTAACACCTGTCCTGGTTCATTACCCAGTACCAAATCCAATATGGCCTCGCCTCTCATTGTCCTATCTACATACTGTGTCAGGAAACCCTCCTGCACACATTGGACAAAAACTGACCCATCTAAAGTACTCGAACTATAGCATTTCCAGTCAATATTTGGAAAGTTAAAGTCTCCCATAACAACTACCCTGTTGCTTTCGCTCCTATCCAGAATCATTTTTGCAATCCTTTCCTCTACATCTCTGGAACTTTTCGGAGGCCTATAGAAAACTCCTAACAGGGTGACCTCTCCTTTCCTGTTTCTAACCTCAGCCCATACTACCTCAGTAGACGAGTCCTCATCAAAAGTCATTTCTGCCACCGTAATACTGTCCTTGACTAACAATGCCACCCCTCCCCCTCTTTTACCACCTTCCCTGAGCTACTGAAATATCTAAACCCCGGCACCTGCAACAACCATTCCTGTCCCTGCTCTATCCTTGTCTCCGAAATGGCCACAACATCAAAGTCCCAGGTACGAACCCATGCCGCAAGTTCACCCACCTCATTCCGGATGCTCCTGGCATTGAAGAAGACACACTTGAAACCACCTTCCTGCCTGCCGGTACACTCCTGCAACTTTGAAACCTTACTCATGACCTCACTACTCTCAACCTCCTGTATACTGGAGCTACAATTCAGGTTCCCAATCTTCTGCTGAACTAGTTTAAACCCTCCCGAAGAGCATTAGCAAATGTCCCCCCCAGGATATTGGTACCCCTCTGGTCCAGGTGTAGACCATCCCGTTTGTAGAGGTCCCACCGACCCCGGAATGAGCCCCAATTATCCAGAAATCTGAAACCCTCCCTCCTGCACCATCCCTGTAGCCACGTGTTCAACTCCTCTCTCCCTATTCCTCGTCTCGCTAGCACGTAGCACGGGTAACAACCCAGAGATAATAACTCTGTTTGTCCTAGATCTAAGTTTCCACCCTAGCTCCCTGAATTCCTGCCTTACAACCCTAGCCCTTTTCCTACCTATGTCGTTGGTACCTATGTGGACCACGACTTGGAGCTGCTCCCCCTCCCCCTTAAGGATCCCGAAAACACAATCTGGGGGTAATTCATGAAGGATTAAGCTGTAGGGAAGGCAAAAGATGTCCAATAGCCAGAGGAAAACAGCAGCGAGGAAGGGAGAGAATGGGAGCTCGCCGTCGAGCAGGAGGATCAGCCCAGGGGCTGACAGGGTGGCGGAGGCCGGGCCGCTGGGTGGAGCCGCACTGCTTACAGCAAAGAAGATGACTGAGGTGGTGTCTCGAGAGCTCGAAAAGCAGTTGGCAAAACATATGGAGGTGATGAGAAAGGAACTGGTGGTGGCACTGAAAGCATTGGTAGAGGAGGCATTGTAGAGGAGGCATTTGCCCCAGTGAAGGTAGCTGTTGGAAAGGCGTCGGCCGAGGTGAGGGAACAGAGTGAGAAGATCAATGGAATGGAGGAGGCCATTTCACGGCACAGCGATCAGCTCACCTCGATGGGAGATGAGCTGCAGAGGGTGGTTGAGGGGCTGCGAGCAAAGTTGGAGGATATGGAAAACCGCTCGAGACAACAAAATCTGACGATTGTGTGCCTGCCCGAGGGGGTGGAGGGCCCAAGGCCGACAGAATACTTTGCCAAGATATTGGCAGAAATAATATGGGAGGAAGAAAAACCCTCTCGATATGAATTGGACCGAGCTCATTGCTCGCTGAGGCCTAAGCCTAAGTTAAACGAGCTGCCAAGGGCAGTGATTATCTTTTTTGACAGATATCACATGAAGGAGAAGGTATTGAACTGGGCAAAGAAGGAGTGGGAGGCACAGTGGCTGGTGCCAAGGTTCGTATCTATCAGTGCTTGACGGTGGAACAGGCAAAGTGGCGAGCGGCTTTTAGCCGAGTGAAGGCGGCATTGGAAGACAGTGGAGTGTGATTTGGAGCGGTGTATCAGTAAGGGTGACCTACAATTCCAGAGACTTCTATTTTGAGGCGGTGAAGGCGACGAAGGCATTTATGAAGGCAGAAGGCTTGGAAAATGTGGTAGTCACCACTGTTGTATATATTGTATATATAGGATGATGATATAGGTGCTTTACGGTAAGGCCCCTGTACTACAGGTATGGGGTAGATCCCTGCCTGTTGGCTCCGCCCAGTAGGCGGAGTATAAATATGTGTGCTCCCAGTACAGCAGCCATTTTATCAGCTGCTGTAGGAGGCCACCCATCTCAGTGTAATAAAGCCTTGATTACATCCTACTCTCGTCTTTGTGTAATTGATCGTGCATCAATTTATTACACTGAGCTTTTCAGAAGATGGACCTCCGCATCAAGCCGGGTCGCCTGCAGCTGCATCCGCAAGCAAACAACGCCAAAAAGGACTTTGAACATTGGCTAGCCTGTTTTGAAGCGTACATCGGGTCTGCGCCAGACGAAATTCCAGAAGCTCCAGATCCTTTACTCGCGGCTGAGCTCCAACGTCTTTCTACTTGTCCAGGACGCGCCGACCTATGAAGAGGCCATGGCGCTACTGAAGGAAAACTATGCTCAGCGGACTAACATACTCTACGCCAGGCTCCTCCTCTCCACGCGGCATCAACTTCCCGATGAGTCAGTGGAGGATTTCTGGCGCGCCCTGCTCCCCCTAGATAGAGACTGTGACTGTCAGGCCGTTTCGGTCACGGGACACTCAAATTTGCTGATGAGAGACGCATTTGTTACGGGCATATGGTCCGACTCCATCCGCCGGTGCCTCTTAGAGGGGGCCACGCCTGACCTCGCGGCGACCGAAAAACTAGCGCTTTCACTTACGGTTGCATCATGCCACATTCAGGCCTATGCCCCCAACCGCGCGGCCCACCCCCCTGTGCATCGTGGACTCCGCAGACGGCTGCCCCATCATGGACCCCATCAGCGACCGCCCTCAGCCAATCCCACGTCTGCCGCGCGGCAGCCAATCAACCCCGGGGGGCCCAAATGCTACTTCTGTGGGCATTCAAAACACCCCCAACAGCGCTGCCCGGCCCGGAGCACCCTCTGCAAGGCCTGTGGCAAGAAGGGACATTTCGCTGCAGTGTGCCAGGCCCGCTCAATCGCCGCTATTGTCCTGGCATCCCCCACGTGCAGCCACTGGGCGCCGCCATCTTCCCCTCCGAGGACCACGTGCGGCCAGTGGACGCCGCCAGCTTGCCCGACTCGCAACACGTGTGACCCGTGGGCGCCGCCATCTTGTTCCTCCCAGGACCAACGGGCGCCGCCATCTTGCTTTCCCCACGACACGGGCACCGCCATCTTACCCGACTCAGGACCCATGCCCTTCGGTCACCTCATCCGGCCGCTCATCGCCTGCAACCGCCAACGACCAGCCGCGTCTCGCCTCGGTCACGATTGACCAGTCTCGACCACGCAACCTCGCGACTGCTTCAACTAAAGTGAAGGTCAACGGGCACGAGATCTCCTGCCTGCTGGACTCCGAGAGCACTGAAAGCTTCATTCACCCTGATACGGTAAGGCGCTGCTCCTTCGTGGTACACCCCGCTATCCAGAGAATCTCCCTGGCCTCCGGGTCCCACTCCGTGGCGATCCGGAGGTACTGCATTGCCCTCTCACTGTCCAGGGCATGGAGTTCAGCGGCTTCCGCCGCTACGTCCTCCCAACCTCTGCGCTGCCTTGCTACTTGGCCTGGACTTCCAGTGCAACCTCCAGAGCCTGACCCTGAAATTCGGCGGGCCCCTACCACCCCTCAGTGTGTGTGGCCTCGCGACCCTTAAGGTCGACCCACCTTCCCTTTTTGCAAACCTAACTCCGGATTGCAAACCCGTCACCAACAGGAGCAGATGGTACAGCGCCCAGGACAGGACCTTCATCAGGTCTGAAGTCCAGCGGCTGCTTCGGGAAGGCATAATCGAGGCCAGCAACAGCCCCTGGAGAGCCCAAGTGGTAGTGTTCAAAACTGGGGAGAAAAACAGGATGGTCGTTGACTACTGTCAGACCATCAATCGGTACATGCAGCTCGACGCGTACCCCCTCCCATATCTGATATGGTCAATCAGATTGCACAGTACCGGGTCTTCTCGACGGGAGACCTGAAATCGGCCTACCATCAGCTCCCCATCCGCAAGGCGGATCACCCATACACTGCGTCCCGAGACAGACGGCCGCCTTTACCACTTTCTTAGGGTTCCCTTCGGCGTCATCAAAGGGATCTCGGTCTTCCAACGGGAGATGGACCGAATGGTTGACCGGTATGGGCTGCAGGCCACTTTCCCATGCCTGGATAACGTCACCATCTGCGGCCACGACCAGCAGGACCATGACACCAACCTTGCCAAATTTCTCCACACCGCCACTCTCCTCAACCTCACTTATAACAAGAAGTGCGTATTCAGCACGAACCGCTTAGCCATCCTCGGCTATGTGGTCCAGAACGGAGTTCTGGGGCCCGACCCCGATCGCATGCGCCCTCTCATGGAACTCCCCCTCCCCCACTGCCCCAAGGTTCTCAAACGTTGCCTGGGGTTCTTTTCATATTACGCCCAGTGGGTCCCAAATTATGCGGACAAGGCCCGCGCACTCATTCAATCCACTGTTTTTCCTCCGACGGCCGAGGCTCACCAGGCCTTTAACCGTATCAAGGACGACACCGCGATGCACACGGTCGATGAGACGCTCCCCTTCCAAGTCGAGAGCGATGCATCAGACGTCGCTCTGGCCGCCACCCTCAACCAGGTAGGCAGGCCCGTGGCATTCTTTTCCCCCACCCTCCATGCCTCCGAAATTCGGCACTCCTCCGTCGAAAAAGAGGCCCAAGCCATCGTTGAAGCGGTGCGGCACTGGAGGCATTACCTGGCCGGCAGGAGGTTCACTCTCCTCACTGACCAACGGTCGGTTGCCTTCATGTTTAATAACACACAGCGGGCCAAGATCAAAAACGATAAAATCTTGAGGTGGATCATCGAGCTCTCCACCTACAATTACGAGATTTTGTATCGCCCCAGTAAGCTCAACGAGCCCCCGATGCCTAGCCTGAGGTACATGTGCCAGCACACAAGTGGACCAAGTCCGGACCCTGCACGACAACCTCTGTCACCCAGGGGTCACACGTTTTTACTATTTCATCAAGGCCCGCAACCTGCCCTACTCCATCGAGGAAGTCAGGGCGATCACCAGAGACTGCCAGGTCTGCGCGGAGTGTAAACCGCAATTCTACCAGCCAGACCGTGCGCGCCTGGTGAAGGCCTCCCGCCCCTTTGAACGCTTCAGTGTGGCCTCTCCCCTCCACCGACCGCAACACGTACTTTCTCAGTGTGGTCGATGAATATTCCCTATTCCCCTTTGCTGTCCCATGCCCCGACATGACGTCTGCCACCGTCATCAAAGCCCTCAACACCATCTTTGCTCTGTTTGGCTTCCCCGCCTACGTCCACAGTGACCGGGATCCTCATTCATGAGCGAGGAGCTGCGGTAGTACCTGCTCAACAGGGGCATTGCCTCGAGCAGGATGACCAGCTACAACCCCAGAGGAAACGGGTAGGTGGAGAGGGAGAATGGGACGGTCTGGAGGGCCGTCCAGCTGGCCCTACGGTCCAGAAATCTGGA
This sequence comes from Scyliorhinus torazame, assembly GCF_047496885.1. Taxonomy (NCBI): domain Eukaryota; kingdom Metazoa; phylum Chordata; class Chondrichthyes; order Carcharhiniformes; family Scyliorhinidae; genus Scyliorhinus; species Scyliorhinus torazame. Next base: position 49,025,585 of record NC_092722.1, on the reverse strand, counting down.
CCACTGGCAGGAGGTCCTCCCCAACGCACTTCACTCCATTCGGTCGCTACTGTGCACCGCGACTAATGAAACCCCCCCATGAACGTCTCTTTGCCTTCCCTAGGAAGTCCACCTCCGGGGTTTCGCTCCCAACATGGCTGGCAGCCCCAGGACCCGTTCTCCTCCGTAGAAACGTTTGTCTCCACAAGGCGGACCCGTTGGTTGAGAGGGTACAGCTACTTCACGCCAACCCGCAGTACGCCTACGTAGCCTACCACGACGGTCGCCAAGACACAGTTTCCCTCAGGGACCTGACACCAGCTGGTTCCACACACACACCCTCCCCTCCGCCGGCACACCCCACCGCAGCCCCCGCTCCGGGACAATCCGTCCTCCCCTTGCTCACACCCGGGGATGAAGAGGATTTCAACATGCTCCCGGAGTCACCGAAGACCAAGCCGCCGCCGGAGTCTCCACCAGCACTGCAGCGCTCTCAACGGGAGATCAAGGCTCTGGACCGCCTGAATTTGTCATATTATCTGTACTTTTAAAACACAACTTTCTGTATATAGTTCTCCACCACCCCCGCCGGACTCATTTTTTTTAACAGGGGGTGAATGTGGTAGTCACCACTGATGTATATATTGTATATATAGGATGCTGATATAGGTGCTTTACGGTAAGGCCCCTGTACTACAGGTACGGAGGTAGATCCCTGCCTGCTGGTTCCGCCCAGTAGGCGGAGTATAATATGTGTGCTCCCAGTACAGCAGCCATTTCATCAGTGTAATAAAGCCTCGATTACATCCTACTCTCGTCTTTGTGTAATTGATCGTGCATCAGGACGGAAGTAAAGAGTGGGAGGGCGGGGAGGGGGAGAGAGGGAGAGAGGGAGAGAGGGAGAGAGAGAGAGAGAGAGAGAGAGAGAGAGAGACAGAGAGAGACCCCTTGTTAGGATGGTTATGTGGAACGTGAGAGGGTTGGGAGGCCCAGAGAAGAGGTCGAGGGTGCTCACGTATTTGAAAAGTTTGAAAGCAGATGTGGCGCCTGAAGGCGGACGTGGCCATGTTGCAGGAGACACACTTGAAGATGGGCGATCAGTTTAGGTTGAGGAAGGGATGGGTCAGACAGGTGTTCCATTTGGGATTGGGATTGCACTTTCAAACGAGGGGGGTGGCAATCCTGGTCAATAAAAGGGTGGCATTCGTGGTGGGGAAGATAGAAGCGGACCCGGGGGTGTAGATTCATCATGGTTAGTGAGAAGCTGGATGGAATGGCCGTAGTATTGGTGAATATATATGCCCCAAACTGGGATGATGTTAAGATCGTTAGGAAGGTGCAAGGGAAGATCCCGGTCCTGGATTCACATCAACTGATAATGAGGGGGAGATCTTTAAACGGTCCTGGATCCGAGACTGGACTGGTCGAGTCCCAAGTCCGGAAAGCTGTCAGCTATGGCAAAAAGAGCTACGGGGTTTTATGGAGCACATGGGAGGGGTGGATCCGTGGAGATTTGGGAGGCCAAGGAGTAAGGAGTTTTCATTCTACTCCCACATGCATAAGGTGTACTCCCGGTTAGATTTCTTTGTGCTGGACAAAACGCTGCTGGCTGAGGTGGTGGATACTGAATATTCAGCAATTGTGGTGTCAGACCACACCCCACACTGGGTAGACCTGCAAGTGAGCAAAGGAAAGGCCCAATAGCTGCAATGGAGGTTAAATGTAGTGCTGCTAGCGGAGGACGAGGTGTGTGAGCGGGTGAGGGAGGCCATTCGGGGATACATAAGGATCAATGAGATGGGTGGGATGTCGGCAGGGGTGGTGTGGGGGGCACTGAAGGCGGTTAGCAGGGGGGAATTCATTTCGATTCGGGCCCATAAGTAGAAGGCTGAACGGGCGGAGTTGGACATGCTGGTCGGCGAACTTTTTTCATGTGGCCAGGAGGTATGCGGAGTCTCCGGATGAGAGGCTTATGAAGGAGCGTGAGACTGCAGCTGGAATTTGGGCTCCTGTCCGCAGGTAAGGCAGAGGGGCAGGTGAGGAGGGTAAAGGGGGTGGTGTATGAATACGGGGAAAAAGCCAGCAGGATGTTGGCGCATCAACTGAGGAAGCAGGAGGCGGTGAGAGAAATTGGGAAAGTAAAGGAAGGATATAGGGGGGAAGGTGGTTGTGGATCCGGCGGGGGTAAATTATGTGTTTCGGGAATTTTATAGTAGATATACAAATCGGAACCCCCAGCCGTGGAGAAGGGTATGAAGTGATTTTGGGGGGGGCTGGAGTTCCCGATGAGGTGTTGGTGGAAGGCTTGGGAGGCCCAATCTAGCTTGGGGAGATTATAGACGAATTGGGGGGATGCAATCGGGTAAGGCTCTGGGTCCTGATACCCGGTCGAGTTCTACAAAATGTTTTCCGGGCTGCTGGGGCCGCTCCTGGTAAAGGCTTTTAACGAGTCCAAGGAGCTGGGAGTGTTCCCCCCAACATTATCGCAGGCATCGATTTCCCTTATTCTGAAGCGGGATAAGGATCCAGAGAACTGGGGATTGTAAAGGCCGATCTCTCTTTTAAATGTGGATGCGAAATTGTTGGCAAGGATCTTGGACACGTGCATAGAGGATTGTGTCCCGGAGGTGATAGGGGAGGGCCAGACGGGGTTTGTGAAGGTGCGTCACCTGACGTCCAACATTAGATGGCTCTTAAATGTGATAATGATGCCAGCGGAGGGGCGCAAGGTTGAGGTGGTGGTAGCCATGGATGCAGAAAAGGCCTTTGATCAGGTACAGTGGAAGTACCTGTGGGATGCCTTGGGAAGGTTTGGGTTTGGGCAGGGATTCGTTGACTGGGTCCGGCTGTTATATCAGGCACCAGTGGCGAATGTAAGGACCAACCGGGTCCGGTCAGAATATTTTAGTTTCTGTAGGGGGACGAGACAGGGGTGTCCACTCTCCCCGCTACTGTTTGCCCTGGCTATCAAGCCCTTGGCAATGATGCTTAGGTCATCGAACATCTGGCGGGGGATGGTGAGAGGAGGTGGAGCATAGGGTTTCACTCTATGCGGACAACTTGCTCCTTTACATAACAGACCTGTTGGGGGGGGGGGGGGGGGGGGGGGGGGGGTGGCTGGGATCATGGAGTTATTGGAGGAATTGGTTGGTTCTTGGGCTACAAATTAAACATGGGTAAGAGTAAGGTGTTCGCGATCCAGGCAAGGGGTCAGGAGAGGAGACTGAGGGAATTAACATTTAAACTGGTGGGAAGGAGTTTTAGATACCTGGGGATTCTGGTGGCAAGGGACTGGGGTCAGCTCCATAAGTGGGCAGGGCGGTTGAGCAAATGAAAGGGGACTTCCGCAGTTGGGACATGCTCCCGCTGTCATTGGCGGGGAGTGTACAGACTGTGATGATGACAGTCCTCCCGAGATTGCTATTTGTGTTTCAATGTCTTCCAATTTTTAACCCTCAGGCATTTTTCAGGAAGATGAATGCGGCGATCTCGGGTTTTGTATGGGCTGGTAAGGCCCCGAGGGTGAAGAAGATCCTTCTGGAACAGGGTCGCTGGGTGGGGGGCTTGGCCCTTACGAATTTGATTATTTATTACTGGGCGGTGAATATATCGATGGTTAGGAAGTGGGTAATGGGGGAGGGGTTGGTGTGGGAGCGAGTGGAGGCGGCGACCTGTAAGGGTACAAGTTTGGAGGCTTTGTTAACGGCACCTCTGCCGTTCTCTCCGGCTCAGTACTCCACAAGCCCAGCGGTGGTGGCAGCCCTGAGGGTGTGGGGGCAATGGAGACAGCACATGAGACTGGAGGGGGCGTCGGTGTGGTCACCGATCTGTGATAACCACCGTTTTGTTCCGAGAGGGCTGGACGGGGGCTTTAGGAGGTGGTAGCGGCAGGGATTGAGAGATTTGGTGATCTCTTCGTTGAAGAGGATTTCCGAACCTGGAGAGATTAGAGGAGGAATTTGAGTTACCGAGTGGGAACAGATTTGGGTACCTACAGGTATGGGACTTTGTCCGGAGGCAGGTTCCAAGCTTCCCTCACCTCCCTCGAAGGGAACTGCAGGATAAGGTGATGTCAAAAACAGGGGTTGGGGAGGGGAGGGTCTCAGAAATATATAAGGAATTGATGGAATGGGAAGGGGAGGTGAAGAGGAAGTGGGAGGAAGAGTTGGGAGGGGAGTTGGAAGTCAGACAATGGAAAAGACCTTGAGGAGAGTCAATTCATCCTCGTTGTGTGCCAGGCTTAGCCTGATCCAGTTCAAGGTGGTTCATAGGGCTCATATGACTGTGGCCCGGATGAGTAGGTTTTTTGAGGAGGTGGAGGACAGATGTGGGAAGTGTGGAGGAAGTCCAGGCGAATCACGTACACATGTTTTGGGCGTGTCCGAAGCTGAGGGGATTCTGGCAGGGATTTGCGGACGTCATGTCAGAGGTCCTGGAAGGGAGGTTCCGGGTGCCCAGGAGGGGAGAGAGGCCGGCGTTTTGGACTTTGCCTCCCTGGTGGCCCGGAGACGGACTTTGCTGGGATGGAGGGACTCGGAGCCTCCAAAGTCAGGGGTGTGGGTCAGCAACATAGCAGGCTTTCTCAGGCTGGAGAAGATTAAGTTTGCCTGAAGAGGTTGAATTCAGGGGTTCGCTTGGAGGTGGCAGCCGTTCATCGACATCTTTAAGGACAATTGACCGTCAGCAGAAGGGAGGGAGGGGGGGGAAGGGAGGCATGGCATTGTAGAATAAGGGTAGGGAATCTAATATACGGGCAGTCAGGAGGTAGGGCGGGGAGAAGTTGGGTATGTTATTGTGATGTTGTTGCATGTGTTGGACTGCTCTGTTGTTTAGAATGTTTAAATGTTAAAATTATAAATGCTTCAATAAAATGTTTTCTAAAAATAAGGTTTCACATTCTCATACATTTTCTGTGCTTTAAATATATATTCACAATACAACTGCACAACTAAAGCTGCTCAGATACAATTGAATGATTAATTCATAATGTTTTCACTCATTCTCTATTGCACCCCATCTCTCCTTCAGCAACGACCTGGCATTTTACCACTCTGCTAATCTCCAGGACTTCCACAGGAATCTCCGTACTCCATTCCCCCATTTCAATTACTCTCCTGGGAGTTTTGAACTCTTCTTCTGCAATGAGAACACAAAGTGTATTAGGAATATGAGGGGTGCTGTGTGCAGATCATAAAGTAATGTGACATTTAACAGACTTCACTGCTGAATGGAGTACGCAAGGTTACATCATTTTAGGGCTTGGTACAAGTCCTGCCTGTGTATGAAAGGTGATGAAGGGACTTTGTGAGATAGTCCTTTGCGTTGCTGAAAAGAGTAGTATGCCCTACAGCTTTTCTGTGCAAATGGCTGCTATAGAGACTGCTATATGGCTGTCAGGTGAGAATTGCAGGGCATTCACATGTCCTCAAAGGGCATTGAAACATTTCCTGAATGGTATCCAAACCCCGTTCATCATACTGTGGTAGCTGGATCCTCAGCTATCTCCAGCCATGCTTCTCTGAGTGGTCTCAGTTATATTTTAAATAATGATTTATCTAAAATATATATATTACTCTTGAATCCACCAGGATGATAAAATGACCAATAGTCTTGTTGTTGAAAGATGAACTATTTAATGAGTAATAAAATAATAAACTGTGAGTCCTTCTGCTCAATACTAAACTAGCAATAAAGAATTAATACAGATAACTTTATAACTTTATACTATTATAACAAATTAGTTCGAACTTCTCTCACTCTAGCTATTCTGTCTTGCTTGTTCACTTTTCTGAATCACATCATCATGTCATCTGACTTAGAAAAGGTGGAAAATCAGTTGTTACGGTATCTGACTGAGCCATCTAATGTTGAAATGACTGTACTACATTTACATACATTGATCATGTATATTGATATCTGAATATCACTACAGTCTCCTCTTATATCCTTTGAAACAAGAACTGGATGCTCCGCCGCCGGCTGCCGGTAGCGCAGTTCCTGGATAATCCAGCATTAAGGAAAAAAAAAGGGGATGACATTGGGCGCAATGTTTATAAACACCTAGGAGTTAAGTGCTTTTGCTTCCTCTTTTTCTCAACAGAAAGCACTTAATTGCTTTTGATGTGGCATGAGCTGTCAATCATAGCTAAATGTTTATAAACATGGTGGTTAGTTTCACAGCGGGGTACTTGAGATCCATTCAAGCATGAAGATAAATGAAAATAATCAATCCAGACATCTGGCTGTCAGGAAGCAATCAATTACATGCTAAGTAAAGCTATTTCACTTTGATGTGAATAGAAGCCTCGCAGATCAAAGGTTCTAAGGGGGTTTTAAGCCTTGTGATGTGATTTTAGCTTTCTAATAAGTTACAGCTGCTGCTTTCCAGACATCTGTCTGAGGCAGCAGATGTAAGGCACTTGTGAATGAGAAAGCATTCAGTGATCTTTTTCACTCGACCAGAGTGCTCTTTAGATTCCAGGGCAGGGGTGACTGATGGGGTGGGGGTGGATTCCTTGCTATGGAGGTTCCTTGCTATGGGAGGGTGATATGGGTGGGGGGTCCCTGTTGTGGGGGATTCCCAGCTATGGGGAATCTGTGGCGGGTAGTCTCTGGTGGGGTGGTCTGTTGGGGATCTGGTGGAGGGGGTCTATTGGGGGTCTTTGGTGGGGGGGTTTGATGGGGTCTCTGTTTGGGGTCTGTGATGGGGTTCGCTGGTGGGGGGGGGGGGTCTTACTGTGCCTTACTCTGTCAGGGGGGGTCTGATGTGGGTCTCGGATGGGTTTCTGTGATGGAGTCTCTGGTGGGGGGTCTCTGATAGGGGTTTCTGGGAGGGGTCGTTGGTGGGGAATCATGGGGGGGCGGGTGGTTCAGGTCACCTTCATGGATGTATTCTGTGGGAGGGGGTGACCCAGCAATTCTGGTAGTGGGTAGGGAAAGATTCCCCTACTTGTTGGGGGGTGTGCAGGATTTGCATTGTGAGGGCAATGCAGCCGGATCTCGTTATAGGGCTTCTCACACAAAATGGCGGCCTGAAAGCGGGATTTGCGATGGAATCCCTTGTGATCCCCATCATGGATAAATTTGCATAACGGGGTCACTGAATCGCTTCTGGGCGCTGCTCGCAGAGACAACACGAAACAGAAGCAATTCGGCTCTGGTGGGAGAACATAGGGCTGGATTCTCTGATTCTGCGGCTATGTCCACAGGATCAGTCTGGTCTTATGACCAGAAAGTCGGCACTGCCCCCATACCAATCCTCCGCCCGGTGGGGTGTAGCAGCTACGCCATGTAAAGCCCCCGGCTTTATCTGCGGATACAGCCGCAGAATGGCCGGGTCCGTGGCCGCGCAGGCATATGGTGGCAGCCTGTGGTGGCTGTGACGTACATCATGGCGCCGTCCGTGCGTGGACCCGGGCTGCCAGAAACTGCCCTCGCCACCCCAGGAGCACCCCCCACCAGTCCCCCCCACCTCTGCCAAAGCCCCTGACTGTGGCGGCGCTGGATACAGTCCGCAGCCGCCATGCGAGGTCCCTAAAAGTTGTGAGGACACGCGTCCCACGCCGTCCCGACAGCATGCGGAGTGCGACACCTTGGAAAAACGATGCCGACCCCGATTCCAGCGTAAAATTAGATTCTTCGGCCAAACGCGATTTTGGCGTCGGCGAGCAGAGAATCCATCCATAGTCTCCTGAGCGGAGAATCCTGCCCAATATCTGCCTCTGTGCTCTCACCACACCCTGTCATAATATACACCAGTATATCATGGTGCATAGACACACACTGATGGACACACAGCAAGACCAATCAACACACACAACACTGCAGCCAATCGCCAGTTAGAGTACACTCACTATAAAGACAGGGGGCATCTGAGTTCCCGCTCATTCGGGATGCAGCCTCTCAGAAGGACAGAGCTTACAGTTTACAGCACAGATCTTCACCATGTGCTGAGTGCATAGACTGGCATAGGTCTTTAGTTTAATCTAACATCGTGTTAACCCACAGTGAAAGTATGTTCAACAGTTTCTAGCTTAATAAAAGTGTTGTACTATTTTAAGTGTTGGTGGCCTGTATGTGTTCCACGGATCCAGAGCACCCAACACATCATGGTACCAGTAGTTGAGGGATGTTAGAACTTCTTAGACCTACCTGCAAATGATCTGCCTTCCAACAGCATACAGCCATCCTGCAAAATGGACAGCGTCCGCCCGCCACCGCCGCTCCGCATCACCGGTAACCTAGGGGCCAACTGGAAGATATTCAAACAACGTTTCCAGCTCGACCTTGAAGCCAAAGCTGCCTCAGACACCAGGAAGATCGCTCTCTTCCTATCCACGGCCGGGGATCATGCCATCCACATTTTCAATTCTCTCACCTTTGCTGATGGTGAAGATAAATCAAAATTCAAGACGGTCCTCCTTAAGTTTGACAGTCACTGCGACATCGAGGTGAATGAAAGTTTCAAGCGCTATGTATTCCAACAGCGTTTGCAGGGAAAGGATGAACCTATGCAGTGCTTTCTCACCCACCTCCGCATCCTTGCGCAGTCCTGTAATTACGGGCCCACCTCCGACTCCATGATACACGACCAGATCGTTTTCGGTGTTCAGTTGGACCCCCTACGCCAGCAGCTCCTTAAGGTAAAGCAGCTCACCCTAGCGATTGCCATCGAGACCTGCGTGCTACATGAACACGCCACTAGTCGGTATTCCCACATCCAAGTGGCTTAAACGGCGCGGCAAGGTCCCCACGAGGCAGAACGGGTCCGAGCAATCGAGCAACTCCAGGGCCTCAGCCTGGATGAGGGCAGCCATTTCGCGTCCTTTTCGCAGACTCCCGCGCTTGCGAGCACCGAACGGGGGGACGGCGACGTCGACGAATATACTGCGCAGACGCGCACCACGTACGACCGCACCGCGTATGCGCGGCGAACGTACTGACGCTACAACGTGCGACAACTGTGGCTCCGCCCACTTAAAGCGGCAATGTCCTGCCAAATCCCGATGATGCCTGCGATGTGGCAAACTTGGCCACTATGCTGCTTTATGCAGATCAGCTCAGCCTGCCAACTCTCGTCGCTCCAGCCAGACTCGCAGGAATGTCCGGGCCATTCAACCCACGGTCACCGAGCCTGATTCGGACCTGCTACCCGATATCGACACCGAGGACCCGAAGGCGCCTTTTCGAGTCGGTATCATTACAAAAAACAGGGTGTCCCCGAAGCAAAGAATTCAGCCTCCATCGGTATACAGCATCGATCCGGACGATGAGTGGTGTGCCACCCTTATGGTCAGCCGGTCCAAATACGATTCCGCCTGGACACCGGTGCCTCCGCCAATCTCATTGCGCGGTCTGACCTCCAAAGCCTTCGTGTCAAACCAGCCATTCTGCCATCAGCCTGCCAGCAATTAGATTATAATGGCAATGCCATTGCTGCCAGCGGCTTATGCCAACTTGAAGTGATGCACAGGTCACGCAAAGCCATCCTTCCCTTTGAAATCGTGGGCTCCTCGAAAGCCTCCCTGCTTGGCGCGCAAGCATGCAAGTTGTTGAACCTAGTTCAGAGAGTTCACACTCTCTCTCCTGCTGACGCGTCAGCCTTTCAGGACACTGACTTCAGGGCGCAGCTCAACGCCATTATCAACCAGTACCACGATGTCTTCGAGGGCATGGGCACGCTCCCGTACACCTACAAGATTTTATTAAAACCGAATGCCACGCCTGTGGTGCACGCACCTCGCAGGGTCCCAGCACCCCTTAAGGACCGCCTCAAGCAGTAGCTGCAGGACCTCCAGAACCAAGGAGTGATTTCCAAAGTCACGGAACCGACCGACTGGGTCAGTTCCATGGTATGTGTAAAAAAGCCTTCCCGCGAATTGAGAATTTGCATTGATCCCAAGGATCTAAATCACAATATTATGAGAGAGCACTATCCAATTCCCAAACGCAAAGAGCTCACACGTGAGATGGCTCACGCCAAGCTCTTTACCAAACTCGACGTCTCAAAAGGATTCTGGCAAACCCAGCTCGATAAATCCAGCAGGAAATTCTGCACATTTAACACTCCCTTTGGAAGATATTGTTACAACAGGATGCCGTTTTGGGTCATCTCTGCATCAGAAGTGTTCCATAGGATTACAGAACAAATGATGGAAGGTATTGAGGGTGTTCGCGTCTATGTCGATGACATAATTATTTGGTCCACCACCCCGCAGGAGCATGTTAGTCGCCTCCAGCGCGTATTCAGACGTATACATGAGCATGGTCTCCACCTCAACAGGGTCAGACAGAACTTAAGTTCCTCGGGGACCACATCTCCCAATTGGGTGTGCAGCCGGATGCGGACAAGGTAGCTGCCATCACAGCTATGAAAACACCAGAGGACAAGAAGGCGGTCCTCCGATTTCTGGGCATGGTCAATTTTTTAGGGAAATTCATCCCTAACCTCGCCTCTCATACCACGGCTCTCAGGAACCTGGTCAGGAAGACGACAGACTTCCAATGGCTCCCTGCCCACAAGCGCGAATGGAGGGAACTCAAGGCAAAACTGACCACGGCCCCGGTCTTCGCCTTCTTTGATCCAGCAAAGGAGACCAAAATTTCGACCGATGCCAGTCAATCTGGCATTGAGGCAGTGCTCCTTCAACGTGATGAGGCCTCATCATGGGCCCCCGTTGCATATGTGTCACGTGCGATGACCTCCACGGTGCAGCGCTACACGCAGATAGAAAAGGAGTGCCTGGGCTTTCTGACCAGTGTGGTTAAGTTTCACGATTATGTCTATGGACTTCCTCAATTCACCGTCGAGACCGACCATCGCCCGCTGGTCAATATAATACAGAAAGACTTGAACGAAATGACGCCTCGCCTCCAGCGTATTCTTCTCACGCTCCGGCGATATGACTTCCAGCTGGTATACACCCCCGGCAAGGACCTCATCATTGCTGACGCTCTCTCCAGGGCAGTCAACACTCCTTGTGACCCAGCGGGATTTGTCTGCCAGGTTGACGACCATGTGGCATTCGCGGCCTCCAATCTACCTGCCTCGGATGAACGCCTCGTCCAAATTTGCCGCGAGACGGCGGCTGACCCCTTGCTACAGCGTGTCATGCGCAACCTAACGGACGGGTGACTCAAGGGCCAATGCTCTCAATTCTATAATGTCAGAGATGATCTGGCGGTAGTAGACGGGGTTCTTCTAAAACTGGACCGCATTGTCATCCCGCATAGCATGCGCCAGCTTGTCCTGGAACAACTACACGAGGGCCACCTTGGCGTGGAAAAGTGCCGCCGACGGGCTCGAGAGGCAGTGTACTGATCCGGCATTAATGAGGGCATAGCCAACACAGTGCTCAACTGCCCCATTTGTCAGCGCTTCCAGCCGGCCCAACCACGTGAGACCCTGCAGCCCCATGAGTTGGTCACGTCACCATGGACCAAGGTGAGCATCGACCTGTTCCATGCGCTGGGTAGAGCCTATGTCCTGATCGTGGACTACTTTTCGAATTACCCGGAGGTGATATGGTTGCACGACCTCACCTCGTCTGCAGTCATTCGTGCATGTAAAGAAACCTTTGCTCGACACGGCATCCCGCTCACGGTTATGTCGTACAATGACCCCTGCTTCGCCAGCCAAGAATGGTCCAACTTTGCCAGGCGGTACAATTTTGCCCATGTGACGCCCAGTCCCCTGTACCCCCAATCCAACGGCAAAGCAGAGAAAGGAGTACATATCGTCAAACGGCTCCTATGCAAGGCTGCCGATGCTGGGTCTGATTTCTACCTTGCCTTGCTGGCCTATCGCTCCGCCCCACTGTCGACTGGCCTGTCGCCAGCCCAATTACTCATGAGTCGCACCCTGAGGACGACGGTGCCATCCATCCATGTCCCAGACCTCGACCACGTTCCGGTCCTTCGCCGGATGCAGCTGTCTCGTGCACAGCACAAGGCGGCTCATGACTCCCGTGCAGCTGATCTCCCTGCTCTGGCTCCAGATGACAACGTCCGCGTCCATCTTCCGGATGGTGGCTGGTCTGCAACCACTGTTGTCCTTCGGCAGGTGGCCCCCCGCTCGTTCCTGGTTCGTCTACCGGATGGCTCTATTCTGCGCTGTAATCGACGCGCCCTTTGTCTCGTTCCACGCTCGCCACGTGATCCCTCCAGTGTCGCCTCGCCCTCCTGCTGACCCTGCCACAGACTATGCAGAGCTCCCTGTCACTCTGCCTCCCCCTGACTTTGACGCAGTCCAGCCCGCTCCTGAACCGGCGGCTGTCGACCCACCATTGAGGTGGTCAACCAGAACTCGTCGCCCACCTCAGAGACGACATTTATGAACTTTTCGAATTTATGGACTCTCTGAATTGTTTTGTTGCATTGTTTGATCATTTCCCTGGTTTGTATATAGTGTTGATCTCGTTACTCTTGTTGCATACTGCGTCTCTGCACCATGCACCTTCCCATGTAAATAGCTTAGTTCTCATGTACGTAGTCCTGTAAATATGTCTTCGCACCCCACACGTAGTTAGGGACATTCTCACCACACATTATTTATTGCCACACACATACATTTTTTTATAAAAGGGGGATGTCATAATATACACCAGTATATCATGATGCAGACACACACACTGATGGACACACAGCAAGACCAATCAAAACACACAACACTGCAGCCAATCACCAGTTCGAGCATACTCACTATAAAGACAGGGGGCATCAGAGTTCCCGCTCATTCAGGATGCAGCCTCTCAGAAGGACAGAGCTTACAGCACAGATCTTCACCATGTGCTGAGTGCATAGACTGGTTAGGACAGGCATAGATCTTTAGTTTAATCTAACATCGTGTTAACCCACAGTGAAAGTATGTTCAACAGTTTCTAGCTCAATAAAATAGTGTTGTACTATTTTAAGTGTTGGGGGGCTGTATGTGTTCCACGGATCCAGAGCACCCAACACATCACACCCAACATAACCTTCAATGAAATATCTGTAAAATGTGGTGCCGCCTTCCCTGTTTCATTTCCATTTCCTTCAGAATTGCTTGCCCAAATCAGCTCAGCAGTAATTCACCGCTGTTACTGAAGGCTGCTGGCAGTCCTTTAAATCTTGCATGCTCCCAACTTGTCCATCTCTAACAGATAATCTCAGAGGCTGGTATCGAATTGGATGCCTTCTGGGAAATTGAACTGGAAGACTTGCTACTTACAAATCTGACTTTGAGTCAGAACTGACCCTCCCACCCATGCAAAAACTAAGGTGTGTATTCCGACACAACATAGCTCAGCTGTTCTGTCACATGATGTGCTTAGGCTTTATCTCATTTGGAACAATTCAGCTTCTTCAGTTTCATACTGCAATGGAAAGCCTGCACATCCTGTGAAGGACAATAAGATTGCATACTGTAGGGAGAAGAGGATTTTTATGGCAGGGTTAAGTGCCGTTATTAATCTGGATGTGTTATTGTGGTCAAGCTCCAAACCAACAAAAATCCAGGCATCCACATGTTAACTGTCAGTAAATTAACCATCCATAAAATAATTCCATCATCCCAGGAAACCTCAAGTACAAAATAGGGAAAATGACAACCGCGCATTCTTCAAACAGCCCAATAAACCTTCAATAACCATCAGCTGAATAGCCAGGACACAGCAGTGTGTTATAACCTGCCTGCCTGCTTACCACTGGCTGGGGACTAATGGCACAATCCTTTGGGAGTATGAGCTTCCCCAATGAGGGGGGGCGGAGAAGTCATTCGCAGATTCCCTGCATCAATTCTTTACTAGATATGGACTACCCACAGAAATTCAATCGGATCAAGGAACAAATTTTACTTCAAAGTTATTCAAAGAAGTTATAGATAGCTCAGGAATAAAACAATTTAAATCAACTGTGTACCATCCAGAATCGCAGGGAGCGTTAGAAAGGTGGCATCAGACATTAAAGACAATGTTGAGGGCGTATTGTCAAGATTATCCAGAGGATTGGGCTAAAGGAATCCCATTCGTATTGTTTGCAATTAGGGATGCACCTAATGAGTCTACCAAATTTAGTCCTTTTGAACTAATTTTTGGTCATGAGGTAAGAGGACCACTTAAATTGATTAAGGAAAAATTGGTGGGTGAGAAATCAGAAATTACACTATTGGATTACGTGGCAAATTTTAGGGAACGATTAAATAGAGCAGGTGAATTGGCTAGACAACATTTGAAAGTTGCACAAAATGTGATGAAACGGGTAGCGGACAAAAAATCCAAAGTTCGTAGTTTTGCCAGTGGGATAAAGTTTTAGTGTTGTTACCAGTGGTAGGGGAGCCTTTAAAAGCTAGGTTTTGTGGACCGTATCAGATTGAAAGGAAATTAAGTGAGGTGAATTATGTGGTAAAAACACCAGATAGAAGGAAGACTCACCGAGTGTGTCATGTGAATATGCTTAAAAGGTACTTTGAAAGGGAAGTAGAGAAAAAGGGGGTTTTAATGATTCTAGCTCAAAGTGACGAACCAACCCAGATGGCTGTGAATTTGACATACCTCAAATTAAATTGGAAAATGAGGATGTTCTTAAAAATTGGGATGAATTGTTAAGTTACCTTCCAGAGGAAAAACGAACTGACCTGAAAGAGTTATTGATATCACATGGGCAAGTTTGTAGAGATAAATTGGGAAGTACTAAAATGGTTTTCCATGATGTAGATGTGGGAAATGCTGTTCCTATCAAACAACATCCATATAGTCTTAATCCTTTAAAATTGGCACAGGTTAACAGAGAGATTGAGAGTATGCTGAAGAATGGCATAATTGAAGTGGGTTGTAGCCAATGGAGCTCACCCATAGTGATGGTACCTAAACCAGGCGGTACCCAATGGTTGTGTGTGGCCTATCGAAAGGTGAATGCAGTTACAAGAACAGACTCTGATCCTGTCCCACCATTGAAGGATTGCATGGAGAAAGTGGGACAATCTGCTTTTATTTCCAACTTCCAGACATGGAAACAACATTTAAAACATCGTATGGAGTTCTTCGATCGACTTCAGGTGGCGGGTTTGGTGATGAACATAGCCGAAAGTTAATTTGGAGAAGCCCAAATCACTTTCCTTGAGGAGTTTCCGATATCCTCAAGACGAAGGGAGGCAATGTGATTTCTTAGCATGAATGAATTTGATCGAACAGTTAGCAAAAGCTTTGTGGCGTGATTACTCCACTGATGGACTTGCTAAAGAAACCTACAAAATTTCAATGGACAGCGGACTTTCAACAGGCATTTGACTGCCTGAAAGCTGTGATCCCCAATGTTCCTGTATTGGAGAATTGCAAGGGGCTCCGTGGTCAGGTTGAACTAAATTTTCTGATTCTGAAGAGAAATGCCGAAGAGTAGAGGAATGGATGGATGGTGCAGAGACTTTGTTCAAAGAGACTGTCAATCGAGAAGGATTTCGGTTGGAGGAAGAAGAACAAAGAAAAATGGACTATATTATTATACCTGTTTGAGTGTGTTGTTTTCTTTAAATTAAAGTGTATATTTACTGTGTACATTTCTTAGTGGCTGGTGCAAAAGTGAAAAATTAAACCATCTTGAAGTTAATGGGGTTTTTTTTCTTGGGGGGAGGTGTCATGTGAGAGTACTTTTAAGACGTGGATGTTTAAGCAATGTACCTTTAAGAAAACAGTGATGTCAGAGAGTGGGTGGGGCTGAGGTCAGGTCAGCCATTTTGCAGTTTAGTTTTGCAGTTGGAGAAAGCAGGTTGTGTGTGTCTGTGTGTGTCCAGAGAGCTGCAGGAAAAAAATAAGGTGCTGGAGCTGAAATCAACCAAGCTAATATATCTCTGCCATTCTACAGAAAATATATATAACCTTTAACCTGATGTGATACTGTTTAAAGGTGTTAAGTCTCTTGGAAGTTTGAAGGAACATTTGAAGGAATTATTTACTGTTGCAATATTTTCTGAGTTACCTTTGAAGTAAGGGGTGTTAAGAGATCCAATGTTTATTTAAGATGTTAAGTTGAGTTCATGGAATAAACAGCGTTTTGTGTTTAAAAACCCACGTGTCCATAATTGTAATCCCACACCTAGGGAAAAAAGCTGTGTTCTAGGAAAAGCAACAAATCCATTAAAGGGAGAGGTTGGTTGAACTCCATGATACATTTTGGGGTTCTGAAAACGCCTCGCCCATAACACTATCCAGGCTACGCACAATTGCGGAGTACTGTGACTATGGTGAGAACTTGTCAGAAATGTTACTCGACCATTTGGTTTGCGGTAGTAACAATGCGGCCACCCAAAGTTGCTAGTTGAACCAACATTGACTTTTCAGCAGGCCATTCAAATAGTATTGTGCAGAGAGAGCCCAGAATGGGGAGTGCAGGAGCTACAGGGAATGGAGGTGCATGCCTTGAGGCGCAACCCCTTCCATCCAAAAGCGTCTCCCCGCACCCCTGCAGTACCTTGGGCGAGGCAACGTCCGGATCGACGCCAGTGGCCGTCGGACATTCCTCCCTGAAGGGAGCCTTCTCCAGAACCAATGGATGAGGAGCCATGTCCGTGTCAGACTTGTAGGCGCCGACCCCATAGCGAGCGCTGGTCCTGGGGGCGCTAGAGGCGGCTTCGTTCCGACAGAAACTGGGGCCAGCCCAGGGGCTGTACCTTCGATTTGGATGAACCTGCGGTGATTACTCCCGAGGACGTGGAGACGGAGGACGACTGCCTGCATTGTGTGGCAGCTCCCTGTGTGGCCCCCTTTAAGGTGACAGTACGGGTCAATGGTCACCGCTTGAGATGGAGTTGGACACTGGCGCAGCGGTCTCCGTGATCGCCCAGAGGATATTCGACCGCATCAAGCAGGGTATACAGGCCCTTACATTAACCGACACACAGGCCAGGATGGCCACCTATACGGGGGAACCATTGGACATTGCAGGAACTACGATGACCCCCGTTGTTTATGGACGCCAGGAGGGGGGTTTCCCACTTATCGTGGTGCACGGCCACGGGCCCAGCCTGTTGGGTGGGGACTCGTTGCGCCATTTGCGGCTGCAGTGGCAGCACATCCTCCAAACAGTTTCTGGAGGGTTGACTGAGGTACTAGGACGGTACCCAGATGTATTCCAGCCCGATTTGGTGAAAATAAAAGGGGCCGTAGCCCGTATCCAAATCGAACCGGGAGCCACGCCGCGCTAATTCCGGGCGCGCCTTACGCCTTGCTCACGAAGGTAGACGGGGAGCTCACTCGTTTGGAGACTTTGGGTATTATTAGGCACGTCCATTTCGCTGACTAGGCAGCACCAATTGTACCTGTCAAGAAGCCAGACGCCACAGTTCGCTTGTGCAGCGACTATAATCTTACAGTGAATACGGTTTCCCGGCTCGACCGATATCCAATGCCTCGCATAGAGGATCTCTACGCGAAGCTTGCAGGCGCACTCTCGTTTACGAAATTAGATATGAGTCACGAGTCACGCCTACCTACAGCTGGAGCTGGGCCCTGCCTCCCGGCCATATGTAACGATTAATACACACCGGGGCCCGTATGAGTATACACGGTTGCCCTTTGGGGTATCCTCTGCCTGCGCTATTTTTCAACGCGTCATGGAGGGCATTTTGAGAGGTTTACCACGTGTCGTTGTCTACTTAGACGACGTTTTGATTAGAGGGACGTCGGAGCAGGAACATTTGGAAAATTTGGAGACTGTCCTTAGGCGCTTTTCGGAGGCCGGAGTCCGTTTACGTCGCTTAAAGTGCTTCTTTCAGGCAAAGGAAGTAGTCTACCTGGGTTATCGGGTGGACTGCGAAGGCTTGAACCCCATCGCAGAGAAGATGCGCGCAATTCAACAGGCCCCCACCCTGACTGACACTTCGCATCTTCGTTCTTTTCTCGGTCTCGTAAACTATTACGGGAAGTTCCTCCCCAATCTGGCAACTACGCTGCACCTGCTGCTAAAGAAGAATCACACCTGGGTTGGGGTCAGCCGCAAGAAACCGCTTTCCGGCGGGTAAAACAACAATTGTCGTCATCTGGGTTACTAACCCACTATGATCCTGGAAAGCCTTTGCTCGTCACATGTGATGCATCCCCGTATGGTATTGGGCCGTTCTGTCCCACAAGATGGAGAACGGGGCCGAGCGGCCGATCGTTTTCGCCTCCCGCACGTTGACTGCAGTGGAAAACAAATTCACGCAGATCGAGAAGGAGGGCCTGGCGGTGGTCTTTGCGGTGAAACGCTTCCACCAGTACGTGTATGGCCGCCACTTCACTATCGTCACTGATCATAAGCTTCTGCTGGGACTTTTCCGAGAGGATAAGCCAATACTGCCCATTACTTCCGCACGGATCCAGCGCTGGGCTTTGTTGCTCGCTGCCTACGAGTATTCTCTGGAGCACAAACCAGGAATCCAGATAGCGAATGCCGACGCACTGAGCCGATTGCCTTTATCGACCGGCCCCATGTCGACCCCCACGACTGGTGAGGTGGTTGCAACCCTAAATTTTATGGACACCTTGCCTGTCACGGCATCACAGATCCGTGCATGGACCCAGACGGAGCCAGTCCTGCAAAGATTCGGCACATAGTCCTGTATGGTGGGCTGCATAGACAGCTCCCAGGCGAGCTGCAGGCATTTTCCTCCAAGCTGTCAGAATGTAGCGTGGAAGACGGTATCCTCTTGTGGGGGACACGTGTGATTGTCCAGGAAAAAGGACAGGAGCTGATACTAAGAGACTTGCAGAATGGGCATCCGGGTGTGACCAAAATGAAAATGTTGGCCCGGAGTTATGTCTGGTGGCCAGGCCTCGACACTGACATTGAGAAGGTGGCCCAAAACTGCTCCATTTGCCAGGAGCATCAGAAGCTTCCGCCGGCCGTGCCCCTACATCACTGGGAATGACCAGGGAGGCCTTGGGCGCGCTTACATGCGGATTTCGCCGACCCTTTCCAAGGATCCATGTTCCTTCTATTAATCGTTGCCCAGTCTAAATGGTTACAGGTGCATAAGATGGTAGGCACAACGTCCTGCGCAACAATCGAGAAGATGCGTTTGTCTTTCAGTACGCATGGCCTCCCCGAGGTGCTGGTCACGGACAACGGCACTCCGTTCACAAGTGAGGAGTTTGCGAGGTTCATGAAGATGAACGGCATACGCCATATCTGCACTGCCCAATACCACCCGGCTTCAAATGGGTTGACGGAGCGCGCAGTGCAGACATTCAAATGAGGCCTAAAGAAGCAGTCTTCCGGGTCGATGGACAAGAGACTGGCTCGTTTTTTGTTTTCGTATAGGACCACCCCACATGCGGTGACTGGGGTAGCTCCCGTGGAACTCCTAATGGGCCGGAGACTTCGCAACCACCTTAGCATGGTTTTCCCGGACATTGGCGCAAAAGTACGCCGCACTCAAGAACGGCAGGGACATGGTTTTTTTCGGCATTGGCCGATTCGGCAGTTTGCGCCCAGTGACCCAGTGTTCGTTCGGAATTTTGCTGGTGGTGCCCTGTGGGTCCCTGGCGTAATCTTTTGCCAAACGGGCCCTATCTCTTACCAGGTGCAAGCCCAGGGTCGTTTCCAACGCAAGCATGTAGACCACGTTCGGTCCAGAAGACCATCCCCTTCGAAAGATTCCCTGCCCCCGGAGCTAATTTCTACAGCCTCAGAGACCAGACATAGTGGAAAGTATTCCTCACAATCTTCCTCTGGTGCCGCACCCAAAGCCTGCGCAGGTCATTGCAGAACCGCGTGGAGATAGAGATGCTGAGATGATGGAGGCAGCGGACTCTGACTCCGAGATGGAGACACAGGACGCCTCAGAGGGGGAATCCTCGGGCCCACGGGCTGTGGATGTACAACCGTTACGCCGTTCATCACGGAAGTGCCGTTCTCCGTCTTGTTACACGCCGCCCGATCCAGCGCCTTGTGCAAATGGTGTCCGGCCTGCGGCAAAACGAGTCCGACGCCCTCCTTCACCAGGGTCTTCGGTGGATTCCTTGGACTTTGGGGGGGAGGGATGTTATAACCTGCCTGCTTACCACTGGCTGGGGACTAATGGAAATCCCACAATCCTTTGGGAATATGAGCTTCCCCAATGAGGGGGGCAGAGAAATCATTAGCAGATTCCCTGCATAAATAAAGCTGGCCAGTTTGGAACCGGCTAGAGGAGAGTGAGCAGCAAGGAAGTTGCTGCTGATGTTGTGTATGTATATGTTATTGTAAATCAATGTTATTTCTTTCTATCCTTCAACTCATGCTGGATTCATTGTGACCCTCACAAAACAGTGCTTGCCAGACGAATTGTAGCAAATTGTTATAACAGTTGCAGTCAGCATGCGTAGAAACAGAAGATCATTAGGGGGTAAGAATCTGCCACAAAACTGTTTTTTCTGATGCTGTTGCCCTTTTTACTTTGGAACTGTGAAAAGTCATCAAGGCTGGAACTTTGCAGTTCCCCCAGGGAGATGGGATGCAGAGGGGATGGGAGCATACATTTGGGTGGCACTATGCCTGCCGCCTGTCCATCACCACCGCAATTTTGCCAGCAGCATAGAAGGCGTCAGGCAACCTGTTTACCTGTGGAACAATGAGGCCCTTAAGTGGAAGATGGAGTCAGAGATATTTGAAAGACAATTAAAACTCACAGCTTGCTGGGAAATTAATTATTATTCATTCGAAAATGGATGAAGTACATTGTTGAGTCAATTTCGGCCCTGATTTTTAATTTCAATGTTTAATGTTTTCAGTCTCCCAAGAAAGATTCAAAAAGGTTAACTGGCAAAAAAAAGCTGCCCAGTGTCAAGTTATTCTTCATTTTAGAAACAACATAACTTGCAGGTTTACATTCATCACAGAGAAAACTCTCCTTTCAACTGGCAAACAGAGTAAAGGAATATTGCAAGATACTGAACAGAATCTTATGCCACCCCCTCCACCTCCGTGCTGGGTGGGGGCCCAACCATCTTGCTTGCTGCCTTTACCCAGATTAAGTTCATGGCGGACAGGCATGTGGACTGTCTTCTCACCCAGTTGCCAATTTATTGAGGGCCTCATCCCATCATCTCTGCTATTAACCCAACTGCAGGCAGGCGGGCTCACTATGCAGGGGGTACACAGGTCCTGGCCTGTTAGCTTTCAGACTCCCGGGGATCCCTCGTTCAAAGGCACTGAGTGCCTGATATAGGGACTAGTGAGACTAGCTTCAGGGAGAGACTAGTGGGACTAGCATCAGGAAGGGAGAGTGGCCTTCTGAGAACCATCTACTGCCCTTGCTACTGCTCCCCTCACCTTCCTGCGACATCACTCACCTGTGCCTGGATCCCTCTTCAATCAAGGCCTCAGCTGAGTCTAGTACTGGCAGCAGCCATTACCTCCCCAGGAAAGTTGACATTCAATAGAGTTGCTGGCCTCTGATTGGTTGGCAGTTTTCAACAGGTGAGTCTTCAGCCTCTAGGGTTCTTGATCCTGGGGGAAGTTTTGCTGCTGGTCTGTTTAATCCAGGGTGGCACAAGATGCAGAAGGGCCTTCTCAAAAAGAAGCTATGTGGGGGTCTAGCTGGCTGTACAGCCAGCAGACCAGACTCTCCATCGCCTCTGCAAAATTTTGCCCACAGTTCCATCTGATGACAATGCACATAAATCAGATTCTTAGCTGCAACCATTGTACTGAAGGACAAATATAGAGCCAGCAAATAGCTGAAAAAAGGCAACAAAGTCAAGCAGAGTCAAAACTGGTACCTTCTCAGTTTTAGTCATTATTCAAATTAGTCACATTAGTTATCCTGTCCCACAGCAAAATCGACTCCTTCAAGCTGTCTGAGAGTGGATTTGGGCATTGAAAGCCATGGAAGAGACCATTGATCATTTCTAAATCAATAAATGTCACTCGCCAAGAAGTCAAACTGATATGAAAAATGAGCTTGCTGAAAACACACGTGTTAAAGCACACTTCTGATTTAAAAAATCCCTATCCCAGACTCCAGTTGTAATATATCAAGGATGTAGCTATGCCTCAAACTATTGTTAATCACCTCAGTAGGCTGACCAGTGGGCAGTCAAATATTGTTTTTATAATCTAAATTACAGCCAATATGATAATCCACCTTTGCACAACCATCATTTCCAGGGTGCCCTGTGATTTCTGGTTGTGTTAGACTGCATGTTTGGCATTGGCTTGGTAAGAGGCACTATAAAAGCAGTACAGCCAGCAGGGTTGCAAGAAGTGTGTAATATGGAGCAACATTTCACTTATTTATCAATAGCATTTCCTACAGAAAGATGGATGTTTCACACCAATTCCAGTTATTTTTTTAACTGTAAAAATCTTTGCGATGGACTTTTAGCTGAGCCAAATATATTACAAGGTAACTATATTTAGTTTCAGGGTGATCTTGCCAGCTGCAGCATGGTGGGAAGGTGCCTTTGATTGTTCTCAGAAGACATGGGGTCGAATAAGGAAAGCAGAGTGCCGGCTAGAAACATGCATTTAACAGTCAATGATCTTACAATGAGTTAGATCCAAAGAAAAAGCACCCTTACTCATCACGTGCGATGCATTGCCTTGCAGTATTGAGGTGTTCTGTCACATCGATAGAGACTGCCAGAGAACGGCCAATTGCTTTTGCCTCTCGAATGCTGGCGGTGGCAGACGAAAATATGCAGATTGAAAAGGAGATGGTCTACGCAGTGAAAAAATTTCATCAGTACTTTTATGGTCGCCATTTTACTATTATTACGGACTTTATGCCTTTATTCGGTCTTTTTAAGGAGTTCAAGATGATCACGCCCATTGCCTCCACAAGGATCCAGCGCTGCGCCATGCTGTTAGCCACCTATGAATAGTCTTTTGAACATTGGCTGGGGTCCCAGATAGCGAATGTCGACGCACTGAGTCGTTTGCCTTTGCCATCTACCCCCACATCGCCCCCCAGTTGGGATCTACCATGTGATGTATATCATAGTTATTGTAAATAACCTAAGTTTCTTTGAACGACAGTCTGGACCGGCCTGCAGTGCAGGTAAAAAACTGCACAACCTACTCAGGGTGGCCAGGGTAAGTAGACAGCACTGTGCCCCTGACACCAACCCCCTTCCCACACATCCTGGAGGGAGGCCGAACCCCCACCCCTGCACCACATGCCGGCACCCATACAGCCGCCATGGCAACATGCCACTGAGGCCACCAGCTTCCCACACCCTAGGCTGCATGCGTTGGACTATCTAACACTGTTGTTTTCTGTTTCCCCCCACCCCCAGGAGAAGGCCGCTCATAACTGTCGGGAAAGGTAGAAAACTGGAGAGGGAAAGCCGGACCTGCGGCCCCTCACCACGGCAGTGCAACAGGCTGTGGATGTGGTTGGCGGGCCTGAGGAAAGGGAAGTCGCTGGGGTGGAGGTCGGCCATGGGTGAGGAAGTAAGACTCGGCTTAGTTGCAGTTCCCCATAACAGGTATGTCAGCCCTCCCCAACAACACCCCCACTATCCTCACCCCCACACCGTCTTCATCCCACCCTCACCCCCACACCATCCTCACCCCCATCCTCACCCCCTCATCCCCAAACCACCTTCACCGTCACACCATCCTCACTCTCACACCACCCTCACTCCAACCACCCAGGCCCGCGGAATAATCATGCACCTTGTCTAGTTTCTTGCAGGACCAGCTAGTGATGGAGCAGGTCCATCCTGTCTCACCTACCCACAGCCAGTGCCACAACCCGAGCCCCCCCATGTACCGATCAGCGATGAGGACACCCACACGGACGGGAGCCATATGCCAGTGGCCCAAGATACCCTGGAGCTCACGTCACATCTGTTGCCAACACCCTCCATCATCCTAGAGTGTCTCGGTTGGGCACTTCAGTGAAGAGGCTCCTGGGACACCCTCTGGTGCGCACCACATAGCTGCTCTGATACATCAGGTGGAAGTAGGAACTCCCAAAGGCGTGGATGGTCAGAGGGCGGACCAACCACAGGGACTAGCTGCTGCCCAGACTGGTTTCGGCTTCTGCAACGGTCAGTCCCATCTATAGTGGAGATGCAGTTGCAGAGCCAGGGACTATATGAGGGGTTGTCGATGAGCATCCAGCACCTGCAGATGCAGGTAGAGGAATCCAACCGTGTGCATAAACAGGATGTGGTGCTGGCCATGCGCGCCACCCAGGCTAACACCGCACGGGTGGAGTCTGCGGTGGAGGCCTTGGGGGCGAGGGCTTCGGCCATGGATCAGCATGTCCATGGCCTGGGGCACTCTGTGCATGCGCGGCGGAGGCTCAAGACAAGGCAGCCCTCACATAGGCAGCCATGTGCCAGAGACACCTGGACATAGCAGCAGCAGCCCTGAGCGTGGCCCGGTCACAGCCGGCCATGGCTGAGAATGTCATCGACATTGCCCAGGCGCTGATTGACGTGGCGCAGACCCAGAGGGAGGTGGCCAAGTCCTAAAGGGAGGTGACATAGTCACTGGCTGATGTGGCAGAGGCCCAGAAGGTGGTGTAACAGTCACAGCGTGGTGTGGCGCATTTGCAGATGGAAATGGTTAACTCCCTGTGCCCCATAGCCGCGAGCGTGCAGACCCTGGTCGAGACCAGAGCGGGCCTTCAGGACTTGCAGCACCTGGTAGCGGGGGTGCCTCAAGGGATATCTCCGCTCACAACCCTGTCCCATGGAGTAGCCAGGAGGCCATCGGGCACTTCGAGGGAGGAGGTGGTAATGG
This sequence comes from Scyliorhinus torazame, assembly GCF_047496885.1. Taxonomy (NCBI): domain Eukaryota; kingdom Metazoa; phylum Chordata; class Chondrichthyes; order Carcharhiniformes; family Scyliorhinidae; genus Scyliorhinus; species Scyliorhinus torazame. The sequence goes on along the minus strand of NC_092722.1, from coordinate 49,000,919 downwards.
GGCGCATGCCGGTGACTCCTACAGGGAAGATGCTGGAACAGCACAGCACCTCGGACTCCCCTCCCTGCCCCCCTCATCCTGTCCCTGGTGCATCTGGTGGGCAGCGGGCAGAAGAGGGTGGCACCACACCACCTGTGACACCCAAGCAGTAGCTGGGCCCATCCAGGCCTGGTCGCCCCTGAAAATGGCCACCAATGGGAACTTAGTCATAGGGCAGAAATTGCAGCAGACCGCCTCCACTCCTGATGTACCGTCTTGGGATCCACGTAGACTTAGTGTTAGGGCTCCTAAGGCCAGAAAGTTAGACACCAGTTAAGTTTCCACGGGCGCAGGGCACAGTATAGCAATAGGGGCTGGGGCACGCATATAATAATAATCTTCATTATTCTCACAAGTAGGCTTATGTTAACACTGCAATGAAGTTACTGTGAAAATCCCCTAGTCGCCACACTACGGCGCCTGTTCGGGTACACTGAGGAAGAATTCAGAATGTCTAATTCACTTAACATGCACGTATTTTGGGACTGTATGTATATACTGTTCACATTAAACACCAGTTCACACTATCACAACCTGCCTCTGTCAGGTGGGTGTGAGGGGTGGGCTGGTCAGAGAGTGTGTGGGGAGGGGGGAGGGGGGGTAATAGGCCGATTTTGAGGGTGCGCTGGGCTCCCGACGGTCCCCACAACCGCCATTCCAGGAATTCGAGGGCACCGTGTGATAGCATGGCCAGCTCGCATGCAGGGATCACACAGGTGGACGATGGGGAGCGCTACCCTGAGCAGGATTCAGACGTTGTCAAACGATGCGGAGCACCAGAGCTCATCACAGAGTGGGGTGACATCATCCTCCATCTCATGGACCAGACCCGCTGTTACTGTCAACTCAGGGCCCACACCCCTGCAGTGCGACAGGTATGTATCACAAAGGTGGTTGCAGGTGGGGTTTGGCCGGGGTAGGTTGCGGGGTGGTATGCTGTGTCCTTGCCCCTGGTCAGTCTCCCCTCCCCATGTTGGTGAATCTGGAGGCAATCAGAGAGTCCTGCGTGCTTTGGCCCTGATGCGTACATCGTGTGGTCACCCATGCCTGCCTGGGCCCCATGTTCTGCCTATCCACGCTGTCTACTGCATCCTCCTCGTCGGATGATGCCTGCCGTTCATCCTCTTCCTCCAGCACGTCGTCCCTCTGCTGCACGATGGTACGGAGCAGACCATAATGATGCAAGCGACCTTCTCACTGTCATACTGGAGGGCCCCTCCAGAGCATTCCAGGCACTCGAACCGATCTTCAGGATGCCTAAGCACCGCTCGATTACGCCCCTCGTCACTGCATGGGCGTCATTGAAATGGATGTATCGTGCCGACTGAGCATGTAGGGCATGTGATGGTGCAGATGCACCTGTGAACCGAGATTTCAGACAGGTCCCCACTCGGCGCCTGGAAGGACCCTATGGCATTAATGTTCAAGGCAAACACCACTTTGATGGCCACCGGGAGCGGGTATCCTCCGCCATTCCCCGCAGTGCCAGGTGCACCACGATCTGGCAGATATGTCGCACTGTCTCCCTGCTCAGCCGGAATCTTCGACGGTGTACGTGTCCGGCAGGTCCTCGAATGACAGGCGCTGCCGGTATATGCGAGGCCTCATGCGGCACCTTTCTTGCACCTCCTCCTCCTTGGCCAGTTGGACTGCCTGCTGTCCATCCACAGCGGCTGCCTCCTGTTCTGCTGTTGCATGCTCTGTTGCTGCACGCTTCACTGCTGCTGTTTCCTCCTCCATACAGTAGTGTATGCCCCAGGCCTGATTGGACTAGCAGGAAGGCTACCGTTGCTGGTTGAATTCCAATATCCATTGTCTTCAGGGGGTGAAAGGCTGACATGTTAGCATGGTGCGCACCCCCGTGCCCAACCAGGTCCAAAGGGCTACATGGTCCCACCCATTTCCACTGCAGACTCTGACATTGCATGTTCCCCCCCCTTCCCCGTATCGACGGCCCTTTTGGTGCCCGGCGCTGTGGGGACTCTGGTGTTGGCGCGTCATCGCTGCTACCAAGGATACCGTCCGCTGGCAGTGTCCTTGCCAGTGGCACGTTTCGCGGCACCTGTTCAGTGCCCCCGTAGGGCTATAGTGGGCAATGTCCTTGAGTGGGCCGCCTGATGTCCTGTCGGCGGGTGGCAGCTGGGTGAAGGGGGTCACGGCTGAGGGTAGAGTGGGGGGACCCATACGGCAGGTGTCACTCTGCAGAACTTAGGCCAAGTTGGGTGGGCAGTGGGGTGCACAGCAAGATGGCTGCCCTGCAGGCCGTGGCAATGCCGGTCTGTGCCTGGACACCGCCCCAGTCCATGGGGGGGGGGTCACTCTGGCCACACAGTCCATCCCCCCCCCCCCCGCCCCCATCCCACCAGCCAGCGTCTGGCCCAGCAGCCCACAGTTGCACCTCACTGAGTCCTACCTCCTCTCTCTCCTTCATCAGCCACAGCATCGGCTTAATGATTTTTAAAAGCGCAAGAGAACCTTGCCGTCAGGAATTCACCCCAGTGGAGGCAAAGAATCACAGAGGCCCCGGAGAACCAGGTTGGGCCCACTAATGGTGCGCCAACGGCATTTACTGTTTGTGCGTTCTGGAATGCATTTATGTAATTGTCGAGGCGATGGAGAATTGAAATTTGCCGTGAAATCAGCGCCCGCCACAATTTCGGCATCGGAACCGATTGTCCGCCCAAGCGCGTTTCCCAATTCTGGCATCGGTCAAAGGAGAATCCTGTCCTGTGTTTTTGAGGAGAGGGTGATTATGGCATATTTAAAGGAAAGAAAAACAACACCTGAATATTGGCTCACATCGGGACAAGGACCAGAAGTTGAGTCAAGGTGAAGGGAGCAGGAGGTGGGATTATGGATAAAATGAGCTCACAGAGGAAATGAAGGAGATGGAGAGAAATTAGAGAAAGATGAGACAGAATTAAAATCAAGTGAAGAACTAAAGAGGCAGAGCTATGTTCCCTGCTAATTTCAAAGCATTGTCAAATCCATATGTGCTCCAGAAACAAGATATTGCTTCTTATTGTGTCTGCCAATAAAAAGCTTTTGTGGAGCACAGCTATGGTGTATTCTATTTGAAAGTTACTGTACAGTGCCTGGAGGTAGACTTGCTATATCTTTCACCTTTGAGGCTCAGCTCCAAATGTGACATATTTAATTAATGTGGGCTTCGAGCGTTCCACAGTTCCAGTGAAAAGAAATGAGCTGCAGTGAATGTTTAGTGCTAGTCATGAGAAGGATCAACGCCAGCCTCCCAGATGGTCGCGATCCATTGCAGTTTGCCTATCACCGCAACCGGTCAACAGCAGATGCTATCTCCGTGGCTCTACATTCAACACTTGAACACCTCGACAACAAGGCCACCTAACAAGGCTGTTAATGGACTACAGCTCCGCCTTCAACACCATTACCCCGACCAGACTTATAACCAAATTCTGCAATCTTGGACTTGACCCCTCCCTGTGCAGCTGGATCCTTGACTTTCACCAACAGACCTCAATCTGTCAAGATAGGCAACAGCACTTCCTCCATAATAGTCCTCAACACCGGGGCCCCTCAAGAATGTGTGCTCAGTCCTCTACTGTACTCCCTATACACACACGGCGGTGTGGAAAGATTTAACTCGAACTAAATCTATACGTTTGCGGATGATACAACACCGGGGCCCCTCAAGAATGTGTGCTCAGTCCTCTACTGTACTCCCTATACACACACGGCGGTGTGGAAAGATTTAACTCGAACTAAATCTATACGTTTGCGGATGATACAAGTGTGGTCAGTCGTATCTCAAATAACGACGAATCTGAATACAGAAGGGTGATAACTCACTTGATTACATGGTGTACCAAAAACAACCTCTCTCTAAATGTTGGAAAGACAAGGTACTGAACATCGACTTCAGGAAGCGTAGCACGACATCCCATCCCCCCCGCCCCACCCCCGCCTACATCAATGGCTCCGAAGTGGAGATAGTCGCTAGCATTAAGTTTCTGGGGGTCACCATAACCAACAGTCTGTCCTGGTTCACTCACGTTGATGCAAGTCAAGAAAGCCCAACAACGTCTCTACTTCCTACGGTAGCGAAAGAAATTATGCATGTCTGCATTGACTCTCACAAACCTCTCCAGATGTGCCAAAGCGAGCATCCTATCCGGCTACATCACAGCTTGGTATGGCAACTGCTTGTCCAAAGATTGCAAGAAACTGCAGAGTACGGTGAACTCAGCCCAACGTATCTCACAAGCTTGCCAGCCGCACATTGATTCTATCTACATCTCCCATTGCCTCAGGAAGGCAGACAGCATTATCAGAGACCCCTCCCACCCAGGCGTTGCCTTCTTCCAGACCTTTCCATCAGGCAGAAGGTACAGAAGTCTGAAGACATAGGAACAGCTCTTCCCCACAGCTTCCTCAATGACTCTCCCTTGGACTGATCTGTTCCCTGTAAGAACACTATTTATGACGTCCTATGCTGCTCTTGCTCATACATTTGCTTTGTTTGGCCTCTTGTTCCAATCACTGTTTGTCGATGTACCATTTGTCAATGTACTCTGTTGATTATTTCTTTTTTTGTCTACTATGTAGGTACTATGTACATTCCCTTGGCCACAGAAAAATACTTGCACTGTACTTCGGTACATGTGACAATAAATCAAATCAAAATCAAATCAAAACCAAGTGAAGAAGTTAACCTCAGTAGATAGCTATAAAAGCATGAGGCCAATCATGAAACTAGGCCCTGTGCAGTCAGTTTTGAAAGCTTTCTAGTGGTATGCCAAACTGAGATTCTGACAAAATACATGAACTCACTTAATACAACAAATTGGTTGTTGAGTATCAATTTAATTCAGTAGGTAACACAGCCATCTGTGTCTGAAACTTCAAGTCCTATAAGGACCCGAGCACAGATTTAGGTTGACACATTTTTGTATTCTTTCATGGGTATGAGTGTCACAAGCAATATTTGTTGCAATCCTCACTTTATACAGTATTAAATTAATGCTACATTGTTGGTGGACAATAAAGATCCTGTGGCACTATTTGACCAACACTACTTTCTTAATGAGAAACAAACCAACTAATTATTCATCTCATTCCTGTTTGTGGGCCCTTGCTATGTGCCTATATCGTAAAAGTGACTGACCTATATAGTAAAAGTGAGTGGATTTAAGATATAAAATTAGCTTTCTGGAAGATAAGAAAGGCAAGTTTTTATATAGTTTTATTTTGGAATGGAATGAAACTATTAGTGCCCTACAGTCCGTCTGAAAACTTACAAAAGTTTTCCTTTCCCACTTTCATCACTGATGTGATGTATCAGTTTGTTTAATCTGGAGTGATGCGTTCAGGTCTTGAAATTCAGAGACCAAAATATGGGCATAACAGGAGTTGGAATCAGAGGTAGTGTTGCAAATAATAATTAAGGTAATACAGTGTTATTCACATTCTTGGACTTCCTAAGCAGTGAACTCACTATGGTAATTCAGGAAACATGGTAGCCAAATTACACTTAGCAAGATTCTATACCCTTACCATCCCTTATGTTTGCCATCATTTGAGTTCATCAGCTTTTATATATACTCATTTGATATCAATTGCACTCAAAACCAATCATTTAACTTTACACGTAGCATAACTGACATCAACATCATCAATTAGCCCAAACCAAAACACTTAAACATTTGTGATTAAAAACATTACTTAAGCAAAAATGACCAAAACTAAAGGTGGACGTCCAGGAGAATCGGTCCAGGCGGCAGAATCTTCGCATAGTGGGTCTGCTGGAGGGGGTGGAGGGAACGAGAGCCAAGGCCTATGTGTCAAAACTGTTGGCGAAGCTGGTGGATGAGGAGATCTGTAAGAAGACTCCTGGGGTAGATCGGGCACATCGTTAAGGCAGATGTCAAGACCAGGGGAATCACCGAGGGCAGTGATAATTAGAGTGCACCAATGGGGAAAGGGGAGGAGGAGGGAGGATCACACAGGGAGAGGGGTCGAGGGGTGGAGTCAGGAGATATGTGGGGGGAAGAGAGGGGGGGGGGGGGGGAGGTTAGAGTGCTAGTTACAAAAGGTCGCATGTGTAGACAGCAGAAAAGAGGAAGGAGATGGCAGCCATCTTAAATGGCCCAAGAACAAGGGCTGGCCCAGGCAAGCAAAGCCATGCCCAACAAAAAGGTAGCGTTCACAGCGGCGAACATGGTGACGGACCAGGGGGATGATTTGGAATCGTCACCGAGATTCTGGAAGGGATTCTGGTAACTATATACACCCCAAACTGGGACGACACAGAGTTTGTTAAGAACGCAATGGTGGATATCCCTGACTTAGACTCCCACTGACTCATCATTAGGGGGAAGGTGATTCAACAATGTGCAAGACCTGAAGATAGGCAGATCCAACCCTAGGACAGGACCCATATCAGGAATGGCACAAGAGCTAAACACCTTTATGGACCAGATGGGGAGAATTGAACATGGATTCACCCACCGATGGAGAAGGAGTTGTCCTTCTACTCACACATGCATAAAGCCTATTCACGCATAGACGTGTTCATAGTAGGGAAAACGGTGCTTGCAGCAGTAATGACGGCTGAATACTCCACGATAGTGATCTCCAACCATGCTCTACATTACATGGACGTGAGATTGTTAGTGCCCCTCATGGAGGTTGGATTCGGCCCTCCCACCGACAGGGTGTCTGTGAAATAATATCACAAGCCATCAATGGTTACGTAACCTGCAACCAGAATGGGGAGGTCTCACCCTTCACATTTGGGAGGCACTGAAGATGGTGATTGGGGGAAAATAATAGTCTATAGGGGGCTTAGGAACAGGAAGGAAAGGGCGGCCAGGCAGGGGCTGATCGACTCCATATTGTACGTGGGTCGGTGGTACTCCATAGCCCGACCGTGGAATTACTAGCGGAGAGGAAACAGGAGCTGGAAGCACCACTAGGGCTGGATGAGATCATGGTGTGCATTAATTCCATGCAGTCACGGAAGGCACCTGGATCGGATGGGTGGACTTTTACAAAACGTTTATGCAGCACTCGCCTGCACATCCGGGAGACGTTAAGTTACTTACTGTCGAAGGGGGCTCTGCCACCCATGCTGGCACAGTCCTTGATCTCACTGACCTCCCCAAAAAAGGCAAGAACCCGATGGAGTGCGCATCATATAGACCCATCTTACTTCTGAACACTGACGCTAAATCTCTGGTGAGGCGACGAGAGAGTTGCTTGCCAGAAGTGTTCGCAGAAGATCAGACCGGGTTTGTTCAGGGCAGACACTAACAACGAACATCAGATGCCAGCTGAACGTATTTATGACCCCATCTGGGGAGAAGGCACCAGAAATGATCATCGGCCTGGACGCTGAGAAAACTGACAGACCAGTGCAATACCAAGTGATTTCTGCATTATTGGTGTTATATAAATGCAAGCTTTTTTTTAAGCAAGCTGATCTCTCAAGCATGTATTCCCCTGGCTTTAACCACTCTTCCTGGCAGCTTATTCTAACAGTTGATAAAATGTTGTAAAGCATGTAAAGGGAAACAAATCAATAGCTATTCATCCATTGGAAATCAAAAATAAATTCTGATACCTTGATAAATGACCTTTCCTGTCACCGAGCTCCAAATATGTCTCACTTTCTTTCACATTCTTATCAAGATTAATTGTTTTTCAATTGTTTGAATCACCTGTTTGCTTCTCATACTGGAGGAAAGAAGTTCTCCAAATTAAATATAATAGTTTATTACATTTACAGATTTGATATATTTGTATCACTACATCATCCTGACAATATTTTCATATGATTCTTTGGCCACTTAAAGATACTTTTAGACCTGACAAGTTAGACACCTAAACTCAGCATTGCATTAAAAGAGGGACTGGGTGAGCTGGTGTATCATGAGCCATTGACCTCTGGCACTTGGGTTCAAATCTTCCCTGAATAATGAGCCAAATGCTTCTCTTTGGCTGGCAGCAAGAGTCATATGTAAAATACAATTGGGCTGTACCAACTTTGTTCCTCATGGGCACATGCTCAGAGCACAGAAAAGTAAACTTGAAATTAATTAGCTATTTCAAAGAGGACAAAGGGTGGCTTGTGAGAGAAATGAAAAGTTGAGCTGGAGCAATGTAGAATGAGCTTTTAACCATATTTATTTATTTTTATTCTTTTATGGGATGTGGGCGTCGCTGGCTCGGCCAGCATTTATCGCCCATCCCTAATTATCCTGAGGGGGCATTTAAGAGTCAAGAACATTGTTGTGGATCTGGAGTCACATGTAGGCCAGACTAGGCAATGATATCCTTCCCTAAAGGACATTAGTGAACCAGATGGGCTTTTACGACAATCAACAATTGTTTCATTGTGATATTAGACTTTTAATTCCAGTGTCAGTTTAATTTTGTTCAATTCAAATTATATCACCTGCCATAGTGGGATTCAAACCTGGGTCCCCACAGCATCACAGTACTCACCATCACCTTCTGAGGGGCAACTAAGGATGGGCAATAAATGCTGGCCTAACCAGCAACGGCCACATTCTGTAAACAAATTTTAAAAACCCTAGGTCTCTGGAATACCAGTCTAGTGACAATACCATTATGCCACTGCCTGCTTATTTATCTGCATCATGTTGGCATGGGAGTGTCTGATGCTGATCCGACAAGCAGGAATTTCCCGCACAGGGCAGCAAATGGAGGTCAGGATTCTTTCTGGGTCCCAAACCCATCACAAAAACATGTACTCAATGTGATTATCCTTGAGCAACCAATTAATGGCTAGAGGATGAGTTTGTAAGCAAATATCAATGATAATCCACTGCCATCTGAAGGTAGGCGCACAGTTCAATTAAAGACAATGGGTAGACGCTCGAAGATGAAGGGCCATTCAAAGACAATAGTAATTCTCAGAGAGAGCACCTAAAATGAAAAATTTGAATGCAAAAATGGATCTTGCAACCAGGCCACCACTGAGAAGGGGTTGTTGGTGGGGATAAGAGTGGATGTGAGGAATCCCTCTACCGGGCAGCCTCAGCCTTTGGCGACTCCTGCACTCCAGCAGGCAGGAAGGACTTCTAGCCTACTTGTCTAGAGCGCTGCTAACATCCCCCCATCCCCCCCTCAACCACCACCAATGCCCGCCAGAGAATACTCCAATCACCTAAACTGCTGCCTGTAGGAACCTGGGGCAGGATTCTACGAGCCTCCGTGCTGAAATTGCGCTCGGTGCGGGGGCGGAGAATGGGTGTCGAACCCGAGATCGGGTTCGAGGCTGCTCCCGCGATTCTCCGGTCCCCGGAGAATCGCCGCCAAACGGGTGCGCGCGCTCAACGCAGCGTCGGTCCGGGGCTATTGAATGAGGCCCCCGCGGCGATCCTCTAGGTGCAGCTGGAACACGCCGGCGTGGTTCATTCATGGTTCCACCTGGTGGGCACTCGGCATGGCGGCTGCAGACTTAGTCCACGGTCGCCCTGGTTGGGGATGGAGGGATCATTCACTGAGGTGGGCCTCCAGGACGGCCAGGCTATTGATCGGGAGCCACCGATCCGCTGGCACGTGCAATTCGGGTGGGGGGGAAGGGGAGGGGAGAGAGGGGGGGGCCTATCTTCTTGGTGCCGATCCGCGGTGTGAGTCGGCCAAGTCGCGCTGGGCGGCCAACACAGGCCGCCGCCGTGGGCATGCGTGGACCCCCGACCGGAAGTGCAGGGCCCCATAAGGGCAGCCGGAGCTGGAAGGAGCACTCAGGGGCCCCACTAGCCCCCTCCAGATAGGAGAATCACTCTGGACTTTCTCCAGGTACGTCCAGAGTGATTTGCGCGCTTTTTTTCACGGGCGTGGGTACATCGACCCATTATTGGAGAATCCCGCCCCGGTAGGCAACTGGGGTTTTCCAGTTGCCCATTTTACTTGGCCTCAATCTCCTCTAAATGAGTCGGGTCAGCTACTCACTGGTATTCCCGTACTGGTATTCCCGTACCGGCCTCCCCGAACAGGTGCCAGAATGTGGCGACCAGGGGCTTTTCACAGTAACATCATTGAAGCCTACTTGTGACAATAAGTGATTATTATTATTATCATTATTATCTGCTATGTGGGCAAGTAGCCCCGCTACCACCTTGATGCATGATCAATGCCTACTAAAGCGAGTTTGTAGTCCAACTGAAGGCTTTAATAAGCTAGATGTTTCCCCCAGCAGCTCAGGTACAGAAAGGAAGCTGCTGGGGCGGCACGGGCTCTTATACCACGCCTTGCAGGGCGGAGCTACCATACAGCTTGACCAATGGGAAACATACATTATCTACCAATGGTGTTCCAGCATTACTAGGTACCATAATACTTCCACACAGACTACCACATTCACCCCCTGTTAAAAAAGAGTCCAGTGGGGGCGGTGGCTTGGTATTACAATATGGTAACGTGGTAAAAGCTATAGTTATGGAGGTACCGTAAAACCTCCGTACAGCGTTGTCTTATTAACGTAAGGATTTACAATTTCACAACCGGGTGCTCCGGTTTCCTCCCACAGTCCAAAGATGTGCAGGTTAGGTGGATTGGCCATGATAAATTGCCCTTAGTGTCCAAAATTGCCCTTAGTGTTGGGTGGGGTTACTGGGTTATGGGGATAGGGTGGCGGTGTTGACCTTGGGTAGGGTGCTCTTTCCAAGAGCCGGTGCAGACTCGATGGGCCGATTGGCCTCCTTCTGCACTGTAAATTCTATGATAAATTAACTATATACACTTTAAAATGAAGCAATCAGTCAATCCGGGGCCCTGGTCGTCCTCTGTGATCATCAAAGCTTTGGTGGTGACGCTGGTGGAGGTCTGGGCGTCTGTGACTCCGGGAGTGGGGTTTCGATCTCTGTGGCAGCTTCAACACCCCTAGACGGCGCTGGTGAGGAAGCCGATTGACCTGGAAAGGGAGCATCTGCGGGGTACGTCGGCGGGTGGGGGGGGCCTAGACGGGGCCGGCGGAAGAACCGATCCTCCTGGGAAGGGGGCGGCTGTAAGGTACACCGGTGGGAGGGAGGGTGGGACTGGTGGCTGGGGTGTGCGTGGGGATCCGGCGGGCGGCAGGTCTCGTAGGGAGACCGTATCTTGTCGGCCGTCGGGGTACGCCACGCAGGCGTACTGGGGGTTAGCGTGGAGAAGATGGACCCTCTCGACCAACGGGTCCGACTTGTGCGCCCCCACGTGTTTTCGGAGCAGGATAGGCCCGGGAGCTGCCAGCCAGGTCGGGAGCGAGGTCCCAGAGCAGGACTTCCTGGGGAAGACAAGGAGACGTTCGTGAGGTGTTTGGTTGGTCGTGGTACACAGCAGTGACCGGATGGAGTGGAGGGCACCGGGATGACTTCCTGCCAGCGGGAGACTGGGAGATTCCTGGACTGTAGGGCCAGTAGGATGGTCTTCCAGACCGTTCCGTTCTCCCTCTCTACCTGTCCGTTACCCCAGGGGTTGTAACTGGTCGTCCTGCTCGGCGCAATGCCCTTGTTGAGCAGGAATTGACACAGTTCATCGCTCATAAAGGAGGACCCCCTATCACTGTGTATGTACGCGGGGAACCCGAACAGCGTAAAGATGCTATGGAGGACCTTGATGACGGTGGTTGCGGTCCAGTTGGGGCAGAGGTGGCGAATGGGAATCGGAAGTACTCGGCAATCACGTTCAGGAAGTACATGTTGCAGTCGGTGGAGGGGAGGGGGCCTTTGAAGTCCATACTGAGGCGTTCAAAGAGACGGGAAGCCTTCATCAGGTGAGCTTTCTCTGGCCTGTCGAAGTGCGGTTTGCACTCCGCGCAGATTTGGCAATCCCTGGTGGCTGTCCTGACCTCCTCGATGGAGTAGGGCAGGTTGTGGGTCTTGATAAAATGGAAGAAGCGAGTGACCCCCGGGTGGCGGAGGTGCTCGTGGAGGGCTCGGAGGCGGTCCACTTGTGCGTTGGCACATGTGCACATGTGACAGGGCATCAGGAGGCTCGTTTAGCTTCCTGGGACGATACAAGATCTCGTAGTTATAGGTGGAGATTTTGATCCTCCACCGCAAGATCTTATCGTTTTTTTATCTTGCCCCGCTGTGCATTATCGAACATGAAGGCGACCGACCGTTGGTCAGCGAGGAGAGTGAATCTCCTGCCGGCCAGGTAATGCCTCCAATGTCGCACAGCTTCTACTATGGCCTGGGCCTCCTTTTCGACTGAGGAGTGGCGGATTTCGGAAGCATGGAGGGTACGTGAGAAGAAGCCCACGGGTCTGCCCGCTTGGTTGAGGGTGGCCGCCAGAGCTACGTCAGACGCGTCGCTCTCAACCTGGAAGGGGAGGGGCTCGTCGATGGCGTGCATCGTGGCCATTGCAATGTCTGCTTTGATGCGGCTGAAGGGCTGGCGGGCCTCTATCGACAGGGGAAAAACAGTGAATTGGATCAGGGGACGGGCCTTGTCCGCATAGTTGGGGACCCATTGGGCATAGTAAGAAAAAAAGCCGAGGCAGCGCTTCAGGGCTTTGGAGCAGTGAGGGAGGGGGAACTCCATAAGGGGGCGCATGCGCTCAGGGTCGGGGCCTATAACTCCATTTCGCACTACGTAGCCGAGGATGCCTAGGCGGTCGGTGCTAAACACGCATTTATCCTTGTTATACGTAAGGTTATGGATCTTTGCGTCTGGAGGAATTTTCAGAGGTTGGTGTCGTGGTCCTGCTGGTCGTGGCCACAGATGGTGACATTATCGAGATATGGGAATGTTGCCCGTAAACCGTACCGGTCAACCATTCGGTCCCTCTCGCGCTGGAAGACCGAGACCCCGCAAGTGACACCGAAGGGAACCCTTAAAAAGTGGTAGAGCCGCCCATCTGCCTCGAAGGCAGTGTATTTGCGGTCACTAGTGCGGATGGGGAGCTGGTGGTAGGCAGACTTAAGATCCACCATGGAGAAGACCTTGTAATGCGCAATCCTGTTTACCAGGTCGGATATGCGGGGGAGAGGGTACGCGTCCAGCAGCGTAAATCTGTTGATGACTGTAGATTTTTTGATTAACGGGGTGGACGGGGAGAGAACAGCGCCTTACCGAGTCGGGGTGTAGGAAGCTCTCCATGCTCCCAGAGTCAATTAAGCAGGACGTCTCGTGCCCGTTGATTAGTACCATTGTTGTAGCAGTTGAGAGTATTCGAGGCCGAGACTGGTCCAGCGTCACCGAGGCTAATCGCGGCAGCAGCTGGGTGTTCTCGCCGGGCGGTGTGTGGTCATCGGCACCGAGGTCCTGGGAGTCCATCCAAGATGGAGGCGCTCACTGGTCACACATGGCTGTGGGTGCACAAAATGGGGGCGCCCATCTATCACACGTGGCATCAGCGGGACAAGATGGCGGCGCCCGGAGGCCGCAAGGGGTCCGTGGAGAGGGTTGTGGTGGCGGCCCACATTCGCTTCCGGAGACTGCAGCGACCGCCCGGGACTGGCATACCGCCACAAAATGGCCCTTTTTGCCGCACCCTTTACATGTGGACGAACGGGCTGGGCAGCGCTGGCGGGGGTGTTTGGCTTGCCCGCAAAAATAGCAGCGGGGCCCCCCCGGGGTTGCCGGGCCATCTTGCAGCGCAAGCTTGTGGGGGGATGTGGGATGCCTCGGAGTCGGCTGCAGGGGGGCGTAGGTGCGGGCGTTTCGGGAGGCCACATCCAGGGAGCCGGCAAGGGCCCGTGCCTCCTTGAGGCCTAGAGTCTCTTTCTCCAGCAAACGCTGGCGGATTTGAGGACAGTATACCCGCAACGAAAGCGTCCTGAATCAACAGTTCAGTGTCGTCGTTTGCTGAAACTTGCGGGCAGCTACAGTTTCTCCCCAACACCAGAAGCGCAGGGGAGAATTCTTCCAGCGACTCACCAGGAGTTTGTCGCCTCGTCGCCATAAGATGCGGGGCGTAGACCTGATTTACAGCGCGAATGTAGTGTCCTTTCAGCAACTCCATCGCGGCATCAAAGTCGTTCGTGTCCTCGATAAGGGTGTAGACTTCTGGGTCACCCTCGAGTGCAGGATCTGCAGTTTCTGTTTTCCTGTGGGTGTGTTTTCTGCCATTCCGAGGTAGCCGTTGAAGCACGCCAGCCAGTGCTTGAAAGTCGCCGCCGAGTTTACTGTATGGGGGCTTGAATCGGAGCTCCATTCTTTAAATCTAGCTTATTAAATTGATGCACGATCAATGACTACTAAAGCGAGGTTGTAGCCCAACTGAAGGCTTTAATAAGCTAGATGTTTCCCCCAGCAGCTCAGGTACAGAAAGGAAGCTGCTGGGGCGCACGGGCTCTTATACCCCACCTTGCAGGGCGGAGCTACCATACAGCTTGACCAATGGGAAACATACATTATCTACCAATGGTGTTCCAGCATTACTAGGTGCCGCAATACTTCTACACAGACTACCACACACCTTATCCTGCCTCAGCAAAAAAGGTTCGTCCCAGCAGGGTTATTTTACGTTTCTGACCACCTCCACCCCCAATCTTGGTAGGGATTCAAACTCCTGGTCCGCATGTTTGAAATGAATGAAGTCTTAATATGTGCCGATGTTAGTACATTTCACAACTCAATAAGCACATGAAATCTCAGGCAAATATTTTCAACAGGTTCTCCCTTTGAAAAGCATTATGAAAAGCATAATCACCAATAAGTCACAACTTAAACAAAACAGTTGGCAGGCATGAATTTCCTTTGGATATTCTCCCATTCTGCCGTCTTGATTTAAGTAAAACCACTTTATTTGCTTCAGCAGAGTGTTACCTGAAGACAGCACGTTAGCGGGAGATTCAAGATTCCAGAATGCTACTTTCTCTTTTTCATATATGTAAACCTCCCATTAATGCTACTCAAACAGACTTGCAATCATTCACATCAGACCGTATTATTTTTCCAACATTAGATTGACATCACCATAAACCTGTTTTGTTCTATCATGTGACTGGCAAAACTCGACTAAACTAACACACAATGCTAGGTTTGTGTATGTATTGACAGCACTACAATGCAACTTAACTCGATTCATGATACTGATTTAATGTAAATCGGAAATAGAATTGTCAAGACACTTCCAACACAAGACTTTGTTTGGAATTTTATGTCTACCAATGCATTAAATAGCACGTAATGATGTCGGGTGCATATCCCGCATCACACACTCGCGTGATATTTCAGTAGGCGGATGCAGGCACAAATCAGCAGCGCACCCACCGACAACTATACTGCTTTGAGGGGATGAAATCCACAACTGAACAAGATTTTACATGCTATGTACGATTTCAAGCTCAGCGCACAGGAAACATAGCAAGGAAGACCAACCATTTTTCAATTTTTTGGGATTCAAGGGCAGGTTAAAAGGGGAAAGTAACAAATGCTGGATGAGGAGTTGGAAGTTTCAAGAAGTGAGTTGAGATGGTGTTTTGGGGTTTTAAGAAAGTGTTTTCTATGTTGGGCTCAGCACAATGTGGAGCTCTCAGGGCATTGCTGTCACCTGGCACCAGAGGTTTGGTTCCTTCTGCCACCCTTTCTGCAGATAGAAATTGCTTACTTAGCATGGAGCACCTTCCCAGAGGACAGGGAAAAAGGGCGAGAGAACTTGGTGGTTGCAGGCATCCACCTCGGGCAGAAGCGCAGACACAGGATCATGAGGGAGGACAAGGAGCATGTCCACACATGAGACGCCACTATCCAGCTGCCAGTGTGTTCAGGCAACGTTCAAGCTACTTGGACAGGTCACAGATCCCGTGCCACAGAAGGCTACGGCTATCGAGGGAAGCCGTGACAAGCATATGTCAGATAATTGGCCCCGAGATAGCCACCATTTGTGTGGATGGACAGTCAATGCTCTGAAGGTTGCTGTGAAACTAACTTCTACTCCCCCGGATCGTTCCAGGGCACAGTGGGTGATCTTTGCGGAGTCTCGCAGTCAGCTGCACACATCTGTGTCGAGTTGGTGACTGATACTCTGTTCAGGCCTTTTAGGACATACGTTCATTTCAGGATGGACCAAGTCAGCCAAGCTGAGTGGGCCAGAGGCTTTGCCAACATTGCACGTTTCCCTTGCATCCAGGGTACCATAGATTGCACCCAAGTGGCCATCAAGGTATCAGCATCCAGTTGGGTGCATTTGTGAACTGGAAGGGATTCCATTCAATAAATGTTCAGATAATCTGTGACCACAGGACACAAATTCTGCAGGTCTGCGCAAGTTACCCATTCAGCTCTCGCGCTGGCGACATACTCGCAAATGCAAAAGCTTATCGCTGCTTCAGCTTGCTTCAAAGGATGGCTGATTGGTGACAATGGGCATCTGCTGAGGAGGTGGCTGATGTCACCTGTCAGGCGCCCGAGGACAGAGGTAAAGGAGAGTTTCAACCACTGTCCTGTATCCACAAGGTTGGTGGTGGAGAGGACTATTGTGCTGCTGAAGATAAGGCTCCAATGCCTGGATCGATCCTGGAGCACCCTGCAGTATCCGCCCCGGCAAGTGTCGCTCATGATGGGCGTCATTCTCCGACCCCCCAGAGGGTCGGAGAATGGCCGTTGGCCGCCGTGAATCCCGCCCCCGCCGAAGTATCCGAAGGGAGAAAAGTCGGCGGGGCGTTAATGGCGCCGCTGCCGCGGAGAATGTCACGGGTCTGCGCAAGGCAGCCGATTTTCGGCCTGCCGATATTCTCCCTTCCGGATGGGCCGAAGTCCCGTCGACGTGAATCAAACCTCCTTTTCATCGGCGTGACCCGGTTCTCCAGGCTCACGCCGACCAGCGTGGAGGTGAGTGACGGCCTGGGGGGTTGGCTCTGGGCAGGAAATGGCGTGGCCGCAGACTGATTGCGTGAGGAGAAGTGTGTCTCGGCTTGTGTGTGTGTGTGTGTGCGGCGGGGGGGGGGGGGGGGGGGTGGTTAGAGTAGACTGGGCTCCGGGGGAGTGCTGGGAGGGGGTCCGTGCCGGGGTGGAGTCCGTGCCGGGGTGGAGGTTGGAGGTTGGGGGGGGGTCCGTGCTGGGGTGGAGGTTGGGGGTTGGGGGAGGTCCGTGCTGGGGTGGAGGTTGGGGAGGGTGTCCGTGCCGGGGTGGAGGTTGGGGAGGGGGTCCGTGCCGGGGTGGAGGTTGGGGGGGGTCCGTGCTGGGGTGGAGGTTGGGGATTGGGGGGGGTCCGTGCTGGGGTGGAGGTTGGGGGTGGGGGGGGGGTCCGTGCTGGGGTGGAGGTTGGGGGGGGGGGGTCCGTGCCGGGGTGGAGGTTGGGGGGGGTCCGTGCTGGGGTGGAGGTTGGGGGGGGTCCGTGCTGGGGTGGAGGTTGGGGGTTGGGGGGGGTCCGTGCTGAGGTGGAGGTTGGGGGGGGTCCGTGCCGGGGTGGAGGTTGGTTGGGGGGTCCGTGCTGGGGTGGAGGTTGGGGGGGGGGGTCCGTGCCGGGGTGGAGGTTGGGGGTGGTCCGTGCTGGGGTGGAGGTTGGGGAGGGGGTCCGTGCCGGGGTGGAGGTTGGGGAGGGGGTCCGTGCCGGGGTGGAGGTTGGGAGGGGGTCCGTGCCGGGGTGGAGGTTGTGGGGGGTCCGTGCTGGGGTGGAGGTTGGGGGTTGGGGGGGGTCCGTGCTGGGGTGGAGGTTGGGGGTTGGGGGGGGGTCCGTGCTGGGGTGGAGGTTGGGGGGGGGGGGGGTCCGTGCCGGGGTGGAGGTTGGGGGGGGGTCCGTGCTGGGGTTAAGGTTGGGGGTTGGGGGGGGGTCCGTGCTGGGGTGGAGGTTGGGGGGGGGTCCGTGCCGGGGTGGAGGTTGGGGGGGGTCCGTGCCGAGGAGGGTGATGGGAGGGCAACTGAGTTGGTCCATCTGGCCAGGTGCCAGCCTCCAACAGTTGGACCAATGCGGTCCATGCCACCTGGCTGGGGGAGGAGGGGATATGGGCAATGATGACATGTCGTCGTTCCCCTCCCCCCCACCAGGCCGTCATGTTTTCAGATCATCCAGCGATGTTGGCCGCCGTGGTGGCAGCCGCTCATGTCTATGTTGCCCTGGATGAGGAGGAGGAGGAGAAGCGTGCCAGAGAGGCGGGGCAGGCGGCAGCCGCCCAGGCTGGAGGGACACTTGACCGACAGGACGAGGAGGGGGAGGAGGACGTCGCGGCCCCACGGCAACGGAGGCACCCGAGGGCGCCCCAAGTGTACTGGCCCCGGCAGTCATACCAGGACCTCACGGACCGGGAATGCAGGAGGAGACTCTGGATGAGCCGGGAAACCGTGGCACACATCTGCCACCTGCTGGCACACCTGTCACCGCATGGCACTGGCGGGGGACACCCTCTCCCCGTGTCCGTCAAGGTTACGGTGGCCCTGAACTTTTATGCAACGGGGTCATTCCAGGCACCGAGTGGGGACCTGTCCGGCATATCGCAGACATCGGTGCACCGGTGCATCCGGGCAGAGACAGATGCCCTTTATGCCACGGCGCACCGCTACATCCGCTTCCCCGTGGACCGGGCCAGCCAAGATGCCCGGGCCGTGGGCTTCTCTGCCGTGGCCGGGTTCCCCAGGTCCAGGTCGCGATCGATGGGATGCACGTCGCCGTGCGGCCACCTGCAGATAACAGGGCCGTGTTCACTAATAGGAAGGGGACCTATTCGATGAACGTACAGGTGGTCTGCGACCACCGCATGATGATCCTGCACGTCTGCGCCCGTCACCCAGGCAGTGTACACGACTCATTCGTGTTGTCGCGGTCATCCATCCCTGGCATGTACGAGGGACGCCATCCCCGGCTGAGGGGCTGGTTGCTGGGCGACAGGGGCTACCCATTGCGATCGTGGCTGATGACGCCTGTACGGAGGCCACGCAATGAGGCGGAGAACCGCTACAATGAAGCCCATGTAGCGACAAGGGGAGTGATCGAGAGGTGCTTTGGCGTGCTGAAGATGCGTTTCAGGTGCCTGGACCTCTCTGGGGGCGCCCTCCAGTATCGGTCAGATAGGGTCGGCCGCATCATTGTGGTGTGCTGCGTCCTGCACAACATAGCCCAGCAGAGGGGCGATGTGCCGCAGGCAGAGGAGGGCGGAGTGGAGGAGCAGCAGGAAGAGGCACAGTCCTCCCCAAATGAGGGGGATGGGGGCAATGGTCAGGGCAGACGGGGTAGACACAGGCGGGTGGCTGTCCACCGTTACCGGCTGGCCCAGCGGGCAAGGGACAGACTGATAGCCGCCCGCTTCACTGACTAGATGGGCGTGGGAATCGGGTAGTATGGCCACAGACCGCACACCATGGCAACAGCCGACCACCCACACCCCCCACCCATCCACCCACCTAGCACCCTCACCCCCCTTCGCAACCCCACCCACCCCACCCGCATGCACCCCCCCGATTGCCGATCCACCGGCGGCACAACGTGCCGGGCTCACACAGTTGCGGGTGGACGCGTGTCTATCGCAGGCCATGGAGGATGATGACAACCCGCCCTGCGATGAGCTCCTGGCTCTACATCGTTGGACTATGTCTGACCCATGGCCACAGTACCACCATCCACCCGGACCATCCCTGCATGCGGCTGTGACACTGCAGCGCACGGTCCCGTCCTCTGCCCGGGGGATGTTGATGGCGGCCCAGGGGGAAGGGGGCAGACTCACCTGGGGCTGAGGTAAGACCACCCCTCACACACACACTTGCGCTCAACGTACATGACACGCCCGCACACTTTGGACAGAGCACAAAGGCAGCTTCGGTAGGTGTAACATTGACTTTAATAACCAAAGGAGTTCATGCACGTGCCCTAGCCCCTAAAACTCATCTGTGCCCTGCACCCGTGCCAACTTACTCAGTGTCTAATTGTTTGGCCTTACAGGCCCTTTGACTACATCTACGTGGTTCCCCAGACGGTACAGCAGAACTGGAGGTGGACTCCTGTGATTCCTGCCCTCTGACCCTGGATCCCTTTGGCGGCCGTTTCCTGGGGCGTCCTGGCCTAGATGGGCCAGGCTGCGGCCCGGGCGACTGGGATGGCGAGCTGCCAGCCTGTCCTGCCCGTTGCCCACCCGATGCATCTGGGACGGAAGGGGGGGAGTCCGAGGTGTCGCGGTGTACCGGGACCTCCCCTACAGAGGGAGCCGGGACGGACCACACCACCTCCTCCTCCCTTGGGGTGCCCGATGGCCCCCAGGCCTCTACATGGGTGGGGGATGCCAACGGACTGGCCATCCGATGCCCCCCCGACATCTGGCGCTGCCAGTCCTGGAGGCCCGTGCTGGTATCGACAGTGGTCTGCAGGTTTGCAGCCATGGAGCCCAGGGTGTTGGCAAACCCTGTCTGTGACAGTGCGACGCCGGCTCGCACATGGCCACTGGCGCCGATGCCCTCAGCGATGGCCTGTTGAGACTGGCCCATGGCCTGCAGAGACTGGGCCATGGCCTGCTGAGACTGGGCCATGGCCTGCAGAGACTGGGCAATGGCGTTGAGCGCCTCTGCCATCTGGCGCTGGCACTGGCTCATGGCCTCCTGTGAGAGGGCAGCCATTTCCTGGGCCACAGACGCCGCCTGCACGGAAGGCCCCAGGCCTCGCAAACCGTTCCCCATGTCTGACACCGTCGCAACCATTGCCTCCACCGCGGACGTCACCCGTGCGGTGTCAGCCTGGGTGGCACGCATGACCGGGACCACTCCCAGCTCCTGGACGCGGGTGGACTCCTCCACCTGCGACCGCAGCCGCCGCAAGCCGCCCGTCACCCTCTTCGCTCGTCTCCGGGTCGGTGGTTGCATCGGATCTATGTGTGGGTGTGGTAACTACAGGAACCCGGGATCCATCTGGGCGGCAGATGTTCGCTTGGCCTGGGCTGCCCTCCGACCGCCCGGTCCCTCTGCTGCTCCTACCTCCACCTGCTGTACCGGGACGGCTGTGTTGTGCGCACCAGTGAGTGTACCAGACGCCTCATCACTAAAGTGCCCAACCGTGGTGAGTGTTTCTGCGATGGTGGAGGGTGTTGGTGACAGCAGTGGCGTTGTGTCGTGCTCTTCGCCCCACTCTGAGTCCATGGCACTTTGGGGTGGGGGTTCGTCTCCACCCATCCACTCTGAGTCACTGTCCGGTATTTCGTCTTCCTGGGTAGTGCTGTCCCGGGTAGGGGTGTCCTGGGTAGTGGTGTCCTGGGTAGTGGTGTCCTGGCTCGGATGTGACGTGGGCCTGTGGCTGCCCCCCTCATCGCTGGGTGGTCGCTCCCGCACGTGACGGGGTGTCGTCTCCCTGTTGCTCCAGGTCTGTCCGTCTCCCGTGGTGTGCGAGGGGCATCCTGCGGGCGTCGCATGCTGGAGGGTCCGGGTCTCTCCGTCTCCCGTGGTGTGCGAGGGGCATCCTGCGGGCGTCGCATGCTGGAGGGTCCGGGTCTCTCCGTCTCCCGTGGTGTGCGAGGGGCATCCTGCGGGCGTCGCATGCTGGAGGGTCCGGGTCTCTCCGTCTCCCGTGGTCACCGAGGGGCATCCTTCGGGCGTCGCATGCTGGAGGGTCCGGGTCTCTCCGTCTCCCGTGGTGTGCGAGGGGCATCCTGCGGGCGTCGCATGCTGGAGGGTCCGGGTCTCTCCGTCTCCCGTGGTCTCCGAGGGGCATCCTGCGAGCGTCGCATGCTGGAGGGTCCGGGTCTCTCCGTCTCCCGTGGTCTCCGAGGGGCATCCTGCGGGCGTCGCATGCTGGAGGGTCCGGGTCTCTCCGTCTCCCGTGGTGTGCGAGGGGCATCCTGCGGGCGTCGCATGCTGGAGGGTGCGGGTCTCTCCGTCTCCCGTGGTCTCCGAGGGGCATCCTGCGGGTGTCGCATGCTGGAGGGTCCGGGTCTCTCCGTCTCCCGTGGTCTCTGAGGGGCATCCTGCGGGCGTCGCATGCTGGAGGGTCCGGGTCTCTCCGTCTCCCGTGGTGTGCGAGGGGCATCCTGCGGGCGTCGCATGCTGGAGGGTCCGGGTCTCTCCGTCTCCCGTGGTGTGCGAGGGGCATCCTGCGGGCGTCGCATGCTGGAGGGTGCGGGTCTCTCCGTCTCCCGTGGTCTCCGAGGGGCATCCTGCGGGCGTCGCATGCTGGAGGGTGCGGGTCTCTCCGTCTCCTGTGGTCTCCGAGGGGCATCCTGCGGGAGGTGTGCATCTGCGGGGATGGGTGCCTGGACGTTTGGTCCTGCGATACACAATGAAGCATGCATGGTTAGACATCAGGCAGTGATCAGGTGATACGGGGGAGGGGGATATAGGGGAGGGGGGATATGGGGGAGGGGGGATATGGGGGAGGGGGGATGTGGGGGATATGGGGGAGCGGGGGATATGGGGAGGGGGGATGTGGGGGATATGGGGGAGGGGGGATATGGGGAGGGGGGATATGGGGGAGGGGGGATATGGGGGGGGGGATGTGGGGGATATGGGGGAGGGGGGATATGGGGGATATGGGGGAGGGGGGATATGGGGGAGGGGAGGATATGGGGGAGGGGGGGGAGGGGGGATATGGGGGAGGGGGGATGTGGGGGATATGGGGGAGGGGGGATATGGGGGAATATGGGGGAGGGGGGATATGGGGAGGGGGGATATGGGGGAGGGGGGATATGGGGGATATGTGGGAGGGGATGTGGGGGATATGGGGGAGGGGGGATATGGGGGAGGGGGGATGTGGGGGAGGGGGGATATGGGGGAGGGGGGATGTGGGGGATATGGGGATATTGGGGGTGTGTGGGGGATATGGGGGAGGGGGATATGGGGGAGGGGGGATATGGGGGAGGGGGGATAGGGGGAGATATGGGGGAGGGGGAGATATGGGGGATATGGGGGAGGGGGGATATGGGGGAGGGGGGGGATATGGGGGAGGGGGGGATATGGGGGAGGGGGGGATATGGGGGAGGCTCACCCTGCCTGCTCTGACGAGGTTGTTCACCTTCTTGTGGCACTGGGTGCCTGTCCGTGGTGTCAGGGCCACAGCGGTGACGGCCTCTGCCACTTCCCTCCACAGACGCCGGCCGTGGCGTGGGGCAACTCTGCGGCCGTGCCCGGGATACAGGGCGTCCCTCCTCTGCTCCACCGCGTCCAGGAGCGCCTCCACATGCGTGACTCGAACCTCGGGGCTGAGCGACGGCCAGCCATCCAGTCGGGTGTTGCGGTCGGGTGTTGCGGTCGGGTGGGGGGGAGCAGCGCGGCCTTATGAGCCGTCGCGCCGTGCAGCGCGTATGACACTGCACGGTGTGAACCACTGCGCAAGCGCGGATCCCGTTATGTCGCTGCTAGCCCATTTCGGGCCGGAGACTATCGACCCATTTTTATGATGTGATGCAAGTGGGATTTGCGCCGTTTTTTGCGTCGATCGGCGGACTTTCCGCCGATAACGGTGAATTTCGCCCCATAGTTGTATGCTGCGCTCTTCATAAACACTCTCTCCAGGGATGAACCTCTGGACCAGGAAGACAATGTGACTGATGCACTTGAATCAGCAGAGGACTGGGCGGCACGTGGCACAGTGGTTAGCATTGCTGCATACGGCGCTGAGGACCCGGGTTCGATTCCCGGCCCTGGGTTTCACCCCACAACCCAAAGATGTGCAGGTTAGGTGGATTGGCCACGCTAAATTGTCCTTGGAAAAAAAATAATAATTGGGTACTCTAAATTTATTTTTAAAAAGAATCAGAAGAGGACACCAATGTCAACCCGGATGCAGATCTCAGGAAGTCAGGTGAGCATAGCAGACTGACATCAGGAACGTTCAGGAAGACAGGAACATAAGGGACGTGCTGATTCAGCGC
The DNA here is from genome assembly GCF_047496885.1 of Scyliorhinus torazame. Taxonomy (NCBI): domain Eukaryota; kingdom Metazoa; phylum Chordata; class Chondrichthyes; order Carcharhiniformes; family Scyliorhinidae; genus Scyliorhinus; species Scyliorhinus torazame. The sequence continues at coordinate 48,977,166 of NC_092722.1, read as the reverse complement.
ATTTCCAGCTAGCTTGCCATTCCCTCAGAGTACATGGGTATCACTGCAATTTCAAAAACCTAACATTTAACCACTCCATGAGACCAAGTGCCTAACTAATAAAGGTTTATACACCAGACATCTATCCACAGCCATTTATGAGGCTGAATTTGTTTGAGCAAACAGGATACTGATGGTTTGTGAGCAATAAGAATTTAATGATGATAACAATCACATAACAGAAAGCAATAACATCCAACTGGATAATCTACAGAAAATAGTGAGAGGGAAGAAAAACAAAAGCACCCTGTGCAAACTTCTGGTTGTTCCAAGTTTACGTTTGCAGGTGCTACATTTAGGTGTCCCCCTCCTCACTGTCAGTGTCATGAGAGGCAGGTTGCTGACGTTGATGCCCTGTTGGCGCAGATGGCCTTGGCGGTCTTTCCCTGACCTGTGGGGCCTGAGCAGACTCTGCCTGGAAGGGTTTGTACAGCTCACCTCAGTCGCTGAGGACCCAGAGGATGGTGTGGTGACTGAGGGAGGTGTAGGACAAGCTGCCCTTGTCCGTGAGAGGGAATCCCAGAGTTCACAGCCACCTCATCAGCCATTATGCGGTGAGTCCTGACTTCTCTGCTCACCAACAAAGGGTGGGCACCCATTGGAGAGAGTGAGTGCTGCATCCTTCTCCCACACAGGCAGTCTGAGGTTACTGCCTGTGTGAGGGCTTGCAGATCTGAACGCAACCCCAGGAATGCCGTATTCCAATCCTGGAGCTGCTTCTTCATGAGTGTTGCCACTCTCTCAATGGATGAGGCTGTGCACTTAAAACAAAGGCTCAACCAAGCACTCTGGGGAGGTGGTGGTGTAGTGGTATTGTCACTAGACTAGTAAATCAGACACCCAGAATAATGCTCTGGGGATCCAGGTTCAAATCCCGCCTCTGCAGATGGTGAAATTTGAATTCAATAAAAATCTGGAATTAAAAAAGCCTAATGATGATCATGAAGCCATTGTCAAATGTCGCAAAAACCCATCTGGTTCACTGTTGTCCTTTCGGGAAGGAAATATGATGTCCTTACCTGGTCTGGCCTACATATGACTCCAGGCCCACAGAAATGTGGTTGACACTTAACTGCTCACTCAAGAGAAATTAGGGATGGGCAATAAATGCTGGCCCACCCTATGACACCCATTTCCCATGAACGAACAAATAAAAAAATAAATCATGGAGGAGGGGTAGGGTGGAAGGATGGAGAGGAGTCTGGAAATAGGAGGAGGTGGAGCAGAGGCTGGAGATGGAAGGCGGGCTAAGGGAGGAATGGTGGGGTACGGTGGTGCACAGACTTGATGTGGGGGTTGGGGAAGGGGAAGATAGGGTGGAGTGGAAGCTAGACAAAAAAGGCAGGCTAAAGGAGGGAGGAGCGAAGGCTGGGCACAAGAAGCAGTCAGGTAGCTTGGATAATGGGAGGGTTCAGGATGGACATGGGGATGGTAGCAGGTGTAGGCTCAGAGGTAGGGAAGGTATGTGGAAATAGGTGGTAATAGGGCCAGGAAAGCGAAGGAGGTTTAAGGGTGTCAGAACAGAGAGGAATGGTTACATTGGGTGGATCAAGGATAATGGGGAGGAAGTTCGTAGGTAACAAGAGGAGAGTAGAAAATTGTGAAGCAGGTCTCAGATGTTACATGCACCATCTTGGAAGTCTCACCTGTGTAAAGCAGCCACTGTGATACATTGAAATAGGAGGGGAGTTTTCAGGTGGGTGGAATTCAAGGTCAGCACAAGTGGCCAACTAAAGGGGCACCCTAATAATTATGAGGCAACTGGATGATAACAATGCTCCTCTCTACAGTGAAGCCCACATGGCGGCAGGTTTGTTCCAGACTCATGAGTCTTAAACATTGAGATCCCAGTAACGTCTGGAGCTGCCATTCATTCTGTGCGATTTGCCCCCTGCTGCTGTCGGGCAGGGATGAATGGAGTGAGGTGGATAATACCAAGGGGTGCGGGTGGGAACAGCAGCAAACTCCTGACTCCAAACCTCACTTCCATCCTCCCCCGTGAATGGTAATGGCTGACAAGTGCTTGTGCGGTAAATCTTTCTGTACTACCAAGGCAATGGTCTCTTATCAAGTCTCAAGAGTAGTAGAGGCAAGCTGAATAGTGTCCAGGGGAGCGTTAGCGCACAAGGCTCTCATCACACCAGTCAAAGAGCAGCAGATCTATTTTACAACAATATATATGAACAGGAAGAACACCCATCTCTGGTCCTCCAGGATGTCCTTTACTTGGAAGGAATGGGGTGAGGATTACATTTCTAGACAGAATAAGGTCAGGAAGGTCAGAATAGTGGAGATTAGGGTCCACTGCAACGGCAAGCATTGGCCTGACCATGAATATATTTCAGGCGGTGCAGCTAGCGATAGGTGAGCGAATGGCAATGCCAGAGACTCCTCTGAATGTCCCAGAATGTAAATACACACATCTGCCAGCTTCTTCATGTTGACCTGTGACCACTAGGACTTAGAGGGAATCCCATGCCAGTGGCATTAAAGGTCATCACCACCTTAAACTCCTTTAACTGTGACTTCTCCCAGGGCTCCCTGGGAACCTGTATGTCACCTCCCAGTCAGCGACACATAAGTGCATCCAGGAGATGACAGATTCTTCAGGAGAGCATACCAATTTGTCCAATTCTGCCTGTGTGTTGAAAGTCTGCAAGAATGTTGGGTTTTGTAGCAATCTCAGGTTTCCCACAAGTGCAAGGGGTCACTGACTGCACATGGGACCGTGAGAGCTCCCTGGTAACAGCCAGTCACATTAATCAACAGGAAAGGTTTTCATCATTTGGTCATGCAGATATGTGATTAGAAAAGACAAATCCTACATGTTGGAACTCAGTCCAGGAAGCTCTCATGATGTCTGCATTCTGACCCACTCCCAATTGTCACAGGTTTTTGAAAGGCCTCGGTGATTGCAGGGCTGACTCCTCAGGGACAAGGGATCCCCACAGAAGGCCTTGCTGATGAGGCCAGTTCACCATCCACAGAGTACTACAGAGCAGAAGTACAATGCTGCACATGCCTCCACCGGTCCACAACTGAGCAGACAATAGGTCTCTTCAAGATGAGTTTCAGGTGTTTGGATCGCTCTGACGAACTCTCTGGTACTCAGACAGAGAGTGTTTGAGATCATCATTGTTTGCTGCACCCTGCATGACTTTGCACTACAAAGGCAGCATGCCTTGGCTGAGGCAGATGTGACAGAGCAAGATGTCTCCTCCGACAATGAGAACGGGGAAGAGAATGGAGCTGATCTGGACCAGGATGCACTGAGCCATATGCAGAGATCCCTGCGGAGAATGACGCACGGTCAGGCCCATGATAATCTGACTTCAGGCAGAGTAAGCTAATAAGAAATTTATTTTACTATTTGGTTTACTATCCTCTGCAAGCTGGGATACTGATACTTTAGCACCTTGATTTATGATAGCTGAATTAAACTGGACTACTTAATGTCTGCCCTGCTGTTGATTTGATCATGTTGTTGGCATGCGCCAAACTGTGCTAAAAGACAGAGCCTTGATGCTAAATACACACATTAGAACCTATACAGTACTCCACTCTCCCCCAACCTCGCGCACCTGTGAGTAGAACTGATATTTTATCCATGCCCGCACAACGTCCATGTACATGGCAACTTGGATGCACTCATTTCACCCTCACAAACCTGCTGCCAAAGGAAGAAAACCTGCAGACAGCTCTTTCAGGCAGAACTAGAACCCACCTATCAGCCCAAGCCAGTATGTTGTTCAGGTTTTGCCATGTGCATTGACTGATTCAGGCCGTGATTCGGCAGACAAATTTCAAAGTCCGCTTTTGGGCACGTTTGGTGGGGTGTTTCTTGCCGCTACACCGCCGAGAATCACACCATTTTTCAACGGCACTTTGCGTTTTTCTTTGGCCTCAGAGAATTACTCCCTGCCGACCCACACTTAATTGACTTCCTGGTGACGAGCTGATCTCACCAACAGGAACGGCTGCTCCCATATCGGGACGCCATTTTGAACGGCAGTCCTGATTCTCCCCCCTCACCTCCCGACCTTGTTAATTCTCCTGGGAACCCTGCCCCCTCATTCCCCTCTAAATGGCAAGGCCTCCGCCACCCGCCCACCCCCCGTCCGACCCCTGGCAATGCCAACCTGGCAGACCCTGGCAGTGTCTGACCACCCAGGGGTCTCCAATGGCCTGCAAGACCAACCCGAGATTCCATTATGTCTGGACCACATTTGTGTGGACCAGTACTAAATGACACCCTGACAAGGTCGCGCAGGTGTGGCCGTTGAGACATGGCTGCCGGGTGAATCTGGCGTTCGGGTATTTAAATGAGCCATTATGCTCATTTAAATTTGCTGCTCTAGATCTCACCCAGCGAGGGCAAGATCCAGATCACGCCGGGCGGAGCACAGCGCGGAGCCTGACTTGGGACTCTTGCGTGATTCACCCATTGCGCCGGATCCGGGCCGGGCGCAACCGGGTCGCTGAATTGCACCCTCAGTATTTGATGAGTTGTGAATGATGCTGAACATTGTGCAACCATCAGCAAACATCCCAACTTCTGACCTTATGATAGAAGAAAGCTCATTGATGAAGCAGTTGAAGACGGTTAGTCCTAGGACACTACCCTGAGGAAATCCTGCTGTGATATCCCGGGTCTGATCAGATTGACCTCAAACAATCACAACCATCTTCCTTTGTGCTAAGTATGACTCCAACCAATAGAGAGTTTTTACCCTAATTCACACTGACTTTTGTTTTGTGAAGGCTCCTTAATGCCGCACTGTGTCCATGATAGTCATTCTCACCTCTCCGCTTGAATTCAGCTCTTTTGTTCGTGTTTAGACTACATTGTTGGATAGATGCCAGTGTTGGAGCTATACTGAATCAGCTTGGCTAGGGGCATGGTTAGTTCTGGAGCACAAGTCATCAGTACTATTTTAGAGAACGGGAATTCTTCCCAGTGACCCAGCCAAGATTTATTCTTTAACCAATGTCAGAATAGCTGGTCATCATTGCATTTCTGCTCTGTGACTTTGAAACTTTGCTGTGCTCAAACGGACTTCCACATTTCCTCTTATACAATAGTGACTACATTTCAAAAGTACCTCAATGGCTATAACACATTTTTTGATGTTCTAAGGTTCTGAAAATCACAATATAAATGCGAGTCTTTATTTAATTAAAGCTGAAGCATGCAATGTATTCAAAGTTATTAGTATGAGAACTAACATGTTACAGCTCAGAGAAGACAACACAATATAAATTAGTCAGCAAAGGTGTCTCTTAGTTGGAGGAAAGACCACCTTAGAAGTGATTCTTATTCTCTGTATGTTCAAGCAGAATTTCAGCGATGGCAAAAGCAACTGCTGTTTCAAGTGACATTATTTCCTTGTTGCCTATAAGGGGATGAGCATTCAGGCAGCTTGTACAGTCCAGTAATATGACTGGAACAAAAAGGTCCACCATCACACTTCCCCAGCAACTGTGCCTGTGTCATCTTATGTAGCTTGTTAGTATCACTATATCCATTCCACAAAAGTAGGAACCAGAAGAGAAAATGCTGGAAAATCTGAGCAGGTCTGGCAGCTTCTCTAAGGAGAGAAAAGAGCTAACGTTTCGAGTTCAGATGACCCTTTGTCAAAGCTCAAATTGAAAAAGGTGCAACCAGGCTGTGCTATGCGACTGCTTTCATTCAAAGTGGTTCCAAAATAAGGTGACATTTGCCAAAAAATGGCAATACTCTGTCCGATGACTTTGTTAGAAAAATGAAGAGAGGAATTTATTGAGTGGGCTACCTTATATTACATTATCAGTATGTATGCTATGTAAGCAAGCAATTTGCATGTATCGAAATCATACAAACAAGAAAGATGAATGAACATGGGCTCACAGAAGGAGGCCATCTGGCAAGGATCTGGCTTATCGTACTGATGCCAGTGCTAGCACTTCTGAACGATCCACTCTAATCCATTTCTCCAGCATACTTTTATATTCTTCCATTTCAAACACTTAACCAACTTAGTTATAATGCCTTGATATTCTGTACCTCAATAGGCACTGTCCTTTTTTTTCAGATGGGAAAAGACTAATAATGTAGCCGGGAAAGGAGCCATGAATGATCAAGCTTGAAGGAAAATTAGGTTGCCAGTGACTCTTTTGCCTGCTCCCTCCCACTCAATCAGTCATGTATAACCCTCCACTTTCCTATTGTCCTCTCACTTTCTTACCATCCAAACACTTCCACAATTTCTCACCCTCTGAATTATCTGCTCAATCCCCACGATCTGTTCTTCCATTTACTGCATTGTCTTTCAATTTAGCAATAAATTACATCCCCCTTTCCACCCTCACACTCATTCTTCTCAAGGTCAAATGTTGAGAGGCTAGGGGCACCCTCATGCTCAACCATCCTCACTCTCCATTACTCAGTTGTTTCCCAGAAAGGCACTTTTTGTGTTGAGAATTTTTTTTCCAAACTGAAATCTTTTCCCACCCAAATGTCTCATATATTTAGCATATGGGTGTTGCCTCGCAGATACAAGGAGGCAGCAATCACCCTACCTAAATATTAATTCATATAAATGTTGGCTTCAAAATTCAACTGGATTATTTTTGTTTTGAGAATTAAATGCAGATGATTTACTTTCTACTCCCATTCTCTGACTTCATCTCACTTGTAACTAAAATATATGAAAGTTTATATCACAAAAAAAACTGCAACCTACATTTAATCAGCACACTGTCTCTCACATGCACACAGCCTCATCTTTAAAAAGATGCTCTACATAAATTTAGAAATTTGCTCATGAAAATAATTTGAAGAAAAATCTCTGAAGAGAAAATGATAGAAGCTGAAAAAGAATATTTGATTGATACAGCTGACTGAACTGCACTCTTGAATCTTAGGAAATTGGGCATAGTGCCCATGCTCACATGACGATCAAAATCCATCATAGCATTCTAGCTCTCGGCCTTTAAGAAAAACAATAATTCAAGTGTTAAAGGAGCAAAAGATAACTTATCAGATAAATTTAATCATGCTGCTGTAAAATATGTAATTTTGTTTCTCTGTGCAGATTCTCACCACCTTAAAATAAACAGCAGGCTGATTTCCGGGTCGAGAACCCAAACTTTTGCGAAGTGTGTCTTCCATTTGCCCTTTCCATGAATATAGTAGTCAAGGAGATGTTCGGAAAGGAGAGTAAAATATGGTTTATTTTCAACCTTTTGTTTCGGAAAAGTACATGCAAGCAACAGTCCAAGTCCCAGCCGGGGTTATTCTGGAACTCCAGCACCTACCTCGACTGGGTTTTATCCTGTAAAATTAACAAGCATGCTGATGGGTCCCTATCTCATGAGACTCATGGGGAGATTAATTAGGTCATTCCCGTGGGTCTCGAATTGCCATTCAATTGGGAAAAACAGATAGGCTGAAACATCAATGAAGGGACAACAACTGCAGTCATAGTGGCAGCACTGTGCATTGTGGTTTGTTCAGTGGGAAGCACAAAGAGGAGGAGAATGGATGGGAGACTGAGAATAACTGACCCCCTCTTCACAGATTCTTCACTGGAAGTCAGGGCAAGGCAATAGGTGTTTCCCCAGAGGATGGTTGGAGGAGGCCAGTCAGTCTCACAAAACAGGCTTGGCCGGAGGTCACAGAGCTGTTGAGTAGTTTCTGTGATGTAGTGGACGTAGTTCTAGTGCAGGAAATGGTTCAATGATCAATCCTGAGATCAATCAAAGCAACTCTATGATGGCAGCCATCACTTTTATCTCCTTGACTGTCTTCAGCAAAGATACTCTCTGAGGCACACAATTTGCAGCCACACAGAGGAATGCATCCCCAGGCTCCTCTTCAAATCCCCATCTTCACACAGCACAGGCATTCACTCTCAATGTGCTGACCTAGCATTCCCCCTCCCTTGGTACCCCCCAACACCTTGGAAAGGCACAGAAGAAGGGGCAGTGTTGCATCCTTGACAATCCTGACAGCAGTGGAGGAGGGTGCACTAGAAATTGACAGGGTGGCAGCTGTTATTGCTGCTGTAGAGATGGGGTGGCACAGAGACCAGGTATAAGTATTACATATCACGCGGATGCTTGTTACTGACTTGCCATTCAGGTTGAACCATTGTTACCAATATATTAAATCTGACGGTCTGCAAAATGTTACGGTTTTAACCCATTTCACCTACATTTTGCAGTAATGAATCTCTTCAATCTTCTCCAGGAGCATTGCCAAAGACACACCAAGAGATAAGGGAGGAGACAGGAACATCACTTTGAGAAAGTATTGTCACATTCCTCATGATTACCCTCTACCAGTGCAAAAACACTCACCTCATCATATAAAGAAAGACTGGCATAGGTGAGGAGTGCTTCACATGTGAGCATGAGCAGATGCTGGAAGCAGGGATAGCAGTTGAAATTTCTAACCCGAGGCACCCCTAGCAATGCTCAACTGGATACAGATGAGGAGTCTCGGTTTTTTTTACACCAGGTGGATACTTATGGAGCAGCACAGATATATTTGTGGGCATTCATCAGAAATTCCAGAGATCGTCACCTCTACCATGAGTGCCATAATGTCACAGGCATTTGAGAACATAAACACATCCTTTGACAGAACGTTCAACCACATGAGAGAGTTAGAAGCAGCAGGCCAACAAGTAGATGCAGGCACACAACAATGATCTCCATAAAATGGCGATGAACGTGAAAAGCATTAATCAAACAGTTTTTTCAGGGCTGGGCATTATACTCAAATGCAGCCACGTGCTCTCCATCTCTTAATTAGCAGGGAAGTAAGTACATGTGGATCCTGAGAAGGAAGAGGGGGAAGCGATGATAGTAGTAGGGGCTCTCCTCAATGCACCCAGATGTTACGGCCTGCACCCTGAGCCACTTGAGACAAAGTCACAAAACCTGTGGTGGACTTGCGCTTTGTGGGGCCTTGCTCTCACCTTAAAGTTTGGGGCTTCCCACTATGACATTTACATTTCAAATGTTAAATAGTCATTGGTCTTACTTTAGCCAATGTTCACCCCTCAATAATGAATGGAAGTTGTCTTCCTGGATCAATATTTTACACTTCCAATTAATTTTGCTAAATGTGACAATGTAAATATTTACAAGTAGTTTGAAAAGCTTTCTAAAAAGTAACTTATGTTGGTAGGCACTCACTCGTATCTAAATTCAAGCCAGACTATAATATAAGAGGCAGAAAAAAAATCAGGGGAGCGTTAGCGGCCGCTGACGGCATTCCCGCGCATGCGCAGTGGAGGGAGCCTCTTCCGCCTCCGCCATGGTGGAGACCGTGGCGAAGGCGGAAGGAAAAGAGTGCCTCCACGGCACAGGCCCGCCCGTGGATCGGTGGGCCCCGATCGCGGGCCAGGCCACCGTGGGGGCACCCCCCGGGGCCAGATCACCCCCCGCAGGACCCCGGAGCCCGCCCGCGCCGCCGGTAAGGTGGGTGGTTTAATCTACGCCGACGGGACAGGCATTTTAGCAGCGGGACTTTGGCCCATCCGGGCCGGAGAATCGCGCGGGGGGGGGGGGGGGGGGGGGGCGCCAACCGGCACGGCGCGATTCCCGCCCCCGCCGAATATCCGGTGCCGGAGAATTCGGCAACCGGCGGGGGCGGGATTCACGCCAGCCCCCGGCGATTCTCCGACCCGGCGGGGGGTCGGAGAATCTCGCCCCTGGTTTTTGAAAAGTTTTAAAAATCCATTTTATATTGTGTTAAAATGTGAAATATTTAAACTCAAATTCCGTTGTTTCCCACTTTAACAATAATAATTTAAATATTTTTTCCCAAAGCTTAAGTAGTATGAACCTTCATTTTTAGAAGATGTTTTATAGAAGCGAGTCCAGTTGTGCAAATGATTGGGTCTGAGCACTTGTATCCACACAGTGTTAGGGCACAGCCCAGTGTTTAAATATCAATAGTATTTTCCTGTATTTTTCTGAGAGCAGAAGATGAGGAAAACTGAGACTAAAGTTGATGTTAAATTTAAAATTAGGTTTACCCAAGTGGGATGAATCAGGTCCCTTCTTTGGCTGGGATCCTGCTCTTCCTTCCTTCATAAACCAGCATTGATTGATAGAAGTGGCCAGAGGCTGGCCTGGGACCTGCTCAAGACTCCAGTGCCTATCAAATATCTCAATATGCACAGCGAGGGGAGACCACATCCCTCTTGACCAGTTGAGTGAATAGAGTGTGGGGGCTGAGCGACCAGAAGAGCCCATGAGCTGGGTGCTATTCTAGTGTCCACCTAGGTACAGGGAGTCAGTCAGGTCCAACTAACCCTAACCATCCACCCTGTAGAAAGCCAAGAAGTGAAAGAGCTGCCCCTTCTAATTGCAGAGCCATGACCTGCTTAATTGGTAAGAGGCTGCTCACCCGCACCCGAGACACCTTATCGAACAGAGAGTCGAGGTTGGGCTGAAGCCCAACTTTCATGGCCAGCCCGGCTCGGTGGTTCAGGGGGATAGAGAAGTGTAGAAGGGACCGGGAACTGTCCAGAGTCGCACGGAGCAGGCTGGAGAGGGGCATGGAAACCAGGAACAGCATCGACTAGGGATGGTCCGCACCTTTTTGCCGCATGGGTTTCTGGAATTGCACTTCTGAAATCTCGCTGGGTGGTTTCAACATCCATCATCCACATCTTCCCATTTGTTGTCAGTGGATACCGTAATCCAAGCCCCAGAGTTTTAATTGGGGATTGAGTAATATATGACTCTAAGGGACTGGAATAATTGAGTCCCACTCGACCAATCAGAGTCTGATGTTGCTCTGCATTGCCCACCGATAGGCCAAATTAGCCTTTTCCGCAAATGCAAAGCTATCAGGCTCTGATTGGTGCCCACAGACACAAGACAGCATGGGGTTCCCCCATTGATTGGGGCCCTGCGCCAAGGCATGTTGTGTTTCCTTGCAAGTCTGCCTCTGCCACAAACTCTGCACCCTACCCTTATGACAGGAGGTCATAGAGTCATAAATATTAAGAGTCATAGAGATTTTACAGCACGAAAAGAGGCCCTTCGGCCTATCGTGTCCACGCCAGCCATCCTATTTTCCAGCACTTGGCCCGTAGCCTTATATGTTCTGGCATTTCAAGTGAACATCTAATTGCTTCTTAAATGTTGTGAAGGTTCCTGCCTCTACCACCCTTTCGGGCTGCAAGTTCCAGATTCCAACCATTCTCTGGCTGAAATTGTTTTTCCTCACATCCATTCACTGAGGCGGTCTAGTGGAGAGGAGAGCTGAGGCACTTGAGACTGCCGAAGAATAAAAGCATCATGTCATCAAGGCTTCCAGCGTCCCGGATGGCTCCATCTCCAGAAAGTGCACCCAACTGGGCTCCTCACAGACCGCATGGTTCGGTTGGAGCAGCCGTTGGGATGCAGGTGGCGGAAAGCTTCACAGATAGCAGTTATATAGAAGTGGTCACACCCAAGGTGCAGGTAGAGAGATGGGTGACCATCCTCTGTGGTTGTCCCTCTCTCGAACAGGTATACCGCTTTTGATACTGTTGGGGAAAACAGCAGCAGCCAGAGCAGTGGCACCACGGCTGGCTCTGATGTTCAGCAGGGAGGGTCACAGCGCAGAAGAGCAATGTCATAGGGGACTCTATAGTCAGGGGCACAGATAGGCGATTCTGTGGACATGAAAGAGACTCCAGGATGGTATGTTGCCTCCCTGGTGCCAGGGTCCAGGATTTCTCAGAACGGGTAGCGGGCATCCTGAAGGGGGAGGGCAAACAGGCAGAGATCGTGGTGCATATTGGTACTAACGACATAGGCAGGAAGAGGGGGGGGGGGGGGGGGTGAGGTCCTGCAGCAGGAGTTCAGGGAGCTAGGCAGAAAGTTAAAAGACAGGACCTCAAGAGTTGTAATCTCGGGATTACTCCCTGTGCCACGTGCCTGTCAGTGAGGCTGGAAATAGGAGCAGCTGGTGTAGGGGGGAGGGTATCAGTTATCTGGACCACTGAGCGCTCTTCCGGGGCAGGTGTGACCTGTCTAAGAAGGACGGGTTGCATCTAAACTGGAGAGACAAAAATATCCTGGCCGCGAGGTTTGCTAGTGTCGCACAGGAGGGTTTAAACTAGTATGGCAGGGGGGTGGGTCCCAGAGCAATAGGTCAGAAGGTGAAAAGATTGAGGGAGAACTAAGAAATAGGGCCAGTATGGCTCTGAGGAAGAGCAGACAGGGAGATGTTGCTGAAAACAGCTGGACTGGTGGCCAAAAGTGCATATGTTTTAATGCAAGAAGTATAACAGGTAAGGCAGATGAACTTAGAGCTTGGGGTACTTGGAACTATGATGTTGTTCCTATTACAGAGACTTGGTTGAGGAAAGGACAGGATTGGCAGCTAAACGTTCCAGGATTTAGATGTTTCAGGTGGAATAGAGGAGGATGTAAAAGGGGAGGAGTTGCGCTACTGGTTAGGGAGAATAGGACATCTCAGAGGCCAGCGAGGCTATATGGGTAGAGATCAGGAATAAGAAGCGTGGAGTCACAATGTTGGGAGGTTTACTACATGCCTCCCAACAGCCAGCGGGAGATAGAGGAACAGATAAGTAGACAGATTTTGGAAAGGAGTAAAAGCAACAGGGTTGTTGTGATGGGAAACTTTAATTTCCCAAATATTGACTAGGACTCACTTAGTGCTAGGGGCTTGAACAGGGCAGAGTTTGTAAGGAGCATCCAGGGGGGCTTCTTAAAACAATATGTAGATAGTCCAACTAGGGAAGGGGCTGTACTGGACCTAGTATGGAAGAATGAGCCCGGCTAGGTGATAGAAGTTTCAGTAGGTGAGCATTTCGGGAACAGTGACCACAATTCAGTAAGTTTTAAAGTGCTGGTGGACAATGATTGGAGTGGTCCGAGGGTGAATGTGCTAAATTGGGGGAAGGCTAATTATAACAATATTAGGCGGGAACTGAATAACCTAGATTGGGGGCGGATGTTTGAGGGTAAATCAACATCTGACATGTGGGAGGCTTTCAAATGTCAGTTGAAAGGAATTCAGGACCGGCATGAAATGAAATGAAATGAAAATCGCTTATTGTCGGCTTCAAATGAAGTTACTGTGAAAAGCCTCTAGTCGCCACATTCCAGTGCCAGTTCGGGGAGGCTGGTACGGGAATTGAACCCGCGCTGCTGGCCTGCCTTGGTCTGCTTTAAAAGCCAGCTATTTAGCCCTGTGCTAAACTAGCCCCTCCCTCCTACACCAGCTGTTCAGCCAGGTGTTAAGCTGCTCTACCTTCCTATTTCTAGCCTCACTGGCACGTGGCACAGGGAGTAATCCCGAGATTACAACTGTTGAGGTTGAACATGCTGAACAGCATGTTCCTGTGAGGAAGAAGGATAAATATGGCAAATTTCGGGAACCTTGGATAACGAGAGATATTGTAGGCCTCGTCAAAAAGAAAAAGGAGGCATTTGTCAGGGCTAGAAGGCTAGGAACAGACAAAGCCTGTGTGGAATATAAGGAAAGTGGGAAGGAACTTAAGCAAGGAGTCAGGAGGGCTAAAAGGGGTCACGAAAAGTCATTGGCAAATAGGGTTAAGGAAGTTCCCAAGGCTTTTTACACGTACATAAAAAGCAAGAGGGTAGCCAGGGAAAGGATTGGCCCACTGAAGAACAGGGGAGCGAATCTATGTGTGGAGCCAGAGAAATGGGCGAGGTACTAAATGAATACTTTGCATCAGTATTCACCAAAGAGAAGGAATTTGTGGATGTTGAGTCTGGAGTAGGGTGTGCAGATAGCCTGGGTCACATTGAGATCCAAAAAGTCGAGGTATTGGGCGTCTTGAAAAATATTAAGGTGGATAAGTCCCCAGGGCTTGATGGGATCTACCCCAGAATGCTGAAGGAGGCAAGAGAGGAAATTGATGAGGCCTTGACAGAAATTTGTGGATGCTCACTGTCTTCAGGTGATGTCCCGGAGGACTGGAGAACAGCCAATGTTGTTCCTTTGTTTAAGAAGGGTAGCAAGGATAATCCAGGGAACTACAGGCCGCTGAGCCTTAAATCAGTGGTACAGAAATTACTGGAGAGAATTCTTCGAGACAGGATCTACTCCCATTTGGAAGCAAGTGGACGTATTAGCGAGAGGCAGCACGGTTTTGTGAAGCGGAGGTTGTGTCTCACTAACTTGATAAGAGTTTTTCGAGGAGGTCACAAAGATGACTGATGCAGGTAGGGCAGTGGATGTTGTCTATATGGACATCAGTAAGGTCTTTGACATGGTCACTCATGGCAGACTGGTATAAAAGGTGAAGTCACACGGGGTCAGAGGTGAGCTGGCAAGATGGATACAGAACTGGCTAGGTCATAGAAGGCAGAGAGTAGCAATGGAAGGGTGTTTTTCTGATTGGAGGGCTGTGACTAATGGTGTTCCGCAGGGTTCAGTGCTAGGACCTTTGCTGTTCGTAGTATATATAAATGATTTGGAGGAAAATGTAACTGGTCTGATTAGTAAGTTTGCGGACGACACAAAGGTTGGTGGAATTGCGGATAGCGATGAGGACTGTCAGAGGATATAGCAGCGTTTAGATCGTTTGGAGACTTGGGTGGAGAGATGGCAGGTGGAGTTTAATCCGGACAAATGTGAGGTAATGCATTTTGGAAGGTCTAACACACGTAGGGGATATACAGTGAATGGTAGAACCCTCAAGAGTATTGACAGTCAGAGAGATCTAGGTGTACAGGTCCACAGGTCACTGAAAGGGGCAACACAGGTGGAGAAGGTAGCCAAGAAGACATACGGCATGCTTGCCTTCATTGGCCGGAGCATTAAGTATAAAAATTGGCAAGTCATGTTGCACCTGTATAGAACCTTAGTTGGGCCACACTTGGGAGTATCGTGTTCAATTCTGGTCACCACAGTACCAGAAGGATGTGGAGGCTTTAGAGAGGGTGCAGAAGAGATTTACCAGGATGTTGCCTGGTATGGAGGGCATTAGCTATGAGGAGAGGTTGAATAAACTTGGTTTGTTCTCACTGGGGTGAAGGAGGTTGAAGGGCGACCTGATAGAGGTCTACAAAATTATGAGGGGCATCGACAGAATGGATAGTCAGAGTGTTTTTCCCAAGGTAGAAGGGTCAATTACTGGAGGGCATAGGTTTAAGGTGCGAGGGGCAAGGTTTAGAGGAGATGTACGTGGCAAGGTTTTTACACAGAGGGTAGTGGGTGCCTGGAACTCGCTGCCGGAGGAGGTGGTGGAAACAGGGACGATAGTGACGTTTAAGGGGCATCTTGACAAATACATGAATAGGATGGAATAGAGGGATACGGACCCCGGAAGTGTCGAAGATTTTAGTTTCGACGGACAGCATGGTCGGCGCACGCTTGGAAGGCCGAAGGACCTGTTCCTGTGCTGTACTTTTCTTTGTTCTTTATCTCTCTAGAAGCTGGCACAAATCTGTAGTGTCCTCTTGCGGTAGTCAGATACCAGGTGCCTGCTGAAGGAGTGGAATTTCTTCCAATTCATAAAGACACCTAGCTGTGTTGTTGGAACATTGATTGCCACATGGTTGCAGTTTGTCATGTTCTGGATCTGAGGAAATCCTGCCAGGGAGTCAAGACCAAGAGGTCTGACATGAGAGGTGCAACCTTTGGATGCCCCACTGCTCTGCAAGGTTCAAGCCTTCCTCCCTGTTCCATTCACCTGCATAGAAGGTGCAATTGGTGTCTTTGAGTCTGCTGAGATAAAGGATATTGAATTCCCTCCTCAGGAGTCCACTCCACCTCAGAATATATAAACCCTGCAGCGCTCATATGTAAAAAGTTCAATACTCCCTCGGAGAACTCCAAGTCACTTCCAGGAAACATGACTAAATTTCTTTCTTTGCACTGCGATTAGCCTCAAGGACCTCCCTGGTCAGAGCCTGCTTAACTGTTGCAGACCTCAGGCTTCCCTGTTTTCTCTTTTATAGTGCTCGCATTATGTAATTTTCAGGCCTCAACAACTATATACTTGCCTTCTTTGATCTGCTGAGTTGCCGACACAGCATACCATAAGACCATAAGACATAGGAGCGGAAGTAAGGCCATTCGGCCCATCGAGTCTACTCCACCATTCAATCATGGCTGATTTCAACTCCATTTACCCGCTCTCTCTCCATAGCCCTTAATTCCTCGAGAAATCAAGAATTTATCAACTTCTGTCTTAAAGACACTCAACGTCCCGGCCTCCACCGCCCTCTGTGGCAATGAATTCCACAGACCCACCACTCTCTGGCCGAAGAAATTTCTCCTCATCTCTGTTCTAAAGTGACTCCCTTTTATTCTAAGGCTGTGCCCCCGGGTCCTAGTCTCCCCTGCTAATGGAAACAACTTCCCTACATCCACCCTATCTAAGCCATTCATTATCTTGTAAGTTTCTATTAGATCTCCCCTCAACCTCCTAAACTCCAATGAATATAATCCCAGGATCCTCAGACGTTCATCGTATGTTAGGCCTACCATTCCTGGGATCATCCGTGTGAATCTCCGCTGGACCCGCTCCAGTGCCAGTATGTCCTTCCTGAGGTGTGGGGCCCAAAATTGCTCACAGTATTCTAAATGGGGCCTAACTAATGCTTTATAAAGCTTCAGAAGTACATCCCTGCTTTTATATTCCAAGCCTCTTGAGATGAATGACAACATTGCATTTGCTTTCTTAATTACGGACTCAACCTGCAAGTTTACCTTTAGAGAATCCTGGACTAGGACTCCCAAGTCCCTTTGCACTTCAGCATTATGAATTTTGTCACCGTTTAGAAAATAGTCCACACCTCTATTCTTTTTTCCAAAGTGCAAGACCTCGCACTTGCCCACGTTGAATTTCATCAGCCATTTCTTGGACCACTCTCCTAAACTGTCTAAATCTTTCTGCAGCCTCCCCACCTCCTCCATACTACCTGCCCCTCCACCTATCTTTGTATCATCGGCAAACTTAGCCAGAATGCCCTCAGTCCCGTCATCTAGATCGTTAATATATAAAGAGAACAGCTGTGGCCCCAACACTGAACCCTGCGGGACACCACTCATCACCGGTTGCCATTCCAAAAAAGAACCTTTTATCCCAACTCTCTGCCTTCTGTCTGACAGCCAATCGTCAATCCATGTTAGTACCTTGTCTCGAATACCATGGGCCCTTATTTTACTCAGCAGTCTCCCGTGAGGCACCTTATCAAAGGCCTTTTGGAAGTCAAGATAGATAACATCCATTGGCTCTCCTTGGTCTAACCTATTTGTTATCTCTTCAAAGAACTCTAACAGGTTTGTCAGGCACGACCTCCCCTTACTAAATCCATGCTGACTTGTCCTAATCCGACCCTGCTCTTCCAAGAATTTAGAAATCTCATCCTTAACAATGGATTCTAGAATCTTGCCAACAACCGAGGTTAGGCCAATTGGCCTATAATTTTCCATCTTTTTCCGTGTTCCCTTCTTGAACAGGGGGGTTACAACAGCGATTTTCCAATCCTCTGGGACTTTCCCTGACTCCAGTGACTTTTGAAAGATCATAACTAACGCCTCCACTATTTCTTCAGCTATCTCCTTTAGAACTCTAGGATGTAGCCCATCTGGGCCCGGAGATTTATCAATTTTTAGACCTCTTAGTTTCTCTAGCACTTTCTCCTTTGTGATGGCTACCATATTCAACTCTGCCCCTGACTCTCCGGAATTGTTGGGATATTACTCAAGTCTTCTACTGTGAAGACTGACGCAAAGTACTTATTCAGTTCCTCAGCTATTTCCTTGTCTTCCATCACAAAATTACCAGCGTCATTTTGGAGAGGCCCAATGTCAACTTTTGCCTCCCGTTTGTTTTTAATGTATTTCAAGAAACTTTTACTATCATTCTTAATGCTACTGGCTAGCCTACCTTCAAATCTGATCCTCTCTTTCCTTATCTCTCTCTTTGTTATCTTCTGTTTGTTTTTGTAGCCTTCCCAATCTTCTGACTTCCCACTACTCTTTGCCACATTATAGGCTTTCTCTTTTGCTTTGATGCATTCCCTAACTTCCTTTGTCAGCCATGGCTGCCTAATCCCCCCTCTGATAACCTTTCTTTTCTTTGGGATGAACCACTGTACTGTGTCCTCAATTACTCCCAGAAACTCCTGCCATTGCTGTTCTACTGTCTTTCCCACTAGGCTCTGCTCCCAGTCGATTTTCGTCAGTTCCTCCCTCATAGAACATAGAACAATACAGCGCAGTACAGGCCCTTCGGCCCACGATGTTGCACCGAAACAAAAGCCATCTAACCTACACTATACCATTATCATCCATATGTTTATCCAATAAACTTTTAAATGCCCTCAATGTTGGCGAGTTCACTACTGTAGCAGGTAGGGCATTCCACGGCCTCACTACTCTTTGCGTAAAGAACCTACCTCTGACCTCTGTCCTATATCTATTACCCCTCAGTTTAAAGTTATGTCCCCTCGTGCCAGCCATTTCCATCCGCGGGAGAAGGCTCTCACTGTCCACCCTATCCAACCCCCTGTACTTACCTTTATTTAACTGTAACACCTTTACATCTGATTCTACCTTCTTTCTTTCAAATTGGAGATTGAATTCGACCATATTATGATCACTGCCTCCTAAGTGTTCCCTTACTTTAAGATCTTTAATCAAGTCTGGCTCATTACATAACACTAAGTCCAGAATGGCCTGTTCCCTCGTGGGCTCCATCACAAGCTGTTCCAAAAAGCCCCCCTGTAAACATTCAATGAATTCCCTTTCCTTGGGTCCACTGGCAGTATTATTTACCCGGTCCACCTGCATATTAAAGTCCCCCATGATCACTGTGACCGTGCCTTTCTGACATGCACTTTCTATTTTGTGGTGCATTTTGTGCCCCTGGTCCTGACCACTGTTAGGAGGCCTGTACATAACTCCCATTATGGTTTTTTTGCCTTTGTGGTTCCTCAACTCTACCCACACAGACTCCACATCATCTGACCCTATGTCGTTTAGTGCTATTGATTTAATTTCATTCCTAATTAACAAGGCAACACCACCCCCTCTGCCCACCTCTCTGTCTTTTCGATAGGTTGTGAATCCCTGGATGTTTAAATGCCAGTCCTGAACCCCCTGCAACCATGTCTCTGTGATGCCTACCACATCATACCTGCCAGTCACAATCTGGGCCACAAGCTCATCTACCTTGTTCCGTACACTGCGCGCATTTAAATATAGCACCTTTAATTCTCTATTGACCATCCCTTTTTGTTTTCTTAGTGTGGTGGACCTTGGTTTACTGAGCCTTTCCATACACTGTGTCATATTTTGTGGGATGGGGACAATCGTAACCACTCTTGAGTTATGTCTGTTCGTGTTTTTTTGTATTCCTAAGCAGCTACGCTCCCCGCTGATTACTTCACCTCTTGGTTCCCTGACTTTCCCTTCCCCCCCAATCTTTAGTTTAAAGTCCTATTGACCACCCTATTTACTCTTTTCGCCAGAACACTAGTCCTAGCTCGGTTCAGGTGGAGACCATCCCATACGACCTGTGCGCTGTTCGGAAAAAGGCACTGCAAGTGTAAAATGCCTTTTAAATTTGTACCTCAATTGGTGTCAGCCT
This sequence comes from Scyliorhinus torazame, assembly GCF_047496885.1. Classification (NCBI taxonomy): domain Eukaryota; kingdom Metazoa; phylum Chordata; class Chondrichthyes; order Carcharhiniformes; family Scyliorhinidae; genus Scyliorhinus; species Scyliorhinus torazame. Next base: position 48,957,541 of record NC_092722.1, on the reverse strand, counting down.
CAGCCACGGGGTTTCCCTTCACTCACAGCCTAACACTGAAACACAAGGAGGCCAGGACATGTTGGGATCTCAACCCAATGGTATTTTCTGCAATTTTTTCAATTCCCTGCTCCCAAACCTGCTTCCCTGGTCTGTGAAAATTCGACCCTCATTGTTTGCTTAAACTTGTATTTTGGGCAATAGTAACTTATGGTACTGAGGAAACAACATGTCAGATGAAAACAAATTAATAAAGCATTTGAAGTAATTTGTGAGAATCTGATGGATACATTGTATAATCATATTTTCTTTATAACTTTATAACAGCAACTCTTGTAAAACAAATTGACATTTTTAACATAGAAAAATCGAATCACTGTGCCAAATACAGGAAGAGCAGATACTTGAAATCAGTTTTAAATTAAACATGCCTTCCATCTATGGAAATTAATATATAATAATGGGGAGGCAGTGGCGTAGTGGCATTATCATTGGACTAGTAACCCAGAGGTCAGGGGCTCTGGGGATCAAGATTCAAATCCTACCACAACAGATGGTGAAATTTGAATGCAATAAAATCTGGAATTCAATGTCTAATGATGAGAATGAATCCATCATTGATGGTCGTAAAAACCTATCAGGTTCACTAATTTCCTTAAGAGAAGAAAATCTACACCTGGACCAGAGGGGTACCAATATTCTGGGGGGGGTGGAATTTGCTAATGCTCTTCAGGAGGGTTTAAACTAGTTCAGCAGGGGCTTGGGAACCTGAATTGTAGCTCCAGTATACAGGAGGGTGAGAGTAGTGAGGTCATGAGTAAGGTTTCAAAGTTGCAGGAGTGTACCGGCAGGAAGGAAGGTGGTTTAAAGTGTGTCTTCAGCATCCGGAATAAGGTGGGTGAACTTGCGGCATGGGTTGGTACCTGGGACTTCGATGTTGTGGCCATTTCGGAGACATGGATAGAGCAGGGACAGGAATGGTTGTTGCAGGTGCTGGGGTTTAGATATTTCAATAAGCTCAGGGAAGGTGGTAAAAGAGGGGGAGGGGTGGCATTGTTATTCAAGGACAGTATTACGGTGGCAGAAAGGATGTTTGATGAGGACTCGTCTACTGAGGTAGTATGGGCTGAAGTTAGAAACAGGAAAGGAGAGGTCACCCTGTTAGGGGTTTTCTATAGGCCTCCGAAAAGTTCCAGAGATGTAGAGGAAAGGATTGCAAAGATGATTCTGGATAGGAGCGAAAGCAACAGGGTAGTTGTTATGGGGGACTTTAACTTTCCAAATATTGACTGGAAACGCTATAGTTCGAGTACTTTAGATGGGTTTGTTTTTGTCCAATTGTGCAGGAGGGTTTCCTGACACAGTATGTAGATAGGCCAACGAGAGGCAAGGCCATATTGGATTTGGTACTGGGTAATGAACCAGGACAGGTGTTAGATTTGGAGGTAGGTGAGCACTTTGGTGATAGTGACCACAATTCCATTACGTTTACTTTAGTGATGGAAAGGGATAGGTATATACCGCAGGGCAAGAGTTATATCTGGGGGAAAGGCAATTTTGATGCGATGAGGTAAGACTTAGGATGCATCAGATGGAGAGGAAAACTGCAGGGGATGGGCACAATCGAAATGTGGAGCTTGTAAGATAAAGATAGACAGTTTTTTGAAGAATAAAGGGATTAAGGGTTATGGTGTTCGGGCCGGAAAGTGGAGCTGAGTCCACAAAAGATCAGCCATGATCTCATTGAATGGTGGAGCAGGTTCGAGGGGCCAGATGGCCTAATCCTGCTCCTAGTTCTTATGTTCTTATTGTTCAAGGAACAGCTACTGCGTGTCCTTGATAAGTATGTACCTGTCAGGCAGGGAGGAAGTGGTCGAGCAAGGGAACCGTGGTTTACTAAAGCAGTCAAAACACTTGTCAAGAGGAAGAAGGAGGCTTATGTAAAGATGAGACATGAAGGTTCAGTTAGGGCGCTCGAGAGTTACAAGTTAGCTAGGAAGGACCTAAAGAGAGAGCTAAGAAGAGCCAGGGGGGGACATGAGAAGTCTTTGGCAGGTAGGATCAAGGATAACCCTAAAGCTTTCTATAGAAATGTCTGGAATAAACGAATGACTAGGGTAAGAGTAGGGCCAGTCAAGGACAGTAGTGGGAAGTTGTGCTTAGAGGCCGAGGAGATAGGAGAGGAGCTAAATGAATATTTTTTGTCAGTATTCACACAGGGAAAAAAAAGACAATGTTGTCGAGGAGAACACTGAGATTCAGGCTACTCGGCTAGAAGGGCTTGAGGTTCATAAGGAGGAGGTGTTAGCAATTCTGGAAAGTGTGAAAATAGATAAGTCCCCTGGGCCGGATGGGATTTATCCTAGGATTCTCTGGGAAGCTAGGGAGGAGATTGCTGAGCCTTTGGCTTTGATCTTTAAGTCATCTTTGTCTACAGGAATAGTGCCAGAAGGCTGGAGGATAGAAAATGTTGTCCCCTTGTTCAAGAAGGGGAGTAGAGACAACCCCGGTAACTATAGACCAGTGAGCCTTACTTCTGTTGTGGGCAAAATCTTGGAAAGGTTTATAAGAGATAGGATGTATAATCATCTGGAAAGGAATAATTTGATTAGAAATAGTCAACACGGTTTTGTGAAGGGTAGGTCATGCCACACAAACCTTATCGAGTTCTTTGAGAAGGTGACCAAACAGGTGGATGAGGGTAAAGCAGTTGATGTGGTGTATATGGATTTCAGTAAAGTGTTTGATAAGGTTCCCCACGGTAGGCTACTGCAGAAAATACGGAGGCATGAGATTCAGGGTGATTTAGCAGTTTGGATCAGAAATTGGCTAGCTGGAAGAAGACAAAGGGTGGTGGTTGATGGGAAATGTTCAGACTGAAGTCCAGTTACTCGTGGTGTACCACAAGGATCTGTTTTGGGGCCACTGCTGTTTGTCATTTTTATAAATGACCTGGAGGAGGGCGTAGAAGGATGGGTGAGTACATTTGCAGATGACACTAAAGTCGGTGGAGTTGTGGACAGTGCGGAAGGATGTTACAAGTTACAGAGGGACATAGATAAGCTGCAGCGCTGGGCTGAGAGGTGGCAAATGGAGTTTAATGCAGAAAAGTGTGAGGTGATTCATTTTGGAAGGAATAACAGGAAGACAGAGTACTGGGCTAATGTTAAGATTCTTGACAGTGTGGATGAGCAGAGAGATCTCGGTGTCCATGTACATAGATCCCTGAAAGTTGCCACCCAGGTTGAGAGGGTTGTTAAGAAGGCGTACGGTGTGTTAGCTTTTATTGGTAGAGGGATTGAGCTTCGGAGCCATGAGGTCATGTTGCAGCTGTACAAAACTCTGGTGCGGCCGCATTTGGAGTATTGCGTGCAATTCTGGTCGCCGCATTATAGGAAGAATGTGGAAGCATTGGGAAGGGTGCAGAGGAGATTTACCAGAATGTTGCCTGGTATGGAGGAAAGATCTTATGAGGAAAGGCTGAGTGACTTGAGGCTGTTTTTGTTCGAGAGAAGAAGGTTAAGAGGTGACTTAATTGAGGCATACAAGATGATCAGAGGATTGGATAGGGTGGACAGTGAGAGCGAAATTCTCCATCCCGCCCCGCCACATTTCTGCCCCGACCCGCCGGCGGGATGCTCCGTTACACCGGCCGGTCAATGGGGTTTCCCATTGTGGGGCAGCCCCACGCCGTCGGGAAACCCCCGGGCGCCGGCAAAAACGGAGACTCCCGCCGGCGGAGAATGACGCCCCATATTCCTGCCCCAACAAGAGACAGAGCACATCAAGGAGATAAAAGAGTACAAGGAAGAGCGAGACTTAGAGCGGAGCCGGGCAATAAAAGAGCGTCAGAAAGAGGGAGAGCCTGATTGGAGCCGGGGAGATAAAGACTGTGAGTGAGTCAGTAAAGATCCAGGTGACTTGGAGAAAATCAAGTGTGACATCATAAGTGTCATGTGAGTGTCCCTTTAAGAAAGATTTAGTCTCTTATAATGTGACTTTAGCACATTGGTCTGTGGCTGTGAGGTGAGAGAGGGTTTCAGTTTCAGTTTGGTTGCGTTGGCGTGCAGAAGGAGAAAGAAGTGTTTTCCCTGCTTTTCTCAGTTTTCATTTTAAAAGCTGTTCCAGTGAAAAGCACAGTGGATGTGACAAACTGTCTTCGTAATTTTAAAGATAAAGTTGCTTTCCGGAAGGAGTTTGAAACTGCTCGTTGAAATGGATCACAATCTCAGGGACAGGACCAGTCCCATTCAAGTGAGAATACAGAGTGACGGGCCACGCCCTTGAAAAGGGGTTTTGGTTGAATTGGATTTTGTTTTGAAATGGAACAGCTAAGGGGGAATTCATTAAGTGTTATGTAAATAGATTACTGTAGCTGTGTGGTGTCTTTATGATTGTAATTGATAACAATTCTTGCCGTGTGTATATATGTGTGTTCTTCGAATAAACCTTTTTTGGTTAAAGTGTCTAGGAAGTGTGATGAATCACACTTGCAGCGAAGGCTTTTGTGCTCATCCTAGCCAAATTTAACATAAAGGTTATAGGTCAGGTGAACCTCATAATACACTTTGGAATTTCTAAGCCCTGGCCCATAACATAACAAACTGGGTGAGTGATTGGTTGATGAGCATCTGTGTACTTATTTTACTTGTTTTATTCAATTATCACTAAATACTAGTGCAATTTATTGGTAATTGTCAGGTTTTCTTCATAATAAGGTTTTCATTATCGCAATATTAAAGTCTATTGGGAGAGTAGGGTTTATTAATTAAAATAAATAAAGATAAATAAATCTAAATAGTTAAAAATAAAATAAATCCCTAAAATATAAATCTGTGTAATTAAGAAACATATAACTTTTAGTTGTAGGTGGCACTACCTTTAATAAATTCAGTAAATGGTAATATATGTCAGAATTATTTTAAGTTAATTGAGATAGTAGTGAAACTCAATTAACTAAATAACATAAGTAACAATGGCCGGTCAGGTGTTATGTTGCTGCTGTGGACTGTGGGAGCTTCTGGATGCCAAGGTGATCCAGAACAAACACATTTACAGAAAGCGTAAGTAGATAGAGAGATTCCAGATCTGGATTATTAATCTGGAAGCCAAACTGCAGAAACTGCGTAACATAAAGGAAGGGGACAGTCACACCTCTTAGAATCATGTCGTCGATTTTGGACAGAAGTGAGGGACAGAAGGATCTGACAGTGAGTGAGGCAGGTAAAGGGACTGATCAGACAGTAATGGAGGAGCCTCAGACTTTGCAATTACAAAATTGGTTTGAGATGTTCACAACCTGTGTGAGGAAAAGCGAGGAATGCAAGATAGATGAGCAGGCTTGCCATGGCATAGTAGTACAGGAAGCCATTCAGGTGGGGGGGCGGGGGGAGAGAAAAAAGGAACGTAGTGGTAGTAGGTGGCATTAGAGTGAGGGGGGGTTCTCTGCAGCAAAGAGCGAGAGTCCAGACGGCTGTGTTGTCTGCCTGGTGACAGATGTTGTGACATTTGCTCAGGGCCGGTGAGGAAAATACAGTGGGAGGGGGAGAATCCAGTTGTTGTGGTACATGCAGGTACCAATGAAGTAGGCAAGATAAAGAAAACAGTTCTGCGTAGTCAGTATGAAGAGCTAGGGACTAAATTAAGAAACAGCCTCAAAGGTAATAATCTCTGGATTATTATCTGAGTCGTGTACAAATTGGCATAGGGAAAATATTAGGGAAATGAATGCATGGTTCAAAGACTGGTGTGGGAGAAATGGCTTCCGGTTTGTGGGTCATTGGCTTCAGTATTGGGGAAAGTGGGGGTGCAGCATTGGAACTGTCTACAACTGAACCATGCCAGGATCAACGTTATAGCAAGCCGCTTAACTAGGAAGTACAGGGTGTCATGGCATTCAGGTAAACATCATGGTGCAAACATACATACATACTGATGGACAGATCAATGGACCAATCAATACACACACAACACCACAGCCAATCACAGGCAAGAGCATACACACTATAAAACGGGGAACACGACACTTCCCGTTGATTTCAGCAGATGACAGCTCAGGGCAAAGATCTCACAGCAAGCCACTCAGACATCCACCATGTGCTGAGTGCCACGTCAAGATAGTGTTAGGGATAGGTCCACAGATTCAAGGGCAATGAACGAACCACAGTAACCAATTTACCATTGTAAATATTGTTAGTAATAAAACCGAGTTGTACCATCCGCAACCGTGTTGGTTCGTCTGTGTAGCAGAGCACCCAACACGACATAGTACGAGGTTTGGAACCCGGTAACTGTGAGACCTACCTACGAATTGACAGAAATCTTTGGATCCTCGCTGTCTTCAGGGGATGTCCCGGAGGACTGGAGAATAGCCAATGTTGTTCCTCTGTTTAAGAAGGGTGGCAGGGATAATCCCGGGAACTACAGGCCGGTGAGCCTTACTTCAGTGGTAGGGAAATTACTGGAGAGAATTCTTCGAGACAGGATCTACTCCCATTTGGAAGCAAATGGACGTATTAGTGAGAGGCAGCACGGTTTTGTGAAGGGGAGGTCGTGTCTCACTAACTTGATCGAGTTTTTCGAGGAGGTCACTAAGATGATTGATGCAGGTAGGGCAGTAGATGTTGTCTATATGGACTTCAGTAAGGCCTTTGACAAGGTCCCTCATGGTAGACTAGTACAAAAGGTGAAGTCACACGGGATCAGGGGTGAACTGGCAAGGTGGATACAGAACTGGCTAGGCCATAGAAGGCAGAGGGTAGCAATGGAGGGATGCTTTTCTAATTGGAGGGCTGTGACCAGTGGTGTTCCACAGGGATCAGTGCTGGGACCTTTGCTCTTTGTAGTATATATAAATGATTTGGAGGAAAATGTAACTGGTCTGATTAGTAAGTTTGCAGACGACACAAAGGTTGGTGGAATTGCGGATAGCGATGAGGACTGTCTGAGGATACAGCAGGATTTAGATTGTCTGGAGACTTGGGCGGAGAGATGGCAGATGGAGTTTAACCTGGACAAATGTGAGGTAATGCATTTTGGAAGGGCTAATGCAGGTAGGGAATATACAGTGAATGGTAGAACCCTCAAGAGTATTGAAAGTCAAAGAGATCTAGGAGTACAGGTCCACAGATCACTGAAAGGGGCTACACAGGTGGAGAAGGTAGTCAAGAAGGCATACGGCATGCTTGCCTTCATTGGCCGGGGCATTGAGTATAAGAATTGGCAAGTCATGTTGCAGCTGTATAGAACCTTAGTTAGGCCACACTTGGAGTATAGTGTTCAATTCTGGTCGCCACACTACCAGAAGGATGTGGAGGCTTTAGAGAGGGTGCAGAAGAGATTTACCAGAATGTTGCCTGGTATGGAGGGCATAAGCTATGAGGAGCGATTGAATAAACTCGGTTTGTTCTCACTGGAACGAAGGAGGTTGAGGGGCGACCTGATAGAGGTATACAAAATTATGAGGGGCATAGACAGAGTGGATAGTCAGAGGCTTTTCCCCAGGGTAGAGGGGTCAATTACTAGGGGGCATAGGTTTAAGGTGAGAGGGGCAAAGTTTAGAGTAGATGTACGAGGCAAGTTTTTTACGCAGAGGGTAGTGGGTGCCTGGAACTCACTACCGGAGGAGGTAGTGGAGGCAGGGACGATAGGGACATTTAAGGGGCATCTTGACAAATATATGAATAGGATGGGAATAGAAGGATACGGACCCAGGAAGTGTAGAAGATTGTAGTTTAGTCGGGCAGTATGGTCGGCACGGGCTTGGAGGGCCGAAGGGCCTGTTCCTGTGCTGTACATTTCTTTGTTCTTTGTTTTGTTTGAATCCTCAGGAATCCACCATCCTGCGCCATGGACACCGTCAGCACGCCGCAGTCGTTACAAATCGTTGGAAACCTCGGCGTCAATTGGAAGCTGTTCAAACAGCGCTTCCAGTTCTTCCTGGAAGCCACCGAAAGGGAGAGCACTTCGGACACCAGAAAAATCGCCCTCCTCCTCTCCACGGCAGGGCAACACGCCATCCATGTCTACAACTCCCTGGTGTTCGCGGAAGGTGAGGACAAGACCAAGTACAAGACGGTCCTTCTCAAACTCGAGCAACACTTCAGCGTCGAGGTAAATGAGAATTTCGAGAGGTATCTCTTCCAGCAGCGCCTGCAGGGTAAGGATGAGCCCTTTCAATCTTTCCTTACACACCTCCGTATCCTCGCGCAGTCCTGCAGTTACGACACCACCTCCGATTCAATGATTCGGGACCAGATTGTTTTTGGGGTCACCTCCGGCGCCCTCCGCCAGCAGCTCCTCAAAATTAAAGGCCTCACCCTAGCCCCCGCAATCGAAGCCTGTGTCCTTCATGAAAACGCGACCAGCCGCTACTCCCAATTTTAAGCGGCCAAATCGGCGCAGCAGGGGTCCAATGCGCCCGAATCGGCAAGGCAGGCGTCCTACGAGGTCGAACGGGTCCAGGCGATCGGGTTCCTCCCGGCCCGTGGCCCGGACGAGGGCAGCCATTTTGCGCACTTTCCGCGGCCTCCCGTGTTTGTGCGCGCCAAAAAAGACGTTGATGCAGAGGGGCGTGATATGCAGGCACGCTCGACGCAAGACCGAACTGCGCATGTGCGGTGGCGCAACGAACGCCATGACGTCACGACGTGCGGCAACTGCGGAGCCGCACATTTAAAGCGGCAATGTCCGGCAAAAAACCGACAATGCCTCCGCTGTGGCAAGATGGGCCACTACGGTGCCTGCTGTCGAGCAGCTCAACTTGCCAATGCTCCCCAATTCCGACAACCTCGCAGGGACGTGCGGACCATTCAGCCTCCATACTACGAGTCGTGCCCAGACGATATCCAAACCAGTGACACAGACGACCGGGACGCCTTCCGTGTTGCGGTCATTGATAGGAACCGGATGTCTCCAGGCAGGACCCACCAGCCGATGCCAGTGAACAGCGTCAATCCGGGTGATGAATGGTGTGCCACCCTAACGGTTAACCGATCACCGATAACATTCCGTCTGGACACTGGTGCCTCCGCCAACCTAATAGCATGGTCAGCTTTCTACGCCTTGAAGGTAAGACCACCAATTCGGCCATCCCGTTGCAAGATGGTCGACTACAATGGAAACCTTATACCGGCCATGGGATCCTGCCAGCTCCAGGTGACACACAACACATACACGGCCACACTGTCCTTCAAAATAGTCGGATCATCAAAGGACTCCCTGCTAGGCGCACAGGCATGCAAGGTTCTCCACCTCGTGCAGCGGGTCCACGCTGTGTCTCCAGAAGGCACATCAGACGTCCCGGATGCAGAATTCAGGGCACAGCTTCAATTGCTCCTCGCCCACAACCAGGAGGCATTCAAGGGCATGGGCACACTGCCCTATTCCTACAGAATATGACTCAAACCGGACGCCACCCCGGTCATTCACGCACCTCGCAGGGTCCCAGCGCCACTCAAAGACCGCCTAAAGCAGCAGCTGCAGGATCTCCAGGACCAAGGGGTGCTATCCCTGGTCACGGAGCCCATGCCATGGGTCAGCTCCATGGTGTGTGTTAAGAAGCCCTCTGGCAAACTCCGTATCTGCATTGACCCAAAAGACCTGAACAACAACATAATGAGGGAACACTACCCCATACCCAAACGGGAAGAGATCACGAGCGAAATGGCCCGGGCTAAAACCTTTACAAAGCTGGATGCCTCGAAGGGTTTCTGGCAGATCCAACTGGACCAGTCCAGCAGGAAGCTGTGCACCTTCAACACTCCTTTCGGCAGGTTCTGCTGTAACAGAATGCCGTTTGGCATCATCTCGGCATCCGAGGTCTTTCACAGGATCATGGAACAGATGATGGCGGGCATCGAAGGGATGCGCGTCTACGTTGACGACGTCATCATCTGGTCCACCACACCACAGGAGCACATCAATCGTCTCCAGTGCGTCTTTGCGCGGATACGGGAAAACGGCCTGCGCCTCAACCAAGCCAAGTGTTCTTTTAGCCAAACCGAGCTGAAGTATCTGGGGGACCACATATCCCGGTCAGGGGTCCGTCCGGATGCAGACAAAGTGAGCGCCATTACAGCCATGCCGCAGCCGACAGACAAGAAAGCAGTGCTACGCTTCCTAGGCATGGTCAACTTCCTGGGGAAGTTCATTCCCAACCTTGCCTCCCACACGACGGCTCTTCGCCACCTAATCAAGAAGTCCACGGAGTTCCAGTGGCTGCCCGCACACCAGAAGGAATGGGAGGAGCTCAAGATTAAGCTCACCACAGCCCCGGTATTGGCGTTTTTCAACACATCTCGTGACACTAAAATTTTGACTGATGCCAGCCAGTCCGGCATTGGGGCGGTACTCCTACAGCGGGATGACACTGCGTCATTAGCCCTGGTCGCCTATGCCTCGCAGGCCATGACCCCCACAGAACAGCGCTACGCGCAGATCGAAAAGGAGTGCCTGGGCTTGCTAACCGGAATAGACAAGTTCCATGACTACGTGTATGGTCTCCCCCAGTTTACCGTTGAGACTGACCATCGCCCCCTGGTCAGCATCATAAATAAGGACCTGAACGAGACGACCCCTCGCCTCCAGCGCATCCTACTCAAACTCAGGAGGTACGACTTCCAACTGGTCTACACCCCAGGAAAGGACCTTATTTTTGCGGATGCCCTATCTAGAGCAGTGAGCACACCGCCCGACTCGGAGGGGTTCGTCTGTCAGGTCGAAGCGCAGGTGGCCTTCACATCGGCAAATCTGCCAGCCGATGACTCCAGTCTGGCCCGTATTCGCCGGGAGACTGCGGCTGACCCCCTTCTACAACGTGTGATGCGCCACATGACGGGAGGGTGGCTCAAAGGACAGTGTCCGCAGTTCTACAATGTCCGGGACGACTTGGCCGTCATTGATGGTGTCGTCCTAAAGCTGGACCGGATTGTGATTCCACACAGCATGCACAAACTGGTCCTCGACCAACTACACAAAGGGCATCTGGGGGTCGAGAAGTGCAGACGGAGGGCCCGAGAGGCAGTATACTGGCCGGGCATCAGTGATGACATTGCCAATATGGTGTTCAACTGCCCCACCTGCCAAAAGTTTCAGCCAGCGCAACCTCCTGAGTCGCTTCAGCCCCATGAGCTGGTGACGTCCCCCTGAGAGAAGGTGGGTGTGGACCTTTTTCACGCGCTCGGCAGGGACTATGTAATCGCCATAGATTACTTTTCAAACTATCCAGAGGTCATACGCCTGCATGATTTGACATCGTCCGCTGTCATAAGGGCCTGCAAAGACACCTTCGCACGCCACGGCATTCCGATTACTGTCATGTCGGACAATGGGCCCTGTTTTGCCAGCCAGGAATGGTCTTCCTTTGCTGCTTCGTATGGCTTCACACACGTGACGTCCAGCCCACTGCATCCTCAGTCCAATGGAAAGGCGGAGAAGGGCGTTCACATCGCCAAGCGGCTCCTCTGCAAGGCTGCTGCTGCCGGATCGGATTTCTGCTTAGCCCTGCTAGCCTATCGCTCGGCCCCACTAGCCACTGGCCTCTCACCAGCCCAGCTGTTGATGGGTCGCGCCCTCAGGACCACCGTGTCGTCCATTCTGGTCCCCACAACCAACCATGCTTCAGTACTACACAGGATGCGACAGCAGCGCGTTCGCCAGAAGGTGGCACATGACACAAGGCCAACTGATCTTCCCGCCCAGGCGCCTGGGGACGACGTCCACATCCACCTACCAGAAGGTGGCTGGTCAGCACCTGCCGAAGTTCTCCGATGCGTGGCTCCCCGCTCGTTCCTGGTTCGCATGCCTGATGGCTCCATTCACAGGCGCAATCGCCGGGCTCTTCGCCTGCTTCCACGCTCGCTACGGGAACTTACACCGGTGCCACGCCCTCCTGTTGTTCCTGATGTCGACTTCATGGAGCTTCCTGCCACCATGCCCATTCCGTCGTCGCCCGTAGCCAGGCCCATTCCTCAGCCGGTAAATCCTGACCCACCCTTGAGGCGGTCAACCTGAATTCGTCGCCCACCTACTAGGCTGGACTTATGAGCCTATTTGAACATTGAACTCACTGATGTATCATACCACTGTGTTAATATGTTTCTCTTTTTCCTTGTCGTTACAGGAGTTTGTTTTGACGTTTAACATTTCCACGTGTTTTGTTTATGGTACAACCTTGTTGCTATGTCGCACCTGACATCGCCCCATGTATATAGTTTAGCCTCATGTACATGCTGTAGATATTGCACACACACACATTCAGCTGCACTCAGTACACATCTCTATTTATAACCACATAGGCACATGTTCTTGTAAAAAAGGGATGTCATGATATTCAGGAAAACATCACGGTGCAAACATACATACAAACTGATCAACGGACCAATCAATACACAAACAACACCACAGCCAATCACAGGCAAGAGCATGCACACTATAAAACGGGGAACACGACACTTCCCGTTGATTCCAGCAGGAGACAGCTCAGGGCATAGAGCTCACAGCAAGCCACTCAGACATCCACCATGTGCTGAGTGCCACTCCAAGATAGTGTTAGGGATAGGTCCACAGGTTCAAGGGCAATGAACGAACCACAGTAACCAGGGGCGAAATTCTCCGTTATCGGCGCGATGTCCGCCGACTGGCGCCAAAAACGGCGCAAATCCCACCTGCATCTCGCCGCCCCAAACGTCGCTAAGTCTCTGGCCCGGAATGGGCTAGCAGCGACGTGACACTATCCGCGCTGGCTCACGTGGTTCACGCCGTGCGGCGTCATGCACGCCGCACGGCGTGACGGCTCAAAAGACGCGCTGCTCCCCCCACCCGACCAGAAGACCCGACCGGATGGCCACTCAGCCCCGAGGTTCCAGTCCCGCGACATTGAGGCGCTCTTGGACGCAGTGGAGCAGAGGAGGGAGGCCCTGTATCCCGGACACGGCCGCAGAGTCGCCCCACGCCACAGCCGGCGTCTGTGGAGGGAGGTGGCAGAGGCCGTCAGCGCTGTGGCCCTGACACCACGGACAGGCACCCAGTGCCACAAGAAGGTGAACGACCTCGTCAGGGCAGCCCCCCCTGCCCGATATCCATATCCCCCATCCCCATATCCCCCTACCCATATCCCCCCTCCCCCAAAGTGCCATGGACTCAGAGTCGGACGATGTGCACAACACAACACCACTGCTGTCACCAACACCCTCCACCATCGCAGAGACGCTCACCTCGGTTGGGCACTTTAGTGATGAGGCGTCTGGTACACTCACTGGTGCACACAACACAGCCGTCCCGGTACAGCAGGTGGAGGTAGGAGCAGCAGAGAGGCCGGGCGGTCGGAGGGCAGCCCAGCGCAAGCGAACATCTGCCGCCCAGATGGATCCCGGGTTCCTGGAGTTACCACACCCACCCATAGGTCCGATGCAACCACCGAACCTGAGACGAGCGAAGAGGGTGACGGCCAGCTTGCGGCGGCTGCAGTCGCAGGTGGAGGAGTCCACCCGTGTCCAGGAGCTGGCAGTGGTGCCGGTCATGCGTGCCACCCAGGCCGACACCGCACGAGTGGCGTCCGCGGTGGAGGCAATGGGTACGACGGTGTCAGACATGGGGAGCGGTTTGCGAGGTCTGTTACACCTACAGAAGCTGCCTTTATGCTCTGTCCAAAGCGTGCGGGGGTGCCATGTACGTTGAGCGCAAGTGTGTGTGTGAGGGGTGGTCTGATCTCAGCCCCAGGCGAGTCTGGCCCTTCCCCCTGGGCCGCCATCAACATCCCCCCGGGCAGAGGACGGGACCGTGCGCTGCAGTGTCACAGCCGTATGCAAGGATGGTCAGGGAGAATGGTGGTACTGTGGCCATGGGTCAGACATAGTCCAACGATGTGGAGCCAGGAGCTCATTGTAGGACGGGTTGGGTGGGTGGGGGTGGGGAGAGGGGTGAGGGTGCTGGGTGGGTGGGTGGATGGGTGGGGGGTGTGGGTGGTCGGCTGTTGCCATGGTGTGCGGTCTGTGGCCATACTACCCGATTCCCATGCCCATCTAGTCAGTGAAGCGGGCGTCTATCAGCCTGTCCCATGCCCGCTGGCCCAGCCGGTAACGGTGGACAGTCACCCGCCCGTGTCTAGCCCGTCTGCCCTGACCATTGCCCCCATCCCACTCATCTAGGGAGGACGGCGCCTCTTCCTGCTGCTCCTCCACTCCGCCGTCCTCTGCCTGCGGCACATCGCCCCTCTGCTGGGCTATGTTGTGCAGGATGCAGCACACCACAATGGTGCGCCCGACTCTATCTGACCGATACTGGAGGGCGCCCCCAGAGAGGTCCAGGCACCTGAAACGCATCTTCAGCACGCCAAAGCATCTATCACTCCCCTTGTCGCTACATGGGCATCCCCCCCGCCACGGACCCCTCCCCGGCACGGACCCCCCCGTTCCCGTCCCCCTCCCCAGCACGGACCCCACCCGTCCCCCTCCCCAGCACGGCCCCCCCCGGCCCCCTCCCCGTCACGGACCCCCCCGTCCCCCTCCCCAGCAGTCATCCGCCCGTACCCGTCCCCGGCACTCACCCCCCTCCCGGCACTCCCCTGGAGCCCCGCCCACTCTAACCACCCCCCCCCCCCCCCCGCCGCACACACACACACACACAACCCTACACAACACCTCTCCCCCACACATACAGACTGCGGCCACGCCATCGCCTCTCCAGCGGCTAACCCCCCAGGCCGTGACCCACCTCCACGCTGGTCGGCGTCAACCATGAGCACTGGTTGACGCCAATTAATAGGTGGTTTGATTTACGCCGACGTGACCAGTGATCATGTCGGCGGGACTTCGACCCATCCGGACGGGAGAATATCGGCAGCCCCGAAATCCATTGCCTTGCGCCCACCCGTGCCATTCTCCGAGGTGTGCGGTGTGATTGACGCCCCGCCGACTTTTCTCCCTTCGGAGAATTCGGCGGGCGGCGGGAGCGGGATTCACGACGGCCCACGGCGATTCTCCGACCCAGTGGGGGGTCGGAGAATCTCGCCCCAGTTTACCATTGTAAATATTGTTAGTAATAAAACTGAGTTGTACCATCCGCAACCGTGTTGGTTCGTCTATGTAGCAGAGCACCCAACACGACACGGGGCTTTAAAATAAACAAGCAGGGGGGTTGAGGCATCAAGCTTGATGTAACTAGATGTCGCAAATCAAGGCGGAGAGTCAAAGCAGTAACATGGGAATTGAGGGGTCAGAGAATGGCAGGAACAGACAAAAAGAAAATACGAAGAATACACCAACAGGCAACTAGATGTTACGGTGGTTATCACTATTGTCTCATAGCACCAAGGACCCGGGTTAGATTCTGACCTTGGGTGGCTGTTTGTGTGCAGTTTGCACGTTCTCCCCGTGTCTGTGTGGGTTTCCCCCGGATGCTCCGGTTTCCTCCTACAACCCAAAGATGTGCAGATTAGGTGGGTTGGTCATGCTAAATTGCCCCTTAGTGTCCAACGGTTAGGTGGGCTTACTGGGATAAGGTGGGGGATTAGGCGTAGGTAAGGTGCTCTTTCAGATGGTCGGTGCAGAGTCGATGGGCCAAATGGCCTGTTTCTGCACTGTCGGGATTATATGATTCTATGATTAAAGATAATAAAAAGATCAAAATATAAGGCTCTGTATCTGAATGCACTTAGCATTCGTAACAAAGTAAATGAATTGATAGCACACACTGAAGTGAACAAATATGTTCTAGCAGCCATTACGGAGACGTGGCTGCAAGACCAAAATGCTGTATTCAGTATTCGTAAAATTATTGAGATAAAGCCATATCATCTACAGGATAATTGGATAAAAACTGTTCATACAGACAGTTCATTCCTGAGTTCGAAGGAAAGCTATCATGTTCCTCGGAGGGACTAATGCAACAATATAATAAGACTGCTCAGGCTGACCAATGTAAAATAGGCACAAGTACAAGAGAGTCCAGATATTGATAATGATATGATGTTTCATTGTGTTTTAGATCTTTGTCAATCTCTGTCTGCATGGTGCGTCTTTCAGTTATCACCTCAGAGACTGGGCTGAGAGAAAGGTTTGATGTAAAAATTGGTGCACTTTACTGTGTTTACCCACTCTCCAAGACAGCTTTCAGTAAAATTCGGCTTTCCAGAGCAAATTCCACATCACATCTCAATGTGTCAAAAAAGCGAACATTGGTAATACCAACCTTCCTGCGGCAGAATGTCAATAACAACTTGTAATATATAGTGCCTTCAATATTGTAAAAGCATCCCAAAGAGCTTCACAGGCGTATCAGACAGAATTTTGCAGTGTGCCACAGAGATATTATGACAGGTGACCAAAAGCTTAGTCAAACAGCTTGATTTCAAAGAGTGAGAGGTGGAGAGATTTTTGAAGGAAATTCCAGAGTTTATGAATCAACCACACAGTCACAAAGGGTTGATCTAACCAAATTTATTCCAAGTAGCGAGCGTGAAATGTCGATTGTTTCCCGACATCTGACTTGGCGAATCCGTTACCGAAGCTAACGTCTGACTTGGCGATACCGTTACCGGTATCAAATGTTAATTGGTCCACTTAACGAGGCTCCATAGGCTTCAAGCCGCAAATGACTGTCCCGCTGGCCAATTTGCCAGGATCACACCCAGCAGCTCCCTGCTAACGAGGGGGAGCAGCATTTAAACCAATTCTGCAGAGCAAACCCCAGATAGCACCCATCCATGCCACCGCATGTGACCAGGAGGTCCCCATCAAGTGCCGCAAGAAGCTAAACACCCTCCACCAGGCCACATGGGTGAGTTGGTACCAGACTCGCCTGTCACCCCCTCCCCCACCCCCAAGACTCACCTGGCACCGTCACAACCCAGCACCATACTATGCCACAACTCATCCATGCCCTGCAGTGGTACCCACACCCACCCCCCGGCAATGCATGAAGCGTGCGGCTCAAGATGCCCTCTCTGTGTCCCTGCAGGAGAAGTTGGTCCACAACAGACAAGTGAACACCCAGACATCATTGCCCTTAACTCCTACGATGAACGGGTCCTGGAGATCACGGGCATGGCCGAGGACATATTGGTCGTGGAAGTTGAGATTGGCTTACGCCGCTTGGATGAGTATCCACCACCCCTCCACCCAGATGACCTGTCACACCTGTGTTTTTCATGCGAGCGTTGCCAGTGTTGATCCTTCCCTCCCACTAACCACATGTCCATTCTCCCACACGATTTCCGTCCAATGTGCCAGTCCATCTGGGGTGGCTCAAGATGACGCAGGGGCATCCAGAGCTCAATCCAGCTGCCCCTCTGTCCTGAGGAGAACCCCAGGGCCCTAAGGGCAGCGAACAGGAGGATACCAACATAGAGCCTCTCTACGGAGTGGCAATAGTGGCCACCAGCTCGCTCCCTCCCCTCACCCCAACCCCAGACAATTTGGCGTCTCAGCGTCAGTGTACGGAACATGGTGCCACAGCAGGGAATGTCCGGCTGGCAAGTGGGTCGCGACCCTCCCGCATCCCGGCAATGGCAGAGAATCCTGCTGCCCGGGTACCCTGTTGGGCTTGGACCAGGTCAAAGTTTATATAGTTTTTTTTTATTAAATATTTTATTGAAAATTTTTGGTCAACCAACACAGTACATTGTGCATCCTTTACACAATATTATAACAACACAAATAACAATGACCTATTTTATAAACAAAAAATGAATAAATAATAAATAACAAAAATGAAAACTAGCCCTAATTGGCAACTGCCTTGTCACAAGTAACACTCTCCAAAAATATAATTTAACAGTCCAATATATAATTATCTGTAGCAACGACCTATACATACTATACAGTATATATTAACAACCCTGAGAGTCCTTCTGGTTCCTCCTCCCCCCCCCCCCCCCTCCCCGCCCCCCCCACCCACCCCCCCCGATCCTGGGCTGCTGCTGCTGCCTTCTTTTTCCCATTCCGTCTATCTTTCTGCGAGGTATTCGACGAACGGTTGCCACCGCCTGGTGAACCCTTGAGCCGACCCCTTAGGACGAACTTAATCCGCTCTAGCTTTATAAACCCCGCCATGTCATTTATCCAGGTCTCCACCCCCGGGGGCTTGGCTTCTTTCCACATTAGCAATATCCTGCGCCGGGCTACTAGGGACGCAAAGGCCAAAATATCGGCCTCTCTCGCCTCCTGCACTCCCGGCTCTTGTGCAACCCCAAATATAGCCAACCCCCAGCTTGGTTCGACCCGGACTCCTACTACTTTTGAAAGCACCTTTGTCACCCCCATCCAAAACCCCTGTAGTGCCGGGCATGACCAAAACATATGGGTATGATTCGCTGGGCTTCTCGAGCACCTCGCACACCTATCCTCCACCCCAAGAAATTTACTGAGCTGTGCTCCAGTCATATGCGCCCTGTGTAATACCTTAAACTGAATCAGGCTTAGCCTGGCACACGAGGACGACGAGTTTACCCTGCTTAGGGCATCTGCCCACAGCCCCTCCTCGATCTCCTCCCCCAGCTCTTCTTCCCATTTCCCTTTTAGTTCATCTACCATAGTCTCCCCTTCGTCCCTCATTTCCCTATATATATCTGACACCTTACCATCCCCCACCCATGTCTTTGAGATCACTCTGTCCTGCACCTCTTGTGTCGGGAGCTGCGGGAATTCCCTCACCTGTTGCCTCGCAAAAGCCCTCAGTTGCATATACCTGAATGCATTCCCTTGGGGCAACCCGTATTTCTCGGTCAGCGCTCCCAGATTCGCGAACTTCCCATCCACAAACAGATCTTTCAGTTGCGTTATTCCTGCTCTTTGCCACATTCCATATCCCCCATCCATTCCCCCCGGGGCAAACCTATGGTTGTTTCTTATCGGGGACCCCCCCCAAGGCTCCAGTCTTTCCCCTATGCCGTCTCCACTGTCCCCAAATCTTCAGTGTAGCCACCACCACCGGGCTTGTGGTGTAGTTCCTCGGTGAGAACGGCAATGGGGCTGTCACCATAGCCTGTAGGCTAGTCCCCCTACAGGACGCCCTCTCTAATCTCTTCCACGCCGCTCCCTCCTCCTCTCCCATCCACTTGCTCACCATTGAAATATTAGCGGCCCAATAATACTCACTTAGGCTCGGTAGTGCCAGCCCCCCCCTATCCCTGCTACGCTGTAAGAATCCCTTCCTCACTCTCGGGGTCTTCCCGGCCCACACAAAACCCATGATGCTCTTTTCAATCCTTTTAAAAAAAGCCTTCGTGATCACCACCGGGAGGCACTGAAACACAAAGAGGAATCTCGGGAGGACCACCATCTTAACCGCCTGCACCCTCCCTGCCATTGACAGGGATACCATATCCCATCTCTTGAAATCCTCCTCCATCTGTCCACCAACCGCGTTAAATTTAACCTATGCAATGTGCCCCAATTCTTAGCTATCTGGATCCCCAGGTAAAGAAAGTCCCTTGTTACCTTCCTCAACGGTAGGTCCTCTATTTCTCTACTCTGCTCCCCTGGATGCACCACAAACAACTCACTTTTCCCCATGTTCAATTTATACCCTGAAAAATCCCCAAACTCCCCAAGTATCCGCATTATTTCTGGCATCCCCTCCGCCGGGTCCGCCACGTATAGTAGCAAATCGTCCGCATACAAAGATTCCCGGTGCTCTTCTCCTCCCCTAAGTACTCCCCTCCACTTCTTGGAACCCCTCAACGCTATCGCCAGGGGCTCAATCGCCAGTGCAAACAATAATGGGGACAGAGGGCATCCCTGCCTTGTCCCTCTATGGAGCCGAAAATATGCAGATCCCCGTCCATTCGTGACCACGCTCGCCACTGGGGCCCTATACAACAGCTGCACCCATCTAACATACCCCTCTCCAAAACCAAATCTCCTCAACACCTCCCACAAATAATCCCACTCCACTCTATCAAATGCTTTCTCGGCATCCATCGCCACTACTATCTCCGTTTCTCCCTCTGGTGGGGCCATCATCATTACCCCTAACAACCTCCGTATATTCGTGTTCAGCTGTCTCCCCTTCACAAACCCAGTTTGGTCCTCGTGGACCACCCCCGGGACACATTCCTCTATTCTCATTGCCATTACCTTGGCCAGGACCTTGGCATCTACATTTAGGAGGGAAATAGGTCTATAGGACCCGCATTGTAGCGGGTCCTTTTCCTTCTTTAAGAGAAGCGATATCGTTGCTTCAGACATAGTCGGGGGCAGTTGTCCCCTTTCCTTTGCCTCATTAAAGGTCCTCGTCAGTACCGGGGCGAGCAAGTCCACATATTTTCTATAGAATTCGACTGGGAATCCATCCGGTCCCGGGGCCTTTCCCGCCTGCATGCTCCTAATTCCTTTCACCACTTCTTCTACCTCGATCTGTGCTCCCAGTCCCACCCTTTCCTGCTCTTCCACCTTGGGAAATTCCAGCCGATCCAAGAAGCCCATCATTCTCTCCCTCCCATCCGGGGGTTGAGCTTCATATAATTTTTTATAAAATGTCTTGAACACTCCATTCACTCTCTCCGCTCCCCGCTCCATCTCTCCTTCCTCATCCCTCACTCCCCCCATTTCCCTCGCTGCTCCCCTTTTCCTCAATTGGTGTGCCAGCAACCTGCTCGCCTTCTCCCCATATTCGTACTGTACACCCTGTGCCTTCCTCCATTGTGCCTCTGCAGTGCCTGTAGTCAGCAAGTCAAATTCTACATGTAGCCTTTGCCTTTCCCTGTACAGTCCCTCCTCCGGTGCTTCCGCATATTGTCTGTCCACCCTCAAAAGTTCTTGCAGCAACCGCTCCCGTTCCTTACTCTCCTGCTTCCCTTTATGTGCCCTTATTGATATCAGCTCCCCTCTAACCACCGCCTTCAACGCCTCCCAGACCACTCTCACCTGGACCTCCCCATTATCATTGAGTTTCAAGTACTTTTCAATGCACCCCCTCACCCTTAGACACACACCCTCATCTGCCATTAATCCCATGTCCATTCTCCAGGGTGGGCGCCCTCCTGTTTCCTCCCCTATCTCCAAGACCACCCAGTGTGGAGCGTGATCCGAAATGGCTATAGCCGTATACTCCGTTCCCCTCACCTTCGGGATCAATGCCCTACCCAGCACAAAAAAGTCTATTCGCGAGTAGACTTTATGGACATAGGAGAAAAACGAGAACTCCTTACTCCTAGTCTGCTAAATCTCCATGGGTCTACACCTCCCATCTGCTCCATAAAATCTTTAAGTACCTTGGCTGCTGCCGGCCTCCTTCCAGTCCTGGACTTCGACCTATCCAGCCCTGGTTCCAACACCGTATTAAAATCTCCCCCCATTATCAGCTTTCCCATCTCTAGGTCCGGAATGCGTCCTCGCATCCGCCTCCTAAAATTGGCATCATCCCAGTTCGGGGCATATACGTTTACCAAAACCACCGTCTCCCCCTGTAGTTTGCCACTCACCATCACGTATCTGCCCCCGTTATCCGCCACTATAGTCTTTGCCTCGAACATTACCCGCTTCCCCACTAATATAGCCACCCCCCTGTTTTTCGCATCTAGCCCCGAATGGAACACCTGCCCCACCCATCCTTTGCGTAGCCTAACCTGGTCTATCAGTTTCAGGTGCGTTTCCTGTAACATAACCACATCTGCCTTAAGTTTCTTAAGGTGTGCGAGTACCCGTGCCCTCTTTATCGGCCCGTTCAGCCCTCTCACGTTCCACGTGATCAGCCGAGTTGGGGGGCTTCCTACCCCCCCCCCTTGTCGATTAGCCATCACCTTTTTCCAGCTCCTCACCCGGTTCCCACGCAGCTGTATCTCCCCCAGGCGGTGCCCCCCCGCCCATCCTCTCCCATACCAGCTCCCCCCTCTCCCCAGCAGCAGCAACCCAGTAATTCCCCCCTCCCACCCCCCCCGCTAGATCCCCCGCTAGCGTAATTACTCCCCCCATGTTGCTCCCAGAAGTCAGCAAACTCTGGCTGACCTCGGCTTCCCCCCATGACCTCGGCTCGCACCGTGCGACGCCCCCTCCTTCCTGCTTCTCTATTCCCGCCATGATTATCATAGCGCGGGAACCAAGCCCGCGCTTCTCCCTTGGCCCCGCCCCCAATGGCCAACGCCCCATCTCCTCCACCTCCCCTCCTCCCCCCATCACCACCTGTGGGAGAGAGAAAAGTTACCACATCGCAGGATTAGTACATAAAACCCCTCTTTGCCCCCCACATTCGCCCCACCACTTTGTTCGAACGTTCTTTTTAATAACCCGCTCATTCCAGTTTTTCTTCCACAATAAAAGTCCACGCTTCATCCGCCGTCTCAAAGTAGTGGTGCCTCCCTCGATATGTGACCCACAGTCTTGCCGGTTGCAGCATTCCAAATTTTATCTTCTTTTTATGAAGCACCGCCTTGGCCCGATTAAAGCTCGCCCTGCTTCTCGCCACCTCCGCACTCCAGTCTTGATAAACGCGGATCACCGCGTTCTCCCATTTACTGCTCCGAGTTTTCTTCGCCCATCTAAGGACCATTTCTCTATCCTTAAAACGGAGGAATCTCACCACTATGGCTCTGGGAATTTCTCCTGCTCTCGGTCCTCGCGCCATCACTCGGTATGCTCCCTCCACCTCCAACGGACCCGCCGGGGCCTCCGCTCCCATTAACGAGTGCAGCATCGTGCTCACATATGCCCCGACGTCCGCTCCCTCCACACCTTCAGGAAGACCAAGAATCCTCAGGTTGTTCCTCCTTGCGTTGTTTTCCAGTGCCTCCAACCTTTCCACACATCGTTTCTGATGTGCCTCCTGCGTCTCC
This sequence comes from Scyliorhinus torazame, assembly GCF_047496885.1. Taxonomy (NCBI): domain Eukaryota; kingdom Metazoa; phylum Chordata; class Chondrichthyes; order Carcharhiniformes; family Scyliorhinidae; genus Scyliorhinus; species Scyliorhinus torazame. Next base: position 48,934,794 of record NC_092722.1, on the reverse strand, counting down.
GTCTTCACCACCAGGCCCTGTATATCGTCCTCATTCTCGGCTGCCTTTGCCTTCACGACCCGAAGCTCCCGCTCCTGGGTCTTTTGTTCCTCCTTTAGCCCTTCGATCACCTGTAGTATCGGGGCCAACAGCTCTTTCTTCATTTCCTTTTTGATCTCTTCCACACAGCATTTCAAGAACTCTTTTTGTTCAGGGCCCCATGTTAAACTGCCACCTTCCGACGCCATCTTGGTTTTTGCTTGCCTTCCTTGCCGCTGTTCTAAAGGATCCACTGCAATCTGGCCACTCTCTCCTCCTTTTTCCATCCGTATCCAGGGGGGATTCCCTTCTGGTTTACCGCACAGTGTTTTTAGCCGTCAAAATTGCCGTTGGGGCTCCTATCAAGAGCCCAAAAGTCCGTTTCACAGGGAGCTGCCGAAACGTGCGACTCAGCTGGTCATCGCCGCACCCGGAACCAAAGTTTATATAGTTAACTGCCCGGGCAAACAGGGCATCCATGACTTTGTGAATGCACTTGTTGGCTGTTGGTGGGGATATGCCACACAGGTCCCCGATTTAGCCCTAGAATGAACCTGAAGCATAAACGTTTAGGACTGCGGTGACCTTGATGGCCACCAGGAGCGGATATCCTCCTCCTCCATGTGGTGCCTAGTCCACAAGGACATGGCACAGGCGCCATGCTGTCTCCTTGTTGAGGCAGAAATCCTGCCGCACATGTTGTGCATCATCTGTTCGAACGACCGGCGACGCCTGTACACCTTGGGCCGTCGCTAACCTCCCCTTTGGGTCACTCCCCGGCCTGATGAGCAGCCGGGTGCTCGGTGTGAGGTGTGTAATGATGTGTATAATGTCAGTATAGTAAAGAATTAATATCTGAATCTATGTGTAAATCAAACACTAGAGAGCGTCACTAATTCACTGTATCTAAGACAGCATCTCTAGGAATTCTGGGAGAAGCTGAGGAGAACATGATGAGAGCAGAGTGAAAATTGAATGTAGAAATATAGCACGAGGTCAAGTCATAGTGTAGTTAAATAATTAGATAGAATATTGATTACAGTACTACAGATTCAGTATCATTCGTTTATTATCTGTCACTCAGTAGAGTGTGCAAACATCATTTAGTTCCGTAGTGTTAAATAAATTAGTTTTGATTCAAACTTCTTATTTGTATATTCGTTGTCAACACTACATATCTGGCTATCTTAGAGGAAAAGGTAAGGAATATAACAGGGTGGAGCCCTGCACATGGGCTGTATTCTAGAGCCTCTGTCAATGCCGCTGCCACTTCCTTCTCCGGCATCTGGCCTGCCACCAGCACTGTGGGGGTAGCTTCCCCAGGGTCCGAGTTATCATTCATCTTGTGTAATATCTGTAAGGAATTGACGAGGGTGAGGGACAGTCAATCCATTATGGCTTCCAGCCCAGTATACTCCGGTCCCCCATGCCCCCACCCCCAACCCCCCTCACATCCCCTGCCATCCCTCAGGATGACATCCAACATGCCCTGCACATGTAACCCCGTCCGCAGCGGGTGCCGCCAGGAAATGGAGCCCAGACCCTGAACACCAGACACCCGCTGGTAACGTTACCTGGACCGGGTGCTGGTTCCCTCCCCGGTCCACACACCCACCCTCTGGTTGCAGGGATGTCCACAGTGCTTGGATGTTGGATTCTGCCTCTGTGATGTTGAAGCCACCCGTGTTCAGGCAATGTGTCCAGGCCTCAGGGTGTGATTGGGATTCTAGGCAGTAACTCCTACCTGCGACATGGCACGTCTATCCATGAGAATTCACTCGGGGGCAGTAAAGTACTCAAATTACTACAATTCCCTCTTAAGAATAGCCTTCAGCTCTGTGCCCGGAGGCCGCCACGTTCAGTTGGGGTTATGGGTGGAACATAGGCAGTAGTCGGCGCTGCCCCTGTTATGTGTACAGACGATCCAGGAGCTGGCATAATGGATAATGGACCCGCGGGCACTGGGACACCGCCCCCTCCCAACCCAGGGGAGGCCACCTCACCAATGGCTGTCCACCCTCTAGACACTGGTCGTTCCCCCCTCCCGGGGCTTCATCCCACCTACCCCCGTACCCCTCGGGTTTCTTGTCACACCACGGCAGGATCCTCATCTCGCCAACTGGAGGGGGCCAGTTAGATCATAAACCGATCAGCGCCTGGCACAGTTGTCGATTTTGGCTACATTAAATTGTGCCCAGAGATATTTCTGATCTGAAGAGACAAGGAGAGAGCATCAGAGCCAGAGCTTCAGACTTTGGCAAATCCACTTCTTTCAGCATTGTTCAAAGATTTCATGATAAAGATGTTGCAGGAGTATAACTTTTAGTTTGGAATTTCAACTTTTAAATGTAAGAGAATAGAACCTCTGGTGAGAGGCTGGCAAACAGACTTAATCTGTTTAACTAAACTACAATCCTTCCAGCATTCATGGATGGAAATAAAAGTAGAATAAGATATGTATTGTTGAAATTTATAGGCTTAAAGAATAAGTGATTATAAAATATATAGGGTTCAGTTAGTAGGACTAGCTTGATTTAACTCTTGTACAGGCAATCCTTGGACTGGAGGACTTCATCTGTCCATCACCAAGAGTGGCTTGGAAGTATTACCATTGGCCAAACTGGCCAAGTCCTAAAGGATATAGCTGCTGGACTGTGACAGGTGGTGAGGGAACCAACAAAACCTACTTGACCTAGTCCTGACCAACCTGTCTACCGTAGATGCATCTGTTCATGACAGTGTAGGAGTGACCACCACACCATCCTTGTGGAGTTGAAGTTCCGTCTTCACATTGAGGATACCCACCATTGTGTTGTATGATATGACCATTGTGCTGAATGGGATCAGAGCAAATATAGCAACTCAAGACTGGGCATTAATGAGATGGTGAGGGCCATCAGCAGCCGCTAAATTGTACTCAGCCACAATGTGTAACCTCATAGCCCGACATATCCCCCATTCTACTGTTACCACCAAGCCAGAGCATCAACCCTGGTTCAATGAAGAGTACAGGATGGCATGCCAGGAGCAGCGCCAGGCATGCTGACAAATGAGGTGTCAACCTGGCGAGCTACAACAGAGGACTACTAGCATTCCAAATAACATAAGCAGCAATTCATAGACAGAGCTAAGCGATCACACAACTAATGGGACAGATCTAAGCTTTGCAGTCCAACCCATCCAGTAGTGAATGGCGGTGAACAATTAAACAACTCACTGGAGGAGGAGGTTCCACAAATATTCCCATCCTCAATGATGGAGGGGCCCAGTACATCAGTGCAAAAGACAAGGCTGAGGCATTCACAATAATCTTCAGCCAGAAGTGCCGAGTGGATAATCCATCTTCATCTCCTCCAGAGGTCCGCAATATCACAGATGCCAGTCTTCAGCCAATACAATTCACCACACATGATATCAAGAAACGGCTGAAGGTACTGGATGCTGCAAACGCTATGAGCCCTGACAATATTCCAGCAATAGTACTGAAGACTTGTGCTCCAGGTGTACAGCTACAACATTGGCATCTACCTGGCAATGTGGAAAATTGTGCAGATATGTCCTGTACACAAAAAAGCAGGACAAATCCAACCCGAGACCAATTACTGTCCTATCATTCTACTCTCAATCATCAGTGAAGTGATGGAAGAGGTCATTAACAGTACTATCAAGCGGCCCATAGTTGGAAATAACCTGCTCACTGATGCTCAGTTTGGGTTCCACCAGGGTCACTCAGTTCCTGACTCATTACAGCTTTGGTTCAAATATGGACAAAAGAACTGAACTCCAGAGGTGAGATGAGAGTGACTGCCCTTGACACCAAGGCAGTATTTGATAGAGTATGGCATCAAGGAGCCCTAGCAAAACTAGAGTCAATGGCAATCAAGGGAAAATCTCTCTCCTAGTTAGAGCCATTCCTGGCACAAAGGAAATATGGTTGTGGTTGTTGGAGGTCAGCCATCTCAGTCCCGGGACATCACTGCAGTTCCTCAGGGCAGTTCCACAGGCTGAATCATCTTCAGCTATTTCATCAATTACCTTCCTTCCAACATAAGGTCAGATGTGGCGATGATCCCTGACTTGCACAATGTTCAGCACCATTTGTGACTCCTCAGACAATGATGCAGTCCACGTGCAATGCAGCAAGACTTGGCCAATCTCCAGGCTTGGGATGACAATTGGCAAGTAACATTCACGTCACACAAATGACAAGCACTCACCATCTCCAATAAGAGAAAAAGAAACCATTGCCCCGTGGTTAGCACTGCTGCCTCATGGCGCCGAGAACCCGGGTTCGATCCCGGCCCCGGGTCACTGTCCGTGTAGAGTTTGCACATTCTCCCCATGTCTGCCTGAGTCTCACCCCCACAAACCCAAAGATGTGCAGGATATGTATATTGGCCATGCTAAATTGCCCCTTAATTGGAAAGAGAGAATTGGGTACTCTAAATTTAAAAAAAATAGAAGGACAAGGGCAGCAGATACATGGGAACACCATCACTTGCAAGTTCACCTCCAGGTCACTCGCCATCCCAACTTGGAAATATATCGGCATTCCTTCCCTGTCGCTGGGTCTAAATCCTAGAACTCCCTCCCTACTAGCACAGTATGGACTGAAGTGGATCAAGAAGGCAGTTTACTACCACTTTCTCAAGGGCAATTAGGGACGGGCAACAAATGCTGGCCCAGCCAGCAAAGCCCACATCCTCTAAAGAATAACAAAAAACAAACAAATGGTTCCGGAAAACCACATTGAAAGCTGAAATGACATAAGTCAGAATCGATTTTCCCATGGATTCTAGAGGCTTCTAAACAAAGGGATGGAGATATATGATCAAAGGCAAGAGATTCTTTCAGAGAGCTAGCAAAATATATATTTTTTTAAATACAGAATGTTGAGGAGATTTGGAACACCAGAATCAGAATTTGAATATTTACATTTAATCACGCACCTGCCCCTTGCCTGAAATTGCTGTACTGTTTGCATATTAATGACCGCGGGTGTCATTAATCTCACTGGTATTTTGACAGCAAATTATGGTTCATTGTCGCTTATATCTCCCCCAAAAAATGAGAAGTCACAAGTCTCCCAGCATTGAAAGGAGGAATAGGCTCCAACCGACAAGATGAACAGGACACTAAAACATATTTTATTTGTACCTCAAGAAATTTGGACCAAAACAATTTTTTTTCTTGACCTCTCAAACTGAGCAACTAATTCAGTATCCATCTTTATTTAGTTGGGACATTCATACCCCTGAATCAGGAGCGTGTGTATTCAAGTCCCACTCCACAGACTTGATTCCATAAATCTAGCGCTGACAATTCACTACAATACTAGGGAAGTGCAGTTCTTCAAATTAGAGATCCCATCTACTCTCTCAATTGGGCTCAAAAGATCATATGCAATGTTCCATGCAACAAACTGGGAGGCACAATATAGGCCACTCACAAGCTGTCCCTTTAAACTGCCGTACAAAAATAACTAAAGGTATCTGTTCAGTTTGCAGTACGCAGAATGCACAGACAAAAGTAGAGATTACAGAACAAGTTTTATTTCTATACAGTTACTATACTCCTCCATTCCCCTAAGGGTCTCCTTCCTCGGCCTGCAGCTAGGTTGGAGTGTTTATATAACTGGTCCTCTCCTTGTATAGGGGAAGTCCCATCCCCTTAAAGGGGAAGGCGTGCCTGCCTTAAAGGGGAAGTTTATATTCCAGGGAGATCATGGGAAATCATATAGTCCTGACCCCGGGACCTCCATTGGGGTCATAAGAGTATCACAAACTAAAATGAAGAGGCCACACACAACAGAAACTAATTGGAGGAAACACTGATTCCATGACATTATTCAGAGGACAGGGGAAGTTCTCAAATATCCTGACTCAGCCAAAACACGTAGGGTGGAATCTTACCATATTTTTCAAAGTGTCAGGCTCAGACTGAAAACCGGCATATAGCTCTCCAGCTACACAGGCCAGTTTTCACTCCAGATCTGGAGCCTCTCTGAGTAAAGAATAATGAGTGGGCATGGTTTGCCCTGTCACTCTGGCGGGGCAGTGCCTGATAGAGCCTGCAAGGCGGTCTCCACAGAGGTCAGGGCACCATCTATAAAGGACGCACTATTCAGTGCACAGACTGAACCACACCCAACCACCTTCCCTCCCTCCATGTAATCATTTGGATCCCTCTCACAGGCATCGGGGGCTCCCCTCCCACCACAGCAGAAGCGACGGGGCTCTTCCTTCCCCCTCCATAATACGAGAATCGGAGCCCCCTCCCCCTCCCCACCCTTCGCATGCATCGGGTAACCCCCTCTCACCCACACTCCCAAGCAGACATTGGGTGATCTCCTCTAACCCATACACCCCTGTGCTGCAATTGAGTGACCACTTCTCACTTCAACCCCACCTGCAGGCATCAGGGCGACCAAAGCCCCACACAACCAGTCTCAGGGGCACTCTCAGGCATCAGCTCTCCCCAGCACACACAAGGGGACTCCCTCACATGGAGTTGCTCAGTGGGTCCACCCCTGGCACAGGTTGGCATTGCTTTGGCTGGCATGGTGCAAACCTGGCAGTGCTAGCCTGTGCCAAGTGGTAATGTTGGGGCACTGCCAGGACATGTTTCTCTCCCCTGGGGGCTATACGTACCTTTGTGCCCCCGAGGGGTCATCTCGATTGAATCTTGTTTTTCAAAACTTGTTGTGAATCTCGCCATGACGTTTTGTCAGCGAGGTTTGAATAGTCACTGAGGAGAGATCATAAGACCATAAGACATAGGAGGGAAGTAAGGCCATTCGGCCCATCGAGTCCACTCCACCATTCAATCATGGCTGATTTCAACTCCATTTACCCGCTCTCTCTCCATAGCCCTTATTTCCTCGAGAAATCAAGAATTTATCAACTTCTGTCTTAAAGACACTCAACGTCCCGGCCTCCACCGCCCTCTGTGGCAATGAATTCCACAGACCCACCACTCTCTGGCTGAAGACATTTCTCCTCATCTCTGTTCTAAAGTGACTCCCTTTTATTCTAAGGCTGTGCCCCCGGGTCCTAGTCTCCCCTGCTAATGGAAACAACTTCCCTACATCCACCCTATCTAAGCCATTCATTATCTTGTAAGTTTCTATTAGATCTCCCCTCAACCTCCTAAACTCCACTGAATATAATCCCAGGATCCTCAGACGTTCATCGTATGTTAGGCCTACCATTCCTGGGATCATCCGTGTGAATCTCCGCTGGACCCGCTCCAGTGCCAGTATGTCCTTCCTGAGGTGTGGGGCCCAAAACTGCTCACAGTATTATAAATGGGGCCTAACTAATGCTTTATAAAGCTTCAGAAGTACATCCCTGCTTTTATATTCCAAGCCTTTTGAGATGAATGACAACATTGCATTTGCTTTCTTAATTACGGACTCAACCTGCAAGTTTACCTTTAGAGAATCATGGACTAGGACTCCCAAGTCCCTTTGCACTTCAGCATTATGAATTTTGTCACCGTTTAGAAAATAGTCCATGCCTCTATTCTTTTTTCCAAAGTGCAAGACCTCGCACTTGCCCACGTTGAATTTCATCAGCCATTTCTTGGACCACTCTCCTAAACTGTCTAAATCTTTCTGCAGCCTCCCCACCTCCTCCATACTACCTGCCCCTCCACCTATCTTTGTATCATCGGCAAACTTAGCCAGAATGCCCCCAGTCCCGTCATCTAGATCGTTAATATATAAAGAGAACAGCTGTGGCCCCAACACTGAATCCTGCGGGACACAACTCGTCACCGGTTGCCATTCCGAAAAAGAACCTTTTATTCCAACTCTCTGCCTTCTGCCTGACAGCCAATCGTCATTCCATGTTAGTACCTTGCCTCGAATACCATGGGCCCTTATTTTACTCAGCAGTCTCCCGTGAGGCACCTTATCAAAGGCCTTTTGGAAGTCAAGATAGATAACATCCATTTTTATGTCATCATTGGCTACAGGAATAGTGCCAGAGGACTGGAGGACAGCAAATGTGGTCCCTTTGTTCAAAAAGGGGAGCAGAGACAACCCCGGCAACTATAGACCGGTGAGCCTCACATCTGTAGTGGGTAAAGTCTTGGAGGGGATTATAAGAGACAAGATTTATAATCATCTAGATAGGAATAATATGATCAGGGATAGTCAGCATGGCTTTGTGAAGGGTAGGTCATGCCTCACAAACCTTATTGAGTTCTTTGAGAAGGTGACTGAACAGGTAGACGAGGGTAGAGCAGTTGATGTGGTGTATATGGATTTCAGCAAAGCGTTTGATAAGGTTCCCCACGGTAGGCTATTGCAAAAAATACGGAGGCTGGGGATTGAGGGTGATTTAGAGATGTGGATCAGAAATTGGCTAGCTGAAAGAAGACAGAGGGTGGTGGTTGATGGGAAATGTTCAGAATGGAGTACAGTCACAAGTGGAGTACCACAAGGATCTGTTCTGGGGCCGTTGCTGTTTGTCATTTTTATCAATGACCTAGAGGAAGGCGCAGAAGGGTGGGTGAGTAAATTTGCAGGCGATACTAAAGTCGGTGGTGTTGTCGATAGTGTGGAAGGATGTAGCAGGTTACAGAGGGATATAGATAAGCTGCAGAGCTGGGCTGAGAGGTGGCAAATGGAGTTTAATGTAGAGAAGTGTGAGGTGATTCACTTTGGAAGGAATAACAGGAATGCGGAATATTTGGCTAATGGTAAAGTTCTTGAAAGTGTGGATGAGCAGAGGGATCTAGGTGTCCATGTACATAGATCCCTGAAAGTTGCCACCCAGGTTGATAGGGTTGTGAAGAAGGCCTATGGAGTGTTGGCCTTTATTGGTAGAGGGATTGAGTTCCGGAGTCGGGAGGTCATGTTGCAGCTGTACAGAACTCTGGTACGGCCGCATTTTGAGTATTGCGTACAGTTCTGGTCACCGCATTATAGGAAGGACGTGGAGGCTTTGGAGCGGGTGCAGAGGAGATTTACCAGGATGTTGCCTGGTATGGAGGGAAAATCTTATGAGGAAAGGCTGATGGACTTAAGGTTGTTTTCGTTGGAGAGAAGAAGGTTAAGAGGAGACTTAATAGAGGCATACAAAATGATCGGGGGGTTGGATAGGGTGGACAGTGAGAGCCTTCTCCCGCGGATGCATATGGCTGGCACGAGGGGACATAACTTTAAACTGAGGGGTAATAGATATAGGACAGAGGTCAGAGGTAGGTTCTTTACGCAAAGAGTAGTGAGGCCGTGGAATGCCCTACCTGCTACAGTAGTGAACTCGCCAACATTGAGGGCATTTAAAAGTTTATTGGATAAACATATGGATGATAATGGCATAGTGTAGGTTAGATGGCTTTTGTTTCGGTGCAACATCGTGGGCCGAAGGGCCTGTACTGCGCTGTATTGTTCTATGTTCTATGTTCTATTGGCTCTCCTTGGTCTAACCTATTTGTTATCTCTTCAAAGAACTCTTAACAGGTTTGTCAGGCATGACCTCCCCTTACTAAATCCATGCTGACTTGTCCTAATCTGACCCTGCACTTCCAAGAATTTAGAAATCTCATCCTTAACAATGGATTCTAGAATCTTGCCAACAACCGAGGTTAGGCTAATTGGCCTATAATTTTCCATCTTTTTCCTTGTTCCCTTCTTGAACAGGGGGGTTACAACAGCGATTTTCCAATCCTCTGGGACTTTCCCTGACTCATGTGGCGGGGGGACTGGCTAATTATATAAAAATGCATGCAAAACCATTAAAATGTGGTTCTCACCATTTGTGGACCTAGTGATGTCACCAACGAGGGGCGTGGAAAATTGGGAAACAGGGGGCGGAATTCTCCACTCCCACGCCGAAGTGGCCGCGCCATCGTGAACGCCGTTGAGGTTCACGACGGCGCGGAACGGCCCCGGTCCCGCCCGATACAGGCCCTGACAATGGGCCAGTATCGGGGCCGCGTCATCCACACGCGCCAGGCCTTGTCGCCTGCGTAAAAGCGGCGCCGCATAGATGACGCGGCCGGCGCCGCATAACGGACGTCATCCGCGCATGCGCGGGTTGGCCGGCGCCAACCCGCGCATGCGTGGTTGCCGTCCTAAGTCCACCCCGCAAGAAGATGGGGGACGGATCTTACGGGGCCGCGGAAGGAAGGAGGTCCTCCTTCAGAGAGGACGGCCCGACGATCAGTGGGCACCGAGCGCGGGCCACCCCACATTCCAGGTGAAGCCACGGTGCAGGATCTCCCCTCGCCCCCCCCCCCCCACAGGCCGCCCCCCCAGCGTTCACGCACCGCCCACGACTGCAGCGACCAGGTGTGGACGGCGCCGGGGGGAACCCGCCGTTTTGGCCTGGCCGCTCGGCCCATCCGGGCCTCAGAATAGCGGGGGTGCCGGAGAATCGCCATTTTCGGTGTCTCCGGCGATTCTCCGGCCTGCGAAACTCGACCGGGCCGTTCTCGCCACTTGGGAGAATCGCGGGAGGGCGTCGGACCGGCGTCCCCGGAAATTTTGGCGACCCAGGCGATTCTCCCAACCGGCGTGGGAGTGGAGAATCGCGCCCAGAATCTCTCCGGAGAGAATTACATTTTCAGATTTTCTCCAGACTTCTGCCTGCATCAGCAATTTCGGGGACACGGGTTCTAAATCGCCCCCACTATGTCTCATTTATCTTAGCGCCATTTGTGGGATCTTGCTGCACACAAATTATCTGCTGTTTGATTACATAGTAACAGTAATAGTATTTCAAAAGTATTCCATAGGCTGTGAAGTGCTCTGTGATGTAAAAAAGACTACAGTTATACAAGCTGTTCCTTCATTATCAATGCACAATTCTATGAATACAGGGATAAATTGGCCCTTTATTGGCACATGCACCTCAAATGCAGAACTGCATATTATCCCAGCAGTGCAATGCTGGGATTTTATGGGAACCCTGCTACATTATTAGGGCAAATTTACCTGGCAGTCAACATCACCAAAAACTGGTTATCTGATTACTGTCATGTTAGGTACACTGGTCTAACACTGGCTGCAGCTTAGATCAGAAAGATACTCCAGACCTTGAAGTTAGTTCAATCAGAATTATTGAACTAATAGCAGAGTTAGAACAGTTCTGTGTGAATTTGACTCTCTGCTAACTTAAGTGTGGTTACTCTGTCTGACTGAACCAGACTAGCTCTTAGCCACGTGGTGGAGGTGTGAGATTGTAACAACACCCTTGACTGACTCACTAGACGTTCATCAGTGGAAAGAGGCAGAGTGTGAGTGCCTTGTGTCTTTTATAGTCAGATCCCACCCCTGAGTGTCCTGCCTGCTTATTGGTCATGTCCTGTTCTCCGTGTCCATTAGCTGCTTGTCTGTATATCATTATGTGTGTGTCTGCATATCATGACATCTCCACTTTCTTTTATGTTTGGATGACATATGTGAACGTATTTACAAGAATAGGCCAATATTAACATATATACATGCAGTGGATGTGAACATATGTACATGTGAAAACAGCTGCCTAATGCGAGAACATAGAACACAGCAAACAGAACAAATGTTCATAAGTCCAGTCTCTGTGGCTTGCGTCTGATCCTGGTCGACTGCCGGAGAGGTCGTGGTGGGGACGACTGTGCCTTGATGGGCGTCATTGATAAAGCCTGACTGGTGGCCTCGTGAGTCGAGGTTTCAGGAGGTGGCAAAACAACAGAAGGAAACGGAGAAGAATGTGGTTGCGGGCAGGCAACTTTGTGCAGTGCCCGTCTGTTTTGTCGCACAACAGAACCATCAGCCATATGTACAACATACGAGTGGGGGGCAGCCTGTCGAACAACAACAGCTGGAGCTGACCAGCCTCCATCAGGGATCTTGACCCGAACAGTGTCTGACGGGGATAACACGGGCAAATCGGTGGCATGAGCATCATAGTCCTGTTTTTGACGGTCTCGGAGTTGCTGCACCTTCTGCAGCACCGGGAGATGATCCAGGTTGGGCACGTGTATGGCTGGAAGTGTCGTTCGCAGGTCCCTGTTCATCAGGAGTTGAGCCGGTGACATGCCAGTGGACAGTGGGGTCACCCTGTACGCAAGCAGCGCAAGGCGAATGTCAGACACAGAATCCGCGGCCTTGCAGATGAGCTGCTTCACTATGTGCACCCCTTTCTCAACTTTTCCGTTTGACTGCAGATAGTGTGGGCTGGGAGTGACATGTTTGAACTGATACAACTGGGCAAACAGAGACCATTCATGGCTGCTGAAGCACGGGCCATTGTCACTCATGACACTGAGTGGGATACCATGCCTGGAGAACGTCTCCTTACAGGCCTTGATGACAGTCCGAGATGTAAGGTCTGAGAGCTTCACGACTTCAGGGTAATTGGAAAAGTGATCAATGATTAACACGTAATCACGACCATTTGCATGAAAGAGGTCGATGCCAACCTTGGACCACGGAGAGGTTTCGATTTCATGCTGCTGAAGTATCGCCTTACTCTGCGCTGGCTGGAAGCGTTGACAGGTTGCACAGCTAAGGACCATGTTCACGATGTCCTGGCTGATGCCAGGCCAGTAGACAGCCTGCCTGGCTCTGCGTCTGCACTTTTCAACACCCAGGTGGCCCTCATGGATTTGACGGAGCACCAAGCTCTGCAGACTGTGTGGAATTACAATCCGGTCCAGTTTGAGAAGGATACCATCAACCACCGTCAGGTCGTCCTTTACATTGAAAAATTGAGGGCACTGCCCTTTTTGCCAGCCATTGGCTAGGTGTTGCATAACACGCTGCAAGTGGGGGTCTTTGGCTGTCTCCTCACGGATACAAATCACCTTCTCATCAGATGTCGGGAGGGTGCTGGCACACAGCTGCACCTGTGACTCAACCTGTGACTCAATTTGCCGGATGATGTTCAGTGGTTCACTAGGCATGGTGATGGAGTGGTTATAGTGTATCGGCAATGATGAGCTCCTTGCCAGGTGTGTAGACCAGGTCAAAGTCGTACCTTCTGAGTTTGAGGAGGATGCGCTGCAACTGAGGCGTCATGTCATTAAGGTCCTTGTGGATAATGTGGACCAGGGGCCTGTCATCCGTCTCGACTATGAATGTCGGCAGGCCGTAGACATAGTCGTGAAACTTGAGAATGCCAGTGAGAAGGCCCAGGCATTCCTTCTCGATTTGTACATACCTTTGTTCAGTGGGCGTCATTGCCCTTGATGCGTAGGCAACCGGTGCCCAGGATGAAGTGTCATCGCGTTGCAGCAGGACCGCACTGATGCCATCCTGGCATCTGTCGAGATTTTTGTTTCCCTGTCTGGGTCAAATAATGCCAATACGGGTGCAGTGGTGAGCTTGGCTTTCAGCTCCAACCACTCTGCCTGATGGGCCGCCTTCCACTCGAAGGCAATGGACTTCTTCATTAGGTTTCGTAGGGCTGTGGTGTGTAAGGCCATATTTGGGATGAACTTGCCCAGAAATTGACCATGCCCAGGAAGCACACTACTGCCTTCTTGTCCTCCGGGACCGTCATGGCTGCGATAGCCTTGACCTTGTCTGTGTCGGGGCACACACCCTGAGAGATCTGGTCTCCTAGGAACTTGAGTGTCATCATGCCAAAGCAACATTTGGCCCTGTTCAGCTTCAGGCCATTGGCATGGACACGGCAGAATACCTGCTGGAGACAGGAAACATGCTCCTCAGGGGTCGTGGACCATTTGTTGACATCATCCACGGACACACAAACCCCTTTGATCCCCTCCATTATCTGCTCCATGATACGATGAAATATTTCCGATGCCGAGACGATGCCGAACGGCATATGGTTATAGCAGTACCTGCCAAACGGTGTGTTGAAGGTGCAGAGCCTTCTGCTGGACTCATCCAGCTGGATTTGCCAGAATCCAAGTGACGCATCTAACTTCGTGAAAAACCGTGGATGTGCCATCTCACTGGTGTGTTCCTCCCGCTTCGGGTTGGGGTAGTGTTGACACATTATATTCTGGTTGAGATCCTTGGGATCAATGCAGATGCGCAGGTCTCCAGAGGGTTTTTTAACCACCACCATCGAGCTGACCCAGTCAGTCGGTTTGGTTACCCTGGAAATGATCCCCTGCTGCTGCAGCTCCTCGAGCTGTTCCTTCAGGCGCTCCTTCAGCAGAGCCGGGATCCGGCGTGGTGCGTGGACCACTGGCTTGACATCAGGTCGCAGTAGGATCTTGTACCGATATGGCAAAGTGTCCATCCCGTCAAACACATCTGGATACTGAGCGATGATGTTGTCAATGCCAGCTTGAAGATCCACGTTGAAGGATGTCGTTGAATAAACCCGTTGCACCAGGTTTAGCTTTTTGCAGGCATGCGCGCCAAGCAGGGATGCCCTGTTCGGTTTGACAATTTCAAAACTTAGCCGTGCATGGTTGGGGACGAGTAGATGGCAGGGCCCCAGTGCCGTGGTGGCATTACCGTTATAGTCCAGGAGCTGGCAGGCTGCTGGAAGGACTTCTTGGTGCTTTTGAAGTCTGCCTGTGAGAGGAGGTTGGCAGAAGCACCTGTGTCCAGCTTGAACAGGATGGAGCAGCGGTTGACCTGCATCACCGCACGCCATTCGTCCTCCGACTCCACAGTGAGGATGGACTGAATGCGAGATGAGTTAGGTGTGGCATGTTCACGTGTGGTAATGATGCGCACTCGGTAGGCGGACTTCAGGCACTCGTCCTCTGGATCCGTTGTAGTGCCAGGATCAGAATCCTGTAATCGTTGTTGCACATTCTGGATGCGCCGTCTTTGGAATTGGGAGCGCTGGCCTCTGACTAGTGGTGCAGATCTGCACAAGGCTGCATAGTGTCCAGGCTTCCCGCAGTTTAAACATCGCCTGCCTCTTGCAGGGCAGTGCCCCTTGAAGTGGACGTTGCCACAGTTCGGACACGACATGACGTCGGCGCCGTGACGCGGTGTACGTCGTCGCACATGCGCAGTGTGGTAGGCAGACGTCTGCACCTGCGCAGTGTGGGTGTCGGCCGCTTCGTTATCCCGTTCGCATCGCGCATGTGTGGGGCTCCAGGAAAAGCGTGCGAGATGGCCGCTGTCTTCAATGCTGAGGCACTGCATCCGGGAGATGCCCTGCACACTCACTTCCTCGTGGGAGGCAAGTTTCTCATTTTCAGCCGATTTGTATTGGGAATACCGTTTTCTTGCGTGCTCATGCACTTAACATGTTTCAATCGCGACTGGCAGGGTCATATGCTTGATTTTTAAGAGCTTTTCTCTCAGAGGATCAGAGTGAACTCCAAACACGATTTGGTCTCTGATCATGGAGTCAGCAATATCACCAAAGTTGCAGGACAGCGCCAACAGGTGGAGGCTAGTTAAGAAGGCATTGAAAGATTCATCTTTACTTTGAAGACGTTGTTTGAATATGTAGCGCTCGGAGATTTCGTTGGTGCCCACCTCACAGTGACTATCGAACTTGTCCAGGGTGGTCTGAAACTTTGTCTTGTCCTGGCCTTCGGTGAAGTTAAACGAGTTGAAGAGTTTGATGGCTTGATCACCCGTTGTTCAGGCGAGAAGCGCGATCTTTCTTGCATCAGATGCACCCTCGAGGTCTGAGGCTTCGATGTACAGCAGAAATGCTTGCTTGAATATCCGCCAGTTGGCGCTGAGATTGCTGGAGGTCCTGAGCTGGTGAGGAGCCTGGATTTTCTCCATGGTGCCGGGATACATTTGCTGGTCGTCAGGGAACGGACTGAGGTAAGCCACCTTAAATTTGTCGTCTCCTGGTATCATGTCGTGTTAGGTACACTGGTCTAACACTGGCTGCAACTGGATGCAGCTTTGATCAGAAAGATACTCCAGACCTTGAAGTTGGTTCAATCGGGTTTATTGAACTAATAGCACAGATCTCTGAGAGTTCGACTCTCTGCTAACTTAAGTGTGGTTACTCTGTCTGACTGAACCAGACTACCTCTTAGCCACGTGGTGGAGGTGTGAGATTGTAACAACACCCTTGACTGACTCTCTAGATGTTCATCAGTGGAAAGAGGCGGAGTGAGTGCCTTGTGTCTTTTATAGTCAGATCCCACCCGAGTGTCCTGCCTGCTTATTGGTCATGTCCTGTTCTCTGTGTCCATTAGCTGCTTGTCTGTATATCATTATGTGTGAGTCTGCATATCATGACAATTACTATCACTGTGTTGATTGTGTGAGCTTGCCAAGCAAAACATAGCCTCTGAATTTCGTACTTCACAATAGAGTTATTATGCTTCAAGTATCCTTCATCAGCTGTAAAGCGATTTGGAATGCCCTGCGTTTGTGAGAAATGGTACATAAATAGCAGCCTTTTCCTTTAAAATGTTTCATTTTACCCATGTCCTTATGATAGCGAGCATTGGTAAACTAAGAAAGAACTTGCATTTTTTATTTCCTCACGATGTCCCAAAGTGCCACGGGTATTAACTGGAATTCAGTCAATTCCGTTTTGACCTGTATAAATCAGGGGCGAAATTCTCCTACCCGCCCCGCCACATTTCTGCTCCGACTGGCCGGCGGGAGTCTCCATAACACCGGCCGGTCAATGGGGTTTCCCATTGTGGGGCAGCCCCACGCCGTCGGGAAACCCCCGGGCGCCGGCAAAACGGAGACTCCCGCCGGCGGAGAATGACGCCCCAGAAGCCTAAAGCTACTAATATGTGAGCTTTCAGAGTGAAAATACACATGCCACAATCCCTTTAGATTGTTACAAGGGAGCGAGTACAAAATGAGCTATTGTATTCAGTCAGAGATGCTCCAATGTTATTTTGCATTAGAATCCGGTGTATGCCAACCCTGCTTTGATTCAGTGTGAATTTGGAGAAAATATAACACACATTAGTATGCCAACCCAGGCACTGCATAACAACATCTATCAGTTTGTTTTAAGTGAAGTTTATGAATTCACTTCTTTTCACAAGAATAGGGATGGGATTCTCCATCGGCCGTGCTGAAATCGGGACAGGCGATTGGGCGGAGAATCTATTTTGACGGCAAAATCATGGGCGCCGCTGGGTTCACACCAAGTCGTGATTCTCCGGTGCCTCGACAGCGGCGTCAATGCGTTCCACTCTGCACATACAGTAAATGCCGCTGGCATATCATTGGCGGGCCTGACCTGGGAGTCTCCGGTGCCCCCATGATCCTCCGCCTCCACCAGGGCGAATTCCCGACGGCGAGGTTCACTTGTGCCTTCAAAAATCCTGAAACAGGTGCCATGGCTGATGAGGGGGAGAGAAGGATTACAAAACTGTCCAACATCACCATAGTTTGCTGACAATTGTGCCGCTGGCCGTGGGGCTTCTGCCAGGGCCGGGGTGAGTTGGCCAGGAGGTGGGCTGAGGGTCGGGGTGGACGTGCATGGATCACCATTGCCGCAGCCTGCCAGGCAGCCATGCGGTTGCGCATGCAGCTGACTGCCCAATGTGAACCTAGTGCCATGGATCGTATGGGTGCCCCCCCAGGCCAACCCCCTAGGTCCAATTTGGCCCCAGCTGAACCATCAATGGGATGGTTGCGCTCCTGCGCAACCAGTGCCATCTTGTTGGCTAGGATGAGAGTGTGTGGAAAGTGACGTGCTAATATGCGGCCGCAGCTTGTCAGCCTCTAGAGTGCCAATTCCGACCACAGCGAATCCTACACCATTTTACATTGGAATCAATCGTGTTCCATGTAGCACTGGTGCTAGCCTCTCAGTGGTCGGTGAACTGGTTCAGGTGCAGCTCCAGATTTGCTGTCGTGGAAGTGGACGAATCTGGCCCCACCGTCAACACTGAGGGCGCGATTCTCCAGAAATATTACTGATTGTGGTAGCGAGCGGGAACTTGCATGAGCTTCCCAGCGCTCAGCCCAGCGAGGCCGGCAGTGCTATTCAATGTTATTGGTCCACGTAACGAGATCCCACAGGCTTCTCCCTGCAAATAAAGGCTCGCCAGCTGATTCACCGGCACCACGCTTGACAGTCCCCTGCTAACAAGGTCGAGCAGCACTTAAGCAGCACTTGCACAGCCTACCCGAGCTAGCTGCAAAATTGTGCCCAGGAGATCGGCCCCAAGTTTTGCGAATGCAGATATTGAGAGGATCCTACATGCAGTGGAGGCTGGAAGAGATGTCCTGTTTCCCGGGGGGCCCAGAGAGTGAGCCACAGGGCGGCCAATGCTGCCTGGAAGTAGGTGGCGGTGGCTGTAAGCTCCGAGAGTGTGACCAAGAGGACTGGCCTCCAGTGCGGAAACAACTCAACAACCTACACCGAGCAGCACAAGTGAGTAGACCCCCCCCCCCCCTCCGAGACCATTCCACCCCTAAACGAGCATCCAACCCCCAACTCTCCATGCGACCCCCAACCCTCCCTTCACTCCCCTCTACCTTCAACCCCCAATCCTCCCTTCTACCCCTCTCCCTTCAACACCCCCCAACCCTTCCTTCACCCCACTTTACCTTCAGCACCCCCAACCCTCCCTTCACCCTCCTCTACCTTGAACCCTCAATCCTCCCCTGCCTTCAACCCCCAATCGTCCCTTTAACCCCCCTCTCCCTTCAATTCCCTCAAACCCTCCCTTCACCGCCCCCCCCCCCCCCCATCCCCACTTCAATTCCCCCAACCCTCCCTTCAACTCCCCCAAAATCTTCCTTCGCACACACCCTCGGACCACTGGGAACCACGCATGTGGCAATAATGTCCTCTGTGACTCCTCGGGAAAGACTCTCCCAAAATCATCGAGAGGGCGTCCAGACTGGTGGCGGGATGCCAGGCCTAAGAATCCTAACCTCCTTGGAGGAGAGGGCCCTGGAGGTGACTAGGGTGGCCAAGGACAGGGCAGTTACCAACGTGGAGATTGGCAGACGCCACAGAGATGAGGAATGACTGGGCTCCACTTGGATGACCTGTCAAACGTGATTTGTTATTGCCTTACTAAGTGACCCATCCTTCCCCACTGACCACATGTACATTCTCCCGCAGGTACTCCAGCCGACGGGGCTGGCCCGTCTCGAGTGGCTCCCTCTCCAGCCTCCCAGGCGATCACCTCGGATTGGAGCTCCAAGGAAGACATGATTGAGGCGTCACAGCTGTCAACCACACGCTCCACCAGCGCAGATACACGCACCTCAGTGGGAAAAGTTAGTGGTCAGGCTTCGAGGGCACAATCTGATGAGCACTACACATCAGTTGCTGATGTAAATCAGGTGGAGGTAGGAACCTCCAGGCGAGACAGCAGTCGGAGGTCTGCTGGATACCAGGACCTAGCTGGGGCCCAGCCTGGTGCTGAGCCAATGGAAGAGGTACTCCCGGAGCTGATGGAGATGTTAGGGTGCGGTCAGGACATTCAGAGGGAGATGTCAGCGACACTCAAGCAGATCCATAGCCGATTGGAGAAGGCCAAGAGACTACAGGCGCAGGAGATGTCGCCAGGAATGCATGGCACCGTGGCCAACACTGCTTGTTGGCGACCGCAGTGGAGGGCCTAGTGCATGATGTCGACGCCATTAGTGAAGGTGTTCAAGGCATTGCGCAGTGACAGCAATGGCTGAGGGTCTCAGAAGAATATCTGACTCGCTGGGGGATGTGAGCCAGTACCAGGTGATGAGGTATAGAGGAACATGTCCCGCTCTCAGATGTGAGTGGCCGACGCGCTGCGGAGCTTGTCCCAGTAGCAGGTGGACATTGCCGAGGCACTGCAGAGCATGGCCCAGTCACTGAGGAGCATCGGCGAGGGCGATGACACGATGGTGCAGGCTTCGGGGAGCCGCCAGAACTGGCAGAGCCAGATGTTGCAGAAGCAGCTGTGGCTCAAAATAGCTGCCCCTCCGCCCCAAGGTGAACCCCAGAGCCCTATAGGCATCAACTGGGAGGAGGGGATGCTGGGTGCCAACCCAGACCCGTCCCATGGAGTGGTGAAGGTGGTGACCAGCTCCCATGAGTTGCACACGTTTGCTGAGGCCGCGTCTCACAGCCAGCAACTGGAACAGGGTGACAGGGCTGTGCATGTGCTGCCTAATAGTGCGCCAGGGTCCTCGGGCCCCAGAGGACGCCCGCAGGGGTATCGAAGGTCACAGGACGGGGTAGGCAGCTGGCTGCCTCCATCTCTGATGTGCTTCCTGGGGACACACCTAGACAGGAGGGCCAAGCACATTGAGGAAGGCAAAGCACATCGAAGATCATTGTGTGCACCTGAGGTGGGGGAAATTGGCAGGGGGTGAGGGGGATCAGGGCGACACCATCAGGAGAGTGGGGAATTGTACAACACATTATGTCATTTTCCACTGTGGGCCGACATCCAAACCCTTGGCTCATCTCTCCAGGCATCGCCTCACCCTTCCCCCGGGCACATCGCGTGCAGGTGATGGGTGTGAGCGAGCACTTAGCAGATGGGCAGGGATCAGACTATGGCATAGACTGACGAGCACCGGCATTCAGCTCTCTGCGGGTTATCATCACCGCCCCCTGCCTTCGACAGTGATTCACTGACGGTGCCGACACAGTCCCAGCATGCTGGAGTGATGTGACATAGACTCTGGGAAGGTTGGAAATGGGGGTGGGGAGGTGGGTAAGGTAGTGATGACCAGGCAACGTCCGATGTGAATCGGGCGAGTATGAGGGCCTCCCAGGCCCTCCGGGCTTGACGGACTCGCGCTGCTGCCGCCTGTCCTGCAGCATCCGGTTTGTTCTCTGGTTACTCCATGGGCTCAACCTCCAGCCCCTGCTGGTCCGGTGCCACCTCATCATCCTCGTCTTCCTCCTCTTCCTTGGAGGTGGGGACATGTTCCTCATCACCAACCTCCATCTCGTCGCCCCGCTATTCTGCCAGGTTATGGAGGACACAGCAGACTACCACAAAGCAGGCAACCCTCAGGGAGGTGTACTGGAGAGCACCACCAGAGCGGTTGAGGCATCACAACCGCATCTTGAGGAGTCCGATGCACTGCTCTATGACATGGGCATTGTTGTACCAGGTCAGCCCCTTCAGTCTCCAGCCTTCGTACTAGCGTCATTAGCCAGGTCTTCAGCAGGTACACATTATCCCCTAAGCGCCAGCCACCCATCCTGGGGTGAACCTTGAAGAGGCCGGGGATAATCGACAGTCCAGGATGTAGCTGTCGTAGACACTCCAGGGAAGCATGCACACATGTGCATGATCTTCATGTGGCGTTCGCACATGAGCTGTATGTTCAGGGAGTAGAACTCCTCTCTATTAACATAGAGCACTCCCAGATGGCCCGGTGAGCACAGGGCAACATGCGTGCCATCCACTACCCCCGGACCTGGTGCAAACCACCGATGGCGGAGAAACCTGCTGCTCGGGCATCCTGTTGAGCTTGGCCCGTGTCAAAGTTGATATAGTTTTCTGCCAGGAAGACCTGTCAGATGCACCTGCGGGCTGTCGCCTGCGAGATGCCACACAGGTCCCCGCACGAGCCCTGGGAAGATCGTGAAGCGTAAAGGTTCACAGCTGCGTTGACCTTGATGGCCGCCGGGAGAGGGGGTCCTCCTCAATGTGGTGCCAAGTCCGCAAGGACATGGCACAGATACCGCACTGTCTCCTTGTTGAGGTGGAGTCTCCTGAGCACACGCTGTCCATCATCTATTCAAAGACCAGTGATGCCTGTACACTCTTGGCCATTGAGGGACTTCTCCTTGTGGTAGTATCATAACTATCAGCATTGCTAGGGTTAATGTAGTGTCGAGAGTAGCCACTAGAGGGAGCTACAATTACAACTATATAAGGCAGTGATGCCAGACCTTATGGGAGGAGTGTATGCAGGAGTTATCTAGTAAAGGTCAGAAGAGCAGATAGTGCAAGTAAGGTTAGACCATAGTTTAAACCTGTAGTGAGATTAGCTGCACAAAAAACAAACAAAGAGCAATATGGTACAGGAACAGGCCCTTCAGCCCTCCAAGTCTCACATGTCCTATCTAGACCTGAGAGTTTGGCTCAAGATGGAATAGAATTTTATGGGAAAATAAAATGTCAGATAGAGCTTTGTGTGCTGGAATGTCAAGACAGGCTTTTGTAGCAAGCTGTAATCACGTCTGCTTTCGCACCAGACAAATTGCAGTAACGGCCTTGGGAATGGATGTATTAACTTTAAAGATAACTATAGCTAAGACTGAAAGCCAGGGGGCTGTTCAGAAATGAAACAGTGTCAAAATGTATATAAACTGCTGTTGGATGTATTGACTTCGGCTTGCTGTTGTAACTCTCCGAGATACAGTGGTGTAGCTCCGGCCGAGAATAAACATACGATTAAGAAACTTGGTGTTCGATTGATTATTTCATCCGGACTGAAGGGAAACTAAAATTAACATTTGGTGGCAGCGGTGGGATCTCAACGAGCCTCGCCAGGAGCAGTCGGTGTAACTGACAGATCGTGTCCGGAGGCGAAGGAGGGATCGGGCCCACAAATGTGAGTACCCTTGTTACCACTTTAGTTTCCCCCTCCGTTGTACCGAGCGCGACCTAGTCCTACCGTCTGTTTCTGGACTCTTACGAGATCAGGTCAGTCCGGCGAACCCGTTACAGTCCGGGTTAGAGGTCCGAGACAGGGTTAGAAGCCCGTAAGAGGTTAGAGTCCTCTTCGAATCAGGGTGAGAGGCCCGTAAGAGGTTAGAGTCCTCTTCGAATCAGGGTTAGAGGCCCGTAAGAGGTTAGAGTCCTCTTCGAGTTAGGGTTAAAAGGCCCATGCGCGAGGGTTAGAGGCCCTCGGCCAAAGAAAGATGTTTGGCTGTTGATGATCCTTCTGGTTGCTTGATACCTTCGCGATAAAAGGTTGCCCTTAAAACAAGTGATTGTTTCAACCAGTGTTTTGCCTTGTTCGACTCTCCGGGTTGACTATTGGCTACAGCGGAGAACGGATAACTCCGTCCAAATTATAGTACTTCCCATCAGGTGCGGATGACGCCTTAAACTCCACAATAAACAGGGTTTCACCGTCGCGTGCCCTGTCGGAACACTCAAACAATTGCCTAAGCCTCCTGATTGGGTAACGGGGCAGGATAACCCCGTTTAAATTCTTGATTGAGTAAGCGATTTAGGATCGCCATCAAAATTAAGTAGGTAACCACAAGGATCATCCGAGGATAGGAGACAATGGGTAATACTCTGGATAGCACCTCTGATAGTGGAAGCGCGCTTCAGACTCTTTGCAAGCAGTATCCGGAACATTCTAAGCAGCTGCGGCAGTTGTCGGGGGAATTGCATAAGAATTTGGGAAAGGGGAAATGGCCCCTGGGAGGATCAAAAGATTTGTCCACGGTTATGGAGGCACAGCAGATTATTTGGCGACATAACCGTAGCTCCACGGCTAAGAAATTGATTGAGTTATGGCGGGAGTACTGCCAAAAATTAAAAGATACATCTTTATTGGCCAGTTGGCAGGCTAACGCTTTAAAGTTGGGTATTGAATTAACAGAAGGGGGAATTGTTAAGACGGCGGAGGTTTTGAGAAAGGAATGTGCCCACCATAGAAAAAAGGCCTAAGTCTGTAAAACCATCCATTTCTAAATCGGGACCGTGCGGACAAATGGCCGGCTTTGCCTTGACCGAGGGAGACGATGAGGATGACCCTGAAAATTGGCAAAAAAAGGGACGACCGACCGTTACACCGCCACTACCACCGCCTCCACCTTACATTCAAGCCCTTTATCCACCGCTCCCACTGCCACTACCATCACCTCCACCGTCGCAAGGAGGTCTGGCGACTCGCACTCGTTCTAAAACCCGTGCTAATCAATTCCCACAGATGAATCAAGAGTTAGTCCCGGGAAAAGAGGGGGCACCGGAGGTGGATTTCCCTGATTACCCAGACGATTATCAGCCGCGGTGCCAGTTCCCCGTCCGGCAAGTTCCCAATATAGCATACAACCCTGCCAACCCCTGGGGCGCAACAACCAGGCATTTCAAAATAATTATTATAATTAATGAATTAATCAAATTTGATACTACCGATTCAGTATTAATAAATTATACAATATGTTAATAATACAGTCAAACAGTTGATTGATCAGTAACATTTCAATAATAGTATTTCAGCTCAAATTCATCGATTGGGGGTACAGTTGGGTTAGTTTGAATCATTTTAATAGCTGGTCCCCTGCGTTTCGCGAATAGTTTTTTTATGCACTTAGCACATTGGTATGTTATGTAAATGATGAATACAGCTACACAGCTGAATAAGATTATTCTTATTGTGGACATTCCAGTGTGTCCAAGCCACCCACAAATTTTATCCCAGAGAGAGATAAATTGGGGTGGATCAAGTTTTTTGATTTCTTTTTGGATATGTAATGCCAAATCTTTAACTTCTTTAGAGTTATTGGGAATGAAAGTGCAACATTCTGCACTTTGACATCTTCTGGATTATACACAAAAGCTTGTTGAAAGGGTTAATTTTCTTGCAGAGACAAAAAGAGGCGTATAGCTTGGAATGATGCCATTCACATCTCTAAACTTTAAAAAAAAAATATTTGTCACTCAAATGGACTGGGAGTAAAAGTTGGATTGCTGCCAAATTCCCATTATCAAATGTCTTTGAACGATCTGTTCTTTTGGAATATATTTGCTTTAAATCAGAGTTGTTTGGTTTTTTTTTTAACCAGCTTCCACATTGTTTGAAGTTTTAATTTCCAGGATAATTCTAAACATTTATTTTAAAATATCAAACACAATAACTTATTAAACATATAGGTTTTCTGTAGATGAATTAGTCGATTCTATTAAAGAAAGCACAACTAACAAGATATGTTAATTTCTTAAAATTAATAAAGCAATATTCAGAATAATGACAGTTCTCTTAAGTTGACAGTTCTCGGTTATCCCGCTTGCACTCAGATCCTTGCTTCTATTTACAACAGCCTCCAGTCGGCGGCTAACCTTACCCTCCAGCAGGACATTGTGGTTTACAGTTCCCACTCTGTCACGGCACTGCTCGGACAGCTCCAAACTCAACATTTAACCATGGCTCGGCAGAACAAATACGAGATTTATCTCCTGAATAATCCCAAGCTCCAATTTCGCCACTGCACCACTATCAATCCAGCAAGTTCTCTCTCTGAACCACCCTCGGAATGCTCGCAGCCGTGCCACAATTGCCTGACGCTCCTCAGAGAGGAAGCCTCCGTGCGCGATGATCTCACTGACACTCCCCTGCCCGATGTAGACTGAACTGTTTTGACCGACGGCAGTGCTTCCGTCGGCGAAAGGGGGGATAGATTATCAGGGTACGCTACAGTTAATCAGCAGGGCAAAACCCTGGAAGCAGCAGCATTTGAAACGCCGTTCTCCGCCCAACAAGCCGAGCTATTTGCACTTATCCGAGCGTGCGTGTTAGGAGAGAATAAGAAAATAAACATTTACACAGACTCCAGATACGCATTTGGAGTCACACACGACTTCGGTCAATTATGGAAGAACAGGGAATTTCTTACATCTGCAGGCACTCAGATATCCCACAAACAGTTAGTTACACAATTACTACAGGCTTTAATGCTCCTTAAACAAATAGCCGTAATAAAGTGCGCTGCCCATACGACAGGCAAAACCCTGGTGGACGCGGGTAATCGGCAGGCGGACCACCAAGCCAAAGAGGCTTCTCGCTTAAAAGACATGGTGGTACCAAAAATGATGAGCCAGACTAAAAGCTCTAGGGGTCAGTCTCCCTCTGAAAAGCCAATGCCGACCATCACTGACGTCATTCAGTTACAGGAGGACACTCCTGCCTGTGTAAAAAGACGATGGGAAGAATTGAGATGTTGTTATGATCCTGTAAACAAATTGTGGGTCACCCCGGCAGGGCAAACTTGTATGCCCGATGCATTAGCAGCCTGGGTCACCGAATGTGTTCACTATGCAACTCATTGTGGTGCGCGAGCTACGGGTGATGTATTGCTCAAGACTTGGTGGCATCCAAGACTGCAGGACATAGTGCAAAACATTAGCAGTTGTTGCCTAGTATGTCAGCAGTATAATCCTGGAAAAGCAATACCCTGTGAAATGGGTAAAACCCCACTACCGGAAGGTCCCTTTGAGACACTCCAGATGGATTACATTGAGTTGGAAAGATGCCAATGTTATAAACATGTATTGGTTATTGTTGATGTATTTAGTAAATGGATAGAAGCATACCCCACTGTAGATAACAAAGCTTCCACGGTAGTAAAAGTTTTGATGCGAGAAATTGTTCCTAGATTTGGGATTCCATATCGATTAAGCTCTGATAATGGACCTAATTTTGTGGGACAGATCAATGAGGAATTTTGTACTCAGCTGGGAATAAAACAACAATTACACTGCGCATACCGACCCCAAGCAGCGGGAATGGTAGAAAGGGCTAATCAGACATTAAAAACAAAACTGGCAAAACTACAGGCAGAGACTGGAGCCACTTGACTCAAATTATTGCCTATTGCCCTCTTCCAAATACGTGCAACCCCAGCTGAGTCCCGCCGAAATTTTATACGGAAGACCCTTGCGTACTCCTTGGGATCAAGGGAAACATAAGGAAGTACAGTTTCACCATATGACCACTGAAATGGCCAACTATGTGATAGCCTTGACTAAAGTACTAAAAGGCCTCCATTCATGGGTACGAGCTGATTATGAGGAGATACCTCCCTTGTCCAGTTCTGTCATTATTAATCCGGGGGAGTATGTTCTGATTCGTAATTGGGTTAGGAAAGGATTAGAACCCCGATGGGAAGGACCACACCAGGTCCTACTCACTACTCCCACTGCTGTAAAAGTGGAAGGCAGAAATGCCTGGATCCACATCCACCATTGTAAGGTTGTGAAAATGCAATAGAGAATAACCCTCTGTTTCGAGCCCTAGGTAATAACTCCGACATCACTTAAAGGATGAAGGCCACACTTATTATCGTAATCCTGCTGGGACTTTTGGAAACGGGAGGAGAGGCCAAGCGAAGAACCTATGGCCCCAAGGGAAGACGGACTCATCACCTCTGTCGAGGAGACACCTTACAATGCACCAGTCAAGGCTTGGAACGCGACCCCTGCGGACGGATGTTCGGCCTACGTACAATGATGCAATCGGACCATACTCATCAGTGGAGTGATTAAGGGCAACCTACCCTGTCATCGGGTCAACTGTAAATGGGACTATAGCTGCAGAAACAAAAATAAGACTTTACCCTTGGGATGCGTTGACCAAGGGTAAGGCTGCGAAAAAAAAGGGAATTACATGTAAACACGTATCTGTATATGTCATATGTGTACGCAAAGGATATGAATGTTTCTGGTTGCTGGGTATGCACACATATCCCGACCCATGCTAAGGGAGGGATCCCCCTCAGACCTGTTCCGCTTAACCTGTCAGAAACAGTAGAATGGTATATTTACCAGAATGGTACTCGTCAATCCCCCAGGACTATAAGAATTGCATCTATGGTAAGACACCCAAACGGCGGGGCAACTTCTAGTTTATCGTTTCTCCCCATATCCCCAGGACCTTGGAAAGAGGGGGGCTATCCAATGAACACCTTTGAGATGTGGTACCAACCAAGCTATAACAAATCCCACCAGCCTCCGTTTCTTACCCTCACTAATACCACCAATATGGGAAGACCACTGGGAATAATATGTTTAGTAAGGAATGTGGTTAAAGGGATATTTGTAGGTGCTCGGCAATGCGAGCACAAATTTTTGGCGGCCAACATATCCGAGGTCTATCCCATATATACATCTCCTCAGGTTTATGGGTGTACACTGGACGTCCCCTACGCTAACGGGACAGGTACCTTCAAGTACTCCTTGATGGCTGAAGGGTTTGATGTGGACAAACTCACTTCGTACAATGGGACATACTTTATTTGTGGCCACAAGACATATCCCTGGCTGCCAGAGAATTGGACGGAATCCTGTTATCTGGGGTATGGAGTCCCCTTTATACACCACCTCACCAATTTAGGCGACCATTACCAAATGATGAAGCGACAAAAGAGAGAAATAACCAAAACGCAACAATACTTTGGGATCCTGTTTCCCCCTATCGGGGTAGCTCTTGCAATGAAGGAAATAAGGAAGATAGCAAAAATCCTGGAGGAGGTAGCAAATGACACCATTGAAGCATTGACTGAAATAAATAATGAAATGGTGGCAATAAGAACCGTAGCCCTACAAAACTGATTGGCCCTCGATTACCTCCTTGCAAACAAAGGTGGGACTTGTGCCGTGATCGGTTCGGAATGTTGCACCTACATCCCCGATAGTTCGGAGAACATCACCCACCTCGTGGATCATATCTGCAAAGAGGTTAAGAAACTGCATGAAATATCAAGAGATGGGTGGTTAGATTGGTTGTTTGCTGGATCATGGGGGTCTTTCCTGGTGCATGGATTAATAATCCTGGTAGTTGTAATACTTGTAATAATTATGCTTAGCTTCCTAATGAAATGCTTGTGTAAAAGTGTCAGTGCAGCAGTAATTTCTCAACAGTTAATGCAGCAACATGAAGTGAGCCTTGAAGAGTTTTTTTTATTTTTAAATTTTTAAAAAATTCTCCTCCTTTTTCACATTTTCTCCCACATTTACACCCATCAACAATAAACAATAATCAGCAAGATATGTCAATCCCCATAATAACAACGATCCCATCTGCCCACCAACCCCCAAACCTCAACCCGCATGTTTACATAAACAAATGACAAAAAGGAATCAGGGATTACCCGTAGTCACCCTTAATCTACACAGCTCCCCACCCCCCTCACCCACCCCCCCAACCAACGCCATCCAGCCTCTGAAAGAGTACCGTACATGATACCCCAGAGTTGTACCCCCCCCACCCCCAAAGTCTCCAGCTCCTCCCGTCCACTGCCTCTTGTAAAACTCCTCCTCCCAACCTCGGTTCCTTCCCCCCACCTTTCCACCCCGGCTAGACCACTCGGACCCTGTTCTGCCAGGCTCCGGTGGCCGCAGCCCCTCCCCTCACCTCAGTCCCGTTCACTGGCCGGCTTAAACCGGCCAGCGTGGAGGCCCCTGCCCGGGTCCCTTTCGCCCTTGTTCGGCCCTAGAAAAGCCCAAAGATCCCCTTTTAGCACACAAACCCCGCATATCCACCTACACCCCAAAGAGCCCTCATTTCGAGTGAAAGTCCCGTCCCTTCCCTTGTCCAAATGTATACAACAATGGCTCCTTTAGCCTCTACACCCGCGCGCAGTGATACAAAAAAGAAGAAAATACAGTCATGAGGTTACATCGGCACATGGCCATTCCTCAATTTGTCAGTTCTGCCACAGTCCTTCTGCTTTCGCAAACTCCTCCGCTGCTTCCGCCGTTCCAAAATAAAAGTCCCTGAGCTTGTAAGTCACCCTCAGCTTCGCTGGATATACAATGCCGCACTGCACCTTGCTAATGTACAGTGCCCCCTTCACCCGGTTGAAGGCAGCCCGCCTCCTCGCCAGCTCCACCGTAAAGTCCTGGTATACACGTATACCAGCTCCAGCCCACTGCACCACCCGCTACTGCTTGGCCCAGCTCAGGACCTTCTCCTTCACACTGTACCTACAGAAGCACAGTCACTGCCCTTGGCGGCTCACTCGCCTTTGGTACAGGCCTCCACGACCGATGAGCCCGATCCAGTTCATATCGGGAGGGATCCTCCCCCCTCCCCCAATAGTTTTGCCAGCATCGCGGCAAAATACTCAGTCGGCTTCGGTCCTTCAACTCCTTCGGGCAGCCCCAAAATCCTCAAATTCTGTCGCCTGGATCTGTTTTCCAGGTCTTCCATTTTTCCTCGCCAGTGTCCATCACCTTCCGCATCTCCTTCCCCATCGAGGCAAGTTGATCACCGTGCTGCAATAACGTCTCCTCCACTTCCTTCAGCGCCTCCCCTTGCTCTCGCACCTCCGCCACTGCGCTCGCCACCGCCGTCCTCATTGGGGAAACCGCCTCCTCCACCAGCGCACTCAAAACCTCCCTCATCTCCTTCCTCACCGTCTCCATGCATTTCGCAATCTGCGCCAACTGCTTTTCGAATTCCGCAGCCACACCTTAGTTATTTCTTCAGCCGTAAGCAATGCGGCCTCCCCGGTGCTCCAGCCTCCATTTTCCTTGGTGACCTTTCCACCCCCCGATGGACCTTCAGCTGTTTTTTTTAAGGCCGTTTTTTTGCTCACCCTCGACATTTTTCTTTTCTTACTGTGCCTCCTCCGTGCCTGCTCCTTGCTTTTGCCACCTCCGTGGACCCTGGGACCGGGCTTAAAGCCCTGAAAATGCCGTTTCCGAACGGGAGCCCTCCATTGTGCGGCCACCTCCCGCCCGCCGTCACCGGAAGTCCGAGCCTTGAAGAGTTAATGGATGTGAAAGAAAGTGCTGAGGAACATAAGAAAATGATAGAAGTACAGGTAGAATAGGAGAGACTGAGACGGGTAGCTATGGATTAGAAGTTATGAAATGATAACAGGTGGGAATGAGAGTTTGGCTCAAGATGGAATAGAATTTTATGGGAAAATAAAATGTTAGATAGAGCTTTGTGTGCTGGAATGTCAAGGCAGGCTTTTGTAGCAAGCTGTAATCACTTCTGCTTTCGCACCAGACAAATTGCAGTAACGGCCTTGGGAATGGATGTATTAACTTTAAAGATAACTATAGCTAAGACTGAAAGCCAGGGGGCTGTTCTCAGAAATGAAACAGTGTCAAAATGTATATAAACTGCTCTTGGATGTATTGACTTCGGCTTGCTGTAACTCTCCGGGATACAGTGGTGTAGCTCCGGCCGAGAATAAACATAGGATTAAGAAACTTGGTGTTCGATTTATTTCATCCGGACTGAAGGGAAACAAAAATTAACAGACCAACCGCCTGTATCCTTCTATACCCAGTCTGTTTATGTGCCTATCAAGTCTTAAAGGTCGCTAATGTATCCGCCTCAACCACCTCACTTGGCAGTGCATTCCAGGCCACCACCACCCTCTGAGTAAAAAAACTTTCCCCGCACATCTCCACGGAATCTGTCCCCCCTCACCGAACTTGTGCCCCTTTGACATTTTAAATTCTGCCCTGGGAAAACGCCTCCAACTGTTCACCCTATCGATACCCCTAATAATTATTTAAACTTCTATCAGGTCGCCCCTCAGCCTCCGTCTCTCTAGGGAGAACAATCCCAGTTTATTCAATCTCTCCTCATAGCTAATACCCTCCATGCCAGGCAACATCCTGGCAATCCTTTTCTGTACTCTCTCCAAAGCCTCCATGTCCTTCTGATAGTGTTGTGACTAGAATTGGACACAGTATTCGAAATGTGGCCTAACCAACGTTCTATATAACTGTAACATAATTTTTGAGCTTTTATACTCGATACCCCATCCTATGAAGGCAAGCCATATGCTTTCTTTACCACCATTTCCACCTGTGCTGTCACCTGTAGATGAGTGTAGTTAGATGTTATTGATCAACTGTGTATTCTTAAGGAGTACGTGTTGAATCCAAGTTAGTAGTGTAAATAAAATCATAGCTTTGTTTAAGTTAAAGCTATTTTGTGGTCGTTGTGAACACTACACCAACCATCCTGAAATAATCAACACAAAGAACACCACATCCCTCTGGGTCCCTCCCTAGTCTGATGAGCGGCTGGGTCCTCAGGGTGTGGGGCGGGGTCCAGCACAATCTCCGCTGCCTGCTGGTGCTGCTGCCGTCTCCAGCATCTGGCCGCCCGGCCTAGCAGAAGCATCACTCGGGCAAGTTCTGCTGGGTCCAAATTCTCGATCATAGCGCTGTAGCCATCTGGGATGGCCACGTCCCGATTACAAAATGGACACTTGCAAAGAATGCAGCGAAAATTGGACAATGCTAAGAAACAAGCAGGTGCAAGCTCTGTTTGTTGATTAGAACCTTAAACTCTCAGACAGGACAGACACTGCCAAGCAATCTACATACTAATGAGCCATCTCCGGGGACAAAAGGGAAACATTTAGATACACAATGTTAAGGCAGACTCCCCGGCGCCAGAAGAGACTAAGACAAAGCAGACCAACAGTCACCTAGGACACGCCAAGCGATCAGGGAACCACCCCTCTATTGGAGGAAGATCGATACGACTGATTGGGAAAGACCCAATTAGTTGAGGCCAAGTTCAAGGCCCGCCCAAAAGCGCGCTAAGCCCTTTTTAGTACAAAAGATATTCCCCAATGGAGAATCTTCCTTCTTTGGCTTTGGCTCTCAGTGAAGAGAGAGACCTGCCTAGCAGCTACAGCAAACCAAGTAAGTTCCAAGTCAACGCACGCTACGAGATAGACGCTCCTAGTTGCGACCCTGAAAACAACTCAACCCAACAGCCTCAGAACCGAGCAACGGCCATTGTTCCTCTGACTGAGTGGGTACCCGAAGCTAAGTATAGGCTTTAGTAATAGCGGTAGTTTAGTTTGTAGAGTTTATGCATGAGTAGATTTGACTGTGTGTAAATAAATGAGCATTGCTTTTGAATTTACTAACTGGTGTATCGAGTCATTGATCAGTATTCGGTTCTGAACCTTGTGGCGGTGTCGAAAGATACCTGGCAACTCTTGAGCAAACGTAAATAAACAGAGCCAAATTAAGAGCCAACCAAAGAGAGCAACAGCGCTCAATATCTCTAAGGCACTGGGAGAAGGTGTTGGACTGACAAACAGTGCTGATTCCCACCCAGGACCCTCCAATCCCCCATTGATGCCCCCCCCCTAACCCCGGAACGACCTACGTACGCACTCCCAGCCGCATAGGGTCCCCTCACCGGACCCCGGACCCTGTGCCCCGCTCATGAAGTCACCTGGACCAGGCGCTGGCCCCCTCCCCGGATCCCATGGCACTCACCCTCCCTCCGCCCATGGACATGTTGCCCGGAGCTGTGTCCCATCCCCTGGGTGTTCAGATGTTGGCTGTTCACTCCTGCAGTTTTCAGTCACAGTGTCCAGGCATCACGGTCTGATTGGGATGCTAGGCAATGACTCCCATATGTTACATGGCCCGTCCACCCACCGGAATCCAGGGTTATGTGAATTGCTTACTTAACCACGATTGCCAATTCCCTATTAGCAATAATCTTCAGACCTCGGCAGTCAGTGGGGGTTATGGGTGGTCAGTGGGGCAGGGACAAGGGTTGCTCCCGCAATGGATACACGTGATACAGGGGCTGGCATGGTTGTGCTGCTCGCGGTTGCCCCCCCCCTCCCCCGCCACTTCCCACCAGCACTTCCACCCCACCCTCCCGTGGCAGCCCACCCCCAGCCGAGTGTCCCCCACCCCCCGCCGAGCACTGGGGTGGCAAGCCCAGTGCCCCCAGGCTCTTTGCCTGTGAGCAAAGATGGCTACTCATCTCCTCGGCTCCCAACAGAAGCCATTCCGCCAGGTTCTGTTTTTTCAAAAAGAGTACAAATCGGCGCCAGCGTGACCACTTGCTAGTGAGGCCAATAAATCACAGGGGGCTGTTGGATAAGGGGTGGCTCCTGTTAATTGAATGGAAATAGGGCTTAAGTGGTGATAATTAGTTTCTCGCCATGCTACGGCGAGATCCCGATTTCGCCTACGGGAGCGGGTCGGTTGCATCACCAACTGTTTGCTGCCTGGCGCAGTTCTCATCTTCAACCTTTCCCGCTATTCACCGGCTTCCCTTCGTTCAAGCGAGAACACAACGAGGCTGGAGAATCGGGCTCTTAGTCTCAGGAACGGAGAATCCGGCCAAGATCTATCAAATTAACTTCTAAGTCAAGGGACTTTAAATGACTCCATTTAAGAGCAAAGTTGTCAAGTGCCAAGATGGATTTGGGACAGCATCTTCTCTTGATGGAGAAAGAATGTATTCCTAAGGAGAAATCCATACAATGAAATCCTTTTCTCATTGTTACTAACGGATCACAGATGGCAAGATCAAGTGTCATGGGAATGTCTCTTTAAGAAATGTTTGTCTGCTCAAGTGGCTGCAGTGATGTCAGATTATGGGTGGAGCTGAGCTCTGGCTCTGCTTTTTAGTTTCGCTTTGAGGAAAAGCTTGGGTGTGTCTGTGTTTTTTGGTTTTGTTTTAGTGTTGGAGCTAAAGCCAGCCAAAGAAGGTGTAATTTTGACCTTTCTGCAATCTAAAGGCTACCTCTAGATCATTTAGTGAATTCAGAGTGATAACTGCTTTCAGTAGAGAATTTAAACCCGATGTGCGTCTTTTAAACGTTTTTTTTTTTGTCTTATGGATGTTAAAAGGACAGCTTAAGGATTACTTAGTGTTCTATTCTTTGGGGGTTGTATTTGAATTGATGGTTGCTAAGATGTTCAATGTATGTTTTAAAAACGGTTATCTGAATTCAGAGAATAACATTTTTTTGCTTTAAAAAATACTTTTAGAATTCTGCTGCACACCTGTCGAGTGGGCCGTGTGCTCCCCATACCACAATTTTCTGGATCCTTGCCATGTGCATTTAAAGCAAAAAAAAAAATCAAATTTCTCTCAGAGCAAATATATGCTGTCCTAAGGGAGATTGAATGAATTATTTCAATCTGTTTTTCTTCATTAACAGTCACATTCACGTCTCAGGTCAGGGAGTCAAATGCCCATGTTGATTGCCATGTGGTAGGTGTTACACCCATTCTGATTGTTCAGTTTCTTATATCACCAGTCATCTTTTCTTCAGTCTTCTACTTTTGCTGTGCTTGTCCTGCCCAATAGCCTGCTTTCTGCTTGGATTCTAAACGTACACAGCACAGAATAACACAATTTTGCCATTGTGCTTTTGCTCTTTGATCAAGCTATCCAATTAGTTCCACTCTTGTTCTTTCTACAGTCTTGAAATTTCTCCCCTTCAAGTAGTCAGTCAATTTTCCTTTGAAGGGGACTTCCACCACCCTTTCAGGCAGTGCATTTATAATTACACTCCACGTAGAATAACGTGGAGCAATAAACTTGGAGATAAACTAATGGGACTAAAGGCAGATAAGTCTCTGGGACATGATGGCCTGCACCCTAGGGTAGTGAGGGAAGTAGCAGCAGAGATAGTGGGTGCATTGGTGATGATATTTCAGAATTCCATGGATTCTGGAAGGGTCCCGGTCGATTGGAAACAGGCTAATGTGATGCCCCTATTCAAAAAAGGAGAGGTGAAACTACAGGAAACTGTAGACTGGTTAGCTTGACCTCTGTGGTGGGGAAGTTGCTGGAATCAATCATTAAGGAGGATAAGACATTTGGAAAGACAAAGCTCAATCCACCAGTGTCAGCATGGTTTTACGAAGGGTTATGAAGCATGCTTGACAAACTTGCTTGAGTTCTTTGAGGACATAATCTGCAAGGATGTGGTACACCTAGACTTCCAGAAGACGTTTGACAAGGTGCCGTATTAAAGATTGATCCAGAAGGTGAGATCGCAGGGGATTGGAGGTACAGTACTAGATTGGACTGAGGATTTGCTGACTGACCCGGGTTGGGATAAATGGGTCCTTCTCTGGCTATAACTAGTGGGGTCCCGCAGGGGTCAGTCCTCGACCTCAACTGTTCACAATCTATATAAATGATCTGCAAGCAGGGACAGAGTATAACATAGCAAAATTTGTGGATGACACTAAAATAGATGGGAAAGCAGGCAGTGAAGAGGAGATCAAGATTTTACAGACGGATATAGATAGGCTAGGAGATTGAACCAAAATTTGGCAAATGGAGTTTAATATACTTAAGTGTGAGGTTATACATTTTGGCCAAAAAAAACCCCAGTAAATTATTATTTATATGTAAAGCAGATTTAAATTGCACCTAGGCAGAGGGATCTGGGTGTCTTTGTTCATGAATCATAGAAAGTCGGTATGCAGTAATTACAGCATGTTATTAAAAAGGCAAATGGAATGTTAGCGTTTATTGCAAAAGGACTGGAGTATAAAAGTTGGGATGTGTTGTTGCAATTGTACAGGACGTTGGTGAGACAATATCTGGAGTATTGTGTCCAGTTTTGGGCTCCTTGTTTGAGGAAGGATGTGGTGGCATTGGAGGTAGTCCAGAAGAGATTCACCAGATTGATTCTGGGGATGAAAGGGTTGACTTATGAGAGATTAAACTGCTTGGGCTTATACCCGTTGGAGTTTAGATGGATGAGGGGATCTGATCGAAGTATATAAATAATAATAATCATTATTAGTGTCACAGGTAGGCTTGCATCAACACTGCAATGAAGTTACCTTGAAAATCCCCTGGTCGCCACACTCCAGCGCCTCTTCGGGTACACTGAGGAGGAATTCAGAATGTCCAATTCACCCAACAGCACGTCTTTCGGGACTTGTGGGAGGAAACCGGAGCACCCGGAGGAAACCCATGTAGACATGGGGAGAACGTGCAGACACGGGGAGAACGTGCAGACTCCACACAGACAGTGACCCACGGAATTGAACCCGGTCCCTGGCGCTGTGAATCAACAGTGCTAACCATTGTGCTATCGTGCAACCCGACGAAAAGGGATTGATAAAGTAAATGTCGACCAAATGTTACCTCTGTGGGGCAATCTAGAATCAGAGGTCACAGATATAGGTTGAGAGGCGGTAGGTTTAGTACTCAGATGAGGAGGAACTTCTTGTCGCAGAGGGTGGTGAAATTGATGCCCCTTAGTGCGATGGAATCTGAGTCATTAAATGGTTTCAGGAAAGAGATAGATATATTTCTGATTAGAAAATGGGCGAAAGGGATATGGGGAACAGGTAGGGAGGTGGATTTGGGACCAGGAAGAGATCAGCCATGATCTGATTGAATGGCGGAGTAGGTTCGAAGGGCTGAATTACCTACTTCTGCTCCTAATTCCTATGTTTGTATTTACTCTATGAAACCCATTCATGCCTTTGAATACCTCTACCAATCCTCTCTGCTCAAAAGGGTAATTTGCTGTGTTCCCAGTCTCTCCACATAAGGTACAAGTTTAGTAGATTTCTTCTGCACCCTTTCCAAGATCTAGTTAACACCCTTCCTAAAGTGTGGTGCCCAGAATCGAACAGAAAACTCCAGCTGATGCATGAGCGCTACTTTATAAAGTGTAGTATCCACACCGAGAGAATAAGCATGTAGGGGCAAGTAGGATACAAACGATACTCTTTTATGCGAATCTCCTCTCCCTGAAGGATCCCACTCCCCGACCTGCACCCAGGCACCGGTGCTTCTATACTGTGAGGGCTCCCGTCGTTAAAGGTGAAGCCCCGTTTCGTTACCAGGGAAGTTCATATTCTGTGGAGGTTACGGGAAAACGAGGAGTACACACTCTGTGGCCTCCATGGGGGTTATAACACCCCTCCCACCGAAGTCTGAAGTGGCTTCTTTGTCAGGATTAGTGCGAGAGACCCCTTGTTCATTTTGCCCCGGGAATGCGCTTAGGAATTGTCTGCATGGGCCTGGCGGCGTATGATGGATGGGCGAGCGGCACATCCATGTGGAACAACGAGGTGGGGTGACCGGTGCTGCATCTTGGATCGACGCGGCGGCTTCTGCCGGTGGCTGGACCTCCATGTCAGAATTGGAGTCTGAGTTGGATATTTCTTCGTCAGCCATCTCGGTGTCCTGGATCTCGACGTGTTCCGGAACTGGCGGCAATGGTGGCGGAGGAACCCAGAATGCGATGCCCTATTTTGGAACTGTAGAAAACTCCTAAGTTTATTTCCAGCATTTCTGTTTTGCCATCGTCCTTCTAAATTGATGCGCAATCAATTGCACAAAGACACAGATTGGGTACAACTGTGGCTTTATTGCAGTCAGGTGCGTGGCCTCCTGCTGCAGCTGGCGAAATGACAGGGCAATGAAGATGATGCATATTTATACAGATCTTAGTGGGCGGAGCCAGCCGGCAGGGGCTATAGGCGAACCTGTAGTACAGGTCCTACCTTACATCCCCTAATACAGTGGTTGACCACATTCACCCCCTGTTAAAAATGAGGCCGCCGGGGGTGATGTGAAATTATATACAAATAGTGCAATTATGTACAGCGTTAAGAAGAAAAAAACGAAAAGTCCATGTTGACAGTCCGGAGTCCGTCAAAGGTTCAGCCGATCCGGTGCTTTGGTGCTTCGTTGGGAGCGGCGTAACGGTGGCGGCGAAATCGGTGCTGGCAGTGGTAGAGGTGGCACCGATGGCAGTGGTGGCGGTGCTGATGCTGGCCAGTCATCGAGGAACTCCGGGAGCGTGCCAAAATCCTCTTCGTCCTCTTGCGCGGAAAGGGGCGGGGTGGTCTGGTGGGGTCAATGTTGGCGGTGCGGTGGGAAGGGGTGGAACCTGACGGTGCCAGGTCCCTGAGTGAGACAGTATCTTGGCGGTCATTGGGGAACTCCACGTAAGCATATTGAGGGTTGGCGTGGAGCAGGTGAACCCTGTCCACCAAGGGGTCCGCCATGTGGAGTCGGACGTGTCTACGAAGAAGGACCAGTCCTGGAGCTGCGAGCCAGGTCGGGAGCGACACCCCGGATGTGGACTTCCTGGGGAAGGTAAAAACACGTTCCTTGGGAGTGGTATTAGTGGCGGTGCGCAACAGTGACCAGATGGAGTGTAGAGCGTCAGGGAGGACCTCCTGCCAGCGAGAGGCTGGGAGGTTCCTGGACCGTAGGGCCAGCTGGACGGCCCTCCAAACCGTCCC
This sequence comes from Scyliorhinus torazame, assembly GCF_047496885.1. Taxonomy (NCBI): domain Eukaryota; kingdom Metazoa; phylum Chordata; class Chondrichthyes; order Carcharhiniformes; family Scyliorhinidae; genus Scyliorhinus; species Scyliorhinus torazame. The sequence continues at coordinate 48,896,229 of NC_092722.1, read as the reverse complement.
ATTCTCCCGTTCTACTTCCCCGTTTCCCCGGGGGTTGTAGCTGGTCGTCCTGCTGGAGGCTATATCCCTGCTGAGCAGGAACTGACGCAGCTCATCGCTCATGAATGAGGATCCCCGTCACTGTGGATGTTAACGGGGAAACAAACAGAGCGAAGATGGTGTTGAGGGCCTTGATGACGGTGGCAGATGTCATATCGGGGCATGGAATGGCGAAGGGGAATCTGGAGTACTCATCGACCACACTGAGAATGTACGTGTTACGGTCGGTGGAGGGGAGGGGCCCTTTGAAATCCACCCTGAGACGTTCAAAGGGGCGTGAATCCATCACCAGGGGCGCACGGTCCATCCAGTAGAAGTGCGGCTTGCACTCCGCACAGACCTGGCAGTCCCTGGTGACTGTCCTTACTTCCTCGACGGAGTAGGGCAGATTGCGAGCTTTGACCAGATGGTACAATCGAGTGACCCCCGGGTGACAAAGGTGTAGGGCCCAGAGTTGGTCCACTTGTGCGCTGGCACATGTACCTCGGGAGAGGGCATCTGGGGGCTCGTTGAGTTTACCGGGGCAATACAAAATCTCGTAATTATAGGTGGAGAGCTCGATTCTCCACCTATAATTGATTTTAGCATTTTTGATCTTGCCCCGCTGTGTGTTATTGAACATGAAGGCTACAGACCGTTGGCCAGTGAGGAGAGTGAATCTGTTACCGGCCAGGTAATGCCTCCAATGCCGCACAGCTTCAACGATAGCTTGGGCCTCCTTTTCGACGGATGAGTGTCGAATTTCAGAGGCATGAAGGGTGCCGGGAAAGAATGCCACGGGTCTGCCTGCCTGGTTTAGAGTGGCGGCAAGAGCGATGTCTGAAGCGTCGCTTTCTACTTGAAAAGGCAGTGACTCAAGACTTCCGGGTGCGGCGATGACCAGCTGAGTCGCACGTTTCGGCAGCTCCCGGTGAAACGGACTTTTGGGCTCTTGATAGGAGCCCCAACGGCAATTTTGACGGCTAAAAACACTGTGCGGTAAACCAGAAGGGAATCCCCCCTGGATACGGATGAAAAAAGGAGAAAGTGGCCGGATTGCAGTGGATCCTTTAGAACAGCGGCAAGGAAGGCAAGCAAAAACCAAGATGGCGTCGGAAGGTGGCAGTTTAACATGGGGCCCTGAACAACAAGAGTTCTTGAAATGCTGTGTGGAAGAGCTCAAAAAGGAAATGAAGAAAGAGCTGTTGGCCCCGATACTACAGGCGATCGAAGGGCTAAAGGAGGAACAAAAGACCCAGGAGCGGGAGCTTTGGGTCGTGAAGGCAAAGGCAGCCGAGAATGAGGACGACATACAGGGCCTGGTGGTGAAGACGGAGATGCATGAGGCACATCAGAAACGATGTGTGGAAAGGTTGGAGGCACTGGAGAACAATGCAAGGAGGAACAACCTGAGGATTCTTGGTCTTCCTGAAGGTGCGGAGGGAGCGGACGTCGGGGCATATGTGAGCACGATGCTGCACTCGGTAATGGGAGCGGAGGCCCCGACGGGTCCGTTGGAGGAGGAGGGAGCATACCGAGTGATGGCGCGAGGACCGAGAGCAGGAGAAAGTCCCAGAGCCATAGTGGTGAGATTCCTCCGTTGTAAGGATAGAGAAATGGTCCTTAAGATGGGCAAAGAAAACTCGGAGCAGTAAATGGGAGAACGCGGTGATCCGCGTTTATCAAGACTGGAGTGCGGAGGTGGCGAGAAGGAGGGCGAGCTTTAATCGGGCCAAGGCGGTGCTTCATAAAAAGAAGATAAAATTTGGAATGCTGCAACCGGCAAGACTGTGGGTCACATATCGAGGGAGGCACCACTACTTTGAGACAGCGGATGAAGCGTGGACTTTTATTGTGGAAGAAAAACTGGAATGAGCGGGTTATTAAAAAGAACGTTTGAACAAAGTGGTGGGGCGAATGTGGGGGGCGAAGAGGGGGGTTAAAAAGGGGGGAAAAGAGGAGTTTTATGTACTAATCCTGCGATGTGGTAACTTTTCTCTCTTCCACAGGTGGTGATGGGGGGAGGAGGGGAGGTGGAGTAGATGGGGCGTTGGCCATTGGGGGCGGGGCCAAGGGAGAAGCGCGGGCTTGGTTCCCGCGCTATGATAATCATGGCGGGAATAGAGAAGCAGGAAGGAGGGGGCGTCGCACGGTGCGAGCCGAGGTCACGGGGGGAAGCCGAGGTTGGCCAGAGTTTGCTGACTTCTGGGAGCAACATGGGGGGAGTAATTACGCTAGTGGGGGATCTAGCGGGGGGGGTGGGAGGGGGGAATTACTGGGTTGCTGCTGCTGGGGAGAGGGGGGAGCTGGTATGGGAGGGGATGGGCTGGGGGGCACCGCCTGGGGGAGATACAGCTGCGTGGGAACCGGGTGAGGAGCTGGAAAAAGGGGATGGCTAATCGACAAGGGGGGGGGGGGTAGGAAGCCCCCCAACCCGGCTGATCATGTGGAACGTGAGAGGGCTGAACGGGCCGATAAAGAGGGCACGGGTACTCGCACACCTTAAGAAACTTAAGGCAGATGTGGTTATGTTACAGGAAACGCACCTGAAACTGATAGGCCAGGTTAGGCTACGCAAAGGATGGGTGGGGCAGGTGTTCCATTCGGGGCTAGATGCGAAAAACAGGGGGGTGGCTATATTAGTGGGGAAGCGGGTAATGTTCGAGGCAAAGACTATAGTGGCGGATAACGGGGGCAGATATGTGATGGTGAGTGGCAAACTACAGGGGGAGACAGTGGTTTTGGTAAACGTATATGCCCCGAACTGGGATGATGCCAATTTTATGAGGCGGATGCTAGGACGCATTCCGGACCTAGAGATGGGAAAGCTGATAATGGGGGGAGATTTTAATACGGTGTTGGAACCAGGGCTGGATAGGTCGAAGTCCAGGACTGGAAGGAGGCCGGCAGCAGCCAAGGTACTTAAAGATTTTATGGAGCAGATGGGAGGTGTAGACCCGTGGAGATTTAGCAGACCTAGGAGTAAGGAGTTCTCGTTTTTCTCCTATGTCCATAAAGTCTACTCGCGAATAGACTTTTTTGTGCTGGGAAGGGCGTTGATCCCGAAGGTGAGGGGAACGGAGTATACGGCTATAGCCATTTCGGATCACGCTCCACACTGGGTAGACTTGGAGATAGGGGAGGAAACAGGAGGGCGCCCACCCTGGAGAATGGACATGGGACTAATGGCAGATGAGGGGGTGTGTCTAAGGGTGAGGGGGTGCATTGAAAAGTACTTGGAACTCAATGATAATGGGGAGGTCCAGGTGGGAGTGGTCTGGGAGGCGCTGAAGGCGGTGGTTAGAGGGGAGCTGATATCAATAAGGGCACATAAAGGGAAGCAGGAGAGTAAGGAACGGGAGCGGTTGCTGCAAGAACTTTTGAGGGTGGACAGACAATGTGCGGAAGCACCGGAGGAGGGACTGTACAAGGAAAGGCAAAGGCTACATGTAGAATTTGACTTGCTGACTACGGGCACTGCAGAGGCACAATGGAGGAAGGCACAGGGTGTACAGTACGAATATGGGGAGAAGGTGAGCAGGTTGCTGGCACACCAATTGAGGAAAAGGGGAGCAGCGAGGGAAATAGGGGGAGTGAGGGATGAGGAAGGAGAGATGGAGCGGGGAGCGGAGAGAGTGAATGGAGTGTTCAAGACATTTTATAAAAAATTATATGAAGCTCAACCCCCGGATGGGAGGGAGAGAATGATGGGCTTTTTGGATCGGCTGGAATTTACCAAGGTGGAAGAGCAGGAAAGGGTGGGACTGGGAGCACAGATCGAGGTAGAAGTGGTGAAAGGAATTAGGAGCATGCAGGCGGGAAAGGCCCCGGGACCGGATGGATTCCCAGTCGAATTCTATAGAAAATATGTGGACTTGCTCGCCCCGGTATTGACGAGGACCTTTAATGAGGCAAAGGAAAGGGGACAACTGCCCCCGACTATGTCTGAAGCAACGATATCGCTTCTCTTAAAGAAGGAAAAGGACCCGCTACAATGCGGGTCCTATAGACCTATTTCCCTCCTAAATGTAGATGCCAAGATCCTGGCCAAGGTAATGGCAATGAGAATAGAGGAATGTGTCCCGGGGGTGGTCCACGAGGACCAAACTGGATTTGTGAAGGGGAGACAGCTGAACACGAATATACGGAGGCTGTTAGGGGTAATGATGATGCCCCCACCAGAGGGGGAAACGGAGATAATAGTGGCGATGGATGCCGAGAAAGCATTTGATAGAGTGGAGTGGGATTATTTGTGGGAGGTGTTGAGGAGATTTGGTTTTGGAGAGGGGTATGTTAGATGGGTGCAGCTGTTGTATAGGGCCCCGATGGCGAGCGTGGTCACGAATGGACGGGGATCTGCATATTTTCGGCTCCATAGAGGGACAAGGCAGGGATGCCCTCTGTCCCCATTATTGTTTGCACTGGCGATTGAGCCCCTGGCGATAGCGTTGAGGGGTTCCAAGAAGTGGAGGGGAGTACTTAGAGGAGGAGAAGAACACCGGGTATCTTTGTATGCGGACGATTTGTTACTATATGTGGCAGACCCGGCGGAGGGGATGCCAGAAATAATGCGGATACTTGGGGAGTTTGGGGATTTTTCAGGGTATAAATTGAACATGGGGAAAAGTGAGTTGTTTGTGGTGCATCCAGGGGAGCAGAGTAGAGAAATAGAGGACCTACCGTTGAGGAAGGTAACAAGGGACTTTCGTTACCTGGGGATCCAGATAGCCAAGAATTGGGGCACATTGCATAGGTTAAATTTAACGCGCTTGGTGGAACAAATGGAGGAGGATTTCAAGAGATGGGATATGGTATCCCTGTCACTGGCAGGGAGGGTGCAGGCGGTTAAGATGGTGGTCCTCCCGAGATTCCTCTTTGTGTTTCAGTGCCTCCCGGTGGTGATCACGAAGGCTTTTTTTAAAAGGATCGAAAAGAGCATCATGGGTTTTGTGTGGGCCGGGAAGACCCCGAGAGTGAGGAAGGGATTCTTACAGCGTAGCAGGGATGGGGGGGGCTGGCACTACCGAGCCTAAGTGAGTATTATTGGGCCGCTAATATTTCAATGGTGAGTAAGTGGATGGGAGAGGAGGAGGGAGCGGCGTGGAAGAGATTAGAGAGGGCGTCCTGTAGGGGGACTAGCCTACAGGCTATGGTGACAGCCCCATTGCCGTTCTCACCGAGGAACTACACCACAAGCCCGGTGGTGGTGGCTACACTGAAGATTTGGGGACAGTGGAGACGGCATAGGGGAAAGACTGGAGCCTTGGGGGGGTCCCAGATAAGAAACAACCATAGGTTTGCCCCGGGGGGAATGGATGGGGGATATGGAATGTGGCAAAGAGCAGGAATAACGCAACTGAAAGATCTGTTTGTGGATGGGAAGTTCGCGAGTCTGGGAGCGCTGACCGAGAAATATGGGGTGCCCCAAGGGAATGCATTCAGGTATATGCAACTGAGGGCTTTTGCGAGGCAACAGGTGAGGGAATTCCCGCAGCTCCCAACACAAGAGGTGCAGGACAGAGTGATCTCAAAGACATGGGTGGGGGATGGTAAGGTGTCAGATATATATAGGGAAATGAGGGACGAAGGGGAGACTATGGTAGATGAACTAAAAGGGAAATGGGAAGAAGAGCTGGGGGAGGAGATCGAGGAGGGGCTGTGGGCAGATGCCCTAAGCAGGGTAAACTCGTCGTCCTCGTGTGCCAGGCTAAGCCTGATTCAGTTTAAGGTATTACACAGGGCGCATATGACTGGAGCACGGCTCAGCAAATTTTTTGGGGTGGAGGATAGGTGTGCGAGGTGCTCGAGAAGTCCAGCGAATCATACCCATATGTTTTGGTCATGCCCGGCACTACAGGGGTTTTGGATGGGGGTGACAAAGGTGCTTTCAAAAGTAGTCGGGGTCCGGGTCGAACCAAGCTGGGGGTTGGCTATATTTGGGGTTGCACAAGAGCCGGGAGTGCAGGAGGCGAGAGAGGCCGATGTTTTGGCCTTTGCGTCCCTATTGGCCCGGCGTAGGATATTGCTAATGTGGAAAGAAGCCAAGCCCCCGGGGGTGGAGACCTGGATAAATGACATGGCAGGGTTTATAAAGCTAGAGCGGATTAAGTTCGTTCTAAGGGGGTCGGCTCAAGGGTTCACCAGGCGGTGGCAACCGTTCGTCGAATACCTTGCAGAAAGATAGATGGAATGGAAAAAAGAAGGCAGCAGCAGCAGCCCAGGATCGGGGGGGGGGGCGGGGAGGAGGAACCAGAAGGACTCTCAGGGTTGTTAATATATACTGTATATGTATAGGTCGTTGCTACAGATAATTATATATTGGACTGTTAAATTATATTTTTGGAGAGTGTTACTTGTGATAAGGCAGTTGCCAATTAGGGTTAGTTTTCATTTTTGTTATTTATTATTTATTCATTTTCTGTTTATAAAATAGGTCATTGTTATTTGTGTTGTTATAATATTGTGTAAAGGATGCACAATGTACTGTGTTGGTTGACCAAAAATTTTCAATAAAATATATTTTAAAAAAAAAGAAAAGGCAGTGACTCGTCCACTGCGCGCATCCCGGCCTTGGCGATGTCTGCTCTGATGCGGGCGAAAGCGTGTTGTGCCTTGGCCGCGAAAGGGAATTGGGTGGACTGAATGAGTGGGCGGGCCTTGTCCGCATAGTTTGGGACCCACTGGACGGAGTAGGAAAAGAACCCCAGGCAGCGTTTGAGGGCCTTGGGGCAGTGGGGGAGGGGGAGCTCCATGAAGGGGCGCATGCTGTCGGGGTCGGGCCCGAGAAGTCTGTTTCGGACAAATAGCTAACCGGGTCGTGCTGAACACACACTTCACTTTGTTATAGGTCAGGTTGAGAAGAGTGGCAATGCGGAGGAATTTATCGAGGTTGGCATCGTGTTCCTGCTGGTCATGGCCGCAGATGGTGACATTACCTAAGTACGGAAAGGTGGCCCATTTCCCTTTGGAAACCGAGACCCCGTTTGTGACGTCTAAAGGGACCCTAAGGAAGTGACAGAGGCGACCGTCCGTCTCGAAGGCAGCGTATGGACGGTCCGACTTCCGGATGGGGATTTCAGGTCAATTGTTGAGAAGACCTGGTACTGCGCAATCTGATTAACCATATCAGATATGTGTGGGAGGGGGTTCGCGTCGAGCTGCGTGTACTGATTGATGGTCTGGCTGTAGTCCACGACCATCCTGTGTTTCTCCCCGGTTTTAACCACTACCACTTGGGCTCTCCAGGGGCTGTTGCTGGCCTCGATAATACCCTCCTTAAGCAGCCGCTGGACTTCGGACCTGATGAAGGTCTTGTCCTGGGTGCTGTACCGTCTGTTCCTGGTGGCAATGGGCTTGCAATCCTCAATTAGATTGGCAAAAGGGGAGGGGGGATTGAACTTGAGGGTCGCGAGGCCGCAAACGATAAGGGGGGTAGGGGCCCGCTGAATTTGATGGTGAGGCTCTGGAGATTGCACTGGAAGTCCAGGCCCAACAGGAGTGCAGCGCAGAGATTAGGAAGGACATAGAGGCGGAAGTTACTAAATTCTACGCCCTGGACTGTGAGGGTGACTGTACAGAAGCTTCGGATCGGGACAGAGTGGGATCCGGAGGCTAGGGAGATCCTTTGATTGGCAGGATGGACCGCGAGGGAGCAGCGCCTTACCGTATCTGGGTGTACGAAGCATTCAGTGCTCCCGGAGTCCAGCAGGCACGAGGTCGTGGGGCCATTGATTTTCACCGTCGTCGACGCGGTGGCCAGGTTGTGCGGGCGAGATTGGTCCAGCGTCATCGAAGCGAGCTGCGGGTAGTCGGCGGATGCTTCGGATGGCGAGCGTGTGCGGTTCCGATCTCGGGATGTCCGAAGACCCTGTGGGGAACAAGATGGCGGTGCCCATTGCGGGGTCGGGACAAGATGGCGCACATGGCCGAAGGAGGACAAGATGGCGGCGCCCATTGGTCGCATATGTCCCCGGGAGGAGAAGATGGCGGCTCCCATTGTGCATTTGGCGTGGGGGAGGGGACGATAGCAGGCGCGATCGCAGCGATTGCGCGGGCCTGGCACACAGCCGCAAAGTGGCCCTTCTTACTGCAGGATTTACAAACGGCAGTGCGGGCCAGGCAGTGTTGGCGGGGGTGCTTCTGCTGACCGCAGAAGTAGCAGCGGGGACCCCGGGGGTGCGCGGATCGGTGTGCGGCGCAGGCGTTTTGGGAAGGCAGGGCCCCAGCTGAGGAGGTCGTCGGCGGGGTAGGAAGGGGTAGAAGGGTGGGCAGCACGGCGGGAGGGGTAGGACTGTACATTACGGGATGCGACCGTCATGGAGAGCGCCAAGGTTTTCGTCTCCACCAGTTCGAGCGTGGCCCCTTCCAGTAATCATTCTCGGAAGCGGTCCGACGCAATCCCCGTCACAAAAGCATCGCACATGAGGAGGTTCGCGTGTTCAGCGGCTATAACGGCCTGACAGTCACAGTTCCGGACGAGTGGAATTAGGGCGCGCCAGAAGTCTTCGATGGACTCACCAGGTAGTTGCGAGCGGGTGGCGAATATATTCCTGGCGAAGAGTGTCTTTGTCTCCTGACCATAGTGTTCTTTAAGGAGTGCCATTGCTTTCGTGTAATTCAAGGCATCTTGGATCAACGGGAACACGCTGGAGTTCAGTCTAGAGTACAGGACGTTTATCTTCTGAGCCTCCGTTGGCGCAGGGTGCGCAGCGTTGATGTAGGCCTCAAAACATGCACGCCAGTGAGTAAAGTATTTTCTGGTGTCGGGCGAGTGTGGATCCAGCTGCAGGCGATGTGGTTTGATTCTGATATCCATTCTATGGAAAAATCTGACTGCAATAAATTGATGCGCAATCAATTGCACAAAGACGCAGATTGGGTACAACTGTGGCTTTCTTGCAGTCAGATGCGTGGCCTCCTGCTGCAGCTGGCGAAATGGCAGGGCAATGGAGGCCATGCATATTTATACAGATCTTAGTGGGCGGAGCCAGCCGGCACACCGGCGAACCTGTAATTCAGATCCTACCTTACATCCCCTAATACAGTGGTTCACCACATAAATTATGTTCAATCTCTCAATAGTTTTTCCCATTAAGACCACTCAATTATCTCTCCTGAATGCTTTTGCATAAAGACCTCTTTTGTCACATTATGTGCGCTTAAGTAATTCCCTAAAAATCCTGATATTAGGATGTATCAGTTTACAATTTTATATCAAGTCACAAATTTTAAAAATCAATAGATTAAAAACAGTATGGAATCAATTTGTTTTTCTGTAACCACTATTTAGTTGATGTCTCAGAAAACCTGTGCTCTTTAATCAATTGTTCCGAATAATGCAATTCCCTTTGCTTGGTGAGCTTTTATTAGCAAAATATCTTGGTACATATATGCAGAATCTGGCGGGAGAGACAACAGGAACGCATGGTAGGATAGGAATGAACAAAAGGTTTATTATGGTAAACACAAATAACAAAACTACAACTCCTCTCCCCCAAGGGCCACCCTTCATGCCTGGACTCAGGTCAGGGTTTTTATGCTGAGCGGTTCCCCCTTGTTCAGGCAAAACCCCACCCCCAATTACCAGGGGAGTTCATACCCAGCTGTATAAGGGGGAGAATCATTTAGAGCACAGTCCTTGGCCCCCAGCCCCCAAAGGGGTTGTAACAATATATATATTCACTCAAAATTATCAGTGCCATTTTTTATTTGTGCGCAGAAGCTCAAATCTTATTAGCACTGAATCAAATATCAGGGATAACCAACTGAAAAAAACCCATAAAAATGAAATCTGATGGAAATAACGACCCTAATAGACCATTTACGTTTATCAATGGCCCCAGTTTCTGAATATTGTGATGGCTTTTATTCTAAGTTTCTCAATGCATAGAAATTAGAGCCAATTAGTGCGGCAGGGTGGTGCAGTGGTTAGCTCTGCTGCCTCACAGCACAGAGGACCCGGGTTCAATTCTGGCCCCGGGTCACTGTCCATGTCTGTGTGGATCTCACTCCCACAACCCAAATATGTGCAGGGTAGGTGGATTGGCTATGCTAAATTGCCCCTTGATTAGACAAAAAAAAGCATTGTGTACTTTAAATTTAAAAAAAAGAAATTAGAGCCAATTATATCACATCACAGCATACCACAGATGTTGCAATCCATTTTAGGGTTGAAGATTATCCCCAAGGCCAATAGCTCTTAATTACGAGAGTTGGGACAGATTTTAGTATCTTGGCCTGAAACATCACCATCATATCTTTTCACGCGAGTCATGCATTGCTCAGATCAGCTCAGGCTTTTTAATAGTTTCTTGCTCTTGCGTTGTCGGACAGATTGGACTCAAGGTTGTGAGTTTACAGTGGGAATTTGAACAGAGATAATCTGTGCAATGTTATGTTTTTAGGAACATTATTGATTTCAACCAACTCACCGAAAATGGGAAATTCTCCCTTATAAAACCACGAAACTCCAATCAATACGTTAATTTTAGTTCTGGCTCAATATTGCACCCAATACTAAATGTTAAATTGAATTGGAGGAAGCCTTATAGCTATAAAACACCTCATCATTTTCCTACAAAATGCTTCACACAATTAATTCCTTATAAATGCAGTGACTGCAAATTAGGTTGCCATTGTGCACTCCCCAAGGCCCTCCAAATAATGAGATGAATAGTTATCTTTTGAGTGTGCTCACACCACAGGAAGAAATTCCAGTTCTTCTTTGAATATTCCTGATAACTCTATGAAGTTTTTTTTACCCTAAAAAATTAATCAAGCATCATAAATAGGTTCCTTTATTTAAATTGAGGCACAGACAAATTGTGAGCAGGTAGTGGGATAGATTTCCAGCTTCACTGGCTGTGCGGCATTACGGAAGATCAATCAAACCTGTTTGATTTTCAATCATTAACTTGGATGGAATAAAATTTGGGGGTTTCGACAATGGACAACCCGTCCACCAGATTATTGCCCAACCAATGAAGGTGAAAATGCACCCAAGATCTTTAAAGAGACTCTCTATTCAATGTCCAAGAGATTCAATTTACATTGTGTTCGGAAAATAAAGATAGTTTAAGGAAATTAAAGTTTCATTGGAAAAACATCAGAAATCAGGTATAGTTTTAAGTGTGTTTCTGTACATGGAAGGGTAAAACCTATAGTTAGATTCATGCTGGACAAAGGTATTTAATGTATGGGGGTTGGTTAAATTCCAACTGTGTTTCTATTGTGCTTAAGAGAGGACTACAGCATGAAGAATATATAAACCAGCAGTGTAAGGTAGAAAAGCTTTTACGTTTTAGTTGAGCTAATTTGATTGAATTGGAGATAGTGGCCGCAATTCTCCATAAAGAATTCTAAGTGTGGTAGCTGTGGTGATACGCATGTACACATTAATGTATATAGCTGTTTATCAATGTATATAATTATCGGTACGACCTCCGACCAGCAGGTGGCGCTAGAAATCTACCATGTGACTTGAGACACCTGCCAGTTGGTAGTAAGTCGTACAAGAGAATAGTCGCACATAGAGTAGCTCCAGGAGAATTCGCTGAATTCATTTAGCAGCCATCATCTGCATTATAGTTCATTAGTTATCTTTCCACGTGTTTGTTAATAAATTATCTTTCTAGTTAAACAACTAGATGTTCTGTGTATATCATCATCACGGTCATAACACAGTACACACCATGGTACCAGGTGTGCAGAACAACTAAAGATAACAACGGAGAAGATGGGCAAAATATGCTGAAGAAAAGAAAGACAAAATTCTTCTGCCGACCTGGTGAATTACAGCCATCTGGAACTCAATGCACGAAAAGACTGTGAAGTCAGCGATGGAAGATTTGAAGGCACCCCACTAGCTTCAAGTCTCGGGGAATGTAGATGAAAATTGGCATGATTTCCAGGAGCAATTTAGACTCTATGTTGTAGCCCTTAGCCTGCAGGCACAGCCTGATAAGAGACATATTGTATTACTGCTCACGGTCGCAGGTCCTCAAGCAGTAGAAATATACAATACCTTCGCCTTCAACAGCGAAGACGAAAGCAATAGCTTCAATGAAGTAACACAGTACTTTGATTGGCATTGTTCTCCAAAGACAAATGAAACATTTGAACATTATATAGAACATAGAACGATACAGCGCAGTACAGGCCCTTCGGCCCAGAATGTTGCACCAAAACAAAAGGCATCTAACCTACACTATGCCATTATCATCCATATGTTTATCCAATAAACTTTTAAATGCCCTCAATGTTGGCGAGTTCACTACTGTAGCAGGTAGGGCATTCCACGGCCTCACTACTCTTTGCGTAAAGAACCTACCTCTGACCTCTGTCCTATATCTATTACCCCTCAGTTTAAAGCTATGTCCCCTCGTGCCAGCCATTTCCATCCGCGGGAGAAGGCTCTCACTGTCCACCCTATCCAACCCCCTGATCATTTTGTATGCCTCTATTAAGTCTCCTCTTAACCTTCTTCTCTCCAACGAAAACAACCTCAAGTCCATCAGCCTTTCCTCATAAGATTTTCCCTCCATACCAGGCAACATCCTGGTAAATCTTCTCTGCACCCGCTCCAAAGCCTCCACATCCTTCCTATAATGCGGTGACCAGAACTGTACGCAATACTCCAAATGCGGCCGTACCAGAGTTCTGTACAGCTGCAACATGACCTCCTGACTCCGGAACTCAATCCCTCTACCAATAAAGGCCAACACTCCATAGGCCTTCTTCACAACCCTAGCAACCTGGGTGGCAACTTTCAGGGATCTATGTACATGGACACCTAGATCCCTCTGCTCATCCACACTTCCAAGAACTTTACCATTAGCCAAATATTCCGCATTCCTGTTATTCCTTCCAAAGTGAATCACCTCACACTTCTCTACATTAAACTCCATTTGCCACCTCTCAGCCCAGCTCTGCAGCTTATCTATATCCCTCTGTAACCTGCTACATCCTTCCACACTATCGACAACACCACCGACTTTAGTATCGTCTGCAAATTTACTCACCCACCCTTCTGCGCCTTCCTCTAGGTCATTGATAAAAATGACAAACAGCAACGTCCCCAGAACAGATCCTTGTGGTACGCCACTTGTAACGGAACTCCATTCTGAACATTTCCCATCAACCACCACCCTCTGTCTTCTTTCAGCTAGCAAATTTCTGATCCACATCTCTAAATCACCCTCAATCCCCAGCCTCCGTATTTTCTGCAATAGCCTACCGTGGGGAACCTTATCAAACGCTTTGCTGAAATCCATATACACCACATCAACTGCTCTACCCTAGTCTACCTGTTCAGTCACCTTCTCAAAGAACTCAATAAGGTTTGTGAGGCATGACCTACCCTTCACAAAGCCATGCTGACTATCCCTGATCGTATTATTCCTATCTAGATGATTATAAATCTTGTCTCTTATAATCCCCTCCAAGACTTTACCCACTACAGACGTGAGGCTCACCGGTCTATAGTTGCCGGGGTTGTCTCTGCTCCCCTTTTTGAACAAAGGGACCACATTTGCTATCCTCCAGTCCTCTGGCACTATTCCTGTAGCCAATGATGACATAAAAATCAAAGCCAAAGGTCCAGCAATTTCTTCCCTGGCCTCCCAGAGAATCCTAGGATAAATCCCATCAGGACCCGGGGACCTATCTATTTTCAGCCTGTCCAGAATTGCCAACACCTCTTCCCGACGTACCTCAATGCCATCTATTCTATTAGCCTGGGTCTCAGCATTCTCCTCCACAACATTATCTTTTTCCTGAGTGAATACTGACGAAAAATATTCATTTAGTATCTCGCCTATCTCTTCAGACTCCACACACAACTTCCCATCCCTGTCCTTGACTGGTCCTACTCTTTCCCTAGTCATTCGCTTATTCCTGACATACCTATAGAAAGCTTTTCGGTTTTCCTTGATCCTACCTGCCAAATACTTCTCATGTCCCCTCCTTGCTCGTCTTAGCTCTCTCTTTAGATCCTTCCTCGCTACCTTGTAACTATCCATCGCCCCAACTGAAACTTCACACCTCATCTTCACATAGGCCTCCTTCTTCCTCTTAACAAGAGATTCCACTTCTTTGGTAAACCACGGTTCCCTCGTTCCGTACGTGTACCCAAAAAGCAGGCGTATCTGTTGATTCCTTTGTAACCGACTTGCAGTTGAAGGCACAGTCGTGTAATTTTAGTACTTTAAACTCGTCAATGCTCCATGATCATAGTATTCAGCGTATCGAATGACAAAGTATGTGAGAGGTTATTGAGGGTGAAGACCTGAAATTAGAAAATGCGGTCAAGATTTGTCATGCAAGTGAGCTAGCTGCACAGCAGAATAGTATGTTCGACCTGCAACATTTTGGCGCAATCAGGAAAATGTCAGCGTCATAAGCACTGTGACGCAGTCAAAAAAGAAACGTGGACGCAGTGCCGGTGGTATTTTGAGTGGCTGACCGGATCCACCATTTTATGCCAGCAATGTGGCAATCGACACTTGCCACGGCGATGACACGCACTTGCCTCAAGTGTGGCAGAACGCATTACTTTGATAGGCGATGTGTCTCACATCCAATGGTTGACCAAACACGACCAGTTAGTGTAGATAATGAGATATGCATCGATGACCTGGCTGCTATGAACATCATTTCGACGAGGACACGAATAGTTCGACCTGCCAAAACAGCAAATTTTTCCTCATCATTTGCAGCCATAGTGATGCAGATGTGAAGACCATAGAAGATAGATGGATGATTCTGTTGATGGTTAATGGAACGCTAACCAAATGCAAGCTCAACACGAGAGCGAGGGCCAATCTGATCACTTTGTCAGCGTTTAAACGGCTAAAAATCAAACCAAAAATGGTTCGAAGATCAGTACTACTGAAAGACTATAATGGTCAATAGATCAAAACATTGGGAGCATGTGAGCTCGTAGCAACTGACAGAACGTGTATGTTCACGTTTTCCATAGTTGAGACAGAGCGCAAATCGCTCATAGGATTGGAAGCATGTGAAGAGCTTAGGCTCGTTAAGCGGTTGTACACTGCAGAAAGCATGGCACCCTGCCAACATGCATCCGTAGAATCTGTCATAAAGGACTTTCCGGAGAGATTTCAAGGCTTTGGTACTCTGCCTTTTACATACCTCATCCACTTCAAGGAGAATGCGATGCCAGTTGTACATGCGCCGAGATGTGTACCTGCTCCACTGACGGCTGAGTTAGACAGAATGATAGCTCTAGGAGTCACCAGATGCATAGACAAACCTACCAACTGGGTTAACTCTATGGTGTGCATAAAAAGGAGGAATAATGACATGCGGATATGCATGGACCCCAAAGACCTGAACATTAACATCAAAAGGAAGCACTACCCAATTCCGACGAGGCAAGAAATAACATGCGAGATGGCTGGAGCGACATATTTCAGCAAGTTGGACACATCACAAGGTTTCTGGCAGCTCAAGCTGGACAAAGCTAGCACAAGGCTGTGCACGTTTAACACATCCTTCGGGCACTACTGTTTCTTGAGGATGCCACTCGGCATAATTTCAGCATCTGAAATTTTCCATCGTACCATCATAGAATTTACAGTGCAGGAGGAGGCCATTCAGCCCATCGAGTCTGCACCGGCTCTTGGAAAGAGCACCCTACCCAAGGTCAACACCTCCACCCTATCCCCATAACCCAGTAACCCCACCCAACACTAAGGGCAATTTTGGACACTAAGGGCAATTTATCATGGCCAATCCACCTAACCTGCACATCTTTGGACTGTGGGAGGAAACCAGAGCACCCGGAGGAAACCCACGCACACACAGGGAGGATGTGCAGACTCCGCACAGTGACCCAGGCCAGAATTGAACCTGGGACCCTGGAGCTGTGAAGCAATTGTGCTATCCACAATGCTACCGTGCTGCCATGGAGCACATCGTCGAAGGGTTACCAGGTGGCAACATTTATGCTGATGATATAATAATCTAGGAGTCCACGCGTGACGAGTATGACAGAAGGCTTCTCAAGAGTCCTACAGCGGATTTTTTAAAATGGCCTAAAACTCTTTAGTTTTGCTTTATAAAAAGCAAAATGTCAAATCAGGATTGATAGCTTTGGGGACAGGCTCTCGGCGCATGGTGTGCAGCCAGATAATGAGAAGACAAAAGCCATTTTGACGATGCCACGTCCCACAGATTAAAAAAAAGGCATCCTACGGATACTAGGGATGATCAACTTTGTTGGCAAGTTTATTCCCAACCTGGCCTCTAAACATTCTCAACTACGATATTCGATAAAAAAGGAGGCAGTGTAGGGCAGCACAATGGTGCAGTGGATAGCGCTGCGTGGGTCTCAACCCCACAACTAAAAAAGATGTGCAGGGTAGGTTAATTGGCATGCTAAATTGCCCCTTAATTGGGAAAAAAAAGAATTGGGTACCCTAAATTTATTTTTTAAAAAGGATGCAGTGTTCCAATGGTCTCCCTCGCCACGCTGCAGCAAGATCCTGATTTTGCCTACAGGAGCGGGCCGGTTGTATCACAAACTGTTTGGTGCCAGATGTGGATCTCATTTTTGGGCTCTCCCACTATTCACCGACCTCGTTATGGTTGAGCGAGAGCATAACGAGGCTGTAGAATCCTGCCCGATGATAGAGAAGGCTCACTAACTAGAGGCAGTTGAATTTAGAAGGAACTGTGGATACGCATGGACCCCAAAGTCCTGAGAAGGTTGAATTTAGAGGGAACATCTCTCTCAGCTTTGTTAAAGAAAAACCATGTCATGGCGTAATGGTGAAGAAAACAAATGCAGAGATCTGAATAGTAGCTAGTTACAGAAACTAGAGAAATGAAGAGAAGTTTCCAAGAACTCCAAGTTTAAAGGTACTGGAACATAGCACTGTTCAGTAAAGTCAGGTCAAGTTGAGAAGAAGGCTACGACTGCAGAAAGATATCTGAAGTGATTTTCAGATTTGTGAGATTTTACTACAGCCTGTGGAACATGAGTTGAAATAACTATGGAAATCGGTGGCTGGATCTCAGAGTTTGTGTCAAAGCAGTTAAGACAAAGGAAACCTAAAAGTAGATAGTGTAAGTGAAATCTTGGTCTGAATTCACTGTTAAAATGCAGCGGAAGCTTGGGTTAAAAGTGTTATTTGTAAAACCTGGAATGGATTTTGAAATGCAAACTACGAAGGGAAAGTTGCTGCCTCATTGCGCCAAGAACCTGGATAAAAGCAAATTACTGCAGATGCTGGAATCTGAAACTTAAGAGAAAATGCTGGAAAATCTCAGCAGGTCTGGCAGCCTCTGTAGGGAGAGAAAAGAGCTAACGCTTCGAGTCCAGATGACCCTTTGTCAAAGCTAAAAGACAGAGAAAATGGGAAATATTTGTACTGTGGTATGAGAATGAAAGATGAGTCAAAGCCACATAAACCCAGGGAAACGGGGTGCTCATAGCCACAGAAACCAAGCGGAAAGAGTGCTAATGGCAGTCCCCAGAGAACAAAAGGTGTGAAAGGCCAACAGCAGAGAAACTAACATTAGAGGGTAAACTGTGACAGATGTAGATGTGAGGGGAGAGGAACATAAGAACAAGGAGCAGGAGTAGGCCATCTGGCCCCTCGAGCCTGCTCCACCATTCAATGAGATCATGGCTGATCTTTTGTGGACTCAGCGCCACTTTCCGGCCCGAACACCATAACCCTTAATCCCTTTATTCTTCAAAAAACTATCTATCTTTATCTTAAAAACATTTAATGAAGGAGCCTCTACTGCTTCACTGGGCAAGCAATTCCATAGATTCACAACCCTTTGGGTGAAAAAGTTCCTCCTAAAATCAGTCCTAAATCTACTTCCCCTTATTTTGAGGCTATGGCCCCTAGTTCTGCTTTCA
The DNA here is from genome assembly GCF_047496885.1 of Scyliorhinus torazame. Taxonomy (NCBI): domain Eukaryota; kingdom Metazoa; phylum Chordata; class Chondrichthyes; order Carcharhiniformes; family Scyliorhinidae; genus Scyliorhinus; species Scyliorhinus torazame. The sequence goes on along the minus strand of NC_092722.1, from coordinate 48,878,318 downwards.
CCCGCCAGTGGAAACAACCTGCCCGCATCTATCCTATCTAATCCCTTCATAATCTTATATGTTTCTATAAGATCCCCCCTCATCCTTCTAAATTCCAACGAGTACAGTCCCAGTCTACTCAACCTCTCCTCGTAATCCAACCCCTTCAGCTCTGGGATTAACCTAGTGAATCTCCTCTGCACATCCTCCAGTGCCAGTACGTCCTTTCTCAAGTAAGGAGACCAAAACTGAACACAATACTCCAGGTGTGGCCTCACTAACACCTTATACAATTGCAGCAGAACCTCCCTAGTCTTAAACTCCATCCCTCCAGCAATGAAGGACAAAATTCCATTTGCCTTCTTAATCACCTGTTGCACCTGTAAACCAACTTTTTGTGACTCATGCACTAGCACACCCAGGTCTCTCTGCACAGCAGCATGTTTTAATATTTTATCATTTAAATAATAATCCCTTTTGCTGTTATTCCTACCAAAATGGGTAACCTCACATTTGTCAACATTGTATTCCATCTGCCAGACCCTAGCCCATTCACTTAGCCTATCCAAATCCCTCTGCAGACTTCCAGTATCCTCTGCACTTTTTGCTTTACCACTTATCTTAGTGTCGTCTGCAAACTTGGACACATTGCCCTTGGTCCCCAACTCCAAATCATCTATGTAAATTGTGAACAGTTGTGGGCCCAACACTGATCCCTGAGGGACACCACTAGCTACTGATTGCCAACCAGAGAAACACCCATTAATCCCCACTCTTTGCTTTCTATTAATTAACCAATCCTCTATCCATGCTACTACTTTCCCCTTAATGCCATGCATCTTTATCTTATGCAACAACCTTTTGTGTGGCACCTTGTCAAAGGCTTTCTGGAAATCCAAATATACCACATCCATTGGCTCCCCGTTATCTACCGTACTGGTAATGTCCTCAAAAAATTCCACTAAATTAGTTAGGCACGACCTGCCCTTTATGAACCCATGCTGCGTCTGCCCAATGGGACAATTTCCATCCAGATGCCTCGCTATTTCTTCCTTGATGATAGATTCCAGCATCTTCCCTACTGCCGAAGTTAAGCTCCCTGGCCTACAATTACCCGCTTTCTGCCTACCTCCTTTTTTAAACAGTGGTGTCACGTTTGCTAATTTCCAATCCGCCGGGACCACCCCAGAGTCTAGTGAATGTTGGTAAATTATCACTAGTGCATTTGCACTAGAAGGGGGAAACAAAGGGGAGAAAGGGTAAGGAAAGGTGGATAAGATGGGGGGGGGTAAATATATATAAAGAAAGACAAAAAAGAAATGGTAAAAGATAGTTAAAATGAAATGGGATGAAAACAAATGGGTAGAGGAGGGGTAGAGCTAATCATCTGAAGTTGCTGAATTCGATGTTGAGACCGGAAGGCTGTAGCGTGGCTAACCAGAAGATGAGATGTTGTTCCTCCAGTTCGCGTTGAGTTTCACTGGAACACTGCAGCAGGCCAAGGACAGACATGTGGGCATGGAGCAAGGTTTTGTGTTAAAATCGCAAACAACGGGAAGGTCAGGGTCCTGAATGCGCACAGACCGAAGGTGCTCAGCAAAGCGGTCACCCAGTCTGCGTTTGGTCACCCGGGTGCGATTCCAGCCTGAGGGCACTATCCGTGTGGAGTTTGCACATTCTCCCGGTGTCTGCATGGGTCTCTCCCCCACAACCCAAAGGTGGACAGGGTAGATGGAATGACCACACTAAATTGCCCCATAAGTGGAAAAAGCAATTTAAAAATTATTATAAGAGAAGATTTTAAAGCTTGTTTTTGGAAGCAGAGTTTAGAAAATGTCATGTCACAATCATCTGGGGGATTCGGAAGAGAAACTCACAGACCATCATTTGGGGTCAGAGAGGAGTGTCTCTTACCACAATCATCTTAAAGGGACTTTTTGTGTTAATGAGACTACTGTAGCGTGAGATGTATGTTATGATCTATGTTAATCTTTAAATCGCTTTCTATTGTTAAGCTAAGGGGGAGCAATTGAGGATTGTACTATAATCCAGTTTTACCATTTAAAAAAAAATTATTTCTTGTTGTTGAAACTGATTAGCAGTCCTGGGACTCTGTTCCTCCATGTTGTATATAACAAAAATGAAAATTACAACCTTTTTGAGCCAGTGTTCCATTCTGGAATCTTCCCGTTCAGTTATAACATCAACTGAGATTGTAACAATTGGATTACTTTAAACATTATGACGCTAAAGCTCAAGTAACTGGGCAGAGCGAAAAGCAGGTAGATTGACTGATGACGGTCTCAAATTTCAGGCAGAGGCTGAATCTGCTGGGTTCCTGCCATATTTAAAGGAGTGAATATTTCACTCACTACCAGATAATCCTCCTTAGGCTCATCAGAGCACTCGTACATTGAGCTGGATGGAAGTCTGATGTGGTCCTAATGAAATTGAAAAGTAACGTAAGCTAAAGGGGATCGATTGCCTCTCCAAAACTGGTGTCAAGAAATAGTAACTTACTTGAGTGGAGGTCAGGAACCACAAGCCCTGACATGCCCTGGGAGTTTCTGCACATGTATGAATCAGGAACGGCTGAGCATGCACAGTTCAGCATTGTGAGATCTTTGGGCTCGGGACAAGGGCCCAATGTGCCAGCATGGGAAGAAACAACTCAAATGCCCATTCAAGGGGCCCAGGAGTGAGGCATCGTTCCAAAAGCAGTCTCAGGGCAGGGAGTGGTTCCAGAGAGGACTGAGGAAGGTGGCACCAGGAGACCACGGGTAGGAACCAATGAGGAGAGGAGTAAGGAAAGAGGCTCCAAGCATTAAAAGTGCTGCGGTTGACAATCTCCAAGTAGTGAAAGGGCTATGACGAAGCCCTGGAGGGCGAAATGGCAATAGAAGGTTGGCGACTGTGTTGAGGGCCAATTGAGGCAAAGGCAACATTCAGAGCAGTCGTGATCTGCTCGGTATGGCTGAAGACGTTCCTGTGAGTTGGTGCTAGAGAACAGACTTGGGCATCCAGCGGAATATAATCTTAGGAGATGAGATTGGGACCCGTTGAGGCAGTCTGAGTTGGAGCAGCTTTAGAGTGAGTTCAGAGGCTTGGGGCGCGATTCTCCGCTAACGCGCCTGTTGGGAGAATCGCCAAATTTTCCCGCGACGCCGGTCCGACGCCCACCCGCGATTCTCGGAAGCGGCCAATCGGTACAATTGAGTTTTGCACAGCGCGGTACAGTGAATCGACCGAGACAGCCAAAATGGCGATTCACCGGTACCCCCGCGATTCTCCGGCCCGGATGGGCCGAGCGGCCTGCCCAAAACGGCGGGTTCGCCCCGGCACCATTCACACCTGGTCGCTGCCGGCGGGAACAGCGCAGGAACGCTGGGGGGGGCGGCCTGCGGGGGGGGGGGCGAGGGGGGATCCTGCACCGGGGGGGGGGGCCTCAAATGTGGTCTGGCCCGCGATCGGTACCCACCGATCGTCGGGCCGGCCTCTCTGAAGGAGGACCTCCTTTCTTTCGCAGCCCCACAAGATCCGTCAGACATCTTCTTGCGGGGCGGACTCGGAGAGGACGGCAACCGCGCATGCGCGGGTGACGCCAGTTATGCGGTGCCGGCCGCGTCATGTATGCGGCGCTGCCTTTACGCGGCGCCAAGGCCTGGCACGCGTAAATGACGCGGCGCCGCTCCTAGCCCATTGTCGAGCCCTGAATCAGTCGGGATAGGGGCCGTTTCGCGCAGTCGTGAACCTCGACAGCGTTCACGACGGCGCGAACACTCTGCCTCCATTTCAGAGAATCCCGCCCTTGATCTTCAAAAGAGAAAAGTTTCTAACTCTTTGTGAGGTAGTTTTAACAAGATTGTATAACTCACTTTCGATGCTGACATCTGGGTGGCTTGCTCAGAAATCCATGGGATCTGTCCTAGCTTCATTTAGTGTACAGTGTGGTGTGTTTGCTCACACTTTGGCTGTTAATTTACCGGTACCTCATTATAATTCTGAATGTTAGACAATAAGATAGATATTACAAAATATTTTTTCTGACTTTGTATTGTTTATTTTGTTTGTTCAGAAACGTTGTGGCTTTATTTTCTTTGAATCTCAAACGGCTGGTCCACGTTTGTGGAGACCAGTACTAAACGGCACCTTGACGAGACCTCGTAGGTGCAGCCGTTGACTCCCGTGCGCCGGGTGTGAGATCCAGCGAGAGCGTGATCCAGGTGACACGCGGAGTGAGTCGGGTGACTCGTGAAGTTACCTTGCGCGGAGCTCGATTTGGGGCGCCTGTGCGATTCATCTTTTGCGCTCGCTGGTCGCTGAATTGCACCTCAAGTTGCTCATGTTATGGGCCAGGGTGTAGAGAACCCCAAAGTGTATCATGGAGTTCCCCTGACCCACAAATTTTAATAGATTGTGGTATGGGGAGCACATGACCCACTCTACAGGTGTGGTACAACCCCCAAAGTCTACAACACTAAGAAATCCTTTAAGCTTCCCCGACAACATCCAGATGACAGAAGAAACACCTTTCAACAGAAGCACATTAGGATTACATTCACTGCTGAGAACATTTATAATTCTGAATTCACCAAATGATCAAGAGATAGTCTTTTAATGGCAGAGAGAACAGCAGTACACCTGCTTGGTCTGGCTTCAGCCCCAACACTGAAAACAAAACTAAAACACACCCTGCAGCAAACAGCCTAAAATAAAAGTAAAAAGCTGACAGGCATCCCAGCTCCACCCACTCTGACATCACTGCAGTAGTAAACACCCATTTTTTAAAGGTACTCTCACTACAGATATTTATATACACACCCATTTATAAACACCCATTTCTTAAAGGTACTCTCACATGACACCCACCCCAAGAAAAAAAATAAACCATCAACTTCAAAATGGTTTCATTTTTCACCTTTTCACTATCATTTAAGAAATGCACACGGTAAATTTACTTTTTTGTTCTAAAAAAAAACTACACGCAAACAGATACAATAATATAGTCCATTTTTGTTCTTCTTTCCGCAACTAAAATCCTTCTTGATTGACAGTCTCTTTGAACAAGAAGGTCTCTGCACGATCCTTCCATTTCTCTACGCCTCGGCATTTCTCTTTAAAGTCAGATACTTTAGTTCAATCTGATCACAGAGTCCCTTGTAATTCTCCAACACAGGAACATTGGTTATCACAGCTTTCAGGCAGTCAAATGCCTGTTCAAAGTCCGCTGTCCATTGAAATTTTCGACGTTTCTTCAGCAAGTCCATCAGTGGAGCAATCACGCTGCAAAACCTTTACACAAATGTTCGATCATATCCACTCATGCCAAGAAATCACATTATTTCCATTCGTCTTGAGGGTATTGGAAACTCCTCAATAACTGTTGGTTTCACATCCCGTGTGACCATTCGACCTTGTCCGATTGTATGGCCAAGGAAAGTGACTTGGGCTTTTCCACATTCACTTTTGCTAGGTTTATCACCAAACCTGCCTCCTGAAGTCGACCGAATAACTCCATGTCTAGCTGAAAATTACTAGATTGTTGATGTATACCGCACAATTGGGTAATCCTGAAACAACTTTGTTAGTTAACCGTTGAAATGTAGCTGGTGCGTTTTTTATGCCAAATGGCATAACTTTGAATTGGTATATACCATCTGGAGTCACAAAAGCTGAAATCTCCTTCACCCTTTCGGATAAAGGTACCTGCCAGTAACCTTCAAGTAAATCCAGTTTGGAAATAAAAGCGGATTGTCCCACTTTCTCAATGCAATCCTCCAAACGTGGGATAGGATAACAGTCCGTTGTTGTAATTGCGTTAATCTTTCTATATTCCACACACAACCGTTGGGTACCGTCTGGTTTTGGTACCATCACTATGGGTGAGCTCCATTGGCTGCAAACCACTTCAATTATGCCATTTTTACGCATACTCTCAATCTCTTTGTTAACCTGTGCCAATTTTAAAGGGTTAAGTCTGTATGGATGTTGTTTGATTGGAACAGCATTTCCCACATCTACATCATGTATAGCCTTTTTAGTACTTCCCAATTTATCTCCACAAATTTGCCCATGGGATATCAATAACTCTTTCAGGTCAGTCCGTTTTTCCTCTGGAAGGTAACTCAACAATTTATCCCAATTTTTAAGAACATCCTCGTTTTCCAATTTAATTTGAGGTATGTCAAATTCACAGTCACCTGGATTTGGTTTGTCACTTTCAGTTAGAATCATTAAAATCTCCCCCTTTTTCTCTCCTTCCCTTTCAAAGTACATTTTAAGCATATTCACATGACACACTCGGTGAGTCTTCCTTCTATTTGGTGTTTTTACCACATAATTCAGCTCACTTAATTTCCTTTCAATCTGATAAGGTCCACAAAACCTAGCTTTTAAAGGTTCACCTACCACTGGTAACAACGCTAAAGCTTCATCTCCACTGGCAAAACTACGAACTTGTCCGCTACCCGTTTCATCACATTTTGTGCAACTTTGAAATATTGTCCAGGCAACTCACCTGCTCTATTTAATCGTTCCCTAATATTTGACACGTAATCCAATAATGTAATTTCCGATTTCTCACTCACCAATTTTTTCTTAATCAATTTAAGTGGTCCTCTTACCTCATGACAAAAAATTAGTTCAAAAGGACTAAATTTGGTTGAATCATTAGGTGCATCCCTAATTGCAAACAGTACGAATGGAATTCCTTTTTCCCAATCCTCTGGATAATCTTGACAATAAGCCCTCAACATTGTCTTTAATGTCTGATGCCACCTTTCTAACGCTCCCTGCGATTCTGGATGGTACGCAGTTGATTTAAGTTGTTTTATTCCTAAGCTATCCATAACTTCTTTGAATAACCTCGAGGTAAAATTTGATCTTTGATCCGATTGTATTTCTGTGGGTAATCCATATCTAGTAAATAATTTAAGTAACTCCTCCACAATCTTTTTAGCTGTAATATTATATACTGGAATGGCCTCTGGAAACCTAGTAGACACATCCATTTTCGTCAAAAGATATTAATTCCCACTTTTTGTTTTAGGAAGCGGTCCTACGCAATCAATTAGGACCCTTGTAAAAGGTTCCTCAAATGCTGGAATGGGTATTAAGGGCGCTGGTTTTATCACTGCTTGAGGTTTCCCTATCATTGGCATGTGTGACATGTTTAACAAAATTTAACGACATGTTTATGTAGTCCAGGCCAATAAAAATGTTTCTGGATTTTAGCTTGCGTTTTTCTTATTCCCAAATGACCTCCCACTGGTACCTCATGTGCAACTCACAACACCTCCTTTCTGTACCCTACCGGCAATACTACTTGATGAACTTCTGCCCACTTTTCATCCGCCTGCATATGTAAAGGTCTCCCATTTTCACATCAAGACATCACTTTTACGGTAATAACACTCTGGTATACACACAGATTCCTCTTCCGTGTATGCTTTCTGATACATCCGGGTTATTTCTACATCTTTCTGTTGTAACTCTGCCAATTTTCCTGAACTAAAAATATCCGCCTCATCCTCCACCTGTTCTTGTTCATTTTCAACCATCTGATCAAAAATCATTTCTGATAATTGCACTTCAACGTCATCTTCACTCTTTGATTTCTCCTCTTGTCTTAACCTGTGACTTTGCGACCTTGTTACTACACAATCCAGAAAAATCCCAGGATATTCATCCTTCAACACTTCAGTTGTCTGATTCTCCACTGGCTTATCAACCACAGTAGGCATCACTCCCTCCTGCGACCCAGCTATATCATTACCCAAGATAAACTGTATTCCTGGACAAGATAGTTTCTCTATTACTCCTACTACCACTTCACCACTCTTCACTGGACTTTCCAACCTTACCTTAATAATTGAACACTACTCCTCTCACCCTGAAATTCACATATTACCACCTTTTCTGGCAACATGCTTCCCAAACTACATAACTCCTCATCTGTTACCATTAAAGATTGACTAGCTCCCGTATCTCTTAAAATTGTGACGTCTTTACCTGTTCCTCCTGATACACGAGTAAACTTTACCCACACAAGTAAATTCTTTAAAGAGATCTGGCACCTTCTTATCAAAAACCTCTTGATCTGGCTGTACAATCTTTTGCACCTCCTTCGCTTCACTTGGGCTTTCCTTTACCACTTACACAAAACCCACTGTCTTATCCTGTTTTACCACATCAGCCTTCCCAGTGCGTTTCTTCAACCACCAACACTGTGACTTTACATGGCCTAGTTTATTACAGTGAAAACATTTGAAACTTTTCATGTCTCTTCCACCCTCCTGGATTTCTTTTTTAGTTTGAGGTACACTCTCCTTATTATCTCCCATCAGATCACCTTTACTTTTACCACTTGAGTATTTCTCATGTCCCCAGTTTCTATCCCTCACAGGCTGAAACTGATGTCGGAAACCAAGCTTTGATTTATGAACTAATTCATAATCATCTGCCATTTCTGCTGCTAACCTCGCAGTTTTAACCCTCTGCTCTACCACACGAGTTCTCACTAGATCAGGAATTGAATTTTTAAACTCCTCCAAAAGTATAATTTCTCTGAGAGCTTCATAGGTTTTGTCTATTTTCAAAGCCCTTATCCACCTATCAAAATTACTCTGTTTGATCCTTTCAAACTCCATGTATGTTTGACCAAATTATTTTCTTAAATTTCTAAACCTTTGTCTGTAGGCTTCAGACACTAGTTCATATGCAGCTAAGATGGATTTTTTCACCTCCTCATACGTACCTACTTTGTTTGAATCAGTAATACCCACATGTCCTGTGGCCATTTCATTTGGTTAGCTACCTTCTCAAATGAAATGAAAAAGGCTTCTACCTCCTTCTCATCAAACCTTGGCAATGCTTGGACATATTAAATGGATCCCCACCAAGCTTTCGACTTTGACGCTTTCTCAATATCCTCATCACTATCCACCAACTGTACGTTTCCCTTTACGTCTGCCAATTTTAACTCACTGTCATATTTCATGACCATTTACTGAAGTTCAAACTCTCTCTCTTTATCTTTTTCCCTGATCTGTATCTCCCTTTCTCTTTCTTTTTGTTCTGCTAAGGCTATTCTTTCTTTTCTCCTTTCTTCTCTCTCCTTTTCTTTTCCTCGCTCTCTCTCTCTTTCTTTTTTCTCTCTATCTCTTTCTTTTTCCTCTCTCGCTCTTTCGTATTCAAGCCGCTTTAATTCTTACTCATGTTCCATTTGTTTAAGTTGGAACTAAAGTTTTGCCATTTCAAATGAGTGTAACTGTATCTCAGGCAACTTTAAATACTTAGCCACCACCATAATTATCTCATCTTTCTGCATTTTGTCAGGCAATGTTAACTGCAATGTTTTTGACAAATCTAACAGTCTGCTTTTAGTCTCTGTCTGTAAGGTACTGTGTGTGACCGTCACCACCCCCAAAAACTTCTGAGCCTCTGAAAGAGCCATTGTCCACAACACACTCCCCACTTAAACTAAAATACCACACCTGAAGAGCAACCACAATATGCTCACCCCTCACTGTCTTTAAGTTCACTAAGCCAATCCAATAGATAGACTTTTATCCCCCTCGAGCCCCCAATTTGTTATGGGCCAGGGTTTAGAGAACCCCAAAGTGTATCATGGAGTTCACCTGACCCAAAACTTTTAATAGATTGTGGTAAGGGGAGCACACGGCCCACTCTACAGGTGTGGTACAGCAGAAATGGAAAAGTATTTTTTATAGCAAAACAATGTTTATTCTATGAACTCAAATTAACCTTTTTAAAACATACAGTGAACATCTTAGCAACCATCAATTCAAATACAACCCCCAAAGACTACAACACTAAGTAATCCTTTTAGCTTCCCAAACAACATCCAGAAGACAGAAGAAACACCTTTCAACAGAAGCACATTAGGTTTACATTCACTACTGAGAACATTTATAATTCTGAATTCACCAAATGATCAAGAGATAGTCTTTTCATGGCAGAGAGAACCTGCTTGGTCTGGCTTCAGCTCCAACACTGAAAACTAACTAAAACACACCCTGCAACAAACAGCCTAAAAGTAAGTAAAAAGCAGACAGACAGGCCAGCTCCACCGACTCTCTGACATCACTGCAGAAGTAAACACCCATTTCTTAAAGGTACTCTCACTACAGATATTTATATGCACACCCATTTATAAACACCCACTTCTTAAAGGTACTCTCACATGACACTCAATAACAGCATGGATGTTGTAAGTTTGAGAAAGCAAGTTTGTCTACAAAGTCACAAACGCTTGTTGGTGGAAGGTTTAAAAGTTAACATAAGTTTCAAAAGGACCAGTTTATATTTGCCTATGTGACTTCAAAGCATTAGTAATGGAAGGTGTGGAATTAGAGACAATGTGGTTGTCCCAGTGTCAGCATTTGACCACAGCAAAGGTGACCCTCCAAATGTTATAGATGTGGTGCTGGCATCAGATGAGACTGGCTACACCATTGAAATAGCTCAGGGGACTGTGAAAACAATCTTGCCAGGAATCATTTTGATATTCTGCAGTGCAGTGGACTAAGTGCAGAAGATATTCCGCCAGAATAACTCAGCCTTCGTGAAATTGTACATGCTCAAAAAGATTGTGGGAGGATAGGCTTCCAGAGGTGCCACTGCAGGTGTAACTGCTTATCAAAACGATGTTCTTGCTTGAGAGCAGGCCTTCGCTGCAACAGTGCCTGTTATAGCCACCAGTCCTGTGACCACATTGATTGGTGCTGCCATATTAAATATGTATGAATTGTATTTATGCTGTTTTTGAAAAAAATTGATGTATAAGCCATCTAAATGGTTTGGGTGTGATTCTAAATGAAATATAACAGAACATAAAACAATAAATTTGAAATGTTTGGATGTCGCAATGAACCTGAAATGTACATTGAATATAAGCACATTATACCTGTAAGAATTGTTTCTTCAATTGTTTTTATATTTGTATTGTAATCATTGATGATTAAAAGCTATGCCTGAAAGGTTTGGACATAATATTGGATGAAATCTAAGAGGACAGTAAACAGAATTAAAAGATTATATATTTGTAAAGCAAATGTAATTTTTGTTCATAAATACTGGCCATTTCTCAAACTGGGCACACGAGCAGGGAGAGGGCACATCCTGAGTGAGTCACAGCCCAAGTTAAAATATTTGGAAATTTGGATAAAAGTGAGAACTTAACTGGTTTTAAGTTAAGTAGCCTAGTTAAAAAGGTAGCTGACTGAGTAACACAGTGACAATTATCTGTCAATCACCTAAAAGCCCTTTCCCTGAAGGTGTTGATTAGGAGGAAGCTAAACTAGAAAGTGATTCATCTCAGCACGATGTAAGAAAGGGTCCGTTTCAAGTGCATGACCAAAAGGTGGGTACACAAGCAGTCGGAGGGAGATACAATTCGAGCGAGTGTTTTCAGGAATTTAGATCAAAGTGGGAAATTGATGCTCTTTTTCGTTTTGTTTTCTAACATTCTCTCTTCAGAAAGTAGTCTTGCCCTGCTGCAAGAGCAGTTATCTGTTTGGTGCTTCTACTAAGTGTTTAATGTTTATTCCATTCCTAAGGTCTAAAATAGTTACAGGAAGTGTTCTTTTGTAAGTTGAAAATATATAAAAAGCACCTGACGGATGTGCAAATTGGCAGAGGATACATAAAATTAGACACGAATACATGGCTCAAAGACTGGTGTGGTAGGTGGTTTGTTTGTGGGACACTGGCATCAATACTGGAGAAAGTGGGGATGTACCGCTGGGATAGCCTGCATCTGAACAGTGCTGCAAACTGCTTATCTAGGGTTGTAGGCAGCACTTTAAACTAAAATGATGCATTGAGGGGGAGGGTTAGATGGTTCTGGATAGGGGCTATGTAGCAAAAGGATATGGCAGCATTGCATGCCAGCTATTTATGTAGTAATACCCGGAGTGTGACAGGAAGGGATAGATGTGCATATGTAAAACAATGGCAGCAAATAGGAGGGGAAAATAAAATGGTAAAAAGGCAAAATGAATGGTTCTTTACTTAAATGCACGTCGTATTCGGCACAAAATAAGTGAATTAATGAAACAAATTTAGGTTAATGAGATATGATTTTATAACCATTACAGAAGCATGGTTAGAATGAGATCAGCTGTGAACTAAATATTCTTGGGTAGATGGCTTTTCGTAAGGACAGGTAGGGAGGAAAGGGTGGTGGGTAGCATTGGTATGAGATTGAATAACTACGATAGCAATAATTATCTTGATTGGAAGGTTTACAATCCATCAGGGTGGAGGTATGAAATAACAAGGAGAAGAAGACATTGGCGAGAGTAGTCTCTAGGCCCTCTAATAGTAGCTATACTGTTGGACTAAGAATAAATCAGGAAACAAAGAAGGCATGTAAAAAATGCAGTGCATAACTATGGGTGGCTTTAATCTTCATGTGGATTTGGGAAATCAAATTACAGAGATAGCCATAAGGAAAAATTCATATTGTATTTGGGACAGTTTCCTAGATGTTGTGGATCCAACTGAGGATCAGGCTATTTTAGATCTGGTAATGTGTTATTAGGCAGGTTTAATAAACAATCACAGAATAAAAGATCCCCTGGAAAACAGTGACCATAACATCCTGAAATTTAACATTCAATTTGAGAAACGTGGGTCAGAAACAACTGTGCTAAACTTAAATAAGGGTAATTACAAGGGAATGAGGATATAATTGGATAGAATGGACTGGGAAGGGATTAGCAGAAAAGACGGTTGATCAGCAATGGCAGACGTTTTTATGAATATTGTTCATGACTCACAACAAAGATATATCCTGTTAAGTAATGGGTTAAGAGACATTCCAATTAGTTGTCTCATATATGTTAAGCATCCAATAATTGACACTGATATGCAAAGGTGGCCTTTGTGTCAGGTGATCTGATGTTAGAGTTTTGTGCAGAGTCTGTTGAAGTAAATTAAAGGTGTTTGTGGAAAAGGAGCAGAACCTTTGACTCTTTATACAACAGCAGGTAAACGTATAACATATCCCAGTGAGGAAGATGGATTCTAGGAAGGGGATTATTCAACCATGGTTAACCAAGGAAGCTAAGGATAGTATTAAACTGAAAAAAAAAACAAAAAACATACTGGATGGGATTCTTCATCCATTCACGGCAGTGGTATTCTCCTGTCCCAATCATTATAATGTGGAGATGCCGGCGTTGGACTGGCGTGAGCACTGCAATCATTATAAGTTAGGAAAAAAAACTTGCGAAAGATCTGCAGTATCTCACTGTATCAATTAGCTCAGGTAGCAGCTTCCTTGCATTTCAGTTCACCCTTTCAATAAAAATTAGATAAGCAGCCTGTGGTAAACCACTGTTGCACCTATATTAGGTAATGTATGGTAGGAGCTGTACTACAGGTACGTCGGTGGCCCCTGCCAGCTGCCTCTGCCCAGTAGGCGGAGTATAAATGAGTGTGTCCTCCATGCTGCAGCCATTTCGCCAGCTGCTGTGGGAGGCCACACTCTTAGAGCAATAAAGCCTCAGATATATTCAACTCTCGTCTTCGTGCAATTGATCGTGCATCAATTTATTGCTCTAAGATTTTCAAAAGATGGACCTCCGTATCAAGCCGGATTGCCTGCAGCTGGATCCGCAATCAAGCATCGCCAAAAAGGACTTTCAGCACTGGCTAGCTTGTTTCGAGGCGTACATCAACTCGGCGCCAAGCCCTGTCTCGGAGGCTCAGAAAATATAGATATTGTACTCAAGGTTGAACTCCAACATCTTTCCGTTGATCCAGGACGCGCCAAACTACGCAGAAGCCATGAAGCTTCTCAAAGAAAATTACGCCCAGGAGACGAACACATCAGACAAAAATGGGAGGACGAACTGGGGACAGAGGTAGGATGGGGACTCTGGAGCGAAGCACTGAGCAGGGTGAACTTCACCTCCTCCTGCGCAAGGCTAAGCCCTATGCAGCTCAAAGTGGTGCACAGAGCGCACCTGACCAGAACTCGAATGAGCAGGTTCTTCCCGGAGGTGGAGGACAAATGTGAGCGGTGGCAGAGGGGCCCGGCCAACCATACCCACATATTTTGGGCTTGCCCCAAGCTTGCTGGGTTCTGGACAACCTTCTCCGAGGCAATGTCCAAGGTTGTGGGGGTGAGGGTGAAGCCATGCCCAATAGTGGCAATCTTCGGGGTATCAGAGCAGCCAGAGCTACACATGGGGAAGGGGGCCAACGCCCTTGCTTTCGCTTCCCGAATCGCACGCCGGAGAATCCTGCTCGGCTGGCGATCGGCAGCACCACCCACAGCTGCAGATTGGCTCGCACGAGAGATGATTCCACTCTGTCCGGAAAAGAAAAGAAAAGCACAGCCGAAGCCGGGGGGGGGGGGGGGGGGGGGAGAAACCATAGACCGATCCAGAGGGCAATGAAAGACACGTAGGGTCAGTTAAACGAAGGACAAACTAAACCTCTGTATAATATCGGAAATTAGCGCAGGTGAGAAAAATGTGATGTGTATATATACAACTGTTTATAAATACGAGAAATGCCAATAAAAAGATTTTTTTTTAAAAAAGAAGACAAACACGCTCTTCGCCAGGCACATACTCGCCACTCGCTCTCAACTCCCTTCAGAGTTGAAGACTTGTGGCGGGCCCTAATCCCACTAGTCCGGGACTGTGCCTGTCAGGCCGTTACGGCCACGGAACACTCAAACCTCCTTATGCGGGACGCTTTTGTTACTGGGATTGGGTCGGACCTCATATGCCAGCGACTGTTAGAAGGGGCTACGCTCGATCTCGCAGAGACAAAGAAGCTAGCGCTCTCTATGACGGTCGCCTCGCGCAACATTCAGGCTTACACTCCCAGCCGCGCAGCTCACCCCTTCTACGCATCGTGGACCCCACAGACGGCCACCCCAGCGGGGGCCTTACCCAGCCAATACGCCTGTGCCACATGCCAGCCAGCGAACCCCGGGGGCCCCCGATGTTACTTTTGCAGCCAGCAGAAACACCCCCCGCCAACTCTGGCCTGGCCCGCACTGCCCTTTGTAAGGCTTGCGGTAAGAAGGGGCACTTCGCCGCGGTGTGCCAGGCCAGCACAGTCGCCGCTAACGCCCCCACCCCCCTCGGTTATGGATAACGGCCGCCGCCATCTTCTCCCCCTCAGAACAAGCGTGGCCAGTGGGCGCCGCCATCTTCTCCCCCTCAGATCAAGCGTGGCCAGTGGGCGCCACCATCTTCCCCTCCGTGCAACACGTGCGGGCCATGGACGCCGCCATCTTGTTCAAACCTCGCCACGTGCGACGCATGGGCGTCCCCTCCCACCCCCCCAAGATCTTCAGGCGCCGCCATCTTGTCTCCCCCATAGCACATGGGCACCGCCAGCATTCCAGGACCTGTGCCCCCCGGGCTCCCCATCATCCGACACCAGCGACGACTGACCACGACTCGCCTCAGTGACCATGGGCCAGTCTCGTCCGCACAACCTGGCCACCGCATCGACCAGCGTTAAAATCAACGGACACGTGACCTCTTGCCTGCTGGACTCCGGGAGCACCGAAAGCTTCATCACCCGGATACGGTAAGGCGCTGCTCCCTTGCGGTACACCCCGCCAACCGAAGAATCTCCCTGGCCTCCGGATTCCATTCCGTGGCGATCCGGGGGTACTGCATCGCCACACTCATGATCCAGGGCGTAGAGTTCAGCGGCTTCCGCCTCTATGTCCTCCCTAACCTCTGCGCTGCCCTGCTACTCGGCCTGGACTTCCAGTGCAACCTCCAGAGCCTAACTCTGAAATTCCTCCACCATATTCCAGAAAGACACGTGGCCCACTACAGCCACCATCACCCTCAGCGGTTTAACAGGCCACTCACAGCAGGGACACATCACAGCCCCTGTACCCATTCAGATTGGCGATATAACGACAAAGCACCCCATAGTTTTAGTCGATCTACCCCACACAGCAGAACACATTTTGGGAATCGATTTTATGAATTCCCACAACCTGTCCTATGATCCAGTCAACCAATGTGTCTGGAGTTTGGCAAAATCCGCAAGAGCCCCTGCAACGCTCACAATAGGAGAATATGCAAACAAGATTAGTGCAGTCGGCGAATTTTGGTTTGACCCGACCACAGTTAGCACAGACAAGCAGGTTAGGGCAGTTCTGCAGAAGCACAGGACAGCATTCGTGACCCACAAACACGACTGTGGCCGGATGACTGGTTCCGTTCAAATCACAGGACCTGACCCTAGACCCCAAAAACTATACGGATTCCCCAAGAGGCAGAGGGAGAAATCGCAAAATTGATCGACAGCTTATTAGAGCAGGGCGTACTCAAATCAGTAGCCTCCACTAATAATGCCCTGATTTGGCCAGTGAGAAAGCCCGATGGATCATGGCGACTGACCATCGATTACCGGGAACTCAACAAAGTCACCCCGCAGCAGCCCCCACGGTAGCCACAAGTCCCGAGACCATGCTCAAACAGGGACTCAACTCACTATACTTTACGGTTTTGGACATCAGTAATGGATTCTGGTTTATTGCATTGGCAAAAGCGTGCCAATACAAATTTGCCTTCACTTTTAAAAATCAGCAGTACACGTGGACATGCCTTCCACAAGGATTCCACAACTCCCCCTCCATTTTCCACCGACAGCTGGCAAATGGTTTGTCAAAATTTTCTCGCCCCGAATGTCTGGTCCAGTATGTGGACGACCTATTACTGCAGACAGACACCAAGGCAAAGCACATCGAGCTCCTATCCGAACTCCTGGAACTCCTACAGAAAATTGGTTGTAAAGTAAACCCCAAAAAGGCCCAGATTTTGGAAAACAAAGTGATATATTTGGGTACGATTATCACGCACGGTAAACGCGAGATCGAGCACAAAAGAATTGACTCGATTGCCAAATTGCCCCTTCCCCAGAATGTTTCAGCCCTCCGGTCGTTTTTTAGGACTGGTTGGCTACTGCCGAAACCACATTGACGGTTTCGCCAGCAAGGCAGCACCCCTCTCGGAACTCCTAAAGAAAGGGGCCCCTTGGGAATAGCTTCCGCAGCATACGGATGCTGTGGATGCTTTGAAAAGAGCCTTCATTGCAGCCCCCGCACTACAGGTTCCAGACCCGCTTTCCCCCTATGCTGTAGAGATAGCTAGCACCGACCGCACCCTTTCGGCCGTGCTCCTCCAGGAACGGCACGAACAGTTAAGACCCGTGGCTTACACCTCCAGACTTTTAGATCCTGTGCAGCAGGGATTTCCGGCCTGTGAAAGGCACCTGCTCGCAGTTTTCTGGGCAGTTCAGTATTTTTCCTACATAACCGGACTAAACCCCATCACAATCCTCACAGAACACACCCCCACCCAACTTTTACTTGACGGATGGCTCAAGAACGGTACAGTTAGACAGATTAGAGCAGCTAGATGGACCCTTCTTTTGCAGGGACATCAC
Source organism: Scyliorhinus torazame (assembly GCF_047496885.1). Lineage (NCBI taxonomy): Eukaryota > Metazoa > Chordata > Chondrichthyes > Carcharhiniformes > Scyliorhinidae > Scyliorhinus > Scyliorhinus torazame. Next base: position 48,860,879 of record NC_092722.1, on the reverse strand, counting down.
TGTTAAACGGACCAAGACCCACACTTTCTTAGCAGATAACCTTCAGTACCCAGGCACCCCCCATGAATGTGAAATCATCGCACCACACCACATACAGGCCCCTTTATTGCAAAAACACCCCCCAGAAAGATAGGTAGTTCACCCCAGAGCCCCCAGCACACAGACACGTGCACACCTTTGCGAATATATGTGGATGGTTCTTCCACAGTCTTAGAAGGGAAGCGCATTACAGGATGCGGCATATATGTTGAGGACACGCAGGGACGTGCCCTAGAAGAAATATCACTAAAGCTACCAGGCCACTTAGGCGCACAGGCGGCAGAACGAGCAGCCGTGGCGTACACTGTGGATCACCCAGATTCCTTCCCCAGCCCAGCAGACATATACTCGGACAGCCCCTATGCCTGCAATAACCTTACAGAATTTTTACCCCTGTGGAAAGCAAGAGGATTTGTTTCCGCAGATGGAAAACCCCTCCCTTCAGCCCCATTCCTCCGCCACATTTTAGAAAAAACACAGAACAGGACATTCGGAATCGTTAAAGTTCGCAGTCACCACCGTTCCTCCCCACCTGGAAATGTAAAAGCCGACGCACTGGCTAAAGCTGGTTCCAGGCACGGATATTTTTGGACACCCCCCGAAAGCGCCCCAGTAAATGCAGTTCAGGTCTCGCAGACTAATATCGAAGATTTAGTGCAGGCCCAGAAACAGGATAGCAATCTCAGGGAGATTTTGAAAGGACAATTTCCAGCCCCCTATGACGGTGTGGTGTTAAAAGACACCCTTTATGTGGTTCCTGATCAGGACAGGAATCAGCTTATTTGTTTATTCCATGACAGTCATGGACATCAGGGAATTGATCCCACTACAGCCCACCTCAGGCAGCTCTGTTGGTGGCCAAGCTTAAAAAAACTTGTTGAGAATTGCCTTATCTGTGCCCAGAACAATCCGGACAGGTACGCAAAGAAAGCTCAACTTAGTCACACCCGCCCCGTTAATGGCCCCTGGACTAACCTCCAGTTCGATTTTATAGGACCATTGCCCCCTTGCAGGAATGGTTACAAATACGTATTAGTCGTCATAGACACTTTTACGAAATGGGTAGAGGCATTCCCTCCAGAACGAACACGGCAAAGACCACCGCAAAGATCTTAACCCACCACATCTTTACGAGATGGGGACTCCCCCGCAGCATTGAATCCGACCAAGGTTCCCATTTTACGGGGCGTGTCATGAAGAACGTCCTCACGATATTTGACATTACCCAAAAATTCCACATTGCATACCACCCCCAGTCAAGTGGTATCGTGGAGCACATGAATCGGACCCTAAAATCAACCCTCAGAAAATTGGTCCAACAAAACACCACCACTTGGGATTCAGTCCTCCCTATTGCGTTGATGTTTTTGAGAAATACTGTCTCAACATCCACAGGTTACACCCAACACACTCTCATGACCGGACACCCCATGAAAGGCACAGAATTTTTATTAGGATTGGACTTGACCAGCCCCGAAGTGACGGCCCTCACACACAAGAACGCAGTAAAACAACTAGTTGAGAATGTAAAAACGGCTCAGAGAGCAGCCGCAGTAAGATTAGGCACACGGTAGAAACAGAGGAAGGCCTGTTTCGACAAGACAGTGCATGCGGCTGAGTTTGAGGTAGGACAGCAAGTCATGCTCTCAATTTACAACCCCAAAACATTCTTGTCACCGAAATATTCGGGTCCGTACTCCATTGCGGACAAAATAAGCCCCTCCGTCTATAAAACGAAGTACCCCAACGGAAAGACTGCGTGGTTCCATATTAACCAGCTTAAGGCATATGGTCCACAGTCCAACCACGCACATCACGTCATGCTCGACGCAGACCGCACCCTGCCCACACCCAACGTATCCCTACCCTCCCCCAACACGCCCACCACATCCACGGACTCACGCTCGACTCCACCCCCAACCTCTAAACTCCGCCCCGGAATGCCCACAGACAGCAGCAGCAACGACAGCAACTGTGACACAGGCAATAGCAACAGCACGCCTCCCTACTATCCCCAGGCAACAGGACCCACACCCAGCGAATCTGACCACGATTCGAGTGATCCCTTCCTCATCGCTTGCCTCAACAAACCCCACCGCCCTACGATTACGACCCCGACTCCGTCCCCACAGAACTAGACACCACCTTTTGGCACCACGGTAATTCATTCAGGCTCGTCCGGAACGACGAGATGGACCAAAAATCGCACCATGCAGCCCTATCAGCCCTTATACACTCGAGAGTATGGCATCCGGGAGAAGATGACGACTTTGAGTCTGACTCCCAAAGCGAGAACCCCTTTGCGACCCTGTTCCTAACTGATAACTGAGGTGTCCAGATGATGTTTTAAAAAGGAACCGCTTGGGAGAAAACGGTGTCCTTTCAGATGGAACCTGCAGCATGTTTAATGTTGTTTGTTACTGTGAGTGTTAAATGTTGTACGTGAGATCGGAAATTTTTTCCACGGCCCCACGTCTTGTTGTCTGCCGAAACCTTTGAGAACTTGCCAGCACACTCATCGTCCGAAACCGCTGAGAGCTTGCCAGACCCCCGTTCGTAACTGCTCTTCTCGTTCGAAGGTAGAACCAATACGGCAGCCCCCACGATGACAACATTTTTTTGCCCGTTCTTGTCGGTTGCTCAGGCAGTGGAGAAACGGCATTGGTCTCCACCCTGCCTGAGGAGCTCCCTCTGGTCAGCTACGCTCGGGTCGGGTAGAGGACACACGGCATTGGTCGCCGTCCTACCCGGGGATTCCATCCAAATCTTTTTTTAAAAAATATATTTATTAAAGTTTTTAACAAAATTTTTCTCCCGTACAAACAATAACCTCCCCCCCCCCCCCGTAACAAAAAAAAACGAGAAATTGCGCGGAGCAAGATATATACATGGCAAAATAGTATATTTACATAGCTTTGTACACTGGCTCTCTCCCGTACGTGCCAGTCTCCCCGACTCTTCATGTTATCTCTTGCTCATCCACCCCCCCAGGCAGCTCCCCCTCCCCCCCCACCCCCCCAGGTTGCTGCTGCTGCTGACCGACCTTTCTCTAACGCTCCGCGAGATAGTCTAGGAATGGTTGCCACCGCCTGTAGAACCCCTGCGCAGACCCTCTCAAGGCGAACTTAATCCTCTCCAATTTTATGAACCCAGCCATATCGTTTATCCAGGCCTCCACACTGGGGGGCTTCACCTCCTTCCACATTAGCAAGATCCTTCGCCGGGCTACTAGGGACGCAAAGGCCAGAATGCCGGCCTCTTTCGCCTCCTGCACTCCCGGTTCGTCCACTACTCCAAATATTGCTAGCCCCCAGCTTGGCTTGACCCGGACTTTCAGCACCTGAGATATTGCTCCCGCCACTCCTCTCCAGAACCCCTCCAGTGCCGGGCATGACCAAAACATACGGACATGGTTCGCCGGGCTCCCTGAGCACCCTCCACATCTGTCCTCTACCCCAAAGAACCTGCTCAACCTCGCCCCCGTCAGGTGAGCTCTGTGAACCACCTTAAATTGTATCAGCCTGAGCCTGGCACTCGAGGAGGAGGAATTAACCCTACCTAGGGCATTCGCCCACAGACCTTCCTCGATCTCCTCCCCCAGCTCCTCCTCCCATTTACCCTTCAACTCTTCTACCAGCGCTTCCCCTTCTTCTTTCATCTCCTGGTGTATTTCCGACACCTTACCCTCCCCAACCCATGCGCCCGAGATCACCCTGTCTTGAATTTCTTGTGCCGGGAGCAACGGGAATTCCCTCAGCTGTCGCCTTACAAAAGCCCTCACCTGCATATATCTAAAGGCATTTCCCGAGGGTAACTCAAACTTCTCCTCCAGTGCCGCTAGGCTCGCAAACGTTCCGTCAATAACCAGGTCCCCCATTCTTCTGATCCCCGCCTGATGCCAGCTCTGGAACCCCCCGTCCATCTTCCCCGGGATAAACCGATGGTTACCCCTGATCGGGGACCACACCGATGCTCCCATTGCACCCCTGTGCTGTCTCCACTGGCCCCAGATCCTTAGCGTTGCTGCCACCACCGGGCTCGTGGTATACATTGTCGGCGAGAGCGGCAGCGGTGCCGTCCCCAACGCCCCCAGACTCGTTCCTTTGCAGGACGCCATCTCCATCCTCTTCCATGCCGCCCCCTCTCCCTCCATAACCCACTTGCGGATCATCGGCACATTTGCTGCCCAGTAGTAGCTCACCAGGTTTGGCAGCGCCAACCCTCCTCGGTCCCTACTGCGTTCCAGGAACCCTCTCCTTACCCTCGGGGTCTTATTCGCCCACACAAACCCCATAATACTCCTGCCTACTCTCTTAAAAAAGGCCTTAGTGATCACGATGGGAAGGCACTGAAACACAAACAAAAACCTCGGAAGGACCACCATTTTGACCGATTGCACTCTACCCGCCAGCGAGAGCGGTAGCATGTCCCATCTTTTAAAATCCTCCTCCATTTGCTCCACCAACCTCGTCAGATTCAGTTTATGTAGGGCCCCCCAGCTCCTGGCTATCTAGATCCCCAGATACCGAAAGCTCCCCTCCGCCCTCCTCAGCGGTAGGTCTCCTATCCCTCTTTTTTGGTCCCCCGCCTGTAATACAAAGAGCTCACTCTTCCCTACATTGAGCTTATAGCCCGAAAACTCCCCAAACTCCCATAGAGTCTGCATGACCTCCACCATCCCCTCCATTGGATCCGCCACGTACAGCAACAGGTCATCCGCATATAGCGACACCCGATGCTCTTCTCCCCCTCGGACCACCCCCCTCCATTTGTTAGACTCCCTCAACGACATGGCCAATGGTTCGATCGCCAATGCGAACAACAGGGGGGACAGGGGGCACCCCTGCCTCGTCCCTCGGTACAGCCGAAAGTACTCCGACCTCCGCCGGTTCGTCACTACACTCGCCACCGGGGCTCTGTAAAGAGCTTAACCCAACTGATAAACCCTACCCCGAACCCAAACCTACGCAGCACCTCCCAGAGGTATTCCCACTCTACTCAATCAAAGGCCTTCTCCACGTCCATAGCTGCCACTATCTCCGCTTCTCCCTCCACCGATGGCATCATTATCACGTTTAAGAGCCGCCGCACATTGGTGTTTAGCTGCCTACCCTTTACAAATCCTGTCTGGTCCTCATGAATCACCCCCGGGACACAGTCCTCGATCCTCCTGGCCAGCACTTTTGCCAGCAACTTTGCATCCACACTAAGGAGCGAGGTCGGCCTGTACGATCCACATCGCAGTGGGTCCTTGTCCCGCTTTAGGATCAACGAAATTGTCACTTCCGACATTGTCGGAGGTAGGGTCCCCTCCTCTCTTGCCTCGTTAAAGGTCCTCACTAATAGCAGGGCCAACAGGTCTACGTACTTCCTGTAGAACTCCACTGGGAACCCGTCCGGCCCCGGGGCCTTCCCCGCCTGCATGCTCCCCAAACCCTTGCTCAGCTCCTCCAACCCAATTGGTGCCCCCAGACCAGCCCCTTCTTGCTCCTCCACCCTCGGGAATCTCAGCTGGTCTAGGAATCGTCTCATAGAACATAGAACATAGAAAAATACAGCACAGAACAGGCCCTTCGGCCCACGATGTTGTGCCGAACCTTTGTCCTAGATTAATCATAGATTAACATTGAATTTACAGTGCAGAAGGAGGCCATTCGGCCCTTTGAGTCTGCACCGGCTCTTGGAAAGAGCACCTTACCCAAACTCAACACTTCCACCCAACACCAAGGGCAATTTGGACATTAAGGGCAATTTATCATTGGCCAATTCACCTAACCCGCACATCTTTGGACTGTGGGAGGAAACCGGAGCACCCGGAGGAAACCCACGCAGACACGGGGAGAAGGTGCAGACTCCGCACAGACAGTGACCCAAGCCGGAATCGAACCTGGGACCCTGGAGCTGTGAAGCAATTGTGCTATCCACAATGCTACCGTGCTGCCCTTGAGAACAAATAAATCTACACTATCATTTTACTGTAATCCATATACCTATCCAATAGCTGCTTGAAGGTCCCTAATGTTTCCGACTCAACTACTTCCACAGGCAGTGCATTCCATGCCCCCACTACTCTCTGGGTAAAGAACCTACCTCTGATATCCCTCCTATATCTTCCACCTTTCACCTTAAATTTATGTCCCCTTGTAATGGTTTGTTCCACCCGGGGAAAAAGTCTCTGACTGTCTACTCTATCTATTCCCCTGATCATCTTATAAACCTCTATCAAGTCGCCCCTCATCCTTCTCCGTTCTAATGAGAAAAGGCCTAGCACCCTCAACCTTTCCTCGTAAGACCTACTCTCCACTCCAGGCAACATCCTGGTAAATCTTCTTTGCACCTTTTCCAAAGCTTCCACATCCTTCCTAAAATGAGGCGACCAGAACTGTACACAGTACTCCAAATGTGGCCTTACCAAAGTTTTGTACAGCTGCATCATCACCTCACAGCTCTTAAATTCAATCCCTCTGTTAATGAACGCGAGCACACCATAGGCCTTCTTCACAGCTCTATCCACTTGAGTGGCAACTTTCAAAGATGTATGAACATAGACCCCAAGGTCTCTCTGCTCCTCCACATTGCCAAGAACTCTACCGTTAACCCTGTATTCCGCATTCATATTTGTCCTTCCAAAATGGACAACCTCACACTTTTCAGGGTTAAACTCCATCTGCCACTTCTCAGCCCAGCTCTGCATCCTATCTATGTCTCTTTGCAGCCGACAACAGCCCTCCTTACTATCCACAACTCCACCAATCTTCGTATCGTCTGCAAATTTACTGACCCACCCTTCAACTCCCTCATCCAAGTCATTAATGAAAATCACAAACAGCAGAGGACCCAGAACTGATCCCTGCGGTACGCCACTGGTAACTGGGATCCAGGCTGAATATTTGCCATCCACCACCACTCTCTGACTTCTATCAGTTAGCCAGTTCGTTATCCAACTGGCCAAATTTCCCACTTTCCCATGCCTCCTTACTTTCTGCATAAGCCTACCATGGGGAACTTTATCAAATGCCTTACTAAAATCCATGTACACTACATCCACTGCTTTTCCTTCATCCACATGCTTGGTCACCTCCTCAAAAGAATTCAATAAGATTTGTAAGGCAAGACCTACCCCTCACAAATCCGTGCTGACTATCCCTAATCAAGCAGTGTTTTCCAGATGCTCAGAAATCCTATCCTTCAGTACCCTTTCCATTACTTTGCCGACCACCGAAGTAAGACTAACTGGCCTGTAATTGCCAGGGTTATCCCTAGTTCCTTTTTTGAACAGGGGCACGACATTCGCCACTCTCCAATCCCCTGGTACCACCCCTGTTGACAGTGAGGACGAAAAGATCATTGCCAACGGCTCTGCAATTTCATCTCTTGCTTCCCATAGAATCCTTGGATATATCCCGTCAGGCCCGGGGGACTTGTCTATCCTCAAGTTTTTCAAAATGCCCAACACATCTTCCTTCCTAACAAGTATTTCCTCGAGCTTACCAATCTGTTTCACACTGTCCTCTCCAACAATATCGCCCCTCTCATTTGTGAATACAGAAGAAAAGTACTCGTTCAAGACCTCTCCTATCTCTTCAGACTCAATACACAATCTCCCGCTACTGTCCTTGATCGGACCTACCCTCGCTCTAGTCATTCTCATATTTCTCACATATGTGTAAAAGGCCTTGGGGTTTTCCTTGATCCTACCCGCCAAAGATTGTTCATGCCCTCTCTTAGCTCTCCTAATCCCTTTCTTCAGTTCCCTCCTGGCTATCTTGTATCCCTCCAATGCCCTGTCTGAACCTTGTTTCCTCAGCCTTACATAAGTCACCTTTTTCCTCTTAACAAGACATTCAACCTCTCTTGTCAACCATGGTTCCCTCACTCGACCATCTCTTCCCTGCCTGACAGGGACATACATATCAAGGACACGTAGCACCTGTTCCTTGAACAAGTTCCACATTTCACTTGTGTCCTTCCCTGCCAGCCTATGTTCCCAACTTATGCACTTCAATTCTTGTCTGACAACATCGTATTTACCCTTCCCCCAATTGTAAACCTTGCCCTGTTGCACGTACCTATCCCTCTCCATTACTAAAGTGAAAGTCACAGAATTGTGGTCACTATCTCCAAAATGCTCCCCCACTAACAAATCTATCACTTGCCCTGGCTCATTACCCAGTGCTAAATCCAATATTGCCCCTCCTCTGGTCGGACAATCTACATACTGTGTTAGAAAAGCTTCCTGGACACACTGCACAAACACCACCCCATCCAAACTATTTGATCTGAAGAGTTTCCACTCAATATTTGGGAAGTTAAAGTCGCCCATGACTACTACCCTATGACCTCTGCACCTTTCCAAAATCTGTTTCCCAATCTGTTCCTCCACATCTCTGCTACTATTGGGGGGCCTATAGAAAACTCCTAACAAGGTGACTGCTCCTTTCCTATTTCTGACTTCAACCCATACTACCTCAGTAGGCAGATACTCCTCGAACTGCCCTTCTGCAGCTGTTATACTATCTCTAATTAATAATGCCACCCCCCACCTCTTTTACCACCCTCCCTAATCTTATTGAAACATCTATAACCAGGGACATCCAACAACCATTTCTGCCCCTCTTCTATCCAAGTTTCCGTGATGGCCACCACATCGTAGTCCCAAGTACCGATCCATGCCTTAAGTTCACCCACCTTAATCCTGATGCTTCTTGCGTTGAAGTATACAAACTTCAACCCATCTCCGTGCCTGCAAGTACTCTCCTTTGTCAGTGTTCCCTTCCCCACTGCCTCATTACACGCTTTGGCGTCCTGAATATCGGCTACCTTAGTTGCTGGACTACAAATCCGGTTCCCATTCCCCTGCCAAATTAGTTTAAACCCTCCCGAAGAGTAATAGAAAACCTCCCTCCCAGGATATTGGTGCCCCTCTGGTTCAGATGCAACCCGTCCTGCTTGTACAGGTCCCACCTTCCCCAGAATGCGCTCCAATTATCCAAATACCTGAAGCCCTCCCTCCTACACTATTCCTGCAGCCACGTGTTCAACTGCACTCTCTCCCTATTCCTAGCCTCGCTATCACGTGGCACCGGCAACAAACCAGAGATGACAACTCTGTCTGTCCTGGCTTTTAACTTCCAGCCTAACTCCCTAAACTTGTTTATTACCTCCACACCCCTTTTCCTACCTATGTCGTTGGTACCAATGTGCACCACGACTTCTGGCTGCTCCCCCTCCCCCTTAAGGATCCTGAAGACACGATCCGAGACATCCCTGGCCCTGGCACCCGGGAGGCAACATACCTTCCGGGAGTCTCGCTCGCGACCACAGAATCTCCTATCTATTCCCCTAACCATTGAATCTCCTACAACTATTGCTTTTCTATTCTCCCCACTTCCCTTCTGAGCCCCAGAGCCAGACTCAGTGCCAGAGACCTGGCCGCTAGGGCCTTCCCCCGGTAGGTCATCCCCCCCAACAGCATCCAAAACGGTATACTTGTTTTGAAGGGGAACGGCCACGAGGGATCCCTGCACTTTCTGCCTGTTTGTTTTTTGCCCCCTGACTGTAACCCAGCTATTCTTGTCCTGTACCTTGGGTGTGGTTACCTCCTTGTAACTCTTCTCAATCACCCCCTCTGCCTCCCGGATGATCCGAAGTTCATCCACCTTCAGCTCCAGTTCCCTAACACGGTCTTTGAGGAGCTGAAGTTGGGTGCACTTCCCGCAGGTATAGTCAGTGGGGACACCGGTGGTATCCCTCACAACCCACATCCTACAGGAGGAGCATGTTACTGGCCTAGCCTCCATCCCCTCTTACCTGACAGAATATAGCTGCCCTGTGGACTAACTAGATCTCCGCCCTCCGACCCTGCTCCCAGTCAGCTACACTTTCTGTAAACTCCTGGCTCTCTTTGCGGAAATGTCGGAAACAAAATGAAAGGAGCACCTTACTCCCTCCTCACCTAACTCCCTCGGTCACCAAACTCTCACTATCGCACTCAAATGCACCAAATTCAGCACTCAGTGCAGTCTCATACCCTCTTCCCCCGCTGGGGGCTGGGATCTGTACAGCTCTTCATAGAAGGCCTTAAATACCTCGTTTATTTTCGTCGCACTCCGAACCGTGGCTCCCCTTCCATCTTTGACTCCCCCTATTTCCCTCGCTGCCATCCTTTTACGGAGCTGGTGTGCCAGCATCCGACTAGCCTTTTCCCCATACTCATAGGTCGCCCCCTGCGCTTTCCTCCACTGTGTCTCCGCCTTCCCTATGGTCAACAGGTCAAACTCCGTCTGGAGCCGTCGTCTTTCCCCAAGTAATCTTTCCTCCGGGGCCTCTGCGTATCTCCTGTCCACTCTCAAAATCGCCCCCACTAACCTCCCCCTTTCCATGCCCTCTGTCTTCTCCCTGTGAGCCCTAATGGAGATTAGCTCTCCCCTGACCACCGCCTTCAACGCCTCCCATACCACCCCTACTCACACCTCCCCGTTGTCGTTGGCCTCCAGGTACCTTTCGATACACCCCCTCACCTTCCCACACACCCCCTCGTCCGCCAGCAGTCCCACATCCAGCCGCCACAGCGGGCGTTGGTCCCTCTCCTCTCCCAGCTCCAGTTGCACCCAGTGCGGGGCATGGTTCGAAACGGCTATGGCCGAATACTCCGTCCCCTCCACCCTCGGGATGAGCGCCCTGCCCAGAACAAAAAAATCTATCCGGGAGTAGGCTTTGTGTACATGGGAAAAGAAAGAAAATTCCCTGGCCTGCGGCCTTGCAAACCGCCATGGGTCCACTCCCCCCATCTGATCCATAAACCCCCTAAGTACCTTGGCCGCCGCCTGCCTCTTTCCAGTCCTTGATTTGGAGCGGTCCAGTGCTGGGTCCAACACTGTATTGAAGTCCCCTCCCATTATCAGGCCTCCTTTCTCCAGGTCCGGAATGCGCCCCAACATGCGCTTCATGAATCCTGCATCATCCCACTTCGGGGCATACACGTTTACCAACACCACCCACGTCCCCTGCAGCCTACCGCTCACCATTACATATCGCCCTCCATTGTCCACCTCAATAGTCTTGGCCTCAAATGACACCCGCTTTCCCACTAATATTGCCACCCCTCTAATCTTCGCGTCCAGTCCCGAGTGGAATACTTGTCCTACCCATCCCTTTCTTAACCTGACCTGGTCCGCCACCTTCAGGTGAGTCTCTTGGAGCATGACCACGTCCGCCTTCAGTCCCTTTAAGTACGCGAACACTCGAGCCCTCTTCACAGGCCCATTCAGCCCCCTCACGTTCCACGTTATCAGCCGGATTGGAGGGGCTCTCACCCCCCCCCCCACCCGCCGACTAGCCATCTCCTTTTCTGGGCCAGTCCCGTGTCCATGCCTCCCTCACCCTCCAGTCCCCCAGACGGGGGACCCCCGTCCCGACCACCTCTTCTATATCCCATTCCCTTTCGGCCAGTGCAGCAGCAACCCTTTCCCCCCCCCCCCTTCCCTCCCCCCGCTAGACCCGTCTAGCTTTTTTGCTCCCCCCATGTCACTCCCGTAAGTCAGCTGACACCTGCTGACCCCGGCTACCCCCGCTATCCCTTTGACCTCCCCGTGTGGGAGTTCCCCCTCCCAACTTTCTTCCCGCATGCGGGAAAAACCAAACCCCGCGCTTTCCAAAGCCCGTTCCGCCCCCTCTGGCGCAGTTCCTGTCGCGGCCTTGTCTCTCTCCCCCAGCCCATGTAACATTTCCTGTGCGTGATTGTGATTGAACCCCTATATACAACATCCATCACACATCAAACGTCAAATATCCCCCCCACCCTCACAAACCCTCAATTAGAGTCCAACTTTTAAGTTTGTATAAATGCCCACGCCTCTTCAGGCGTTTCAAAGTAGTAGTGTTGGCCCTTGTATGTGACCCACAGTCGCGCCAGCTGCATCATTCCGAATTTCACTTCTTTCCGGTGCAACACCGCTTTGGCCCGGTTGAAACCCGCTCTCCGCTTTGCAACCTCCGTGCTCCAGTCCGGGTACATTCGGATCTCTGCATTGTCCCACTTGCTGCTCCGCTCCTTCTTGGCCCATTTCAGGACCCACTCTCTGTCCGTGAACCGGTGGAACCTCACCACCATCGCTCTTGGCGGCTCATTTGCCCGGGGCCTCCTCACCAGCACCCGGTGTGCCCCGTCCAACTCCAGCGGCCTCGAAGGGGCCTCCTTCCCCATCATCGCCCCGAGCATCGTGCTCGCGTATGCCCTGGCATCGGCCCCCTCCGCTCCATCAGGGAGACCCAGGATCTGCAGATTCTTTCTCCTCGACCTGTTCTCCAGGTCTTCGAGTCTTCCCGCCCACCTCCTGTGCAGCGCCTCACTCTGCTCCACTCTTGCCACCAGGCCCGAGATCTCGTCCTCGTTCTGACCAACTCTTTTTTGTACCTCCTGGATCTGAACCTCGTGGGCCTTCTGGGTGATCCCTAGTCCTTCGATTGCCGAAAGCATAGGCGCCAGCATTTCCTTACGCATCTCCTCGCGATGCTCCTCGAAGCAGTGCCTAATAAACTCCTGCATCTCCTTGTCTCTGGCCGCTGCCATTCTAACTTTCTTCCCCGGTCCTTCCCGCTGCTCCAGCTCCTGCAGCTCACCTTTGTCTCTGGCCGCCGCCATTCTATCTTTCTTCCCCGGTCCTTCCCGCACTCCAGCTCCTGCAGCTCACCTTTGTCTCTGGCTGCCGCCATTTTTTCTTTTTCCCCCGGTTTTTCCCGTTGCTTCAATGCCACTTTTGTGGCCGTTGCGCTTCGAGTCCGTTTCATGCAAGTTGGAGGGGGACCTCCCTCTTACCTTCCACGGGCTAGTTTTTAAAAAAAATCCCATTGGGGCTCTTCTAGCGAGCCCGAAAGTCCGTAGTAGCGGGAGCTGCCGAATCGTGCGGCTCAGCTCCGCATTGCCGCACCCGGAAGTCCGATTCCATCCAAATCTTACCCGTCGCGGCCCATACGCACCTCATTTCGGCACTTTTGGTTCAAAAAGTTTTGTTTTGTTAAGGTCGCCATCGCTATGCTATTTACATCCTCAAACATTTGGATGGTAAATCGCACAGCCTGCGAGACGGCTCACACTGTTTCAGTATTTGTAAGTGTGTCTTGTCATGAATATTCGGTTTTTTTTAAAAATGACGGAGTCACACATGGTGACAAATTGTAAAAGGAGAATTGGCACTGAAGGACAGACATACTAACAGACGAGATATTAACCAGGATAGTAACAGACACTATGCTTGATCCCACAGAACCCCAGAAGCTCCAGGAAAAGAGACAAAACAGAAAGGAAGAGCAAAGAGAAAGAAGAAGACAACAATGAAGACGGCATACGTGTTTTTCGTTATTACAATTTGTACCCGGTTGCGCGCGAACGCGTAACCCCTGACCCCAACCCCCCCCCCAGCATTCAATGATTCACTTCCTCATAGCACACAGAACCCCAAGATAGTCTCCGATACACCATCATGGTGTGATAAGCTCATAATGTGGTACTCCCTTTCTTACGTAGTCGAATCCCTATTAATGTTGGCGATACTTTGCAGCATCGTGCAGACTATCCGCATGAGGAAATAGAGGAGAGCCTACCGCGCTTGCACCCCGGTGTACAGAATAAGATCCCCTATGTTCAGTTATCCCCCGGACCCCGAACCCCTCGATCTATAATAAATGACATTTGTTTGCGTTCTTCTGTAAATAAAGAAATGGAAAGATTGTACAACCCTGTGCTTGACTGCCAAGGCAGGAAAAATGTAAATGCTGCTTTCATTTTGTATTGTTTAGGAAGTTAATATGACTGAATGTTTTAGTGAGTGTAGTTTATTGAAGACAGTTAGAGGTACCGTTTTTTATTTATTTTGTAATGCATGTCCTTGTTTTGACATAGCGCCACTTAGAAATTGTTAGTTATTTTCTTGCATAGTTATGGTCAGTGTAGAGGCCACAGAAGAGTGCTCGCCGGGTCAGGGAATGAAGACAACGCAGTTATGTGATCCTTCACGCTTTGCGTAAGGGATCACAAGGAGGGTGTGTAGCCACCTGGTTGGCCACTTCCCGACTTAAAATGGAGAACCGCAAAGGCTGAAGCGAAATTCAGCCAACACAGGCAAAGACTAGCAAATACAGAAATCATGTGTATTGAAACCTGTAAGGAACCAGACAGCACTGAAACCAGCAGCCATCTGCATAGTAATGCAGCAGCCATCTACATAGTAATGTGCGATTCAAAGGCACAATGGCAACAGTTAAGGTGAATAAAGCCAAGCCAGACTCCTCGGCGCCAGCAGGAGCCAAGACAAAGGAAGGCCAACGAACATTTAGGGACCGCCTAGCGATCAGGGAACCGCTCCAGCATTGGAGAAATCGATCCAAGTGATCGGAAAGTAGTCCAATCACTTGGAACCAGGTACGGGGTCCGCCCCGAAAGGTGGGAAGCCCCAGGGGGCTATAAAGTAAAGCCCCCCCAAGTCAAAATCGTCCTTCTTGACAGGGTCACTCAGCAACGCGAAGCAACCCTTGACAGTGAACTGTCCAGCGGCCTCCAAACAAGTAAGTCTCAAGTCAACGCTCGCTACGAGATAGGCGCTCCTAGCTACCAGTCCATACCAGCTTTGAATCCCGCAGACTCAGGACCTGAACGAAAGGCCATTTGTTCCCCTGACCTGGTGGGCCAGTCCGAAGCTAAGTATAGGCCTTTTAGTGATAGGAATAGCCTAGAAAGTAGAGTTTATGCATGAGTAGTCATTTACTGTGTATAATAAATGTGCTTTGATTTGAATCTTCCTAATTGGTGTGTTGAGTTATTGATCATTACTTGAACTTGAACCTCGTGGCGGTATCATAAAAATACCTGGCGACTCTAGAACAAAGGTTATAAAACAGAGCCAATTGAACCAACCAAAAGTTAGCAACAAAAGAAAATAGGTGGCACCGGTATCACTGTAGACACGTGTCACGCTTTAAATATATGTTCATTTGTACTGTTTTTAAGTTTGAAGCATTCTCAATATGTTTCTAGTGGCTGCAATGGTCATGGGCATTTAAGGGTAAAACTTGGTTTTACATCAGATTCAAGGATGTGTTTACATCAGGACACCATGGGCTGGATTCTCCGGTCACCGACGGCGAAATCGCGTTCGGCGAACGGCCAGAGAATCCGAGTTCCCGACCAAATGGGGGGCGGTGCCGCTTTTGCAATGCTCCACTCCCTCCAAAGGACATTGCCTGAGGTCCGTCCCCCGACTGGTCGAGTTCCTGACAGTGGTGGTCTCGTGTGGTCTCATCCGTTGGGAACTCGGCGTGGCGGCTGCAGATTCAGTCCAGCGCCGCCACAGTCGGGAGAGGGTCGATCCGCGGCAGGGGGTCATTATTTGGGGCTGGGGCACTGTTGGGGGGGGGGGGGGGGTGCCTGGATACTGTTGGTGCGCATGCGCGGCTACGAACCCCACAATTCTCCGGGTCGTATCAGCAGCTAGAGCCGGGTGCGCTACGCTGCCTTCCTGCTAGCCCCCAGCAAAACGGGGAATCGGTTGCTGTTTTACGCCAGTTTTTCTGGTGTTCCCACGCCGCAGAATCTGTGAATCCAGCTCCACCTGTCTCAAATCATCAGTAGTGTAATCACTGATTAGCCCAACATTTTGATGGTTGAGCCTTGGTGATCATTCGTGAATATGTGGCCTAAGCATGCATCAGGCAGCCCATCAGAAATTGCTCAACCAGTTTTGCACACTCTCAGAATGCGGTTTGCACAGCATTTGCAGCAAACTAATTCCACGTCCTGTTGGTGTCCTGCTGTGTGATCTGAGGAGGATGCAAAGGAGCCTTGGATAGGCTAAGTGAGTCGCTAAGAACATAGTCTGGGAATCTAAAGCGTGAGGTTCTCCACTGTGGTCAGAACGGAAAAATAGCCTTTTCTAGATGTTGAAATAACGAGAAGGCCAAATAAACTTCGGTGTTTTGTTCATAATTCACTATAAGCTAACATGCTAGCAATTACGGAGGCATCTGGTAAGTTGGCCTTTATCTCAAAAGAAATGGAGTACAGGATTACCTCAGGCAGCAGTTGTCTGGAGCTTTAGTGAGACCACACCTGGAGTAGTACGTGTTCCGTTGGTCTCCTTACCTTGGCAGGGACAGACCTCCCTTAAGCGGATGGAACCCGAGGTTCTCCAGAATGATTCCGTGGACTGTGGGATTGTCCTATGAGGCGAGTGTAAGACTAGGTCCTGTTTTCTCTAGTGTTGAAGAATGAGAGGCAACCTCAATGTAGCATTGTAACTTCTTGTTACATTGTAACTGGATGCAAGAAGAATGTTTCCCTTCGCTGGGGAGTCCAGAACCAGGGCAAAAAGTCTCAAATAAGGCATAGGCCATTTAAGTCTGAGGTTTTCAGGAATTTCTTCACTCAAAGGGTGTTGAGTGTTTGGAAGTTTCCACCCCAGAGGGCAGTGAAGGCACTGTCATTGACTATGCTGGCCTAATATATCATTAGTTTTCTAGATAATAATGTCAGTGGATATGTGAATAGTGAGGGAAATCAACCATCAATTAGAAGATCAGCTCTGTTCCAGTGTAGCCACGTAAAATGGCTGCGTTCCGATTAATCTGGCCAAAACCCAGTTTGAAATGGCTAACCCGAAAGACTGCTGGGAAAAGCAGCTAACAAGACACAAGCAGGCAGCTGCAGACAGTATTGCATATTCGGCTCTGGGGAAGTTAGCCCAGATCGATACTCAGGGCTATCAACAGCCCATCAATGCTGCCAATGCTGCCTACTGCTCTGGCTGTTATTGTTCCTGGACCAACTTTCTCCAGGTCCTCCTCAGCTGGACCAAAGATATTAGAAGGACAGGGTTGTTTTGTGCCATCATCATGAAGGCCTGAGGTCATCTGTGAACAAAATCCGTCCATGCCCCTGCAACCACCACCCTATCAGATTAAACCTCCCCTTTTCACTGTACTTTCTGCATCCCAGTACCCTCATTTAGACCTCCCCTGCTTCCAAATACCCTTTCACTCTATCCTGGACATATGCCTTCTTTCCCCAGACATCCTCCCACTCTGCCCCAGGCAGTCTGGCTTGCTTCATTGGATGCCCTTCCACCGTGCCTCGTTGACTCTTGCACCTTTGCCCATCCTCAGTTCCACCTTTCCCTGCTGACCTGCTTCCCTTGTCCAGCCTTCTTGACCCTTGCCCTGTAGATTCTATCCTATCTACATTTGTCAACATCCACGCGCCTTGGACAACTGACGCCAGAACTCAATCATAGGCTGCCATAGAAAAATGTTCCTGAATGAGGATAAAGTAACGGTTACTAACTTGGAAGTCCAGGGTGGTTATGACCTCACCTTGGGTACACCATTTATAGGAAGCCGTGAATTTGATGGCACATACTTCTCATTTGCGAATAACATAATACTTCTCATTTGCGAATAACATAATTGGAGGAGGAATGTAATTCTGGGGAGTTGGACTTTTAATGAGTATGCGTGACATGCAAATGCATGCAAATTGCTTTCTCAACATTTACAGTCAGGAAGCTTGACCTGCCTTTAAAGTTCTGAGAACTTAATTCCCAAAGTTAATCCCACTTCGAGTTTCTGAATTTTGTCCTCTGCACATTAAAGTTCCACCTATCAGCCTTTTTTGCCACTCCAAGAAACAGCAGAAGATTCTGCCCCATAAAAGGCCTTATATAAATGCAAGTCCTTCTGTTCCTTCTTTATAACCAGATCCTTTGCGCTCCCATTGATAGAACTGACGTTCAAATCTGCATTCTGTGGCAACTATTAAATGAGCAACCGGGTGGATTTTCCAACCCAGGATGCCAGAAGCGTGTTTCCCGATGGAACGAAGAATCGAAAACTTGGGATCAGCGGCGGGCGATGGCAGGCGCCGATCCGAGCGCGATGCTCTGACCCCCTGCTGGCGGCGGCACCTGGTTTCACGCCCGTGCGCCAGCGGGAGGATGAAAATGAATCTTAATGGGTCTTAATGACCCATTTGCAAGCCCAGCACCCTAATCTCCGGCCCTCCGTGATTCTACGATCCCCTGAATATCAAGACAACCCCAGGTACCCCCGGAATAGGGGAAACCACCAGCAGGGAACCCAGGAATAGGAAGTCCCCCTTATGGACCCCATGAATTGGGGGAGACACACTGAGAATGCCTGACTGAAGGAACCCCCCCCCCCCTGCCCCTCCCACAAACCAGCCCCTTCCCCCTAAGAAGAGAAACCCCTGTTTGGAAGGTAGAAAGCAGTCCAGACAGGGGCAGTGAAATAAATTACAGCTGCAACATTACCTGGATGCTGCATATGTCCATTGCTCGAAGAAGCACAGCTGTGACCTGTGTTTCAACCCCTCAGATCCATTAGCTGCAGGCCATTAATTCCTTTCTAATGGTGGGCTTGATTGACAGCTTCCATGAAACAGCTGCAACTTTGATTCATTCATCTCCCTCCATGGATGAGTGACTCTAAGTGCTGAAAGTCCAATGCTTACAAACATCAACCACATCAATGAACGGTAAGTGCATTGCAATCACTCACGCTTGCAATTATAATGTACTTACCCCCTATTAAGGGGGTTTCTGAGGGGAGTCCCGGGGCATGGGAGGGGGTGGCCAGCCGCGGGACTTCACTGCATTGAGCGAGTGGCCCGATAGTGGGATTCCCTGGGGAATTTGCATAAATTTCCATGGCAAGGGAGACGGAATTGCTTCCCGATTTATGCTCCCAGGGGAATGTAAATCAGTTGCAATTCCCCTCCGGCGGGGGAACATAGCGCGGGATTCTCTGACTGCCGACTCGGAAATCACATTCGGAGGTTGGGTGGAGAATCTCTTTTGACGCTGAAATCGGGGGCGGCGCATGTTTTGGGATGCTCCGTCCCCTCCAAAACGGCGTCTTCGGTGAGGACGCCGCTGCAATGGCCTCAGGACGTCACCTGAAGGTCTTCCCGTGATGCTCTGCCCCCAATGGGCCGACATTCTGAGGTTTTGTCAACCTCGCTTCGGACTATGTCCAGCGCCGCCAGCGTTGGGGGGGTGGGGGGGCGTTCTCCTGGCCGGGGAGGGCTGGGGGTGGCGAGGGTGACACTATCTGGCGGGACGAGTCGGCCCGCAGTTGGCGCCATGTTTTACGGCGCTACTGATGCAGGTCGCTGACATGCGCGGCCACAGACCCGGCAATTCTCCGGCCGTATCTGCAGGGAACGCCGGGGGTTTTACATGGAGCAAGCCCCCCCACCGGGCGGAGCATCGGTGCGGGGGCCTCACCGACTTTTCTGTCGAAAGACTAGACACATGCTCTGGACATAGCCTCAGAATCGGAGCCCAGCCATAGTCTCCCAAAAGTAGAAACTCGCACATCATCTCTTGCAGAATTGTGCAGTTGATATGGATTTTTAATTTCAGGATTTAGTGAAATTCTCATCAATTTTGATCATAATTTTAGATTCCGGCTGAATGTTTTTGTCCAGAGGCCTAATTAGAGATACTGCTCACTTCTCCACCGCAACACAATTGTGATTGATGGTCACATAGGGACACAAGAAATAAAGATAAATCTGCTGACAAATTATATATTGAGCACATGACGTGCAACCTTCCCATATTTTTCCTTCTGCATTTGGCCAACAAAGGATCAGAATATACCTTCCATCAGTAGCAATTTGGAGATTCTTTGTCCCAAGTTGTGCATTCTGGTTTCATAGAATCATAGATGTTACAGTGCAGGAGACCATTCGACCCATCGAGTCTGCACCGGCCCTAGGAAAGAGCACCCTACTTAAGCCCACGCCGCTACCCTATCCCCGTAACCCAGTAACGCCACCTAAACCTTTCGACACTAAGGGGAAATTTAGCATGGCCAATCCACCTAACCTGCACATCTTTGAACTGAGGGATGAAACCGGAGCACCCGAAGGAAACCCACGTAGACACGGGGAGAAGTGCAAACTCCACACAGTCAACCGAGGCCGGAATTGAACCTAGGTCCTTGGAGCTCTGAGGAAGCATTGCTAACCACTGTGCCACCATTCCGGATTTCTGATTAAATCCTGCTAGAATTCTGGAAAAGGTATTTTTATGGACCATCAGTGATGAAGTAAATGTTCAGGAAATCATAATTATATTAAACACTTTTTCAATTATAATTAATAGAGGCATTTTCACAGAACACTGGGCACTTTGCATCTCTGATGAAGTTTGGGTTGCCAAAACCAACAGGTTAATATAAAGTAAGTAACTTAATGAATTAGCGCTCCAATGAATTTGAATTTTGAAGTTCAGGTCAATGCCAATCCATCCGTCCATTAAAATGTTTGGACAAAATATCATGCAAACCTCAAGAATTTGATATGCTTCCCAGTTAGTGAATCTCCATTTTAGAGGCAGAAAACATGTTTTAAAAAGCCCTGATGAATTTAGACCGCTTAACAGTTTTATCTGTTTTTGTATAGTGATACTGCAAAATAATGTACATATCCAAGGAATGTAAATTCCAGGATGTCCTTCATTTTTATTCAATTGCTATTTAATTTCAAAATATCATTATATTCAGAGCACATTATAAAAATCAATGTGCTCCTAGAATGTTGGCAATGTGCTATTTATTGCACAACTAGTGATGGTGAAATTTGAACTCTGACCCTGTGGATTACTTGAATCATTATATTACCATATCCTAGAATATTGACTCGTACAGAAGCAGTCAATTTGCTTTTATACAGTTCTTAAATTGACTTATTCCCTTTAGGAGTTGAAAGGTTAGGCCCTGAATCTATACCTTGGCTTCAAATACAAAAAAAAAGCAAGTATCAATAAAGTGCTGATTTTTATTAACTTGCATTTACAGTTCAAAAATCCAGTTTAAATGAGTTACACATATGTCCCCAACAAGCACTTAAAAATCTGTATCTTAAAATTTTCATGAACATTTAGCTGGCAAATTTCATTTTGAATTAATTCACCAAAATAATGGAATTTGACACTTCAACCCTCAAGGGAGGTGACTAAGATAGCACCTCATATGTAAACAAACTATATAAAAATGGTAAATCTGGAATATTCCAAGTAAAACCTTGGCAGTAGCCCAATGAAATGCAAGCTCAAATTGTCAATGGGCAACATTAAGAAACCCTCTTCAAAGAAAGAGCTATCAACACTGTTAGGATCTCAGTTGATGTCATAACTGGATGGAAAGATTGCAGAATGGAACCTTGGATCAAAAGACCGTAACATTCTTTCATAAAATGTGGAGGAACAGAGGCACAGGACTGCTAATTAGTTTAACCACAAGAAAAAAAAACTTATTAAACATGATAAAATTGCATTATAATACAATACTCCTTTATTCCTCCTTTGATCTTAACAAAAACACATACATTAAAATTTTAAAAATTAACATGTACAAAGTAAATCTGAAGCTACAATGCTCCCATTAACACAAAGTCCCTTTTAAGCGCACAGGTTGGCTGTGGTCAAATACACACACTTCGCTCTAAACACAAGTTAGCGTCCGTGTTTTTTTCCTCAGAATCCTCCCACACCGTGAACCACCTTGTCTCACTGAACTCTGCCTTCCACTTAAGTGATTTCACATTCTGCTTTCTAAAAGTTATAGTTTCTCTTCTTTTAAATTATGCTTGCCTTCCATTGCTTCCATCAATATTTCGCTTTCGGAATTTACACCTCTCCCTTCAGATTTCCTTTGTCCTAAAGACTTTTATGCAAATTCCGAAGTCCCCCTTCCGATTTTCAAAATTATATCAAATAATAGGGGTGATTTTGAGCCCATGTTGGCACTCCACAGGATCATCAATGCAGGTGGAAACTCCGGAGAGATTTGCCATGCCCCTCACCGATGATATCATGAGCTTCAGGCCCACAAAGAGAGGGGTACTGCCATTCAGACTGCCGTGGTGGTGTGTGGAGGGGTGTGGGGTGAGAGTGGATCACCCGATGCCTACGAAGGGGGGCAGAGTGCCTGATTTTATCATTGTGGGGGGTGGGTAGAGCCCGTCGCTCTGCTGTGTGGGAGGCAGAGCCCCGATGCTTGTGAGGAGGGTTCTAACATATACATGGGGGTGTCTGAGGACCAGTTAGTATGTGTGCTGAACAGAGCACCCATTAAAGTTGGCTCCCCGATCTCTGTGGAACGGGCACCAGCTCTATCAGGCTCCACTCTACCAAAGTGATAGTGCAAACCACACCCATTTATCTTTTTTTACTCAGAGAAGCTCAAGATCAGGACTGAAAACTAGGCTGTGCAGCTGGAGAGCTACACGTCAGTTTTCAGTCCGAGTCTGACACTTCGGAAAAAACATAGGAAAATTCTACTCATTAATGTCTCCTAAACTGTAGTACTTTCACACAAACCATAGAACTACTGCAGATATCTTTCTGGCCTGTCAAGATTCAAATCCTCTTCAACTCTGTGACTTTACTCAATAGTAATGTGTTCTGATTCCCAGTTTCCTCTATTCTATTAACTCCAGACATCTTCAAAAGTTCTTTTAATTTATCCAGTTCCTTAACTAGCTGGACTTTAGGCATCTGTTTTCATAACCATTACTACATAGTATGGCTTTTCTTTGAGAAAGGCTGAGAAAGATGTTCCTTCTTTAGCCTTCTAAAACCAACTGCTTCTAGCAGAGCTCTGAGTGCTGCCTTCTCTCTCACAACCTATCTCCAACTGCAATCAAATTCAGGTAAACTAAAACTTAAAGCTTCTGTACCTTGCAAGGCCCCAATTGCTAATGAAACATTGTTTTATTTACTCTTCATGCCATATCCCTCTCTTAAGCACAATAGAGGCATAGTTGGAATTGAACCACCCCAACACAAACACCTTTGTCCAGCATAAATCTAACCATAGATTTTACCCTTCCTAGCACAGAAACATTAAATTAAACCCACATAAAACTAAACCTTATTTCTAATGAAGGGGCTAGTTTAGCACAGCGGGCTAAACAGCTGGCTTGTAATGCAGAACAATGCCAGCAGCGCGGGTTCAATTCCCGTACCGGCCTCTCCGAACAGGCGCTGGAATGTGGCGACTAGGGGCTTTTCACAGTAACTTCACTGAAGCCTACTTGTGACAATAAGCGACTATTATTATTATTATTATTATTAATGTTTACCAAATATAAATCCTTTAAAACTACTGCTGTTTTCCGAGCAGCATATAGAAAGAACTGTGCAGAGCAAGGAAGACAGACATTGTAGAAAGGCTTACTGAACAGTTGGATGGTGTGGTGTAGAGGGAACGTTCTTAAATTAATTTACAGAAGGTAGACGTTGCTGCCCTTGAGAAGGTGGTGGTGAGCTTCCTTCTTAAATTGTCTCAGTCCTTGATGTGTAGGTGCACCCATAGTGCCATTAGGTAGGGTGTTTGCGAGAGTGTCGATCCAACGTCAAATGAAGGAACTGCGACCCATTTCCAAGTCAGGATATTGAGCGACTTGCAATAGAACCTCTAGGTGGTGGTATTTCCAGGTATTGCTGACCTTCCAGGTGAAAGTAGTCATGGGTATGGAAGGTGCTGCCTAAGAAGCCTTGGTGAGGTCCAGCAGTGAATCCTGTAGATGGTACACACTGCTGCCACTATTCATCGGTGGTGAAGGGAGTGAATGATTGTGAAAGGTTATCAATCAAATCGCTGCTTTGTACTGGATGTTGTCAAGCATGGGCACAAGTGTTGGAGCTGCACTCATCCAGGCAGATGGAGGGTATTCCACTGCACTCCTGACTTTTGCCTTGTAGATGGTGAACAGGCTTTCGGGAATCAGGAGGTGGGTTACTCGCCGCAAGATTCCTAACCTCTGACCTGCTCTTGTAGCTGAGGGACGGGATTTTCCGCAACCTAATGTGTGTTTCACCACTTCTGGCCCCGCCGTTGTCAATGGCGCTTTCCGTTGAATGCACCCCTCATCGTCGGGAGGATCGTGGTGCGGGTGAGCCATCGGCAAGACTGGAGGGTTCCGCAGCGTGAAAGGCCAGAAAATTCCAATCACAGTGTTTATATGGTTCGTCCAGTTCAGTTTCTGGTCAATGGTAACTCGCAGAATGTTGACAGTCTCACCAATGCCCTGCACAGTTGCAGCAACATTTCACTACATTTATACTCTATTCCTTTTGCAAAAAGGCCAAAATTCCATTTTCCTTTCTTATTAACAGCGAGTTTTTTGCTATTCACGTACAAGGACACTCAGATCCCTCCGCACCGAAGCACTCTGACGTTTTTCTCCTTTAACGTAATAAGTTGCCTATCAATTTTTCCAACTAAAATGGATAACCTCACAATTGTCCACTTCAAACGCTGTAAGGGCCCTTCCTGTTGATTGCCTTATTTCCCATTCCTTTAATTTTGCTGTTATCATTTTGATCCACGGATGCTTAATGGACATATATCTTTAAGTCCAGCAGGGAAGCGAGGAACTAAAAAGTTACAAAAGAGAACACTGTGCTACCCTTTGAACAGCTGAACTCAAGACTTTTTGGCACCCGAGAGATCGGTAGTGCACAATTCGATTGGTTGGCTGGTGGCCAATGAATTGGCCAAATGGCCATATTCTGCCCTGTAACAGGCGGCAATTGGATCCTACCCAGATGATTTTTTCAGAAAACCAAGGAAGGACAGTTGGTTCCTGTAGGCTCAGAGGAAAGGACCAGCTCTGTCTCTTTCTATTTTTCTCCAGAAAAGTTGCACGGCTGCTTTATTTCTGAAACTGCAGAGACCTGAATGAATCTACAGAAAAAACCATTACAGATTGAAAGCAGAAATCTTGAACTGACGGCGTATATTGAAGGAAGATGTGTGAGAAGATCACCATCTGAAACTAAAGGTGCTCTTCTCCGGACTCGTTACGCTCTTGCACAAGCAAAACGAGGCCGGTGAATAGCGGGAGAGGCCAAAATGAGAAACGTGCCAGGCTTCAAACGCTGCAATGCAACCCGCCCACTACTGTGGGCGAAATTGGGATCTTGTAGTAGTATGCCGAGAAACCAATTATCATCGCTTACGCCTTATTTCCACACAATGAATGGGAGCTACCCTGTATCCAACGGCCTCCCGCCATTGATCAACCTCCCCAGCAAGTGGTCACACTGCCGCCGATTAGTACTCCTTTTTAAAAACGTGAACCTGGCAGAAGAGCTTTCATGGGGAGCCGAGGTGGTGAGTAGCCCGGGGGCACTGGGCTTGTCACCCAGTGAAAGGCTTGGTGTGGGGGACCCACGGCTGGGGGTGGGGAGACAGCTCCAGCTCTGGTGGGCCGCCATGGAAGGGGGTAGGGGTGGGGTGAAGCGAGCTGGGGCGGGGCGGGGGGGGGGGAGGGCTGTAAACCACTGTATTGTATTGTACTGTTTTATTGTTACATGCCTGGGCTTGTCCCTGCTGGCTCCGCCTGTGGCTCCTCCCCTCGGGCTCATGCATAAAGGTGGCCAACCTCCAGCCCTGCCCTCATTCTGGGACCGGCTGCCAGCAGGTGTCTTTAAGCTGATTAAAGCCACAGTTTTTATCCCAATCCTCGTCTGTCGTCAATTGATGGTACATCAATTTAATCAACTTAAAATTTTCAGATGGATCCATCGCTAAAACCTGATCGCCTGGAGCTGGACCCCCAAGCAGCCGACGCCACTATTACATTTGAACACTGGCTACACTGCTTCGAAACGTACGTCGAGTCCTCCACGATCGCCGTCACCGAGACCCACAAGCTGCGAATCCTCAACTCTTGGGTGAGCCCGCAAGTATTGCTTATCATCAGGGACGCTGACACGTACGAGGATGCGATAACGCTGTTGAAAGGACAGTATGTTAAGGGAGCCAATGAGGTGTATGCTAGGCATCTCCTTGCCACGAGGCGACAGCACCCCGGAGAATCGCAAGCCGAATTTCTGTGCGCGTTGCGGGTACTCAGCCGGAACTGCAATTGTAAGGTGGTATCGGCTGCCGAGCACACACAGCTGCTGATCCGGGACACCTATGTCGCAGGCATAAAATCGAATTACATCCGCCAGTGCCTACTAGAAGGGGGTACACTCGATCTCCAAAAAACAGTACGGGTTTCGGACTCATTAGAAGTGGCCTTCCGCAACTTGGATGCCTACACCTCCGACCACGTGGCACCCTCATGGACGTCGTGTGCACCGCCATCACCCGACCCGGGGGCGCCGCAAGTCTGTGCCGCGCAGCAACCTGCAAATCCCGGAGGCCCAAAATACTACTTCTGTGGCCAGGGTAAGCACCCCAGGCAATGCTGCCCAGCGAGGAGCATGATCTGCAACGGGTGCGGTAAGAAGGGCCACTTCTCTAAAGTCTGCCAGGCCCGACCTGTTTGTAAGCCCAGCAGCGCTGCATGTAACTTGTGGGGGCCGCCTTCTTCAACACCACCCGCCACGTGCGACCTGTGGGGACCGCCATCTTTGCCGCCATCTTCGACGCCACCCGCCACATGCGACTCGCGGGGGCCACCATCAGAGCCCCTGCTCATCCGCCCATCTTCTGAAGATCGCCTCCATCACCCTCGACCAGTCTTGACCTCATCACCTCGCCAAATCCATGATGGCAGTCCGGATCAACGGTCACGAGACGACCTGCCTATTCTACTCCGGGAGCACAGAGAATTTTATTCATCTAGATACGGTACGGCGCTGCTCCCTCCCAACCTTGCCCGTGACCCAGAAAATCTCCCTGGCTTCTGAATCTCATTCCGTGGAGGTCCGTGGGTACTGTGTTGCAACCCTTACAGTATGGGGCGTTGAGTTCAAAGGGTTCAAACTCTACGTCATCCCACAATTCTGCGCTGCCGTGCTACTAGGTCTGGACTTCCAGTGCCATCTCAAAAGTCTTACCCTGGAGTTCGATGGACCCCTGCCCCTCCCTCACCGTATGTAGCCTCTCGACCCTTAAAGTTGCCCCAGTCCCGCTCTTCGCTAACCTCACCCCGGACAGTCAGCCCGTCGCCACTAGGAGCAGACGATACAGTGCTCGGGACAAGGCCTTTATCAGGTCGGAGGTCTAGCGACTCCTGCGGGAAGGGATCATAGAGGCCAGTACTAGCCCCTGGAAAGCCCAAGTGGTGGTCGTCAAAACTGGGGAGAAGCACCAGATGGTCATCGACTACAGTCTTCTCCACCATCGACTTGAAGTCTGCGTACCACCAGCTCCCTATCCGCCCGGAGGACCACAAAGACACTGCCTTCGAGGCAGATGGCCACCTCTACCACTTCCTCATGGTCCCCTTCGGTGTCACCAATGGGGTCTCGGTCTTCCAAAGGAAGATGGACAGAATGGTTGACCAGTACGGGCTGCGGGCCACGTTCCCATATCTGGATAATGTCACCATCTGCGGCCATGGCCAGCAGGACACCAACCTCCAAACATTCCTCCACACCGCCAAGCTCCTTAACCTCACATACAATAAGGAGAAATGCGTTTTACGCACAACCCGCCTAGCCATCCTTGGTTATGTTGTGGAAAGCAGAGTCCTAGGGCCCGACCCCGACCGCATGCGCCCCCTCCTGTAACTTCCCCTCCCCCACTGCCTCAAGGCCCTGAAGAGATGCCTGGGGTTCATCACCTACTATGCCCAGTGGGTCCCCAATTATGCAAACAAGGCCCGCCCACTCATTAAATCCACCCTTTTCCCCCTGGCAGCTGAGGCCCGCCTGGCCTTCACCCGCATCAAAGCAGATATTGCTAAAGCCGCGATGAAAAATGAAAATGAAATGAAAATCGCTTATTGTCACAAGTAGGCTTCAAATGAAGTTACTGTGAAAAGCACCTCGTCGCCACATTCCGGCGCCTGTTCGGGGAGGCTGTTAGGGGACGCAGTAGATGAGTCCATCCCGTTCCAGGTGGAGAGCGATGCATCCGACTTTGCCTTGGCAGCTACCCTCAACCAGGCGGGCAGGCCCGTGGCTTTCTTCTCCCGTATCCTCCAGGGCTCTGAAATTCGACACTTCTCCGTCGAAAAGGAAGTCCAAGCCATTGTGGAAGCTGTGCGACATTGAAGGCATTACCTGGCCGGCAGGTGATTCACTCTCCTCTCTGACCAACAGTCGGTTGCCTTCATGTTCAATAACAAACAGGGGGGCAAGATCAAGAATGACAAGATCCTAAGGTGGAGAATTGAAGTCTCCACCTATAATTATGATATCTTGTATCGACCTGGGAAGCTCAATGAGCCCCCAGATGCCCTATCCCCCGGTACATGTGCCAGCGCACAAGTAGACCAACTTCGGGCCCTCCACAATGACCTCTGTCACCCAGGGGTCACCCGGTTCTTCCACTTCATCAAGGCCCGCAACCTGCCTTACTCCATCGAGGTGGTCAGGACCATGACCATGGACTGCCAGGTCTGCGCGGAGTGCAAACCACACTTCTAGCAGCCAGACAGAGCACACCTGCTAAAGGCCTCCCGCCCCTTCGAGCGCCTCAGCGTCAATTTCAAAGGGCCCCTCCCCTCCAATGACTGTAATGTGCACTTCCTCAACATCATTGATGAGTGCTCACGTTTCCCTTTCGCCATTCCATGCCCTGACATGACCTCTGCCATAGTCATCCAGACCCTGCACAGTCTCTTCACCTTGTTCGGTTTCCCCACTTATATCAATAGTGATCGGGGTTCCTCTTTCATGAGTGATGAGCTGCGTCAGTTCCTGCTTAGGAAGGGCATCGCCTCATGCAGGACTACCAGCTACAACCCCCGAGGTAACAGACAGGTGGAGAGAGAGAACTCGACGGTCTGGAAGGCCGTCCTTCTTTCTCTACGGTCTAGAAATCTCCCCGTCTCTCGCTGGCAGGTGGTCCTTCCCGATGCACTCCACTCCATCCGGTCGCGCCTGTGTACCGCCACCAATGTGACCCCTCATGAGAGGATGTTTGTTTTCCCCAGGAAATCCACCTCAGGAGTCTCGCTCCTGTCCTGGCTGACGGTCCTCCTCGGAAGCATGCGAGGATTCATAAGTCAGATCCACTGGTCGAAAAGGTCCTTCTCCTCCATGCTAACCCCCAATATGCCTACGTGGCACACCTTGACGGGCGAGAGGACACAGTCTCCCTTCGGGATTTGGCACCCGCAGGTTCCCCAGTGACCATCACCTACCCCCGACCCTACACCATCTCCCCCATTGCTACTCATCTATTACAAGACGTAGAAGACGACACGCTCCTGGACACGCAGGCCTCAACACCTCATCTGACACCAATATCCACACCACAGCCGGGACTGAGGCGGACACAGCGGAAAGTCAAAGCCCCCGACAGACTCGATCTATAACTCTACCCGTCCACTTCACCCCCACCGGACTCTTTTTTTAACAGGGGGTGAATGTGGTAAACCATTGTATTGTATTGTATTGTATTGTTGTATTGTTACATGCCTGGGCTTGTCCCTGCTGGCTCCGCCTGTGGCGCCTCCCCTCGGGCTCATGTTTAAAGGTGGCCAACCTCCAGCCCTGCCCTCAGTCTGGGACCGGCTGCCAGCAGGTGTCTTTAAGCTGACAGTTTTTCTCCCGACTCCTCGTCTGTCGTCAATTGATGGTACATCGGGGGGGGGGGGGGGGGGTGGTTGGCAACCGCTCGCAGCACCACCATGCCAAGCCCTGGATCGTGTTTACCTATTCCGGGAGCAACCCTTGTCCCTAACCGTCTGCCCCACCGACCACCCATAACCCCCACTGACTGCCGAGGCCTATGGCCATGCGGCTGAAAGCTATTTCTAATCGGGAATTGGCAATCGTGGTTAAGCGAGCACTTCACACAACCCAAGTGAATTCCTGTGGGTGGGCGAGCCATGTAGCATGTGGGAGTCATTGCCTAACATCCCAATCAAACCATGATGCCTGGACACTGTGCCTGAACACTCAGCAGCCAACATGTGAACACCCAGGGGATGGGACATAGCTCCAGGGACATGTCCACAGCAGGAGGGTGGGTGAGTGCCACGGAGAGGCGACCAGCGCGAGGTCCAGGTAACGTTGTGAGTGTGTGTCTGTGGTACAGGGTCCGGTGAGGGGCCCACTGCAGCCAGGGATACGTGGGCACGGCATTCCGGGTTTGGGGAGGGCGGATCAATAGGGGAGTGAGGGTCCCGGGATGGGAGGCAGCTGCCAGCCCTGGCGGTTTCCCCTTAGCCACATCGTTGAGTCTGCAGCGCCTCGGCAATGCCCACCTGTGACTGGGACAAGCTCCGCAGCGCCTCGGACATGCCCATCTAAGTGTGGGACATGTCCCGCAGAGCCTCATCAAGGTTAGCCTGTTACTGGGTGACATCCCCTAGCGAGGCGGACATTCTGTCAAGTCCCTCAGCCATGGGTACTGCACGAAGCCTTGACTAATGGTGGCGACGTCGTGCACCAGGCTCTCAACTGCGGTCACCACCCTTGCAGTGCTAGCCTCGGTGTAAAGCATTGCTGGCAACTTTCCAGCGCCCTGGGACTCCTCCATGTGGCTATGGGTCTGCTGGAGTGATGCTAGCTCCCTCTGAATGTCCCGGCCGTGCCCATCCATCAGCTCCGGGATGACCTCTTCCACATACAGAATCAGGTGGTCCCATGGAGAGTTGGGGGGCTGGATGCTCCTGTGGGGGCGGAAAAGTCTTGGGGAGGGGGAGGGGGGGATTAGTGTCTACTCGCTCATGCTATCCAGTGTATGTCATTGATCTTTTCCCTGTACTGTAGGCGAGTCCTTCTGATCACACACCCGGCGCACACAGCCGCTGCTACCTCATCACAGGCTGCAGTGGCTGCCCTGTGACTGACCCTCCTGGACACTTGGGGGACAGGACATCTCTCCTGGCCTCCACAACGTCTAGCAGCCTCCCTAGGTCAGTGTCCCCAAATCTTAGGGCCAGTCTTCTGAGCGACATTTTTGCGAGCTGGCTGGGGTTGGCTGAGCATGTGCAGCTTAAGTGCTGCTCGACCTCGTTCGTGAGGGGGCTGGCGAGCGTGGTGCCGGCGAATCTGTTGGCGAGCCTTCATTTGCGGCGAGAAACCAGTGAAGCCTTGTTAAGTGGACCATTAGCCTTGAATAGCATTGCAAGTCTTGTTGTTTTTTGCTGCATATTTAATCACATTTATTGTTATTGATTGTGTTTACATTTACAAACCTGGGGCGAAATTCTCCGTTATCGGCGGAAAGTCCGCCGATCGGCGCAAAAAAAACGGCGCAAATCCCACTTGCATCACGTCATAAAAATGGGACGATAGTCTCCGGCCCGAAATGGGCTAGCAGCGATGTAACGGGATCCGCGCTTGCGCAGTGGTTCACGCCGTGCAGCGTCATACGCGCTGCACGGCGTGACGGCTCATAAGGCCGCGCAGCTCCCCCCCAACCGACCGGAACACCCGACCGCAACACCCGACTGGATGGCTGGCCGTCGCTCAGCCCCGAGGTTCGAGTCACGCGATGTGGAGGCGCTCCTGGACGCGGTGGAGCAGAGGAGGGACGCCCTGTATCCCGGCCACGGCCGCAGAGTTGCCCCACGCCACAGCCGGCGTCTGTGGAGGGAAGTGGCAGAGGCCGTCACCGCTGTGGCCCTGACACGACGGACAGGCACCCAGTGCCACAAGAAGGTGAACAACCTCGTCAGAGCAGGCAGGGTGAGCCTCCCCATATCCCCCCCTCCCCATATCCCCCCTCCCCCATATCCCCCCTCCCCCATATCCCCCCTCCCCCATATCCCCCCTCCCCCATATCCCCAAGTGAATCCAGCCCTAACCTTAACCTCTGCAATGCACGCGCAACCGATGGCGTGCATTCATATACCTGCCTAACACTGTTGCCTTTTACCCCTGCCACCACCCCCCCCACAGGAGAAGCGCGCACACAACAATAGGGAGCATGTGAGGACTGGAGGAGGGCCCGCTGATGAGAGGCCACTGACCGTACACGAGGAAAGGGCTCTGGAACTGGCTGGCGGACCTGAGGACCGGGAGGTTGCTGATGCAGAGGTCGGGGGCCCACCAGCAAGTGAGCCACAGACAGCCCGTCCCCATATCCCCCCTCCCCTATATCCCCCTCCCCCGTATCACCTGAGCACTGCCTGATGTCTAACCATGCATGCTTCATTGTGTATCGCAGGACCAAACGTCCAGACACCCATCCCCGCAGATGCACACCGCCCGCAGGATGCCCCTCAGAGACCACAGGAGACGGAGAGACCCGCACCCTCCAGCATGCGACGCCCGCAGGATGCCCCTCGGAGACCACGAGACACGGAGAGACCCGGACCCTCCAGCATGCGACGCCCGCAGGATGCCCCTCGGAGACCACGGGAGACGGAGAGACCCGGACCCTCCAGCATGCGACGCCCGCAGGGTGCCCCTCGCACACCACGGGAGACGGAGAGACCTGGAGCAACAGGGAGACGACACCCCCGTCACGTGCGGGAGCGACCACCCAGCGATGAGGGGGGCAGCCACAGGCCCCCGTCACATCCGAGCCAGGACACCACTACCCAGGACACCACTATCCAGGACACCCATACCCGGGACAGCACTACACAGGACACCCCTACCCAGGACAGCACTACCAGGGACAGCACTACCCGGGACAGCACTACCCGGGACACCCCTACCCGGGAAGACGAAATACCGGACAGTGACTCAGAGTGGATGGGTGGAGAAGAACCCCCACCCCAAAGTGCTGTGGAGTCAGAGTGGGACGAAGAGCACGACACAACGCCACTGCTGTCACCAACACCCTCCACCATCGCAGAAACACTCACCACGGTTGGGCACTTTAGTGATGAGGCGTCTGGTACACTCACTGGTGCGCACAACACAGCCGTCCCGGTACAGCAGGTGGAGGTAGGAGCAGCAGAGGGACCGGGCGGTCGGAGGGCAGCCCAGGCCAAGCGAACATCTGCCGCCCAGATGGATCCCGGGTTCCTGCAGTTACCACACCCACACATAGATCCAATGCAACCACCGACCCGGAGACGAGCGAAGAGGGTGACGGGTGGCTCAACGCCATAGCCCAGTCTCAGCAGGCCATGGCACAGTCTCAGCAGGCCATAGCCCAGTCTCTGCAGGCCATGGCCCAGTCTCTGCAGGCCATGGCCCAGTCTCTGCAGGCCATGGCCCAGTCTCAGCAGGCCATGGCCCAGTCTCAGCAGGCCATCGCTGAGGGCATCGGCGCCAGTGGCCATGTGCGAGCCGGCGTCGCACTGTCACAGACAGGGTTTGACAACACCCTGGGCTCCATGGCTACAAACCTGCAGACCCCTGTCGATACCAGCACGGGCCTCCAGGACTGGCAGCGCCAGATGTCGGGGGGGCGTCGGATGGCCAGTCCGTTCGCATCCCCCACCCATGTAGAGGCCTGGGGGCCATCGGGCACCCCGAGGGAGGAGGTGGTGGTGTGGTCCGTCCCGGCTCCCTCTGTAGGGGAGGTCCCGGTACACCGCGACACCTCGGACTCCCCCCCCCCCTTCCGTCCCAGGTGCATCGGGTGGGCAACGGGCAGGGCAGGCTGGCAGCCCGCCATCCCAGTCGCCCGGGCCGCAGCCTGGCCCATCTAGGCCAGGACGCCCCAGGAAACGGCCGCCAAAGGGATCCAGTGTCAGAGGGCAGGAATCACAGGAGTCCACCTCCAGTTCTGCTGTACCGTCTGGGGAACCACGTAGACGTAGTCAAAGGGCCCGTAAGGCCAAACAATTAGACACTGAGTAAGTTGGCACGGGTGCAGGGCACAGATGAATTTTAGGGGCTAGGGCACGTGCATGAACTCCTTTGGTTATTAAAGTCAATGTTACACCTACCGAAGCTGCCTTTGTGCTCTGTCCAAAGTGTGCGGGCGTGTCATGTACGTTGAGCGCAAGTGTGTGTGTGAGGGGTGGTCTTACCTCAGCCCCAGGTGAGTCTGCCCCCTTCCCCCTGGGCCGCCATCAACATCCCCCGGGCAGAGGACGGGACCATGCGCTGCAGTGTCACAGCCGCATGCAGGGATGGTCCGGGTGGATGGTGGTATTGTGGCCGTGGGTCAGACATAGTCCAACGATGTAGAGCCAGGAGCTCATCGCAGGGCGGGTTGTCATCATCCTCCATGGCCTGCGATAGACACGCGTCCACCCGCAACTGGGTGAGCCCGGCCCGTTGTGCCGCCGGTGGATCGGCAATGGGGGGGGGGGGGGGGGGGGGGGGGGGGGGGGGGGGGGGGGGGTGGTGTGCATGCGGGTGGGGTGTGTGGGGTTGGGGAGGGGGGTGAGGGTGCTGGGTGGGTGGATGGGTGGGGGGTGTGGGTGGTCGGCTGTTGCCATGGTGTGCGGTCTGTGGCCATACTACCCGATTCCCACGCCCATCTAGTCAGTGAAGCGGGCGGCTATCAGTCTGTCCCGTGCCCGCTGGGCCAGCCGGTAACGGTGGACAGCCACCCGTACCCCGTCTGCCCTGACCATTGCCCCCATCCCCCTCATCTGGGGAGGACTGTGCCTCTTCCTGCTGCTCCTCCACTCCGCCCTCCTCTGCCTGCGGCACATCGCCCCTCTGCTGGGCTATGTTGTGCAGGACGCAGCACACCACAATGATGCGGCCGACCCTATCTGACCGATACTGGAGGGCGCCCCCAGAGAGGTCCAGGCACCTGAAACGCATCTTCAGCACGCCAAAGCACCTCTCGATCACTCCCCTTGTCGCTACATGGGCATCATTGTAGCGGTTCTCCGCCTCATTGCGTGGCCTCCGTATAGGCGTCATCAGCCACGATCGCAATGGGTAGCCCCTGTCGCCCAGCAACCAGCCCCTCAGCCGGGGATGGCGTCCCTCGTACATGCCGGGGATGGATGACCGCGACAACACGAATGAGTCATGTACACTGCCTGGGTGACGGGCGCAGACGTGCAGGATCATCATGCGGTGGTCGCAGACCACCTGTACGTTCATCGAATAGGTCCCCTTCCTATTAGTGAACACGGCCCTGTTATCTGCAGGTGGCCGCACGGCGACGTGCATCCCATCGATCGCGCCCTGGACCATGGGGAACCCGGCCACGGCAGAGAAGCCCACGGCCCAGGCATCTTGGCTGGCCCGGTCCACGGGGAAGCGGATGTAGCGGTGCGCCATGGCATAAAGGGCATCTGTCACTGCCCGGAATCACCGGTGCACCGATGTCTGCGATATGCCGGACAGGTCCCCACTCGGTGCCTGGAATGACCCCGTTGCATAAAAGTTCAGGGCCACCGTAACCTTGACGGACACGGGGAGAGGGTGTCCCCTGCCAGTGCCACGCGGTGACAGGTGTGCCAGCAGGTGGCAGATGTGTGCCACGGTTTCCCGGCTCATCCGGAGTCTCCTCCTGCATTCCCGGTCCGTAAGGTCCAGGTATGACTGGCGGGGCCGGTACACACGGGGCTCCCTCGGGTGCCTCCGTTGCCGTGGGGTTGCAACGTCCTCCTCCCCCTCCTCGTCCTGTCGGTCAGGTGTCCCTCCAGCCTGGGCGGCTGCCGCCTGCCCCTCTGCGGCAGCCTGCGCCGCCTCTCTGGCACGCTACTCCTCCTCCTCCTCCTCATCCAGGGCAACATAGACATGAGCGGTTGCCACCACGGCGGCCAACATCGCTGGATGATCTGAAAACATGACGGCCTGGTGGGGGGTGGAGGGTGGGGGGGGGGGGGGGGGGGGGGGGGGGGGGGGAACGACGACATGTCATCATTGCCCATATCCCCTCCTCCCCCCAGCCAGGTGGCATGGACCGCATGGGTCCAACTGTTGGAGGCTGGCACCTGGCCAGGTGGACCAACTCATTTGCCCTCCCATCACCCTCCTCGGCACGGACCCCCTCCCCAACCTCCACCCCAGCACGGACCCCCCCCAACCTCCACCCCAGCACGGACCCCCCCCCCCCAACCTCCACCCCGGCACGGACCCCCTCCAACCCCCAACCTCCACCCCAGCACGGACCCCCTCCCCAACCTCCACCCCGGCACGGACCCCCTCCAAACCCCAACCTCCACCCCAGCACGGACCCCCTCCAACCCCCAACCTCCATCCCAGCACAGACCCCCCCCAACCTCCACCCCGGCACGGACCCCCTCCAAACCCCAACCTCCACCCCAGCACGGACCCCCTCCCCAACCTCCACCCCAGCACGGACCCCCTCCAACCCCCAACCTCCACCCCAGCACGGACCCCCTCCCCAACCTCCACCCCAGCACGGACCCCCTCCCGGCACTCCCCCGGAGCCCAGCCTACTCTAACCACCGCCCCCCCCCCCCCCCCCCACACACACACACACAAGCCGAGACACACCTCTCCTCACGCAATCAGTCTGCGGCCACGCCATTTCCTGCCCAGAGCCAACCCCCCAGGCCGTCACTCACCTCCTCGCTGGTCGGCGTGAGCCTGGAGCACCGGGTCACGCCGATGAAAAGGAGGTTTGATTCACGTCGACGTGAACGGTCATCACGTCGACGGGACTTCGGCCCATCCGGAAGGGAGAATATCGGCAGGCCGAAAATCGGCTGCCTTGCGCAGACCCGTGACATTCTCCGCGGCAGCGGCGCCATTAACGCCCCGCCGACTTTTCTCCCTTCGGAGACTTCGGCGGGGGCGGGATTCACGGCGGCCAACGGCCATTCTCCGACCCTCTGGGGGGTCAGAGAATGACGCCCCTGGTGACTGCAGTTTTGGACAGCAAAGGGCAGTCTTTCGGTGTTTTTAAAACAATGACTCATTTATTTAAATTGCATTGCGCCTCTGGTCAAGTGGGGCTAGAATTGACCAGGCACTAGCCCAAGGGGGCCATAACAACCCCATCTGCCAAATTTTGACCCACTCACCTAACCTATGTCAATTTGTAAATTTCTTATTTCCTCATTGTGATTTACTATCCCACTTATTTTAGTGTCACCTGCATATGTGGCTACAGTACCTTTTATCCCTACATCCAAGTCATTAATATATATTGTAAATTGTTGGGGTCTCGAGGGCTGAACCCTGTGGCACCTCACTAGTTACACCTTGCCAATCAGAAAAATACCCATTTATCCTGCCTCTGCCTTCTGTCGGTTATCTAGTCTTTTATCCAATCTAATAAATTATCTCCAATCCCATGTGATCTTACCTTGTGTATTAACTTTTTTTGCGGACCTTATCAAATGCCTCCTGGAAGTCCCAGATATATATCTACAGGATGTCCATTATCCACTTTGGTTGTTACATCTTGAAAGCAAATTAATCAAACATGATTTACCCTTCATAAATCATGCTGACTCTGATGGATTGCGTTTTGACTTTCTTAAAAATGGATTCCAACAATTTCCCAATGACCTACTGGTCTATAGCTCCCTATTTTCTGCCTCCCTCCTTTTTTGAATAAGGATGTTGCATTAGCATTTTTCCAATGCACGGGAACCTTTCTCACATCCAGGGAATTTTGGAAATTATAACCAATGGATCCACTATCTCCGTTGCCACTTCCCTAAAGGCCCCAGGATGTAAGCCATCAAGCCTTGGGTACTTGTCTTCCTTCAATCCCAACAGTTTTATTTAGTACTTTTTTCCTTATTGATGATGATTGTTCTAAGTTCCTCCCTTTCTATTACCTCTGCATTACCTGTTACTATTGGGACTAGTGTCCTCCACCGTGAAAATGGAGGAAAAAATATTGATTTAGCACCTTCACCACTTCTGCGTTCCCCACTATTGACTCTCTGGTCTCATTGATTGATTGATTTATTGTCACGTGTACCGAAGAGCAGACATCGCCAAGGCCGGGATGCGTGCAGTGGATGAGTCACTGCCTTTCCAAATGGAGAGCAACGCTTCAGACATTGCCCTTGCCGCCACTCTAAACAAGGCAAGCAGACCCGTGGCATTCTTTTCCAGCACCCTTCATGCCTCTGAAATTCGATACTCATCCGTCGAAAAGGAGGCCCAAGCTATCGTTGAAGCTGTGCGGCATTGAAGGCATTACCTGGCCGGTAAGAGATTCACTCTCCTTACGGACCAACGGTCGGTAGCCTTCATGTTCAATAACACACAGCGGGGCGAGATCAAAAATGATAAAATCTTGCGGTGGAGAATCGAGCTCTCCACCTATACTTACGAGATCTTGTATCGCCCCGATAAACTCAACGAGCCCCCAGACGCCCTCTCCCGAGGTACATGTGCCAGCACACAAGTGGACCAACTCCTGGCCCTACACGACAGCCTTTGTCACCCGGGGGTCACTAAATTGTACCATCTGGTCAAAGCTCGCAATCTGCCCTACTCCATCAAAGAAGGACAGTCACCAGGGACTGCCAGGTCTGTGCGGAGTGCAAGCCGCACTTCTATCGGCCAAACAGTGCACGCCTGGTGAAGGCTTCCCACCCCTTTGAACGCCTCAGCGCGGATTTCAAAGGGCCCCTCCCCTCCACCGACCGTAACACGTACATTCTCAGTGTGGTCGATGAGTACTCCAGATTCCCCTTCGCCATCCCATGCCCCGATATGACATCTGCCACTGTCATCAAGGCCCTCAGCACCATCTTCGCTCTGTTTGGTTTCCCCGCCTGCATCCACAGTGACAGGGGATCCTCATTCACGAGCGATGAGCTGCGTCAGTTCCTGCTCAGCAGGGGTATAGCCTCCAGCAGGACGACCAGCTACAACCCCCGGGGAAACGGGCAAGTAGAACGGGAGAATGGGACGGTTTGGAGGGCCGTCCAGCTGGCCTTACGGTCCAGGAACCTCCCAGCCTCTCGCTGGCAGGTCCTCTCTGACGCTCTACACTCCATCCGGTCACTATTGTGCACCGCCACTAATAACACACCCCATGAATGTGTTTTTACCTTCCCCAGGAAGTCCACATCCGGGGTGTCACTCCCGACTTGGCTCGCTGCTCCAGGACCGGTCCTTCGCCGTAGGCACGTCCGACTCCACAAGGCGGACCCCTTGGTTGACAGGGTTCACCTGCTCCACGCCAACCCTCAATATGCCTACGTTGAGTTCCCCGACAGCCGCCAAGATACTGTCTCACTCAGAGACCTGGCACCGTCAGGTTCCACCCCAATGCACCCCCCCCCCCCACCGCGCCGCTAATATTGCCCCCACCAGAGCACCCCCACCTCCCCTTTTCCGCACAAGAGGACAAAGAGGACTTCTGCACGCTCCCGGAGTTCCCCGATGACTGGTCAGAATCAGCACCACCACCACCGCATCGGTGCCACTCACGCACCGACTTCGCCGCCACCGTTACGCCGCTCCCTACGAAGCATCAAAGCACTGGACCGGCTGAACCTTTGACGGACTCCGGACCGTCAACATGGACTTTTCTTTCCCTACCAGTGTACATAATTGCACTAATTGTATATAGTTTCACGTCACCCCCCGCCGGACTCATTTTTAACAGGGGGTGAATGTGGTGAACCACTGTAATAGGAGATGTAAGGTAGGACCTGCACTACAGGTTCACCGGTAGCTCCTGCCAGCTGGCTCCGCCCATGGAGAACTGTATAAATATGCATGACCTCCAGTTCCCTGCCATTTCGCCAGCTGCAGCAGGAGGCCCACGCATCTGATTGTAATAAAGCCCACAGTTGTACCCAACTTTAGTCTTTGTGCAATTGATCGTGCATCACAAAGTACATCGACAAATAAGTGATTGGTTACAGTGCGGAACAAGGGCCAAACAACAAAAATACAAGAGCAGCATACGGTGTCGTGAATGGTGTCTTACAGGGAACAGATCCGTCCGAGGGAGAGTCATTGAGGAGTCAAGTAGCTGTGGGGAAGAAGCTGTTCCTATGTCTGGATGTGTGAGTCTTCAGACTTCTGTATCTTCTGCCTGACGGAAGGGTCTGGAAGAATGAAAAGCCTGGGTGTGAGGGGTCTCTGCCAATGCTGTCTACCTTCCTGAGGCAGCAGGAGGTGCAGATAGAATCGATTGGAGGGTGGCAAGCTTGTGTGATGCATTGGGCTGAGTTCACCACACTCTGCAGTTTCTTGCGATCTTGGCCGAGCAGTTGCCGCACCAAGCTGTGATGCAGCCGGATAGGATGCTCTCTGTTGCACATCTGTAAAGCTTTGTGAGAATCGATGCAGACATGCCAAACTTCTTTAGCTTCTGTAGGCAGTCGAGACGTTGTTGGTGTTTCTTGACTGTTGCATCAACGTGAATGGACCAGGACAGACTGTTGGTGATGGTTACCTCCAGGAACTTAAAGCTATCGACCATATCCACTTCGGGGCCATTGATGTAGATGGGGACATGTGTCGTGCTGTGCTTCCTGAAATCGATGATCAGTTCCTTGGTTTTGCTGACATTTAGAGAGGTTTTTTGGGTACACCATGCAACCAAGTAATCTATCTCCCTTCTGTAGTCTGACTCGTCGTTGTTTGAGATACGACCCACCACAGTCGTGTCATCCACAAACTTATAGATTGAATTGGAGTTAAATCTCTTCCCTAGAGGATCCTCAACTATGAGGTCATTAATTAATCCTTCCTCATTACACAATACCAAATCCAGAATAGCCTGCTCTCTGGTTGGTCCGCAACATACTCCAAGAAACAATCTCTAATACATTCAATGAACTCTCCCTCGAGGCTACTCTTGCCAGTTTGATTAATCTAGTCTCCATGCATTTTAATATTACCCATTATTATTGTCATACCTTTCTTACAAACCTCCAATATTTCCTGGTTTATACTGTGCCCCACTGGAGAACTACTATTTGGGGACCTATAGATGACTCCCACCAGGGACTTCTTTCCTTTGCTATCTCTTATTTCTACCCAGATTGATTCTGCCTCATTGCCTATATCATTTCTCACTACAGCACTGATCCCTTCCTCTATCAGCGAAGCTACACCACCTTCTTTTCCTTTCTGTATATTCTTTTGAAATGCTGAGTACCCTTGGATATTCATTGACAGACCATGTCTCCTTGTAACCATGGGCACGATTCAGCAGCCGCTTTGGGTCCAGAGCCAGGCGCAATGTAGGAATCTTTAGAGCCCCAAATTGGGCTGTGCGCAGGGTGCCAGGCCAATCGTGAGTCACCTGGCATGCTCCGCCCTTGCTGCGCGTGATTCAGATCATCATATTTAAATTATCCATTTAAGTACCAAGCCCGCCTGCAAGATCACAGCCACATGTCGTTTAGGACTGGTTTCCACAAACATGGACCAGGTGTGATAGCACCTTGGGAGGGGGTCTCTTAGGCCATTAGAGACCCCTGGATGGTTGGGGACAAGGAAGGGTAGTACCGTGGCACGCACGCAGCTTGGCACTACGAGCCTGGCACCCTAAAATTGCCACCCAGACACCTGGCAGTGCCATCCTGGCGCCAGGTTGGCACTGACAGGAATCAGGCCCGGGAGGGTGTGGCCTTGCCTATTAGAGGGGAGGTGAGGGAGCTCCAGGTTCCAGGGGCCACTAGAAAGTTGGGGGTGTGTAGGAGGGGCCCATAAAGCAGGGGGCTGAAAGAGTGGGGTACAGAGATTAGGGCTGCCGGTCAAAATTGAGCCCTGATCCACGAGGAGCCAGTCCTGCTGGTGAATTCAACACGCCAGCAGCAAATCAACTAAAGTTGGACAGGGAGAAACTCCCCATCACCCAAAAATTGGCAAAGTGCCGATGAATAGCAGGGTGAATCTTGGCACTGCAGCCACCGAGAAACTCTGTCAAACGTTGCCGAAAGTGGACTTCCGTTTTCAGTCCACTGAATCACACCCCAAGTCTCAGTAATCGCCACCAAATCATACCCCTTTGTCTCTCTTTATGCTATTAACTCATTCATTTTGTTCCAAATGCTTTGTGCATTCAGATACAAAGCCTTTAAGTTTCTTCTCTTATCCCTACACTTGTCTGATTCCTTGGTGCAATATTACTTTCATACGTTTGTCCCTTCCTTTTATTTTCTTGGAACAGTACACCTCATCATTAACCTACACTCCAACTTTCACATTTAACTTTGATTTTCTAATTTTCCATACAACTGGACCCTTAGTTTAAAGTTCTATCTCCAGCCCTTGTTACGTGAATTGACAAGACCCTGTTCCCAGCATGATTTAGGTGAAGACCGTCCCATCTGAACAATTCTCTCCTTCCCCAGCTACTTTACGCAACTGCCAGTTTTTTTTCATTTTTTGGTAGTTTTATCTTAAAGGTGGCAATTTACATATCACTGCCCTCAGCTGTAAGCCCCACTGCACCGCATGTCCTTGTCACGTGCAGATCTACCATTACGGGTGGCAATCTCCCAGCCATGTGTTCCTCGGCGGCACGCCATTTGCTGGCGGCGGGATTCTCTCTTCCTATCGCTCATCAATGGGACTTTCCATTGAAGCCACCCCACGCCACCGGAAAACCTACGAGCGAGATGCTTTGCCAGCGGGAAGAGAATCCCAAAAGCCGGAATCATTTTTAATCGAAAATGCTCATGATCTGTTTTTAAAAAATACTTTTATTCAAGTTTTTAAATAGTTTAACATTTTAAAAACACAACATAACAAAGCAAAAACAACACAAACCCCAAACCGCCACCCCCAATAACCTAAAACCAAAAACCCCACTTTACGCCCCCTTCCCCGTTAACAGCTCATAATAACCAGCTCAACCACAGTAACCATAGCAATACAAACAAAGCCCATCTCTTATGGAACCCCTCACTTGCACACCCTCAAAACAAATTTACCTTCTCCAAACACAAGGTGCTGGATTCTCCGCTGGCGGGATGCTCCTTTTTGGCAGCAGGTTTTCCCCACAATGGGAAACCCCGTTGACTAGCCGGCGTAACGGAGCATCCCGCCGGCGGGGTAAAACAGAAATGTGGCGTGGCATGGTGGGGCAGAGAATCCAGCCCCAGAATTCCAACAGATCCCCCAGCCATACCGAGGCACAGGGCGGAGCAGCTGATCGCCACCCCAACAGGACCCACCGGCGAACAATCAGCGAGGCAAAGGCTACAACATGTGCCCCACTCCCATCTGCAGCTCCGGCAAGCCCGACACCCCAAATATGGCCCAA
This sequence comes from Scyliorhinus torazame, assembly GCF_047496885.1. Taxonomy (NCBI): domain Eukaryota; kingdom Metazoa; phylum Chordata; class Chondrichthyes; order Carcharhiniformes; family Scyliorhinidae; genus Scyliorhinus; species Scyliorhinus torazame. The sequence goes on along the minus strand of NC_092722.1, from coordinate 48,817,862 downwards.
ATCCACGTGCAAAATTGCCAACATGGTGCTGAAGAAAGACCTCCAAAATTTCCCCAACTTTGGGCAGGTCCATATATACATGATTGGCTGGGCATCTCTCACACCATTGACAAATATCCTCCACCCGCTCAAACAACCCGCTCATCCTCGACTTCATCAGGGGTGCTCTATGTATCACCATTAGCTGTATCATTCCCAGCTTTGAACACAAGGTTGAGGCATTCACCCTCTGCAGCAACTCGCACTACAACCCATCCTCCAGCACCATCCCCAGCTCCTCCTCCAGAGATATCTATCCTCTCGTAGATCATAGAGATGACCCCCCAACCACATCTCCATCACCACCAGCACCCCCTCCAACAGCGAGGGCAGTGCCACTGGAAAAGTCGGAAAAATCTTCTTCGCAAAATCCCGCACCTGAACATACCTAAAAACCTCTCCCCACAGGATGCCAAACTTCTCACCCAATTCCTCCAAACTCGCAAGCCATCCATCTGGAAATAAGTCTTTCATTTTCATCACCCCTCACTCTTCCCATCCCCATAACCTAGCACCCAGCCTCTCCGGCTCAAACATTTGGGGCAGGGTTCTCCGATAATTGGGCTAAGTGTTGACGCCGTCGCGTTTTACGATGGCGTCATCTGGCCGCTAGGAGCAGAGATCCCTCAACCCACAGGGCCCAGCACGGCACTGGAGCGCTTCACGCAGCTCCAGCTGCCAATACGGGAACCAGCACGGGGCAGCGCGGGTCCGCGCATGCGTGCCACGGCCGGCGCGGGTCCACACATGCGTGTGGATTGCCGTCTCCACAACGGCCCCCACGCAACATGGCGGAGCCCTAGAGGGGCTCGGCACGGAGGAACATAGGCACCCCTTGAATTAGCCCGCCCGCCGATCGGTAGCCCCCGATTGCAGGCTTGGCCACCGTGGAGGCCCCCCCCCCGGAGTCGGATCCCCTCCCCCCCCCCCCACCAGGCGGCCCCCGCAGCCAGAATGCCGATGTCCCGCCGGGTAGGACCACACGTGAACGACGCCGGCGGGACTCGGCCAAACTCGGCGGGCACTCGGCCCATCGAGCGTGGAGAATCGCCGGGGGGGGCTCGTTAAGCGGCTCCCAACTGGCGCCGCGGCGACTGCATCATCGGTGCCGCTTGTCCGGAGAATTGGCGGCCCGGCCTCGGAGCGGCGTCGTGGGATACGCGCCCCCCTCCCCCCGGCGATTCTCCGACCCGGCGCAGGATCGGAGAATCCAGCCCATGATTCCCTTGGCATCCACATCAACCTCGTCCCTAGCCTAAAGTGCTGTCGAAATTGCCTCCACATCTTCACTGGACTCCCCGAATATTTCCCTGGTGAAAAGGGGGGTAGCATGTCACCAGCAGCGCAACCCCTTACAAGAGCCTGCCTCCATCTTCACCCACAATGCCTCTGACTCCCTGCCCAACCCTGCACCTTCTCCGTGTTCGCCCGCCCAATAATAATCCAACAGGCTTGGAAGGGCCAGGACCTTAACTGCCACCCTATCTGAAGCACCGCCCTCCTAATCTTTCTTTGTTCCTTTCTTTGTTCTTTCAGGAAGTGTAGAAGATTTTAGTTTAGACGGGCAGCATGGTCGGCACAGGCTTGTAGGGCCGAAGGGCCTGTTCCTGTGCTGTACTTTTCTTTGTTCGTTGTTCTTTAATCCCTAATCCGTGCAATCATATCTGCCCACAAAAACAATGAAACCAACTGTTTCACTCCCCCAAAAAAACCATCTACGGCAAAAAGACCAGGAGGTACTGAAATAGAAATAGAAACCGTGGCAAAATATTAATTTTATCACCTGCACCTGGCCTGCCAAAGATAGGGGAAGGCTGTCCATTGTCAATAACTCCGCCTTGACCCTACTCATCAAACTCGGGAACTTCAATTTACAGATCCGGGCCCAATCCTGAGCCACCTGTACTCCCAAGTGCCTAAAGTGGATAGCTGCCATCCAAAACAGTAACCCCCTCAAACCAGCTCCCACCCCCGGAGAAGACACCACAATACACTCTCTCTTTTTCAGATTCTGTTTATAATCCAAAAAGGCCCGAATCTCCTAAGCAGTGATCATCCCCCACTGAAGAACCCGGGTTGGAGGTTTGCAACAACAAATCATCAGCATACAGAAACACCCTATGGTCCACCCAGCCCCCCCCCCCCCCCCCCCCCACCCCCCCCCCCCCCCCCCACCAACCACTATGCTTATGTCCGGTTTAACTACCAATTAACTTTGTGCAATTAATGTTTTCTGCATATTTACAGATATTTTAAACACAAATGCTTCCAAGTCTCCTCCTACCTGGAGATGTGGATTCCTGCAGGAACATTTTCCAGTAGTATGTCACTGGATTACTAGAAGGAATGGGTGGGAAACCAGGGTCAGACTTTCAATTCATCCACCTGGGCTGGATGCAAACCCCCCAGTTGTCAGATATTAGCTTAGGTTTGGTAGAGATATTGTAAGGGTCCTTCCTTTTTGTTCCTGTTTATTCACTGTCTATTCCCTTGTTTTCCACTTTCTTTTATTTCTGCTGTTACATTTTTGATCCATGGATGTTTAATGGACCTGTGACTTTAAGGCTTCTATGTTCTATGTTCAGTCTGTAAGCAGATTCCAGAAGGCTGTGCTGAATCTATTGGAATTCTTTGAAGATGTAACTAGTAGAGATGACAAGGGGGAGCCAGTCGATGTGGTATATTAGAACTTTTAGAAAGGATTTGACAAAGTCCTGTATAAGAGATTATCGTGCAAGATTAAAGTGCATGGGATTGGGGGGTGTATTGAGATGGATAGAAAACTGATTGACACAAAGGAAACAAAGAGTACGAATTGACAGGTCCTTTTCAAATTGGCAGGCCGTAATTAGTGGGGTGCCACAGGGATCAGTGCTGGGACCCCGGCTATTCACAATATATTTAATGATTTGGACGATGGAACAAAATGTAACATCTCTAAGTTTGCATAGGACACCAAGTTGGGTGGGAGGGTGAACTGTCACGAGGATGGAGAGAGCCTTCAGCATGATCTGGACAGGTTGGGTGAGTGGGCAAATCAATGGCAGATGCGGTATAATTTGGATAAGTATTCACTTTGGAATCAAAAACAAAAAGACAGATTGCTACCCGAATGGCTGTAAATTGGGAGAGGGCAGTGTGCAGTGGGACCTGGGTGTCCTTGTGCATCAGTCGCTGAAGGCAAGCATGCAGGTGCAGCAGGCGGTAAAGAAGGCAAATGGTATCTTGGCTTTCTTTGCGAGAGGTTTCGAGCCCAGGAGCAGGGATGTGTTGTTGCAAATATCCAGGGCCTTGTTGAGGCCACACCTAGAATAGTGCAGTTGTGGTCTCCTTTTCTGAGGAAGGATGTTCTTGCTCTCGAGGGTGTGCACCAAAGGTTTACCACGCTTATTCTCGGGATGGCGGAACTGACGTATGAGGAGAGATTGACTAGGTTAGGATTGATTCCGCTGGTGTCCAGACGAATGAGGGGGATCTCATAGAGACTTATAAAATCCTAACAGGACTAGATAGGGTGGATGCAGGGAGGATGTTTCCGATGGTGGGGTGTGTCCAAAACTAGGGGGTCACAGTCTGAGGATCCAGGGTTGACCATTTAGGACAGAGATGAGGAGATATTTCTGTACCGAAAGAGTGGTGAGCCTGTGGAATTCATTACCACAGGAAGTAGTTGAGGCTAAGATATTGAATACATTCAAGAGGCGATTAGATATGGCACTTGAGGCGAATGGGTTATGGGGAGAGAAAGCAGGATGAGGCTACTGAGTTGGATGATCAGCCATGATCGTGGCGAATTGGCGGAGCAAGCTTGAAGGGCCGAATGGCCTCCTCCTGCTCCTGTCTTCTATGTTTCTATGTTTCGGTCTGGTGATTGGAGATTGGCTGGCCCCAGTGATGAATTGGTCTGATTGATGTGGCTGCTGGAAAATGAATTAGCCCAGAAGGCTGTGATCAGCCCAGTAACATGTGGTGATTGAATATTATCCTTCAGAAATGTTTCTCAGGACTTCCGGTGGCGGCCATGAAGGAGTAGGTCGCACATTTGGTGGCTCCCACTCGGGTCGGACCTTTGGACCTTTTCCTCGATTTTCTCTTGGATTTTACTTGGAAAATTGATAGTGGACGCGACTGTATGGAGGAGTCCCACACCAGTGCATGGATAGGCGGAACAGGAGTGCACGCAAAAGAAGAAATAGGCAAACAGAGAAGGCCTGGGTTGAAGCTGCAGCCGGAAAAAGCATGGCGGACAACTGGAGTCCTGGCCCGATGACCCAGCGGTCGACGGAGCAGTTGATGAAGTTTATCCAAGAGGGCTTTGCCAAGCAGAAACAGGAATGCTTGGACCCAATTAGGGAATCGATTGCTCGGCTGGAACAGAGATTGGATGCTCAAGATCGGGCGATCCAGAGAGTGGAGAAGGCACTGACTGAGCATGAGGAACACCAAACAGCAATGGAGGTGGAGGTGGGGATGCTGAGGGACCAGCAGAAAAGGCTCCAGAAGGTGGAGGATCTAGAGAACAGATCCCGCCGTCAGAACTTCAGGATCGTTGGTCTCCAGAGGGGTCCGAACGAGCGGATGCGGGGGCATATATAGCGGGTATGCTCGAGAAGCTAATGGGAGATGGGACGTTCACCCGACCCTTGGGGGTTGACAGGGCGCACAGAGCACTAGCGAAGAAGCCGCGTGTAGGTGACCCCCTGAGGGCGATGGAGGTGAGATTACACAGATACCTGGATAAGGAGCGCATTCTACGGTGGGCCAGGCAGACACGGAGCTGTAAGTGGGAGAACAGCAACCTGCGCATCAACCAAGACCTGAGCACGGACGTAGTCAGGGGAAGAGCGGGATTCAACCAAGAAAGTCGACTCTTTTCAAGAAGGTGAAGTTTGGACTGCTGTATCCGGTCCATCTTTGGGTCACGTATGATGAGCAACACTTCTATTTTGAGCCGCCCGAGGAACCGATGGACTTCGCCAGAAGGAAAGGGCTGGCAGTGGACTGAGGTGTTTGAACTTTGCTGCAGTGTTCACGTTAAAAATATTTTTGTTTTTGCACTATATTTGTAATGCCTTCTATATCGATCCTGGAGCTACACCGTATTTGTGTAAGTTAAAGTTTGCATTGGTAATGGTGGGGGATGGAGGTGTGAATTTTTGATGTGGGGTTTTTCTCTGCTTTTTGTTTCTTTCAGTTAACTGGGCCGGGAATGTTTTCTCTTGAATGTGTGTCCGAGCGGGGGTGGGGGGGGGGGGGGGGACAGCAGGTGGGAAAATGTTTGGCACCAAAGACAGGGGCTACCAAACTAGCTGGGCGGGCTGGCTCACGGAAGCGCAGTGGGGGGTGAGCAGATGTTGTGCTTGTTGAAGGGGACTGTTTTTACGTTGCTATTATTGGGGGGGGGGGGGGAAAGAGGGGGGAGAATTGCTCTGCTGACGGGGGAGAGACTGTTGCTAGGGAACAAGAGGGAGGTTGGGGATGGAGGCTGCCTGGGGGTGGGCCTGCGGGTACGCGGGGCGCGGGCTGAGACGGGCCTAAGAAAGGTGATGGCTGATCACCTTTGATGTTACATTTCGGGAGCCCCCCGACCAGGCTGATCACGTGGAACGTTAGAGGCTAAATGGGCCGGTTAAGAGGGCACGCGTGTTCGCGCATTTGAGGGGATTGAAGGCGGACGTGGCAATGTTACAGGAGACGCATCTCAGGGTAATCGATCAGACCAAGGAAGGGATGGGTCGGGCAGGTATTTCATTCGGGGCTGGACTCCAGGACTAGAATGGTCGCGATCCTGATTAATAAGCGAGTGTCATTCGAGGCGGGATGAATAGTTGCGGATGTGGGAGGTGGGTACATCATGGTTAGTGGGAAGCTGGAAGGGCTGCTGGTGGTACTCGTGAATGTGTATGCGCCAAAGTGGGATGATGTGGAGTTTATACGGAGGATGTTGGGGAGGATCCCCGACCTGTATTCGCATAGACTGGTCATGGGGGGCACTTCAACTCACAGTCATTGACCCAAGGCTAGACGGGTCAAGCTCAAGAACAGGCAGGGTGCCATCAATGGCAGAGGGGCTAAAGGGGGTTTATGGAGCAGATGGGGAGAGTGAAGGACCCATGGAGGTTTGGGTGGCCGAGAGTGAAGGGGTTCTCTTTCTACTCACACGTACATAAAGTGTACTCCCATGAGTACTCAGCGACCATGGTCTCGGATCATGCCCAATACTGGGTGGACTTACAGGTGAGCAGGGAGTTTGGCCGGCGCCCGCATTGGAGATTGGATGTCGGACTGTTAGCAGATGAGGAGGTGTGCGGGCGGGTGAGGGAAATGCATCCAGAACTATCTGGAAGTTAATGACATGGGGGAAATCTTGGCAGCAATGGTCTGGATGCGCTGAAGGCGGTGGTCAGAGGGGAGTTGATTTCGATACGGGCCCACAGGGAGAAGGTAGATAGAGCAGAAACGGATCGACTGATAGGGGAAATACTTCAGGTCGACAGGAGATGTGCGGAGACCCAGAGGCAGGGTTTCTGGGGGAACGACGGAGGCTACAGGCGGAGTTTGGCTTGCTAACTACAGGGAGGGCGATGGAGCAGCTGAGGAGGGCGAGGGGGGCATAATAACATAGGGAATGAGTTTAGGTACCTGCAGGTGCGGGACTTCCTACGCAGGCAGGTCTCAACCTTCCCGCTCCTACCACCAAGATGGATACAGGACAGGGTAGTTTCCAGAGTATGGGTGGGAGCGGGGAGGGTAGAACTCATGGGGTCAGAGGAAACGCAGACCGAGGGGCTGAAACACAAATGGGAAGAGGAGTTATGAGGAGTGATAGAGGATGGTCTCTGGGCGGATGCGTTGAGTCAACGCGTCCACATCATGCGCCAGGCTCAACCTGATACAATCTAAGGTTATTCACCGGGTGCACATGACAGTGGTCCGGATGAGCAGGTTCTTCGGGATAGAAGACAGGTGTGCAAGGTGTGCAGGACCAGCAAACCATGTTCATATGTTCTGGGCATGCCCGAAGCTCAGGTGATTCTGGCAGAGTTTGCAGATGTCATGTCCAAGGTGTTAAAAACAAGGGTGGGCACCGAGTCCAGAGGTGGCGATTTTCGGAGTAGCGGAGGATCCGGGAGTCTAGGAGGAGAAAGAGGCAGACGTTCTGGCCTTTGCCTCCCTGGTAGCCCGGAGACGGATACTATCAGCTTGGAAGGACTCAAAACCCCCGAAGTCAGAGACCTGGCTCACTGACATGGCTAGCTTTCTGTCTGGAGAAAATCAATTCGCCCTTAAGAGGGTCAATGTCCGGGTTCTTCCGGAGGTGGTAGCCGTTCGTCGACTTCTTTAGAGAAAATTAACCATCAGCAGAGAAAGGGAGGGGGTTTTAGATTAGTGTGTAAGAAAGGTGGGACCTGTGAGGGAGGAAGACGGCCTTTGCACTATGTTTATATTTGTATGTACACTGTTTCTTCTGTTGTTACAAAATCACAAATACCTCAATAAAATGTTTATATTAAAAAAAATGTTTCTCAGAGCCACGAGTTTCTTGTTAAGGTTCTGCAGTCTGGGTGGAGGATTTCAACTAATTCTCTCCCAAAGATTCCAGCTAAATTATCTCCATAAGGCCACTGTGAGGGTTGATTCTCTCTCCAGTAAGACTGGGTGTCATTCACTCAAGACTGCAAAGGCTTGAAGTCAAATCATGAGCTGGAAGCAGCGTTTGATGTGCGATTGAATGTTTCAGGAAAGAATAGGTCTGAATGCGAACCTTCGAGTTGAAGACCCAGTTAAATAAAACTGAAATGTCTCTCCAGGAGAATGCCTGCTGTTTGTGAGTACTGAATGATTGACACTGTAAGGAAGACCATCACAAGCAGTAAACCAGAGGCTTTGGTCAACCAGCGTGCTGTGAGAAAAGCATGCTGCGAACCATCACTTGAAACAAAAATTCTTATCTTTTATGTTCACCGTTATTATTTTCTCCCTTTTCCCCCCCTCTATGTTTGTCTATCTTGTGTGTTTGGGTAGAGGGTGGGACAGTTAGAGAAAGTAGTAGGTTAGCTTGTTGTTATTCAGTTGCATTCACTGCATATTTCACCATTAATAAACAGTAAGAACATAAGAACTAGGAGCAGGAGTAGCCCATCTGGCCCCACGAGCCTGCTCCACCATTCAATGAGATCATGGCTGATCTTTTGTGGACTCAGCTCCACTTTCCAACCCGAACCCCATCACCTTTAATCCCTTTATTCTTCAAAAAACTATCTATCTCTATCTTAAAAACATTTAATGAAGGAGCCTCAACTGCTTCACTGGGCCAGGAATTCCATAGAGTCACAACCTTTTGGGTGAAGAAGTTCCTCCTAAACTCAGTCCTAAATCTACTTCCCCTTATTTTGAGGCTATGCCCCCTAGTTCTGCTTTCACCCGCCAGTGGAAACAACCTGCCCACATTTATCTTATATATTCCCTTCATAATTTTATATGTTTCTAGAAGATCCCCCCTCATCCTTCTAAATTCCAACGAGTACAGTCCCAGTCTACTCAACCTCTCCTCGTAATCCAACCCCTTCAGCTCTGGGATTAACCTAGTGAATCTCCTCTGCACACCCTCCAGTGCGAGTACGTCCTTTCTCAAGTAAGGAGACCAAAACTGAACACAATACTCCAGGTGTGGTCTCACGAACACCTTATACAATTTCAGCATAACCTCCCTAGTCTTAAACTCCATCCCTCTAGCAATGAAGGACAAAATTCCATTCGCCTTCGTAATCACCTGTTGCACCTATAAACCAACTTTTTGCGACTCATGCACTAGCACACCCAGGTCTCTCTGCACAGCAGCATGTTTTAATATTTTATCATTTAAATAATAATCCCTTTTGCTGTTATTCCTACCAAAATGGATAACCTCACATTTGTCAACATTGTATTCCATCTGCCAGACCCTAGCCCATTCACTTAGCCTATCCAAATCCATCTGCAGACTTCCAGTACCCTCTGCACTTTTTGCTTTACCACTCATCTTAGTGTCGTCTGCAAACTTGGACACATTGACCTTGGTCCCCAACTCCAAATCATCTATGTAAATTGTGAGCCCAACACTGATCCCTGAGGGACACCACTAGCTGATTGCTGAAACAATCTAGCTGAAACACTACTGATTGCCAACCAGAGAAACGCCCATTAATCCCCACTCTTTGCTTTTTATTCATTAACCAATCCTCTATCCATGCTACTACTTTCCCCTTAATGCCATGCATCTTTATCTTATGCAGCAACCTTTTGTGTGGCACCTTGTCCAATGGCTTTCTGGAAATCCAGATATACCACATCCATTGGCTCCCCATTATCTACCGCATTGGTAATGTCCTCAAAAAATTCCACTAAATTAGTTAGGCACGACCTGCCCTTTATGACCCCATGCTGCGTCTGCCCAATGGGACAATTTCCATCCAGATGCCTCGCTATTTCTTCCTTGATGATAGATTCCAGCATCTTCCCTACTACCGAAGTTAAGCTCACTGGCCTATAATTACCCGCTTTCTGCCTACCTCCTTTTTTAACCAGTGGTGTCACGTTTGCTAATTTCCAATCCGCCAGGACCACCCCAGAGTCTAGTGAATTTTGGTAAATTATCACTAGTGCATTAGCAATTTCCCTAGCCATCTCTTTTAGCTCTCTGGGATGCATTCCATCAGGGCCAGGAGACTTGTCTACCTTTAGCCCCATTAGCTTGCCCCTCACTACCTCCTTAGTGATAATAACCCTCTCAAGGTCCTCACCTGTCATAGCCTCATTTCTATCAGTCACTGGCATATTATTTGTGTCTTCCACTGTTTAGACCGACCCAAAAAACCTGTTCAGCTCCTCAGCCATTTCCTCATCTCCCATTATTAAATCTCCCTTCTCATCCTCTAAAGGACCAATATTTACCTTAGCCACTCTTTTTTGTTTTATATATTTGTAGAAACTTTTACTATCTGTTTTTAGATTCTGAGCAAGTTTACTCTCATAATCCGTCTTACTCCTCTTTATAGCTTTTTTAGTAGCTTTCTGTTGCCCCCTAAAGATTTCCCAGTCCTCTAGTATCCCACTAATCTTTGCCACTTTGTATGCTTTTTCCTTCAATTTGATACTCTCCCTTATTTCCTTGGATATCCACGGTCGATTTTCCCTCTTTCTACCGTCCTTCCTTTTTGTTGGTATAAACCTTTGCTGAGCACTGTGAAAAATCGCTTGGAAGGTTCTCCACTGTTCCTCAACTGTTTCACCATCAAGTCTTTGCTCCCAGTCTACCTTAGCTAGTTCTTGTCTCATCCCATTGTAATCTCCTTTGTCTAAGCACAAAACACTAGTGTTTGATTTTACCTTCTCACCCTCCATCTGTATTTTAAATTCCACCATATTGTGATCGCTCCTTCCGAGAGAATCCGTAACTATGAGATCATGAATCAATCCTGTCTCATTACACAGGACCAGATCTAGGACCGCTTGTTCCCTCGTAGGTTCCATTACATACTGTTCTCAGAAATTATCGCGGATACATTCTATAAACTCCTCCTCAAGGCTGCCTTGACCGACCTGGTTAAACCAATCGACATGTAGATTAAAATCCCCCACAACTGCTGTACCATTTCTACATGCATCTGTTATTTCTTTGTTTATTGCCTGCCCCACCATAATGTTACTATTTGGTGGCCTATAGACTACTCCGATCAGTGACTTTTTCGCCTTACTATTCCTGATTTCCACCCAAATCGATTCAACCTTATTCTCCATAGCACCGATGTCAGCCCTTACTATTGCCCGGATGTCGTCCTTAAATAACAGAGCTACACCGCCTCCCTTACCAACCACTCTGTCCTTCCGAATAGTTTTATACCCTTGGATATTTAACTCCCAGTCGTGACCATCCTTTAACCATGTTTCAGTAATGGCCACTAAATCATAGTCATTCACGATGATTTGCGCCATCATCGTTCCGAATACTACGAGCATTCCTTATGTTAGCTTTTTTACCTCTGTTCTGAATCTTAACACCTCGATCAATAACCTCTCCTAAATTATATTTCCTCTTAACTTTTCTCCTAATTTGCCTCGTCGTTGAACCCATATCTTCATGTAACAACCTGCCGCGTCGCTTACAAAAAGAACAAAGAACAAAGAAATGTACAGCACAGGAACAGGCCCTTCGGCCCTCCAAGCCCGTGCCGACCATACTGCCCGACTAAACTACAATCTTCTACACTTCCTGGGTCCGTATCCTTCTATTCCCATCCTATTCATATATTTGTCAAGATGCCCCTTAAATGTCCCTATCGTCCCTGCCTCCACTACCTCCTCCGGTAGTGAGTTCCAGGCACCCACTACCCTCTGCGTAAAAAACTTGCCTCGTACATCTACTCTAAACTTTGCCCCTCTCACCTTAAACCTATGCCCCCTAGTAATTGACCCCTCTACCCTGGGGAAAAGCCTCTGACTATCCACTCTGTCTATGCCCCTCATAATTTTGTATACCTCTATCAGGTCGCCCCTCAACCTCCTTCGTTCCAGTGAGAACAAACCGAGTTTATTCAATCGCTCCTCATAGCTTATGCCCTCCATACCAGGCAACATTCTGGTAAATCTCTTCTGCACCCTCTCTAAAGCCTCCACATCCTTCTGGTAGTGTGGCGACCAGAATTGAACACTATACTCCAAGTGTGGCCTAACTAAGGTTCTATACAGCTGCAACATGACTTGCCAATTCTTATACTCAATGCCCCGGCCAATGAAGGCAAGCATGCCGTATGCCTTCTTGACTACCTTCTCCACCTGTGTAGCCCCTTTCAGTGATCTGTGGACCTGTACTCCTAGATCTCTTTGACTTTCAATACTCTTGAGGGTTCTACCATTCACCGTATATTCCCTACCTGCATTAGCCCTTCCAAAATGCATTACCTCACATTTGTCCAGGTTAAACTCCATCTGCCATCTCTCCGCCCAAGTCTCCAGACAATCTAAATCCTGCTGTATCCTCAGACAGTCCTCATCGCTATCCGCAATTCCACCAACCTTTGTGTCGTCTGCAAACTTACTCATCAGACCAGTTACATTTTCCTCCAAATCATTTATATATACTACAAAGAGCAAAGGTCCCAGCACTGATCCCTGTGGAACACCACTGGTCACAGCCCTCCAATTAGAAAAGCATCCCTCCATTGCTACCCTCTGCCTTCTATGGCCTAGCCAGTTCTGTATCCACCTTGCCAGTTCACCCCTGATCCCGTGTGACTTCACCTTTTGTACTAGTCTACCATGAGGGACCTTGTCAAAGGCCTTACTGAAGTCCATATAGACAACATCTACTGCCCTACCTGCATCAATCATCTTAGTGACCTCCTCGAAAAACTCTATCAAGTTAGTGAGACACGACCTCCCCTTCACAAAACCGTGCTGCCTCTCACTAATACGTCCATTTGCTTCCAAATGGGAGTAGATCCTGTCTCGAAGAATTCTCTCCAGTAATTTCCCTACCACTGAAGTAAGGCTCACCGGCCTGTAGTTCCCGGGATTATCCCTGCCACCCTTCTTAAACAGAGGAACAACATTGGCTATTCTCCAGTCCTCCGGGACATCCCCTGAAGACAGCGAGGATCCAAAGATTTCTGTCAAGGCCTCAGCAATTTCCTCTCCAGCCTCCTTCAGTATTCTGGGGTAGATCCCATCCGGCCCTGGGGACTTATCTACCTTAATATTTTTTAAGACACCCAACACCTCGTCTTTTTGGATCACAATGTGACCCAGGCTATCTACACCCCCTTCTCCAGACTCAACATCTACCAATTCCTTCTCTTTGGTGAATACTGATGCAAAGTATTCATTTAGTACCTCGCCCATTTCCTCTGGCTCCACACATAGATTCCCTTGCCTATCCTTCAGTGGGCCAACCCTTTCCCTGGCTACCCTCTTGCTTTTTATGTAAGTGTAAAAAGCCTTGGGATTTTCCTTAACCCTATTTGCCAATGACTTTTCATGACCCCTTCTAGCCCTCCTGACTCCTTGCTTAAGTTCCTTCCTACTTTCCTTATATGCCACACAGGCTTCGTCTGTTCCCAGCCTTTTAGCCCTGACAAATGCCTCCTTTTTCTTTTTGACGAGGCCTACAATATCATTCGTCATCCAAGGTTCCCGAAAATTGCCGTATTTATCTTTCTTCCTCACAGGAACATGCCTGTCCTGTATTCCTTTCAACTGACACTTGAAAGCCTCCCACATGTCAGATGTTGATTTGCCCTCAAACATCCGCCCCCAATCTATGTTCTTCAGGTCCCGCCTAATATTGTTATAATTAGCCTTCCCCCAATTTAGCACATTCATCCTCGGACCACTCTTATCCTTGTCCACCAGTACTTTAAAACTTACTGAATTGTGGTCACTGTTACCGAAATGCTCCCCTACTGAAACATCTACCACCTGGCCGGGCTCATTCCCCAATACCAGGTCCAGTACCGCCCCTTCCCTAGTTGGACTGTTTACATATTGTTTTAAGAAGCCCTCCTGGATGCTCCTTACAAACTCTGCCCCGTCTAAGCCCCTGGCACTAAGTGAGTCCCAGTCAATATTGGGGAAGTTGAAGTCTCCCATCACCACAACCCTGTTGTTTTTACTCTTTTCCAAAATCTGTCTACCTATCTGCTCCTCTATCTCCCGCTGGCTGTTGGGAGGCCTGTAGTATACCCCCAACATTGTGACTGCCCCCTTCTTGTTCCTGATCTCTACCCATATAGCCTCACTGCCCTCTGAGGTGTCCTCTCGCTGTATAGCTGTGATACTCTCCTGAACAAGTAACGCAACTCCGCCTCCCCTTTTACATCCCCCTCTATCCCGCCTGAAACATCTAAATCCTGGAACGTTTAGCTGCCAATCCTGCCCTTCCCTCAACCAGGTCTCTGTAATGGCAACAACATCATAGTTCCAAGTAGTAATCCAAGCTCTAAGTTCATCTGCCTTACCCGTAATGCTCCTTGCATTAAAACATATGCACTTCAGGCCACCAGCCCCGCTGTGTTCAGCAACTTCTCCCCGTCTGCTCTGCCTCAGAGCCACACTGTCCCTATTCCCTAGTTCTCCCTCAACGCTCTCACCTTCTGACCTATTGCTCCCGTGCCCACCCCCCTGCCATACTAGTTTAAACCCTCCCGTGTGACACTAGCAAATCTCGCGGCCAGGATATTTATGCCTCTCCGGTTTAGATGCAACCCGTCCATCTTATACAGGTCACACCTGCCCCGGAAGAGCTCCCAGTGGTCCAGATAACAGAAACCCTCCCTCCTACACCAGCTGTTTAGCCACGTGTTTGTCTGCTCTATCTTCCTATTTCTAGCCTCACTGGCACGTGGCACAGGGAGTAATCCTGAGATTACAACCCTCGAGGTCCTGTCTTTTAACTTTCTGCCTAGCTCCCTGAACTCCTGCTGCAGGACCTCATGCCCCTTCCTGCCTATGTCGTTAGTACCAATATGTACAACGACCTCTGCCTGTTTGCCCTCCCCCTTCAGGATCCCCTCTACCCGTTCGGAGACATCCTGGACCCTGGCACCAGGGAGGCAACATACCATCCTGGAGTCTCTTTCACGTCCACAGAAGCGCCTATCTGTGCCCCTGACTATAGAGTCCCCTATAACTATTACTCTTCTGCGCTTTGACCCTCCCTTCTGAACATCAGAGCCAGCCGTGGTGCCACTGCTCTGGCTGCTGCTGTTTTCCCCTGATAGGCTATCCCCCCCGACAGTATCCAAAGGGGTATATCTGTTCGAGAGGGGGACAACCACAGGGGATTCCTGCACTGACTGCCTGCCCTTTCTGGTGGTCACCCATTTCTCTGCCTGCACCTTGGGTGTGACCACACTTACATAACTGCGATCTATGATGCTTTCCGCCACCTGCATGCTCCTAAGTGCATCCAATTGCTGCTCCAACCGAACCATGCGGTCTGTGAGGAGCTGCAGTTGGGTGCACTTTCTGCAGATGAAGCCATCCGGGACGCTGGAAGCCTCCCGGACCTGCCACATCTCACAGTCAGAGCACAGCACCCCTCTAACTGACATTGCGTCAATTAATTAAAATTAAAATTTGTCTTTTTTTTTATAAATACTTTTTTTTTTTTTAGTTACAAAGTTACTGTCAACTATCTGTTTCCTAGCACTAGATTTCTAATAGAAATGCGATAGCTAACTATAATATTCTCCGATCTCTGGCTTAGATATCCTCTAAATTATAATTAAGTTATTATGTTTAATTAGTTCCCAAATACTCAAAAAAATTTAGGTTAGAATCCCAACCAGCCACTCAGGTCACAGCTTTTCTGTGATGTCACTTCAGTTTCCCCCCGACACACACAATTTGAAAAAAAGGTATAAAAGTAAAAATCACTTGCTTACCTTCTGAGATGTTCTCAGGTTCTCTCGCTGGCAGAGACTGCTCCTCCACCTCCAATCCTTGACCTGCACAATGCTAATAATATAATAATATAATATGGCACTTACCTTACACCAATGGGTCTTATTATTAGGTTAGAGGAGGAGGGCGGGTGGGAGACACTACACGTGTAGTGTCTCGGGTTTCCTCTCCACCAGAATTTATTGGTTGGGGGGGGAAACTTGCCAGAGGTTGAACTTCCGGTTCCCGCCGAAATCCAAAGGGCTGCTCCTGTAAAGGTAAGGTTTTTAAACACACTACTCACCTCCAAGAAGGCCCCTGCGCACCGCTGCCGCCGAAATCCAAAGGGCTGCTCCTGTAAAGGTAAGAGCTTTTAAACTAACTACTCACCTCCCAGAAGGCCCCTGCGCACCGCTGCCGCCGAAATCCAAAGGGCTGCTCCTGTAAAGGTAAGGTTTTTAAACACACTACTCACCTCCAAGAAGGCCCCTGCGCACCGCTGCCGCCGAAATCCAAAGGGCTGCTCCTGTAAAGGTAAGAGCTTTTAAACTAACTACTCACCTCCCAGAAGGCCCCTGCGCACCGCTGCCGCCGAAATCCAAAGGGCTGCTCCTGTAAAGGTAAGGTTTTTAAACACACTACTCACCTCCAAGAAGGCCCCTGCGCACCGCTGCCGCCGAAATCCAAAGGGCTGCTCCTGTAAAGGTAAGAGCTTTTAAACTAACTACTCACCTCCCAGAAGGCCCCTGCGCACCGCTGCCGCCGAAATCCAAAGGGCTGCTCCTGTAAAGGTAAGGTTTTTAAACACACTACTCACCTCCAAGAAGGCCCCTGCGCACCGCTGCCGCCGAAATCCAAAGGGCTGCTCCTGTAAAGGTAAGAGCTTTTAAACTAACTACTCACCTCCCAGAAGGCCCCTGCGCACCGCTGCCGCCGAAATCCAAAGGGCTGCTCCTGTAAAGGTAAGGTTTTTAAACACACTACTCACCTCCAAGAAGGCCCCTGCGCACCGCTGCCGCCGAAATCCAAAGGGCTGCTCCTGTAAAGGTAAGAGCTTTTAAACTAACTACTCACCTCCCAGAAGGCCCCTGCGCACCGCTGCCGCCGAAATCCAAAGGGCTGCTCCTGTAAAGGTAAGGTTTTTAAACACACTACTCACCTCCAAGAAGGCCCCTGCGCACCGCTGCCGCCGAAATCCAAAAAAAAGCTAAATTTTTGTTAAATTTATGTTTTTACTTCCCGTTTTATTCCTTTTAGTATTACTGGTCCTATTCATTGAGTTCCCCTCAGTCACTGTAACTTGTCCTGTCGCCCTTTTTGATTTTTGACTATGGCTTCTCTGCCTTACACTTTCCCCCTTACTACCTTTTGTTTCTGTCCCTGTTTTACTACCTTCCAACTTCCTGCATCGGTTCCCACCCCCCTGCCATATTAGTTTAAACCCTCCCCAACAGCTCTAGCAAACCCCCCCCCCCCCCCCCCCCCCCTAGGACATCGGTTCCAGTCCTACCCAGGTGCAGGCCATCCGGTTTATACTGGTCCCACCTCCCCAGAACCAGATCCAATGCCCCAGGAATTTGAATCACTCCCTCTTGCACCATCTCTCGAGCCACGCATTCATCCTATCTATCCTGACATTCCTACTCTGACTAGCTCGTGGCACTGGTAGCAATCCTGAGATTACTACCTTTGAGGTCCTAATTTTTAGTTTAACTCCCAACTCCCTGAATTCAGCTTGAAGGACCTCGTCCCGTTTTTTACTCGTTGGTGCCTATGTGCACCATGACAGCTGGCTGTTCATCCTCCCCCCCCCCCCCCCCCCACCCCCAGAATGTCCTGCAGCCGCTCCAAGACATCCTTGACCCTTGCACCAGGGAGGCAACATACCATCCTGGAGTCTCGATTGCGTCCGCAGAACCGCCTGTCTATTCCCTTACGATTGAGTCCCCTATCACTATAGCACTGCCATTCTTCTTCCTCTCCAGCTGCGCAGCAGAGCCAGCCACGGTGCCATGAACCTGGCTGCTGCTGCCTTCCCCTGGTGAGCCATCTCCCTCAACAGTATCCAACAGTATCCGGTATATCTGATTTGCAGGGAGATGACCGCAGGGGACACCTGCACTGCCTTCCTACTCTTGCTCTGTTTTTTGGTCACCCATTTTCTATCTCCCTCAGTACCTTTCACCTGCGGTGTGACCAACTCGCTAAACGTGCTATCCACGATGTCCTCAGTATCGCGGTTGCTCCAAAGTGAATCCATCCGCAGCTCCAGAGCCGTCAAGCGGTCTAACAGGAGCTGCAACTGGACACACCTCTTGCACGTGAAGGAGCCAGGGACAGTGGACATGTCCCTGAGCTCCCACATCGCACACGAGGAGCATGACACGGGTCTGAGATCTCCTGCCATGTCTTAAACCTTAGGTAAACTTATACAACTACAATTCCAAAACACGAAAGAAAAAATAAATAAATAAATTAGAGAATAAAAAGAAAAACTACTTACCAGTCACTTACCAGGGTTAAAAAGCACCTCCTCCCCACCTAGCTTTGAATTCCCAAACCCACTCTTTGCTGTCTCACTCTGGCTGTGTCTTCTCTGGCTCACTGGGAGAACTCACTGGGAGTGAGTTACAAGTTGCTCTTTTTAAATTGGCCTGTGTTGACTCCCCTCCCCCACCTGCTTTTAGATTAAAGTGACTGACACTTAACTGCCAACCAGTTATGTGAGTGTGTGGGGCAGCCCTTGTTAACCTAAACTGCACAATTCTAGATTAATTTAAATTAATTTAAACTCCTAAAATTTAAAAGGAACTGCCGGACCGATTTGATTGGATTCAATTCCCACCTAGATTCAAATTCCCGTACTCATTCTTTGCTATCTCACTCTGGCTGTGTCTTCTGTGTTTCCACTTACAAACTTGGTGACTGTAATTATTGGGCAGCCAAGGGCTGAAGATTTCAAGAATTCTTATAAGAACTGTTGGCTAATTCATTTGTGTTGTGACTCAGAGGCCTGTCGGGCTGGAATTGATCACGAACTAGACCAGGGTGCTGTAACAATATTGAGCATCATGTGTAAATTAGTTTCAAGAGCTACAGTGAGAAAGAGAAAGTGAGATGAGCAAGCAGGCCAAAGAGAATAAAATGAGGAGAGAGATTCTGAGGGGCTGGATTCTCCATTCTGGAGACTAAGTGTTGACGCCGTCATGAAAACTGTGGGATTTCACGACGGCGAAATCGTATTCACAGCTGCAGCGATTCAACTGCTCCCAAGGGGCTAGCACGGGCGTAACGAGGAACACAACACTCTGGGAACGGGACAGCGGCCGATTCGCCGGTTCCGTGATTGATGCACCGCTGCGTCTGGACTTAAGGCCTGGCATCTGTGAGGCGTGTGTGGGGCGTGGCATGTGACATGGGGTGTGTGGGACGTGGTATGTGGGCATCCGTGAGATGAGGCGTCTGTGTGACGAGGCGTCTGTGTGATAATAATAATACTAGCTTACTGTCACAAGTAGGCTAGGAAGTTACTGTGAAAAGCCCCTAGTCGCCGCATTCCGGCGCCTGTTCAGGGAGGCCAATATGGGAATTGAACTCGCGCTGCTGGCATTGATCTGCATTGCAAGCCAGCTATTTAGCCCGCTGTGCTAAACAAGCCCCTGAGGAGGCGTCAGTGTGACAAGGCGTCAGTGTGACGAGGCGTCTGTGTGACGAGCTACACTCTGCGATTCAGTCAGAGCCTGACACTGAAAAAATAATGGAAAGTTCCACCCTCAGTCAGAGTGGGTGATGTGGTGGTGGTGGGGGCGTCGTGCGTTCACTAACTATGTAATTGCATTAAAATGTATTAAAATTAGATTCTTGCCTTTACGGTCATGAACCTAGTTGTTCATGCCGCTGTGGGGCATAGAAAATCGGGAAACGAGTTCTCATCGGCAAGAATCTTGTTTCCCGATTCTCAGCGGATTTTGTGCCTGCATCACTGTTCGCGGTGACAGTGGACGTAGGTGCAAAATCACCCTCATGGAAATTAAAATGTGCCAACATTTTAGAAAATTCCTTAGACACAGTCTCAAATTTTTTTGAAGCAGGGAACTAGATGAGACGAGGCAAGCAAACATAAATATTGGTTCAGATGCTTGGATTCAATTCAGTCTCTATGAATGAGATGAATATATTTACCACTCAAGCACTTTCTCATAGCTAATAACAAAATACGTTCAGACACAGAGCAGCATAAAACTGTTCTTGAATTCACTAATCTTAACTCCCAAAAGGCTACTGAATGATCCAATCGTACAGAAGAAAATGGGATCTTTTCACTTTACCGAATGGATATTCACCATTTCCAACATGCCTCAGCATTTTCTAGGAAGGCAAAGAGCACCAATTATTCTTATACCTGCTAGCTGCACAGAAGTGCAAGATAAGTAAAAGACAAAGATGGCTTTTCTGTTACAACATTCAGGTAACATTTGAAGGGGAAATTTGAGTTTATGAAAGTCAAAGATCGGCATATTTTGGGGGTATGCTCAGACAAGGTTTGATGCAATATATTTATATTTTGAAACCTTCTGAGGTACTACTTTTGTCCATCAAAATATCATACATTAAAGAATTGCAATTATTATTATTATTTGCATTATTGTACAAGCATTTTTCTTTCTGTACAAGGTATCTTTCATGAAGTTTGTCACAGAAAAATATGATTTTATGCTGTGTAATGCACAATATATCTTCTTTACTCAACGAGTGAGAATGTGGAACTCACTACTGCAGTGGGTGTTTGAAGTGAGTGAAAAGATGCATTTAAGGGGAAGTTAGACAAACATGTAAGGAGAAAGGGAACAGATGGTTATGATGGTAGATTTAGATTAGCTAAAGTTCAGCATTAACACCGCATGGACCGGCTGAGCCAAGATGGGCTGTTTTGGCTCGGTTCAAGGGCAATTAGGGAAGGAAAACAAATGCTGGCCTTGCAGAAATCCCATATCCCATGAACAGGTAACGAAAAAAGACAAGTTATGTCCACAAAACATAGGACCATCTATGGTCCTCTCTACAGGTCTGCTGAATAATTCCTGCATTTTCTATTTTTATTTATGGAGCTGGATTCTCCGTTTGGGAGACCTTGGGTTGGATTCTCCGATTTTGAGGCTGTGTCCGGAGCATGTGGCTGGTATTACGACCAAAAAGTCAGCACTGCCCCCGTTACGTGCTCTGCCCAGTGGGGGGCTAGCAGCCGCGCCATGTAAAACTCCCAGCTTTGCCTGCAGATATGGACGGAGAATTGTCGGGTCTGTACAACATGGCGACGGCCGCACGTGGACCCAACCTGCCAGATAGTGCCCCCCTGTAACAGCCCTCGCCACCTCCGCACCACTCATCACTAGTCCCCCCCAACCCCGCGGAAGCCCCCCCCCCCGGCCAGCAGAACAGCTCCCCCCCCGTCCCCCACCTCCCGGACTGTGTGCAGCCGCCACGCGAGGTTGCCGAAACTTCGGACCACAAGTGCTCCATGCCGTCGAGAAGTCAGCCCATCAGGAGCGGAGGATCGGGGAGGACCTTCAGGTGATGTCCTGAGGCCGTCCCAACAGCGTGCGGCGAACTCACTGTTTTTGAGTGGGCGGAGCATGTGAAAACCAGCACCGTCCCCGATTTCAGCATCAAAAGGATTCTCCGGCCAATCGCCAAATGCAATTTTGGTGTCGGCAATCGGAGAATCCCACACCATGTTCTCCCGCCAGAAAATAATCATATGGAATTCATGCTCCCGCTGGGGTCACCATGCAGCTAAAATTCAGGTCATGTAAATGGATCAGCACTCTACCTAAATGAAACGCAAGCGAGTCCCAGCCCCGCTGGCGTCTGATTAGCCAGTGCCGGGATTTGCGTTAAAGTGCCTGACAAGCTGAAGCTGCTTATAAGTGCTCCAAGAATATGGCTGCACGAAGACCCCCCCGATTCCAGGAGTGCGAGATTGACCGAATGATGGATGCCATTGAGGAAAGGAGGGACATCCTCTTCCCCAGGGTGTGGTGGAGAATCAAGCCCACCCTACTGAACAGCACCTGGGGAGAGGTGGCAGAGGCTGTCAGTGTTGGCAGCATCACCAGGCGGACCAGCAAAGAATGTCAAAAGATGAATGACTTCCTTCGGGCAACCAGTCGAGATCTCACCCAATGTCTTTCGATTTACAGGTTCACCATCAGAGAGGCTGGGCCATCTGGGGTTTCTGCCCCAGCTAGATCCCCAGCACACCTGGAGCACCATTCCAGGGAAGACACTGACGTTTCGCCACTGCGGTCACCTGCACCATCCATCACCACAGAAACTGTCACCTCTGTGTATAATGTAAGTGATCAGCTGCCGAGGTCATTCCCTGGTGAGCACCACACACACGCTACAATACATTAGGTGCAGGCGGGATTCCGAAGGGAGAAGACGCTTGAAGGGCTGCCGATCCCAGGAAACAGCTGTCGGCGAGACAGGTGCCATGCTTCTGGAAAGATGATCCCATCACTGGTGGAGATACAGATGCAGAGCCAGAATTTACAGTAGGGGGTGTCATCAACTTTTCAGTGCCTGCAGGTACAGCTGGAGGAGTCCAACCACCTTCAGGCCCAGGAGATGGTGCTGACAATGCATGACATCCAGTCCAACACTGAAAGGGTGGCATTTGCGGTGCAAGGCCATATGTCAGGACGCTCAGCTTGGGGCACACTGTACTGTCGATGGCCGAGGCGCAGGACAGGAGAGCCCAGTTACAGGCAGACATGTCCCGAGTGTAGATGGACATTGATGCAGCACTCCAGAGCTTGGCCCATTCACAAAGCGTTGTGGCTTAGGGCATCAAGAACATTTTCTAGGGCGCTGACTGACCTTTGCCAGTCACAATATACAGAGAGGCACGACCGAGGCAATGAGGGACACCTTCTCCTCATCCTGTTGGATGGCCGGCATTTGAGCCTCACCGGCTGTCCCCTACTCTTCTGGGGCAGGCTCTTCTTGTGCAGGGCCTACCGCTCTAGCCTCGGTGCATCTGCAATGGCAGCAATGGCCATGTAGATAGCAAGTAGTCCAATATCCGTGTATCTGCAGATGGAGGGGGAAGAGACAGAGAAATGTTAGCAAGATCGAGGATTCCCTTGACTGTCCAATACCACCAGGTTAAATGGTTAGCCTGAATTGTACTGGTGTGCCACCCTCAACCTGTCCCACACCTGCTGGCCGGGTGTCAATCTCGGTTTTTGCTTGACGCAACATTCGCCAATTTTAAGGTTTTTTGAACGGACTAACTGGTAGGGGTAGAGAGGGTAAAGGGCAGGGATGCTTGGTATGGGAATCATGATGTGGAGATGCCGGCGTTGGACTGGGGTGAGCACAGTACAAAGTCTTACAACACCAGGTTAAAGTCCAACAGGTTTGTTTCGATGTCACTAGCTTTCGGAGCGCTGCTCCTTCCTCAGGTGAATGAAGAGGTCTGTTCCAGAAACATATATATAGACAAATTCAAAGATGCCAGACAATGCTTGGAATGCGAGCATTAGCAGGTGATTAAATCTTTACAGATCGAAACCCCGGGTTAAAGAGGTGTGAATTGTATCAAGCCAGGACAGTTGGTAGGATTTTGCAGGCCAGATGGTGGGAGATGAATGTAATGCGACATGGATTCATCTCTGGATCTGTAAAGACTTAATCACCTGCTAATGCTCGCATTCCAAGCATTGTCTGGCATCTTTGAATTTGTCTATATATATATGTTTCTGGAACATACCTCTTCATTCACCTGAGGAAGGAGCAGCGCTCTGAAAGCTAGTGACATTGAAACAAACCTGTTGGACTTTAACCTGGTGTTGTAAGACTTCGTACTGTGGTATGGGAATGAGAGAGGAGAGGAGGGATGGTGGTAAGGAAGCTTAGAACAGATGATATGAATGTGGTGGGAGAAATCCCAGTTTTCGTCAGGGAAAGGTGGAGAAAACAAATTAACATATTGGTGTGTTGAGGAAAATATACAAGCTGGCACTTAGTTAAAAAATTACTGTTTTCCCAGTACATGATGGGGAAGTGAATGCCAACATCAGGCTTGTGATTTGATTTTAATTCCTTCAAGCTGGGTAGAGCTGTAGTGCTCAGCCCTCACACCAACTATCTAGAAAGTGCAGCGAACAGGTTTCAAGGTTAAGTGCATGAACCACACCAAGTTTGGAGAACTCTGGAAAATTGGCGTAAGTAACCTCAATGTGTATGCTTCTGAGTACTGAGCTCTCAAAATGATCACAGTAAAGAGTGTGTTCAGCAAGATTGCAGATACAGATGATAATCAATGTTCACTGGATTATTATTCTACTAATTTTTCTCACGGAAGATACATTGCACAGGGAGTTGATTATAAAATTACAGTTCTGGTTCACAATGAAATGGCTAGCTTTCTTTTTCAATAGCATATAAAGACAGTCAACATTTCAGATTTGCAGTTTAACAATTGTTTTGCTGGTGCATAATGATATGAAGCAATCAAATGTACACTTAATGTTGGCAGTCTGGACTGTTTATATTGCTATGTTAGGAAAGGAAAAATTGTCAAGAGTTTTAACCTGATTACCTTTCAGTGTTGCCTGCTGGTCAAGTCCAGCCGAGGACAAGATTATGTTTCCTATTTCAAACACCCAAGCCCACACCTTCAGGAAGAGAAAGAAGACAAAGAACCATACGTACACTTTACTGTAAATATATAGAAGTACAACTCAAGTAAACTCAAAGATATCCACAGAATGCACATGCACTAAGTTTGTGGATCAAACTTTGCAATTGTTTTTAATCAAAAGTCATTAAGATTCTTGAACAAAAATTTTAGGGCTTCAGGTGATCAGAGAAAGGCCTTAATCGGAAAGAATGTTTAATCAATTTAAGACAGTAGGTTTCAGCTTTTTCAAATTTTGTAAACCTCTCCTGCAAATACTGACACTACCCTGGGGGCTTGCATGCCAATAACTTCTGAAAGACAGTGGGTTGGATTTTCCGGTCCCCCAGCTGCATGTTTCCGTGCGGCTTGCCATTCTCTACTCCCACCACTTGTCAATGGGACTTTCCATTGAAGCCACCCCACGTCGCCAGAAAACCCGCGGGACAAGAGAATTCCAGCCAAAATAATACGATCAGTTAACAAATACATAAATTTGTCAACCGGAAACGTTAAATCAATCTTCATGGTCTTATATTCCTATACCAACTGTCCACAATCACGCTTTTTTATACTCCAAGTGCTGGTCACCTGGCTTAATGACCAAGTGTCAGGTTCTGACTGAAAATCGGTGTGTTTCTCCTTGGGAAACAGGCAGGTTCCGTCAAGATCTTCCTACAGGGCCGTTTTTAAAAAGGGGGCGGGTTTTGTGCCTTCACTGTGACGAGCAGGGCCTAACGACACCGGCAAGCCCGGCTGCACAGAGATCGGGGCACCCAATGTTAAACACCTCTCCCCCTCTGCCCCCCCCTCCATCCAGCCCTATGTTCCCTGCTGAGGTTCCAAATTGAAACAGAGTCCCGATAGATAGCGTGGTATTTCTCGGCGCTAACACGCGGCTAAACATGCTCGTTGCAGGACTCTTTTCCAATTTGGTTAGATCCCGCCCATAGAAACTGTTTCATCACTGCATAGATCAAAGATGTAAAATATACAACACACTGACTTTTGTATTATCCCCTCAATTCGCACTCTGTCTCTCTCTCTCTCTCCAGTCCACCTACCTATGCATTTGGAAGAATTTCTTTATGCAGTAGGTCACTATGACAATATGGACAACCAGGCATTTAAAGCTAGGGTGTAAACCTTCCATCTTAGTAGAGGGTTTTCACTGCAGGCACAAGGTTGTATTCTCAGTTGGGAGGGTGGAAGAGCAAAAGAATGCAAGCCATCAGCCAAATGGCAGAAGGGTGGTGGAATGGATAAAAGATTAAGGATTGTACACGCTAAGTACTTTCTGCATTTTCATTCTTATACACTTACTCTGTAAATCATGATCTCCCCACAAAAGCCTATTTTACATGTTTCCATTAGAGGTTTATATTTCATGCAGCTCTCTATTAATTATATACCAATATTTAGTATTGGAAGGCTGGAACCTTTCAGATTTACTGCACCTGCACACCAAACAATAATGGCATATGATGAAGTGCTAGCTTTTCAAATAAGGCACCAAACGTAAGTAATAATGGAAGGTCACAATCCATGTGGTGAGCTTTCCTCCCTGGGTTATTTAGAAACAAAACAACTTGTCATTTTAGAACATAGAACATACCGAGTAGAAGAAGGCCATTTGGCCCATCTTCTACACGGTATGTTCTATGTTCTAAAATGACAAGTTGTTTTGTTTCTGCACCTACCCACTTAAGCCCTCACTTCCACCCTATCCCCGTAACCCAATAACCCCATCTATCCTTTTTGGTCACGGAGGGCAATTTATCATGGCCAATCCACCTAACCTGCACGTCTTTGGACTGTGGGAGGAAACCGGAGCACCCGGAGGAAACCCACGCAGACACGGGGAGAACGTGCAGACTCCGCACAGACAGTGACCCAGCAGGGAATCGAACCTGGGACCCTGGCGCTGTGAAGCCACAGTGCTATCCACTTGTGCTACCGTGCTGCCCCATTTGTGCTACCGTGCTGCATTTTGTATGAGCCTTTGCTGCAAATTATTAGTGTTTACAAAATTAGATTTCAGAGTATGATCATTAAAACATTATGTACCCTATTACTAGAGCAACAAGGCTTCCAGCAAATTAAAACTAACGTACACAACTATCTGCGTCAGGTGACAAATCCTAAAATTGGTTCACTCTGAGAGGGTATAAACAGCTTTAAATCACGGTTACATTATTTGTAAAGGCACCAGAAATGGTCCCTCATAGCTGCATATTTTAAAAGAGCAACAAAAGGCACATAGTTAAACAGAAACACATCAACCCTTTCAAACAGAGTACAAGAGGATGGGCCTAGTCAAATTGTCAAATGGGAATAAAAATATTTGTGTTTATATAACACTCTTGCTAATTATTTGATACATCTTCAGGCAATTACCAAACATCGGCAAATATTGTAGCCATTCTTTGGTAAATATGACCCATAGACTTAATGGGCCTGAATTTCTGTGGCGTGGCAATCAGAGTCAGAGTCATTATAAAGCAGAGTAAGATGTCTTACAACACCAGGTTAAAGTCCAACAGGTTTATTTGAAATCACAAGTTTTCGGAGCGTAGCTCCTTCATCATGTGAGTGAAGAGGTAGGTTACACAAACACAGCAGATATAGACAAAGCCAATGATGCAAGATGATACTTTGAATCCGAGTCTTTGCAGTAATTAGTCTTTACAGGTCCAAGTGCAACTGCAGTGAGGGATAATCACAGGTTAAAGAGGTGAGAATTGTCTCAAATTGGTCGGATATTGCAAGCCCAGGCCAGATGGTGGGGGGTTCATAGAATCATAGAATTTACAGTGCAGACGGAAGCCATTCGGCCCATCGAGTCTGCACTGGCCCTTGGAAAGAGCCCACACCTCCACCCTATCCCCGTAGCCCAGTAACCCAACCTAACCTTTTTGGACACTAAGGGCAATTTATCATGGCCAATCCACCTTACCTGCACATTTTTGGACTGTGGAAATAAACAGGAACACTCGGAGGAAACTCACGCAGACACGGGGAGAACGTGCAGACACCGCAAAGACAGTCATCCAAGCGGGAATCAAACCTGTGAAGCAACAGTGCTAACCACTGGGCTACCGTGCCACCCGGGTTAAATGTAGTGAGACATGAATCCAAGATCCTGGTTGAGGATGATTCATGTCTCACTACATTTAACCCCCCATAGTACTTGTCAGCCTCTGGCTGCTGTTGAGTAGAGGGTCACGAGCTCTGCTCCTTTTCCCAAACACCTTTATTTTTCCTTGAACGCACTCTGCACCAAACTCTATCATAACATCACATGATCCAAAGGCCACCTGTAGCCTCTTTACATATCAGTGTCAATTATTGGATCAATGAGACATCTGATTTTAATGTTTGTTAACCCATTCCTTAATCGTACTGACTGGAAGAGGCAGTCAGTACTATGGTTACCCAGGAGTTAGATATAGTTTTGATTCTTCTGACTCTTCCTGGGTAATTATTACTGTAAGACAGTTGGAATCATCCGCAATCTGTGATTTAAATCGTAGTTTCAGACAGTTCCAATTGCACGGTAAAATTGCCCAAAGGAAGTTTGAGCTTCCCAGGCAATTGCCAGGTAGTCTTTACCTGGGGACCTTCAGAGGTTGGCCCAGTGAATCATTGGGATGTACCCCAGTCATGATGCCCAGAAACCTCGAAGTTATGGGCCCATATGACAAATTTATTTAATTGATCGAGGGAGGAGTGTTGACTTGGACACCAGGATTATCCTTTTTTGGGGGAATACATTCATCTGCTCAGGCCAATCGACTTCATGATATCTGAGTACAGCAGCCCAATGGTTATGCTACTAGACTAGCAAATCAGAGGCTGAAATTTCAAATGTGAGCAAATAACTCATTTATGAGTTAGCATCAGGAAATGACAATAAAAGCTAATGGATTGCTGTAAAAATCCAATTGGATCAATTCATATCCTTCAGGAAAGAGAACCTGCCAACTCCATCCAGTCTGAGCAACACAAGACTCTAGTTCACATTTTAGATGATTGATGGCGTACTGGCATTAGGGATAGAAAATAAATACTGCCAGCAACACATAGAGCTTATTAACCAAATTTTGGTCTGGGGCTCAAATGCAAAACCCTTTGGTCCAACATTGAGAGGATTACCTTCAATGCCAAGCATCCCGATATCCTGTGTGTCTGGACAGGCGAAGCTCTTTGTGAACTTGGAAAGTTCCCCCATAAGTTGAGTCCTGAATGTAAAAACAGGAAATGACATGATCGAACATGGGTAGGAAATAAAACTTAAATATTACAGTCCAACATAGGAACATAAGAAATAGGAGCAGGAGTGACCACACGACCCAATGTGCCTGCTTCACTATTCAATATTCACCTGAGGAAGGAGCAGTGCTCCGAAAGCTAGTGTTTGAAACAAACCTGTTGGACTTTAACCTGGTGTTGTAAGACTTATTACTGTGCTCACCCCAGTCCAATGCCGGCATCTCCACATCAATATGATCATGGCTAATGCTAGGATTCAACTCCACTTTCCAACTCTTTCCCTATAACCCTTAATTCCCTGACGCATTAAAAACCTGTCTATCCCAGCCTTAAATGCATCCACAGTCCTCTGATTCCAAAGATTCACAACCCTTTGAGCGAATAAATTTCTCCTCATATCCATCCTGAATGCCCCTTATCCTGAGACTATGCCCCCGTGTTTTAGATTCCCAACCAATCATATTTCAGCATTCATCCTATAAAGTACTTTCAGAATTTTTCAATGAGATTGCCTCTCATTCTTATAAAATTTGAGTTTAATTTACTCATCCTTCCATAATATAACAACCCTCTCCCCCCAGCGACCAAGTCAGTGAATCGGAGCTGTACCTGCCTCCAATGCAAGTATATCCTTTCTTAAATATGAAGACCAGAACTGCACACAGTATTCCAAATATAGTTTCATCAAAGCACTGTACAGATGTGTGAGCAGCCAGGTTCAGGATAAATTGCAAAGCAACAGAAAGTCATTTCAATGTTAACATCATTTCAATAGGAAAGGAGTCCCACACACTGGCAAACTACTGAATAGTTCAGATGGTGACTAAAGGAGGAAGAAACAAAGCAAAGAGGACTCGCTAGACTAAGGTGCATGGCACAATTAGAAGAGCAAGCTAAGAATGCCAATATGAAGAGTTAATACCTTATAGATACCAGCCTGCAAAGTATCAGAGCTGGAATGAAAAGGGTGGCTGAGTAATGACTTTGCAAGCCATAGAGAGAAGGCGATAAACTGTATCAAACGGATGCAATGTGTTAATACATTGATACTGTCAGTGCAAAGCTCATTAGTTCAATTAGCATTAGTGTGAATAACTATTGCCCCAAAAAAACAAAATGTGAGATACAAGCAAGTGTGAATTGCCAGAGTTTGAGAGCATTCTGTTGGTACAATAAAGCAATTTGTGATCCAACATTTACTGTGGACATGATGGGGCGTTTAAACAGCTGACAAGAAAGAGCAAGAATAAGTATCTTTTCAACACTTTTTCCAAGATTAAAGAAGAGCAAATATTTTCTTTTTTTCACAAAAGGAATCAACAAAACCAGACATCATTGGCAAAACATTCAAATACCAGCCCATAATTGAACACCGAGGAAGGTAGAAGTAAGACATTGAAGCAGACAATGTAAAGGGGCTCAAGGGGAGAGCGCATGTATTTTTGGTCAGAGGGGGGCCCAAGGCAATTAAAGCAGTACAGGCTGGCTTTGTCATATTCCATGAATGAATGATATGGTGGAAAAGTGAAGCGATCTTTACCAAAAGAGATTGTTATTATTAGTTTTGGAAAACAAAAAAAGGCCATTGTGTTCTTTAAATTAGTGATGAACACGACATGCAGCTTTGCTAGTGTCACCCACATAAAAATAGAGGACGACAATGTGTGATGATTAAAATTACATAGAAGACAATTGACACACAGGGCAGGATTTTCTGGCAGTTCTTGCCAGGGATCCAAGATAAATGTAGGAACTTTGTATATACATTGTATTATATGTATCCGGTGCAGTAATGGTTAAAAGCCTAGGTTAGTGTGTGTATTTCTATACTGCAGGAAAGTTTTTTAAAAATCCTAGTTAAAAGACAGGCAGGCACTGTGACTACAGAAGGGGTAATTCAAGTATCGTAAAAGTAAGATCATCATTCATTCCAACCATGTAATGGATTACCTAAATAGGGCAAATGGAATTTTATTTACAGAAAGAAGGTTCCCTGGGGTTTTGATAATTGAGGGGTTGTGGCAAGCCTTAGTAAGATGGTCAAATCCAGTTAGTGGTATAGATATGGGGCAGGAGCCCGCGCCAGTTCGGAGAATAGGCATTTAGGCCGAAACGGCCTGCAACCCCATTCTGACGCCGGAACGCGAACCTCCAAGCCCACGGAAACCGCGCGAACACGCACGGCCCAGAGAATCGTGAGAGGTGGCCCCCAACGATACTGCGGCCGAATGGGGCGAAGACCTGCTGGCATGGTTCTAATCTGCTTTTAAAATGCGTCAACCAGTCGTGCTGGCTGATGCTGCGGCCGGAGGAGGTAGGGCTCGGCGTGAGGGGGGGGGGGGGGGCCTCGGGCTGGCGAAATGGGCATGCCATGACTGCTGGGGGGGTGGAGAAGACAACCGCGGTGGCTGGCAATGGCCCGCCATGACAGGGTAGTGCTAACGCCATGGACGTCATTACGGCGGCCACACTGATGGTCACCCACCACGGTCGCTGGCTCAGCCCAGGCCTCTCGGCCATTCGGATAGGTGCATGGAGTCATTCCTGAACCGAAGTATCCTTTCCTCACAGACTTACAAATTAAATAAAATATTGGGGATTCTATCCGGTATCCTAGCAAATATTGGGGTCTAATCTGGAATCCGAATAGATCTTCTGTTCCTGCTGAAGGTGACACCGCCCCCCCCCCCCCCCCCCCCCCCCCACCCCAAGGCGGATTCCCTTGGGGCGGGATGGATGAGCCATTCAAAACGCCATAGACAGCGGCAGAATCTTTCGGTCCCACCGGCGACCCATGGCGAACCGTCTCCGCCGCCAGAAAACACACCACGGGGGGGGGCTGTAAAATCCCGCCTGCGTTTATAATTTCTGATGGGGCCTTTTGGACAAAGCTTTGACCTAGTAGTGTGCCCCTGGAGAAAACTACTCTGATGTGTCACAGGTTCTCTAGAAGTGCATTTTTCACTTAACCTTTTGTAAATTGCCCCAAATCCAGTATCCAAAGCACTTCTGCACAGTAACTCCTATGCAGAGTGTCCCTCGTTTCAAATATGCTGCACAGGACAGTTGCTCGGTTTCACCAACTGGAATGAAGCAAAGGTAAACCTGTAGAACCACATAGCTCCATTAAAACAATAAAATCCCATAGTTTTAATATCTAAATTCATTATGACCTGGTTTCAAATTCTCTGATCTGTAGTACTCAAAGGTAGCAGACTGAACACCAGCTCTTGGATGACATTTTTTAGCGACAAATGGAAACAGGTCTGTCAAGAGCTACAGGTGTAGGGGAGCATTGCCACAAATGTCCTCAAGGCCTTAGGAAGCTCTCTGCTTTGCACGCAGCACTGGATAACAGATGTAAAATCAAAAACATATGATTTTTTAGTAATAATTTTAAATTCCATTCTCCCTGAACAAAAAAATTCATGCTCGTGGGAAATGTTTCCATATCAATAACTGTGTTGTTGTGCAGATCATGTAGAATTAAATAATACAACAGATCAAAATGCTGCCCAGGAGTTATTAGAAATGTCTGCAGAAATTGATCAGTAACCTCATGATTATGACTCAAAGCTAAAAATGGTCCTTTTCGGGATTACTTGTCAAAGTAATCAGTTCTTTAAATGGATTTTAGATGCAAAGATCTGACAATATAGATATTCAAGGTCAAAATAATAGGTCAACTGCCTTGGCTGGTCATTACCACAGGAGAGAAAGTGAAACATGGGCACATGGGGAAGACTTGCCACAGAATTTCAGAAACATTGGGAAATATGGCCTAATGTTACAAAAACATTTGTCCTCCTGATGGACAGTAGTTAGGAATTTCAGTGTGAAAATTATTTTAAAAATGGGACAAAATATCCCACCATGGTCACGTAAAGATAAAACTCCTCACTGCTGAAAATATCAACTTCCATACAGGACAGCAGGGCATGATGACTCTTCAGTGCCATGCCATCCCAAAGGGCCATTATTCATGTCGACATCAACTAATAGAGGAAATTATAGCAGATTTGTGGTAAGTTGCCCAGGTATTACCTGTCTACAAAAAGCAGGACAAATCCAATTTAGCCAATTACCACTCCATCAGTCTACTCTCAATCGTCAGTAAAGTGATGGAAGGCAACGTTCACAGTGCTGTCAAAATCACGATCACTGCATCAGTTTGGGGGTTCTGCCAGGACCATTTGGCTCCAGAGTCCATTACAGTCTTGTCCAAACATGGACTAAAGAGCTGAAGTAAGAATGACTACCCTTTGATATTATGGCAGCATTAACTGTTTGTGGGGTCAGGCTGCCTTTGTACAATTGAAGTCAATAGGAATCAGAGGAAACATTCTCCAGCAGCTGAAGTTATAAGTAGCAGAAAGGAACATGGCTATGGTTTTGGGAGACCAATCATATCAGCCCCATGAGTTCCTCAGAATATTAACTTAGGCCCAACCATCTTCAGCTGCTTCATGATGATGATGGTCAGAGGTGGATATGTTTCCTCCATGATGATGGTCAGAGGTGGGTATGTTTCTTGATGATTAGCATGGTCAGTTCCATTCACAAATCCTCAGATAATTAAGCCACCTGAGGCTGCACAGAGTAGGTTTGAGTTTTTAAAGTGGTAATAATCATACCACACAAATATCAGAAATGGCTATCTCCGACCAGATAAAGGAGTGAGGGATGTGAAAGAGGACTGAAGTATTCAGAAAATAATGTGGAGCTGCTGGGATCTCTGATGTATGGTAAGACAAGGTCAAACAATAAGTTATGACAAGCAAGATTTCAAATAGAAGGCCCTGGAGAATTGGAAGATAGTATAAATGAGTGACTGGTGTAGCAGGTGAATAGTCTTAAAACAGGATAGAATGCAAGTGGCAAAATGCTCATCAAGTTGAGTTTATTGTGGCTGGAGACAGTAGAGGAGGATAGGAAACCAAAAAATAAAGTATTGGAATGGTCATGTGTAGCAGTTACAAAGGCATACAAAGAACAAAGAAAAGTACAGCACAGGAAAATGCCTTTCGGCCCTCCAAGCCTGCTCCGACCATGCTGCCCGTCAAACCTAAAACTTTCATGTATTTGTCAAGACAACCCTTAAACGTCACTATCGTATCTGCTTCCACCACCTCCTCTGGCAACGAGTTCCAGGCACCCTCTACCCAGTGTAAAAAACTTCCCTCGCACATCTCCTCTAAAATCTTTCCCCTCGCACCTTAAACCCATGTCCCTTAGCAATTGACTGCTCCATCCTGGGAAAAAACCTCTGACTCTCCACTCTGTCCATGTCCCTCATAATTTTGTAGACTTCTATAAGGTCGCCCCTCAACTTCCGTTGTTCCAGTGAGAAAAAGAATCGAGTTTATCCAACCTCTCCTCATAGATAATGCCATCCATACCAGGCAACATCCTGGTAAACCTCTTTTGTACCCTCTCCAAAGCCTCCACATCCTTCTGGTAGTGTGGCGACCAGAATTGAACACTATATTCCAAGTGTGGCCTAAGATTCTATAAGCTGCCAATTTTTATTCTCAATGCCCTGGCTGAAGAAGGCAAGCATGCCATATGCCTTCTTGACTACCTTCTCCACCGGCATTGCCACTTTGTGACCTGTCAACCTGTACACTCAGATCCCTCTGCCTGCCAATACTCTGAAGGGTTCTGCCATTTACTGTATATTTCCCACCTGTATTCGATCTTCCAAAATGCATTACCTCACATTTGTCCGGATTAAACTCCACCTGCCATCTCTCCACTCTCCACCCAAGTCTCCAACCGATCGATATCCTGCTGTATCCTCTGACAATCCTCACCACTATCCGCAATTCTACCAACCTTTGTGTCGTCCGCAAACTTACTTATCATTTTCCTCCAACTCATTTACATATACTACAAACAGCAAAGGTCCCAGCACTGATGAGCAGAACACCACTCATCACAGCTCTCCATTCAGAAAAGCACCCTTCCACTGCTACCCTCTGTCTTCTATGACCGAGCCAATTCTGTATCATCTTGCCAGTTCACCTCTGATCTTGTGTGACTTCACCTTCTGTACCACTCTGCCATGAGGGACCTTGTCAAAGGCATAACTGAAGTCCATGTAGACAACAGCCCTACCTTCATCAATCATCTTCATCACTTCCTCGAAAAACTCGATTGAGTTAGTGAGACACGACCTCCCTTTCACAAAACAATGCTGCCTCTTGCTGATACGTCATTTGCTTCCAAATGGGAGTAAATCCTGTCTCAAAGAATCCTTTCCAATAACTTCCCTACCACTGACATAGGCTCACTGGCCTGTAATTTCCTGGATTATCCTTGGTGTCCTTCTTAAACAAAGGAACAACATTTGCTATTCTTCAATCCTCTGGAACCTCACCTGTTGCCAGTGAGGGTACAGAGATTTCTGTTAAGACCACAGCAATTTTCTCCCTTGCCTCCCTCAGTATTCTGGGGTAGATCCTATCAGGCCCTGGGGACTTAGCTACTTTAATGTTTTTCAAAACGACAACACCTCTTTTTTGATATCGGCATGACCCAGACTAGCTACACACCCTTCCCCAGACCCCTCATTCATCAAGTCCTTCTCTTTGATGAATACTGATGCAAGTACTCATTCAGTACCTCGCCTATTTCCTCTGGTTCCACGCATAGATTCCCTCCTCTGTCCTCGAGTGGACCAACCCTTTTCTTGGCTACCCTCCTCTTGCTCTTTATAGAAGTGTAAAAAGTCTTGGGATTTTCCTTAATCCTGCTTGCCAATTACTTTTCGTGACCCCTTTTAGCCCTCCTGACTCCTTGCTTAAGGTCCTTCCTACTTTCCTTATATTCCTCATGGGCTTTGTCTGTTCCCAGCCTTCAAGCCCTTACAAATGCTTCTTTATTTTTTAAATAAATTTAGTGTACCCAATTCATTTTTTTCAATTAAGGGGCAATTTAGCATGGCCAATTCACCTAGCTCTTTGGGATGTGAGGGTGAAACCCACGCAAACACGGGAAGAATGTGCAAACTCCACACAGACAGTAACCCAGAGCCGGGATCGAACCTGGGACCTCGGCGCCGTGAGACAGCAGTGCTACTCACTGCGCCACCATGCTGCCCTACAAATGCTTTCTTTATAATGTATAGAGATTTCATATATGGAAGTGGAAATAAATTGGTGACACGTATCTATCACATCAACTCAATATTCAGCTTTTCATTTTGATGTATATTATTGTTGCTAGGAATATAAGCAGCAAAATTATTTACATCATGCCCTTTTCTCGGTCATGAAGACAACCGTACTGCGCTGTAATGTTCTATGTTCTATGTTAACGTACAAAAAAAATGCTCCTTTTTGAGACAAATGTTTCTATAATATCACTGAAAGGTAGGTTACTCCATGAGAGAGCAAATATTTCTCAATAACTTCCTTATTATTTTATACGATTCAAAGAATGGAAAATCAAGAGCATTGGGCTGGATTCTCCGCCGTTGCGATGCTCTTTTTCCGGCAGCCCAGGGGTTTCCCGACAGCGTGGGGCTGCCCCACAGTGGGAAACTCCATTGACCAGCTGGCGAAACGGAGCATCCATCCGGCAGGCTGAACCAGAAATCTGGTGCGGCAGGACGGAGAATCCAGCCCCTTGTCTCCTCAGTTACCAGTAGCTCTTTTCGCCATGTATTTCTCAGCTCCTAGTAATTAATTTCCTGTTTCAGGGTCTGTGTTACAAATACACTTGCAATACTTAACATAATCGTTAAATAGACCAGAAACGGTTAGAAACAAACTTATCACAACACAGCCTTTTTCTGTTCAGTTGGAGAGAGAATTTTCCATTGGTTTCCTCTTTCATCTTGGTTTTACTTTTATATTCCTTTTGTTTAACGATCATTGGGATGTTTAGGACTTCCACTGACCACACATGATGAAATGCAGACTGTACACCGACCTTACACCATGTACGCGACTGGCAGCAAACCAGGTATGTGACTAACAAACCAAAATTGCATATAGGAGTGACCACACACCACATAAGAGTGGACAGCAGATATGTCCATCATGAAATTAGAATTTTTCCTTTCATCAGCAACAAAATGCTCCAAAGAAGTATTTGGTCATGAAGAAAAAAGTGAGAGTATTTGACACATTCATGTTTGCGGCTAGTGTCATGTGAGAGTACCTTTAAGAAATGGATGTTTAAGCAATGTACCCTTAAGGAATGGAGTTGATCATATTACTGAAGTGATGTCAGAGGTTGGGGGGAGCTGAGCTCACTTCTGCTTTTGGTTTCAGTTTTGCTGAGAGCAGCTGAAAAGTGCCTGGCTGGTTTTGCTGAGAGCAGCTGAAAAATGCCTGGCTGGTTTTGCTGAGAGCAGCTTAAAAGTGCCTGTATGGGCTCCATCAAAATGACTTATCATCTCCCTCTGGGACTGGGCTACCTCCCTCTGAGTCTGTGCCGCGTCAGCCAGCACCTGGCACAATGACGCCGACACTCACAGCCATGGCCTGCTGTGACTGGGCCATGATCTGGAGCAACACTGCAATGTCCAGGTGGCTTTGCTACATGGCTGCCTGTGATAGGGCAGCCCTGTCCTGGGCCTCGGCCACCGCCCACAGAGATTTGACATCTTAGACATCCTGACCCATGGCCGGTACCTTCGCCCCCAAGGTCTCCAACTCGGGCAGCACACATGCTCGGCACCACCTTCTGCTCCTGCACATGCTTGGACTCCTCCAACTGCATCTTCAGGTTCTGGATGCTTGCCGACATCCCTTCATGCAGTCCCTGGCTCAAGCCCACCGACCACGTCCAGTCTGCTGCAGTTAGGGGCCGCAAGTCCAGCGGGGGCGCAGTTACAGTCCAACGCATGCAACACAGGGGGTGTGTAGTCGGTGGGTTCAGTGGCCAGGGCGGCTGGTATAGGTGCTGGCATGAGGTGCAGATTGGGGGTTCGGACGCCCACCTCGGGGTGGGGGGTGGTTACAGGTATGAGGGACGGGGGTTGGTGCTACGGGCACAGTGCTGCCTTCTCACCCTGGCCACCCTAAGAAGGTCATGCAGTCTTTTTCAGCACTGCTGGCCGGTCCTCGAGGAGTTGCCTACGATGCTGATGACCTCTGCCACCTGCAGCTAGGCCTGGCGAACAGCAGCGGCTTGCAGCCTCCTTCCCACCCCAGAGTACAGGGTCAGCCTCTCCTCCACGGCATCTAGCAGGGTCTCCAGTTTAGCATCAGTGAATCGTGATGCCGCTCGTCTTGTTGCCATCTTGTTGACTGGGATGGTGTGTGTGGGGAACGGGGTGCTTATATGCGGCTGTAGCTTGTCAGCCCCTCGAGTGCCAATTCCGAATCCGGCTAATCAGACACCGTTTTTTTATTGGAATCAGTCGTGTTTCACGTGGCGCCGGTGCTAGCTCCTTAACGGCCGGTGAATTGGTCTCAGTGCAGCATCAATTTTGCTGTTGTACAAGTCCACTAATCCTGCCCCAGAGTCAACACTTAGCCTCCGGATCAGAGAATACGGCCCCAGATATAACTACTATGAAAGTTAATTCTACCTGTTCTCCAAAGGCCACAGATTGTAATGTATTCAAGGATACAGAATATCTTGGTATTAAAAAGCGCACATCAGCCAAAACAGTTTAAGATGTTGTTTGATTTTATTTTGTGAAATGTTCTCCTAGGTACAGAAAACACAAAACAATATTCAAGCAGAAACACAGATAAATGGGTTGGAATTGCTCTGTGCAGCATTAAAAAATAATTAATACAGTCAAATCAACTCTCCTTAATTTAAGAGGTCAATTTTAATTTATCACCAAGATCAGTGTAATTTCAATATCCCCACATCTGCAACCTGTTCTGTTGGTTATTGAGTTCTTATTACTAAAGATTTTGATATTATTCTGCCCCACATTGCCCTGCATTAGTTATAGCACCTCATTACTTGTTGCTTCTTTTACTGTTTCTAAATAAAGAAGTCTCACTCAATCCAAAGCTGCAGTGCCCCTCAGGAAAATTACCTTTCCTAACGTTCCAATGCAACTTACCATTAGCTGGTTTATTTTGACAAGGTTGTTGAACAAGAGAAATGGTGCGTAGGGTTAAGATATGGCACTTGATTTTCCATTTGGAGTTGGGTCCCCGACATTACCACCATTAACAGGTCCTGACCCTGTTCTGAAGGGGATGCAGTCATGATATGCAATGTTCCCAGAGCTTTGTTCCTAACTGGCTGGAGGGCGACCTGTTTGGGGCAGTGGGTGCGACAAGCAGCAAGGTGCATACCCAATTTAAATGGGAAATTATCAAAACCACCCAACTAGACCAAGCAGGCCTGGCTGGAACTGACAAAGCCAGAGAGCAGCCACAGTATTGTGGGGAAGAGCTGGCTTCAATGTGAGAGAGGTTTAGCAAGACTCTTCATTCTGGCGAGGCGAGTGCAGTGCAATACCCAAAACATTGGCCTGTAGGTCTACAGTCACCAGTCAATACATCAGCAGAGCAGCCTAAGGGCACATAGTTCTTCTGGACAAGGGAGAGATGTATGCTCAGGTTACTGGCACATAAGCAAAGCTCAAATTGTTACTGCTTCCGAGGAGCTGAACGCATGATAAATGCAACATCTCATTTAATTGAGTCACTGGAATTGTTGAGAAGCTAACATAGAGCCTTACCTCTCTCTCTTTTGTCCTCGCAAAAGCGGCTGCACACGTTAGGAAGAGAGACTCACACAGGTGTAAGAATGTTGAAGCTCCCAACTGGCTCAAATGGAGAAGGTCCTCAACACTGCAAGGGTGGCATCACATGAGGAGGTGGACAAGGGAGGACAAGGGAGAACAAGGAAGAAGCTGGAATACCTGTAGGGAGGGTGAAAAGATATTGAATTTTGTACATAATGGGGATGGAATGTACTCCTTCTTGGGCAAAGCATGCCACATCTTCAGCCACACTGGGAAGCCCTCAGCTCTGCAGAGACATCTGCTGTAAGCAGCAAGTTTTCATGATTTCCTTCTGTCTCCCATACCTGGCTCTGTGGAAGGAGAACATGCCAGTACTGCAGCAACACTACCGGATTCCTTAAAAGAGATGGAAGCCACAGAACCAGCAGTGTCACATCAATCAAACGTACCCTACACCACTGGATTAGAAAGGGTGGCACTGGGTGAGAGCACATTTCGCAGAAGTGTTGAGAAAGGCAGAAGGAGCTGTGAGCCGTCCTCCTGGAAGGTTTGGGTAAATGCACAGACACGCTTACTTGGGTGCAGATGCAGGGCCTTGGGAGTCACAAGCATGCTTTG
Source organism: Scyliorhinus torazame (assembly GCF_047496885.1). Classification (NCBI taxonomy): domain Eukaryota; kingdom Metazoa; phylum Chordata; class Chondrichthyes; order Carcharhiniformes; family Scyliorhinidae; genus Scyliorhinus; species Scyliorhinus torazame. The sequence goes on along the minus strand of NC_092722.1, from coordinate 48,778,158 downwards.
ACTAGAAGCATGAGATTAAATACTCACAGAATTCCCTGAAGCAATGCGTATTCATGGGGCTGAAAATAGAAGCATTCATTCAGCTTATTTGCATTGCCATGCCTCAGAATTGAGAGCACATGAACTCCCCCATTGATAGAGTGGTAAACTTCATTGAAAGGTGGTTGCAGAAATAGCACACTGACAGCCACAAAATGCAGGCCACTTTAGTCACATTAACCTGTCAGTGATGTGGATGGCAGAAAGATGTATAGATTGAATGCCATTTTCACCACAGCTGGTAGTCCCCTCCAGTGACCAAGAGCACCAAAGGACTAAGTTCATCATGAAGATGAAGGTGCTACCTCATGGGGCACCATCATCGGCCTCTTTTTCCCCTCTGACCAAGGGACTATCAATGCAGTTGGGTCTTTTGACAGAGGTTGCCCTTACACTGACTCTGGTGCAGCAGCCTCTGAAGGTTCCCCAGAGAGAGAGGGGGGGGGGCTGCATGGGAGTGACAGAGAGCAAAGGCCACGGTCTTTCATTGCATTGAGTGGTTCATTTGGGTGGCTTTCATTTGTGTTGGCTATTTATTAAGTATTTGTGCCATGATCCCAAATGTGTGACCTTACTGCAAAAGAGGAAAGAAGTGTTGAAGGGAAGCAATAATCCTGACCAGTCAAGACACTGAAACTGCATCTTCAGAAGCATTTTCAAATTACCTGCCCAATGATGATTCCCTGTGGGAGCTTGGCTTCGGTTGCAGTGCCTGTGTTTCCATCTCACGGTCATGTAAAGGCATGAGTAGCCATTTCTACATGGGATATTCCTTATTACTTAGAAGCCATCCACAGAGTTCCAATGGTGGCATGAAGAGCAACAACTGCTGGAGAATAAAGGAATTATGGCAGCAGCTAGGTTAGCCAGCACAAATATGCATAAATCACTTTTTGTGTTTGAATGCCAGCTGAACGCTTAGGGAGTGGAAGACCTTCTATTGACGAATCTCACCGGTTGCTCACCCGGCACCTTACTAGCTATACAGGTGATGCCTTCCAGTGATGGCGATGAATTGTGCCCTTTGTGCCGGCAAAGCCCATTTGTTTGGATTTGCACATTTGTTCAGTTTTCGCAAATCGGGCATCGGTGAGCTGCAATATGTAATGGTGTGCTAATGCTTAAGGGATGCTGCCAAGATCTGCTGCCAATCCTTGGAACAAGCCAGAGGCGAAGATGTTCAGTGACTTTAATGGCTATTGAAATTTGAGACGAACACAGATCGAGTGGATTCCTGTGCTAACACATGTTAATGATGTGGAGATGCCAGCGTTGGACCGGGTTGAGCACACTACAAAGTGTTACAACACCAGGTTAAAGTCCAACAGGTTTGTTTCAAATCACTAGCTGTGCTCCGAAAGCTAGTGATTTGAAACAAACCTGTTGGACTTTAACCTGGTGTTGTAAGACTCCTTACCGAACACGTATTAAAGGTGATGTCCGCGGGGAAAAGATGCTCTTCAAAGAACCAACTGACAACTAACAAAGCACTCCCATTGACACAGGACCTCAAAAAAGGTTAGAGGTTGGGTTCCTATCCACTTGAGTTTAGGAGATTAAGGGGTAATCAAAGTGATGTATTTATGATAATTAAAGAATGGACAGTGTCGAGGGAAAATTTATTTCTTCGGATGGGAGAGCCCAGATCAAGCCCAGAAGCTGAAAGTTTAGGGGTTATATAGGAAACACTTATTCACAAAGGGTAATGAAAATCTGAAACTTTCCCTGGTAAAAACATCTTGAGGCTGGGGATGAATTGAAAATTTCAAGAATGAGATTGTTCGTATCTTACCAAACAATGTTCGGACCCTTACCTAACAAAAATTAAAGTGTTAATGAAGCAAGGCAAGTGACTGTAAATTCTATGATAATCTATGATAATTGCCTTAATCTGCTTTCATGGTTTTGGACCCCTCTCGTTAGTCCAGAGTTGTTGTAACGAATTGAAGCAGCGAGCCAAGATCAGCCAACTCAGCACATTGCAATTTTATTTCTTTTATTGACTTCTCAACATTCTTGGACCATAGTTCCTGCATATAATACTTACATAGTATATTTATAGTATGGAACTATTTCCAAAATATGGGGAAAGACCAGCAGTGCAAAATACCGCACTGGTGACCCTTATGATAAAGGTAAGGTAAAGTCGCCATAGTCCCAGATGACCATAGGCTGCTTTCTCCTTTTGAGAGACTGTTATCACCTGCCTACTTACCATTGGCTGGGGACTAATGACAATCCCACAATCCTGTGGGACTATGAGCTTCCCCAATGAGGGGGGCGGAGAAACCATTCGTAAACTCATAGTATAAATAAAGCTGGCCAGTTTAGGAACCGGCAGGAAGGAGTGTGCAGCAAGGGAAGTTGCTGCTGCTGCTGTTATATATATATATATATATATATATGTTATTGTAAATAAATGTTATTACTTTGTATCCTTAAAACTCGTGCTGGATTCTTCGTGGCCCTCACAAAAGAGAATTTAACCCGAGGATCACCAGACCTCAGGCAAGGGGCAAGGTTGATAAGGTAGACCTTCAAAAATAGCCTCAGCCGGTACAGAAATTGAACCCACGCTGCTGCCCTTGCTCTGCATCATGAGCCAAATTGAGCTTTCATTCTTACCATAAGAAAAAAGATTGTCAGTGGCACCAATCATCATTAGAGGCAGCCAATAAGGTTGGTTTCTGAAGCCTCTGGGAAATCCACCTTGTGATGGGTGGGGTCTTCGTCCCAGGGAGAGAAAAAGAGAGCTGCAATACAAATGTGGCCATACGTGCAACAAGCATTCCTCAAGTCACCTGATTAGCACCGAACAGTTCCAACCTGTACTAATCACAGGTAAACATACACAGTTACCTGTCAGATTTTTTTAAGGCCTGATTTCCAATGCTGGCCACTCCTTCAAGCCTCCATTGAAGAAAACCATGCAGGACTCGGCACAGCAGACATAAAGCTACACCCCATTTATGGCTCCAGCTGCCATATTCTTGTAAGTAAGAGTTTAAATGACCCCAAAACTTGTGTTAATAGTGCGATTTCGACCTCTGTTTTACAGTAGAAAGTGTGATTTTCAGTACTGACGGGGGAGGCGGCCCGCCAGCGGAATTTGCCAGTCCTGCCATCGTCAACGGGATTGCCGGCAAATCAGTGCACCGTGGGATCAGAATTTCTCGCCGGCATGAACAGCCAGAAAATCCTGCCCACCGTCTCCACCCCCCACCATCCACACACTCCCCCCACCCACCACGCACCCTCCCCCCATACACATTCCCCCCGCCCCCCCCCCCCATACACATACCCCCCCCCCATACACAGACACGATAGTATATCGTCCTGGGAAGCTCAATGAGTCCCCAAATGCCCTGTCCCGCGGCTCATGCGCCAGTGCGCAAGAGGACCGACTGCGGGCTATCCACGACGACCTCTGCCACCCGGGGGTAACCCGGCTCGCCCATTATAGCAAGGCCCGCAATCTGCCCTACTCCACCGAAGAGGTCAAAGCTGTAACCAGGGACTGCCAAATCTGTGCGGAGTGTAAATCGCACTTCTATCGACCAGATAAGGCCCATCTGGTGAAGGCGTCCCGGCCTTTTGAACGCCTCAGTATCGATTTCAAAGGGCCCCTCCCCTCGAATAATCGCAATACCTACTTTCTCAATATTATTGATGAGTTCTCCCATTTCCCGTTTGCCATCCCGTGCCCCGATATGACCACCCCCACTGTTATCAGAGCCCTGCGCTGTGTCTTCACCCTGTTTGGTTTCCCCAACTACGTCCACAGTGACAGGGGCTCGTTGTTCATGAGGGACGAACTGAGTCAGTACCTGCTCAGTAAAGGCATCGCCTCGAGCTGGACTACCAGTTACAACCCCCGGGGAAACGGACAGGTGGCGAGGGAGAACGCAACGGTCTGGAAGACCGTCCTACTGACCCTACGGTCCAGGAATCTCCCGGTTTCCCACTGGCAGGAAGTTCTCCCCGATGCGCTCCATGCTATTAGGTCCCTCCTTTGCACGGCCACAAACCAGACTCCTCATGACCGCTTGTTTATTTTCCCTAGGGGGACTACCTCAGGGGCCTCACTCCCACCCTGGCTGATGACACCGGGTCCGGTTCTCCTCCGGAGACACGTTCGGACCCATAAGACCGATCCCCTGGCAGAGAGGATCCAGCTCCTGCACTCAAACCCGCACTACACATATGTTGAGCACCCCGATGGTCGACAGGATACCGTCTCCCTCCGAGACCTTGCGCCCGCAGGCTCCGCCACCACTACGTCCACAGTACCCCCCGCGCTGTACCCCGCTCTTTCTCCCATGCCCAGCGCCCCCGCATCCATTTGTCTCCCGCGCTCCCTTCCACCCGGCACACCAGTCCGCAGGAATGAAGCTCAGGAAGAGCCGCTCCGGTGTCCACCCCTGGGGCTGCACCGGACCCACTTCCCCAGCCACCTGAAGCGGCTGCAACACCAGTGCTTCGGCGGTCGCAGCGTACGATCCGGGTACCGGACCGGCTGAACTTGTGACCCATCACCCCCGCCGGACTTTATTTTTTTTTACAGGGGGTGAATGTGGTGAATGTAAATAGTTAATTCACCAGTTATGTTCTACGTTTGTAAATACAGTTAATTCACCAGTTATGTTCTATGTTATTAATTCTGTGCCTCTGTCACTTTCTTCCACAATGTGTGCCGACCACCAAACCCTTGGCCCATCTCTCCAGGCATTCCCCCACCCCGCCCTCCCCATGGCACTCACCCACCCTCAAGCCATGGACATGTCCCCAGAGCTGTGTCCCATCCCCTGGTTGCTGCTTGTGTAGTGTTGCCATCTGCAGTGTTCAAGCAGAGTGTCGAGGCATCAAGGTGTGATTGGGATGCTACATGGTCCGCCCCCCCCATGGGAATCCACTTGGGTTGTATGAAGTGCTCACTTAACCACGATTGCCAATTCCTTATTAGCAACAGCCTTCAGATGCATGGCCAGAAGCCTCGGCAGTTAGTGTGGGTTGTGGATTATCTGTGGGGCAGACGTGCAAGGAGAGATGTCCCCACACGATCCAGGGGTTGGCATGGTTGTGCCCAGTGTGCTTACACCCCCCCAGGGCCCCTCCCCACCCTCCCATGGCAGCCCACCCCTGTGGAGGGTCCCCCACCCCGAGCCGAGAGTCCCCCACCCCTCGCCAAGCACTGGGGTGGCAAGTCCAGCGCCCTGGGCTCTTTGCCTGTGAGCAAAGTTGGCTACTCACTTCCTCGGCTCCCCGCAAAAGCCTTTCCATCAGGTTCACGTTTTTCAAAAGGAGTACCAATCAGCGCCAGTGTGACCACTTGCTGGTGAGGCTGCTGGACAAGGAGTGGCTCTCGTTAATTGTATGGAAATAGGGCTTAAGTGGTGATACTTGGTTTCTCGCCATGCTACGGCGTGATCCCGATTTCGGCTACTGGAGCGGGCCGGTTGCATTGCAAACTGTTTGGCACCTGTTGAGGTTCTCGTTTGCGGCCTCTCCCGCTATTCACCGGCCTTGTTTCGCTTGAGCGAGAGCATAACGATACCGGAGAACCACGCTGAGAGAAAAGAATGGGAAAAATAGAGAGGTAGGAACAAACAGAGGAGGGAGAATTCCAGAAGGGGAAGAGAAATGGAAAGGGCGTTTGAATGAAAACAGTTTGAGCTGAGAAGGGAGGATTCTACTGTGCCCATTGAAAACACTGCTACTGAGGGAATCATTCCAACCAGACTTCCAGACTTATGGGCTGAAGTATTCAGGTTTCCCCATTTAATTCACCTCTTTGAAAAGATTAGCATGGCAGTTAAAGTAGCCAGTCCCTGCTGTTGCAGAGTAGTCCAACAGGAAAATCTCACAAGATTTCATCCCTCTTGCCTGAGAAAAGTGCAACAAGCTATCAGGCTGCAAAAAAAGGCTATCTTAAGTGGATACCAGTTAATGCCAGAAATTTACAGACAGAAATTGATTCTCTCAGGAAACAGCCCGACCAGACATCCCTGGAATTTGAACGTCTTAGGAAGCTCATTTTTGACTGGTGGGTACGGGCACTTAAAATTGAGGCCATCTCCAAAAGTCTTCATAAAATGATTCTCAACTTCCATATCCTTACCGATAAGAAGATAGTAACCAGGGCCAGGCAGGCAGCAAACCTGGCTGATGAGCTTGTCGACACACACTCATCCAAAAGGAAACTATTCTCAAGTCACCCCCAACCAACTGAGAAGGATAGAAGATGGGAGAGTGATCGGAAACTGAGCAGGAGAGAAGGGATAGCTGGGAACACATGAGGCCCTCCACAGGCCAGAAAATATGGTGCTGAGAAAAGGTGCGTGGCCAAGAAGCCTATGTGCTTTAACAGGCCAGCTCTGTGCTAATTGCTGGGGATTATGGGGAAAAGGCGCACAAACCTGTGCAGAAAATTGGGAGTCAGACAGAGAGCACAGCAGACCAGACTCTGACTGCAGCAGCATATCCCTACAGACATACTACTGAGAGAGTGTGGGCAGGTTTTTAAAAACTCTTGAGCTACAAGAATTTTGTGTCAAAAGAAAGAGTGGCTGCATTTCCCCAGAATGTGGTGAAGTCTATAGTGATATTGAGGGGTACAGGGGCCAGCTAAACTCAGCTGCTGCGAAAAGGCAGAGAATGTATAAGTGCCAAGATGTTTATAAAGGGTATTGAACAAGGATATTTGTTCATCCTCTTATACTGATTGGACCTGGGAGTGCAATCTTGTGCCAAAACCAGTAACCATGGGAGTCGTCTCCACTTGACCTATGGATGGGATTGAACTGCTCCTCAGCAATGGCAAGGTCAAAAGAGAAGACATCCTCAGTAGTCTGAGAGAAGCCAAACAAGGTCAGGGAGAGTGAACAGATGCAGCAGAAAGTGCCTGACAATTCCCCTGAATGTGAGATTACCTGGGGCACGATTTAACCACTGTGTTGTGCCCAACACAGCTCTGGGCATGCGGGTTAAATAGGGGAACGGCCAAAATCAAGAAAATCTGGGCAGCACGGTAGTGCAGTGGGTTAGCCCTGCAGCCTCACGGCACTAAGGTTCCAGGTTTGATCCCGGCTCTGGGTCACTGTCCGTGTGAAGTTTGCACATTCTACCAGTGTTTGCTTGGGTTTCGCCCTCACAACCCAAAGATGTGCAGGGTAGGTGGATCGGCCATGCTAAATTGCCCCTTAAATTGGAAAAAATTAATTGGGCACTCTGAATTTATTTATTTTTTAAAATCAAGAAAGTCTGTTCGCTATCTAACCGGCTGCCTCCTGATGGCGTGTTCCGGATCAGGCCCGTATATGGAGAGCATATCGTTAACCCTCATTTGCATTCATTTCCCATCCCATTAGCGATACTGAAGTCAAATGTAACAGGTTCCCGGGAATTAACCAGCTCCTCAGCGAGAAATTACATGGGTTTGTTCAGTACTCCTTTTTAAAAACAAGAAGCTGGCGCAATGGCTGCTGAGGGGAACTGAGGTAGTGAGAAGCCGTTTCCAGTTCTCGGGCATGCAGCTCAAGGGCACTGGAATTGCTGCCCCAGTGTTCAGTGAGAGGGGGCACACTCCTCAGGGGATTGGGGTTGGGCTTGGTCGGGGAGCAGGAAAGAGGTGGCATGGGGCTTTTCGTCCGTGATACCTCCCACTAGCCATCTTATATTGTGCATACCAATAACAGGAGCAACTGCAGCTACTGTCGGTCTGTCCAACCCAAACACTTTTCAGGGCAGAGCCCTGGGGCGCGATTCTCCAACACCCCACCGGGTCGGAGATTCGCCGGGGGTTGGCGTGAATCCTGCCCCCGCCGGTTGCCAAATTCTCCGGCACCGGATATTCGGCGGGGGCAGGAATTGCGCCGCGTCGGTTGGCGGGCCGCCCCCCCAGCGATTCTCCGGCCCGCATGGGCCGAAGTCCCGCCGCTGTCAACCCACGCCAGCCGGCGTGGATTGAACCACCTTTGGGACGGCGGGACACGGCGGCGCGGGCGGGCTCCGGGGTCCTGGGGGGGAGCGGGGCGATCTGGCCCGGGGGGGGGGCCCCCACGGTGGCCTGGCCCGCGATCGGAGCCCACTGATCCGCGGGCGGGCCTGTGCCGTGGGGGCACTCTTTTCCTTCCACCTCCGCCACGGTCTCCACCATGGCGGAGGCAGAAGAGACTCCCTCCACTGTGCATGCTAATAAGGAATTGACCTTGTTGTGTTTGCTGCTTGCTCCTGTTGGTGACTTTCAAATACATAGGAGGCTGCTGTAGCTGAGTTTGTTTGCTGCTTGTTGCTGCATTTTATGCTTGCCTGCTGCCTTTTCCCCTTGGGCTTACTTGCTACTTTCTGGATGGATGGAAGGAAGGAAGAAGGGAAGTGCAGCGAAGGCAGAATTTTGGTGGGCCTACTACCGGGCTGAGGATTCAGGAGGGCTTGCTCGAGCAGTCTGTGATTGCTTTTAAAGACCTGTTTTGTGTGTTGACGATGTATTCTGTTCTGAACTTGGGTCACCTGTTAATTCCCCTGCTTTCCTGTGGCCCGGTCCTCGGACAGGGTGGTGATGCAGATCAGATGGCGATACTGCAGGAGGGGCGGGACCAGGATACTTTCATGGACTACTGGTGACTTTTTATGTTCAGTGGCCATTTGCTGCTCGCATTATGGGAGCAGTGCGGATCGCTGGTGTTCCTTGGTTTTCTTTTGCACTGTGTTTGGTCTATGGTTGTCGGGAGAGGGGGGGGGGGGGGGTTGTGAAAATAAGCTGATATAGCTTTGTATTGGTACCAATATGGCACGGCGATGTTTTCTTGTTGTTTAATGGTTAGTGTGATATGTGGAATGTTAGGTAGTTGAGTTTCAAATCTTTGTTACTGTTGACCGTTTAATAAACAATATATTCTCAAGTGGCTTCTCATGGGTACACATGCCATGTCTCAGACAAGGGTTACTGCATTGCATTTCAATCAAACTTTGAAGCCTAAACAAGTTTGCCAGATCTCAGCACCATAGAGGCAGCAGTCAACAATCAAACACTCATCAGCTGGGTTTCAGCACTATGGATATCCTCGCGACCAAAGGCAGTGTGTATGGATCAGGGGAGGGCACCCGAATACTGTCTTCCTAATGTTCCCAGCCCGAGTCTGTGATGAGGGGTCTCGGGACTCCTGATGTGGCTGGGGTTTAGTATGCAAAGCGAGTTTCTCCAGCACTGGCTCACTGGATGGCACTCAGAGAAGGTTGGACACGCAAGGGTGGGTGAGGCTTAGAGGATTTAAGGGTCCCGGGATGGAAACCCCAACTGATTGTCAGTCTCTCTCCTTCTCTAATTCCTCCCAGATACCAAAATGGATGGAGATGTCAGTCCCGCAGAGGATGCCCTCGCAGTGCTGCTGGCAGCCCAGGGGATCAGATGGCGGAGAAGATAGCAGCGTCAAGGCAGGCTGGAGGTGGTACCCCATTTGCAGGGAGCCGCCACAAACCCTGAAGAGCCAGCCACCCTTCAGGCTGAGGAGGAACCCAGAAAAGGACGCCAGCGGCGGCCCAAGCTGTGCCGGCGTCGTTGGTCTTTTGAGGAGATGACGAACAGCATGTGCCGCAGGAAATTCCGTCTCAACAAAAAGACGGTGTGGCACTGTGCCATATCCAAGCAGAGTTGGCACCCTGTGGAGGAGGAGAACACCCGCTCCTGGTGGCCGTGAAGATCACTGCAGCCCTGAACTTTTGTGCCACCAGTTCATTGCAGGACTCGAGCGGGGACTTGTGCGGCATATCACAAGCTACAGCCCACAAGTGCATTTGTGAGGTCACGGATGCCCTGTATGTTCAGGCATCAGACTTGATCAACTTTGAGCTGGACCAAGCCCACCAAGTTTCCCGGGCCACAGGGTTCTCCATCATCGCCGGGATGCCCCAGGCCTAGGGGTAATTTATGGCACACATGTCATCTTGTGCATACTGGGGCATCAGGGAACACTTTTTTAACAGGAACCTCCAGTCCCTGAAGAATGCTCAACTCAAGTGTGTCCATTACCTCAGGATCAAGTACATGTGTGCACATGGAGCATGCATGACAGCTACGTCCTGGGAAATCTAGAGTTCCTCAGCATCTTCGAGGAGCACCCCAGGATGACGAGTTTGCTCTTGGGGGAATAAGAGGTACCCGCTGATATCCTGGTTGATGACATCAGTGCGGAGGCCAGAGACCAAGGCAGAGACCCAATATAACAAGGACAATATTGCCACACGTGGTGTCATTGAGCGGAGTTGCTAACTTTCAGTTGGCTCTTAATTCGTAATTTGCTCTGTTTGTTTAACCTTTGCTCTAGAGTCGCCAGGTATCTTTATGATACCGGCACAAGGTTCAAGTTCAAGGACTGATCAATAACTCAACACGCCAATTAGCAAGACACAAATCAAAACACATTTATTATACACAGTAAATCACTACTCATGCATAAACGCTACTTTCTAGCCTATTCTCTATCACTAAAAGGCCTATACTTAGCTTCGGACTGGCCCACCAGATCAGGGGAACAAATGGCCTTTCGTTCAGGTCCTGAGTCTGCAGGATTCAAAAGCTGGTATGGACTTGCAGCTAGGAGCGCCTATTTCGTAGCGAGCGTTGACTGGAGACTTACTTAGTTGATGCGGCAGCTTAGACAAGTCACTCTCACGGGTTGATACAAGTTGCTGAGTGACCCTGCCAAGAAGGACGATTTGAACTTGGGGGCTTTACTTTATAGTCCCCAGGGGCTTCCCGCCCTTCGGGGCGGACCCCGTACCTGGTTCCAAATGACTGGACTGCGTTTCGATCATTTGGATCGATTTCTCCAATACTGGAGTTGTTCCCTGATCGCTGGGCAGTCCCTAAATGTCCGTTGGCCTTCCTTTGTCTTGGCTCCTGCTGGCACCGAGGAGTCTGGCTTGGCTTTATTCACCTTAAGTGTTGCAATTGTGCCTTGGAATCGCTCATTAGTATGCAGATGGCTGCTGGTTTCAGTGCTGTCTGGTTTTTGCAAGTTTCAATACACCTGGGGCGAAATTCTCCCCCAACGGCGCGATGTCCGCCGACTGGCGCCCAAAACGGCGCCAATCAGACGGGCATCGCGCCGCCCCAAAGGTGCGGAATGCTCCGCATCTTTGGGGGCCGAGCCCTAACATTGAGGGGCTAGGCCGACGCCGGAGGGATTTCCGCCCCGCCAGCTGGCGGAAATGGCGTTTGTTGCCCCGCCAGCTGGCGCGGAAATTACATTTGGGGCGGCGCATGCGCGGGAGCGTCAGCGACCGCTGACAGTTTCCCGCGCATGCGCAGTGGGAGAGTCACTTCCGCCTCCGCCATGGTGGAGGCCGTGGCGGAGGCGGAAGGGAAAGAGTGCCCCCACGGCACAGCCCCGCCCGCGGATCGGTGGGCCCCGATCGCGGGCCAGGCCACCGTGGGGGCACCACCCCGGGGTCAGATCGCCCCACGCCCCCCCCCCCCAGGACCCTGGAGCCCGCCCACGCCGCCTTGTCCCGCTGGTAAATACCTACTTTAATTTACGCCGGCGGGACAGGCAATTTCTTGGCGGGACTTCGGCCCATCCGGGCCGGAGAATTGAGCGGGGGGGCCCGCCAACCGGCGCGGCCCGATTCCCGCCCCCGCCGAATCTCCGGCACCGGAGACTTCGGCGGGGGCGGGATTCACGGCGGCCAATGGCCATTCTCCGACCCAGCGGGGGGTCGGAGAATGACGTCCATGATTTCGGCACTTGCTTATTTTTGCCTGTGTTGGCTGAATTTCCCTTCAGTCTTTGCGGTTCTCCATTTTAAGTCGGGAAGTGGCCAACCCAGGTGGCTACAGCGGTGCATTGGACTGCTCAAAATGTGGTTCCAATGCCTGGACCACTCTGGCGGTGCACTGCAGTACACACTCCAGAATTGGCCTGCTTTGTGGTCTCCACAACCTGACACAGCAGCGGGGTGACATGCTAGAGGAGGAGGAGAGACATGTGGTCAGGTTGTGAGTAAACCGCATCCTGCAATACAACCTGCACCTATGATTCACTAACTGGCTTTGGCGAACAATTCAGCAAGGTGCTAGTAACTGTGTAGGGTCCCTGCCCAAACCAAAAGGGTCAATCAGTACATCCTCACCATCATGGATGTGGCTACCCTCTTCCAGGAAGCTGTGCCCTCACATACCATATCTGCCAAAATAGTGGAGCGGGAATTCTCAAGGTCCAAATTGACATCCCAGACTGCAGGAAAAAGCAAAGGCTGTGTCCTGATAAAACAATATCACAGCCAAGAAAAGGACAAGCAGGTAACAGTCCGTCCACTAACAAGAGACCTGGAGGATGAGAGCAACAGTAAACAGAATTGGAGGTAGATGTGGGTGAGGCCCACATTGAACCTGCTACCTTCAGGCTAGCAAACGCAGAAATTCTAGCAAGATTGGACACCATTTTCACCCACTAAATGGAGAAGTGAGGAGATCTGACAAGACTGATCACTGCATTTAAAAGCATCTGTGGAGACAGGCCAGGGTCTACCACTTTAGGTCTACATGATGTGGCTGTGTGAGAGGCCCCTCCCATAAGACAACATCCCTACAGCCTAGGTCCAAAAAAGCTGGCTACGGTTCTGGAGGAGATAATTCTATTTGGGGCACTAATAGAGCCTAGCAGCAGTAGCTAGAGCTCCCAGCTCATGCCCAAGTAAGGCAGCTCCACAAAGTTCTACATTGACTCGTGAAAGGTTAAGGTTAATAATGTGACCACAGTCAACTACCCAATCCCCTGATTGGAGACTGCCTAGATAGGTTCGATAAGGTAGCCTACATTACAAAGATAGATTTACTCAAAGGATATTGGCAGGTCCCCTTGGCCACACGTGCAAAGGAAATATCGGCCTTTGTGACTCCGGATGGGTTATACCAGTGTCGAATCATGCCATTTGGACTCAGGATTGCCCCAACTTTCAAAGGCTGATGAACAAGGTAGTGGAGGGCTTATCCAATTGTGTGGTGTACCTAGAAGGCCTCCTAGTATGCAGAGACACCTGGGAATGTCACTTAAAGCAACTGGGAGACCTCTTCTAGAAATTACAGTCAGCTAACTTCATGGTCAATCTCATAAAGAGCGGGTTCGCTAAGGCTCAGGTGACCTACCTGGGACACGTGGCCCAGAGCCGCAAAAGGTACAAGAAGTAGTAGTTTCCCATTCCCACAACATAAAGGGAAGTCATGAACATTTTAGAGATGTGTGGATTCTACCGCAACTTCAGCACTATAGCTACCCAGACAGACCTACAACAGAAAAATGCAAAAGTATTATGGACCGAGAAAGTTTTGCGAAATTACAGGCAATTTTAATATAAGAACCAATGCTAGCAGCTCCAGGCTTCAATCAAGTATTTAAAGTAACCATTGAAGATCACTGGGGTTGTCCTCCACCGGGAGGAAAAATCAGGAATAGACACACCAATCCAGTGCTTCTCCAAGAAAACTGAACAAACATCAGAAACAGTATTCTACAGTAGAAAGAGAAATCCTAGCTCTCTGTTACTGGCTATCAAACACGGAGATATATGTCTGAAGTGGGTGAAGAGAGACCACAGTCAATACTGACCACAAGCCTTTGACCTTTGTGGAGAAATTAAAAACTCAGAGTGCAAGGTTATTCCATTGGAGTTTGTTTCTTCAAACATATCATCCAACTATCACCCATATTGCAGGGAAATCAAATGTGATAGTGGATCCTTGTCCAGCACTTAAGATACCCAGTTAGAACTGATGGGATAATCCAGATCAAGGCTAAAAGACTGAATGGAAGTGAATATTTGCTTTTCGTTTTTGTCTTTTTATACCTTATAACAAAATGAGAGTGTCTCCTATTTCATTTCTTTGTGATAGGAAGTGTTACGAGGCTATCCCCCTTCATTTCTGAAAAAAAGAGTTCTCAACTTTCAACCGACTGGAAGTTGTCATTTGAACTGATCTAGAGTAAACTGCTTGAAAATTTAAGGCCACATTCCAAGATGAAGGTGAGAAACAAAGCAGTGATATTTCCTATAATCTGGACACCCATCAAAACTCATAACTGTCTATGGAAGAGACATTGAAAATGGAAATTACTGAATAGTGAAACAATGGTTGCCACAGACAGACCACCCAAACCTCTTGGAAACACACTAAAGGGTGAAGTATTTCAAGATAAGGTTGCCAGCCACTAGTGAGTGATTGCAAGTTGTCGGGTTATGTACTCTGGGATAACACAGGCTGCAACTGGATGCAGCTTTAACCAAAAGATACTCCAGACCTTGAAGTTAGTTCAATCTGATTTATTGAACTAGTAGCACAGTTCTCTATGAGTTCGACTCTCTGCTAACCTAAGTGTGGTTACTCTGTCTGACTGAACCAGACTAGCTCTTAGCCACGTGCTGGAGGTGTGATACTGTAAATACACCCTGACTCACTCTGTAGATGTTCATCAGTGGAAAGAGGCGGAGTGTGAGTGTCTCGTGCCTTTTAAAAGTGAGATATCACCCCCGAGTGTCCTGCCTGCTCATTGGTGGTGTCCTGTTCTCGGTGTTCATCAGCTGCCTGTCTGTATATCATGATCTGCATGTCTGCATATCATGACATCTCCCCTTTTTAAAAAATGTTTTTTGGGCATATGGGAACGTACTTGCATGTGGTGACATATATTAACATATTTACAAGCAGTGGCATATGTGAACGTATTTACATGTGAAGACAGCTGTCTAATGTGAGAAAACAGAACATAGCAAACAAAACAAATGTTCATAAGTCCCGTCTCTGGGGCTTGCGTCTGATCCTTGTCGACTGCCGGAGAGTTGGCGGTGGGGACGACGGTGCCGTGACAGGCAGGATAGAAGCCTGACTGGTGGCCTCGTAGTTCGAGGTATCAGGAGGTGGCAAAACAACGGACAGAAACGGAGAAGAAAGCGGTTGCGGGTAGGCATCTTTGCGCAGTGCCCGTCTGTTTCATCGTACAACAGAACCATCAGCCATACGTACAACATACGAGCGGGGCGCAGCCTGTCGAACAACGACAGCTGGAGCAGACCAGCCACCATCCGGTATCTTGATCCTGACAGTGTCTGCCAGGGATAACACGGGCAAATCGGTGGCATGCGCATCATAGCCCTGCTTTTGCTGGTTTCGGAGCTGCTGCACCTTCTGCAGCACCTGGAGGTGATCCAGGTTGGGCAAGTGTATGGCTGGAAGGGACGTCCGCAGGTCCCTGTTCATTAGGAGTTGAGCCGGCGACATGCCAGTGGACAGTAGGGTCGCCCTGTACATAAGCAGCGCGAGGTAGATGTCAGAAACAGAATCCGCGGCCTTGCAGATGAGCTGTTTCACAATGTGCACCCCTTTTTTCAACGTTCCCATTAGACTGCGGATAGTGTGGGCTGGAAGTGACATGTTTGAAATGGTATGACTTGGCAAACAGACCACTCGTGGCTGTTGAAGCACGGGCCATTGTCATTCATGACAGTGAGTGGGATACCGTGCCTGGAGAACGTCGCCTTACAGGCCTTGATGACGGTCCGAGATGTGAGGTCTGAGAGCTTCACGACTTCAGGGTAATTGGAGAAATAGTCAATAATCAACACGTAAGTCATGACCATTCGCACAAAAGAGGTTGATGCCAACCTTGGATCATGGAAGCGTTGACAGGTTGCACAGTTGAGGACCATATTCGAGATGTCCTGGCTAATACCGGGCCAGTAGACAGCCTGCCTGGCTCTGCATCTGCACTTCTCGACGCCCAGGTGTCCCTCATGGATTTGGTGGAGCACCAAGCTCTGAAGACTGAGTGGAATGACAATCCGGTCCAGCTTGAGGAGGATACCATCAATCACCGTCACGTCGTCCTTTACATTGTAAAATTGAGGGCACTGCCCTTTCTGCCAGCCATTGGCGAGGTGGTGCTGTGACACGTTGCAAGAGGGGGTCTTTGGCTGTCTCCTCGCGTATACGAACCACCTTCTCTCAGACGCCGGGAGGGTGCTAGCACACAGCTGCACCTGTGATTCAATCTGCCGGATGATTTCCAGCAGTTCACTCGGCAATGTGATGGAGCGGGACAATGCATCAGCGATGATGAGCTCCTTGCCAGGCGTGTACACTAAATCAAAGTCGTACCTTCTGAGCTTGAGGAGGATGCGCTGCAACCGAGGCGTCATGTCGTTCAGGTCAGTGTGGATAATGTGGACCAGACGACTATGATCCGTCTCGACAGTGAATGTCGGCAGGCCGTAGACATAGTCGTGAAACTTGAGAATGCCAGTAAGACGACCCAGGCATTCCTTCTCTATTTGTGCATACCTTGTTTCGGTGGGCGTCATGGCACTCGATGCGTAGGCTACCGGTGCCCAGGATGAAGTGTCGTCGCGTTGAAGCAGCACCGCACCGATGTCACCCTGGCTCGCATCTGTCGAGATCTTTGTCTCCCTATCTGGGTCGAAAAATGCCAAGACAGGTGCAGTGGTGAGCTTGGCTTTCAGCTCCAACCACTCTGCCTGATGTGCTGCCTTCACTCAAAGGTCTGGTCACCTAGGAACTTGAGTGTCGACATGCCAAAGCAACATTTGGACCTGTTCAGCTTCAGGCCATTGGCATGGACACGGTGGAATACCTACTGGAGACGAGATACATGCTCTTCAGGGGTCGTGGACCATATTATGATGTCGTCCACGTACACACGAACCCCTTCAATGCCCTCTCATCATCTGCTCCATGATGCGATGGAAGATCTCTGATGCCGAGACAATGGCTAACGGCATGCGATTACAGCAGTATCTGCCAAACGGTGTGTTAAAGGTGCAGAGCCTTATGCTGGACTCATCCAGCTGGATTTGCCAAAATCCATGTGACGCATCTAACTTGGTGAAAAAACTTGCACGTGCCATCTCACTGGTGAGTTCCTCCCGCTTCGGGATGGGATAGTGTTCACGCATTATATTCTTATTGAGATCCTTGGGATCAATGCAGATACGCAGGTCTCCTGACGGCTTTCGAATACATACCATCGAGCTGACCCAGTCAGTCAGTTCGGTTACCTTGCAAATGATGCCCTGTTGCTGAAGATCCTTGAGCTGTGCCTTCAGGCGCTCCCTCAGCGGAGCCGGGACCCAGCGTGGTGCGTGGACCACTGGCTTGGCTTCAGGTCGTAGCAGAGTCTTGTATCGATATGGCAGCATGCCCATCCCGTCGAACACATCCGGATACTGAGCGAGGATGTCGTCAATGCCGGCCTGAAGATGTTGTTGTGTAAACCCGCTGCACGAGGTTCAGCTGCTTGCAGGCATGCGTGCCAAGTAGGGATGCCCTGTCTGGCTTGACAATTTCAAAACGTAACCGTGCATGGGTGCTCCGGGTGGAGACGAGTAGATGGCAGGATCTCAGTGCCGTGATGGCATTTCCGTTGTAGTCCAGGAGCCTGCTGGAAGGACCTTGGGGAGCTTCTTGATGCGTTTGAAATCTGCCTGTGAGAGGAGGTTGGCAGAGACACCCGTGTCCAGCTTAAACTGGATGGAGCAGTGGTTAACCTGCATCACCGCAAGCCAATCATCCGCAGAAACCACAGCGAGGCTGGATTGAATTTGTGATGAGTTAGATGCGGCATATTCACATTTGGTGATGATGCCCACATAGTAGGCGGAGTCCAGGCATTCTTCCTCTGGATCCGTTGTGCTGCCAGGATCAGAATCCTGTAATCGTTGTTGCACACTCTGAATGCGCCATCGTCGGAATTGGGAGCGCTGGCCCGACTGGTGGGGTGGTGCAGACCTGCACAAGGCTGCATAGAGTCCAGGCTTTCCGCAGTTTAAACATCGCCTGCCTCTTGCAGGGCAGTGTTTCTTTAAGTGGGCGTTGCCGCAGTTCGAGCACGTCATGACATCGGCGTCCTGACGCTCCGCGCGTCGTCGCACATGCACAGTGCGGGTGTCGGCCGCTTCGTTATCCCGTTTGCATCGCGCATGCGTGGGGCCCCGGTAAAAGCGCGCAAAATGGCTGCTTTCATCAATGCTTAGGCGCTGCATCTGGGAGATGGCCTGCACAAACTCTGCCTCGTGGGAGGCAAGCTTCTCATTTTCAGCCGATTTGTACTGGGCATAGCGATTTTTGGCGTGCTCATGCACTGTGCATGTTTCAATCGCGACTGGCAGGGTCATATGCTTGATTTTCAGTAGCTGCTCTCTGAGGATCAGAGTGAACTCCAAAACCGATTTGGTCTCTGATCATGGAGTCAGCAATATCACCAAAGTTGCAGGACAGCGCTAGCAGGCGGAGGTTAGTTAAGAAGAAGTTGAAAGATTCATCTTTACCTTGTCGACGTTGTTTGAATATGTAGCGCTCGAAGATTTCATTGGTGTCCACTTCACAGTGACTGTCAAACTTGTCCAGGATGGTCCGAAACTTTGTCTTGTCCTGGCCTTCGGTGAAGTGAAAAGAGTTGAAGAGTTTGATGGCTTGATCACCCACTGTTGAGAGGAGAAGCGCAATCTTCCTTGCATCAGACGCACCCACGAGGTCTGAAGCTTCGATGTACAACAGAAACCTTTGCTTGAATGTCCGCCAGTTGGCACTGAGATTGCCGGAGGTCTTGAGCTGGTGAAGAGCCTGAATCTTCTCCATGGTGCCGGGATACATTCGTCACGGAACGGACTGAGGTAAACCACCTAGATTAAGCAGTCTCCTGGTAGCATGTCGTGTTATGTACTCTGGGATAACACAGGCTGCAACTGGATGCAGCTTTAACCAAAAGATACTCCAGACCTTGAAGTTAGTTCAATCTGATTTATTGAACTAGTAGCACAGTTCTCTATGAGTTCGACTCTCTGCTAACCTAAGTGTGGTTACTCTGTCTGACTGAACCAGACTAGCTCTTAGCCACGTGCTGGAGATGTGATACTGTAAATACACCCGGACTCACTCTGTAGATGTTCATCAGTGGAAAGAAGCGGAGTGTGAGTGCCTTGTGCCTTTTATAGTGAATACCACCCCTGAGTGTCCTGCCTGCTCATTGGTCATGTCCTGTTCTCTGTGTTCATTAGCTGCCTGTTTGTATATCATTATTTGCATGTCTGCATATCATGACACAAGTTACACAGGCGGTGTCAAGTAAGTCTTAAACTGAAGAAGCAAGCCGAAGACTCTTTCTCTCCCTCTCTCTCTTCTGGAATAAGAATGGCACCCAGTTCAAGAAGCCAACTCCACCAGAAACTACCAACGAAATGAGATCCTGTAATAATTGCAACAACTTCTGATCACATCCAAGAACCAGCTAACTTAAATCAGCCAAAACATTTAAAATGTACATCTCGAGGACAATCAAAGGAAAGTTAACCATATAGTCTTTCACCTTCTTGTAATTGGACTCTAACCCCTTATTTCTGAAAGTGTGTCTGTGCATATCCGAATTATTGCATGGTGGCCAAATGTGTGGGCCCAAATGATTGTACGATGGTCCAAATGATTGTGTGAAGCCAAATGTTTGATCTTGTGTTTTTATTATATTTCTTGGGTTTAGTAATTAATAAATTTGCTCTTTCTTTGACTCAAGGAAATCTAATTTGATTGGCTTCTTACTGCTCACAGCTCCAAATAGTTCACTACATTCTGATTTGGAAAAGACACATCCTCGTGAAAACAAAAATCTTTGTTGTGACCAACAGAGGAGGTTAAATAGAGGGGAGGTAGTTCACCACTTCTCACCTGGTCATAACAGAGAGAAGGACAGCAGACTTCAGTGGAACATCGACTGGTGAAATGGGCCTGTGTACAACAGATTAAATTTATTGTGGATAAAGCGAAATGATATTGTATTAGAACTATTGAGAAGAGACACTATAAACTAAATTACACAATTTTAAAGGAGATGCAGAAATCGAGCTCAGGGTTTTAATGTGCACAAATCTTTGAAGAAGGTAGGGCAAGTTGAAAAGATTTAAAATACATTGAGGGTCCTCGGTTTTATTAATAAAGGCATTGAGTTTTTTTTTAATGCGGGTCATGGGCGTCGCAGGTTGTGACAGCATTTATTGCCTATCCCAAATTGCTCTAGAGCGGGCAGTTAAGTGTCAACCACATTGCTGTGGGTCTGGAGTCACATGTAGGCCAGACCAGGTAAGGACGGCAGATTTCCTTCCGCAAAGGATGTTAGTGAACCAGATGGGTTTTTATCATAATCAACAATGATTTCATGGTCATCATTAGACTTTTAATTCCAGACATTGTATTGAGTTTAATTCCATCACCTGCCACGGTGGAAGTCGAACCTGGGTCCCCAGATCATTATCCTAGGTCTCTGGATTATTAGTCCAGCGACAATATCACGATGCCACCTCATTGGAAAGTTATTCCAAATTCTTACCATGGTTGGATATTCATCTGGAATCTATGTCTGAGAGGGTAGCAGGACATTTAGAAAATCACAATACAATCAAGCAGAGTCAGCATGGTTCTATGAAAGGGAAATTCTGTTTGACAACTTTATTTTAGTCCATTTGAGAATGGAACAAATCCTCAAAGTGGAACCAGTCAATCTAGTGTATTTGGATTTTCAAAAGGCATTTGATAAGGTGACACATAAAACTGTTCATTGTTGGGGGCAATATATTAGCATGGACAGAGGACTGGTTAACTACTAAGAAACGGATCTGTGGTAAATAGGTCTTTTTCAGCTTGGCAAATTAGTGGGGCGCAACAGGGATCAATGCTGCAGCCTCAACTATCTATATTACTGACTTGGATGAAGTGACAGACGATGGGCGATATTCTCCACCCCCGCCAGGTGGGAGAATCGCTGGGGCGCCGCACGAATCGCGCCACACCGCCCGACCCCCGCACGTGATTCTCCCACCTCCCCGAAACCAGCACCACGCAAATCGCGCCGGGCGGGGAATCATCACAAACGGCAAGCGATGATTCTCCGGCCTGGATGGGCCGAGTGGCCGCACGTAAACGGCCTCATCCTGCCGGCGGGTACTCATCGCGAAGGCTTGGGGGGTGAGGGGGGCTCCGTTCTCGGGGTGGGGGGGGGCTCCGGAGTGGCCTGGTACGCGATCGGGACCAACCGATCGGCGGGCCGGACTCTCTGTCGGCGGGCCTCCTTTCCTCCGCCGGCGAGCCTGGATCCATCCGCCATGTTTGTGCGGGGCGGCCTGGGGGAGGACGGCCACCGCACATGCGCTAGTTGGCGCCGGCCCAACTGCGCATGCGCGGGACCCAAGTCTTTTACGCGGCGCCTGGTCTCTGATGCCGTGCCGAGGCCCCGCCCCCATAGATCGCGCGAAGGTGGGGGGAGATTAGGGGTCTGAGAATGGGCGCCAACGCCGGAGTAAAACACTGCAGTTTTTACTCTGGCGTCGGCACTTAGACTCCCATTGGGAGAATCCCACCCTATGTATTGTCAGTAAATTTGACTACAAAGATAAGTCGAAAGCAAGTTGTGAGGAAGATGCAAATAGTTTGCAATGGTATTATCGTTAGGTTAAGCGAGTAAGCAAACATTTGGAAGGAGTATAATGTGGGAAAATATAAGGTTGTCCACTTTGGTATGAAGAATAGGAAAGTAAAATACATTGAGAGACTGCAAGGGTGGCATGTGGCGCAGTGGATAGCACTGGGATTGCAGCGCTGAGAACCCGGGTTTGAATCCCGGCCCAGGGTCACTGTCCGTGTAGAGTTTGCACATTCTCCCGATGTCTGCATTGGTTTTACCCCCACAACCCAAAGATCTGCAGTTAGGTAGATTGGCCATGCTAAATTGCCCCTTAATTGGAAAAGAAAAAATAATTGGGTACTCTAAATTTATTTTTAAAAAGAGACTGCAGAATGGTTTGGTACAGAGGGATCTGGACATCCCTGCACATGAATTCCAAATAATTAGCATGCAGGTACTGTAAGTAACTAGGAAATGGAAAGTTGGTCTTCATTGCAAGGGAGATGTGGTATAAAAGTGGGGAAATCTTGCTACTTATGTACAGGGCATTGTTGAGAAAAAAAACTAGAGTACTGCATACAGTTTTGGTCTCATTTCGGGAGGGATATATTTGCATTGATAACAATTCACATAAGGTTCACTAGATTTATTCCTGGGATGAGGGACTTGACCTGATGAAAGTTTGTGCAGATTGGCCTGTCCTCATTGAAGTTTGGAAGAAATTTCCAAATTATTATTTAAAAATTTAAAAAGTTTTTGGAATGGCTTGACAGAGTAGATATGCTGAGCAGGTGTTTCTGCCCATGAGGGAATCCAGAACTAGAGGGCACAGATTCATAAAAAGGGTATTCCATTTAGGAGGAGAGAATGAGGAGAGATGAGGAGAAATTTCTTTGCGTATTCATATATAATCAAAGTGAAAATTATAGGTATTATGTTTGCACAAGTCATACACACACGCAGAATAGATGCAATTAGCAGTTGTTAGTGGAAAAATCGGTCAAAATACAATCACTAGCAGCAGCTGGACACAAGAATCTAACACCATCCTCATCATTGCTAAATTTACAAGTAGCAGAGCTCATCATTGCAGCTTTGCACACAAAAATACCACATACTCACTCTCTGCCTTAAACCTCATTCTTCCATGTTCTTTTACAGGTTAATTTATCTCTGCTCAGTCAAGTTGCAATTACCACCCAAATGTGTGTACAATATAGAACCTATCTATTTCTCTAGCAAATGGCAAAAATTGTTCCATTGCAGGAGATTACAATTTGTGCCCCAGAGAGGGGTCTAGAGTCAAGCAGCAATGATTCTAGCTGTCAAGAATTTAAATTATGAGGAAAGCTCCTGGATGATGGGCTTATTTTGGGAAGAAAAGCATTAAGGTGACATAAAATCTTCAATTAGGTTAAGGAGATTGACAACTCTGCTCTGATGACAAATCAGTAGATGCATCAGAAACACAGAAAATTACCAGAAGGGGAATGTTTATTTTGAACCCATAGAATAATAAAGTTGTAGAATAAAAGTACCAAAGGTATAAAAAAGGCCAAGAGGCTGTTTGATAGCTTTCTGAAGAGAGAAAGGATGAGAAATGTTCCAGGAAAGAAATGGTTGTGTAAAGGGTTAGGTGAATTGGATATTCCAAATTCTCACTCAGTGTACCCGAACAGGCACCAGAGTGTGGCGACTAGGGGATTTTAATAGTAACTTAATTGCAGTGTTAATGCAAGCCTACTTATGACATTGAACATTCTGAATTCTCCCTCAGTGTACCCAAACTGGCGCCAGAATGTGGCAACTAGAGGCTTTTCACAGTAATTTCATTGCAGTGTTAATGTAAGCCTACTTGTGACAATAAAGATTATTATTAATAAAGATTATTATTAACAAAAAGAATAGTCTTACTGGGTTATTATTTTCTCCTTTTTCTTATTTTCTCCTTTTTCTAAGACATTACGAACTCTCTCATGGACATTTAGAAAAAAATAATTATTTGTTTGGTGGTTTCAAGCATTCAAAATACAAGTAGAATTGATCAAAGTTGCTTCCCTATTTGCTACCGATATGTGCTGTGCTTCTAATTGGAGGCATAGGCCAGATGTTGCAGATAGTATGGTGAAAATTCTTTTAATAGTTTATAGCAGCACACCAGCCTAACCTGATGACTGAAAAGCTGAAACACAAGAATATGTAATGAAAAACACAATCAGACTTCTAAACTACTTGTGTTAGACATATAAAACTTGCATTTTCACATGGCACATGATCTTGTGATGTTCTTTGATTTCTGAATGAGGATGGCTTCGGAGTGTAGTGTTTCACAAAGACCATTAAGCGATGTACTGAACATTCTGACATTCTGAATTCTCCCTCTGGGTACCCGAACAGGGGGCGGGATGTGGGGACTACAGTAACTTCATTCATTCAGTTTTAATGTAAGCCTACTTGTGACAATAAAGATTATTTTTAAAAAACAAAGCTAATTTATTTACACTACAACTAAATAGATTTGACTTGCTTGCTAAGATATAAAAGATAACAAATTGACTAAAACTATGATTCTATACAACAGAGCTCTGATAACACGACTATTCACCATCTCGCCTAACAACCTACCCCCCGAATCAAGAGTATTACGTGGTCCACGTGTATGTGCTTGATCACCATCTAGTGGCTGGATGTAGTTACAGTAAATTATTAACCCTTCATTATTCTTACAATACACATACATATTGTCACATCCCCATTTCTTAGAAGTTGTTTGGATATGCATTCAAACATACAGTACATGATGCTTTTTCAGGCGATCCATGATTTTCACAATATTATTGTGAAACAATAACAATTTTTCTCTTTTTTACAAATTAAGTTTGTCTGTTTTTGTCCTGAGACATGTAGATCTTCGACTCAAAATCTTGACTTGCAGTTGTCAATGCTTCTGCATGCAAATAACAAGATTGTCGATGTGTACTAGATAATCCTGATACAACTTTGTTAGTTAACCGTTGAAATGTGGCTAGGGCGTTTTTCATGCCAAATGGCATAACTTTGAATTGGTATATACCATCTGGAGTCACAAAGCTGAAATCTCCTTCGCCCATTCGGATAAAGGTACCTGTCAGTAACCTTTAAGTTAATCCAGTTTGGAAATGAAAGCAGATTATTCCACTTTCTCAATGCAATCCACCAAACGTGGGATAGGATAAGAGTCCGTTCTTGTAACTGCATTAACCTTTCTATAGTCCACACACAACCATTGGGTACCGTCCGGTTTTGGTACCATCACTGTGGGTGAGCTCCATTGGGTCCAACGCACTTCAATTATGCCTGTTTTAAGCATACTTTCAATTTCCTTGTTAACCTGTGCCAATTTTAACGGGATGTTGTTTAATTGGAACAGCATTTCCCACATCTACATCATGTACAGCCATTTTAGTGCTTCCCAACTTATCTCCACAAACTTGCCCATGTGATATCAATACCTCTTTCAGGTCAGTTTGTTTTTGTTCTGGAAGGTAAATCAACAAGTTATCCCAATTTTTAAGAACATTCTCGTTTTCCAATTGAATTTGAGGGATAAAGACATCTGGATTTGGTTCTTCACTTTGAGGTAGAATCATTAAAATCTCCTCCTTTTCCTCTCCTTCCCTTTCAAAGTACCTTTTAAGCATATTCACATGACACACTCGGTGAGTCTTCCTTCTATCTGGCGTTCTTACCACATAATTCACCTCACTTAATTTCCTTTCAATCTGAGAAGGTCCACAAAACCTTGCTTTTAAAGGTTCATCTGGTAACAATACTAAAACTTTATCTCCAATGGCAAAACGACGAACGTTTGCTTTCTTGTCCGCTATCCTTTTCATCACATTTTGTGCAACGTTTAATTGTTGTCTAGCCAATTCCCCTGCTCGATTTAATCGTTCCCTAAAATTTGACACATAATCCAACAATGTAAATTCCGACTGCTCACTCACCAATTTTTCCTCAATCAATTTAAGTGGTCCTCTTACATCATGACCAAAAATTAGTTCAAAAGGACTGAATTTGGTTTACTTGTTATGTGCATCCCTAATTGCAAACAGTACGAATAGAATTCCTTTATCCCAATCCTCTGGATAATCGTGACAATACGCCCTCAACATTGTCTTTAATGTCTGATTCCACCTTTCTAACGCTCCCTGCAATTCTGGATGGTATGCAGTTGATTTAAATTGTTTTATTCCGAAGCTATCCATAACTTCTTTGAATAACCTTGAGGTAAAATTTGATCCTTGATCCGATTGCATTTCTGTGGGTAGTCCATATCTAGTAAAGAATTGAAGTAACTCCTCCACAATCTTCTTAGCTGTGATATTATGTACTGGAATGGCTTCTGGAAACCTAGTAGACACATCAATTGGATTGGATTGGACTGGATTTGTTTATTGTCACGTGTACCAAGGTACAGTGACAAGTATTTTTCTGCGAGCAGCTCAACAGATCATTAAGTACATGAGAAGAAAAGGGAATAAAAGAAAATACATAATAGGGCAACACAACATATACAATGTAACTACAAAAGCACTGGCATCAGATGAAGCATACAGGGTGTAGTGTTAATGAAATCAGTCCATAAGAGAGTCATTTAGGAGTCTGGTGACAGTGGGGAAGAAGCTGTTTTTGAGTCTGTTCGTGCATGTTCTCAGACTTCTGTATCTCCTGCCCGATGGAAGAAGCTGGAAGAGTGAGTAAGCCGGGTGGGAGGGATCTTTGATTATACTGCCCGCTTTCCCCAGGCAGCGGGAGGTGTAGATGGAGTCAATGGATGGGAGGCAGGTTCGTGTGATGGACTGGGCGGTGTTCACGACTCTCTGAAGTTTCTTGCGGTCCTGGGCCGAGCAGTTGCCATACCAGGCTGTGATGCAGCCTGATAGGATGCTTTCTATGGTGCATCTGTAAAAGTTGGTAAGGGTCAATGTGGACATTCCAAATTTCCTTAGTTTCCTGAGGAAGTATAGGCACTGTTGTGCTTTCTTGGTGGTAGCGTCGACGTGGGTGGACCAGGACAGATTTTTGGAGATGTGCACCCCTAGGAATTTGAAACTGCTAACCATCTCCACCTCGGCCCCGTTGATGTTGACAGGGGTGTGTACAGTACTTTGCTTCCTGAAGTCAATTACCAGCTCTTTAGTTTTGCTGGCATTGAGGGAGAGATTGTTGTCGCTACACCACTCCACTAGGTTCTCTATCTCCCTCCTGTATTCGGACTCATCGTTATTCGAGATCCGGTCCACTATGGTTGTATCGTCAGCAAACTTGTAGATGGGAGTTGTCTCCACGTTTTGCCACGCAGTCGTGTGTGTACAGGGAGTAGAGTAGGGGGCTAAGTACGCAGCCTTGCGGGGCGCCGGTGTTGAGGACTATTGTGGAGGAGGTGTTGTTGTTCATTCTTACTGATCGTGGTCTGTTGGTCAGAAAATAGAGGATCCAGTTGCAGAGTGGGGAGCCAAGTCCAAGGTTTTGGAGCTTTGATATGAGCTTGGCTGGGATTATGGTGTTGAAGGCGGAGCTGTAGTCAATAAATAGGAGTCTAATGTAGGAGTCCTTGTTTTCGAGATGCTCTAGGGATGAGTGTAGGGCCAGGGAAATGGTGTCTGATGTGGACCGGTTGCAGCGGTATGCGAATTGTAGTGGATCAAGGCATTCTGGGAGTATGGAGGTGATGCGCTTCATGATCAACCTCTCGAAGCACTTCATTACGACTGAAAATTATAGTCAAAAGATATTGATTCCCACTTTTCATTTTAGGAAGCGGTCCTACACAACCAATTAAGACCCTTGTAAAAGGTTCCTCAAATGTTGGAATGGGTATTAAGGGCGCTAGTTTTATCACTGCTTGAGGTTTCCCTATTACTCGACATGTGTGACATGATCGACAAAATCCAGACCAATAAAAATGTTTTTGGACTATAGCTTGAGTTTTTCTCACTCCCAAATGACTTCCCACTGGTACCTCACGTGCAATTCGCAACACCTCCTTTCTATATCCGACCTGCAGTACCACTTGATAAACTTCTGCCCACTTTTCATCCTCCTGTATATGTAAAGGTCTCCATTTTCTCATCATGACATCATTTTTACAGTTATAACATTCTGGTATACATGCCAATTCCTCTTCAATGTATGCTTTCTAATACATCCGTTTTATTTCTATATCTTTCTGTTGTAACTCCGCCAATTTTCATGAACTATAAATATCCGCCTCCTGTTCTTGTTCTTTTCCAACCATCAGATCAAAAGGCGTTTCTGATAATGGAACTTCAACTTTATCTTCACTCTTGGATTTCTCCTCTTGTCTTAACCTGTGACTTTGCAACCTTGTTACTACACAATCCGGAAAAATCCTAGGATATTCGTCCTTCAACACTTTAGTTGTCTGACTTTCCACTGTCTTATCAACCACAGTAGGCATCACTCCCACCTGCGATCCAGCTATATCATTACCCAAGATAAACTGTATTCCTGGACAAGATAGTTTCTCTATTGCTCCTACTACCACTTCACCACCCTTCACTGGACTTTCTAACCTTACCTTATATAATGGAACACTACTCTTCTTACCCGGAATTCCACATATTACCACCTTTTCTGGCAATATTCCTCCCTCATCTCTTACCATCAAGATTGACTAGCTCCGTGTCTCTTAGAATTGAGGCTTCTTTACCTGCTCCTCCTGGTACACCTGAGTAAATTTTACCCACACAAGTAAATTATTTAAAAAGATCTGGCACCTTCTTATCAATCACCTCTTGATCAAGCTGTACAATCTATTGCACCTCCTCCGCTTCACTTGGGCTTTCCTTTACCACTTTGACAAACCCCACAGACTTATTCTGTTTTATCACATCAGCCTTCCCAGTGCTTTTCTTCAACCACCAACACTGTGACTTTACATGGCCTGGTTTATTACAGTGAAAACATTTGAAAGTGTTCATTTCCCTTCCATCCTCCTGGATTGCTTTTTTAATCTGAGGTACACTCTCCTTATTATCTCCCACCAGATCTCCTTTACCTCTATCACTTGAGTATTTCTCTTTTCCCCAGTTTCTATCTCTCACGGGCTGAAACTGATGTCAGAAACCAAGCTTTGATTTATGAACTAATTCATAATCATCTGCCATTTCTGCTGCTAACCACGCAGTTTTAACCCTCTGCTCTTCCACATGAGTTCTCACTACATCAGGAATTGAATTTTTAAACTCCTCCAAAAGTATAATTTCTCCGAGAGCTTCATATGTTTGGTCTATTTTCAAAGCCCTTATCCACCTTTCAAAGTTATTCTGATCTTTCAAACTCCATGTATGTTTGACCAGGTTGTTTCCTTAAATTTCCAAACCTTTGACTGTAGGCTTCAGGCACTAGTTCATATGCACCTAAGATGGATTTTTTCACCTCCTCATACGTTCCAGATACCTCCTCTGGTAGTGGTGCAAACACTTCACTAGCCCTACCTACCAGCTTTGTTTGAATCGGTAATACCCACATGTCTGGTGGCCATTTCATTTATTTAGCCACCTTCTCAAATGAACAAGGCTTCTACCTCCTTCTCATCAAACCTTGGCAATACTTGGACATATTTAAATAGATCCCCACCAAGCCTTTGACTATGACACTCTTTCTCTTTATCTTCATCACTATCCTCCAACTGTATGTTTCCCTTTACATCTGCCAATTTTAACTGACTGTCATGTTTTATGGCCATTTTCTGAAGTTCAAACTCTCTCTTTTTCCCTTTCCACCCTTTCTCTTTCTTTTTTTTCTTTTTTCTCTCTCCTTTTCTTTTTCCCTGATCTGTATCTCCCTTTCTCTCTCTTTTTCTCTTTCCTCTCGCTCTTTTTCTTTTTGTTCTGCTTGGGCTATTCTTTCTTTGTTTCTTTCTTCTCTCTCCTTTTCTCTCATTTTATATTCAAGCTGCTTTAATTCTTTTTCATGTTCAAGTTGCTTGATTTCTAACTGAATTTTTGCCATTTCTAATGAGTCAGACTGTATCTCGGGCAATTTTAAATGCTCAGCTAGCGCCGTAAGTACCTTTTCTTTTTGTGCGCTGTCAGATAACACTAACTGCAATGTCTTTGCCAAATCTAAAAGTCTTTTCCTAGTCTCCGTTCGTAAGGTACTGCGTGTGACCTTCTCCACCCCCAAAAACTTCCAAGCCTCTGAAAGAGTCATTGTCCACAACACACTCACTACTTAAACTGATATACCACACGTGAAAAGCAACCACAAATATGCTCATCCCTCACTGTCTTTCAGTTCACTAAGCCAATCCAATCATGAAAGATAGACTTTTATCCCTCGAGCCCGCAATTTATTACGGGCCAGGGTTTAGAGAACCCCAAAGTGTATCATGGAGTTCACCTGACCCACAACTTTTGATAGATTTTGGGTATGAGGAGCACAAGGGCCCACTCTACAGGTGTGATGCAACAGAGATCTAAAGTACTTTTAAAACAAAACAATGTTTATTCTATGAATCCAGTTAACATTTTATAAACACACAGTCAACATCTTAGCAACTATCAACTCAAATACTCCCTCCAAAGAATACAGTACTCTATAAGTAACCCTTAATCTTCCCTAGCAACATCCATAAGACAAATACCCTCTTTAATAAAGACAGCAGATTTAAATTCTCTACTGAGAGCAGTTATCACTTTTAAATTAGCAAGTGATCTAAAGACATTCTTTTCATGCAGAGAGATCAAAATTACACCTCGTTTGGCTGGATGCAGCTCCAACTCTGAAAACGAAACCAAACACACACTGTAGGTGCCAGCTCAAAAACAAAAGTAATAGCAGACAGACAGCCCAGCTCCACCCACACATCACTGCATCTATTTGATAAACACCCATTTCTTAAAGGTACTCTCACATGACACTTCTTTGGAAAGTACCAGAGTCTTTAGTACTAGCCACCAGAATAAGTGGAAAATAATTATGATTTACATCTTCTCTAAAGGACAGAAACTTTCACTTTCTAGTAATCACCTACATGCACTTGAGCCTGCACATTTTCCTTAAAAATATAAACTAGCTGAAGCTTTAATTGGATGCAATTTCATCCCACAAGCATTTAAACATCTGTAACCATGTCTCAGTGTACTGCTTGCCAAAAAGTTCACAGAAATCCAAAATTCACTTACCTTTCACTGACAGTTTAAATGGATAGCAACTTCCTTTTGTTGGCAGTTGAGGCATATTTGTACAAAGCAAATTATCTTCTTCCAAATGCATGCTACTTAAATGGAGGGGGGGGGGGTTCTATATCAATTCCATAACAATTCCCTATACTTCCTCAGGAAACTAAGAGCATTTGGTATGTCCACATTACCTCTTACCAACTTCTACAGATGCACCATAGAAACCATCCTATCTGGCTGCATCACAGCCTGGTAAGGCAACTGCTCGGCCCAAGAGCACAAGAAACTTCAGAGAGTTGTGAACACAGCCCAGTCCACCACACAAACCTGCCTCCCATGCACTGACTCCCATCTGCACCTCCCATTGCTTGGGGAAAGCGGGCAGCATAATGAAAGACCCCTCCCCCCTGGCTTACTCACTCTTCCATCTTCTTCCATCAGGCAGGAGATACAAAAGTCTGAGAACACGCACAGACTCAAAACAGCTTCTTCCCCACTATTACCAGACTCCTAAACGACCCTCTTATGGACTGACCTGATTAACACTACAGCCCTGTATGCTTCACCCGATGCCGGTGTTATGTAGTTACATTGTTATCGGGCAGCACAGTAGCACTAGTGGATAGTACTGTGGCTTCACAGCGCCAGGGTCCCAGGTTCGATTCCCCGCTGGATCATGTCTGTGTGGAGTCTGCACGTTCTCCCAGTGTCTGCGTGAGTTTCCTCCGGGTGCTCCGGTTTCCTCACACAGTCCAAAGTCGTGCAGGTTAGGTGGATTGGCCATGATAAATTGCCCTTAGTGGCCAAAAAGGTTAGGAGGGGTTCTTGGGTTACGGGGATAGGGTGGAAG
The DNA here is from genome assembly GCF_047496885.1 of Scyliorhinus torazame. NCBI lineage: Eukaryota > Metazoa > Chordata > Chondrichthyes > Carcharhiniformes > Scyliorhinidae > Scyliorhinus > Scyliorhinus torazame. The sequence continues at coordinate 48,746,626 of NC_092722.1, read as the reverse complement.
TGAGGGCTTAAATGGGTTGGTGCAGACTCGATGGTCTGAATGGCCTCCTTCTGAACTGTATGTTCTGTGCTCTATTGTGTACCTTGTGCTGCCCTATTATGTATTTTTTTAAATTTCCTTTTCATGTACTTAAATGATTTGTTGAGCTGCTCGCAGAAAAATACTTCTCACTGTACCTCGGTTCACGTGACAATAAACAAAATCCAATCCAATCCAATCCAATCCAATCTTAAGGATTTAAATGTCATTATTGACCATTTGCTGATAATATCTGCTAAACTCAATGAGAAGGTTAATCAAATGTCGAGATGCAAGTGAGTTGCATCAGCAGGACAAAACTGTGGCCAGATTTGGGATACTTCTGTTTCAGGTCCTTTGGGTGGGTGTAGGGGTTTATTAGAGAAAGCAAGGGAGTAAAGGCTGGTTTGTGCAGTGCACCAGCATGCCAGTACTTCATATCAGAGTCTGTGTTTCCTATCCACCTGAACCGAAGGATTGAAGAAACAACAATGCAGGACCAAATCAGCAAGTCAGAGTTTGCCACAGCCCAGTGCATGGTCCTTTTAAATATGTGACAGCAAAATAACTGTACAGGAATTTGGATGAGAACTGTGTAGTATCATATAATCATAGAATTTACGGTGCAGAAGGAGGCCATTCGGCCCATCGAGTCTGCACCAGCCCTTGGAAAGAGCACCCCACCCAAGCCCATACCTCCACCCTATCCCCGTAACCCCACCTAACCTTTTTGGACACTAAGGGGCAAATAACCTGCACATCTTTGGACTGTAGGAGGAAACCAGAGCAACTTGCCCAGGATGTGGTCATAATGAAAACATTCTATTAGCTCTTCTAATTACTTATTGTACCTGCATACTGAGCTTCATGCATTTGGACTCCTAGATCTCTCTGCACCTGAGAGCTCTACAATCTCTCTCACAATTTAGATAATGGGCTGGATTCTCCATTTGGGAGATTAAGGGCTGGATTCTCCGATTCTGCGGCTATGTCCGGAGGATGCGTCTGGTCTTACAACCAAAAAGTTGGCGTGACCCCATATCGATGCTCCATCCGGTGAGGGGCTAGCAGCCACGCCACATAAAGGCTTTACCTGGTGATACGCACGCAGAATGGCTGGGTCCGTGGCCGTGCATGCACATGGCGGCGGCCTGCAGCAGCCACGCCGTACAACATGGCGCCGGCCAGACGCGGACCCAGCCTGCCAGAAACTGTCCCCTGTCATCTCCCTCACCACCCCGGACCACCCACCACCAGTCCACCCAGCCCCTGATGAAGCCCCTCTGCCAGCGACTCCTCTTTCTCCGCCTCCCCCCCGACTGTGGCGGAAGTTGGCCCATTGAGGGAGGAGCATCGGGGGAGGGCCTCAGGTGAGGCCATGAGGCTGTCCCAACGGCGTGCGGCGTACTCGAGTTGCCGTTTTTGAGGGGGCGGAGCATCATAAAAACAGCGCCGCCCCGATTACGGCGTAAAAATGGATTCTCCGGCCCATCGCTGAACGCGATTTCGGCGTCGGCAATTGGAGAATCCCACCTTAAATTTTTCTGCCAGAACTGAATAGCGTGCCCATTGGGGGGGCTATTCGTTCTGCGATTCAGGCATGCAAATGAGCCAGCACTCTGCCGGTGTGAATTGAAATCAATTCCCAGCCCAGTAGGCGGTGTAACCGCCTTGGCTGGATTCGTGCTAAAGAGCCTAATCAACTGGAGCTGCTTATAAGTGCTCCATCCACCACTCATTCCAGCCATGAAGATGGCTAGACCTGCCCCCCCCCCCTCCCCTCCGCCCCTCGCCGATCATTGTGCCATCAGAAAATTTAACAACCATAGTTTCAGCCTCTTCAGAGGTCCAAGCACTGATCCTTGTGGCACACCACTTGTTACATCTTGCCAACCAAAAGTAGCCATTTATTCCGAACCTATGTTTCCTGTTAGCTTTCCAGTCTTATATCCATGTAAGTATGTTGCCCCCTACACCATAAACTTTTATTTTTCGCAATAACCTTTGATGTGGATACATCTGACTATTCCTCTTTATCCACAGCACCTATTACTTCAAAGAAGTTCAATAAATTGGTTATTCATGATACCCCTTTCATAAATGCATTTGACTCGGTCTGATTACGTGAATTTTTCCAAGTGCCCTGCTATAAAGTTTTTAACAACAGCTTTGATCATTTACTCCATGACAGATGTTAAGCTAACTGGCCTGTAGTTTCCTGTTTCATGTCTCCCTCCCCTTTGAATGAAGGTGTTACATTCACTATTTTCCAATCTGAAGGAGCCTTCCCCGAATCTAGGCAATTTGGGGAAAATTAAAATCAATGCATCAATAATCTCACTCGTCACTTGTGTTAAGACCCTAGGATGAAGTCCATCAGGGTCTGGGGACTCCTCAGCCCGCAGCGACAAAAGTTCTCAGTTCCACTTTCCTGGTGATTGTAATTGTAATCCGTGTGTTCCTCCCTCCCTTCCATTTTCTGATATACAGCTATTTCTGAGATGTTAATTGTATTCTCCATAATGAAGACCGCTGCGAAATACCAGTTCAATTTATCTGCCATCTCCTTATTTTCCATTGCTAATTCCCCAGGCTCTCTTTCTATAGGACCAATACACATTTTCCTAACTCCTTTCCTTTCTAAATATATGTAGAATTCTTTCTGACCTGTCCCATACTTCTAGCTATATTTCTTGTGCTCTAATTTTTCCTTCCTTATCAAACGTTTGGTCATTTTTTGCTGGGTTTTTTATATTCTATCCAATCTTCTGTCCAGCCACCCATCTTTGTGCAATTATATGCTTTTTCTTTAAGTTTAATATAATCTTTAATTTTTTAGTTAACCGTGGATGGTAGGTCCTTCCCTTCTCGTTGGAGCGTATCTGTTCTGTATTTTGAAATGGCCCCTTAAATGTCTGCCACTGCATCTCTAATTTGCCACTCCACTTCAGCTAATGTTTTGTTGCCTTCATTTAAGTTTAAAATACTAGTCTTGGACCCACTCTTCTCTCCCTCAAATTGAACGCAAAATTCATCCTATTATGACCGCTGCTACCAAAGGCCGCCTTCACTAAGAGGTAATAAATTAATCCTATCCATTGTGCAATACCAGATCTAGTATAGCCTGCTCTCTGTGTGACATCAGAACATGTTGTTCAAAGAAACTATCCTGAAAACATTCTACGAATTTCTGATCTACGCTACCTTTTGCGTATCTGATTTTTCCAATCCATATGCTGATTAAAATACCCATGATTATCTCTCTGCCTTTCTGACCAATTCCCATTATTTCTTCCTTTTTACCCTGTGATACTGTATGGTTACTGTTAGGGGGCCTGTACACCACTCCGACAAGTGACTTCTTCCTTTTCCATCTCTACGCAAACTCCTTCTACGTTCTTGTTCCCTGAACTTGTACCATCCTTCTCTAAAGTGATAATACCATCATTAATTAACAGGGCCACCCCTTAACCTTTGTCTAGCTTCCTGTCCATCCAAATGGCGCATACCCATCAATGTTCAGGTCCCAATCTGAGGCATCCGGTAGCCCTATGTTTTTATAATGGCTATCGGATCTGTTATGGGCCAGGGTTTTAAAGAACCCCTAAGTGTAACATGGAGTTCACCTGACCCACAACTTTTAATAGATTGTGGTATGGGGAACACAAGGCCCACTCTACAGGTGTGGTACAGCAGAAATGGAAAAGTATTTTTTAAAGCAAAACAATGTTTATTCTATGAACTCAAGTTAACCTTTTTTAAACATACAGTGAACATCTTAGCAACCATTAATTCAAATACAACCTCCAAAGACTACAACACTGAGTAAACCTTTAAGCTTTCCTTTTTAACATCCATACGACTTAAAAACAAAACTTTTATCAGAAGCACATCAGGTTAAAGTCACTACTGAAAACATTTATAATTCTGAATTCACCAAATGATCACGAGATAGTCTTTTGATGGCAGAGAGAACACAGAGAACACTGAACCCTGCTTGGTCTGGCTTCAGCTCCAACACTGAAAACGAAACTAAAACACATCCTGCAGCCTGCTCAAAAACTAAAGTAAAAAGCTGACAGATAGCCCAGCACCACCCACTCTCTGACATCACTGCACTAGTAAACACCCATTTCTTAAAGGTACTCTCGCTACAGATATTTATATACACACCCATTTATAAACACCCATTTCTTGAAGGTACTCTCACATGACAGATCATACTTATTTATTTCTATTTGCGTTCTCAGTTTTGTTTTGAATGCTACGTGCATTCAGATACAGAGCCCTTGGTTTTGACCTTTTATTATTTTGGAAATCTTGAGAAACCGTCCCAATGATACAGTACCCACTTTCTCCTGTATTGGTGCTAGTGTCCCACAAACCAAAATCGCCTCTCCCACACCCAGTCTTTGTGTCACGTGTTCGTCTCTCTAATTTTCTGTAAAATCTGGCTAATTTGTACATGGCTCGATTCTGCCTTTTAACTTAGTGCTAGCTCCTCATACTTGCTATGCAGAACCTCTTTCCTAGTTCTATTTATGTCATTGGTACTTACGTAGACCATGACTGCTGGACCCTCCCCTTCCCACTGCATGTTCCTCTCCAACCCTGAGCAGATGTCCTGAACCCTGGAACCAGGCAAGCAAAACAGCCAGCCACCTAGACTCTCGCTCTTTGCTGTAGAGAACTGTGTCAATTACCCCTCATCATACTGTCTCCCACTATCACTGCATTCAATTTTGCACACCTTCCCCGCTTGAATGGCTTCCTGTACCGCAGTGCCATGGTCAGTATGCTCGTCCATCCTGCAGCCCCACTCTCATCCAAACATCTCCCTGATATATTACACAGCCTGCAGCTTGGCCTCCAGCTCAATGATTCACAGCTGGAGAGTTGCATGCTAGTTTTCTATCCGAGTCTGACACTTCGCCAAATTCTATTAAGATCCCCCCAATGTCACAAATCCAATAAGATGGGTAGTGCAGATTTTGATATTTTGTTGCTGTATGTCAGTAAGTTAATAAGATGCCTGTAAGCCAATGATACAGAAAGCTGACAGCTGCATGAACCCTACACCATAAAATCAAACTGACAATCATGGGGTCCCAGAATTCACTGCAAGATAGTAGTTTCTTTGCATTCAACTCCAGAAACCGCAGGAATGATGGTGAGTTGGAAGTGCTTTAGCTAAATCCGGAAATAAAATTACAGCTTTGAAACTTTTCTTATGCCAACATTATGGGTGAGATCTTCTAGCTCTTCACGCCAGCAGGAAACCCACACCTCTCTTTCGAGGAAGCTCTCCAGAACAAAGAGACGGCTTCTTTTAAAAAACTGAGTTTAGAAAAACAGCTGCAACTTGGGTTAATGGACCCTGTAGAGCTTTATAAATAAACAATGGTAATCCTTCTTTTGATATAGCTTGGACATAAAGGCTTTTAAAAGGCAATGGCCCGTGAAATTGATTGTAAATGATGCAGTTCAAAACTTTTAGGCTTCGAGGAATGCACACAGGCTTGGGTTGGAAAAGATTTTAAAAATCACTTTAAAGGCTTCCAAAACATTAAAGGAAATACTTTTACCTTCAACGCACAGATTTTTAAACTTGTAGGCTGACAGTTTCAAGGGTTTAAAGGTTGCAGATCAAATAGGATGACAAGCCAATGATCCGCATCCCAGGAAAGACGCCCTGATCTGAGCCCCTTCAGCCCAGCATAAGCGCCCCGATCCTATCTCCCTTGAAGGACCCCCTTGGCACCCTGGAGGCAAATGTAAGGAGAGTACTAACCTCCTTGCCACCCCTCGGAGTGCAAGGTGGCAGGTTGACACTGCCAAGATGCAGGGCCTGAAGGGGGAGGAGAAACTGTACTGTGGTCACCTACCAGGGTCTAGCTTTAAGGCCAATTAAATTGGAAATCCTAAATTAAAGAATTGGGCATTTAAAAATTGTATTGCAGTCAAACCTCACGCAGGCTGTTGGAAATTATGATTTTACCAGTCAAATACACAACCAACAGACAAGCTGCCAGGGGACTTCGAGTGGGTGCCATGGTGTGAGTGGCCGCACACAGGGCAGCTCCTGCTTGATAGCATAGAAAAGAGTTCATTTTACCCGAAATTGGGTGCAGCTTAGACGGAAAGGTGTAACTAAAGTTTGGAGAAGTTCCCCCCGGGAGTGGTATGTCTGCTGGTTACTAAACCCGGCAGAAGATGAAAGACCTGGCCAAGGAGTTGGAAGAGATCTGTCAGTGAGAGGATGGCCGGGGCTAGTGCAAGTAGCAAAGCCCCAGATGGAACAGTTGATGGCCTTCATCAAGGAAGAGTTCTGCCAGCAAAAGAAGTAGATGCAGGATGAATGCTTGAAGGCCATCGAAGAGGCTGTGGCACCTCTGAAGGATTCAATGGATAGGATACGTATGGCAAAGGAGCTCGGTGGGTTTATGGAACAAATGGGTATGGTGGACCCATGGCGCTTCAAGAACACGGAGAAGGGAGTATTCCTTTTTTTCGCATGTGTATATGATATATTCCAGTATTGGGGTTTTTTGTGGTGCGCCGGGAGGTTTTGGTCGGGGAGTGGGGGGCAGGGTATGCGGAGATAGTCATCTCTGACCATGCGTCCCATTGGCTGGAGATTCGGCTTAGATTGGCACAGGAGCAGAGGCCGGGATGGAGGCTCAATTCGGGGTTGTGTGACAAAGTGTGGGCTGTGATTAAAAATTATGTAGAATTGAACCAAAACGGGGAGGTGTTGGCGGCCACTCTTTGGGAAGCACTAAAAGCAGTGGTCCGAAGGGAGATTATCTTGTTCAATGCACATGCAGATAGGGAAAGGAGGGAGGAATATGAACGGCTAATGAGTGAGATAGTGGAGGTAGATAGGGAGTACTCGAGGGTGCCTACCAGGGAGGGATTGGCGAGGAGGAAAAAAGTTACAGGGGCAATTTGATAGGCTGACAACGGGGAGGGCGGTAGGGTGGCTGCATTGGGCAAGAGGTGTGCAGTACGAATATGGGGAGAAGGGGAGTCAAATGTTTTTTTTTTCTTTAAAAAAAATTTAATTTAGTGTACCCGATTAATTTTTCCCAATTAATGGGCAATTTAGCGTGCCAATCCACCTACCCTGCACATCTTTTGTAGGGGTGAAATCCATGCAAACACAGAGAGAATGTGCAAACTCCACGCGGACAGTGACCCGGAGCCGGGATCGAATCTGGGACCTCAGCACCATGGGGCAACAATGCTAACCACTGCGCCAAAGTGCTGCTCCAGCGAGTCGAACGTTAGGGCATCAGCTATGGAGTCAGGCCGGGTCCAGGGAAATATTGAAGATACGAACTGGGGCAGGGGATGTGGTGTTGGAGCCGGAGACGATAAATGAGGCGCTTAGGGATTATTTTAAGGAACTGTGCAGGGCAGGCCGGGGGTTGAAGAGGGGGACATAGGACTGCTCTTAGACAAACTGAAATTTTCACAATTGGAGGAAAAGAGGCAGGCACTAGAGGAGTCTCTGTCCCACCTCTTGAGATCCTCCTTGAGGGATTGAACAATATAAGGGGTATGAAGTCGAGGAAGGCCCCGGAGCCCGATGGCTACCTGGCGGAATTTTATAAGGAGTTTGTGACGCACCTGCCACCACATCTCTTGGGGGTGTTTAATGAGGCGTTGGAGAAGGGGATGCTGCCGGAGACGATGTCGCAGGCAACGATCATATTAATACCAAAAAAAGGTTGGAATGTGGGTCGTATAGGGCCATATCGTTGTTAAATACAGACGTGAAAGTGCTGGCTGAGGGTGGCGGGAAGGATGGAAGGTTGTCCCGGGGGTGGTTGTGGAGGACCAAACAGGCTTGGTAAAGGGTAAGCAGCTTTCTAGCAATATAAGAAGGCTGTTAAATGTTATCATGACCCCGTTGAGAGCTTAGGTACTGGAGGTAGTGGTGTCCATGGGTGCAGAGAAGGCATTCGACCGGATGGAATGGCGGGACCTGTTTGAGGTCTTGGGAAGGTTTGGTTTGGGCCTAAGTTTGTGACATGGGTGCGTCTGCTATATATGGGACCGAGGGAGATGTGTGTGGACCAGTGACATGGGTTCACGGAACTTTGAACTACATAGGGGGACAAGGCAGGGTTGCTCCCCGTCTCTGCTGCTGTTTGCGCTGGCTATAGAGCCTCTGGCAATGGCTCTTCGGGGGTCGGTAACATGGCGAGGGATTATGAGGGGATAAAGGGAATATCGGGTGTCGCTATAAGCAGATGACCTACTATTGTATGTTTTAGGCCTGCTGGAGAGTATGGAGGGAATCATGGGCCTGTTGGGGAAGTTTGGGACATTCTCGGGATAGAAGTTAAATGTAGGGAAAAGCGAAGTGTTCCCGGTGAATGAGTCGGGTTGGCGACACCATTTAGGGGGGGTTGCCATTTAAGGTGGCCAGAGACAGGTTTAGATACCTGGTTATTCAGGTAGCGAGGGGAATTAACAAAACTGGTGGCGGGGGCGAGGGAGGGTGTCAAGAGGTGGGACACGCTGCACTTGACTTTGGCAGGGAGGGTCCAAGTGGTGAATATGAACATTCTGCCGAAGTTCTTGTTCATATTCCAGACACTCCCGATCTTTGTACCGAAGGCTTTATTTCGAAAACTAGACACAATTATTTCGGACTGTCAATGGGCAGGGAAGGTGCCACAGGTTAAGAGGACCCTGTTACAGAGGCAGAGGCAGCAGGGAGGGCTGGCGTTGCCGAACCGGCTACATTACTATTGGGCGCCGAACGTGGAGAAGGTGAGGCGATGGTGCAAAGGAGAAGGGATAGAATGAGTTAGGATGGAGTATGAATCCTATAGGGGGTCCAGCTTAAGGGCTATGGTGACGGCAGCATCTTCAATGCTGCCAAGCAGATACTCGGAGAGACCCGTGGTGCCGTCCTCAGTGAGGATCTGGAAACAGCTGAGGAGGCACATTAGGATAGAGGGGATATCGGTGTCAACTCCGTTGTGTGAAAAACAGTTTTGAGCTCGGAGGGGGGGATAGACGGCACGTTTAGGAAGTGGAAAGAAGTGGGGCTGGTCAAGGTGAGGGATTTGTATCTGGAAGAAGCGTTTGCCAGTATAGATGAATTGAAGGAGAGGGTAGAGCTCCGGAGAGGAAGTGAGTTTAGGTACCTGCAGGTAAGGGGCTTTGCGCAGAAGGTTTGGAAAGAGTTCCCCAGGTTGCCGAGGTACACCTTGCTGGAGCAACTTCCGGATGGGGGAGGGGAGGGCAAGATAAGAGACATATACAGGTGACTGGGAGGACAGGGAGGTGAGCGGGTGAAGATTAAGTAGAAGTGGGATGGGGAATTGGGAGGGGAAATGAACTGAGGAGTATGGAGTGAGGCGTTATGAAGGGTAAATGCGAGCTCCTCGCGCACAAGGATGAGCCTGATACAATTCAACATGGTACACAGGGTACACATGACACAGGCAAGAATGAGTGGGTTCTTTCAAGAGGTGAGAAGTGTGGGCGGGGACAGTTTGGTATTATAAGGTATTGCAGTACCCGAGAGGCTGTAGACCATTGGGTAAACCTAGGAGTTTACCATTGGCTGTTTGGTATGTAGCTCCGCCCTGACAGGCGGGGTATAAGAACCGGTGCCGTCCCAGCAGCCCTCATTCTGTACCGAAGCTGCTGGGGAACAGATCTAGTCTATTAAAGCCTTTAGTCATGTTACAACCTCGTCTTTGAGTTTAATTGATCGTGCATCAATTTAATAGACTACTCTTAAGCTGAAAGAATGGATCTCCGAATCAAGCCGGAGTGCCTACAACTCAGCCCCCACACGGAGAACTCAGCGTCGATATTTAAGCACTGGCTGGCATGCTTTAAAGGCTACCACGAGACGGCCGGAGGCACCCCCTCAGGAGAACAGAAACTGCATCTCCTGCACTCGAGAGTAAGCCCTGGAATCTTCACCCTCATCGAGGAGGTGGAGGACTACGATACTGCGATCGAACTGTTAAAAGGACATTGTATACGCCCTGTAAACCAGGTTTACGCACGTCACCTGCTTGCAACTAGACGGCAAAGCCCCGGGGAATCGCTGGAGGACTTCTATCGTGCGCTACTGGTGCTGGCCAGAAACTGTGGCTGCCCGCAAGTTTCGGGCAGCGATGCCTTCGTAGCAGGTATGAGCTCCTCAGAGATCCGCCAAAGACTCTTAGAAAAGGACACCCTGGGACTGAGAGGCACGGGCCCTGGCAGGGTCCATGGATGTTGCCTCCAGAAACGCGCAGCCCCATGCGCCCGACCACGCGGCGGCCCCCTGGTCTGCGTGGCATCCCGCAGCGGCAGCCCCACTGACCTTCCCAGTGTCCCCGCAGGCCTGCGTGTAAGACGGCCCGCTAACTCCGTCGGGCCCCGCTGTTTCTTCTGCGGGCAGGCGAAGCATCCCCGCACGCACTGCCCGGCCCGCACGTCGACCTGCAAAGGTTGCGGCAAGAAGGGCCATTTTGTGGGGGTCTGCCAAGCACAAGCCGTGGCCGCGGTTTCCAGCGACTCCGGACCGCCGCGGCAACCTTCCCCTCGGGCCCCAGGCGGCCAGCAATCACCGCCACCCCCCTATCGTAGGGCCACATCCAACCCACGGGCGCGACCATCTTGCCCCTCGGACACCACGCTGGACGGATGGACGCCGCCATTTTGTCCATCCCCGACCACCATGTGCGATCCATGGGAGACGCCATCTTGGATGGGGCCCCAGGCCCCCAGCACGGCCAACTACACGCTGCCCGATCACATCCCGCAACTGCTCCATCTGGCCTCGGTGACGTTGGACCAAAATCGACCTCGGACACTCGCGACTGCAACGACGACGGTGTTCATCAACGGCCACGAGACGTTTTGCCTGATCGACTCTGGGAGCACGGAGAGCTTTATACACCCCGACACGGTAAGGCGCTGTTCACTTGTTACCCACCCTGTAAACCAAAGAATCTCCCTGGCCTCCGGGTCACACTCAGTGGAGATAAAGGGGTTCTGCCTAGCTGACCTCACTGTCCAAGGCAGGAAATTCAACAATTTCCGTCTTTATGTCCTGCGCGGCTACACTCCTGGGGTTGGACTTCCAATGTAACTTGCAAAGCCTGACCATTAAATTCGGCGGCCCTATAACCCCCCCCCCCCTTACTGTCTGCGGCCTCGCGACCCTTAAGGTCGACCCGTCTACCCTGTTTGCGAACCTCCCCCGGATTGCAAACCCGTCGCCACCAGGAGCAGACGGTACAGTGCCCAGGACCGGACCTTCATCAGGTCAGAGGTCCAAAGTATACTGAGGGAAGGGGTCATTGAAGCTAGCAACAGTCCCTGGAGAGCTGAAGTAGTGGTGGTGAAGACCAGGGAGAAACATAGGATGGTCATTGACTACAGTCAGACCATCAACAGTTTACGCAGCTGATGCGTACCCTCTCCCCCGCATATTCGACCTGGTGAACAGGATCGCGCAATATAAGGTCTTCTTCACGGTGGATCTCAAGTCCGCTTACCATCAGCTACCCCTCCGCACTAGTGACCGCAAGTACACTGCCTTCGAAGCAGATGGGCGGCTCTACCAATTTTTAAGAGTTCCCTTTGGTGTCACTAGTGGGGTCTCAGTCTTCCAACGCGAGATGGACCGAATGGTTGACCGATACGGCTTACGCGCAGCGTTCCCGTATCTGGATAACGTCACCATCTGCGGCCATGACCAGCAGGACCACAACACCGACCTCCGGAAATTTCTCCAGACCGCGAAAATCCTTAACTTAACGTATAATAAGGATAAATGCGTATTTAGCACTGACCGCCTAGCCATTCTCGGCTACGTAGTGCGAAACGGAGTTATAGGCCCCGACCCTGAACGCATGCGCCCCCTTATGGAGTTCCCCCTCCCTCACTGCCCCAAGGCCCTGAAGCGCTGCCTTGGATTTCTCAGTTAATACGCACAGTGGGTCCCCAACTACGCAGACAAAGCCCGACCCCTAATCCAGTCCACAACCTTCCCCCTGTTGATGGAGGCCCGCCAGGCCTTCTGCCGCATCAAAGCAGACATTGCAAAGGCCACAATGTGTGCCATCAACGAGTCCCTCCCCTTCCTGGTCGAGAGCGATGCGTCCGACGTAGCTCTGGCCGCCACCCTCAACCAAGCGGGCAGACCCGTGGCGTTCTTCTCCCGTACCCTCCATGCTTCAGAAATTCGCCATTCCTCGGTCGAAAAAGAGGCGCAAGCCATAGTAGAAGCTGTGCGACATTGGCGGCATTACCTGGCCGGCAGGAGATTTACTCTCCTTACTGACCAACGGTCGGTGGCGATCATGTTTGATAATGCACAGCGGGGCATTTGTTCCACTTCATTAAGACCCGCAACCTGCCCTACTCCAGGAGGTCAGGACAGTCACCAGGTACTGCCAAATCTGCGCGGAGTACAAACCGCACTTCTACCGGCCAGAGGGCGCACCTGATAAAGGCTTCCCGTCCCTTTGAACGCCTCAGCATGGACTTCAAAGGCCCCCTCCCCTCCACCGGCCGCAACACGTATTTCCTGAACGTGATTGACGAGTACTCCCGGTTCCCATTCGCTATCCCCTGCCCCGACATGACCGCAAACACAGTTATCAAAGCCCTCCAGGGTATCTTTACACTGTTCGGGTTCCCTGCTTAAATACACAGTGATAGGGGGTCCTCCTTTATGAGCGACGAACTGCGTCAATTCCTGCTCAGCAAGGGCATCGCCTCAAGCAGGACGACCAGTTGCAACCCCCGGGGAAACGGGCAGGTAGAGAGGGAGCACGGAACGGTTTGGAAGACCGTTCTACTGGCCCTACTGTCCAGGACTCTCCCCGTCTCCCGCTGGCAGGAAGTCCTCCCGGAGACCCTCCACGCCATCCGGTCGCTGCTCTGTACAACTACCAATCAGACACCTCATGAACGTCTCCTTGTCTTCCCCAGGAAGTCCTCCTCCGGGACCTCGCTCCCAACCTGGCTCGCGACACCCGGACCCATCCTGCGTCGGAAGCATGTGCGGGCGCACAAGTTGGACCCGTTGGTCGAGAGGGTCCACCTGCTGCACGCTAACCCCCAGTACGCCTACATGGCGTTCCCTGACGGCCGGCAAGATACAGTCTCCCTCCAGGACCTGGCGCCCGCCGGAACCCCATGCGCACCCGAACCATTACCCCCCAACCCCTCCCCCCCCCACAGCACCTCACTGGAGGGTCGGTCCTCCCGCCGCTCCTACCTCGCCATCCCACCGACGCCCCCTACAGGCGCCCTCCTCTCGTGTCAACCGTTTGCCCCACCAGCGCCGTCTAGGGGTGACGAAGCTGCCATGGAGGCCGAGGCCACGCTCCCGGAGTCACAGACGCCCGGACCCCCACCAGAATCTCCACCGAGGCTCAGACGATCCAGGAGGACGACGAGGTCACCCAACCGACTGATTGCTTCACTGTAACTGTAACTGTAAATGAACACGGACTTCCACGCTTGTAAATATTCTCGACAACCCTGTAAGGAGGTATCACGGTACCTCCATATCTGATCATACCATGTTAAATGCAATTCTAACCACTGGCCATCACCCCCGCCGGACTCTTTTTTTAACAGGGGGTGAATGTGGTATTATCAGGTATTGCAGTACCCGAGAGGCTGTGGGCCATTGGGTAAACCTAGGAGTTTACCATTGGCTGTTTGGTATATAGCTCCGTCCTGACAGGCGGGGTATAAGAACCGGTGCCGTCCTAGCAGCCCTCATTCTGTACCGAAGCTGCTGGGCAACAGATCTAGTCTATTAAAGCCTTCAGTTATGTTACAACCTCGTCTTTTGAGTTTAATTGATCGTGCATCAGACAGCGAATCACGAACATATGTTCTGGGGCTGCAAAAAGTTGGAGAGATTCTGAGTGGGTATGTTCGCGGCGGTAGCAAGGAGAGTGGGGGTGGAGGTTGAGCCGGAGCCTTTGGTGGTGATATTTGGGATATCGGAGAAGCCGGAGCTGATGGAGGGAAGGAAGGCGGATGTTGTGGCCTTCGCCTCTCTTGATTGCCTGGCGACAAACTTTATTGGAGTGGCGGTCAGCAACACCACCAGGGGTAGCGGTATGGCTGGGTGACTTATAATTGGCTGACAAAGATCAAATACAAGTTAAGGGGTTCAGCAGAGGGTTTTGAGGCAAGGTGGGGGATGTCCATGACCGTGTTTGAGGAGTTGTTCTTAGCCGGGGGGACAGGAATGGGGCGGCGGGCAGAATTTGTACAAACTGTACCACGTGTGTTGGGAAGTTTGTTTCCCAAATTGTGTGTGTGTTGTAACTTTGTATACACGTTTGGAATAAAATACAATTTAACAGACAAGCTGCCAGAACATGTCTATACCCCATCAGAGATCATCGCACTCTATTGATATGCACAGGTCTAATGTCAGCAGCCCAAGTCGGGCCAGTCTTTCTGTCACCCAGAGTTTCTGCTATTACCTTATATGGGAACAGGTTAAATGCAGCCCACATCTCCAGAGATGGGACACCTGGGAGGAGCTCAGGTTACCTGTCAAACGGTCATCAACCAGACCGTTGGGTGCTGAGACCCTCTCCCAAAGCATCATTGGCAGAAAACCAGAGGAAATAGCAAAAGAGCAAGAAGGGGAAAGGATAAAAACAGGGACACAAGGCACATCAGCAGCAATGACTCCATGCAGAGGCAATCAAGACTACTGACCAGAGAGAGAAGGAAGAAAGTAACAGCGTGCGAGACTTACCTTCGCGACAACCGACCAGAGGGACTCAGAAATCGGACTAATAGTTCAATCAAGCAATCTTTGCGGGTAGTATAACCGAATCTTGGGTGTTGACAGTATTATATATTTTGGGTTAATTTACAGGTTAATTGTATGCTTAATAAAGATTGTTGAACTTGCATTTGTATTTGTCCTTTCTTCTCCTCGCTATTAGAAGACACCTAGGTTAAACATTTGGATAAGTGAACTGGTCAAACGTATTTGAATTGGGAAGATTCAACAGTACTGTGAGATCGGTACGGGTGCCTTGATCTCTGAGGAGTGGGACCAGTCAGAGATTAGGCCTCGCCCCACTCAGGTCCAGTAAATCCCCGATCCTCTTCAAAAAAAACTTCTAAGTGCCATGGAATGCACCTGAGCGTCGCTTGTAGTGCTAGTGAGAATCACCCGTTTCCCCACTAACAGGAGCACTTAGTCTGCAAACAGGAGAGCCACACCCATGACCTCAACAATACAATTAAATGGCTGCTTTCTTATTACCCCCTTATTTCTTAAGCATGGCAATTAAAATACAATGAGTGCCTTGTGGCCTGGCAAACACACACCAATACAAACAAAATTCAGCATTTTAGGGCACGATTCTCCCAAAACGGAACGAAATCCCCGAACGAATGCATTTAGCCGCGTGTTTCCCGGTACTCGCCTTGAATAATGAGCCTGAACGGGGAATGTGCGGCCCAGGCCACCCGACCCATTTTGTACAGCGGGGAGCTCCGCCAAGGGCCCTGAAACAATCCCCAACCTCCCCCCAGACTGAACACAATATGAGAGGGCAGCCCTGGCCCGATCACTCATGCGCAAAAATGCCAGTTTTGCACCTTGGCAATGCCACCTTCGCAGTGCCAGGCTGGCACCCATGTGGAAGCACCAGTGTGCCAGGCTGGCATTACTAGGATACCCACATGGCACTAGTGCCAGGGCACCACCCTGCCCAAAGGGCATGCAGCTGGGGGCCTGTGGTCCCTTGGGAGACCCCCATGAGTGCCGTTCTGTCTGGTCCCTGTTTATGGGGACCAGTGCTGAATGGCGCTCACTCAAGGTCTCTGAGGCAAAGGGTTGAACCCCAAAGTCTCAGGTGCCTCGGGAATCTGCTCATTCGAGTGAGGCTTACTGCCTCGCTCTAAAATACAGATTTGCCAAAAAGTGATCCCGGGAATCTGTACATTCGAGTGAGGCTTACTGCCTCGCTCTAATACAGATTTGTCAAAATGTGATCCCACCCATTGTGGACGGGATTCACATCGCAACATCTCACGTGATTGCGTTGCGAGCCGGGTAGATCCCGGGTGTCGGGGTCACCTGGTTTTCAACACCACGCTGCGCCGTGGCAAGCTACTTTTCAGGTGCAGTGTGGCCAGAGGATCACGCCCAGAATTCAGTGTATGTGTAATGTGATCTGTATGACAGGATAAACAGAGTTCCGTTGTAATTGAACTAAAGATTTGGAAATGGGAGTTTTGGTCATATTCCTCTACCATAAATATAATAGCAAAGTTCTATCCCATTTCCATTGGCCAACAGTGTGGGAAGGTATTTCTTCTTAATTCCATGGGATTAGGCATTGCTGGCATCCCTAATTGCTCTTGAACCAAGTGGCTTGCTAGGCCAGTGAACCGCCAGAGAATTCAGGCCTACAACTCCATTACCACTTTGTCACCATCCCACTTTAGCAAAGCTCCTCCTACTATAAATACTCATCTTTATGGAAATACCAAGCTGAACTTCGTTATTTTTGGGAGCAAGGTTTTTTTATTCATTCTTGGGATGTGGCCATCGCTGGCAAGGCCAACCTTTTTCACCCATCCCTAAATGCATTTAATTGATTATCTTGCTGAGCCATTTATGAGAGGATTTTTTTTTCTTCTCCCATGGGATGTGGAAGACACTGGCTAGGCCAGCATTTATTGCCCGTATCTATTTGCCTTTGAGAAGGTGTTGATGAGCAGCCTTCTTGAACCGCTGAGATTCAACCACATTGTTGTGGATCTGGAATCACACATAGGCCAGACCAATATAAGGGCAGATCTCGAGCCCTAAAGGCATCAGTGAACTGGGTGTATTTTAAAAAACAATTCAGTAGTGACGTGTTCAGGATTATTCTAGCTAGCTTTTTATTCCAAATTTATTTATGAACGAAATTTAAATTCACCAGGTGTCATGATCTGATCCAATGGGCGGGATTCTCCAATCCTGCGGCAGAGTGTCCATGCCGTCGTAAATGCCATCGCGTTTTATGACGGCGTGAACGGGCCGTTCCCACGTCTAATTCTGGCCCCTACAGGGGGCCAGCACGGCGCTGGAGCGGTTCACGCCACTCCAGCTGCAGATCCCGCCCCAACTGGGTGCAGTGGCCTCATTCAACGCGCCGGCCTAGGAAAGGAGGCCCGCAGCCACAGAGGCCAGCTTGCCGATCGGTGGATCCCGATCGTGGGCCAGGCCACATCGGAGGCCCCGCCAGGGTCGGCAACCACCCCCCCCAGGTTAGAACGACGCCGGCTGGACTCGGCTCTTTTCCTACGGCCGCTCGGCCCGGAGAATCAGCGGGCCGGCCGCGTAGAGCAACCAGCGACCGGGCCCCATGCCAACCACGCCGGCGCCGATTCTCCGCACTGCGGAGAATCGCGTGCCGGCATCAGGGCGGCATGACCCGTTCGCGGGGATTCTCCGGCCCGGCGTGGGGCTGGGAGAATCCAGCCCAATGTCTCTGGATTATAAGTCTAGTAAAGTAATCACAATGCTCTTGAAACCAAGTGATTTGCTGGGCCATTACAGAGCGCAGTTAAGAGTCAACCACACTGCTGAGAGCATAGCATTGGTAAATCAGATGTGTTTCTACAACTGTCACCATGGTCACTATTATGCAGACTAGCTTTTATTCCCAGATTTATTAATTGAATTTAAATTCCACCAGGCACCAGGTGGGATTTGAATCCATGTCCTCAGAGCACTGGATTGGGCCTCTCGATTACTAGTCCAACTACACTATCATTTTCCCCAAAGACTGCACGAGTCCCTCAATTATGGTAGATACAAGGAGGTTGTATCCTTATTGGCTTTTATTTATTTTACTTAAGTATGGCATTAAGTTTGGCCCAAGGTTTTTCCAATGTCTAACTCAGTGCACATCCCAAGATTTTCTTTCTGCTGGCCATTAAAATCTGCAACACAAGGGTATAATTATAATGGATTTAAGTGTTCAAGCTGGTATTTGTTTAGCAGAAATGCCACATTGGTCAACTGACTTAGCTCCACCTCTTGTCCAGTTAAAACAGATTTAAATACAGAATGCTGCATTTGCATGCTTAAGCTTGCAAGAATCGGCCCTCTGTAAGATGGTCACTTATCAGTTGCCGAAATTACATGAATGGTGATTTCACTACAGAATTTGGAGTACATCTGAAGTCAAAAAACAATTACACTAACTCAAATGATCCAAAAGAATGACCTTGTTTGTAGCTCAATACCTAGAGAGATTGGCAATGAGGAAAAGGAGAAATATTTCAAGAATAAAATTTTTAAGGTTAACATCTGGGGGCAAGCAGTGGTGGAATTTAAAATCAATTAATAAAAATAATCTGAAATTAAAAGATAATCTCAGTAATGGCACCCATTAAACTATCAATTGTCGCAAAAAACAATCTGGTTAATTAATGTCCTTCAGGAAAGGAAATTTGCGACTTCCGGTTGCGGCGATGACCAGCTAAGACTCACGTTTCAGCACCTCCCGTTTCAACGGACTTTTGGGCTCTTATCGGGAGCCCCAACGGAAATTTTTTGCGGCCAAACCCAGTGTGAGGTGACAAAGGAAGGAGTCCCCCCGGGTGTGGATGGAAAGGAGCGACAGTAGTGGCCGGATTGCGGAGGATCCTTTGGAGCAGCGGCAGAGAAGAAGCAAGGTGGCGGCCGAGGGAGCCCAGATGGTATGGGGCCCGGAACAGCAGGAGTTCCTCCGACGATGTGTGGAGGAGCTCAAGAAAGAGGTGCTGGCGCCAATGTTACTGGCAATCGAGGGACTAAAGGAAACACAAAAGGTCCAGGCGATGGAGCTCTGTGGAGTGAAGGCAAAGGCAGCCGAGAACGAAGACGAGATACAGGGCCTGGTGGTAAAAACGGAGACGCACGAGGCACTACACAAGAGGTGCATAGAAAGGCTGGAAGCCCTGGAGAACAGCTCGAGGAGGAAGAACCTACGGATTTTAGGTCTCCCCGAAGGAACAGAGGGAGCGGATGCTGGGGCGTATGTGAGTACGATGCTCCATACTCTAATGGGAGCTGAGGCCCCAACGGGCCCTCTGGAAGTGGAGGGAGCGTACCGGGTCCTCGTGAGAAGACCAAAGGCAGGGGAAACACCAAGAGCAATAGTGGTGAAGTTCCATCGCTACAGGGACAGGGAGATGGTCCTGAGCTGGGCTAAGAAGACACGGAGTAGCAAGTGGGAGAACGCGGTGATACGCGTGTATCAAGACTGGAGTGCGGAGGTGGCGAGAAGGAGGGCGAGTTTCAACCGGGCCAAGGCGGTGCTCCATAGGAAGAAAGTCAAGTTTGGGATGCTGCAGCCAGTGAGATTGTGGGTCACACATCAGGGCAAACACCACTACTTCGAGACGGCGGAGGAGGCATGGACATTCATTCAGGAAGGGAAATTGGACTAGACTTGAGAAATTGATGCCCGGAGAGGGATAGCGAGGTGGTGGCACAGAAATATAAAGTGGGGAGAGGGGAGGGCTAATGTGTAATAATGTTGGACGGGGAATTTTTGTTTTTTTCTCTCCCCCCGATGTGGGGGACATGAAGAAATGTGGGCGCCGGTGGAAAAGGGGACAGGGAAGGGGAATGAGGGAACTGCGCCATTAGGGGCAGGGCCAAGAGGAAGGCGCGGGTATTTTCCCGCGCTATGGAAACTATGGCGGGAAAAAAGGGCGCAGGAAGGAAGGGAGCCTCACACGCAGGTAGGTCAAAGGATGAACGGGGGAAGCCGAGGTCAGCCAGAGTTAGCTGACTTCCGGAAGCAATATGGGGGGAGTAATCAAGCTAGAGGGGGATCTGGGGGGGGGGGGGGGGGGGACTAACTGGGTTGCTGCTGCTGAGAGTAAGGGGGAGCTGATACGAGACGAGGTGGTCGGGACGGGAGGGCGCCCTCTGGGGGACAGACGGGTGCATGAGACCTGGGTAAGGAGATGGTTTAAAAAAGGGGATGGCTTGTCGACGAGGGGGGGGGGGGGGTAAATGGCCCCCCAACCCAGCTGATCACGTGGAATGTGAGAGGTTTAAATGGGCCGATTAAGAGGGCAAGGGTGTTTGCGCACTTAAAGAGACTGAAGGCGGACGTAGTTATGCTCCAGGAGACGCACCTGAAGTTGGCGGATCAGGTTAGACTAAGGAAAGGATGGGTGGGACAGGTATTCCACTCAGGGTGAAAAACAGAGGGGTGGCAATACTGGTGGGAAAACGTGTATCGTTCGAGGCTAAGACCATAGTGGTGGATAGTGGGGGCAGGTATGTGATGGTGAGTGGCAGATTGCAGGGTGAGACGGTTGTGCTGGTGAACGTATATGCCCCGAACTGGGATGACGCGGGATTCATGAAGCGAATGCTGGGACGTATCCCAGACCTGGAGGTGGGAAACTTGTTAATGGGGGGGGGGGGGGACTTTAACACAGTGCTTGACCCAGGGCTGGACCGGTCCAGATCCAGGACCGGGAGAAGGCCGGCAGCGGCCAAGGTGCTTAAGGGATTCATGGAGCAAATGGGGGGAGTAGATCCGTGGAGATTTGCCAGACCGATGGGTAAAGAGTTTTCCTTTTTCTCCCACGTCCACAAGGTATATTCCCAGATAGACTTTTTTGTTTTGGGAAGGGCACTGATCCTGAGGGTGGCAGGAACGGAGTACTCGGCTATAGCCGTGTCAGATCACGCCCCGCATTGGGTGGATCTGGAACTGGGAGAGGAAGGGGAGCAGCGCCCACTCTGGCGATTAGACATGGGACTACTGGCGGACGAGGGGGTATGCGGAAGGGTGAGGGATGTATTGAAAGATACCTGGAGGTCAATGACGATGGGGAGGTCCAAGTGGGAGTAGTATGGGAAGCGCTGAAGGTGGTGGTTAGAGGAGAGCTGATTTCCATCAGGGCCCACAAGGGGAAACAAGAGGGTAAAGAAAGAGAGAGATTAGTAGGGGGAATTTTGAGGGTGGATAGGAAGTATGCGGAGGCCCCAGACGAAGGGCTATACAGGGAAAGACGAAGATTACAGACGGAGTTTGACCTGCTGACCACGGGAAAGGCAGAGACACAGTGGAGGAAGGCACAGGGGATGCAATATGAATATGGGGAAAAGGCGAGCCGGCTGCTGGCCCAACAACTTCGGAAGAGGGGGGCGTCGAGAGAGATTGGAGGAGTTAGGGACGAAACGGGAAAGATGGAGCAGAGAGCAGGGAAAGTGAACGAGGTGTTCAAGACATTCTATGAGAGGCTGTACAAGTCCCAACCCCCGGAGGGGAAAGAGGGAATGATACTTTTTGGATCAGCTAGAGTTCCCGAGGGTGAAGGGGCAGGAGGTGGCAGGTCTGGGGGCGCAGATTGAGGTGGATGAGGTGATCAAAGGAATTGGGAACATGCAAGCAGGGAAGGCCCCGGGACCAGATGGGTTCCCGGTGGAATTTTATAGGAAGTATATGGACCTGTTGGCCCCGCTTTTGCCGGGAACCTTTAATGAGGCTAAGGAAAGGGGGACATTACCCCCGACAATGTCGGAGGCGACGATATCGCTAATTCTGAAATGAGACAAAGACCCGCTGCAGTGCGGGTCATACAGGCCCATCTCCCTCCTAAACGTAGACGCCAAACTGCTGGCCAAAGTGATGGCGACAAGGATAGAGGCTTGTGTCCCAGGTGTGGTATATGACGACCAGACAGGGTTTGTTAAGGGGAGACAATTGAATGCCAATGTACAAAGGTTGCTGGGGGTGATGATGATGCCCCCACCGGAGGGGGAGACAGAGATAGTGGTGGCGATGGATGCAGAGAAGGCATTCGATAGGGTGGAGTGGGACTATTTGCGGGAGGTGCTGAAGAGATTTGGGTTCAGGGGGGGGTTCATTAGATGGGTTAGACTCTTGTACGCGGCCCCGGTGGCAAGCGTCGTTACAAACAGGCAAAGATCGGAGTATTTTCGGCTACACAGAGGAACAAGACAAGGGTGCCCCCTGTCCCCGTTACTGTTCGCGTTGGCAATTGAACCATTGGCCATAGCGCTGAGGGACTCTAAGAAGTGGAGGGGGGTAATTAGAGGGGGTGAGGAACATCGAGTATCACTATATGCAGACGATTTGCTGCTATATGTGGCGGACCCGGTAGAGGAGATGCCAGAGGTAATGCAGATACTCAGGGAGTTTGGAGAGTTCTCGGGATACAAATTAAATATGGGAAAGAGCGAACTTTTTGTGATGCACCCCAGGGAACAGGGCAGGGGGATAGATGCTCTGCCGCTGAGGAGAGTAGCCAGGAATGTTCGATACCTGGGGAT
Source organism: Scyliorhinus torazame (assembly GCF_047496885.1). Classification (NCBI taxonomy): domain Eukaryota; kingdom Metazoa; phylum Chordata; class Chondrichthyes; order Carcharhiniformes; family Scyliorhinidae; genus Scyliorhinus; species Scyliorhinus torazame. The sequence goes on along the minus strand of NC_092722.1, from coordinate 48,724,281 downwards.
ACAGGTGGCCAGGAACTGGGGAACCCTACATAAACTTAACCTGACACGATTGGTAGAGCAGATGGAGGAAGACTTTAAGAGGTGGGATATGGTGCCCCAGGTCCAAGTGGGAGTAGTATGGGAAGCGCTGAAGGTGGTGGTTAGAGGAGAGCTGATTTCCATCAGGGCCCACAAGGGGAAACAAGAGGGTAAAGAAAGAGAGAGATTAGTAGGGGGAATTTTGAGGGTGGATAGGAAGTATGCGAAGAGTACAGGCGGTTAAAATGGTGGTCCTCCCGAGGTTTCTTTTCGTGTTTCAGTGCCTCCCCATCCTGATTACAAAGGCCTTCTTCAAAAAAATAGACAGGAGCATTATGAGCTTTGTGTGGGCGGGAAAGACCCCGAGGGTAAAGAGGGGGTTCCTGCAGCGCAGTAGGGACAGAGGGGGATTGGCACTGCCGAGTCTGAGTGACTACTATTGGGCCGCCAATGTGTCGATGGTCTGTAAGTGGATGAGGGAAGAAGAAGGTGCGGCGTGGAAAAGGTTGGAGATGGCGTCCTGTAAGGGAACGAGCCTAAAAGCGCTGGCGACGGCGCCGCTACCATTCTCCCCGAAAAGGTACACCACAAACCCAGTGGTGGTGGCGACCTTGAAGATCTGGGGGCACTGGAGACGACATAGGGGAGTGACGAGTGCCTCGGTATGGTCCCCGATAAGGAATAACCACAGGTTCGTCCCGGGGAGGATAGATGGGGGATTTCAATGTTGGCAGCGAGCAGGAATTAGGAAACTGAAGGACCTGTTTGTGGACGGGACGTTTGCGAGTTTGGGAGAATTGGAAGAAAAATATAAGTTGCCACCAGGGAATGCCTTCCGATACATGCAAGTGAGGGCATTTACGAGGCAACAGGTGAGGGAATTTCCGCGGCTCCCGACACAAGGGGTCCAGGATAGAGTGATTTCGGGGGCATGGGTTGGAGAAGGTAAAGTGTCCGAAATATACAGGGAGATGAGAGACGAGGGGGAGGCGATGGTAGAGGAGCTGAAGGGAAAATGGGAAGAGGAGCTGGGGGAGGAGATTGAGGCGGGGCTGTGGGCAGATGCCCCAAGTAGGGTAAATTCCTCGTCCTCGTGTGCCAGGCTTGGCCTGATTCAATTTAAGGTTCTACATAGAGCGCATATGACGGGAGCAAGACTGAGCAGGTTTTTTGGGGTGGATGACAGGTGTGGGAGGTGCTCGGGAAGCTCGGCGAACCACACTCACATGTTCTGGTCGTGTCCGGCACTGCATGAGTTCTGGGAGGGTGTGGCAAGAGTGATCTCAAAGGTGGTAGGGGTCCGGGTCAAACCAAGCTGGGGGTTGGCTATATTTGGGGTTGCAGAAGAACCGGGAGTGCAGGAGGCGAAAGAGGCCGACGTTTTGGACTTTGCGTCCCTAGTAGCCCGGCGAAGGATTCTACTTCTGTGGAAAGAAGCGAAGCCCCCGGGCGTGGAGGCCTGGATAAACGACATGGCAGGGTTCATAAGACTGGAACGAATAAAACATGCGTTAAGAGGATCGGCTCAGGGGTTCACCAGGCGGTGGCAACCGTTCCTTGACTATCTCGCGGAACGATAATGGAAAAACAGAAAAGACAGCAGCAGCAACCCAGGGGGGAGGGGGGAGGATTATTCCGTGTTCTTGTTTTTCTTAGTTAGTTGTTGATATTTGCTTTTTGTTTATTTCTTTTTCCACCTGTTGTTAGTTTAATATATTATTTAAATAACGTTTAATGTATATTCCTTTATTAAGTTGTAAAAACGGAAAATCTTTGTTTGAAAAACTTCAATAAAATATATTTCAAAAAAAAAGGAAAGGAAATTTGCCTTCCTTACCTGGTCTAGCTTACACATGACTCCAGGACCAAAGCAACGTGGTTTGACTCTTAAATGACCCATTAAATAGTCTAACAAGCCACTCAGTTCAAGAGCAAATGCTGGCCTTGTCAGCAAGGCCCATAAACGAATACATTAAAAAAATCTCAAGTAATTAGTGATGATAGTTACATTTTAAAATGGGCACAGAGTGAAACAACTTCAAAATGCTGGGAATCTGGAATAAAAACACAAACAAAAACTGAAATCGCGGCCTGTCTGTATCTGGAGGAAGACAGGTTAACAGTCTGGTATGCATGGACCTGACTTTTCTCTTTTTCAAATGCTGACTGGCCCAGGGCATATTTCCAGCATTTTTCTTTTAAATACAGAGGTAAACAAGTTGCTGTCGGTTGTCATTTGTTATTAACCAACCTGCCTGGGGTCTTTTGTCAACACAGAAAACATGCAGCCAACCATCCCCCTTTCTACAACTGTGCATGCTTGTACACTGTATTACATGCGAGACTGTGGAGCACTTTATAACACCTGCTACTATTTCTCAAACCAGAACATTAAACAACGTGCAGTCCTCAAAAGGATTATGCTTCTGAGCAGACTAAATTTTGTTTTCAAACTAAGCCAAGAAAACCACTTGGGGTTGAAGCGATGGCAACGAAGAAAGTAACAATTTCATATCAAAAAAACACCTTCTCCAGTGGCCTTGCTCGTTCCCCCATTCCTCTGCTCCCTTCCCATGCCCCCCTCAGCAGTTCGAAACATGCAGGTGGTTTAAAATAAATGACTGGTAAGTTATTTAGGTGTCACGGCTATGCTGGCACAATGATATTATGACTCATTAAATAAAAGTATACTTTAAAAGACTTGAATACCAAAATGGTCCTGAGAAGTTACCAATTTCATGGAACTATTTTTATTTCTCGAGAGGACAAAAGACACTCTTTCTTAACTGGCTCAATGTTTGTCAGACCATGAGATAAAACTCCACTGACAGTCTTTTCAAGAACCAAAAGGTTACAGTCTTCTGAAACCACAGGTGGGAGAAAAATCCAACTACTAAATGGGATTACCACTATATATTATTTGGACCATGATTCGACACTGATGAGGTCACAGGGTAGTGGTCGCCTTTGTTTCTTGCTGACAGATATTAACAAAAGTTCAAACTGACTTTTCAGAGAGCACAACATCACGGATACTGAATTCCATCAGAGGCAGGTCCTGAAAGAAAAATGACCAGGCTGTTGCAATTGACTAGATGGTGTGGTGATATGCATCACTGTAAAGACACAAGGGGTTAATGTAAATACATGTAGACTAGCTAGACACTAGAGGGAGCACCAGAGACATGACACACAAACACTCAACCAATAGAACAGTTAGATAGGACACGACCAATGGGCATTCACGATACACAGAGGTGACACAACCACAGGAGGGCATTACACCAACCCATATATAAAGGACACAACACACATGATCTTCCTCTTTCCAGTGGAGACCGTCAGTGAGTAGAGACACAGGGTTGATTCATATTACACCCATCACGTGGATTGTAGCAGGCTGGCTAGTCAGTCTGAGTAGCTATAGAAGAATTAACAGTAGTGGCGAACCAGAGTCAGAGATGTGTAAATAGTTTAATAAACATGTTGAAGTTATCTCCACGTCTGAACCTTCCTTTGTCAAGTGCACCACAAGGAAGCCACTTATGCTACACCTAGAGCATAACAAGACAGACAGTTAAAGTCTCAACTCACCATCTTAAAAGAGAAGCCTGGCCCCTCTCTCCTCTACCCTGTTCCGATCTTCAAACCTACCTGAGAAACCAACCTCTGGCAGATTAATAATAGGAGCCATCACGGCTGCTGAGATATCTATGCAATTTAAGAGCTTTCACTTCCGACAATGTAATAATGTGAATATAAAACAACAGGCCTACACCAGAAGAGCGGCTGGCGTTAAATCCCATTTTTTAAATTGCTGCTTTTAATCTTCATCTGTAACTAATTGTGTGTGTGAGTGTCAGTGAGAGAGTGATGTTATTATTTTATTCACCTCCAGGGCAAAGAGTATGGAATAAACTAACCTTTTTCATTTCAAGTACAAAAGCTTGCTGCTGTTATTTCAAATTGACTCAATCACTCAGAGGATAGGAAGTACACAAATACACATTTATTTGATCACAGGTAATAAAGGGTAACACCTTAAAATTGTCAATGCCATGGGTCATACAGATGTAACATGCCTTGGAAGCAGCCTTCGGGTACACGGAGGTAAAATTCTATTTATTTACAGTATAGCCTTAATTCAGTTCACAGAAACATCCCACTGTAGCTTACATTCAAGCATGTTCAATTCATAACATTTCTAAAGAAGTAACAGAAAAATACAGAATAGAGCTACTGTACCAATTTCTAATACGTATGCTGCAGAGCAAGGTACAAAGTTGGTGCCTTAAACTTTTCTCCATTTTATTAAAAACTGAAGATTAAAAATGTTTGCAGTTCAGGCGAAATTCCTTCCGAAATCACATGATGTGCACACTTTATCGGGTCGCAACTTCTAGTGACTAAAAACATTAAAATTAGATTATACTTTTCTATTCTCAGAACGTGGGCATCACTGGTAAGCATCGACCATTTATCGACCATTTCTGGTTGCTTCACGGCAAATCTAGCAGTAATGGGATGTCACCTTAAACCACTGAAGGCTTTGTAATAATGGGTGGAATTTACCCCTATTTCTTTCAAGGGGGTGATTCTCTGCACCCAGCGCACATCCCACTATTACCAAAGAATAGCAGAAGAACCTTTAAACAGAGTCCGTGCCACGCACTGAAAGGAGAGCGATGCTCCCAACTCATGGCACTGGACGAAATCTGGTTCATGCCCTCGCTGCAGGTTTCAGACCCCACTTTTGGCAAGGGGAGAGAAAGAGGCAATCGGGGCATCCAGAGACCTGGGGCGTCATTCTCCGACCCCCCAGAGGGTCGGAGAATGGCCGTTGGCCGCCGTGAATCCCGCCCCCGCCGGTTGCCGAAGTCTCCGAAGGGAGAAAAGTCGGCGGGGCGTTAATGTCGCCGCTGCCGTCGGAGAATGTCACGGGTCTTCGCAAGGCAGCCGATTTTCGGCCTGCCGATATTCTCCCTTCTGGGTGGGCCGAAGTCCCGTCGACATGATGACCGTTCACGTCGACGTAAATTAAACCTCCTTTTAATCGGCGTGACCCTGTGCTCCAGGTTGACGCCGACCAGCGTGGAGGTGAGTGACGGCCTGTGGGGTTGGCTCTGGGCAGGCGGTGGCGTGGCCGCAGTCTGATTGCGTGAGGAGAGGTGTGTCTCGGGTTGTGTGTGCGGCGGAGGGGGGGGGGGGGGGGGGGGGGGGGGGGGGGGGGGGGGTCCGTGCCGGGGTGGAGGTTGGGTCCATGCCAGGGTGGAGGTTGGGGGGGGTTCCGTGCCGGGGAGGGGGATGGGGGGTCCGTGCCGGGGTGGAGGTTGGGGTCCGTGCTGGGGTGGAGGTTGGGGGGGGTCCGTGCTGGGGTGGAGGTTGGGGGGGGGGGGGGGGGGTCCGTGCCGGGGAGGGGGATCCGTGCCGGGGAGGGGGATGGGGTCCGTGCCAGGGAGGAGGTTGGGGGGGGGGTGCGTGCCGGGGAGGGGGATCCGTGCCGGGGTGGAGGTTGGGGTCCGTGCCGGGGTGGAGGTTGGGGGGGTCCGTGCCGGGGAGGGGGATAGGTTCGTGCCGGGGAGGGGGGGGTCCGTGCCGGGGTGGAGGTTGGGGTCCGTGCCGGGGTGGAGGTTGGGGGGGGTCCGTGCCGGGGAGGGGGATGGGGGGGGGGGGGGGGGGGGGGTCCGTGCCGGGGAGGGGGATGGGGGGGTGTCCGTGCCGGGGAGGGGGATGCGAGGGCAAGTGAGTTGGTCCACCTGGCCAGGTGCCAGCCTCCAACAGTTGGACCTATGCGGTCCATGCCACCAGGCTGGGGGGGGGAGGAGGGGATATGGGCAATGATGACATGTCGTCGTTCCCCTCCCCCCCACCAGGCCGTCATGTTTTCCGATCATCCAGCGATGTTGGCCGCCGTGGCGGCAGCCGCTAATGTCTATGTTGCCCTGGATGAGGAGGAGGAGCGTGCCAGAGAGGCGGCGCAGGCTGCCGCAGAGGAACAGGCGGCAGCCGCCCAGGCTGGAGGGGCACCTGACCGACAGGACGAGGAGGGGAAGGAGGACGTCGCGGCCCCACGGCAACGGAGGCACCCGAGGGCGCCCCGTGTGTACCGGCCCCGGCAGTCATACCAGGACCTCACGGACCGGGAATGCAGGAGGAGACTCCGGATGAGGCGGGAAACAGTGGCACACATCTGCCACCTGCTGGCACACCTGTCACCGCGTGGCACTGGCGGGGGACACCCTCTCCCCGTGTCCGTCAAGGTTACGGTGGCCCTGAACTTTTATGCAATGGGGTCATTCCAGGCACCGAGTGGGGACCTGTCCGGCATATCGCAGACATCGGTGCATCCGGGCAGTGACAGATGCCCTATATGCCATGGGGCACTGCTACATCCGCTTCCCCGTGGACCGGGCCAGCCAAGATGCCCGGGCCGTGGGCTTCTCTGCCGTGGCCGGGTTCCCCATGGTCTAGGGCGCGATTGATGGGATGCACGTCGCCGTGTGGCCACCTGCAGATAACAGGGCCGTGTTCGCCAATAGGAAGGGGACGTATTCGATGAACATACAGGTGGTCAGCGACCACCGCATGATGATCCTGCACGTCTGCGCCCGTTACCCAGGCAGTGTACACGACTCATACGTGTTGTCGCGGTCATCCATCCCCGGCATGTACGAGGGACACCATCCCCGGCTGAGGGGCTGGTTGCTGGGCGACAGGGGCTACCCATTGCAATCGTGGCTGATGACGCCTATACGGAGGCCACGCAATGAGGCAGAGAACCGCTACAATGATGCCCATGTAGCGACAAGGGGAGTGATAGAGAGGTGCTTTGGCGTGCTGAAGATGCGTTTCAGGTGCCTGGACCTCTCTGGGGGCGCCCTCCAGTATCGGTCAGATAGGGTCGGCCGCATCATTGTGGTGTGCTGCGTCCTGCACAACATAGCCCAGCAGAGGGGCGATGTGCCGCAGGCAGAGGAGGGCGGAGTGGAGGAGCAGCAGGAAGAGGCCCAGTCCTCCCCAGATGAGGGGGATGGGGGTAATGGTCAGGGCAGACGGGGTAGACACAGGCGGGTGGCTGTCCACCATTACCGGCTGGCCCAGCGGGCACGGGACAGACTGATAGCCGCCCGCTTCACTGACTAAATGGGCGTGGGAATCGGGTAGTATGGCAACAGACCGCACACCATGGCAACAGCCGACCACCCACACCCCCCACCCATCCACCCACCCAGCACCCTCACCCCCCTCCCCAACCCCCAACCCCCCCATTGCCGATCCACCTGAGGCACAACGGGCCGGGCTCACACAGTTGCGGGTGGACACGTGTCTATTGCAGGCCATGGAGGATGATGACAACCCGCCCTGCGGTGAGCTCCTGGCTCTACATCGTTGGACTATGTCTGACCCATGGCCACAGTACCACCATCCACCCAGACCATCCCTGCATGTGGCTGTGACACTGCAGCGCACGGTCCCGTCCTCTGCCCGGGGGGATGTTGATGGCGGGCCAGGGGGAAGGGGGCAGACTCACCTGAGGCTCAGGTAAGACCACCCCTCACACACACACTTGCGCTCAACGTACATGACACCCCCGCACGCTTTGGACAGAGCACAAAGGCAGCTTCTGTAGGTGTAACATTGACTTTAATAACCAAAGGAGTTCATGCACGTGCCCTAGCCCCAAAACTCATCTGTGCCCTGCACCCGTGCCAACTTACTCAGTGTCTAATTGTTTGGCCTTACGGGCCCTTTGACTACGTCTACGTGATTCCCCATACGGTACAGCAGAACTGGAGGTGGACTCCTGTGATTCCTGCCCTCTGACACTGGATCCCTTTAGCGGCCGTTTCCTGGGGCGTCCTGGCCTAGATGGGCCAGGCTGCGGCCCGGGCGACTGGGATGGCGAGCTGCCAGCCTGTCCTGCCCGTTGCCCACCCGATGAACCTGGGACGGAAGGGGGGGGGGTCCGAGGTGTCGCGGTGTACCGGGACCTCCCCTGCAGGGGGACCCGGGACGGACCACACCACCTCCTCCTCTCTCGGGGTGCCCGATGGCCCCCAGGCCTCTACATGGGTGGGGGATGCGAACGGACTGTCCATCCGACGCCACCCCCGACATCTGGCGCTGCCAGTCCTGGAGGCCCGTGCTGGTATCGACAGGGGTCTGCAGGTTTGCAGCCATGGAGCCCAGGGGGTTAGCAAACCCTGTCTGTGACAGTGCGACGCCGGCTCGCACATGGCCACTGGCGCCGATGCCCTCAGCGATGGCCTGCAGAGACTGGGCCATGGCCTGCTGAGACTGGGCCATGGCCTGCAGAGACTGGGCTATGGCGTTGAGCACATCTGCCATCTGGCGCTGGCACTGGCCCATGGCCTCCTGTGAGAAGGCAGCCATGTCCTGGGCCACAGACGCCGCCTGCACGGAAAGCCCCAGGCCTCGCAAACCGTTCCCCATGTCTGACACCGTCGCACCCATTGCCTCCACCGCGGACGCCACCCGTGCGGTGTCAGCCTGGGTGGCACGCATGACCGGCACCACTCCCAGCTCCTGGATGCGGGTGGACTCCTCCACCTGCGACTGCAGCCGCCGCAAGCCGCCCGTCACCCTCTTCGCTCGTCTCCGGGTCGGTGGTTGCATCGGATCTATGCGTGGGTGTGGTAACTCCAGGAACCCGGGATCCATCTGGGTGGCAGATGTTCGCTTGGGCTGGGCTGCCCTCCGACCGCCCGGCCCCTCTGCTGCTCCTACCTCCACCTGCTGTACCGGGACGGCTGTGTTGTGCGCACCAGTGAGTGTACCAGACGCCTCATCACTAAAGTGCCCAACCGAGGTGAGTGTTTCTGCGATGGTGGAGGGTGTTGGTGACAGCAGTGGCGTTGTGTCGTGCTCTTCGTCCCACTCTGAGTCCATGGCACTTTGGGGTGGGGGTTCGCCTCCACCCATCCACTCTGAGTCACTGTTCGGTATTTCGTCTTCCTGGGTAGTGCTGTCCCGGGTAGGGGTGTCCTGGGCAGTGCTGTCCCGGGTAGTGGTGTCCCGGGTAGTGGTGTTCCGGGTAGTGGTGACCCGGGTAGTGGTGTCCCGGGTAGTGGTGTCCCGGGTACTGGGTAGTGGTGTCCTGGCTCGGATGTGACGGGGGCCTGTGGCTGCCCCCCTCGTCGCTGGGTGGTCGCTCCCGCACGTGACGGGGGTGTCGTCTCCCTGTTGCTCCGGGTCTCTCCGTCTCCCGTGGCCTCCGAGGGGCATCCTGCGGGCGTCGCATGCTGGAGGGTCCGTGTCTCGCTGTCTCCCGTGGCCTCCGAGGGGCATCCTGCGGGCGGTCTGCATCTGCGGGGATGGGTGCCTGGACGTTTGGTCCTGCGATACACAATGAAGCATGCATGGTTAGACATCAGGCAGTGATCAGGTGATATGGGGGAGGGGTATATAGGGGAGGGGGGATATGGGAACGGGCTGTCGGTGGCTCACTTGCTACTACGCACCCGACCTCTGCATCAGCAACCTCCCGGTCGTCAGGTCCGCCAGCCAGTTCCAGGGCCCTTTCCTCGTGTTCGGTCAGTGGCCTCTCATCAGCGGGGCCTCCTCCAGTCCTCACATGCTCCCTATTGTTGTGTGCGCGCTTATCCTGTGGGGGGGGGTGGGGGTGGCAGGGGTAAAAGGCAACACCGTTAGGCAGGTATATGAATGCACGCCATCGGTTGCGCGTGCATTGCAGAGGTTAAGGTTAGGGCTGGATTCACTTGTGGATATGGGGGAGGGGGGGATATGGGGGAGGGGGGATATGGGGGAGGGGGGGATATGGGGGAGGGGGGATAGATGGGGAAGGGGGGATATGAGGGAAGGGGGGATATGGGGGAGGGGGGATATGGGGGAGGTGGGATATGGGGGAAGGGGGGGATATGGGGGAGGGGGGATATGGGGGAGGGGGGATATGGGGGAAGGGGGGATATGGGGGAAGGGGGGATATGGGGAGGGGGGATATGGGGGAAGGGGGGATACGGGGGAAGGGGGGATACGATGGAAGGGGGGATACGATGGAAGGGGGGATACGGGGAGGGGGATATTGGGGAGGGGGGATATGGGGGAGGGGGATATGGGGAGGGGGATATGGGGGAAGGGGGGATATGGGGAGGGGGGATGTGGGGGAGGGGGGATGTGGGGGAGGGGGGGATATGGGGGAGGGGGGGATATGGGGAGGGGGATAGGTGGGAGGGGGGATATGGGGAGGGGGGATATGGGGGAGGGGGGATATGGGGGAGGGGGGGATATGGGGGAGGGGGGGATATGGGGGAGGCTCACCCTGCCTGCTCTGACGAGGTCGTTCACCTTCTTGTGGCACTGGGTGCCTGTCCGTGGTGTCAGGGCCGCAGAGGTGACGGCCTCTGCCACTTCCCTCCACAGACGCCGGCTGTGGAGTGGGACAACTCTGCGGCCGTGCCCGGGATACAGGGCGTCCCTCCTCTGCTCCACCGCGTCCAGGAGCGCCTCCACATCCCGTGACTCGAACCTCGGGGCTGAGCGTCGGCCAGCCATCCAGTCAGGTGTTCCGGTCGGGTGGGGGGGGGGGGGGGAGCAGCGCGGCCTTATGAGCCGTCACGCCGTACGGCGCGTATGACGCTGCACGGCGTGAACCACTGCGCAAGCGCGGATCCCGTTACGTCGCTGCTAGCCCATTTCGGGCCGGAGACTTTCGACCCATTTTTCCGACATGATGCAAGTCGGATTTGCGCCGTTTTTTGCGCCAATCGGCGGACTTTCCGCCGATAACGGAGAATTTCGTCCCTGAGTCCCAGTCGGGCCCTGGCAAAATCCCACGGTCCTTCCTCCATAAGTTGCCCCTCTCTGCCCTCCTTGATTTCCTCCTCATCTGGAAAGATGTGGTGGTCCTCCATCTCCTCCTCATTCAGCTCCTCGCCCCATTGCAGTGCGTAGCACACAACAATGATGCGCAGGTCCTCTGCGGGCTACACTAGAGCCCCCCTTCCGGACTGGTCCAAGCAACAAAACTGCAGGCCGATCATCTGCTCCGCAAGCGCAATTGTAAATGCATGAGCCTCATTATAACGTGCCTCCGAAAGTATTTGCAGCCTCCGCACTGGCGTCATTAGCCACCTCCTGAGGATATATCCTTTGTCCCCAGGGAGACACCTATCCAGCTTCAGCTCTTCCTCAAAGACAACGAGATCGAAGAGTGTCTGAGAATGTAGCTATCGTGGATGGTGCACGGGAAATAGGCACATTGCATTATCGCATATGATCTGCACATGAGGGAGTGGAATTCCTCAAGGTTCATGAAGGGTACATCATGCCGTAACGGGGAATGCAGAGCCAGGTGCTTGCACTCAATGATACCCTGCACTTGGGGCAGGCCACCTTTGCAGGCAAAGCCATGGCCTTAGAGTTCTGGTTAGCCTGGTCCCGCTCAAAGTTGATGTCGTTGTGAGCCCTCGCAAATAGCACCTCGATCACCTCCCATATATGCAGTGGACTGAGAGATGCCAGATGCCGCAGAGGTCCCGCCACACAGCCTTAAAATGAGCTGCTGGCAGAAGGTTCAGCAAGGCAGTGACTATCAGGGCCACAGGCAATGAGTGACCTCACAGCCCATGCAGCACCAATTCCTGCATGACGTGGAACAGGTGGTCCACCGTCCCTCGGGACAGGCGCAGCCATCTCCAGCGCTGGGTATCCTCATCTGGAGGCCTGTACACCCATACCAGAAAATGTATCCTCCGAGCCACCTCAATTAGTGGCTGTGCCCCCTAGCACTCCCTCCCCTGCAGGGCACTGGTCCTGTCCACGTGCAGTCGCACTTTGATGTCCCCTTTCCTATTCCACTGTGATCAAAACACAGCCAGTTCCACTGGCTCCATCATCCTCACCCTCCAAGATCTGAAAGGGGGGGAATCAGATATGTAAGCAATGAGGACTCCTGTCAACGCCCGGTTACATTGCCTTATCAAGACATGGAACATCCACCTGCGCACATTCCCCTCCACCCGTACACATTCCCCTCAGTGTGCAACTTTCCAATGAGCTTCACTCGCTTACTATCCAATACAATGGCCACTTCCCCACATGAACCTCTCCCAACTCCGCATGATAGATGGACATCTACTTTATAGCCTTAATGGACCAAGGGATCGCCCCAAAAGGGTGAGTACTCATGGCACTTGCATTCAATGACTTGACCCGTGTTCTGACTTCCCAGGGGGCTGAAACGCTGCCACAACACTTCTCATCTCAGGGCTGACTGCGGAACTCTGTTACCTTTGCCCCTTGTACTGGGGGCTTCCATTCTCTTACCGAGAGGTGGGTGCAAGACATGGATTTCAGTCGGGGGGGGGGGGGGGGGAGGGATTGCCCAGCTTCCAATTGATTAACTAGTTGGTGCCAATCCGTGGCACGATCATGCATTACAATGCTGACTTGATGAGCATAATTGATTCATCAAGGAAGTCAAGGTTTCATTAGCTAAGTGGCTTCTTCCTGTGGTAGGTTAGGCTCACCTGGTGAATTTCATGCCTCCAAATTGCACTCAACTTGATGCTTTACTTTAACCTTCATTCCCCAAGCGATCATGTGTTGTAGATTATTCGAGCCAGCCACTCATGAAAACATGCTCGATAACCTGGATTCCACACTGCCTATGCAGTCTGGCATTTCACTGGTCCCCACCATTCTTGGAGACCAGCAATGATTCCTGCTGGCCACAGGCTGTGCTGGCAGGTGTGGAGAATCCCGGGAGCCGGGAGACTCCGGTTCGGAATGGCTGAAAATATCTAAATCAGTTTAAAGACTCATTGAAATATGAGAGTCTGGTTCACGCCCAGGGCGTCAGGCTGCCACAGTGGTTAGCACTGTTGCCTCACAGCTCCAGGGACCCGGTTTCTGGCCTCAGGTGACTGTGGAGTTTGCATGTTCCCCCCCGTGTCTGCATGGGTTTCCTCCGGGTGCCTCCTACAGTTCAAAGATGTGCAGGTTAGGTGGATTGGCCAAGCTAAATTACCCCTTAGTGTCCAAACGGTTCAGTGGGGTAACGGGGATAGGGTGGAGGCATGAGCTTAAGTTGGGTATCCTTTCCAAGGGCCAGTGAAGACTCGATGAGCCTAATGGCCTCTTTCTGCATTGTAGGGATTCTATGATCAAATCACATCCAGTGCCGCGGGCCGGGAGTATCGTGCTTTTCTTGGCGCCTGGCATGAACCCCATTTAGCAACTCGCCCGCTGTTCCCCAGGAATAGTGGTAGGTGCGCAGGCGCACCGCAGCTGGAAAACCGCACCCATTGAGTTGAATTTGTAACTTGCATGGAGAGATTTGAATTCTCAACCTCTGGTTTTCTGGTTCTCGACTACAAGAACCCCATCTAACAACCAAAATAAGATTGAATATACCGTACATTACAAGTACCAGAAAGCCTGAAGAGGATGCAAAAAGCTACATCTGGAATGTAGACACATTTACAAGAGCAGCTAATTAAAAGTACCCACTAGATGTAGCAAACTCTATGAGTTGCCGAAAGCTTCGGAAGTGGTAAAGCTGGAGCTGAACACAGGTTATCTTGGCTTTCCCTTGCTACGGTTATCTTGGCTTTCCCTTGCTCTCTTTGGCATACTTCTTGGGCCATCAATTTAATCCCAACAAAATAGTCTCCCCTTTCTTCGTGTAATGACAGAGTTCACAGTAGCAACATTAATTGTTTGACATTTCCCCTGGCTCAATGAGAGCAAAATGAATGTATAATTAGATTACAGAAATTAAAAGGTGAAATGTCAAGGCAAATCTATTTAAACCTCAGTTTATAACCATTGAAAACTGACAGAGATGTACACTTTGACCTCTGGCTTGGTATTAAGGATTGATACAAAATTATGTTCTTCCTATGGTTCTCATACATGCTTCAACCTCAAAGAACTCCCCCCAATTACCTCAAAGAACTCAAATTAAGTTAGATCTAACAACAGAAAAAAAATAATTGTGAACACTATAAACATGAGTTTTTTAACTTTATATTCCTAGTGCTCGTCCTGGGATCATTATGACACAGAAGAATTCCATTAGGCCCATCAGATTCACACTGGTATATTTTTTCTTTATGGAATAATTCAATTACCCCACACTCTCAAATAGGAGTCATGCTCCAAGGCAGCTGAGCATCAAAAACTCACTCAGTGAACACAGCCATATTACTAACTAGTGAACACCTGCTCCCACCCCAACCCCATCATGTTTGCTGGGAGCGCCGATCTACTGAATTTACCGTCAGAAATACATTTTTCAATAGGATGCTCCCAGTAAGCAATTCCTGCACACAAATTTTCTAGTTCAAAATCAGGGGCTGGATTCCCCGTTCCTGAGGCTAAGTGCCATCTCGGACAGAGAATCCGCGGGAGGTTTACTTGAAAAAATTGGCGGGAACGCCTCACTGATTCCAATCCGGTGAAGGGCTAGCACCGGCGCCGACTGAAACTCCTGCCTCCCGCATCGAAAACTGCCAGAGAATGGGCCGGCCCCGGCCGCGCATGACTGACAACCTACAGCGGTTGCGCCATTCAACATGGCACTGGCCGTGCGTGGACCCAACACGCCATCCGCAACTTCCATAGCCCACCCACTGTCCACCAGCCCTCGCAGAAGGCCCTCCACCTCCGCTGGCCAGCGGCACGGGTCCCGGCCCAGTATGGCGGCACTGGACACAGTCTGCAACTGCCACACGGGTTCACGATCTGTGTGACCACACATGTCCTGCACAATCGGGAACTTCACCCATTGGGGGTGGAGCATCGCAGGTAGGCCGGCCGATGAAGAGCCAATGGCATTGTGACTGCACGCGTCATGATGGTGCCATTTTGCAAGGGGTGGAGCATGGCTGACTGGGGTCAAACCGGCACCGTCCTCTACTTCGGCGGCGGCCCGCCCCAGATCTTTTAACTTCAATAACCATGATTGATAACCTGAAGTTGTATTTACCTAACTATCCCAATGTGTATCATCTTGATGTGCATATCTATCAGATAGGAGGAGAAGAACTGGATAAAGCCACATTCAGCTGGATCAATGTGTTCTAAATTTTAACATTATCTCCCGCTGCTAACAAGTCATGACTGTTATGACAGAGTACATAGACAATGATTGAGTCGGCGTACCAAAGAACATCTGGTTGTAGACTAGTCAAATTTATTATTGTATATCTTGGGTTGGAAACGAATACTGACTAACTGGAATAATCACAAATACAACTAACCACAACGGCTTCTCCTACAGACTCCCCCAGAGTTACAATGTCACATGGTATAACTTGCCTGCCACCTAGTGGTCGGAGGCCAAACATATTTACATGTACAATTATAATCTTTATTTTTGTCACAAGTAGGCTTACATTAACACTGCAATGAAGTTACTGTGAAAATCCCCTAGTCGCCACACTCCGGCGCCTGTTCAGGTACACAGAGGGAGAATTCAGAATGTCAAATTTACCTAACAGCACCTCTTTCAGGATTTTTGGGAGGAAATGGAGCACCCGGCGGAACCCACGCAGACACGGAGAGAACTTGTAGGCTCCATACAGACAGTGAGCCAAGCGGGAATCAAACCTGCGACCCTGGTGCGGTGAAGCAACAATGCTAACCACTGTGCTACCGTGCCGCCCTTCGCTTATGCATATCACTACATCCCCTTTCCTTGAGATTTTGAACAAAAAATATATAATTTTGATAAATATTACATACGATATGCATAGCACAACAATTTATATCATGTACAGTTATATTGTAAACAGTTATAAACAATTACAGATTTAATCTTTCAGGTTTTTTTCTCTGCCTTGTTGATCTTCTTAACTTCGGCAGATCTGATGAATCTGATTGACAGTCTTGCATTCTGGTATGATCACATCACTGTTCGGAACTTCAGACTGTACAATGATATTTGATTTGTCCTCGGATTGTGTTGGTTTTGAAGAATGGAAGTTGTCATAGACATCGTCCGCTTGCAGTTGAGCAACAGGGTTGTTTAACTTTTGGGGTCCCCTTCTGTTTCTCCTTGGTACCGTCCTTGGACCTATTTTCTGTAATACTGTTGCACATTTTGACCAGCCATCAGGATCCTCCACTCTCACTACATCATTCGGATTTAAAGGTTTCAGAGCCCTTGTCATAGTACCTCTTCTGCTTCTTCTTTTGAGATTGCAACTGATCCCTTAACCTGTCATTTACTTGCTGTTTGGTATGGCATGGCAGAGTTGTTCGGAGCTTTCAACTCATCAACAGTTCCGATGGCAACAAACCACAACTTAAAAGTGTTTTTCAAACTATTTTTCATGCGACCCATGTTTCCATAATGGCAGACTATCGTGACCCATGCCCCATTCACAAAAGATTCTGCATAATTACATTTAAACAGTCACACTCATTGTTGGCACTTCTGTATTATTGAATGTAAATTTATAAATTGAGTTGCTGTTTCATTTTAAAAGACATCTCCACTCTGACACCTTGCTAAATTCAGGATTCACCTCAGGATTATTTGATTATTTTATTTCTACACACCTATTGTTAGCATTTGGAAAATTGCATGCAAGCGCTGGAAAGATTAACAGGCTCAATATTGCAGTTTTAACAACATCATGTTCACGCGTTCAAAACCTAACACAACCTCGAATAGGAAATTAAACTCAAAACATCAACTTCAGGAACAGGAGCCCTAACTGTTGAATGAGAAACACGGTCAGCAAGAATGTCACTGGACACCTGTCAGTACGTTTCCCAGATAATTATGTAACAGATTGAAAGCATGCTTTTAAAAAATAATGCTGGGCACAGCTCAGCTGACCAATATGCAACACTTGCAAACTGTCATGTGAGAGTACCCTTTAAGAAATGGGAGTTTAAGAAATGTACCTTTAAGAAATGGAGCTGCTCATGTTACTGGAGTGATGTCAGAGTGTGGGTGGAGCTGAGCTCTACTTCTGCTTTTTTAGTTTCAGTTTGAGAAAGAGTTTGGGTGTGTCTGTGAGCTGCACTGCTGTTGATCTCTGCCATCCAAAAAAACCAACTATGGATCATTTGGTGAATTCAGAAGAAGTATAAATGTTTTCAGTCTTGAATGTAAACCCTGATGTGCTCCTGTTTGGAGGTTTATTAAGTCTTTTAGATGATAAAAGGACAGCATACAGGGTACTTAGTGTTTTATTCTTTGGGGGGGTGTATTTGATTTACTGGTTGCTGAGATGTTCATTGTTTGTTTTAGAAAGGTTAACTTGAGTTCATAGAATAAACATTGTTTTGTTTTAAAAACCACTGGTCCATTTTCTGCTGTACCATACCTGTAGAGTAAGCCGTGTGCTCCCCATACCACAATCTATTAAAAGTGGGTCAGGTGAACTCCATGATACACTTTGGGATTCTCTAAACCCTGGCCCATAACAAAACACATTCCATTCCATACACCTGCAAAATTTTATTGCCTCCTGTACACATGAGTGTAGTTCAGTCACCAGCTAATGCCATCTTTGTCGAACAATTCAAGCCCCGATAAAAGGTAGATGTAAAAGTCCTTGCTGTAGAGGAACCGATTCAGCTGATGGGAGTCCCTGTCGCCACACGGCAGAGACAGATGCTTGGGGACGAGTAACTGGGAAGAGGGGGTGGATAGCGGCAGGGGACATGATGAAAAAAATTCTTGAATGTAAAGAGCCCACCGAGAGACAATTCGGAAGTGGAAGGAATGGACATAGGGGGTTGTAGGGCTGGGAGAGGCTGCATGTCCAGCTTAACTGAGAGAACGATAAAAGACGTACGGGGTTAGTGACACACTGAACTCAGAAACAATACAGATCCTGATGGTTAACACAGTAGCAGGATATGCCATCCAAAGAGAATTTTACAGGTCTCTGACTGCAAACTGCCCAACTACACTCTAACCCAGAGAGGCAAGGAAGTCCATGGCACCAGCTTCTACATGAGCCCCGCACGGTCATGCACTGATGCAGTGAGAATTTACCTAAAGAGAAAACATAAACAGTCAGCCGATATTTGGAGATCACTTTGATAACCTTTTGGCGAGCTATTCTACACCACTCGGAGGCCCTGCTTTGAAAATCACTGACTTAAAAGGTGATGCCCAATAGCTGAGCAATGCGAGAAAAGGGTCATCTTGACTGTCCTTGGAATTTTTCAATACTTGTTTGACTAGCTGCACACCTTTTTCCGCTTTGCCATTAGACAGAGGATGTTACATGTATGGAGTCAAATGCCTTCCATTCTTAACAATTGAAACACGGTCCATTATCACTCATAACGACCCGATGCCATGATGTGCAAACATTGCTTAAGAGTGCATAATAACACTGGCTGACGAGCTTGACAACTGTGGTACTTCAGGATAGTTTGAATAGTAGTCCACTATTAGCAAATATTCTTTATCTTCAAGGTAAAATAAGTCTATCCCAACCTTTTGCCAAGGAACTGACACAGTTTCGTCCATCTCCATCGGTTCCGTTGCTTGTCGATATTGATATCATTGACAAGTGATACATTTTTCCACCATTGTCTGTATGTCTTTATTTATTCCTGGCCAATATACAGTATCTTGCGCTCTTCTCTTGCATTTCTCGATTCCAAGGTGACCCTCATTAATCTTTTGCAGTATTTCTTTGTGCAGATTGTAAATAACAATTCTCTCTCGTCTTAGTAACAAACCATTTGCTACACTTAACTCTGATCTTATATACTTGGAACATTAACCTTTTGGCCATCCACTGTTGAGATTTGCATCTTTCTCTGTTTCTTCAACAATCAGTCTTGACTTTGCATCTGACACTGGTAGTGTCTCTGTGATCATATCCACATGAACTTGCACATTCTTTCTCATGGAATTGTCATCTAGTGCTGCTGTAGCTCTGGACATTGCATATGCTGCTACAATGTGCTTGTCCGATGTATAGATGAATTCAGTCATACCTCTGAAGTTTCATCATCTTCCTTTGAATGCAAAGTGACATCTCACTCAGGTTTTTCTTGACTATGGCCACCAATGGTCTGTGATCTTTCTCTACAATGAAGTAGATAGACCATACACGAAACTGTGGAATTTCTCGAACCGTTGACTAACTTTAGACATTCTTTTCTATTTGGAGCATAACGACGTTCAGATTCTGTCATCGATCTGGCAGCATATGCTACTGATTTCCAATCACTACCATTTTCCTGATGAAGCTAAACTGCACCTCGACCATCCTTCGGTGCATCTGTTGAAATCTTGGTATTTTTTTGTTGGATCAAAAAATTTTAGAACTGGAGTTGTCATTAAAGCTGTTTTAATGTGATCCTTCTTGTTCATGTTCGTCTGTCCAAGTGAGATTATTCACTTTTTTCAGGATTTCTCCAAGTTATGCTGTCTTCGCGGAGAGGTTTGGAATAAATTTACCAGTAAAAGTAATCATGCCTAGTACTCTTAGTACTCCCTTTTTGTCTGTTGGTCGAGGCATATGGATAATGGCTTGTATCTTCATGTCATCAGGCTTTATTCCTTGAGCAGACAACATGTCACCTAGGAACGTTATTTCCTTCACACCAAACTGACTTTTGGCCTTGTTGAGACGTAGCCCATTTTTCTGACATTTTGCAATACCCTCATTAGCCTGTCATTGAGTTCCTCTTGGGTGGAATCTCAAATGATGATGTCATCAACATATATTCGAACACTCTGAATGCCTTCAACAATGTGTTCCATCGCTCTGTGGAAAATTTCTGACGCTGAGGGTATGCCCAACGAAGAAAAGACTATCTACCAAACAGAGTATTGAACATACAATACTTGGTACTTTCTTCATCTAGCTTAAGCTGCCAGAATCCTTGCAAGCATCAAGTTTGCTGAAATATGTTGCACCAGGCATCTCACTAGTAATCTCCTCTCGCTAAAGTATCGGATTGTATTCAGTTTTTATATTTGCATTTAGACCTTTAAGTTCCATGCATATCCAAAGATCGTTATTTTTAAAAAATATATATACACCATCGAATTGACCCAATCTGTCAGCTTTTCAATGTGTCACTCTGTCTAATTCAGCTTTTAGACGGTCACGTAATGTGCTGGAACACTTCTCGCAGCAAGTATCACTGGTTGAGCATAATTTTTTTAGTTGAATCTTGTAGGTGGAAAGCAAAACACCAAAACCCTGGAAAACATATGGAAAAGCCTGCACAATGGACTCCACCGATCCACTGAGTACTCAGTGCAAATTCAGAGCTGTACACTCTTTACCAGTTCCAGTGCCTCACATGCTTCAACACCTCGCAGCGACTCATGATCTTTAGCTACTGTGGAGAACTTGACTGTGTGAACTTTATGTTTACTTGGACATCGGGTTCATGCGTGCCTAATGTGTCAATTTTCTGACCATTATGGTCCTTCAAGAAGACTGGCTTGTTTAATATTCTCGGTTTTATTTTCATAGCTTCAATATCATTGCTGCTGATGAGGTTCAGTCTTGCTCCCGTGTCTAATTTAACATTGATGAGTGATTTATTGATTAACAAAGGAACTATCCAGTTATCATTTGTTACTGTTGAAATATAATTTGTATAACTTTGTTTCTAAAGGTGACATTTTACTCTGTTTGGCTTCATTGGCCCGGTCTTGATTCGAGACTACATCGATGGAAAATGTGCCCTCTTAAATTGATATCATCAATAGTATTTATGGACTTTTCTAGATTAACTTTCTTGTTTGTAAAACATTGTTTGGCAAAATGATTTTTCCCTTTGCACTTTGTGCAAATTTTTCCATATGCTGGACATTGCCTTGGTAGGTGCCCGTTCCACATCTTATACGCTTAACGGCTGCTTCTGGCAAGGGTTTAAAATGGCCGCAACTGAGACCACATTTTATTTTCAAGTGCGTCACAACAGCAATGGCGTCGGCATCGCTCCCAATTTTTGCACCAAAACTCCATGTATTCAATGTGTTTATATGCTGCGCAGCTAGCTCACTGGCATAGCAAATCTTAATCGTGTCTTCTAACTGATGCTCATTCTCCCATAAGAGACGTTCACGCACCTCTTTAATTCCGAAGACAATCTGATCTCGAATCATCTAGGATTTTAATGTCGCAAAATTACAAAAGGGTCTCGGTAGATCAGTACGATAAGCTGATGAATCTGCAAGAAACTAACGGTGATCAAAGTAAGGAAGGGGATTAAAAAGTAGGAAGATTAACTGATTCTATGCTCCAATGGAACAGGCAAGAAAGTGGAGCTAAGGAAAAAGATCAGCCGTGAATGTACTGAATGGCAGAGTGAGCTTGAAGGGCCACTATGCTGTGCTCCGACTCCTACTTCTCATCAGAGCTCTGTAGTGTTTTGAGGCCTGGATACAGAGGCCTACAACAGCAGCATCCATTCTTCTGGCCTCTTGAGACGCCAGGGATCAAACCAAGATACTACCAGGGGCACATACAAATATCCAATCATTCCCCCCCACCCCGCCGAACCAGAGACCCACTTTTGCCAGCCAGCTGATCTTCGGGACATATGTTCGTTTACCTTTAATTCGAACGGGAAGCCTGCTTGGTTCTTACGATCTCACTTAAATCAGGTTCAGAAGAGAGGGCAATGTGCATATCAGGTGTAGACTTTGTGTAGTCTTCATTTTTATGAAAACGGAAAATCCAATCTCGCCCATGTCAGTCGCCATGAAGGACAATCGCAACAAAATGCTCATTTTACTCAGCACTGGAAAGTCCTGGGAGATCTCGGCTACCCGGTGGACAGCAAAGGCCTCCACCAGTGGAGGAAAAGGTGCAGGCGATTCGCCAGGCCCCCATCCCTCGTGACCAAATGGAACCCCGCTCTTTCCTCAGCTTGGTGAGCTATTATGGAAAGTTCATACCCAGGATGGCCACGCTGCTCAGTCCGCTCCACCAACGACTGAAGAAGGGACAGAAGTGGAACTGGGGCCCCTCGCACCAGAAGGCATATCACAAGGTGAGCAGCGGCTCTCGTCAGAAGAATTGCTTACCTATTTCGACCCGGACAAATCCCTGTTCCTCACGTGCGACGACCCACCATACGGTGTTGGGGTGGTCCTGGCACACCGCATGCCCGATGGCTCAGAGCGTCCTATAGCTTTTGTTTACTGCATGCTTGCGAACGCTGAGCAGAACAGATAAGAGAAGGAAGGCTTGACAGTGGTGCTCAGTGTGGAAACTCCACAAGTGCACCACTAGGCGTGGCCCGGGAAGCCTTGTACACATTGACTTTGCTGGCCCGTTTCAGGGGACTACATTCCTTATGGACGCCAACTCGAGTGGCTGGAAGTACACCGGGTCCCCACGGCGACCACTCGAGCAACAACAGACAGACTGAGGGCTATTTTTAACATGCATGGACTGCCCAAGGTCCTGGTGTCCGACAATGGGGCGGCATTCATGAGCCAGGAGTTTGCTTCATTCATGGCCGCGAATGGCATCAGGCACGTACGGACGGCCCCATACCACCCAGCCTGCAATGGACTAGCCGAACAAGCGGTACAAACGTTCAAAAGAACCATGAGAAAGATGACCTCGGGGTCATGGGAAATGCGGTTGGCGAAGTTTCTTTTCAGTTATCCTACGACGCCTCACGCCACAACTGGCATCGCACCAGCAGAGTTACTCATGGGGCGCCAATTCCAGACGCGTCTTAGTCTCATCCTCCCCGACATCGGGTCACGAGTCCGACAGCGGCAGGGCCGCCCAGAGATGGACTCTCACCGCCGCCCACGGGTGCGCACCTTTACGACGGGTAACGTGAAGAGGAACTTCTGGACCAGAGCCACATGGATCCCTGGGACAGTCCTCCATGCAACAGGCCAGTCTCCTACACGGTCCAGGTGCAAGGGCAGACACACTGTCACCTGGACCACTTATAACAACGCGACCAGGAAGTAACTGCATGTCGTCCGCAGGCGCCATGCAGGCCCCAGACACCATCCCCCGTGCGGCCAAGGAGGAGCCCCAAGACCAATGGGGAATCTGGGCCAGGGGGAGGGGGAGGGTGAAGGAAGGGAACGACCCCCTATAGGGTCAGAGTTGTATAGCATCCACTTCCCCAGAGTTGTATCCCGTCAGCCTGGCCTCTAGTGGAGTCTTTGCCTCCATCTACAACATCACTCACCTGATCAAGGAGCAACGCTCCGAAAGCTAGTGATTCCAAATAAACCTGTTGGACTTTAACCTGGTGTTGCAAGACATCTTACTGTGTCCACCCTAGTCCAACGCCGGCATCTCCACATCCGTCTACAACCATCAGGAACACGGGTGTTCTCCCCTGGGTGCGTGCTGACACACAACATTTGAGAGCTGATCACTTTGTTAATAACCCTTAACTGTTGCTCGTCTTGGGTCACCATTATTGCAACCCTGTAGTTTCTACATGGTGTCAGGAGTTGGCAGAATGGCACAAGGAGTTGGATGCAGACAACGGCATAAAATTCAAAACAGAGTGGCACATCTACTGTTGTGCTGGCCTGTCAGACAAATCACAGGTGGTACATTCTTAAATTTATTAGGCTCGGAGGCAGTCAGAAAATTTGAGTCTTTGTTTTTTAAATGGAGGAAAAGAAGAGGATCCAAGATATTGCAGAAAAAGATTCAAGCAAATATGCATGGCAGTAAAGAACATTATATTGTATAGACATGCGTTCAATATTACCAATATAAAAACTTGATGAATTTATTCAATAGTGTACCACGACTAAACATCCAAGCAAAATAATGCATGTTTGGCACCCTCATCGACAAGTTGACGGAGATTAAATCGAGTGTGGAATCCATACTGATGTTGTCCGCCAACAGCTTCTTTGAGAAATATTGAACACTGGAATCTGCCATCAGCAAGTGTATGCTGAATGAGCAGTCAGAAAGAAGCAGCAAATTTTGAGGCAGGAAATAAAAGTTTTCACAGGACAGAGCAGGCCCTGCTCTAACTGTGTCTAACTCACTCACAGAACAGAACTGCAGGTTAACATTTAGGAAACGCTGTAAGAACTGTGGAAAATTGAACTATTTTGCAAAATGTTGCAGATCCAAGCCACAGCGGTTTGCCTATGCAACCAGCCACATCACAGCCAGTCACTCTTCCAGGGTTTGGAACGCAAACAAAGTAAATGAGGTAGAGCTCAATCAGAGAAACAAAGGCACAGAGCTTCCAAAAACACTCTACTGTGTGTCGGCACCATCATGGAGAAGGCTGAGTTTTTCATCACGTTAAGCACTGTCCACAGCATTGCAAAACTAACAGTTGTAATGAATGTCGGATTTTCAGGTATATATTGTATTCTATGTATGGTTGAAAGCCTGGGCTCGTGTGGGTATGTCTCTACTGCAGTAAGGGTTTTAAAAATCCTGGTTTAAAAGACAGGTAGACACTAGGGCTATATAAGGGATAATTATTGCATTCCCACCATGCAAATTTGTTTACTGAAAATGGGCTAATGGAATTTTGTTTATAGTAAGAAGGTTCCCTGGAGAGTAGATAATTGGAGAGATTGTGTTTAGCCTCATTAAGATGGTCATAACCCAGTTTGCCAGAGATGATGTAGTTAATGGGAAGAGCCAGGGGCTGAACATTCAGATATTGGGTTTTCAGTAAAGAACTTGCTATTAGCCTACTTGTGACAATAAGCGACCATTATGATTATTATGAACAGAACAGAAGCTTTTCGCCAAATGCTGGGAAGTCAAACACTAGACGACTGCCACTTCTGGGCATGGCTCCACCCTCACTCCCACAACCTTGGACATGCCTCAAAGGAGGTCGTCCAGAACCCGACAAGTCTGGGGCCGGCCCAGAACATGTGGGTATGGTTGGCTGGGCCTCCCTGGCACCGTTCGCCTTTGTCCTCCACCTCTGGGAAGAACCTGCTCATTCGGGTTCTAGTTAGGTGCACACCACCTTTAGCTGCATTCAGCTCAGCCCTGCGCATGTGGAGGTGGAGTTATTCGCCGTGTCGTGCTTTGATCCAAACTCCGTCCCCCCACCTACTTCCATGCCTAGTTCTTCCTTCCATTTTTCCCTCGTCTCGTCTTGGAAGGAGCGTACCGCCTCCAACAGTCGCCTGTACAGGTCCCCACAGTTACCCCTCCCTAGGCTACCTGCGTCCAACAGTTCCAGAACTAGTGAATGTCTTAGTATATGGGGGGGGGGGGGCGTCGTCAGCTTCCAGAGGAGGTTTTTGACCTGTACTTATCTCAGTTTGTTTCCTTTTGGAACATCTCAGTTCCTCCAGGGTTGCTATTCTGTCCTTTGTGTCTCTAAGCCTCAGTGTCTCCTCGTCCTGTCTCCACCTTTTGATGGTAGCATCCATTGTTGCGGCTGTAAACCGGTGGTTGTTACAGATGGGAGCCATAGTGGACATTTCAGTTAGGCCGAAGTGCTGTCTCATCTGATACCACATTTGGAGCGTGGCTACCATCACTGGGCTTCTTGACCACTTAGTCGGAGGGGATGGGAATGCGGTTGGAAGGATGTCCCGAAGCAGGAACTCTCCTCCATCCTCACCCATTTTGCTCCCGGTTCCTTCACCCATCCCCTCACACTTTCTGCTGTGGCCGCCCAGTGATAGAACTGTAGGTTTGGGAGGACCAGGCCTCCCATGCTTCTTCTTTGTAGAACCCTTTTCTGAATCCTCGGATTGTCTCTCCACCCCCTCCTTCCACCCACCCCACCCCCTCACAAATGCAATGATTAGTTGTCTACTTCCAGGAAGAAGGCCTTGGGGATGCAGATCAGCAGAGATCTAAATAGAAAGAGGAACTTCGTCTGCACTCTCCCTGCCAGCAAGAGTGGGAGTGTGCCCCACCTCTGCAGGTCCATTTTGATTCCTCTACCAGACTCGTCAGGTTCCATTTGTGGCTCCGTGTCCAGTCACGGGCTGTTTGGATCCCCAAGTAGCCGAATTTTATTTGGCCTTGTTTGAACGGTAGTCCCTCCAGCTCTGTCCCTCCTCCTTGTGTGTTACCTAGGAAGATTTCACTTTTGCTTAGGTTGAGTTTGTAACCTGAGAAGGCTCCGGACTCCTTTAGAAGCTTCCATAAGACCATAAGACATAGAAGCAGAAATAGGCCACTCGGCCCATCGAGTCTGCTCCGCCATGTTTTAATGGTAGTCTGTCAAGCTCTGTCCCTCCTCCTTGTGGGTTCACCAGGAAGACTTCACTTTTGCTCAGGTTGAGTTTGTAACCTGAGAAGGCTCCGAACTCCTTTAGAAGCTTCCATAAAATGAAATGAAAATCGCTTATTGTCACAAGTAGGCTTCAAATGAAGTTACTTACCGCCACATTCCGGCGCCTGTTCGGGGAGGCTGGTACGGGAATTGAACCATGCTGCTGGCTTGCCTTGGTCTGCTTTAAAAGCCAGCTATTTAGCCCAGTATGCTAAACCAGCCCCATAAGACATGGAAGCAGAATTAGGCCACTCGGCCCATAGAGTCTGCTCCGCCATTCAATCATGGCTGATATTTTTCTCACCCCCATTCTCCTGCCTTCTCCCTATGATCCCTTCTATGCTGGCTTGGGGGTCCTGGCTTGGGGGTTCGAGATGTAGAGGAGCAGGTCATCTGCCATTTCCTATCTTCCCCCACGACCGGCATGTCCAGTCCATCAAGGAACTGCTTCATCCCAGAGTCCATCTCAGGGGAGCTCAAAGGTGTACAGTCCCCGAAAGAAGATCGAAGGCCTTGTTGACCTTTTCTGGAGCTGCGACAAGCATGCCGGTGCTGCCCCCAACCTGAGCTATTTCCTCAGCTAGTAAGCCAGCAGGCAGCTGGCTTTGTTTCCATGTTTGTAAAAGGTCCCCCGTGTCTGAGGGAGCTGATGCATTGCTTTCCTCGTGGAGCGCAGGTCAAAGTCCATTTGCAGCTTCTCCCTCTCTGCCGGTAGCACTATGGTCGGGGCCGCGGAGTACCACCAGTCCACCTCCAGTATGGAGTCGACCAGTTGCCGCCTAGCCGCCTTCTCTTTCCTATCTCTGTGCAACTGCCTAGCTGCCCTCTCTTTCCTATTTCTGCACGCCTTGTATACAATGATTTCTCCCCTTATCACTGCCTTCGACACCTCCCAGGACGTGGAGGGTGAGACCTCCCCATTCTGGTTGTTGGCAACGTACCCATCTATGGCTTGTGATATCCTTTTGCAGAATGCCTCATCTGCAGAAAGAGCCATATTCAGCCTCCATGGAGGTGTTGGGCCTAGCCAGTCTCATGTCCATGTAGTGTGGAGCATGGTCAGAGATTACAATTGCGGGGTACTCTGCTCCTACCCCTAGAAGCACCGCTTTCCCCACTCATTCTCGCTGAGGTGTGTGAACCTCCATGGATCCACATTTCTTTCCATGAATACTCCTAGTTCCTTCACCATGTTTGATTTTTTATCCCCGATCTGGGGTTTGATCTGTCTGTCCGTGGGTCCTGGAAACAGTTAAAGTCTCCTTCCACGATGAGTCGGTGTGTGTCTATGTCGGGGATTTCTGCCATGGTCTTTTCCATGAATTCCGCGTTGCCCCAGTTGGGATACCACTAACCATGATGTACCGTCCCCCTTAGTCAGTAACCGTCTCCGTCGCTGTAAATGCGGTCCTGTTATTGAGCAGTATGGCCGCCCGCCCTAGCCCTCGTCCTGTAACACGAATGGTATAATAATAATCTTTATCGTCACAAGTAGGCTTACATTAACACTGCAATGAAGTTACTGTGAAAAGCCCTTGGTCGCCACATTCCGGCACCTGTTCAGATACAGAGGGAGAATTCAGAATGTCCAAATTCCCTAACAGCACGTCTTTCGAGACTTGTGGGAGGAAACCGGAGCACACAGAGGAAACCCATGCAGACACAGGGAGAACATGCAAACTCTACGCAGACAGTGACCTAAGCCGGGAATCGAACCTGGGACCCTGGAGCTGTGAAGCAACAGTGCTAACCACTGTGCTATGTGCTGCCCATGTCTATCCCACCCAGCCCTTTCTTACCCGCAGTCAGTCCTTTTCTCTCTGGTTGATCTCTTGGAGAAAGACGATGTCAACTTTCATGCTTTTCTTTTTTTTTGAAACATTTTAAGGCATAAATTTTAACAGAATAAACAACCACACACCAAACAAACAACAAAACCCAGCCACCATGGCTCACGCATTGACTCGCCTCAAGTGTCCTCCCATAACCCAGCCTCCAATTCCCCACCCAACTCTTCCTCCCACTTCCGCTTTACCTCCCCTATCGGGGCTCCCTCCCAATCCATAAGCTCTTTGTAGAATTCCGATACCTTCCCCTTACCCTCCCCCACTTTCGACATCGACACTTTCCCTTCCTCTCCCCCACTCCCGCTTTCGACATCGACACTATCATATCCTGTAGTCCCTTGGGCGGTAGGTGCTGGAAAGTCGATACCTGCCTCCGCACAAAGTCCCTCACCTGCAAGTAGCGAAACCCATTCCCACTTGGCAGCTCAAACTCCTCCATCAACTCTTCCAAACACAGAAAGCCCCCCATCTACAAACAAATCCCCAAACCACTCGATCCCCACCCGCTGCCACCCGCAAAACTCCCACTCAGCCCCCTCGGAGCAAACCGGTGGTTGCCACATATTGGTGCCCACACCGACGCCTCCACCAGCACCATGTGCTGCCGCCACTGTCCCCACACCCGGGCTTGTGGAGTACCTGATCGGCGAGAATTGCAAAGCCGCCATTAGCAGTGCCCCTAAACTCGTATCCTTACATGAGGCTGCCTCCATCCGCTCCCACACCAACCCCTCCCCCACCACCCATTTCCTGACCATGGCTATATTCTCCGCTCCATAGTAATTTATAAAGTATGGGGTGCCAGCCCCAGCCCCACTCCCCCGACCCCGCTCCAGCAGCACCTTCTTCACCCGCAGGGTTTTATCCACACAAACCCTGAGATTACCGTATTTACTTTCCTGAAAAACGCCTTGGGAACGAAGATTGGGAGGCTCTGAAAAACAAACAAGGACGTCAGGAGGACCGTCATCTTCACCGCCTGAACCCTCCCCTCCAATGACAGCGTGAGCGCATCCCACCTTCTAAAGTCCCCTCTTATCTGCTCCACCAACTGTGCCATATTTAACTTATCTGCTCCCACACCGGCACCACCGGAAAGCTCCCCCTCGCGATCTTGAATGGCATCCCTCCCAATCTCTTCTCCTACCCTCTCTGCCTGGATCAGAAATACCTCACTTTTACCCCGAAAGCCTGCCGAATTCTTCCAAGGTCCCCATAATCCCCCCCAACCCTTCACGAACCTCGCCTGGTCCTCTTCTATCACCCCTGACACAGTCCTCAATTCTCAAGGCCAAATTCTTGGCCAAAAAGTTGGCATCCACATTTAACAGTGAGATCGACCTGTACGACCCACACTGCTCCGGATCCTTATCCCGCTTCAAAATCAAAGAGATCGAGGCCTATGACAACGTCAGGGGGAACACACCCCGCCCCTTTGCCTCGTTCAATGCCCTCACCAATAAGAGTCCCAGAACACCCCCCCCCCTGCCCCCCCCCACCGCAACTGGGAACATTTTGTAAAACTCCACTGGATATCCATCCAGGCCCAAGGCCTTGCACGACTGCATCACCTCCAGCTCCTCCACCACTTCTACCAGCCCAATGGGGGCACCCAGCCCCTCCACAAGTTCCTCTTCCACCCTCGGGAACTCCAACCTCTCCAAAAACTGCCTTATCCCCTCCACCCCGGCCAGGGGCTCCTACTCATACAGCCTACTGTAGAAATCCCTAAACACCCCATTCACCCCCACCAGTCCAAAACCACAATTCCCTCCTCTGTCCTTCACTTTCCCGATCACCCTCGCTGCCTTCGGTTTCCTCAATTGGTGCGCCAGCATCTTGCTTGCCTTCTCACAATATTTACCATACTCATAACACTGCCCCTCTCACCCTCCTCAGCTGCCCACCCACCTTCCCCATGGATAATAACCCAAACTCCATCTGCAGCTTCTGCCGCTCCTTCAACAGCCCTGCCTCTGGGGCTTGCGAGTACCTCCTGTCCACTTGCAGAATCTCCTCCATTAGCCTATCCATTTCCACCCGCTCTGCCTTCTCCGTGTGCCCGTATCGAAATAAACTCCCCTCTCACCACTGTCTTCAATGCTTCCCAAAACATGCCCACCAAAACCTCCCGTGTCATTTATATCCACATACCCCCAAATGGCCACCCTCACCCACTCACACACTTTCTCATCCGACAAAAGCCCCACATCTAGCCTCCATTGCGGGCGCTGGCCCCCACCCTTATTCAGCTGCAAGTCCATCCAATGCGGAGCATGATCCGGCACCACTATCGCTGAATACTGCACGTCGCCCAACTCCACCAACAATGTCCTATTCAGGACAAAAAAAAATCAATTCGGGAGTACACCCTGTGCACATACAAGAAGAACGAAAAGTCCTTCGCCCTCGGCCCCAAAAACCTCCATGGATCTGCCCCCCCATATCTGCGAGCCCAGGTCGGGGATATTCCCAAACACCCACCTCAAACTCCACATCGTCCCAGTGCGGAGGATAAATATTCACCAGCACCACTGGCATCTCCTCCAATTTCCCACTCACCATCACATATCTCCCCCCCAGAGTCAGCCACTATACTTCGAATGCCACCCTTTTATTTATCAAAATTGCCACACCACTCGTTTTAAAGTCTAATCCCAAATGGAATACCTGCCTACCCCACCCTTTCCTCAACCTAGTCTGATCCACCACATTCAGATGGGTCTACTGTAACAGAGCGACGTCTGCATTTAGACTTTTTAAATGTGCAAACACACGGGCCCTCTTGACCAGCCCATTGTTCAGCCCCCATTGCGTTTCCGTGAAACTAGCCCACCCATCTAGCCTGGTAGCCCCCGCCCATGGCGCCTAGCATTCTACGCCCCACTGAATCCCCTCCCCCATCCCGCTCAAACATTATCCCAGTGCAAACTTAACAGCACACCCCAAACACAAAAAAAAAAAGCAACCCACCATGAACAAACACAGAGCAATGACCCAAAACACAGTTCAAAAATAATCCAAACAAACCCAAAGGATCAGAAAGAGAGCATCTCCGCCAACGGTCAGTGTCCTCCTTCTCCTGCCAGCTCATTGTCCCTGACAAATTCCATAGCCTCCTCAGGTGTCCCGAAGTACAGCTCTCGACCCTTATCGGCCGCACACAGGAGCGCTGGGTACAGCATGCCAAACTTCACCCCCTTCTTAAATAGGGCCACCTTCACTTTGTTGAAGCCCGCTCTGCTCTTAGCCAACTCCGCATCCAGGTCCTGGTAAACTCGCAGCTAGTTACCCTGCCAGGTACAGTTGTCTGCCTAGCCCAACTCAGGATCCGCTCCTTGTCCAAGAACCAATGCAGGCGCACCACCAACGCCCACGGCGGCTCATTCCCCTGCAGCCTCCTCATCAACGCCCTGTGCACCCAGTCCACTTTCAAGGGCCATACAAATGCCCCCTCACCCAGCAGCTTCTCAAACATTTGAGCAACATACATGCCGTGTTCGCTCCCTCGCTGCCCTCCGGCAGTCCCATAATCCTCAGATTTTGCCTGCGAGACCGATTCTCCAGGTCCTCCCACTTTCTCCTGCAGCCGCCTTTGTTGATCCTGCATCATCCCCATCTCCGCTGCCATTGAGGCAAGCTGCTCCTCATGCTCCCCCACTGTCTGGATCGCCTGGCTCTGGGCCTCCAGCCTCGTCTCAATGCGGTCGATCTCGGCCTTTAATCGGTCCACCACCCTAGCCAGATCCTCCAGATTCTCTATCGTCTGCTGGGTGAAATTCTCGTTAAGGAAGACCACCAGCTGCTCCGTCGACCATTCAGAGGGTAGGGTCGGTACCTGACCCTCCGCCATCTTCACCTGTGTCGCAGGCACAACTCCAGCTATTCCTTTCTTTTTCGGCCACTTCTGGTCCACGAATCCATCCACCGATGGGACACTCTCTCCTACCACCCCTCCTGCACCTTTTTAAATTATCCAAAATGGCCGTGGTCGCCGTACTTATCATGAGGCCGAGCCCCTGCGCTCCGGGGTTTCCCTTTGTTTGAAGGCCCTCCAAAGTGGCCGTTTGCCATGCCTTTGTGTTCCTTGCTGCCATGTGCAATCTGTTGTAGCCAGCCTAGGGCACTTACACACACACCCTTGCCCCCCGTCTCCCCCATGTCCCTGCAAGTGTTCCCTCTGTTTTTCCCCGTTTGCCCACCCATTATCCCCCCTCATCTATAGTGCTCCCCCCCCCCCCCCCGCCCGTTGCCAGGCTTCCTCTCTCCAACAGATGAGCCATGCCCCCCCTTCATATTACCTAGTGCTAGTTTACCTGCTAGTGCGGTGGCCCCACCACGTCCCGTCCCCCCCCTTCGAGGTCAAACTATGCCAACTCCACTCCCTCCCCCCCCCCCCCCCCCCCGACTAATGCATGTCCGTTCCCCCTTCCTCCTCCCCACCCTCTCCTAAGCCCTGCTGCTCTCGCCCCCTGCTTTCTGAGACTTCCTCCAGAATGTAAAACGAGGTGGTTCAGTCCCACGCAAATAGTCTCTCAGTGACACGATACGCTAGGGTATCTGGTTCAATGCTGATTGCGTTGTTGTCTTCCCAGCCCATGTCTGTGGATGAATTCATCTGTGTCTACCGGTGCGGTGAAATAGTATTCCCTGCCCTGGAACATCACCCAGAGCTCAGCTGGGTATAGCATTCCGAACCGCACTTGTTTTTATAAAAGGCTTTGTTAAATTCTGCCCAGCACTTGGCCAGGTCTGCCCCAATGTCCTGATACACCTGGAGTGACCCTCCCAGTTACAGGGCCTGGCGTGTCTCGCCCAGTTTAGGATCCTTTCCCGGTGTTGGTACAGCTTCGCAATGATGGCCTGCGGGTGTTGCCCGGCCTTGGGCTTTGGCCGCAGTGACCGGAGTTCGGTCTACTTCTGGCGGCTTAAGGAAGCTTTCCTTTCCCACCATTTGCCGAGAGTTTGGACTATGTATTCCATTGGGTTCCTTCAAGTAGGCCCGTAATGCAGAGGTTCTGGCGGCTCGACCGATTTTATTTATTTAAAAAATATATTTTTATTGGCATTTTCCACTTTTAACCGTTTAACAGTTAGAATGGAATTCCGACAGTGCAAAAGGAGGCCATTTGGCCCATCGAGTCTGCACCAGCCCTTGGAAAGAGCACTCTACTTAAGCCCATGCCTCCATCCTATCCCTGTAACCCCACCGAATCTTTTGGACACTAAGGTGCAATTTAGCATGGCCAATTCACCTAACCTGCACATCTTTGGACTGTGGGAGGAAACCCACACAGACACAGGGAGAAAGTGCAAACCCCACATAGACATGGAGAAAGTGCAAACTCTACACAGACAGTCACCCAATGCTGGAATTGAACTCCGGTCCCTGGGGCTGTGAGGCAGCAGTGCCAACCACTGTCACCCCTAAATTAGAGATATGAAACACATAATATTTGCACACACACACACACAATCGAGTCTGCACACAAACAAGGAACTTTGAGCACATTACAAGTCCCCTATACTTTCAGTCCATCAGCATGGCTAACGGACGATTCGCTCAGCAAAGCACCTACTTGATAAGTGTGCCCCAGAGCACACAGATTTGTTTGCTGCACTCCCTCAGCCTGCAAAATGTGCCAAGACAAGATCTGCCCCCGTCAGCACAGTAAATGTTCTCCAGGTGCACCAGGACCACCATTCCCTAAATGTTCTCCAGGCGCACCACGACCACCATTCCCGTCGCCAAGGCCTTTTTTGCAATCAAAAGTGCAAATCAATGTGGATGATTCCCTCATGAAGCATCTATGATCACAATGCTCGCAAAGCCAGCTGTTTAAAACCTGGTCAAAGAGTCAGGATCCAGTCCACACTTGGTCATGACAAACTGGCAGTGGTAAACAGTCAAGCATCACTGCCAAACTGCTATATGGATGCCTCGACAGTGCTCATTACACAAGAAACCGGTATCACCTACTGCAGGTACCTGAACCAGCACCATCAACCACTACAGAACCCAATGCATCCAGCCTGCAATCTAGGCCCCCTACCAATTTAAATGGAAGCCCTGCAGCTACTGGGTAAACCGCAAGGATGCCTGATGCCATCAACACTGAGGACACCAACCCAAGGTCATCTCAAGTATAGCCAACTGGCACAATCACACGCTCATGGCGCCCGAATAAACATAATACAAGGTTCAAGGACTAATATGATGAACTATTCTGCAAATGGACTTTGTTTTTTCAAAAGGCGGCGGGGTGGGGAGGTGAGAAGCCATGCGATGGGCCAAGTGCCAGATGCAGCAGCCAATCAGTGCTTTGCACAATGTAGATAGTTACGTATGGTTAGCCCTGTTCAGCTATGTTGTCAATAGTGTACACCCTGTGACTGTTGTCTTCCATTGTTAGACCTCAGTACCACCAGTTGTCCCAACTTAAATGGGGAAGTTGCGGACACTGGGATGGCGCAGGTTCTAAAGGAGTAATGTGTCTGTGGAGTTTTCCTTTGGGCGCAGGCAGACACAGTATCTAATAGCTGCTCAGTATGTTAATAAACCCTTATTGTTGTTAGTACCGGTCGCCGGTTATTGTAACTCAGTACTTTCTACAGTGTGCACAGATTGCCCCGTGAATGATGCTGCATTCTGGTGTATCCGTACACACAGGAATATAGTTCCTAACTTCTCAAATAATATGGCAGCTTGTGATGAACGGTTACTGTAACACTGTACCCTTGTCATCATGTAAGGTGATGTCCCCTTTAAGACCGGGCTTGGAACCCTGGGGAACTCCGCCTCCGGCTCCGCCCTTCTGGGAGCAGTTAGCACATGTCTCGGCTCTAGTCTAGTTCTTAGTTTATTAAAGCCTTCTTTACTGTTTACACTCAAAGTGTCGTTATTGAGGGTACCACAATTTAATAAACTAAACTACATCAGGATGGATGCAGGCCTAAAACCCGAGAAGCTCAACCTGGAAGCACGGACACCGGAGGCAAAGGAAATGTTTTAATACTGGCTCCGATGCTTACCTGGACTCCTCAGAGACTCCCATCCTGGGGCCACGCAAGCTGCGCCTACTCCACGCCCGGGTGAGTCACAGAATCTTCGCCACGCTCGAGAAGGCGACGACTTATGAAGAGGCGGTCGAGCTACTCCGCAAGCAGTTCGTCAAGCCTATCAACGAGGTGCATGCCAGGCATCTGCTCTCTACCTGCCGGCAGCGCTCAGGGGAAATTGCTGGACGAATTTGTCGAGAAACACACCGTGCTTGCCAGGGACTGTGACCACCAGGATGTGACAGGTGAGGTCCATATGAACCTGCACATCAGAGACGCTTTCGTGTCCGGCATCCGCTCGACCTACATCCGACAGCGGCTGCTCAAAAACGGGGCAAAAGACCTCCAGGACACGCTAACGCTCGCCTCCTCGCTGGAGGTGGCCCGACATAACTTGGGTACGTACCCTGCGGACTCTGCGAGCCACCCCCGGACTTCCTCAGACTCAGCCATATTACAGGCCTGCGCCACGCGGCGACCCGCTCATCATGGGGGCACACCGTGCTACTTCTGCGGGCAGGGCCAGCACCCACGCCGCCCAGCCCGCTCCGCGATCTGCAGCGACTGCGGGAAGAAGGGGCATTTTGCGAGGGTCTGCCTGGCCAGACTGTAAGGTTTTCGGGCAATTCGGCCCTTTTTGGACTGTTCAAGAATAAAACCCAGAGACTGTAAACTGGACACTTTTCAGCCAAAGGAACATAACCAAATTTCCCAGCAGGCTTGGTCCGCTGAGCTGAGCTGAGTAGGTGCATAGGTATTTACAAACCCCCCCCCGCAGAGCTACAAGGAAGAAGAAGCCAGACAACTAAATAGGATTAAAAACAGAGACAAAGGGCATGGTAATGCTGTAAGGGGCCTGCCTGCAAGCAGGACAATGTGATGGTCATAGCCCCATGCAGATGTAAATGACTTTGTCTCCCCCAGAGCGGAATCCCATCAACATAACAAGGTGAGGATAGCAGCGATCTCCGAAGCAGATGGAAGCCCTTGAAAAATCTTCACAATGGAGCTTAACCTTATTATCTAAAAGAATAGACTGTCTGGAACTAGTGTATTGCGCTGGGACAGGCCCTGCAAGATAACCGGTGGAAAAAAACCAAGTTGGAGGCGGACCTAGGGGAGGTACTCCAATCTTGACAGGAGCCGCCGGCAGGAACTCACTGGGTGGAGGGGGCAGAGTCGGCGCCAAATTCAAATCGGGACAGGTCTGCCTGGCTGGAAGGGGTGGACCTGCGAGGAGAACCCAGAATTCGACAGGTCTGCCTGGCTCAAAGGGGGCGGGACCAGCAGGAACTCACTGGGTGGAGGGGGCGGAGTCGGCGGCAAATTCAAATCGGGACAGGTCTGCCTGGTTGGAAGGGGCGGACCTGCGAGGAGAACCCAGAATTCAACAGGTCCGCCTGGCTCAAAGGGGGCGGGACCAGCGGGAACTTTAAACTTGTACCGATTCAATGCAAAAGGGGCTGGCCGGACACCAGAAAACCCAGGTAAACAGGTATAAAAGGGGTGGTCAAACGGTCATCGAGGCTTCTGTTTTTGGACTGACTGCTCTTAACTTGATCTCTCAAACTTCAACTTGACCTCCTGCTCCAGCCGCAGCCTTGGACTGTAAGTACCCTGCAGCAGCGTGCAAAACTCCCGGGACTTTGATAGTGGTTGAGGCTTTGGGACGGGGGGGCTTATTCTGTGTGTTCTTTTACTCGTTTTTTACCATTGCTAAATTGTGTAACAATAAGATTTTACGTTGTGTCCTTTATAGCACTTTCCTGATAGACATAGTTTTGGTAGAGTTTAAGGTTTTATTGTATTTTCTTCTGTTTGGTGATTTTGACCTGGGTTTTTCAATAAACCTCGATTTGAATTGTAATTGGAGTCCGTTTCAATTCTTCGATCTCTCACCAGCAATCTCTGACCAAGTCATATTTAAAACACTCCTCAGCATAATTCCGGGGTCGAGAACCTAGGGTAATCTTGGAACGATTCGAACCCGTTCACTCAGGACAGGCTGCTGGTTAGGTGATAAACAGCAGTGTCCTATTCTCTCTCTTGGGAAAGCTACTCCAGTGAAGTAGGAACCGGGTGGGTGTTTTACCACCGGCAAGAGAGAGAATCACCTGGGCATTGGTGGGGGTCTGGATATCTGTGCGAAATAAGCCTCAGGCTTCCGGTTAGGAATAAACGGCAGGCTTGATTCAGTGCTCTCTCCCGCGGAGGTGTCCCAGTGCGGCACCCCTGGTCTCTGAAGTTTCAGTGCCAGCTGGAGAGAGACACAATATACAAACCCCAGATATCGGCCCATTAGTGGAGTAAAACAAGAAGGAACCCGCTACAAGACCCAGGGGCCAGAAAAACAAAGAACAGCCGGGCCAAAAATCAGGCTCTCAGGCCCGCAGGCGTCACAATGCGGCTGCGCACCGACCTGACACGCCCCCTTCGGACGCGTCATCAGCCTCGTGCGAATCATGGGAGTGGCCATCTTGTCGGTGACCATCTTCTCGACCCGACACGCGCAGCCGGCGGCGGCCATCTTACGAGTCCGACTCGGCTGAGGACTCCGACTACCCGCGAGTGGGAGCGATCACCCTCGACCAAACTCGGCTAAAACACCTGCAGAACTCTATGATGCAGGTCCAGGTCAACGGGCGCGACACTGCATGCCTCTTCGACTCTGGGAGCATGGAGAGCTTTATCCATCCTGAAACGGTAAGGCGCTGCTCCCTGCGCACCCATCCCGCATCCCAAACCATAGCCCTCGCATCCGGGGCCCACTCAGTACAAATCAAGCCGTACTGTATTGCGGATCTCTCGATCCAGGGCGCCAAGTACACCCGTTTCAAATTTTATATCCTTCCCCACCTTTGTGCCCCCCTGCTGCTCGGACTGGATTTCCAGTGCAGCCACCGAAGCCTGATACTGAAGTTCGGCGGACCCTTGCGCCCCCCTCACGGTATGCTGCCTTGCGACACTGAAAGTGGCACCCCCCTCACTATTCGCGAACCTCACCTCCGACTGTAAGCCAGTCGCCACCAGGAGCCGGCGCTACAGTGCCCAAGACATGACTTTTATCAAGTCAGAGGTCCAGCATTTACTGGGAGAGGGGGTCATCGAGGCTAGCAACAGCCCTTGGGGAGCACAAGTGGTGGTAGTCCGGTCCAGGGATAAGAAACGGATGGTCGTGGATTATAGCCAGACCATAAACCGATTCTCGCAGCTTGATGCATACCCCCTTCCCCGCATCGCGGACATGGTAAATCGGTGCGCCCAATACCGAGTATTTTCCACGGTCGACCTCAAATCCGCCTACCACCAGCTCCCCATCCGACTTAAAGACCGCCCCTATACTGCCTTCGAAGCAGCCGGCCGGCTCTTCCACTTCCTCAGGGTCCCCTTCGGCGTCACAAATGGGGTCTCCGTCTTTCAAAGGGCGATGGATCAAATGGTAGACCAGTACGGTTTGCGGGCTACATACCCGTACTTGGACAATGTCATCATCTGCGGCCATGACCAGCAGGACCATGACGCTAACCTCGAAAAGTTCCTCCAGACCGCCCGAGCCCTTAACCTGACTTATAATGAGGAAAAATGCGTTTTCCACACAACCCGGCTAGCCATCCTCGGCTATGTCGTGGAAGACAGGGTCCTAGGTCCCGACCCTGACCGCATGCGCCCCCTTAAGGAACTCCCCCTGCCCCGCAGCCTGAAGGCCCTCAAACGGTGCTTGGGGCTCTTCTCGTACTACGCCCAGTGGGTCCCCAAGTATGCGGACAAAGCCCGCCCACTCCTAAAGACCACCACTTTTCCCCTCACGGCTGAGGCTCACTTGGCCTTCAACCACATCAAGGCCAATATCGTCAAGGCCGCTATGCGCGCGGTGGACGAAACTATCCCCTTCCAGGTAGAGAGCGATGCATCAAACATTGCCCTGGCTGCTACCCTCAATCAGGCAGGCAGACCAGTAGCGTTCTTCTCCCGGACCCTCACCGTCTCCTAGGTTCGACACTCTGCAGTCGAGAAGGAGGCACAAGCCATTGTGAAGGCTGTGCGGCGCTGGAGGCACTACCTAGCCGGTAGGAGGTTCATCCTCGTCACCGACCAACGGTCAGTCGCCTATATGTTTGATAACACGCAACGGGGGCAAAATAAAAAATGATAACATTTTGAGGTGGAGGATCGAACTCTCCACCTACGATATCAAGTATCGTCCAGGGGAGCTCAATGAGCCCCCAGATGCCCTGTCCCGCGGCACATGTGCCAATGCGCAGGACGATGGCCTGCAAGCCATCTACAATGACCTCTGCCACCCGGCGGGTTACCCGGCTTGTCCATTTTATCAAGTCCCGCAACCTTCCTTACTCAACCAAGGAGGTCAAGGCCATGATCAGGGTCTGCCAGATCTGTGCGGAGTACAAACCACACTTCTACCGGCCAGACAAGGTTCGGCTCGTGAAGGCCTCGGGGCCCTTTGAGCGACTGAGTGTGGACTTCAAGGGGCCCCTCCCGTCCACCAATCGTTATGCCTATTTCCTCACCGTGATCGATGAGTTCTCCCGTTTCCCATTCGCCATTCCCTGCCCCGACATAACCTCAGCCACCGTGATTAAGGCACTGCACAGCATCTTCACCCTGTTCGGTTTCCCCGCTTATATCCACAGCGACCAGGGTACATCGTTGATGAGCGATGAACTGCGTCAGTATCTGCTCAGCAAAGGCATCGCCTCAAGCAGAACGGCCAGTTATAACCCGCGGGGAAACGGGCAAGTGGAGAGGGAGAACGCGACAGTGTGGAAGGCTGTCCTTCTGGCCCTACGGTCGAGAAGTCTCCCAACTACCCGCTGTCAGGAGGTCTTGCCCGATGCCCTACACTCCATTAGGTCGCTCCTCTGCACGGCCACGAATGAGACCCCTCACAACCGATTGTTTGTCTTCCCCAGGAAGTCTACCTCCGGGGTCTCACTTCCACCTTGGCTGGCGGCTCCGGGACCTTCTCCAGAGGCACACGAGGAGCCATAAAACGGAACCCCTGGTCGAAAAGGTCCGATTGCTCCACGCCAACCCCAGTTACGCCTACGTTGGAGTACCCCGACGGCAGGCAAGATACGGTTTCCCTCCGGGATCCGGCACCCGCTGGATCCCCCACTACAGAAGCCCCTTCTCGCGCCGCTCCCCTGCAGGACCTGGCACCCACTACAACACACACCCTCCCGGCCCCACCCCCCGTTGGTGAGTACCTACCGCGAGTCCCCCTTAGCGCCCCCCCTTTACACACCCCACTGGCGCCGGCACCGCTACCCCCGGCCCCGCCTATTCTCCCTGCGCCCCTGCCCCGACCCGGACCGAAGCTCCGACCGCTGTGCTCCCGGACATACCCTCAACCAGGACATCCATGTCCGCCGCACCACAGGCCGCCGCACGACCGCCCAAACTGAGGAGGTCGATCAGGCCGATCCGGCCACCAAGACGGATGGACCGATGATGGCACTTCACCCCCGCCGGACTTTTTTTAAACAGGGGGTGAATGTGATGAACGGTTACTGTAACACTGTACCCTTGTCATCATGTAAGGTGATGTCCCCTTTAAGACCGGGCTTGGAACCCTGGGGAACTCCGCCT
Organism: Scyliorhinus torazame; assembly: GCF_047496885.1. Taxonomy (NCBI): domain Eukaryota; kingdom Metazoa; phylum Chordata; class Chondrichthyes; order Carcharhiniformes; family Scyliorhinidae; genus Scyliorhinus; species Scyliorhinus torazame. Next base: position 48,683,545 of record NC_092722.1, on the reverse strand, counting down.
CCGGCTCCGCCCATCTGGGAGCCGTATATAAGGAGCCGACTTGTGGGCAGTGCAGCAGTTAGCACACATCTCGGCTCTAGTCTAGTTCTTAGTTTATTAAAGCCTTCTTTACTGTTTACACTCTAAGCATTGTTATTGAGGGTACCACACAGCTCTTAACTGAAACTAATGAGGCATTAGGGGCAGGATTCTCCACTCCCGCGCCGAAGTGCCCACGCCGTCGTGAACGCCGTCGAGGTTCACAACGGCGCGAAACGGCCCCTATCCCGACCGATTCAGTGCCCGATAATGGGCTAGGAGCGGGGCCGCGTCATCTACACGCGCCAGGCCTTGTCGCCGCGTAAAGGCGACGCCGCATACATGATGCGGCCGGCGCTGCATAACTGGCGTCACCCGCGCATGCGCGGGTTGGCCAGCGCCAACCCGCGCATGCGTGGTTGCCGTCCTCTCCAAGTCCGCCCCGCAAGAAGATGGCGGACGGATCTTGCGGCGCCGCGGAAGGAAGGAGGTCCTCCTTCAGAGAGGACGGCCCGACGATCGGTGGGCACCGATCGCGGGCCACCCCACATTTGAGGTACCCCCCGGTGCAGGATCCCCCCCTCCCCCGCAGGCCACCCCCCCCCCAGCGTTCCTGCGCTGTTCCCGAAGGCAGCGACCAGGTGTGGACAGCGCCGGGGGAACCCGCTGTTTTGGGCTGGCCGCTCGGCCCATGCAGGCCTGAGAATAGCAGGGGTGCCGGAGAATCGCCATTTTGTGTGTCTCGGACGATTCTCCGGCCTGTGGAACTGGACGGGGCCGTTCCCGCCGCTTGGGAGAATCGCGTGAGGGCGTTGGACCAGCGTCGCGGGAAATTTTGGCGGCCCAGGCGATTCTCCCAACCGGCGCGGGAGTGGAGAATCGCACCCATTGCGTTTTCTAGGTCTGCAACATATTTTTTCAGGGCCAAGCTAGTTTTGCCACAGATTTGCTACATGTGAGGGACAGTGAGGAGCCAGGCACTGGCTAACTGGCTATTCCTTTACAGCAATGTTAATAATGATCATTAGTTGATTCATCATATTGCAACTTACAATGTACAATACGGAAGATAATTTCAACACTTCATTCTCTGTAAAAAACGTTCCTACATTCTACACAAGCTGCATTTAGCAGGATATTAACATTTTGGATTTGTGCTCGATTTACTGGTATAATTTTCATGGTTGTAATAACGCTCCTGTCCAAGAAGTTTAAACAATTACTTCAACATCTCACTGCAATTTGCTATTTCCAGTTTTGAGACTTCGATTAACTACTGATATTTTCCTTTCAGTATCAGAGGATGCCAATGAATCAAATGCCCCGTGACCAATTTATTTCTCAAGTTCAACATACAAATGGCAGTCTTCAAAGGGAGATCAGGAAGATGATGCCTTCAGGGAAAGGAATAGGAAAACATTATATTTGTCACAGCAAGAGCAACTGGAGAGGTCACAGATTTAGAACTGAGATGAGGAGGAACTAGTGAATTGGGGAACTCGCTGCCGCATAGTGCGGTGGACTGTTATTAAATGGTTTCAAGGAGATAGATATTGTACTGATCTGCATATATGTATGTATACAAGGGGTTAATGTATAGACATAACAGCTAAGTAATCACTCGATGGCAGCACTAGAGACGGGTATAAAAGACAGACTCAAGCAGAGTTCCCGCCTCTTCGTGTGTGTAGTGACTAGTGACCAGAGATAGAGAGAGCTAGCTCAGAGTGCAAGTGGTGTTAATCATAGTTAATTCTTATTTATTTAATATCTAGTATAAGTGTTGGAGAGAGCACAAACTCAGTTCATTTGTTAACATTACTCAATAAATTATTTGCTTTAATTGGAAGACTACGAGTGTTAATCAACATCGAGTAAAAGGTCATCTTGGTAAGAAGCAAATGAGTAACACATATTACACAAGGTAATATAACAGATACATTTATGATTTTACAAAACAGGGTTAAAGGGATATGGGGAACAGATAGTGAGGTGGATGAGACCAGGAAGAGATCAGCCATAATCTGATTGAATGGCGGAACAGGCTTGAATTCTTGAATTTGTTTTCAAGTGCATGGCAAGTACTTGAAAGCAAGCAGATCAACAATCAGTCACTCTGCATTTGGTGGCATTTGAGTGAGGATATTGACTTCAACATCAGAAAACCCACATGCTCTTCTTCAACAGTCATAAATAGAGCCTCTGTTTACTCTCTCACCGAAACAAATGCGTTGCAAAAGCAAAATACTGTAAACGCCAGAAATTTTAAATAAAATTTAAAAAAGCTCGAAAAACACATTAGGTGTAGAAGAGAGAAGAAAAGCTAGTACTTCAGATGAATGACCTCTCAGCAAAGATGTGATAAAGCTTTGGCTGTAATAGGTTTTAAAGCAAAAACAGAGTCAGTGAAAGGTACGGAGGAAGGTGGGAAAGAACCAAAAAGAGAAGATCCGAAATAGATTGAGTCAGGAGGGTTAATTATGCAAGATTGTTAAAAGGGCAATTAAAAAAACACAACGATGGTACAATTCGCAATTAACCGCCATCCGAAAAAAAGAAAAAACAAAACAAGCAAACGTTTTTCTCTCCAAAACAATGGGCAGGATTTTCAGAGATCGAGTGGGATGAGGACAAACGCATATTTTCACACTGCCAGCTGATGTACTGCTTTGATGGCACCATTCTGCCGGAGCCATTTTCTGGAAGGCTGAATTAGATGCAAAATGGTTACCCATTAATGCCATTGGCCATTGATGAGAGGTCGACTGGAATTTACCAGTTGACCTACAGGCCTCAAGCACTTTTGGGAGCACTACCATGGCAGATCTAACCCCCCCCCCCCCCCCCCCCCGCACCACATGGTTACAGTTGCAGCCTCATCTCCAACAGCAGATCGAATTTTCTACAGTATCAGAGGGGTTCCCATTGATCCTCCAGCTTCAATAGCCCTCCTGCCTTCCTTAATTGGACACAAGTGCAGTCTCTGGCCTCTAATTGGTTAACATTGTGAAAATCACTGTCAGGTTGCTGCTCTCACCACAGTGCAGGGTGGGGGCATGCATTTAATGCAAGCTTTGAGGTCACACTCAACAGAAAGTCCTGCTCCACATTTAAATTGGATTGGTGCATCAGGACTTGGTGTTTAAGTCTAAGATTGGGCTTAAACCCACAACCTTTTGCCTGAGGCAATATAATCACCCCTAGTCCAAGCTGACATATTTCTCTCTCTTCGGGTACCATGCCCTAAGTGGGCATTTGCAATCCTGGAACTATGTTAATCTTGCTCTAAAGACATCGACCATCTTCGCTGGTGGTACATTCATCCAATTTGTGAGGCTCTTTTATAAATCGTTCTTTGTCTACCACATTCTCTTTTTACTAACAATCTCTCCCATCTGTCATGTGAGAGTACCTTTAAGAAATGGGTTTAAGAAATGTACCTTTAAGAAATGAGTGTTTATCAGTGATGTCAGAGTGTGGGTGGAGCTGGGCTGTCAGCTTTTTACTTTTGTTTTAGGCTGTTTGCTGCAGGGTGTGTTTTAGTTTTGTTATCAGAGCTGGATAGCTGCAGTCACAGCCAGAAGAGGTATTAGTCTCTCTCTCTCTGTAATCTAAAGACTGTAAATCGATCCTTTGGTGATTTAAAACTAATAACTGCTCACAGTAGTGACTTTAACCTGATGTGCTTCTGTTTAAAGGTTTTTTTTTTTTAAAAAGTCTTATGGATGTTAAAAGGACAGCTTAAGGATTACTTAGTGTTGTATTCTTTGCGGTTATATCTGAATTGACGGTTGCTAGGATGTTCACTGTATATTTTAAAAAGGTTAACTTGAGTTCATAGAATAAACATTGTTTGGCTTTAAAAAATACTTTTCCATTTCTGCTGTACTACACTTGTAGAGTGGGCCGTGTGCTCCCCATACCAATTTATTAAAAGTTGTGAGTCAGGTGAACTCCATGATACATTTTGGGGTTCTCTAAACCCTGGCCCATAACACATCAGCATCAGATCTTATATTCACGATTTCATATTATGACCCAAGAAAATCCAACTGAAGTAGATGTTACAAATGCTAAAGCTTATGACAGTTTCTTTGGAAGTTTAAGTGAAAAGAGAGCAGCACCCGGAGAACAAGGTGAGATCGTCTCAAAAAAGGATGTTCTTAAAACAAAAATAATATATACTTTTTGAAAGACATCCAAATCATTATGAAGTCCACTGTAATCCCAGGATGCCCTTCTGCAGGTCCAGGTAGATTGGGGTGGGGGAGTGGGTGAAAGTCAAAGCCATTCAATATTCTCCACTACTGAACACAATCCACTCTCCCATTCACAATCTGACTGGAATAGAAATTTAATGATAGGGAGGGAAAAATTCAACAATAAATTCAACTCCCCTGGCTGCCTATAGTCAATTCTGAAATAGCATACTGAAGAATGACTAAACGACACTGTACATCGAATTTCCCTTCCTAACATTTTATGTGGTGTTAATATATAACACCTTGGAGAACTACTATGTAAATTCTCAAAGACTCCAGTGGTCAGCAATAGAGTGCGGTAGCACCACAGATAACCAAACTTGCCAACATCAATGTCTCTACATTAATAGGGCACTCATCACTTTTCTACATATCAAAATCAAACCATGAGACAATGCATCATGGCCAATTTCACTTTGTGAAACCTGGCCTTTGAACCACAGAGTACTCAGAGGGAGCAGATTAAGAGTTTCCCAGTGAGGAGTCTTGCACAGAGTGCCTACATTTCCCTTACATGGGGATATTTTTTAAAAATCACTTCTTTGCTAAATTGTGTTTGTAGCCCATGAAAGCACTTTGGGAGTTAAATAAATACAACAATCAAACATTATCATGTACAGTACAGGTCATGTAAAATACACAGCTGGAAGATACAGATAAGGGCCAAAAGGCTAGAAATCACAGACTTGCACGGTTGTACTATCTTTCCTGGTTTAGCCTTTAAATAAATATAACACTGAAAATACTCTGAATACAGCCTAAGGTATTTACATTGTGAACTGTGCAAAGTCAAGTCTCACTACAGTTATCAACAACTGCAAGAAGCAAATAGAACAAGTTTCCTTTTTCTTTTTGCCAGCAGCACATAATCTGATGAACCTATTCTGCAGAATGTACACATTTCAAAAATAGCTGCACTGCTTGGATTCAGAAACTGTCACTGCCCATCTCACTCACCTGGGAGTATGGGCCTCTTCAGTTATCCAGTAACAAAATGGCATTTACATATACTGCTCGGAAAGACCTCAGCTTCAATCTGTCCTGCTTTCATGTTTGATGGTGCTGGTGAGGTAAATGCTCATAACTTGCACTAAAGGACCATATTTTTAATTGATTGGTCAAGTTTGAATTCAATGGAGAAACTGGAAACTACTGATTTATCATTATAAAGTGTTTGATCAGTGTTCAGCCATTTCGTTTTCTAGGTCTTTTCGTCATCCTTCAGTACGCCGTTTCAGAATTGGCAAGAGGCAGCCAAGGGAGTTCAATTTATTGTTGAAGCTCTCCCTCTCTGCGTAAAATATTCTATCATGAAGGTTCAATCGAATTGTCGATGGGAGAATGGTTTATGTTCAGTAGATTTTATTCATTCATTACTGAAGTTGAATTTGTGATGTCAAGTGAAGGGGAATAACTCTAATAGCAGGCACAATCGAATGGCCTCGTCACACACTAGTCAGTGACACAACGAGTTAGTTAAATTTCAGCACCTCGCGGGATCTAACGGGATCTCATGAGATGTTGCCTGGATGAGAGTCTAACTCTTTAGGCCCATGAGTCAGCTATCCACACAAAATAATTACGAGCATAGCATCACTTCTGGCTGGTAAATGTTTAGTGCATAGGCATGAAAATAATACTCTTTCAGCATTTAAATAATCCCTTTTCCAGTTTAGAAAAGTATCCAGGAATTCAACATGCCCCAAGAGACCTGTTCAAAGTAGGAGTAACAATGCAGTGGAGATATATAACACTGTTTGACTGCCTCTAAAGGGTCACAGCGCAAAGTGGCAGTATAACTGCATCCGAAGGCAATCTGCAGACAAATGGTCAAGCACAAACCATAATGCAAATATTTTCCTTTTGATATATTTTAGAAATGGTACAAGGTACTTCCTATATCCAACTGATTCAGATTTTTCTTTAATATGTAAACTATCAATAGAATTTGGAGAGATTTTAGAACTCGTTCCACATGTTGAGTAACGACTGATTATAAAAAGTACTTGTTAACACAAAAGAATGACAAACAGGGTGTAAATTGTGAAGAGGAAATTCATGACCTATGCGAGAGAAAGAGACAGGGAGCAGGACAATGGCCTGGATTCTACAATCCGAGTTCTCCCCACCACCACTGTCAGCGGGAATTTGGTGCTCAGCCACAACTCAATTCACTACAGCCAGACCGGAGAATCCTGCAGCATGAACGGACGGAGAATTCCAGCCAATGTCAGAGAGACAGACAGATAGAGAAGTTGTTGGATGATGCTGAGTCAATAATATTATTAACCAAGCATCAATCTACTCTTGAAAGTAGGCCCTTTTAAGTAAAGGATTTAAAGCTTGAAATAGAAACATAGAAAATAGGAGCCATAGGAGCTGGAGTAGGCAATTTGGCCCTTCGAACCTGCCCCCTCATTCATTATGGTAGCTGGTCTAACTTAATAACCTGTTCCCACTCCCACCACCCCCCCTTCCAATATCCTTTGATCGCTTTAGCCCCAAGAGCTGAGATTTAAATCCATCTTGGAAACATACAACTGCTTTGTGTGGTAAATAATTCCATAGAATCACCCCTCTCTGGGTGAAGAAATTTCTCCTCATCTCAGTCCTAAATAGTTTACACCGTACCCTTAGGTTATGTCCCCTGGTTCTGGACTCCATCCTTCCTGCATCTACTCTTACAACATCAGGTTAAAGCGCAACAGGTTTGTTTTGAATCACTAACTTTTGGAGCGCAGCTCCATCCTCAGAGTCACCCCAGTCCACCGCCGGTATCTCCACATATCATGGCTACTCTGTCTAGTCCTGTTAGAAATTAGATATCCCCTCATTGTTCTCCAGCAAATACAATCCTAATCAACTCAATCTCTCCTCATATGTCAGATTTTTTACTTGGAAGACATCTTTATTAACAATAAAAGAAATCCGTAAGGGAGGTTCTGTAATGCTAAGTACCAAAGATTACAATATTAAAAATGCATAATTAATTTCCTGTACAAATTCTCTAATTAAAATGTACTTTAAAAACAAAACCACCAAGGTTCTTGAACATATTCAAGGAAATGCCTCTGAGCCATATTTCAGAGTCATAGATGTTTACAGAACAGAAACGGCCCTTCAGCTCATTGCGTTTTTGCTGGCCAAAAACAACCACCTAACTATTCTAATCCCATTTTCCAGCTTTTGGCCCATAGCCTCTCAACATCACAAGCGCACATCTAAATACTTCTCAAATGTTATGAGGGTCTCTGCCTCCACCACCCTTTCAGGTAGTGAGTTCCAGGCACTCACTACCCTCTGGGTAAAAATGTTTTTGCTCACATCCCCTCTAAACCTCCTGCTCTTACCTTGAATCTATGCCCCGGTTATTTATCTCCCCACCACGGGGAAACGTTTCTTTCTGTCCACTCAATCTATACCTCCCAATTTTATACATCTCAATTTCCTCTGCTCCAAGGAAAACAACACTAGTCTATGCAATCTTTGTTCATAACTAAAAAACACTCCAGCCCAGGCAACATCGTGGTAAATCTCCTCGTCACCCTTTCCAGTGCCATTATATTCCTCCTATAATGTGGATTTCAAACTACACACAATACTCTAGCTGTGGTCTAACCAATGTCTTATAAAGTGCCACCATAACATCTCTGCTCTTCAACTCTATGCCTCGGCTACCATAACCACTTTATTCAACTACCCTGTTATCTTAGGCGACCAGTGTACATGCACACCAATGATCCTTGGTGCTTCCCAGGGTCCTGTCGTTCATCATGTATTCCCTTGCCTTTTTTTTCCTGCCCAAGTACAGCACCTCACATTTATCCGGATTGAATTTGATTTGCCACTGATCAGCCCATCTGACCAGCCTATTTATATCCTCCTGTAATCTAAGGCTATCCTCCTCACAATTTTCGACCCCATCAATTTTCATATCATCTGCGAACTTACTATCAACCCCCACTACATTCAAGTCTAAATAATTTACATAAACCACAAACAGCCAAGGGCCCCAACTTGATCCCTGCAGGACCCCAATGGACACAGGTTTCCAGTCAGAAAAACACACCTCGACCATCACCCTATTTCCTGCCACTCAGCCAATTTCCTTGGATCCCATGGGTTCCTACCTTTGCCATCAGTCTCCAATGTGGGACGTTATCAAAAACCTTGCTGAAGTCCAAGTAGACTACATCAAATGCATTGCCCTCATCTACACACCTGGTCACCTCTTTGAAAAATTAACTCCAGACATGACCACTCCTAAACAAAACCATGCTGACTGGTCCGGATTAATCCCTGCCTCTCCAGTGCAGATTAGTTTGGTCTCTCAGAATTGCTCCAATAATTTTCCCACCACTGAGGTTTTGTCGTTTATCCCTTCCTCCCTTCTTGAATAATGGTATGACATTGGCTATCCATCAATCCTCCAATTGAAAATTACTGGAGAGGCCCTGCTTTTTCCTCCCTTACTTCACTCAATAGCCTGGGATGCCAGACCACTCAGAACCTCCTTTCCATCGATGTTAATTTTTAAACATTTTATCACAGTCCTTCAACCTGATTTCTATACCCACATCATCCCTCTCACCAGTGAACACCAACACAAAAGTATTGAATTAGAACCCTACCTACATCCTCTGGCTCTACACACAAATTACCACTTTGATCCTTGATAGGTGCTACTCTTTTCCTAGTTATCCCTTTACCCTTAATGTATTTGTAAAGATTTTCCTCTTTTTCTTTTTAAAACCAGAGAGCATCCTTTCATGTCCCATTTTTGCTCCCCTAATTTATTTTTTAAGTTCCCTCTTGCGCATTCTACACACCTCTAGGGCTCTTGCTGTTTTGAGCCCTCGATATCTGCCATAAGCTTCTCTTTTTCTCTTTATCCAATGCTGTATATCCCTCGATATCAATGATTCACTGGATCTGTCCCACCCTTTTTATTGGAGCACGCTGGTCCTGTACTCTCCCCATTTCCTCTTGAATTCATCCCACTGTTCTGTCATAGATTTACCCGAAAGCATCTACTCTCAGTCCACTCTGGCCAAATCATATCTGATCTTATTAAAATCAGCCGTCCCCCAGTTTAGAACTTATTTCATAAGAACATAAGAACTAGGAACAGGAGTAGGCCATCTGGCCCCTCGAGCCTGCTCCGCCATTCAATGAGATCATGGGATCTTTGTGGACTCAGCTCCACTCTCCGGCCCGTACACCATATCCCCAAATCCCTTTATTCTTTAGAAAGGTATCTATCTTTTTCTTAAAAACGTTTAAAGAAGGAGCCTCAACTGCTTCACTGGGCAAGGAATTCCAGAGATTCACAACCCTTTGGGTGAAGAAGTTCCTCCTAAACTCGGTCCTAAATCTACTTCCCCTTATTTTGAGGCTATGCCCCCTAGTTCTGCTTTCCCCGACCAGTGGAAACAATCTGCCTGCATCTATCCTATCTATTCCCTTCATAATTTTATATGTTTCAATAAGATACCCCCGCATCCTTCTAAACTCCAATGACTACAGTCCCAGTCTACTCAACCTCTCGTCATAATCTAATCCCCTCAACTCTGGGATCAACCTAGTGAATCTCCTCTGCACTCCCTCCAGTGCCAATATGTCCTTTCTCAGATAAGGAGACCAAAACTGAACAGAATACTCCAGATGTGGCCTCACCAACACCTTATACAATTGCAGCATAACCTCCCTAGTCTTGAACTCCATCCCTCTAGCAATGAAAGACAAAACTCGATTAGCCTTCTTAATCACCTGTTGCCCCTGCACACCAACTTTTTGTGACTCGTGCACCAGCACACCCAGGTCCCTCTGCACAGCAGCATGTTTTAACATCTTACCGTTTAAATAATAATCCATTCTGCTGTTATTCCTCCCAAAATGGATAGCCTCACACTTGGCAACATTGAATTCCATCTGCCAGACCCTAGCCCATTCGCCTAACCGATCCAAATCCTTCTGCAGACTTCCGGTATCCTCTGCACTTTTTGCTTTACCACTCATCTTAGTGTCGTCTGCAAACTTTGACACATTGCACTTTTTCCCCAACTCCAAATCATCTATGTAAATTGTGAACAACTGCGGGCCCAACACTGATCCTTGAGGGACCCCACTAGCTACTGAATGCCAACCAGAGAAACACCCATTTATCCCCACTCTCTGCTTTCGGTTAGTTAACCAATCCTCTACCCATGCTACCACTTTACCCTCAATGCCATGCATCTTTAGTTTATGCAGCAATCTTTTGTGTGGCACCTTGTCAAAAGCTTTCTGGAAATCCAGATATACCACATCCATTGGCTCCCCGTTATCTACTGCACTGGTAACATTCTCAGAAAATTCTACCAAATTATTCAGACACGACCTACCCTTTATGAACCCATGCTGCGTCTGCCCAATGGGACAATTTCCCTCCAGGTGCCCCGCTATTTCCTCCTTAATGATAGATTCCAGCATTTTCCCTACAACCGAAGTTAATCTTACCGGCCTATAATTACCCACTTTCTGCCGACCTCCTTTTTTAAACAGTGGTGTCACGTTTGCTACTTTCCAATCCACTGGGACCACCCCAGAGTCTAGTAAATCTTGATAAATTATCACTAGTGCGTTTACAATTTCCCTAGCCATCTCTTTTAACACTCTGGGATGCATCCCATCAGGGCCAGGAGACTGGTCTATCTTTAGCCCCATTAGCTTGCCCAATACTGCCTCCTTAGTGATTAAAATCATCTCAAGGTCCTCACCTATCACATCTTTATTTCCATCAGTCACTGGCATGTTATTTGTGTCTTCCACTGTGAAGACTGACCCAAAAAACCTGTTCAGCTCCTCAGCCATTTCCCCGACTCCTATTATTAAATCTCCCTTCTCATCTTCCAAAGGACCAATATTTACCTTAGCCACTCTTTTTTTGTCTTATATATTTGTAGAAGCTTTTACTATCTGCTTTTATGTTCTGAGCAAGTTTACTTTCATAGTCTACCTTACTCTTCTTTATAGCTTTTTTAGTAGCTTTCTGTTGTCCCCTAAAGACTTCCCAGTCCTCGAGTCTCCCACTAATTTTTGCCAATTTGTATGTTTTTTCCTTCAATTTGATACTCTCCCTCACCTCCTTAGATATCCATGGTCGATTTTTCCCCTTTCTACCGTCTTTCTTTTTTGTCGGTATGAACCTTTCCTGAACACTGTGAAAGATCGCTCGGAAGGTTCTCCACTGTTCCTCAACTGCTTCACCATGAAGTCTTTGCTCCCAGTCTACCTTAGCTAGTTCCTCTCTTCCCATTGTAATCGCCTTTGTTTAAGCACAAAACACCAGTGTTTGATTTTACCTTGTCATCCTCCAACTGTATTTTAAATTCCACCATATTGTGGTCGCTCCTTCCAAGAGGTTCCCGAACTATGAGATCATTAATCAATCCTGCCTCATTACACAGGACCAGATCTAGGACCGCTTGTTCCCTTGTAGGTTCCATTACATACTGTTCCAGGAAATTATCCCGGACACATTCTATAAACTCCTCCTCAAGGCTGCCTTTACCAACCTGGTTAAACCAATCGACATGCAGATTAAAATCTCCCATGATAACCACTGTACCATTTCTACATGCATCCGTTATTTCTTATTGCCTGCCCTGCCATCCTGTTACTATTTGGTGGCCTATAGACTACTCCTAACAGTGACCTTTTCGCCTTACTATTCCTGATTTCCACCCAAATTGATTAACCTTGTCCTCCATAGCACCAATATCATCCCTTACTATTGCCCGGATGCCATCCTTAAACAACAAAGCTACATCACCGCCCTTACCGTCCATTCTATCCTTTCGTATAGTCTGATACCCTTGGATATTTAACTCCCAGTCGTGACCATCTTTTAACCATGTTTCAGTAATGGCCACTAAATCATAGTCATTCACGATGATTTGCGCCATCAACTCATTCACCTTATTCCGTATACTACGAGCATTCAGGTAAAGTACACTCATGCTGTTTTTTAGGTCTTTGTTATGAATCCTAACACCTTGATCAGTAACTTTTCGCAAATTATTTTTCCTCTTACCCTTTCTCCTAATTTTCCTCGTCTTTGAACCCATATCTCTACATAATAACCTGTCACGTAACCTGCTGCCTTGCTCTCCATTAACCATTATACTGTCCATAGCTTTACCCTTCCCTTCCCCCCAACTTGCTAGTTTAAAGTCCTTGTGACCAACCTATTTATCCTATTCGCTAGAACACTGGTCCCAGAATGGTTCAGGTGAAGACCGTCCCAACGGTACAGGTCCCTCCTTTCAGACCCATTCTTGTCCTTTTCCATAACAATTTTGTATCTAACGTAGTTATGATCGCTCTCTGCAAAATGTTCCCCCACTGACACTTCAACCAAGTGCCCAGCTTTGTTACCTAAAATTAAGTTCACGACAGCCACCTCAAGGGCCAGCAGGGAGGAGAGGACACCGAAGATGCCACTACCCAGAATAGTGTACAGGCAGCACTCCAACCACCCCCAAAATGTTGGAGGTCCAGTTCCACAGGAGCTACAGCTCTCCAAGGTCACAATGACAGCAATATGTGACATAAGAATAAGGTCCCGAAATTGTCTCCAACTGCATGAGCGGTCACCCCATGCTGGTGGCTTTGAAGGTTGTAATGGCCCTCAAGCTCTATGACTCTGGTTCTTTTCAGGGCTCAGTGCGACATCTCTCAATCTGCTGCATTCAGTTGTATCATGCTAGTAACTGAGACCAGCTGTAGACATGCCCGCATGTTCATCCACCACCGACCAGACAGGGAAGCCAGGTGGAAAGTTTGCAAGGCTTTGCATCAATGGCTGGGTGCCTCCACACCCAGGGTGTTCAGATTGCCTGTGACCCAGGACACAGATTCTCTACATATGTGCCCGTCACCCAGGGAGCTCACACGATTCAGACATCTTGCGGAACTCAGGTACCAAGGTTGTTCGTGGCTCCTACATGATTGGATAGATGGCCCCTGGGTGAAAAGGGCTATCCCATGAAGAAATGGCTTATGACCCCACTCCGTCACTCCGAGTACTGGGGCCAAAGAGAGATACAACAGGAGTTGTGCCTCCACAAGAGCAGTGGTGGAGGGAACCATCGGGTTGCTGAAGATACGCTTCAGATGCTTGGACCGATCCAGGGGAGCACCGCTGTATCCGCCAGAGCTAGTCTCCCTCAATGTTGTTGCATGCTGTCCCCTGCAAAACCCCGCTGTCAAAGGGTAACCCAGTAGAGGATAAGGAAAGCGATGCAGCTCCACAGACCAGGGGGCATAACTCCAGTGAAGTGTCAATAGAAGAGTTTGGGAACGCACAGGGAGAGGACATCGAGGCGGATGATGGGAACATTCAGGGAGAGGGGGATACTTTGATCCAGCAAAGCATCCAAGGCATTGATGCTTACTCGAGTCAATGGCGATTTCTTCTTTGCAAAAGATCATTAAATGAGAGCCAACCCAGAACTCCATCACCACAAAACGCCCTAGTTACGAGCCTGTGCAACATCTGGGGCGTCATTCTCCGCCGGCGGGAGTCTCCGTTTTGCCGGCGCCCGGGGGTTTCCCGACGCGTGGGGCTGCCCCACAATGGGAAACCCCATTGACCGGCCGGTGTAACAGAGCATCCCGCCGGCGGGTCGGGGCAGAAATGTGGCGGGGCGGGATGGAGAATTTCGCTCCTGGTCACTATTCAAAGCATATAGCCAACTCAACCCGTTAAAAGAAAATGTTCATGTCACTTCACGTTAACAGAAAAAGAATGGACATGTTCCATACTGAACAGAAACTTGAAAAAAATACAAATAGGGCAGCACGTGGCACAGTGGTTAGCACTGAGACTACGGCGCTGAGAACCATGGTTTGATCCTGGCCCCCACAACCCAAAGATGTGCAGGTTAGGTGGATTGGCCACTCTAAATTGCCCCTTAATTGGAAAAAAATAATTGGGTATTCTAAATTTATTTTTTAAATATACAAATAGTGTCACCCGTGACACGCCACCATTGTGCTCAAAGTACCTTAAACATATGTATGCAGGTACTGTGTTTCCCTCCTTTCCCCAACCCCCAGCAGCATTGAAGGCAGCCTGACTTTGCTGTCCTGGTGGCCATGAGGGCCTAGCCGGTCATCCTCTAGCCGCCAGAGCTGGAGTTGGCTCCAACTGGGAAGGAGCATCCAACCCGATCAGATGCAGCGGCCATGGTACCCTCATCCAGAGCACCCGGAGAGGAGCCCATAAAGATAACAGGGAGCTCATCTGCCATTGAGAGGTGCATTTGCATTGATGGACTGACACCTCTGGGGCTGGTAGAGCAGAGGGCTAAATCGCTGGCTTTGAAATCAGACCAAGGCAGGCCAGCAGCATGGTTCAATTCCCGTACCAGCCTCCCCGAACAGGCACCGGAATGTGGTGACTAAGGGCTTTTCACTGTAACTTCATTTGAAGCCTACTTGTGACAATAAGCGATTTTCATTTCATTCAGAGAGACTAAGTACTTCATCCATCTCTCACACTAACAGTGACCTCCTGAGGTCACAACCAATGTGTTGGGTTGCAGATCAGAGTCCAACCCCTGAAAGCCCTGATTTAGTTCTTGAAGCAGCCTATATGGAAGAGACTGTGCGCTTGGTGCTCAGGGTCAACGCGAGCTCGTCAGCTGCCTTGGACTCAGCATGGTCGTGGTCTCTAACAGTACTCCCACTGTTGGCGCCCTGGGAGCTCTCTGTCATTGCCACTCCCGACGTGAGTGTAAAGTGCTATTATGCCAGCAGTAGCTCAGTGGAAGAACAGCATTGGAAGCCCGAGTTTTCAGGCCTCGCTTCAGTCAGTAGGGCACTTAACTATCCTGGCAGTCAATAAACGGTTTCCACCTCCGGGCAAACCCCTCCACAGACCCTCTCAAGGCGAACTTGATTTTTTTCTAGCCTATGGAATTCCGCGAGGTCGCTCACCCACACCCCGGCCTTGCCGGCTCCCAGTCCCTCCATCCCAGCAGGATCCGTCTCCGGGCTACCAGTAGGCAATGGTCAAAACATCGGCCACTCTCACCCCCGGACCTCCGGGTCTTCCAACACTACAAAAATTGCAGATTCTGGACTCGGGATCACTTTCACCCTCAGCATCTCAGACATCACGTCAGCAAACACCCGCTAAAATCCCTCCAGCTTCGGACAGGTCCAAACATGTGGGCATGGTTCACGGGCACCCCCGTGCACTGCCCATACCTATCCTCGACCCCCTCAAAAAACCTGCTCATTCTGGCCACCTTCATATGCTCCCTGTGGACTACTTAAATTGAATTAGGCTAAGCCTAGTGCACGAAGAGGAGGGATTCACCTTTCTCAGAGCCTCCTCCCATAACGCAGCCTCCAGCACCCTCCCTAGCTCTTCTTCCACTTCCGTTTAACTTCTCCTATCGGGGCGCCAACTAGTCCATTAATTCTTTATAAATCTCCAACACCCTGTCCTCACAAACCCCTGTTTTCAACACCCCTTTGTCCTGCAGCCCTGGGGGAGGCAGGTCAGGAAAGGACAGCACCTGTTCCCTCATATAGGTGCCCGTTCCTGCTGGGCTGCCCATACTCCTCTACCAGTCTCTCCAAGCTCAGGAAGCTTCCCCCCACGAATAGGTCCCTAAACTGCTCAATCCCCGCCCGCCGCCATTCCTGGAACCCCGTGTCCAGTCGCCCCGGAACAGACCTGTGATTCCCACAGATATGAGCCCAAACCGAAGCCCCTCCACCTTTGGGTGCTGCCGTCACTGTCCTCACACCCTCACGCTGCCACCACTACCGGACCTGTGGAGTTCCTGGTCAGCGACAATGGCAGAGGTGCCATCAACAGTGCTCCCAAGCTAGTGCCTTTACATGAGGCTGCCTCCATCTTCTCCCACACCGACCGCTCTCCCACTACCTTACCATAGCGAGATTTGCCGCCGCAGTAACAATTCATTAAGTTTTGGAAGGCCAGCCCCCCCCACCCCCCCACCCTCCACCCCACATCCCCGCTCCAGCAGCACCTTCTTCACCCGTGGGGCTTTCACCACCCACACAAACCCCAATATCAATGTCTTGATCTTCCTAAAAGCAGCCTTTGAGGTAAAAATCGGAAGGTTCTGGAATAGGAAAGGAAACCTTGGGAGTATCGTCATCTTCACGGACTGCACCCGCCCGCAAATGACAAGTGGGAGCATGTCCCATCTCTTAAAATCCCCTTCATTTGCTCTAGATAAAGGGCCAAATTCAATTTACATAACTGCTCCCATCCGGCACCAACTGGATGCCCAGATACCTAAAACTCGTCTCCACTACCTTCAATGTCAGCTCTCCAACCTCCTCTCCTGCCCCTTTGCCTGGATCGGAAAGACCTCACTCTTCCCCATGTTTAAATTATACCCAGAAAACTGGACGAATTCCACCAAAGTGTTCATGATCCCCCTCCAATATTTTCCAATGGGTCCGATATGTAGAGCAACAGGTCGTTCCCCATACAGCGAGACTCTATGTTCCACCCCCTCCCCGCACAATCCCTTTCCAACCCCTTTACGCTCTGCGCCATTGCTAGTGGCTCTATCACCAAGGCAAAGAGCAATGGGAAGAGTGGACATCCCTGCCTCGTCCCACGATGCAGCCTAAAATACCCCAAACTCACCCGGTTCGTCCTTACACACGCTGTCACTACCTGATACAATAACCAGAACCAATCCACAAACTCCTGCCCAAACCAAAACCACCTCAGTGCCTCCCACAAACATTCCCAATCTACCCAATCAAAGGCCTTCTCCGCGTCCACAGCAATCGACACCGCCAAAATCCTTCTCTCCATTATAATGTTCAACAGACGCGTCCCATTATCCGACAGATGCCTTCCCTTTACAAACCCCATCTGATCTTCTCCTATCACCCTCGGCACACAAGTCCTCAATCCACGAGGCCAAGATCTTTGCCAACAACTTGACGTCTACATTCAGCCATGATATCGGGCGGTAGGGCCCACACTGTTCCAGATTCTTGTCTTTCTTATATTAAATATTAAAGCTATTGAGGCCAAAGATAACTTAGGGGAGAGCTCCTCTTCTCCCTCGTCTCATTAAATGCCCTTACCAGCAGGGGCTCCAGGTCTCCCAAAATCTTTTTATAGAATTCTACCGGAAAGTCATCTGGGCCTTCCCTGCCTGCATACCTTCCATCACCTCCACCAATCCAATGAATGATCCCAACCCCTCTACCAGTCCCTCCTCCACCTTGGGGAACAGCAGCCCATCCAGGAATCGGCGCATTCCCTCTTCCCAGGTCAGGGGCTCCGATTCATAAAGCCTCCTGTAAAACTCCACAAATATCCGGTTCACCTCCACAGGGTCCAATACCACTCCACCTTTACTGTCCTTCACCCTTTTAATCTCTCTCGCCGCCTCCTGTTTCCTGAGTTGGTGAGCCAGCATTCTACTAGCCTTCGCGCCGTACTCGTACACTGGCCCTCCACAATTTCCTTACTGCCTTACCAGTGGACACCAGCCCGAACTCCATCTGGAACTTTTGCCTCTCCTTCAACAATTCCGCCACTGGGGCCTCAGAGTACCTCCTGTCCAGACGCAGGCTCTCATCCACCGACCTTGCCATCTCTGCTCGCTCCTCCTTCTCTCTATGCGCCTGAATCAATATAAACACCCCCCTAATCACTGCCTTGAGTGCCTCCCGCAGCGTGGCGGCCGAGACCTCACCTGCATTATTTAGTTCCACATACCCCCAAATGGCGGCCCTCACCCGCTCACACACCTCCACATCCGCTAACAACCCTACGTCCAGGCTCCACTGCAGCCGCTGGCCCCCCAGCGATCCACTTGCAAGTCCACCCAGTGAGACGTGTGGTCTGAAACCACGATCGCCAAGTACCTAAAGTCAACCACCCCGCCAATAACGCCCATCGACCACCCCCCCCCCCCCCGTCTTACCCACCACAAAAATCAATCAAGAGAGTACACTCTGTGCACATGGGAGAAGTTGAAAATTCCTTTGCCCTCGGCCTCCCAAAACCTCCACGGCTCCACCCCATGGACCCCTTCAGCTTCTTCGCCACTGCCGACACCCTCCCCGACTTCGGGTTTGACCGGTCTAACCCTGAATCAATTACCTTGTCAAAGTCCGTCGCCCCCCCACCCCCATAATCAACCGGTGCGAGTCCAGGTCCGGGATCTTCCCCATCACTCGCCTCATGAACGGCACATCATCCCAATTTGGGGCATAATCCTTTACCAGGACCACTGCCATCCCCTCCAGCTTCCCACTCACCATCACGAACCTTCCACCACCCCCCCAAATCTGCTACTATATTCCCCAACTCAAACTGCACCTATTTATTTACCAGCACAGCCACCCCCTGCATCTTCATGTCTAATCCCGAATAGAAAATTTTCCCCACCCATCCTTTCGGATTCCTAATTTTCAAATAAGTTTCTTGTAAAAAGGCCACGTCGGCCTTAAAAGCTCCTCAAAACACGCAACCGTTTAACCTGCCTATTCAGCCCCCTCACATTCCATGTGACCAACCTGGTCGGACAGCACCCCTCCCCCTCCCCTCCCCCTCCCCTGCCGATCAACTATACCCCTTCTTAGGCCAGCCCGCGGCCCGTGCCACACGACCCTCCAGGCCCACCCTCGGATGTTCACCATCACCACTCTCTCCGAGTTTATGCCACAGCAACACACCTTTGTCAGCAGCCTCCCTCCCCTTAAACAAAACTACCACCCTATCTCTCTCTACTATACTAACCACTTGATCACTGCGCTCCCGTTAACTAGCTCGCCCAGCTAGCCTGGCAGCCCCCGCCCAAGGTGCCTAAGCCTCCTACCCCCCACCCCCTGCTGATTCCCCTCTCCCCCGCTCGCATAACTCGCAACCAACAAGGGAAAAAAAAAAAAGGTGCACTCACCCCCAGTCGCAACAAATCATCTCAAAGGAGAAAAGTTTCCCAACAACCGACAAAACAAAATCATAGAATTTACAGTGCAGAAAGAGGCTATTCGGCCGATTGGGTCTACACTGGCCACTGAAAGAGCATCCTACTGAAGCTCGCGCCTCCACCCGATCCCCACAACCTCAACTAACTTTGGACACTACAAGGCAATTTAGCATGACCAATCCATCTAAGCCGCACATCTTTGCACTAAGAGGAGAAACCGGAGCACAGACACTGGGAGAACGTGCTGACTCCACACAGACAGTGACCCAAGCCGGGAATCAAACCCAGGTCCCTGGCGTTGTGAAGCATCAGTGCTAACTACTGTGCTACCGTGCCAGATACAGGAGAAAACAGGAAAAACACCCATCTCCTCACCCCCTCCTCCATAGTTCAATGTCCTCCTTCTCCAGCCAGTCCATTGTCTCTTAAAAACTCTCCTCTGGTGTTCCAAAATAGTTCTCGACTGTTAAAAGTCACCCAAAGGCGAGCCAGGTACAACATCCTAAACTTCACCCTCTTTTTAAAGAGGGCAGCCTTCCCCAATTAAACCAGGCTCTCCTCTTCACCAGGTCCGCGCCCAGGTCCTGATATACCCGAAACTCACTCCCCTCCCAGGTGTATCTCATCTGCCTCGCCCATCTCAGTATCTTCTCCTTGTCCAGGAACCGGTGAAGATGCACCATTCTGTCTACAATTCCCGCTGCCTCGGAAAGGCAGCCAGCATAATTAAGGACATACTCTGTTCCACCTTCTTCCGTCAGGAAAAAGATACCAAAGTTTGAGGTCACATTCCAACCGACTCAAGAACAGTTTCTTCCCTACTGCCATCAGACTTTTGAATGGACCTACCGCGTATTAAGTTGATCTTTTCTCTACACCTTGCTATAA
Organism: Scyliorhinus torazame; assembly: GCF_047496885.1. NCBI lineage: Eukaryota > Metazoa > Chordata > Chondrichthyes > Carcharhiniformes > Scyliorhinidae > Scyliorhinus > Scyliorhinus torazame. The sequence continues at coordinate 48,663,387 of NC_092722.1, read as the reverse complement.
CTGTAACATTATATTCTGCAGTCTCTCCTTCCTTCCCTCTATACAGTATGCATTGTTTGTATAGCATGCAAGAAACAATACTTTTCACTGTATACTAATACATGTGACAATAATAAATCAAATCAAATCATTGCCCTCGGTGGCTCATTGGCCAGCGGCCTCCTCATCAGCGCCCTGTGCGCTTCGTCAACCTCCAGGGGCCGGTCAAAGCCCCCACCCCATCAACCTTTCCGACAACTTGGCCACATACGTGCCAGTGTCCACTCCCTCGGAGGCATCCCCACAATTCTTAGGTTCTGCCTCCGGGAGCGGTTCTCGAAGTCCTCCATGTCGTGTTGGGTGTTCTGGTTCACAAACAAGCCAACAATGCTGGAAGTGGTGTAATGCTATTTTATTAACTGTTCAACTATGCTAACTTACTGTAAACGTGGGTATAAGCAATACCAGCTTAACTGTGGACCCTTTCCTATCACTAGCTATGGTGAGGCACTCAGCACATGATGAATGTCTGTGATGCAGGCTGTGAGCTCTGTGCTCGGAGCTGTCTGCTGCTAGAATGAGCGGGAACTCTCCTGTCCCGTGTCTTTATAGTGCTTGTGCTCTCACTGGTGATTGGCTGCGGTGTTATGTATGCTGGTTGGTCCTACTGCATGTCCATCAGTGTGTGCATGTGATTGCACCATAATGTACTGATGTATATTATGACATCCCCCTTTTTTACAAAGAACATGTTCCTATGTGAGAATAAATAACGTGTAATGAGTGTATCTGACCATGTGTGTGCAGTATTTACATAACTATGTACATGAGGCTAGTCTATATACACGGGAAGGTGCCTGGTGCAGAGAAAAGAAAAACAAGGTGTTACACCAACAACAAAACTAATAACGAATGCTATAAACAAACTAGTGAAATGCTGAAACAGGATGAAAGAACAAAGCATTGAGTCCAACATTGTAAGGCTCATAAATCAAGTCTCTGAGTTGGGCGACGAATTCGGGTTGACCGCCTCAAGGGTGGGTCAGGAGCCACTGGCTGAGGATCGGGCCGGGCCACGGCCAGGTGAGGAGGATGCAGAGTATCCGGCAGCTCTACAAAGTCCAGGTCGGGGACAACAGGAGGGCGTGGCACCTGTGGAGGGTTGCATAGCGAGCGTGGAACCAGATGAAGGGCACACCGAATGCGCCGGCGAATGGAGCCATCAGGCAGACGAACCAGGAATGAGCGGGGAGCCACCACCCAAAGAACCACAGCAGTCGCAGACCAGCCACCCTCCGGAAGATGGATTCGGACGTTGTCACCTGGCGCCAGAGCAGGAAGATCAGTCGCTTGAGCGTCATGCGCCGCCTTGTACTGCGCGCCAGACTGTTGCATCCGCTGAAGGACCGGAGCATGGTCGAGGTCTGGAACGTGAATGGACGGTAGGGTGGTCCTGAGGGTGCGACCCATCAGCAGCTGGGCTGGTGACAGGCCCGTGGACAGTGGAGCCGAGTGATAGGCCAGCAAGGCGTGGCAGAAGTCGGATCCTGCATCAGCAGCCTTGCAGAGGAGCCTCTTTACGATGTGGATGCCCTTTTCTGCTTTGCCATTTGACTGGGGGTGCAGGGGACTGGACGTCACGTGTACAAAGTTGTACCTGCTGGCGATGTTAGACCATTCCTGGCTCGCGACGCAGGGGCCATTGTCCGACATCACAGTGAGTGGGATGCCGTGACAAGCAAAGGTCTCTTTGTAGGCACGGATAACAGCCGACGACGTGATGTCGTGCAGGCGTACAACCTCGGGATAGCTGGAAAAATAATCAACTATGATAACATAGTCCCTACCAAGCGCATGGAACAGATCCACGCCTACCTTAGACCAAGGGGGCGTGACCAACTCATGGGGCTGAAGGGTCTCCCGTGGTTGGGCCGGCTGGAACCGCTGACAGGTGGGGCAATTGAGCACAGTGTTGGCAATGTCCTCATTTATGCCAGGCCAGTAGACAGCCTCTCGGGCCCTCCGTCGGCACTTCTCTACGTCGAGATGGCCCTCGTGCAGCTGCTCTAAAACCAGGTGGTGCATGCTGTGTGGGATCACTATGCGGTCCAACTTCAGGAGGACGCCATCAACGACTGCCAGATCGTCTCGAATATTATAGAACTGCGGGCATTGCCATCCGTCAGTCATGTGGCGCATCACACGTTGTAGCAGGGGGTCAGCTGCAGTCTCACGGCGAATGTGGGTTAGATGTTCATCCGTGGCCAGCAGATTGGTGGCCATGAAGGCCACATGGGCGTCGACTTGGCAAACTTGGGTTGGACGGAGTGGTGACTGCCCTGGACAGAGCGTCGGCTAGGATCAGGTCCTTACTCGGTGTGTACATGAGCTGGAAATCGTATCTCCAGAGCTTGAGCAAAATGCGTTGTAGGCGAGGGGTCATGTCATGGAGGTCTTTTTGGATGATGCCGACCAGCGGGCAATGGTCGGTCTCCACAGTGAACTGGGGAAAGCCATACATGTAGTCATGGAACTTGTCGACACCGGTCAACAGGCCTAGGCACTCCTTCTCGATTTGCGCATAGCGCTGCTCTGTGGGGGGTCATGGCCTGTGACGCATAGGCATCAGGGGCCCATGACGAGGCGTCATCTCGTTGCAGGAGCACCGCCCCTATGCCAGATTGGCTAGCGTCCGTTGATATTTTTGTCTCCCTTGCAGGATAGAAAAACGCCAATACCGGGGCGGTGGTCAGCTTCACCTTGAGCTCCTCCCATTCACGCAAGTGAGCAGGAAGCCACTGGAAGTCCGTCGTCTTCCTAACTAGGTTGCGGAGAGCCGTGGTGTGGGAAGCGAGGTTAGGGATGAACTTTCCTAGGAAGTTGACCATTCCTAAGAACCGGAGCACCGCCTTCTTATCCACCGGCCTCTACATGGCCATGATGGCTGCCACCTTGTCCGCATCCTGCCGCACACCCAATCGAGAGATGTGGTCTCCTAAAAACATGAGTTTGGTCTGGCCGAAAGAACATTTGGCTCTGTTGAGGCGCAGGCCTTGGTCCCGTATTCGCTTAAAAACGCGTTGGAGGCGACTGATATGCTCCTGCGGGGTGGTGGACCAGATGATGATGTCATCCACATAGACGCGCACACCCACGATGCCCTCCATCATCTGCTCCATGATGCGGTGGAACACTTCAGATGCTGATATGATTCCAAATGGCATTCTATTGTAGCAGTACCTGCCAAATGGGGTGTTGAAAGTACACAGATTTCTGCTGGACTTGTCCAATTGAATCTGCCAGAAGCCCTTTGATGCATCCAGCTTGGTGAATATGTTGGCTCGAGCCATCTCGCTCGTGATCTCCTCACGCTTGGGGATAGGGTAATGCTCCCGCATGATGTTACGATGTAAATCCTTCGGGTCAATACAGATCCGGAGCTCGCCGGAAGGTTTCTTGACGCACACCATGGAATTGACCCAGTCGGTTGGTTCCGTCACTCTGGAAAGCACTCCTTGGTCCTGGAGGTCCTGCAGCTGCTGCTTGAGACGGTCCTTGAGGGGTGCTGGGACTCTGCGAGGTGCATGAACCACAGGCGTGGCGTCTTGTTCGAGCAGGGTTTTGTATGTGTAGGGAAGTGTACCCACGCCTTCGAAGTGTTGCTAACTTTGGTTGGCTCTTAATTCGTTGCCCCTTGGGTCTTTACTGAATTTGCTCAGTTTCTATAACCTTTGCTCTAGTCGCCAGGTATCTTTAGGATACCGGCACGAGGTTCAAGTTCAAGTACTGATCAATAACTCAACACACAAATTAGTAAGATTCAAATCAAAACACATTTATTATACACAGTAAATCACTACTCATGCATAAACTCTACTTTCTAGACTATTCTCTATCACTAAAAGGCCTATACTTAGCTTCGGAACTGGCCCACCAGGTCAGGGGAACAAATGGCCTTTCGTTCGATCGGAGACTGCAGGATTCAAAAGCTGGTATGGACTGGTAGCTAGGAGCGCCTATCTCGTAGCGCGCGTCGACTGGAGACTTACTTGGTTGATGCGGCAGTTTAGACAGTTCACTCTCACGGGTTGATTCGAGTTGCTGAATGACCCTGCCAAGAAGACCGATTTGAACTTGGGGACTCTATCTTATAGTCCCCAGGGGCTTCCCGCCGTTCGGGGCGGACCCCGTATCTGGTTCCAAGTGATTGGACTACATTCCGATCACTGGGATCGATTTCTCCAATACTGGAGACAATTTAACCAGCCTCGCAGGAATGTTCGGGCAATCCAACCCACCTTCACCGAGTCCGATCCTGACTTCATACAGACCAGTGACACCGAGGACAGGGAGCCTTTTTGAGTCGCTGTCATAACCAAGAACAGGCTAGCCCTGAATCGAAAGCACCAGCCGCTGTTGGTAGACATCACAAGTAGGCTTACATTAACACTGCAATTAAGTTACTGTGAAAAGCCCCTAGTCGCCTGTTCGGGTACACGGAGGGTTAATTCAGAATGTCCAAATTGCCTAACAGCACGTAGGAACTTGTAGGAGGAAACCGGAGCACTTGGAGGAATCCAACGCAGACACGGGGAGAATGTGTAGACTCCACACAGACAGTAACCCAATCCGGGGATCGAACCTGGGATCCTGGCGCTGTGAAGCAACAGTGCTAACCAGTTACAAGTTTCTGATGATGGATTGTGTCAGGTTTTTACAATGTAGATAATTAAAACTTTGTATGTAAATTACTCTTGATAGCAGTTACGTTATATAAGAAATGTGTCTATATATTTCAAGTATATGATAAATATCTGTATTCCGCCACATGTTGCAATCACCCCAACTCCATCATCTGTCAATTCAATAAATGATGGTGCTCGCCTTTCTGACCGTCACGTAGCTTTAGAATTTACTGCATTTACTTCTTTTGTGCAATATCCCTTGATCTACAACGGAGTTATTTTCTCCCCATGCAACCAACTAAGGTAGAAAATAAAACAAACAAATATTGTAGGAACATAACTAAGCTTTTACCAAACAGTAACTGTTGATGAGAGCTTGACGAACTGTGTAGCATTTTCAACGTAGTAACTTCATGCACAAATGATCCTTCTGTGCCTTTGTTTTGCGCATTTATTTGTCTGCACTACTTCTCAAACTTTCATTTCATTGCTGGCATTATTGGAAGAAATCGAAATGAATAAAATGAAGAATATTGTAAGAGTCCTTCCTGATACTTCCTTTGTTCTCTTTCTTTTATCTTTATTATTTTTGGTCTGTGAATCGATAATGGAGATATACCTGGAAATAGAGAACTCAGTTTCAAACAGCTTGTTTACTGGAACAGTGTGTTTTCAAGTTTTGTATTTGGGAAGGAAGAACTCTTGACTTTTTCGGGACCCAGCAGACTGGAGGGAATCAGTTCAATTGGTTAACTGGCAACCAAAGGGTTGGCCAGGGACAGCGTTCTGCTTGGCAATAGTCAGCAATTGGTTCCTGCCGGGTGGTATTTTTCAGAGAGAATCTGCCAGAAACCTCTAGACCCTCGAAGGAAGAGGAGCGCTGTTTCTCTCTCTCTCTCTGAAATGTCTAAACTTCTGTACAAGCGCCTATACGAATTCACCTTGGAAGTCAACTCCACTGAGAAAATGAATTATCCAGCTACAGTCTGCAAACTACTAACTCTCAAAGAATGCACCATCGGACATTTGACTCTGGACTCGGATGAAACAAATAATTCTTACCTTCTCAATGGTCTTTGTGTTGTACTCTTTCTTTTCTTTATCACTCTTCTATTGTATGAACATACAATGGGCTATGTGGTGAGACTCCCCTCCTGCATTTTGAACATGTGTAAAATAAATTTGCTCCATTTTGAGTTTGAACCTGTTGGCCTAGCTCCATATTACTAGATGAACTGCAGTCATTACAATTTATCCAGATCAACAGCCAACTTGAAGCAGAGAGGGTAAATGGCCAAGTTCTTTGGTAGAACATGATGTGGAGATGCTGGCGTTGGACTGGGGTGAGCACAGTAAGTCTTACAACACCAGGTTAAAGTCCAATAGGTTTGTTCCAAATCACTAGCTTTCGGAGCACTACTCCTTCCTCAGGTGAATGAAGAGGTGGGTTCCAGAAACATATCTATAGACAAAGTCAAAGATGCAATAAGATACTTTGAATGCAAGTCTTTGGAGGTAATTAAGTCTACAGGTCCAGACGGAGCAACTGGAGAGGGAGATAATCACAGGTTAAAGAGATGTGAATTGTCTCAAGCCAGGACAGGTGGTAGGATTTTGCAAGCCCAGGCCAGATGGTGGGGGGATGAATGTAATGTGACATGAATCCAAGGTCCCGGTTGAGGCCGTATTCATGCGTGCGGAACTTAGCTATACGTTTCTGCTCGGCGATTCTGCGTTGTCGCGCGTCCTGAAGGCCGTCTTGGAGAACGCTTACCCGAAGATCAGAGGCTGAATGCCCTTGGCTGCTGAAGTGTTGCCCGACTGGAAGGTAACATTCCTGCCTGGCGATTGTCACGCGATGTCCGTTCATCCATTGTTGCAGATTCTGCATGGTCTCGCCAATGTACCACGCTTCGGGACATCCTTTCTTGCAGCGTATGAAGTAGACAACGTTGGATGAGTCACACAGGTATGTACCATGTACCTGGTGGGTGATGTTCTCACGTGTAATGGTGGTACCCATGTTGATGATCTGGCACGTCTTGCAGAGATTGCCATGGCAAGGTTGTGTGGTGTCGTGGTCGCTGTTCAGAAGGCTGGGAGGTTTGCTGCAAACAATGGTTTGTTTGAGGTTGCGCGGTTGTTTGAAGACAAGTAGTGGGGGTGTGGGGATGACCCTGACAAGATACTCATCTTCATCGATAACGTGTTGAATGCTTCGATGATGATGTCGTAATTTCTCCGCTCCAGGGAAGTATTGGACGACGAAGGATACTCTGTCGGTTGTGGCCCGTGTTTGTCTTCGGAGGAGGGCGGTGCGTTTTTTTGCTGTGGCACGTTGCAACTGTCGATCGATGAGTCGAGTGCCATATCCCGTTTGTACGAGGGCATTTTTCAGATGTCTGTAGATGTCTGTTACGCTCTTCCTCGTCTGAGCAGATCCTGTGTATATGGAGGGCTTGTCCATAGGGGATGGCTTCTTTAATGTGATTCGGGTGGAAGCTGGAGAAGTGGAGCATCGTGAGGTTATCCGTGGGCTTGCGGTAAAGCAAAGTGCTGTAGTGACCGTCCTTGATGGAGATGAGTGTGTTCAAGACTGCAACCGATGACTTCCGGGTGCGGCGATGACCAGCTGAGTCGCACGTTTCGGCAGCTCCCGGTGAAACAGACTTTTGGGCTCTTGATAGGAGCCCCAACGGCAATTTTGACGGCTTAAAACACTGTGCGGTAAACCAGAAGGGAATCCCCCCTGGATACGGATGAAAAAAGGAGGAGAAAGTGGCCGGATTGCAGTGGATCCTTTAGAACAGCGGCAAGGAAGGCAAGCAAAAACCAAGATGGCGTCGGAAGGTGGCAGTTTAACATGGGGCCCTGAACAACAAGAGTTCTTGAAATGCTGTGTGGAAGAGCTCAAAAAGGAAATGAAGAAAGAGCTGTTGGCCCCGATACTACAGGCGATCGAAGGGCTAAAGGAGGAACAAAAGACCCAGGAGCTGGAGCTTCGGGTCGTGAAGGCAAAGGCAGCCAAGAATGAGGACGACATACAGGGCCTGGTGGTGAAGACGGAAATGCATGAGGCACATCAGAAACGATGTGTGGAAAGGCTGGAGGCACTGGAGAACAACGCAAGGAGGAACAACCGGAGGATTCTTGGTCTTCCTGAAGGTGCGGAGGGAGCGGACGTCGGGGCATATGTGAGCACGATGCTGCACTCGTTAATGGGAGCGGAGGCCCCGGCGGGTCCGTTGGAGGTGGAGGGAGCATACCGAGTGATGGTGCGAGGACCGAGAGCAGGAGAAATTCCCAGAGCCATAGTGGTGAGATTCCTCCGTTGTAAGGATAGAGAAATGGTCCTTAGATGGGCAAAGAAAACTCGGAGCAGTAAATGGGAGAACGCGGTGATCCGCGTTTATCAAGACTGGAGTGCGGAGGTGGCGAGAAGGAGGGCGAGCTTTAATCGGGCCAAGGCGGTGCTTCATAAAAAGAAGATAAAATTTGGAATGCTGCAACCGGCAAGACTGTGGGTCACATATCGAGGGAGGCACCACTACTTTGAGACGGCGGATGAAGCGTGGACTTTTATTGTGGAAGAAAAACTGGAATGAGCGGGTTATTAAAAAGAACGTTTGAACAAAGTGGTGGGGCGAATGTGGGGGGCGAAGAGGGGGGTTAAAAAGGGGGGAAAAAGAGGAGTTTTATGTACTAATCCTGCGATGTGGTAACTTTTCTCTCTTCCACAGGTGGGGATGGGGGGGAGGAGGGGAGGTGGAGGAGATGGGGCGTTGGCCATTGGGAGCGGGGCCAAGGGAGAAGCGCGGGCTTGGTTCCCGCGCTATGATAATCAGGGCGGGAATAGAGAAGCAGGAAGGAGGGGGCGTCGCACGGTGCGAGCCGAGGTCACGGGGGGAAGCCGAGGTCGGCCAGAGTTTGCTGACTTCTGGGAGCAACATGGGGGGAGTAATTACGCTAGCGGGGGATCTAGCGGGGGGGGGTGGGAGGGGGGAATTACTGGGTTGCTGCTGCTGGGGAGAGGGGGGAGCTGGTATGGGAGGGGATGGGCGGGGGGGCACCGCCTGGGGGAGATACAGCTGCGTGGGAACCGGGTGAGGAGCTGGAAAAAGGGGATGGCTAATCGACAAGGGGGGGGGGGGTAGGAAGCCCCCCAACCCGGCTGATCACGTTGAACGTGAGAGGGCTGAACGGGCCGATAAAGAGGGCACGGGTACTCGCACACCTTAAGAAACTTAAGGCAGATGTGGTTATGTTACAGGAAACGCACCTGAAACTGATAGACCAGGTTAGGCTACGCAAAGGATGGGTGGGGCAGGTGTTCCATTTGGGGCTAGATGCGAAAAACAGGGGGGTGGCTATATTAGTGGGGAAGCGGGTAATGTTCGAGGCAAAGACTATAGTGGCGGATAACGGGGGCAGATATGTGATGGTGAGTGGCAAACTACAGGGGGAGACGGTGGTTTTGGTAAACGTATATGCCCCGAACTGGGATGATGCCAATTTTATGAGGCGGATGCTCGGACGCATTCCGGACCTAGAGATGGGAAAGCTGATAATGGGGGGAGATTTTAATACGGTGTTGGAACCAGGGCTGGATAGGTCGAAGTCCAGGACTGGAAGGAGGCCGGCAGCAGCCAAGGTACTTAAAGATTTTATGGAGCAGATGGGAGGTGTAGACCCGTGGAGATTTAGCAGACCTAGGAGTAAGGAGTTCTCGTTTTTCTCCTATGTCCATAAAGTCTACTCGCGAATAGACTTTTTTGTGCTGGGAAGGGCGTTGATCCCGAAGGTGAGGGGAACGGAGTATACGGCTATAGCCATTTCGGATCACGCTCCACACTGGGTAGACTTGGAGATAGGGGAGGAAACAGGAGGGCGCCCACCCTGGAGAATGGACATGGGACTAATGGCAGATGAGGGTGTGTGTCTAAGGGTGAGGGGGTGCATTGAAAAGTACTTGGAACTCAATGATAATGGGGAGGTCCAGGTGGGAGTGGTCTGGGAGGCACGGAAGGCGGTGGTTAGAGGGGAGCTGATATCAATAAGGGCACATAAAGGGAAGCAGGAGAGTAAGGAACGGGAGCGGTTGCTGCAAGAACTTTTGAGGGTGGACAGACAATATGCGGAAGCACCGGAGGAGGGACTGTACAGGGAAAGGCAAAGGCTACATGTAGAATTTGACTTGCTGACTACAGGCACTGCAGAGGCACAATGGAGGAAGGCACAGGGTGTACAGTACGAATATGGGGAGAAGGTGAGCAGGTTGCTGGCACACCAATTGAGGAAAAGGGGAGCAGCGAGGGAAATAGGGGGAGTGAGCGATGAGGAAGGAGAGATGGAGCGGGGAGCGGAGAGAGTGAATGGAGTGTTCAAGACATTTTATAAAAAATTATATGAAGCTCAACCCCCGGATGGGAGGGAGAGAATGATGGGCTTTTTGGATCGGCTGGAATTTACCAAGGTGGAAGAGCAGGAAAGGGTGGGACTGGGAGCAGAGGTAGAAGAAGTGGTGAAAGGAATTAGGAGCATGCAGGCGGGAAAGGCCCCGGGACCGGATGGATTCCCAGTCGAATTCTATAGAAAATATGTGGACTTGCTCGCCCCGGTATTGACGAGGACCTTTAATGAGGCAAAGGAAAGGGGACAACTGCCCCCGACTATGTCTGAAGCAACGATATCGCTTCTCTTAAAGAAGGAAAAGGACCCGCTACAATGCGGGTCCTATAGACCGATTTCCCTCCTAAATGTAGATGCCAAGGTCCTGGCCAAGGTAATGGCAATGAGAATAGAGGAATGTGTCCCGGGGGTGGTCCACGAGGACCAAACTGGGTTTGTGAAGGGGAGACAGCCGAACACGAATATACGGAGGCTGTTAGGGGTAATGATGATGCCCCCACCAGAGGGGGAAACAAAGATAGTAGTGGCGATGGATGCCGAGAAAGCATTTGATAGAGTGGAGTGGGATTATTTGTGGGAGGTGTTGAGGAGATTTGGTTTTGGAGAGGGGTATGTTAGATGGGTGCAGCTGTTGTATAGGGCCCCGATGGCGAGCGTGGTCACGAATGGACGGGGATCTGCATATTTTCGGCTCCATAGAGGGACAAGGCAGGGATGCCCTCTGTCCCCATTATTGTTTGCACTGGCGATTGAGCCCCTGGCGATAGCGTTGAGGGGTTCCAAGAAGTGGAGGGGAGTACTTAGAGGAGGAGAAGAACACCGGGTATCTTTGTATGCGGACGATTTGTTACTATATGTGGCAGACCCGGCGGAGGGGATGCCAGAAATAATGCGGATACTTGGGGAGTTTTCAGGGTATAAATTGAACATGGGGAAAAGTGAGTTGTTTGTGGTGCATCCAGGGGAGCAGAGTAGAGAAATAGAGGACCTACCGTTGAGGAAGGTAACAAGGGACTTTCGTTACCTGGGGATCCAGATAGCCAAGAATTGGGGCACATTGCATAGGTTAAATTTAACGCGCTTGGTGGAACAAATGGAGGAGGATTTCAAGAGATGGGATATGGTATCCCTGTCACTGGCAGGGAGGGTGCAGGCGGTTAAGATGGTGGTCCTCCCGAGATTCCTCTTTGTGTTTCAGTGCCTCCCGGTGGTGATCACGAAGGCTTTTTTAAAAAGGGTTGAAAAGAGCATCATGGGTTTTGTGTGGGCCGGGAAGACCCCGAGAGTGAGGAAGGGATTCTTACAGCGTAGCAGAGATACGGGGGGCTGGCACTACCGAGCCTAAGTGAGTATTATTGGGCCGCTAATATTTCAATGGTGAGTAAGTGGATGGGAGAGGAGGAGGGAGCGGCGTGGAAGAGATTAGAGAGGGCGTCCTGTAGGGGGACTAGCCTACAGGCTATGGTGACAGCCCCATTGCCGTTCTCACCGAGGAACTACACCACAAGCCCAGTGGTGGTGGCTACACTGAAGATTTGGGGACAGTGGAGACGGCATAGGGGAAAGACTGGAGCCTTGGGGGGGTCCCCGATAAGAAACAACCATAGGTTTGCCCCGGGGGGAATGGATGGGGGATATGGAATGTGGCAAAGAGCAGGAATAATGCAACTGAAAGATCTGTTTGTGGATGGGAAGTTCGCGAGTCTGGGAGCGCTGACCGAGAAATATGGGTTGCCCCAAGGGAATGCATTCAGGTATATGCAACTGAGGGCTTTTGCGAGGCAACAGGTGAGGGAATTCCCACAGCTCCCGACACAAGAGGTGCAGGACAGAGTGATCTCAAAGACATGGGTGGAGGATGGTAAGGTGTCAGATATATATAGGGAAATGAGGGACGAAGGGGAGACTATGGTGGATGAACTAAAAGGGAAATGGGAAGAAGAGCTGGGGGAGGAGATCGAGGAGGGGCTGTGGGCAGATGCCCTAAGCAGGGTAAACTCGTCGTCCTCGTGTGCAAGGCTAAGCCTGATTCAGTTTAAGGTATTACACAGGGCGCATATGACTGGAGTACGGCTCAGTAAATTTTTTTGGGTGGAGGATAGGTGCTCGAGAAGCCCAGCGAATCATACCCATATGTTTTGGTCTTGCCCGGCACTACAGGGGTTTTGGATGGGGGTGACAAAGGTGCTTTCAAAGGTAGTGGGGGTCCGGGTCGAACCAAGCTGGGGGTTGGCTATATTTGGGGTTGCACAAGAGCCGGGAGTGCAGGAGGCGAGAGAGGCCGATGTTTTGGCCTTTGCGTCCCTAGTAGCCCGGCGCAGGATATTGCTAATGTGGAAAGAAGCCAAGCCCCCGGGGGTGGAGACCTGGATAAATGACATGGCAGGGTTTATAAAGCTAGAGCGGATTAAGTTCGTTCTAAGGGGGTCGGCTCAAGGGTTCACCAGGCGGTGGCAACCGTTCGTCGAATACCTCGCAGAAAGTTAGATGGAATGGAAAAAAGAAGGCAGCAGCAGCAGCCCAGGATCGGGGGGGGGGGGAGGAGGAACCAGAAGGACTCTCAGGGTTGTTAATATATACTGTATAATATGTATAGGTCGTTGCTACAGATAATTATATATTGGCCTGTTAAATTATATTTTTGGAGAGTGTTACTTGTGATAAGGCAGTTGCCAATTAGGGTTAGTTTTCATTTTTGTTATTTATTACTTATTCATTTTCTGTTTATAAAATAGGTCATTGTTATTTGTGTTGTTATAATATTGTGTAAAGGATGCACAATGTACGGAGTTGGTTGACCAAAAATTTTCAATAAAATATTTATTAAAAAAAAAGAATGCAACCGATTCTGGAGAGCAGTCCATGGTGAGTCCGATGGTGGGATGGAACTTATTGATGTCATCATTAGTCATTTCAGTAATTCTTCACCAAAGGAAAAAATGTCATCGATGTATCTGGTGTATAACATCGGTTGAAGGTCCTGTGCATGAAGATGTTGACATACTGAGGTGCGAATTTAGTCCCCATGGATGTTGAGTGTGTCTGGATGAAGAACTTGTTGTCGAAGTTGAAGATGTTGTGATCCAGAATGAAGCGGATGAGTTATAGAAATGCGTCTGGAGATTGGATTAGCAGTTGTCGGTGTTGAGTACGGAGGCAGTTGCAGCAATGCCGTCGTCATGGGGGATGCTGGGTTAGAGTGCCGAGACGTCCATTGTGACGAGGAATGTTCCTGGTTCAACTGATCCATGGGTGCTGAGTTTCTGTAAGAAGTCCATCGTATCGCGACAAAAGCTGGGCGTTCCTTGTATGACGAGTTTCAAGATGCCCTCGATGTAGCCAGAGAGGTTCTCACACAGGGTCCCATTGCCTGATACAATAGGACGACCTGGTGTGTTGGCCTGGTGTATTTTCGGGAGGCAGTAGAGATCTCCAATGAGGGGAGTATGTGGGATGAGAGCACGTAGGGTGCTCTGAAGGTCTGGATCAGTCTGTTGAGTTGGCGGGTGTGTTCCTTGATCAGATCTGCGGGTAACTGTCTGTAGTGTTCCTGGTTGTTGAGTTATCGGTACACTTCTTTGCAGTAGCCTGTTCTGTTCAGTATGACAGTGCCCCCTCCTTTGTCTGCTGGTTTGATGGCGATGTTGCGGTTGGTCTTGAGAGTGCGGATGGCATTGTGTTGTGCTAGGGTGACGTTCGGGACTGTCTTGTGAATGCGACTGATTAATCTGGCATTGACACGACTCCTGACGGCTTGAGCATACATATCGAGTCTAGGGCAGCGGCCTTCCGGAGGGGTCCATTTCGACCCTTCCCTCTCTCCAGTTGCTCCGCCTGGACCTGCAGACTTAATTACCTCCAAAGATTTGCATTCAAAGTATCGTTTTGCATCTTTGACTTTGTCTATATAGATGTTTCTGGAACCCACCTCTTCATTCACCAGAGGAAGGAGCAGTGCTTCGAAAGCTAGTGATTCGACAAAAACCTGTTGGACTTTAACCTGGTGTTGTAAGACTTCGTACTTTGAACAGATTGAGCTAAGGAAAATGTTGGCGGGGAAATATCTTCACAACTGTCTTATTGGAACTACTATGTCCATTTAAGCTCAGTCCAACTGGTCCTTGACTGTGTGTATATTCCACAGTATAAATGTGGACTGCTTGGGCAGAACAGTGGCACTGTAGTTAGCACTGCGGCATCACAGTGCCGAGGTCCCATGTCGATCCCAGCTCTGGGTCACTGCCATTCTCCCCTTGTTTGCGTGGGTTTCGCCCCCACAATCCAAAGATGTGCCGCGTAGGTGGATTGGCCATGCTAAATTGCCCCTTAATTGGAAAAAATGAATGGGTACTCTAAATTTAAAAAAGAAATTAATTAATTAAATAAATAAATAAATGTGGACTGCAAAGTATTCAATTCCGTGTTGGGCAGAGTAGAAAGAGTTGAAAGTCAGCTCAGACTCAAGGGCATATTAAATTATAAGGTGAATTGACTTTTCTCCTGATTCTCATTTGTTTCTGTGATAGCCCTCATGGGGGGATACATTGATAGATCTATCCCTTGGGACTCATAGAATACAAATTTCCCCGCTAGTGGGTGGAAGTCCGCCGAGCTGGGGCCCATTACTTAGCCCCTTAAATACCGACCCGAACCAGCCCACTCGCTAGTCCCCGACTTAGACCCTTTTGTTGTATGTCGCGGGAGCAGTCTTAAACTTTAATAATAAACTTATGTGAACCTTCTTTCTCGGGTCTCCTGGATTATTATACAAGTGACAAGGAAAAAGGGGGTAAAAAACATAAATAAATCAACCTTGCTGTAACCAAATAGCCTGGTAAGAAAACAAGACCGAAGGAAATTCTAGATGTCGCTGTTCGGGAAGTTACAGCTATACGATGCAGGCATAGAGGATTGGGGTCAGGATGCGATATTTCTTTTGGGAAAATGACATTGATGCAGAAGATCAACAGGTGAGTCTCCTGACCGCTTGCGGAGCCTCATCAAAAGAGTCTCACCTACCCGGCAGCCCCACACTCGAACTAGTGGCGAACCACTATGACCCGAAACCATGATATAGATTTAATACTGCCACAACGATCCCTGTCGGAAACATAATTCTGAACACAACTTCCAAAACTAGCAGAACACATTATGGGCTGTCCCTCCCAGAGATGTTCAGAGACCGATTAGTATTCAGAATAAATATCGCAGCAATCCAGAGGAAAATACTGGCTGAGCCTAAAAAGAGTCACAGAACTGGCTTTATCTCACAAAAACTGCGAAAAAGGGGCCAAGGAACTCTAGGTTTGATCGATTACAGCATCCACAGCGTCGAACAACCGCCATACAAGAGAACTACGCCTCCTAGAGATGGCGCTCACGTGACCCAGCCACCTCCAAGTCAACAATCTGGTATACGGTACCAAGACGGCCACGAACCACCACAAATGCAAGGCTTCCCCGGAGGACTATGAGGAGTACTCGCAGAATTACTACATATGCGGTCAGAGGACAAGCCAAAGCATAGGCCACCAGAATTGGCAGAGCGCGTGCCGCCCCAACCGGAAGATGAAGCCACCTCAGGCCAGGGCCTGACACAGCGGCCAGCCCAAGGAGGAAGAGCTGATACAACCGAACTGCATCACTGCCCCTAAAGTAGCCATGATCAAGATTAGCTCCAGGAAACGGTCATCCCCTAGACATGGAGGTTGACGTGAGCCAACGTTTCCATCATTGGATAGCAGACCTTTTGTCAACTCCGAATGAGCATCCTGCCCCTCAGCATACCAGAGCCAGATTGGCGAAATATCCAGGGGAACCGCTAAAAATCAAAGGAATCACTGTGACCCTGGTCACCCATAGATAACAAACAGTCCCACTTCCATTGATTGTGGTACAACGGCTAGGACCCAGCCCTTTAGGCCAAGATTGGTTGCAGAAACTTCATTGGTAGCAGATCTTTAATATAGGCACTGGCAACTTATATGAGGTCCTTGAGAAATATCCAGACGTTTTCCAGGAAGGCCTCGGGAAAATAAAAGAGATAAGGGCGAAAATTTAAGTCGACCTGGAAACCCGGCCAAAGTACTTCAGGGTACAACCAGTCCTCTGCGTCCTACTTACGAAGGTGGAGACTGAACTGCGGTGGTTGGAGGACCCAAGCATTATATGCCCGGTCTAATTCGCAAAATGGGCAGCAACAGTGGTCTCAGTGTTGAAGCCGGATAAGTCAGTCCACCTTTACAGCAACTACAAGATGACGGTGAACAAAGCCTCCCATGCCGCACATTGCAGACCTCTGACATTCTCAAACCTCGACTAGAACGACGCATACCTCCACCTGGAGCTTGATAAAGCAGAACGGAAATTGGTCACTACCAATACCCATAAAAGTGGAGACACTTGACTCCCCTTCGGGGTCTCATCAGCATGTGCCATCTTCCAGAGAGTAATGGTGAACATCCTCCAAAGACTGCCAAGAGTAGCAGTGTACCTCAACGATGGACTGATCTCAGGAACCACCGAGAAGGAGCACACGGACAATCTTAGAAGAAGTCCTCCAGTGACTCTCCAACGCTGGCCTCCACCTAAAGAGAATTAAGTATGTGTTCCAGGAAAAGGAAGTCACATACCTCGGATACTGGGTTGATAGGGAAGGCCTACACCTGATGGAAGAAAAGAAAAAGTACAGACCATAAAAGGAGCCACAATGCCAGAAAACACAACAGAACTAAAGTAATTCCAGGGACTCGTAAATATGACGGGAAATTCATACCAAATCTAGCTACCCTGCTAGTACCTTTACATGCACTAAAGGTGGACCAAATGTGGTCTTGGCAAACGCCACCGCAGGAAGCGCTCGGCAGGGTAAAAATGCAATTGTTGTAGTTTACAATACCGGCACACTATGAACCCTCAAGACCTCTCATCCTCACCTATGACGCCTCGTCTTATGGAATTGGAGCAGTATTATCCCACCGGTGAGACGTCGGCACTGAATGACCGTTAGCGTATGCATCCAGGACCCTGACTGACGCAGAAAGATGATACGTCCAGATCGAGAAAGAGGGATTGGCCGTGGTATATGCAGTGAAGAAGTTCCATCAATATGTCTACAGACGTCATTTCACCATAATCATGGACCATAAACCCGTATTGCGGCTCATCAAAGGGGGATAAGACAATTCCCCAGATAGTCTCGGCCCGGATAAAAGTTTGGCCGCTACTATTAGCAGCCTACAAATATAAATTCAAGCATCACCCAGGAGCACAGATAACGAATGCAGATGCCCTAAGTCAGCTACCGTTGCCCTCGAGCCCCCTCCCTCCCCCCCCACCGCCCACTCCCCCCACCCGCCCGCCGCCACCCAGCAGTGATGAATGAAGTTGTGAGAACTTTCAACTTAATGGATACCCTACTCGCGATACCCCAAATGTGGACTCAAAAGGACCCTGCACTGGCAAATTATGCCACATTGACCTGAGTGGCGGGTTGCAGGGAGCCCGCATGGAAGACTTACAGCCCTTCCTCACGAAGCAACAGGAGCTCAGCGTGGAAGATGGTATAATTCTATGGGGAGCACAAGTGGTTGCCTCACGACTGGGTCAATGCACGATACTGTAAGAACTACATAATGGACAGCGTGCTGTCTCAAAAGTGAAGATGCTTGCAAGGAGCTATGTGTGGTGGCCTGAACTCAACGAGGACATCGAGCACATGGTAAAACAGTATTAGGCTTGCCCGGAGAACCATGGACTACCAGAAGTCCTTGTCATGGACAATGGGACCCCTTTTACCGGCGAGGAGTTCCAGGCATTCATGCGTGCCAATGGGGTAAAACACGTCTGCATAACCATACCATCCGTCCTTGAACAGTTTAGCCAAGGAGGCAGTCCAGACATTCAAATGTGGCATGAGGAAGCAGAATGCAGGCTCCCATGATGAGAAGCTGGCGCAATTCTTGTTTAACTACAGGACTACACTGCACATAATGAGCGGGGTGGCACTGGTAGAACTACTCATGGCTACAGGACTACACTGCATATAATGAGCAGGGTGGCACTGGCAGAATTACTCATGAGCCTCCGTGTCGGCCTCAGCACCTACCTGAGCTTAATATTCCTGAATCTCAACAGGAAAGTGGAGGCAAAACAAGACATTATAAAAATCACGACCACCAGGCAGAGCTTTTAGGCTGGGAGACGCCATTCATGCCTGCAATTTTGGGGACGGCTCTCAATGGATCCAAGGTGGTGATGTATGAAACTAGCCCCCTTTTCTCCAAGGTCAAGACTAGAGAAAATAATGTACGAAATACGTGGATGACCTCTGGCGTAGGAGCCTGCCTTAGAGGAAACCACGCCAGGCAAATCGGTACCCTCACCATCCTTCATGCCGTCCTACAGCCCAGGGACAAGGCCCGTCAGGAACCAACATCCAAGCCAACAGGACAACAAAGACTCTGCCTCCAATGTGGACACAGAAATGACAACTCGCAGGGGATGTCACAGCCTCCAGCAGTGGCCCTTCGATGCTCTGCTTGGAAGAAACTATCCCCAACTCGCTGTACGACACCAACCTGACTCCGCCGCTAGCAGACATGCAGCCACACATGAAGCGGCAAAGAAGGTCCCATCAGCAGGACTCGGAAGGGGAGCATTTGGACTTTGTGGGCAGGGGCGGGGGTGCGGAGGGGAAAGAGATATGCTAACCCTCAAGGCCCACAGAGACTCCCTGATAGACCTCCCCATGGGATTCATAGAATACGAGCTTCCCCGCTAGTGAGCGGAGGTCCGCCTGGCTGGGGCTCATTACATAGTCCTTTAAATACTGCCCCGAACTGGGACCGGCTGGCTCGCTAGTTCCTAGCTGCTGTATGTCGTCGTAGCGGCCTTGACCGTTAGTTTACAATAAACGCAAGTTTATAATAAACATAAGCGAGCCTTCTTTCTTGGGCCTTCTGGATTATTATAGTTTCGCACAGAAATATTTTCAGTTAAACATTGTTAGCATCAGTGGGAGAAACTAATGTAGATATTTACTATAATTAAACTTAATTACTATCAATAGACATACAATCGGAAACCTGAGATACTTCAGCTGTATTCAATGCAACGTCCTCATAAGAATGTATTAAGTCACAACAACTCCCTAATGATAACATCAACACTACAGTTGTATAAAGGAAAATACGCATTAACTGAAATAAAGAGATGGTATTGATAATGTCTTATAATTGTTTGATGGTTCAAAAGAAATACTGCTGGTGGTATTCATTCTTCAGGTTTCACATAACTCAGCTCAAATATAGCTCACTCAACAATTCCAAAATTGAAGTTTCAAATTGCCGCCAGCTTTAGTATATTAAAAACATATATCATTTGAAAATTCACATCACATCAATCCTTGGCATTAATCCATAAACACATTTTATGACACATGCTAACCACAAAGTCCATTATATACTAAAGTATTTTTCCACAGGTCACTGATTTTTGTAAGCTATCTAAATGATTTCCTAATTTACATAATTAACCTCCAGTTATAATTGTTATTTATTAAATTGTTGTTTATTTGTGGACATTTGTCTGAGCATGTCTCAAAGCATATATGATTAACTCATGCTGAATCAATCTGATTAAAATATTCTTCCACAAAACAGGCCAAATGGGATATGGGATTTTTTTTTAAAAAGTCACCAATACAGTAAAATTAAATTTCCATATCTTAATAAATGGGAAATAACATAGATGTCAAGCTATCAGGTGTCAAAACTAAATTTAAGATATATTATTTTACAATATAGTGTGGTACTAATGGGTTCATTAGGTTACGGGGTAGAAATCGATTTTCCTCTTTGTATTAAAGTGACTTCCTTTTGAATGTGAATAGATTAAACACGCAATCACCAACTCAAACTTCACTACTCAGGCATTTACTATTCAACCAGGTATTTACTGCAGCCCTTGCAACCCCAGGGTTATTTCAACATCCTGGTTGCCACCATGAGCTAGTGTACAAATAAACAGCCCAAAAATTGATTTTAAAAAGGGAAGTTGAAAAACTCAATTTACAGAAAATCAATAATTACTGAAAATGGAGCACTTTCAATCCACCATAAATGTATGGATTGAAAGCTCAAACTTTGAGACATAATATGCACCTTTTTTCTAATGGACAACACAAACAAGACCTACGGTATAAAGAATATAAAAATCTTGTTAACTGGACCTTTCTAATATTACTTGTGAATTGAGGCATAAAGAGAGTTTCTGCTTTTCATAAAAATAATTTTTTGGGGGGGGGGAAACGGAGATTAACTAAATGTATAAACACATTAACGAACACTAAAGGCAGTCTAAACAATTTCAATAAAACAGCATTCTTTTAACTGCAACCTAAATATAGTATTCCACAGCCACAAACTCCTCAACTTCTATATCCCAGGTACAAGGCAAGAATGTTAGGCAGGGTTCAATTTCAACAAGGAATCGGAGTGTAGTACGAGATTCAGCAGGTCTTTGCCTGCACTTCTTTGTTAAATGTTCTAAAACTGTCCCACCTTCCTTTACAAAATACTTTATTTATGCCCTGGTCCAATTCCTCAGGTGCCAGTTACATTCTAGTGCCTTTCCCAAGTGTTTTTTTTAAATGTTTTCCTTCACAATTCATCAGCATGTGTACTTCCATGGACAGCATCACACTCAATCAAGTACCCATTATTAGTGTGACCTTGAAAGCAGGGGAGAAAAAGTTATTTAACCGAGGGAGTATTTAGATGAATTTAATCCTCTAACTTCACCTGACATCTATATGAAATGAAAAAATGAAAATCGCTTATTGTCACAAGTAGGCTTCAATGAAGTTACTGTGAAAAGTCCCTAGTCGCCACATTCCGGCACCTGGTCGGGGAGGCTGTTACAGGAATTGAACCGTGCTGCTGGCCTGCCTTGGTCTGCTTTCAAAGCCAGCGATTTAACCCTGTGCTAAACAGCCCCTATATGTTAAGCATAGGCCACTGGATAACAAAACAGCAGACACCCTGGCATATTCATTGTACGTACAGACTGCATCATCATGGGATAAAGTTACAGTTACAGCAAACAGTTATAGCTATCATGCGTTTAGAACAATTTGCATTAAGTAATCTTCAAAATCCTCAGGAGTCCCCCACTTTAGAGACAGATTATAGAATAAAGACATAACCTACCGAATCTAACATACAGAATACAATTGGTTTACAAGCAGGTGTTCTGAGATGGAGACTCACCCTTTGATGATATTCAGAATCATGAATAGCACCTTTTCAAAATTTAACTACCGTACTGGCTTGTTCCCCATATCTTGGAATGCATGTGCACATGCAAGGCACCAGAATTGACATCCATTAATACCTTCATCTGCACTGTATGTTCTATTAACCCTCCAGATTCAACTAATATAATCCAGTTTCAATAGACTCAGCAATGTTTCACGTCATATCTAACAAGGGATTTAGAGGTTGACTTGGGAGAACAACTGAACTGAATTTGCCCCTTGATTAAGCAGTTACTCCCACACAATTGATCCAGTTCTTTTTTTTTTTAGGTCAATCAAATACAAGAAAGGAAATAAACTTAGGGATAAGGTAAAAAGGGCCGCTCCTGATAGGGGCACTGCCCGAAAGTAACAACAGAAACTTAAAAACATCAAATTAAAGGTGTCAATAAAGCACTCTAACCCCTGTGGCACACAATGATCCAGCTTAAATTGAAACTCTAATTGGCAATCATCACATAAAATTTCAGCATCATGCCAAGCGGATTCAACAGATGATCTCTGGAGAATACAAAGACAAACAATCCGTGTTATAAATACAGACACAGTCACCTAAAAAGAGGTGGGAAAGGGCCAAAAATGTCACGGCAATTGAGGAAATGTATGGTCTATCACACCTTTGTCAGCCAAAAAAAACGTTATTATCCAGCCTTTGCAATTATAGAATGGTTACAGTAAAGGTAATTCAGACCGTTGTATCCATGCCAGTTCTTTGCGAGAGCAACTTAGCCAGTCCACACACCCACCTGTTCCCCCATGGCCCTGCAAACCTTTTCTTTTCAAGTCATTATCCAAATCCCGTTCGAACACCACAATTGAATATGCATCCACCAGTCTCAGGGAATACATTCTCAGGCAATACATTCCAGATTCCAACTACTTGCTGCGTTAAAAACTTTTTCCTTCCGTCACCTCTGATTCTTTGACCAATCACCTTAAATTAGTGTTCTCTAGTTCTCAGCCTGCCCACAACGGACACAGTGTCTCCCCAACTATTCTCTCCAGACTTCTCATGATTTTGAACACCTCTCTCAAATTTCCTCTCAACCTTCTCTCACCAAGAACAGTTCCAGCTTCACAAATTTATCCACGTAACTGTCTTATTCTAGGTACAATTCCCATAAATCTTTCTGTACCCTCTCCAACGCTTTCATCTCCTTCCTAAAATGTGTTGCTCAGAATTGGACACAATATCCAATTGAAGCCAAACCAAAGTTTTATAAAAGATTCACCATAATTTCCTTACTTTTGTACTCTATGCCTCTATTTATAAGGCTCAAGATCCCATATGAATTACCAACTGCTTTTTCAACCTGCTCTGCCACCTTTCTCGATTTGTGTACATATACTGCCTGGTCCCACAGCTACTGCACCCACTTTAGAATTATATCCTTAATTTATATCGTCTTTCCTTGTTCTTCCTACCAAAATGCATTACTTTGTTGAATATATTTAAGGCTGAGATTTTGGTCTCTCAGGAAATCGAGAGATTTGGGGAGTGGAAGTGAAAGTGGATTTGATACTGGAGATCAGCTATGATTATATTGAATAGCAGAGCAGGCTCAACCAGCCTTATGGTCTACTCCTCATCCAATGTTCTTACTTTATATTTCTCTGCACTAAATTTCATCTGCCATGTGTCCACCCATTCCAGCAACCAGTATGTCCTCGAGGTCTCTCACCATACTTCTCGCAGTTTTATGTCATTTGCAAATTTTGAAATCGCCCCCTGCATACTCAAGTCTAGATCATTAACAAAAAGAAAAACAGTGGTCCTAATACCAATCACTGGGGAACCCCACGATATACCTTCTGCCAGTCCAAAAGCACCACTACTTACTGTTCCCTGTCACTCAGCCAACGTGGTATTCATGTGGCCACTGTCCCTTTTACTATGGACTTCAACTAATGCACTTTGACTAATGCAAAATACTCATCTAGAACCTCAGCCCTGCCCTCGTGCTCCATGTGCAATCCTCCTTATGGTCTCTAATTGGACCTATTCCTCCTTTCACTACTTATGCCTGGAGGAGACTTTGTTGGCTGTTAGTCTCTTCTCATACTCATTGCTTCAAAGAACAAAGAACAAAGAAATGTACAGCACAGGAACAGGCCCTTCGGCCCTCCAAGCCCGTGCCGACCATACTGCCCGACTAAACTACAATCTTCTACACTTCCTGGGTCCGTATCCTTCTATTCCCATCCTATTCATATATTTGTCAAGATGCCCCTTAAATGTCCCTATCGTCCCTGCCTCCACTACCTCCTCCGGTAGTGAGTTCCAGGCACCCACTACCCTCTGCGTAAAAAACTTGCCTCGTACATCTACTCTAAACTTTGCCCCTCTCACCTTAAACCTATGCCCCCTAGTAATTGACCCCTCTACCCTGGGGAAAAGCCTCTGACTATCCACTCTGTCTATGCCCCTCATAATTTTGTATACCTCTTTTGTATACCTCTATCAGGTCGCCCCTCAACCTCAACATTTATTTTTTCACTTTCCCTCTGAACCTTCTGTACTTAGATGTGGTTCTCACTTCTATTATCAATCTGACATTTGTCGCATGTCTCCCTTTTCTGCTTCATCTTACCTTTGATCTCTTTCATCAACCAGGGAGTCTCTTCTCATACTCATTGCTTCACATTTATTTTTCACTTTCCCTCTGAACCTTCTGTACTTAATGTGGTTCTCACTTGTATTATCAACCTGACATTTGTCGCATGTCTCCCTTTTCTGCTTCATTTTACCTTTGATCTCTTTCATCAACCAGGGAGCTTTATTTATCCTACCTTTCCCACTATTTGCAATGTATTATGACTGATTCCAAACGGTCTCATCTTTAAAGGCAGCCCATTATTCAGTTACAGTTTTATCTGCCAATCTGTGATTCCAATTTTACTGAGCCAGGTCTGTTCTCACCCCATTGAAATTGGCCCGCCCCAATTAATTATTTTTATTTTGGATTGCTCCTTGATGTTTTTCAATACTGTCATTGCTGGCCCCAAATGTTTCCCTAGTGAGACTTGATCCATTCGTCCCATCTCATTCCCTGGAAGCTGTTCCAGTAACACCTCCTTCATTATTAGACAGGAAACATATTGGATGTAAAAAAAAAACTTTTCCTGAACACACTTCAAAAACTCTTCCTCCCTCACTGCCCTTTACACTTTTACTATCCCAGCCACCATAATTTCTGCAACTCTAATTATCTTGCAAATTTGTTCCTCTGTATTTTTGCCATTAGGGGCTGGTTTAGCACAGGGCTAAATAGCTGGCTTTTAAAGCAGACCAAGGCAGGCCAGCAGCACGGGTTCAATTACCGTACCAGCCTCCCCGAACAGGCGCCGGAATGTGGCGACTAGGGGCTTTTCACAGTAACTTCATTTGAAGACTACTTGTGACAATAAGCGATTTTCATTTCATTCAATAGTTGGTGGTCTAGAGAACACATCCAGTAGAGTAATCACATCTTTATTGTCTCTTAGCTCTAACCAATGAGACTCTATCGTTGACCCTCCAAGGCATCCTTTTGTCTCCAGAACCTCCATCAATATTGCCAAACATCATCCTTTCTCTCCTTCCCCATTTTTCCTTCTATCCATAAATGTTTAGTACCCAGTCCTATTCTTTTTAAAACTCAGTCTGTTATTGCCACAATATTGTGGCCTCGATTTTCCAGCCCTTCACGCTGGCGGGATCTTCTGGACCCACCTATGTGAACGATGATGGCTTGCCAGCATGGGTTGAGGGGGCTGGAAAATTTCAGCCCGTATTCCCACATTTTTTTTCCCCTTTATTCTTTCATGGGATGTGGGCGTCACAGGCAAGGCCAGCATTTGTTGCCTACCTCTCATTGCCCTTGAACTGAGTGGCATTTTAAGAGTCTGTGGATCTGGAGTCGCGTGTAGGCCAGACCAGGTGTAGATGGCAGATTTCCTTCCATAAAGGACATTAGTAAACCAAGATGGGTTTTTACGACAATGGTTTCATGGTCATCATTAGACTTTTTAATTCCAGATTTTTTTGGGGGGTTTTATTCTTAAATGACTAGTTGTGCCTGCACCACCAACCTTATACTATTCTGTGCACTCACATACGTGCACAGTATACCCAATTTAGGCCTTTACTGCATTTCCTCTTATTTTGACTGCACCTGGTAGCTAATACCTTACTATTTCTTACTTTAGCACTATCTCTCTCCCAATTATTTGTGCACCTAATCCCACAGCTTTGGAGGTTACAGCATTTCAGGTGATTAGCTAAGTTTTTAATTGCAATACAGACTTCTCCACAATTACCCTTAAATCCTTCTACAAATTTTAAATCTATACCCCTTGATTATTGACTTCATTGCAAAGGGGAATAGGTATTTCCTATTTACTCTATCTAGTCCTATTATAATTCCATATACCTCAATTAAATCTCCCCTCGGCTTCCTCTGTTCCAAGAAAGCAATCACAGTCTATGTAACCTTTATTCACCTCAGAAAATGTTCAATGTCTGGCAAAATTCCATCCTCCAAACCCTTTCTATAGCAACCACATCCTTCTTGTAATGCAATGACCAGAACTAGGAAAATACTCGAGCTGTGCTCTATCTGGTGTTTTTATACAGTTCTCGCATAACCTCCCTGCTTGTGTATTCTACGCCTCATAAAAAGGAAAAGTAACTCAATTGACTTCTTAATCGCTTCTAACTCCACTTCTAACTCTCCTGCTATCTAGAGAGAACTGTGGACGTACACTCAAAGATCCCCCTGTTCCTCTACAGCGATTCAATTTTGCACAGGGGTGTATAAGTTGGGGGCAAGCCCACATGCTCTTGCACAGCTTGAATAATGTTATTTAATGGTTATGGGGCCTTTAATTGGCTTGAAGTGGACATCCACCCCAAAAAAAGTGGTTTTACTTCCAAGAGCTGCTGGATCCTCAAATGGCTGGTGGCTCTCATATCAGCAATGCCACGATTGCTGCAAAGATCCCCCACGCCCTCGGCACACAGACAAAGATCCTTTCGCGTTATTCAGCAATCAGGATGGCTGCTCCGAATCCCCGCGTTTTCATGGACGTTTCTGCGGGCGGTGAACCCCTGGGCCGGATCGTGATGGAGCTCCACGCCGATGTGGTTCCAAAAACTGCAGAAAATTTCTGTGCATTGTGCACTGGTGAGAAGGGGTTTGGTTACAAGGGCTCGATATTCCACAGAGTCATTCCTGATTTCATGTGCCAGGGTGGTGACTTCACCAAGCACAATGGCACTTGTGGGAAGTCCATCTACGGTGAAAAGTTTAAGGATGAGAATTTCAAACTGACGCACACAGGACCTGGTATCCTGTCCA
Source organism: Scyliorhinus torazame (assembly GCF_047496885.1). Lineage (NCBI taxonomy): Eukaryota > Metazoa > Chordata > Chondrichthyes > Carcharhiniformes > Scyliorhinidae > Scyliorhinus > Scyliorhinus torazame. The sequence continues at coordinate 48,636,658 of NC_092722.1, read as the reverse complement.
TGGCTAATGCTGGGCCAAATACAAATGGATCCCAGTTCTTTCTCTGCACCGTGAAAACTGCATGGTTGGCTGGAAAACATGTTGTGTTTGGCAAAGTGATAGACGGGGTGGATATTGTGAAGAAAATGGAAAAATATGGAAGCCAAAGTGGCAAAACCAGCAAGAAAATTGCCATCTCTGATTGTGGGCAGCTGAACTAATTGTATTTGCATCTCTGGATTGTGGGCAGCTGAACTAATTGTAATTGCAAATAGCATTGCCCAATTTCAATAAAATGTGATCATTTACGCTAAAAGAAAAATATCAGCAATGCCACCAGGTGCAATGGCCAATGATGGGAATGTATGCAGTACTGAAGAGGAGTCACTGACTAAGTCTAGACACTCAGTTAAGTCTGGGGTCTCATTGAGGTCAGGAGATTGGCGCTGGCAAAGGGGGTGGGGACAGGAAAGTGGGGGGAGGAGAGGAAGGTCTCCACCAATTAGCATTGGAACCAGGATTTACATCCTCGAGACGGGGAGGGAAAGCAAGGAGAAATTTGCAGCTGGGGGGGGAAACGTGCCCTCAAATGCGGGGTCTTCATTGCTGGGAACAAGTGCAGGCTGGAGTTAGGCCAGCTGATCTGGGAAGAAGTGTGGAGGCACCCACCGGGCCCAGGCTGTTTAAAAGGCCCACCTTGGTTCATGGGACTTCGTCCTAGCTAAAATAGCATATGTCCTAGCTAAAATAACATAAAGGCACACCATTGCGGAACCTCCAAACACCCATTCATACCCCCTCATACCTCCACCCACCACTATGTCCCCTATGCCCAGCACTGCCCTTCCACCCATCAACCCTATGTCCCCTCATGCCCTCTGTGCCAGGTTCTTCCCTTCCACCCACTCCCTTTGTTCGCTCAAACCCCGGGCCAAGTTCTGCCCTTCCACTCACCCGCTATGGCCCTCATCGCCCGATGGCAAGATATGGTACTTCAATGCCTACTGACCCACTTTACACTTTCTAGAACCGACGAACCTGGGTATTGTTGTGTGTAAAAAGATTTTTAAAAATTCATCAGGAACTTTCCCCCATGTTTGAAAGAAGTACGGATTACAAGCTAAATGTGTCAATCGTTCAGGCTCTTTAAAGTTCTGAAAATCACAAACACTTAAAACCACTTATTTTGTGTAGCAAACACTGTGATATTGACAGCAGAGATCAAAGGGTCTGAGCTATCAATCAAAACTTTCCTCTGGAGAGCATATATTTCGTATTCTAATTGTTATGGGCCAGGGTTTTAGAGAACCCCAAAGTGTATCATGGAATTCACCTGACCCACAACTTTGAATCGATTGTGGTATGGGGAACACAAAGCCCACTCTGCAGGTGTGGTACAGCAGAAATGGAAAAGTATTTTTTAAAGCAAAACAATGTTTATTCTATGAACTCAAGTTAACTTTTTAAAAACATACAGTGAACAACACCCCACAGACTACAGCACTAAGTAAACCTTTAAGCTTTCCTTTTTAACATCCATATGACTTAAAACCAAAACCTTTATCAGAAGCCCATCGGGTTAAAGTCACTAGTGAAAACATTTATAATTCTGAATTCACAAAATGATCAAGAGATAGTCTTTTCATGGCAGAGAGAACAGCAGTACACCTGCTTGGTCTGGCTCCAACACCGAAAACGAAACTAAAACACACCCTGCAGCCTGCTCAAAAACGAAAGTAAAAAGCTGACAGACAGCCCAGCTCCACCCACTCTCTGACATCACTGCAGTAGTAAACACCCACTTCTTAAAGTAACTCTCACTACAGATATTTATATACACGCCCATTTACAAACACCCATTTCTTAAAGGTACTCTCACACTACAGATATTTATATACACACCCATTTCTTAAAGGTACTCTCACATGACATCTCCCCATAAGAAAAAAAAACCCATCAACTTCAAGATGGTTTCATTTTTCACCTTTTCACTATCCTTTAAGAAATGCACACAGTCAATATACATTTTCGTTTCAAAAATCAATACACGCAAACCGGTATAATAATAGACCTTTTTTTTTTTCGTTCTTTTTCCTCCAACTGAAATCCTTCTCAATTGACAGTCTCTTTGAACAAGAAGGTCTCTGCACGATCCGTCCATTTCTCTACGCATCAGCATTTCTCTTTCAAGTCAGATACTTTAGTTCAATCTGATCACAGTGTCCCTTGTAATTCTCCAACACAGGAGCATTGGTTATCACAGCTTTCAGACAGTCAAATGCCTGTTGAAAGTCCGCTGTCCACTGAAACTTTCGACGTTTCTTCTGCAAGTCCATCAGTGGAGCAGTCACGCGACAAAACATTTGCGCAAATGTTCGAGCAAGTCTACTCATGCCAAGAAATCGCATTATTTCCCTTCGTCGAGGGTATCGGAAGCTCCTCAAGGAAAGTGACTTGGGCCTTTCCAAATTCACTTTTGGCTAGGTTTATCACCAAACCCGCCTCCTGAAGTCGATGTAAATCGCAGAATTGGGTAATCCTGAAACAAATTTGTTAGTTAACCACTGAAATATGGCTGGTGCGCTTTTCATGCCAAATGGCAGAACTTTGAATTGGTCTATACCATCTGGAGTCACAAAAGCTGAAATCTCCTTCGCCTTTTTAAGAACATCCTCGTTTTCCAATTTAATTTGAGGTATGTCAAATTCACAGTCATCTGGATTTGGTTCGTCACTTTGAGTTAGCATCATTAAAACCTCCTTTTTCTCTCCTTCCCTTTCAAAGTGCCTTTAAAGCATATTCACATGACATTCTCGGTGAGTCTTCCTTCTGTCTGGTGTTTGTGCCACATAATTCCCCTCACTTAATGTCCTTTCAATCTGAAGGTCCACAAAACCTTGCTTTAAAAGATTCACCTACCACTGGTAACAACACTAAAACTTTATCTCCACTGGAAAAACTAGAAACTTTGGATTTCTTGTCCTCTACCCGTTTCATCACATTTTGTGCAACTTTGAAATGTTGTCCAGCCAATTCACCTGCTCTATTCAATCGTTCCCGAAAATTTGACACGTAATCCAATAATGTAATTTCTGATTTCTCACTCGCAAATTTTTCCTTAATCAATTTAAGTGGTCCTTTTACCTCATGACCAAAAATTAGTTCAAAAGGACTAAATTTGGTTGACTCATTAGGAGCATCCCTAATTGCAAACAGTACGAATGGAATTCCATTATTCCAATCCTCTGGATAATCTTGACAATAAGCCCTCAACATGGTCTTTAATGTCTGATGCCACCTTTCTAACACTCCATGCAAGTCTGGATGGTACTCAGTTGATTTAAATTGTTTTATTCCTAAGCTATCCATAACTTCTTTGCCTGGAGGTAAAATTTGATCCTTGATCAGATTGTATTTCTGCGGGTAGTCCATATCTAGTAAAGAATTTAAGTAACTCCTCCACAATCTTTTTAGCTGTAATATTACGTACTGGAATGGCCTCTGGAAACCTAGTAGACACATCCATTATCATCAAAAGATATTGATTCCCACTTTTTGTGTTAGGAAGCGGTACTAGGCAATCAATTAGGACCCGTGTAAAAGGTTCCTCAAATGCCAGAATGTGTATTAAGGGCGCTGGTTTTATCACTGCTTGAGGTGTCCCTATCACTTGACACGTGTGACATGATTGACAAAATTTAACTACATCTTTATGTAGTCCAGGCCAATAAAAATGTTTTTGTATTTTAGCTTGAGTTTTCCGTATTCCCAAATACGGAATTTGGACCAGTGTTTTTTTTAAAAAAACAATGTTTATTCTATGTACTCAAGTTAACCTTTTTAAAACAAACAGTGAATATTTTCGCAACCAGTAAATCAAATACACCCCCCAAAGAATACAACACGAAGTAATCTGTACGCTGTCCTTTTAACATCCAAACAAACCTTCAAACAGGAGCACATTAGGGTTTACATTCAAGACTGAAAACATTTATAATTCTTCTGAATTCACCAAATGATCCATATTCTTTGGATGGCAGAGATCAACAGCAGAGCAGCTCACTTTTAACTTCAGATTCAGCTCACTGAAAAACAGACACATCCAAGCTCTTTCTCAAACTGAAACTAAAAAGCAGAAGTAGAGCTGAGCTCCACCCACTCTTGACATCACTCCAGTATCAGCAGCTCCATTTCTTAAACGTACAGTTCTTAAACACTCATTTCTTAAAGGGTACTCTCACATGACAGTATGGATGTTAAAAAGGAAAGTTTAAAAATTTACTTAATGTAGTCTTTGGGGGTTGTATTTGAATTAATGGTTGCTGAGATGTTCGCTGTATGTTTTAAAAAGGTTAACTTGAGTTCATAGAATAAACATTGTTTTGTTTTTTAAAATACTTTTCCATTTTTGCTGTACCACACCTGTAGTGTGGGCCGTGTGCTCCCAATACCACAATCTATTAAAAGTTATGGGTCAGGTGAACTCTATGATACACTTTGGGGTTCTCTAAACCCTGGCCCATAACAAATTGGGGGCTCGAGGGGGATTAAAGTCTATCTATTGGATTGGCTAAGTGAACTTAAAGACAGTGAGGGGTGAGCATATTGTGGTTGCTTTTCAGGTGTGGTATTTTAGTTTAAGTGGGGAGTGTGTTGTGGACAATGGCTCTTTCAGAGGCTCTGAAGTTTTTGTGGGTGGAGACGGTCACACCCAGTACCTTATGGACAGAGACAGCAGACTGTTAGATTTGGCAAGAACATTGCAGTCAACATTTCCTGACAAAATGCGAAAAGATGAGGTCATTAAGGCGGTGGCTAAGCATTTAAACTTGCCTGAGATACAGTTTGACTCATTGAAAATGGCAAAAATTCAGTTACAGATCATGCAACTTGAACATGAGAAAGAATTAAATCAAAGCTTGGTGTCCGACATCAATTTCAGCCTGTGAGGGTTAGAAACTGCAGACATGAGAAATACTCAAGTGGTAAAGGTGATCTGATGTGAGATAATAAGTAGAGTGTACCTTAGATTAAAAAATAAATCCAGGAGGGTGGAAAAGAAATGAAAAGTTTCAAATGTTTTCACTGTAATAAACTAGGCCATGTACAGTTAGTGTTGGTGGTTGAAGAAAAGCACTGGGAAAACTGATGTGGTAAAACAGGATAATACAGTGGGGTTTGTTAGAGTGGTAAAGGAAAGCCTAAGTGAGGTGCAAAATATTGTACAGCCTCATCAAGAGGTGATTGATAAGAAGGTGCCAGATCTCTTTCAAGAATTTACTTGTGTGGGCAAAGTTTACTCATGTGTTTCAAGAGGAGTAGGTAAAGAAGTCACAATTTTAAGAGATACGGGAGCTAGTCAATCCTTAATGGTAAGAGATGAGGAGTTATGTAGTCTGGGAAGAATGTTGCCAGAAAAGGTGGTAATATGTGGAATTCAGGGTGAGAGGAGTAGTGTTCCATTATAGAAGGTAATGTTGAAAAGTCCAGTGAAGAGTGGTGAAGTGGTAGTAGGAGTAATAGAGAAACTATCTTGTCCAGGAATACGGTTTATCTTGGGTAATGATATAGCTGGATTGCAGGTGGGAGTGATGCTTACTGTGGTTGAAAAGCTAGTGGAAAATCAGACAACTGAAGTGTTGAAGGACGAATATCCTGGGATTTTTCCGGATTGTGTAGTAACAAGGTCGCAAAGTCACAGGTAAAAAGAGGAGAAATCAAAGAGAGTGAAGATGACGTTGAAGTGCAATTATCAGAAACGATTTTTGATCAGATGGTTGAAAAATAACAAGAACAGGTGGAGGATGAGGCGGATATTTTTAGTTCAGGAAAATTGGCGGAGTTACCACAAAAAGATATAGAAATAAAACGGATGTATCAGAAAGCATACACGGAAGAGGAACCTAAGTGGATACCAGAGTGTTATTACCGCAAAAGTGATGGCTTGATGAGAAAATGAAGACCTATACATATGCAGGCGGATGAAAAGTCGGCAGAAATTCATCAAGTAGTATTGCCGGTAGGGTATAGAAAGGAGGTGTTGAGAGTTGCACATGAGGTACCAGTGGGAGGTCATTTGGGAATAAGGAAAACTCAAGCTAAAATCCAGAAACATTTTTATTGGCCTGGACTACATAAAGATGTAGTTAAATGTTGTCAATCATGTCACACATGTCAAGTGATAGGGAAACCGCAAGCAGTGATGAAACTAGCGCCCTTAATACCCATACCAGCATTTGAGGAACTTTTACAAGGATCCTAATTGATTGCGTAGGATCGCTTCCTGAAACAAAAAGTGGGAATCAATATCTTTTGACGATAATGGATGTTTCTACTAGGTTTCCAGGGGCCATTCCAGTACGTAATACTACAGCTAAAATGTTTGTGGAGGAGTTACTTAAATTCTTTACTCGATATGGACTACCCACAGAAATACAAATCGGATCAAGGATCGAATTTTACCTCAAGGTTATTCAAAGAAGTTATGGCTAGCTTAGGAATAAAATAATTTACATCAACTGCGTACCATTCAGAATTGCAAGGAGTGTTAGAAAGGTGGCATCAGTCATTAAAGACAATGTTGAGGACTTATTGTCACGATTATCCAGAGGATTGGGATAAAAGAATTCCATTTGTACTGTTTGTAATTAGGAATGCACCTAATGAGTCCAGCAAATTCAGTCCTTTTGAACTAATTTTTGGTCATGAGGTAAGAGGACCACTTAAATTGATTAAGAAAAAATTGGTGAGTTAGAAATTGGAAAATACATTATTGAATTACGTGTATTGAATTACGTGTCAAATTTTAGGGAACGATTAAATAGAGCAGGTGAATTGGCTAGACAACATTTAAAAGCTGCACAAAATGTGATGAAACAGGTAGCGGACAAGAAATCCAAAGTTGGTAGTTTTGCCATTGGAGATAAAGTTTTAGGATTGCTACCAGTGGTAGGTGAACCTTTAAAAGCTAGGTTTTGTGGACCTTATCAGATTGAAAGGAAATTAAGTGGAGGTGAATTATGTGGTAAAACACCAGATAGAAGGAAGACTCACCGAGTGTGTCATGTGAATATGCTTAAAAGGTACTTGGAAAGGGAAGGAGAGAAAAAGGAGGTTTTAATGATGCTAACTCAAAGTGACAAACCAAATCCAGATGACTGTGAATTTGACATACCTCAAATTACATTGGAAAATGAGGATGTTCTTAAAAATTGGGATAAATTGTTGAGTTACCATCCACAGGAAAAAAAGGACTGACCTGAAAGAGTTATTGATATCACATGGGCAGTTTGTGTAGATAAATTGGGAAGTACTAAAATGGCTATACATGATGTAGATGTGGGAAAGGCTGCTGCTCCTCTCTTTCTTGGCCCATCTGAGCATGCGCTCCCGATCAGCGAACCGATGAAACCGCACCAGCACCGCCCGCGGCGGCTCGTTAGCCCCTGGGCCTCCTCGCCAGCACTCTATGGGACCCTTTCAGCTCCAGGGGCCCCTGGAAGGACCCCGCTCCCATCAGCGAGTTTAACATGACCAAATAGGCCCCCACGTCCGACCCCTCCAGCCCCTCCTGGAGGCCAAGAATCCGCAGATTTTTCCGCTTCGACCGATTCTCCATCTCGTCGAACCGTTCCTGCCATTTCTTGTGGAGCACCTCATGCGCCTCCACCTTTATCGCAAGGACCAAGATCTCGTCCTCGTTATCGGAGAGCTTTTGACGGACCTCGCGGATCGCCACCCCCGGGCCGCCTGGGACTCCAGCAGCTTATCGATAGAAGCCTTCATCGGCTCCAGCAGGTCCGCTTTGAGCTCCCTGAAGCAGTACTGGATAACCTCCCGCTGCTCCTGCGCCCACTGCATCCACGCTGCCTGGTCCCCGCCCGCCGCCATTTTGCTCTTCTTCCCTCGCACTTTCTTTGGGTTCACCACCACCTTTTTAGTCGCCCCGCTCCTGGTCCAAGCCATACACTGTCAGGGGAATGTTGCAATCTTCTTCCCACACCGGGAAATGTCGAATAAAATGCCATTGGGGGCCCTGAAAAGAGCCCAAAACTCTGTTCCAAGCGGGAGCTGCCGAACGTGCGACCTAGCTCTGCATAGCCGCAACCGGAAGTCATGACAACATTAAAAAATTGCACAACATGTGATGAAACGGGTAGTGGACAAGAAATCCAAAGTTTGTAGTTTTGCCAGTGGAGATAAAGTTTTAGTATTGTTACCAGTGGTAGGTGAACCTTTAAAAGCTAGATTTTGTGGACCTTATCAGATTGAAAGGAAATTAAGTGAGGTGAATTATGCGGTAAAAACATCAGATAGAAGGAAGACTCACCGAGTGTGTCATATGAATGTGCTTAAAAGGTACGTTGAAAGGGAAGGAGAGAAAAAGGAGGTTTTAATGATTCTAACTCAAAGTGACGAACCAAATCCAGATGACTGTGAATTTGACATACCTCAAATTAAATTGGAAAATGAGGATGTTCTTAAAAATTGGGATAAATTGTTGAGTTACCTTCCAGAGGAAAAACGAACTGACCTGAAAGAGTTATTGATATCATATGGGCAAGTTTGTGGAGATAAATTGGGAAGTACTAAAATGGCTATACATGTGTAGATGTGGGAAATGCTGTTCCAATCAAACAACATCCAGATCGACTTAACCCTTTAAAATTGGCACAGGTTAACAAAGAGATGAAATGAAATGAAAATCGCTTATTGTCACAAGTAGACTTCAATGAAGTTACTGTGAAAAGCCCCTAGTCGCCACATTCCGGCGCCTGTTCGGGGAGGCTGTTACGGGAATTGAACCGTGCTGCTGGCCTGCCTTGGTCTGCTTTCAAAGCCAGCGATTTAGCCCTGTGCTAAACAGCCCCTATTGAGAGTATGCTTAAAAATGGCATAATTGAAGTGGGTTGCAGCCAAAGGAGCTCACCCATAGTGATGGTACCTAAACCAGGCGGTACCCAACAGTTGTGTGTGGACTATAGAAAGGTTAATGCAGTTACAAGAGCGGACTCTTATCCTATCCCACGTTTGGAGGATTCAATTGAGAAAGTGGGACAATCAGCTTTTATTTCCAAACTGGATTTACTTGAAGGTGACTGGCAGGTACCTTTATCCGAAAGGGCGAAGGAGATTTCAGCTTTTGTGACTCCAGATGGTATATACCAATTCAAAGTTATGCCATTTGGCATGAAAAATGCCCCAGCCACATTTCAACGGTTAACTAACAAAGTTGTTTCAGGATTACCCAATTGTGCGGTATACATCGACCATCTGGTAATTTGCAGCCAGACATGGACAGAACATTTGAAATATCTGATGGGAGTTATTCGATCGACTTCAGGAGGCGGGTTTGGTGATAAGTCTAGCCAAAAGTGAATTTGGAAAAGCCCAAGTCACTTTCCTTGGCCATACAATCGGACAGGGTCGAATGGTCACACGGGATGTGATATCAACAGTTATTGAGGAGTTTCCGATACCCTCAAGACAAAGAAAAATAATGTGATTTCTTGGCATGAGTGGATTTGATGAACATTTGTGCAAAGGTTTTGTAGCGTGATTGCTCCACTCAGCGGACTTTCAACATGCATTTGACTGCCTGAAATCTGTGATAACCAATGCTCCTGTGTTGGAGAATTGCAAGGGACATTGTGATCAGATTGAACTAAAGTATCTGGCTTTAAAGAGAAATGCCGAGGCGTAGAGAAATGGACGGATCGTGCAGAGACCTTCTTGTTCAAAGAGACTGTCAATTGTGAAGGATTTCAGTTGGAGGAAGAAGAACGAAAAATAAAATGGACTATATTTATTATACCTGTTTGCGCGTATTGTTTTTTTTAAACGAAAAAGTATATTTACTGGATGTATTTTTATTTTATCTTTTAATATTTTTATTGGAGTATTTATAAAATTTTAGAACAAAAACAGGAAAAGAACAATCAGCGTTAACCATTAATAGTGCAAAAATAGATAATTCCCCGAACGGATTTGTCTTTGCAGACCATCGGGAATAACAAAAAACAAACAAAACACAACACTTACCCCCCTTCCTCCCCCTCGGAAAGCTGCTACTGCCGACATTTTAAATTAAATTTCCCCAAGAAAGTTGACGAACGACTGCCACCTCCGATACTGTGTGTATTTCTTAAAGGATAGTGAAAAGGTGAAAAGTGAAACCATCTTGAAGTTGATTGGTTATCTTTTTTTCTTGGGGGAGGTGTCATGTGAGAGTACCTTTAAGAAATGGGTGTTTATAAATGGGTGTGAATATAAATATCTGTAGTGAGAGTTACTTTAAGAAGTGGGTGTTTACTACTGCAGTGATGTCAGAGAGTGGGTGGAGCTGGGCTGTCTATCAGCTTTTTACTTTCGTTTTTGAGCAGGCTGCAGGGTATGTTTTAGTTTTGTTTTCAGTGTTGGAGCTGAAGCCAGACCAAGCAGGTGTACTGCTGTTCTCTCTGCCATCAAAAGACTATCTTTTGATCATTTCGTGAATTCAGAATTATAAATGTTTTCAGTAGTGATTTTAACCTGATATGCTTCTGATAAAGGTTTTGTTTTTAAGTCGTATGGATGTTGGGCATTGGGACAGCACGGTAGCATTGTAGATAGCATAATTGCTTCACAGCTCCAGGGTCCCAAGTTCGATTCCGGCTTGGGTCACTGTCTGTGCGGAGTCTGCACATCCTCCCTGTGTGTGCGTGGGTTTCCTCCGGGTGCTCCGGTTTCCTCCCACAGTCCAAAGATGTGCAGGTTAGGTGGATTGGCCATGATAAATTGCCCTTAGTGTCCAAAATTGCCCTTAGTGTTGGGTGGGGTTACTGGGTTATGGGGATCGGGTGGAGGCATTGACCTTGGGTAGGGTGCAATTTCCAAGAGCCGGTGCAGTCTCAATGGGCCGAATGGCCTCCTTCTGCACTGTAAATTCTATGTATGTTAAAAAGGAAAGCTTAAAGGTTTACTTAGTGTTGTAGTCTTTGGGGGTTGTATTAGAATTAATGGTTGCTAAGATGTTCACTGTATGTTTTAAAAAGGTTAACTTGAATTCGTAGAATAAACATTGTTTTGCTTTAAGAAATACTTTTCCAATTCTGCTGTACCACACCTGTAGAGTGGGCTGTGTGCTCCCCATACCACAATCTATTAAAAGTTGTGGGTCAGGTGAACTCCATGATACAATTTGGGGTTCTCTAAACACTGGCCCATAACAAATCCAGAGACGTGCACATTGAGTGAGGATAGGATCAAGCTTAGTCATTATGCTATTCATGGTTAAATAGGCAGTCGACAAACACGAAAAGATACACATGAAAAATGGCCACTTCAAGCTGCCAGGGTCTGAATAAATTGTCTGCTCCTTTAGGGAGGGGAAGGCAGAAAAAGAGATGGAAGAAAAACTAAAAAAGGAAAAACACCCAAATGAATATATCAAGACATCTTCAATGAACTGATTCACAATACTTCTGGAAAACATCCTCCAGCACCAACCTCAGCAACTGACTCAGACCCAAAGAGTATCTTGTACAGATTTAAAGGTGCAGACTCCTTGACTCATGATTTAATCTCAAGACATCCTGCCATTACAGCTCCAGGTTTCAATATAGTTCCATCAGATATTAATCATCCAATGAAGCAATTTGTTAGAAGCTGAAGAGTAAAAAAGAAATAAAGCTTCTAATTCCAACACTAATTTTACCACATAACTTGAAACCAATGTAGTTGCCACCCCCAGCACATTACCTTACCTACATCTCCTTCTCTCCAATTCCTTCAGCCCTACAACCCTGCAGGATCTATGTGCTCCTCTAATTTTGGTTTTTTGAGCATCCCAGATTTTAATTGCTCCACTTTCCGCGCGCGGCTCTGCTGTCAGCAGCCACAGTGCTAAACTCTAGAATCCATTGCCTAAACCTTTCCCCACCCCCTTTAACACTCTCCGAAGAACCTACCTCTTTGTCCAATTTTATTTATGTAAATCTGCGTTATTTTCTACTTATGTGGCACGGAGTGAAATTTTGTTTTCTAATGCTTCTGTGAAGTACCTTGGGACATTTTATTACATTAAAAGCACTTCATAAACACAAGTTGTGGTTGAGAGATTAAATTATGGGCAAATTTAATAACGCAACCTTAATTCTGTAAATTTACACCATCAGTAGCATAAACTATGAGCCAAAGGCCAATAAAATCCCACCAAAAGGGAATCAATCAGTCTTAAACCTTTTGCTCCTATCCTTCTGTACAAATACTGTAACTGCTCACCTGGAATTCCCAAAACTTGCACTCAAGGCACAATGATAGTTTAAACCATTTACACGAGGCGATTTGAGCAAGATGCAATTTACTTGTTTGTGTGTATGTATATTAAAGAAGATCATGTTGTCTACTCGATCAACAGTGGTATTCTACTAAAACGAAAGGAAAGTACACATCGTCAAATGAAAACCCAGTAGCTTATTTTAGATACTCAACAAATCAAAATAATCACTGAGCATCAATAAATTGTAGACTGGTTAAGGACAGGTATGCATTTTCCCATAATACATACTTTTGAGAAGGGAAAGGAACAGCGTTAATCTTGTATTAAAACATCAAGATTAAATACATAAACAGTTGTCACCTCCGCGGACTAAATTGGGACATAAATCAGTTAACCCCCTCAGCAAAACGAATCTATTTCCATGCATACACGCTCTTGTCCACAAGATTATACACTAAAATAATCTTACCAATTCGAATGCGTTTTCCTCGCTCGCACGTGATGCAGCAATGGGGACAATCTTCAATGAAAAAGATGGTCAAATGATAAATAAGTAAGCGGGTTCTCAAAAATGCACGGAGGTGCGTCTACTTTAGGAGATGTTAAAAGTTAATGAGATTTAATCTTGGGGTGGGGAGCTTCTGAGGAGCACCTGGAGCTCGCGCTTCAGTGACAGTTCGAGCGGGAGACTGACGGGCAGCCCGGAGCTCGAGCCCGGGATAAGAGTTCTGTTTGGATCCGCGCGCAAGCCCAACGGTTCTAACTGTCAGAAATGGGGGGGGGGAAATCCTCGAGCTGCCGTGTTTGTAACGCGGAGCCAGCAGCCCGAGCTGGGGGGTCTCGAGCTGCCGTATTTGTAACGCGGAGCCAGCAGCCCGAGCTTTAAACAAAAAAAATGTACCTCGCAGCCCTGGCGCTTTTTGTTTTGGTTAGCGGGGCGCACCAAATCTCCGCCACAAAAAAGGTAAACTCTCGCTTCGAGCAGCCGGGCGACCACTCTTCACTCCACTCCACCCGCCTCTCGTCGGGCGGGTGGCTGTTTGTTTGACTTCATGACGCCTGCCTTCTGCTTGCAAAGAGCAGCCGACTCCCGGCTGCAAGAGTGAAGCAGTCTGTTAACTGGTGTTCTGTGCTGACGGGCGACCCCGTGCATTTCATCAGGTTGGTGCGGTCTTACTATTTATTAATCTCCCCACAGCTCTTCCGTTTCTTGCACGGTTTTGGGCATGAGGGAGGGCTGCACCGATGCGAAGGGTGGCGCCTGGAAAAATCGAACTCTTGAAAATCAGAACGGCATCAACATTTCTAGAAATTGAAACGAGTGCCTTCCGCACACAAATCGAAGATTAATTCAGCAAGCTGTAAAACGTGGAGGCAGTGGCAGAGGGGATCGTGTTGGAAAGATTGCAAAGTTGTTCAAGCAAACGGCGAAGAATAACCAAATCAATTACAAACACTTAAAAAATAATTTTATTACACACAATTGATTTAAAATAAAAATAGTTCAGCTGTATAACTCCTCAGGGTAAACGGGACCCCCCCCGGTCGACAGAGTTCATGGAGGTCCCTGAGTGAGTTCGTTTTGGATATTCCACGGTGCATCTATTCGCACAACGCCGGGAATTATTTTTTTGTTTCTTTTTTTGTAATGCAATGTTCCGAGGATTTTTTTTAAAGCAAGTCTCCTTTATTCGGCTACACGGCCACCACAAAGTATCAGTGTACAAACTTTTCACATTTGTTTTCGGACACGCGGAAAGAGGTTTAGTACCAATTGTCCGCGAAGGTATTCATCCATTGATTGCACTTTCCCCTCTGGCCACTTTAACCTGGTAGCATTCCTTGCAATACGGTTTAACAGCGACGATGGAAACATTGCAACCGCAGAGGGCAGAATGATGGTGCCCATTATGCTGTGCATTGCCATCGCCACACCACTGCCCCCACATCCATCAACGAAAAACTTAACCAGTTTTGGTTCATGTATGCTTTGTTGACTTCAGCTGTGGTTAATTATGAAGCGTGTTTGCAAGACTGTTTCAATTGCCTCCTCGCCTCGTCTCTAGCTCTTACTTTAAGAATGCCTTAAAACTGGGGTCGATCGTCAATAGGACGTTCTGACACTTTTGCAGTTTAATGTTCATACGGATATTCGGGTTCTGGCTCATTATGAACACAAGCACTTTTTCAAATGAATTGTTAAACGCAATGAAAAGCAAGCTTCTTTAATGTTGTAAGTGCTATCAAGCTTATGCAGGCGAAGGGGTGACAAAACGAGTATGTCCTTGGTATATAAGATGCTGGTCAGGCAGCATGTGTGGTGAACACGAGTTAACGCTTCAGGTTGATCATGATCCTTTATCAGAACCTGTTACCGGGCTTAAATTCCACCAGGACCGCTGTGGGATTTACATTCAATGAAATCTGGAATTTAAAAAAAAAAAAATCTGGACTCTGTAATGACCACCTTAAACTACTGGAGTGCCGGAAAACTTCTGTTCACGAACACTCTTTAGGGAAAGAAATGTGCCGTCCTTGGGGAAGTCTGGCCAACATGTGACTCCAGACCCACAACAACATGGCCCCCTCTGAAATGGCCCAGCGAGCCATTCAGTTTTATAATAATCTAATAATCTTTATCATTTTCAAAGTAGGTTTATAGTGATACTGCAATGAAGTTACTGTGAAAATCCCCTGGTCTCCATACTCTGGCGTCTGTTTGGGTACACAGAGGGAGAATTCAGAATGTCCAGTTCAGCCAGCAGCACGTCTTTCAGGACTTGTGGGAGGAAACTGGTGCATCCGGACAAAACCCACGCAGACACGGGGAGAATGTGTAAACTCCGCACAGACTGTCAGTGCAGGCTGTAACCTGGGACACCCACATTCTATGAAAGTTTATTATAATTGGGATACTTGCCCTGATTTTCCAACAGCAAGAGAAATTCAATTAATAGTGACAATCTCAGCTAGCAAAAACTGACTGAGCCCATGCACAATTCTTATCCAACATGATCTTTGACAAAAAATCATCCAGATTAGAGACATTAGCTCCCTCCTCTCTCCACAGATGCTCCCAGGCCTGCTGAAATTGTCCAGCATTTGCTGTTTTTTATTTCGGATTCCAGCATCTGCAGTAATTTGCTTTTAGCTTTGACATTTCCCGTGGTTCAGTTCATAGTGAGTAAAGTGGATTTTAGGACCCCACCATTTAAGTCAACTCAAAGGTTAACCTTCACAGCCCAAGCAGCAAGCTGAAGTCCAATGGTTGAGCGTGTGGCGCAACGGTAGTGCGTCTGACTCCAGATCAGAAGGTTTCGTGTTTAAATCACGTCAGGCTCACAGTGTTTTTCTAGGGCGGCATGGTAACACTAGTTAGCACTGTTGCTTCACAGCTCCAGGGTCCCAGGTTCGATCCCCAGGTTCAATTCTCGGCTAGGGTCACTGTGCGGAGTCTGCACGTTCTCCCCGTGTCTGCGTGGGTTTCCTCAGGGTGCTTCGTTCCCGAAAGCCTGATGTTGGGTAAATTGAACATTCTAAAAAAAAATCTCCCTCTGTGTACCCAAACAGGTGCTGGAGTGTGGGGACATGGGGATTTTCACAGTAACTTCATTGCAGTGTTAATGTAAGCCTACTTGTGACAATAATAAAGATTATTATTTGTAAACCCATATGATTGACAGTATTGACGTTTAACTGGGATTTGGCTTCTTATTTCCTTCCACACCTCCAGGAGGAGAGAGAGGGAGCGGCGACACTGCCAGATGATTTAGAGATAAATGCAAAAACATCACTTGCACTCAGCAGGCTGGTATGGGAGCACAGTAAGAAGTCTTACAACACCAGGTTAAAGTCCAACAGGTTTGTTTTGAATCACTAGCTTTCGGAGCACAGCTCCTTCCTCATTCCTTAGGTGAATGAGGAAGGAGCTGTGCTCCGAAAGCTAGTGATTCGAAACAAACCTGTTGGACTTTAACCTGCTGTTGTAAGACTTCTTACTGTGCTCACCCCAGTCCAACGCTGGCATCTCCACATCATGGTATGGGAGCATAAGACAAAATGTATAAAGTAATCTGGGAAATAGTCTTGTCATATTCTTAAGCGATCCGATAGGAGGTCAAGAAAAAAAATCCGTGCCATGTTTGAAAATCTTGTAGAAAAATGAAGGACCTGTGCTTTGGGCAGTCAGTCAGGAGAAAGTAAGGCATATCAAGCGACCTCAGTCCACTTTGACTTGGGTCTATGGGCCATAAAAATCCACTAAGAAATATTTGCAGATCAACTCGCAATACGAAGAATACCGTGTTGAAGTACAGTCCTGCAGTTCAGACCATAAAGAGCCCGAGGCTTTTCATATGCATTTAAATTAACACCGCTACGTAGAATAATCAGGAGCGGTACAAGGGCCATAGGAGCAGGAGGAGATAATTCACCCCCTTGAGCTTGTAACACCAGTTAATGACTGAAGTTAGTGAGGCTTAAATACTACACAGAGCATAAATAGAGATGTCCACTGGCCCAGTTGCTAAGCGTTTCTGATCATTAACATTTTAATTATGCACGCATGCACTATCAATTTGATTGAACAACTGTTTTGGTGGTTCTCCTCTAAATGAAGGGAGTACTTCAAAAGCGGGTGCTTATTTTACAGTGTTGGGAGACTAATGCCATTTTATTGATTGAAAATAACAAGAAAACATTTCTGGTCGTCATCGAGTTTGATCTTTTCGGCAGGGCACTTAAAAATTGATGTCAGAATTCATAGAATTTACAGAGCAGAAGGAGGCCATTCAGCCCATCGAGTCTGCACCGGCTCTTGGAAAGAGCACCCTACCCAAGGTCAACACCGCCACCCTATCCCCATAACCCAGTAACCCCACCCAACACTAAGGGCAATTTTGGACACTAAGGGCAATTTATCATGGCCAATCCACCTAACCCGCACATCTTTGGACTGTGGGGGGAAACCGGAGCACCCGGAGGAAACCCACGCACACACGGGGAGGATGTGCAGACTCCGCACAGACAGTGACCCAAGCCAGAATCGAACATGGGACCCTGGAGCTGTGAAGCAATTGTGCTATCCACAAGGCTACCGTGCTGCCCCTCAGCACGAATCCTTGGGCTGGGGAGCTGGAACAACTGAAGTTGTTTCCTGATCGCTGCCAAGTGAGTGCGAGATTGCTCTCAGCCTTTTAAAGATGGCAGCCTGCTAACATGGGATATAAATTGCTCCTCAACCGAAGTTATTCCTCTTGGGTGGAGCTGGAAATGGAAGAAACTGAAAATTGCTTAAGAGTGAATGTCCCTGAATTAAAATGTAAAAAGAATGATTTTCAAATGTTGTTTTAAAAGCACCCTTCAGCATCAGGACTCCGCATGCATTGAACGATCTGAGGTACATCATAAGTTAAACATGGGGTGTATGGCACGCAAATAGGCCAATCTGCCCAACCAGTCCACACTGGCTTTTATGCTTCAACCCTACCTCCCACACTTGTGCCCCAGCTGGATTGTGCACCCACAAGCAAAGGGAATAGTTTCCCTCTATCTATGATATCAAATCCAATATTTTAAACACCTCAATTAAATCACTCTCCATCTTTTACACTCAAAAGCATACAAGCCAATTCTATGCCAACTGTCTCATAGTTTACCTATTTTAGCCCCGGGATCATTTTGGTGAAATAAACGCAAAATATTGCGGATGCTGGAGATCTGAGATAAAGACAGAACGTGTTGGTGAGCAAAATAACTCAGAAAGTCTCGGCAGTACATGTGAAGAGAAAAATAGATGTAACGTTTCTAGTTCAATATGCCTACATGAATCTGCACTGCACTGCACCTCCTCCAAAGTCAATAATCCTTCCTGACTCTCCAAATGAGTTCTCACCAAGGCTCTTATCAGAAGCAGAGTAAGAAGTCTTACAACACCAGGTTAAAGTCCAACGGGTTTGTTTTGATTCACTAGCTTTCGGAGCACTGCTCCTTCCTCAAGTGAATGAAGAGGTGGGTTCCAGAAACATATATATAGACAAAGTCAAAGATGCAATACGATACTTTGAATGCAAGTCTTTGGAGGTAATTAAGTCTCCAGGTCCAGGAGGAGCAACTGGAGAGAGGGATAATTACAGGTTAAAGAGGTGTGAATTGTCTCAAGCCAGGACAGTTGGTCGAGTTTTGCAAGCCCAGGCCAGATGGGGGGTGAATGCAATGCGACATGAATCCAAGGTCCCAGTTGAGGCCCTACTCGTGTGCGGAATTTGGCTATAAGTATCTGCTCGGCGATTCTGCGTAGTCGCACGTCCTGAAGGCCGCCTTGGAGAACGCTTATCTGAAGATCAGAGGCTGAATGCCCTTGACGGCTGAAGTGTTCCCTGACTGGAAGGGAACATTCCTGCCTGGCGATTGTCACACGATGTCCGTTCATCCGTTGTTGCAGCGTCTGCACGGTCTCGCCAATGTACCACGCTTTGGGACATAAGTTCTTTCACTGCAAAAAAGTATCAGAAGCATCACCTCCATCCATCCCTTTGTATTCTGTCCAGGGTTCCCAAACCCATGGGTGGGCGATTGGATCTCTCGAAAGTTGCAGGTAGTGACACGTGAGAAATGATCATGAGCACTGCAAATCTTGCAGTTTGGGGCTGTGCCAGCTAAATTTCTCTTGATATAGGTGAAGAACAATTGACGACTAGCCAGTCAGCCAGCAGCAATAAAATTATGAAGGAAGAATTGGAAGAAGAAGCTTCACTAAAAAGGTTCATCCCTTTCCGACTGAAAGGGATGAACCTTTAAAACTGAGATGAGGAGGAATTTCTTCAGCCAGAGGATGGTGAATCTGTGGAACTCAATGCCGCAGAAGGCTGTGGAGGCCAAATCACTGAGTGTCTTTAAGACAGAGATAGATAGGTTCTTGATTAATAAGGGGATCAGGGATTATTGGGAGAAGGAAGGAGAATGGGAATGAGAAACATATCAGCCATGAATGAATGGCCGAGCAGACTCGATGGATGGGCCGAATAACCTAATTCTGTACCTGTGTCTGTCTTCACAGCAAGTGTGTGTGTGTGTGATATGTGCAACGAACGAGTCGAGCAATCAACTGAAGGTCAGAAAGCAAAATACTGACGGCTGAGTGGCACAGCAAGCTACTTAGCCCAGGTTAACTCAAATTAAAGTTTCGATCTCTGGCTGGAAGCATCCTCCATGAAAATGCTTGTATAAATCCAGCACATCACTTAGTGTCGGTAAACATAGCTGGCCGTATTTATCTTTACTGATTTGCAAGTCGCTTTCGGAGATTCCATATTGATGACTCGTGTGAAACATGAAGATTCACAATTGCACACGAAGTGTATTCCTCTGAGAGTGGGCTAGAGGGAGCATTGCCCTCCAGTCTACGCTATACCCGAGCTGTGAGTATAATGGCTAAATTTAGCCACGACTTTATGCCATTTTAAAATAATCTACAGGGAGGCATTGGACCGCTCCAAAGGCATCAACAACAACAACAAACAAATGACCAGGCCTCCCCTTTTTAAGGGGATCGAGCATGCCCAAAAGAAAACCAAATAAAATTATTCCGGTCATCCGCCAAACACTCCAATGGTTTGCGATGCTCACTGGTCGCAGAATGTCGGGACTTCATGTGGCCTCAAGTCAGATGCAAATACAATGGACTGCACTTTAGGACAAGCGCCTGCGCCTCCCACCTCAATAAGTAATAAAAATGTATCCCCACAATAGAAAAAAATGATGCAACCATAGACAATAATAATGGAACAGATTGCCTATTCTAAGGATGAAACCAGGGGTGGGAATGAAGGTTAAAACGACAAAGGAGAGTGGGGGTGGAAACATTTCAACCTGCAAACTATTATGAGTGGTGTTATTGTGTGAATGTTATTATAATAGAGGTGCTAACCCATTTATTTTAAATGGTTTTAACAATGTCATTAAAATAGTGAAGAGAAAATTGTCACAAAGGAATGAAGCATTGGCAGATAATATCATTGTGATTTTCCAGGGTTTATTTGTATTACATTAAGTGAATAAGAGCAGGATTTATTATGAAATGTTCTGGAGCAAAGAGTCAAGTATATTCAGAAGGATTTAAGAAATAGGATTTAATCCGCTGGCAATGTGCTTTCTGTTACATATCTAATAAAATAAGCATTTAGGAATCATCATGCTGTTACCACAGCGGTGCCTTGTGCTATCCTAAAATCCTTGGCAGGAAAATGAATGATGTGGATAGCATATTTGCAAGATGCACGTTCTTCATATTCTTTTTGGATCAGGAAACCTGGCGAAGTGAAGGGGTAAAGTCCACAGCGTAGGCCGCCACCATAATTGAAATAAATTGAATGGTAATAGTGCTGTTAACAGTAGAAAACGTTCCAAACTGTTTCACAGGCGCGTAATTAGAAGAAAAAAATTGTAACAGCGCTAAGCAGGAAGTTGGGCAGGGTGCTAAACGTTTGGTCGAAAAGGCGAGGAGAAAGATTGAGAGGCAGATATTAAGGCAGGGAATTCCAGAACATGGGATCTACCGAGCTGATAGTCTGATTGCCAACTGGAGTTGAGAATGCATAACAAACCAGATTGGGGAGGATAGAGTTCTCAGAGAATTGTAGGACTGGACGAGATTACAAAGATCGGGAGGGATGGGACCACATAGAAATTTACACACGAGGATGCGATTTTTAAAAATTGTGGCGTCCGTGAATCAGAGACAAATTTCGGCCCGAGACCACAGGGGTGGTAGGCGAATGGGACTTGATGATAGCTACGATCCGAGCAGCAGAGTTTTCTGGTGGCTGAAGAGTGAGAGGCTGGCCAAAAGAGCATTGAGTAATAACATTGAAACAGACAATGAAAAATACAACAGCAAAAGGAATTCGAATTTCCTTCTGATTAACAACATGGTTTTTCCTTGTGAACTTGATCTTTAGTGTCCCAGTGCCAATGCTAGATTTGAATTGCTTTTTTGATTCCGCCGTCATGTTATAGATTTAAAACTGCAGCAATTGTCACAGCCGTTCGAGTATAAGTTACAGACTGGGCTGTATTGATGTGCGTAAAATTCCTCTGCAAAAAAAAAACCTGCTGATTATTCTGTTTTTGCTCCATGTGTTTATAACACTGCTCTGACTCCTGCAACCGGATTCTGGAAGTAAACCTAAATCAATCTATACCTTCATGCACTAATACTAGCAGGATATCAAAACCGATGCCCATTTTATCTGCTTGGTAGATTAAATGAAAAGGTCATCTGCATTTCTTGCAAGCTTCTGTCAAGCTCTCTTAAAGGGGCACTGTTGATATTTTATTTTGTCTTAACAGCTTTCTTCCTAACTCCTCACCCAGAAAAGCATCTCTGTCCCTGATCACCATCCGTTGAATACCCTTGCAAAGTGCATGCCTGGGAAAGTTGGACGATGATTGGATTGCATGCAGCTGTTAAATTCCCCAAATGTAATTGGCTGTGCTGCTGCTCATTTGTCACTGGGATAATATCCTGCATCTCCCGAAAGAACAGTGCCAAGGGATCACCTTCACCCCACGGGGACTCCAGTGGTCCAAGAAGATAACTCATCACCCTTTCCGCAAGAGCAGTTCGGGATAATGACAGTGAAGGTCCACATGTTATTTGTTATTTATATTAATGATTTGGATGAAAATTTAGGAGGCATGGTTAGTAAGTTTGCAGATGACACCAAGATTGGTGGCATAGTGGACAGTGAAGAAGGTTATCTAGGATTGCAACGGGATCTTGATCAATTGGGCCAGTGGGCCGATGAATGGCAGATGGAGTTTAATTTAGATAAATGTGAGGTGTTGCATTTTGGTTGATCAAATCGGGGCAGGACCTACTCAGTTAATGGTAGGGTATTGAGGAGAGTTATAGAACAAAGAACTAGGAGTACAGGTTCATAGCTCCTTGAAAATGGAGTCACAGGTGGATAGGATGGTGAAGAAGGCATTCAGCGTGCTTGGTTTCATTGGTCAGAACATTGAATACAGGAGTTGGGGCATCTTGCTGAAGTTGTACAAGGCATTAGTAAGGCCACAATTGGAATACTGTGGGGAGTTCTGGTCACCCTATTATATAAAGGATATTGTTAAACTAGAAACAGTGCAGAAAAGATTCACTAGAATGCTACCGGGACTTGGTGGTTTGAGTTATAAGGAGAGGCTGAATAGACTGGGACTTTTTTCACTCGGAGGCTTAGGGGTGAGCTTGTAGAGGTTTATAAAATAATAAATACCTTTTCCCAAAGGTAGGGGAGTCTAAAACTAGAGAGAATAGGTTTAAGGTGAGAGGGAAAAGATACAAAATGGTGCATAGGGGCAATCTTTTCACACAGAGGGTGATAAATGTCTGGAACGCAGTAGTAGAGGTGGGTACAATTTTGTCTTTTAAAAATCATTTAGACAGTAAGATGGGTATAGAGGGGTATGGGCCAAATGCGGACAATTGGGATTAGCTTAATGGTAAAAGCTGGGCAGCATGGACAAGTTGGGCTGAAGGGCCTGTTTTCATGCTGTAAATCTCTATGACTCTAAGCTCAGATCAGAGAATGTTTTTAATACAATGTCCTTACTCTTCTGTGACTTAACACATGTCAGCACCTTAGGGGCTTGGTGAAGGGGAAAGCAAACAGTCGATGAACAAGATAATTATGTGAGAATACATTGTTGTAGTCTTTTCCATGTATGAACTTTATAAAAACAGCTTTATATGAAAACCTATGAACTTCATAAAAAAAGCTTGATCTGAAAACATATCTTCAGAGACTTACAAAACACTTCATTCAAAAATATATTGGAGAGGCTTTGGTTTTCTAGTGCTATGTGTAAGATTTAAAACGACTCCTGCGCTTGTAGACCTGTATCTCCAGCCTGTAGGCCAGAAGTAACTTCTGCTGTAGCACCTTTGATAAATGTATTTTGCTAACCACAGAAATGATATATTTTAACTCTATGTAAGTGAATCAGTTTTGAGTGAATAAAAAATTGGATTGTATCATAGTTTTGAGAATTTATTGATGAGGCACTTGTATCCTGTCCTCCCCTACAGGTGTGCAGTTCTCTTAGCATTTGATAGTTCTTAGAGATATGTCATAATCTCACACATAGAGGATTGGTTATTGATATTCATTGATATTCCTGGATTTGACACAACAAATTAGGAGCAGGAATAGGCCATTTGTCCTCTTTAACCTTCTCCATTTTTCGATAAGCCAACAACTGATCTGATTGCGGCTTCCAAACCACTGTCCTGCCTACCCCTATATTGTTTGATTCCTTTGTTGTCAAGTATCGATCTATCTCTGCCTTAAAAATATTCAATGACCCTGCCTCTACCACTCTGTGGGGAAGACATTTCCACAAACTCATGACATTTCTCCTCATCACCATTATAAATAGCAGATTCCTTATTTTAAAACTGTGTCCCCTAGTTCTTGTCTCTCCCTCAAGGAGAAGCAATTTTTCTGCATCCACTCTGTCACACCCTCTCAAGATCTTTTATGTTTCAATAGTTCACCTCTTGTTTTTCTAAACTCCAATGGATATAGGCCTAACCTGCCCAATCTTTCCTCATAAGGTAACTCCACCATCCCAGGAATCAATCGAGTGAAACTTCTTTGAGCTGCTTTGAATCCAATTCTCAAATAAGGAGACCAAAACTATACATAATATTCCAGATATAGTCTCATCAATACTATATTGTACAACTGTAGCAAAACATCCCTACTTTTATATTCCATTCACCTTACAATAAAGGCAAGAATTACATTTGCCTTCTGAATCACTTGCTGTATCTGCACACTAACGTTTTGTGATTCATGTACCAGGACACCCAGATTGCTCCAATCCAGATTGCTGCAATCTCTCTCCATTTAGATAATATGTTACTTTTCTATTCTTCCTGCCAAATGGACAAGTTTACGTTTTCCCACATTATACTCCCATCTACCAAATGTTTGCCTTCTCGCTTAATATACCTAGAATCACTTTCCAGACCCCATAAATCCTCTTCACAACTTACTTACCCACCTATCTTTGTGCCATCAACAACAAAATTAGCAACTATACATTTGGCTATTACATACATAAGAACTAGGAGCAGGAGTAGGCCATCTGGCCTCTCGAGTCTGCTCCGCCATTCAATGAGATCATGGCTGATCTTTTGTGGACTCAGCTCCACTTTCCGGTCCGAACACCGAATACATCCAAATGATTGATATAGATTGTAAATGATTGAGGTCCCAGCACTGATCTCTATGGCATGCCACTCATCACATCTTGCCAACCAGAAAATGATCCATTTATTGGCCATAAAATATAGGAGCAGAATTAGGCCACCCGGCCCATCCAGTCTGCGCCACCATTCAATCATGGCTGATATTTTGCTCATCCCCATTCTCCTGCCTTTTCCCCATAACCCTGATCCCCGTATTAATCAAGAACCTATCTATCTCTGTCTTAAAGACACTCAGTGATTTGGCCTCCACAGCCTTCTGCGGCATTGACTTCCACAGATTCACCACCCTCTGGCTGAAGAAATTCCTCCTCATCTCTGTTTTAAAGGATCATCCCTTTTGTCTGAGATTGTTACCTCTGGTTCTAGTTTTTCCTACTGGTGGAAACAACATCTCCACGTCCACTCTATCCAGGTCTCACAGTACCCTATAAGTTTCAATAAGATACCCCCTCATCCTTCTAAAGATGCAAAGAGCACAGACCCAGAGTTCTCAACCGTTCCTCATACGACAAGCTCTTCATTCCATGGATCATTCTTGTGAACCTTCTCTGGACCCTTTCCGAGGCCAGCACATCCTTCCTTAGATACGGGCCCCAAAACTGCCTCCTCTCTGTCTCCTGTCAGCCAGCCAATGCCCGCCCCCCCCCCCCCCCACTCCACCTCACGCCACACCATGAACATTTATTTGTTTCATAATGAAACTACCTGAAGAAAATCAGGTGTTCCTCTTACAGCCAGTAGCCACAGATTCTGTTGGACAGAGCAGTAGCAGATAACAGTATGTGACATTAGGGCAAGGCCATCTCCATTTGATTCTATATATTTTTTAAACGGTTTACAATTGAATTTAGTTATTTTTCTTTGATTATTGGTTTAGCATGTATCTTCAAAGTAAATGTTCAAGGTTAACAGTAATAGCAATTTGCGCCAATAGAAATCTGACCTGATTTCCCTGATGTTACAGGCTGTTAATGTAATGGTTTGCAATACATTGATTTGGTATCATAATAAGAATGTAACAACATCACTGATGTCTCATAATTTGGGAAGAGTAACCTGGCCCATCTATTTTCATTAAATAAAGTACCAGCTCATTGTATTAAGTGGCTTTTAGATGAAGGGTATTTAATACAAGGATTTAGTGAATGTTATTCCAGAGAATATCAATGAATATTTGAATTTATGTCACATCATATTACATCAAACAATGAAGACTATCTTACACAAAATTTTCTTGAAGTTTAGGGACTATTATTACAGATAACTAGAGCAGCCATTATTTTCCTAACATGATCAGCAATGTAATTGCTATTTAACCATTTTGGTTAACGGGTTTTATTCAAAAGTTGGCCACTGTTAGCTGTTGGGAGGGGTGGAGGGTTGGAAGGAGTGGGTGAGGGGGATTTAGTTTATATTATTAAGGTGGGTAATTACTGTTATGTGTTGTTTCGGTTTTGTAAACCTAGTATAAAGATTGTTAAAATTTCAATTAAAATATTTCCAAAGAAAAACAATTTTGGTTATGCTGGCTATAAGAAAGCTGTTCACTGAGACTCTTTGGACCACTTTGACCTTCCCTGCTCAGTTCCGTAACCTCTTTTTTTTACATCTGGTGCATCAGATGGGGCTTTAATTTAATATCACAATGAAAAGACAGCACCTCCAACAATGTAGTCCACCTTTTGTACCACACTGGGCTATCGACTGAATTAATGCATTCAAGAATGAAATGAACTTAAAGACTACTTAGCCAAATCAGCAGTGGTATTAGTTGCCCCAAGCTGGCATACAAGAGGTTATTTCAGTTAATTTAACATGAAGTTCCAGAGCATCCATTAACTTCACCTTGAATTGACATCTGGCCAAGGATCCTGTTGTTGGTGGTTGTTGGGGAGTCAGTGATCACGGAGGTGGGTCCGTGATTACTGGAGAGGGGTTTGATCACTGGCAAGTTTACTTGGCAGGCAGGGGAAGCACTCCAATTTCTCCTGGCCTACAATCAATGCTGGTAAAGCACTTACTTCTTTCATGCATCAGTCCTCATCTTCCATTAACTGTGTAAAAACCCACATGGCCAACATCATTATGTCTCCTTATTTGAAAACAATATCTCATTGTGTTAGAAGCAGTTAAGAGAAGGTTCATTCGACGCATTCCTGGGATGAGGGGCAGATCTTATGAAGAAAGATGGAGCAGGTTGGGCCTATACACATTGGAATTTAGAAGAATGACGGGTGACCTTCTTGAAACATATAAGATCCTAAGAGGATTTAGTTTGGCTGATACCAGTAAGATGCTCCCACTTATTTTGGAACCTAAGTTTACACAGATTTAAGAATAAGTGGTCTACTGTGCTAGATGGAGATGAGAATTTTTTTCTCTTAAAGGGTTGTTCGTATGTGGAATTATCATGGCCAGAAAACAGTGGACGCTGGGTCGTTGAATTGATTCAAGGCAAGTTAGACAGATTTTCATCAATAAGGAAATCTAGCATTATGGGGTCAGATGGCAAAATGGAGTTGGGACACGGCCAGATCAGCCATAATGTTATTGAATGGCAGAGCAGGTTTGAAGGGCTGAATGGCCTGCTCCAGCTATTAATCCTATGTTCTATAAAAAGTGAGGCCCACAGCCTCATTGAAGTATTTCAATGAATAATATACCTCCTGGAGTGGTTGTTGCCCTGTCCTTTTCATCCCAGTTAAAATCAGAAGTGGATGAAATTTGGTTGGAGTTTGAGATTTTTTAGATTTTAATTTCCTACCAACACCAACTCACTGATTTTTGGAAGTTAAAATTGCATCCACACACTCATTTTGACTATCTGCTTTCCTCTTGAAGGCCTTCTAAATAGGACTTTCAAAGCAGAAGTTGCTCTTTCCAAACAATTTCATGGTGCTATCATGAGCAGAGCGTCTTGTACACAAGACATGCTGGCTATTTATTCCCTCATGGAGATAAAATATCCCAAGTTTAATAGCCCTGTGCTATTTGATCACCCGGTCAGCATTGTCATCACACAGATCATAATCACAACTGGACCAGTCATGTAAACTCTGTAGCTCGTGGAATAAGTCAGCGATAGCATTCTAAGATGAAATGCTTCCCTTCTGACTCCACAAAGCCTCTCTACCAACCACAAGACACAATTCAGGAATATGATGGAATAATTTTCACTTGCCTGGATAGAGGCAGCAACAACAACACTCAAGAAGTTCAACACCATTCAGGACAAAGAAGTCTGCTTGATTGCCTGTCTGTCCACCAGCTTAAAGATTAATTTCTTCCATCAGCACACACTGTGGTTTGAAATATAAAAATCATAAATGACATCTTATGGAAATATGAAGTAAATTGTTCCTTCTCATACTTCTCAAATTATCTGCAGCTTTTTGCAGTTTGCCACACCATCCTCCTCTAATTTCTTTCCTTCATCATCCAGCTGGGTGGGAATTGAACTTGCAATATTTGTGATATCTACAGGAAGGATTGCGGAAATTATTTGAGGCATCAGCAACAATACTTGTATTTATATTTAATGTAATAGACGTTCCAAGATATTTTTCAAGGGCATTACCAGATAAAAATGACAGAAAGCTTTGTCAAGGAGATGGTTTTTAAAGAGCATCTTGAAACGAGGGAAAACGAGGCAGAGAGGAAAGAATTCGAGAGCTAAGAGCCCTGGCAACTGAAGGCAAGGCTGTCAAGATGGAGCAATTTAAGTTCAAACGCGCAGAGATCTTGAGAGTTGAGACTGGAAGAAATCGTAGAGATGGAAGGGGCAAAGCCAAGGAGGGATTTGAAAATAAGGATGAGAACTTTAAAAATAAATCAAGGAGTTGCTTAACCAGGAGTCAGTGCAGTCAGTGAGCATAGTGGTTATGGGTGAACATGACCTGGTCTAAGTTAAGTACCAGCAACAGACATTTGGATGACCTCAAGTTTACCGAGGGTAGAATATGGGATGCCAGGTAGGAGTGCATGGGAATAGTCAAATATAGTGGAAAGAAAGTTATGAATGAGGGTTTCAGCAACAGATGAACTGTCTTATGATTAAGTAGATATGAGATTGAAAGCTTATCTCAGTGCCAACTATGACATCATGGTTGCGAACAGTCTGCTTCAGCCTCAAACAGATGCCAGGAAGGGGACTCAATCAGTGGCTCGGGAACAGAGTTTGGAGTGGGGACTAAAACAATGGGTGCGATCTTCTGGCCTCGTTACACTCTTGCTTGAGCGTATCGAGCCCAGTGAATAGCGGGAGAGGCCAAAATCGGGAACCGCGCCAGGCGGCAAACAGTTTGCGATGCAACCAGCCCGCTCCCGTTGGCAAATTCGGAATTATGCCATAGCGTAACGGGAAACCAATTATCACCACTAAAGCCCCATTTCCACACAATTAACAAGAGCCACGTCATTCAATGGCTTCCTGTCATTTACCGGCCTCTGCAGCAAGTGCTCATTAATATAAATCCCACTGACTGCCGAGGCCTGACTGCACAATTGAAGCCAATCGCTAATAGGGAATTGGCAGTCCTGGTTAAGTGAGCACTTGACACATGAAAAAGAGATTCCCGTGGGTGGGTGGGTCAAGTAGCATGTGGGAGTTATTGCCTAGCATTTGATCGCACCATGATGCCTGGGCACTGTGTGGGAGTCAACACCACACGCACAGCAGCCTACATCCGAACACCCAGGGGATGGGACACAGCTCCCAGGACACAGCCACGGCCGCAGGCGGGTGCCACCCTGTCCCGTGTGCTGACCCTGAGACGCGGCCTTATCGGGGGGGTGGAACTCGGAAATGCTGGTGGCCACCGTCGCCGCCTCCCATAGGGCCCTGGGGTTCACCTTGGAACAGAGGGGCAGCAGGCTCGAGCCCCGGCTGCCTCTGCATCATCTGGCTCTGCAAGCCGTGGTGGTTCCCCATAGAGCCGCACATCATGGTCGACGCCCTCGGGGATGCTCCTCAGTGACTGCGACACATCCCCCGGTGACCAGGCCACGCTCTGCAGTGCCTCGGCCATGAGAGCGGCACATGTCCCGCAGAAGCCCATCAAGGTCGGCCTGGTACTGGGTGACATCGCCCAGTCAGGAAGACATACTGCTGTGACTCTCAGCAATGGCCATCACCAGCTACGCAACACCTTGGACACATTCACTGATGGTGTCGTCATCATGCACCAGGCTCTGCACTGTGGTCACTGTGGTTGGCCTCGGAGCCAGTCGTTGCCGGTGCCATTTCCTGTGCCCTTAGCCTCTGGGACTCCTCCAATCGGCTACGGATCTGCTGGAGTGATGTTGACATCTCCCTCTGAATGTCCCGGCCACTTCCTATCATCTCCATCAGCTCCGGGAAACTCTGTTCCAGAGGTTCAGAATCAGGCTGGTACTCAGCTGGGTCCAGTGATCCAGCAGACTTCCGACTGCTGTCTTACCTGTGGGTTCCTGCCTCCACCAGTTGTATCAGCAGCAGTGTGGTGCTAACCAGATTGTTCCCCAGAAGCCTGGCCACTAACATTTCCCACCGAGGTGTGTGTAACTGCGCTGGTGAGGGTGGGGATGATGGTGTACCGTGACTATAACAGTTGCACACTCGGAGCTCCCCTCCGAGATGTTCTCCCAGGGAGTCAGGGGAGGGGTGGGCCGGCGGCATCGGCTGCTGGACCTGCGGGAGAATGGACATGTGGTCAGTGGGAGGGATGGGTCAGTTAGTAAGGCAATCACTACTCACGTTTGACAAGTCCTCTGGATGGAGCCTGATGGCCCCCCACCTCTGTGGCATCCACCAACTCCGCGCTGGTGACCGCCCTGCCCTCGGCCACACCAGTCACTTCCAGGGCCCGCTCCTCGAAGGAGGTGAGGATTCTCAAGTCCGGCACCCTGCTGGCAGTCCGGACCCTCGCCCTCCGATTATGGGAGAGATTTTCCTGAGAGGACACAGAGAGGGCATCGTTAGCCACACGCGTGGTCCACAGTTGTGGGGGGGGGTGTGATGGGAAGGTTGGGGGTGGAGGGAGGGTTGAAGGGGTGGGTGGAAGGCATGCTGAAGGGACAGGGGGATGGATGGAGGGTTGGGGGTCTCCTGGGGGGATTCTCCCTTGGGGGGGTGGGGCATTTGTGTCCACTCACTCGGTGTAGATCATTGACCTTCCGATACTGGAGACCAGTCCCCCTGGTCTCACTGTGTTATTGAAAATATGGAAAGAAATGTCATTTGAAACATGGAAGTCTGGCAATATCTGGTCTGAGAGAAACATGAGAGAATACAGGGCAAGATCCCACAAAGGGTTAACAGCAGCTGCCAGGAGAGGATTGTAAAATGCAGATAGCCTTAGTCAAGCAGGCTTAGCAGACACACAGGATTTTGAATGAAGCCAAAAACAATGGCTCACACCTTCATTGAAAGTAACTATCTTAGTAAGCGTCTGGAAAAGCATGGATGATAGTTTCAGTTGAGCGAGGTGATAAATGTAAACCTTTGAAGTTATAACCAAGTGGATTTTTAGCATACAGCTAAAAGCAATGTTTCACACCTTCGTTGAAATTAACTATCTTAGTAAACAGCTGGAAAGGAAAGGATGAGGTTCAGTTGAATTTGGTGACAATTCTTGGTGTGAAATTTTGCTAATACCAGGTAAATTAAAGAAAACTGGAGACTATCAATCTACGAGAAACATAATTCAAAGCCAAAATCAAAATTATGAGCTGAGGACACAATTGGGAAATAAAACTATAGAAATGACAGGAACCAAACCAAAATTCACACCTCTTGAAACCAAAGCATTTTTGAATATCACAAAGGAACTTTGAACATCACAAAGGAAATAATGTAATCAGAGACCTGAGAGGTGAGGTTATGTCAAAATGAATACTTAGTTGTATTAGAATGTTTAGATCAAAGATACAATCAAAGTGATAAAAGTTACTTTACAATAAAGTCATAAAAACTTAATAACTGTTGGAAAAATATATAAACCCAGAGACCAGAGCAGGAACTCCCAGAACCAGAACTCAGAGAGAATCAGAGAAGGAACAAGAGTAGCAGCTCAGAGTCAGATTACAGTCAGCTCGGTCATGGGAAAGATAAGACATAGCAGCCGAGCTAATACATCTAAGGCAGACTAGAATTTAAAGAGGAGGCAGAGTCAGCTCAGAGTCAGCTCAGAGATAGCCAGCAGAGCCAGCTCTCACAGCTCAGTACATGGGAAAGATAGGACATAGCAACCGAGCTAACCAGTGAATACATCTAAAGAAGACCAGACTTTAAAGAAGATTGATTGTCAAGGTGGGCCTGAAGGTCCCATCAACCAACCAGAAGGATCCAGAAGCAAGATCTTTTTACCTTTCTGTAAAGAGAGTAATTGCAGCTTTTAAAAGAAAAAATATAACAATAAAATAACTTAATTTAACTTGAAATAGTGGTTATTCCAAAGTCTACTTTACTTACATAGCAATGCGGGACCCAGGATCAATGCTACTAAGTGGTAAGTAGATTAAATCTTCAGTGAAGTTATGGGTTATACCGGGGGATAACTTGAAAATATAGTTTGACCTGAATAGCACCCACTGAAGCCTGCATCAGAGTCAGGGAGTGAGAATCCCTGTTCACCATTTAGAATGTCAGTCCTTTTTGGTATCGGGGGACTTCTAAGAATAGTGGTGAGTTTTCAACAATAACTGCCCGAGCTGACTGCTGCCACCACCTCATCCCAGGCAGCACTGGCTGCCTTGTGGGTCACTCTTCAGGCCCCTCGGGGGAACAGGACACACCTTCTGGCCTCCACCACTTCCAGGACCCTCCCCAGGTCAGCATCCCCAAATCTTGGGGCCGGTCTCCTCAGCGCCATTGTAACGAGCTGGCAGGGTTGGCTGAGCAAATGCGGCCTAAGTCCTGCTTGAACTTGTTAGCAGGGGGCTGGCGAGCGCGGTCCCGGCGAATCAGCAGGCCTCATTAAATGGACCAATTAACTTTGTATAGTGTTGCTGGCTTTGCCATTGACATGACCAGACAATTCTGGCCATTATTATTTTGCAGAGCACAGGGTGCTGCACAGGTGTGGTGGGTGAGGGGGGCCCGGGGACTCCTCTTACAGTGAGTTGGAGATAAGGGGGTTTTGGGGGTCGCATTGGGGGCTCGTGAGGTCGGGACACCATTTAAAAATGGCGTCCCAATCTCTCTCTGTACTGAGGCCCTGCATATGAATAGAACATAGAACATTACAGCACAGACTGTATATAATTGTTCACAATAAACACATGTTCACACCATTAAAACCAGCCTTGGTGCTCTGTCTGATGAGTGTGGGAGTGGGGCAGTCAGTGATGGCCACTGGGCGTGAGGGGTGTTGGACGAGTGAGGCCCAGTGGGTGGACCATGTAGACC
Source organism: Scyliorhinus torazame (assembly GCF_047496885.1). NCBI lineage: Eukaryota > Metazoa > Chordata > Chondrichthyes > Carcharhiniformes > Scyliorhinidae > Scyliorhinus > Scyliorhinus torazame. Next base: position 48,603,760 of record NC_092722.1, on the reverse strand, counting down.
CCCCCTCCCCCGACCGTACCCATCACTCCGTCCCCAGCTATTCGACAGGCCCGTGTGATGGACTGGCCAGGTCGGATGCAGTGATCACCCAGGTGGAAGGTGCTACTGTGGGTATGAGTCAGACATTGTCTAACGATGTTGAGCATGGGGTTCATCGCAGAGCGGGCTGTCATCATCCTCCAACCCATGGACCAGACCCGCTGTCACTGCCAACCCAATGCCCAGTTCGTAGTGCCACAGGTATATATAACGGAGGGGGTTGTGCATGCGGGTGGTTTGGTTGTGTGGGAGGTGAGGATGGTCGGTGGTGTGGGAGGTGAGGATGGTCGGTGGTGAAGGGGTGTGGTATTGTGGTGTCCGTGCCCCTGCCCAGCCACCCTCCCTGCCCCCTAGTTGGTGAAACGTGTCTCGATTAATGTGTCCCGTGCGTGCTGGCCCTTGCGGTACCTTTGTGCGGCCTCCCGTACCTGGCCAGCTCCCACATCCTGCTCATTGTCTCCCTCCCCCTCATCCCCCTTGTCTAACGAGGCCTGCCCTTGCTCCTCATCCTCATCCAGCGCATCGCACCTCTGCCGGACTATATTGTGGAGGACGCTGCAGACCACCACGATGCGGCCGATCCTCCTGGCCTCGTACTGGAGGGCCCCTCCAGAGAGGTCCAGGCACCTGAAGCGCATCTTCAGGACCCTGAAACACCTCTCGACAAGCCCCTGGTCTCACAATGTGCATCATTGTAGCGGTACTCTGCGTCGGTCTGTGGCCTCCGTATAGGCGTCATCAGTTATGACCGCACGGGTCATACAGCAAACCAACTCCACATCCGGTGGAGTGTTCCTCGAACATGTCGGGGACCACAGACTGTGCCAATACGAACGAGTCATGTACACTGCCCAGGTATCGGGCGCAGACCTGCAGGATCCGCATCTGGTGGTCACAGACCACCTGACCCTTCCTGTTCGTGAACAGCGGCCTTTTATCCGCTGGTAGCCGTGGGGCAACATGCACCCCATCGATTACCCCCTGGACCCGGGTAATCCCAGTGAAGGCGGTGAAGCCCGCTGCCCGGGAATCCTGGTGGGTGTGGTCCATAGGGTACTGGATATACTGGTCCGCAAGGGCATACAGATCGTCAGTGGCTGCACGGATGCACCTGTGCACCAATGCCTGTGAGATGCTGGATAGGTCCCCATTCGGCGACTGGAACGACTCCATCATATAGAAGTTCAGCACGGCCATCAACCGGGAGCGGGTATCCTCCCCCATTCCCATGCGGTGCCAGGTGTGCCATCATGTGGCAGATATGTCCGACAATCTCCCTGCTCATCCGCAGTCTCCTCTTGGATGCTCGGTCCGGGGGGTCCTCAAAGGACATTTGGTCGCGATATATACGTGGCCTCATCTGGCGCCTCCTTGGCACCACCTCCGCCTCCTCCTCGTCCTGTTGGGCGGCCGGCCTTCCAGCCTGAGCGGCTGACCGAATGCTTTAATTATCTGCAGGTGGTGAGAGGAAAACATGTCATCATGGCGCATGCATATGTGCCCAACCAGGTACCATGGGCTGCACGGTGGCCCCGGTTGTCACCGTGTGCCCCAACCACGCATGCCACCCCACCCCTGCATCCTAGCACACCGCTGGGGGCTGCCGTTGGTGTGGTCCTAGGTGGTCCCCAGGGGGCTGTCGCCGGTTGAGTGGGGTGGCCGGGGAAGGGGGGGTGCACCCAACCATACGGCTGTTTTCTCTGCGTCCACCCAGGGCCCAGGGTGGGTGGCCAGCAAGATGACCACCATAATGGCGCTCAGTGCGTGGGCACCGCACCTGTCCTGTCGGGGGCTCCCCGGGTGCTCAGACTCTTCCCCTCCTTCCCCTCCCATTCCCCGGTCCTGCCAGGCCCCCCCCCTCCCCCCGCAGGAAGCACGGCCAGTGGACCCGTAAGCCCACAGTCCCCCCACGCCAACTCCTACCTCCTCTTGTAGCCGCCTCACGCCAGCTTCATGATTTTCTATAGGACATTAGAAACATGCCGTCGGGAAATCGGCCCATCCGAGGCGCAGAATTGCTGAGGCCACAGAGAATACACATAATAAGATGTGTACTGTACTTCCGGGCCGCGCGGCAAGCGCCACGATCTCGTCGATTTTAGGGGTCCGGAGAATGCTGATTCAACTCAAAAGCGGCATCAAGCCCGATTTCGGCATCGGAACCGATTCTCCGGCTGTTCCCATTTTGCAATTTTGCCATAACGTCAAGGAGAATCCAGCTCTCTATTTCTTACTTCACTGTTGCTACCTGACTTGCAGAACATTCTCCTTTTCTTCATTTCAAGTTATCAGCATCCATACTACTTACTTTTGTTAAAGTAGTTACTGTATTGTTGAACCAAATCAAGCTATAATTACAAAAAACACACTGCCTAATTAAATGTCGCCACATTCAGCAGCTTCCAAAACATTTATATAACTGCTCTTCCAGACTCAGCAAGTCCAGAAATTATTTGATAATGCAATTATGTATGGCCATGGTATGAAAAATAAATTTGTTTTAAGAATGATTTCAAGGCCCATCAAGCTTTTCACTATTACTGCAAAGTTTTTATCTTAATTAATCCTTACTCTAAAGCACGGGCAGTAGAATTGGACCCACAGTGGTCAATGAGACACTGATTATCAATCTTCGTGTGATTTTGAAATTCAGTATGACACCCATTGTGACTCATCTTCACACATGGCCATGGTATGCCAATCACATATACAATTAAAACTTTGGTGCCTTTAATCTCAATTCTTGTTATTGCAGATTTAACAGAGATGGGCTGAACTTTCACCATGGAGGTGGGAAGCATGAGTCAAATCCATTTTTGAATCAGAAACATCTCTCCAGAAGGAAACTGATTCAAGTTCAGACTTGCATTGGTATGGAGACTAGTTTCCTGTCCACTCAAGGGGGGTGGGAACAGAGGCAGCACAGGTGAAGTGTGGGATTCATTTTGACACCCTTTGGCAACCATTGAGGCTACTGGTTGTTTCTAAGGAGTAATCTGATGATTGTGCCAAAATCTTCCATTGTACCAGAGGAAAACGAGATGTCACAGGGAAGCTATGCCTGACACCCAGGGCAGGACATACCGTCACTTCATTGGTGCTGAGCTGGATCTAATGCTGGAGGCCACGAGGGAGAGGAAGAGGTCCTCTTCCCTGATGATGTATGGAGAATGCCACCTTGTCATGCAGTTGGGGCACCTCTTTGTTTAACATAATTCCCATCTTCCAGTTCCTGGAGGTTCATGCCTCACTGGGGAACCATACTATGAAGAGTGCAGTCTACTGCCACAATGACTGAGCTCCTTGCAAAAGGGTACTACCCAACATCCTGGGACTAGAATTGCATCTCTAGGAGCCTAATAATCTGCTCCATGGTTGTCCTGGTGAATAGGTGGCATTGGTTGCACCACCTCTGTGCCTTTACCTGGGGCTCCCGTTAATTGGTCAGTAGTCATCTCTTCAAGGGATTTCCTTTGTCGTCTAGAATCCAGACATGCACTTTATGGGTTAGAGTGATCTGAGGCAGTCTGGGATAGCAGCAGATGAAGGATTTGTGGCAGCTGCCAGTAAAACAAGCACACTAATGGAGGAATCTCTTGTAGTAGCATATGAGTTGGATGTTGAGTGAAAGTCCTTCCTATTGATGGATCTCATTAGCCAGTTATTTGGTGTCTTGATGGTCACATAAATGCAATCGATGATTCCCAGCATTTGAGGAAAACCAGAAATGGAGACGATACCCAATTCCCTCTGTCCATGCAAGGCTGTGTATCTTGTTAAGCAAATGTGCTTCCCAGCTCTGACAAAGAATGCATCAGTGACTAGTGAGATGCTGTGGTTTGCAGCTGTTGTTGAGATGCCACTAAGTTCCAGAGCTGATCATTGGAAGGGGCAAGAAGAGATGAAAATCAAAGCTACAATTGTGTTGATGGCCACTGGCAGGACATGGCAACCAGTGCTGTAAGATGCGAGGCCTTTGGCCACGAGAGCAGAAATCTCTGTGACCATTTTTCTGGAGAATTGAAGTGCCCCATGGTACTAATTCTCAGTCATCTCCTGTGTGAGGATGGATGTATCTCTGGGACAATATTGTTTTATTCTATAAAGAAGGCTGTGTGTCTGCGTAATAATGATATAATTGAGCTGTGGAAAGGTTAATGGAGACAGCTTGTCTGGGACAATTGAGAAAATAAAGGAGTAAAGGTTTTAAATGCATGCATTTGTAATGACGTTGGGGCAAGTAGATGTATTAGTAAAAATGTAAAGTTTAGAAATTTGCATTAGGAAATAGAAAGAAATGTGATTTTTCTTCTTCTAGTTTTTAAATTTCAGAGGGGAGTAAAAGGCTTGTAAACGTATCATATGTAAACAAGGGAAGGTTACCAAGTGTAATGTGTCGAAGTTTGCAGATGACACTAAGATGAGGGTAGAGCAAAGTGCGCAGAGGACACTAAAAGTCTGCAGAGGGTATAAGTTAGTTTAAGTGAGTGGGCAAGGGTTTGGCAGATGGAGTACAATGTTGGTAAATTTGAGGTCATCCATTTTGGTAGGAATAACAGCTAAATGGACTATTATTTAAATGGTAAAAAAATTACAGCATGCTGTTGTGCAGAGGTGCAGAGGTGTTCTTGTGCATGAATCGCAAAAAGTTAGTTTGCAGATGTAACAGGTAGTTAAGAAGGCAAATGGAAATTTGTCCTTCATTGCTAGAGGGATGGAGTTTAAAAACAGCTAGGTTTTTTGCAGCTGGAGTACTGTGTACAGTTTTGGTCTCGTTACTTGAAAAAGGATGTGCTGGCACTGGAGGGGGTGCAGAAGAGATTCACTAGGTTGATTCCTGAGTTGAGAGTATTGGCTAATGAGGAGAGACTGAGTAGACTGGGACTTTACTCATTGGAATTTAGAAGAATGAGGGGAGTCTTATAGAAACATATAAAATTATGAATAGATTAGATAGAAGCAGGGAGTTTGTTTCCACTGGGAGGTGAAACTAGAACTAGGGGGCATAGCCTCAAAATAAGGGGGGGGCAGATTTAGGACTGATTTGAGGAGCAACTTCTTCACTCAAAGGGTTGTGAATCTATGGAATTCCCTGCCCAGTGAAGCAGTTGAGGCTACCTCGTTAAGTGTTTTTAAGGCAAAGATAGATAGAATTTTGAACAGTAAAGTAATTAAAGGTTCAGGTTGAGCAGGCAGAGAAGTGGAGTTGAGTCCACACAAAGATCAGCCATGATCTTATTGAATGGCGGAGCAAGCTTGAGGGGCCAGATGGCCTACTCCTGCTCCTAATTCTTATGTTATTATTAAAATTTATTTGCCCCCAAAAGGGAGGAAATAGGAAAAAAAAAGGAAGATTTTAATATTTAGGAAAAGGTGCTAAGAATAATGGAATCGAAGAGGAAAATGAAAAAGTATACTTAAGGAAAGATGTTGAGCTAAGTTGTGTTGGCTGTGTATGTGAGGAAGACCTCATGGGGACAGCTCTGTACTTGGAGAAGGTGTGAAGTTTGAATCAGCCACCTTGTCAAGGCTGAAAAGGTTTGGGTTTCAGAAAGCAGTCTTGTTTCAGAGGTTTCTTGGATTTTCGCAGTAGAGTAGAAGTGAGGTTGAGAGGTCGTGTGGTATACCTTCACTACAGCAATGGTAGTTTGCCTTCGGCAATATTACTTGATTTCTATAGTTATACATCTAGAAGGGAGTGATGCCCTGAAAATGTTTATTTGTGGGTCTAGCCAAGTAGGGTTTTTTGGAGGATTTGCGAGACTATTTTAACTGAGTAATTGTAATATTGTGTACATACTTTTTTCTTTTTATTTTTCTTTTATACTTTTATTCTTGTCATAAAATTTTTAAATCATGCCGTGTGTACCATCTAAAGGATGCACTGCAGTAACTCCTTCGACAGCACCTTCCAAAGACCATTGCCATCTAGAAGGACAAGGGAACCCCACTACCAAGTCACTCACCACCCTGACTTGGAAATACATTGCTGTTCCTTCAATGTCACTGGGGCAAAATCCTGGAATTCCCTCCTAACAGCACTGTGGGTGTACCTACACCTCAGGGACTACAGCGGTTCAAGAAGGCAACTCACCATCACCTTCTGAAGGGCGAATAGGGATGGGCAATAAATGCTGGATTAACCAGCAATGAATTTTAAAAAATTAACTCCCAAAAGTGGTTCTGGAATTCTTTGCTGCTGAGATCAGGAGGTTTCTTCTTACTAAAAACATTGTTATGGCCCTTAAATGAAGTTGTCCCATATGAATTTGTTTGCTCAGAAATTAACTTTTGCTCTGTCATAGCACCTGGTAGCGTCATCTGTGCGATAAATCCCATCTTGAGCATTTGGCCTCCATTGCCTTTCTGCCCTCTTTCCTCTCCTATGCCATCCTAATGCCTGCATCATTGCCCTTTGTACCCTCATCACCCAAAATCATACAATTGTGTCCCCATTATCAGCTGGAGCCTTCCTTCAGTGTAGGTGGCTGTCCAATTGCCTGTGATAGCCTTACCCCCTGCCAGGGGTTCAGAGGAGGTTTACTAGATTGAAACCTGGAATTAATGGGTTGCCTTATGAGGATAGTTGGAATGGCGAGATTTCTTTCCACTAGAGTTTAGAGTGGCTTGATCGAAGTATATAAGATCCCGAACGGTATTGACAAGATGGATGTTGAAAGGATGCCTTTCCTTGTGGGTGAGTTCAGAACTAGGGGGCCCTGTTTTAAAATGAGGGGTTTCACTTATAGGACAGAGATGAGGAGAAATGTTTTCTCATAGAGGGTTGTGCAACATTGGAACTTTCTGCCTCAGAAGCTGTGAGAAGAGGATCATTGAATATTTTTAAGGTGGAGGTAGATAGATTCTTATTAGGAAAGGGAATCAAAGGTTATCGAGGGTAGAAAGGAAATGTGGAACTCAACACCGACAGATCAGCCATGATCCTATTGAATAGCAGAGCAGGCCGGAGGGGCCAAATGACCTACTTCTGCTCCTATTTTGAATGCTCGTATGTTGTGCCCTGGTGCAGGCATGACAGGTTACCCAGTCTGTTCCCACCTCCCTTCAGAGGATGTGTTTCTGATGGTGCAGATAATCTGTCCGTCATCAGTCTCAAACTTTCACAAGCTCTTAATAAGCTTTAAATGCTTAAATTGACCTCAATCGAGATGTGCCAGAATCTAGCACATTGAAATCGACAAGCCGTCTGGCACCAGTAATTTCAGGTCCACCCCCAGCCTCTGTTCCTGACTTTAGGGGGTAGGCCGCAAATTCAATGGCATGAAATTCCAGTCTTTTGTCTCAAAACAAATTAAACGATATTAAGACTATTCGATTGTTGATTACAAAATTAGTATCTCCTCCAGCTTTTGATCTAAAGTGAGTTTTCAAATTATACTTCGCAATAGTATTTACACAGAAATTTTTCTCAAAAGATCCAAGTAATTGGTTTGTTCATGGAAGTATCTCTTCATTACCTTATGGTATTTTATCAATAGTAAATTTATGAAAATAATTTCTTTTTTCAATATCACATTAAATAAAGCATTTTAAAATACATTATTAGTAGGTTTGGGAATAAATTGTATTCTTTGTACTTTTGATTTTTTTTTTTAAGTTGAAGATTGCTAATATTGCAAGTGGGATATGGAATAGTTTTCAGAATGCACCACAGGAACATGAAACCTTACCTCCTTAGAAATTGATCCCCGACTTCTGGTTGCGGCTATGCCGAGGTAGGTCACACGTTTGGCAGCTCCCGCCGGGAACGGACTTTTGGGCTCTTCAGAGGGGCCCCAACGGCAATTGTTCGACGGCTCCCAGTGTGGGAAGGTGACAGCAAGGTTCCCCCGGCACTATATGGATTGGACCAGGAGTGGAGCGGTTAAGAAAGTGATCCTGGTGCAGCGGAAAGTGTGAGGAAGGAAAAGCAAGATGGCGGCGGGTGGAGACCAAGTAGCGTGGGCGCAGTGGTCGCAGGAACAGCAGGAGTTCCTTAAACGCTGCTTTGCGGAGCTGAAGACAGAAATGCTGGCGCCAATGAAGGCGGCGATTGAGAAGCTTGTGGAGACCCAGAAGGCCCAAGGGGCGGCGATCCGGGAGGTGCGGCAAAAAGCCCCGGAGAACGAGGACGAGATCGTGGGCCTGGCAGTGCAGGTGGAGGCGCACGAGGCGCAGCATAAGAGGTGGAAGGAAAAATTTGAGGACCTGGAGAATAGGTCGAGGAGGAAGAATCTTCGGATTCTGGGTCTCCCTGAAGGAGTGGAGGGTCCCGATGCCGGGGCATATATGAGCACGATGCTCAATTCGCTGATGGGCGCGGGAGCTTTCCCGAGGTCCCTGGAGCTGGATGGGGCTCATCGGGTCCTGGCAAGGAGACCTAAAGCCAACGAGTGGCCAAGGGCTGTAGTGATGTTCCACCGCTTTATGGACAGAGAGTGTGTCCTGAGATGGGCCAAAAAAGAACGGAGCAGCAGGTGGGAGAACACGGAGATCCGAATTTATCAGGACTGGAGTGCGGAGGTGGCTAAGAAGAAGGCTGATTTTAACCGGGCTAAGGCGGTTCTCCATCGGAAGGGGGTGAAGTTCGGGATGCTGCAGCCAGCGCGATTGTGGGTCACGTTCCAAGATTGGCACCACTATTTTGAAACGCCTGATGAGGCATGGAACTTTATCCAGTCTGAAAAGTTGGACTCAAACTGAGGGTTTGTCGTGGGGGGATGTTTACTGTGTTTACTGCGTTTGGGGAATGTTTTGGTGCTGGGTGGGGATGGGTGAATGGATTTGATGTGGGGCTGTGGGAGAGTGCGGGCGTCGGTGTTGGAGGGGCAGGGCCCCGCGGAGGAAGAGGGGGGGTGGAGGCCCAGGGATGGGGAGTTAGGGTAAGGCTGCAAAAAGGAGCTGCGCCAGAGGGGGCGGGGCCGGCTCAGACAGAAAGCGCGAGCTTTTTCCCACGTTAGGGAAGTATGGGGGTGGGGCGGGGGGGAAGGGCGGTGCTGGAGAGGAGCGCACACTGACTGCCAAGGGGTGGGGGGATTCTCACACTGGGGGGTCGATGGAATGGCGGGAGAGGCCGGGGTCAGCAGGAGTCAGCTCACTTACGGGAGTGTCATGGGGGGAGCAAAATGGCTAGATGACGATCTCGCGGGGTGTGGGGGTAGGGGAGGGAGGGAGGGGGGGGAACTGGGTTGCTGCTGCATTGGCCAAAGGGGAGCTGGAAGTAGGAGAGGTAGTTGGGACGGGGGTCCGCCGCCTGGGGGACTGGAGGGTGCGGGAGGCGCGGGCACGTGGCTGGCCTAGAAAAGGAGATGGCTAGTCAGCAGGGGGGGGGAGGGGCGAGTAGCCCCCTGATCCAGCTGATAACATGGAATGTGAGGGGCCTGAATGGGCCGGTCAAAAGGGCCCGGGTGTTCGTGCACTTAAAGGGACTGAAGGCAGACGTGGTTATGCTCCAGGAGACACATCTGAAGGTGGCAGTTCAGGTTAGGCTGAGAAAGGGATGGGTAGGGCAGGTCTTTCACTCAGGGCTGGATGCGAAGAACAGAGTGGTTGCAATACTGGTGGGGAAGCGGGTGTCGTTCGAGGCACTGAATATTGTAGCGGTTAATGGAGGTCGATATGTGACGGTGAGTGGTAGGTTGCAGGGGGTGCGGGTGGTACTGGTGAACGTATATGCCCTGAATTGGGATGATGCCGGATTTATGAAACACATGCTGGGTCGGATTCCGGATCTGGAGGTAGGAAGCTTGATAATGGGGGCCTTCAACACGGTGCTGGACCCAGCACTGGACCGTTCTAGGTGCAGGACGGGTGTAGCGCACAAAGACTCACGAGAGACGAATAGAGATGAAGTCAATGAGGCTTTATTAAGCGTGACTTGTTCCCCGCAGTTCAGTAGCAGACTGGCCTGCGGGGGAGAACTCCTGGTTCTTATACTCCGCCTTCAGGGCGGAGCTAGAGGTCAACAGCCAACCAGCACCCGGGATCTGTCAGCCAATGACATCACGGCTTCACAGTCCCACATGACCCCTAATGCATACTACCACATTCACCCCTTGTTAAAAATGAACCCGGCGGGGTGGTGCTTCGTATGGTGGTAAGGGTTTACAAGGCTGGTCCTGGGAGGAAAACTTTTGCATGTCATCACAGCATGTACAGAGGTTTTTTTTTGTTTTGACTATTTACAGTAAAAGGGGGAAAAGGAAAACGTTCTCGTTACAGTCCACAATATAGTAGTGTTACATCGATGCCACGAGTCGGTCGGGCAGTCTGGTCGTCCTCGTCGATCGCCTCGGCCCCGGTGGTGGTGCTTGTTCCCCTGTTGTCGTCTCCGGGAGCCTTACGGTTTCTGCTTACGCTTCACTTCCGGTCGGACCTGGGAGGAGGACCGATCCCCCCGGGAAGGGGGCGCTCGCGGCAGGGAGGGGGTGATTGGTGTCGGGGGGTGTGCGTGTTGACGGCGGGCGCCAGATCTCGCAGGGAGACCGTGTCCTGTCGGCTGTCGGGGTACTCCACGTAAGCGTACTGCGGGTTCGCGTGGAGGAGGCGAACCCTCTCGACCAACGGGTCCGACTTGTGCACCCGCACATGTTTTCGGAGCAAGATGGGTCCTGGGACCGCCAGCCAGGTCAGCAGCGACGTTCCAGAGGAGGACTTCCTGGGGAAGACAAGGAGGCGCTCATGAGGCGTTTGGTTAGTGCTAGTGCACAGTAGCGACCGGATGGAGTGGAGAGCGTCCGGGAGGACCTCCTGCCACCGTGAAACTGGGAGGTCCCTGGACCGTAGGGCCAGTAGGACGGTCTTCCAGACCGTGCCGTTCTCCCTCTCTACTTGCCCGTTCCCCCGGGGGTTGTAGCTGGTCGTCCTGCTCGAGGCTATACCGTTGCTGAGCAGGAACTGGCGCAGCAGTCACTCATAAAGGAGGACCCCCTGTCGCTGTGGACGTATGCGGGGCAACCGAACAGTGTGAATATGGTGTTAAGGGCTTTAATGACTGTGGCCGCTGTCATGTCAGGGCAGGATATGGCGAAGGGGAAACGGGAGTACTCGTCCACCACGTTCAGGAAGTATATGTTGCGGTCGGTGGAGGGGAGGGGCCCTTTGAAATCCAGACTAAGGCGTTCAAAGGGACGGGAAGCCTTGATCAGGTGCGCACCATCCGGCCTGAAAAAGTGCGGTTTTCACTCTGCGCAGATGTGGCAGTTCCTTGTGACTGTACGGACCTCCTCCACAGAGTAGGGGAGGTTGCGGGACTTTATAACCGAGTGACCCCCGGGTGGCAGAGGTCCTCGTGGAGGGTTTGGAGGCGGTTAATTTGTGCGTTGGCACATGTGCCGCGGGATAGGGTGTCGGACGGCTCGTTCAGCTTTCCGGGACGGTACATGATCTCATAGTTGAAGGTGGAGAGCTCGATCCTCCACCTTAAGATCTTGTCGTTCTTAATTTTGCCCCGCTGTGCATTATCGAACATGAAGGCTACCGCCCGTTGGTCCGTGAGGAGAGTGAATCTCCTGCCGGCCAGGTAATGCCTCCAATGTCGCACAGCTTCCACTATGGCTTGGGCTTCCTTTTCCACTGAGTAGTGGCGGATTTCTGAAGCGTGGAGGGTTCGGGAGAAAAAGGCCACGGGCCTGCCCGCTTGGTTAAGGGTGGCCGCTAGAGCTACATCGGAGGCGTCGCTCTCGACCTGGAAGGGGAGGGACTCGTCGATGGCGCGCATCGTGGTCTTTGCGATATCCGCTTTGATGTGGCTGAAGGCCTGGCAAGCCTCTGTCGACAGAGGGAAGGTCGTGGTCTGTATGAGGGGGCGGGCCTTGTCTGCGTACTGGGGGACCCACTGGGCGTAATATGAAAAAAACCCCAGGCAGCGTTTCAGGGCTTTTGAGCAGTGCGGGAGGGGAAATTCCATGAGGTGGCGCATGCGTTCGGGGTCGGGGCCTATTATCCCATTGCGCACTACATATCCCAAGATGGCTAGCCGGTTTGTGCTAAACACGCACTTGTCCTCGTTGTATGTGAGGTTCAAGGCTTTAGCGGTCTGGAGGAATTTTTGGAGGTTGGCGTCGTGGTCCTGGGTTGCAGGCCACGTTCCCGTACCTCGACAACGTAACCATCTGCGGCCACGATCAGCAGGACCACGACGCCAACCTCCAAAAATTCCTCCAGACCGCTAAAGGGCTGGATGCGAAGAACAGAGTAGTTGCAATACTGGTGGGGAAGCGGGTGTCGTTCGATGCATTGAATATTGTAGCGGATAATGGAGGTCGATATGTGACGGTGAGTGGTAGGTTGCAGGGGGTGCGGGTGGTACCGGTGAACGTATATGCCCTGAATTGGGATGATGCCGGATTTATGAAACACATGCTGGGCCGGATTCCGGATCTGGAGGTAGGAAGCTTGATAATGGGGGCCTTCAACACGGCGCTGGACCCAGCACTGGACCGTTCTAGGTGCAGGACGGGTAAGAGGCCGACTGCGGCCAAGGTGCTCAGGGGGTTTATGGACCAGATGGGGGGAGTGGATCCATGGAGGTTTACCGGGCCGCAGGCCAGGGAATTTTCCTTCTTTTCCCACGTCCATGGAGCCTACTCCCGGATAGGTTTTTTCATTTTGAGTAGGGCGCTAATCCCAAAAGTGAAGGGAACGGAATACTCGGCCATGGCCATCTCGGACCACGCCCCACATTGGGTGGAGCTGGAGTTGGGGGAGGAGAGGGACCAGCGCCCGCTGTGGCGCCTCGATGTGGGGCTGTTGGCGGATGAGCGGGTGTGCGGGCGAGTGTGGGGTGTATTGAAAGATACTTGGAGGCCAACGACAACGGGGAGATGCAGGTGGGGGTAGTCTGGGAGGCGTTGAAGGCGGTGGTCAGGGGAGAGCTAATCTCCATTAGGGCCCACAGGGTGAAGAGAGAGAGGAGGGAGAGGTTGATGGGGGAGATTTTAAGGGTGGACAGGAGTTATGCAGAGGCCCCCGAGGAGGGGCTACTTAGGGAGCGACAGAACCTCCAGACGGAATTCGACCTGATGACCACGGGGAAAGCAGAGGCACAGTGGAGGAAAGCGCAAGGGGCGGCGTATGAGTATGGGGAGAAGGCGAGTCGGATGCTGGCACATCAGCTTCGTAAGAGGGAGGCAGCGAGGGAAATTGGTGGAGTTAGGGATAGAGGGGGGAATACGGTGCGGAGTGCGGTGAGAATAAACGAGGTATTTAGGGACTTCTATGGGGATCTGTACAGGTCTGAGCCCCCAGCGGGGGAGGAGGGGATGCGACGATTCCTAGATCAGCTGAGGTTCCCGAGGGTGGAGGAGGAGCAGGTGGCTGGTTTGGGGGCGCCGTTTGGGCTGGTTAAATGATTGGGGAACATGCTGGCGGGGAAGGCCCCGGAGCCGGATGGGTTCCCAGTTGAATTTTACAGGAAATACATGGACCTGCTGGGCCCGTTGCTAGTGAGGACTTTTAATAAGGCGAGGGAGGAGGGGACCCTGCCCCCGACAATGTCCAGGGCGCTGATTTCTTTGATTTTGAAGCAGGACAAGGATCCATTGCAATGTGGGTCGTATAGACCAATCTCGCTCCTCAATGTTGACACTAAGTTGCTGGCAAAGGTGCTGGCTACGAGAATTGAGGACTGTGTCCTGGAGTAGATTCATGAGGACCAGACGGGATTGGTGAAGGATAGGCAGCTAAATACAAATGTGCGGAGGCTCCTCAATGTGATTATGATGCCCTCGGTGGAGGGGGAAGCGGAGGTAGTGGCAGCTATGGACGCGGAGAAGGCCTTTGATCGGGTGGAGTGGGAGTATCTTTGGGAAGTGTTGCGGAGGTTTGGGTTCAGGGAGGGGTTCATCAGTTGGGTCAGGCTGCTATATAGAGCCCCTGTGGCGAGTGTGGCTACGAACCTGCGGAGGTCGGAGTACTTTCAGCAGTCCCGGGGGACGAGGCAGGGGTGTCCCTTATCCCCCTTGTTGTTTGCACTGACAATTGAGCCGCTGGCCATGGCACTGAGGGAGTCCAGGAAATGGAGGGGATTGGTTCGTTGGGGGAGAGGAACACCGGGTGTCATTGTATGCCGATGATCTGTTGTTGTATGTTGCAGATCCAGTGAAGGGGATGGCGGAGGTCATGCGGATCCTTAGGGAGTTTGGGGACTTTTCGGGGTATAAACTCAATGTCGGGAAGAGTGAGCTCTTTGTGGTGCATTCAGGGGACCAGGGAAGGGGGATAGACGAGCTACCACTGAAGAGGGAGGAAAGGAGCTTTCAGTACCTGAGGATCAAAGTAGCTAGGAGTTGGGGGGCCCTGCACAAGCTCAATTTGACCCGGTTGGTGGAGCAGATGGAGGAGGATTTTAAAACATGGGATATGTTGCCACTCTCACTAGCGGGTAGGGTGCAGTCAATCAAAATGACGGTCCTTCCGAGGTTTCTCTTTGTGTTCTAGTGCCTTCCCATTTTGACCCCCAAGGCCTTTTTCAAACGGGAAAGCAGGAGCATCATGGGATTTGTGTGGGTGAATAAGTCCCCGAGGGTGAAGAGGGTGTTCTGGAGCGTAGCAGGGACAGGGGGGTGCTGGCGCTGCTGAATTTATGTGGCTATTATTGGGCAGTCAATGTGGCGATGATCCGTAAGTGGGTAATGGAGGAAGAGGGGGCGGCGTGGAAGAGGTTAGAGATGGCGTCCTGTGTGGGCACGAGCCTGAGGGCACTGGTGACGGCACCGCTACCGTTCTCGCCGACCAGGTACACCACGAGTCCGGTGGTGGCGGTGACGCTGAAAATCTGGGGGCAGTGGAGGCGACACAGGGGCGAGGTGGGAGCCTCGGTTTGGTCCCCGATTCGGGAGAACCATCAGTTCGTCCCGGGAAGGATGGATGGGGGGTTTCAGAGCTGGCATCGGGCAGGGATTAGAAGAATGGGGGACCTGTTCACCGATGGGACGTTTGCGAGCCTAGGGGCGCTGGAGGAGAAGTTTGGGCTACCCCCGGGAAACGCTTTCAGGTACATGCAAGTGAGGGCGTTTGTGAGAAGGCAGGCGAGGGAATTACCGCTGCTTCAGGCACGTAGGATTCAGGACAGGGTGATCTCGGGTGTATGGGTTGGAGAAGGCAAGGTTTCGGCGATTTACCAGGAGCTGCAGGAAGAGGAGGAGGCCTCGGTGGAGGAATTAAAGGGCAAGTGGGAGGAGGAGCTTGGGGGGGAGATAGATGAGGGTCTGTGGGCTGATGCCTTGAGTAGGGTTAATTCTTCCTCCTCTTGCGCCAGGCTCAGCCTAATACAGTTTAAAGTTACTCACAGAGCGCATATGACAGGGGCGAGGTTGAGTAGGTTCTTTGGGGTGGAGGACAGATGTGGGAGGTGCACGGGGAGCCCAGCAAATCACGTCCATATGTTCTGGTTGTGCCCGGCGCTGGAGGGGTTTTGGAGGGGTTTTGCGAAGACTATGTCCAAGGTGGTGAACGCCCGGGTCAAGCCGAGCTGGGGATTAGCATTATTTGGGGTATCGGACGAGCCGGGAGTGCAGGAGGCGAAAGAGGCCGTTATTCTGGCCTTTGTGTCCCTGGTAGCCCGGCGGAGGATTTTGTTACTGTGGAAAGATGCGAAGCCCCCGAATGTGTAAACTTGGATCAATGACATGGCAGGGTTCACCAAGCTGGAGAGGATAAAGTTTGCCTTGCAAGAGTCTGTGCAAGGGTTCCTCAGGAGGTGGCAACCATTCCTGGACTATCTCGCGGAGCGTTAGGAGGAGGTCAGCAGCAGCAGCCCAGGGGGGGTGTTCTTTTGGGGTGGCGTTTAAATTAAGGTTTCCCTATTTGTGTTTTTTACTGTTATATGGGGGGTTATTGTATATGGGGGAAATCCAATGTATAATTTCTGCTTGTTGTGTTCTTGTTTCTTTTTTCTTGTTGGGGGGGGGGGGGGTTTGTTGAAAATTTGTTGAAAATTTTGAATAAATATATATTTTTTTTAAAAAGAAATTGATCCCCTGATTGCAAAGGATAACTTCCTTGCCCAAGAGATGCTGCACATATTAATGTTAACCAATTCATTAATTTTCATAAAATTGTCCCTCAGTCTGCCCGCTAATTTATACATCTCACCTTGAAGACAGCGACAATTGCGAGAGTACATTATTGTATCATTTACACTGAAGTGCAGTGTAGGCAAAAGTGGCAACCGTATTGCATGCAAGAAAATTCCACAACTAGATGACGGATAACTTAATATAGGGTAATCTTCAATGTCGAGGGCAGTACAAATAAAAAATTGCGAGAGAGATAAAAGACTTGCATTCGACACTAGACCACAGGATGTACCATTGTGCTGTATAACCAATGAAGTACATTTGAAGTATATTCACTGTTGTAAGACAAACTCAGAATTATTACAGCATAGAAAGATGCCTTGCAACTCACTGTGTCTGTGATGGCTCTCGGAATCAGCAATATAGCTACTACCATCTCCCTGCTGTCTCCACCTAACCCCGCAAATTCTTCCTTTTCGGATAGTAATCCAATTTCCATTTGAATGCCTTGATTGAACTTGCCTCCATAGAATTTACAGTGCAGAAGGAGGCTATTTGGCCCATCGAGGCCTTTGGACAGAGCACCCTACCCAAGCCCATGCCTCCACCCTATCCCCATAACCTAGTAGCACCACCTAACCTTTTGGACACTAAGGGGCAATTTAGCTGGCCAATCCACGTAACTTGCACTTCTTTTGGACATCACTCTCTTAAGCGGCACATTCCAATTCTTAACCACTCGCTGCATGAAATAGTTTCTCCTCATGCCTCCATTGCTTCTTTTGCCATTTGCCTTTGTTTCGATTCATGGTCAAATCTTGTTGGTGATCTAGAATGGAGAAACTGGAAAAACTCAGCAGATCTGCCAGCATCCAGCTTCCTCTGTTCTTGTTTCAGATTCAGATCCGCAGTATTTTGCTATTTTTTAGTGTTAGTCAGATCTGGTTCGGAACCAATAACATTTTGTTTAAAGTAGACAAAGTTTGAGATCCAAGACACTTACTAAGTGAAGAAAACCACAAGGGTTTACATAAATAAAAATGAATTTTACGATAGAAGTTCAGAAAAATAAAGCAATTTACAATATCCATCTTATACTCTAATATTCAGGGCCAGTCTGGGGTACATGAAGCCCACTGAGGTTGAACATAGAATCATAGAATTTACAGTGCAGAAGGAGGCCATTCGGCCCATCAAGTCTGCACTGGCCCTTTGAAAGAGCACCCCACTTAAGCCCACGCCTCCACCCTATCCCCGTAACCCCACCTAACCTTTTTGGACACTAAGGGAAATTTAGAATGGCCAATCCACCTAACCTGCACATCTTTGGATTGTGGGAGGAAACCGGAGCACCCGGAGGAAACCCATGCACACACGGGGAGAACATGCAGACTCCGCACAGACAGTGACCCAAGCCGGGAATCGAACCTGGGACCCTGGAGCTGTGAAGCAACAGTGCTTCCCACTGTGCTACCCGTGCTGCCCATAACATACTACACAATAAATGCTAAATGTGACCAAAACTGATTTCATCCAGATGTTAATCACACTGTTGAGTTAAGCAGTCTCATTGAAACTGTCTCTCTCATGAGGCTTTGCAATCTTCACCTTTGAAAATCTCACATTGTAATTCTCTCCAAACGTCACTCCAACTTGGACGGCTTCAATGACGGTGCACCTCGTAGGCTTTCAATTTTGCCTTCTGAGATTAGGTCCCTCTGGGGTTCCAAGTACATTCGAGCATCAACTTACGAGCACAATTTCAGATCTGTGGCCATGCCAACAGAGCACCATTGCTCCAAAGGGGTATCTTTGCCTCAGCAGCCTGCAGCACATAATCACCAACATTTGGATGACTTTTTGAATCTTCATGACTTCTCTCGCGGCCATTTCACTTAAAGTCTGCTAATTGCAGTCCTTTCATGCTATTTAACTTAACTGGGATCTCTTCCTGTCTCTGTTTCTTGTTTGAGGCTAAGTAAATGGATTGACAGACCAAGATCAGATGCCCCAAGGAATGTTGTTCATTGAACTGATCCGGTGAACTATAACAAGGTTTAGAGGAGATGTACGAGGCAAGTTTTTTACACAGAGGGTAGTGGGTGCCTGGAACTCGCTGCCGGAGGAGGTGGTGGAAGTAGGGACGATAGTGACGTTTAAGGGGCATCTTCACAAATGCATGAATAGGATGGGAATAGATGGATACGGACCCTGGAAGTGTAGACGATTTTAGATTAGACTAGTTCGGCGCAGGCTGCGAGTGCTGAAGGGCCTGTTCCTGTACTGTACCTTTCTTTGTTCTATCTCTCCAAGTGCAGATTTTATCATGAAACGTAAGCTAAAATAGGATGCTGACCAACCATCTGCAGGAGGACCTACATATTAATGAGAAATGTCTTGGTCTATTTAGACAATGATGTTGGAAAGCCCACAATTTGTATCAACTAAAGACAACAACAGTTTCTACTACCACTCGACCACAAGACAATGATATATTCCACACAACCTCCTCACCCCAGCGATGAGGTGTGCACTCATATTTAAACCATTAGGTTATGCAAACATCACAACTTGCCAATTAATTATGTATTTCAGCTCTGCTGTAGGACTTCAGCATATAATCTAGGTTGACATTTCAGCACACTATTAAAGAAATGTTCCATTTTTGGAGGGGTCATATGAAAAAGGGAGTTTGCATTTATATAAGAATTATGATGACTTTCAGGTCATCCATAAGTGCTTCCCAGCCAACAAAGCACTTTTGAAGTGAGGCATTATTGTAATGTCGGAAAATGTGGCAGCCAATTTTCACACAGCGTACACCCACAAACACCAATGTGATAATGACTAGATGATGTTTTGGTGCAATGTTAGTTGAGGAATAATTATTGGCCAGGACATTTTGGATAGAGCCATGGAATTGTTTATTTCTGTCTAGGATGGCAGAAACTTTGTTTTTAATGTTTCATTCAAAATCTTTCCACTCTACAGAATTCCTTTACCTAGTACTGAATATGGGCTCAAATTTATGGACTGAGACCTGAATCTATAAACTCTTGACTCAGTGTTTTGAGTGCCAACAATGAGTAAATACTGTTACCAAGTTACCAAGAGCTCTGAAAACATGCCAACAATACAATTAAATTCTACATTTGGTATTTCTATAATTGACTTAGTCTGGTTGAGCTAAAGCAAAGTATTGATTTGGTTGCAAGTTTGACTTAGTGATTGTGATGGATCAATTTGAGCTGATTAGTTCAGAACAGCAAACAAGAAACATCTTGGCACAACATTAGATATTTACATCGACTTGAAAGGACAGAAGGGGCTTGCCAATTTAACCAGTCAATATTGTCATGTTAGAATACCTTTAAGAATGGGTGTTTATAAATGGGTGTGTATATCAATATCTGTAGTGAGAGTACCTTTAAGAAATGGGTGTTTACTACTGCAGTGATGTCATAGAGTGGGTGGAGCTGGGCTGTCTGTCAGCTTTTTACTTTCGTTTTTGAGCTGGCTACAGGGTGTGTTTTAGTTTCATTTTCAGTGTAGATGTTGAAGCCAGACCAAGCAGGTGTACTGCTGTTCTCTCTGCCATCAAAAGACTATCTCTTGATCATTTGTGAATTCAGAATTATAAATGTTTTCAGTAGTGATTTAACCTGATGTGCTTCTGATAAAAGGTTTTGTTTTTAAGTTGTATGGATGTTAAAAAGGAAAGCTTAAAGGTTTACTTAGTGTTGTAGTCTTTGAGGGTTGGAATACTTTTCCATTTCTGCTGTACGATATCTGTAGAGTGGGCCGTGTGCTCCCCATTCCACAATCTATTAAAAGTTGTGGGTCAGGTGAACTCCATGATACACTTTGGGGTTCTCTAAACCCTGGCCCATAACAAATTGGGGGCTCGTCCTGGATAAAAGTCTTATCTATTGGATTGGCTTAGTGAACTTAAAGACAGTGGGGGGTGAGCATATTGTGGTTGCTTTTCAGGTGTGGTATTTTAGTTTAAGTAGGGAGTGTGTTGTGGACAATGGCTCTTTCGGAGGCTCAGAGGTTTTTGGGGGCGGTGATGGTCAAACGCAGTACCTTACGAACAGAGACTAAAAGCAGACTGTTAGATTTGGCAAAAACATTGCAGTTAACATTACCTGACAAAATGCGAAAAGATGAGATCATTATGGCGGTGGCTAAGCATTTAAAATTGCCTGAGATACAGTTTGACTCATTGGAAATAGCAAAAATTCAGTTGCAAATTAAACAAATGGAACATGAGAAAGAATTAAAGCAGCTTGAATACGAAAAAGAGAGAGAGGAAAGAGAAAGAGAGAGAGGGGAAAAAGAAAGAGAAAGAGAAAGAGAGGAAAAAGAAAGAGAAAGAGAGAGAGAGAGGAAAAAGAGAACGAAGAAAGGAAAACAGAAAGAATAGCCCTAGCAGAACAAAAAGAAAGAGAAAGGGAGATACAGATCAGGGAAAAAGATAAAGAGAGAGAGTTTGAACTTCAGAAAATGGCCATGAAACATGAGTCAGTTAAAATTGGCAGACATATTCAAGCTGCTTTAATTCCTTCTCATGTTCCATTTGTTTAATTTGTTTAAAGGGAAACGTACAGTTGGAGGATAGTGATGAGGATAGTGAGAAAGAGCGTCATAGTCGAAGACTTGGTGGGAATCTATTTAAATATGTCCAAGCATTGCCAATGTTTGACGAGAAGGAGGTAGAAGCCTTTTTCATTTCATTTGAGAAGGTAGCTAAATAAATGAAATTGCCACAGGACATGTGGGTATTACTGATTCAAACAAAGGTGGTAGATAGGGCTAGTGAAGTGAATGCATCACTACCGGAGGAGGTATCTGAGATGTATGAGGAGGTGAAAAAATCCATCTTAGGTGCATATGAACTAGTGCCTGAAGCCTACAGACAAAGGTTTAAAAATGTAAGGAAAGAATTTGGTCAAACATACATGGAGTTTGAAAGGCTCAAACAGAGTAATCTTGAGAGGTGGATAAGGGCGTTGGAAATAGACCAAACGTATGAAGCTCTCAGAGAAATTCTACTTTTGGAGGAGTTTAAAAATTCAATTCCTGATGTAGTGAGAATTCATGTGGAAGAGCAAAGGGTTAAAACTGCGAGATTGGCAGCAGAAATGGCAGATGATAATGAATTAGTTCATAAATCAAGGCTTAGTTTCCGACATCAGTTTCAGCCTGTGAGGGATAGAAGCTGGGGACATGAGAAATAAAAGTAAAGGTGATCTGATGGGAGATAATAAGGAGAATGTACCTCAAATTAAAAAAGAAATCCAGGAGGGTGGAAGAGACATGAAAAGTTTCAAATGTTTTCACTATGATAAACTAGGCCATGTAAAGTCACAGTGTTGGTGGTTGAAGAAAAGCACTGGGAAGGCTGATGTGGTAAAACAGGATAAGACAGTGGGGTTTGTGAAAGTGGTAAAGGAAGGTCCAAGTGAAGCGAAGGAGGTGCAAAAGATTGTACAGTCTGATCAAGAGGTGATTGATAAGAAGGTGCCAGATCTCTTTAAAGAATTTGCTTGTGTGGGTAAAGTTTACTCATGTGTATCAGGAGGAGCAGGTAAAGAAGTCATAATTTTAAGAGATACGGGAGCTAGTCAATCCTTAATGGTAAGAGATGAGGAGTTATGTAGTTTGGGAAGAATGTTGCCAGAAAAGGTGGTAATATGTGGAATTCAGGGTGAGAGGAGTAGTGTTCAAATATATAAGGTAAGGTTGGAAAGTCCAGTGAAGAGTGGTGAAGTGGTAGTAGGAGTAATAGAGAAACTATCTTGTCCAGGAATACGGTTTATCTTGGGTAATGATATAGCTGGATCGCAGGTGGGAGTGATGCCTACTGTGGTGATAAGCCAGTGGAAAATCAGACAACTGAAGTGTTGAAGGACGAATATCCTGGGATTTTTCCAGATTGTATAGTACCAAGGTCGCAAAGTCACAGGTTATGACAAGAGGAGAAATCAGTGAGTGAAGATGAAGTTGAAGTGCAATTATCAGAAACGATTTTTGATCAGATGTTTGGAAAAGAACAGGTGGAGGACGAGGCAGATATTTTTAGTCCAGGAAAATTGGCGGAGTTACAACAAAAAGATATCGAAATAAAACTGATGTATCAGAAAACATACACGGAAGAGGAATCTGAGTATACCAGAGTGTTATTACCGTAAAAGTGAAGTCTTGATGAGAAAATGGAGAGCTTTACATATGCAGGCGGATGAAAAGTCGGCAGAAGTTCATCAAGTAGTACTGCCGATAGGGTATAGAAAGGAGGTGTTGCGAGTTGCACATGAGGTACCAGTGGGAAGTCATTTGGGAATAAGGAAAACTCAAGCTAAAATTCAGAAACATTTTTATTGGCCTGGACTACATAAAGATGTAGTTAAATTTTGTCAATCATGTCACACATGTCAAGTGATAGGGAAACCTCAAGCAGTGATAAAACCAGCGCCCTTAATACCCATTCCAGCATTTGAGGAACCTTTTACAAGGGTCCTAATTGATTGCGTAGGACCGCTTCATAAAACGAAAAGTGGGAATCAATATCTTTTGACAATAATGGATGTGTCTACTAGGTTTCCAGAGGCCATTCCAGTACGTAATATTACAGCTAAAAAGATTGTGGAGGAGTGACTTAAATTCTTTACTAGATATGGATGGCCCACAGAAATTCAATCAGATCAAGGATAAAATTTTACCAAGGTTATTCAAAAAAGTTATGGATAGCTTAGGAATAAAACAATTTAAATCAATTGCGTACCATCCAGAATCGCAGGGAGCATTAGAAAGGTGGCATCAGACATTAAAGACAATGTTGAGGGCTTATTGTCACGATTATCCAGAGGATTGGGATAAAGGAATTACATTTGTACTGTTTGCAATTAGGGATGCTCCTAATGAGGCAATCAAATTGAGTCCTTTTGAACTAATTTTTGGTCATGTGGTCAAGAGGACCACTTAAATTGATTAAGGAAACATTGGTGAGTGAGAAATCAGAAATTACATTATTGGATGACGTGTCAAATTTAGGGAACAGTTAAATAGAGCAGGTGAATTGGCTCGACAACAATAAATAATTTTTATTGAAGTTTTCACAAAATATCAACAACAAAATGCAAAAGGAACCCAATAAATACAGAACAAAATAAAACAACCCCCGTGCCCCCCTCCCCCCTATACATAAATAATAAATTAACATCCCAAATTAACACATAGCAAACATAGCAAATATATACACCCCCTCAGATCCCCCAGTGTAGACAAACAAAATAAAATAGATCCCCCCACCCCCCCCCCCCACCCCGGCTGCCGGTTTGCTGCTGCTGCTAACTATTGTCGACCGTTCTGCCATGAAGTCCAAGAACGGTTGCCACCGCCTGTAAATCCCTTGCACCGATCCCCTTAAGGCAAATTTCACCCTCTCCAATTTAATAAACCCCGCCATATCATTGATCCAGGATTCCACGCTTGGGGGCCTCGCATCCTTCCGCTGAAGAAGAATCCTTCGCCGGGCTACCAGGGACACAAAGTCCAGAATACCGGCCTCTTTCGCCTCCTGCACTCCCGGCTCCCCTGCAACCCCAAATATTGTGAGCCCCCAGCCCGGTTTGACCCTGGATCCTACCACCCTCGACACCGTCCTTGCTACGTCCTTCCAAAACGCCTCCAGCGCTGGGCATGCCCAGAACAGATGGGTGTGGTTTGCTGGGCTCCCTGAGCACCTAACACACCTGTCCTCACCCCCAAAAAACCGGCTCATCCTTGTTCAGGTCATGTGTGCCCTGTGCAGCACCTTAAACTGTATGAGGTTGAGCCTTGCGCACGAAGAGGAAGAGTTCACCCTCCCAAGGGCATCTGCCCACGTCCCCTCCTCGATCTCCGCCCCTAACTCCTCCTCCCACTTACCTTTCAACTCCACCACCGAGGCCTCCTCCTCCTCCTGCATCACCGAGTAAGTTGTCGAGATCTTCCCTTCTCCAACCCCCCCCGAGAGCACCCTGTCCTGTACCCTGCGTGGCAGCAGCAGCGGGAATTCCACCACTTGCCGCCTTGCAAACGCCCTTACCTGTAGATACCTAAAGGTGTTCCCCGGGGGAAGCCCATACTTCTCCCCCAGCTCACCCAGGCTCGCGAACCTCCCATCCAAAAACAGGTCCCCCAACCTTCTAATCCCTGCCCTGTGCCACCCCGAAAACCCTCCATCTATTCTCCCTGGGACAAACCGGTGGTTCCCCCGTATTGCGGTCCACACCGAGGCCCCCACTTCCCCCCTGTGCTGCCTCCACTGACCCCAGATTTTGAGAGTATCCGCCACCACCGGGCTCATGGTATACCTCATTGGAGCAAGCGGCAGCGGCGCCGTTGCCAGCGCCTCCAGACTCATACCCTCACAAGACGCCGTCTCCAGCCTCTTCCATGCAGCCCCCTCCCCCTCCATCACCCACTTGCGCACCATCGCCACATTGGCAGCCCAGTAGTACCCACAGAGGTTGGGCAGTGCCAGCCCCGCCATCCCTACTCCTCTCCAGGAACACCCTTCTCACCCTCAGAGTCCCTCGCGCCCACAGAAACCCCGTTATGCTCCTGTTAACCCGCCTAAAGAAGGCCTTCAGGATAAGAATGGGGAGGCACTGGAACAGGAACAAAAACCTTGGGAGCACCGTCATCTTAACTGACTGCACCCTACCCGCCAGGGACAGCGGCAACGCGTCCCTCCTCTTAAATTCCTCCTCCATTTGCTCCACTAGCCTTGTGAAATTCAGTCTATGCAGGAGCCCCCAGCTTCTGGCCACCTGGACCCCCAAATACTTGAAGCTCCTCTCAGACCTTTTTAGTGGGAGCTCACCAATCCCCCTCTCCTGGTCCCCTGGGTGAACCACGAACAACTCACTCTTCCCCATGTTGAGCTTGTACTCTGAGAAATCCCCGAACTCCCTGAGGATCCTCATTACCTCCGGCATTCTCCCCACTGGGTCCGCCACATATAGCAGCAAGTCGTCCGCATAGAGCGACACCCTATGCTCCTCCCCACTCCGCACCAACCCCCTCCAGTTCCTCGACTCCCTCAGTGCCATAACCAGGGGTTCAATCGCCAGTGCGAAGAGCAGTGGTGACAGGGGACACCCCTGCCTCGTCCTTTGATGCAACCGAAAGTACTCAGACCTCCTCTTGTTCGTGGCCACACTCGCCATCAGGACCTCGTACAACAGCCTGACCCACCTGACGAACCGCTCCCCAAACCCGAACCTCTTCAGCACCTCCCACAAGTACCCCCACTCGACCCTATCAAAGGCCTTCTCAGCGTCCATCGCCACCACTATCTCCGCCTCCCCCTCCCTCGCCGGCATCATAATAATGTTCAGGAGCCTCCTCACATTCGCATTCAACTGCCTCCCCTTCACGAACCCCGTCTGGTCTTTGTGGATCACCTGCGGCACACAATCCTCAATTCTCGTGGCTAAGACCTTCGCCAGCACCTTGGCATCTACATTTAACAACAAAATCGGCCTGTAAGACCCACACTGCAGGGGATCCTTGTCCCGCTTCAGTATCAAGGAGATCAGTGCCCGGGACATCGGGGGCCTCTCCCAGCTCTAGATGTACCCAATGCGGGGCGTGTTCCGAAATGGATATCGGCGAGTACTCGGTATCCTCTACTCTCGCTATCAGCGCCCTGCTGATAATAAAAAAGTAGATCCGGGAAAACGCCTTATGAACATGCGAGAAGAATGAAAATTCCCTAGCCCCGGCCTTGCAAATCTCCAAGGGTCCACCCCTTCCATCTGGTCCATAAACCCCCTCAGCACTTTCGCCGCCGCCGGCTTCCTACCCGTCCTAGACCTGGAGCAGTCCAGTACCGGATCCAACACCGTGTTAAAGTCCCCTCCCCATTATCAGGCCCCCCACTTCCAAGTCGGGGATCCGACCCAACATGCGCCGCATAAAACCCTCATTGTCCCAGTTCGGGGTGTACACGTTGACCAGCACCACCCTCTCCCCTTGCAGCTTACCACTTACCATTCCATACCTGCCGCCATTGTCTGTCACAATGCTCGACGCCTCGAACGACACCCTCTTTCCCACCAAGATCGCCACCCCCACGATTTTTGGCATCCAGCCCCGAATGAAACACCTGACTTACCCACCCCTTCCTCAATCTTACCTGGTCTGCCACCTTCAGATGTGTCTCCTGGAGCATGACCACATCCGCCTTCAGCCCCTTCAGGTGCGCGAACACCCGGGCCCGCTTGACCGGCCCGTTCAGTCCCCTTACATTTCAGGTTATCAGCCGGATCAGGGGGCTACCCGCCCCCCTCCCTCGCCGACTAGCCATAACCCCTCCTCGGCCAGCCACGCCCATGCCCGGCCCGTTCTCCACGGCGGCAGACCCCCGTCCCAACCCCCTCTATTCGCTCCAGCTCCCCCTCGTCCATACCAGCAGCAACCCGTGCGTTCCACCTGCCCGGCCCTGCCACCTCTGACGCAGCTCCTTTTACAGGCCCAATTCCCTCACCCCCGACTCAGGCCTCCCCCTCCCCCGCTGGGCCCCATCCCCCCCTATCGGCCATCCACCCCTACTCCATTTACTTGCCCCCCCTCCAACAGCCCACCCGACAGACCCAACCAAAACAGTGCTCAACCCACCCTAACCACCCACACCGAATCAAAAAGAAACAAGAGCAAAGAACCCCCCCCTCAAAATGTAACACACCAACAGCAATCCCCGACCACCCATCTCGACCCTCAGTTTGTGTCCAGCTTCTCGGCCTGAACAAAGGCCCACGCCTCCTCCGGGGACTCAAAATAATGGTGCCGGTCCTTGTAGGTGACCCACAGTCACGCCGACTGCGGCATGACAAACTTCACCCCCTTCCTGTGCAGCACCGCCTTCGCCCGGTTGTACCCGGCCCTCTTCTTCGCCACCTCCGCGCTTCAGTCCTGATATACTCGAACCTCCGCGTTCTCCCACCTGCTGCTCCTCTCTTTCTTGGCCCATCTGAGCACGCGCTCCTGGTAGGCGAAGCGATGAAACCGCACCAGCACTGCCCGCGGCGGCTCGTTAGCCCTGGGCCTCCTCGCCAGCACTCTATGGGCCCCTTCCAGCTCCAGGGGTCCCTGGAAGGACCCCGCTCCCATCAGCGAGTTTAACATGGTGACCACATAGGCCCCCACGTTCGACCCCTCCAGCCCCTCCTGGAGGCCCAGGAGCCGCAGATTGTTCCGCCTCGACCGATTCTCCATCTCCTCGAACCGTTCCTGCCATTTCTTGTGGAGCACCTCGTGCTCCTCCACCTTTACCGCAAGGCCCAAGATCTCGTCCTCGTTATCGGAGATCTTTTGTCGGACCCCGCGGATCGCTACCCCCTGGGCCGCCTGGGTCTCCAACAGCTTATCGATAGAAGCTTTCATCGGCTCCAGCAGGTCCGCTTTGAGCTCCCTGAAGCAGCACTGGATAACCTGCTGCTCCTGCGCCCACTGCATCCATGCTGCCTGGTCCCCGCCTGCTGCCATTTTGCTCTTCTTCCCTCACACTTTCTTTGGGTTCACCACCACTTTTTTAGTCGCCCCGCTCCTGGTCCAAGCCATACACTGTCGGGGGAATGTTGCAATCTTCCCACACTGGGAAATGTCGAAATAATGCCGTTGGGGGCCCTGAAAAGAGCCCAAAAGTCCGTAACAAGCGGGAGCTGCCAAACGTGCGACTTAGCTCTGCATAGCCGCAACCGGAAGTCATGACAACATTTTACTTTCGTTTTAGAGCAGGCTGCAGGGTGTGTTTTAGTTTTGTTTTCAGTGTTGGAGCTGAAGCCAGACCAAGCAGGTGTACTGCTGTTCTCTCTGCCATCAAAAGACTCTCCCTTGATCATTTGGTGAATTCAGAATTATAAATGTTTTCAGTAGTGACTTTAACCTGATGTGCTTCTGATCAAGGTTTTGTTTTTCCGTTGTATGGATGTTAAAAAGGAAAGCTTAAAGGTTTACTTAGTGTTGTAGTCTTTGGTGGTTGTATTTGAATTAAAGGTTGCTAAGATGTTCACTGTATGTTTTAAAAAGGTTAACTTGAGTTCATAGAATAAACATTGTTTTGCTTTAAAAAATACTTTTCCATTTCTGCTGTACCACACCTGTAGAGTGGGCTGTGTGCTCTCCAATCCCCAATCTATTAAAAGTTGTGGGTCAGGTGAACTCCATGATACACTTTGGGGTTCTCTAAACACTGGCCCATAACAATGTGTTTACCTTTTGTAATGCATGAGATGTATTTATGATAATTGATTATGAAGGATTTTCCACAATATATGCTAATTGCAAACTAAAAAGTGAATTTTAACACTGCCGTATGGTTTAAGGTTCAATTTGTGAAAAATCATTTTTTGGTGCATATTGTTACTATTTCCACTTTGCTGCTTTTTGTCTCAATCTTTCCTATGATGTACAAGATATACTGCAACTTGCCAATAATGCCGACATACAACTTGCTTCTGGGGCATAGAGGAAAGTAGAGCAGAGCGACTCTCTATGAAATTCTCTCATTTCTCAAAGAAAGTGCCATCAATTGGAGAACAGATCACATGACAAACTGGAAACACTCCAATTACAGGTGACAGAATAAACAGGATCATCAGTCAGAAGTGACGTGTGTGAAATCTGATACCATTCATCAACACAGATAAACAGAGAGTCTGAAATAAAAACAGCAAGTGGAAACACTTCCCGAAGGACCTTGAAGTCACAATCCATCATGACTGATTGGCACTTTACTTAGCCAATTCTCTACAAATCTAATGAAAGATGCCATCAGAAACTTGAAATAGGTATGGAGTGGAAACTATTTTAGTTGGTTGAGGAGTCAAGGACTAGAGGGCATTGTCACAAAATTAGAGCCAGACCTTGGAGGAGTGAAATTAGGAAATACATCTGCACACAAATGGTGGGAGAAATTTTGAACTTTATTCCAGAAATGGGAATTGATGATAGATGAATTACAAATTTTAAATATCAGATTAATAGATTTTTTAAAACCCAAATGTATTACGGAACATGAGGTATATAGTATATACATGGGTATATAGTGTCATGTGACAGTTCTCTTTGCATGGTGCAAAACAGTTCATGGGGCTACTTCTCTCCCTATATTCTCTTTCAGATGCTGAATAACTGCTATGTATTTGTAGTACTATAAGGTGCATTCAAGGAGGTGTGTTCTAACTTGTTACCTTCCCCTCTTCTCACAAATATGATTCTTGCAAATTGACGCATCCTTATACTTCATTTGTGTAGCTCATGTCAGTCTGAGTGCTGAGCCCAGATAGTGAGTTCTAACCAGCTTTTATTTTATTCTTTCATGAGATGTGGGTGTTGCTGGCAAGGCCAGCATTTGTTGCCCATTTCTAATTTCCCTTGACAAGGTAGTGGTGAGCTGCCTTCTTGATCTTTTGCAATCCACCTGTACATCCACAGTGATGCTGGATAGGGTGTTTCAGGATCATGATCGAGAGACAGTGAAGGAATGGCAATATAGTTCAAAGTCAGGGTGGTGTGTGGCTTAGAGGGGAACTTCCAGATGGTGATGTTCCTTCTGCTGCCCTTGTCTTTCTGGGGGATAGAAGTTACGGGTTTGGCCAAGTGCTGTCGAAGGAGTCTTGGTGAGTTGCTGCAGTGCACCTTGTGAATGCCACGGTGTATCAGTAGTGGAGGGATTGAATGTTTAAGTTGGTGGATGGGGTGCCAATCAGACAGGCTGTTTTATTCTGGATGGTGTTGCGCTTCTTGGGTTATTGCAGCCACACTCACCCAGGCATGTGCAGAGTATTCCATCAAACTCCTGACTTTTAGCAGCACATCACAACTGATCTGGAAGTTCCCGGATCAGTCTCCAATCTGTGCTGATTTAAATCACAGACTGGGAGCTGGTAAGATCCGCAGTGTCCATGGACTAAGAAAGAGAAACTGTCTGGGCTGCTCCTGTTATGTGAGCATATGCGTGTGCGTGTCAGTGAGAGGTGAGGGTGGTAAGGGCGGTTATTCTCAGGTGTGATGTGCCTTGGAGTTGGCCTGTGCCGGGGAGGCCCCGAGTCACATAAGCGGCATGAAGGTGAGGTGAATACTGTGAGGTTGCGTAGGGATAGTGCACTTAAAATGCAGAGCTACTCTCAACTCCCAGGATAGAAGACTCGGCACTTTGAGATTATTGGTACAAAATGCAAATTTTCATCACCAGTATCTTCTTGGTGATCATGAAGCTGTCAGTGAGTGGCTTCACACATCAAAAGGTAACAGCAATAATACATAATCTACTTTGACAAGAGCTGTCTGTTTGCTTAGGGTCGCATGCATGTATTTGTAGGTATATAGGTATGTTATAAGGTGTCTCAGCTATTTATTTCTGTTACATTTCTAATTTGTTCACTGTGGAGGATAGAATTGCCTCACCCACCACCGCCACCTCATCCCACTGTCTAACTCACACTGATTACCAGGGAATAAATTGAGTCAATTATGATTTGAATTTGTTGGATGGATTAACCACAGCCTCGTTAATCTTCATTGCAGAGTGCAATGACAATAACAATAGTTTGCACACTGCAACAGCATAAGATTAAAAAATCCTTGATGATAGAAAGATTAAGTGGCAATGAAAAGAAATACCATGAATAACTAACTAACATGAAAAATTTGAAATACAAAGCAAGTCTGTTTGTATTTGAGAGAGAAAAGCCATGAAGTTGTCAGATTGTGGTATAACCCCAAAAGCTTCCCTGATGTTATTTAGGGAAGGAAACCTGTTACCCCTGCACTGCCTGGTCTTTTTGTGACACTCGTCTTCAGCACATAAATTAAAGCTGACACTCAGTTTAGTACTGACGGACTGCTGCACTGTCAGAGGTGTCACTTTTCTGATGCGACATTAAACTGAGGCCCTACCTGTCTTTTCAGGAGATTGTAAAAGATTCCATGGCACCATTTTGATTAGCAGAGGAGGGGTTATCCTTGGTGTCCAGGCCAATCTTTATCCTGCAATCAACAAAAAAGAAATAGATTGTCTGCCCATTATTGCTGTTTTTGGGGCCTTGCCGTGCTCAGGGG
Source organism: Scyliorhinus torazame (assembly GCF_047496885.1). Lineage (NCBI taxonomy): Eukaryota > Metazoa > Chordata > Chondrichthyes > Carcharhiniformes > Scyliorhinidae > Scyliorhinus > Scyliorhinus torazame. The sequence goes on along the minus strand of NC_092722.1, from coordinate 48,572,591 downwards.
GAAGGCGGTGACATAGTGGACTAGTAATCCAGAGACGCAGACTGATGCTCTATGGACCGTTGGTTCAAATCTTATCACAGCAGCTGGTGGAATTTAGAATTCAATTAATAGATCTAGAATTACGGCGGCACGGTAGCACAGTAGTTAGCACTGTTGCATCACAGCGCCAGGGACCCGGGTTTAATTCCCGGCTTGGGTCACTGTCTCTGCTGAGTCTGCACGCTCTCCCCGTGTCTGCATGGATTTCCTCCGGGTGCTCCGGTTTCCTCTCACATGTCCCGAAAAATATGCCTGTTAGGTGAATTGGACATTCTAAATTCTCCCTCAGTGTACCCGAACAGGCGCCGGATTGTGTCGACTAGGAGATTTCACAGTAACTTCATTGCAGTGTTAATGTAAGCCAACTTCTGACATTAATAAAAGTTATTATTATTAAAAACTAGTCTCAGTAATGGTGGCTACAAAACCATTGTTGGTTGTCATTAAAAACCCATCTGGACTTCCGGGTGCGGCGATGACCAGCTAAGTCGCACGTTTCGGCAGCTCCCGGTGGAACGGACTTTTGGGCTCTTGATAGGAGCCCCAACGGCAATTTTAACGGCTAAAAACACCGTGCGGTAAACCAGAAGGGAATTCCCCCTGGACACGGATGGAAAAAGGAGAGGAAAGTGGCCGGATTGCAGCGGATCCTTTGGAACAACGGCAAGGAAGGCAAGCAAAAACCAAGATGGCGTCGGAAGGTGGCAGTTTCATATGGGGCCCTGAACAACAAGAGTTCTTGAAATGCTGCGTGGAGGAGATAAAAAAGGAAATGAAGAAAGAGCTGTTGGCCCCGATACTACAGGCGATCGAAGGGCTAAAGGAGGAACAAAAGACCCAGGAGCAGGAGCTTCGGGTCGTGAAGGCGAAGGCAGCCGAGAATGAGGACGATATACAGGGCCTGGTGGTGAAGACGGAGATACAGGAGGCACATCAGAAACGATGTGTGGAGAGGTTGGAGGCACTGGAAAACAACGCAAGGAGGAACAACCTGAGGATTCTTGGTCTTCCTGAAGGTGTGGAGGGGGTGGACGTCGGGGCATATGTGAGCACGATGCTGCACTCGTTAATGGGAGCGGAGGCCCCGACGGGTCCGTTGGAGGTGGAGGGAGCGTACCGAGTGATGGCGCGAGGACCGAGAGCAGGAGAAATTCCCAGAGCCATAGTGGTGAGATTCCTCCGTTTTAAGGATAGAGAAATGGTCCTTAGATGGGCGAAGAGAACTCGGTGCAGTAAATGGGAGAACGCGGTGATCCGCGTTTATCAAGACTGGAGTGCGGAGGTGGCGAGAAGGAGGGCGAGCTTTAATCGGGCCAAGGCGGTGCTTCATAAAAGGAAGATAAAATTTGGAATGCTACAACCGGCAAGACTGTGGGTCACATATCAAGGGAGGCACCACTACTTTGAGACGGCGGATGAAGCGTGGACTTTTATTGTAGAAGAAAAACTGGAATGAGTGGACTATTAAAAAGAACGTTTGGACAAAGTGGTGGGGCGAATGTGGGGGGCGAAGAGGGGTTTTATGTTCTAATCCTGCGGTATGGTAACTTTTCTCTCTCCCACAGGTGGTGATGGGGGGAGGTGGGGAGGGAGAGGAGATGGGGCGTTGGCCATGGGGGGCGGGGCCAAGGGAGAAGCGCGGGCTTGGTTCCCGCGCTATGATAATTATGGCGGGAATAGAGAAGCAGGAAGGAGGGGGCGTCGCACGGTGCGAGCCGTGGTTACGGGGGGAAGCCGAGGTCAGCCAGAGTTTGCTGACTTCTGGGAGCAACATGGGGGGAGTAATTACGCTAGCGGGGGGTCTAGCGGGGGGGGTGGGAGGGGGGAATTACTGGGTTGCTGCTGCTGAGGAAAGGGGGGAGTGGGTACGGGAGAGGATGGGCGGGGGGGCACCGCCTGGGGGAGATACAGCTGCGTGGGAACTGGGTGAGAAGCTGGAAAAAGATGATGGCTAATCGGCAAGGGGGGTGGGGGTGGGAAGCCCCCCAACTCGGCTGATCACGTGGAACGTGAGAGGGCTCAACGGGCCGATAAAGAGGGCATGGGCACTCGCACACCTTAAGAAACTTAAAGCAGATGTGGTTATGTTACAGGAAACGCACCTGAAACTGATAGACCAGGTTAGGCTGCGCAAAGGATGGGTGGGGCAGGTGTTCCATTCGGGGCTGGATGCGAAAAACAGGGGGGTGGCTATATTAGTGGGGAAGCGGGTAATGTTCGAGGCAAAGACTATAGTGGCGGATAACGGGGGCAGATACGTGATGGTGAGTGGCAAACTACAGGGAGAGATGGTGGTTTTGGTAAACGTGTATGCCCCGAACTGGGATGATGCCAATTTTATGAGGCGAATGCTAGGACGCATTCCGGACCTAGAGACGGGAAAGCTGATAATGGGGGGAGACTTTAACACGGTGTTGGAACCAGGGCTGGATAGGTCGAAGTCCAGGACTGGTAGGAGGCCGGCAGCAGCCAAGGTGCTTAAAGATTTTATGGAGCAGATGGGAGGTGTGGACCCGTGGAGATTCAGTAGACCTAGGAGTAAGGAGTTCTCGTTTTTCTCCTATGTCCATAAAGTCTATTCGCGCATAGACTTTTTTGTGCTGGGGAGGGCATTGATCCCGAAGGTGAGGGGAACGGAATATACGGCTATAGCCATTTCGGATCATGCCCCACATTGGGTGGACTTGGAGATAGGGGAGGAAACAGGAGGGCGCCCACCCTGGAGAATGAACATGGGACTAATGGCGGATGAGGGGGTGTGTCTAAGGGTGAGGGGATGTATTGAAAAGTACTTGGAACTCAATGACAATGGGGAGGCCCAGGTGGGAGTGGTCTGGGAGGCGTTGAAGGCGGTGGTTAGGGGGGAGCTGATATCAATAAGGGCACATAAAGGGAAGCAGGAGAGTAAGGAACGGGAGCGGTTGCTGCAAGAACTTTTGAGGGTGGACAGACAATATGCGGAAGCACCGGAGGAGGGATTGTACAGGGAAAGGCAAAGGCTGCATGTGGAATTTGACTTGCTGACTACAGGCACTGCAGAGGCACAATGGAGGAAGGCGCAGGGTGTACAGTATGAATATGGGGAGAAGGCGAGCAGATTGCTGGCACACCAATTGAGGAAAAGGGGAGCAGCGAGGGAAATAGGGGGAGTGAGGGACGAGGATGGAGAGATGGAGCGGGGAGCGGAGAGAGTGAATGAAGTGTTCAGGACATTTTATAAAAAACTATATGAAGCTCAACCCCCGGATGGGAGGGAGAGAATGATGGACTTTTTGGATCGGCTGGAAATTCCCAAGGTGAAAGAGCAGGAAAGGGTGGGACTGGGAGCACAGATCGAGGTAGAAGAAGTGGTGAAAGGAATTAGGAACATGCAGACGGGAAAGGCCCCGGGACCGGACGGATTCCCAGTTGAATTCTACAGAAAATATTTGGACTTGCTCGCCCCGGTACTGACGAGGACCTTTAACGAGGCAAAGGAAAGGGGACAACTGCCCCCGACTATGTCTGAAGCAACGATATCGCTTCTCTTAAAGAAGGAAAAGGACCCGCTACAATGCGAGTCCTACAGACCAATTTCCCTCCTAAATGTGGATGCCAAGGTCCTGGCCAAGGTAATGGCAATGAGAATAGAGGAATGTGTCCCGGGGGTGGTTCACGAGGACCAAACTGGGTTTGTGAAGGGGAGACAGCTGAACACGAATATACGGAGGCTGTTAGGGGTAATGATGATGGCCCCACCAGAGGGTGAAACGGAGATAGTAGTGGCGATGGACGCCGAGAAAGCATTTGATAGAGTGGAATGGGATTATTTGTGGGAGGTGTTGAGGAGATTTGGTTTTGGAGAGGGGTATGTTAGATGGGTGCAGCTATTGTATAGGGCCCCAGTGGCGAGTGTGGTCACGAATGGACGGGGATCGGCATATTTTCGGCTCCATAGAGGGACAAGGCAGGGATGTCCTCTGTCCCCATTACTGTTTGCACTGGCGATTGAGCCACTGGCGATAGCGCTGAGGGGTTCCAAGAGATGGAGGGGAGTACTTAGGGGAGGAGAAGAACACCGGGTATCTTTGTATGCGGATGATTTGCTACTATATGTGGCGGATTCGGCGGAGGGGATGCCAGAAATAATGCGGATACTTGGGGAGTTTGGGGATTTTTCAGGGTATAAATTGAACATGGGGAAGAGTGAGCTGTTTGTGGTGCATCCAGGGGAGCAGAGTAGAGAAATAGAGGACCTATCGTTGAGGAAGGTAACAAGAGACTTTCGTTACCTGGGGATCCAGATAGCTAAGAACTGGGGCACATTGCACAGGTTAAATTTAACACGGTTGGTGGAACAGATGGAGGAAGATTTCAAGAGATGGGATATGGTAGCCCTGTCAATGGCAGGGAGGGTGCAGGCGGTTAAGATGGTGGTCCTCCCGAGATTCCTCTTTGTGTTTCAGTGCCTCCCGGTGGTGGTCACGAAGGCTTTTTTTAAAAGGATAGAAAAGAGCATCATGGGTTTTGTTTGGGCCGGGAAGACTCCGAGAGTGAGGAAGGGATTCTTACAGCGTAGTAGGGATAGGGGGGGGCTGGCACTACCGAGCCTAAGTGAGTACTATTGGGCCGCTAATATTTCAATGGTGAGTAAGTGGATGGGAAAGGAGGAGGGAGCGGCGTGGAAGAGATTAGAGAGGGCGTCTTGTAGGGGGACTAGCCTGCAGGCTATGGTGACAGCCCCATTGCCGTTCTCACCGAGGAACTACACCACAAGCCCGGTGGTGGTAGCTACACTGAAGATTTGGGGACAGTGGAGACGACATAGGGGAAAGACTGGAGCATTGGGGGGGTCCCCGATAAGAAACAACCATAGGTTTGCCCCGGGGGGAATGGATGGGGGATATGGAATGTGGCAAAGAGCGGGAATAACGCAACTGAAAGATCTATTTGTGGATGGGAAGTTCGCAAGTCTGGGAGCGCTGACCGAGAAATATGGGTTGCCCCAAGGGAATGCATTCAGGTATATGCAATTGAGGGCTTTTGCGAGGCAACAGGTGAGGGAATTTCCGCAGCTCCCGACACAAGAGGTGCAGGACAGAGTGATCTCAAAGAAATGGGTGGGGGATGGTAAGGTGTCAGATATATATAGGGAAATGAGGGACGAAGGGGAGACTATGGTGGATGAACTAAAAGGGAAATGGGAAGAAGAGCTAGGGGAGGAGATCGAGGAGGGGCTGTGGGCAGATGCCCTAAGCAGGGTAAACTCGTCGTCCTCGTGTGCCAGGCTAAGCCTGATTCAGTTTAAGGTAATACACAGGGCGCATATGACTGGAACACGGCTCAGTAAATTTTTTGGGGTGGAGGATAGGTGTGCGAGGTGCTCGAGAAGCCCAGCGAATCATACCCATATGTTTTGGTCATGCCCGGTACTACAGGGGTTTTGGATGGGGGTGACAAAGGCGCTTTCAAAAGTAGTAGGAGTCCGGGTCGAACCAAGCTGGGGGTTGGCTATATTTGGGGTTGCACAAGAGCCGGGAGTGCAGGAGGCGAGAGAGGCCGATGTTTTGGCCTTTGCGTCCCTAGTAGCCCGGCGCAGGATATTGTTAACGTGGAAAGAAGCCAAGCCCCCGGGGGTGGAGACCTGGATAAATGACATGGCGGGGTTCATAAAGCTAGAGCGGATTAAGTTCGTCCTAAGGGGGTCGGCTCAAGGGTTCACCAGGCGGTGGCAACCGTTCGTCGAATATCTTGCGGACAGATAGATGGGGGAAAAAAGAAGGCAGCAGCAGCAGCCCAGGATTTGGGGGGGGGAGGGATGGGGGGGGGGGGTGGGCGGGGGGGGGGTGTAGCTTGTGACAAGGCAGTTGCCAATTAGGGCTAGTTTTTTTTTTTGTTATTTAATATTTATTTATTTTTTGTTTTTTGTTTTTTGTTTATACAAAATAGGTCATTGTTATCTGTATTGTTATAATGTTGTGTAAAGGATGCACAATGTACTGTGTTGGTTGACCAAAAATACTCAATAAAATATTTATTAAAAAAAAAAAACCCATCTGATTCACCAGTTCCCTTTCGGGGAGTAAATATGCTGTCCTAACAAGCCACTCATTTGGATTAAACCATTATGAGGTCCAAAAGAAATGAAACCAAATGGGCCACCTGGCATTGATTTAGTACACCAGAAAAAACAATGGCAAACCCAGCTCTGTCAACCCTGCAAAGGTCTCCTTACTAACTTCGGGGGACTGGTGCCAAAATTGGGAGGACCACAGACTAGTCAAGCAACATTCTGACATAGTCATCCTCATGGAATCATACCATACAGACAGTATCCCAGACACCAACTCTGGGTATGTTCTCTCCTACCGTAAGGACAGACCTACCAGCGATGGCCGCACGGTGGCATATAGTTGGGAGGGAGTAGCACCAGGAGTCCTCAACATCGACTCTAGAACCCAAGAAGTCACATGGCATCAGGCCAAACATGGGCAAGGAAACTTTCTGCTGGTTACCACTTACCGCCACCCCACCACTTCTCAGCTGATAAATCATTACCCCCCCTATGTTGAAGATCACTTGGAAGAAGGTCTGAGCATGGAAAGGACACCTAATGTATTCTGGGTGGGGGACGTCAATGTCCATCACCAAGAATAGCTTGGCAGCACCCCTAAAAACTGAGTTGACCGAGTCCATAATGACGTTGCTGCTAAACTTTTAAAAATATTCATCTATGGGATGTGGGCATCGCTGGCTAGGCCAGCATTTATTTCCCATCCCTAATGTGATGAAAAAGGGGTAATTAATAACCTAGTTTTAAAAGAACCTTTAGGGATGAGTGATCACAATATGATAGAATTTAACATTATGTTTGAAAGTGAGGAAGTTCAATCTGAAGCCAAGGTGTTAAAGTTGAATAAATTAAATTACGAAGGCACGAGGGACAAATTGGCTGAGGTGGATTGAGAAACTACATTAAAAAATATGACTGTGCATAGGCACATTCTTCAAAGATAGTCCTCAAAGAACTATTCCATAGTGTGCAACACCTGTACACTCCTTCAGGCTGCAAAATCAAAAACAAAGCAAGTCAACTGTGGCTGACAAAGGACTTAAGGATTTTATCAAATTAAAAGTTGCCTGAATTAGTAGTAAACCTTAGGATTGGGAAATTTTTAGAATACAGCAAAGGAAGGCCAAGAAACTGACAAAGGGAGAACAGAATATGAATGCAATCCAGCAAAAAATTTAAAATGGACTGTAAAAGCTTCTATAGGTATGTAAAAAGGAATTGTTTGGTAAAGACAAATGTCCGTTCATCACAGGCAGAGTCAGAAGAATTCATATTGGGGAATAGAGAAATGGGAGATAAGCGAAATACTTACTTTGTATCTGTTTTCACTAAGGAAGATACAGGAAATTTCCCAGATGTAGAGATCCAAGGGACTAGGCAGAATGCGGGGTTGAATGAAATTAGTATAAATAAGAAGGTTGCATTGGAGAAATTAATAAGACAGAAAGCTGATATTATGCACACTAGAGTGTTGAAAGAGATAGTCCATACATTGATGATCATCTTTCAAAATTTTATTCTGAAATGGTTCCTAAAGATGGAAAGGTAGCATTAGTCACCCCACTATTTAAGAAGGGAGAGAGAGGGAAAATCGGGAACTACAGACCTTACATTAATGGTCGGGAAAATGCTGGAATCTATTAAAAAGAATGTGATAAATAGACAGTTGGACAATCATGATCTGATTGGGTATGGTTAGCATGGATTTGCGAATGGGAAGTCATGTTTGGCAAACTTGTTGGAGTTTTTTGAAGATGTTACATAAGAAATTGATAAAGGAGATTCAAGGACCTGGTATGTTTAGACTTTCAGAAGGCTTTTGATAAAGTCCCCCACAGGAGGTTAATTAGCAAAATAAAAGCACATGGAATTGGAGGTACTTCCCCATGGTACAGATTGGTGCTTCTAGGTTGGCACTGCCAGGTTAGCACAGTGCCAACTTGGCAATGCTATCATGGGAGTTTTTTGCTAGGGGGCACTGCTGGTGCCCTAATGAAAGCCCCATGGATGAGGGGTGCATTTATGTGTCGTGGTGTGGAGAGAGGACATTGAAGGGTGGGGGTTGCCGCTGATACTTCTGTGGTGTTGGTGGGGGAGGAGGATGGAACGCTGATGAGGATTGTCCGTTATGGGGAGGGATAACCCCCGATGACTTGGCAACATGGTCTGGGGGCCGTAAGGCTGCAGCGCTATTTGGGGCACCCTGTAAAGGTGGCTCCTCAATCTTTATGGAATCAGTTGCCAGCTCATGAGGCCCCACCCTTCCAGAGTGATGGCATAAGCGATGCCCACTCTTCTTTTACCCTAAGAGGCTCAATATTTGGGGACAAAACTGGAGAGTTACACACCATTTTTCAGTCTGAGCCTGACACTTTGCCAAATTCCGGTAAGATTCCGCCATAATGTGGAACTGTCATGCAAGGAAGTTATCAGGAAATTGGGTACAGAAATTAGATCCCAATGTAACAGGCAAGTTAGGGGTTAAACAGACTGTGGAAAAAAACTTGGGAGCACAGAGTCAGAAGGATACTCTCACACCTGGCTGAGCTACATTGTCCAATTGAGACTTAAACTCATTAGTGGAATGCACAGGCTGGCGTGGTTCAGCAAGAGTTAGTAACAAGATCCATTGTCTTTCGGGACACTCCTGTCCAACCAGCTATTTGTCCATTACCGAGTCTGATGGCCTCTTTGCCCATTAATGGCAGGTTAGTTGCATATCAATAGCATGGCTCCGTTCTTTTGTATAAACGGGAGTGAGAAATCAAGCAGCCAAGATAACACTAAGGAGAGAGAGCCTTTGTTTGCGGGGCAGGGCAGAGCTTAGAGAGAGAGAGAGAGATGGAACGCTGTTTTGAACAGTTTTAAGGAGAAAGCTTTGGAATTCCGCTGGCGTGAGCAGCCAGAGTTTCTGGCTTTTGTTTTTCCTTCAGGCTGCTTGAGGCATGATCAATTGGGTGCTAACTCTGTTCCAAGCCCAACAAGTAATCGCTATTTGAAAACAATGACATGAATGTGATGTAGGGTTGGGACCTAAAACTAAACCGGTTTGTGATCCAGAATTCAAATTCTGGCCCGCTACATTTATTATTTGTCCCATTTCTACTCTCTCTGTTAACACTTCAAAAATGTCAAGACGGTTGGATAAGTAAAACTTTCCCATTTGAAATCCATCATGCCATTCATTATAATATTGTTGATCTCTAGCTATTTTCTGTTTACTTCTTTAGTCGGAATTATATTTTTTCTACCACCATGGTTAAGCTTCTTGGCCTATAGTTCCAAGGGCATGTTGTAATTCCTTTCTTAAATATAGGTTTAACGTGCAATCTTCCGATCTCGTTACACTCTCACTCAACGAGCCCGGTGAGTAGTTGGAGAGGCCAAAAATGAGGTCTGCGCCAGGCGCCAAACAGTTTGCGATGCAACCGGCCCACTCCCCCAGGCTAAATCGGGATCTCGCCGTAGCATGGCGAGAAACCAATTATCATCACTTAAGCTCCATTTCCATACAATTAATGAGAGCCACCCCGTATCCTGTGGCTTCCTGTCATTCATCAGCCTCACCAGCAGTTGGCCATGCTGGAACCGATCAGCACTCCTTTTAAAAAATGTTAACCTGACAGAAGGACTTCTGTGGGGAGCTGAGGAGGTGTGTAGCCATCTTTTCTCACAGCAAAGAGCCCGAGGGAGCTGCGCTTGCTGCCCCTGTGCTTGGTGGGAGGTAGGGGATTCTTGGCTGAGGGTCGGGGACCCTTAGCAGGGGTGGGCCACAATGGGAGGGTTGGGGGTGCAACCAGGGGGCAACTGCTTGTGGCTCCATCATGCCAACTCATGGGTTGCATGTACCCATTCCAGGAGCAACCCTTGTTCTTGCCCGTCTGCCCCCCTGATCACCCATAACCCCCACCGACTGCCGAGGCCTCTGGCCGTGCAGCTGAGGACTATAGCCTCACAAGAATTGGCAATTATGGTTAAGTGAGCACTCCACACAGCCTAAGTGGATTCCCATGGGTGGGAGGGCCATGTAGCCTGTGGAAGTCATTGCCTAGCATTCCAATCAGACTGCGATGCTTGGACAGTGCACCTAAACATTGCGGGAGGCAACACCACAGACGCAACAGCCAACATCCAAACACGCAAGGGGTGGGACACAGCTCTTGGGGACATGTCCATGGCCGGAGGGTAGGTGAGTGCCACGGGGAGGGAGCCAGTGCCCGGTCTGGTTGACATTGTGAGTGGGTTCCCGGGATACAGTGTCTGGGGCTCGGTGAGGGGGAGCTCACTGCGGCCGGAGTATGTGGGCAGGACATTCCAGGTAAGGGGTGGGAGGGATCAGTGGCAGAATGGAGGATGCCGGGGTGGGAGCCACTGCTGTTTGTCAGTCTAACACCCTCTCCCAATTCCTTACAGATATTGAATTCTATGACAGGGATGTTGGATGCAGAAGTTACCCTAGTGGTGCTGGTGCTATGTGATGTGGCCAACCGCTGGATAAGGCGGCAGCAGCAGCATCTGCAGATGCTTGAGGCAGCGACCCATCTGCCGGAGCCAACCCCACACCCTGAGGAACCAGCCGCCTATCAGGCCAAGGAGGGACCCGGAGGGAGAGTCCCGCGATGGCCCAGGGTATACAGGCGTTGCTGGTCCTTTGAACAAATGCCGGACAGCACGTTCCGCAGAAAGCTCCACATCAACTAGGAGACAGTGCAACACCTGTGCCATATCCTCGCGGACTTGCCACCATGTGGAGGAGGAAGACCTCCCAATCCCGGTGGCCGTCAATGTCACTGCAGCCCTGAACCTTTACGCCATGGGATCATTGCATGGCTCGAACGGGGACCTGTGTGGTATCTCACAGACCACAATCCATAGGTACACCCGGCAGGTCGCGAATGCCCAGTATTCCCGGGCGGAAGACTGCATCAGCTTTGACATGGACCAAGCTCAGCAAGATGCCCATGCTGCAGGATTCTCCACAATCGCCGGGTTGCCCCAGGTTTAGGGGGTCATAGATGCTACGCATGTTGCCCTGCACTCACCGGGCCATCTGGGAGTGCCCTATGTTAACAGAAAGGGGTTCCACTCCCTCAACATACAGCTCGTGTGTGACCACTGTGGCCATCTAAAATGGCCACCCGCAAAGGACGATGGGAATTGTGGTCAGGTTGGGACACAGACAGGACACAACTTGTGTATATTGCAAACAACAACTCAGACTTATACCAAAATTCACCCACAGGTCTTCCCAGGACAATGGGCTCCAGATTGAAACTTACCATAAGTAGCAGACTCGGGGGCGGCTGTTTGCCTTATTTGGGAGTGACAATAACAACTAAGACCCGCCCAGCCATCAAGGTACCCACCCCTAATTGGCCAGAATCAATTAGGGTGATTGAAATCCTATCGATCCATTGGATCCCTACCTGGGACCGCCCAAAAGAGTGCGAAAGACCAGAGGATAAGAAGAACTGCGCAACCAACATTCTGTCTCTTTTGGGGACCGGCTTCTGTCATCCAACTGCAGCACATCGACCAGCCAAGTTCAAGGACTCGCGACCTCCACCTTAAGACGACACTCAGCTTAGACAAACCAGCCAACCTCCAGCCGCCACACGTGAGGAACCAGATAAAGGCCTTATCTAACCTGCACAGAGCCGGTCACTTGGAAGTTAAGTAAAGGTCGTTTAAACTGCTAGCTATAGTCTAATGTGTAGTAGTGTGCAATTTATTAAGTATAGAACTAATCATATGTTCAATAATAAACTGTGATTATACTAAATACTTGTTGTGTGGTCATTTGTCCAATACACGGAACACACTCGAACACTGGTTATTAATAAAGATAGAAGTCAACACCACCAGATGAAGATAATGTACATGTGTACCTGCTTCCGGGGGAGTGTGCATGACAGTTATATCCTGGGGCAGTTGTTCAACCCTGCCCTCTTCGAGTAGCACCCCAGGATGGGCGGCTGGCTCTTGGGGAAATGAGGGGTAACTGCTGAGGACCTGGCTAATGACGCCAGTATGGAAGCCAGAGACGGAAACGGAGACCCGGTACAACAAAGCCCATGCAGCCACCCGGGGTGTTATTGAGCAGCGCGTCGGACTCCTCAAGATGCGCATCCGATGCCTTGACCGCTCCAGTTGTGCCCTGCAGTACATCCTGCGGAGGGTCACCAGCTGTGTGGTGGTCTGCAGTCTCCTCCACAATCTGGCAGAGCAGCGGGGTGACAAGCTGGACGTTGGTGACGAGGAACATGTGGCCACCTCCAAGGAGGAGGGGAAGGAGGGGGACGAGGATGTGGATGATGATAATGAGGCACTGGACCACCAGGGGCTGGAGAACGAGGCCAGGGAGGAATCTGAGGCCCAGCCAGAGGCTGCAGGACAGGCGGCAGCGATGAGGGTCCAGCAAGCAGGGAGGGCCAGGGACCCCTCATACTTTCCGCTTCACCTTGGACGTAGCGTGGTGCGTCATTGCAACCTTACCCACCCACAACCCCCATTTACCACCCTCCTAAGGTATGTGCCACATCACCCCAGGGTGCTGGGACTGTGTCGGAATTGTCAGGGGGTCACTGTCGAGGGAAGGGGGGGTGATGATAACCCGCAGAGAGCTGAGCGCTGGTGCTCCTCAATCTCTGCCATAGTCTGAGCCTTGCCTGTCTTCTGAGTGCAGGCTCACACCCATCATTGCACGTGGTGATGTATTGCGGAAGAAAGTGACAGAGGCATCCTACTGGTTGTGCACAAGGGTTTTTATTGTCCAATACAGGTCCCCACTCTCCCGATGGTGCCACCCCCCCCATCCCCTACCTACCCTGTCCCCCTTCCCCCGGTGCCCTCAGTGATCCTGCCCCTGCTGGTCCAGCGCCTCATCATCATCCTTGTCCTCCTTGACCTCCTCCTTCTCCTCGGAGGTGGCCACATGTTCCTCGTCACCAACCTCCAGCTCGCCGCCCTCCTGCTGTGCCAGATTGTGTAGGAGTCAGCAGACCGCCACAAAGCGGACGATCTTTCGGGGAGTGTCCTGCAGGGCACAACCGGAACGGTCAAGGCATCGGAAGGGCATTTTTGAGGATTCTGAAGCACCGCTCGATGAGACCCCGGGGTGGCTGCATGGGCTTTGTTGTACTGGGTCTCCGCTTCGGTCTCCGGCTTCCATACTGGCTCAGCACCACCTACCCCCCCTCCACTCCCTACCCACCCCGTCGCCCCTCCCCCGTTGGCCTCAGTGCTCCTTGACGTGGCTGGCCTTCCTTGCTCTACCACTACATATAGGTGTCTTCCTAGGTGGAGCTAGCTGCTTACCTCGTCCCGTGGCCTTCCGTGCCCCTAGCAGGCATCCTCTGGGGACTCTGGGGCTGGAGGGCCCCAGCTCACCAGTCGACGGCACATGCACAACCACACTATCCTGTCCCATGTGCTGATCCCAAGACGCGGCCACATCAGAGGGGTGGAACTCAGGGAAGCTGGTGGTCATCGTCGCCGCCCCATGGGATGGGTCCGGGTTGGAACTCCGCGCCCCTTCCTCCTGGTCGGTACCCATAGAGTCCTGGGGTCCACCTTGGGACGGAGAGGGAGTTGGTTTGTGCCCCGGCTGCCCCTGCATCATCTGGCTCTGCCAGCTTTGGAGTTCCCCAATGTCTGCATCATTATGTTTGATGCCTTTGGCGATGCTCCTCAGTGACTGGGACATGCTCTGCAGTGTCTTGGCAATGCCCACCTGCGCATGGGATAAGCTCCGCAGTGCTTCGGCCATGCCCATCTGAAAGCGGGACATGTCTCACAGAACCTCATTGAGGTCAGCCTGGTACTGGGTGACACCCCCCAGCAGAGCGGACATTCTGTTGAGACCCTCGGCATGGCCGTCACAGACCAAGGCGAAGCCTTGGACACCTTCACTAATGGTGCTGACGTTGTACGCCAGGCTCTCGACTGCAGTCGCCACCCTAGCAGTGTTGGCTTCGGTGTCACTAATTGCCGGCACCATCTCCTGTGCCCATAGCCTCTGGGACTCCTCCAATTGGCTGTGGCTGGAGTGACGCTGACATCTCCCTCTGAATGTCTCGGCCACTCCCTGTCATCTCCATCAGCTCCGGGTAACCCTGTCCAGAGGCTCAGCATCAAGCTGGCACCCAGCTGGGTCAAGGCATCCAGTAGCCCCCCGACTGCTGTCTCGCCTGGGGGTTCCTGCCTTAACCAGTTGTGGTGTGATGCTCATCAGATTGTGCCCCAGAAGCCTGTCCACTAACATTTCCCATCGAGGTGTGTGTATCTGCGCTGGTGGAGGATAAGGAAATGACAGCATTGACGCGACTATAACGGTTGGATCCTCAGAGCTCTCCTCCGAAGTGTTCTCCTCGGAGTCAGGAGGGGGTGCCACCTAGGATGGGCCGGTGCCGGCAGCTGGTGGGCCTGCGGGAGAGTGGACATGTGGTCAGTGGGAGGGATGGGTCAGTTAGTAAGGCAATCACTACTCACGTAGGTCCTCCGGGTGGAGCCCAGTGGTTCCTCACCTCTGCGCCGTCCACTAGCCTCTTCGTTGGTGACTGCCCTGTCCTCAGCCACACCAGTCACCTCCAAGGCCCGCCCCTCAAAGGAGGTGAGGACTCTCATGTCTGGCACTCCACCGCAAGTCTGGGCCCTCTCCCTCCAATTATGGGAGAGCTTTTCTTGAGTAGACACAGATAGGGTATCAAGGGGCAGCACGGTAGCATGGTGATTAGCACAATTGCTTCACAGCTCCAGGGTCTCAGGTTCGATTCCCGGCTTGGGTCACTGTCTGTGTGGAGTCTGCACGTTCTTCCCGTGTGTGCGTGGGTTTCCTCCGGGTGCTCCGGTTTCCTCCCACAGTCCAAAGATGTGCAGGTTAGGTGGATTGGCCCTGATAAATTGCCCTTAGTGTTGGGTGGGGTTACTGGGTTATGGGGATAGGGTGGAGGTGTTGACCTTGGGTAGGGTGCTCTTTCCAAGAGCCGGTGCAGACTCGATGGGCTGAATGGCCTCCTTCTGCACTGTAAATTCTATCTATGATTAGCCACACATGTGGTTCACAGTTGGGCAGGTGGGGCTGTGTGAAGGGAGGGTTGGGGTGGAGGGAGAGTTGAAGGGGTGGGAGGAGGGAGGGTTGAAGGGGGCGGGGGTGGAGAGAGGGTTGGGGTCGCCTGTGGGGTTGGGGGTTGGATGCTCCCTCGGAGAGGGGATGGGCAGCATTGGTGTCTACTCACCTGTGCTGTCCGGTGTAGATCGTTGACCCTCTTCCGATACTGGAGGCCAGTCCTCCTGGTCACACTGCCCAAGCTGACTGCTCCCGCCACCTCGTCCCATGCAGCACTGGCTGCCTGTGGCTCACACTCCGGGATCCCCAGGGGAACAGGACATCCCTCCTGGCCTCCACCGGTCCAGGGGCCTTCCCAGGTCAGCATCCCTGAATCTTCGGGCTGGTCTCCTCGGCATTATTGTTGCGGGCTGGATGGAGTTGGCCAAGCAAGTGCAGCTTAAGTGCTGCTCAACCTTGTTGCGGGGTCTGGTGAGCGCAGTGCCAGTGAATCAGCCGGCGAGCCTTTATTTGGGGTGAAAGGTCCGTGAGAGCTCATTAAGTGGACCAATTAACGTTGAATAGCGTTGCTGGCATCGCTGTGCTGAGCACCAGGAAACCCGCTGCGATACCCGCTTGCTAGCACACTTAGAAATCTGTTCGGAGAATATATAGAATTTACAGTGCAGAAGGAGGCCATTCGGCTCATCGAGTCTGCACCTGCTCTCCGAAAGAGCACCCTACCCAACCCCACACCTCCACCCTATCCCCATAACCCAGTAACCCGACCCAACATGAAGGGCAATTTTGGACACTAAGGGCAATTTTAACATGACCAATCCACCTAACCTGCACATCTTTGGACTGTGGGAGGAAACCGGAGCACCCGGAGGTAACCCACGCACACACGGCGAGAACGTGCAGACTCCGCACAGGCAGTGAACCAAGCCGGGAATCAAACCTGGGACCCTGGAGCTGCGAAGCAAGTGTGCTAAGCACCATGCTACTGTGCTGCCCGTCGGTGCAGAATCGCGCCCATGTTGTTTTTCGAAATCTACCAATCCTCTGGCATTCATTGTTCTCTCACAATTTATTAAACATCTGTAATAGTGCCTCTGAAATCTCTTCCCTCAATTCTTTCAAAATGTGCAGATGCAATTGTTCGGAACTGTCTTTGAATTTATTAGGTTATTTCATATTTCTGCTCTTTTTATTTTAAAAGTGGCTGTATAATTTCTCAACTCAGCTTCAAATGTCATGTTTACCTGATATGTCTCTCTGGTAAATACTGAAGCAAAATAATTATTTAATATTTCTGCCATTTCAATATTGCTGCCTTGGATTTTGTCAATCCCTTATTTACCATTCCAACCTTCATTTTTATATATATGCCTGTAGAATATTTTACTGATTTGTTTTATGTTCCTTGATAATTTACTTTCAATGTTCCTCTTTGCTGTCCTAATAGTTGTTTTGACTTCTCTTTTGTCTCTTCATATTCTGCTCTTCCCAGTAGTCCATGTATTTCATAGTTCGTCTATGTCTCTTTCAACTTTCCACAATGACTTTATTAATCCATGGTGTCTCATTGGTGTTTAGTTTGTTCTTGTTTTTAGCATAATGGACTCGATTCAATCAACTGCGAACAAAGTCCCATAGTGAGCGCGTTTAGCCGGGTATTTCCCAGTGCTCGCAAAACGCAGTACAATCCAACATGTTGTATAGAATCATAGAATCATAGAAGTTTACAGCATGGAAACAGGCCCTTCGGCCCAACCAGTCCATGCCGCCCAGTTTTTACCATTAAGCTAGTCCCAGTTGCCCACACTTGGCCCATAACCCTCTATACCCATCTTACCCATGTTGGCTATAAGGGGCCTCAGTGGGGAACATGCAGCCGAGGCCGCACATAGCCCCTTTTTGTACACTGGGGAACTCCGCTCGACAGAATGCCCCAGTGTAGCTAGAGATCAGGATGTCATTTATAAATGGTGTTCTGATCCCCAAGACCCCCAAAGCGACACGCAACACCCCAAGCTCCAACACACTATGGGAGGGTCAATGTCCCCCCACCCACACCCCCAACATCCACGTAGGGCACCCACGCTCCGAGGGTGCACAAAGATGCCAGCCTGGCACTTTGGCAGTGCCTCTGCTAGCTGGCAGGGCCACCAGGGCACCTTGACAGTGCCAGGTGGCAGTGCCAGGGTGCCCAGCAGTGCCAGGGCACCACCCTGCCCAAAGGCAGGCAGCTGGGGGTCCCTGATCCCTTGTGAGACCCCCACGAGTGCCATTCCATCTAGTCCCCATTTGTGGCACCATTACTGAATGGTGCTCACCCGAGGTCTCTGAGGCGAAGGGATAAATCCCAAAGGCTCAGGTACCTCATGAACCTGCACTTTATAGTGAGGCGAGCTGCCTCACTCTAGCATGCAGAATTGCCAAAAAGTGATCCCGCCTGCAATGTGCATGATTTCCATTGCAACGTCCCACTAGATCACATTGAATCTCACGAGGCGTTGTGAGCCAGCTAGATCCTGGGAGCGTGGTCTCCTGGCTTTTATCAGACACGCTGCACTGCCGCGAGCTGCTTTTCAGGCACAGCGTTGCAATTGGGTTGCTCTTCCTGCTTCACAGCACCAGGGTCCCAGGTTCGATTCCCGGCTTGGGTCACTGTCTGTGTGCCCCATGCCTACGTGGGTTTTCCCCAGGTGCTCCCACAAGTCCTGAAAGACATGCTGTTAAGTAAATTTGACATTCTGAATTCTCCCTCTGTGTACCCGAACAGGCACCGGGATATGGCGATAAATCAAAGCTGTGACATGAGAGTGTCCATTCATTTAAAAATTAAATATTTCTGGAATTACTGCACTTGCTTTGGGAAATCTGCAGAGTGATGTTATTTTATTATTCTGAGCGCAGGGTATGCTGCTAGTTTATAATTGTACAAAAATCACATATGAATTGAGGTGATAATAAAACTGAAATGCTGTGTCTGTGGTATTTAAAAAGGAGTCCGTTGACATCCATTAAATAGATGACTCAACAAACGAATGATAAATGAGATCAGGACCTCCCTGGGGATACTGATCTCAGCGGTCACTAGCTGTTCGCAGCTATTTGTACTATTTCTGCATTTTGGAATATTGCTTCTTTACATTGTAAGGTAATGGAAAGAACTGCTGCCAACAATGCCGAAATGTTACCAATGTGCAGGTGGTCCAATGTCCAAAAGATAGCTTTTTGTCTATTTGTGGGCATTCCATCAAGGGTGGAACAATCTGTGCACGTCAGCAATCCAAATGCTGTATTTCTGGCAATATGGCCGGAACACAACAGTACAGTATGGCAGCCATTTCTATTGGTTGTGAACGATGCTTTGCTTCCAGTGGCAGAGACCAGGGGCGAAATTCTCCGTTATCGGCGGAAACTCCGCCGATCGGCGCAAAAAACGGCGCAAATCCCACTTGCGTCACGTCATAAAAATGGGCCGATAGTCTGCGGCCCGAAATGGGCTAGCAGCGACGTAACGGGATCCGCGCTTGCGCAGTGGTTCACGCCATGCAGCGTCATACGCGCTGCACGGCGTGACGGCTCATAAGGCCGCGCAGCTCCCCCCCACCCGACCGGAACAGCCGACAGCAACACCCGACTTGATGGCTGGCCGTCGCTCAGCCCCGAGGTTCGAGTCACGCGATGTGGAGGCGCTCCTGGATGCGGTGGAGCAGAGGAGGGACGCCCTGTATCCCGGGCACGGCCGCAGAGTTGCCCCACGCCACAGCCGGCGTCTGTGGAGGGAGGTGGCTGAGGCCATCACCGCTGTGGCCCTAACACCACGGACAGGCACCCAGTGCCACAAGAAGGTGAACGACCTCGTCAGAGCAGGCAGGGTGAGCCTCCCCCATATCCCCCATATCCCCTCTCCCCCAAATCCCCCCTCCCCATATCCCCCCCTCCCCCATATCCCCCCTCCCCCATATCCCCCATATCCCCCCTCCCCCATATCCCCCCTCCCCCATATCTCCCATATCCCCCCTCCCCCATATCCCCCATATTCCCCCCTCCCCCATATCCCCCTCCCCCATATCTCCCATATCCCCCCTCCCCCATATTCCCCCCTCCCCCATATCACCCCCCTCCCCCATATCCCCCATATCCCCCATATCCCCATATCCCCCTCCCCCATATCCCCCATATTCCCCCTCCCCCATATCCCCCTCCCCCATATCCCCCATATCCCCCCTCCCCCATAGCCCCCATATTCCCCCCTCCCCCATATCCCCCCTCCCCCATATCCCCCCTCCCCCATATCCCCCATATCCCCCCTCCCCATATCCCCCATATTCCTCCCTCCCCATATCCCCCCTCCCCATATCCCCCATATCCCCCCGCCCCCATATCCCCCCTCCCCCATATCCCCCCTCCCCCATATCCCCCATATCCCCATATCCCCCCTCCCCCATATCCCCCCTCCCCATATCTCCCATATCCCCATATCCCCCATATTCCCCCCTCCCCCATATCCCCCTCCCCCATATCTCCCATATCCCCCCTCCCCCATATCCCCCATATTCCCCCCTCCCCCATATCCCCCCTCCCCCATATCCCCCCTCCCCCATATCCCCCCTCCCCCATATCCCCCATATTCCCCCTCCCCCATATCCCCCCTCCCCCATATCCCCCATATCCCCCCCTCCCCCATAGCCCCCATATTCCCCCCTCCCCCATATCCCCCCTCCCCCATATCCCCCCTCCCCCATATCCCCCTCCCCATATCCCCCATATTCCTCCCTCCCCCATATCCCCCCTCCCCCATATCCCCCCTCCCCCATATCCCCCCTCCCCCATATCCCCCATATTCCTCCCTCCCCCATATCCCCCCTCCCCCATATCCCCCATATCCCCCCTCCCCATATCCCCTATATTCCTCCCTCCCCCATATCCCCCCTCCCCCATATCCCCCCTCCCCATATCCCCCATATTCCCCCCTCCCCCATATCCCCCCTCCCCCATATCCCCCATATTCCCCCCTCCCCCATATCCCCCCTCCCCCATAACCCCCATATCCCCCCTCCCCCATATCCCCCCTCCCCCATATCCCCCATATTCCCCCCTCCCCCATATCCCCCCTCCCCCATATTCCCCCCTCCCCCATATCCCCCCCTCCCCCATAACCCCCATATCCCATACCCCCCATATCCCCCCTCCCCCATATCCCCCCTCCCCCATATTCCCCATATCCCCCCTCCCCCATATCCCCCATATCCCCCCTCCCCCATATCCCCCCTCCCCATATCCCCCCCTCCCCCATATCCCCCCTCCCCATATCCCCCATATCCCCAAGTGAATCCAGCCCTAACCTTAACCTCTGCAATGCACGCGCAACCGATGGCGTGCATTCATATACCTGCCTAACACTGTTGCCTTTTACCCCTGCTACCACCCCCCCCCCCAGGAGAAGCGCGCACACAACAATAGGGAGCATGTGAGGACTGGAGGAGGGCCCGCTGATGAGAGGCCACTGACCGTACACGAGGAAAGGGCCCTGGAACTGGCTGGCGGACCTGAGGACCGGGAGGTTGCTGATGCAGAGGTCGGGGCCCCACGAGCAAGTGAGCCACCAACAGCCCGTCCCCATATCCCCCCTCCCCTATATCCCCCTCTCCCGTATCACCTGATCACTGCCTGATGTCTAACCATGCATGCTTCATTGTGTATCGCAGGACCAAACGTCCAGGCACCCATCCCCGCAGATGCAGACCGCCGCAGGATGCCCCTCGGAGACCACAGGAGACGGAGAGACCCGCACCCTCCAGCATGCGACGCCCGCAGGATGCCCTTCGCACACCACGGGAGACGGAGAGACCTGGAGCAACAGGGAGACGACACCCCCGTCACGTGCGGGAGCGACCACCCAGCGATGAGGGGGGCAGCCACAGGCCCCCGTCACACCCGAGCCAGGACACCACTACCCAGGACACCACTATCCAGGACACCCCTACCTGGGACACCACTACCCAGGACACCCCTACCCGGGACAGCACTACCCGGGACAGCACTACCCGGGACAGCACTACCCAGGACACCCCTACCCGGGAAGACGAAATACCGGACAGTGACTCAGAGTGGATGGGTGGAGACGAACCCCCACCCCAAAGTGCCATGGACTCAGAGTGGGACGAAGAGCACGACACAACGCCACTGCTGTCACCAACACCCTCCATCATCGCAGAAACACTCACCACGGTTGGGGACTTTAGTGATGAGGCGTCTGGTACACTCACTGGTGCGCACAACACAGCCGTCCCGGTACAGCAGGTGGAGGTAGGAGCAGCAGAGGGACCGGGCGGTCGGAGGGCAGCCCAGGCCAAGCGAACATCTGCCGCCCAGATGGATCCCGGGTTCCTGCAGTTACCACACCCACACATAGATCCGATGCAACCACTGACACGGAGACGAGCGAATAGGGTGACGGGTGGCTTGCGGCGGCTGCGGTCACAGGTGGAGGAGTCCACCCGCGTCCAGGAGCTGGGAGTGGTCCCGGTCATGCGTGCCACCCAGGCTGACACCGCACGGGTGGCGTCCGCGGTGGAGGCAATGGGTGCGACGGTGTCAGACATGGGGAACGGTTTGCGAGGCCTGGGGCCTTCCGTGCAGGCGGCGTCTGTGGCCCAGGAAATGGCTGCCCTCTCACAGGAGGCCATGAGCCAGTGCCAGCGCCAGATGGCAGAGGCGCTCAACGCCATAGCCCAGTCTCAGCACGCCATAGCCCAGTCTCAGCAGGCCATGGCCCAGTCTCAGCAGGCCATGGCCCAGTCTCAGCAGGCCATAGCCCAGTCTCTGCAGGCCATGGCCCAGTCTCTGCAGACCATCGCTGAGGGCATCGGCGCCAGTGGCCATGTGCGAGCTGGCGTCGCACTGTCGCAGACAGGGTTCGACAACCCCCTGGGCTCCATGGCTGCAAACCTGCAGACCCCTGTCGATACCAGCACGGGCCTCCAGGACTGGCAGCGCCAGATGTCGGGGGCGCGTCGGATGGCCAGTCCGTTCGCATCCCCCACCCATGTAGAGGCCTGGGGGCCATCGGGCACCCCGAGGGAGGAGGAGGTGGTGTGGTCCGTCCCGGCTCCCTCTGTAGCGGAGGTCCCGGTACACCGCGACACCTCGGACTCCCCCCCTTCCGTCCCAGGTGCATCGGGTGGGCAACGGGCAGGACAGGCTGGCAGCTCGCCATCCCAGTCGCCCGGGCCGCAGCCTGGCCCATCTAGGCCAGGACGCCCCAGGAAACGGCCGCCAAAGGGATCCAGTGTCAGAGGGCAGGAATCACAGGAGTCCACCTCCAGTTCTGCTGTACCGTCTGGGGAACCACGTAGACGTAGCCAAAGGGCCCGTAAGGCCAAACAATTAGACACTGAGTAAGTTGGCACGGGTGCAGGGCACAGATGAGTTTTAGGCGCTAGGGCACGTGCATGAACTCCTTTGGTTATTAAAGTCAATGTTACACCTACCGAAGCTGCCTTTGTGCTCTGTCCAAAGTGTGCGGGGGGTGTCATGTACGTTGAGCGCAAGTGTGTGTGTGAGGGGTGGTCTTACCTCAGCCCCAGGTGAGTCTGCCCCCTTCCCCCTGGGCCGCCATCAACATCCCCCAGGCAGAGGACGGGACCGTGCGCTGCAGTGTCACAGCCGCATGCAGGGATGGTCCGGGTGGATGGTGGTACTGTGGCCATGGGTCAGACATAGTCCAAAGATGTAGAGCCAGGAGCTCATCGGAGGCGGGTTGTCATCATTCTCCATGGCCTGCGATAGACACGCGTCCACCCGCAACTGGGTGAGCCCGGCCCGTTGTGCCGCCGGTGGATCGGCAATTGGGGGTGGGGGGGTGGTGTGCATGCGGGTGGGGTGTGTGGGGTTGGGGAGGGGGGTGAGGGTGCTGGGTGGGTGGATGGGTGGGGGGTGTGGGTGGTCGGCTGTTGTCATGGTGTGCGGTCTGTGGCCATACTACCCGATTCCCACGCCCATCTAGTCAGTGAAGCGGGCGGCTATCAGTCTGTCCCGTGCCCGCTGGGCCAGCCGGTAACGGTGGACAGCCACCCGTCTGTGTCTACCCCGTCTGCCCTGACCATTGCCCCCATCCCCCTCATCTGGGGAGGACTGGGCCTCTTCCTGCTGCTCCTCCACTCCGCCCTCCTCTGCCTGCGGCACATCGCCCCTCTGCTGGGCTATGTTGTGCAGGACGCAGCACACCACAATGATGCGGCCGACCCTATCTGACCGATACTGGAGGGCACCCCCAGAGAGGTCCAGGCACCTGAAACGCATCTTCAGCACGCCAAAGCACCTCTCGATCACTCCCCTTGTCGCTACATGGGCATCATTGTAGCGGTTCTCCGCCTCATTGCGTGGCCTCCGTATAGGCGTCATCAGCCACGATCGCAATGGGTAGCCCCTGTCGCCCAGCAACCAGCCCCTCAGCCGGGGATGGCGTCCCTCGTACATGCCGGGGATGGATGACCGCGACAACACGAATGAGTCGTGTACACTGCCTGGGTGACGGGCGCAGACGTGCAGGATCATCATGCGGTGGTCGCAGACCACCTGTACGTTCATCGAATAGGTCCCCTTCCTATTAGTGAACACGGCCCTGTTATCTGCAGGTGGCCGCACGGCGACGTGCATCCCATCGATCGCGCCCTGGACCATGGGGAACCCGGCAATGGCAGAGAAGCCCACGGCCCGGGCATCTTGGCTGGCCCGGTCCACGGGGAAGCGGATGTAGCGGTGCGCCATGGCATAAAGGGCATCTGTCACTGCCCGGATGCACCGATGCACCGATGTCTGCGATATGCCGGACAGGTCCCCACTCGGTGCCTGGAATGACCCCGTTGCATAAAAGTTCAGGGCCACCGTAACCTTGACGGACACGGGGAGAGGGTGTCCCCCGCCAGTGCCACGCGGTGACAGGTGTGCCAGCAGGTGGCAGATGTGTGCCACGGTTTCCCGGCTCATCCGGAGTCTCCTCCTGCATTCCCGGTCCGTGAGGTCCTGGTATGACTGCCGGGGCCGGTACACACGGGGCGCCCTCGGGTGCCTCCGTTGCCGTGGGGCCGCGACGTCCTCCTCCCCCTCCTCGTCCTGTCGGTCAGGTGTCCCTCCAGCCTGGGCGGCTGCCGCCTGCCCCTCTGCGGCAGCCTGCGCCGCCTCTCTGGCACGCTCCTCCTCCTCCTCCTCCTCATCCAGGGCAACATAGACATGAGCGGCTGCCACCACGGCGGCCAACATCGCTGGATGGTCTGAAAACATGACGGCCTGGTGGGGGGGAGGGGAACGACGACATGTCATCATTGCCCATATCCCCTCCTCCCCCCAGCCAGGTGGCATGGACCGCATGGGTCCAACTGTTGGAGGCTGGCACCTGGCCAGGTGGACCAACTCATTTGCCCTCCCATCACCCACCCCAGCACGGACCAACCCCAACCTCCACCCCGGCACGGACCCCCTCCCCAACCTCCTCCCCCAGCACGGACCCCCCCCCCAACCCCCAACCTCCATCCCGGCACGGACCCCCTCCCCAACCTCCACCCCAGTACGGACCCCCCCCCCAACCCCCAACCTCCACCCCGGCACGGACCCCCTCCCCAACCTCCACCCCAGCACGGACACCCCCCCCAACCCCCAACCTCCACCCCGGCACGGACCCCCTCCCCAACCTCCACCCCGGCACGGACCCCCTCCCCAACCCCCAACCTCCACCCCGGCACGGACCCCCCCCCCCCCAACCTCCACCCCGGCACGGACCCCCCCCCCCAACCTCCACCCCGGCACGGACCCCCTCCCCAACCTCCACCCCGGCACGCCCCCCCCCCCCCAACCTCCACCCCGGCACGGACCCCCTCCCCAACCTCCACCCCGGCACGGACCCCCTCCCCAACCTCCACCCCAGCACGGACCCCCCCCCCCAACCCCCAACCTCCATCCCGGCACGGACCCCCTCCCCAACCTCCACCCCAGCACGGACCCCCCCCCAACCCCCAACCTCCACCCCGGCACGGACCCCCTCCCCAACCTCCACCCCAGCACGGACCCCCCCCCCCCAACCCCCAACCTCCATCCCGGCACGGACCCCCTCCCCAACCTCCACCCCAGCACGGACCCCCCCCCCCCAACCCCCAACCTCCATCCCGGCACGGACCCCCTCCCCAACCTCCACCCCAGCACGGACCCCCCCCCCCAACCCCCAACCTCCATCCCGGCACGGACCCCCTCCCCAACCTCCACCCCAGCACGGACCCCCCCCCCCCAACCTCCACCCCGGCACGGACCCCCCCCCCAACCTCCACCCCGGCACGGACCCCCTCCCGGCACTCCCCCGGAGCCCAACCTACTCTAACCACCCCCCCCCCCCCCCCCCACGGCCGCACACACACACACACAAGCCGAGACACACCTCTCCTCAGGCAATCAGTCTGCGGCCACGCCATTTCCTGCCCAGAGCCAACCCCCCAGGCCGTCACTCACCTCCTCGCTGGTCGGCGTGAGCCTGGAGCAGCGGGTCACGCCGATGAAAAGGAGGTTTGATTCACGTCGACGTGAACGGTCATCACGTCGACGGGACTTCGGCCCATCCGGAAGGGAGAATATCGGCAGGCCGAAAATCGGCTGCCTTGCGCAGACCCGTGACATTCTCCGCGGCAGCGGAGCCATTATCGCCCCGCCGACTTTTCTCCCTTCGGAGACTTCGGCGGGGGCGGGGGCGGGATTCACGGCGGCCAACGGCCATTCTCCGACCCGGCGGGGGGTCGGAGAATGACGCCCCAGGTCTACAGAGTTTTGTATATTTGGAAAGATTGAAGAGGCTGTGGCTCTTTTCTCTAGAAAACACTGAGCGGTGACCCAACAGAAGTCTGTAAAATTATGAAAGAGTTTGCTTGGGCAAAATTCAAAAATTATTTCCATTTGTGGCGGGGGGGGGGGGGGTCCGATACTATAGTCCATAAGTATAAAATGGTCACGCATAAATCCAACAAGATATTCAGGAGAAAATCCTTTTTTCCCAGAGAGTGGCTAGAATGTGGAACATTCTACCACATGGAGTACTTGAGACAAAAAGCATAGATGTACTTAAAGGGAAGCAAGATAAACACTTGAGGGAGAAATAAATATAAGCTTATATTGATAGGGCTAGATGAAGTAAGGTGGGAGGAGGTGTATTTGGAGCATAAATGCTGGCATGGACCTATGGGTCTGAATAGCCTCTTTCTGTGCTGTACATTCTATGCCTATCATCACTTTTGTATTATAGTGCTGCTCTCAAAGGGAGAATACTGCATCACGAGGGTATTACACAAGTTGTTTGACTATGACCATCTTTAATAACCACAGTAAATTTGGTAGATAGCCCTGACATTGTAACATCATTCTATAACCGTAGAACCGTAGAACATCAGTGTTCACCAAAGGCTTCATGCACAGTCAGTGTTCATCTTTAAATGCGGGTGTGAAAATAGGTGATGTTTAATTTTAAGACCCAGTTTGGTTGATCCAAAATTGCCTGTTTTGTAACAATGTTCCCAAATTTAAAATAGCTACCACTGAGGTCCCAGTCTTAAGCCTCAAAACTTTAACAAGAAGAAGCCTCTGTCTTCTTTGAATAGCAGAAGTCAAAAAGAGAGAACCAGCTGTCCTGGACTGCTCTTGCACATCTCCTTACACTTAGGTATAAGTAGCTCTGGCAGAACCTTGGGCACTGGTCTCCAGCCTGCCCTGTATACTGGAGAAGCAAATCCAAGTTAGATGTAATAAAGGGAGACTAAACTGGATAATTGATTTGGGAATTGTGATGAGCAATTAATCTGTGGCCCTTGATTGAAATACAGGCAGCACACTACCTTCATTCTGCCTATTAATGTGTAAAACCAGCATTAACTGTGCTGTTCATTGGATGCACACCCGGCCTCAAACTAGTGCCTGCCGCAATTTCGGTGTCGGGAGCCATTCTCCGCTCGATCGATATTCCCGATTTCGGCGTCAGGCAATGGGGAATCCCACCCCCTGTGTTTGCCTGGAAAAGAGAAACTGGTCCTCTCACTACAAGTATTTTCAAGGCTACTTACTCTACTTACTGCATATCTCCTAGCCCGGAGAAATGAAATCATGGGCGGGATTCACTGTTCCCCGATGCCGATTTCATAATCGTGCGGAGAATCATTTCTGATGCCAAAATTGGGGATGGTACCTGTTTGACCCAGGTTTTGTATCCTCCACCCCCTCTGAAATGGCATCATTGCACGCTGCACACATTGGAACGGCGTTAGACCATCACCTGAAGGCCCTCCCCCGATGCTTCACCCCCGATGGGCCGAGTTCCCGACTGCACAGTTGATATGTGGTCTCAGTGGTTGGGAACCCGGCGTGGCGGCTGCGGACTGTGTCCAGTGCCGCCACAGTCGGGCAGGAGCCATGCTGCTGGCCGGGAGGCTTTCGCGAGGGCTGGGGGGTCTGGTGGGGGGTGGCTAGGGGGCACTATCTGGCGTCTGCGCACGGCCGGCGCCATGTTTTTAAAAATAAATTTGGAGTACCCAATTCATGTTTCCCAATTAAGGCGCAATGTAGCGTGACCAATCCACCTACCTTACACATTTTTGGGTTGTGGGGGCGAAACCCACGCAAACACGGGGAGAATGTGCAAATTCCACACGGTCAATGATCCAGAGCCGGGATCAAACCTGGGACCTCGGCGTCGTGAGGCTGCAGGGCTAACCCACTGTGGCACCGTGCTGCCCTCCGGCGCCATGTTTTACGGCGCGACCACATGCGCGGCTACGGACCTAGTCATTCTCCAGGCGTTTATATCATGGGAGCCGGGAGTTTTACTCAGCGCGGCTGCTAGCCCCTCACTGGTCGCAGGAATAGTGAGGAGTCGGCTCGATTTTGTTGTCATAAAACACAACAGTTCTTCCACTGGCGTCAACATTTAGACTCAAAAACAGTGAATCCAGCCCCATATCTTCAGCTATCTGGGCTTATCTGAACTTTAGCTCTTGAGGGGGAAAGCCCCTCACAGTTCACTGTATCTTACAAATACGTGAATTACTAACTGTTGTTACAAAACCCAGCGCTAGTGCGGTCAATTCCAGTCCCACTTGACCCAGAGTCGCAACATAGGTGAAAAAAAAACATAGAACATAGAACATAGAAAATACAGCACAGAACAGGCCCTTCGGCCCACGATGTTGTGCCGAACCTTTGTCCTAGATTAATCATAGATTATCATTGAATTTACAGTGCAGAAGGAGGCCATTCGGCCCTTTGAGTCTGCACCGGCTCTTGGAAAGAGCACCATACCCAAACTCAACACCTTCACCCAACACCAAGGGCAATTTGGACATTAAGGGCAATTTACCATTGGCCAATTCACCTAACCCGCACATGTTTGGACTGTGGGAGGAAACCGGAGCACCCGGAGGAAACCCACGCAGACACGGGGAGGACGTGCAGACTCCGCACAGACAATGACCCAAGCCGGAATCGAACCTGGGACCATGGAGCTGTGAAACAATTGCGCTATCCACAATGCTACTGTGCTGCCCTTAAGAACAAATAAATCTACACTATATCATTTTACCGTCATCCATGTACCTATCCAGTAGCTGCTTGAAGGTCCCTAATGTTTCCGACTCAACTACTTCCACAGGCAGTGCATTCCATGCCCCCACTACTCTCTGGGTAAAGAACCTACCTCTGATACCCCTCCTATATCTTCCACCTTTCACCTTAAATTTATGTCCCCTTGTAATGGTGTGTTCCACACGGGGAAAAAGTCTCTGACTGTCTACTCGATCTATTCCCCTGATCATCTTATAAACCTCTATCAAGTCGCCCCTCATCCTTCTCCGCTCTAATGAGAAAAGGCCTAGCACCCTCAACCTTTCCTCGTAAGACCTACTCTCCATTCCAGGCAACATCCTGGTAAATCTTCTTTGCACCTTTTCCAGAGCTTTCACATCCTTCCTAAAATGAGGCGACCAGAACTGTACACAGTACTCCAAATGTGGCCTTACCAAAGTTTTGTACAGCTGCATCATCACCTCACGGCTCTTAAATTCAATCCCTCTGTTAATGAACGCGAGCACACCATAGGCCTTCTTCACAGCTCTATCCACTTGAGTGGCAACTTTCAAAGATGTATGAACATAGACCCCAGATCTCTCTGCTCCTCCACATTGCCAAGAACTCTACCGTTAACCCTATATTCCGCATTCATATTTGTCCTTCCAAAATGGACAACCTCACACTTTTCAGGGTTAAACTCCATCTGCCACTTCTCAGCCCAGCTCTGCATCCTATCTATGTCTCTTTGCAGCCGACAACAGCCCTCCTTACTATCCACAACTCCACCAATCTTCGTATCGTCTGCAAATTTACTGACCCACCCTTCAACTTCCTCATCCAAGCCATTAATGAAAATCACAAACAGCAGAGGACCCAGAACTGATCCCTGCGGTACGCCACTGGTAACTGGGATCCAGGCTGAATATTTGCCATCCACCACCACTCTCTGACTTCTATCGGTTAGCCAGTTCGTTATCCAACTGGCCAAATTTCCCACTATCCCATGCCTCCTTACTTTCTGCATAAGCCTACCATGGGGAACTTTATCAAATGCCTTACTAAAATCCATGTACTCTACATCCACTGCTTGACCTTCATCCACATGCTTGGTCACCTCCTCAAAGAATTCAATAAGATTTGTAAGGCAAGACCTACCCCTCACAAATCCGTGCTGACTATCCCTAATCAAGCAGTGTCTTTCCAGATGCTCAGAAATCCTATCCTTCAGTACCCTTTCCATTACTTTGCCTACCACCGAAGTAAGACTAACTGGCCTGTAATTCCCAGGGTTATCCCTAGTTCCTTTTTTGAACAGGGGCACGACATTCGCCACTCTCCAATCCCCTGGTACCACCCCTGTTGACAGTGAGGACGAAAAGATCATTGCCAACGGCTCTGCAATTTCATCTCTTGCTTCCCATAGAATCCTTGGATATATCCTGTCAGGCCCGGGGGACTTGTCTATCCTCAAGTTTTTCAAAATGCCCAACACATCTTCCTTCCTGACAAGTATTTCCTCGAGCTTACCAATCTGTTTCACACTGTCCTCTCCAACAATATCGCCCCTCTCATTTGTAAATACAGAAGAAAAATACTCATTCAAGACCTCTCCTATCTCTTCAGACTCAATACACAATCTCCCGCTACTCTCCTTGATCGGACCTACCCTCGCTCTAGTCATTCTCATATTTCTCACATATGTGTAAAAGGCCTTGGGGTTTTCCTTGATCCTACCCGCCAAAGATTGTTCATGCCCTCTCTTAGCTCTCCTAATCCCTTTCTTCAGTTCCCTCCTGGCTATCTTGTATCCCTCCAATGCCCTGTCTGAACCTTGTTTCCTCAGCCTTACATAAGTCACCTTTTTCCTCTTAACAAGACATTCAACCTCTCGTCAACCATGGTTCCCTCACTCGACCATCTCTTCCCTGCCTGACAGGGACATACATATCAAGGACACGTAGCACCTGTTCCTTGAACAAGTTCCACATTTCACTTGTGTCCTTCCCTGCCAGCCTATGTTCCCAACTTATGCACTTCAATTCTTGTCTGACAACATCGTATTTACCCTTCCCCCCAATTGTAAACCTTGCCCTGTTGCACGTACCTATCCCTCTCCATTACTAAAGTGAAAGTCACAGAATTGTGGTCACTATCTCCAAAATGCTCCCCCACTAACAAATCTATCACTTGCCCTGGTTCATTACCCAGTACTAAATCCAATATTGCCCCTCCTCTGGTCGGACAATCTACATACTGTGTTAGAAAAGCTTCCTGGACACACTGCACAAACACCACCCCATCCAAACTATTTGATCTAAAGAGTTTCCACTCAATATTTGGGAAGTTAAAGTCGCCCATGACTACTACCCTATGACTTCTGCACCTTTCCAAAATCTGTTTCCCAATCTGTTCCTCCACATCTCTGTTACTATTGGGGGGCCTATAGAAAACTCCTAACAAGGTGACTGCTCCTTTCCTATTTCTGACTTCAACCCATACTACCTCAATAGGGTGATACTCCTCGAACTGCCTTTCTGCAGCTGTTATACTATCTCTAATTAATAATGCCACCCCCCCCACCTCTTTTACCACCCTCCCTAATCTTATTGAAACATCTATAACCAGGGACCTCCAACAACCATTTCTGCCCCTCTTCTATCCAAGTTTCCGTGATGGCCACCACATCGTAGTCCCAAGTACCGATCCATGCCTTAAGTTCACCCACCTTATTCCTGATGCTTCTTGCGTTGAAGTATACACACTTCAACCCATCTCCGTGCCTGCAAGTACTCTCCTTTGTCAGTGTTCCCTTCCCCACTGCCTCATTACACGCTTTGGCGTCCTGAATATCGGCTACCTTAGTTGCTGGACTACAAATCCAGTTCCCATTCCCCTGCCAAATCAGTTTAAACCCTCCCGAAGAGTACTAGCAAACGTCCCTCCCAGGATATTGGTGCCCCTCTGGTTCAGATGCAACCCGTCCTGCTTGTACAGGTCCCACCTTCCCCAGAATGCGCTCCAATTATCCAAATACCTGAAGCCCTCCCTCCTACACCATTCCTGCAGCCACGTGTTCAACTGCACTCTCTCTCTATTCCTAGCCTCGCTATAACGTGGCACCGGCAACAAACCAGAGATGACAACTCTGTCTATCCTGGCTTTCAACTTCCAGCCTAACTCCCTAAACTTGTTTATTACCTCCACACCCCTTTTCCTACCTATGTCGTTGGTACCAATGTGCACCACGACTTCTGGCTGCTCACCCTCCCCCTTAAGGATCCTGAAGACACGATCCGAGACATCCCTGGCCCTGGCACCCGGGAGGCAACATACCTTCCGGGAGTCTCGCTCGCGACCACAGAATCTCCTATCTATTCCCCTAACCATTGAATCTCCTACAACTATTGCTTTTCTATTCTCCCCCCTTCCCTTCTGAGCCCCATAGCCAGACTCCGTGCCAGAGACCTGACCGCTAGGGCCTTCCCCCGGTAGGTCATCCCCCCCAACAGCATCCAAAACGGTATACTTGTTTTGAAGGGGAACGGCCACGAGAGATCCCTGCACTGTCTGCCTGTTTGTTTTTTTCCCCCTGACTGTAACCCAGCTATTCTTGTCCTGTACCTTGGATGTGGTTACCTCCCTGTAACTCTTCTCAATCACCCCCTCTGCCTCCCGGATGATCCGAAGTTCATCCAGCTTCAGCTCCAGTTCCCTAACACGGTCTTTGAGGAGCTGAAGTTGGGTGCACTTCCCGCAGGTATAGTCAGTGGGGACACCGGTGGTATCCCTCACCACCCACATCCTACAGGAGGAGCATGTAACTGGCCTTGCCTCCATCCCCTCTTACCTTACAGAATATAGCTGCTGTGTGGACTAACTAGATCTCCGCCCTCCGACTCTGCTCCCAGTCAGCTACACTTCCTGTAAACTCCTGGCTCTCTTCGCACTCTTTGTGGAAATGTCGGAAACAAAATGAAACCTTACTCCCTCCTCACCTAACTCCCTCGGTCACCAAACTCTCACTATCGCACTCAAAAAGCACCAAATTCAGCACTCCCTCGGTCACCAAACTCTCACTATCGCACTCAAAAAGCACCAAATTCAGCACTCCCTCGGTCACCAAACTCTCACTATCGCACTCAAAAAGCACCAAATTCAGCACTCAGTGATATTATATTAATACCAGTGGTTTTGGTTGAGTAAAATTGACTTGCAGTCACAAGGTTTGTAAAATTTAAACACAAGTAACCTTTTATTATTAACAGTAATTATAATTAAATAGGCAAAAAAATACAACTGGCTACCAACTATCCGATTACCAACCCCCCTTACTCTCTCTATATATATAGACACACACACACACACACAGGGAAAGAGTGGTTGAGAGGTAAAGAAAATATAATAACAGGATAATGGATCTGTGATGCAGTTGGATGACTTCCTTCTTTCTCAAGTTTAGGCCTTCATTTGAGTACTTCCTTTTCATCCTGCTTGTTATGATCTTCACTGCAGACTCACAGAAACAGCAAGCAACTGGCAGCAGAGAGAGGGAGAAAACATAGCTCCTCTTCCTTTCATGGTCTGGAGGCTTCTGGCAGGTTCTCTCCAGGAACAAAGTACCTGGCAGGAACCAAACACTGACTGTTGCCAGGCAGAACACTGTCCTTGTCTAACACACTGGTTGCCAGTTAGCCAATCGAACCGACTTCCTCCAAAACTGGTTCCTAAGATTTATTCTCCTCTCCACAATATAAAACCTAGGAACACACTGTGCTGTTGAGCACTCTTCTGCCTAAAGGCATATTCGATTATGGGTCCATGGACAAAAAATAATTAAATAAAAGAAATGGGAACAAAGGAAATAAACAGAAGGGACAATTACAATGTTCTGTTAGGTTTTAATATTCACAGAAGTGAACTTCCTTTATTTTACTGCACCTTTCTTGTAGGTATGTTGTGTGTGTGATAAATGTTTCTGGGATAAGACTTGTTATGTTCCTAACTGGTGTTACTACCAACAGTCAGACCCTAGAATGGAACCTGGCTCAACAGATCATAGCTTTTGTTTTTTATTTAGAGACATGTTTGAACAGAGTCGCAGCACTGCCAATTAACTTCAAAAAGATTAACTGTGATACACTACTCCTTCACTCCTACTACACCATCACAGATACACACAGCTGTATAAGGATTATATGTGTTATAAAATATCTTATACTCAAATGTTCCCAGTAAGTAGGCAAAGTGTGGTCAGACGCACCACCCTCTAAAACCAAGTGACAGATGCCCCCAATTCAATTGAATTTCTGTGGATTTTTCATCAGATACCCCCAGATGCTTGTCACGCTATGATCCAACTGGTGTCATTGGAACTCTGACTTCCACGTATGGGTTTCCAATTAGCACTCTTCAAGAACACACTTTCAAATCTTCTCCCACACAAAGCTTCTCTCAGCTGCCTTCAGCAAGGATCCACATCCAGGATTTCAAACTCTCCTTTCAGTATTCTTCTGCCCTGGGTTGCCATGTGGATTCAAGATTCCATGTAATCGCTCAGGTACACATCCACACTAACAAAACATCACTGCTTCACAAGCTGTTTTAGTGTGTCACCAACCTTCAGATTACTTCTTGTTTCTCACTAGCTGAATTCACCAGGTCTTCACGTTGCTCTATTTCACCGGGAGCCCCTCTCTGCTGCTTTCTTTGACATCAGCGAACAGTACCGTGCTCATGTTCCTTTGTCCCTTTGCCTTCAGTCTTCCTCTTTTCATCCCCTGGTTTCAAATCTGCTCTTTTTCTTCTGGGTCTTGCATTCTGCCATGCACAATTACCCAACCTCTACTGGCAGTTTCTGTGAGAGCTGCTTTCCCTCACATATTGGTTCCAACTGAACCACAAGTGCTTATGCTTTTCAGTGTGGGTTCCTGGTTGCTAAGCAACAACTGAGTTTTTTAACCTCTGTTTACCTCTATTGTTGCTATATTATTGTAAACCTTTAATTACAATGCAAGCACAGTTTAAAGTGAAACCAAAACCCATAGACCTTTCTTTAACAGGTGCTCACTGATGTTTTAAACCTTCCTTAGCACACAAATACAGAAATACAAATTAAGCTGAAATGTAAACTGATACTTTATTTTTAATATCCACAATACAAATATAGATTACTTAAAACTATATCTGTTTCCCAACAGTGTATGTGAAGAAATAATGCGGTATAAAAAGCCATGAAGGTCTGCTGCTCATGACTTTGTAAGTACACCAATGGAAATTTGGGAATACACCTTAGCCTTATCTAAATGAACCACACTAATGATGGACAGAAGGGTAGAATAAATAATGGTTTTCAGTTTGTCTCTCTCCTCTGCCTATAATACTTGTCATTTTGAACTAATGAGCTCTGCCTTGCTGGTCCAGTGGTATAACTACTAGATCAGTGTTTTTCAAACATTTTTTTCCTCAGACACATTTTTGCCAACAGGCCCACCTTTGGGACTCATGCCAACCAATTTTCGCGATACCCGCTATGTTCACTTACCTTTAATGCAAAAGGGGAGGCTGCTTATTCCTTACGATCAAACTTGAATCAGGTTCAAAGGAGGAGAGGGCAATGCACATATCAGGTGCAGACTTCAGCCAATACCTTTGTGCCCTCTTCATCTTTATGAAAACAGAAAATCCAAC
The DNA here is from genome assembly GCF_047496885.1 of Scyliorhinus torazame. Lineage (NCBI taxonomy): Eukaryota > Metazoa > Chordata > Chondrichthyes > Carcharhiniformes > Scyliorhinidae > Scyliorhinus > Scyliorhinus torazame. Next base: position 48,537,159 of record NC_092722.1, on the reverse strand, counting down.
CTCGCATATGCAGGTCGTAACGAAGGGCAATAGCAACAAAATGCTTGTTTTACTCAGCACTGGATACTCCTGAGAAATGCTACTCCAGAATGCTGACAGCCTCTTGGGCTTTTGGAGTGTTTTTAATGTTGTATCACAGGCCAGGTACAGCAGCATAGTCTTTTAATTTGGAGTCAGTTGTAAGTTAATAACTGACTCTGGGGTCTCAACCTCAAAATAAATTTTGCACCCACCAGTTCTCATTCAAAATCTGAAACTTCTCCTCTCATTTGCAAGTACTTCCCTGTGTATAACACACATGGGCTTTGCATCTTTATTTGCATTGGCGTAATTAACAAAATTATACCTCAAGAAATCATCTTCGTACTGCTTTGTTCCCGAGTTAAGTTTCTTCTTTGTGGGCTGTTAACCAGAGGTGCTGGAGCTCTGTACAGGGCTAACATTGGCTCTGTCCTGCCCTGGACTCTCCTGAGCCACTCTTTCCAGCAGATTCTGTTATGAGATCCTGATTAGTAGGTATACTGCTGATTTCAGTCTCTGGCCCTCTCTTACTTTTAAGAAAGTGATCCATCTTCACAGTCCTCTTGCCAGCAGCTAGATAATGGAAGCAACTCTGCTCCACAGATACACATATATAGAGGGCATTTGACTTCAAGTCACATGCAAGGCACACAACCTGCTCTCTGCTCCCGCTTCTGGCCAGAAGACTGCATACGGCCTCATTTGTTTTCATTTAAGTGGCAGCAGCAGCTGTCATTCTCAATTTAAATGTTGTTGGCAGCCATTGAGTGCTTCTCCTGCGAACATGACCACATGGGAACGTCGCGACCGATTGCTCTGCGATCTTCCGAATAACCACCTGCAACGCACCTGCAGGTTGCGACCGGCACTTTGAAAAACCCTGCACTAGACCACTGGACCCATTAAACCAGAGAGAAATGCTTAGTCACCAGGATTATTTGAAGGAAAAACATGACGAAAGGAAAGGAGACAGAGTGGGCGATTTTGAGCTTGCATTAGCCATCAGTGAGAATGCCAACGTGGACGGAAAATTTGGCGAGAATCAGAATATGCAATTCTCACCCGCGACATCACATTTTCCGATATTTCAGGCTCCTCGCATTGACATCGCCAGTGCGATTTACAACTGTATGAAAACGAGAACCTGGTGACCTCAGGTGATATAAGAGGTGAACTCTCAGGTCACCATTAACATCCAGCGTGCCTGTCACAGAGAGGGTAGTGAAGAGGCAGATAGATCCAACTCTGAACCGGTGGGGGGGGGGGTGGGGGGAGGGTAGGTGTGGTTCAGTATCAGTATCTCAGGGAGTGGGGTTGCTCGCAGGCCTTAGCGGCCCTTCATCTCTGCGAACTGTTAGGTTTAATGGGTTATGGTGGCTAGTATGCAGGCAGTACTTCCTCTGTCCTGCTTGCTGGGCTTGCGACAATATAATTGCTGAGAGATTGGTGATGAAAGCTGGCACGTGTGGGAGGTGAGTGGGAGCGGGGCTGTGAGGAGCAGATTATGTACCGGAGGGACTATGGGGAATCGGAGGAGGGAGGACGGCACCATGACAAGTGTTGGGAATCCGTGAGGTGGCTGGGTGAGAGGTCACCGTGGAGGTGTGATGGGTGTGTGAAGGGGTGCAGCGGAAGACATGATGAAGCAGACTTACCCTGGCTGCATGAAGAAGGCCATTCATCTTCTTCCAGCACTGTTGCCCCGTCCTCTTATGGAGTGAGCTGGTACTCACTATCGCGGCAACCGCCTCCCAGGAGGTGCTGGTGAATTTGCTTTATAGGTGTCTGCGCGATCGTGGGCAGAGGATGTCATGCTCCTGCCACACACCATCCAGACATTTGGGCGGGCTCCCTCCGTGACTCGTGGTGCTGCCTTCCTGGCAGCCATCCCCCAGCTAGAATTGGAACAGAGATGTTGGGCAGGATTCTCCGACCCCAGTGCGGGTCGGAGAATCCCCGGGCGGCGGCGCGAATCCTGCCCCGACGCCGGCTGCCGTATTCTCCGGTGCCGGTTTTTGGGTGGGGTTCACGCCGTGCTGGTCGGGGGCCTTTGGCAGTGGCCCCCCCCCCCGGCAATTCTCCGAGCCCCGATGGGCCGAGCGGCCGCCGGTTTCTGGCCAGTCCCGCCGGCGAGGATTAGACCTGGCAGTTAAGTCAGCTGGTGTGGTCCTCGGGGGGGATCCAAACCCGGCGGGGGGGGGGGGGGTGCATGGTGGCCTGGCCCACGATCGGGGCCCACCGATCTGCAGGTGGGCCTGTGCTGTGGGGGCACTTCTTCCTTCCGCGCCAGCCCCTGTGAGGCTCCACCATGGCCGGCGCGGAGAAGACACCCTCCTGCGCATGCGGCAGAATACGCCGGCGGTTCCGCGCATGCGTAGGATCGCGCAGTCCCTTTGGCGCCGGCTGGCACAGCGCCAACCTCTCCGCCGTCCACCTAGCCCCGGAAGTGCAGAGAATTCCGCTACTTCCGGTCAGCCCAACACCGGAGAGGGTCGTGCCGTTTTTGACGCCGGAGTCGGGCCATCGCGCCGATTGCGGAGAATCCTGTTTTAAGTTTTTCCGGGGCGAGGGTAGCATATCGCGACATGAATCTCATGGGAAACAATATTGTTGATGAGGTTGAATATTCGGTGAGTTTTCTTGCCATCAATGCTGGCAGGATCTTACCAGTTTTCTCACTGGAACCAACACTTTGAAAAAATATGCTGAGATTCCCCCCGGTGTCTGAAATGATAATAGATCAGTTCAAGGCTGATGGTAGGAAAACCTATTTGTGCGGTTTGATTAATATTTTTTTTAATATAAATTTAGAGTACCCAATTTTTTTTCCAATTAAGGGGCAATTTAGTGTGGTCAATCCACCTAACCTACACATCTTTGGGTTGTGGGGGTGAAACCCTTGCAGACACGGGAGAATGTGCAAACTCCACACGGACAGTGACCCAATGGCCGGGATTCAAACCCGTGTCCTCAGCCCTGTAGGCAGCAGTGCTAACCACTAGGCCACGTGCCGCCCCTAGTTTGATTAATATTGACGCAATACCATGTAGAAAATATTCTGCTGCAATTTAGGATAGTGGGTGTCAGTGCAAGGTTAATCTTGTGTTATCCTTGATCTGTACTTGTTTTGTGATCTTTGTGCTATGAGGAATGTTGTGAGAAAATAGAAGAAAAAAATATATTTCATAAAAATGCAAAGTGGATGAAATATTGGTTCATTCGTGAGAAATGTGACTGACATTGGTGCATTAAAAAAGCCCATGTTTAACCTGAAGCCATGAGATTGTTGAGGACTCCCAGGGCAATTCCCTTCCAACTGTATACCACTGTGCCGCCACTTCTGCTGGGTCTGTCCTGCCGGTGAGACAGGACATACAGTCTGCCCCAGGAATGGTGATAGTGGTGTCTGGGGCAGACTGTCAGGTTGTTGCTTAACTAGTCTGTGAGGCAGCTCTCCCAATTTTGGCACAAGCCCCCAGATGTTAGTAAGGAGGACTTTGGAGAGTCGGCAGGGCTGGGTTTGCCGTTGTCGTTTCCAGTGCCTGGTTTGATGCCGGGTGGTCTGCCCGGTTTCATTCCCTTTTTGTGCTTTTGCAGCGGTTCAATACAACTTGAGTGGCTTGTTAAGCCATTTCTGAGGGCATTTAAGAGTTAACCACATTGCTGTGGGTATGGGGTTACATGTAGGCCAGACCAGGTAAGAATGGCAGATTTCCTTCTCTAAAGGACATCAGTGAACCAGATGGGGTTTCACGACAATTGACAATGGACAATGGTTTCATGGTCATCATTAAACATTCAATTCCAGATATTTTATTGAGTTTAAATTCCATCACCTGTCGTGGTGAGATTCGAACCCGGGTCTCCAGATCATTATCCTGAGTCTCTGGATTACTAGTCCAGCAAGAATACCATCATGCCACCGTCTGCCTGCCTCTGCAGCGCTCCCCTCTCCTGGTGGGGTTGCCTGCCTGATGTCCCTGTGGCTCTCTGATTGGGCTTGCAGCACCAGAAGCCCACCTGTCCTCCTTAATAGGACAGTGAGCATGGAGGTGGCCAATTAGGACACCGCCCCAGAAGGTAGTGTTGGTGAGCGAGTTAAGGACACGAGCGTGCTTGGGCTCCCCATAAGGGTCCCAAGCTAGGTCTTGACATGAATGGTAAATTCAGCTAATTGAGTGGTTGTAGACGTAGAACCTGTTTGATGTCATGTTGCTGCCAAGACTTTCTGAAGGAGACACATATAAACTTAGAGATTGCTGCAGTTATGCCAATGAGAGAGTAACATTGCCTTATTGAAGACTTTCAGCAGCATGAAAACATGCACAGGCAATTGACTAGCCAGTGGCTCTTCAGCAGCTGTTAAGTAGCTAACTATGGATTAAGTTGCAATTTAACTCCATTCTTTGCACACAGAAGGTTAAGGGTTAGTGTTGTGGAGTCCTGGTGAAACTGAGGCTGGTCATAATAAGAACTACTTACTGATGATGTAGCATAAGGGCTGCTGATTCAGGAATTGTAGTACATTACATTAAGTGTGGTAAGAGACAGTCAACACCTCTCTGCACCTTCCAGTAGTCCTGCATACAGGTCATAAGGATAATGTTAGATTGAAAGGCTGGCATGGCGGCATAGTGGTTAGCATTGCTGCCTCACATTGCCAGGGACCCGCGTTCGAGTCTGGCCTTGGATGACTGTGTGGAATTTGCATGTTCGCCCCATGCCTACGTGAGTTTCCTCTGGGTGCTCCTGTTTCCTCCCACTGTCCAAAGATGCATAGGTTATTTTGATTGGTCATGGTCAATGCATGAGGTTACGGTGATAGGGTGAGGGAGTGAGCCGAGATAGAGTGCTCTTTCGGAGGGGCCTCCTTCTCCACTATGGATTCTGTGGAAGTTCAGAACATTGTCAAATCTCGCATGGCATATGTGCATGACATAACATGCACCCTCATATCATTTAACTCTAACTCATTGTATGCTATCCCATCCTCAGCAATTATGGAGGCTTATAATAATAATAATCTTTATTGTCACAAGTAGGCTTACATTAACACTGCAATGAGGTTACCGTGAAAAGCTCCTAGTCGCCATCCGGCACCTATTCGGGTACACGGAGGGAGAATTCAGATTGTCCAAATTGCCTAACAGTACGTCTTTTGGGACTTGTGGGATGAAACCAGAGCACCAGGAGGAAACCCACGCAGACACGGGGAGAACGTACAGACTCTGCACACTGAACCAAGCTACATTCCTGCCAGGAGATCTTGATCAGCTACATACTAAGCAAAGTATAACGGGCGGGATTCTCTGATCCTGAGGCTAAATGTTGATGCTGTCGTAAACGCCGTCGCGTTTCCCGACGGCGTCAACATGGCCTCAGAAGCAGCAATTCTGACCCCTATAGGGGGCCAGCATGGCACTGGAGTGACCCATGCCGCTCCAGTGGTGAGCCCGTCGTCAGATGGGCGCCGCAGGTTTGCGCATGCGCGGTGTCTCCCTTCTCCGCGCCGGCCATGACGCAACATGTCGTAGGGCTGCAGGGGCCGGCACGGAACAAAGGAGACCTCCAGCCCGAGAGGCCGGCCCGCCGATCGCTGGGCCCCGATCGTGGGCCAGGCCACCGCGGGGTCCCTCCCAGGTTCGGCCCTCCGCCCCCCCCCCCCCCCTTCCACAGGCCGCCCCCGGATCCTTCCACGCTGTGGTCCCGCTGGATAAGACCAGGCTAGAATGGCGCCGGCGGGACTCGGGTTTTTTTGTACGGCAGCTCGGCCCTTCCCATGCGGAGAATCACCGGGGGGGGGCCCCGTAGAGCGTCCCCCGACCGGCGCCTCGACGACCACGCCAGCGCCAATGGCGCCAATTCTCTGCTCTCTGGAGAATCATGTCCCGGCGTCGGGGGCGGCGTGGCGCAATTCACCCCGGTCGCGGCAATTCTCCGGCCCGGCCCCGGGGTGAGAGAATCCCGCCCAATATCTTTGTGTTCATATGAACTATTGCACACTGTCTAAGAGATCCCATCGGGTTCATTCAGCATCTATCATAATTTTGGGAAACCCAGTCATAACACAATTATTATTTGCAATTATAAATTAGAAAGCAGATTAAGACTTTGACCTCGCTAAGTAAAACGATTGTTACTTGTTTGACACGTGCAGACAACATGTTGACAGGTATTGCGCACATCCTCTGTGATAGCCTGAAATGAGTTGATGGCATAGAAACTGATGGCATTGGCCATCTTAATTGACATTGTTGTCTTTAATTTGAAGATTGCCTGTGTGTGTTATTTAAACATATAGAATAGCTCTCTACTGGACTCAAGCCTCCGAAGCCATCTAATTTATTGCTAGATAGGTGACATAATGGCAGGTGCATATGTATATGTCAAAACCTGATGTGTCTGGCAATTCCTCTAAGTTTCCGCACATTCTCCTCCACTAATTCACGTGATGGGAGCATTGAACGCAACCCTCATAACTGTCTGCTGTGTACCTGCAAATTTGAATGACAGTTTCACCCTTAACTGATTCTCAGCATGCAGAAAGCTAGTTGAGATCTGTAATGACATGTACTCAACATCTGTTCAATATGAAAGCAACATTTTGGAGGTACCCCTCTTCTGGAAAGATCTGTGGCGATTTCATCATATGAATCCAACTTTCAACCCCTCAAAGAATGTTTTCTAATGAGAAATGAGCTATAAAAGCACAAGGATTGGAGTGGAGAATCCTTAATGTACTGAAACGGAGCAGTAGATTACTGGCTCAAGTACAGCATTAAGTGTGTTGGAATATTATGGGATGCCTTACTATTTATAACTGTATGCTATTTGTGAGGGAATAGAACCTAACACTGACTGGAATTCTCCAGTTGTTTGCTGGAGGTGTGATTCTCTGGTCCCACTGGCAGCACTCCCCGCCTGTGGATTCCCCATCAGCGTGGGGTGGCTTCAATGAGAAATCCCATTGATGGTGGCGGGAACAGAGAATCCCGCTGCCATTGAACATCATGCCATCTCCTTCTGCCGAAAAATATGGGCCTAAATATTTTTATAAAATATACCCTGAGGATTATTTCTAAATTTTAAACTGGATCTTTCGACTGACAAAGCCAAGTAAGGTGGCTGACACTCAGTGAACTATTGTCTGTGACTGAACAGACCAAAAGCGACCACGCTGCAGTGTTTAAAATGTCAGACCTCGTTATTTGTAAGGAACTACTAACAGACCACCTGGGGACTGCACAGCCCTTCGTTTCTTCATGAGCCGACAATGGCGAACCTTATCAAACGCCTTACTAAAATCCATGTATATGACATCAACTGCTCTACCTTCATCTACACACTTAGTTACCTCCTCAAAGAATTCAATTAAATTTGTGAGGCAAGACTTACCCTTCACGAATCCGTGTTGACTATCCCGGATTAAGCTGCAACTTTCCAAATGGTCATAAATCCTATCCTTCAGGACCTTTTCCATTAACGTACCGACCACCGAAGTAAGACTAACTGGCCTATAATTACCAGGGTCATTCCTATTCCCTTTCTTGAACAGAGGAACAACATTCTCCACTCTCCAGTCCGCTGGCACTATCCACGTGGACAGTGAGGACCCAAAGATCAAAGCCAAAGGTTCTGCAATCTCATCCCTTGCCTCCCAAAGAATCCTTGGATATATCCCATCTGGCCCAGGGGACTTGTCGACCCTGAGGTTTTAAAAAATTGCTAATACATCCTTGCTCAGAACATCTACCTCCTCCAGCCTACTTGCCTGTATCACACTCTCATCCTCAAAAACATGACCCCTCTCCTTGGTGAACACTGAAGAAAAGTATTCATTCAACACCTCTCCTATTTCTTCTGACTCCATGCACAAGTTCCCACTACTGTCCTTGACCAGCCCTACCCTCGCCCTGGTCATTCTTTTATTTCTCACAAAAGAGTAAAAAGCCTTGGGGTTTTCCTTGATCCAACCCGCCAAGGACTTCTCATGCCCCCTCCGAGCTCTGCTAAGCCCTTTTTTTTAGCTCATTCCTTGCTACCTTGTAACCCTCAAGCGACTCAACTGAACCTTGTTTTCTCATCCTTACGCACTCTTCCTTTTTCCTCTTGACAAGACATTCAACCTCTTTTGTGAACCATGGTTCCCTCACACAGCCATTTCCTCCCTGCCTGACAGGGACATACCTATCAAGGACACGCAGTATTTGGGGCAAGATTCTCCGACCCCCGCTGGGTCGGAGAATCGTCGGGGGCTGGTGTGAATCCCGCCCCCGCCGGTACCCGAATTCTCCGGCACCGGAGATTCGGCGGGGGCAGGAATCGCGGCGCTGCGGTTGGCGGCTCCCCCCCCCCCCCGCGATTCCCCAGCCTGGATGGGCCAAACTCCCGCTGCTAGAATGCCTGTCCCGCCGGCGTGGATTAAACCACCTCTCTTACCGGCGGGACAAGGCGGCGCGGGCGGGCTCCATGGTCCTGGGGGGGGCGTGGGGTGATCTGGCCCCGGGGGCTCCCCCCACGGTTGCCTGGTCCGCGATCGGGGCCCACCGATCCGCGGGCGGGCCTGTGCCGTGGGGGCACACTTTTCCCTCCGCCTTCGCCACGGTCTCCACTGTGGCGGAGGCGTAAGAGACTCCCTCCACAGCGCATGCGCAGGGATGCCATGAGCGGCCGCTGACGCTTCCGCGCATGCGCCGCCCGGCAATGTCATTTCCGCGCCAGCTGGCGGGGCACCAAAGGCCTTTTACGCCAGCTGGCGGGGCAGAAATCAGTGCGGCGCGAGCCTAGCCCCTCAAGGTGAGGGCTTGGCCCCCCAAGATGCGGAGGATTCCGCACCTTTGGGGTGGCGCGATGCCGGACTGATTAGCGCCGTTTTTGGCGCCGGTCAGCGGACATCGCGCCAATACCGGAGAATTTCGCCCTTGTTCCTTGAACAAGCTCCATTTTTCATTTGTGCCTTTCCCTGAAAGTTTCTGTTCCCATCTTATGCTCCCTAATTCTTGCCTAATCGCATCATAATTACCCCTCCCCCAATTATAAACCTTGCTCTGCCGTATGTCCCTATCCCTCTCCATTGGAATAGTGAAAGACACCGAATTGTGGTCACTATCTCCAAAGTGCTCTCCCACAAACAAATCTAACACTTGGCCCGGTTCATTACCCAGTACCAAATCCAACGTGCCCCCCCCCCCCTCTTGTCGGCCTATCCACATATTGTGTCAGGAAACCCTCCTGCATACACTGTACAAAAACTGCCCCATCCGAACTGTTCGACCTATAGAGGTTCCAATCAATATTTGGAAAGTTAAAGTCACCCATGACAACTACCCTGAGACCTCCACACCTATCCATAATCTGTTTTGCAATTTCTTCCTCCATATCTCTGTTACTATTTGAGGGCCTGTAGAAAACTCCTAACAATGTGACCACTCCTTTCCTATTTCTAACTTCGGCCCATGTTACCTCAGTAGGCAGATCCCCTTCGAACTGCCTTTCTGCAGCCGTTAAACTATCCTTGATTAACAATGCTACTCCTCCACATCTTTTACCACCTTCCCTACTCTTACTGAAACATCTATACCCCGGAACTTCCAACAACTATTCCTGTCCCTGTTCTAACCATGTCTCCGTAATGGCCACAACATCGTAGTCCCAAGTACCAATCCACGCTCCAAGTTCACCGACCTTATTCCGGAGGCCTGTGTGTGTGTTTGTGTGAGTACATGTGAGGTTTTGAACAATCCCCAGGTTTGAATGTGAAAGAAACTTACCTTCTGAGTTAATCATCAGGAGATTTTGCTATGTGTTACCTATAAAATTGGACCACACAAACTCAGACTTTGGGAAAACATGCCACATCCTACTTTAAATATAATTCAAAAATACTTCTACTTACAGACATAGAGTGAAGTTAAAGCAGTTCAGTTTGCCTCCCTCCTGTCCATAGCATTACTAAATTCTAAATGAAATCCTGAGATTGAATGATTTAAAAAGTTAAATCTCCTGTCTAGACAGGAAATTTAAAGAATTTTCCAGAATTCTTGATGCGTGCTATCATTGCAGCATATACAGCTGCAACAAGACATTTGTCAGAAGGGGCCTGAAGCACATCACCACATTTGCTTTGTTAGGAACTTAATCTTTTCCAATTTCCCACCTGGATATTTGATTCAAAAATAAATACTGGCAGAAGTACTCAAATCTATTTTATACTCATCACTCACCATGGGCGAAATTCTCCGTTATCGGCGGAAACTCCGCCGATCGGCGCAAAAATCGGCACAAATCCCACTTGCGTCACGTCATAAAAATGGGCCGATAGTCTGCGGCCCGAAATTGGCTAACAGCGACGTAACGGGATCCGCGCTTGCGCAGTGGTTCACGCCGTGCAGCGTCATATGCGCTGCACGGCGTGACGGCTCATAAGGCCGCGCAGCTCCCCCCCACCCGACCGGAACAGCCGACCGCAACACCCGACTTGATGGCTGGCCGTCGCTCAGCCCCGAGGTTCGAGTCACGCGATGTGGAGGCGCTCCTGGATGCGGTGGAGCAGAGGAGGGACGCCCTGTATCCCGGGCACGGCCGCAGAGTTGCCCCACGCCACAGCCGGCGTCTGTGGAGGGAGGTGGCAGAGGCCGTCACCGCTGTGGCCCTAACACCACGGACAGGCACCCAGTGCCACAAGAAGGTGAACGACCTCGTCAGAGCAGGCAGGGTGAGCGTCCCCCATATCCCCCATATCCCCTCTCCCCCAAATCCCCCCCTCCCCCATATCCCCCCCTCCCCCATATCCCCCCTCCCCCATATCCCCCCCTCCCCCATATCCCCCCTCCCCCATATCCCCCATATCCCCCCTCCCCCATATCCCCCCCTCCCCCATATCCCCCCTCCCCCATATCCCCCATATCCCCCCTCCCCCATATCCCCCCTCCCCCATATCCCCCATATTCCCCCCTCCCCATATCCCCCCTCCCCCATATCCCCCATATCCCCCTCCCCCATATCCCCCCTCCCCCATATCCCCCATATCCCCCCTCCCCCATATCCCCCATATCCCCCCTCCCCCATATTCCCCCTCCCCCATATCCCCCATATCCCCCCTCCCACATATCCCCCCTCCCCATATCCCCCATATCCCCCCTCCCCCATATCCCCCCTCCCCCATATCCCCCATATTCCCCCCTCCCCCATATCCCCCTCCCCCATATCCCCCCTCCCCCATATCCCCCATATTCCCCCCTCCCCCATATCCCCCCTCCCCCATATTCCCCATATCCACCCCTCCCCATATCCCCCCTCCCACATATCCCCCCTCCCCATATCCCCCCTCCCCCATATCCCCCCTCCCCCATATCCCCCCCCTCCCCCATATCCCCCATATCCCCAAGTGAATCCAGCCCTAACCTTAACCTCTGCAATGCACGCGCAACCGATGGCGTGCATTCATATACCTGCCTAACACTGTTGCCTTTTACCCCTGCCACCACCCCCCCCCCCCCCAGGAGAAGCGCGCACGCAACAATAGGGAGCATGTGAGGACTGAGGAGGGCCCGCTGATGAGAGGCCACTGACCGTACACGAGGAAAGGGCCCTGGAACTGGCTGGCGGACCTGAGGACCGGGAGGTTGCTGATGCAGAGGTCGGGGCCCCACGAGCAAGTGAGCCACCAACAGCCCGTCCCCATATCCCCCCTCCCCTATATCCCCCTCTCCCGTATCAGCTGATCACTGCCTGATGTCTAACCATGCATGCTTCATTGTGTATCGCAGGACCAAACGTCCAGGCACCCATCCCCGCAGATGCAGACCGCCCGCAGGATGCCCCTCGGAGACCACGGGAGACGGAGAGACCCGCACCCTCCAGCATGCGACGCCCGCAGGATGCCCCTCGGAGACCACGGGAGACGGAGAGACCCGCACCCTCCAGCATGCGACGCCCGCAGGATGCCCCTCGGAGACCACGGGAGACGGAGAGACCCGAACCCTCCAGCATGCGACGCCCGCAGGATGCCCCTCGGAGACCACGGGAGACGGAGAGACCTGGAGCAACAGGGAGACGACACCCCCGTCATGTGCGGGAGCGACCACCCAGCGATGAGGGGGGCAGCCACAGGCCCCCGTCACATCCGAGCCAGGACACCACTACCCAGGACACCACTATCCAGGACACCCCTACCCGGGACACCACTACCCAGGACACCCCTACCCGGGACACCCCTACCCGGGACACCACTACCCGGGACAGCACTACCCGGGACAGCACTACCCGGGACAGCACTACCCGGGACAGCACTACCCGGGACACCCCTACCCGGGAAGACGAAATACCGGACAGTGACTCAGAGTGGATGGGTGGAGACGAACCCCCACCCCAAAGTGCCATGGACTCAGAGTGGGACGAAGAGCACGACACAACGCCACTGCTGTCACCAACACCCTCCACCATCGCAGAAACACTCACCACGGTTGGGCACTTTAGTGATGAGGCGTCTGGTACACTCACTGGTGCGCACAACACAGCCGTCCCGGTACAGCAGGTGGAGGTAGGAGCAGCAGAGGGACCGGGCGGTCGGAGGGCAGCCCAGGCCAAGCGAACATCTGCCGCCCAGATGGATCCCGGGTTCCTGCAGTTACCACACCCACACATAGATCCGATGCAACCACCGACACGGAGACGAGCGAATAGGGTGACGGGTGGCTTGCGGCGGCTGCGGTCGCAGGTGGAGGAGTCCACCCGCGTCCAGGAGCTGGGAGTGGTCCCGGTCATGCGTGCCACCCAGGCTGACACCGCACGGGTGGCGTCCGCGGTGGAGGCAATGGGTGCGACGGTGTCAGACATGGGGAACGGTTTGCGAGGCCTGGGGCCTTCCGTGCAGGCGGCGTCTGTGGCCCAGGAAATGGCTGCCCTCTCACAGGAGGCCATGAGCCAGTGCCAGCGCCAGATGGCAGAGGCGCTCAACGCCATAGCCCAGTCTCAGCACGCCATAGCCCAGTCTCAGCAGGCCATGGCCCAGTCTCAGCAGGCCATGGCCCAGTCTCAGCAGGCCATAGCCCAGTCTCTGCAGGCCATGGCCCAGTCTCTGCAGGCCATGGCCCAGTCTCAGCAGGCCATCGCTGAGGGCATCGGCGCCAGTGGCCATGTGCGAGCTGGCGTCGCACTGTCGCAGACAGGGTTCGACAACCCCCTGGGCTCCATGGCTGCAAACCTGCAGACCCCTGTCGATACCAGCACGGGCCTCCAGGACTGGCAGCGCCAGATGTCGGGGGCGCGTCGGATGGCCAGTCCGTTCGCATCCCCCACCCATGTAGAGGCCTGGGGGCCATCGGGCACCCCGAGGGAGGAGGAGGTGGTGTGGTCCGTCCCGGCTCCCTCTGTAGGGGAGGTCCCGGTACACCGCGACACCTCGGACTCCCCCCCTTCCGTCCCAGGTGCATCGGGTGGGCAACGGGCAGGACAGGCTGGCAGCTCGCCATCCCAGTCGCCCGGGCCGCAGCCTGGCCCATCTAGGCCAGGACGCCCCAGGAAACGGCCGCCAAAGGGATCCAGTGTCAGAGGGCAGGAATCACAGGAGTCCACCTCCAGTTCTGCTGTACCGTCTGGGGAACCACGTAGACGTAGTCAAAGGGCCCGTAAGGCCAAACAATTAGACGCTGAGTAAGTTGGCACGGGTGCAGGGCACAGATGAGTTTTAGGCGCTAGGGCACGTGCATGAACTCCTTTGGTTATTAAAGTCAATGTTACACCTACCGAAGCTGCCTTTGTGCTCTGTCCAAAGTGTGCGGGGGTGTCATGTACGTTGAGCGCAAGTGTGTGTGTGAGGGGTGGTCTTACCTCAGCTCCAGGTGAGTCTGCCCCCTTCCCCCTGGGCCGCCATCAACATCCCCCGGGCAGAGGACGGGACCGTGCGCTGCAGTGTCACAGCCGCATGCAGGGATGGTCCGGGTGGATGGTGGTACTGTGGCCATGGGTCAGACATAGTCCAACGATGTAGAGCCAGGAGCTCATCGGAGGCGGGTTGTCATCATTCTCCATGGCCTGCGATAGACACGCGTCCACCCGCAACTGGGTGAGCCCGGCCCGTTGTGCCGCCGGTGGATCGGCAATTGGGAGTGGGGGGGTGGTGTGCATGCGGGTGGGGTGTGTGGGGTTGGGGAGGGGGGTGAGGGTGCTGGGTGGGTGGATGGGTGGGGGGTGTGGGTGGTCGGCTGTTGTCATGGTGTGCGGTCTGTGGCCATACTACCCGATTCCCACGCCCATCTAGTCAGTGAAGCGGGCGTCTATCAGTCTGTCCCGTGCCCGCTGGGCCAGCCGGTAACGGTGGACAGCCACCCGTCTGTGTCTACCCCGTCTGCCCTGACCATTGCCCCCATCCCCCTCATCTGGGGAGGACTGGGCCTCTTCCTGCTGCTCCTCCACTCCGCCCTCCTCTGCCTGCGGCACATTGCCCCTCTGCTGGGCTATGTTGTGCAGGACGCAGCACACCACAATGATGCGGCCGACCCTATCTGACCGATACTGGAGGGCGCCCCCAGAGAGGTCCAGGCACCTGAAACGCATCTTCAGCACGCCAAAGCACCTCTCGATCACTCCCCTTGTCGCTACATGGGCATCATTGTAGCGGTTCTCCGCCTCATTGCGTGGCCTCCGTATAGGCGTCATCAGCCACGATCGCAATGGGTAGCCCCTGTCGCCCAGCAACCAGCCCCTCAGCCGGGGATGGCGTCCCTCGTACATGCCGGGGATGGATGACCGCGACAACACGAATGAGTCGTGTACACTGCCTGGGTGATGGGCGCAGACGTGCAGGATCATCATGCGGTGGTCGCAGACCACCTGTACGTTCATCGAATAGGTCCCCTTCCTATTAGTGAACACGGCCCTGTTATCTGCAGGTGGCCGCACGGCGACGTGCATCCCATCGATCGCGCCCTGGACCATGGGGAACCCGGCAATGGCAGAGAAGCCCACGGCCCGGGCATCTTGGCTGGCCCGGTCCACGGGGAAGCGGATGTAGCGGTGCGCCATGGCATAAAGGGCATCTGTCACTGCCCGGATGCACCGATGCACCGATGTCTGCGATATGCCGGACAGGTCCCCACTCGGTGCCTGGAATGACCCCGTTGCATAAAAGTTCAGGGCCACCGTAACCTTGACGGACACGGGGAGAGGGTGTCCCCCGCCAGTGCCACGCGGTGACAGGTGTGCCAGAAGGTGGCAGATGTGTGCCACGGTTTCCCGGCTCATCCGGAGTCTCCTCCTGCATTCCCGGTCCGTGAGGTCCTGGTATGACTGCCGGGGCCGGTACACACGGGGCGCCCTCGGGTGCCTCCGTTGCCGTGGGGCCGCGACGTCCTCCTCCCCCTCCTCATCCTGTCGGTCAGGTGTCCCTCCAGCCTGGGCGGCTGCCGCCTGCCCCTCTGCGGCAGCCTGCGCCGCCTCTCTGGCACGCTCCTCCTCCTCCTCCTCCTCCTCATCCAGGGCAACCTAGACATGAGCGGCTGCCACCACGGCGGCCAACATCGCTGGATGGTCTGAAAACATGACGGCCTGGTGGGGGGGAGGGGAACGACGACATGTCATCATTGCCCATATCCCCTCCTCCCCCCAGCCAGGTGGCATGGACCGCATGGGTCCAACTGTTGGAGGCTGGCACCTGGCCAGGTGGACCAACTCATTTGCCCTCCCATCACCCACCCCGGCACGGACCCCCCCCCCCCCCCCCAACCTCCACCCCGGCACGGACCCCCTCCCCAACCCCCAACCTCCACCCCAGCACGGACCCCCCCCCAACCTCCACCCCAGCACGGACCCCCCCCGACCTCCACCCCGGCACGGACCCCCCCCCCCAACCTCCACCCCGGCACGGACCCCCTCCCCAACACCCATCCCAGCACGGACCCCCTCCCCAACCTCCACCCCAGCACGGACCCCCTCCCCAACCTCCACCCCGGCACGGACACCCTCCCCAACCCCCAACCTCCACCCCAGCACGGACCCCCCCCAACCTCCACCCCGGCACGGACCCCCTCCCCAACCCCCAACCTCCACCCCAGCACGGACCCCCCCCCAACCTCCACCCCAGCACGGACCCCCCCCCGACCTCCACCCCGGCACGGACCCCCCCCCGACCTCCACCCCGGCACGGACCCCCCCCCCCAACCTCCACCCGGCACGGACCCCCTCCACAACCCCCAACCTCCACCCCGGCACGGACCCCCTCCCGGCACTCCCCCGGAGCCCAGCCTACTCTAACCACCACCCCCCCCCCCCCGCCGCACACACACACAAGCCGAGACACACCTCTCCTCAGGCAATCAGTCTGCGGCCACGCCATTTCCTGCCCAGAGCCAACCCCCCAGGCCGTCACTCACCTCCTCGCTGGTCGGCGTGAGCCTGGAGCACCGGGTCACGCCGATGAAAAGGAGGTTTGATTCACGTCGACGTGAACGGTCATCACGTCGACGGGACTTCGGCCCATCCGGAAGGGAGAATATCGGCAGGCCGAAAATCGGCTGCCTTGCGCAGACCCGTGACATTCTCCGCGGCAGCGGCGCCATTAACGCCCCGCCGACTTTTCTCCCTTCGGAAACTTCGGCGGGGGCGGGGGCGGGATTCACGGCGGCCAACGGCCATTCTCCGACCCGGCGGGGGGTCGGAGAATGACGCCCCATGTGTCCAATAGACAAGACATGATGGAACCAAATTAGATCCATCTTCAAATCTGCTGTGGTGCAGCTTATAGGGCCTAATACTGTTTCTGCTATATGTCAATAGGTATATACACATGTTCTTGGAAATATTTCCTCCATTATGTGGATTCGTAGCACACCCAAAACCCCTCACCCTGAATATGTTACGTTTTAATATTAACCATAAGCTATTGAGAGAATTTGCTTTCTGTTGACATTGAAAAGATAAAATTGAAGTTTAAAAATTTCCCATACAGTTTTCTTCAAGATTGTACCACATTTCAAAATTCAATGTAGCTATTCATACATAATGCCTGTATACTATTCTAGGAATTCTCTTGAAATGTATCTTTATTAGTTATTATGACAAAAGTGGCACGGTGATTCGCACTGCTGCCTCACAGCGCCAGAAACCAGGGTTTAATTCTAGCCTGGGTCACTGTCTGTGTGGCGTTTGTACGTTCTCTCCAGGTCTGCAGGGGTTTCCTCTGGATGCTCCAGTTTCCTCCCACAATCCAAAGATATACTGATTAGGCGGATTGGTCATGCTACATTGCCCCTTAATGCCCAGAGATTGGGTTATGCGGTTACGGGGATAGGGCAGGATGGGCGCACATCGGTAGTGTGTTTCTTTGAAGGGTCGGTGCAGACTCAATTGACCAAATGGCCTCGTTCAGCACTGTGGGGATTATATGATTCTATGATTCTATTAGTGTGTTTCTTGGAAAGCATAATATCAGTACTCAACTAATAACCGTACTTGGGGATGGCAAATTATGACAGGTCTGGTGAAAGACTGCGGGAGGACATGCAGAGGCGACTAGGATGGGCTGATAGATGACCGATGCAGAGCATGCAAAAAAAATGCGAATACACTTTGGAATTAAGAATAGGGAAAGGAAACAGATCTTGAACTGTGGGATTTTGAATGTGGCAGAGAAACAAAGGAACAGAAAGACTTCATGCTGAAACACGAATCATTAAAGATAACAGATAAGACAAATTGATTCTTTTGCAGTGCATCTCGTGGCATAGAATGCAAAAACAAGCAGGGAACACTGTATAAAACTTGGTTTAGCTTCAGTCGAAGCGCTATATGAAATTCTTGATTGTCTGAAAGCAAGAGAAAGATTTTTCCATTAAAGAACCATTATTGTTTACAGCTCACAAATATGCCATTTAGCTGATTGCATCTTCGCCAGAACTGTGCTGGAACAATTCAAACCTAAATTCACTGCTCCACTCCATCCTCATAACTCTGTACCTTATGCTTCAAAATTTTATCTCGTCTTTTTTCACATTTTTTATTTGTTATTTCACCATTTTTTCCCCCTCAATTTGGAACAGGTCAGTTGAGGAACCAGAGCCTCGAGCTTAAATGCCAGATCAATACAACAAATAAGATACCACAGTGAATGGGAAAAAGAGGGCAAGATCATGTTAATACAGAAGGATAACAATACAGGTCGCAAACCCCAAAGTATAGAGATTCAGACTATTACGAACCCAGGCCAGACCCCAACAGTTGCTAGGATTACCGGACAGAAACTCCAATATTTTATTTTAATTTTGTAAAACTGTGAGCAAAGGATACTTCGCTCCAGGAGTTATATCACAAGTAGGGATATGTAATATTCAAACAAACTTTATTACTAACACAGTATTACTAGCTTTAACATCAGAAAGACAAGGGCCGGGATTCTGCGAAAGCGCGGCTAAGTGTTGACGCACAACGGCGTCAACGGGCCTCTTGGCCCAGCGATTCTGAAGTCCACAGGGGGCCAGAACGGCGCCGGAGTTCCCAATGCAGCTACAGCGCCGATACGCGGCTCTGCAATGCCAGCTGTGGGTCCGCGCATGAGCGCCGCGGCCGCTTCTGCGCCGGGCCCGTGCAACATGGCAGAGCCACACAGCTGGCTGGCATGGAAGAAGGTAGTTCCCCCCCCCCCGATCACGCACACCCGCCAATCGGTAGCCCCCGATCGCGGGCCTGGCCGTTGTGGAGTCCCCCCTGGAGTCTGATCCCCTGCCCCCCCCCCCCCCCACCAGGATGGCCACCGCGGCCGCGAGTCCGAGCTCCCTCCAGGTGGAACCATGTTAGAACCATGCCGGCGTCAACTCTGTCGGTCGACCACGGAGAATTGCCGCGAGGTCCTCTTTCAACCACCCCCGACCGGCGCCACATCTCTGCGCCAGCGCCCAGCGCAATTTCGACGCGGAGGCTCGGAGAATCCCACCAAAAACGTTCAATTACTAGTTGAACAATGCTTAACGATACAATTAAACAATAACCTTTAACTGCTATATTTATCACCACTCAAACAAAATCCATCTCAGGTCAAAATCCATGTTTAAATACAGTTAGTAGACCCAGGGGTACTTGATGTAAACCAATGTCTTGTATAAACCATTTTGAGAAAGAGAGATCGTTCAGGAACTGTCATGATATTCATATAAACATATCATGCTGCAAACACACACACACACTGATGGACAGGTCGACGGACCAATCAACACACACGCAACATCACAGCCAATCACCAGTGAGAGCACACGCACTATAAAACGGGGAACACCACAGTTCCCGCTCATTCCAGCAGGAGATAGCTCAGAGCACAGAGCTCACAGTGTGCCACTCAGACATACACCATGTGCTAAGTGCCTCTCTAAGATAGTGCAAGGGCTGGGTCCACAGATTAACTGGTAAAGTACGAACCACAGCCAGAAGTAGACAGTAGATGTTATCAAGAATAATAAAACAGAGTTGTACTATCTACAACCGTGTTGGTTTGTTTGTATAGCGGAACACTCAACACGACAGGAACCAGCTGCAGATTATTGCCTGCCTCAAACTACTGTTTAAACTGCCAGCCTGAGACACTGGTAATGTCCTGTACACAGCTAAATCTTTAACTCACTGTCTTGAGAATAGCTCCATGTCTGGTCTGGCCCCAGTCAATTCTTTAACTGAACTGTCTTTCCCAGAAACTGCTAGTCTGTCCACAGACAGATCTAAATTCACTGTATTGAAATCGGTTTCTTGTCTGTTTGCATCCCAATCCAAAACTTATTTTTTAAGAACTGCAACCTCAACACCTGACTGTTTCAGGCTCTGGCTCCTCCCGTTAACTATGTCATCCTACTAAAATTAAGCACAATGTCTCCAATTATCTACTCTCTGAGGGACCTTCTTAATATAAACAAAATTCCATTAGCCCAACTTCAGCAAACAATATCCCTGGTTGGAATGAATCACAATCTTACTTTTATGATGTTTTAGTTGCACCTCAGTCCCAAAATGTGTCTGCTGTCTTTCAAACCAGGATTTTTAAAAACATGACTGCAGCAGTCACATACTATCCCAGGCTTTTAACCTTTACTGCACCAAATACATGTAATGTAATGTTTTTAGTGCAGAGAACAGATGCCAAAAATTCCGTGGGTTGCATTCCATAATCCGCCTATGCCGGTTTTGGATAGAGGGAAATTCATCACTTATCCTGGAGGTAAGGGAGGCACATAGCACAGTGATTAGCACAGTTGCTTCACAGCTCCAGGGTCCCAGGTTCGATTCCCGGCTTGGGTCACTGTCTGTGCGGAGTCTGCACGTTCTCCCCATGTCTGCGTGGGTTTCCTCCAGGTGCTCCGGTTTCCTCCCACAGTCCAAAGATGTGCAGGTTAGGTGAATTGGCCATGATAAATTGCCCTTAGTGTCCAAAAGGTTAGGTGGGGTTACTGGGTTACGGGGATGGGGTGGAGTTGTGGGCTTAGGTAGGGTGTTCTTTCCAGCGGCCGCTGCAGAGTCGATGGGCCGAATGGCCTCCGTCTGCACTGTAAATTCTATGATTCTATATTCTTACCAACGGCAAAGGTCAGAATATTATATCGCCTTTTTTCATTAGAATCCATGGTTTTCCCATCCGGGAGACTCAGAATCAGAAATACAGGATTAGACTCTAAGTCTCTATCAAAAATCCTCTCCAATTCTCTGATCACACTTGAATCTTCACACAGGCCCATAGACAATCTGTATAGTTTCCCACAACCAACTGGCATGTTAAGCACAGTGGGGAGAAAGCAGGATCAAACCTGTGTCTAAGGCTATGCATAATTTGAATACGGTATTCTGATTTGAATTGCCGCAATTAACAAAGCCACACCTCAATAAATTATTTTTATACTGCTTTGTTTCCGATTTCATTTTTTTTCTTTGGCTGTTCACCAGAGGCCCTGGCGCTCTGCATACAGCTCACTGTATATACTGCATACACTGCTGTGGACTCTCCTGAGAAGCTGGTTTAGCTCAGTGGGCTAGGCAGCTGATTTGTAATGCAGAACAAGGCCAGCAGCACGGGTTCAATTCCCGTACCGGCTCATTACCCGAACAGGCGCTGGCATGTGGTGACTCGGGGCTTTTCACAGTAACTTAATTGCAGTATTAACGTAAGCCGACTTGTGACAATAAAGATTATTATTATTATTATTAGAAGCACTCTCCATCAGATTCAGTAATGAGATCCTGGCCTGTTTGTGTCTCTTTCCCTCCTTATTACAAAATGACCTATCTGCAGTAGCTGGCAGCTACAAAATGGAGGAATCTCTCCTCTGTGATTTTGTGCCCAAAACATGGACATAAAGGGAATTTGACGTCAGTGTATGGGCTGGATGCGTAACCTGCTCCCTGCCGCCGCTTCTGGTGGGAAGACTCCATCGTTTGTATTTAAAGGTCGGTCGCGGCAGACATTCTTAAAAGCTAGTCATGGCTGTTGTGCGCATCGTCCATGATCGGGAACACTTCGACCAATCGTTCTATGACCCTCCTGACACTCGGCCGTAACCCATCCGCGGGTCGTAACCCTGAGTTTGAAAAACCCTGCCTTAGAAAACAGTTTTAAGTCGACATTCAGAAGAGATATTCGCCTACAGGAGGCACACTCTTCTGGGTTCTTGCCTTCACAATCAAAGAAATAATAGCCTCACTTAGAGTTGGCTGCAACATCCCCATCTCAAAAGAGTGACAATACATACCCACCAATGGGTCTAAAAACAAATCCTTAAACTCTTTATGAAACTCACACCCAAAACCATTCAGTCCCAACACTTTACCCGACTGAAGCACCTTAATGGCCTTTGATACTTCCTCCTTAGAAAGAGGAGCATTGAGAGTCCCTGTTGGCTTTCTGAGGCCCCAGGGAGCTTCAAAAAAGAAAGGAAATGCTTTGTACCCACCAATCCATCGCCAGATGGCCCAGACTGTATAATCCTGTGTAGAATTCCCTAAAAGCCCCCTTTATCTCAACATAAATCTTTTCCCACCCAAAAAACGCACAAAGGGGATTGCCCTGGAGTTGGACTTTTTCATTTTCAGGCAAGCTAAGGGCACGATCTAACTGAATCCTATGTTAAGCGTGTTTAGCCGGGTGTTTCCCGGAGCGCAAAGCGGTGAGAAAGATCACGCTATCGAACGGGACTTTGTTGCAATCTGGGGCCTCAGTGGGGAAGGCCACCCCTAGGCTGCGCTTAGTCCCATTTCTTGCACTGAGGAGCTCCTCTCACCAGAACTTCTCAGTGTAGGAGGAAATGGCATCCCAAAAGCTTCAAGCACCAGTTTAAAGTTTTTCTATCAGTCTCTGCGCTTGAATCAGCTCCTGATAACAGAAAAACTGCCCTCCTCCTTAATTTGGCAGGTCCGCAGGAGCATATGCTCCCTCAATGCCCTCTGGCAACCCCACAATCCTCAAATTCTGTCTCCAGGAGCAGTTCTCCAGATCCTCCACTTTATCCTTGAGCCGCTTTTGAGTATCCCTCAACATCCCGATTTTGGCCGCCAACGAAGGAAGCTGCTCCTCATGCTCCCCCAACGTCTCCTGCACCTGCTGGATCGCCCGACTTTCTGCCTCCAACCTCAGCTCTACATGGTCAATCTCCCCTTTCAGCGTGTCTACCGTCTTCGCCAGGTCCTCCAGAGCTTCCCTTCTCTGCTGGCTGAAGTTTTCATTCAAAACGTCCACCAGCTGCTCCATCGACCATTGAGATGGTAGGGCTGGCCCCTTGCTCTCCGCCATCTTTCCCTGTGTCGCAGGAAGAATTTCTTGCTCTAGCAGCTCCTTTCTTCTAAAACCGCTTCTCGTCCACGACTCCATTCACCTGTGGAGTATAGTCTTCCTCTACCACTCCTGCATCTTTTTCCTGTAAAATATCTGCCTGTTAATCGGGGAAAAGGACAACCAAAACCACCTCGAGTGGGAGCTGCCAAATGTGCAACCACCCACACCATGGCCGGCACTGGAAGTCTGCTGCAGAACTTTTATTTAACATTCCATGCTGCGGAGCTCCTGGAGGATTGAAAACATTAAGAATGAGTTATTTGGTACAGTTTTCGTAACCGTTTTGTGAGTGCTCCGACTGTTATGCTTCGGCTTTATTTTAATGATCTTCCTGTCTTCCAGTCAATTTGGCACCCGGTGCATCCTGTGATTTCTGGTTTGTCACAAAATGAGAATTTCCGCTCGTCAGGCCGCGATTCCAGCCAGTATGCATCTTGTAGATGCTTTAATATGGACGAATCATGCTCCTGTATCATGCCACGGAGTATATATGCCTTTTTGAAGACTGTTAATCAGAAGCCTGGAATTCTCTTTGGCTCTTCCAGTGCCTCATTGGATTTGTTGTCTTTCGCCTGGACCTTCGCTTGCTATCATCAAGGATATCACGTTGCAAATCGCAGTAACAGTCTAGACCACACAGCCACTCACGACTATTCAGAAAAATTTCTTCACTCATTTCGGTTGGACCGCTCAGGCCGTTTTCTGAATTTGATCAGGAAAGAACTGTTCTTCTAGAGGCATCTACTCCACTGCATTAACGGCTCTAATTTGGTCCATTGAAGGACGCAAAAAACATTGTTTCACGAAATGATTCGTTTGAAAGTACCTAGAGCATACTTTTCCATATGCTGGACATTGCCGCTGGCCATGTCGGTTGCCACATTTCTGGCATGAGATGGCGGCTCCTGTCATCCACTT
Organism: Scyliorhinus torazame; assembly: GCF_047496885.1. Lineage (NCBI taxonomy): Eukaryota > Metazoa > Chordata > Chondrichthyes > Carcharhiniformes > Scyliorhinidae > Scyliorhinus > Scyliorhinus torazame. Next base: position 48,513,425 of record NC_092722.1, on the reverse strand, counting down.
AAAATGGCCACATGCACTGAGACCACGTTTCTTATTCAACTGCCTCACAGTGCTGATGGTGCTGGCGTCTTCCTCCATTTGGCAGCAAAATGTTTGAGCTGAGTACAGCCAACTCACTCACATGGCAAATCTTAATTGCTTTATCCAATATCAAATCATCTTCCCGTAGCAATCTCTCATGGAGCTTGTCATTTGATATGCCAAATACTATTTGCTCGTGGATCATTGAAGATTTCAGATTACTGAAATTGCAGGATTGGGCTATCAGCCTCAAGTCAGTGACAAAACTGTCAATAGATTTGCCAGGTTTCAGGATACACATACGCAAAATATATCTTTCAAGTGTCTCTTCTTTTCGGAGAGCAATGCCGATCAAAGTACTCTCTCACTTGTTCATATCTCTTGCTTTCCTCTTTGCTATCGAAAGCAAATGTGTTGTAGATTTTGAAGATGCAGCAACGCAATGCACCTCTTGTCAGGCTGTGCCTGCAGGCCAAGAGCTGAAACATAGAGCTTAAACTGCTGTTTGAAAACGTGGCAGTTTTCGTCTACGTTATCTGATACTTGAAGCTGGTGGGGTGCCTTTAAACTCTCTGTCTCGGGTTTCACGGCCATTGTTTACCAGGTTGGTTGAAGAATCTTCTTTATTTCTGTTTCATTCTTCGGCCGGTTTTCCTTTGTCTTTTCTGCTGTTTCCTTCAATGTGCAACACTCCTGGTACCATGTTGTGTTCTGTTGTCTTGTCCTTACAATGATTCATTCAGAACTGCTGATGACATACTTAGAATGATGATTTATTAGTTAACACGTGGAAGGATATACAGAATGCTATCCAGACTAGGTTGTCCTGGAACTACCTGATGTACGGCTGTCCTTGTGTATGCATTACTACCAACTGACAATAGCCAGATGTCACATGACTGATGCCTGATGCCACCTGCTAATGGGAGGTCACAGACATATCACCACAGTCCCCACTCATGCCTGGAAGGAGCACGAGACGTAGAAGTTCAGGCCGACCATCACTTTGACAGCCATCGGGAGCAGGTGACCCCCATTACCCCACCATGATCTGGCAGATATGTGACACTTGTCCCTCTGCTCAGCCGGAGTTTTCGATGGCATGCCCGGTCTGGCAGGTCCGCTAATTACAGGTGCTGTCAGTGCACACGAGGCCTCATGCAGTGCCTGCTTTGCACTTCCTCCTCCTCTTTAGCCTATTGGGCGGTCAGCTATCCATCCTCAGCAGCTGCCTTCTGTTCCTCTGGAGCAGGCTCCGCTGCTGCAGTTTCCTCCTCCATGAGCAGCTCTAACTCGTACAGCAGCAGTACATCCCCAAGGGGCCCAGCAACTAGCAGGATGGCCACCATTGCTGGTTTTATGCATGGGCTGCGTGATGCCCCGCTGGCAGGTGGCGGCCGGTTGGGGGTTTGGTATGGTGGGGTGTGGGGGTGGTGGGGTGGGAGAGTGGGGCCGGGGGTGCAAGGGGTTGGAGTACCCATATGGTCGGCAGCACTCTGCGGAACCAAGGGCCAGGGTGGGTGGTCAGTGGGGTTCGCAGCAAGATATCTGGCTTGCAGGCTGCAGCAATTGCGGTCCATGCCTGGACATTTCCCCAGTCCCTTGGTGGGGTTACCCTGGCCCCACAGCCCATTCCCCCATCACTACCCACCACCCCCCCCCACCCCCCCCCCCCCCCCGGCCCTGGCAGGGGACCCTCCGCCTCCCCAGCTAGCTCAGCAAGTGTCAGGATCGGCAGCCCACGGTCTCGCCTCTCCGTGTCTTATCTCCTCTTTCTCCGTCATCTCTCGCGGAGCCTGTTTCTCGATTTTTCAAAAGACAAGTGAAACTCGCCATCGGGAATTCCCCCCTGCGGGGCAGAGAATTGTGGAGGTCCCGGAGAATATTGGGTCAGGCCTGCTACTGAGATGGCAACGGTGTTTAATGTACATGCGGAGTGGAACGTACTGACTCCGCTGTCGAGGCACCGGAGAATTGCGATTTGCCGATTTGGTGCCCTCCACAATTTTGCCGTCAGAAACGATTCTCTGCCCAATCGTGGGTCCCAATTCCACTTACAGCCAACGGAGAATCCCAACCCCCATCTTTTCAACAACTCTTAAAATCCATCATTTAAAACAATAGTGATCATTTCAATTGTCAGGCACTCGACAGCCAGGAAAAATAGTGTTGATCCACCAAAACTCTTTATAATTTTGTTAGATTTTCTCTTAATCTTCTCTGTTCCAGTGTGAACAGTTCCTGCATCTCAAATCTTTCATGACTTTCTCATCCAGGTGAAGTTACCCTTTATGCTCTCCATGCCTTTAGTGTCTTTCATCTGACAGGGAACCCAAAGTTGTACACAATAAATCAAAAGGAAAAAATATTTGCATTTATATAGCACCTTTCACAATCCAGGACATTCAAAAGTGCTTTACTTTTGAAGGGGTTGGTTAGCTCAGTTGACTGGATGGCTGGTTTGTGGTGTGGAGAAACACTACCAGCGCTGATACAATTCCCATACTGGCTGCAGTTATTCCTGAATGCCCCTCCTTCTCAACCTTGCTCCTTTCCTGAAGTATGGTTACCCTCAGGTTAAATCACCACCAGTCATCTCTCTCTCAAATGGGAGAGCAGCCTATGGTCCTCTGGGACAGTGGTGACATTTTTGAAGTGTTGCCACTATTATATTGCAGGAAATGCAGAAGCCAATTTCTACAAAGCTACCTATCACAAACAGCAAGATAATAATGATCAGGTAATCTCTTTATATGAGGGATAAATATTGGGTTATTTTATGGTGGACAAACTGTAACTAGTGGGGTGCCGCCACTATACATATATATTCACAAGCTATATTAATGACTTGGATGAAGGGACCGATGGCATTGTGGCCAAATTTGCTGATAATAGCAAGATAGGTAGGAAAGCAGAGAGGATACAAAGGGTGGGAATTTCCAGCCTTCCCTAGCCTCTGGATTATTCGGTCCTGCCAAAACTCAATAGACTTTTGACTGGGCCACCAACTTTCCCATGGCGTGGGAAATCCCAGTCTGCAAAATGATATAAATAGGTCAAGTGAGTGAGTGTTTGGCAGACGGAGTATAATGTGGGAAAATGTGAGATTGTCTGCTTTGGTAGGAAGAATAGAAAAGCAGAATTCTATGCAAATGGAGAGAGTCTACAGAAAGCTTTGTTACAGAGGAATCTGGGTGTCTTTACACATTAATCATAAAATATTAACATGAAAGTACAGCAAGTAATTAGGAAGGCAAATCAAAGGTTGGCCTTTGCTGCAAGGGGATGGAGTATAAAAGTAGAGAAACTGTACAGGGCATTGGCAAGCCCACACCTCAAGTACTGCTTACAGTTTTGGTCTCCTTATTTAAGGAGGGATATACTTGCATTAGAGACAGTTCAGAAAAGGTTTACTCAGCTGATTTCTGGTATGAAGGGGCTGTCATAAATGTGCCTACATTCATTGGAGTTTAGAAGACAGGTGTGATTCTATTGAAATATACAAGATTCCAAGGGGGCTTTATTGGGTAGATGCTGATGCCCCTCCCAACTAGCCACCCACCCCCCCACTCACTGCACATCCCCTCCACCGACCTTCCCAACTGATCACTCCCCAAGCAAAGTACTGTACACACCCCTGACAGCATCAAGGGGGCCGAGGTAGTGATGGTTAGCAGTTTCAAATTCCTAGGGGTGTACATTTCCAAAAATCTGTCCTGGTCCACCCACGTCGACGCTACCACCAAGAAAGCACAACAGCGCCTATACTTCCTCAGGAAACTAAGGAAATTTGGCATGTCCATATTAACCCTTACCAACTTTTACAGATGCACCATCGAAAGCATCCTATCTGGCTGCATCACAGCCTGGTATGGCAACTGCTCGGCCCAGAACCGCAAGACACTTCAGAGAGTCGTGAACACCGCCCAGTCCATCACACGAACCTGCCTCCCATCCATTGACTCCATCTACACCTCCTGCTGCCTGGGGAAAGCGGGCAGCATAATCAAAGATCCCTCCCACCCGGCTTACTCACTCTTCCAACTTCTTCCATCGGGCAGGAGATACAGAAGTCTGAGAACACGCACGAACAGACTCAAAAACAGCTTCTTCCCCACTGTCACCAGACTCCTAAATGACCCTCTTATGGACTGACCTCATTAACACTACACCCTGTGTGCTTCATCCGATGCCAGTGCTTATGTAGTTACATTGTATATGTTGTGTTGCCCTATTATGTATTTTCTTTTCTTCCCTTTTTCTTCCCATGTATTTTATGATCTGTTGAGTTGCCCACAGAAAAATACTTTTCACTGTACCTCGGTACACATGACAATAAACAAATCCAATCCAATCCAATCCCTTGAACACGTACCCACCCCCACGATCACCCAACACCTGATTACCCTCTATTCACTACTCCCCACTGACTATCAAACCCCCACCGCTGACCCCACAGGGACTACACCCTCCCATGGTCAGTAAACCCCTCCCCCCATCCGCCACTGACCTCCACCCCCTCATTGATCATCTGTAATAATCCTGGAGACACGAAGAAGAAGGCCAAGCAGGTTTATTTTAACCCAAACGATAAAGCCGCTATCACGGCATACAACACAAATGTCCCAGCCGGGAGTCTCGGAACCTCTGTTATGAGTCTGGGAGCAGCATTTAATGGGCTCACTAATGACTCCCCACTGAGCGAGCTTCTGGCCGCAATCACGGGAACTTGTACTCTATGAGCCCCATAGGAAGACTGATTACTCATCCCCCATTGTCCTCGTGAGGGTTATCACATCATCCAAACTCCACCGCTCACTAATCCCCAGTGACCACCCACCTGACACCCTCCCACACTGACACCCCTTCATCACCCACCCCACTGACCACCCAACTAGAGCTGTAAAAGAGAGGACATGGCTTCCTTACTTCTGACTCCATTGCTTTTGGCACAAGGCCTCGGGAACCGCTGCACGCCACTGTTCTTGCCTGGAAAGTCAGGCGAGAAAGGAATGGTTTTGTTTCCAGGTAAGCAAGGAGGATCAGAGTGATTAAACATGACCATATGACTTTTTCAGGCAAATATGACTAAATTAACATGAGCAATAGTGGAAATTTAACATGCTGGTTTGCATATTTGTTTACACCAGCAAATGTTTCACCAAAATCTCATCATTTGACAAGCAATAATGAAAAGTACAACTTTTTTATTCTTTCTATGAAACTAATGAAATAAAATGCTTCCTGTGGCATCTTCCCTTACCATAACAGAAGACGCAACACCTGCCCTTTACCTCCTTCCTCATAACTGTTCAAGGCCCAAAACACACCTTTCAGTTGAAGCAATATTTAATTTGCACGTCCTTCAATTTAGCCCACTGTATTCACTGCTCACATAATCTCCTCTATATTGGAGAGACTAAATGCAGACTGGACGACTGCTTTGGGGAATACCTTCGCTCAGTCAGCAAGCACGACGCCAACCTTCTAGTTGTCTGCCATTTCAACTCAGCTTCTTGGTCTCGTGCTCACATGTCCGTCCTTGGCTTGCTGCAATGTTTCAGTACAACTCAACGTAAACTGGAGGAGAAGCACCTCATCCTCCGATAAGGCACATCACAACCCGCTGATCTCCACATTGAGTTCAACAACTTTGGACTGTGACCTCTCTCCTCCATCTTGACCCTTCAAAAAAATATCCAAAACATATTTTGCCCCAATGCAAACCACTTGATGGTTGTGACTGTGACATTGATTTGTCCTAATCAAGTACCCTGACTCACTTCGCTCTACTGATTCTGCCAAACATTCAGTTTCTTTTAAACTTTCATTTTCTTTCTAACTTTCACTTTCCTTTTGTCACATTTCCTTTTTTATATATGTTCTGCAAAATACTAATGGCGTCTCCCTCCAACCTTCACTAATTTGTTTAATTCATTCATGAGATGTGGGCATTTCTGGAATTTTTCCCCATCCCTAAATTGCCCTCGGGAGCAGTTAATAGTCAACCATATTGCTGTGAGATTGGACTCACATGCAGGCCAATCCAGTAAGGACAGAGATTTTCCTTCCACACTTTGTGCTTTGTGATATGGGGTATTAAAATGTGCTTTGCTCCATTGTTACTCAGAAATAATTTCAAACCGGGTGGCATGGTGGCACAGTGGTTAGCACTGCTACCTCACGGCGTCGAGGACCCGGGTTCGATCCCGGCCCCTGGTCACTGTCCATGTGGAGTTTGCACATTCTCCCCGTGTCTGCGTGGGTCTCACCCCCATAATCCAAAAGGATGTGCAGGGTAGGTGGATTGGCCACACCTTATGTGGAAAAAATGATTTGGGTACTCTAAATTAAAAAAAAAAAGAAATAATTTCAAACTAAAGGACATTAGCGAACCAAACGGGGTTTCATGACAATCAATGGTAATTTCATGTTCCTTTGTTTAAGAAGGGGAGCAAGGATAATCCAGGGAACTACAGGCCGGTGAGCCTTACATCAGTGGGAGGGAAATTACTGGAGAGAATTCTTCGAGACAGGATCTACTCCCATTTGGGAGCAAGGGGTCGTATTAGCGAGAGGCAGCATGGTTTTGTGAAGGGGACGTCATGTCTCACTAACTTGATAGAGTTTTTCGAGGAGGTCACAAAGATGATTGATGCAGGTAGGGCAGTGGATGTTGTCTATATGGACTTCAGTAAGGCCTTTGACAAGGTCCCTCATGGCAGACTGGTACAAAAGGTGAAGTCACACTGGATCAGAGGTGAGCTGGCAATATGGATACAGAACTGGCTAGGCCATAGAAGGCAGAGAGTAGCAATGGAAGGGTGCTTTTCTGATTGGAGGGCTGTGACTGGTGGTGTTCTGCAGGGATCAGTGCTGGGATCTTTGCTGTTCGTAGTATATATAAATGATTTGGAGGAAAATGTAATTGGTCTGATTAGTATGTTTGCGGATGACACAAAGGTTGGTGGAATTGCGGACAGCGATGAGGACTGTCAGAGGATACAGCAGGATTTAGATCTTTTGGAGACTTGGGCGGCGAGATGGCAGATGGAGTTTAATCCGGACAAATGTGAGGTAACGCATTTTGGAAGGTCTAATACAGGTAGGGAATCTACAGTGAATGGTAGAACCCTCAAGAGTATTGACAGTCAGAGAGATCTTGGAGTACAGGTCCACAGGTCACTGAAAAGGGCAATACAGGTGGAGAAGGTAGTCAAGAAGGCATACGGCATGCTTGCCTTCATTGGCCGGGGCATTGAGTATAAAAATTGGCAAGTCATGTTGCAGCTGTATAGAACCTTAGTTAGGCCACCCTTGGAGTATAGTGTTCAATTCCGGTCGCTACACTATCAGAAGGATGTGGAGGCTTTAGAGAGGGTGCAGAAGAGATTTACCAGGATGATGCCTGGTATGGAGGGCATTAGCTATGAGGAGAGGTTGAATAAACTTGGTTTGTTCTCACTGGAACGAAGGAGGTTGAGGGGCGACCTGATAGTGGTCTACAAAACTATGAGGGGCATAGACAGAATGGATAGTCAGAGACTTTTTCCCAGGGTAGAGGGGTCAATTACTAAGGGGCATAGGTTTAAGGTGCGAGGGGCAAGGTTTAGAGGAGATGTCCGAGGCAAGTTTTTTACACAGAGGGTAGTGGGTGCCTGGAACTCGCTGCCGGAGGAGGTGGTGGAAGCAGGGATGATAATGACGTTTAAAGGGCATCTTGACAAATTCATGAATATGATGGGAATAGAGGGATACGGACCCCGGAAGTGTAGAAGATTTTAGTTTAGACAGGCAGCATGGTTGGCGCAGGCTTGGAGGGCTGAAGGGCCTGTTCCTGTGCTGTACTTTTCTTTATTCTTTGTTCTTTATACTGAGTATAGCTTTCAATTACAGAGTTATAAAATTAATTGAAATTACACCAGTCACTCTGGTGGGATGTGAATCTTTGTCCCCAGGACATTAGCATAGACTTCTAAATTACTAATCAAGTGACATTCCAACTACACCAGCATCTCCCCTGTGAATGCATTTGGTCCCTTCACAGTAAAGTCAGTCAAATACACCTCCTTGTCACCTCAGTTATTTTTCACCGGAACCTGACCAGCTTTAAACTTTCTAAGTTTCATGCCTCATGTGTATCATGACTTGTATTTACTTTGTCTTGCTTTTCTCTTATTTTGCTAATAACTTCACGCTTAAGCAAAGTGTACCTTGTTCTAGGAAGTTGTTTAAATATTATTTCGTAAGGAGAGCAGCCACCTGTGTGGTGATTGGAAGATGTTAGGAAAATTGGACTATTAATGTAGTGGGCACCGTAAGGGTTAAAAGCCTGGTTTTGCATGTGTTTGTTTAAAAATAATTCTGTTCTGCAGGGCCTGGGTGGTTTTAGTAGCCAGCTGGTGAAATTGATGAAGGAATTTGTTTTTCAGTCTGGTTTAGTCCCAAAAGGCATACTTGTTAGGTGAATTGGACATTCTGAATTCTCTCTCAGTGTACCCGAAGAGGCGCCGGAGTGTGGCTACTAGGGGATTTCCACAGTAACTTCCTTGCAGTGTTAATGTGAGCGTACTTGTGACACTAGTAAAAATTATTATTATTATAATGCGTAGTGGTTTGCCTGGGGAAGTTCCTGAGGAGTTAATGTGCTTTGAAGCCTGCAGAGATAAGTTATTTTTCAGCTTGGAATGATGCAGCCATTGTTGAGTGGAACAAAGGAAGGCGGAGAGACATTTTGACAGCATTGGAGAGAGACATTGTGGAGAACTTTTGGGGAGAGGAGCTGCCTTCTGATATGCCTGATGCCGAGTCCTCAATTCTCCCACAGTAAGGTAGCTTGAGACTTGTATGATTATTTTCTTGTTGTTTAATGTGAAATTGAGTCGTAGTGTTTCAGGTGTAAATTGTAAGCTGTTCCTTTTGGGTGTGAAGTTAAAATGTTTTGATATTGTAGTTATAATAAAGTTTTGTTTTAAAACTAACCATGCCCTATTTCTTCATGCAAACATTCCTGGAGCGAATAATTCCTTTCGCACAGTCTTACAAATGAAATAAAATATAACATTGGGGTTTTGGTCCAGTATCCTAACCACTGTTGGGGTCTGGTTTGGGATCGTAATAACTGTGGGGTTATTCTGCAAGAGAGTAGAAAATGCTATGCGCAAGAGCAACATGAAATTACTGCCTAGCTTGTCACCTAGCAAAGAATTCTTAAGAGAGCTCTTCACAATCTGTACACTTCTTCATATTGTTTGTATCAGTGTATACTTGACTCCATTCTTATTGAGAAATAATTTCAAATAATTTTGACATAAACTGTAGACCATTATCTGATACCAACACCTCTGGAAACGCATAAATTGCTAACCAACGTCTCTAAACCTCAATAGTTTGGCACTTATGGTATCGGGTATTTAACTACTTGCTGTTAAACAAGGCCTTCTTTCCCTTCCACTTCAATGAAATTAACATATATTCATTGTGACAGTTTACCTGTGTTTGACCATGGAATAAAGGGAAACTAAGTTGTATCATTTCTCATTCTTTAAAAAAAAATTTAGAGTGCCCAATTAATTTTGTTTCAATGCGTGGCCAATCCACCTAACCTGCACATCTTTGGGTTGTGGGGGTGAAACCCATGCAAACACGAGGGGTGCGATTCTCCAAAATGGAGACAAAGTGTTCGCGCCGTCATGAACGCCGTCGCGTTTCACGACGGCGTGAACAGGGCCCGGGCATGACCTATTATGGCCCCCTCCGGGGGCCTGCACGGCGCTAGAGCAGTTCACGCCGCTCCAGCATCCTTACGTGGTGCCAAATGGGCGCCGTGCCAACCCGCGCATGCACAGTTGGGGCAGCCCAATCCTGCGCATGCGCAGTTGGGCCGGCGCGCCATCCTGTGCATGCGTGGGGAACGTCTTACGTGCGCCGGTCCCTCACCAACATGGCGCCGTTGTTCTGGGGCCACGTGCTGAAGGAGGTAGGTCCGGTGGGGGGAGAGGCCGGCCCGCTGATCGGTGGGCCCCGATCGCGGGCCAGACCCCATCGGAGGCCACCCCGGTGAAGGAGCCCCCTTCCCCCCCCCCCCCCCCACAGGCCGCCCCCGAGCATTCCCGCCGGCAGCGACCAGGGGTGGACGGCGCCGGCAGGAACCTGTCGTGTCGTAGCGGCCGCTCGGCCCATCCGGGCCTGAGAATCGCCGCTCGCCGGTTTTCCGAGCGGCCCGGTGCGAATCGCGCGGCGCTGGTTTCCGGGGGTTGGGAGAATCGCTTGCGGGGGTCGGGGCGGCGTGGCACGATTCGTGTGGCGCCCGGCAATTCTCCCACCCGGCGTGGGGGGGGGGGGGGGGGGGGAGAATCGCACCCGGGGAGAATGTGCAAACTCCACATGGACAGTGACCCAGAGCCGGGATTGAACCTGGGACATTGGCGGTGTGAGGCAGCAGTGCTAACCACTGCACCACCGCGTTGCCTATCAGTTCCCATTCTGAGGCACTTCACAATTTTTCACCAACTATTTACTTACTACCTCTAATTGAGAAGAGCGGACTGGCCTCGCAAAATGTCGGCTTTTCTTGTCCCTTATCTTAACTTCAGCCTTCTGATCCAAATCCTCCTTGTTTAAAGTCCACTTTGTGCTCTCTCAGCACTTTCTCAAGGTCAGGTTTTCTCTTATTGATCCCTACTATAAATAACTTGGCCCAGTTTAACTGTACCTTCTTCAACCAATTTGTTCCCATCAGGGAGCTTTGTTCCTGGTAAGTAATTAGATGCATCGTCAGATTCCACATTGACACCAACTTCACCTAACTTTGCTATCATATGCCTTTAATGTATACCAGCATAACATCATTCAGAGGGAAATGTGTACTGTGATTCAGTTTTAATTTAGCTTTTTCCTTTGGGCAGAATGCAAACACACAGCTCTTAATGTCCTAATGTCTCCTAATGCAACTATTCTCATGGGCGGGATTCTCCAATCCTGGGGCTCAGTGTTGACGCCGTCGTAAACGCCGGAGCGTTTTATGAGGGCGTCATCTGGCCCCTAGGAGCAGCGATCCTGCACCGCACAGGGGGCCAACACGGCACTGGAGTGCTTCATGCAGCTCCATTTGTCAATACAGGTGATTGCACGGCCAGCACGAGTTCGTGCATGCGTGCCACGGCCGGCGCCAGTTCGCGCATGCGCGTGGGTTGTCTTCTCCGCGTCGGCTCCTGGGCAACATGGCGGAGCGCTGCAGGGGCCCGGCGCAGAGGAACATAGGCCCCCCCCCCGGGATAAGCCCGCCCGCCGATCGGTAGGCCCCGATGTGCCTGGCCAACGTGAAGGCCCCCCCCCCCCCCCGTAGTCGGATCACACCAGGACGGCCACCGCAGCATGAACGGCGAGGTCCCGCCGGGTAGGACCACACATGAACGGCGCCGGTGGGACTCAGCCAAACTCGGCAGGCATTCGGCCTGTCAAACGTGGAGAATCGTCGGGGGGGGGCCGCGTCGAGCGGAACCTGACCGGCGCCGCACTGACCGCGCCGGTGCCATTGGCGCCGATTCTCCGGTCATCGGAGAAGAGGCGGAGCAGCAGCGGAGCGCGTTGCATGATTCGCACCCTCCCTCCCCCCCCAGCGATCATCCAACCTGGCGCGGGGTCGGAGAATCCCGCCCCATGTCTTTAGTCTTAATAAATGAACCTACAAAATATTTATCTAAACCTATTTAAGTGATTGGTGATTAGATCATTAGAATTAACACAGCATGGTCAGGAAGGTGGCAGCAAAATTGAGTACAGGAACAACATGGTGAACAGCCTTAGATCAAGCTACATGACATGAGAAGATTCTTGACATTTTGGTTAGACGACAACAAGTCACAGCATCAGTGAGTGTTGAAAATGCAGTATGAAGAAAGGTTCTAGAGACAAAGCGTTGAGCTAGTGCTCAAGTAAAGAGCTGGGAAGCAGATGAATGGCTCATGGTGAGATTGAAGCACGTGGCCTGTCAGTTCTGTGAGTGGGGCAGCATGTCAAGTGAACCAGCACCAGGCTATTTCAGTCAAGAAAGTGATCAGGGCGAGGGCTGGATCAATAACGAACAAAAAAGTCACAGAAATTTGGGCCAGAGAAGGTTGCAATTATATTGGGTAGCTTCAGTTATTATCTCGTCAGCGATGTATTCATAAGATGATTGACCAACCAGAAAATGATGGTGATGTGCTTGAAGCACTATGAATCTCGTGGAAAACTTGAATGTCACACACCATCTGAAGTTTGCCAACATTCAAATTATATGTCCTAGGAAATTTGTCAACTATTCGTTATTGCCAAGATTGAGATGGGGGCAAGTGGCAAATATTACCTCTGCAAATTCTACAAGTCTTGTTTCCACAGACATGGAAGGCCATCGTGGAACCTACTACTCTGCACACAATGGTTGACTAATTCTGTGTGCAGGATCCATAGTCCTGGATTGCAAGCGCAATAAATCCTCTAGGGTGTCACAGATGTTCTACATAATGGAAACTCAAAGCCCATAAATTGCTGGTCTACCAGCATGTTGAAATCTCACACTAGTTACGATCCATGGAACCAATCAGTCATCACAAGACAGATCAACCTCAGATACTACTCCGATCGCCTCAGTTAACAACCTGACATCGCAATATCCAGAATGTTTTAACAAAATAGGCAGTTTCAAGATAGTTGCAACATTATACTTGAAGGAGAATGCAGCATCCATGTACAGAACAAACTGAAGGTTGAACAAGACAAAATAGAGAAAGACAGAATCATTAGAAGAGTACAAAAGTACAGAGATTGGTGCTGCTAAATCACCTGTTACAAAGAATTACCATTGAATGTATGCCTTGATGCACAGTGCTTAAATGAAGCTTTGAAACATTGTCCTTACAAAATACCTGAATTAGAAGAGTTAAACCCAAGATTTGCAGGTGTAAAATTCTTCGCGAGGCTTGATGCTATGTATGGTTACACCTGTCAGTACATCTCATGGAGAAGTCTCAAGAGCTGCATAACATATCGTAATCTATTTGGGCGATACTATATTCAAAAACTTTCATTCAGGTTCTCTGTTAGCCAGGATCTCTTTCAAGCTCACATCAACTGCATCACATGTGCTAGACCCGAGTGCATCTGTGTCGCAGATGACACAGCTGTTGTGGAAAGAATGAAGCATCACTTATTAATGCAAGTGGCACGTAATAAAGGCTGTTCAACAGTCTGCAAATGTGACATCAACATGCAGCAGATCAATTTCTTTGGTTCTATTTATCCCAGTGCAGGCATATGTCTTGATTCAAGTAAAATAATAATATTAAAGCCGAAACAACTCTTCAAGATAAGGATGATTTGCAAAGATGTCTAGGTCTCTTTAATTTCTTGTCTCCAAGCATTTCCGATTTTACTCCGAAATCTTCATTGCTAAGGATGTTGTTGAGAAAGTATGTGTCTTTCCTGTGGCACGAAGACCACCACTACATCTTTGAAGCAGAGATGTCATTATCCGAAGCATCAACATTGCAATATTACGATCCTAGGGAGACAACTATCGGTGAGATAGATGCCTCACACAAAGGCCTGGAAGCATGCATACTACAAAAGGGCAAACTGATTGCGTTTGCTTCACAATCTTTGTCTGTAATACAATCCAACTACTCCAACATTGGACGAGAAATGCTTTAGTGTTTGGAATCATACATTTTTATACCAATCTATTCGGCAAAAGATTTGTGGGAGAGACCAACCACAAGCCACTTGAGATAATTTGGTGACTACCATTGACCAGTGCACCACCAATATTGCAATGTCTCTTGATCCAAGATTCAAGGATACGATTGTGAGATTAGGTACAAGCCAGGTATCTTAATGATCACATTGGATACACTCAACAGATTTTCTCACCCAGCAAACACAGAAGATATATCTTTATACCTACACATGGGCATATATCGTATGTATTTTACTAAGTACCCCATTATACAATAATTGCATAACACGTCAAGAACAAGAACTGTTGCACAGACTCTAAACTGCTATTTTCAGTTTTCACTCTTTCCATGCCCCTCAAAATTTTGTAGACTTCTATCAGGTCGCTCCACAACCTCAGTTGTTCCAGTGAGAACAAACCAAGTTTATCCAACCTCTCCTCATAGTTAAAAATGTGGTTGCCTTGGACAGTGCCTCAAAAGATCATTACGATTAACAGTCCACAGTTTATTGGCAAGCCATTTCAGGCTATGTGTGAGAAGTGGAATATCAATCACACTACTGTTTCTCCTCATTATCCTAGATCTAATGACCTAGCTGAACAAATAATTTGCACGGTGAAATCTATAATTCTCATTTGTCGGCAACCCAAGCAAGATCTACAAATTTTAATGCTTTTTCTGTGAGCAACACCTTTAAGTGTAACTATTCCATCACTGACAGAATCATGTTTAATAGACCAATGCACACCAATTTAACTACTCTTATCAATTCCACTGCAAATTTGAACAGAACTAACAAAGCACAACTATTTACATTATGCAAAAGCACTGATTTTGCTGCTGCAGCAGCGCATTGCCAATCGCATCTCTTCCCCCCCTTTTTAAAAAACAAAGTCCATTTGTAGACTAATTCATCAGTAAGTTCTTGAGCCTTGTATTTGGTAGACTTTGGAGCCCCAAAAGTGTGATTATGCTAGTTGGTCGTGTTTGGGTTGCCCTCGGGTTGATATCCTCAGTGTGGATGACATCAGACATCCTTACGGTGTACCCAGTGGTTGCAGGCTGGATGCATTGGGTTCTGTGGAGTTGATGATGCTGGTTCAGGTATCTGCAGTACTTCTTACATAATGAGCACTGTCCAAGGCAACTACATTGTTAGATATGAGGAGAGGTGGATAAACATGGTTTGTTCTTACTGGAACAACTGAGGTTGAGGGGCGGCCTGATAGAAATCTACAACATTTTGAGGGGCATGGAAAGAGTGAATAGTCTGAAGCTTTTTCCCAGGGAGGAACAATCAATTACTAGGGGACATAGGTTTAAGGTGCAAGGGGCAAAGTTTAGAGGTGTGCGAGGGAAGTTTTTTACACAGAGGGCAGTGGGAGCCTGGAACTCACTGCCGGAGGAGGTGGTGGAAGCAGGGAAGCAGATACATGAATAGCATGGGAATATCATGGGAATACGGGCCCCAGAAGAGTAAATGGTTACAGGCTAGACAGGCAGCATTGTTGGTGCGGGCTTAGATGCCGAAGGGCCTGTTCCAATGCTGTACTTTTCTTTCTTCTTTGTTGTTTGGCTGTGGGGCCTGGCCATGTGCCATTGCCAGTTTGTCGTGGCGAGGTGTGCTTCATGAGGATGCCACTCACATTAGCTTTGCTTTGGGTTGCAGAAGGGCCTTGGCGATTGGCATCCTGATCCTGATGTGCCTGGAGAACATTCGCTATGCTGGTGAGGACATTCCCTGCCTTGGCATATTTCACAGGCTGCCGAGTGCAGCTAAGAAATCTGTGTTGTCTCAGGCACACTTCTGAAGCAGCTGCTTGGCTGAGCATACCATCTGTTCTGCTAGGCCACTGGACTGGGGTATAGGGGGCTATACATAATGTGCCCAAAATTCTTTGTGTATGTAAAGTCCTTGAACACCCTCCAGATGAACTGGTGAGCATTGCCCCTCATTATCCTCTGATGGATACCCAGTGTGGCGATGTGTCTTTTGTGCTTGCCTAAGACTGTGTTGCTCTTCGTGTCTGGCAGGTGTTCAATTTCGAACCAACCAGAGTACAAATTGACTCAGGCTAAGTGCTGTGTACCATTCTATTTGAGGTTTTCAGTCACTATGAGCGACAATGTAGGTGCAGAAGTTCTTTGGTATGATGCGGCTTGAGCAAGTGCAGGACGCACACCTGGATATTTCCCTCTCCATGTCTGCGTACATTAAGGGACAGTATAGGGATTCCTTTGCCCTGTACATGCCACTAACCCTGGGTGCCCTTGGTGGAGTTGCTGGGTATAGTGTCTCTGCAGAAAGTTGGGGATGATGAATTGCTGGCCATGCAGTATCAGTCGTCTTGTGCAGGTAGTTCTTCTCTCATAGAGAAGAATAGGCGGAACTTGTGGGGAAGCTCCTTTGCAGACTCGAGCCAGTCTTTCTAATCTTTCTAATCTTTCTAGGTCATGGGGTTGCCTGCAAGTGAGATCAGCCTGTCAGGCATCCTTAAATTCCTCAATTCGACGGGGTTAAAGTACCTGAATGGTCAAGATGTCAATTTCCTCCTCTCAATCTTTACAACGAGGTGAGCTAATTTTGCTCTTTACAATGAATCCATAGAATCCCTTCAGTGCAGAAGGTGGCCATTCGGCCATCAAGTCTGAATTGACCCTCTGAAAGAGAACCTTACCTGGGCCCACTCCCCCACCCTATCCCTGCAACCCCACCTAACCTGCACGTCTTTGGACTGTGGGAGGAAACCGGCGAACCCGAAGGGAACCCACGCAGACACTGGGAGAATGTATAAACTCCACACCAACAATCACCCAAGGTCGGAATTGAACCTGGTTCCTTAGTGCTGTGAAGGAGCAGTGCTAACTACTGTGCCACCGTGCCGCCCAATCTGTCTGGTCAGTGGTGGGTAGGAAGACTATAGAAAGGGCATCAGCAAAGTACAGCTCCTAACCACATTTGTAGACGACATTGAGGTTGTAGAGTTGCAGCTTGGAAATCATGCACTGTAGTTGTGCGGATGCAGTATGAAGAGGCATTTTTGGAATAGTTATATGTGGCTGATGATCGGTTTGAACTTATAGGAAGACCATAGATGAAACCATGAAAATCCTAAAAAGCGAAGGCTAGGGCAAAGAGTTCCATCTTGTTCTGGGCATAACCAATCTCCGTGTCAGCGAGGGCCCTTACTACAAAATATCTGGTCTGCCATTCTGAATGCAGATGGTGCCAAATCTGTACTGGGTGCCGCCTGCTGATAGATGTACAGATTATCAAATGTTAAGTATTGTAGCACTGGAGGAGGTGAGAGTGCCTTCCTAAGCTTGTTGAATGCACCAGTATGGTGCTCCTGCCAACACCATTTTATACCATCATCGATGAACAAGTGACTCACATCAGGAGCCTAGTTGACGAAAGAGAAAATGCTGGAAAATCTCAGCAGGTCTGGCAGTATCTGTCGGGAGAGAAAAGAGCTAACTTTTCGAGTCCGATGACTCTTTGTCAAAGTCACTAAGCTTTGGGAGCCTAGTTGACCCTGAATCTGCAGTTAGCAGGGTTGAGCTTCAAGTAGGGGAGACCACGGCATAGTGGAATTGTCACTGGACTAGTAATCCGTAGATCCAGGGTAATGGCCTGGGAACCCAGGTTTGAATCCCACCAAGACAGGTGTTGAGGTTTGAGTTCAATAAAAAAATCTGGAATTAAAAGTCTAAAGACGAGTAACAACCCCCTGGGTTAGCGCACGGTCAATTCTAGCCCCCACTGAAATTAACAAATAATTATTTGAAAAACACCTAAACGTCTTTTGCCCTTAGCTACCCAACAACTACAACAAACAGGTTTGTAGATTTAAACACAAGTAACTTTATTAATAACAATAATTATAATTAAATATGAAGCAAATATAACTGGTTAGCTATGGCTCAATGGAGGGGAACTTGATGAAACCCGAGGAAAAGATGGGGAATGAAGCTGCCATGGAGGGGAAGGCTGCAGGAGGAACCCAAAGATGAATGAGGTAGATTGGGATATTTTCCTGGAATCAACTCCCAGACTGATTTGAAGGCCACAGTGGACTGGATGGGAGGGTGCGGGGGGGGGGGGGGGGGGTGTAGGTCTGTACTTGGGGCATACTTTGGTCACAGAAAAGGCCCAGGGTTGGATAATCACATACTTTTTTTCTTGTTCAGCTGCATTGTTCCTATTGGATGCTTAAAGAAGTAATTTAGGTCTGGTCCTTGGCAAAGCAAGCAATAGGATGTATAGGATTCCCTCTCAGCTATTTAGACATACCTGTCCATAAACAATTGGCAGAATATACAAAGTAGCCTTGTGAGTGTGCTTAAGGACACAAATTTGCAAACTGTCCATCTGCTGCGCAAGTTAACTGTTTCAAATTGAGCCAAATTAAACCTGGCTCAATTCCAAGCAGTTTGGATTCTTCTTCTGATGAGATGCCTATTCCCAATAAACAGTCTTTATAATTACCCCTTTCAATACAAGCAATCCTTAGCTATGTGTAAAGTAGGCATTTTTAACACTAAATCATTTGCATGACACAAATATATTGATTTTTAATACACAAGATAAGGCACATGTAATCAGTGGAGACTGAACCACAACAGCTAGTGGGCATTCTGTAGGCTAAAGTACAGGAGATATAGGTGTTGTCCAAAATGACAGTGAGAAAAATTAATTCCATGATCTATGCATGGAACAGCCATCTAAACTCTTGCTGCAAATCAAGATTCTGACAAACCCTCCCATTCTCAGTGGCAGAATTTTAGCTATATTTTAAGTTGATGAATTCAGTTGCACAAACATAGAAACAGATCAATGTAAGCAAGTGTGAAGTTATCCATTTTGGACGAAAAAGGAATAGAGCAGAGTACTTTCTTAATGGAAAGAGGTTAGGTACAGTGGATGTCTAAAGAATTGGGGGTTCAGGTGCATATATCCTTAAAATGCCACAAATAAGTGCAGAAAATAATCAAAAAGGCGAATGGAATGCTAGCATTTGATATAGAAGATTGGAGTATAAAGACACAGAAGTTATGCTGCAGCAATAAAAATCATAGAATCCCTACAGTACAGAAAGAGGTAATTCAGCCCATCGAGTCTGCACTGAACCTTTGAAAACCATCCTACCTAGGCCCTATCCCCCGCTATGGAACCTCACCCTAAGGGTAATTTAGCATGTCCAATTCACCTAACCAGCACATCTTTGGACTGTGGGAGGAAGCTGGAGCACCTGGAGGAAACCGTGCTCAGACCACTGTTGTTTGTGATATACATAAATGATATGGACGAAGGTATAGGTGGTCTGATTAGCAAGTTTGCAGATGATACCAAGATTGGTGGAGTTGCAGATAGCGAGGAGGACTGTCAGAGAATACAGAAAAATATAAATAGATTGGAGAGTTGGGCAGAGAAATGGCAGATGGAGTTCAATCCAGGCAAAGCGAGGTGATGCATTTTGGAAGATTTAATCCAAGAGCGGACTATACGGTCAATGGAAGAGTCCTGGGGAAAATTGATGTACAGAGAGATCTGGGAGTTCAGGTCCATTGTACCCTGAAGGTGGCAACGCAGGTCGATAGAGTGGTCAAGAAGGCATACAGCATGCTTGCCTTCATCGGACGGGGTATTGAGTACAAGAGTCGGCAGGCAGGTCATGTTACAGTTGTATAGGACTTTGGTTAGGCCACATTTGGAATACGGCATGCAGTTCTGGTCGCCAGATTACCAGAAGGATGTGGATGCTTTAGAGGGGGTGCAGAGGAGTTTCACCAGGATGTTGCCTGCTATGGAGGGTGCTAGCTATGAAGAAAGGTTGAGTAGATTAGGATTGTTTTCGTTGGAAAGACGGAGGTTGAGGGGGGACCTGATTGAGGTCCACAAAATTATGAGAGGTATGGACAGGGTGGACAGCAACAAGCTTTTTCCAAGAGTGGGGGTGTCAATTACAAGGGGTCACGATTTCAAGGTGAGAGGGGGAAAGCTTAAAGGAGATGTGCGTGGAAAGTTTTTTATGCAGAGGGTGGTGGGTGCCTGGAACGCTTTGCCAGCGGAGGTGGTAGAGGCGGGCACAATAGCATCATTTAAGATGCATCTAGACAGATATATGAACGGACGGGGAACAGAGGGAAGTAGATCCTTGGAAAATAGGTGACAGGTTTAGATAAAGGATCTGGATCGGCGCAGGCTGGGAGGGCCGAAGGGCCTGTTCCTGTGCTGTAATTTTCTTTGTTCTTTGTTTTGTTCTTGTTCACACAGAGCCGAGGAGAAAGTGCAAACTCCACACAGTCACCCAAGATGGGAATCAAACCCAGGTCCCTGGCGTTGTGAGGCAGCAGTGCTAACCACAGTGCCACCCTGCCACACCAAAACGATGGTTAGACCCCACTTGGAAGGGGCGGCACATGGCACAGTGGTTAGCAGTGCTGCCTCACAGCGCTGAGGACTCGGGCTCGATCCCAGCCCCGGATCATGTCCATGTGGAGTTTGCACATTCTCCCTGTATCTGCGTGGGTCTCACCCCCACAACCCAAAGATCCCACTTGGAGTATTGTGAGCAGTTCCGGGCACCACACATTAGGAAGGATATTTTGGCCTTGGAGGGAGCGCAATGTAGGTTTATTAAAATGATACCTGGACTATGGAGTTAAGTTATGAGGAGAGTTTACACAAATTAGGCCTTTTTTCACTAGAATTTAGACAGTTAAAGCGTGATCTGGTTAAAGTATTTAAGATATTAACAGAGAAAGACAGGGTAGATAAAGATAAATTATTTCCACTGGAGATTCATTGTCTAAAGATTAGGGCTAGACAATTCAGGAGAGATGTTAGGAAGCACATTTTCACTCAAAGGGTGGTAGAGGTTTGGAACTCTCTCCCACAAACAACAGTTGATGCTTCAATAGTTGTTAAATTTAAATCCGAGATAGATAGACTTTTGTTGAGCAAAGATATTAAGTGATATGGGCCAAAGTGATATGGAGTTAGGGCTCAAATCAGCCATGATCGTATTAAAAGGCGGGACAGGCTTGAGGGGCTGAATGGCCCTCCTGTTCCTACGTTCTTATAAATGGCACATATAATTAATGAAAGGATGATTGAGAATTCCATTGTATAATTGCTGTGGCTGATATGGTATTGGCACTGTAAAAATATTGGGCATATTTTCAAACCAGAGAAATCAAAGGCACAAGACTGCAGTTAGTCCGCTGCATATCTTTAACTGCATGGGGCAGCTTTTCCTTGATTTGTTTTCCTATCTGACAATATAAGACTTGTCTTAATGCCGTATTAGAGCTTGAGCCTAGATTCTGATCATTTATAGTGACATAGACTTTGATTGTGCCAACAGGAGCTTTCCATTGGCAGCCGAGAACTGAACGCAGAGGGGAACTGAACGCAGAGGGTGTAATGGCAGTAAACAAAACTGGTATTATTTAGCAAAAGACTATAACTGAAAATGAACTGTTAATTTCCTGAATGGACACACGGAATCCCCAGAGTTCCACAATCCATTACAGCTTGCATTTTTTCTTCTTGTTTACATTAATTATTTTTTTACATGAAAATAAATGGTCCTTTAATTAGCAACGTTAAATGCAAATGGAAGGTTAAGTGGCTTTGAGATTTAATTTTTTTAACCTTTGTTTATTCACAACAAAATAAAATTAAATCTATGATCTGAACTCCGCTGACCTTGTTTCATGAACATAATTTTATTTATTGGATCTTTTGAGCCTTGATTGTCCAGTTATGTGCTAATTTTAAGTAATATTGGTCAATGTTGAGATTAAGGTGAAAGACAAACTATGCACGGGGTTCCCTGATCCTGAGGCTAAGTATTGACGCCGGCGTTTACGACGGTGTCAACAGGACCCCAGGAGCATCGATTCTGACACCTACAGGAGGCCAGCACAGCACTAGAGTGACGCACGCCGCTCCAACTACTGATACCGGCCTCAAATGTGCGCCGCAGGTCTGCACATGCGTGCTACGACCAGCGCCAATGCGCGCATGCGCAGTGGCTTCCTTCTTCGCGCCGACCCCAACGCAACATGGCATAGGACTACAGGGCCGGCGCGGAACAAAAGAGACCCCCAGCCCGAGGCCGGCCCACCGATCGGTAGGCCCTGATCGTAGGCCAGGCCACAGCGGAGGGCCCCCCCGGGGTCGGACCCCTCTCCTCCCCCACCAGGCCACCCCCGAAAGGGTGCACACCGAGGTCCCGCCGATTAAGACCACACGTGGACGGCGCCGGCGGGACTCTGATATTTTTTGCGGCCACTCAACCCATCCCGGGCAGAGAATCTACGCGGCCCCCGACCGGCGGCGTGCCGACCGCGCCAGCGGCAATGGCGCCGATTCTCCGCTCACTGGAGAATCGGCGGACCGGCGTCGGGCAATTCCCACCCGGACCAGCGGTTCTCTTGCCCGGCATGGCCTGTGAGAATCCCACCCTATCTTTCTATACTGATTGTTGGTGCCCAAATACAAGTCTTAAATTTATGCAAAGTACTGATTGTAAAACTTTAATTCCAGGTATTAAGGGCAGGATTCTCCGTCCTGCTTCACCCGTTTTCCGCTGCAGCACGCCTCCGTCGGCAATGGGATTCTCCATCCCGGCAGCCAACCAAGTGGGTTTCCCATTGTGCACACCCCACACTGTTGGGAAATCCGTGCGGTGCTCACAATGGGAAAGTCAATTGGCCGTTGCCGACGAAATGGAGGATCCCGCCGACGAAGAATCCAGCCCCACGTCTTTGTTCTTACTTCTGGGCCAATGTTTTTCCCATTCTAAATTCTTGTGTCCACATTTGCAGTGGATTTTCCTGATGTAAATGCAGCAATTATTGTGTAACTGGATTCCAATATTTTGCTTAAAATGATTTCTGAAAAATTTCTATCTCAGAATGTGAAATTTCTAATATCTAATACTTTAAACAAATGTTAAAATACAAAAATTGGTTGCATTCTCCGTCCCTCGGACGTCCAGCATACATTCCCCAATGGGACGGAGAATCGTACGTCTGGCAAAATCAGGATCGGCACCCGGCGCCAACCCGAATGCCATGCTCTGACCCCCACCCCCCCCCCCCCCCCCCCCCCCCCCCCCCCGCTGGCGACGTAAACGAGAATGGAATAAATGGAAATGGCTCATGCATCTATTTAGTGGGCTCGCCGCACAATGCTACGCCCTCCCGTGATTCTCCGGTCCCACCAGCTGGGAATCATGGGCGTCATTCTCCGACCCCCCGCCGGGTCGGAGAATGGCCGTTGGCTGCCGTGAATCCCGCCCCCGGCCCCCGCCGAAGTCTCCGAAGGGAGAAAAGTCGGCGGGGCGTTAATGGCGCCGCTGCCGCGGAGAATGTCACGGGTCTGCGCAAGGCAGCCGATTTTCGGCCTGCCGATATTCTCCCTTCCGGATGGGCCGAAGTCCCGTCGACGTGATCACCGTTCACGTCGACGTGAATCAAACCTCCTTTTCATCGGCGTGACCCGGTGCTCCAGGCTCACGCCGACCAGCGAGGAGGTGAGTGACGGCCTGGGGGGTTGGCTCTGGGCAGGAAATGGCGTGGCCGCAGACTGATTGCGTGAGGAGAGGTGTGTCTCGGCTTGTGTGTGTGTGCGGCGGGGGGCGGGGGGGGGTGGTTAGAGTAGGCTGGGCTCCGGGGGAGTGCCGGGAGGGGGTCCGTGCCGGGGTGGAGGTTGCGGGTTAGGGGGGGGTCCGTGCCGGGGTGGAGGTTGGGAGGGGGGGTCCGTGCTGGGGTGGAGGTTGGGGGTTAGGGGAGGTCCGTGCTGGGGTGGAGGTTGGGGAGGGGGTCTGTGCCGGGGTGGAGGTTGGGGGTTGGGGGGGGGGTCCGTGCTTGGGTGGAGGTTGGGGGTTGGGGAGGGGGTCCGTGCCGGGGTGGAGTTTGGGGGGGGGGTCCATGCTGGGGTGGAGGTTGGGGGGGGGGTCCGTGCTGGGGTGGAGGTTGGGGAGGGGGTCCGTGCCGGGGTGGAGGTTGGGGGGGGGGTCCGTGCCGGGGTGGAGGTTGGGGGGGGTCCGTGCTGGGGTGGAGGTTGGGGAGGGGGTCCGTGCCGGGGTGGAGGTTGGGAGGGGGGTCCGTGCTGGGGTGGAGGTTGGGGAGGGGGTCCGTGCCGGGGTGGAGGTTGGGGGGGGGGTTCCGTGCTGGGGTGGAGGTTGGGGAGGGGGTCCGTGCCGGGGTGGAGGTTGGGGGGGGGGGTCCGTGCCGGGGTGGAGGTTGGGGAGGGGGTCCGTGCCGGGGTGGAGGTTGGGGGGGGGGTCCGTGCTGGGGTGGAGGTTGGGGAGGGGGGTCCGTGCCGGGGGTGGAGGTTGGGGGGGGGTCCGTGCCGGCGTGGAGGTTGGGGGTGGGGGGGTCCGTGCTGGGGTGGAGGTTGGGGAGGGGGGTCCGTGCCGGGGTGGAGGTTGGGGGGGGGGGGTCCGTGCTGGGGTGGAGGTTGGGGAGGGGGTCCGTGCCGGGGTGGGTGATGGGAGGGTAAATGAGTTGGTCCACCTGGCCAGGTGCCAGCCTCCAACAGTTGGACCCATGCGGTTCCATGCCACCTGGCTGGGGGGAGGAGGGGATATGGGCAATGATGACATGTCGTCGTTCCCCTCCCCCCCACCAGGCCGTCATGTTTTCAGACCATCCAGCGATGTTGGCCGCCGTGGTGGCAGCCGCTCATGTCTATGTTGTCCTGGATGAGGAGGAGGAGGAGGAGGAGCGTGCCAGAGAGGCGGCGCAGGCTGCCGCAGAGGGGGCAGGCGGCAGCCGCCCAGGCTGGAGGGACACCTGACCGACAGGACGAGGAGGGGGGAGGAGGACGTCGCGGCCCCACGGCAACGGAGGCAGCCGAGGGCGCCCCGTGTGTACCGGCCCCGGTAGTCATACCAGGACCTCACGGACCGGGAATGCAGGAGGAGACTCCGGATGAGCCGGGAAACCGTGGCACACATCTGCCACCTGCTGGCACACCTGTCCACCGCGTGGCACTGGCGGGGGACACCCCTCTCCCCGTGTCCGTCAAGGTTACGGTGGCCCTGAACTTTTATGCAACGGGGTCATTCCAGGCACCGAGTGGGGACCTGTCCGGCATATCGCAGACATCGGTGCATCGGTGCATCCGGGCAGTGACAGATGCCCTTTATGCCATGGCGCACCGCTACATCCGCTTCCCCGTGGACCGGGCCAGCCAAGATGCCCGGGCCGTGGGCTTCTCTGCCGTTGCCGGGTTTCCCCATGGTCCAGGGCGCGATCGATGGGGATGCACGTCGCCGTGCGGCCACCTGCAGAGAACAGGGCCGTGTTCACTAATAGGAAGGGGACCTATTCAATGAACGTACAGGTGGTCTGCGACCACTGCATGATGATCCTGCACGTCTGCGCCCGTCACCCAGGCAGTGTACACGACTCATTCGTGTTGTCGCAGTCATCCATCCCCGGCATGTACGAGGGACGCCATCCCCGGCTGAGGGGCTGGTTGCTGGGCGACAGGGGCTACCCATTGCGATCGTGGCTGATGACGCCTATACGGAGGCCACGCACTGAGGCGGAGAACCGCTACAATGATGCCCCTTGTAGCGGCAAGGGGAGTGATCGAGAGGTGCTTTGGCGTGCTGAAGATGCGTTTCAGGTGCCTGGACCTCTCTGGGGGGCGCCCTCCAGTATCGGTCAGATAGGGGTCGGCCGCATCATTGTGGTGTGCTGCGTCCTGCACAACATAGCCCAGCAGAGGGGCGATGTGCCGCAGGCAGAGGAGGGCGGAGTGGAGGAGCAGGCAGGAAGAGGCCCAGTCCTCCCCAGATGAGGGGGGATGGGGGGCAATGGTCAGGGCAGACGGGGTAGACACAGGCGGGTGGCTGTCCACCGTTACCGGCTGGCCCCAGCGGGCACGGGACAGACTGATAGACGCCCGCTTCACTGACGAGATGGGCGTGGGAATCGGGTAGTATGGCCACAGACCGCACACCATGACAACAGCCGACCACCCACACCCCCCACCCATCCACCCACCCAGCACCCTCACCCCCCCTCCCCAACCCCACACACCCCACCCGCATGCACACCACCCCCCCACCCCCAATTGCCGATCCACCGGCGGCACAACGGGCCGGGCTCACCCAGTTGCGGGTGGACGCGTGTCTATCGCAGGCCATGGAGGATGATGACAACCCGCCTCCGATGAGCTCCTGGCTCTACATCGTTGGACTGTGACTGACCCATGGCCACAGTACCACCATCCACCCGGACCATCCCTGCATGCGGCTGTGACACTGCAGCGCACGGTCCCGTCCTCTGCCCGGGGGATGTTGATGGCGGCCCAGGGGGAAGGGGGCAGACTCACCTGGGGCTGAGGTAAGACCACCCGTCACACACACAATTGCGCTCAACGTACATGACACGCCCGCACACTTTGGACAGAGCACAAAGGCAGCTTCGGTAGGTGTAACATTGACTTTAATAACCAAAGGAGTTCATGCACGTGCCCTAGCCCCTAAAACTCATCTGTGCCCTGCACCCGTGCCAACTTACTCAGTGTCTAATTGTTTGGCCTTACGGGCCCTTTGACTACGTCTACATGGTTCCCCAGATGGTACAGCAGAACTGGAGGTGGACTCCTGTGATTCCTGCCCTCTGACACTGGATCCCTTTGGCGGCCGTTTCCTGGGGCGTCCTGGCCTAGATGGGCCAGGCTGCGGCCCGGGCGACTGGGATGGCGAGCTGCCAGCCTGTCCTGCCCGTTGCCCACCCGATGCACCTGGGACGGAAGGGGGGGAGTCCGAGGTGTCGCGGTGTACCGGGACCTCCCCTACAGAGGGAGCCGGGACGGACCACACCACCTCCTCCTCCCTCGGGGTGCCCGATGGCCCCCAGGCCTCTACATGGGTGGGGGATGCGAACGGACTGGCCATCCGACGCGCCCCCGACATCTGGTGCTGCCAGTCCTGGAGGCCCGTGCTGGTATCGACAGGGGTCTGCAGGTTTGCAGCCATGGAGCCCAGGGGGTTGTCGAACCCTGTCTGCGACAGTGCGACGCCAACTCGCACATGGCCACTGGCGCCGATGCCCTCAGCGATGGCCTGCTGAGACTGGGCCATGGCCTGCAGAGACTGGGCCATGGCCTGCAGAGACTGGGCCATGGCCTGCTGAGACTGGGCCATGGCCTGCTGAGACTGGGCTATGGCGTTGAGCGCCTCTGCCATCTGGCGCTGGCACTGGCTCATGGCCTCCTGTGAGAGGGCAGCCATTTCCTGGGCCACAGACACCGCCTGCACGGAAGGCCCCAGGCCTCGCAAACCATTCCCCATGTCTGACACCGTCGCACCCATTGCCTCCACCGCGGACGCCACCCGTGCGGTGTCAGCCTGGGTGGCACGCATGACCGGGACCACTCCCAGCTCCTGGACGCGGGTGGACTCCTCCACCTGCGACCGCAGCCGCCGCAAGCCACCCGTCACCCTATTCGCTCGTCTCCGTGGTTGCATCGGATCTATGTGTGGGTGTGGTAACTGCAGGAACCCGGGATCCATCTGGGCGGCAGATGTTCGCTTGGGCTGGGCTGCCCTCCGACCGCCCGGTCCCTCTGCTGCTCCTACCTCCACCTGCTGTACCGGGACGGCTGTGTTGTGCGCACCAGTGAGTGTACCAGACGCCTCATCACTAAAGTGCCCAACCGTGGTGAGTGTTTCTGCGATGGTGGAGGGTGTTGGTGACAGCAGTGGCGTTGTGTCGTGCTCTTCGTCCCACTCTGAGTCCATGGCACTTTGGGGTGGGGGTTCGTCTCCACCCATCCACTCTGAGTCACTGTCCGGTATTTCGTCTTCCCGGGTAGGGGTGTCCTGGGTAGTGCTGTCCCGGGTAGTGCTGTCCCGGGTAGTGCTGTCCCGGGTAGTGCTGTCCCGGGTAGTGCTGTCCCGGGTAGGGGTGTCCCGGGTAGTGGTGTCCCGGGTAGGGGTGTCCTGGGTAGTGGTGTCCCGGGTAGGGGTGTCCTGGATAGTGGTGTCCTGGGTAGTGGTGTCCTGGCTCGGATGTGACGGGGGCCTGTGGCTGCCCCCCTCATCGCTGGGTGGTCGCTCCCGCACGTGACGGGGGTGTCGTCTCCCTGTTGCTCCAGGTCTCTCCGTCTCCCGTGGTCTCCGAGGGGCATCCTGCGGGCGTCGCATGCTGGAGGGTGTGGGTCTCTCCGTCTCCCGTGGTCTCCGAGGGGCATCCTGCGGGCGTCGCATGCTGGAGGGTGCGGGTCTCTCCGTCTCCCGTGGTCTCCGAGGGGCATCCTGCGGGCGTCGCATGCTGGAGGGTGCGGGTCTCTCCGTCTCCTGTGGTCTCCGAGGGGCATCCTGCGGGCGTTGCATGCTGGAGGGTGCGGGTCTCTCCGTCTCCTGTGGTCTCCGAGGGGCATCCTGCGGGCGGTGTGCATCTGCGGGGATGGGTGCCTGGACGTTTGGTCCTGCGATACACAATGAAGCATGCATGGTTAGACATCAGGCAGTGATCAGGTGATACGGGGGAGGGGGATATAGGGGAGGGGGGATATGGGGACGGGCTGTTGGTGGCTCACTTGCTCGTGGGGCCCCGACTTCTGCATCAGCAACCTCCCGGTCCTCAGGTCCGCCAGCCAGTTCCAGGGCCCTTTCCTCGTGTACGGTCAGTGGCCTCTCATCAGCGGGCCCTCCTCCAGTCCTCACATGCTCCCTATTGTTGTGTGCGCGCTTCTCCTGTTGGGGGGGGGGGGGTGGTGGCAGGGGTAAAAGGCAACAGTGTTAGGCAGATATATGAATGCACGCCATCGGTTGCGCGTGCATTGCAGAGGTTAAGGTTAGGGCTGGATTCACTTGGGGATATGGGGGATATGGGGGAGGGGGATATGGGGGAGGGGGGATATGGGGGAGGGGGGATATGGGGGAGGGGGGATATGGGGGAGGGGGGATATGGGGAGGGGGATATGGGGGAGGGGGGATATGGGGGATATGGGGGAGGGGGGATATGGGGGAGGGGGGATATGGGGGATATGGGGGAGGGGGGATATGGGGGATATGGGGAGGGGGGATATGGGGGAGGGGGGATATGGGGGAGGGGGGATATGGGGGAGGGGGGATATGGGGGATATGGGGGAGGGGGAAAATGGGGGAGGGGGGGATATGGGGGAGGGGGGATATGGGGGATTTGGGGAGGGGGGATATGGGGGAGGGGGGATATGGGGGATATGGGGGAGGGGGGATATGAGGGAGGGGGGATATGGGGGAGGGGGGATATGGGGAGGGGGGATATGGGGGAGGGGGGATATGGGGGATATGGGGGAGGGGGGATATGGGGGAGGGGGATAGGGGGGATATGGGGGATATGGGGGAGGGGGGATATGGGGGAGGGGGATATGGGGAGGGGGGATATGGGGAGGGGGATATGGGGGAGGGGGGGATATGGGGGAGGGGGGATATGGGGGAGGGGGATATGGGGGAGGGGGGATATGGGGGAGGGGGGATATGGGGGATATGGGGGAGGGGGGATATGGGGGAGGGGGGATATGGGGGAGGGGGATATGGGGGAGGGGGGATATGGGGGAGGGGGATATGGGGAGGGGGGGATATGGGGGAGGGGGGATATGGGGGAGGGGGGGATATGGGGGATATGGGGGAGGGGGGATATGGGGAGGGGGGATATGGGGGAGGGGGATATGGGGGATATGGGGGAGGGGGGGATATGGGGGAGGGGGATATGGGGGATATGGGGGAGGGGGGATATGGGGGAGGGGGGATATGGGGGAGGGGGGATATGGGGGAGGGGGGATATGGGGGAGGGGGATATGGGGAGGGGGGATATGGGGGAGGGGGGATATGGGGGAGGGGGATATGGGGGATATGGGGGAGGGGGGATATGGGGGAGGGGGGATATGGGGGAGGGGGATATGGGGGATATGGGGGAGGGGGGGATATGGGGGAGGGGGGGATATGGGGGAGGGGGGATATGGGGGAGGGGGGATATGGGGAGGGGGGATATGGGGGAGGGGGGATATGGGGGAGGGTGGATATGGGGGAGGGGGATATGGGGAGGGGGGGATATGGGGGAGGCTCACCCTGCCTGCTCTGACGAGGTCGTTCACCTTCTTGTGGCACTGGGTGCCTGTCCGTGGTGTTAGGGCCACAGCGGTGACGGCCTCTGCCACCTCCCTCCACAGACGCCGGCTGTGGCGTGGGGCAACTCTGCGGCCGTGCCCGGGATACAGGGCGTCCCTCCTCTGCTCCACCGCGTCCAGGAGCGCCTCCACATCGCGTGTCTCGAACCTCGCGGCTGAGCGACGGCCAGCCATCAAGTCGGGTGTTGCGGTCGGCTGTTCCGGTCGGGTGGGGGGGAGTTGCGCGGCCTTATGAGCCGTCACGCCGTGCAGCGCGTATGACGCTGCACGGCGTGAACCACTGCGCAAGCGCGGATCCCGTTACGTCGCTGCTAGCCCATTTCGGGCCGCAGACTATCGGCCCATTTTTATGACGTGACGCAAGTGGGATTTGCGCCGATCGGCGGACTTTCCGCCGATAATGGAGAATTTCGCCCCATGTGTCCGAGGTTCACTTGTGGTCTCTACAATTGTGACCCTGATGTCGGACCTTGCGGTGGGCCAATTGGGCAACCGTTGCCCCCTTGACCCACCACGAAGTCCATAACACCAGGGTCACGATGATAGACCCCATCTGAGCCCAACCTCCCACGCACTGCAATTCAATCCCCAACCCCCACCGCACAGCAACTCGCAACCTGCAGATTGCCTGGGTGTCCCCCGACCCACAAGTATGGGCGTGACTCGACCGGTCTCCCTGAGGGACCCCTGTAATAGGGAGACCCACACAGGGTCCCCTGTCATAGGGTGACCCCGCATAGGGACCCGTGTTTAGGGGGACCCCTCACAGGGGCCCCTCTAATAGGGTGACCCCACAGGGTCTCCTGTAATAGACAGACCCCCACAGGGACCCCTGTATAGGGGGACACCCACAGGGACCCTGATCTGGATACCCCCCACCAGGGTCCCTTTGGAGGTCCCCCTATCACAGGGGTCCCTGTGAGGGGGTTCCCCAATCACTAGGATCGTTGGAGCCCCCCTATTAGAGTGGGAAGGGCGGAATGGGCTGGGTCACCCCCGTACTTGGGAGTGGGGGAAACCGAGGCTATCCAGGGGTGGGGGTGACTGCCTTGTGTTGAGAGGGGGTTGGGACCAATTTGAGGTGGGGGAGGGTTTGGGGTCATTTTCGGTGCGGGAGGGGTTGGGGCCAATTTGTGGTGGGGGGGTTCAGGCTTAATTGCGGTGTGGTTGAGGGGGGGATGCCTGCCGCGTGACCTCGCTCTCAGGCTGCCCGTTCAAGATGGTTGCCTGATAGCGGGATTCCCTGGTTTTCCCTCGTTATTCCACAGTACGCAGAAATTTGCATGACATGGAACACTGAATTGCATCCTGCTTTACTACTGCAAGGGGATTGTAAAACTAGCACAATTCAGCTCCAGCGGGAGATCGTAGGGCTGGATTCTCCGATTCTGAGGGTATGTCCCCATGCCGGCGTGGGAACGGTGGCGTTTTACGACAGACACCCGACTTGAGCTGCCGATAAAGCCCGGAGAATTGGCAGGTCCGTGGCTGTGCATGCACACAGCGGCGGCCTGCAGCCGCCGCGCCGTGCAACATGGCAGCGGCCGCTCGCCGACCCGGCCCGCAAAATAGTCCCCCCCTTCGGCTGGCTCGCTGCCCTGGACCACCCCCCCGCTCCTGATAAAGCCCCCTCTGCCCCCAGATCGGCCCTCCCACGACTGTGGTGCCGCTGGACTGAGTCCGCAGCCGCCACGCCGAGTTCACGCCGGATGAGACCACACGCGACCGACGCCATCGGGAACTCGGCCAGTCGGGGTCGGAGCATTGGGGGAGGGGAGCCTCAGGCATTGTCCTGTGGCTGTCGATACGTCGCGCGGTGTACCCGGAGAGTACGGTGCTTTGGAGGGGGCAGTGCATTGCGAAAGTGGCACCTCCCCTGATTTGGTTGGGAACTGTGATTCCTGAATGCGATTTCGGCATCGGCAACTGGAGAATCCAGCCCATAATCTCTCAGAGA
Organism: Scyliorhinus torazame; assembly: GCF_047496885.1. NCBI lineage: Eukaryota > Metazoa > Chordata > Chondrichthyes > Carcharhiniformes > Scyliorhinidae > Scyliorhinus > Scyliorhinus torazame. The sequence goes on along the minus strand of NC_092722.1, from coordinate 48,481,579 downwards.
GGGAACCCGGCCCTGAACCTTTTACAACCACATCTATCCATTGAACTGTCCTTGCACCTTTTAACACATTCAATGAATTTTTCACTTGAAGGTACCAGGCTCTTCTGAAGCAGAGCCTGTACAGAATATTCTTGCACAGACATGAGGAAGAGGCAAATTTTGGTGGTACATTGGATGAGGTTTTGCCGGAAATCAGCAAAGGGCAATGGCGGATGGGAAATGCGGTATTGTATGCTACTACGAAACAAAATTTTAAAGCCAAGGATTCATGCCGAAAAGCTGATGGGTGACTTCTGATTCGCTCAGCTCCATCACATCAGTGCATTAATTACAGAAATGCTACATTTAAAGGCTGCCCCAGCTTACCAGAAACACAGCCTTGGCCGCCAGCAAGTGATGGTTGCAACAAAGGCTGCCTCCAGGTTTTCTGATGCTTCTCTCGCGAAACTGTTGGAAGCAGTGGAGGCGCGATGTGACATTCTGTACCTGTGCATAGGGAGGAGACCAGCGAGCAGGGACACCAACCCAGCATGGAAGACAGCGGCAGCGGTGGTCAGTGCAAACACATTGCAGAGGAGGACAGTAATCCAGTGCTAGAAAAGGATAAATGATCTCCTCCATTCCACCAGGGTAAGTCACTCTTCTTGTCACTCTCAATTCACACACCTCCACAAGGATGTCATTCACTGCCAGCTTAAGGGACACCACCACTCACTCTCACATGCACATCTTCATCTCCCCTGCGGGTCACGTCCTTATCACCTCAATGGTACCACTCACCATCCACACATGTCAGACATCCTTATCATCCATCCTGACACACGCCCTGCTTACATTCTTTCCATGTGTTTTCATGCAGGAAAACCTGGCACATAATTTGCACTGAGTGCTGAATCTGGTGCATTTGAGTGCTGTAGTGAGAGTTTGGTGACTGAGGGAGTTAGGTGAGGAGGGAATAAGGCGCTCCTTTCATTTTGTTTCCTACATTTCCGCAAAGAGCGAGAAGGGAGCCAGGAGTTTACAGAGAGTGCAGCTGACTGGGAGCAGAGTCGGAGGGCGGAGTTCCAGTTGGTCCACAGGGCAGCTATATTCTGTAAGGTAAGAGGGGATGGAGGCAAGGCCAGTTGCACGCTCCTCCTGTAGGATGTGGGTGGTGAGGGATACCACCGGTGTCCCCGCTGACTATACCTGCGGGAAGTGCACCCAACTCCAGCTCCTCAAAGACCGTGTTAGGGGACTGGAGCTGAAGCTGGATGAACTCCGGATCATCCGGGAGACAGAGGGGGTGATAGGGAAGAGTTACAGGGAGGTAACCACACCCAAGGTACAGGACAAGAGAAGCTGGGTTACAGTCAGGGGAAAGAAAACAAACAGGCAGACAGTGCAAGGATCCCTCATGGCCGTTCCCCTTCAAAACAAGTATACTGTTTTGGATGCTGTTGGGGGGGATGACCTACCGGGGGAATGCCCTAGCGGCCAGGTCTCTGGCACTGAGTCTGGCTCTGGGGCTCAGAAGGGAAGGGGGGAGAATAGAAAAGCAATAGTAGTAGGAGATTCAATGGTTAGGGGAATAGATAGGAGATTCTGTGGTCGCGAGCGAGACTCCCGGAAGGTATAGAACATAGAACATAGAACAATACAGCGCAGTACAGGCCCTTCGGCCCACGATGTTGCACCGAAACAAAAGCCATCTAACCTACACTATGCCATTATCATCCATATGTTTATCCAATAAACTTTTAAATGCCCTCAATGTTGGCGAGTTCACTACTGTAGCAGGTAGGGCATTCCACGGCCTCACTCCTCTTTGCGTAAAGAACCTACCTCTGACCTTTGTCCTATATCTATTACCCCTCAGTTTAAAGTTATGTCCCCTCGTGCCAGCCATATCCATCCGCGGGAGAAGGCTCTCACTGTCCACCCTATCCAACCCCCTGATCATTTTGTATGCCTCTATTAAGTCTCCTCTTAATCTTCTTCTCTCCAACGAAAACAACCTCAAGTCCGTCAGCCTTTCCTCATAAGATTTTCCCTCCATACCAGGCAACATCCTGGTAAATCTCCTCTGCACCCGCTCCAAAGCCTCCACGTCCTTCCTATAATGCGGTGACCAGAACTGTACGCAATACTCCAAATGCGGCCGGACCAGAGTTCTGTACAGCTGCAACATGACCTCCCGACTCCGGAACTCAATCCCTCTACCAATAAAGGCCAACACTCCATAGGCCTTCTTCAACAACCCTATCAACCTGGGTGGCAACTTTCAGGGATCTATGTACATGGACACCTAGATCCCTCTGCTCATCCACACTTTCAAGAACTTTACCATTAGCCAAATATTCCGCATTCCTGTTATTCCTTCCAAAGTGAATCACCTCACACTTCTCTACATTAAACTCCATTTTCCACCTCTCAGCCCAGCTCTGCAGCTTATCTATATCCCTCTGTAACCTGCTACATCCTTCCACACTATCGACAACACCACCGACTTTAGTATCGTCTGCAAATTTACTCACCCACCCTTCTGCGCCTTCCTCTAGGTCATTGATAAAAATGACAAACAGCAACGGCCCCAGAACAGATCCTTGTGGTACTCCACTTGTGACTGTACTCCATTCTGAACATTTCCCATCAACCACCACCCTCTGTCTTCTTTCAGCTAGCCAATTTCTGATCCACATCTCTAAATCACCCTCAATCCCCAGCCTCCGTATTTTTTGCAATAGCCTACCGTGGGGAACCTTATCAAACGCTTTGCTGAAATCCATATACACCACATCAACTGCTCTACCCTCGTCTACCTGTTCAGTCACCTTCTCAAAGAACTCAATAAGGTTTGTGAGGCATGACCTACCCTTCACAAAGCCATGCTGACTATCCCTGATCATATTATTCCTATCTAGATGATTATAAATCTTGTCCCTTATAATCCCCTCCAAGACTTTACCCACTACAGACGTGAGGCTCACCGGTCTATAGTTGCCGGGGTTGTCTCTGCTCCCCTTTTTGAACAAAGGGACCACATTTGCTGTCCTCCAGTCCTCTGGCACTATTCCTGTAGCCAATGATGACATAAAAATCAAAGCCAAAGGTCCAGCAATCTCTTCCCTGGCCTCCCATAGAATCCTAGGATAAATCCCATCAGGTCCCGGGGACTTATCTATTTTCAGCCTGTCCAGAATTGCCAACACCTCTTCCCGGGTGCCAGGGCCAAGGATGTCTCGGATCGTATCTTCAGGATCCTTAAGGGGGAGGGGGAGCAGCCAGAAGTCGTGGTGCACATTGGTACCAACGACGTAGGTAGGAAAAGGGGTGTGGAGGTAATAAACGAGTTTAGGGAGTTCGGCTGGAAGTTAAAAGCCAGGACAGACAGAGTTGTCATCTCTGGTTTGCTGCCGGTGCCACGTGATAGCGAGGCTAGGAATCGGGAGAGAATGCAGCTGAACACGTGGCTGCAGAAATGGTGCAGGAGGGAGGGCTTCGGGTATTTGGATAATTGAAGCGCATTCTGGGGAAGGTGGGACCTGTACAAGCAGGACGGGTTGCATCTGAACCAGAGGGGCACCAATATCCTGGGAAGAAGGTTTTCTAGTACTCTTCGGGAGGGTTTAAACTAATTTGGCAGGGGAATGGGAACCGGATTTGTAGTCCAGAAACTAAGCTAGCCGATATTCAGGACGCCAAAGCGTGTAGTGAGGCAGTTGGGAAGGGAACACTGACAAAGGAGCGTACTTGCAGGCACGGAGATGGGTTGAAGTGTGTATACTTCAACGCAAGAAGCATCAGGAATAAGGTGGGTGAACTTAAGGCATGGATCGGTACTTGGGACTACGATGTGGTGGCTATCACGGAAACTTGGATAGAAGAGGGGCATAAATGGTTGCTGGAGGTCCCTGGTTATAGATGTTTCAATAAGATTAGGGAGGGTGGTAAAAGAGGTGGGAGGACGGCATTGTTAATTAGAGATAGTATAACAGCTGCAGAAAGGCAGTTCGAGGAGTATCTGCCTACTGAGGTAGTATGGGTTGAAGTCAGAAATAGGAAATGAGCAGTCACCTTGTTAGGAGTTTTCTATAGGCCCCCCAATAGTAGCAGAGATGTGGAGGAACAGATTGGGAAACAGATTTTGGAAAGGTGCAGAAGTCACAGGGTAGTAGTCATGGGTGATTTTAACTTCCCAAACATTGAGTGGAAACTCTTTAGATCAAATAGTTTGGATGGGGTGGTGTTTGTGCAGTGTGTCCAGGAAGCTTTTCTAACATAGTATGTAGATTGTCCGACCAGAGGGGAGGCAATATTGGATTTGGTACTTGGTAATGAACCAGGGCAAGTGATAGATTTGTTAGTGCGGGAGCATTTTGGAGATAGTGACCACGATTCTGTGACTTTCACTTTAGTAATGGAGAGGGATAGGTGCGTGCAACAGGGCAAGGTTTACAATTGGGGGAAGGGTAAATACGATGTTGTCAGACAAGAATTGAAGTGCATAAGTTGGGAACATAGGCTGTCAGGGAAGGACACAAGTGAAATGTGCAACTTGTTCAAGGAACAGGTACTACGTGTCCTTGATATGTATATCCCTGTCAGGCAGGGAAGAGATGGTCGAGTGAGGGAACCATGGTTGACAAGAGAGGTTAAATGCCTTGTTAAGAGGAAAAAGGAGACTTATGTAAGGCTGAGGAAACAAGGTTCAGACAGGGCACTGGAGGGATACAAGATAGCCAGGAGGGAACTGAAGAAAGGGATTAGGAGAGCTAAGAGAGGGCATGAACAATCTTTGGCGGGTAGGATCAAGGAAAACCCCAAGGCCTTTTACACATATGTGAGAAATATGAGAATGACTAGAGCGAGGGTAGGTCCGACCAAGGACAGTAGCGGGAGATTGTGTATTGAGTCTGAAGAGATAGGAGAGGTCTTGAACGAGTACTTTTCTTCTGTATTTACAAATGAGAGGGGCCATATTGTTGGAGAGGACAGTGTGAAACAGACTGGTAAGCTTGAGGAAATATTTGTTAGGAAGGAAGATGTGTTGGGCATTTTCAAAAACTTGAGGATAGACAAATCCCCCAGGCCTGACGGGATATATCCAAGGATTCTGTGGGAAGCAAGAGATGAAATTGCAGAGCCATTGGCAATGATCTTTTCGTCCTCACTGTCAACAGGGGTGGTACCAGGGGATTGGAAAGTGGCGAATGTCGTGAAAGTAAGGAGGCATGGGATAGTGGGAAATTTGGCCAGTTAGATAACGAACTGGCTAACCGATAGAAGTCAGAGAGTGGTAGTGGATGGCAAATATTCAGCCTGGATCCCAGTTACCAGTGGAGTACTGCAGGGATCAGTTCTGGGTCCCCTGCTGTTTGTGATTTTCATTAATGACTTGGATGAGGGAGTTGAAGGGTGGGTTAGTAAATTTGAAGACGATACGAAGATTGGTGGAGTTGTGGATAGTGAGGAGGGCTGTTGTCGGCTGCAAAGAGACATAGATAGGATGCAGAGCTGGGCTGAGAAGTGGCAGATGGAGTTTAACCCTGAAAAGTGTGAGGTTGTCCATTTTGGAAGGACAAATATGAATGCGGAATACAGGGTTAACGGTAGAGTTCTTGGCAATGTGGAGGAGCAGAGAGATTTTGGGGTCTATGTTCATACATCTTTGAAAGTTGCCACTCAAGTGGGTAAAGCTGTGAAGAAGGTCTATGGTGTGCTAGCGTTCATTAACAGAGGGATTGAATTTATGAGCAGTGAGGTGATGATGCAACTGTACAAAACCTTGGTAAGGCCACATTTGGAGTACTGTGTACAGTTCTGGTCGCCTCATTTTAGGAAGGATGTGGAAGCTTTAGAAAAGGTGCAAAGGATATTTACCAGGATGTTGCCTGGAATGGAGAGTAGGTCTTACGAGGAAAGGTTGAGGGTGCTGGGCCTTTTCTCATTAGAACGGAGAAGGATGAGGGGCGACTTGATAGAGGTTTATAAGATGATCAGGGGAATAGATAGAGTAGACAGTCGGAGACCTTTTCCCCGGGTGGAACAAACCATTACAAGGGGACATAAATTTAAGGTGAATGGTGGAAGATATAGGGGGGATGACAGAGGTAGGTTCTTTACCCAGAGAGTAGTGGGGGCATGGAATGCACTGCCTGTGGAAGTAGTTAGGGACTTTCAAGCAGCTATTGGATAGGTACATGGATTACAGTAGAATGATATAGTGTAGATTAATTTGTTCTTAAGGGCAGCACGGTAGCATTGTGGCTAGCACAATTGCTTCACAGCTCCAGGGTCCCAGGTTCGATTCCGGCTTGGGTCACTGTCTGTGCGGAGTCTGCACATCCTCCCCGTGTGTGTGTGGGTTTCCTCTGGGTGCTCCGGTTTCCTCCCACAGTCCAAAGATGTGCAGGTTAGGTGGATTGGCCATGATAAATTGCCCTTAGTGTCCAAAATTGCCCTTAGTGTTGGGTGGAGGTGTTGACCTTGGGTAGGGTGCTCTTCCTGAGGGCCGGTGCAGGCTTGATGGGCCGAATGGCCTCCTTCTGCACTGTACATTCTATGATAATCTATGATTAATCCAGGACAAAGGTTCGGCACAACATCGTGGGCCAAAGGGCCTGTTCTGTGCTGTATTTTTCTATGTTCTATGTTCTATAATAAAAGGGAGAGATCTCAGATGGGTGGAGGGATATCTGAGAGAAATGACCTTTGAGGAAAAATCCCTCCAGCTGACTGGGGAGGATGTTGACTGTTCCTGTGACAATGGTAAGGTTGGCGGCAATAAAACATGTGAGGATTCAGCACAGATTCATCCATCAGACAACACTTCTATGAGTCATCTCTCCTGGTTCTAAAGGCCCATGCAATGTACTAATCAATTCTTCATTCTTTCCCAGGCACTTCTGGAAAGAAGCCCATGGTGTCCTCCAGCCTAATCAAGAATCTAGCACATTGACCAGTATACATGATTTTGCAGACATTGAGCTTGCAGAGCCATCACAGCGTTCACCCGCGCCCTCCACCAGCGCAGAGATACACACCTCTGGAGACCTAATTTTAGAACAGCTTTGGGGTCACAATTTGGTGAGCTCATCACTCTTTCAGATCCGTAGCAGGCAGAGGCAGGGATGTCCCAGAGCGCCAGCACATAGAGGATTTCTGGAGGCCAAGAATCTGCTGACTCCCAGTCACATGATTTGTCTTATTTGTGCAAAGGCCAAGTCGGCAGCCACTGAGGAGACACTGGTGCAATACCTTTGTCCAGCACTGCTCCAAGACATTCAATTCATGGTGCAGGCACACGACTGCCAAAACCAGAGGATGACTGGGTTTCTCGAGCTTACTCCAGGTGGTTCTCTACCCAAGGAGGGAACCCAAGGAATCCACTGCCAGATGGCAGAACCCCAAAAGCAGACTGAGGCCCTCCAGGTCTCGGCTCTCCTGAGGACGCTTGCCAAACTCATCACAGACAACAGGGCGTGGCAGACAGCAGGCTGCCTCCATCTCTGCTATGGATGTTGGAAATACGCCGAGGTGTAGCTGCAGGGTTTGGAAGGTTAACAAGCTCTAGTTTCACATCCTGGGCATGGGTGTTAAGCTCTTGTAGATAGCTTTCACCTCTGTAAATATACTCTCACTGATTGCAATCCTTTCTTTGAATCCTTGTTCTGATGAGCTGTGTTCTTGTAGTCTGACTACAACACTGCACTCCTGCACCAGGAAAAGACAGGGTGCTCAGTCCAGGGCTTCCTCCATGTGCTTTGTGGGTTGCCAACACATTGGTGGCGACCCTTCACAGTGACTTAACACATCAGTCATGCTTGTTTCTCGCGGGAAATGAGGATGTCGCCTAGAATATTCCGGATTCACATCACTCATTCCAGCAATTGTCCACGTGTACTCTAGTCATTGAGAGGAAATGAGCTGCCATCAGCCAGACAGGAGTCAGACATTCACAGAATCTATGCACTGTCCCCACTACAAGTCATCATCATCTTTCTGCAATATAAAGACGATGGACAACCGCTCCCATGACAGTAGCCGTAACACTGAGGGTATGTGCTGACATCTGTCAGATGGAAGAGCAATGCTCACAGAAGTGAGGATATTGGGATAGCCTCACTTGATGTCCTCATCACCCTCCATGAACCTGATGGAAAAGTGTAGATTTTGAGCTTGTCTGCCTTGTTTGGCCATCGCCACGGTCACATGGCCGATCTCCTCTACCTTCGGGACCTCCTTATCTCCTTCATCAACCCCATCATCGGAGGAAAAGTGCAGCTCTTTCATCTTCTCCTCAGAATGTTCCCACCCCCCCTGTTGTAGTGCCAGATTGTGCAGGGCAGCACAGATGATCACGATGTGTGACACCCTTTGGGGATTGTACTGCAAGGCTCCACCAAATGAGTCCAAGAACCAGAACCTCATCTTCAGCATGCCTATGGTCTGCTCCACCAAAGTGTGAGCTGCAGTATGAGCTTCATTGTACCTTGTCTCAGCTGCTTGTCCCCAAGGAACCACCTCTGTAGCCACTGAGGACCCGCAAACATGTCAGTGATCTGAGAGTGGCTTAGAATGTAGGAGTTCCCTCCCAAGGAACTGAGCACTCAACTGGTTGATGTACTTGGAGTGGTTGTAGGCCAGCTTAACATTGAGAGAGTGAAAGCCCTTGTGGTTCATGTAGCTCACTCGGCGCCACGAGTGCAGTCGATGGCACCCTACCCGTGGAGTCAGGTATTTTTGCAAAGCCCATTGCCATTCCATCCTGGCTTGCCTGATCCCGGTTGAAATAGACAAAGCTGTGTACCCTTTTAAAGATTACATACATAATGTCCTGGATGTACTTGTGTGCCGAGGCATATATGATGCTGCAGAGGTCACCTTGAAGGAGCCACTAACATAAAACTGAGCACCGCTATGACCTTCAGCGGCACTGGCGGTGGATGTACTCCAAGTCCCAATGGTGCCAAATTCTGCAGAACGCGGCAGATGTGAGCAGCCAGTTCCCTTGACATGCAAAGTCTTCAGCTGTTTCTAGGACATATTCAGGAATGTTAGGCACTGTCTGAACACTTTGGGTGCAGCAAGATGCCTCCTGTTTTCCGGGGTTCTTCCTCTGCTTGTGGAGCAGACCCGGCTACCTCTTCCTCCTCAGGGTTTTCTCATGCCTTTGGCAAGCCAGACGCCTCCACTGACAGGTTCCTCTTTCCTGTCTGTAAGCCAGAAGAATGATTGCCAGTTCAACGAGCTCCATCTATCCTTCGCTCTCCTCACTGCAATATCAAAGACAGAGATGGGTTGAGAATGCCATGCTCCTGTGCCTCAACAGCGGCATCGATGCATTCTACTCTGCACGCCGTTCTCATATCATTAGCAGACCTGATCTGGTATTTTCCGGGGCCTCCGCAATGCTCTGCCTCCATCAGAGAAATTATAGATGGCAAGATTAATTTGTGGTTTTAGAATTCGGCAAACAGGCGCCATGGCTGATGAAGGAGAGGGAGGAGGAATAACATGCAGAGGTGCAATGTTAGACTTCCGATCTTGCCACTGGCAGGGCTGGCTGTGGGGTGGGATGGGAGGGAACGTGTGCCAAGACGGGGCAGCGGGGGGTGACCAGGGGATGGGCTGCAGGGTTGGGGTGACTCCCCATGAGACCGGGGCATCCAGGCACCGGCCGCCATTGCCGTGGCCTGCATGGCAGCCATCTTGCTGTGCACCCACTGACCGCCCACCCCGCAGCAGGCCATATGGGTGCCTCCACCCCACTATTCCCACACACAATCCCCTCATCCCAGCCCCCACCGTCCACCCCACCACCACCGCACTCCAGACCCCACCCTCCACGCCACCAACTCCCTTCCCCAACCGGCCGCCACCCATTGGCGGGGCAGCACATGGCCCACCCAAAGGCAACGCCTACAGGAGCCCCTACAGGAGTGGAGTCTACCTCTGGCATGGGTAGCCCTAGCTCCTGGCAGTAGGGACAGGCCAGGGCCAAAGCCCCGCACAATGCCCAGCACCATCAGGGCCGGGGTGTGGAGGGGCGGGTACTAGGGGAACGGCCGGGGTTGGGTGTTAGGATGGAGGGTGCAGTGTAGCCCGGTGGACCTGGTTGGGCATGGGAATACGAACCATGCTAACATGTCCGCCTTTCATTCCCTGCAGACAATGGCTATCAGATTCCAACCAGGATTGGTGGCCTTCATTCGGGCGGCCGCAGCCCTGGGGCATGTACAGAGGCTGTACACGTAGGATCTGCTCGAGGAGGATCCTGCAGTGGCCGAGCCTGCCCCAGAGTAACGGGAGACCGCCGGTGAAGATGGAGAGCGGCCGCCCAAAAGGCCGAGGAGGAGGTTGGAAGGAGGCACTGCATCAGGCCTCGTGTGTACCAGCAGCGCCTGTTATTTGAGGACCTGCCGGACACGGCATGCCGTCGCAGATTCCTGCTGAGCAGAAGGACAGTGTGACATATCTACCAGATCATGTTGCACCTGGCACCGTGTAGGTATGGGGGAGGGCACCTGCTCCCTGTGGCCGTCAAGGTGACAGTCGCCCTGAACATTTATGTTACGGGCTCCTTCCAGGTGCCTAGTGGAAACCTGTTAGTGATCTCACAGGCCTCGGTGCACAGCTCTATCTGCACTGTGTTTACAGGTCCTGTGTGGGATTCTCCATTGCCCGACTCCGATATTGTAATCGGGGATCAAACGGAGAATCCCTGTTTACGACCGAATCGGGGGCGGTGCCTGTTTTTGGGTGCTCCACCCCCTCCAAAACAGCGTCATCGATGAGTACGCCGCAAGCCGTTGGGACGGCCTCAGGACGTTATCTGAAGGCACTCCCCCGATGCTCCGGACCTGATGGGCCGAGTTCCCGACGGCGCGGGACACGTGTGCTCTCAGTTTTCATGAACCCGGCCTGGCTGCTGCGGACTGTGTCCAGTGCCACCCCAGCTAGGGGAGGAGCCGTGCTGCTAGCCGAGGGGGTGCTTCAGCGAGGACTGGGGGAACTGGTGGGTGGTGGCCCGGGGGTGACGAAGGGGGTGTCCAGGTGGGTACTATCTGGCAGGCCGGTGTCATGTTGTACAGTACGACAGCTGCAGGTCGTGCATTTTACGTTGCGCGGCTGCTAGCCCCTCACCAGTCAGAGGATCGGTGCTGGGGCCTCGCCGATTTTTTCATCGTAAAATACCAGACATATCCTCCAGACCTAGCCTCAAAATCGGAGAATCCAGCCCCCTATATGCCTGCTCGGCGCAATACGTCAAATTCATTGTGGATCGAGCCCACCGGGATGCTCGGGCAGTGGGGTTCGCTGTCATCTCTGAGATGCCCAGGTCCAAGGTGATTGACGGGACACATGACCCCGATGAGCACGGGCCCATGACAGGCCGGTCTTCACAAACCGAAAGGGGTTCCACTCGATGAATGTGCAGCTGGTGTGTGACCATGAGATGCACATCGTACATGTCTGTGCCTGATACCCGGCCAGTGTACGCAACCCCTTCATCCTGGCACACTCGAAGGTTCCTGACATCTTTGAGACGCGCCCCCAGCTGAAGGGTTGGCTCCTGGGCGACAGGAGTTATCCGCTGTAGTCGTGGCCTTTGCCGCCTATCCAGAGGCCAGAGACTGACGTGGAGACCCACTGCAATGACACCCATGCAGTGACCAGCGGCGTAATCAAGCGGTGCATCGGCATCTGGAAGATACGGTTCAGGGGTGGACCGCTCTGGAGGGCCCTCCAGTATTGCGCTAGGAGCGTCTCCCACATCGTGGTAGCCTGCTGCGTCCTCCACAATAACAGAGGTGCGACGTGATCAAGGAGGCACCAGTCCTCGTCTGAAGAGGAGGATGTGGGAGTGGGCGAGGATGGACAGCACATGGGACCCTGGCAGGCACAGGAGGCTGCACAACGTGTGTGCCTGGGGCATTGTGCACGGGGCGCTCTAGTTACCTCCAGGTTCACCAAAAGGGGGCCTGACCAGTGGCATGGACATCCCACTGCACTCCCCCACTGACCGACCATACCCGCCCATGAACGCCGCCTACCCCCACCGCCTCCCCCAACTGCCTGTGTGATTCCCACCTGCTTCACGACAGGCTGTGGGCCCTGGGTTGGCAGTAACAGTGGCTCTGGTCCATGGGATGGAGGATGATGATGACTCGCTCTGCAATGAGCTCTGCTGCTCTGCACCGTTTGACAACATTTGATCCTGCCCACAATAGCACTTTCCAGCATCCACCAGAGTGATCCCAGCATGGGAGCTGGCCATTGTATCACACGGTCCCACAGAACCCTTGGGGTGGCGGAGGTGAGGACAGTGGCATGGGGGGAGACGGAGAGGGTTTGGGTGGACAGAGATGGGGGTGGGGCACCAGAGCAATGGCTGGGATTCCTGGCCCAAGCCCACACCCAACGTCCGCACATTTCCCGCCCACCACCCCAGCGCCCCCTCTGCAACCTGCCAAGCCCAGGCCACCCCACACACCCTTCTGACAGAGCACCGAGGCAGATTGAAACATTGTGAACAGGTGTTTATTGTAAATTGTTTATTGTGCCGCAGCCCCTAATGCCATACTGTGTGCTGCATCCGTGCCAACTTAACTGGTGTCTACCTTTCTGGCCTTACAGGCTCTAACGATCCTAGGTGGATCCCCAGGCAGCACATCAGGAATAGAGATGGCCAGCTGCGGTTCCCACCCTGTGACCTGCGTCCCCTCTGGCGGTCGTCTTCTGGGCCTGGATGGGTCCCGCTGCTGCTAGGGTGTCACCTCACCCTGTTCTGCCACCAGATGTGCCAGGGACAGGATGTTGTGAGTCTGAGGAGTTGTGGTGTTCCGGCATCACCCATGCGGGAATCTCCAGCATGGGCTCCATCACCTCTTGTACCCTTGGGGTGCCTGATGGTCCTTGTGCTACTCTTTGGGATGAGGGTGCGAGCGGAGCTAACTCCTGAGGCTCCCTTGGCACCTGGCACTGCAAGTCCTGGAGGCCTTCTCCCATCTCGACCAGGGGCTTAATTCTCATGGCCATGGGGCATTGTGCATTACCTTCATCTGGGACTGTGCCACATCACCCAGCTACTGTGCCACCACCCTCTGGGTCTGTGTCAAATCAGCCAGCCACTGTATCACCTCCCTCTTTGCCTGGCTCAGGCCAGCCTGGGCAAATCTGCCAATGCCCTGAGCCATGACCCACTGTGGCTGGGCCAGGCTCTGGAGTGCTGCTGCAATGTCCAGGTGGACTGGTACATGGGTGCCCCTAACAGGGCAGCCCTGTCCTGTGCTGCGGCCACTACCCGCAGAGTGCCTCAGGCCTTGGACATTCTGACCCAAGGCCGATAACTTCACCCCCAAGGCCTCCACCGCGGCGTCACCGTGCAGTGTTGGCCTGGGTGGCATGCATGGTCGGCACTACCTCCTGCCCCTACAGGCAGTGGATTGTTGCTGAAAACCCCTCACGCAGCCCCTGAGTCTGTGACTGCATCTCCACTATCGATGGGACCTTACCCTCCAGAAGCACAAAACCCTTCCGGACGACAGCTTGTCCCTGGGATCGGGTTACCCTCTGACTGTCTGTCCCCTCAGAGATTCCTACTTCCATCTGATATACGGCAGCATGTGTGTGATAGTGCCCTAGGAGTGTCTTCCCTAAAGTGACCAATCGAGGTGAGTGTCTCTGGGATGGTGGAGGGTGGTGACAGCTGTGTCGGGAAGTCAGTGTCATCCCCGGTCTGGTGCTCTGGGGTGTCCCGGCTGTGGTTTGAGGGCTTTCATCACTGTCCATTTCCTCTTCCTTGCTGCTATCCGCTTGGGGTTGAGGTTGGGGTCGGGGGGCACCCGAAGGGCCCGCTTCATTGCCAGGTGATCCTGCAAATCACAAGACATGACGCTTGATTGGATCCTGGGTTGGGGTGGAGTTGGTGTGTGCATGTGTGTGTGTGTGGGGGGGGGGATTGATGGTGGGTGTGGGTTTAGGAGTGGTGCTGTGGGGTTTTGGTGGGGGGACTGTGGGGTAGGTTGGGTCATGGTGGAGGGTGTGTGGGGGTGTGGTGATTGTGGTCGAGGGGGTTATGGGAGGATATGGAGGGTGGGCATGGGGGAAATGTGGGTGGTGGGTGGTGGTGGAGGGCAGGTGGGAATGGTGTGGGGGATGCTGCTGGTGGAGGGGGGTGTGGTGGTGGTTCCCCATGGCACATGGCAAACCACAACTTAGCGGGGTCTCACTTGCTCGCCCAATGAGACCTCAGCCTCGGTGACTGCACTCACTCCAAGCCCACCGACTAGGTCCAGTGTCCGCTGTTCTGGCCTTTTCCCTCTCACAGCGCATGAGGCCACCTTCTCCTGGCGTGTGGTGGGGGGGAGTGGTTGTAGGGGAGACAGAAAGTGCACAGTATTAGGCAGTCAGATGCATGCATCACAGGGGGTGGGCAGCTGGTGGCATTCATTGCCATGACACATGACCATGGCGGCCGCTATTGGTGCTGGCATGTGAAGCGGCATGGGGTGCGCTCGCACCGCTAGTGGGTAGGTCCGGTCGCACTCTGGGTGGGGAGGGGCGGGGTTATGGGTGAGTGGGACAGGGGTTGATGCCAGGGGCACAGTGCTGCCTTGAGGAGATTGTGCAGGTTTTTGCTGCACTGTTGCCCAATCCTGGAGGTGGGGCCCACGGCGCTCCCGGCCTCTGCCACCTGAATCCAGGCCTGGTGTACGGTAGCAGGATGCAACCACTTTCCCATCCCGGGGTATAGGTAGCCCGCTTCTCCTCCACAGTGCCCAAAAGGGTGTTGAGCACTGCTTCTGCAAAAAGAGGTGTTGCTCTCCTTGCTGCCATCTTGTTGGCTGAGATGAGTGCGTGTGTGAGGAGCGAAGTGTCAATATGTGGCTGCAGTTTGTCAGCCTCCCGAGTGTCAATCCTGATCACTGTTTCTCACTGAAATCACTCATGTTCCACGTGGTGCCAGTGCTAGACCATTAATGGTTGTTGAATTGCTCCGGGACCGGTGCCAATTTTGCTGTCGTAGAAGCCCACCGATTTTGTCCCAGCGTCAACACTTAAGTCTCTGAAATGGAGAATCCCACCCTCGGTTTCCGTTCCAAACTGATGTTGAATCAACGGATTCTCCCCATGCTGCCAGATTCGTTTTTGAAAAATCTTTGAATATTGACATTACTATTGAAGTCAACATTTATTGCCTAGTTTTCTTTGAGAAGGTGATGGTGAGCCATATATTTTAACTGCTGCAGTTTTGCTGTTGAAAAGAACTCTCATTATGCTGTTCGGCAGGAAATTCCAGGATCATAGAATCATAGAATTTACAGTGCAGAAGGAGGCCATTCGGCCCATCAAGTCTACACCGGCCCCTGAAAGAGCACCCTACCTAAGCCCACATCTCCACCCAATCCCTGGAACCCAGCAACCCCACCTAACGTTTGGACACTACAGGGCAATTTAGCATAACCAATCCACCTAACCTGCATATCTGTGGGAGGAAACCGTAGCACCGGGGGAACCTACACAGACATGGGGAGAACGTGCAGACTCTGCACAGTCAGTGACCCAAGCCGGGAATCGACCCCGGGTCCCTGCCGCTGTGAAGCAACAATGCCAACCACTGTGCTACCGTGCCGTCCCGATCTTTATACAGCAACGGTGGAGGAATGATAATATATGTCCAAGTCTCAATCATACCCGAGGTGGAAAGAGACTTGAAGATGGTGATATTCCTCTGCGCCTGCTGCCCCTAGGTGTTGGGGTCACAAGTTTTGGGGGTGCACCCAAAGATGCCTTGGTGCACTCTGCAGCCACCTTGGTGGAGATGGTGAATTTTAAGGTAGTGGTTGATCTGCTACTCAAGCCGATTGCTCTGTCATCAATAATATTGAGCTTCTTGAATGTTGTTTAAACAGCACTCATCCAGGCAAGTGTAGAGTATTCCATCACACACCTGCCGTGTAGATGGTGGATTCCATTGGAGAATCCGGAGGTGAGTTACTCAGCAGAGAATTCCCAGGCTTTTGTGTCTACAGTATTTACGTTGCACATCTGTTAACTTTCTGTTCAATGGTGACTCATAGGATGTTGATGGTAGGGATTTAGTGTGGTAATGTCATGGAATGTCATGGGAAAGTGGTTAGACTCTTTCCTATTGGAGTTGGTCATTGCCTAATACTTGAGTGACACAAATATTATTTGGCATTTATTAATCTAAACCTGAATATTGTCCAGGTCTTGCTGGACGATTTCATTATCTGAGAAATTGAGAATGGAACTGAATGATGTGCAATCACCAGTGAACTTCCCTACTTATGACTTTATGATGGAGTGAAGACATTGAAGCAACTGAAGTTGCTGAGTACAGGAGGTGGGGTTGTGGGGTTGGGGGGGGGGGGGGGCGGTTTGCAGTGGCGGTTTCCCTGGCAAGCGGGCCTATGCTTCAACGATGCCGTTGGCGATGAGATGATCACTGCCATTATGGATGACGGTCACGGCTCCTGTCATGATATTCAAACACACACATCATGATAGACACACCAACAGACAAATCAGAACACACAACACCACAACCAATGACAGAAAGATATAAAAGCACAGACACGACCCCCGGTGGTCAGTATTAGCTGCAGAGGAGGACCAGGACGCATCTGCTACCAAACACACTCAGGGAGACAGCACGTGCAGAGTATCCAGAACGAACTGTATTATAAGAGTTAAAATAAAATAGAGTTGTACCACATACAACTCTGTTGGCTCATCTGTGCACCAGAGCACCCAACACCACATGGTACAGGAGTGGATTGATACCTGCCGGCATACCTCAGTGTACAGAGACAACCAGCAGTGCCCAGGCAAAATGATAGAGCTCCCGGTTCCGCAGCCGCTCCAGTGCCACGGCGACCTCCGCGCAAACTGGCGGCGATTCCGGCAATGGTTCGAATTGTTCCTGGTGGCAGCTGAACTCCAAGACCGGGATGATAGCGAAAAAATTGAATTTCTCCTCACCATCGCCGGTGCAAGGGCAAGAGAAATATTCACAAGGTACAGGTTCTTCAGGAGGCAGCAAAGGTACGATTACCAGGCAGTCCTGGACAAATTCTCCAAGTACTGTGAAGAAAACGCAATCCAATCGGCAAGTAAAGGTAAGAAAAGCTACAGTACTCACCTCGTGGCTGGGATCCCAGAGCCCGAATTCCCAGAGGCCGAAATCCCGGGCCTGAGAGAGGGCTGGGTCGAGGTCGGCAGCCATCTTGCTAAAGGTATCACGCTAGCACAGTTGCGCGAGCAGTGCGCAGAACCGGAAGTATCGTTTGCGCATGCGCGAGATGCTGCGCATGCGCAGTCAAGAAAACGGCCATCGGTAAAGGAACAGCGATTT
Organism: Scyliorhinus torazame; assembly: GCF_047496885.1. Taxonomy (NCBI): domain Eukaryota; kingdom Metazoa; phylum Chordata; class Chondrichthyes; order Carcharhiniformes; family Scyliorhinidae; genus Scyliorhinus; species Scyliorhinus torazame. The sequence goes on along the minus strand of NC_092722.1, from coordinate 48,464,214 downwards.
GAGCATGCGCAGTCGCTTCCTACGTGCTACATACCGAGCGTCAGGATGTCAGAGGCCCCAGACTGCACCAATTTAAAGGGGAAACGTCCCAAATCCAATTTAAAAGGGAAACGTCCCAAATCAAAAAAACAAAAATCTGTTAAAGCTGTAAAACAACCTTCCCTCACCTGGAATGACAGCACAGTGCCGCAAATTGACCCAGGAGATGAATTTGACCTCCGAAGAACCCTCCGACAAGCAGTTACCTACGCACAAGCCGATGATTCCGACCTCGAATACTTCGATGACGATCTTTACAGTGTTTCCGGACCTCGCGAGCCCAATGATAGCTCCGTGGTCCTATACGACTATGACGCGGACGAACCTTTCGTGTTGCACATTGGCGGCCCCCACATTGAATCCGACGCAGATGCGGATTCATTTTTCGGATTTGAGGATCTTCAATCCAGCAGATATGACGTTCCAACTTATCAGTACCGGATGATGCTGCAGCCTGACATTAACAGACAGGGAGCGGTGCAAGCACACGGAGAGCGCCCTGCTGCCACACAGAGCGTGGTCCACGTCCCGCTCAACGTTCCCGACTCTATGAAAGAAGACATGCAAGACTCCAGAGCGCAGTCCTCGCATGAACCAGAAGTGACTCCAGTGTCACAAGCCTCCACAGCAAGCTCGTGGACAGACTCCACAATTGCAGAAATGCAAGACTCCAGAGCGCAGTCCTTGCACGAACAAGAAGTGACTCCAGTGTCACAAGCCTCCACAGAGAGCTCGTGGACAGCCTCCACGATAGAAGCAACGCAAGACTCCAGAGCGCAGTCCTTGCACGAACAAGAAGTGACTCCAGTGTCACAAGCCTCCACAGAGAGCTCGTGGACAGCCTCCACGATAGAAGCAACGCAAGACTCCAATGTGCAGTCCTTGCAGGAACAAGACCATGAGGGTCTAGCAACCTCTCCTGACCAACCAGCGGCAGATGATGCAAGTCTGCCATGCTCACGTGAACAGCAAGAAGGCTATAACAGCCTACCATGCTCCACTACACAGCAGCATGACCATGAAGGTCTCTCATGCTACAATGAAGGGCACAGCGCTGATGACTGTTCAAGCCCAACTGAAGACAAGCCAAAGGAATCGCCTCGTCCAAGCCCAAAGAAAAAAGGTTTATGCGCTGACCTTCAGGATCATTATAGCCGAACAGAGATTAATAATGCTGCACGGCCACAGGAGGATGCTGAGGATTTGCTAAAGAAATTTATTGAATGTTTAACTTGCAAGGAGCAGACTGAGAATTGCCAGTGTTTTAGTACGGATCGAAAAAATGGACAAGACATTGATCCTCAGGTAATGGAAATAACACAACCTGAATCATATCTACAGCAGGGACAAATGTCTCCCTTCAACACAACGCCGCAAAATCCCAACTTCGGAGACCAGCAGTTAGTCAGTAATGACTCTTCAAACCTTGAGAGGAACATTAATTGCATTGAACCTATACACACTCCACTGATAAATGAGCAGAACATTGGAGCAAGAATCCTGAGGACACCGACATCGAGTAGCCAGATAACGAATTTAAAACCCACAGCAGTTTCAAGTGAACCAAGTGTGCTTTCCACTAATGGTGAAGATGCAGATAAGGTCGACCCGATTATCCATTGTACCGCACTAACCCCAGTGATTAAGCAGTTATGTATGGGGAGTATAATGTGGGCAATTGAGAACAGTAAAAGAGAGACTGTGACCATGCCAGTCCCAGCAAAATCAGACCCAGAGACCATGAAGGCATGTACATTAGACAAAGATACATATGAGGTACCTGAGAAGAAAAGTGAAACGGAATGTTCTTTGGAAAATAGTACAATGTCGATAGAAACATTGGATCCTATATTCGAGACCATACATATGGGAGAATTTGGGGGTAATAAACAAGGTTCTGCAATGTCTGGGGGAAGATTTAAAATTCCAAAGAAGAAAAGCCCAAATGAAGGACAACAGCAAGACAATGACAGTCCACCGACATGGTGTGCACCACCAGATGAAAACTCTGACAATTTATCCAACCCTAGTGAACAGCAAGCTGCTAATGAGGATCTATCCACGGGATGTGAGACGAGTGACGACAGCATCCCACTTCCCATGCAAAAGGTGCAAGGTGACAGACCTCGCCTAGTGCGTACCGAGGCACTCGACGATCACGGTGGGACCACTGACGACTGCGGTGGCGGCGCACCGCTTCCACCCTCGATGGCTCGAGCCTCTCCACTGGTTGGTGCATTCCTGCATGTTCCGACTCCAGAAGTGCAGCTTCAGGGAATCTCGGCTGCCTCCAGTGAACCTGTTGGGACTCCGGACGGGGGGCATCGACGGAAGGCAGACCGGACTCCAGATGGGGAGCAGCCAAGCGCCGACTCTGATTTGCGCACGCCAGACCTTGCTCCGGACGGGCGGTGTCGCGGCCTCGGTGATGGCACGCTCAGGGTGACGGCGGATGCCACGGCGACAGGGAATGGATCGCGTGGCAGTCCCACTGGGTCGGCAGTGGCAACCAGCACCGGCGGTCCAAGATGGACACACCAATTCGCGCCATCGCCAGATGTTGATGCGAGCAACAATTCTCTCTCCAAGGCGACATGCTTCGACGTTTCTCTGCGGAGTCGCCCTTCCGGCACAGCAGGTGGCCGGAACCAGAGTGCACGGTCTCGGCCAACTTCCACATCTGGCACAGTCATCGCCTTGCATGATATTAGTGATGGTGCTACTTCGATGGCAACGACCCATCGGCTACAAGATGCCGTCCACCACAAACATAAAAAGAAAAAAGACTCCACCTTGTTCCTGGCATGCAGGGCGGATGGATTGGTGCGTAGGCGCAATCAGCGAGCTTTGCGCCGCCTTCCACGCTCGCAACTGAACCGTACGCACACGCCGGATCCTCCACTGGTTCCCAAGGATGACTTCGTGGAGATGCCACGGATCATGCCCCTTCCATCGCCACCAGAACCAAACCACAGCCAAGGCACCACTAACAAAGATGTTGAATGTTATATTTGCACGAATGAAAAAACCAAGCACTGCACGAAGTACAACAAATGGTAAAGTAGAGACTTCGGCAACAGCATCACCTCCAACAGTCCAAGGTGAACCAGTGTGACCCCAAATCTCCACAGCTGAACCGGCTTGAGGACCAGCCCATTCTTGAGGCGGTCACCCATTAGACTGGACTTATAACGCTGTTCATACGTTCAAAAAGTCAAACACTTCTGTATTATAACCTGTTGTTGTTTATTGTTCCAGATATCGTCTGACCGGACCAATGTTCAAGTTTTTTTTTTCTCTCGCATCCAAGTTTTGTTATGGTACAACCTTGTTAGTGTGACGCACCCGACATCGCCCCATGTAAATAGTTACGTCATATACACACGCTGTACACAACACACACACACGCTCTTAGATGCACTCACGACACAATTATATTTATAACCACGTAGGCACATATCTTTGTAAAAAGGGGGGATGTCATGATATTCAAACACACACATCATGATAGACACACCAACAGACAAATCAGAACACACAACACCACAACCAATGACAGAAAGATATAAAAGCACAGACACGACCCCCGGTGGTCAGTATTAGCTGCAGAGGAGGACCAGGACACATCTGCTACCAAACACACTCAGGGAGACAGCACGTGCAGAGTATCCAGAACGAACTGTATTATAAGAGTTAAAATAAAATAGAGTTGTACCACATACAACTGTGTTGGCTCATCTGTGCACCAGAGCACCCAACACCACAGCTCCCTGGTACAGATTATTGGTGCTCACATTGATGAATTGTGAGATATTCTACAGAGAATGGATGAAACGGAGAAGAGAATCCTGTCAGCCGATAGGGCAGTTTCCTCGGTGAGGACTCACCTTAAGTCCTTGGAAATCCTGCTGCATGGAATGTCAAACATCCTGACTGATTTGAGAAAGCGGGTCAGAATAGGAGTATCAGTGCGCCTGGTCTCCAGAGGGAGAGTGGGAATGAATTCCCAGTTGAATTTGAGAATTGGTTACCATGCTTTCACAATCTTGATCTGAAGGGTGGGTGTTTTGAATACGGTAGAGCACATTGTATACAGTCTTCGAGGTCTGGGGTCAGCAAAGATTCCAACTACTGGTCTTACATTGTCTTGTCCTTGGTGTTCGTCGAGAAGGGCTGGAGGTGGCTGGAGCGATTGGTTTTCGCTACCTAATTCCTATTTACAGAGTCTTCGTGACGCCGATGTGAAGGCTTCGGTGAAACTCTGGATGGATGTTGCTCAATGATCCTGTCATGGTGTTGTCTTTTCCAAGCTCCATGGATGGTTATATTATCCTGTATCCGCCACTGACTTCTTGAGAGTCTCCAGCATCTCACTCCCTTGTCTTTCAAAATGCTTGCCGAATTGCATTTCGCTGTCATTACCTCCATCAGCTTAGCCACCATAATAGGTGAGTCCCCACCCAATGAGCTTGCCTCTGCCATCTTCGAACCCACCGGACTCTGTATCTTGCTCAGATCCTCAGGGGGTCTACCGCTCACGCCTTTCTTCCTAATATTCCTTTTTGTGTTGTTTTGACATCCTCTTAAGTGAGGCTCTCAAATGGGACATGTCTGTCCACCAATTACCCTGGGAACTGGGTGAAAAGGGCCAAAAAACAAGTACTCTAGTGGGAGCCACCTAACATAGGAACATATGAATTAGGAGCAGAAGTAGGCAATTCAGTCCTTCAAGCCTGCTCCGCCATTCAATCAGATCATGGCTGATCTCTTCCGGGTCTCAAATCCACCACCCCACCTGTTGCCCATATCCCTTTAACCCATTTTTCAAATCAGAAATATATCTATCTCCTTCTTGAAACCATTTAAAGACTCTGATTCCACCGCACTGTGGGGCAGTGAGTTCCAGATGGTAATGAGTTACGTGCAACCTCCTTCTACATGTTGCCACCAGAAGTTAGGATGTATGACATATGAGCACAGAGGCGATTGTCAGCTGTTCTCCTATTATACTGGGAAAATCATTCTTAGTCGGTTGTATGACAAGAGGGTTGTGCAGTATTACTTGTCTTTTCTTTTTTATGTGCTGTAATCCTTTGCTTTTACACTGAGGGAGTACTTTTTTTTGGTTCCCTTCACCTTATTTATTGATACGATGAATAGTGCCACTGCAGGGTGGTGGGTAGGTGGTTCAGTGTAGAGATGGTTGGTATTGCCTTATAAATCCTCATTGTGGATGAGGAAAGCTCCTGTTAGAACTGTTGGTATTGTGTTTGTTTTTGTACTTTGATTGTTTGGGGTTTAAGGAACCCTTGTTTGTCTCCTATGGAGGCATAGCTGGAGCAAGTGCACATCTAAATCCTTAAATGTTATGTGGGTCTCTGTCTCCACCACCCTTGCAGGCAGCGTGTTCCAGACTCCCACCATCCTCTGGGTGAAAAGGTTTCCCCTCACATTCCCTCTAAACCTCCTGCCCCTTATCTTAAATCTATGCCCCTTGGTCATTGATCCTTCCACCAATGGGAAATGTGTCTTCCTGTCTTCTCTATTTATACCCCTCAGAATTTCATGCACCATAATAATGTCCCCCCTCAGTCTCCTCTGCTCCAAGAAAACAACCCAAGTCTATCCAATCCCTCTTCATAACTAAATCATTCCAGCCCGGGCAACATCCTGATAAATTTTATCTGCGCCCTTTCCAGTGCAATCACATGGTGCCTATAATGTGGATTTCAGAACTCACACAATGCTCTAGCTGTGGCCTAATCAACACTTTATACAGTTTCACCAAAACCACCGTGCTCTTAGATTCTACACCTCGGTTTATAAAGGCAAGCATTCCATATGCCTTCTTAACCACTGTATCTATCTGCCCTGCTACCTTAAGGGACCAGTGTATATGCACACCAAGGTCTCTCTGATCCTCGGTGCTTCCCAGGGGGCTGCCATTCATCATGTATTCCCTTGCCTTGTTTGTCCTGCCAAAGTACATCACCACACATTTATTCGGATTTAAGTTAGTTTGTCACTGATCAGTCCATCTGACAAGCCTGTCTTTATCCTCCAGTAATCTAAGGCTATCCTCCTCACTATTTCCCGCACTACAAATTTTTGTATCATCGGCAAACTAACTGAGCAACTCTCCTACATTCATTTCCAACTCATTTACAGAAGCCACAAAGAGCATGGGCCCCAACACTGATCCCTGCGGAACCCCACTGGACACAGCCTGTAGTGATATTCAGATATCAATATACATGATCAATGTGTGTAAATGTAGTAAAGTCATTTCAACACCAGATGACTCACAGTCAGATACTATAAGAACTGAGTTCCCGCCTTTTCTAAGTCACATGATGACAGATGATATCAGAACAGGGAACAAGCAAGACATAGAATAGCTAGAGTGAGAGAAGTTAGAACGAGTTTGTTATAATAGTGTATAGTTATATAGTTATCTGTATTGTACTTGAATTCTTTATTGTTATTTTAGTATTAAGTAAAAGGACTCAGTTTATTATTTTATTACTCATTAAATAGTTTATCTTTCAACAACCTTTCGCTACTTACAGTTTCCCATTGGTCATTTTATCATCCTGGTGGATTCAAAAGTAATATATATATTTTAGATAAGTCATTATTTAAAATATAACATGGTACCAGCAAGTTATAAATCTTTTAAGAACGACTAACAAAGATTTAGCATAGAAAAGAAGAAAGAAAAAAGCACAAACGGATTCACCTATTTGATTATAGTAATCATCACAACTTTGAAAACTTCGATGCAAACGACCTCAATGGACCAAGTTCAGGCACCAAGCCATTTCAAGACCACTGGTAATTTAAATTTAAATTGGAAGCAGCGATTTCAACTTTACCTAGAAGCGAGTGACTTAAGTGCAGCACCAGAAGCTAGAAGGATTGCATTATTTCTATCTCTTGCAGGACAGCAAGCAATTGAAATATTCAACTCGTTTCATTTTAGTGCTAATGAAGATAAAACCAAATTTGATCAAGTGATAGCGAAGTTTGAAGAACATTGTAAAATGCAGACAAATGAGATTTTAGAATGACTGAAATTTCATTGGAGAATTCAAAAAAACTTGTGAACCTGTGAATAATTTTATCACAGATCTCAAGCTCTTAGCTAAAACGTTTTTTCGAGCTCTGCACATGCGCACCATGCACCAAAATGCGAGACATTCAAGAAGAAGTCTGCGCATGCGTGTACGTCACAATTACATCATGACGACAACGTAATTACGTGTCACAGATGTGGTAACGCCCACTTAAAGGGGAATTGTCCAGCTTTTGGTAAACGATGTTTAGAACATAGAACATAGAACATTACAGCGCAGTACAGGCCCTTCGGCCCTCGATCTTGCGCCGACCTGTGAAAGCACTCTAAAGCCCATCCACACTATTCCCTTATCGTCCATATGTCTATCCAATGACCATTTGAATGCCCTTAGTGTTGGCGAGTCCATTACTGTTGCAGGCAGGGCATTCCACGCCCTTACTACTCTCTGAGTAAAGAACCTACCTCTGACATATGTCTTATATCTATCTCCCCTCAATTTAAAGCTATGTCCCCTTGTGCTAGACATCACCATCCAAGGAAAAAGGCTCTCACTGTCCACCCTATCCAATCCTCTGATCATCTTGTATGCCTCAATTAAGTCACCTCTTAACCTTCTTCTCTCTAACGAAAACAGCCTCAAGTCCCTCAGCCTTTCCTCATAAGATCTTCCCTCCATACCAGGCAACATTCTGGTAAATCTCCTCTGCACCCTTTCCAATGCTTCCGCATCCTTCCTATAATGCGGCGACCAGAATTGCACGCAATACTCCAAATGTGGCCGCACCAGAGCTGCAACATGACCTCATGGCTCCGAAAATCAATCCCTCTACCAATAAAAGCTAACACACCATACGCCTTCTTAACAACCCTCTCAACCTGAGTGGCAACTTTCAGAGATCTATGTACATGGACACCGAGATCTCTCTGCTCATTCCACACTGCCAAGAATCTTACCATTAGCCCAGTACTCTGTCTTCCTGTTATTCCTTCCAAAATGAATCACCTCGCACTTTTCTGCATTAAACTCCATTTGCCACCTCTCAGCCCAGCGCTGCAGCTTATCTATGTCCCTCTGTAACTTGTAACATCCTTCCGCACTGTCCACAACTCCACCGACTTTAGTGTCATCTGCAAATTTACTCACCCATCCTTCTACGCCCTCCTCCAGGTCATTTATAAAAATGACAAACAGCAGTGGCCCCAAAACAGATCCTTGTGGTACACCACTAGTAACTGGACTCCAGTCTGAACACTTCCCATCAACCACCACCCTTTGTCTTCTTCCAGCTAGCCAATTTCTGATCCAAACTGCTAAATCTCCCATGCTTCCGTATTTTCTGCAGTAGCCTACCGTGGGGAACCTTATCAAACGCTTTACTGAAATCCATATACACCACATCAACTGCTTTACCCTCATCCACCTGTTTGGTCACCTTCTCAAAGAACTCAAAGGCATGACCTACCCTTCACAAAACCGTGTTGACTATCTCTAATCAAATTATTCCTTTTCCAGATGATTTTACACCCTATCGCTTATAAACCTTTCCAAGATTTTGCCCACAACAGAAGTAAGGCTCACTGGTCTATAGTTACTGGGGTTGTCTCTACTCCCCTTCTTGAACAAGGGGATAACATTTGCTATCCTCCAGTCTTCTGGCACTATTCCTGTAGACAAAGATGACTTAAAGATCAAAGCCAAAGGCTCAGCAATCTCCTCCCTAGCTTCCCAGAGAATCCTAGGATAAATCCCATCCGGCCAAGGGACTTATCTATTTTCACACTTTCCAGAATTGTTAACACCTCCTCCTTATGAACCTCAAGCCCTTCTAATCGAGGAGCCTGAATCTCAGTATTCTCCTCGACAACATTGTCTTTTTCCTGTGCGAATACTGACGAAAAATATTCATTTAGCACCTCTCCTATCTCCTCGGACTCCAAACACAACTTCCCACTACTGTCCTTGACTGGCCCTACTCTTACCTTAGTCATTCTTTTATTCCTGACATATCTATAGAAAGCTTTAGGCTTATCCTTGATCCTACCTGCCAAAGACTTCTCATGTCCCCTCCTGGCTCTTCTTAGTTCTCTCTTTAGGTCCTTCCTAGCTAACTTGTAACTCTCGAGCGCCCTAACTGAACCTTCATGCCTCATCTTTACATAAGCCTCCTTCTTCCTCTTGACAAGTTTTTCGACTGCCTTAGTAAACCACGGTTCCCTTGCTTGACCACTTCCTCCCTGCCTGACAGGTACATACTTATCAAGGACACGCAGTAGCTGTTCCTTGAACAAGCTCCACATTTCCATTATGCCCATCCCCTGCAGTTTTCCTCTCCATCCGATGCATCCTAAGTCTTGCTTCATCGCGTCATAATTGCCTTTCCTCCAGATATAACTATTGCCCTGCGATATATACCTATCCCTTTCCATCACTAAAGTAAACGTAATTGAATTGTGGCCACTATCACCAAAGTGCTCACCTACCTCCAAATCTAACACCGGTCCTGGTTCATTACCCAGTACCAAATCTAATACGGCCTCGCCTCTCGTTGGCCTATCTACATACTGTGTCAGGAAACCCTCCTGCACACATTGGACAAAAATGGACCCATCTAAAGTACTCGAACTATAGCGTTTCCAGTCAATATTTGGAAAGTTAAAGTCCCCCATAGCAACTACCCTGTTGCTTTCGCTCCTATCCAGAATCATCTTTGCAATCCTTTCCTCTACATCTCTGGAACTTTTCGGAGGCCTATAGAAAACCCCGAACAGGGTGACCTCTCCTTTCCTGTTTCTAACCTCAGCCCATACTACCTCAGTAAACGACTCCTCATCAAACGTCCTCTCTGCCACCGTAATACTGTCCTTGACTAACAATGCCGCCCCTCCCCCTCTTTTACCACCTTCCCTGAGCTTACTGAAATATCTAAACCCCGGCACCTGCAACAACCATTCCTGTCCCTGCTCTATCCATGTTTCCGAAATGGCCACAACATCGAAGTCCCAGGTACCAACCCATGCCGCAAGTTCATTCACCTTATTCCGGATGCTCCTGGCATTGAAGAATACACACTTTAAACCACCTTCCTGCCTGCCTGTTCACTCCTGCAACTTTGAAACCTTACTCATGACCTCACTACTCTCAACCTCCTGTGTACTGGAGCTATAATTCAGGTTCCCAGGCCCCTGCTGAACTAGTTTAAACCCTCCCAAAGAGCATTAGCAAATTTCCCCCCCAGGATATTGGTACCCCTCTGGTCCAGGTGTAGACCATCCCGTTTGTAGAGGTCCCATCGACCCCAGAATGAGCCCCAATTATCCAGAAATCTGAAACCCTCCCTCCTGCACCATCCCTGTAGCCACGTTTTCAATTCCTCTCTTTCCCTATTCCTTGTCTCGCTATCACGTGGCACGGGTAACAACCCAGAGATAATAACTCTGTTTGTCCTAGATCTAAGTTTCCATCCTAGCTCCCTGCATTTCTTTTTTTCAAAATAATTTTTATTCAGGGTTTTCATAAAATATCAATAACAAAATGAGAAAGAAAAAATAACCCAACAGGGTTAAGAACAAAACACAATCTAAAAAAGCAACCCCCCAAACCACTCCCCCCGTACCTAAATAATAAATTAACATTAACACCCCGACTTAACACAACAGGTGTATACACACCCTCAGACCCTTCCAGTGTAAATAACATAAACAAAAATACAGTAAACCCCGCCCCCCCACCACCCCCTGAGCTGCTGCTGCTATTGACCAATGTCTATCGTTCTGCCAGAAAGTCTAAGAACGGTTGCCACCGCCTAAAGAACCCTTGTACCGACCCTCTCAAGGCGAATTTCACCCTCCAATTTAATGAACCCTGCCATATCGCTGATCCAGGATTCCACACTTGGGGGCCTCGTATCCTTCCACTGAAGGAGAATCCTCCGACGGGCTACCAGGGACGCAAAGGCCAGAATTCCGGCCTCTTTCGCCTCCTGCACTCCCGGCTCCTCTGCCACCCCAAATATTGCGAGCCCCCAGCCCGGTTTGACCCTGGATCCTACCACCCTCGACACCGTCCTCGCTACGCCCTTCCAAAATTCCTCCAGCGCTGGGCATGCCCAGAACATATGGGTGTGATTTGCTGGGCTCCCTGAGCACCTAACACAGCTGTCCTCACCCCCAAAGAACCTGCTCATCCTTGTCCCGGTCATGTGTGCCCTGTGCAGCACCTTAAACTGTATGAGGCTGAGCCTCGCGCATGAAGAGGAAGAGTTCACCCTCCCTAGGGCATCTGCCCACGTCCCCTCTTCGATCTCCTCTCCCAACTCCTCCTCCCACTTACCTTTCAACTCCACCACCGAGGCCTCCTCTTCCTCCTGCATCACCTGGTAAGTTTCTGAGATCTTCCCCACTCCCACCCACCCCCCTGAGAGCACCCTGACCTGTACTGTGTGTGGCAGTAGCCGTGGGAATTCCACCACCTGCCGTCTGGCAAACGCCCTTATCTGTAAGTACCTGAAGGTGTTCCCCGGGGGGAGCCCGTACTTCTCCTCCAGTTCACCCAAGCTCGCGAACTTCCCGTCCACAAACAGGTCCCCCAACTTTTGTATGCCTGCCCTGTGCCACCCCGAAAACCCTCCACCTGTTCTTCCTGGGGCGAACCGGTGGTTCTCCCGTAATGGGGTCCACGCCGAGGCCCTAACTTCCCACCTATGCCTCCTCCACGGCCCCCAAATTTTGAGGGCCGCCACCACCACCGGGCTCATGGTATACCTCCTTGGAGGGAGCGGCAGCGGCGCCGTTGCCAGCGCCCCCAGACTCGTACCCACACAGGACGCCGTCTCCAGCCTCTTCCAAGCAGCCCCCTCCCCCTCCATCACCCACTTGCGCACCATTGTCGCATTGGCGGCCCAGTAGTACCCACAGTGGTTGGGCAGCGCCAGCCCCCCCCTATCTCTACTCCACTCCAGGAACACCCTTCTCACCCTCGGAGTCCCTCGCGCCCACACAAACCCCATTATACTCCTGTTAACCCGCCTGAAAAAAGCCTTCGGGATAAACACGGGGAGGCACTGGAACGGGAACAAAAACCTTGGGAGCACCGTCATTTTGATTGACTGCACCCTACCCGCCAGGGACAGTGGCAACGCGTCCCACCTCTTGAACTCCTCCTCCATTTGCTCCACCAGTCTTGTAAAGTTAAGCCTATGCAGGGCCCCCCAGCTCCTGGCCACCTGGATCCCCAAATATCTGAAGCTCCTCTCCGCCCTTTTTTGTGGGAGCTCGCCAATCCCCCTCTCCTGGTCTCCTAGCTGAACTACGAACAGCTCGCTCTTCCCCATATTGAGCTTGTACCCCGAAAAGTCCCCGAATTCCCTAAGGATCCTCATTACCTCTGGCATTCCTCCCACCGGGTCCGCCACATACAGCAGCAGGTCGTCCGCATAAAGCGACACCCTATGCTCCTCCCCATCCCGCACCAACCCCCTCCAGTTCCTCGACTCTCTCAGTGCCATAGCCAGGGGTTCAATTGCCAGTGCGAAGAGCAGGGGGGACAAGGGACACCCCTGTCTCGTCCCTCGGTGCAACCGAAATTACTCGGACCTCCTCCTATTTGTGGCCACACTCGCCATCGGAACCTCATATAACAGCCTAACCCACCTGACAAACCCCTCCCCAAACCCGAACCTCTTCAGCACCTCCCACAGGTACCCCCACTCTACCTTGTCGAAGGCTTTCTCAGCGTTCATCGCCACCACTATCTCCGCCTCCCCCTCCCTCGCCGGCATCATGATAACGTTCAAAAGCCTCCGCACATTCGCGTTCAACTGTCTCCCCTTCACAAACCCCGTCTGGTCTTCATGGACGATCTGCGGCACACAATCCTCAATCCTCGTGGCTAAGACCTTCGCCAGCACCTTGGCATCTACATTTAGCAAGGAAATCGGTCTGTAAGACCCACATTGCAGGGGATCCTTGTCCCTCTTCAGGATCAAGGAGATCAGTGCCCGGGACATCATCGGGGGTAAAGCCCCCCCTCCCTTGCCTCATTGAAGGTCCTAACTAACAGCGGGCCCAACAGGTCCATATATTTTTTATAGAACTCGACCGGGAAACCGTCCGGCCCCGGTGCCTTCCCCGCCTGCATGCTTCCTATCCCTTTGATCAGCTCCTCCAGCCCAATCGGGGCCCCCAGTCCCGCCACCAGTCCCTCTTCCACCTTTGGAAACCTCAATTGGTCCAGGAAACGGCCCATCCCTCCCTCCTCCCGTGGGGGCTCGGATCGGTACAATTCCTCGTAGAAGTCCCTGAAGACCCCGTTGATGCCAACCCCACTCTGCACCACGCTCCCTCCCCTGTCCTTAACTCCCCCGATCTCCCTAGCTGCGTCCCGCTTCCGAAGCTGATGCGCCAGCATCCGGCTTGCCTTTTCCCCATACTCGTAGACCGCCCCCTGGGCCTTCCTCCACTGCACCTCCGACTTCCTGGTGGTCACCAGGTCGAATTCGGCCTGGAGGCTGCGCCTCTTCCTCAACAATCCCTCCTCAGGTTCTTCCGCATACCTCCTGTCTACCCTCACCATCTCCCCCACCAGCCTCTCCCTCTCCCCCCCGCTCCCTCTGCTCCTTGTGGGCCCTGATGGAGATCAGCTCTCCCCTCACCACCGCCTTCAGTGCCTCCCATACCATCTCCACTCGGACCTCCCCGTTGTCGTTGGTCTCCAAGTACCTCTCTATACTTCCTCGGACCCGCTCGCTCAGCTCCTCGTCCGCCAACAGCCCCACCTCCAAGTGCCACAGCGGGCGCTGGTCCCTCTCCTCCCCCATCTCCAAGTCCACCCAATGCGGGGCGTGGTCCGAAATGGCTATTGCCGAATACTCGGTACCCTCTACTCTCGCTATAAGCGCCCTACTCAAAATGAAAAAGTCGATTCGAGAATAAGCCTTATGGACATGTGAGAAGAATGAAAATTCCCTAGCCCCCAGCCTTGCAAATCTCCAAGGGTCCACCCCTCCCATTTGGTCCATAAATCCCCTCAGCACTCTAGCCGCCACCGGCTTCCTACCCGTCCTAGACCTGGAGCGATCCAATGCAGGATCCAACACCGTGTTAAAGTCTCCCCCCATTATCAGGCCCCCCACTTCCAAGTCTGAGATTCGACCCAACATACGCCGCATAAAACCCGCATCGTCCCAGTCCGGAGCATACATATTGACCAGGACCACCCTCTCTCCCTGCAACTTACCACTTAGCATTATGTACCTACCGCCATTATCTGCCACAATGCTCGATGCCTCGAATAACACCTTCTTTCCCACCAAGATCGCCACCCCTCGATTTTTGGCATCTAGCCCCGAGTGAAACACCTGACCCACCCACCCTTTCCTCAGTCTTACCTGGTCTGCCACCTTCAGGTGTGTCTCCTGGAGCATAACCACATCCGCCTCGAGCCCCTTCAGGTGCGCGAACACGCGGGCCTGCTTAACCGGCCCATTCAGTCCCCATATATTCCAGGTTATCAGCCGGATCAGGGGGCTACCCGCTCCCCTCCCCCGCCGACTAGCCATGACCCCTCCTCGGCCAGCCACGCGCCCGCACCCCACACCCGGCCCGTTCCCCACAGCGGCATACCCCCGTCTCGACCCACCCCACTCGCTCCAGCTCCTCCTTGATCTTAGCAGCAGTAACTCGATTTCCCCCCACCCACCCCCCCAACCCCCACCCCCCCACGGCTAGGACCCATCCTAGCTGGTTTACTCCCCCCATTGCACTTCCGCAAGTCAGCTGACTCCTGCTGACCCCGGCCACTCCCACCTCCCCTTCGGCTCCTCCCATTGTGTGGCACACCCTCCTCTCCCGCTCCACATTCACAGGCTCTCCCCCTCCATTCTAAGCGCGGGAAACAATCCTCGCTTCCCCGCCCCGGTCCCCCCCCCCCCACCCCCACCCCCCCCAGTCTTCGGCGCGGGAAAAAAGCCCGCGCTCTCCACCTACCAGGCCCCGCCACCAACCAAAACAGTGCCCAACCCGCCCCATCCACCCTCCCCAACCCGAAATAGAAAAACACAGAGAAAAACAAACCCAAAACAATGCAAAGGCCCCCCCCCGAACAAAAAATAGGCACAACATATCCACCGCAGTCCCCAATCGCCCATCCTGACCCTCAGTCTGTGTCCAGCTTCTCGGCCTGAACAAAGGCCCACGCCTCCTCCGGAGACTCAAAATAATGGTGCCGGTCCTTGTAGGTAACCCACAGTCGCGCCGGCTGCAACATGCCAAACTTCACCCCACTCCTGTGCAGCACCGCCTTTGCCCGATTGTACCCGGCCCTCCTCTTCGCCACCTCCGCACTCCAGTCCTGATATATCCGAACCTCCGCGTTCTCCCACCTGCTGCTCCTCTCCTTCTTGGCCCACCTGAGCACACACTCCCGATCGACGAACCGATGGAACCGCACCAGCACCGCCCGCGGAGGCTCGTTAACGTTGGGCCTCCTCGCCAACACTCTATGGGCCCCTTCCAGCTCCAGGGGCACCTGGAAGGACCCCGGTCCCATCAGCAAGTTTAACATGGTGACCACATAGGCCCCCACGTCCGGCCCCTCCAGCCCCTCCGGGATGCCCAGAATCCGCAGATTCTTCCGCCTCGACCGATTCTCCATCTTCTCGAACCGCTCCTGCCATTTCTTGTGGAGCGCCTCGTGCGCCTCCACCTTTACCGCCAGGACTAAGATCTCGTCCTCATTGTCAGAGGTCTTTTGTTGAGCCTCTTGGATCGCCACCCCCTGGGCCGTCTGTGTCTTCAGCAGCTTATCAATAGAAGCCTTCATCAGCTCTAGCAGCTCCGTTTTAATCTCTCTGAGGCAGCGCTGGATACCCTCCTGTTGCTCCTCCGCCCACTGCCTCCACGCTGCCTGGTCTCTGTCCGCCGCCATTTTGTCCTTCTTTCCTCCCTTCTTCTGGTCCACCACCACCTTTTTTGTTGCCCCGCTCCTAGTTAAAGCCACATACTGACGGGGAGCTATTATTAACTCCTTCCCACACCGGGAAACGTCGAAAAAGTGCCCTTGGGGGGCCCTGAAAAGAGCCCAAAAGTCCGTTTGTGCGGGAGCCGCCGAATGTGCGACTTAGCTCCACATAGCCGCAACCGGAAGTCTCGAGAGGGAATCCTTTTGGCAGTGTTTGCTTCACCAATCTGCCCCAAAATGTCTGTGGAAACTCCTGAAAAAGGTCTAAGAGTCCGTTCCAGACGGGAGCTGCCGAATGCGCGACCTACTCCTCCATGGCCGCCACCGGAAGCCTCGTCCCCGCTTCTTCAGTGGCCTTGGTGAGATCTTTTCACAGTTGTTCCCTCTGCTGCTAGAATTCACCTTTGATACAGGCCCTCAGGTCAGCTTGCAGCTTTAAGCTTGCCCTTCCCCCGCCTGCATGCTGTAAGAGGCCCTGTTTATCCTGTTGCAGCCAAATCTTTTACTGTTTCTGCCGGGTCTGGTAATCAAAAGACATAACATTCCTGGGGGACACTGTCAGGGGAATGTTGCAGTCTTCTTGCCACACCGGGAAATGTCAAACAAATGCCGTGGGGGCCCTGTAAAAGAGCCCAAAAGTCCGTTCCAAGCGGGAGCTAATGAATATGCGACCTAGCTCTGCATAGCCGCACCCGGAAGTCCACAGCTCCCTGCATTCCTGCCTTACATCCCTATCCCTTTTCCTACCTATGTCGTTGGTACCTATGTGGACCACGACTTGGGGCTGCTCCCCCTTCCCCCTTAAGGATCCCGAAAACACGATCCGAGACATCACGCACCCTGGCACCTGGGAGGCAACACACCAACCGCGAGTCTCTCTCCTTCCCACAGAATCTCCTATCTATCCCCCTAACTATGGAGTCTCCAATGACTAATGCTCTACTCCTCTCCCCCCTTCCCTTCTGAGCAACAGGAACAGACTCTGTGCCAGAGACCTGCACCCCATGGCTTACCCCTGGTAAGTCACCCCCCCCCCCAACAGTATCCAAAGCGGTATACTTGTTACTAAGGGGAACGCCCACAGGGGATCCCTGTGCTGACTGCTTCCTCCCAGCCCCTTTCACTGTCACCCATCTATCTTTATTCTTCGGAGTAACTACATCCCTGAAGCTTCTATCTATGACCACCTCTGCCTCCCGAATGATCCAAAGTTCATCCAGCTCCAGCTCCAGTTCCCTAACGCGGTTTTTGAGGAGCTGGAGATGGGTGCACTTCCCACAAATGAAATCAGCAGGGACACTGTCGGCGTCCTTCACCTCAAACATTCTGCAGGAGGAACATTACACTACCTTCCCTGCCATCCCCTCTAGACAAAAAAGAAAAGAAAGAGCTTACCTGTTATTCACTCCCCCTCTCAGCAACCTCTGCGCCCTGCACGATAACACCTGAGGGAAAATAAAAGAAAAACTACTTACCAATCACCAGCCAATCCCTTACCTGCAGGCTGTGATGTCACGGTTCAACTTCTTTCTACTTCTACCTGCCCTTGAGCCTTCCTCTTGATATTTACAGTGGTTGGTTTTTTTTTTGGTTAGAGGAGGGGGTAGGGAGGGAAACACTGAAGAAGTGTTTCGGGTTTCAGTGTCACTTGACAACAGCTTCTCCACAAACCACCTTCAAGTTAGGGTGACCACAATGGAGGTATGCAAACTTCCCTTGCAACAGCCAATCAGCAGCTCCGCTCTACTGCCCTCTGCTGGATGAAAATGTCAGAAACTCAACTGGTTTAAAATGTCAGAAACTCAACCATTATACTTCCCAATGTCAATCAACTGCTAAATACATTCCTCCTAAACACAAAAAGTATCACAAAGTACGAGCTGTGGACAAAACAGAAGAAATCAACACTCAGGAAAATTTCACGGACGATGCGATATAGAAAATACTTTCTTTGTTGGTGTAGTTGATTCGTCCATCAAGCATGATCTACAAGCAAGCGAGGATCATAGTAAAATAATGAAGTTACCTCATCAAGAGTATGAGAAAAATCTTCAAGCAACGGAAGAACAAAAGTCAACATAGTAAGCAATGAATGGATGACTACTGTGTATGTTAACATAATTCCAATCATTTTTAAATTGGATACCGGCGCCTCAGCGAATCTTTTGAATTCCAAGGACCTGTCCAAGATCAAGAGTCATTATCACATGATTCCTCAAGAATGCTCATTGCGTGATTACAATGGCAATCCCATTTTTTCACATGGATCCTGCTTCCTAAGTGTCACAAACAGAGGCATTCAACAACAAGTAAAGTTCGAGATTGTCAATGATACTCGTTCATCATTACTTGGAGCAAAAGCATGCAAAGATTTGCAACTTATACAGAGAATCTTCATGAATACCTGTCAATCAAGTGCACTCAATAATGATGTTCAGCAACTTTTACAGCAATACCCAAATGTTTTTCAAGATATGGGCACGTTACCTTTTCAGTACAAAATCTGACTGAAACAGGATGCCAAATGGGTGATCCATCCACCTAGATATGTTCCTGCTCTACTTAAAGATCAACTGAAAGCTGAATTGTCAAGACTTCAAACTCAAGGAATAATCTCTAAGGTTACTCAACCTGCCGACTGGGTAAGCTCCCTAGTCTGTGTCAAGAAACCTACAGGTGAAATAAGAATCTGTATGGACCCAAAACGATCTCAATAAAAGTATCAAGAGAGAGCATTATCCAATACCAAAGAAAGAAGATATAACTGCTGAGATGGCAAATGCTCAAATATTTTCCAAGCTTGATGCGTCTCAAGGATTTTGGCAGTTGCAGTTGGAAGACTCCAGCAAACTTCTCTGTACTTTTAATACACCTTTTGGAAGGCACTGTTTCAATAGGACGCCTTTTGGTATCATAACTGCTTCTGAAATTTTTCACAAAACAATGGAACAGATGACCGAGAACATAGAAGGAGTTCGAGTTTATGTTGACGACATAATCGTCTGGTTTTTCCTGAACTCCTGAAGAGCATATCAAGCGTCTTCAGGAGGTTTTTCAAAGAATTGACAACTATGTTAAACAAGGCCAAGTGCATGTTTGCAGCCTCATCTTTAACATTCCTATGTGACAACATAATGGTTGAAGGCCTTAAACCAGATCAAGACAAAGTGCAAGCTATCAAGGCAATGCAAATTCCCAAAGATAAGAAGGCTGTTTTATGCTTTCTTGGATTTGTCAACTTTCTTGGAAGTTCATTTCAAATCTATCCGCAAGAACAACTGCTCTACATCAATTGATCAGAAAGAACACAGAATTCATCTGGA
This sequence comes from Scyliorhinus torazame, assembly GCF_047496885.1. Classification (NCBI taxonomy): domain Eukaryota; kingdom Metazoa; phylum Chordata; class Chondrichthyes; order Carcharhiniformes; family Scyliorhinidae; genus Scyliorhinus; species Scyliorhinus torazame. The sequence continues at coordinate 48,444,818 of NC_092722.1, read as the reverse complement.
CTGACAAACATACTGCAGAATGGACTGATTTGATACAACAATTGATACAAGCTCCATGCTTATCATTCTTTGATCCTACAAAACCAACCAAAGTTTCAACTGATGCAAGTAAAAATGGCATTGGCGCTGTTTTACTGCAACAAGACCGTTTTGATAATAGGGTTCCTATTGCCTATGCGTCAAGACTGATGACTAACACTGAGTGTAGGTACGCCCAAATCGAATAAGAGTGTATAGGGTTAGACATGGGGATTTCTAAATTCCACGACGACATATATGGTCCACCCAAATTCACAGTGGAAACTTACCATCGTCCACTAATACACATCATAGAACAAAGCTTAAATGACATGACTCCCAGACTTCAACGTTTGATGATGAAATTGAGAAGATATGGTTTCACACTGAAGAATACACCAGGTAAAGTATTAGTAATTGCTGATACTTTATCTAGGCCAGTCAACACTGATATTCTCAAAGACGAATTCATCAATGATATTGATTCACATTTGCAGCTATTCAAAGAATTACTACCTGTATCAGATGTCAAATTTCAGCAAATTTGCATTGAGACACGGAAAGATACCACGTTGATGAAAGTTATCAAACATCTTCAAGAAGAATGGCCCAAACGCAATTGTCTGCAATATCAATCCATTCAGTCAGAACAAACTATTGTAGATAGTATACTGCTGAGACAGGATCGTATTGTAATTCCACAAAGCATGCAATCTGAAATGCTGTTGAGATTACATGAGGGTCATCTAGGTATTGAGAAATGTAGAAGACTGCCAGACAGTCTATCTATTGGCCTGGTATCAACAATGATATCGCAAACATGATCTTGTTGTGTTCAACATGTCAATCCCATCAAAGTCAGCAATGCAAAGAACCAATGATCTAGTAACATCACCATGGATCAAGGTTGGTGCTGCTCTTGTTCACTTTTTTGGAAAAGACTATCTTGTAGTCATTGACTATTTTTCAAATTTTCCTGAGTTAGTAAAACTGCACGACATCACATCCAACAATGTCATAAAGGCATGCAAGGAGATTTTTTGCCAGACATGGTATTCCCAGTATCGTAATATCTGGTAGGTAGGTTCTTTACTCAAGGTAGGTTCCTTTCTCAGAGAGTAGTAAGGGCGTGGAATGCCCTGCCTGCAACAGTAGTGGACTCGCCAACACTAAGGGCATTCAAATGGTCATTGGATAGACATATGGACGATAAGGGAATAGTGTAGATGGGCTTTAGTGTGGTTTCACAAATTGGCGCAATATCGAGGGCCGAAGGGCCTGTACTGCGCTGTAATGTTCTATGTTCTATGACAATGGCCCTTGTTTCTCAAGTCATGATTTCTCATTGAAATACACTTTTCAACTTGTCACTTCAAGCCCACACTTTCCACAATCGAATAGAAAAGTTAAGAAAGGTGTTCACATCATGAAACAGCTACTTAGCAAATCTAAAGAATCTGATTCTGATTTTTACTTAGCTTTACTCAATTACAGAACATCTCCTCTATCAACAGGCTATCTCCATCCCAAATGTTGTGCAACAGAATGTTGAGAACAACATTACCTCAATTACACTTTCCTGATCAAGAACAACACAATCTTTTTAAAAGAATGCAACACCAGAAAACAAGTCAGAAAATATATTTTGATCAACATTCAAAAGAACTATCTACTCTTTCTGATGATGATATAGTTAGAGTCAGACTTCCTGAAGGAGGTTGGTCTGACAAAGCTCACATAATTAGGCAATTCTTACCAAGATCTTATCTGATCAGAACTTCTGATGGAACCATTCTAAGAAGAAATAGAAGAGATCTACTTCAAGTCAAAGATACTGTCAACATTTTCCAGATCTTTATTTGAACCAGACTATTTCTAAACAACTTGAAAGAAGAATGCAATCCAATGTACTAATTCACCTTTGAAGTTGAGAAGATCGACAAGGAGAAGAAGAAAACCCAATCGTCTGAATTTGAGAACTTTTTAAATAATCTAGTGAATACTGAATACTGTTTACACTGCATTTCTTATGTAAATTTTATTTTCAAATATTTCAAAGAAAATGTTAAAAAGAAAAGGGAATGTAGTGATATTCAGATATCAATATACATGATCAAAGTATGTAAATGTAGTACAGTCATTTCAACACTAGATGGCTCACAGTCAGATACTACAAGAACTAAGTTCACGCCTTTTTTAAGTCACATGATGACAAATGATATCAGAACAGTGAACAAGCAAGACATAGAATAGCTAGAGTGAGAGAAGTTAGAACGAATTTGAATTAATAGTGTATAGTTATATAGTTATCTGTATTGTACTTGAATTCTTTATTGTTAGTTTAGTATTAAGTAAAAGGACTCACAGTTTATTATTTTATTACTCATTAAATAGTTCATCTTTCAACAAGAAGACTATTGGTCATTTTATCATCCTGGTGGATTCAAGATTCTTATTAAGGGCTATGGAGAGAGAACGGGTAAATGGAGTTGAAATCAGTCATGATTGAATGGTGGAGTGGACTTGATGGGCCGAATCGCCTTACCTCCGCTCCTATGCCTTATGCTCTTATGGTCTAAGAGTAATATGCATATTTTAGATAAGTCATTATTTAAATTATAACACAGGCTTCCAATGAGATAAACATCCCTCGACATCACCCTCTGCTTCTTGCCATTCAACCAATTCTGGATCCCATTTTTGCTCTCCTAATTCCTGATTTGTTATGTTGTAGGTGTAACATAAGCGGCTTCCTTGTGGTGCACTTGACAAAGGAAGGTTCAGACGTGGAGATAACTTCAACACGTTTATTAAACTATTTACACTTCTATTACTCGGGTTCGACACTACTGCTAATCCTACTGTAGCTACCCAGACTGCCTAACCAGCTGCTGCAATCCACGTGGTGGGTGTAATATTGAATTAACCCTGTGTCTGTACTCACTGACTAGAGGCAGATCATGTGTGTGGTGTCCTTTATATATGGGTTGGTGTAATGCCCCCCTGTGGTCGTGTCACCTCCTTGTGTATTGTGAATATCCATTGGTCGTAACCTATCAAACTGATCTATTGGTTGAGTGTGTATGTGTGATGTCTTTGGTACTCCCTCTAGTGTCTAGCTAGCCTACATGCATTTACATTGATGCACATCACCACATCCCCCCTTTTTTATATGTTCCATATTTTCTGCACACTTTGAGAAAATTGAACAAAGAACAGGTAGATAAGAGAAGGTATATACAAGTCATGGGAACAGTGATTAAACAATAAGTCCAAATCATTCGTGTGAGTCCAAAAACCATCAATCATCATGGTCAAATGTCTCTCTTGGTTATGAACGCCATCAATGTCCCTGTGCCACAGGAACCAAGAAGTGGTCAAATCACTTCGCTGTCTGATTTGGAGTCCCTTTCTTTTTTTGATGTTTGTGATGGTGCTGTCGGATGGCATCTTGTAGCTGATAAGGTGTTGACGTTGAAGAGGTACCATCAACAGTATCATTCGAGGTCATGGATGCGCCATATGGTGAAGTTGGATAAGACTGTACATACTGGTTCTGGCCACATGCAGTGCTGGAAGGGTGAACCCGAGTAATAGAAGTGTAAATAGTTTAATAGTTGCATAAATACCTGGTGATGGTGTGAAACTAGAACCTTGCATCTGATAGGAATATGCTGTCTGGCCAGGCTGGGGTGCAGCAAATCCTGGGCTGTAACTAAGGCATCCAGTCTGAGTTGCAGATTGTGCTTGCGGTAGTCCTCCTTTGGTCTTGATTCCTTTAGTGGGCAACCTGTAGTGCTGGCCTGTTTGAGAATATGCTGCATAGACTGCTGGCTGCTGCATGCCTGAATACTGGGTTTGTCCAGCATGAGCTGTCATTGGCTGCACTGCTGGTGTGGAAAAAATGTGTGGATACAGCTGTGGTGAATATTGGTGTATTCCTCTTGGACTGTAGCTGCTGCTTCTTATTACTGACCCAGTGTAATTGTTAAATGATCCATCTCTTGTTGTTGTGGCATCTGCTGTCACCCTGAGCGTGCCATGACTGTGGTTGCGGCACTCCCTGTCTGGAGTAAAGTCCGGCTTACGTGAATCAGAGTCGGCATTTGGTTGTTCCCCATCTGGAGTCTGGTCTGTTTTAACTGAGTCAGTGTTGGTTTGTTGATGCTCCCCTTCCGGAGTCTTAGCAGGTTCACTGGAGTCAGCTGAGAATTCTTGAAGCTGCACGTCTGGAGTCGGAACATGCAGGAATGCATTGACTTGTGGAGAGGTTCGAGAGAATGAGGGTGGAAGTATCATGGCATCCCCGGAGTCACCAGTGGTCTCACAGTGATCGTCGAGTGCCTCTGTACACACTAGCTGAGGTCTGTCACTTTGCACATCTTGCATGGGAAGTGGGATGCTGTCGTCACTCGTCTCACATACCGTGGGTAGATCCTCAGTAGCTGCTTGTTGTTCACTTGGGTTGGGTAAATTGTCAGAGTCTTCATCCAGTGGTGCAAACAATGTGGGTGGACTGTCATTGTCTTGCTGTTGTCCTTCATTTGGGCTTGGACTGTCATCGTCGCTTTGTTCTTCACTGTAGCATGATAGACCATCATGGTCGTCCTGCTGTGCACTGGAGCATGGTAGACTGTCATAGTCTGCTTGCTGTTTACTTGAGCATGGCAGCCTTGCATCGTCTGCCGCTAGTTGGTCAGAGGAGGTTGCTAGACCCTCATGGTCTTGTTCCTGCAAGGACTGCGCGTCGGAGTCTTGTGTTGCTTCTATCGTGGAGGCTGTCCACGAGCTCGCTGCGAAGGCTTATGACACTGGAGTCACGTCTTGTGTGTGCAAGGACTGCGCTCTGGAGTCTTGCGTTTCTTCTATCGTGGAGTCTATCCACAAGCTCGCTGTGGAGACTTGTGACACTGGAGTCACTTCTTGTTCGTGCAAGGACTGTGCTCTGGAGTCTTGCATTTCTGCATTTGTGGAGTTTGTCCACGAGCTTGCTGTGGAGGCTTGTGACACTGGAGTCACTTCTTGTTCATGCAAGGACTGCGGTGTGGAGTCTTGCGTGTCTTCTTTCGTAGAGTCAGGAACCCTGAGCGGTGCATGGACCACGCTCAGTGTGGCAGCAGGCCGCTCTCTGTGGGCTTGTACCTCTCTCTGTCTCTTGGTTTCAGGCTGCAGCATCATCCTGCACTCACGAGTTGGGATGTCATATCTGCTGGGCTGAAGATCCTCAAATCCGAAGAATGAATCCGATTCTGCGTCGGATTCAGTACGGGGATCGCCAATGTGCAGCACGTCCAGTTGCAGTTCGGATTTGGTACTGGGTAGCCTCCCAAGGTGAAAGGTCCGTCCGAGTCATAGTCTTCTACGACCAGATCATCACTGTTTGCGTCAGAGCTGGCATTGGGCTCACGAGGTCCAGAGAAAATATAAAGGTCGGTATCGAAGTATTCAAGGTCGGAATCATCGGTTTGGGCGTAGGTAACTGCTTGTTGCAGGGTTCTTCAGAGGTTAATTTCATTTCCTGGTTCAATTTGGCATTATGCTGTCATTCCAGGTGAAGGAAGGTTGGTTTACAGCTTTAAAAGATTTTTTCTTTGATTTGGGACATTTCCCCTTTAAATGGGTGTGGTCCGGGGCCTCTGACATCATGACGCATGTGACGTAGCACGTAGGAAGCGATTGCGCATGCGCAAATAGCTGTTCCTTTACCGATGGCCGTTTTCATGATTGCGCATGCGCGGCATCTTGCGCATGCGCAAACGGACCTTCCCGTTCTGCGCGCTTCTCGCGCAACTGTGCAAGTGCAGTCCCTGGAGAAAGATGGCCGCCGACCAAAACCGTTCTCTGCTCCTGGATCTCGGCCTTGAGGTGAGTACTGGCGCTTCTCTTACCTTTTCTTGCTGGTTGGAGTGTGTTTTCCTCACGGTATTTGCCGAATTTGTCCAGGACTGCCTGGAAGTCGCTCCTGTTTAGCCCCTTGGAGAACTTTAATTTTTAAAAGATTTCTTCTGCTCTGGCACCGGGGATGATGAGGAGAAGCTCTATCTTTTCAGGATCGGCCACTTCTTCTAGTTCGGCTGCCACCAGGAAGATTTCAAACTTTTGCCGGAATGCCCGCCAGTTTTTGCGGAGATTGCCGTGGCACTGGAGCTGCTGCAGAACCTGGATCTCGAACATCTTGCCTGGGTATCGTTGCTGGTTGTCACTGTACGCTGAGGTATGGCTATCTGGATTGAAACAGTTCAGTCCTGGTACCATGATTTGTTATGTTGTAGGTGTAACATAAGCGGCTTCCTTGTGGTGCACTTGACAAAGGAATGTTCAGACGTGGAGATAACTTCAACACGTTTATTAAACTATTTACACTTCTATTACTCAGGTTAGACACTACTGCTAATCCTACTATAGCTACCTAGACTGACTAACCAGCTGCTGCAATCCACGTGGTGGGTATAATATTGAATCAACCCTGTTTCTGTACTCACTGACTGTCTCCACTGGAAAGAGGCAGATCATGTGTGTGGTGTCCTTTATATAGGGTTGGTGTAATGCCCCCCTGTGGTCATGTCACCTCCTTGTGTATCGTGAATGTCCATTGGTCGTATCCTATCTAACTGATCTATTGGTTGAGTGTGTGTGTGTGATGTCTTTGGTGCTACCTCTAGTGTCTAGCTAGCCTACATGCATTTACATTGATGCACATCACCACAATTACCTTTTTAAGTTCCCTCTTACACATTCTGTACACCTCCAGGGATTCTGCTGTTCTGAGCTCTTGATATCCGCCATAAGTCTCCCTTTTTCTTCTTATCCAATGCTGTATATCCCTCAATATTCAGGGTTCACTGGATTTGTTGGTCTCACCCTTGTTCTTAATTAGAACATGTTGGCCCTGTACTCTCCCTATTTCCTTATCGAATGCGTACCATTGTTCTGTCATAGATTTACCCAAAAGTGTCTGCTTCCAGTCCATTCTGGCAAATTCATATCTGATCTTATTAAACCAGCCATTCTCCAGTTTAGAACTTTGATTTCAGGCCCATCCTTGTCCTTTTCAATAACAATCTTGAACGAAAGGAATTATGATCCATATCCGAAAAATGCTCCCCCACTGATACTTCAACCACTTGCCCGGCTTAATTACCTCAAATTTAATCCAGAATCTCCCCCCCCCCCCCGCCCCCTCGAGTAGGTACTTCTACGTGCTCGTTTAAAAAGTTGCCCTGGTTGCATTTTAAGAATTCTGCTCCCTCTCAGCTTTTCACACTATGATTGTCGTGTTGGGTGTTCTGATGTACAAACGATCCAACACGGCTGGAGATGGTGTAACTCAATTTTATTAACTATTTAACTGTAACAGCACACTGCTAACTTGGGTACGTGCATTACCAGCTAATCTGTGGACCCTGTCTTATTACTATCTGGGTGAGGCACTCAGCACATGGTGAATGTCTGAGTGGCAGGCTCTGAGCTTGGTGCTCTGAGCTGGCTGCTGCTGGAATGAGCGGGAACTGTAGTGTCCCCTGTTTTTATAGTGCATGTGCTCTCACTGCTGATTGGCTGCGATGTTGTGTGTGTGTTGGTTGGTCCTACTGTATGTCCATCAGTGTGTGTGTGATTGCACCATGGTATGCTGATCTAAATATCACGACATCCCCCCTTTTCGCAAAGAATATGTGCCTACATGATAATAAATAAAGAAGTGTGGTGAGTGCATCTAATCATGTGTGTGCAATATTTACAACAATATGTACATGTGGCTATACTATATACACAGGAAGGTGCCAGGTGCAGAAACTAACTATGTTACACCAAGAACGAAGCCAATGTCATTAACAAACAATAACAAAATCTTAAACAGTATGGCAAAAGTCAAAAACAGTATGTCAGAACAAGTCAGTGAGTCCAATGTGAAAAGGTTCATAAATTAAGTCTCTCAGGTGGGCGACGAACTCAGGTTGACCGCCTCAAGGGTGGGTCAGGATCCACCAGCTGAGGAACGGGCCGGGCCACGGTCGAGTGAGGACGATGCAGGGTGTCCGGAAGGTCAACAAAGTCCATTGCAGAGCCAACAGGAGGGCGTGGCACCGGTGCAGGATCACGTAGCGAGCGCGGAACCAGACAAAGGGCACGCCGATTGCGGTGGCGAATAGAGCCATCTGGCAGATGAACCAGGAACGAGCGGGGAGCTATCTGTCGGAGAACCTCAGCGGTTGCCGACCAGCCGCCCTCCGGAAGGTGTATACGTACATTATCTCCAGGCGCCAGGGCAGGAAGATCAGTCGCCCGAGCATCATGTGTCGCCTTTTGTTGCTCACGCTATTGCTGCATCCGCCGAAGTACCGGAGCATGGTCGAGGTCTGGGACGTGAATAGATGGCACAGTGGTCCTGAGGGTGCGACCCATAAGCAGCTGGGCCGGCGATAGGCCCGTGGACATTGGGGCCGAGCGATAGGCCAGCAAGGCGAGGCAGAAGTCAGATCCTGCATCAGCAGCCTTGCAGAGGAGCCTTTTAACGATATGGACGCCCTTTTCTGCTTTGCCATTCAACTGAGGATGCAGAGGACTGACGTCACGTGTGTGAAGTTGTATGAGCTGGCGAAGGAAGACCATTCCTGACTCGCAAAGCAGGGGGCCATTGTCTGACATCACAGATGACAGCCGATGACGTGGTGTCGTGCAGGCAGATTGGCAGGAGTGAAGGCTACATGTGCGTCGTCTTGGCAAACGAACCCCTCAGGGTCGGACGGCGTGTTGACTGCCCTGGACAGAGCATCTGCTATGATGAGGTCCTTACCCGGGGTATAGACAAGTTGAAAGTCGTACCTCCGGAGTTTGAGCAGAATGCGCTGGAGGCGAGGGGTCATATCATTGAGGTCCTTTTGAATGATGCCAACCAGCGGGCGATGGTCAGTCTCCACGGTGAACTGGGGAAGGCCATACACATAGTCGTGGAACTTGTCAACGCCAGTCAACAGGCCTAGGCACTCCTTTTCAATCTGCGCATAGTGCTGCTCTGTGGGGGTCATGGCTCGTGACGCATAGGCGACTGGGGCCCATGATGAGGTGTCATCCCGTTGCAGGAGGACCGCCCCAATGCCGGACTGGCTGGTGTCAGTCGAGATTTTCGTCTCCCTTGCAGGATCGAAAAACGCCAGTACCGGGGCGGTGGTGAGCTTGACCTTGAGCTCCTCCCATTCACGCCGGTTGGTATGGAAGCCACTGGAATTCAGTTGTCTTCCTTACAAGGTGCCGGAGAGCTGTAGTGTGGGAAGCAAGGTTGGGGATAACTTCCCCAGGAAGTTGACCATTCCGAGAAAGCATGGCACCGTCTTCTTGTCTGTGGGCTTCTGCATGGCCGTGATGGCTGCCACCTTGTCGGCATCCGGCCGCACCCCAATTGGGAGATGTGGTCCCCCAGGAACTTCAGCTCGGTTTGTCCAAAAGAGCATTTGGCTCAGTTAAGACGCAGGCCCTGGTCCCGTATCCGTTTAAAGACACGCTGGAGGCGACTGATGTGCTCCTGCGGTGTGGTGGACCAAATAATGACGTCGTCTACATAGACGCGCCCCCCTTCGATGCCCTCCATTATCTGTTCCATGATGCGATGGAACACTTCAGAGGCCGATATGATGCCAAATGGCATCCTATTGTAGCAGTATCTGCCAATTGGAGTGTTGAAAGTGCACAGCTTCCTGCTGGACTGATCCAATTGAATCTACCGGAAGCCCTTTGAGGCATCAAGCTTGGTGAATGTTTTTGCCCGAGCCATCTCGCACGTGATCTCCTCACGTTTGGGTATGGGGTAGTGTTTTATGTTGCGATTTAAGTCTTTCGGGTCCATACAGATCTGGAGCTCGTCGGAAGGCTTCTTGACACACACCATGGAGCTGACCCATGGAGTCGACTCCGTTACCTGGGAAAGCAGTCCTTGGTCCTGAAGGTCCTGCAGCTGCTGCTTGAGGCGGTCCTTGAGGGGTGCTGGGACCCTGCGAGGTGCGCGAACTACCGGGGTGGCATCCTGTTTAAGCTGGATTTTGTACGTGTAGGGCAGTGTGCCCATGCCCTCAAAACCATCCTGGTTGTGCGTGAGGAGTGAGTTGAGCTGCGCCCTAAAGTCTGCATCTGGAAAATCGGACGTGCCTTCTGGAGAGAGAGAGTGTACACGCCGAACGAGGTGGAGGATTTTGCACGCCTGTGCGCCTAGCAGAGAGTCCTTTGAGGAGCCCACGATTTCGAATGGTAGTGTGGCTTTACGTGAGTTGTGTTTTACTTCGATCTGACACGACCCCGTGGCGGGGATGACGTTGCCATTATAGTCAACGAGTTGACAGTTGGATGGCAGAATAGGTGGTTTAACCTTCACGGTCTGGAATGCTGACCATGCGAGGAGATTGGCGGAGGCACCAGTGTCCAGGCGGAATCTGATCTGGGGTCAGTTGACCGTCAGGGTGGCACACCACTCGTCGTCCGGATCAATGCTGTGCACTGACAGCGGCTGGTGCATTCGACTCGGGGACAGCTTGTACTTGTTGATGACAGCAATGCGGAAGGGCTCCCTGTCCTCAGTGGCACTGGTCTGTGTGATGTCAGGATTGGATTCGGTGAACGTGGGTTTAATTGCCCGAACGTTTCTGCGAGGCTGGTTAAACAGGTACGAGTTGGCAGGGTGAGCTGCTCGCCAGCAGGCAGAATAGTGGCCCAACCTGCCATAGCGTAGGCATTGTCTCGCTTTGGCAGGACATTGCCGCTTTAAATGGGCGGAGCCACAGTTGCCGCACATCGTGACGTCAGTGCGTTCATTGCGCCACCACGCATGCGCGGTACAGTCTTGCGTAGTGCGCGCCTGCGCATCGCGTTCCTCTGTGTCAGCGTCCCCTCTTTTGGCGCGTACAAGCGCGGGAGGCCTCGGAAAGCGCGCGAAATGGCCGGCCTCCTCCAGGCCGCAGTCCGGGAGGTACTCGATCGTCTGGACCCGCTCCGCCTCATGGGGCCCATACCGCGCCGTTTCGGCCGCCTGGATGTGTGAGTACCGTCTGGTGGCGTTCTCATGCAGGACGCAGGTCTCGACGGCAGTCGGCAGGGTGAGTTGCTTGACCCGAAGGAGCTGCTGGCGCAGGGTGTCCGACATGACTCCGAAAACTATCTGGCCGCATATCGTGGAGTCAGAGGTGGTCCTGTAGCCGCAGGACTGCGCGAGGATGCGGAGGTGTGTTAAGTAAGACTGGAAAGGTTCGTCCTTACCTTGCAGGCACTGCTGGAACAGATACCTCTCAAAGCTCTCGTTTTCTTCAATGCTGAAGTGTTCGTCTAACTTCAGGAGCACCGTCTTATATTTGGTTTTGTCCTCGCCGTCGGTAAATGTAAGGGAGTTAAAGATGTGGATGGCGTGTTGTCCCGCCGTGGAGAGAAGAAGGGCAATCTTCCTGGTGTCCGACGCATTCTCCCTGTCTGTGGCCTCGAGGAAGAGTTGGAAGCGCTGCTTGAACAGTTTCCAATTGACGCCGAGATTGCCAGCGATCCGGAGCGGCGGCGGCGGGTTGATGTTCTCCATGGTGCAGGACGGCGGATTGCTGATACGTTGCAGATAGGTCTCACAGGCGCTGGCTTGCGTCCACTTCTGGTATCATCTCGTGTTGGGTGTTCTGGTGTACAAACGCTCCAACACGGCTGGAGATGGTGTAACTCAATTTTATTAACTATTTAACTGTAACAGCACACTGCTAACTTGGGTACGTGCATTACCAGCTAATCTGTGGACCCTGTCCTATTACTATCTGGGTGAGGCACTCAGCACATGGTGAATGTCTGAGTGGCAGGCTCTGAGCTTGGTGCTCTGAGCTGGCTGCTGCTGGAATGAGCGGGAACTGTAGTGTCCCCTGTTTTATAGTGCGTGTGCTCTCACTGGTGATTGGCTGCGATGTTGTGTGTGTGTTGGTTGGTCCTACTGCATGTCCATCAGTGTGTGTTTGATTGCACCATGATATGCTGATCTAAATATCATGACAATGATTACCCCAGTTAATGTTGGGGAAGTTGAAATCCCCCACTGTCATCACCCTATTGCCGTTGCGCTTCTCTGAAACTTGCTCTCCAATTTCTCTCGGACTGTTAGGGGGCCTATAGAACATTCCCAGACCACTCAGAACCTTCTCCCTGTCTATGTTAATTTATTTAATTTTATCCCAGTCCTTCTCCCTGATTTCTATACCGACACTGGACGTTTCACTGGTCAACAGTGAATCAGAGTATTCATTTAGGACCGGGCCTACAACCTCCGACTCCACACACAAACTACCACTGTGGTCCTTAATAGGCCTTACTCTTTTCCTAGTTATCCTTTTACCCTCAAAGTACATGTAAAACAACTTTGGATTTCTCTTTATTTTACCTGCCAGTATCCTTACATGTCCTCTTTTTGTTCTCCTAATTTCCTTTTTAAATTCCCTCTTACACATTCTACACACCTCCATTTGTTGGAAGGCACGAGAAGGTAGGGAATGTCAGGGTGGGGAGGCTTGGAGGATTCGAGGGCACCTGGTGGAAGCCATGACTGATTGTCAATCTCTCATCCCCTCCAATTCCTTGCAGATGTCACATTATGGATGATATTGTTGACCCCACAGCAGCTCCCTCATGGGTGTGGTGGCCAGCCAGGTGACCAGACAGGGAAGAAGGCAGCGGCAGTAGCGGCGATGCAGACTCGAGGCGGCAGCCCATGTGCAGGGATCCGCCCCATACCCTGACGATCTGGCCGCCCATCAGGCCGGGGAGGGACTCAGAGGGGGAGGTCAACGATAACCCAAGGTGTACAGGTGTCGTTGATCATTCGAGGAGATGTCGGCAGCATGTGCCGCCTCAACAAGGGGATGGTGCGCCACCTGTGCCATTCCATGCAGAGTTAGCACCATGTGGAGGAGGAGGCCGTCAAGGTCACTGCAGCACTGAACCGTTACATCTTGGGTTCATTCCAGGCTTCGAGCAGGTACTTGTGTGGCATATCCCAACCTACAGCCCACAAGTGCATCCACAAAATCACAGATGCCCTATTTGAATGGGCAGCTGACTATATGATCTTTGATCTGGACCAAGCCCATCAAGATGCCCGGGCAGCAGGATTCTCCCCCATCAATGGGATGCCCCAGGTCCACGGGATAATGGAAAGCACGCATGCCACATTGTGCACACAGGGTGGTCATGAGCGCCCTTCATCAACAGTTCTACTCGCTGAATATTCAACTTTTGTACAAATACCACCTCAAGTTCATGCTTCCCAGTCAGTGTGCACGACAGCTACATCCTGGGGCAGTCGAAGATCCCCGGTGTCTTCAAGGGGCACCCCAGGATGACCACTTGGTTATTGCGGGATAAGGGGTACCGCTGAGGTCCTGGCTAATGACACCAATACGGAGGCCAGAGACCAATGCGGAGACCTGATAGAACGAGGCCCATGTGGCAACCTGGGCTGTCATTGAGCAATGCATTGGACTGCTGAAAATGCAGTTCCGACGTCCCGAATGCTCTGGTGGTGCACTGCAGTTCACCCCCCGGAGGGTCACCACAACCTGACACAGCAGCGGGACGGCGTGCTGGAGGTGAAGGAGGAGGAACATGCGGCCTCGCCTGAGGAGGAGGATGAGGAGGAACCGGACCAGGAGGGGCTGGAGGACGAGCCTGGGGAGGACCCACAGGAGCAGCCGGAGGACGGAGGACAGGCGACGACACGAGGGTCCGGCATGCCCGGAGGACCGGGGAGGCCCACATCCTCGCCCGCTTCTCAAAGGACGTGGCTTCATCCGTCATCTCACCCCCTCCCCCTTCCCATCCACCATCCACCCCCACCTGTCCCACCCTCCCCCTCCAGATTTGCCTCTCCCTGCTCCCCAACCATTCTGCCACACACCCATTTCCCCCCAACCTACCCCACCTTCAACCTCCCTGTTCCACCCTCCCCAGGCTATGTTAAATCACTCCAAGGGTGATGGGCCTGTATCGGCACTGTCAGCAGGTCAATATACAAAGCAAGAGGATGATGATAACTAGCTGTGAGCTGAGCTCTGGTGCTCTTCAATCTATGCCATAGTCTGGCTCCTGTCTGTCTGCTGTCAGGGCACTCATATTCATCACCTGCACATGGTATGCCTTGGGGTAGGGATCCAGATCAAGGACCATCATGCCCAGGGGGCTGGGGCCGGGGGACAGCGGTAGATGATGGGGGCTCTGTGGGGTGCAGGCCGGCCCACAGTGTGGAATAATGTGACAGAGGCAGTGGCATAGTGATATTGTTGCTGGACTAGTCATCCAAAGACCAAGAGTCATACTCTGAGGACCTGGGTTCAAATCCCACCATGGCAAATGGTGAAATTCGAATTCAATAAAAATCTGGAATTAAAAGCCTAAAGGTGACCATAAAACCACTGTCGATTGTCATAAAACCCCATCTGGTTGACTAATGTCCTTTAGGGAAAGAAATCTGTTGTCCTTACCTGGTCTGGCCTACACGTGACTCCAGATCCACAGCAATGTGGTTGACTCTGAAATGTCCTCAGGGATGGGCAATAAATGCTGGCCCAGCCAGCAGTGCCCACATCCCATGAACAAATTTTTAAAAAATAACTTGGGTGTAAGGAGTTTTAATGGTGTACAATCGTGACCCTAACTGTCCCTAGCTACCGATGGGGCCACCCCTCTCTTTCCCCCTCTCCCCCGCCAGTGTCCTCTTAGTCATCATCAAACTGCTTAGCCCTCCATGCTGTGCCGCTACATCGAGGTGTGTCCCCAGGATGCCCATCAGAGGTAGAGGCAGCCTGCTGCTTATTGCACATTGTGACCTTTGAGGCCCCTGGCAGGCGTCGTGTGGGGGCGCTGGAGCTGGAGGCCCCGGCTGTCATGCCGTTGGCACATGCATTGCCGTGCCACGCTGCTCCACCTGCTGACCTTAAGACATGTCATTGTCAGGAAGGGGGCGCTCAGGAGAGCTGGAGACCACTGGTGTCTCCCTGTAGGGAGGCTTTGGGTCGGCCTCCGGCGCGCCATCCTCCTGGTTGGTGCCCGTGGGACCCAGGGTAGCACCTTGGGATGGAGAGACGGCTGGAATGAGTTCCAGAGGCCTCTGCGGCATCTGGCTCTGCCACCCCCTGGCGGCTCCTAATCGTCTGCACCATGGTGTCAACGCCCTCAGGGATGCCCCTCTATGAGCGGGCAAAATCTGCAGTGCCTCGCTCATGTCCACCTGTGTCTGGGACACGGTCCGTAGCAAATGGGACATGCTCTGGAGTGCCTTGGCAATGCCCACCAGAGACTGGGACATGCTCTATAGTGTCTCGACAAGATCCACCTGCGTCTGACACGGTCCCCAGCGACTACGACATGAACCTGAGTACATTAGCGAAGCCCACCTGAGACTGGGACATGCTCCGCAGCGCCTTTTATGTCTCTGCATTGGTCCAAGGTGGCGATGACAGTTTTGACGGCTCGACGGTGGCTTGCTCGGAGCTCTCCTCCGAGGTGTTCTCTTGGAAGGTGGTGGGGGGAGCCACCCTGGATGGGCCAGCACCATCAAATGGACATCTTGCGGGAGAATGGACATCTGGGGCGGGATTCTCCGGCCTCGCGCCGGGTCGGAGAATCTCCGGCAGGCCACGCGAATCGCGCCACGCCGCCCCGACGCCGGCACACGGGTGGAGGTGTGGGCTTAAGTAGGGTGCTCTTTCCAAGGGCTGGTGCAGACTCGATGGGCCGAATGGCTTCCTTCTGCACTGTAAATTCTATGATTTTATGAACATGAAACACTGTGAAGTTACCTGCCTCCCAAAACCTCATCTTGATCTCTGTCAGCGCTGGAACTCCAGCCCCTCCACTTGGAGGCGAATTTAATCATGACATGACAAAGTTACACAGCAGTTCCTGTGAATCATAGAATTTACATTGCAGATGGAGGCCATTCCACCCATCGAGTCTGCACCAGCCCTTGGAAAGAGCACTCCACCGAAGCCCACACCTCCACCCTATCCCCATAACCCAGTACACTAAGGGCGTTTTAGCATGTCCAATCCACCTCACCTGCACATCTTTGGACTGTGGGGGGACCGTGGCCTGTGCTACCGTGTCATAGCCAAGTTTCTATTCTAAAGGTGAAGGTGAAGAGAAACTGTTTCCAATAGCTGTAAGTTTATAACCGAAAATTCACAAAAGAAACAGGGACGAGATGAGGAAATATGTTTTTATGCGACAATTTGGAATTCTTAGCACGATACCATGATGCATACAGATTTAATTGTGGCCATTAAAAGGAAAGTAGCTTAATACTTGAAAGAGAAAATATAGCAGGAATATGGGGAAAGAGCATGAGCAAGTGGTACTAACTGGAATTGTTTTTGAATAATAATTTTTATTAGTGCCACAAGTAGGCTTACATTAACACTGCAATGAAGTTATTGTGAAAATCCCCACATCGGCACACTTCGGCGCCTGTTCGGGTACACTGAGGGAGAATTCAGAATGTCCAATTCACCTAACAGCACTCTTTCGGGACTTGTGGGATGAAACCAGAGCACCCGGAGAAAATCCATGTAAACTCGAGGAGAACGCGCAGACACTGCGCAGACAGGGACCCAAGCCGGGAATGGAACCCAGGTCCCTGACGCTATGAAACAACAGTGCTAACCACTGTGCTACCGTGCCGCCCAGAAAGAGAAAGTGTGGACTCAATGGGCCAAGTGGCCTTCTGCCCTGTAGTCCTATTTTGTGATTTTGTGACATAAGAGCTTCTTTAATAGAAATAAATGATAGAGGTGTGTCAGCATAAAGGCAGAATTTCTGCTTTATTGGAATTAGCTATCCGATAAGAAATTGTGCACAAAATTGTACTCGTTTTGAAAAATGTTCTTTTTGTCATAAATGTATTTGCATGTGGCCACATGGGCCTTAGTCTTTCCCTGGTTATCCTCTTCCCATTGGTATACTTATAGAATAGCTTGGTATTTTCCCTACTTTTACCAGCCAGAGATTTCTCATATCCTTGCTTTGCTCTCCTAATTGCTTTCTTAAGCTCCATCTGCACTTTCTATTCTCCACTAATGCCTCAGTTGATTTGCTCACCTTGTACTTGCTAAAAGCCCCTCTTTTTCTTCTTATCATATCCTGAATGTCTCTGGTCATCCATGGTTCTCTGGGCTTGTTACTCTTCCTATTACCCGAGAGGGAACATGTTGGGCCTGTACTCTCCCCATTTCCTTTTTCAATGACCCCCACTGTTCTCCTGTAGATTGGCCCACACAAAACTCTTTCCAGTCTACCTTGGCCAGATCCTGCCTTATTTTACTGAAATCCGCTCTCCCCATTCCAAAATGTTGTTTTGCAACTATTTCTTTGTCCATAACAAACTTAAATTGTACCATGTTGTGGCCGCTATCACTAAAGCTCCCCTACCAACACGGGGAGCACGGTAGCACAGTGGGTAGCACTGTTGATTCACAGCTCAAGGATCCCAGGTTCGATTCCCGGCTTGGGTCACTGTCTGTGCGGAGTCTGCACGTTCTCCCTGTGTCTGTGTGGGTTTCCTCCGGTTGCTCCGGATTCCTCTCACAAGTCCCGAAAGACGTGCTGTTAGGTAATTTGGACATTCTGAATTCTCCCTTTGTATACCTGAACAGGTGCCGGAATGTGGTGACTAGGGGCTTTTCACAGTAGCATCATTGCAGTGTTAATGTCAGCCTATTTGTGACAATAAAGATGATTATTATTATCAATCTCCTGTCTGTCTTCATTCCCCAGAATTAGGCCCAGCACTGCACCGTCCTTTGTTGGACCCTCTAAATATTGAGCTAAAAAGTTCTCCTGAATACATTTTAAGAACTCCACTCCATCTAAGTCCTGAACATGATGACTATCCCAATTAATGGTGGGGAAGTTGATATCACCTAATGTAATTACCCTTTTATTATTATTTTTTAACATTCATCATTAAATTCATGATTAATTCATAATGGCCAGGTTTGTTGGCAAGGCAGAATGTAGCATGGTATGTTTTAAACCAGCGCAGAATATCAACAAAACTCAATTTGCACAGAACATGGGCGGGATTCTCCCAGCCCTGGGCCGGGCCGGAGAATCCCTGCGACCGGGCCACGCCGCCCCGACGCTGGCACGTGATTCTCCGCACAGCTGAATCGACACCATTGGCGCTGGTCTGGTTGGCGCGGCGCCGGTCGCGGGCCGCTCTGTGCGGACCCCCGCGATTCGCCGGCCCCGATGGGCCGAGCAGCCGTGAAAAAAAAAACAAGTTCCGCCGGCACCATTCTAACCTGCTCTGAGCCGGCGGGACCTCGGCGTTGAAGGGTCGGGTGGCGGCCTGTGGGGGGGAGGGGGGTTCGACTCCGGGGGGGCCTCCGATGTGGCCTGGCCCACGATCGGGGCCCACCGATCGGCGGGCCGGCCTCTCTAGCTGGTGGCCTCCTTTCCTACGCGCCGGTCCCTGTAGCCCTGCGCCATGTTGCGGCGGGGCCAGCGCGTTGAAGGAGGCCACTGCGCATGTGCGAGTTCGCGCCTGCGCCACTGCACATGCGCGGATCCCGTGGCGCACAGTTCGCGCCGTGATCGGCAGCTGGAGTGCGTGAACTGCACCAGCACCATGCTGGCCCCCTGTAGGGGACAGAATTAGTCCTGGCAACGGCCCGTTCACGCCGTCGTAAAACGCGACGGCGTTTACAACAGCGTGGACTCTCTGCCGCGGGATGTGAGAATCCCGCCCCATGTTTTGTATCTAAAATTCTGTGAGTTTTTCCTTGTTTTATGCGAATTGCCAGCAAATTGTGCTGATAAAGCCAATGCAACCAACCAGAAATCAATCCTGTGATTTTTAATATATTATAGGTACAAATGAAAAGATTACATACTTTGAAATAATGTGATTCAGCTTCTTTCATTGTTCCTATAATGTCTCTGATGCACTGTGAATAATGTCATGGGACATTGACTCGTCGGTATATTTTTGAATAAAGTGCACACCTAGTGCACATTTGTCTTGCTTCAGATGCCCCACTTCAAAGTGACAAATATTAAAGAAAGAAATACTGGCATTTCGTGTTTTTTTTCGTCTTGATGCTGGAAATATACAAATGCCTGTCAATCTGCAAACTGTTACCACCAATCGCAATTAACCTCTATTCGATCTCAAGATTTTCCTATTGATGGATAATCAGACTTTCTTACACAGGTTAAACACAGGTCAATCTTAGCAGCAGAATAATGCAAAAACAAGGAGCATTGTGCCCAATTCTGACCACTACTCTTTTACAAACGATGTCAAGGCCTTGCAGAGAAGATTTACTAGAATGACACCCCAGTTATACAAAGAGATTAGAGAAGACGGGGTTGTTCTTAGGGCAGAGTTGCTCAATGTAACAGAAGCAAAATACTGGCGATGCTGGAAGTCTGAAATAAAAAAAGATATTAAAAATATTTGGTAGTTATACCGCCCGATTTCATTGCTCAACGTAAATGCAAAGCTTTTGGCTAAGGTTTTAGCATTGAGGTTGGAGCCCTGTCTCCTGGAGGATCAGACAGGTTTTGTGAAGAGCAGGAAATTCTCATCCATTGTGAGGTGGCTACTTAATGTAGTTCTCACTCCAGCAGTGGGGCCGGTACCGGAGATAATCGTCTCAATGGATGTGGAGAAGGCATTTGACAGAGTTGAATGGAGCTATTTTTTTGCAGTACTAGAGATGTTTGGGCTGAGTCCTGTGTTTGTTTTGTGCATGCGGTTGTTGTACGAGGCGCTGTCTTCTAGTGTACGTATTAACATCATGATTTATAGCTGCATAGGGGAAAAGGCAAGGATGTCCTATGTCTCCTCTCCTGATTGCATTGGCGATCGAGCCCTTGGCTAGTGCATTAAGGGCCTCAGACAAGTGGAGAGGAATTTTGAGAGGCGGGGTAGAGCACATGCTTTCCCTCTATGCAGATTACCTTTTGTTGGAAGGGATCCAGGCCAGCCATGGGGGACATTATGGGTATATTGCAGATGTTCGGCTCCTTCCTGGGGTATAAGTTAAATTTTGGGAAGAGTGAGTATTTTGTGGTTAGCCCACTGGGAGGAGAAGTTGCATTGTGGGCGGGGGTGGGGGGGGGGGGGGGGGGGGGGGGTGGGTTGGTGGTTGGCTTCCGTTCTGTTTAGCCAGGATGAGTTTCCGGTACCTGGGGGCCAGGCTTTGTAAATTGGGGTGGATTTATAGAGGTGGATTTACAGAGGCCCGCTGGTGGGTCGCGTTCAGTCCATTAAGATGAACATCTTACCGTGATTCTTGTTTCTGTTTCAGTGCCTCCCAGTCTTTCTGCTGAAGTTGTTTAATCCGGGGTTGGAACGGCTCATAGCGGGTTTTATATGGGCGGGGAGGACCCATGGAGGGTGTTGTTGCAGAGGGAAAGGCAGGCGGGGAGGGAGGGGGTAGCATTGTCGAATTTGTTGTTTTATTATTGGGAAGCCAATGCGGAGAAGGTGTTGGGTGGTGTGGTGAGTGGGAGGCTACCTGGGTGAGGATGGGGTTGGGGTCATGCAGAGGGTCCAGTTTGGAGGCGCTGGTGACGGCGTGTTTGTTGGTCGCGTTGGCGAAATATTCTTCGAACCCGGTAGTTGTCTCCACCTTGTAGAAATGGCGGCAAAACCGTCAGCATTTTAAGCTGAGGGCAATGTGGGCCCCAATTTGCAGGAATCATTTGTTTGAATCGGCGAGGTTAGATGCCACATTTTGGAGGTGGAAAGGGAAGGGGTTTGAGAGAGGGTTGTTCATCGGCATTTCCCGACATTCCCGGTGGTGCCACCGTCAACTTTACTGGAGAAGATTCTCTCCTGCACAGGGTCAGAGGAGGGCAACCCATCTGGGATATACCGACGAACCTTGAGGGAGGAACCGGCCCCGATAAAAGAGGTGAGAGCCAAATGGGAAGAGGAGCTAGAACTCATATTGGGGGAGGCAGCGTGACTTGCGGGCACTCTTGAACACCGCTCACACATATCCTCAACTGCCTCAAAAAATTGACTCATTCTGGCCTTGGTGAAGTGTGACCTGAACACTTGAGCTGAATCAAACTCAACCTTGCACAAGATGACGTAGTATTCACCCTGCAGAGGGACTAACACCACGCCTCCTCCCTAAATCAGAAATTGAGACAAATGGGCCTGAAAATTACGAGGTCAGCCAGCATGTGGGTTCCCAACCCGATTCCTGACCTCGGCTGTTTGGGTCACGTAGGTTTGGGGTCTGGAAACGTCGCTCGCCTCTATGAGGTGAGCAGCCATTTAGTCTTAAGAACCTTAATAAGCAGGGATTAAGGAGGCTGAGTGGAAATTTTCAGTCAGCCTCCAGTTTCCCAATACAAAGTGAGAGTAGGCCATCTGCCTGGAGGTGGACACCTAGACACTCTTTGGAGGTGACAAAGGTCATCCCTCGCCACGCCTACAGGCCCTGCCAGCTTATCTTCTGAGGGGTGAAATCAAAGGCTACCCTGTAGATGAGCTCTTCCTCTATCCACACCCCTGCATCACAGAGATGCATTGTCTGCTTTTTGGACTGTTTAATTATTTTGTTAATAAGTGGCTGAGCGAACACAGCCGGGATTCTCCAAAATCCCGGCCAAGTGTTGACGCCGGCATAAACATCGGAGCGTTTCACTCCGGCATCAACGAGCCTCTTGGTCCAGTGATTCAGTGGGCCACAGGGGGCCAGCACGGCGCTGGAGTGCTGAGCGCGGCTCCGGTGCCGATACAGGGCCCTGCACTGCTGCCGTGGATCCGCGCATGCACGTGGTGGCCGTTTCCGCGCCGGCGCATGCGCATGGTGGCTGTTTCCGCGCCGGTGCGCACAACATGGCAGAGCCATACAGCACAGAAGGAGGTAGGCTCCCTCCGGGTCGCACGCGCCCGCCAATCAGTAGCCCTCGATCGTGGGCCTGGCTGTCGTGCAGGCCCCCACCGGAGTCTGATCCCCCCCGGCTCCCACCAGGATGGCCACTGCGGCCGCGAGTCCGAGCTCCCACCAGGTAGTACCTGGTTGGAACCACGCCAGTGGAACTCAGCGGGAACTCGGCTGGTCAACCATGGAGAATCGCCACGGCCCCTGACCGGCGCAGTGTTGACCGCACGCGCGCGATTGGTGCCGATTCTCCGTTAACTAGTTCACCCAGCTAGCATGGTGGCCCCCCCTCCCCCAAGGCCTCCAACTCCCTAACCCCCCAATTCCCTTCCCCGCCATCCACACTCCCCTAACAAAAAACAGCAAAAGGTGCACTCATCATCGTTGTTCTCCCATGACCAGGTTGCCCTCCAAAATCGCTGCCATCAAAACAAAATAAACACTTCAATGGGAAAAACTTTTCAGAAAACAAACAAACACACGCACAAACTCCTCCAGAGTTCAATGTCTTTACTCTCCTCCCAGTCCATTGTCCCTCATGAACTCCATTGCCTCATCTGGCGTGCTAAAATAGTACTCACGCTTCTGGAAAGTCACCCAAAGGTGGGCTGGGTACAGCTCTGTGAACTTCACCACTTTCATAAAGAGTACGGCCTTGACCTCATTAAACTCGGCTCTTCGCTTTGCCAGTTCTGTACCTAAGTCTTGATATACCCGCAGTTCGTTCCCTTCCCAGTGGAACCCATTTCCCTTTTTTTTTTCATTTCATTTCATTCAGGTGCACTTCCTCGTCTGTTTCGCCCACCGAAGGATCTTCTCCTGACCCAGAACGAGGTACAATCACACCACCATCGCCCTTGGCAACTCACCTGCTTGCGGCCTAGTCATCAGTGCCCTGTGCGCACAGTCGACCTCCAAGGGCCGGTCAAAGCCCCTCCCCCATCAACCTCTCCAATATTTTGGCCTCTTACGTGCTGTACTTTGGCCCTTCTATGCCTTTGAGTATCCCCACGATCCTCAAGGTTTGTCTTCTGGAGCGACTCTCCAGATCCTCCACCTTCTCCTTCAGCCTCTTTTGGGTCTCCCTCATCACCCCCCACCTCAGCCACCCATGAGTCCAACTGCTCCTCGAGCTCTCCCACCGCCTTCTCCACTTTCTGGATCGCCCAGCCCTGGGATTCCAGCCTCTGCTCCACTCTCCCGAACACCGATTTGATCGGTTCCACCACTCTGGCCAGGTACTCCAGGACCTCCTTTCTGTGCTGGCTGAACCTTGCATTCAAAAACTCCACTAGCTGCTCTGTTGACCACTGGACGGGCAGAACAGCCCCCTTGCAAACTTATCCTGTAGTGCATCATGAAGACTCTCCTGTTCCAGCAGCTCTTTTCTTCTCGCCCCACTCCTAGTTTGTGAATCCATCCACCAGCCACACCAGAGGAGTAACACCCTCTACAGGCACTGAGGCATCTCAGGCCATCAAAAACGTCACCTTTTGGGCAGGGAAAATTACCGCCTTGAGCGGTAGCCACCAAATGTGCGACAGCCCACTCCATGGCCGCCACAGGAAGTCTCATGAATAATCATCTTTGCTTACAGCCAAAGAGCCCCGGGGCACTGGGTTTGGCACTCCATTGCTCGGCTGGGGGTGGGGGTCCCTCATCTGGGGACGGGGGACCCTCCGCAGTGGTGGGCTGCCATGAGAGAGTGGGGGGGAGGCACTGGGATGGGCAACCGGGGAGACAACCGCCTGTGGCATCAGCATGCCAACCCCTGGATCATGCGTACCCATTCCAGGGGCAACCCTTGCCCCTGCCTGTCTGCCCCATCGACCACCTATAACCCCCATCAACTGCCGAGACCTTTGGCCTTACATCTCAAATTGGCAATCGTGGTTAAGTGAGCCCTTCACACAACCCATGTGGATTCCCGTGGGTGGGCGGGCCATGTAGCATGTGGGAGTCATTGCCTAGCATCCTAATCACACCTTGATGCCTGGACACTGTGCCTGAACACTGCGGGAGGCAACACCACACATGCAGCAGCCAACATCCGAACACCCAGGGGATGGGACACAGCTTCGTGGACATGTCCATGGCCAGAGGGAGGGTGAGTAGGGTGGGTGAGTGCCACAGGGAGGGGGGTTGCCTGGAGACATGGGCCAAATGTTCTGAGGTTGGCCTGCATTGCGGAAGAAAGTGAAAGAGGCATCATACTGGTTGTGCGCAAAGCTGTTTATTGTGTGTAACAATTCCCCACTCTCCCGATGGTGCTGCCCGCTCCCACCCCATCCCCCCTCACCCCCTACCTACCCTCCATCAACTCGCTACCGCTCTCCTGGTGCCCTCGGTGATCCTTGATGTGCTTGGCCCTCCTCGCTCTATTGCTATGTCTAGGTGTTTACCCAGGATGCACATCAGAGGTGGAGACAGCCAGCTGCTTATCACGTCCCATGGCCGTCGATGCCCCTGGCGGGCGTCCTCTGGGGGCTCTGGGACCGGAGGGCCTTGGCCCGCTTGTCAGCGGCACATGCACAGCCGTGTCGCCCTGTCCCATGAGCTGACTTTGAAATGCAGCCTCATCAGAGGGGTGGAAATCAGGGGACCTCGTGGCCACCGTCGCCACTCTTTGGGATGAGTCCAGGTTGGCACCTGGACCCCCCTCCTCCTGGTCAGTGCCTATAGTGCCCTGGGGTTCACCTTGGGATGGAGGGGCAGCAGGTTCGAGCCCCGGCTGCCCTTGCATCATCTGGCTCTGCCAACCCTGGCGGTTCCTCATGGTCCGCACCATATATTGACACCCTCACCGATGCTCCTCAGTTACTGAGACATGCTCTGCAGCATCTTGGAAATGCCCACCTGCGACTGGGACAAGCTCCGCAGCACCTTGGCCATGCCCATCTGAGAACAGGACATGTCCCACAGAACCTCATCAAAGTCAGCCTGGTACTGGGTGTCGTCCCCCAGCGAGATGGACATTCTGCCGAGACCCTCAGCCATGGCTGTCACCGACTGTGTGATGCCTTGGACACCTCCACTAATGGTGCTGAAGTCATGCATCAGGCTCTCCACTGCATTGGCCACCCTAGAAGTGTTGGCCTCGGCGCCACGCATTGCTGGCTGCATCTCCTGCGCCCATAGCCTTTGGGACTCCTCCAATCGGCTATGGACCTGCTGAAGTGTTGCTGAGATCTCTCCCTGAGTTTTCAGACCAAATCCTAATGTCTGCATCAGCTCCAGGTGTACTATTCAACAGGCTCAGCATCAGGCTGGGACCCAGTTGTTTCTTGGGATATCGCAGACTTCGAACTGGGTGTTCCAGCTTCCACCTGATGTACATTGGAAACAGCGTGGTTCTCACCAGATTATGCCCCAGAAGCCTGACCACTAACATTTCCCACCAAGGTGCGTGTATCTGCGCTGGCGGAGGGTGGGGATGACAGCTGTGACGCCTCGATCATGTCTTCCTCAGAGTTCTCCTCCGAAGTGTTCTCCTGGGAGGCCAGAGAGGGGGGCCACCTGGGATGAGCCGCGCTGTCGGCTGGAGGACCTGCAGGAGAATGGCCATGTGGTCAGTGGGAGGGATGGGTCAGTCAGTAAGGCAATAAAAACTTACATTTGAAAGGTCCTTTGGCTGGGGCCCGGTGGTTCCTCACCTCTGCAGCATCCGCCAGTCTCCATGTTGGTGATCGCTCAGTCCTCGGCCACGCCAGTCATTTCCAGGGCCTGCTCCTCGAAGGGGGTGTGGATTCTTGTGTCTGGCATGCCTCCGCCGGTCTGGATCCTCTCCCGCCGATTGTCGGAGAGCTTTTCCTGAGGAGGCACAGAGAGGGCATCATTAGCCACACATGTGGCTCACAGTGGTGGGAGGGGGATGTGTGAAGGAAGAGTTGGGGGGGTTGAAGGGAAGGGGGTACAGGGAGGAGGGGGGGTGGCGTGGGAGGCCTGTGGCTGAACCTCCGGGACCCTCGGGGCAACAGGATAACCCTCCTGGCCTTCACTGCATCTAGGAGCCTGACCAGATCTGCATCCCCGAATCTTGGGGCTGGTCTCCTGGGCGCCATTGTTGCAAGCTGGCTGGGCTGGCTGCTTAAGTGTTGCTCGACCTTGTTAGCAGGGAGCTGGCGAGCATGATGTCGGCAAATCGGCTGGTGAGCCTTCATTTGCGGCGAGACGTCCGTGTGGTCTCGTCAGTTGACTAATTAACATTGAATTGCATTGCTGGCCTAGCTGGGCTGAGCGCCAGGAAACTAGCGGGAATTCCCACTCGTTACCACACTTAGAAATCTTTTTGCCGAATCCCGTCCATTGTTCCTGACTTCCAAAGAGAAGGATGCATTTAATTTATGTTATTGCCTCATTTCCAAAGGAAAATTATGATACAAATGGGACAAAAGATTATAGTGGTATTATATTTGTGTGTCTGTTTGTCACGCCGAATGTAATTCCGAACTGCAATCTTCATGCATGCAAGAGAGCAAAGATTAAAATCAACTGCATCACTTTGTCGATAAATCTTTTAACACCTTCAAAAGTTAAAGTAATCTATTTGCATATCATTCATTGAGCTAATTCCTCATGGGTTTAACTGAGGATTCGTATCAGATGTGGAAAGGCATGGTTGGATTTGAGTTTATTCCAACAGTGTGACCAGTTTAGGTAAATGTTTATCCAGCCCCTTATAGTCTGAATGAGACAGCAATCTTTGAATTGCGAGCCTAAATTCACCTGAGGTTTACAAATTGCTTGATGAGTTTATGAGCTGCCATCGTGTGTGGGTGACTCAACAGATGAATCACTGGCGCTGTTAGCTGCCATCGTGTGTGGGTGACTCAACAGATGAATCACTGGCGCTGTTGCCAGCTTTTGCACTGTGTAGGATGTGGGGGTATAAATGGCATATGGTAACTTTCCCATTCAGCATTGCAATCCTTTACAGTGCTGAAGATATACAAAATCTCAGCATTGCTAACAATCCCTTCCCTGTTACAACAATAGCAGGAACTGTAAGTAAGAATATTTATATAATCCCAGAAATCCTCTCACGCAGGTTAACAACGCAAAGTCCTTAACAATGGGGTGAGGAGAATGCAGAACAGAAAATGTGAAGGAATGGGGTAAAATTAAGGCATTGTTTAAAATATGCCAGGTTTATAAGGGTAGTGCATGGAATAGTTAGTGTGTTCTAAACAGCAGGTTGCTGTTGCTTTACGATCATTAATATGGCAAACAGGAGTTTGGGGGTAGGAGTGATAGTACAAGTTAGTAGATCAGAGAAGAAGGGTCTTGGCTAGGGCTTTTAGCTGCAGAAAATTACATAGAGAAGATACATGGTTGTGGACCATGAAGGTGATATGCTTGGGATAGAGAACGAATGGAGTTTAACAAGGACATGGATTATTGAGTCACCAGTGATTGGAATTTCATGTGACAGTAAGGACTCTATGTGGATTGTTCTAGATCATCTAAAGTTTCAGCGTCTGTGTGTCACTAGAATGTGTGGTTGGTTTGTTAGTGTGGCACCGGCAGTCTGACGTTGGGTTGTTTATATCACTGGCAGTGTGACAATGGGTTGTCGGTGTGTCACCGGCAGTGTGAGAATGGGTTGTCGGTGTGTCACCAGCAATGTGAGGTTGGGTTATCCGTGTGTCACCGGCAGTGTGACGTTGGGTTGTCGGTGTGTCACCAGCAATGTGAGGTTGGGTTATCCGTGTGTCACTGGCAGTGTGACGTTGGGTTGTCGGTGTGTCACCGGCAGTGTGAGAATGGGTTGTCGGTGTGTCACCGGCAATGTGAGGTTGGGTTATCCGTGTGTCACTGGCAGTGTGACGTTGGGTTGTCGGTGTGTCACCGGCAGTGTGACGTTGGGTTGTCGGTGTGTCACCGGCAGTGTGAGGTTGGGTTATCCGTGTGTCACTGGCAGTGTGACGTTGGGTTGTCGGTGTGTCACCGGCAGTGTGAGGTCGGGTTATCCGTGTGTCACCGGCAGTGTTGTAGAATCCCAAGTTTCTTTACCCGTCAGTCTGGCCTCAATAAAAGTCGAGATGGATTTGCAGGTACAGCATTAGTTACTTTATTTAGCTTGCATCTTGATTCATTTCACAGAAACATAGGACACATCCAGTCTCCTACATCCCAGAAAGCGAATGAACAAAGAGACAAAGGGATCTCTGCAAATCAATTCAAATGGTATCAAGTTTCACATACTCGACGCCCATAGGTCATCCTATATCCCTCCTGACCTGTTTGATCTATTCTGATTGGCTCACTTCCAATCCCTTCCTCTGGCCCCTATTACGCAGCATCCTTTTCTCCTGCTTTGGTGGACACACCTCTTCCTGCTTTTCCATGCGGTCTGAAATCCTTTGTCTGTGAACTCACCAGAATTAGACTGGCCTACCTCTACATTACAGTAACTAATATCTCTAAAGTAACTATTTTATATCACATTCGGCAGTGTGAGGTTGGGTTGTCGGTGTGTCACCGGCAGTGTGAGGTTGGGTTGTCGGAGTGTCACCGGCAGTGTGAGGTTGGGTTGTCCGTGTATCACTGGCAGTGTGAGGTTGGGTTATCCGTGTGTCACTGGCAGTGTGAGGTTGGGTTGTCGCTGTGTCACTGGCAGTGTGAGGTTGGGTTGTCCGTGTGTCACTGGCAGTGTGAGGTTGGGTTGTCGCTGTGTCACCGGCAGTGTGAGGTTGGGTTGTCGGTGAGTCACCGGCAGTGTGAGGTTGGGATGTCGGTGAGTCACCGGCAGTATGTGGTTGGGTTGTTGCTGTGTCATCGGCAGTGTGAGGTTGGTTATCCGTGTGTCACTGGCAGTGTGAGATTGAGTTGTTGCTGTGTCACCGGCAGTGTGAGGTTGGGTTGTCGCTGTGTCACCAGCAGTGTGAGATTCACTAGTTGCTGTGTCACCGGCAGTGTGAGATTGGGTTGTCGGTGTGTCACCGGCAGTGTGTGGTTGGGGTGTCGGTGTGTCACCGGCAGTGTGAGGTTGAGTTGTCGGTGTGTCACCGGCAGTGTGAGGTTGAGTTGTCGCTATGTCACCGGCAGTGTGAGGTTGAGTTGTCGGTGTATCACCGGCAGTGTGAGGTTGTGTTGTTGCTGTGTCACCAGCAGTGTGAGGTTTGGTTGCAGCTGTGTCACCGGCAGTGTGATGTTGCAATGTCACTGTGTCACTGGCAGTGTGAGGTTGGGGTGTCACTGTGTCACTGGCAGTGTGAGGTTGTGTTGTCGGTGTGTCACCGGCAGTGCGAGGTTGAGTTGTCACTAAGTCACCGGCAGTGTGAGGTTGGGTTGTCGGTGTATCACCGGCAGTGTGAGGTTGTGTTGTTGCTGTGTCACCAGCAGTGTGAGGTTGGGGTGTCGGTGTGTCACCGGCAGTGTGAGGTTGGGTTGTTGTTGTGTGACCAGCAGTGTAAGCTTGGGTTGTCGGTGTGTCACCGGCAGTATGAGGTTGGATTGTTGGTGTGTCACCGGCAGTGTGGGGTTTGGTTGTCTGTACACCGGCAGTGTGAGATTTGGTTGTCGGTGTGTCACCGGCAGTGTGTGGTTGGGGTGTCGGTGTGTCACCGGCAGTGTGAGGTTGAGTTGTCGGTGTGTCAACGGCAGTGCGAGGTTGAGTTGTCGCTATGTCACCGGCAGTGTGAGGTTGGATTGTCGGTGTATCACCGGCAATGTGAGGTTGGGTTGTTGCTGTGTCACCAGCAGTATGAGGTTTTGTTGCAGCTGGGTCACCGGCAGTGTGATGTTGCGTTGTCGCTGTGTCACTGGCAGTGTGAGGTTGTGTTGTCGCAGTGTCACTGGCAGTGTGAGGTTGGGTTGTCAGTGTGTCACCAGCAGTGTGAGATTGGGGTGTCGGTGTGTCACCGGCAATGTGAGGTAGGGTTGTTTGTGTGTCACCGGCAGTGTGAGGTTGGGATGTCGATGTGTCACCAGCAGTGTGAGATTGGGGTGTCTGTGTGTCACCGGCAATGTGAGGTATGGTTGTTTGTGTGTCACCGGCAGTGTGAGGTTGGGATGTCGCTGTGTCACTGGCAGTGTGAGGTTGGGTTGTCTATGTGTCACCGGCAGTGTGAGGTTGGGTTGTCGCTGTGTCACTGGCAGTGTGAGGTTGGGTTGTCGGTGTGTCACTGGCAGTGTGAGGTTGGGTTGTCGGTGTGTCACCGGCAGTGTGAGGTAGGGATGTTTGTCTGTCTCCGGCAGTGTGAGGTAGGGTTGTCTGTGTGTCGCCTGCAGCGTGAGGTTGGGTTGCAGCTGGGTCACCGGCAGTGTGAGGTTGGGTTGTCGCTGTGTCACTGGCAGTGTGAGGTTGTGTTGTCGATGTGACACTGGCAGTGTGAGGTTGGGTTGTCTGTGTGCCACCGACAGTGTGAGGTTGGGTTGCAGCTGGGTCACCGGCAGTGTGAGGTTGGGTTGTCTGTGTGTCACCTGCAGTGTGAGGTTGGGTTGCAGCTGGGTCACCGGCAGTGTGAGGTTGGGTTGTCGCTGTGTCACTGGCAGTGTGAGGTTGTGTTGTCGATGTGACACTGGCAGTGTGACGTTGGGTGTCGGTGTGTCACCGGCAATGTGAGGTAGGGTTGTTTGTGTGTCACCAGCAGTGTGAGGTTGGGTTGTCGCTGTGTCACCGGCAATATGAGGTAGGGTTGTTTTTGTGTCACCGGCAGTGTGAGGTTGGGTTGTCGCTGTGTCACCGGCAATGTGAGGTTGGGTTGTTTGTGTGTCACCGGCAGTGTGAGGTTGGGTTGTCGGTTTGTCACCGGCAGTGTGAGGTAGGATTGTTTGTGTGTCACCGGCACTGTGAGGTTGGGTTGTCGCTGTGTCACCGGCGATGTGAGGTTGGGTTGTTTGTGTGTCAACGGCAGTGTGAGATTGGGTTGTTGCTGTGTCACCGGCAGTGTGAGGTTGGGTTGTCGGTGTGTCACCGGCAGTGTGAGGTTGGGTTGTTGGTGTGTGACCAGCAGTGTAAGCTTGGGTTGTCGGTGTGTCACCGGCAGTATGAGGTTGGATTGTTGGTGTGTCACCGGCAGTGTGGGGTTTGGTTGTCTGTACACCGGCAGTGTGAGATTGGGTTGTCGGTGTGTCACCGGCAGTGTGTGGTTGGGGTGTCGGTGTGTCACCGGCAGCGTGAGGTTGAGTTGTCGGTGTGTCAACGGCAGTGCGAGGTTGAGTTGTCGCTATGTCACCGGCAATGTGAGGTTGGGTTGTTCCTGTGTCACCAGCAGTATGAGGTTTTGTTGCAGCTGGGTCACCGGCAGTGTGATGTTGCGTTGTCGCTGTGTCACTGGCAGTGTGAGGTTGTGTTGTCGCAGTGTCACTGGTAGTGTGAGGTTGGGTTGTCGGTGTGTCACCAGCAGTGTGAGATTGGGGTGTCGGTGTGTCACCGGCAATGTGAGGTAGGGTTGTTTGTGTGTCACCGGCAGTGTGAGGTTGGGATGTCGATGTGTCACCAGCAGTGTGAGATTGGGGTGTCGGTGTGTCACCGGCAATGTGACGTATGGTTGTTTGTGTGTCACCGGCAGTGTGAGGTTGGGATGTCGCTGTGTCACTGGCAGTGTGAGGTTGGGTTGTCTATGTGTCACCGCAGTGTGAGGTTGGGTGTCGGTGTGTCACCGGCAGTGTGAGGTTGGGTTGTCGCTGTGTCACCGGCAGTGTGAGGTTGGGTTGTCGCTGTGTCACTGGCAGTGTGAGGTTGGGTTGTCGGTGTGTCACTGGCAGTGTGAGGTTGGGTTGTCGGTGTGTCACTGGCAGTGTGAGGTTGGGTTGTCGGTGTGTCACCGGCAGTGTGAGGTAGGGATGTTTGTCTGTCTCCGGCAGTGTGAGGTTGGGTTGTCGGTTTGTCACCGGCAGTGTGAGGTAGAGTTGTTTGTGTGTCACCGGCAGTGTGAGGTTGGGTTGTCGCTGTGTCACTGGCAGTGTGAGGTTGGGTTGTCGGTGTGTCACCGGCAGTGTGAGGTTGGGTTGTCTATGTGTCACCAGCAGTGTAAGCTTGGGTTGTCGGTGTGTCACCGGCAGTGCGAGGTTGAGTTGTCGCTAAGTCACCGGCAGTGTGAGGTTGGGTTGTCGGTGTGTCACCGGCAGTGTGAGGTTGGGTTGTCTATGTGTCACCAGCAGTGTAAGCTTGGGTTGTCGGTGTGTCACCGGCAGTGTGAGGTTGAGTTGTCGCTAAGTCACCGGCAGTGTGAGGTTGGGTTGTCTATGTGTCACCAGCAGTGTAAGCTTGGGTTGTCGCTAAGTCACCGGCAGTGTGAGGTTGGGTTGTCGGTGTGTCACCGGCAGTATGAGGTTGGATTGTTGGTGTGTCACCGGCAGTGTGGGGTTTGGTTGTCTGTACACCGGCAATGTGAGATTGGGTTGTCGGTGTGTCACCAGCAGTGTGAGGTTTGGTTGCAGCTGTGTCACCGGCAGTGCGAGGGTGAGTTGTCATTAAGTCACCGGCAGTGTGAGTTTGGGTTGTCGGTGTGTCACCGGCAGTGCGAGGGTGAGTTGTCGCTAAGTCACCGGCAGTGTGAGGTTGGGTTGTCTATGTGTCACCAGCAGTGTAAGCTTGGGTTGTCGGTGTGTCACCGGCAGTATGAGGTTGGATTGTTGGTGTGTCACCGGCAGTGTGGGGTTTGGTTGTCTGTACACCGGCAGTGTGAGATTGGGTTGTCGGTGTGTCACCAGCAGTGTGAGGTTTGGTTGCAGCTGTGTCACCGGCAGTGTGATGTTGCAATGTCACTGTGTCACTGGCAGTGTGAGGTTGGAGTGTCGCTGTGTCACTGGCAGTGTGAGGTTGAGTTGTCGGTGTGTCACCAGCAGTGTGAGGTTGGGGTGTTGGTGTGTCACCGGCAATGTGAGGTTGGGTTGTCGGTGTGTCACTGGCAGTGTGAGGTTGGGTTGTCGGTGTGTCACCAGCAGTGTAAGGTAGAGTTGTTTGTGTGTCACTGGCAGTGTGAGGTTGGGTTGTTGCTGTGTCACCTGCACTGTGAGGTTGGGTTGTCGGTGTGTCACCAGCAGTGTAAGGTAGAGTTGTTTGTGTGTCACCGGCAGTGTGAGGTTGGGTTGTTGCTGTGTCAGAGGCAGTGTGCGGTTGGGTTGTCGGTGTGTCACCGGCAGTGTGAGGTTGGGTTGTTGTTGTGTGACCAGCAGTGTGGGGTTTGCTTGTCTGTACACCGGCACTGTGAGATTTGGTTGTCGGTGTGTCACCGGCAGTGTGTGGTTGGGGTATCGGTGTGTCACCGGCAGTGTGAGGTTGAGTTGTCGGTGTGTCAACGGCAGTATGAGGTTGGATTGTTGGTGTGTCACCGGCAGTGTGGGGTTTGCTTGTCTGTACACCGGCACTGTGAGATTTGGTTGTCGGTGTGTCACCGGCAGTGTGTGGTTGGGGTATCGGTGTGTCACCGGCAGTGTGAGGTTGAGTTGTCGGTGTGTCAACGGCAGTGCGAGGTTGAGTTGTCGCTATGTCACTGGCAGTGTGAGGTTGGGTTGTCGGTGTATCACCGGCAATGTGAGGTTGGGTTGTCCCTGTGTCACCAGCAGTATGAGGTTTTGTTGCAGCTGGGTCACCGGCAGTGTGATGTTGCGTTGTCGCAGTGTCACTGGCAGTGTGAGGTTGTGTTGTCGCAGTGTCACTGGCAGTGTGAGGTTGGGTTGTCGGTGTGTCACCAGCAGTGTGAGATTGGGGTGTCGGTGTGTCACCGGCAATGTGAGGTAGGGTTGTTTGTGTGTCACCGGCGGTGTGAGGGTGGGATGTCGATGTGTCACCAGCAGTGTGAGATTGGGGTGTCGGTGTGTCACCGGCAATGTGAGGTATGGTTGTTTGTGTGTCACCGGCAGTGTGAGGTTGGGATGTCGCTGTGTCACTGGCAGTGTGAGGTTGGGTTGTCGCTAAGTCACCGGCAGTGTGAGGTTGGGTTGTCGGTGTATCACCGGCAGTGTGAGGTTGTGTTGTTGCTGTGTCACCAGCAGTGTGAGGTTTGGTTGCAGCTGTGTCACCGGCAGTGTGATGTTGCAATGTCACTGTGTCACTGGCAGTGTGAGGTTGTGTTGTCGCTGTGTCACCGGCAGTGTGAGGTTGTGTTGTCTATGTGTCACCAGCAGTGTAAGCTTGGGTTGTCGGTGTGTCACCGGCAGTGTGAGGTTGAGTTGTCGCTAAGTCACCGGCAGTGTGAGGTTGGGTTGTCGGTGTGTCACCGGCAGTGTGAGGTTGGGTTGTCTATGTGTCACCAGCAGTGTAAGCTTGGGTTGTCGCTAAGTCACCGGCAGTGTGAGGTTGGGTTGTCAGTGTGTCACCGGCAGTATGAGGTTGGATTGTTGGTGTGTCACCGGCAGTGTGGGGTTTGGTTGTCTGTACACCGGCAATGTGAGATTGGGTTGTCGGTGTGTCACCAGCAGTGTGAGGTTTGGTTGCAGCTGTGTCACCTGCAGTGTGAGGTTGAGTTGTCGGTGTGTCACCTGCAGTGTGAGGTTGGGTTGTCGGTGTGTCACCGGCAGTGCGAGGGTGAGTTGTCGCTAAGTCACCGGCAGTGTGAGGTTGGGTTGTCTATGTGTCACCAGCAGTGTAAGCTTGGGTTGTCGGTGTGTCACCGGCAGTATGAGGTTGGATTGTTGGTGTGTCACCGGCAGTGTGGGGTTTGGTTGTCTGTACACCGGCAGTGTGAGATTGGGTTGTCGGTGTGTCACCAGCAGTGTGAGGTTTGGTTGCAGCTGTGTCACCGGCAGTGTGATGTTGCAATGTCACTGTGTCACTGGCAGTGTGAGGTTGGAGTGTCGCTGTGTCACTGGCAGTGTGAGGTTGAGTTGTCGGTGTGTCACCAGCAGTGTGAGGTTGGGGTGTTGGTGTGTCACCGGCAATGTGAGGTTGGGTTGTCGGTGTGTCACTGGCAGTGTGAGGTTGGGTTGTCGGTGTGTCACCAGCAGTGTAAGGTAGAGTTGTTTGTGTGTCACTGGCAGTGTGAGGTTGGGTTGTTGCTGTGTCACCTGCATTTGTGAGGTTGGGTTGTCGGTGTGTCACCAGCAGTGTAAGGTAGAGTTGTTTGTGTGTCACCGGCAGTGTGAGGTTGGGTTGTTGCTGTGTCAGAGGCAGTGTGCGGTTGTGTTGTCGGTGTGTCACCGGCAGTGTGAGGTTGGGTTGTTGTTGTGTGACCAGCAGTATAAGCTTGGGTTGTCGGTGTGTCACCGGCAGTATGAGGTTTGATTGTTGGTGTGTCACCGGCAGTGTGGGGTTTGGTTGTCTGTACACCGGCAGTGTGAGATTTGGTTGTCGGTGTGTCACCGGCAGTGTGTGGTTGGGGTATCGGTGTGTCACCGGCAGTGTGAGGTTGAGTTGTCGGTGTGTCACCGGCAGTGTGAGGTTGGGTTGTCGGTGTATCACCGGCAATGTGAGGTTGGGTTGTTGCTGTGTCACCAGCAGTATGAGGTTTTGTTGCAGCTGGGTCACCGGCAGTGTGATGTTGCGTTGTCGCTGTGTCACTGGCAGTGTGAGGTTGTGTTGTCGCAGTGTCACTGGCAGTGTGAGGTTGGGTTGTTTTTGTGTCACCGGCAGTGTGAGGTTGGGTTGTCGGTGTGTCACTGGCAGTGTGAGGTTGGGTTGTCTATGTGTCACCGGCAGTGTGAGGTTGGGTTGTCGGTGTGTCACCGGCAGTGTGAGGTTGGGTTGTCGGTGTGTCACCGGCAGTGTGAGGTTGGGTTGTCGCTGTGTCACTGGCAGTGTGAGGTTGGGTTGTCGGTGTGTCACCTGCAGTGTGAGGTTGGGTTGTCGGTGTGTCACTGGCAGTGTGAGGTTGGGTTGTCGGTGTGTCACTGGCAGTGTGAGGTTGGGTTGTCGGTGTGTCACCGGCAGTGTGAGGTAGGGATGTTTGTCTGTCTCCGGCAGTGTGAGGTTGGGTTGTCGGTTTGTCACTGGCAGTGTGAGGTAGAGTTGTTTGTGTGTCACCGGCAGTGTGAGGTTGGGTTGTCGGTTTGTCACTGGCAGTGTGAGGTAGAGTTGTTTGTGTGTCACCTGCAGTGTGAGGTTGGGTTGTCGCTGTGTCACTGGCAGTGTGAGGTTGGGTTGTCGCTGTGTCACCTGCAGTGTGAGGGTGGGTTGTCGCTGTGTCACTGGCAATGTGAGGTTGGGTTGTCGGTGTGTCACCAGCAGTGTGAGGTTGGGGTGTTGGTGTGTCACCGGCAATGTGAGGTTGGGTTGTTGCTGTGTCACTGGCAATGTGAGGTAGGGTTGTCGGTGCGTCACCGGCAGTGTGAGGTTGGATTGTCGCTGTGTCACCGGCAATGTGAGGTTGGGTTGTCACCGGCAGTGTGAGGTAGGATTGTTTGTGTGTCACCGGCAGTGTGAGGTTGGGTTGTCGCTGTGTCACCGGCGATGTGAGGTAGGGTTGTTTGTGTGTCAACGGCAATCTGAGATTGAGTTGTTGCTGTGTCACCGGCAGTGTGAGGTTGGGTTGTCAGTGTGTCACCGGCAGTGTGAGGTTGGGTTGTGGGTGTGTGACCAGCAGTGTAAGCTTGGGTTGTCGGTGTGTCAACGGCAGTATGAGGTTGGATTGTTGGTGTGTCACCGGCAGTGTGGTGTTTGGTTGTCTGTACACCGGCAGAGTGAGATTGGGTTGTCGGTGTGTCACCGGCAGTGTGTGGTTGGGGTGTTGGTGTGTCACCGGCAGTGTGAGGTTCAGTTGTCGGTGTGTCACCGGCAGTGCGAGGTTGAGTTGTCGCTATGTCACCGGCAGTGTGAGGTTGGGTTGTCGGTGTATCACCGGCAGTGTGAGGTTGTGTTGTTGCTGTGTCACCAGCAGTGTGAGGTTTGGTTGCAGCTGTGTCACCGGCAGTGTGATGTTGCAATGCCACTGTGTCACTGGCAGTGTGAGGTTGGGGTGTCACTGTGTCACTGGCAGTGTGAGGTTGTGGTGTCGCTGTGTCACTGGCAGTGTGAGGTTGTGTTGTCGCTGTGTCACCGGCAGTGCGTGGTTGAGTTGTCGCTATGTCACCGGCAGTGTGAGGTTGGGTTGTCGGTGTATCACCGGCAGTGTGAGGTTTGGTTGCAGCTCTGTCACCGGCAGTGTGATGTTGCGTTGTCACTGTGTCACTGGCAGTGTGAGGTTGGGTTGTCGCTGTGTCACTGGCAGAGTGAGGTTGGGTTGTCGGTGTGTCACCAGCAGTCTGAGGTTGGGGTGTTGGTGTGTCACCGGCAATGTGAGGTAGGGCTGTTTGTGTGTCACCGGCAGTGTGAGGTTGGGTTGTCGCTGTGTCACTGGCAGTGTGAGGTTGGTTGTTGCTGTGTCACCTGCACTGTGAGGTTGGGTTGTCGGTGTGTCACCGGCAGTGTAAGGTAGAGTTGTTTGTGTGTCACCGGCAGTGTGAGGTTGGGTTTTTGCTGTGTCAGAGGCAGTGTGCGGTTGGGTTGTCGGTGTGTCACCGGCAGTGTGAGGTTGGGTTGTTGTTGTGTGACCAGCAGTGTAAGCTTGGGTTGTCGGTGTGTCACCGGCAGTATGAGGTTGGATTGTTGGTGTGTCACCGGCAGTGTGGGGTTTGCTTGTCTGTACACCGGCACTGTGAGATTTGGTTGTCGGTGTGTCACCGGCAGTGTGTGGTTGGGGTGTCGATGTGTCACCGGCAGTGTTAGGTTGAGTTGTCGGTGTGTCAACGGCAGTGCGAGGTTGAGTTGTCGCTATGTCACCGGCAGTGTGAGGTTGGGTTGTCGGTGTATCACCGGCAATGTGAGATAGGGGTGTCGGTGTGTCACCGGCAATGTGAGGTAGGGTTGTTTGTGTGTCACCGGCAGTGTGAGGTTGGGATGTCGCTGTGTCACTGGCAGTGTGAGGTTGGGTTGTCTGTGTGTCACCGGCAGTGTGAGGTTGTGTTGTCGGTGTGTCACCGGAAGTGTGAGATTGGGTTATCTGTGTGTCACTGGCAGTGTGAGGTTGGGTTGTCGGTGTGTCACTGGCAGTGTGAGGTTGGGTTGTCGGTGTGTCACCGGCAGTGTGAGGTAGGGTTGTTTGTCTGTCTCCGGCAGTGTGAGTTTGGGGTGTCGGTGTGTCACCGGCAGTGTGAGGTTGGGATGTCCATGTGTCACTGGCAGTGTGAGGTTGGGTTGTCGCTCTGTCACTGGCGGTGTGAGGTTGGGTTGTCGGTGTGTCACCAGCAGTGTGAAGTTGTGTTGTCTGTGTCACCGGCAGTGTGAGGTTGGGTTTTGGGTTGTCGCCGGCACTGTGAGGTTGGGTTGTCAATGTGTCACCGGCAGCGTGATGTTGGGTTGTCTGTGTCACCGGCAGTGTGAGGTTGGGTTTTGGGTTGTCGCCGGCACTGTGAGGTTGGGTTGTCTGTGTGTCACCGACAGTGTGAGATTGAGTTGTAGCTGTGTCACCGGCAGTGTGAGGCTGCGTTGTCGCTGTGTCACCGGCAGTGTGATGTTGGGTTGTCGGTGTGTCACTGGCAGTGTGAGGCTGGGTTGTCGCTGTGTCACCGGCAATGTGAGGTAGGGTTGTTTGTGTGTCACCGGCAGTGTGAGGTTGGGTTGTCGGTGTGTCACTGGCAGTGTGAGGTTGGTTTGTTGCTGTGTCACCGGCAATGTGAGGTAGGGTTGTTTGTGTGTCTCCGGCAGTGTGAGGTTGGGTTGTCGGTGTGTCACCGGCAGTGTGAGGTTGGGTTGTCGGTGTGTCACCGGCAGTGTGAGGTTGGGTTGTCGCTGTGTCACTGGCAGTGTGAGGTTAGGTTGTCGGTGTGTCACTGGCAGTGTGAGGTTGGGTTGTCGGTGTGTCACCGGCAGTTTGAGGTTGGGTTGTCGGTGTGTCACCGGCAGTGTGAGGTTGGGTTGTCGGTGTGTCACTGGCAATGTGAGGTAGGGTTGTTTGTGTGTCACCGGCAGTTTGAGGTAGGGTTGTCGGTGTGTCACCGGCAGTGTGAGATTGGGTTGTCGCTGTGTCTCCGGCAATGTGAGGTAGGGTTGTTTGTGTGTCACCGGCAGTGTGAGGTTGGGTTGTCGGTGTGTCACTGGCAGTGTGAGGTAGGGTTGTCGGTGTGTCACCGGCACTGTGACGTTGGGTTGTCGGTGCGTCACCGGCAGTGTGAGGTTGAGTTGTCGGTGTGTCACCGGCTGTGCGAGGTTGAGTTGTCGCTATGTCACCGGCAGTGTGAGGTTGGCTTGTCGGTGTATCACCAGCAGTGTGAGGTATGGTTGCAGCTGGGTCACCGGCAGTGTGAGGTTGGCTTGTTGGTGTATCACCAGCAGTGTGAGGTTTGGTTGCAGCTGGGTCACCGGCAGTGTGAGGTTGTGTTGTCGGTGCGTCACCGGCAGTGTCATGTTGCGTTGTCGCTGTGTCACTGGCAGTGTGAGGTTGAGTTTTTGCTGTGTCTCTGGCAGTGTAAGCTTGGGTTGTCGGTGTGTCACCGGCAGTATGAGGTTGGATTGTTGGTGTGTCACCGGCAGTGTGGGGTTTGGTTCTCTGTACACCGGCAGTGTGAGATTGGGTTGTCGGTGTGTCACCGGCAGTGTGAGGTTTGTTTGCAGCTGTGTCACCAGCAGTGTGATGTTGCGATGTCACTGTGTCACTGG
The DNA here is from genome assembly GCF_047496885.1 of Scyliorhinus torazame. NCBI lineage: Eukaryota > Metazoa > Chordata > Chondrichthyes > Carcharhiniformes > Scyliorhinidae > Scyliorhinus > Scyliorhinus torazame. The sequence continues at coordinate 48,405,374 of NC_092722.1, read as the reverse complement.
CAGTGTGAGGTTGGGGTGTCGCTGTGTCACCGGCAGTGTGTGGTTGGGGTGTCGGTGTGTCACCGGCAGTGTGAGGTAGTGTTGTCGGTGTGTCACCGGCAGTGCGAGGTTGAGTTGTCGCTATGTCACCGGCAGTGTGAGGTTGGGTTGTCGGTGTATCACCGGCAGTGTGAGGTTGGGTTGTCGCTATGTCACCGGCAGTGTGAGGTTGGGTTGTCGGTGAGTCACCGGCAGTGTGAGGTTGGGTTGTCGCTATGTCACCGGCAGTGTGAGGTTGGGTTGTCGCTATGTCACCGGCAGTGTGAGGTTGGGTTGTCGGTGTATCACCGGCAGTGTGAGGTTGGGTTGTCTCTATGTCACCGGCAGTGTGAGGTTGGGTTGTCGCTGTGTCACCGGCAGTGTGAGGTTGGGTTGTCGGTGTATCACCGGCAGTGTGAGGTTGGGTTGTTGCTGTGTCACCAGCAGTGTGAGGTTTGGTTGCAGCTCTGTCACCGGCAGTGTGAGGTTGAGTTGTCACTGTGTCACTGGCAGTGTAAGGATGGGTTGTCGGTCTATCACCGGCAGTGTGAAGTTGGGTTGTTGCTGTGTCACCAGCAGTGTGAGGTTTGGTTGCAGCTGTGTCACCGGCAGTGTGATGTTGCAATGTCACTGTGTCACTGGCAGTGTGAGGTTGGGGTGTCACTGTGTCACTGGCAGTGTGAGGTTGGGGTGTCGCTGTGTCACTGGCAGTGTGAGGTTGTGTTGTCGGTGTATCACCGGCAGTGTGAGGTTGGGTTGTTGTTGTGTGACCAGCAGTGTGAGGTTTGGTTGCAGCTGTGTCACCGGCAGTGTGATGTTGCGTTGTCACTGTGTCACCGGCAGTGTGAGGTTGGGTTGTCGCTGTGTCACTGGCAGTGTGAGGTTGGGTTGTCGGTGTGTCAACGGCAATGTGAGATTGGGTTGTTGCTGTGTCACCGGCAGTGCGAGGTTGAGTTGTCGCTATGTCACCGGCAGTGTGAGGTTGGGTTGTCGGTGTATCACCGGCAGTGTGAGGTTGGGTTGTTGCTGTGTCACCAGCAGTGTGAGGTTTGGTTGCAGCTGTGTCACCGGCAGTGTGATGTTGCGTTGTCACTGTGTCACTGGCAGTGTGAGGTTGGGTTGTCGCTGTGTCACTGGCAGTGTGAGGTTGGGTTGTTTGTGTGTCAACGGCAATGTGAGATTGGGTTGTTTGTGTGTCAACGGCAATGTGAGATTGGGTTGTTGCTGTGTCACCGGCAGTGTGAGGTTGGGTTGTCAGTGTGTCACCGGCAGTGTGAGGTTGGGTTGTGGGTGTGTGACCAGCAGTGTAAGCTTGGGTTGTCGGTGTGTCACCGGCAGTATGAGGTTGGATTGTTGGTGTGTCACCGGCACTGTGGTGTTTGGTTGTCTGTACACCGGCAGTGTGAGATTGCGTTGTCGGTGTGTCACCGGCAGTGTGTGGTTGGGGTGTTGGTGTGTCACCGGCAGTGTGAGGTTCAGTTGTCGGTGTGTCACCGGCAGTGCGAGGTTGAGTTGTCGCTATGTCACCGGCAGTGTGAGGTTGGGTTGTCGGTGTATCACCAGCAGTGTGAGGTTGTGTTGTTGCTGTGTCACCAGCAGTGTGAGGTTTGGTTGCAGCTGTGTCACCGGCAGTGTGATGTTGCAATGCCACTGTGTCACTGGCAGTGTGAGGTTGGGGTGTCACTGTGTCACTGGCAGTGTGAGGTTGTGGTGTCGCTGTGTCACTGGCAGTGTGAGGTTGTGTTGTCGCTGTGTCACCGGCAGTGCGAGGTTGAGTTGTCGCTATGTCACCGGCAGTGTGAGGTTGGGTTGTCGGTGTATCACCGGCAGTGTGAGGTTTGGTTGCAGCTCTGTCACCGGCAGTGTGATGTTGCGTTGTCACTGGCAGTGTGAGGTTGGGTTGTCGCTGTGTCACTGGCAGAGTGAGGTTGGGTTGTCGGTGTGTCACCAGCAGTCTGAGGTTGGGGTGTTGGTGTGTCACCGGCAATGTGAGGTAGGGCTGTTTGTGTGTCACCGGCAGTGTGAGGTTGGGTTGTCGCTGTGTCACTGGCAGTGTGAAGTTGGTTGTTGCTGTGTCACCCGCAGTGTGAGGTAGGGATGTTTGTGTGTCACCGGCAGTGTGAGGTTGGGTTGTTGCTGTGTCAGAGGCAGTGTGCGGTTGGGTTGTCGGTGTGTCACCGGCAGTGTGAGGTTGGGTTGTTGTTGTGTGACCAGCAGTGTAAGCTTGGGTTGTCGGTGTGTCACCGGCAGTGTGAGGTTGGGTTGTCGGTGTGTCACCGGCAGTATGAGGTTGGATTGTTGGTGTGTCACCGGCAGTGTGGGGTTTGCTTGTCTGTACACCGGCACTGTGAGATTTGGTTGTCGGTGTGTCACCGGCAGTGTGTGGTTGGGGTGTCGATGTGTCACCGGCAGTGTTAGGTTGAGTTGTCGGTGTGTCAACGGCAGTGCGAGCTTGAGTTGTCGCTATGTCACCGGCAGTGTGAGGTTGGGTTGTCGGTGTATCACCGGCAATGTGAGATAGGGGTGTCGGTGTGTCACCGGCAATGTGAGGTAGGGTTGTTTGTGTGTCACCGGCAGTGTGAGGTTGGGATGTCGCTGTGTCACCAGCAGTGTGAGATTGAGGTGTCGGTGTGTCACCGGCAATGTGAGGTAGGGTTGTTTGTGTGTCACCGGGAGTGTGAGGTTGGGATGTCGCTGTGTCACTGGCAGTGTGAGGTTGGGTTGTCTGTGTGTCACCGGCAGTGTGAGGTTGTGTTGTCGGTGTGTCACCGGAAGTGTGAGATTGGGTTATCTGTGTGTCACTGGCAGTGTGAGGTTGGGTTGTCGGTGTGTCACTGGCAGTGTGAGGTTGGGTTGTCGGTGTGTCACCGGCAGTGTGAGGTAGGGTTGTTTGTCTGTCTCCGGCAGTGTGAGGTTGGGGTGTCGGTGTGTCACCGGCAGTGTGAGGTTGGGATGTCCATGTGTCACTGGCAGTGTGAGGTTGGGTTGTCGCTCTGTCACTGGCGGTGTGAGGTTGGGTTGTCGGTGTGTCACCAGCAGTGTGAGGTTGTGTTGTCTGTGTCACCGGCAGTGTGAGGTTGGGTTTTGGGTTGTCGCCGGCACTGTGAGGTTGGGTTGTCAATGTGTCACCGGCAGTGTGATGTTGGGTTGTCTGTGTCACCGGCAGTGTGAGGTTGGGTTTTGGGTTGTCGCCGGCACTGTGAGGTTGGGTTGTCTGTGTGTCACCGACAATGTGAGATTGAGTTGTAGCTGTGTCACCGGCAGTGTGAGGCTGCGTTGTCGCTGTGTCACCGGCAGTGTGATGTTGGGTTGTCGGTGTGTCACTGGCAGTGTGAGGCTGGGTTGTCGCTGTGTCACCGGCAATGTGAGGTAGGGTTGTTTGTGTGTCACCGGCAGTGTGAGGTTGGGTTGTCGGTGTGTCACTGGCAGTGTGAGGTTGGTTTGTTGCTGTGTCACCGGCAATGTGAGGTAGGGTTGTTTGTGTGTCACCGGCAGTGTGAGGTTGGGTTGTCGGTGTGTCACCGGCAGTGTGAGGTTGGGTTGTCGGTGTGTCACCGGCAGTGTGAGGTTGGGTTGTCCCTGTGTCACCGGCAATGTGAGGTAGGGTTGTTTGTGTGTCACCGGCAGTGTGAGGTTGGGTTGTCGGTGTGTCACTGGCAGTGTGAGGTAGGGTTGTCGGTGTGTGACCGGCACTGTGACGTTGGGTTGTCGGTGCGTCACCGGCAGTGTGAGGTTGAGTTGTCGGTGTGTCACCGGCTGTGCGAGGTTGAGTTGTCGCTTTGTCACCGGCAGTGTGAGGTTGGCTTGTCGGTGTATCACCAGCAGTGTGAGGTATGGTTGCAGCTGGGTCACCGGCAGTGTGAGGTTGGCTTGTTGGTGTATCACCAGCAGTGTGAGGTTTGGTTGCAGCTGGGTCACCGGCAGTGTGAGGTTGTGTTGTCGGTGCGTCACCGGCAGTGTCATGTTGCGTTGTCGCTGTGTCACTGGCAGTGTGAGGTTGAGTTTTTGCTGTGTCTCTGGCAGTGTGAGGTTGGGTTGTTGGTGTGTGACCAGCAGTGTAAGCTTGGGTTGTCGGTGTGTCACCGGCAGTATGAGGTTGGATTGTTGGTGTGTCACCGGCAGTGTGGGGTTTGGTTCTCTGTACACCGGCAGTGTGAGATTGGGTTGTCGGTGTGTCACCGGCAGTGTGAGGTTTGTTTGCAGCTGTGTCACCAGCAGTGTGATGTTGCGATGTCACTGTGTCACTGGCAGTGTGAGGTTGGGGTGTCGCTGTGTCACCGGCAGTGTGTGGTTGGGGTGTCGGTGTGTCACCGGCAGTGTGAGGTAGTGTTGTCGGTGTGTCACCGGCAGTGCGAGGTTGAGTTGTCGCTATGTCACCGGCAGTGTGAGGTTGGGTTGTCGGTGTATCACCGGCAGTGTGAGGTTGGGTTGTCGCTATGTCACCGGCAGTGTGAGGTTGGGTTGTCGGTGTATCACCGGCAGTGTGAGGTTGGGTTGTTGCTGTGTCACCAGCAGTGTGAGGTTTGGTTGCAGCTCTGTCACCGGCAGTGTGATGTTGCGTTGTCACTCTGTCACTGGCAGTGTAAGGATGGGTTGTCGGTCTATCACCGGCAGTGTGAAGTTGGGTTGTTGCTGTGTCACCAGCAGTGTGAGGTTTGGTTGCAGCTGTGTCTCTGGCAGTGTGATGTTGCAATGTCACTGTGTCACTGGCAGTGTGAGGTTGGGGTGTCGCTGTGTCACTGGCAGTGTGAGGTTGTGTTGTCGGTGTGTCACCGGCAGTGCGAGGTTGAGTTGTCGCTATGTCACCGGCAGTGTGAGGTTGGGTTGTCGGTGTATCACCGGCAGTGTGAGGTTGGGTTGTTGCTGTGTCACCAGCAGTGTGAGGTTTGGGAGCAGCTGTGTCACCGGCAGTGTGATGTTGCGTTGTCACTGTGTCACTGGCAGTGTGAGGTTGGGGTGTCGCTGTGTCACTGGCAGTGTGAGGTTGTGTTGTCGGTGTGTCACCGGCAGTGCGAGGTTGAGTTGTCGCTATGTCACCGGCAGTGTGAGGTTGGGTTGTCGGTGTATCACCGGCAGTGTGAGGTTGGGTTGTTGCTGTGTCACCAGCAGTGTGAGGTTTGGTTGCAGCTGTGTCACCGGCAGTGTGATGTTGCGTTGTCACTGTGTCACTGGCAGTGTGAGGTTGGGTTGTCGCTGTGTCACTGGCAGTGTGAGGTTGGGTTGTCGGTGTGTCACCAGCAGTGTGAGGTTGGGGTGTTGGTGTGTCACAGGCAATGTGAGGTAGGGTTGTTTGTGTGTCACCGGCTGTGTGAGGTTGGGTTGTCGGTGTGTCACTGGCAGTGTGAGGTAGAGTTGTTTGTGTGTCACCGGCAGCGTGAGGTTAGGTTGTTGCTGTGTCACCGGCAGTGTGAGGTTGGGTTGTCGGTGTGTCACCGGCAGTGTGAGGTTGAGTTGTTGTTGTGTGACCAGCAGTGTAAGCTTGGGTTGTCGGTGTGTCACCGGCAGTATGAGGTTGGATTGTTGGTGTGTCACCGGCAGTGTGGGGTTTGGTTGTCTGTACACCGGCAGTGTGAGATTTGGTTGTCGGTGTGTCACCGGCAGTGTGTAGTTGGGGTGTCGGTGTGTCACCGGCAGTGTGAGGTTGAGTTGTCGGTGTGTCAACGGCAGTGCGAGGTTGAGTTGTCGCTATGTCACCGGCAGAGTGAGGTTGGGTTGTCGGTGTATCACCGGCAATGTGAGGTTGGGTTGTTGCTGTGTCACCAGCAGTATGAGGTTTTGTTGCAGCTGGGTCACCGGCAGTGTGATGTTGCGTTGTCGCTGTGTCACTGGCTGTGTGAGGTTGTGTTGTCGCAGTGTCACTGGCAGTGTGAGGTTGGGTTGTCGGTGTGTCACCAGCAGTGTGAGATTGGGGTGTCGGTGTGTCACCGGCAATGTGAGGTAGGGTTGTTTGTGTGTCACCGGCACTGTGAGGTTGGGATGTCGATGTGTCACTGGCAGAGTGAGGTTGGGTTGTCGCTGTGTCAATGGCAGTGTGACGTTGGGTTGTTGCTGTGTCACCGGCAATGTGAAGTTGGGTTGACGATGTGTCACCGGCAGTGTGAGGTAGGGTTGTTTGTGTGTCACCGGCAGTGTGAGGTTGGGTTGTCGCTGTGTCACCGGCAATGTGAGGTAGGGTTGTTTGTGTGTCACCGGCAATGTGAGGTTGGGTTGTCGGTGCGTCACCGGCAGTGTGAGGTTGGGTTGTCAGTGTGTCACTGGCAGTGTGAGGTTGGGTTGTTGCTGTGTCACTGGCAGTGTGAGGTTGGGTTGTAGGTGTGTCACTTGCAGTGTGAGGTTGGGTTGTCGGTGTGTCACCGGTAGTGGGAGGTTGGGTTGTAGGAGTGTCACTTGCAGTGTGAGGTTCGGTTGTCGCTGTGTCACCGGCAGTGTGACGTTGGGTTGTCACTGTGTCACCTGCAGTGTGAGGTTGGGTTGTCGCTGTGTCACCTGCAGTGTGAGGGTGGGTTGTCGCTGTGTCACTGGCAGTGTGAGGTTGTGTTGTCGCTGTGTCACTGGCAGTGTGAGGTTGGGTTGTCGGTGTGTCACCAGCAGTGTGAGGTTGGGGTGTTGGTGTGTCACCGGCAATGTGAGGTAGGGTTGTTTGTGTGTCACAGGCAGTGTGAGGTTGGGTTGTCGCTGTGTCACCGGCAATATGAGGTAGGGTTGTTTGTGTGTCACCGGCAGTGTGAAGTTGGGGTGTTGGTGTGTCACCGGCAATGTGAGGTAGGGTTGTTTGTGTGTCACCGGCAGTGTGAAGTTGGGTTGTCGCTGTGTCACCGGCAATGTGAGGTAGGGTTGGTTGTGTGTCACCGGCAGTGTGAGGTTGGGTTGTAGGTGTGTCACTTGCAGTGTGAGGTTGGGTTGTCGGTGTGTCACCGGCAGTGGGAGGTTGGGTTGTAGGTGTGTCACTTGCAGTGTGAGGTTGGGTTGTCGGTGTGTCACTGGCAGTGTGAGGTTGGGTTGTCGCTGTGTCACTTGCAGTGTGAGGTTGGGTTGTCGGTGTGTCACCAGCAGCGTGATGTTGTGTTGTCGCTGTGTCACTTGCAGTGTGAGGTTGGTTTGTCGCTGTGTCACCGGCAGTGGGAGGTTGGGTTGTCACTGTGTCACCAGCAGTGGAAGGTTGGGTTGTCGCTGTGTCACCGGCAGTGTGAGGTTGGATTGTCGGTTTGTCACCTGCAGCATGTCGTCGGATTGTCTGTGTGTCACCTGCAGTGTGAGGTTGGGTTGTCAGTGTGTCACCGGCAATGTGAGGTAGGGCTGTTTGTGTGTCACCGGCAGTGTGAGGTTGGGTTGTCGGTGCGTCACCGGCAGTGTGACGTTGGGTTGTCTATGTGTCACCGGCAGTGTGAGGTTAGGTTGTTGCTGTGGCACCGGCAGTGTGAGTTTGTGTTGTCGGTGCGTCACCGGCAGTGTCATGTTGCGTTGTCGCTGTGTCTCTGGCAGTGTGAGATTGAGTTTTTGATGTGTCTCTGGCAGTGTGAGGTTGCGTTGTCGCTGTGTCACCGGCAGTGTAATGTTGTGTTGTCGCTGTGTCACCGGCAGTGTGAGATTGAGTTTTTGCTGTGTCTCTGGCAGTGTGAGGTTGGGTTGTCGCTGTGTCACCTGCAGTGTGAGGGTGGGTTGTCGGTGTGTCACCGGCAGTGTGAGATTGAGTTTTTGCTGTGTCTCTGGCAGTGTGAGGTTGGGTTGTCAGTTTGTCACCTGCAGCATGTCGTTGGGTTGTCAGTGTGTCACCGGCAGTGTGAGGTTGGGTTGTCGCTGTGTCACCTGCAGTGTGAGGTTGGGTTGTCGCTGTGTCACCTGCAGTGTGAGGTTGGGTTGTCGGTGCGTCACCGGCAGTGTAAGGTTGGGTTGTCACTGTGTCACCGGCAGTGTGAGGTTGGGTTGTCGCTGTGTCACCTGCAGTGTGAGGTTGGGTTGTCGGTGCGTCACCGGCAGTGTAAGGTTGGGTTCTCACTTTGTCACCAGCAGTGCAAGATTGGTTTGTCGCTGTGTCACTGGCAATGTTATGTAGGGTTGTTTGTGTGTCACCGGCAGTGTGAGGTTGGGTTGTCGGTGCGTCACCGGCAGTGTGAGGTTGGGTTGTCGGTGCGTCACCGGCAGTGTAAGGTTGGGTTGTCACTGTGTCACCGGCAGTGTGAGGTTGGGTTGTCGCTGTGTCACCTGCAGTGTGAGGTTGGGTTGTCGGTGCGTCACCGGCAGTGTGAGGTTGGGTTGTCACTGTGTCACCGGCAGTGTGAGGTTGGGTTGTCGCTGTGTCACCTGCAGTGTGAGGTTGGGTTGTCGGTGCGTCACCGGCAGTGTAAGGTTGGGTTCTCACTTTGTCACCAGCAGTGCAAGATTGGTTTGTCGCTGTGTCACTGGCAATGTTATGTAGGGTTGTTTGTGTGTCACCGGCAGTGTGAGGTTGGGTTGTCGGTGCGTCACCGGCAGTGTGAGGTTGGGTTGTCGGTGCGTCACCGGCAGTGTAAGGTTGGGTTCTCACTTTGTCACCAGCAGTGCAAGATTGGTTTGTCGCTGTGTCACTGGCAGTGTGAGGTTGGGTTGTCACTTTGTCACCAGCAGTGCAAGGTTGGTTTGTCGCTGTGTCACTGGCAGTGTGAGGTTGGGTTGTCGGTGTGTCACCGGCAATGTGAGGTAGGGTTGTTTGTGTGTCACCGGCAGTGTGAGGTTGGGTTGTCGCTATGTCACTGGCAGTGTGAGGTTGGGTTGTCGCTGTGTCAATGGCAGTGTGAGGTTGGGTTGTCTATGTGTCACCAGCAGTGTGAGGTTAGGTTGTTGCTGTGTCACCGGCAATTGGAGGTAGGGTTGTTTGTGTGTCACCGGCAGTGTGACGTTGGGTTGTCGGTGTGTCACCGGCAGTGTGAGGTTGGGTTGTCTATGTGTCACCAGCAGTGTGAGGTTAGGTTGTTGCTGTGGCACAGGCAGTGTGAGGATGTGTTGTCGGTGCGTCACCGGCAGTGTCATGTTGCGTTGTCGGTGTGTCACTGGCAGTGTGAGGTTGGGTTGTCGCTGTGTCTCTGGCAGTGTGAGATTGAGTTTTTGCTGTGTCTCTGGCAGTGTGAGGTTGGGGTGTCGATGTGTCACCGGCAGTGTCATGTTGCGTTGTCGCTGCGTGACCTGCAGTGTGAGGTTGGGTTGTCGCTGTGTCACCGGAAGTGTGAGGTAGAGTTGTTTGTGTGTCACCGGCAGTGTGAGGTTGGGTTGTCGCTGTGTCACCGGCAGTGTGAGGTTGGGTTGTCACTGTGTCTCTGGCAGTGTGAGGTTGTGCTGTCGCTGTGTCACCGGCAGTGTGAGGTAGAGTTGTTTGTGTGTCACCGGCAGTGTGAGGTTGGGTTGTCGGTTTGTCACCTGCAACATGTCGTTGGGTTGTCTGTGTGTCACCTGCAGTGTGAGGTTGGGTTGTCGCTGTGTCCCTGGCAGTGTGAGGTTGGGTTGTCGGTGTGTCACCTGCAGTGTGACGTTGGGTTGTCGGTGTGTCACCGGCAGTGTGACGTTGGGTTGTCGGTGTGTCACCGTCAGTGTGAGGTAGGGTTGTTTGTGTGTCACCGGCAGTGTGAGGTTGGGTTGTCGCTGTGTCACCGGCAATGTGAGGTAGGGTTGTTTGTGTGTCACCGGCAGTGTGAGGTTGGGTTGTTTGTGTGTTACCGGCAGTGTGACGTTGGGTTGTCAGTGTGTCACCGGCAATGTGAGGTAGGGTTGTTTGTGTGTCACCGGCAGTGTGAGGTTGGGTTGTCGGTGCGTCACCGGCAGTGTGAGGTTGGGTTGTCGGTGCGTCACCGGCAGTGTGAGGTTGGGTTGTCACTTTGTCACCAGCAGTGTAAGGTTGGTTTGTCGCTGTGTCACTGGCAGTGTGAGGTTGGGTTGTCACTTTGTCACCAGCAGTGTAAGGTTGGTTTGTCGCTGTGTCACTGGCAATGTGAGGTTGGGTTGTCGCTGTGTCACCGGTAATGTGAGGTAGGGTTGTTTGTGTGTCACCGGCAGTGTGAGGTTGGGTTGTCGCTGTGTCACCGGTAATGTGAGGTAGGGTTGTTTGTGTGTCACCGGCAGTGTGAGGTTGGGTTGTCGGTGTGTCACCGGCAATGTGAGGTAGGGTTGTTTGTGTGTCACCGGCAGTGTGAGGTTAGGTTGTCACTGTGTCACCAGCAGTGTAAGATTGGGTTGTCACTGTGTCACTGGCAGTGTGAGGTTGGGTTGTCTTTGTGTCACTGGCAGTGTGAGGTTGGGTTGTCGCTGTGTCACCGGCAGTGTGAGGTTGGGTTGTCGCTGTGTCACTGGCAGTGTGAGGTTGGGTTGTCTGTGTGTCACTGGCAGTGTGAGGTTGGGTTGTCGCTCTGTCACTGGCGGTGTGAGGTTGGGTTGTCGGTGTGTCACCAGCATGTGAAGTTGGGGTGTCGGTGTCACCGGCAGTGTGAAGTTGGGTTTTGGGTTGTCACCGGCAGTGTGAGGTTGGGTTGGCAATGTGTCACCGGCAGTGTGAAGTTGGGTTTTGGGTTGTCGCCTGCACTGTGAGGTTGGGTTGCCTGTGTGTCACCAGCAGTGTGAGGTTGGGGTGTCGGTGTCACCGGCAGTGTGAGGTTGGGGTTTGGGTTGTCGCCGGCACTGTGAGGTTGGGTTGTCGGTGTGACACCAGCAGTGTGAGGTTGGGGTGTCGGTGTCACCGGCAGTGTGAGGTTGGGGTTTGGGTTGTCGCCGGCACTGTGAGGTTGGGTTGTCAATGTGTCACCGGCAGCGTGAGGTTGTGTTGTCTGCGTCACCGGCAGTGTGAGGTTGGGTTTTGGGTTGTCGCCGGCACTGTGAGGTTGGGTTGTCGGTGTGTCACCAGCAGTGTGAGGTTCGGGTGTTGGTGTCACCGGCAGTGTGAGGTTGGGTTTTGGGTTGTCGGCGGCACTGTGAGGTTGGCTTGCCTGTGTGTCACCCGCAGTGTGAGGTTGGGTTTTGGGTTGTCGCCGGCACTGGGACGTTGGGTTGCCTGTGCGTCACTGGCATTGTTAGGTTGGGGCAACCTTTTCTCAATGACAGTAAGTTTTGTTTGGCTCCATTTATTTTTGATGTAAATGTTTTTTCCCTTCATTGATAAACAAAGTTTTCACGTTCTTGCTAGATGTGTTAAAATGGTCTGTTCCTAGTTTAAAATTTCTACATCTTATCACATCTGCAAACACTTTAATTTCTTGGCTGTGAAATAACAGTGCAGAAACCATTTTGTTCACAGTAAGATCCAACAAACCTCAATAAGGTGAATGACTTGTTAATTTGTATTTTGACTGTCTTGTTTGAGGAAGGAATGTTGGGCAAGACAGTAGGAGAATTGCATGCTTTCTTCAAATTGTGCTGCAAGATCTTTACCATCCACCAGAGCAGGTGGATGGGCCTCTTCTGAAAATAATGCACTGCATGGTCACGAGCAAGTTGTGTTCAAGGAGTACTTACAGATCAGTGTGGGGATTAAGCCGCTAGCTTTTGGTTTAGAGGCAACAGTGCTATCTACTGAGCCAACCTCACAACACTAATTATTGCTAATAGAAATATAGCAGTTCTTACCTGAAGTTGGGTGGTTATTTCGGTCCTTGTAGACCTTTCCAGCAAAGTACTAACTACACTACTTAAATTCACACCACAGCGTATGGGAAAACAATCTATTCCTGAACAAGTACCTGCTTTTAAATTAATGTTCCCAATATATAAGCTTACTATTAACTGTCTCCTGCTTGTCCAACAAGAAAATATTTGCAACAGCATCAATAAACAAGAGAGGCACCTGAAACAAATCCAGCGCTCATTGACTTGGAGAAACAAAGCAAGCTTTGAAGGTAGCATTTCAAACCTTCATGTCCAATATTTGGAGCAAAAACATATGTTTGTGGCACTTGCTGGAAAAAGAGATTAGCTGCCTCCTCATATGCCCATCTTGTGGAACTTAACCAAAGGTATTAATATTGAATTCCTTCAATTTTTGAGTAGTTAATAAGCTTTATGATCAATGATCACCCCAGGACAAATGTGCTAATCTGTGTCAAATGATGAATGTTATTAGTGCACAAATACATTCTTGGCGAAATAGGTTATCAATAAAACCAAAGGTGTGGAACCAACATAATTTATCTCAACAGCTCAGAAAATTCACTGGATATTTGTACTGTTTCTTCTCTGCAACATTCTCTCCTCTTCATCCGATGAAAGCACAGATTCTAGCTAGAATTTAGGTCCATGGGTTTTGGCTGCAATCTTAAACTTTGTTCAAATGACTGTCATTCAAGTGTAAACCTAAAGAGGCAGCCTGACTCATGTGGGGGAGGTAGCTTGATGATCTTCTCTCTCAATGGCCAAAGATTCCACGTACCAGTGAGTTAAAAAACAACAATGAAACATCTTCCCCTCAACCCCCCTGTCAGCAGGCCGGAGAGACCACTCCCTTCACGACACCCTGGTCCACTCCTCCATCATGCCCAACTCCCCATCCCCTTCCCATGTCATCTTCCCTTTCTGTCGCAGAAGGTACCCCCTCCCTCCTCACCTTTCAATGCCCCAAATAATCCTTTCAGGTTGAGCAGTGTTTCACTTGGACCTCCATCAATTTGATCTATTGTATTCTCTGCTCCAAACGTGGTCTCCTCTACATTGGGGAGACTAAACGCAGACTGGGTGACAGCTTTGCGGAACATCTTTGCATAGTCCACAAGCATGATGCCAACCTTCATGATGCATGCCATTTTAACTGAGCACTTTGCTTTCCTGCCCGCCCACATGTCCATCCTTGGCCTGCTGCGATGCTCAACCTGGAGTTCAGCAAATTAATGGGTAGACTCTCCATTGCCTGCCATGGTAGTGGGTTTCCCGATCCGGCAGAGAATCAAGCGCTGGTCCCCCGCCGGCGGTGGCAGTGAGCTACACGCCATGCTGGCAGCTCCATGCAAATGGGTCATTAGCACCTATTTGCATTAGCACCCATTTGCATCTTATTAATGGGCTGGAAACCTGGGATGCTCCAGCCCTCTCAGCCGGGATTCACGCGGGCGTGAATTGGTGCAGACATTTTTAAATGTGGCTCTGATGCATATGGACCCCATGGTAGTTCAAGGGGTTCAATGTGAAATGGAGTGCCCCCCAAAGTTCAACAGAAGGCTCCCCCCCAAACAATTCCTGCCCCACCCTTCCGACTGCCACCCCAACCCCCATATCAGACTGCCCCCAGCTCCCCCATGAGTCCACCCCAACAGAGACCCCCATCACAGACCCTCAAAAGAGATCCCTATCAGAGATATCTTGATAACCTTTGAAATGCAGATCTCCCATTCAATTTCGCACAGCAATACATTGCCGTAGCCAGTGATTGACAGTGTTATTACTCCAGAGACAGCTGCTTGGTGCATTTCAAAGCCTGTGATGGGATTTCAAGCCCTTTGAAGTGTACTTGGATTTCGAGGGAGCCTCTGGTACTTGTAACAGCTGCAGCCTTGAACACTTTTGTCTGAGGTAACAGTTGTTAGGAAAGTGAAAATGCAATGATTTTTCACCCAACTGCCTGGACTGCTCTTCAGCTTTCGGGTAGGCATCTCTGGTGGGGGGTTCTGATGGGGAGGGGTCTGTTTAGGGTGTCTTATGGGGGTCTCTGATGGGGGGGGGGCCTCTCATGGGTGCCTCATGGATATTAGAGCTAGTATTTGATCCAAGAAGAAGCATACAAATTGGCCTAGAAAAACAACAGGTCTGAGGATTGGGAGCAGTTAGAATTCAGCAAAGGAGGACCAAAGGATTGATTAAGAAGGGGAAAATAGAGTACAAGAGTAAGCTTGCAGGGAACATAACTGTAAAAGTTATGATAGGTACTTGAAGAGAAAAAGCTTGGTTAAGACAAATGTAGGTCCCTTACAGTCAGAAACAGGGGAATGTATAATCGGGGACAAAGAATTGGCTGGGCAACTAAACACATGCTTTGGATCTGTCACAGTTGAGGACACAAATAAGATAGCAGAAATGTTGGGGAACGCAGTGTTTAGTGAGAGGAAGGAACTGAAGGAGATCAATATTAGTAGAGAAATGGTGTTGGAGAAATTGATGGGATTGAAGGCTGATAAATCCGCAGGGCCTGATAATATACATCACAGAGTACGTAAGGAAATGGGTCTAAAAATAGTGGATGCATTGGTGGTCATCTTCCAGGATTCCATAGACTCTGGAACAGTTCCTGCAGATTGGAGGGAAGCTAATGTAACTCCACCATTTAAAAAGGAGGTACAGCGAAACAGGGTTTATAGACTAGTAAGCCTGACGTACCGGTAGTAGGGAAAATTCTAGAATCCTTTATCAAAGATTTTATAGGAGAGCACTTAGAAGATAGTGACAGGATCGGACAGAGTCTGCACGGATTTATGAAGGGGAAATCATGCTTGGCAAATCTACCGGAATTCTTTGAGGATGTAACTAGTAGAGTTGACGAGAGGAAGCCGGTGGATGGGGTATATTTGGACTTTCTAAAAGGCTTTTGACAAAGTCCTGCATAAGAGATTAGTGTGTAAAATTAAAGCACATGGATTTAGGGGTAGTGTATTGAGATGGATAGAAAACTGGTTGGCATACAGGAAACAAACAGTAGGAAATAACGGGTCTTTTTCAAATTGGCAGGCAGTGACTAACAGGGTACTGCAGGGATCGATACTAGGACCCCAGCTATTCACAAGATATAATAATGATTTAGTTGGGGGAAAAAAATGTAATATCTCCAAATTTGCAGATGACACCAAGTTGGGTGGGAGGGTGAGCTGTGAGGAGGATGCAGAGATCCTTCAGTGTGATTTGGACAAGTTGAGTGAGTGGGAAAATGAATGGCGGATGCAGTATAATTCGGTGAAATGCAAGATTATCCACTTTGGTAGCAAAACCGAGAAGGCTGACTATTATCTGAATGGCCATAAATTAGGAGAGTGGAATGTGCAACGAGACCTGGGTGTCCTCGTACACCAGTTACTGAACGTAAGCAGGCAGGTACAGCAGGCGGTAAAGAAGACAAATGGTATGTTGGCCTTCATAGTGAGAGGATTCGAGTACAGGAGCAGGGATGTCTTGCTGCAATTATACAGGACCTTGATGTATCCGGAATATTGTGTGCAGTTTTCATGTCCTTATCTGAGGAAGGATGTTCTTTCTCTGGAGGGAGTTGCAGCGAAGGTTTACCAGACTGATTCCTGGGATGGCGGGCCTGACGTGTGAGGAGAGATTGAATCGGTTAGGATTGTATTTGCTGGAGTTCAGAAGCATGAGGGGGATCTCGGAGAAACCTATATCATTCTACAAGGACTAGACAGGATAGTTGTTCCCGATGATGGATGTGTCCCGAATCAGGGGTCACAGTCTGAGGATAAGGGGTAGACCATTTAGGACAGAGATGAGGAGAAATTTCTTCACTCAGAGAGTGGTCGGTCTGTGGAGTTTGTCTGTGGAAGTAGTTGAAGCCAAAACATTACATGTTTTCAAGAAGCAGTTAGAAATAGCACTTGGGCGAAGGGAATCAAAGTATATGGGGGAAAGCGGGATTAGGCCATTGAGTTGGATGATCAGCCATGAATGGCGGCGCAGGATCGGTGGGCCGAATGACCTCTTGCTCCTATTTTCTATGTCTCTGTTGGGGTCCGATGAGGTGTCCTATAGGGGTTTCTGATGTTGGGGGTCTCTGATGGGTGTCTCTATTGGAGGTTTGATGGGGGGCCTCTGTTGGGGGTCTCTGATAGGTATCTGTTGGGGGTCTTTCATGAGGATCTCTGTTAGGAGTTCTCTTTTGGGGGGTCTCTGTCTGGGGTCTCTGTCGGGATTCTGATGGGGGTTCTGATGCGGGGGGGTGGTCTGATGGGGGTTTGGTCGAGAGGGGGCGTCGGGTCACCTTCATGCATGTGTATTGTGGGGGGTGACCCATTTTTCCCAAATAGTGGGGTGCGGATACCCCTACGTGTCAGCGGAGGGGGCGGGTGCAGGATTTGTGTTGTGTGCGGGACAGCTGTCAGACCTCGATATTGAGCCACCGCTCAAAAGGCCAACTCGATACCGGGATTGCGACAGAATCCTGCGAGCTCCCCTCCATGCATAAGTATGCTAGAATAAGACAGGGAATCCCTCATGCGCGCAGCTTCTAGGGCTTGCGGAGACCAGGAGCAATTCTACTCTGGCGAGAGCACTACATCTCCAGAACAAAGATTTTTCCTCCATATTAAACTCCCCCCTTTTTTCAAATATCACACATCTATTGCCTCAATGCAAACACTCCGCTCTCCCCCTCACACCAGGCCATTTATATTTTGTTCTTAAAGTTTTTTTTTCAGTTTCTACCGCTCTAATATATTCTCCCTTCCTTCAGTTCTGATGAAGGGTCTCTGAATGAAAAAGCATTCTACCTATCTCTAATCCCAACGCATAATTTCAACTAACAAGACAAGGCCTATGAGCTACCCACACTCAAAATGGGAGCGATGATTTGGATTAGGAAACAATAGTGAGAACTTACTGAGTGTCTTTAAGATGAGATATAGATGGGCTTTTTTTTTTAGAAAATATTTTATTGAAGCATTTGTAATTTTCACAATTTAACATATTGACATTTCTAAAACAACCGCGCGGGTCGACGCACAAAGTACCCACGAAAATAACAACAAACAATAAACCACGTACCCCGCTTCTCCCGCCCTATCCCCAATTACCCTTATACTAAATTCCCTGTCCTTATTTAACATTACCATGCCTCCTATTTTACTCCCCCTCCCCCTTTTTCCCTTTCCACCCTTGCTGCTGACGTTCAGTTTTTGTTAAAGAAATCGATGAACGGCTGCCAACTCCGGGCAAATCCCTGTATTGATCCTCTTAGAGCGAACTTGATTTTCTCCAGACTGAGAAACTCTACCATATCGCTGACCCACACTCCTGATTTCGGGGCTCCGAGTCCCTCCATCTCAGCAAGATCTGTCTCCGGGCCACCATGGAGAAGAAGGCCAGGATATCGGCCTCCCTCCCCCCCTTTGCTCCTGGATCTTCCGACACCCCAAATATTGCCAATTCTGGTCTCGGAGTTACCCTACCTTCCAGGACTTCCAACATAACATCTGCAAATCCCTGCCAGAATTCCCTCAGTTTCGGACATGCCCAAAACATATAAACATGGTTGGCCGGGCTACCCCCACACTGCCCACATCTGTCCTCCACCTCCTCGAAGAACCTACTCATCCGAGCTACCATCATGTGGGCCCTGTGGACTACCTTGAACTGAATCAAGCTAAGTCTAGCACAGGACGAGGATGCATTTACCCTTTTCAAGGCTTTTTCCCACAGTTCAGTTTCCAGCTTCCCTCCTCTTCCCACTTTCTCTTCACCTCTCTGATCGGGGCCCCTTCCCACTCTAACAATTCCCTGCCTTTGTCCGAAACCTTCCCACCGCCAACCCCTGTTTTTGACAACACTGTAGTCCCCTCAGGGGGAGGCGAGGAAAGCTTGGGACCTGCCTCCGTACAAAGTCCCGCACTTGAAGGTACCGAAACCCATTCCCACCCGGCAAATCAAACTCCTCCTCTAATGTCTCCAAGGTCAGAAAGCCCTCCTGGATGAATAGATCCCCAAACCTCTCAATCCCTGCCCATTGCCATACCTTAAAGCCCCCATCCAGCCCCCCTGGGACAAGCCGGTGATTGCCACAGATTGATGACCACATGGAAGCCCCCTCCAGTCTCATATGCTGCCTCCATTGCCCCCACACCCTCAGGGCTGCCACCACCACAGGACTTGTGGAGTACCAAGCAGGCGAGAATGGCAGGGGTGTCGTCAGTAAAGCCTCCAGACTCGTACCTTTGCAGGATGCTGCCTCCATCTGCTTCCAGACCGACATCTCCCCCATTACCCACTTCCTGACCATCGATATGTTGGCAGCCCAGTAATAGTTAATAAAGCTCGGGAGAGCCAATCCCCCTTCCCCGCGGGCCTGTTCCAGGAGTGTCCTCTTTACTCTCGGGGTTTTACCCGCCCATATAAACCTCAATATTGTCACAGTCATACTTCTGAAAAAACCCTTTGGGACAAAAATCGGGAGACACTGAAAAAAGAAAAGCAGCCTCGGAAGGACAGTCACCTTCACCATCTGAACCCTCCCCGCCAGCGTCAGTATGAGCATGTCCCATCTATAACAATCCCTTCTCATTTGATCCACTGCTTTGCCCAAATTTAACTTGTGAAGCTGCCCCCAATCCTTGGCCACTTGAATCCCCAGATACCTAAAACTTTTCCCAACCACTTTAAAAGGTCGCTCCTTCAGCCTCCTTTCCTGCCCCCGTGCCTGAATCACGAACATCTCGCTCTTTCCCATTTTTAACTTATAGCCTGAAAATCGCCCAAATTCTCCTAATACCTCCATGATTTCGGTCACCCCCCCCATCGGGTCCGTGATATAAAGCAGCAAATCGTCCGCATAGAGAGAGACCCTGTGTTCCATCCCCCCTCCCCCCTCACTATACCCCTCCAGGTAGTCACTGCTCTCATCGGTCATTCCCCCCATCGGGTCTGTGATATAAAGCAGCAAATCGTCTGCATAGAGAGAGACCCTGTGTTCCACCCCTCCTCCCCTCACGATAACCCTCCAGGTAGTCACTGCTCTCAGAGCCAATGCTAAGGATTCTACGGCCATGGCAAACAGTAATGGGGAGAACAGGCATTCCTGCCTTGTCCCCCGACAAAGACTAAAGTATTCTGACCGAACTCCGTTAGTTCTTACATTTACCACCGGGGCCTGGTACAATAGCCGGGACCCACTCCACAAATCCCTGCGCAAACCCAAACCTGCCTAAAATATCCCATAGATACTTCCACTCCATTCGGTCCAACCAAAGCCTTCTCCGCGTCCATGGCAACTACCACCTCAGCCTCGCGCCCCTTAATTACATTAAGAAGCCGTCTAATGTTGGATGTCAGGTTCCTGCCCGTTACAAATCCCATCTGATCCTCCCCAATTATCTCCGGGACACAATCGTCTATTCAAGTGGCTAGGATCTTTGCCAATAATTTGGCATCTACATTCAAGAGGGAGATTGGCCTGTATGATCCACAGCCCTCTGGATCCGTGTCGTGCTTCAGGATGAAAGAAATTGATGCCTGTGATAACGTTGGGGGCAGTACTCCCAGTTCCTTGGACTCATTGAAAGCCTTAACCAGGAGTGGCCCCAATAACCCAGAGAACTTGATTGCATCGTCCTCAGTCCATCTATTACCTCCCCAAGCCCAATCGGGCCCCCAGGGCCTCCACCAGCTCCTCATTTACCTTCGGGAACTCTAGCCTCCGCAGGAATTGATTCATGCATTCCTCCCCAACTGGGGGTTCCGACTCATGTAGCTGGCTATAAAATTCCCGGAACACTTTATTCACCGCCCCCGGGTCCGTCACCGTCTTCCCCTTCATATCCTTTATTTTCCCTGTTTCTCTCGCCGCCTCCTGTTTCCTCAGCTGAGGCGCCAGTGTGGTAGTCACCACTGTTGTATTGCATATACTGCATATGAGGGCATTACGGTAAGGCCCCTGTACGACAGGTACGGGGGTAGATCCCTGCCTGCTGGCCCCACCCAGTAGGCGGAGTATAAATGTCGGCCATTTCGGCAGCAGCTGTGAGAGGTTCCACATCTCTGCGTAATAAAGCCTCGATTACACTCTACTCTCATCTCGTCGTAATTGATAGTACATCAATTTATTACGCAGAGATTTTACAACGATGGATGTCCACATCAAGCCTGATCGCCTGCAGCTGCACCCTCAAGCAGACAACGCCAAGTCGGCCTTCGCACATTGGCTAGCTTGCTTTGAAGCCTACATTGGATCTGCGACTGAACCACCCTCAGAGGCACAGAAGCTCCAGATCCTTTACACGCGGCAGAGCTCCGATATCTTTCCCCTCATCCGGGATGCACCGACCTACACTGAGGCCATGGTGCTACTGAAGGGGAACTACACTCAGCAGATTAACAAAATCTACACCAGGCACCTCCTGTCCACGCGGCATCAACTCCTCGGTGAGTCTGTGGAAGATTTCTGGCGTGCCCTGCACGTCCTGGTGAGAGATTGTGATTGCCAGGCCTATTTGGCCGCTGAACATTCTGACCTGCTACTTAGAGACACGTTCGTTACGGGCATAGGCTCGGCCTACATCCGCCAGCACCTCTTGGTATGGGCTACCCTCGACCTCGCAGCGACCAAGAAACAAGCGCTCTCGCTCACTGTAGCCTCACGCAATATACAGGCATATGCCCCCGACCGCACGGCCCATCCCTCCTGGGCATCGTGAACCCCACCAGTGAACACCCCACCGTGGACCCCATCAGCGACCTCCCCAGCCAACCCCGGGGGACCCAAGTGCTATTTCTGCGGACACTCAAAACACCCCCGACAGCGCTGCCCGGCATGGAGTGCGCTCTGCAAAGCCTGCGGGAAGAAAGGACATTTCACTGCTGTGTGCCAGGCACGCACGGTCGCCGCTATTGTCCCGGCACCTCCCATGTGGGTCCCGCGGGTGCCACCATCTTCCTCGCCTCAGACCACGTGCGGCACGTGGGCGCCGCCATCTTGCTCCCCTCACAACACGTGCGGCCCATGGGCACCGCCATCTTCCCCGCCTCAAGACCCCTGCTCGTCGGGCACCTCATCGGGCCGCTCATCGCCTGCAACCGCCACCGACCAGCCATGCCTGGCCTCCATCACGATCGACCAGTCCCGACCGCACCACCTCGCGACCGCATCAATGTCAGTGAAGGTCAACGGGCACAAGATATCTGGACTCCGGGAGCACTGAGAGATTCATCCACCCCGATACTGTAAGGCGCTACTCCCTCACGGTATACCCCATCAACCAGAGAATCTCCCTGGCCTCCGGATCCCACTCCGTGGCGATCCGTGGGTATTGCACCGCCGCTCTCACCATCCAGGGCGTAGAGTTCAGCGGCATCCGGCTCTATGTCCTCCCCAACCTCTGCGCTCCCTTGCTACTCGGCCTGGACGTCCAGTGCAACCTCCAGAGCCTAAACCTGAAATTTGGCGGGCCCCTACCGCCCCTTACTGCATGCGGCCTCACGACTCTTAAGGTCGACCCACCTTCCCTGTTTGCAAACCTCACCCCGGATTGCAAACCCATCGCCACCAGGAGCAGACGGTACAGTGCCCAGGACAGGACCTTCATCAGGTCTGAGGTCCAGCGGTTGCTGTGGGAAGGCATTATCGAGGCCAGCAACAGCCCCTGGAGAGCCCAAGTGGTAGTGGTGAAAACTGGGGAGAAAAACAGGATGGTTGTTGACTACAGTCAGACCATCAATCAGTACATGCAGCTCGATGCGTACCCCCTCCCACGCATATCTGATATGGTCAATCAGATTGCACAGTACCGGGTTTTCTCGACAGTGGACCTGAAATCTGCCTACCACCAGCTCCCCATTCGCAAGGCGGACCGCCAGTACACTGCATTTGAAGCGGATGGCCACCTTTACCACTTCCTTAGGGTTCCCTTCGGCGTCACTAACGGGGTCTCGGTCTTCCAACGGGAGATGGACCGAATGGTTGACCGGTACAGACTGCGGGCCACTTTCCCGTACCTGGATAACGTCACCATCTGCGGCCACGACCAGCAGGACCACAACGCTAACCTTCCCAAATTCCTCCACACCGCCAAACTCCTCAGCCTAACCTACAACAAGGAGAAGTGCGTGTTCAGCATGAACCGATTAGCCATCCTCGGCTATGTGGTTCAGAACAGAGTTCTAGGGCCCGACCCCAATCGCATGCGCCCCCTCATGGAACTCCCCCAAGGCCCTCAAACAATGCCTGGGGCTCTTCTTGTACTACGGCCAGTGGGTCCCTAACTATGCGGACAAGGCCCGCCCACTCATCCACTCCACAGTTTTTCCTCTGACGGCCGAGGCTCACCATGCCTTCAACCGAATCAAGGCCTACATCGCCAAGGCCCTGATGCACGCGGTCGACGAGACGCTCCCCTTCCACGTCGAGAGCGATGCATCCGACGTTGCTCTGGCTGCCACCCTCAACCAGGCAGGCAGGCCCGTGGCATTCTTTTCCTGCACACTCCATGCCTCCGAAATTCGGCACTCCTCTGTCGAAAAGGAGGCCCAAGCTATTGTTGAAGCTGTGCGGCATTGGAAGCATTACCTGGCCGGCAGGAGATTCACTCTCCTCACTGACCAACGGCCGGTTGCCTTCATGTTTAACAACACACAGCGGGGTAAGATCAAAAATGATAAGATCTTGAGGTGGAGGATCGAGCTCTCCACCTACAATTATGAGATTTAGGTGATAATTATGAGGTAAACTCAACGAGCCCCCCGATGCCCTATCCCGAGGTACATGTGCCAGCGCACAAGTGGACCGACTCCGGACCCTGCACGATGATCTCTGTCACCCAGGGGTCACCCGTTTTTATCACTTCATAAAGGCCCGCAATCTGCCCTACTCTATCGAGGAAGTCAGGGCTATCACCAGAGACTGTCAGGTCTGCGCGGAGTGTAAACCGCACTTCTACTGGCTAGACCGTGCGCGCTTGGTGAAGGCCTCCCGCCCCTTTGAACGCCTCAGCGTGGACTTCAAAGGGCCCCTCCCCTCCACCGACCGCAACACGTACTTTCTTAATGTGGTCGACGAATATTCAAGATTCCCCTTCGCCATCCCATGCCCCGATATGACGTCTGCCACCGTCATCAAAGCCCTCAACACCATCTTCGCTCTGTTCGGTTTCCCCGCCTACATCCACAGCGTCCGGGGATCCTCATTTATGAGCGGTGAGCTGCGCCAGTACCTGCTCAACAGGGGCATTGTCTCGAGCAGGAAGTCCACATCCGGGGTTTCGCTCCCAACATGGCTGGCAGCTCCAGGACCCGTTCTCCTCCGCAAGCACGTGCGGCTCCACAAGGCGGACCCGTTGGTTGAAAGGGTACAGCTACTCCACGCGAACCCGCAGTACGCCTACGTAGCGTACCCCGATGGCCGCCAAGACACAGTCTCCCTCAGGGACCTGGTACCAGCTGGGACCCCACCCCACCCCCCGCCCTCTGCTCCGGCGCCACCCTCCCTCCCCCCGGCGCACTCCACCACAGCCTCTTTTCCAGGACAATCTGTCCTCCCCTTGGTCCCACCCGGGGATGAAGATGAGGTCGACACGCTCCCGGAGTCACCGATGACTGAATCGCCACCAGAACTGCAGCGCTCACAACGACGGATCAAGGCGCCCGATCGTCTAAATTTGTAACCTCTATCTTAAATTTTAAACAACCTGTATGTAAATAGTTTTCCACCACCCCCGCTGGACTCTTTTTTTAACAGGGAGTGAATGTGGTAGTCACCACTATTGTATTGTATATACTGCATATGAGGGTATTATGGTAAGGCCCCTGTACTACAGGTACGGGGGTAGATCCCTGCCTGCTGGCTCTATCCTGTAGGCGGAGTATAAATGTGTGGGCTCCCCGAGCTGCAGCCATTTTGACAGCAGCTGCAGGAGGCTCCACACCTCTGCATAATAAAGCCTCGATTACACTCTACTCTTGTCTCGTTGGAATTGATAGTGCATCAGCCAGCATCCTGCTAGCTTTCTCCCCATGTTCATATATTGCCCCTTTTACCCTCCTCAGCTGACCCTCCGCCTTTCCTGTGGAAAGGAGCCCAAACTCCATTTGAAGTCTCTGACGCTCCTTCAGGCGCTCCTCATTTGGAGACTCTGAATATCTCCTGTCCACCTGTAAGATTTCTTCTGCCAACCTTTCCAGCTCCGACCGCTCAGTTTTATCCCTGTGGGCTCGAATCAAAATACATTCCCCTCTAATGACCGCTTTCAGTGCCTCCCAGACCACCCCAGCTGCAGTCTCTCCCGTGTCATTGATCTTTATGTACCCCGAATGGCCTCTAAGAGGTAGATGGGCTCTTGATTAATTAGGGAATCAGGGGTTATGGGGAGAAGGCAGAAGAATGGGGATGAGAAACATATCAGACATTGTTGAATGACAGAGCAGACTCATTGAGCCGAATGAGTCATTCTGCTCTATGTCTTATGGTCTACAATGGAAAGGTTGCAACAACCAGGATCATACGTTGTCCAGACAGAAACCGGTATCATATGAAGAAATATGAGTGCTGTGATTTAGTTGAACAAGAAGCCATTAGGTGGATTGTCTGCACACATTGGGCGTCATTCTCCGACCCCCCAGAGGGTCGGAGAATGGCCGTTGGCCGCCGTGAATCCCGTCCCCGCCGGTTGCCGAAGTCTCCGAAGGGAGAAAAGTCGGCGGGGCGTTAATGGCGCCGCTGCCGCGGAGAATGTCACGGGTCTGCGCAAGGCAGCCGATTTTCGGCCTGCCGATATTCTCCCTTCCGGATAGGCCGAAGTCCCGTCGACGTGATGACCGTTCACGTCAACGTAAATTAAACCTCCTTTTCATCGGCGTGACCCAGTGCTCCAGACTCACGCCGACCAGCGTGGAGGTGAGTGACGGCCTGGGGGGTTGGCTCTGGGCAGGCAATGGCGTGGCCGCAGTCTGAATGCGTGAGGAGAGGTGTGTCTCGGCTTGTGTGTGTGTGTGTGTGCGGCGGGGGGGGGGGCGGTGGTTAGAGTAGGCTGGGCTCCGGGGGAGTGCTGGG
Source organism: Scyliorhinus torazame (assembly GCF_047496885.1). Lineage (NCBI taxonomy): Eukaryota > Metazoa > Chordata > Chondrichthyes > Carcharhiniformes > Scyliorhinidae > Scyliorhinus > Scyliorhinus torazame. The sequence goes on along the minus strand of NC_092722.1, from coordinate 48,380,671 downwards.
TGGGGGTCCGTGCCGGGCAGGTGGATGGGGGGTCCGTGCTGGGGTGGAGGTTGGGGGGGGGTCTGTGCCGTGCCGGGGTGGAGGTTGGGGGGGGTCCGTGCCGGGGTGGAGGTTGGGGGGGGGTCCGTGCCGTGCCGGGGTGAGGTTGGGGTGGGGTCCGTGCTGGGGTGGAGGTTGGGGGGCGGGGGGTCCGTGCCAGGGTGGAGGTTGGGGGGGGTCCGTGCTGGGGTGGAGGTTGGGGGGGGTCCGTGCCGTGCCGGGGTGGAGGTTGGGAGGGGGTCCGTGCCGGGGTGGAAGTTGGGGGGGTTCCGTGCTGGGGTGGAGGTTGGGGGGGGGTCCGTGCCGGGGTGGAGGTTGGGGGGTGTCTGTGCCGGGGTGGAGGTTGGGGGGGGGGGTCCGTGCCGGGGTGGAGGTTGGGGGGTGTCCGTGCCGGGGTGGAGGTTGGGGGGGGGTCCGTGCTGGGGTGGAGGTTGGGGGGGGGTCCGTGCCGGGGTGGAGGTTGGGGGGGGTCCGTGCCGGTGTGGAGTTTGGGGGGGGGTCTGTGCCGTGCTGGGGTGGAGGTTGGGGGGGGGGTCCGTGCCGTGCCGGGGTGGAGATTGGGGGGTGGTCCGTGCCGGGGTGGAGGTTGGGGGGGAGTCCGTGCCGGGGTGGAGGTTGGGGGGGGTCCGTGCCGGGGTGGAGGTTGGGGGGGGGGTCCGTGCCGTGCCGGGGTGGAGGTTGGGGGGGGTCCATGCCGGGGTGGAGGTTGGGGGGGTCCGTGCTGGGGTGGAGGTTGGGGGGGGGGTCCGTGCCGGGTTGGAGGTTGGGGGGGGTCCGTGCCGGGGTGGAGGTTGGGGGGGGGTACGTGCCGTGCCGGGGTGAGGTTGGGGGGGGGGTCCGTGCCGGGGTGGAGTTTGGGGGGCGGGGGGTCCGTGCCGGGGTGGAGGTTGGGGGAGGGGGGGGTCCGTGCTGGGGTGGAGGTTGGGGGGGGGGATCCATGCCGGGGAGGGGGATGCGAGGGAAAGTGAGTTGGTCCACCTGGCCAGGTGCCAGCCTCCAACAGTTGGACCCATGCGGTCCATGCCAACTGGCTGGGGGAGGAGGGGATATGGGCAATGATGACATGTCGTCGTTCCCCTCCCCCCCACCAGGCCGTCATGTTTTCAGATCATCCAGCGATGTTGGCCGCCATGGTGGCAGCCGCTCATGTCTATGTTGCCCTGGATGAGGAGGAGGAGGAGGAGGAGGAGGAGCGTGCCAGAGAGACGGCGCAGGCTGCCGCAGAGGGGCAGGCGGCAGCCGCCCAGGCTGGAGGGACACCTGACCGACAGGACGAGGAGGGGGAGGAGGACGTCGCGGCCCCACGGCAACGGAGGCACCCGAGGGCGCCCCGTGTGTACCGGCCCCGGCAGTCATACCAGGACCTCACGGTCCGGGAATGCAGGAGGAGACTCCGGATGAGCCGGGAAACCGTGGCACACATCTGCCACCTGCTGGCACACCTGTCACCGCGTGGCACTGGCGGGGGACAACCTCTCCCCGTGTCCGTCAAGGTTACGGTGGCCCTGAACTTTTATGCAACGGGGTCATTCCAGGCACCGAGTGGGGACCTGTCCGGCATATCGCAGACTTCGGTGCACCGGTGCATCCGGGCAGTGACAGATGCCCTATATGCCATGGCGCACCGCTACATCCGCTTCCCCGTGGACCGGGCCAGCCAAGATGCCCGGGCCATGGTCTTCTCTGCCGTGGCCAGGTTCCCCATGGTCCAGGGCGCGATCGATGGGATGCACGTCGCCGTGCGGCCACCTGCAGATAACAGGGCCCTGTTCACTAATAGGAAGGGGACCTATTCGATGAACGTACAGGTGGTCTGCGACCACCGCATGATGATCCTGCACGTCTGCGCCCGTCACCCAGGCAGTGTACAGGACTCATTCGTGTTGTCGCGGTCATCCATCCCCGGAATGTACGAGGGACGCCATCCCCGGCTGAGGGGCTGGTTGCTGGGCGACAGGGGCTACCCATTGCGATCGTGGCTGATGACGCCTATACGGAGGCCACGCAATGAGGCGGAGAACCGCTACAATGATGCCCATGTAGCGACAAGGGGAGTGATCGAGAGGTGCTTTGGCGTGCTGAAGATGCGTTTCAGGTGCCTGGACCTCTCTGGGGGCGCCCTCCAGTATCGGTCAGATAGGGTCGGCCGCATCATTGTGGTGTGCTGCGTCCTGCACAACATAGCCCAGCAGAGGGGCGATGTGCCGCAGGCAGAGGAGGGCGGAGTGGAGGAGCAGCAGGAAGAGGCCCAGTCCTCCCCAGATGAGGGGGATGGGGGCAGTGGTCAGGGCAGACGGGGTAGACACAGGCGGGTGGCTGTCCACCGTTACCGGCTGGCCCAGCGGGCACGGGACAGACTGATAGACGCCCGCTTCACTGACTAGATGGGCGTGGGAATCGGGTAGTATGGCCAAAGACCGCACACCATGGCAACAGCCGACCACCCACACCCCCCACCCATCCACCCACCCAGCACCCTCACCCCCCTCCCCAACCCCACACACCCCACCCGCATGCACACCACCCCCCCCCCCCCATTGCCGATCCACCTGCGGCACAACGGGCCGGGCTCACACAGTTGCGGGTGGACGCGTGTCTATCTCAGGCCATGGAGGATGATGACAACCCGCCCTGCGATGAGCTCCTGGCTCTACATCGTTGGACTATGTCTGACCCATGGCCACAGTACCACCATCCACCCGGACCATCCCTGCATGCGGCTGTGACACTGCAGCACACGGTCCCGTCCTCTGCCCGGGGGATGTTGATGGCGGCCCAGGGGGAAGGGGGCAGACTCACCTAGGGCTGAGGTAAGACCACCCCTCACACACACACTTGCGCTCAACGTACATGACACCCCCGCACACTTTAGACAGAGCACAAAGGCAGCTTCGGTAGGTGTAACATTGACTTTAATAACCAAAGGAGTTCATGCACGTGCCCTAGCCCCTAAAACTCATCTGTGCCCTGCACCCGTGCCAACTTACTCAGTGTCTAATTGTTTGGCCTTACGAGCCCTTTGACTACGTCTGCGTGGTTCCCCAGGCGGTACAGCAGAACTGGAGGTGGACTCCTGTGATTCCTGCCCTCTGACACTGGATCCCTTTGGCGGCCGTTTCCTGGGGCGTCCTGGCCTAGATGGGCCAGGCTGCGGCCCGGGCGACTGGGATGGCGAGCTGCCAGCCTGTCCTGCCCGTTGCCCACCCGATGCACCTGGGACGGAAGGGGGGGAGTCCGAGGTGTCGCGGTGTACCGGGACCTCCCCTACAGAGGGAGCCGGGACAGACCACACCACCTCCTCCTCCCTCGGGGTGCCTGATGGCCCCCAGGCCTCTACATGGGTGGGGGATGCGAACGGACTGGCCATCCGATGCCCCCCCGACATCTGGCGCTGCCAGTCCTGGAGGCCCGTGCTGGTATCGACAGGGCTCTGCAGGTTTGCAGCCATGGAGCCCAGGGGGTTGGCAAACCCTGTCTGTGACAGTGTGACGCCGGCTCGCACATGGCCACTGGCGCCGATGCCCTCAGCGATGGCCTGCAGAGACTGGGCCATGGCCTGCAGAGACTGGGCCATGGCCTGCTGAGACTGGGCCATGGCCTGCAGAGACTGGGCTATGGCGTTGAGCGCCTCTGCCACCTGGCGCTGGCACTGGCTCATGGCCTCCTGTGAGAGGGCAGCCATTTCCTGGGCCACATTTCCTGCACGGAAGGCCCCAGGCCTCGCAAACCGTTCCCCATGTCTGACACTGTCGCACCCATTGCCTCCACCGCGGACGCCACCCGTGCGGTGTCGGCCTGGGTGGCACGCATGACCGGCACCACTCCCAGCTCCTGGACGCGGGTGGACTCCTCCACCTGCGACCGCAGCCGCCGCAAGCCGCCCGTCACCCTCTTCGCTCGTCTCCGGGTCGGTGGTTGCATCGGATCTATGTGTGGGTGTGGTAACTGCAGGAACCCGGGATCCATCTGGGCGGCAGATGTTCGCTTGGGCTGGGCTGCCCTCCGACCGCCCGGTCCCTCTGCTGCTCCTACCTCCACCTGCTGTACTGGGACGGCTGTGTTGTGCGCACCAGTGAGTGTACCAGACGCCTCATCACTCAAGTGCCCAACCGTGGTGAGTGTTTCTGCGATGGTGGAGGGTGTTGGTGACAGCAGTGGCGTTGTGTCGTGCTCTTCGTCCCACTCTGAGTCCATGGCACTTTGGGGTGGGGGTTCGTCTCCACCCATCCACTCTGAGTCACTGTCCGGTATTTCGTCTTCCTGGGTAGTGCTGTCCCGGGTAGGGGTGTCCTGGGTAGTGGTGTCCTGGGTAGTGGTGTCCTGGGTAGTGGTGTCCTGGGTAGTGGTGTCCTGGCTCGGATGTGACGGGGGCCTGTGGCTGCCCCCCTCGTCGCTGGGTGGTCGCTCCCGCACGTGACGGGGGTGTCATCTCGCTGTTGCTCCAGGTCTCTCCGTCTCCCGTGGTGTGCGAGGGGCATCCTGCGGGTGTCGCATGCTGGAGGGTCCGGGTCTCTCCATCTCCCGTGGTCTCCGAGGGGCATCCTGCGGGCGTCGCATGCTGGATGGTCCGGGTCTCTCCGTCTCCCGTGGTCTCCGAGGGGCATCCTGCGGGCGTCGCATGCTGTAGGGTCCGGGTCTCTCCGTCTCCCGTGGTCTCCGAGGGGCATCCTGCGGGCGGTCTGCATCTGCGGGGATGGGTGCCTGTACGTTTGGTCCTGCGATACACAATGAAGCATGCATGGTTAGACATCAGGCAGTGATCAGGCGATACGGGGGAGGGGGATATAGGGGAGGGGGTATATGGGGACGGGCTGTCGGTGGCTCACTCGCTAGTACGCCCCCGACCTCTGCATCAGCAACCTCCCCGTCCTCAGGTCCGCCAGCCAGTTCCAGGGCCCTTTCCTCGTGTACGGTCAGTGGCCTCTCATCAGCGGGCCCTCCTCCAGTCCTCACAAGCTCCCTATTGTTGTGTGCGCGCTTCTCCTGTGGGGGGGGGGGGGGGGCAGGGGTAAAAGGCAACAGTGTTAGGCAGGTATATGAATGCACGCCATCGGTTGCGCGTGCATTGCAGAGGTTAAGGTTAGGGCTGGATTCACTTGGGGATATGGGGGAGGGGGAATATGGGGGAGGGGGGATATGGGGGATATGGGGGAGGGGGTATATGGGTGAGGGGGGTATATGGGGGATATGGGGGAAGGGGGGATATGGGGGAGGGGGGATATGGGGGAAGGGGGATATGGGGGAGGGGGGATATGGGGGAGGGGGGATATGGGGGATATGGGGGAGGGGGGATATGGGGGATATGGGGGAGGGGGCATATGGGGGAGGGGGTATATGGGGAGGGGGGATATGGCGGATATGGGGGAGGGGGATATGTGGGAGGGGGGATATGGGGGAGGGGGATATGGGGGAGGGGGGATATGGGGAGGGGGGATATGGGGGAGGGGGGATATGGGGGAGGGGGGATATGGGGGAGGGGGGATATGGGGGAGGGGGGATATGGGGGATATGGGGGAGAGGGGATATGGGGAGGGGGGAAATGGGGGATTTGGGGGAGGGGGGATATGGGGGAGGGGGGATATGGGGGAGGGGGGATATGGGGAGGGGGGATATGGGGAGGGGGGATATGGGGGAGGGGGGATATGGGGGAAGGGGGATATGGGGGAGGGGGGATATGGGGGAGGGGGGATATGGGGGAGGGGGGATATGGGGGATATGGGGGAGGGGGGCTATGGGGGAGGGGGGGATATGGGGGAAGCTCACCCTGCCTGCTCTGACGAGGTCGTTCACCTTCTTGTGGCACTGGGTGCCTGTCCGTGGTGTCAGGGCCACAGCGGTGACGGCCTCTGCCACTTCCCTCCACAGACGCCGGCTGTGGCGTGGTGCAACTCTGCAGCCGTGCCCGGGATACAGGGCGTCCCTCCTCTGCTCCACCGCGTCCAGGAGCGCCTCCACATCGCGTGACTCGAACCTCGGGGCTGAGCGACGGCCAGCCATCCAGTTGGGTGTTGCGGTCGGGTGTTCCGGTCGGCTGGGGGGTAGCAGCGCGGCCTTATGAGCCGTCACGCCGTGCAGCTCATGAGCCGTTACGCCGTGCAGCTCGTATGACGCTGCACGGCGTGAACCACTGCGCAAGCGCGGATCCCGATACGTCGCTGCTAGCCCATTTTGGGCCGGAAACTATCGACCCATTTTTCCGACGTGACGCAAGTCGGATTTGCGCCGTTTTTTGCGCCGATCGGCGGACTTTCCGCCGGTAACGGAGAATTTTGCCCCCTGGTTCCTCAGGAGGAAACTATGTCTACAGAACGAATAACAATGGGAAAAAAGTGATGACCTTTCGAGAATGAGTTTGGAGTGGACAGATCCTCCACAATCTCAAAAAGAACTGAATACACATTTGGTAAGATTGGTGAAACCTCCACAATGATTATTCCAGAGACTCTGGGGGGAGGTGTTGGAGGATGCCTACATAGCATGGAGAGATAAGGGCTTGGGGAGGATATAGCGTAAAGGGTTAACTCCAACACGATAACAAGAGCTGCTGAGCATTTGCTTAAGGGGCTATCTAATAATGATGCCACAAAGAAAGTAATTAGGAAAATCTGAGAGATGGGCTGCGGCTCTGTCCTAGTGCTTTGTAACCCTGTACACAGTTAAATATTTAAATAAAGGTTACTTTGAATAAGGACCTTTGCCTCCACCCAACATCTTCCAAGATGACCCAGCAATACCAGATAATTGAATGGCAAAACAGGCTTAGGGGGCTGAGTGGCCCCCTCCTGTCCCTTTTTGAGGCCTGTTCCTGGTCTTGACACAGTACAAGAAAGATGAATAATAACAGGAGTAGCACCAGCCAAAGGAAAAGTGTGAGTGTCAGAAATACTAGAGTTTGTCAGGCTCAAAATTATGATTAACAAATTAAGATTCATTTATCAGTGAAGCAAAGTATGAACTGTATTCAGTTTTATATTCTCCACCCCCTTCTCAGCACAAATGTTTCTTACAAGACGGAACTAATCAATATTAATTAATTGTACAGTGAGGTGTAATTCATGAAAGATGACAAATGTGTTGCTAAATCACACAATAGAGCACCTGTTAGAACATTTTCATTACATACCTTAATAATAAATAGCTGGATTCCTGTCACAAAGCAAGTTAACTCTTTAGGTAACGTAACAGAATATTTACAATCATGTCAATCTCAGCAGGTATGATAGCGTCTGTGGAGAGAGAAGAGAGCTAACGTTCTGAGTCTGGATGACACTTGGTCGATGTTAGAGAGATCTGAAAATGGGGTCACATTTATGCTGTAGTGGGGGAGCGTGGGACTGGATAGGGGGCCAACGAGAAGAGGTGGAGAGATGTCAAGGACAGAAAGACAAAAGGAATGTCAATTAAGGCTAACAAGGGTGCTGATAGTGGCACATAAAAAGATTAGAAAGTGTGAATGGTGGAACAAAGGTGAGCAGTGTGGTTAAAGGGCAACTAGGAACAGTTGGTCCAAGTGGAGTGGGGGAGAGAGGGAACAATGGCGAGGCAAAAACAGATCAATGGAAGAATTTAAAATAAATGGATAGAAATAAAAATGGGGTGAAGGTGGAGGAGAGAGTTCACAGTCCGAAGTTGTTGAACTCAATGTTAAGTCCAGAAGGCTGAAACGTGCCTAATCAGAAGATGAGGCGCTGTTCCTCCAGTTTGCGCTGGGCTTCACTGGAACATTGCCGCAGGCCAAGGATGGACATTTGGATGTGAGAGCGGGATGGTGAGTTGAAATGGCAAGCGGCAGGAAGCTCTGGATCCTGCTTGTGGACAGACTGGAGGTGTTCTGCAAAGTGGTCACCCAGTCTGCGTTTAGACTCTCCAATCTAAGCAACGCGTGTGCGTCCATTTCAAGAACAGAATTAGATTGGTAATGGCTCCGATATCCTGGGCGCGATTCTCCGACACCCCCACCGGGTCGGAGAATAGCCGGGGGCCGGCGTGAATCCCGCCCCCGCCGTGTCGCGAATTCTCCGCCACTGGAGATTTGGCGGGGACGGGAATCGCGCCGCACCGGTTGGTGGGAATCCCCCGGCGATTCTCCGGTCCGCGATGGGCCGAGTTCCCGCCGCTGTCAACCCACACCAGCCGGCGTGGATTGAACCACCTTTGGGACGGCGGGACACGGCGGCGCGGGGGGGCTCCGGGGTCCTGGGGGGGGGCGCGGGGCGATCTGGCCACGGGGGGTGTCCCCACGGTGGCCTGGCCCGCGATCGGGGCCCACTGATCCGCGGGCGGGCCTGTGCCGTGGGGGCACTCTTTTCCTTCCGCCTTCGCCATGGTCTCCACTGCGCATGCGCCACCCGGCAAAGTCAGTTTCGTGCCAGCTGGCGGGGCGGAAATCAGACCGGCTCGAGCCTAGCCCCTCAAGGTGAGTGATCAGGTGATACGGGGGAGGGGGATATAGGGGAGGGGGGATATGGGGCGGCGCGATGCCGGACTGATTCGCTCCGTTTTTGGCACTGGTCGGCGGACATTGCGCCGATATCAGAGAATCCCGCCCCTTATCTCTAGGCTCCCTCGTGTAGCCACAGAATCTTACAACACTGACACAGATGATTGAACCCGTTGAGTTTACACGCTGGTTTTCCTGCACACATGCCACCGACTGAGTCTAATCCCAGTCTCCAATCTGTGTCCCATATTTTTCAATGCAATCACATGTTATGTATTATGTCACGGGTGGTTTGACGTACTTTGCAAACCAGTACATTATGGAACCACAGGATCCATGTTGTTTTTTAGTTTGCCTGCTGAGGCAATAAAGACTGCTGCAATGTTAATCATCTGCTGTCCCTCCATGTGTTCTGGTTAATTTTCAAAAGCACTAGGAGCAAATATATAACACTGGGAGCACGGTGGTGCAGTGGTCAGCCGAGAACCTGGGTCATTGTCCGTGTGCAGTTTGCAATTTCTCTCCGTGTATGCAGGGGTCTCACCCCCACAATCCAAAGATGTACAGGGTAGGTGGATTGGCCATGCTAAATTGCCCCTTAATTGGAACATTTAAAAACAAAATTTTAAAATAAAGCACCAAGTATTGATGATGGTAGTTTACAAAATTTATGCAAATCAATTAAGTAACATCCAATGAAGGCAATGGATGACAGACCGATTTGGGTTTGGTTTCCCCCCCCCCCCATTCCCCCAAAGGATCCCCACCTACACTCACTGCCACTTCACCCCTCCCCCATGGGACCCACCCCACGCCCTGCCCAGAACACCCAATTACAAGCCCCCCACTACACCTCTCCACCACCACCCCAACAAGCGACCCCACCACCCTCCACAAGACCCCCCACACTTCCCATGGGACCAATTCCACATCCTTCCCAATCCTTCACAAGACCTCCGACAGCCCCCCCCCCTGTACAATACTCATTTGCCCCCATAGAAGCCCCCATTCTTTCATTGATCCCCCATGGGATCTGTGACTACTCCATTACCCATTAGCTTCCCAGTCCCCCACCAATTACACACCCGTTTCCACTGACTGCACACTTAACCCCTAACTGCACACATCCCCATCAAATGCATACCTATGTCCCGTTGTCTGCACACCCTCTGACTGCACTCACGCCCTCCCCCGCTGATTTCCCCACCCCCACCCACCCCAGTTGATCACCCTCACCCCAAACCACCCCCACTCCTGGAGCGCCTGAGCCCCCAGGCTCCAGACTTCCCTTAGCTCCTGGAGGATCCTCCCTTCCCAAAGGTGTTCTTGCTATGTTTCAATAGCTCTGTTGGTATCTTGTCAATCCCAGGCTCCTTGTTGTTCTTCGGGATCGTGATGATTCTTTTAACCTCTGATCTGGAAATTTCTCCCAGCTGCTGAGGTGCAGCACTGTCATCAAACTTGAACTTGAAACTGGGGTTTTAGCTAGTTGAGCATCTCCCGAAAGTGCTCTGCCAACCTCATCTCCTGCTCCTCATCTATCACTCATGTCTCATAGTCCTTGCCCTGGATTGGTATTGTGGTGTTGCTTCTTGCTCCAGCCATTTCCAGTACAAACCTATATGATCCAGTACAGTGTTTTGGAATCATTCCAATTTGTTGCTTCTTTGTGCCTTCCTGTTATTTTAACTTTATTCTCCCTAATTTCTCTCTCCTGCAGCACTTCTTCACGGCTTTATTCAGTCTTTGCTCAGTGCTCTTTTCCTAGTTCCTCTTGCTCTTCACCAATTTTATTTAATCAATCAACTCCCACATTGAGTCAATGATCCATTGTTCTCCTCCATCCATTGGTGTCTTCTGCACTCTCCTCGGGTCCTTTTTTTTAAAGATTTCCCACTGTTCCCCAAACTCAGTAGTACTTTGAATCTGTTGGAGAGTGCCAGCTGGAAACTGTCTGACATGTGTTTGTCCTTTAGTTTTCTGTTGCAAATGGCCTTTGTGACTTTATAGTTGTTTCCTTCTTCAGTTTCAGGTAGACCTATTGCATGTATAGTCAAACTCATTGAGGGTGTTATCATCTGGAAATAGGTTTTTGTAAATGCCCTTTTTTATGTACGCCCTTTGTTTGAAAAAGGGATTTCCAAAGCTGAGCCCATTCCTGCTGCAGAAGGCCAGCAGACGCTTACCTTTTCCATAATGAGTCTCCCGTTAGCAAGAGATCACAAAAAAGTAGTCAAACAGATTTTAAAAATTCAATCTTCTTTACTTATAATAATAGATAATAGTACATACTTCAGACATCAAGAGCAGTTATACACAACTATACACAACTTCCTCGTGGCAATAGTGAAAACCCACACAAGCGCATTACCGATGGCGTCACACTCACAAACTCACTCTTGTGAAACCTCGTGGCAATAGTGAAAACCCACACAAGCGCATTACCGATGGCGTCACACTCACAAACTCACTCTTGTGAAAGACATCTATACATATAATAAAATAGGAAGAAGCTTACAATAACACTCTATAACATCTCTTCCTCCAGAAATTTCAATCCCACTTAAGGAAAGAAATATAATAACACACATGTCTCAATTGTGCGCCAATCTTTCAGGAGGTTTGCAACTACGCTATGATCTACATAGAACCACTGGTGACTCAGTAGCCCCTATCTTGACTCAGCTGAGCTGGACTTGTGGGCCCAAAAGAAGGTTGGGTGTTAGTGAAAGGATGTCCCCCAACCTCTCCCGGAGTAGAGTCCACTGAGAAACAGGAACAACTTCCTGTTGAATTTCTATAGCAACATTTCCTTCTGCCGTGTAATCCGGAAACGTGACTGTCTCAGAGTCATGGGTAGATCAGTCATTTTCAAAGTCAGGGTCACAACACACAGGTGGGTCATGGGCAGGTGTCGGGAGGGTCGTGGAGCCAGACATCGTGGTGTTCCCGATCGCGGGAATTAATGAGCAACAACCACAGTAGCTGGCTTTTAAAGATGACGGCCACCATCGGCTTTCAGAATGCGGGTGCGCCGCGCATCTGTGCCCGCTCATCAGTGCGCATGCGCGGGGTCCAGCAAGACACACCGCCTCCTCCTGATGTCAGTACGCTGACTCAGCAGAAAATTAAAAAAAAAATTCAATGCAGCCTTCCTGCCTGAAGTGACGGCAGAGAACAGGTCATGCGCCCCGAACACTGACGTCACGTGCTTTGGGCGCGATTACAAGAAAGAGGGTCAGAGTCACAAACAGGCCAGGATCTCACAACTAAACCTGCTGGAGAGAGTGGCTCAGGAGTATCCACAGCAGGGCAAAGCAGTGCTGGTATGAGCTCCAAGATCTCTGATGAACAACCCATACAGAAATGTAACATTGAATGACAAAACAAGTGAGATCGTGAGGACCAAGCAGGCTCGCCTGTCCCATTAAAGGTAAGTGGAAATAGTGGGTTGTGACAGTTAGCCGGCCACTCCCACAGATGGAATGGTGCAGTCCTTCTCTAACAAGAGCTGCTGGTCAGCTTGATTCATGTTAAGTTTTGAAAATGTCTTTCTTCCCGCAAGGGCTAAAAACAGATCTTCTACCTTTTGGCTTCTCCAATCGGCTATGCAGTCCCTGGAATGTGATGTGTTGGGTGTTCTGGATCGCATACAGGTCACCAACACTTGAAGTAGTGCAACACTATTTTATTAAAAGGTTAACTATTTAAACATACTTGAACTGTGGGTAAATACGATACCATCTTTAACTAAAGACCGTTGCCTTGTTCTAACCAGTTGATGCACTCAGCACATGGTGAATGTCTGTGTTGCAGGCTGTGAGTTCTGTGCTCCTAGCTAGCTGCTACTCGAATGAGCGGGAACTCTGATGACCCCTGTCTTTATAGTGCGTGTGCTCTCACTGGTGATTGGCTGTGGTGTTGTGTATGTTGATTGGTCCCACTGTGTGTCCATCAGTGTGTGTCCGCACCATGATATACTGGTGTATATTATGACATCCCCCCTTTTATATAAAAAATGCGCCTGCGTGACAATAAATAGTTTATGGTGAATGTTCCTGACTATGTATGTGCGAAATATTTACAGGACTATGTACATAAAAGTAAGCTATTTACATGGGAAGGTTACCTGGTGCAGAAAAAAACAGTGTGTCACATAAATAACGGATGAACACTATATACAAACCACTTGAACGATTAAACGGAAGAACAGAACAGACCAGAGAGTCCATTAGTGCAAAGATCACAAATCAAGTCTCTGAGGTGGGTGAAGAATTCTGGTTGACCGCCTCAAGGGTGGGTCAGGAGCCACCAGCTGAGGAGTGGGCTGGACTGCGTCAGAGTGAGGAGGATGCAGAGTAACCGGAATCTCTGCATAGTCCAGGTCAGGGACAACAGGAGGGCGTGGCACTGGCGGAGGACCACGTAGCGAGCGTGGAACGAGACGAAGGGCACGCCGATTACGGTGCAGAATGGAACCATCCGGTTGACGAATCAGGAACGAGCGGGGAGCCACCTGCCGAAGAACCACAGCAGTTGCAGATCAGCCACCATCCAGAAGATGGATGCAGACGTTGTCATTTGGAGCCAGAGCTGGAAGATCAGCTGCATGGGCGTCATGAGCCGCCTTGTGCTGTGCATGAGACAGTTACATTCGTTGAAGGACCGGAACGTGGTCGAAGTCTGGGACGTGAATGGACGGCACCGCCGTCCTCAGGGTGCGACCCATGAGCAGCTGGGCTGGCGACAGGCCAGTGGAGAGTGGGGCGGAGCGATAGGCCAGCAAGGCGAGGTAGAAGTCGGATCCCGCATCAGCAGCCTTGCAGAGGAGCCGTTTGACTATATGGACGCCCTTCTCCGCTTTGTCATTGGATTGGGGGTATGTGGTGGTATGTATTAGGGGTCATGTGGGACTGTGAAGCCGTGATGCTATTGGTTGACAGATCCCAGGTCCTGGTTGGCTGCTGACTCCTGGCTCCGCCCTGAAGGCGGAGTATAAGAACCCGAGCTTCTCCCCGCCGCTTCATTCTGTTGCTGAACTGCTGGGGACAAGTCTCGCTTAATAAAGCCTGAATCGACTTCATCACTTCTCGTCTCTCTCGTAAGTCATTGTGCGCTACAATTTATTAAGCGAGACTTGTCCCCAGCAGTTCAGCAACAGAATGAAGTGGCGGGGAGAAGCTCGGGTTCTTATACTCCGCCTTCAGGGCGAAGCCAGGAGTCAGCAGCCAACCAGGACCCGGGATCTGTCAGCCAATAGCATCACGGCTTCACAGTCCCACATGACCCCTAATACATACCACCACATTCACCCCTTGTTAAAAAGGAACCCGGCGGGTTGGTGGTTTGCATGGTGGTAGGGGTTTACAAGGCTGGCCCTGGAAGGAAAATTTCGGACATGTTACTACCGTTTTAGCCCTACACTGGGCTATGTACAAGTTTGTGAAAACTATTTACAATATTAGCAAGAGAAAACATTTTTTTTGTTGTTACAATACAACAACATTCTTGGTGTCACGCGGATGCCACGAGTCGAGCGGGTGGTCTGGTCTTCCTCATCGATCGCCTCAGCCCCGGTGGTGGTGCAGGTGCTTGTTCAGGCGTTGTCATCTCCGGGAGCATTTCGGTGTTTGTTCCTGTTTTACTCCTGGGCGGGCACGGGAGGAGGACCGATCCCCCCGGGAAGGGGGCGGTCGTGCCCCCCCCCCTCCCTCGCAGGCTTGCGCGGTTAAAACGCCAGACCATCCCGGGGGGGCCCGCTGCTATTTCTGCGGGCAAGCGAAACACCCCCGGCAGCGCTGCCCGGCCCGCGCAGCTGTTTGTAAAAGCTGCGGCAAGAAGGGCCATTACGCGGCGGTGTGCCGGTCCCGGGGGGTCGCCGCAATACCCGGAGAAGAACGAGCCCAGCATATCCCAAACGCTCCCCAACCCCCCCCCCCCCCAGTGCCCCATGTGCAACCTGCGGGTGCCGCCATTTTGGGTCCCGGGCACCACGAGGGGAGGATGGACGCCGCCATCTTGTGACCCCCCAGCCACGTGCGATTCATGAGGGTGGCCATTTTGTCCACCCCCGACCACGTGCGATCCATTGGGGTGGCCATTTTGTCCACCCCCGGCCGCGTGCGATTCATGGACGCCACCATCTTGGTTGACAACAAAGGACCCAGCATCGACGGCTCCACGGGGTCCGAAGAAGACGCCGCGACACTACTACCACGACTGGCTTCGGTGACACTGGATCAATCACGGCCCTGGAAGCTCCAGACGACGACAACAACGGTGCTGATCAACGGACACGAGACACCATGCCTGATCGACTCCGGGAGCACTGAAAGTTTTATTCACCCAGACACAGTAAGACGCTGTTTTCTGACCATCCATCCAAGCACGCAAAAGATTTCCCTAGCTGCAGGATCCCACTCCGTAGAGATCAAAGGGTTCTGCATCGCGAACCTAACGGTGCAAGGGAGGGAGTTTAAGAACTACAGGCTCTACGTCCTTCCCCAACTCTGCGCGCCCACATTACTGGGATTAGATTTCCAGTGTAACCTGTAGAGCCTAACATTTCAATTCGGCAGCCCAATACCCCCACTCACTATCTGCGGCCTCGCAACTCTCAAGGTTGAACCGCCGTCCTTGTTTGCAAACCTCACCCCGGATTGCAAACCCGTCGCCACTAGGAGCAGACGGTACAGCGCCCAGGACCGGATATTTATTCGGTCTGAAGTCCAGCGGTTGCTGAAGGAAGGCATAATTCAGGCCAGCAATATGGAGAGCCCAGGTGGTAGTAGTAAAGACCGGGGAGAAGCAAAGGATGGTCGTAGACTATAGTCAGACCATCAACAGGTACACACAGCTAGATGCGTAACCTCTCCCCCGCATATCCGACATGGTAAATCGGATTGCCCAGTATAAGATTTTCTCCACCGTGGACCTCAAGTCCGCCTACCACCAGCTCCCCATCCGCCCAGGTGACCGCAAGTACACAGCCTTCGAGGCAGACGGGCGTCTATACCACTTCCTAAGGGTCCCATTTGGTGTCACAAACGGGGTCTCGGTCTTCCAACGGGAGATGGACCGAATGGTTGACCAGCACGGGTTGCAGGCCACGTTCCCGTATCTCGACAACGTAACCATCTGCGGCCACGATCAGCAGGACCACGACGCCAACCTCCAAAAATTCCTCCAGACCGCTAACGCCCTGAACTTCACATACAACGAGGAAAAGTGCGTTTTTAGCACAAACCGGTTGGCCATCCTGGGATACGTAGTGCGCAATGGGATAATAGGCCCCGACCCCGAACGCATGCGCCCCCTTATGGAATTTCCCTTCCCCCACTGCTCCAAAGCCCTGAAACGTTGCCTGGGTTTCTTTTCATATTACGCCCAGTGGGTCCCCCAGTATGCAGACAAGGCCCGCCCACTAATACAGTCCACTACCTTCCCCCTGCCGACAGAGGCTCGCCAGGCCTTCAGCCGCATCAAAGCGGATATCGCAAAGGCCACGATGCGCGCCATCGCCGAGTCCCTCCCCTTCCAGGTCGAGAGCGACGCATCCGACGTAGCTCTGGCGGCCACCCTTAACCAAGCGGGCAGACCCATGGCCTTTTTCTCCCGGACCCTCCACGCCTCAGAAATCCGCCACTCCTCAGTGGAAAAGGAAGCCCAAGCCATAGTGGAAGCTGTGCGATATTGGAGGCATTACCTGGCCGGCAGGAGATTCACTCTCCTCACCGACCAACGGTCGGTAGCCTTCATGTTTGATAATGCACAGCGGGGCAAAATTAAAAATGACAAGATCTTAAGGTGGAGGATCGAGCTCTCCACCTTCAACTATGAGATCTTGTACCGTCCCGGAAAGCTGAACGAGCCGCCCGATGCCCTATCCCGCGGCACATGTGCCAACGCACAAATAGACCGCCTCCAAGCCCTCCACGAGGACCTCTGCCACCCGGGGGTCACTTGATTCTACCATTTCGTAAAGTCCCGCAACCTCCCCTACACTGTGGAGGAGGTCCGTACAGTCACCAGGAACTGCCACATCTGCGCAGAGTGCAAACCGCACTTTTTCAGGCCGGATAAAGTGCACCTGATCAAGGCTTCCCGCCCCTTTGAACGCCTCAGTTTGGATTTCAAAGGGCCCCTCCCCTCCACTGACCGCAACGCATACTTCCTGAACGTGGTGGACGAGTACTCCCGTTTCCCCTTCGCCATCCCCTGCCCCGACATGACAGCGGCCACAGTCATTAAAGCCCTTGGCACCATAGTCACACTGTTCGGTTGCCCCGCATATATCCCTAGCGATAGGGGGTCCTCCTTCATGAGTGACGAGCTGCGCCAGTTCCTGCTCAGCAAGGGCATAGCCTCGAGCAGGACGACCAGCTACAACCCCCGGGGGAACGGGCAAGTAGAGAGTGAGAACGGCACGGTCTGGAAGACCGTCCTGCTGGCCCTACGGTCCAGGGATCTCCCAGTTTCCCGGTGGCAGGAGGTCCTCCCGGATGCTCTCCACTCCATCCGGTCGCTGCTGTGTACCACCACTAACCAAACGCCTCATGAGCGCCTCCTGGTCTTCCCCAGGAAGTCCTCCTCCGGAACGTCGCTGCCGACCTGGCTGGCGGCCCCAGGACCCATCTTGCTCCGGAAACATGTGCGGGCGCACAAATCGGACCCGTTGGTCGAGAGGGTTCACCTTCTCCATGCGAACCCGCAGTACGCCTCCGTGGCGTACCCCGACGGCCGACAGGACACGGTCTCTCTGTGGGACCTGGCGCCCGCCGGCAACACACACACACCCCCGACACCGACCATCCCCTCCCTGCCACCGGTGCACCCCGCGACCACCCCCTTCCCGGGAGGATCAGTCCTCCTCCCGTGCCCGCCAGGAGTAAAACAGGAACAAACACCGAAACGCTCCCGGAGACGACAACGCCTGAACAAGCACCTGCACCACCACCGGGGCTGAGGCGATCGACGAGGAAGACCAGACCGCCCGCTCGACTCGTGGCATCCGCGTGACACCAAGAATGTTGTATTGTAACAAAAAAAAATTTTTTTCTCTTGCTAATATTGTAAATAGTTTTCACAAACCTGTACATAGCCCAGTGTAGGGCTAAAACGGTAGTAACATGTCCGAAATTCTCCTTCCAGGGCCAGCCTTGTAAACCCCTACCACCATGCGAACCACCACCCCGCCAGGTTCCTTTTTAACAAGGGGTGAATGTGGTGGTATGTATTTGGGGTCATGTGGGACTGTGAAGCCGTGATGCTATTGGCTGACAGATCCCAGGTCCTGGTTGGCTGCTGACTCCTGGCTCCGCCCTGAAGGCGGAGTATAAGAACCCGAGCTTCTCCCCGCCGCTTCATTCTGTTGCTGAACTGCTGGGGACAAGTCTCGCTTAATAAAGCCTGAATCGACCTCATCACTTCTCGTCTCTCTCGTAAGTCATTGTGCGCTACAGGGTACAGGGGACTGGATGTCACATGCACAAAGTTGTACCTCCTGGCAAAGTTGGACCATTCCTGGCTTGCGAAGCAGGGGCCATTGTACAACGTCACAGTGAGTGGGATGCCGGGACGAGCAATGATGTCCTTACAGGCACGGATGACTGCAGACGATGTGATGTCGTGCAAACGTACCACCTCCGGATAGTTTGAAAAATAGTCTACAATCAGAACATAATCCCTGCCCAGCGTGTGGAGCAGGTCGATGCCCACCCTGGACCAAGGGGACGTGACCAACTCATGGGGCTGTAGGGTCTCACGTGGTTGGGCCGGCTGGAACCGCTGACAGGTGGGGCAGTTGAGCACTGTTTGGCGATGTCATCATTGATGCCGGGCCAGTACACTGCCTCTCAGGCCCGTCGGCGGCACTTCTCCATGCCAAGTTGGCCCTCGTGTAGCTGTTCCCAGACGACTGGCGCATGTTGTGTGGGATAACAATGCGGTCCAGCTTCAGGAGGACACCATCGACTACCGCCAGATCGTCTCTGATGTTGTAGAACTGCGGGCATTGGCCCTTGAGCCTCCCGTCTGTTAGGTGGCGCATGACACGCTGTAGCAGGGGGTCAGCCGCAGTCTTGCGGCGAATTTGGACGAGGCGTTCATCTGTGGCTGGTAGATTGGAGGCCACAAAGGCCACATGGGCGTCAACCTGGCAGACGAATCCTGCTGGGTCACACGGGGTGTTGACTGCCCTGGACAGAGCGTCGGCTATGATCAGGCCTTTGCCCGGGGTGTACACGAGCTGAAAGTCATATCGGCGGAGTTTGAGCAGAATGCGCTGGAGGCGAGGCGTCATGTCGTTCAAGTCTTTTTGTATTATATTGGCCAGCGGGCGATGGTCGGTCTCGACAGTGAATTGGGGAAGGCCGTACACATAATCATGAAATTTGACGACACCAGTCAACAGGCCCAGGCACTCCTTTTCTATCTGCGCATAGCGCTGTTCCGTGGGTGTTCATGGCGCGTGACGCATATGCAATGGGGGCCCATGATGAGGCCTCATCGCATTGCAGGAGCACTGCCCCAATGCCAGTTTGACTGGCATCGGTCAAAATTTTTTTCTCTTTCGCTGGATCAAAAAAGGCCAATACCGGGGCCGTGGTAAGTTTGGTTTTAAGTTCTGTCCATTCGCTCTCGTGGGCAGGAAGTCATTGGAAGTCTGTCGTCTTCCTGACCAGGTTCCTGACAGCTGTAGTATGAGAGGCGAGGTTAGGGATGAACTTCCCTAGGAAGTTGATGATGCCCAGAAATCGGAGGACCGCCTTCTTGTCCTCTGGCTTTTTCATGGCTGTGATGGCAGCCACCTTGTCCGCATCCGGCCGCACACCCAACTGGGAGATGTGGTCCCCTAGGAACTTGAGGTCCGTCTGGCCGAAGGAGCGTTTGGCTCTGTTGAGGCGTAGGCCCTGCTCCCGTATGCGCTTGAACACACGCTGGAGGCGACTGATATGCTCCTGCGGGGTAGTGGACCAAATGATTATGTCGTCAACATTGACGCGAACACCTTCAATGCCTTCCATCATTTGTTCCATGATCCTGTGGAATACTTCTGACGCCGGTATGATCCCAAACGGCATCCTGTTGTAACAATATCTGCCAAAAGGGGTGTTTCAGGTACAAAGTTTCCTGCTGGATCTGTCTAGTTGAATTTGCCAGAATCCTTTCGAGGCGTCAAGTTTGGTGAAGAGCTTTACCCGAGCCATCTCGCATGTGATCTCTTCGCTCTTGGGGATTGGGTCATGCTCCCTCATTATGTTGCGATTCAGATCCTTTGGATCAATGTAGATTCTGAGCTCGCCGGAAGGCTTCTTTACGCACACCATGGAACTGACCCAGTCGGTTGGTTCCGTAACTCTGGAGATCACTCCTTGGTCTTGGAGGTCCTGTAGCTGCTGCTTGAGGCGGTCCTTGAGGGGTGCTGGGACTCTGCGAGGTGCATGCACCACAGGCGTGGCGTTCTGTTTGAGTATGATCTTGTAAGTATATGGGAGCGTGTCCATGACTTCGAAGACGTCGCGGTGCTGGTCGATGATGGCGTTGAGTTGCACCCTGAAGTCAGCATCCTGGAAGGCAGACGTGTCATCAGGAGAGAGAGAGTGAACTCTTTGAACTAGGTTTAGCAATTTGCACGCCTGTGCGCCAAGCACAGAGTCCTTTGTGGAGCCCACGATCTCGAAAGGAAGGATGGCTTTTCGTGACTTGTGCGTCACTTCGAGTTGGCATGAGCCGGTAGCAGGAATGATGTTGCCATTGTGGTCCAATAGCTGGCAGCCCGATGGGAGAATGGTTGGTTTGACACGAAGGTTTTTGAAAGCAGACCACGCCATGAGATTGGCGGAGGCACCAGTGTCCAGGCGGAATCGTATTTGGGACCGGTTGACCTTCAGGGTGGCACACCAATCATCGTCTGGATCGATGCTGTATACCGACAGCGGCTGGTGTCTTTGCTTCGGGGACAGCCTGTTTTTCGTTACGACACCGACTCGAAAAGGCGCCTTCGGGTCCTTGGTGTCACTGCTGTGTGGAGGTCGGAATCGGACTCGGTGACCGTGGGTTGAACTGCCCGAACATTCCTGCGAGGCTGGCTGAAGCGATATGAATTGGAAGGCTCAGCTGCTCGACAGCAGGCAGCATAGTGGCCAAGTCTTCCACATCGTAGACATTGTCGAGATTTAGCGGGGCATTGCCGCTTTAAATGGGCGGAGCCACAGTTGCCGCACGTCGTGACGTCAGCACGTTCGATGCACTACCGCGCATGCGAAGTGCGATCCTGCATGTTGCGCGCCTGCGCATTACGTTCCTCCATGTCGCCATCTCTCCTTTGGTGCATACAAGCGCGGGAGTCCGCGAAAAGCACGCAAAATGGCCGCCCTCATCCAGGCTGAGGCCCTGGAGGTGTTCAATCACTTGGACCCGTTCCGCCTCGTGAGGACCTTGCCGCGCCGTTTCAGCCGCTTGTATATGGGAGTACCGACTGGTGGCATTTTCATGTAGGACACAGGTCTCGATGGCGGTCGCTAGGGTGAGTTGCTTTACTTTGAGGAGCTGCTGACGTAGGGGGTCCGACTGAACACCGAAAACGATCTGGTCGCGTGTCATGGAGTCGGAGGTGGGCCCGTAGCTGCAAGATTGCGCAAGGATGCGGAGGTGCGTTAGAAAGGATTGGAAAGGTTTGTCTTTAACCTGCAAACGCTGCTGGAACATGTAGCGTTCGAAACTTTCATTTACCTCTACGCTGCAGTGAGTCGAATTTGAGGAGAACAATCTTGAACTTCGTCTTGTCTTCGTCATCTGCAAAGGTGAGAGAGTTGAAAATATGGATGGCATGGTCCCCGGCTGTGGAGAGGAGAAGAGCAATCTCTCTGGTGTCCAAGGCGCCCTCCCTCTCCGTGGCTTCGAGGTAGAGCTGGAAGCGCTGTTTGAAAATCTTCCAGTTAGCCCCGAGGTTGCCGGCGATGCGGAGCGGCGGCGGGCTGATGTTGTCCATGTTGCAGGATGACGGAATGCTGATGGAAGGCAGATCACTTGCAGGTAGGTCTAAGAAGTGCTAGTATGCAACTTCTCCTGGTATCATGATGTGTTGGGTGGTCTGGATCACACACAGGTCACCAACACTTGAAGTAGTGCAACACTATTTTATTAAAAGGTTAACTATTGAAACATACTTGAACTGTGGGTAAATACGATACCAGCTTTAACTAAAGACCGTTGCCTTGTTCTAACCAGTTGATGCACTCAGCACATGGTGAATGTCTGTGTTGCAGGCTGTGAGTTCTGTGCTCCGAGCTAGCTGCTACTCGAATGAGCAGGATCTCTGATGTCCCCTGTCTTTATAGTGCGTGTGCTGTCACTGGTGATTGGCTGTGGTGTTGTGTATGTTGATTGGTCCCACTGTGTGTCCATCAGTGTGTGTCTGCACCATGTTATACTGGTGTATATTATGACAGAATGTACCTGACAACTCTTCCTGAGTGTTAAGGGTGTGCACTATCATCTGTATGAGCTCTGGGAGAACCTTGTCCCGAGACTTGGCATCTGACTGGGAGTCAGCTGAGTCCTGCGATCCAGCAGACCTCTGAGATGCTGTCTCCCTTGGACATTCCTGCCTCCATCCTATGTTCATCACCAACTTTGTGGTGCTCACCAGATTATGCTCCAGAAACCTGTCCATTAATGTTGCCCATCAAGGTATGTGTCTCTGTGCTGGTGGAAGTGGGCGTAATAGTTGTGACTCCTCACTGATGTTCTCCTTGGAACTTTCTTCCTAGGTGGTCTCTTGGGTGACAGGGGAGGAATGACTCCGGATGGCCAGGCCTCATCAGGTGGAGATCCTGCGAGACAATGGACATGTGGTCAGTGAGAGGGAAGGATAATTTTGTCAGACATGAGCTACTCGTTTGAGGCAGATTATCTGGGTGAAGGGACAATGGATCCTCACCTCTGTGACGCAGACCAACCTCGCTGTCAGTGACTGCTCTCTCCTTCGTCAAACCTATGATCTCCAGGGCACGTTCTCAGAAGAGGTGAGGACTTAAATCTCTGGTACTTCAACCTCCCGCCCCCCCCGCCCCCCCCCCCCCCCCCCCCGATCTTGGCCCTTTCTCGTTTATTATGGGCTATTTTGTCCTGCGGGGACAGAGAGGGCAGTGCGAGCCGCACACTTGATCGGTCAGGGAGGTTTAATAGCAGGTGGAATGTGTGGGCACTGCACCTGGACATGAAGGCTTGTGCAGGTGGGTGCCAAGGTGTGCAAAGGAACAAGCACGAAGATCGGATGTAGGAGGCTGCAAGGTGCCAGTGATTTGTTCGGTGGGGGATGTTGGGAATTTGAGGGGCGGCAGGCAGAACTGATGCCAAGAGAGAAGTGGCAACTTACCCTTGCAACTTGGTGGAGGTCATTGGTCTTCTTCAGACATTGGACGCTGGTCCTCCTGGTCATGTAACCCACTGACAGCCGCTGCCACTGCCTCCTAGGCACCTTTACTGACCCTGCTGCTGGGCCTCCAAACCCCCCGGGGGAACAGGATGTCCCAACTCACACCACAGTGTCGAGAAGCCCAGCCAGGTCAGCATTGCCAAAGCAATGAGCGGGTCTGCATGCTGTCATGTGTGTGTGTTGCCTGGGAGTGAATGGTAAGGGAGCGTTTAGCAGCTCTGCCTTGTTAGAGGTGAGACGCTGAGGCACCAGTTTTGTGAATCAGGCGGTGAGACAGCCAGTAATGGTGAGACTCAGGTGAGGACTCATTTTCGGCTTTAAGTGTCATTGAATATGGGCTCTGATCTTGCCGATGCGACCGTCGAGGACCACTCTGCCAAACCCGCCCAAAATTACACTTAGAAATTTTCCCGTTGAATCGCACCCAGTACTTTCTGGTGCCACATAAAAACTAAAACTAGACTAGGGGCTCAGGATTTCAAAGAAAAACTTGGTGATGAAGATGTCAGGGTGAACTCCCGACTACAGGAGAAGTGAGTTTAAAATGTTCTTGGACCTTTTTGCAACATGAACATGTTCCTGGGAATGTAAATTTATTGACAGAAAATCTACATATTTACAGGGTGAGAAATTTCAAAGGGAAGTGTTTTTGAAACCACGTAAAGAGGCTGGAGTCATAGAAGGGAAATTGTGGAAATTAAACAAGTGTGCTTATGGGTTGAATTAGGCATCACGGGTACAGTATTTTCATACTGTTGAAAACTGGTTGTATTCAGACCCCGAGCAATGTTCTAATGGTATTACAAGGAGAAATGAGTCGGCATCTTCATGATGCACATTGATGATTTTCTGTGGGGACGTTTTGCAGAATTTGAACAATGGGTGATACATAAAATAAAGAAGGAATTAAAGGTTGTAAGTCAGGCTTTGGCAACCATTAAATATATAGTGTTAGGCATGTTGCCTTCTTTACTTTGGGGTGAACCACTAGCTGTTTCTTATATCGACCAAATGACCACACAACCAATATGTTAGCTCAAAAACACAGTTTATTAATAACACAAGACTTGTATCTCTATGCAATAACACACGCGGCTCAGTACTAAACTACACCTAACGACTAAGATGACCTTTACCTAACTTCGAGTGACCGTCACTGTGCGAGATAAGGCCTTTATCTGGGTCCACGTGGTCGGTTTGGAAGATGTTGGGTTTGTCTCAGCTGGGCTTGTCCTTCTTGAATGGTCGTGGGTCCTTGAACTTGGTTGTTCTGCTGCAGTTGGTCGCACACAGGCCGGTCCCAAAAGAAACAGATCTCTAGTACGCAGGGCTTTTTATCCTTCGTCTCTTTTGCACCCTTTTGGGTGGTCCTTACTCCAGGTCCAATGGATCGATAGGGTTTCGATTACCATCATCGATCTTAGCCAATTAGGGGGCGGATACCTCGATAGCTGGGCGGGTCCTAGCTATCGTTGTCCCAGGCACGTAGGCCTTTCCAAATAAGGGGGGGGTGGGGTGGTGCTGGTTAGTCTGCTACTGTTGTAACTCCTTGATTCAAACTCTATTGTCCTGGGGGAAATGGTGATCGACTCTTAATGGATACAAGTTTCAGCCAAGTCTAGTTTCTTTGCGCAATACACAGAGGCTGTGTACCTGTCTGTGTCCCAAATTGACCACAATTCCCATGGTCCTTTGCAGGTGGCCATTTTACATGGCTACAGGCATTAAGCAGAATAAGTCAGGATCTTGAATCAACAATCTTACTTAGAAAATGTCAATCACACCCCAATAAATCAGGCCAGGTCCTCACAAAAAGAACATCTTTGATCCATGGAAGAAGCAGACAGCTTTGGATTTTGCCAGGACAGTTGAACTGGTTGAGCACTCAAACTAGACCTAGTGCTAGTTGTAACATATTGGAACTGAGTACTATGACAAAACATGTCACAGTGGAAGAAGTTCTGAGAGCAAATGAAACAATTAAGAAATTAAATTTAGAGAAACACGCACTCCGATTTCCAGCTCTTCATGATCCAGAAGATATGAGGTTAGTCATTTTTAGTGATGCTTCGCAAGCCAACCTTCCAGATGTATATTCTAGCAAAACAGAGTTTATCGCACTTTTGGTGGCAAAGAATAATAAATGTTGTTGATTTACCCGAGAAACAAAGAAAATAAAAAGAGTAGTTAAAAGTACCTTAGTTACTGAAACACTTGTATTGGTATAATCGATAGATATGGGGGTGTACTTATTGAGTATACTAAAGGAATCCTGTACAAGGGGCGATCTGAGAAATGTTTGCCCTGGGAATGCTATGTGGATAACTGTTGTCTTTGTGTTCTCAGTTGACAAAGAGTGCCATTGAAAAAGATTGAGTATTGACCTTTCTAGTATAAAGGAAATGGTGGAAAGGAGAGAGATTTTCGAAATAAAATGGGTAGATGCAAGTCACCAATTGTCAGGTTGGTTTACAGAGAGAGGTGCTTTTGCCAATAAATTATTAGATGTACTGGAAGAAGGATGGCTTGCTGTATAATAAGAGTATTGAAAACCAATATTTTCTTTGATTTGTTTGTAATTATTTGTACATGGTAAAGAAGAAAAATATGTTTTGTTTGAAAAAGAGGGAATATTGATAGTCGGTCATCAGTTGAACTATAATGTGAGACATAGAGGAAGAAAAAATAGATATAATTTTGCTTCTTTTCGATTAGTTTGAAAAATAGTTCTTGTGTTTTCAAAAGTTTTCATTTAAAGAAAATAGGGGAATCTTTCAATGTCTTATCAATTGCATTGTTAACTTTTATTATTGTCAGTCACATTGTAATGGAAAACAGGTGATAGGTATTTGAACATATGTATAGAGGATTTTTTTTATTTGTTCATGGGATGTGGACATTGCAGGCTGTGCCAGCATTTATTGCCCATTCCTAATTGCCCTTGAGGTGTTAAGAGCCAACCACATTTAGTGGATTTGGAGCCACATATAGGCCAGGCTAGGTAAGGTCGGCAGATTTCCTTCCCTAAAGGATATTGGTGAACCAGATGGGTTTTTAGGACAATTGATAATGGTTTCATCGTCTTCATTAGACTTTTAATTCCAAATTTTTTATTGAATTCCAATTTCACCATCTGCAGAGGCATTACTCTGGGTCTCTGGTTTACTAGTCCAGTGACAATACCACTATGCTCACCGCCTCCCCTAGGATAATGGGTCTGATGGGTGATTATGAGGGGCATAGACAGAGTGGATGGTCAGAGACTTTTTCCCAGGATAGAGGGGTCAATTACTAGGGGGCATAGGTTTAAGGTGCGAGGGGCAAGGTTTAGAGGAGATGTACGAGAGAATGGGTGCCTGGAACTCGCTACCGGAGGAGATGGTGGAAACAGGGGCGATAGTGATGTTTAAGGGGCATCTTGACAAATACATGAATAGGATGAGAATAGAGGGATACGGACCCCGGAACTGTAGAAGATTTTAGTTTAGACAGGCAGCATGGTCAGAGCAGGCTTGGAGGGCCGAAGGGCCTGTTCCTGTACTGTAATTTTCTTTGTTCTTTGTTGTTTGTTCTTTGAGTGTTGACACTGGACAATGTCAATCAACTCTCTCAGCAAGGAAAAGGCTCTGGACTGTATTCTGAATTCCTCCAATCATGTGTTTCTCAGCAGTGGGCCCTCTGGCTGCTTGTCAATGAGATTTCCCATTGAAACCATTCCACACCTCCGGGAAACCCGCAGGCGCGGGGCCGCTGCCAGCGGGAACAATGATTCCCAATGGTCAGAGAATTCCTGCCTCTGTGTTTTAGTTTTGCCTTCACAACTGGTTTAAATCATGTTAAACACTGGCTCCAAAGTGGTCAATTCTGCATTGTCTTTGCAAGTGAGTGTCAACAGGATAATCAACTGTGGAGTGCAGGATAACCAAGTTCCACCCTGTCCTAGTTTGATGTTGACATATGAATATTTCACAGCAGGGAGAACTAGAGTGCTTTCCCATCACTGCTATTGTGTTCTTACTGCCCAGACGGCAATAAACTAACAACACTGGTATGAATTCAAAACTGAGCAGTTTGTCTGACTGACTAATGCAACCCCTGCAAGACCAATAACTTTAGCAATAGAGTTGAATTCCCTGTGACCAACTTAAAGAAGTTGCACATCAATATTGCAAGTTCCAAGACTTTTACTGTCGCAAGCAAATTAAAAGCAACGTTGACTAAACATTGCCTGGTAGGTAGCTAATGCTCTAAGCTACAGAAAAGATAACACTAATTGATATCTTAACTTGCTCCATAATCCCATGCCACACATATCCAGAGGATATGATCTTTATCAGGAATGGTCCACAGTACCGTCAGCTTCCAATGCTTTCATATCATAGAGTCATTTATGATCATGGAAGACGCCATTCAGCCCATTGAATTCCTGCCAGCTCCCCACCGAGCAATCCAGTTTATCCCACTTCTCTTCATGGTCCCCATGCCCAAGTAAGTTTATTTCAAAGGGAAGGGAGTATAAACTTAGGGAAAACCTGCTAAACTATACAGGGCACTACTTAGATCACACCTTCAATACTGTGAATGGTTTTGGTCCCCTTATCTGAGGAAAGATAATACGGGTATTGGAGGCAGTCCAGACAACGTTCACTAGGCTGATCCTGGATATGGAAAGGATTTTCCTGAGGCGAGGTTAAGTCGATTGGACTTGTACTCAGTGACGTTTAGAAGAATGAGAGGTGATCTGATTGAGACATATAGGATTCGCAGGGGGATTGACAGGGTAGATGCTGAGAGGTTGTTCGCCCTTGTAGGAGAGTTTAGGGCTAGAGGGGAGAATCTCAGTAAGAGATCACCCACTTAAGATAGAAATGAGGGTAGTGAATCTGTGGAATTCTTCACCAGAGGGCTGTAGAGGCCGCTTTGTTAAGTGTGTTTAACGCTGAGATACATTTTTAATCAGTAAGAGAATCAAGGGTTATGGGGTAAGGTGGGAAAGTGGAGTTGAGGATTATCACATCAGATTAGTCATGATTATTTGAATGGCAGAGTAGAATAAATCGACCGAATGGCCTACTTATTTCCTTCAAGTGCCCATCCAATGTCCTTTTGGAATCATTAATTATTGCTACATCCACTACCCACGTGGATTTGCAGGGTCATTACCATTCGCTCTGTAAAAAAGTTGTTCCTCATTTTCCCCCTGCATCTCTTGCCCAAAATTCTAAAGCTGTAAGCCATAGTTCTTCTACAATCAGCTAATGAGAAGAGTATTTCTATGTCTACTTTATCTAAGCATGTCATAATCTCGTATATCTCCATCAAATCTCCCCTCAACCTCCTTTGATCCAAAGAAAACAACCCAGGGCTGGATTCACCGTTGCCCGATGCCGATATCGTAATCGACAATCAGATGGAGAATCCCTTCTGACCCCCAATTCTGGGGTGGCGCCGGTTTGAGGCCGGTTTTCTACCCTCCGTCCCCTCCAAAATAGCGCCATCGCGTCGCACACTGGATGCCGTTGGCGTGTCACCTGAAGGCTCGCCCCCAATGTACCTCCCCCGATGGGCCGATATCCCAACCGTGCGAGGGAACGTGTGGTCTCAGCGGTCGGGAACCCGGCGTGACAACTGCGGACTGTGTTCAGTGCTGCAACAGTCGGCCAGGAGCCGTGCTGCTGGCCGGGGTGGGGGGGGGGAGGGCTTCCGCAAGGGCTGGGGGGACTGGTGGGGGTGACCAGGGGCTGGCCAGGGGGGCAGTATTTGGCAGGTCGGGTCCGCTCATGGCCAGCGCCATGTTTTACGCCGTGACCCTGCAGGTCATCGCCGCGCGCATGCGCAACCACGGACCTGGCCATTCTCCAGCCGTTTTTGTTGTGGGAGCCAGGGGTTTTACATGGCGCGGCTGCTAGCCCCTCACCGGTGGCAGGATCGGTGAGGGTTCGCCGCTGATTTTGACATCGTAAAATCCCACTGTTCCCATGCCATTGCTAACCATTGTGCTACCGTGCCGTCCAAATCTTGTATGTAAATGCCCCATCCCTGGAACCATTCAGATAAATCTCTGCTGCACTCCCCACCTCTCCCTCCCCTGAAGGACCTTCAGGTCTTCAGAGATTCTAAGATTCCTAGATGTTTACAGTTCAGCCGGAGGCCATCTGGCCAATTGTGACCACGCCGGTCAATGAAAATTTGACTGTACAAATATTCCAGCCCACATCCCTGGAAGCTATGGCAACATAAGTGAATATATAAATGCTCCTTAAATGTCAATAGAGTTTCTGACTTAACAATTCTTTCAGGCAGTGAGTTCCAGACTTTCACCGTCCTCTGAGTGAAAATGTTTCTCCTCAATTCCCCTCTTAGTTTTCCACCTCTTACCTTAAATCTATACTCCCTGGTTATTGACTCCTCATCAAATGGAAAAAATGCCTTCCTATCCACCTTATCTATGCCCCTCATTATCTTATAGACCAATATTAGGTTCCCTCGCAACCTTTGCTGCTACAAGGAAAACAGTCCCAGCCTATCCAATCTTTCCTTATAACTTAGACCCTCCAACCCAGACAGCATCCTGGTAAATCTCCTTTGCAATCTCTCAAGTGCAATCACATCCAACCCAACATGTGGTGACTAGAACTGCACACAGTCCTCCAGTTGTGGCCTAACCAGCATTTTATACAGTTCCAGTATGACCTCCCTGCTCTTCCTTAAGTGTGGTGAGCAGAACTGGATGCAATCTCTAGTTGGGGTCTAACCATAGCTTCAGAGAGGTTTAGCATAATGTCCCTGCTTTCGTGCTCAATGTTTTTATTTACGATGCCCAAGATACCATATACTTTGCTAATCACTCTCAATCTGTCCAGGCACCATCAAAGATTGATGCTCATGTGGCCTTGGGTCCCTCTGTTCCTGCATACTCTTTGGAATCGTGCCATTAAGTCTATATTGTCTCTCTGTTTCCCTGCATCACCTTAGACTTCTCTGCATTAAATTCCATCTTGCTTGTTTTCCTTGGAGCAGTAAAGGTTGAGAGGGAACCTGATATTGGTCCATAAGATTATGAGGGGTGTAGATAGGGTGGATAGGAAGGCACTTTTTCCATTAGATGAGGGTTCAATAACCAAGGGTATAGAATTCAGGTAAGAGGTAGAAAGCTAAGAGGGGAATTGAGGAGAAACTATTTCACTTAGAGGAAGGAACTCTCATAACATTAAAGAAGCATTTATATATTCACTTGTCTGCCAATTCCACCAGCCAACCTATGTCCTATTCCATGCAATTTGTATCATTCTCATTTTTGTCAGTCCTCCAACTTTGCATCATTGATAAATGTTGAAATTTTATTCCATATTCCAAAATCGAAGTTATTTATACATAGTAAAAATAGCAGTGGTCCTAGCACTGACTCTTGGAGAGCACTTCAGCGTATGACCCTCCAGTCTGAAAAACCACCATCTATCACAACACCCTGCTTTCTGTCCTTAAGCCAATTTTTATTATCCAATTGCACATTGATCTTCCTTTTCCATAATTCTCAATTTGTTAACCAGCCTTTAATATGCTACTTTATTGAAATGGTCTCTTAAAACCCTTAGAAACAACATCCACCGCATTCCCTTCATCAAACGTTTCTGTAGTTTCATCAAAACATTCATTGAGATTAGTCAAGCATGATTTGCATTTTTAAAATCATGCTGGCACTCCTTAATTAATTCAAATCATCTCTCCAGTGCTTGTTAATTTGTTCCCTAAATAAGGGTTCTAAATCCTTATCCACCACGGATGTTAGACTAAGTGGCCTAAAGTTGTTCGGACTGTTATGACGAACTGGAACATTTTCAGAATATTGGAATCTAAATATTGGGTAATTTAAGGGTTAAAAGCCTGGGGTTAGAGAGTGTTTGACTGCAGTGGTCATGTTTTTCTTTTAAGAATTCTGTTCTGCAGGGCTGGGGTGCTTTTAGGAGCCAGAAGGTGAAATTGACCAAGAGAAATGTGTTTTTCAGTCTGGGCTGATGCACTGTGGTTTGACTAGGGACAGTACCTGGGGAGTTAATGCATTATCCGTCCCTGGAAAATTAATTCATTTTTTAGCTTGGGGAGATGAAGTCATTGCTGGGTGGATCTAAGAGATTCAGAGAGATTTTTTCAGAAAGCTTTTGAAGAGATCGAGGGGCTAGATTCTCCGAGCCTCCGAGCCGAAATCGTGATCGGTGCGAAGGGGGAGAATGGGCATTGACGCCAAAATCCGGTCCAATGTTGCTCCCGTGCGATTCTCCGGTCCCCGGAGAATCGCGCGCGTGCGCACTACGCGCCGCGGGTAGGGGGGCCATTGACAGAGGGCCCCCCTGCAATTTTCTGAGGAAAATTGGCTGAGTTCACAACGGCGTGGTTCTAACTCAGTCCGCGGCCGCCCTGGTGGGGAGTGGGGGGATCGATCGCTGGGGGGTGGGGGGGGGCGGTCCTTATGGACAGCCAGGGGGGCGATCAGGCGTCACAGACCCGCGGGCGGGCACCATCTCGGGGAGCCTACATTTTTGGTGCCACTCGGCGGGCTGAGTCTGCCATGTCCCACGGGACGCTGCTGCAGGACGCTGCCGTGCCCATGCATGGACTCCCGACCAAAAGTGCGGGGCCCCGTATTCGCAGCCAGAGCTGAGAGAAGCACTCTGGGGCCCTGCTAGTCCACTGCAGGTAGGAGAATAACTCAGGATTTTCTTCAGAACAGTAGACATAGCCCCATCATTGGAGAATCCCGCTCCTGATCTGGCGACCACATGAGTCCACAAGTAAAGGAAGTTTTCTTTCCCAGTAGGATAGTTTAAAAAAAGAGTGATAATATTTTAAAGCAGAGCAGTCTTGTCTGAAGATAAGGAAGAGACTGAAACAACTTAGCGAAAGCTGCTATTTGAAGAGATTCAGCCAGAATCTGCAGGGGTTGTAACTGGACCCAAAAATCTGTTCTAAAGAGCATGTATTACTTTATGCCCTGCAAACGTTAAGATGGATTGAGCGCTGTATATTTATTTTCTTGTTGTTTAAGGGGCAATTAAGTAGTAGTGTTAAGGGATAATTGTAAACTGTTCTTTTCAGGTGTAAAGGGAGATGAGGAGTTTAATATTGAAGGTGAATGGTCAATTTCACCTTCTGGCTCCTAGAAGCACCCCGGCTCTGCAGAAACAAATTCTTAAAAGGAAAACATAACCACTGCAGTCAAACACACTCTAACCCCAGGCTTTTAACCCTTAAATTACCCAATATTTAGAATCTAATATTCCTAAAATGTTCCTGATCGGCACAACAGTCCCAACAACTTCAGGCCACTTAGTCTAACATCCATACTGGATAAGGATTTTGAATCCGGATTGAGGGAAAAAACTCATAATAAAGTTTTTTTTTAAATACCAAAGCCCTACTTTTTCATGCAGTCACTCTTGGAGTGAATCATTTTTTCCGCACAGTCTTACGAAAATAAACTAAAATATTGGAGTTTAGGTCCAGTATCCTAGCCACTGGTCTCGGATCGTAGTACTGTTTTTGTACCCTTTCTTGAATAAGGGTATCACATCCGTCACTTTCCGACCCTCCGGTACCTCTCCCATATTAATGAAAAATTAAGGCAAGCTATCTTCACCTGCAATCTCACTGTTTTCTCTACCAGGCCCACTCCTTTATAGCTCTCTCCAATCACTCTTTTCCCTCTCCCTGGTCCACTCCTTTATTGATCTCCGGAATCTCACTGTTCTCTCTCCCAGGCCCACTCTTTTAAAGCTCTGTGATCTCTGCTAAGCTGCTCATTTATACAGAGATGAGGTTTTGTAATTGCTTTTTGTAACTGTAGTGAAGCAATCAGTCAGCAGAAAACTACACAAACACGGCAATGCAGGAGACTATAAATCAAAAATTAGATTATTTTAGTCAAATAAGATGCCTCAGTGATATGTTTTACTCTTTATCTTGTCATGTGAGTGTACCTTTAAGAAATGGGTTTATAAATGGGTGTGTATGTAAGTATCTGTAGTGAGAGTACCTTAATGAAATGGGTATTTATTACTACAGTGATGTCAGAGAGTGGGTGGAGCTGGGCTGTCCATCAGCTTTTTACTTTCGTTATAGGCTGTTTGCTGCAAGGTGTGTTTTAGTTTCGTTTTCAGAGCTGGATAGCTGCAGTCACAGCCAGAAAGTGTATGAATCTCTCTCTGTAATCTAAAGACTGTAAATCAATCCTGGTGATTTAAAACTAATAACAGTAGTGACTTTAACCTGATGTGCTTCTGGTAAAAGGTGTTTTAGGTCTTATGGACGTTGAAAGGAAAGCTTAAAGGATTACTCAGTGTTGTATTCTTTGGGGGTTGTATTTGAATTAATGGTTGCTAAGATGTTCACTGTTTGTTTTAAAAAGGTTAATTTGAGTTAATAAAATAAACATTATTTTGCTTTAAAAAATACTTTTCCATTTCTGCTGTACCACACCTGTAGAGTGGGCTGTGTGCTCCCCATACCACAATCTATTAAAAGTTGTGGGTCTGGTGAACTCCATGATACACTTTGGGGTTCTCTAAACTCTGGCCCATAACAATCTAACTAAACTACATTCAAACTAATAATGCATTATTGAAAGTGTCTTTCCCCAACACTAACATTTGTCACATTGATTAGCATAAACAAAGAGAGATTTTCTGTAAAGATCATGGGCTGAATTCTCTGTTCAGGAGACTATGCTCTTCTGCCAGCGCTGAATCATTTCCGGTTTGTGCTGGTGCTAGGAGCAATGACCAGAAGTGATTCCTTCTCATTTACCATGCAGCTTTATGCATGCCGCACAGCACAAAGGATTCCGATCCGAATCCTGACATTGGTTGCCATTTTGACTGGGCTGCCCGATAGTGAGGTCCGGCGTATGGCTCCCTTCCTCCCCGACAACGCAAATCCTGCCCACCCCCGCTGAAAAGTAGCAACATCCATCCCCACCCCCCCAACCACTGTAATTGGGTCACCCCCACCCCACAACATGCACTCATGAGGGTGACCTGACCCTGACCCCCCCACCAGTGACACCCCACTGGAGACCTCTCCATCAGCGACACCACCAGGGACTCCCATAAGAACTTCCAATCAGACACTCCCACCAGAGACCCCAATCAAACACCCTAACAGAAGCCCCACTAGAGACACCAATCAGACCACCCAGCAGACCCCCATATCAGAGGCCCTCATATCAGAGATACCCCCTTATCAGAGAACCCCCCTCTGCCAATCAGTCACCCCTGCCTGGAAGCTAAAGAGCAGGCCTGGCAGAAACTGTGAAAAATTACTGCTTTTTTACTCACACTTTACACTGCTGAGCTCAGACAGAGTTGTAGAAAGCAGAACCCACATCACAAGGCTTTAAACCCCTCATATACTTTGATCAGCAAGGTTTCTGGTCACTTTCAAAGAGAAAAAGCTTTTATTAGGCTGCAATTGACAGGGTACTAACTTCCAGAAAGCCTGGTGTCTGGATTGTTTATTAGCCTTCATACTACGAATGCATTTGAATCTAATCTGCTTTGAACCTCACCTCAATATTTATTAATATCTGGCTATGATTGTCAGCTCCTGACCACATCAAAAGCAATTAAGTGCTTTCTGATGAGAAACAGAGGAACAGAGAGAATTTAACTAGTGTAGCCACTTAAAATGGCCAACTCCCGATTCAAAATGGCGAACGGCAAAGGCTGATGGGAAAGTCAGCCAACAAGACAAAAAACAGCAGCTGCAGGTTGGCTGTGTATTTACCTCTGGAAAGGCCAGACACTATCGATACCAGCAACCATCAGCATAACAAAACAACAGCCATCTGTATACTAATGAGCAATCCCCGGGAACAATAAGCAACATTTAGACACACAAAGCAAAACCAGACTCTTCGGCGCCAGCAGGAGCCTACACAAAAGGAGGTGAACGAGCACCTCAAGACCGCCCATCGATCAGGGAACCGCTCCAGCATTGGAGAAAATCGAACCAAGCGATTGGGACAAAGTCCAATCACTTGGGACCAGGTACAGGGTCCGCCCCGAAAGGCGGGAAGCCCCTGGGAACTATAAGAATTGAGCCCCAAGTTCAAATCGCTCTCTTCTCCACCGCTTCTCCAGCTCTTGACTCTTCAGCAGCTGATCGAAACTGTAAGTCTTACTTCAATGCTCGCTACGAGATAGGCGCTCCTAGCTATCAATCTGTACCAACTTCGAATCCCGCAGGCTCAGAACCCGAACGAAAGGCCATTCGTTTCCCTGACCTGGTGGGCCAGTTCCAAGTTAAGTATAGGCCTGTTAGTTGTAGAAGTAGCTTAAACGTAGAATTTGTGCATGAGTAGTGATTAATGTGTATAATAAATGTACTTTGATTTAAATCTTACTAATCGGTGTATTGGATTATTGATCATTACTCGGACTTGAACCACGTGGCGGTATCATAAAGATACCTGGCGACTCAAGAGCAAAGGTGATAAAACAGAGCAATTAAACCAAGGAGAAAATTAGCAACACTAGTCATTTATAAACAACTTTGATGAAGGTCTCTATTGGGTGGCTGGTTTGGTGATCTGATGGGGGGCTGAGGGTGGAATGGTCAAGATTTGCATTGTAGGGGGGAGGGGGTCCTCCGATGGACATTGGGGGCACTAACATTAAATGCTTACCCCCCTGGCCCATGTCCCAGGGCCAAGCTGGGAAACATTTGTACCAATCCATGCCCGCGTGAATCCTGGTCCAAAGGGTCAGAGCATTCCGGAGGTGTGGATAATCTGGCATCCAGCGGGACTTCTGGTGGCGGCTATGAGGGAGTAAGTCGCGCAATTGGTGGCTCTCGCTCTGGTCAGACTTTTAGACGTTTTCCCCCGACTTTTTCGAACTTTTGAGCGCTGGAGGGGAAAACAACAGCACTGTCGATCTGGATCCATACAGAGTTGTCTGGGCTTAAGGAGTAGAAGGGAGTGAAAACAGGCGAAGAAGGGGCCGAACAAAGGTGGTGTGGAAGTTCAAGTGGGAGGAAAGGTGGCCGATGAACGGACCACGGAACGGACGGTCCTGACAGCACTGGACAACATGCTGAAGGTCATGAAGGAGAGCTTTGCAGCACTGAAGTGGGATAATTTGGAACCGCTTCAGAAAGCGGTGGAGCAACTGGACTAAAGGCTGGAGGCCCAGAATAAGAAGGAAGAAGGTCCAGGCATTGGAGAAGACAGTGGAGGAGCAGGCGGATTTCCAAACCGTAGCGGACGTGGAAATTAGTAAGTTGAAGGAGCAACAATCGAGGCTGATGGACAGGCTGGAGGACCTGGAAAATAGGTCTCGCCGGCAGAATCTGAGAATCATTGGGCTCCCGGAGGGGGCCGAGGGAGTGGATACCACGGCATATGTGGCAGACATGCTGCAGAAGCTGGTGGGGGATGATTTCTTCCCGCGTCGTTGGAGCTGGACAGGGCACACAGAGTGCAGGCGAGGCAGCCGCGAGGGAAGGTTCCCCCGGGTGAAGGTGGTCAGGTTCCATAGGTTCGTAGACAAGGAGCGGGCCCTACAGTGTGCCAAGAACATGAAGAGCTGCTTATGGAACAACAGTGTCCTGCGCATCTATCAGGATCTGAGCCAGGAGGTGGCCAGAAGGAGGGCAGCCTACAGACAATTTAAAGAGATTCTGTTTAAAAAGAAGGTCAAGTTCGGGCTACTTTTTCCGGCGTGGCTTTGGGTCACATACCGGGAACAGCAACATTATTTTGAAAACCCGGAGGAAGCGATGGACTTCGCTAAGGGGCATGGACTGGTGCCGAACTGAGGACCCATGGACTCAAGTTAGAGTGTTTCAAGGGATGTTTGCATTTGTCTGTGGATTGCCCTTTGTGTTAGAGATGTCGTTCGGTATGTTCTTTTACTTATAATTTGGGGTGTTCTTGTGTTTGTTTTTGCCTGTTTGAAAGTTTTAAAGTTAAAGCCAAAGTCATAGTTAAAGGTTAAGTTATTGGGTGCTGGGGGGCTGTACGGGTTCTTTTTGCTATTTTTCTGGTAATGTTGGGAGGGGGGGTGGGTGGTAGCGCCCACCTCATTACACAGTTTGAATTGCACTATTGTGGGGGCGAGCTTTGTTCTTTATTTGTTTTCTCTCTGTTTCGGTCCCAGAGCAATTGCTCGAAAGGCTGTTCTGGGGAAGTGGTGATGATGGGCGGGGGGGGGGGGGGGGAGGGGAGTGGGGGGACAATAGGCGGGAGACATGGTGCCGCCGGAGTTGTGAGTCACCAGGCTAACTGCTCTGAGCTAGTCAACGGGAGCGAGGTGGGGGTGTGTGTATACAGCCAGTATATGGCAGGAATTAGGTTACAGGGGGTTGTTGCTGGGGGGGGGGGGGGGGGGGGAGGGGGGGAAGATGATCTGCTGACGAGGGAGGGAACTGAACCAGGTAACAGGAAAGAGGTCGGGGGTGGGAGCTGCCAAGAGGTTGGCCAGGGGAGGCATGGCACACGGGCAGGGGGTGGGCCCAAGAAGGGGGATGGCTGATCGGCAGGGGGGATGGGGGGGGGGGCAGGGTACCCTCCAACCAGGCTGATCACCTGGAATGTTCGAGGGTTAAACGGGCCGGTCAAGAGGGCATGTGTGTTCGCGCACCCATTCGAGGACCAAACGGGTTTGTAAAAGGCAGCTAGTAGCCAACCTAAGAAGGCTACTCAATGTGAATATGATGCCCCCGGAGGGCAGAGAGGTGGAGATAGTGGTGGCAATGGATGCTGAATGGCTTTTGACCGGGTGGAGTGGGACTATCTATGGGAGGTGATGGGATGGTTTGGGTTGGGGGAAGGCTTTGTGGACTGGGTTAGACTGCTATATCAGGCCCCGGAGGCTAGTGTAAGGATGAACAGGACGACATCTGAGTATTTTCGATTATACCGTGGGACAAGACAGGGGTGCCCCCTCTCTCCATTGCTGTTTGCATTGGCCATAGAACCGCTGGCAATTGCTCTGAGAGCGGCCTCGCTCTACGCGGATTACCTGCTTTTGTACGTGTCGGATCCAGTGGCAGAGATGGACCGGATTATGGAAATTCCTGGGGAATTTGGCCGGTTTTCGGGGGACAAGTTGAACATGGCAAAGAGCGAGATGTTTGTGGTGCAGGCAAGGGTTCAGGAGAATAGGCTGAGGGAGCTACCGTTTAGGCGGGTTGGGGAAAGTTTTAGGTATTTAGGGATACAAGTGGCGCGGGTCTGGGGCAGGATGCATAAGTTGAACTTGTATAGGCTGGTGGAGCAAATGAGGAGTGAGTTCCGGAAATGGGATGCGCTCCGGGGAGAGTACAGATGGTGAAGATGACGATCCTCCCGAGATTCCTGTTTATTTTTCAGTGTCTCCCTATTTTCATTCCGCGGTCCTTTTTTAAAAGGATCAATAAAATCATCCTGGGATTTTTTTTTGGGCGGGGAAGTCCCCGTGGGTAAAGAGGAGGATGCTGGAACGGAAACGTAGCGAGGTGGGACTGGCGTTGCCGAACCTCAGCAACTACTACTGGGTGGCTAACAGCCATGATGAGGAAATGGATGGTGGGTATGGGGTTGG
The DNA here is from genome assembly GCF_047496885.1 of Scyliorhinus torazame. Taxonomy (NCBI): domain Eukaryota; kingdom Metazoa; phylum Chordata; class Chondrichthyes; order Carcharhiniformes; family Scyliorhinidae; genus Scyliorhinus; species Scyliorhinus torazame. The sequence goes on along the minus strand of NC_092722.1, from coordinate 48,342,174 downwards.
TTTGGGAGCGGGTGGAGGCTGCTTCGTGCAGGGGCACCAGCTTGGCAGCCCTGGTCACGGCTCCTCTGCCGCTCCCGCCAGCCAGGTACTCCACCAGCCCTATAGTGGTGGCGGCTCTGCGGATTTGGGGCCAATAGAGGAAGCACGCGGGGGAAGTGGGAGTGTCGGTCTGGTCCCCAATATGCGACAACCACCGATTTGGCCCGGGGGAGATGGACGGTGAGGTTCGAGCGTGGCGGAGGGCGGGGGTCGGAAGGATGGGCGACTTGTTCCTGGAAGGGAGCTTCGCGAGCATGAGGGCACTGGAGGAGAAGTTCAGGCTGGCAAGGGGAAGTGATTTTCGGTACTTGCAGGTGCGGGATTTCATATGTAGACAGGTCCCGTCCTTTCCACGCCTTCCACCAAGAGGGATCCAGGACAGAGTAGTTTCCAGGGGAGAGGTCGGAGAGGGGAGAGTCTCGGATATTTATAAGGAGCTTATGGGAGCGGAGGACACGGGGACCGAGGAACTGAAACTCAAGTGGGAGGAGGAGCTTGGTGGGGAGCTGGAGGGAGGCATATGGGCAGAAGCTCTGAAGAGGGTAAATGCAACCGCAAAATGTGCCAGGCTCGGCCTGATTCAGTTCAAGGTAGTTCACTGAGCCCACATGACGGTGGCCCGGATGAATAAATTCTTTGGGCTTGAGGACAAGTGTGCTAGATGTGCAGGAGGACCAGCGAACCATGTCCACATGTTCTGGGCGTGCCCAAATCTCCGGGGGTACTGGCAGGGATTTGCGGACGTCATGTCCCGGGTACTGAAAACAAGGGTGGCGATGAGTCCAGAGGTGGCGATTTTTGGGGTGTCGGAGGAACCGGGAGTCCAGGAGGGGATAGAGGCCGACGTTGTGCCCTTTGCCTCCCTGGTAGCCCGGTGACGAATACTGTTGGCCTGGAGGGATTCAAAGCCCCCAAAGACCGAAGTATGGCTGTCGGACATGGCAAGTTTTCTCGGCTTGAAAGAAAATCAAGTTCGCCTTACGAGGATCACTAACGGGGTTCGCCCGGAGGTGGCAACCATTCATCGACTTCTTTGCGGGGAACTAATCATCAGCGGGGGAGGGGCGGGGGTAGAATAGTGTAAAGTAGGGGGGAAGAATAGGCGTGTCTATTTGCGAGAGAGGAACTGTTATTTGCACTATGTTTTTGTAATTGATATTTGCACACTAATGTATATTGTTACTGTTTACAAGGCCAAAATACCTCAATAAAATTGTTTGTTAAAAAAAAGAATCTGCCATCCAGCCCGTTAACAGGCTGCAAATGTTCAAATAATCATTTGCACACTCCCGCCGGCGTGAGGCGCAAACCTCAATATCACGGCCAGCTGGTATTGCCGCCATTTTTTGGCTAACACGAGATTCTCTGCCACATTATTAACTCCACTACCGGCGGCAGGCAGTGGGTAATTCTCCCCCATGAGTTTGAAAACCCTGGGCGGGAGTTTCCGTCAGCCGATGCCGAAATTGTGAAACACGATTGTGTGGAGAATATGCTCCGTCGCCAAAATCGCGGCGGGTGCCGATTTGACAGCAAATCGCAATTCTCCGTCACCTTGACAGCGGCGTCAATGAGCTCTGGAAAGCACATACAGTGCATGTCATTAGCAGGGCCGACCCAGTATTGTCCGGGGCCTCCGCGATTCTCCGTCTCCGATGGGCTGAGTTCCCAGTTCACTTGTGCTTTTAAAAATTGTGAAACCGGTGTCGTGGCTGCTGAGGGAGAGAGAGGGGGTACAGAAAGCGTCCAACATCGCCATAGTTTGCTGATAGTTGTGTCGCTGGCTGGGGGCTTCTGCCGGGTCCTGGGGGAATAGCGGGGTGGTGGCCAGGAGGTGGGCTGTGGGGTCGGGGTGAATAGGCATGGAACACCATTGCTGCAGCCGGAAAGGCGGCCATGCAGCTACGCATGCTGCTAATGGCCCACTGTGAACTTAGGGCCTTAGCCACCTCCCAAGGTGCCCGCTGGCCCCAGCCAACACATCAGTGGGATGGGTGAGCTCCAGCACAACCAGTGCCTTCTTGTTGGCTGGGATGAGTGTGTGTGGCGATTATAATGTGTATATGCGGCTGCAGCTTGTCAGCCTCCCGAGTGTCAATCACGGACCCGGCGAATCCCGCATCACTTTTCATTGGAATCGATTGTGTTCCACGTGGCGCCGGTGTTAGCTCCTCCACAGTCGCTGAATCGATCCAGGTTCGGCGCCAGTTTTGCTGTCATGGACATCCGAGTATTCTGCCCCGACATCAACACTTAGTCTCAGGAACAGAGAATCCCGCCCCCTGTCTTTACAATTAATGGGGCACTAACATAGGAACAGAGGTAGGCTATTGAGTTCCTCCAGGCTGCTCTGCCATTCAATTAGATTATGGCTGATCTGCACCTCAACTCATCTACTCACCTTTGCTCTTCTCCCGTGGTACCCTTACCATCAGAAAATCTAGTGATCTCAGTCTTGAAATGTCCAATTTTGCCCAAAATCCACAGCTCTTTGGTGGAGAGATTTCCAGATTTCTGTTGCACATTTTGTTTAAAAGTGCTTTCTGATTTCCCTTCTAATTGGTCCAGCTCTGATGTTAAGATTCTTGATTCCTTTCCAAGAGGAAATCATTTCTCTCTGTGTAGTCTACCGAATACTGTTATAAATTTAAACACTTCTGATGACCTCTCAAACTTCTAGACTCAAACCAAGGTTTTGCAACCTGTCCTCATAATTTAATCCTATATTCTCTAGTACCATTCTGGTTACCAAAGAATAACTTGACTTGGTGAACCTTTTCTATCGATAAGTACACAAGATGGTGAAGTAAGTGGTTTTGAAATAAATAATCACATCACATACAGAACTCTTGTCATTTTTCTAACCCGCTGAAAAACAAATGGTTCACTGGTTTCTCTTTGTGAAGACCGGGGTTTCTTTAAGTTTTGCTCGACACAGCAAGATGGCAGATGTATGCTGAAGATGCACAGAAATCAGTGGAAATAAGCAGCAGGCAAATCAGCACACAGCTGCCACCTCTCATCAGCAGCAGACAGAGAAGAGGTGGCAGCAAAGGATGGCGCGTAGGGATAAATCCAATAATAACAGAGTGCCCAGCGGTCATCAGTGGACATTTCGAAGAAAATACCAGTAAAATATCTTGGGGGTTAGAGCGACAATTTGATTGTTAGCCCTAAAATTTAATTAACTTCTGCCTTGCCCTATTGATTTTGCAACAACAGAAAGCACTTGCATTGTCTTCCATAATATTTCATTTCAAGGTTTCATGTTGAAATATGGATGTCAAGTATTACCAGTTTGCAGTTCTCTCCCATCCCCTTTATGGTGTTCGGATACAGTTTCACGAGTGTCAGCAACCTGTCAATGCCTGATCCTTTCTCTATGAGCCTAGATATTCCATTTTGTAGGCTATTTGACTACTGTGATCAGGCTGATTTATTATATTCTTCTCTCATCTACGGGCAGCACGGCCATTATTAACACCATCATCAATCATCATGCAGCTGAACTCAGCCACCTGAGCACGCACTGGGTCAAATCTTTCAAGGAATGGCAATTTGCCGGAGGGTCATGTAGGGGTAGGGTGAGTTGGAGGGTCAAACAGGAATTCAGGGGGTCAGTGGGTAGTTGGAGGGCCAGGAAGGAATTGGAGGGCCAGGAAAAAGTTAGACACACAGGGGAATTTGGAGGGTCAGAAGGGAGGTAGAGCATTGGGGGAAATGGATTGGAGAAGAGTCAGAGGATCACAGGGTAGGCAGATGGTCAGGGGTGGTCTCAGAGGGTCAGGGGGAATCAAAATGTCAGGGGACACGGACGGTCAGGATGGAATTGGAGGTGCGTGGGGAAGCAGAGGATTGGGCTGGGGTTGCAGTCCCAATGGTGTCAGAGGTCGGGGGGGGGGGGGTTCAGAGTCGAGTCAGAGGGTTGGAGGTTTGGAGGTGTTGCATTTCTATGTTTGCTTTACACAAACATACCAATCTCACACACACAACTGGTAAACTTGATGTAGGTTTGGTTTATTTGAAAATACAGCACAGCATAGCTTGGCAGACAGATATAATTTATAGGTTCAGCATCTCACAAGGACAGCACTGCTGCAATTCTACACACACTGCTGGTCACATGTGCTCATTCACATATTCCCTTAAAGTGATATCACAAGATCCATTTTTTTCCCCAAAGATAACATTACGTGCATTAAGAGTAAATATACATGTACAGTACGGTGGTTGAGAAACTATTTACATTAATGATTTCTGCTTCACATTTTTGAGTGCTTTTAGATTAAATATCGGTTTAATATATATTTGCCAACCCTCCCATAGCTCGTAATAATATGGCCTTCATGAGATCTAGACTTATCACTTAGGTTTTCTTGACTTGTAGGTGCACTGGCGTGTTATTGGAGTGTTGGTTGTTTTCATTGTGGTCTTCCACAATTTCACTTGCCAAGTTCATATTGTCATGAAGCATGCTGATGTTATTTACGAGGCTATCCCACCCTGGAACACCAGTACATTGGGGTGTCTGGTTCTATTTTGTTTTGGTTTGAGGAGACAAGTAAAACCACAGTGAGAGTAAATAACCCAGTCATTGTGTAACAAATTATTAAAGACGATATGCTAAGTAAAGAAAAGACAAATACAAACAAACCGGACTACTCTACTCTCACACAATTAAGATGCATGAAGTATTAAACACACACAGTTTCTATAGAATATACCCCTTGTTACACAGTATATCTACAGTACCAGAACCCTGTAAGACTTTTCCTGTTCCCCAGATAACACCAAATCGAACAACCAGCTCTGGTTACCACACAATACAGGGATGATACTCAAATCTGGAAACCATCTTTATCCTGGTCCAGTGAAGATTTTGAAAAACTACTGTTGTGAAGGTTTTCGGCAGAGCCTTGGCTCTAAGACCTAGGAGCTTGTTTGATGAAAACTTGGTCTTCATGCTTGTTGGTGGAAATTGGCCTGTCCGCTTTCTGAGACTATTGGATGGTAACTGCCTCCTTTCTTTTTCAGGGTCTGATCAATTATACCTTTTTTGTTCTTTGATTATACTTTCTGTGTATTCGGCTGTCTGCCCCCATCAACTTCCTTGACTAAACATTAACATATGTATTTCTCAGGGACCTTCCCAATTGTCTATAATCTGTTTCTCCTCCATAAGATATTCAGACTTGACTATTATCTAAACTACTATTCTAAACTCATTAACGGGAGACAATCATACCAATTGAGGCTCCTATTGTTTTAAAGATTCAGAGTACCCAATTCATTTGTTCCAATTAAGGGGCAATTTAATGTGGCCAATCCACCTACCCTGCATATCTTTGGGTTGTGGGGGAGAAACCCACACAAACATGGGGACAATGTGCAAACTGCACATGGGCAGTGACCCAGAGCTGGGATTGAACCTGGGACCTCGGCACTGTGAGGCAGCAATGCTAACCACTGCGCCACCATGCTGCCAATTGAGGCCCCTTTGAATACTGTCTACCGCTGTCTCCAGGCAGATTCATAACAATACTTGGATGTGTGTTAAGTACAGTTGGAGTGCTGTTTGTTATGCAATTGTACAATTCTCTTATCAGGCTTCTGTTTCCCAGCATAGCGCCTTTCGGTGCTGTGACCTCATAAGGTCCAGGCTCTCTGCACGATTTGGAAGCATCTGCGGGTCACCAGGTTCCCTAGATGGGATGTATGACTCAATCCTTTTTTCCTACGCACAGAATAGGCGGTTCCGCATCTACGTGTCTGTCATGTGCAGTCTTCATTCACCATTATTTTTCAAGAAGTTTTTATTATATCTCTGTGGCAGGTGATGACTTGGCAAAGTTGTCCTAACCTGATTTCCAAACATGATTTCCATTTGTGACGGTAAACCCATATCTAAAGGGCTTGCTCGTAAGTGTAACATGGTAATGCAGAGATCTTGGTTTGTCTCCCTGCACTTTATGATTAATACCTTAACTTTGCAAATCATTCGTTCAAGAAGACCGTTGGACCTGGGATAGTGTGGCGAGGCTGACATAGGTTTATGCTCCATTTAGCACACATACCTTTGAAAGGTCTGCCAGTATGCTGTAGCTCATTGTCCAATATGATTTCTATGTATTGAACAAACTGAATTTTGCACGCCTGTTTTGCAGCTGTGGAGGTAGCCCAACATGGCTAGTGGTTGGTAACCTGCCCAGTTTGTCTGAAGAAACCATGTTGCTACCCAGTTTATGACAGGCGGCAAACTTATATCCCTGTATTTTTATTGGAAGCTGTTGCAGTCTGGGTTGCGCGCTGATCAGCAGCTTGTGCCAGATCATTTCCAATTGTCTGTGGTCAGTTCCCACAATATATTGTTCACCGAATAGATGCATGTGGAATTTTGTGATACTAAATACCAGAGCGAGTGTCTCAGATTCTATGTTTGAATAATTGGATTGTGCTTGCAATAGACATTTGGAGGCAAAAACAATTGGTTTGCCACCTTGCAACCTCTCTTGAGATGCATCAAATAGATGCATGAGTGCAAAATAGAAAGTTAAAATGGCAAATAAGGGGAAGGTTAGGGCCATGCTGGGGGGCCTGAGTAATAGTTTTCCCAATACAGTCACCTAGCTCCCGTCCCCCACGGTAGAGGTCCACACACCCTTGGCCTTGTCAGCCACCTATGCACAGCACAATGTTTCAGTGAAGGCATCCTCTGCATCTGGAGGGGGCTCTGCTGCCTTTGGTCTTAAAGGTTTTGCTCCTCCGTTAGCGAGTTAGGCACCTCTGTCACAATCTATTTCTTCTCTCCTGCCTGTATGTGATTATGCAGACAGCAATAAATACAAGCCTGATGGTCTCCCCTCTGCAGTACCAAGAGAATCGGACATGAGTCACCATTAACATAGGCGCATATGAACAAGGAGCAGGAGTAGCCTGCTGCACCATTTAATAAGATAATCTGCATCCTGCCCACCCCTTGCTTATCAAGAATCCATCCACCTTTACCTTAAAGATATTCAAAGCCTCTGCTTCCACCACCTTTTCAGGAACAAGACTGAAGGTCCCTATGAGTGATAAAATATACTCACTCTTTTCCGATTCACTTAACCTATCTATATCTTTTCGTAGTCTCCCTATGTCCTCTTCACAACTTACTTTCCTATTAATCTTTGAGTCATCAACAAATCTGGCAACCATCACTTCAATAATTTTTATAACTTATAAACAGTTGAGGTCCCAGCACTAATCCCTGTGGCATACTACTTGTCACATCTTGCCAACCTGGAAAAGATCCATTTATGCCTACCCTATGCTTCCTTCTTCTAGTCAGCCAGTCTTCTATCAAGGCTAAACTTGCCCTGTGTAGACCTCAGTCCTCCCCATCTTGTGGACACCTGCACAGTTCAACATATACCACCAGCCCCCACCACACTTCCCAATGCGACTGCAACATCGTCCCCCCCAGCTGTAGGTTGCAGATGTGCCTGAGTGTGCCAACTGCAGCCCAATAGGATGGCAGAAACCTCACTGACCGAAGCACATCATGTTATGACACATCAAGTAATGACAATGCCCTGTGCACAACATATTGCGCACAACTAAGACTGAACTGGCATGGCCTCCTCCTCCTTGGACTATGAGAAGGACAGTCTTTGCAAGCTCAACAATGTCACCTGATGCCCTTCTTCACTATGGGTTTCCTCCAGTTGCTCCGGTTTCCTCCCACAAGTCTCAAAAGACATGCTGTTAGGTAATTTGGACATTCTGAATTCTCCCTCTGTGTACCCGAAAAGGCGCCGGAGTCTGGCGACTAGAGGCTTTTCACAGTACTTCATTACAGTGTTAATGTAATCCTACTTGTGACAATAAAGATTATTATTATTATTATTAATAATCCATTCATCCCATTCTGGCCCCAAATGCCTTATGTCATTCCAGAACACATTCTCCCCATTCTAGTGCTGAGGACGCTACCTCCAATCTCCCCCTACCCCCACCCGCCCAAAGTCACAAATGAAGTGCAGGTCGGCAGGTGCATGTCACTTACATACCATTGTGAAACATTTTGCACGCTGATGTGTCGTGATGATCCAGCGTCTGGGGTTGATTCTGATAGGGGGCGTCATTCTCCGCCGGCGGGAGTCTCCGTTCTGCCGGCACCGGGGGGTTTCCCGACGGCGTGGGGCTGCCCCACAATGGGAAACCCCATTGACCGGCCGGTGTTACGGAGACTCCCGCCGGCCGGTCGACGCAGAAATGTGGCGGGGCGGGTAGGAGAATTTCGCCCAGGGTTTTTTTATAATCAGATGCAAATATGTTGCAATGATGTTCCCAATGGTACCATTAAAGGTTGCAGCGCACAATCACAAACTGGTTATTTGCCTTCTTGGGAAATTATCAATTCCTGCCCACCATGACACCCACCGTGAATGGGGGTGGAATATCCCAGCCTCTGACTCTTAACTCAGAGTTAGAGACTTTTTGGGAGTACCCTGGGGGTATTGGAAGTCGAAACGTCCTGGGTAATTCCTGTCAGATTCTTGCATCAGGACTTGCAAGGTGTCCTCTAGCCCATCTTCTGGGTTATGGCTAGTCTCTGACCATCCAGAGGTCAGATCTGGGTCATTGAGAACCCACCCCAGATCCAAGACACATGCACTTACCAGCTAAGCCACTACCAGGCTCTGATTTGTATCATGAGCAACATGTTTTATGCTGATAAAGATACAGATGTTTATTCTCTCATACTAGTTTAGTCAGAGGGTAAATTGATCTTCTCTATGCATCAATATTGCAGAAGAAATACTACCTCCAGTACTGATTTTCTGTCAGTCCATGTGGAACATGTTTACTGAAGGTTATTCACCACACGACTTGACATCATCTCGAAGAAAAATATTTAAAGTGTGGTTGATCAGAGAGCATGTTGCTGAGTATACAACACCCATCTGTATCCCTATCAACCAACATCGTTAAAAACAGATTATCTGATCATTATCTGATTGTTGTTTGTGGGACCTTGCTGTGAGCAAGGTGGCTGCTGTGTGTTTCTTACATTACAACAGAGATTGAACTTCAAAAGAGCTTCATTGGCTGTAAAATGCTTTGGGCTGTCCTGAGGTTGTGAATTGAGCTGTATAAATGAAAATCCTTTCTTTTTTATGATTCACACTGTGGTGCAGTGCTATTTAAAATTACTGTGCTGCACAGATCCTTCCTGCTGAGGAACTTCAAGTAAAAAGAGAGCAGATTGGTGGGCGGCAGAAGTTCTTGTCTCTTCAATTGGCTCTGTATACCAGTTTTGAATCTCAATTGTGTCAGATGTTGTGATTCATTGAAATTAAAATATTATGGTATGGAAACAGGGCGTTCAGTCAAATCAGTCTGTTTAAGTTTAACCTTCCCGTCAGTAGTCTGAATTCAAGGACCTGCCCTGTTCCCACAGTCCTTTATTTACATTCTCTCAAGTACCTGACCAACTAAGTATAAAATGTTGACCTGGTCTCCACTTCAATCACTAACTCCACATTCCATAGCCTTCAGGGATAAATAAACTTCCTCCTGTTCTTGGTCCTAAATCTCTTACATTGTATTTGTCTTTCTCTTGTCCTAGACCTATCAACCATAGAGAACAATCTGTTCTCGCTCAGCCTATTATAATTGTGAACACCTCCTATTAAATAATCTCTTAATCTTCTCTGTTATAATGAAAACAACCTATTTGTTTCAAGTTTTTAAATTTATTATCATGAAATGGTAGGAACACGAGAAAACAACATGGGCAATCTCATCTTGAATTAGAAAGACTAAAGAAGAACTATTTTGATCACTGGATACCGGCTTTAAAGATCCCCAAAATGTTTGAGGCCCTTAGAAAGGTAATGGTTTTAGAAGAATTTAAAAAATAATCTTTATGATTGTTAGTACGCACGTGGAGGAACAAAGAATTCAGACTGCGAGAGAGGCAGCAGAGCTAGTTGATGATTACAAACTCATCCATAGAATACAACCTTTTTCTGTCATTCTTTTAAGTCAGAAAAAGATTTTAAAAATCGGTAGGTGTGAGAAAGGACAATCGAGGAAAAGTGGGAGTGGCTGAAGAGTTTTTACCACCACAGAGAAAAGAGCGCTAAAAAGGCTTCACCCCTTCTGAAAGAAGTCAAGAGGGTTAGATGCTACCATTGCAATAAACTGGGCCATATAAAATCAGAATGCTGGATATTACAGGGTGTAGCGCAACAATTACTCACTCAAATCGAGAAGAGATGAAATCAATCGAGGCTTTATTAAGCAAGACTTGTTCCCCAGCAGCTCAGTTACAGAATGCGGCTGCTGGGAGAACTCGAGCTCTTATACTCCGCCTTCAGGGCGGAGCCAGCAGGCGGCCGATCTAACCAGGACCCGGGACCTGTCAGCCAATAGCCTCTCGGCTTCACAGGTACCATACTACCCTTAATACATACCACCACATTCACCCCTTGTTAAAAAAGAACCCGGCGGGGTGGTGGTCCACATGGTGGTAGGGGTTTACAAGGCTGGTCCTGGAACTGATTTCGTACAGTGGCTATGCATTTAGGCCAACAGTTAACTATGTACAGGTTGTCAGAATTATTTACAAGTTCGTTTTCCTTTTCTTGTTGTGTCACGCGGATTCCACGAGTCGAGCGGGTGCCCTGGTCGTCCTTGTCGATCGCCTCAGCCCCGGTGGTTGTGCAGGTGCTGGCTCGGGCACTGTCGTCTCTGGGAGCGGTGCGTTGTTCATCCCTGTTTCTTTACTCCTGGGCGAGCACGGGAGGAGGACCGATCCACCCGGGAAGGGAGCAGTCGCTGGGTGTGCCGGTGGCAGGGAGGGGGCGATCGGTGTTGGGAGTGTGTGTGTGTTTCCGGCGGGCGCCAGTTCCCGTAGGGAGACCGTGTCCTGTCGGCCGTCGGGGTACGCCACGTAGGCGTACTGAGGGTTTGCGTGGAGAAGGTGAACCCTCTCGACCAACGGGTCCGATTTGTGCGCCCGCATATGTTTTCGGAGCAAAATGGGTCCTGGGGCTGCCAGCCAGGTCAGCAGCGACGTTCCGGTGGAGGACTTCCTAGGGAAGACAAGGAGGCGCTCGTGAGGCGTTTGGTTAGTGGTGGTACACAGCAGCAACCGGATGGAGTGGAGAGCATCCGGGAGGACTTCCTGCCACCGGGAAACTGGGAGATTTCTGGACCGTAGGGCCAGTAGGACGGTCTTCCAGACCGTACCGTTCTCCCTCTCTACCTGACTGTTCCCCCGGGGGTTGTAGCTGATCGTCCTGCTCGAGGCAATGCCCTTGCTGAGCAGGAACTGACGCAGCTCGTCACTCATGAAGGAGGACCCCCTGTCGCTATGGATGTAGGCGGGGAAACCGAACAGTGTAAAGATGGTGCCAAGGGCTTTAATGACTGTGGCCGCTGTCATGTCGGGGCAGGGGATGGCAAAGGGGAAACCATGGATCGCACGTGGCCGGGGGTCACAAGATGGCGGCGCCCATCCTCCCCGCGTGGTGTCCAGGGCCCAAGATGGCGGCGCCCGCGGGCCGCACATGGAGCGCTGGGGGGGGTTGAGTCTGCTGTCCCCGTTCTCCCCCGGAGATTGCGGTGACCCCCCGGGACTGGCACACCGCTGCGTAATGCCCCTTTTTGCCGCAGCTTTTACAAATAGCTGAGCGGGCCGGGTAGCGCTGCTGGGGGTGTTTCGCCTGCCCGCAAAAATAGCAGCGGGGCCCACCGGGATGGTCTGGTGCTCTAGCCGCGCAGGCTTGCGGGGGGGGGGGGGGGGGGGGGGGTGCCGGGGAGTCGGTCGCAACGGGGGTCCCACGCAGTACGATGGGAGGAAAGATGGCAGAGGCCACGTCGAGGGAGGCCGCAAGGGCCTGTGCCTCTGTGAGTCCTAATGAGTCTCTTTCTAACAGTCTTTGGCGAATTTGAGAAGAAGTCATACCTGCCACAAAACCATCCCTGATTAGGAGCTCCGTGTGCTCGTTTGCACTCACCGATGGGCAGTTGCAGTTCCTTCCCAAAATCAAGAGCCCGCTGTGGAACTCGTCGAGCTATTCTCCGGGGATTTGCCGTCTCGTCGCGAGTTGGTGGCGTGCGTAGACCTGGTTTATGGGCCGAATGTAGACCGCTTTCAGCATGGCGAGCGCCATCGGGAAATCCTCCGCGTCTCCGATGAGCGTGTAGATCTCCGGGCTCACCCTGGAATGCAGGACCTGCATTTTCTGATCTTCCGTGGTCTGGCCGGGGGCTGTTCGAAGGTAACCTTCGAAGCATGCTAGCCAGTGTTTAAACACGACTGTCGAGTTTGCTGCATGGGGGCTGATTCGCAGACACTCCGGGGTGATCCGGAGCTCCATAGTCTTTTAAGCTTGCTTAATAAATAACTCTCGGCTTCACAGGTACCGTACTACCCCTGGGAAAGCTAGTTGGAGTTATCAATCTTGAAAAGGGAAAAATAAAATTAGAGAATGGAGAACAAGAAAAGCAAGTTGGATGTGTGCATTGAGTGAGTGAACATCCAGTGGCGATGAACATGTCTGCACAAATTGCACAAAGGCAGAGTGACCAGCAAGTGGCGGATGTTTCCAAGGATTTTGTGTGTAAAGGAAAATATTTTCCATATGGACAGGACAGAATGGGAAGGACATTAAAATTCTGAGAGAGGCAAGTCAATCCCTAATGTTGTGGGATAAAGGTATTTGGTTGTTCCGAAGGGATGCTCAAAGAAGAAGTTCTGATCACAGCCTTTATACAATCTAGCTACAGAATTCTTACAAACATAAGAATGTTTTCCATAATTTTCTGGAATGTTCCCAGATTATGTAGTGATGAGATCACAGGTACACAAACTTAAAGAACAATCAAAATTGAAGGAGCAGGATGAGCCAAATGAGATTATCTTATCAGATATGATTTTTCACAAATTGACTGCTGATAGAGAAAGACAAGATAAAGAGACAGATGTGTTTACTTCAAACAGATTGATTGAACTAAGGCAAAAAGATTCAATAATACAACAAATGTATTAAACAGCCTACTCAACAGTGGAAGCACAGTGTATTCCTAAATGTTATTATGTCTAGTATAAGGCCCTGATGGGAATGTGGATACCATGCGCAAATGACACACGGCAAGAAGGACATCAGATTGTACTACCTTCTGAATACAGAAAAGAGATTCTAAGAATACCACATGAGATACCCTTGGGGGGACATTTGGGGATAAGGAAAACCGAAACCAAGATACTAAAACATTTCTACTGGCCTGGATTATGCAAACATATGGCTAATTTCTGCAAAATTAGGCACATTTGCCAAATAGTGGGGAAACCACAGCGGTGAAATGTGGGTCATATTGGCCGATTTCGTTATTGAACGTGGATGCAATGATCCTGGCAAAGGTGTTGCCGCTCAGATTGGAGGAGTGTGCCCCGAGCATTGTTGGGGAAGATCAAACAGTGTTTATGAAGGGTGGCATTTGTCTCTAATGTGCGGCGCCTGTTGAATGTAATCCTATCCCTGCAAGGGGTGGGGGGGGGGGGGGGTGGAGCAGGAGGTCATTGTAATGCTGGATGCGGAAAAGGCCTTCGATAGGGTAGAGTGCAAGTATCTGTTTGCGGTTGTGGAGCGGTTTGGGATTGGGACAAATTTGTGTCATGGGCGAGACTGTTACACAAGGAACCAAAGGCTAGTGTTCCTAAAAATAATATGAGCTTAAAGTATTTTCAGCTGCATAGGGAAACTAAGCAGGGGTGCTCTATGTCCCTGCTCTTATTTGCGTTGCCGATAGAGACTATGGCCATCGCATTGAGGAATTCAGGTGAGTGGAGGGGGATAGTGAGGTGGGGGGAAGGAACATAGGAGCCGGGATTCTCCGACCACGCGCCAGGTCGGAAAATTGGTGAGGGTGCGCGAGAATTGTGCCACGCCACTCCGATGGCGGCCCGCCGATTCTCCGGCGCCGATTCTCGGGCGCCCGCGGGATTGCCGCTGCGCCGGTCGGTAGCCGTTGAAAGTGCCCCCCATGCGATTCTCCGTGCCTCAACGGGCCGAGTGGGCCTCCACGGTGGCCTGGTCCATGATCAGGGTCTACCGATTGATGGGCAGACTAGTTCCGTGGGGGGTCAATGGTCTTCCGCCGGGCTCCTGTAGGGCTCCGCCATATTGCCCGGGGGCCAGCGCAGAGACAGGAACCCACGTGCATGTGCGGACTCGCGCCGGCCGTGGCGTGCATGCGCGGCCGTAGCGTGCATGCGCGGACTCGCGCCGGCCGTGGCGCGCCGGCATGAGCAGCGGACACCTCTCTGGCGCCATACCAGCCCCCTAGGAAGGGGTGCATACCTGGGCCTGGCGGCCCATTGACGCCTGAGTGGCTCACGCCGCTTTTGACGCCGGCGTCGGAACTTTGTTGCGGGATCGGAGAATCCCGGCTAGGGTGTCCCTATATGCTGATGTTCTGTTAATGTACATTTCGGACCTGGTCCCCACAATGGCGGTGGGGGGGGGGGGGGATGCATAATTGCGCTGCTGAAGCAGTTTGGTGCATTTTCTGGGTACAAAGTGAACTTGGCGAAGAGTAAGTATTTTTTGATTATGCCACTGGAGAAGCATAGAAACGTAGAAAATAGGTGTAGGAGTAGGCCATTCGGCCCTTCGAGCCTGCACCACCATTCAATATGATCATGGCTGATCATGCAAATTCAGTGTCCCACTCCTGCTATCTCTCCATACCCTTTGATCCCTTTAGCCGCAAGAGCCACATCCAGCTCCCTCTTGAATATATCCAACAAACTGGCTTTCTGTGATTTAGAATTCCACAAGTTCACAACTCTCTGAGAGAAGGAGTTCTTCCTCAACTCAATCCTGAATGGCTTACCTCTTATTCTTCGGCTGTGACCCCTAGTTCTGGACGTCCCCAACATCGGGAACATTCTCCCGCATCTAGTCTGTCCAGTCCCATCAGGATTTTATATGTTTCCATGAGATCCCCTCTCATTCTTCTAAACTCCAGTGAGTACAAGCCCAGTCGATCCTGTCGTTCTTCATATGTCAGTCCTGCCATCCCGGGAATTAGTCTGGTGAACCTTCGCTGGTCGCCCTCAATAGGGTAGCACAGTGGTTAGCACAGTTGCTGCATAGCTCCAGGGTCCCAGGTTCGATTCCTGGCTCGGGTCACTGTTTGTGCGGAGTCTGTACGTTCTCCCCGTGTCTGCGTGGGTTTCCTCCGGGTGCTCCGGTTTCCTCCCACAGTCCAAAGATGTGCAGGTTAGATTGTTTGGCCATGATAAATTGCCCTTAGTGTCCAAAGAAAAGGCTGGGTGGGGTTACTGGGTTACGGGGATAGGGTGGAGGCATGGGCTTAAGTAGGTGCTCTTTCCAAGAGCCGGTGCAGACTCGATGGGCCTCCTTCTGCACTGTAACTTCTATGATTCTATGATTCTACAAATATGTAGAATGTCCTTCCTCAAACTAGGAGACCACAACTGCACACAATACTCAAGGTGTGGCCTCACCAAGGCCCTGTATAACTGCAGCAAGACATCCCTACTTCTATACTCAAATCCCTTGCTATGAAGGGCAGCATGCCATTAGCTTTCCTCACTGCCTACTGTACCTGCATGCCAACCTTCAGAGACTGTTCCACCATGACACCCAGGTCTCGTTGCACTTTTCCTTTTCCTAAACTGCTACCATTCAGATAATAATCTGCCTTCTTGTTTTTGCCACCAAAGTGGATAACCTTGCATTTACCCACATTATATTGCATTTGCCAAGTATTTGCTCACTCAGCCAGCCTGTCCAAGTCACCCTGCAGCCTCTTTGCATGCTCTGCACAGCACACATTGCCACCTAGCTTAGTGTCATCTGCAAATTTGGAGATATTGCATGTAATTCATTCATCCAAATCATTAATATATATTGTGAACAGCTGCGTTCCCAGCACTGAACCCTGTGGTCACTGCCTGCCACTCTGAAAAGGACCTGTTTATTCCCGCTCTATGGTCCGTGTCTGCCAAACAGTTCTCTGTCCACATTAATCATCAATACCTTCCCCCTAATACCATGAGCTTTAATTTTGCTCACTAATCTCTTGAGTGGGACCTTATTAAAAGCCTTTTGAAAGTCCAGATACACAACATCCACTGCTTCACCCTTGTCTACTCTCCTGGTCACATCCTCAAAAAATTCCAGAAGATTTTTAAAGCATGATTTCCCTTTAGTGAATCCATGCTGACTTGGAGTGATCCTGTCTCCATCTTCCAAATGCTCAGTTATTTCATCCTAAATAATTGACTCCAGCATTTTCCCCACCACTGATGTCTGGACCATCTGGTCTATAATTCCCCATTTTCTCTCTCCCTCCTTTTTTAAAAAGAGGGGTTACATTAGCTACCCTCCAATCCAGAGTCTATAGAATGCTGGAAAATGGGGCGTCATTCTCCGACCCCCCGCCGGGTCGGAGAATGGCCGTTGGCCGCCGTGAATCCCGCCCCCGCCGAAGTCTCCGCTCCCGGAGATTGGGCGGGGGCGGGAATCCGGCCGCGCCGGTTGGCGGGACCCCCCGCTGGATTCTCCGGCCCGGATGGGCCGAAGTCCCGCCCAGGAATTGCCTGTCCCGCCGGCGTAAATCAAACCTGGTATTTACCGGCGGGACCAGGCGGCGTGGGCGGGCTCCGGGGTCCTGGGGGGGGGCGCGGGGCGATCTGACCCCGGGGGGTGCCCCCACGGTGGCCTGGCCCGTGATCGGGGCCCACCGATCCGCGGGCGGGCCTGTGCCGTGGGGGCACTATTTTCCTTCCGCCTCCGCCACGGCCTCCACCATGGCGGAGGCGGAAGAGACTCTCCCCACTGCGCATGCGCGGGAAACTGACAGCGGCCGCTGACGCTCCCGCGCATGCGCTGGGAAACTGACAGCGGCCGCTGACGCTCCCGCGCATGCGCTGGGAAACTGACAGCGGCCGCTGACGCTCCCGCGCATGCGCCGCATTTCCGCGCCAGCTGGCGGGGCAACAAACGCCATTTCCGCCAGCTGGCGGGGCGGAAATCCCTCCGGCGTCGGCCTAGCCCCTCAATGTTGGGGCTAGGCCGCCAAAGATGCGGAGACTTCCGCACCTTTTTGCCGGCGCGATGCCCGCCTGATTTGCGCCGGCTTTGGCGCCAGTCGGCGGGCATCCCGCCGTTGGGGGAGAATTTCGCTCATGATCACCAATGCATCCACTATTTCTAAGGCCACTTTGTTAAGAGAAGTGAGATAATTTGGGAGTGTTGCCCTTTCGTTTGACGGGCATTCATTTGAGGTATTTAGGAGTGCAGGTAGCGTGGAATTGGGCTCAACTTTGTAAGGTACACTTTAAGAGTCTGGCGGGTAGGCTTAAGGAGGAACTACAGAGGTAAGATAGCCTCTCTCTGTCCTTGGCAGGCCAAGTGCAGTCCGTAGCTTGAACATTTTGCCGCATTTTCTGTTCCTATTCCAATGCTTGCTGGATTTTTGCAAAGGCGTTTTTTGCAGGGGTGGAGAGGTTGATTTCATCCTTTATTTGGGCGGGTAAGGTTGCTAGGATTTGTTGAAGGGTCATGTAAAGGCAGTCAGGGGGTTTGGCATTGCCAAGCTTGATGTACTACTATTGAGCAGCGAACGCGGAGAAAGTGTTGGGTTCGTGTGGGGATCAGGAGGCAGTGTGTGTGAGGATGGAGTCGGGCTCATTTAAGGGGGCAGAGTTGCGGGCACTGGCAATGGCCTCACTGCCGTTCTCTCTGGGGATGTATTCAGATAATCCGACGGTGTTTGCAAAATTTGAAAATCTGGCGTCAATTTCGCCAGCATTTTAAATTAGTTAGGACGTCGAGGCAGGCACCGATTTGTGATAATCATATGTTTGAGCCGGCATGACTGGATGGCAGGTTTCGTGCTGGGTGGATAAAGGGATGGCTTGCATGGGGATCTTGTTTCTGGAGGGATAGTTCATGAGCATGGAGGAGCTGTCAGAGGAATTGGGTTTTTGCTGACGGAAACATTTAGATATCTGCAGGTGAGGGACTTTGCGAGGAAGGTTTTCCCATCAGTTCCGGTAGCGCTGCCATCCTCACTGTTGGAAAAGATTTTGACGCTTGCGGGCTGGAAGAGAGGAGTACTTCGGGAATTTATAGGAGGATAATGGTGGAGGATTAAGGTTTTGTGGGAGGAGGTGTTGGGGGTGGCATTAGAGAAGAGGGTAGATGGATGGATGGACTACACCCCAAGGCTCTAAAGGAGATAGCTGAGGAGATTGTGGGGGCATTGGTGGTGATACTTCAGGAATCACTGGAGGCAGGGAGCATGGCAGAGGACTGGAAAATGGCTCATTGCCCTGTTTAAGAAGGGAGGGAGCCAGAAGACAGGAAATTATAAGCCGGTTAGCTTATATTGGTAAGATTTTGAGTCCATTATTAAAGATGAGATTGCGGAGTACTTGCAAGTTCATGATAAAATAGGACTGAGTCAGCACGGCTTCGCAAGGGGAGGTCATGTCTGACAAATCTGTTCGAACTTTTTGAGGAGGTAACAAAGAAGTTAGACAATGGAGAACCAGTGGACGTGATCTATTTAAATTTCCAGAAGGCCTTTGACAAGGTGCCGTATCGGATGCTGTTAAATAATTTAAGAATCCTTGGTGTTAAGGGTAAGGTACTAGCATGGATAGAGGATTGGCTGACTGGCAGAAGGCAGAGAGCGGGGACAAAGGGATCTTTTTTAGGATGGTAGCCAGTGACTAGTGGTGTGCCTCAGGTCGGTGTTGGGGCCACAACCTTTCACAATACACATTAATGATCTGGACGAAGGAACTGTACTCTTTGGAGTTTAGAAGTATGAAGGGGAATCTTATTGATAAACTCGGTTTGTTCTCACTGGAACGAAGGAGGTTGAGGGGCGACCTGATAGAGGTATACAAAATTATGAGGGGCATAGACAGAGTGGATAGTCAGAGGCTTTTCCCCAGGGTAGAGGGGTCAATTACTAGGGGGCATAGGTTTAAGGTGAGAGGGGCAAAGTTTAGAGTAGATGTACGAGGCAAGTTTTTTACGCAGAGGGTAGTGGGTGCCTGGAACTCACTACCGGAGGAGGTAGTGGAGGCAGGGACGATAGGGACATTTAAGGGGCATCTTGACAAATATATGAATAGGATGGGAATAGAAGGATACGGACCCAGGAAGTGTAGAAGATTGTAGTTTAGTCGGGCAGTATGGTCGGCACGGGCTTGGAGGGCCGAAGGGCCTGTTCCTGTGCTGTACATTTCTTTGTTCTTTGTTCTTTGTTCTTTGAAACTTACAGGATTGAAACTTACAGAATACTGCAAGGCCTGGATAGAGTGGACGTGGAGAGGATGTTTCCACTGGTAGGAAAAACTAGAACCCGAGGGCACAACCTCAGACAATCCTTTAAAACTGAGATGAGAAGGAATTTTTTCAGCCAGATGGTAGTGAATCTGTGGAAGCCATGTGCATATGTTCTGGGTGTTTCCTGAGCTGGTGAGATTTTGAGTCTCCTTCTTTAGCATCATGTTGGAGATTTTACAGATGGGTTTGGAGCCCAGTCCCCTAGCGGCTATATTTGGGGTGTCAGACTTGACGGACTTGCAGACTGGTGCAGGGGCCTTCACCTCGATGATCACTCGCAGGCTGGTTCTGTTGGAGTGGAAGTCAGTTTCTCCACCCAGTGTTTCAGTGCGGCTGAGGGATCTCATGATGTTTTTGCATCTTGGAAAGTTAAATACACATTAAGGGGTGGAATTGAGGGGTTCTACGAAATATTGTCTTTTACTGTGTTCTTTAAAGAGCTAGTCCCCATCAGCTGTTATGGGGTGGGGATTGATGCTGCTGTTTTTTTATTTTGTTTTAGGGTTTTGTATTTATTAAAAAATGTTTAATAAAAAAATTGTTGGCAATCTACATTGCACCAAACAAACCTACTAAATTTAGTCCTTTTGAACTGGTTTATGGACATACAGTTAGAGGACCCCTCAAATGAATTCAGGAAAACTTGTTGAATAAAAAGTCAGAAGTATCATTCAAGAGGCCGGATTCTCTGACCCTGGGGCTAAGTGTTGATGCCGTCGTAAACGCTGGAGCGTTTTACGACGGTGTCAACAGGCCCCTAGGAGCAGCGATCCTAGACCTCACAGGGGGCCAGCATGGCACGGAGAGCCTCAAGCTGCTCCAGCTGCTGAAACGGGCGTCAGAACAGGCGCCGCGGGTCCGCGCATGCGCGCTATGGCAGGCGTAAGTTTGCGCATACGCGTGGGTTGCCTTCTCCGCACCGGCTCCGACGCAACATGGCAGACGGTTACAGGGGCCCAGCACGGAGGAAGATAGGCCCCCACCAGGATAAGCCCGCCGGCCGATCGGTAGGCCCCGATCGCAGGCCAGGCCACCGTGGCCCCCTCTCCCCCACCAGGCCGCCCCCCGCAACATGAACGCCGAGGTCCTGCCTGGTAGGACCGAACCGAGAACGGCGCCAACGGGACTTGGCCTAACTTGACGAGCACTCGGCCCATCTCTCTGGGAGAATTGCCGGGGGGGGGTCGCGTTGAGCGGCCTCCAACTGGCGCTGCGCCGACCGCACCAATGGCGCCGATTCTCAATCGGCGGAGCAGCGTCGGAGCGGTGTTGTGTGAATCGCGTCCCGTTCCCCCCCCCCCCCCCCCCCCCCCCCCCCGCCGATTCTCCAACCCGGTGCGGGGTTGGAGAATCCTGCCCCCCCCACCCCCCCCCCCCCGCCGATTCTCCAACCCGGTGCGGGGTTGGAGAATCCTGCCTAAGATTTTTTATAGTCTGTTTTCTGTCTCTTTTTTTCAAAATGTTTCCAATTGAGGGCAATTTAGCGTGGCAAATCCACCTACCCTGCATATCTTTGGGTTTGTGGGGGTGAGGGGGGTGAGACCCACGCAGACATGGGGAGAATGTGCAAATTCCTTACAGACAGTGACCCAGAGCCGGTATCAAACCCGGGTCCTCGGAGCTGTGAGGCAGCTGTGCTACCCACTGCACTACAGTTCCGCTCAGAAACAACATTCTAGACAATGGGCGGGATTCTCCTGACCACCAGCCATGTTTTCCGGCACGGCACACCCCTGCCGGCAGTGGGATTCTCGTTCCTGCAGCCGGCCAATGGGGTTTCCCATTGTGGCCACCCCACATCATCGGGAAACCCGCGGGTGTAGGTGCACTGCTGACAGATCGGAGGAACTCGCCGATGGAGAATTCCGCTGTATGTCTCAACTTTCAGAGAAAGACCAAATGGGGCATGTGAGTTGGCAAAGGAACATTTACAGACAGCACAGCAAGGAATAAAAACAGTAGCTGATAGAAATGCACAGATTAGAAGTTTTGTAGCAGGATAGAAGGTACTTGTCTTATTACCAGTATCAGGAGAAATCCATTGAATACAATTGAAATCCAGATTTAGTGGGCTGTATCTAATTGAAAAGAAGCTGTGTGACATGAATTATTTGGTATACACACCAGATCAGTAAATTGCAAATAGTATGCCACATCAACATGATTAAAAAGTATTGGGAGATAGAAAAAGAGGACAAAAGTGAGGTGTTTGTAGCCATGAAGCAGGAGGAAGAAAATGACTGATTCAATTCTAACAGTGACTTCCCTCAAATTCAATCGTATAAAAGGTACTCCTGGATAATGTAGAGAACTGGTTAAATTATCTTTCAGACAATAATCGAATGGAGCTGAAAGAGATACTGCAGTCACACAAAGCTATTTGTGGAAACAAATTGGGAAGAACAAAAGTACCATACATGATGTAGATGAGGGGGATGCCATTCCGATCAAACCATATGTATATCCATTGAATCCAACTACACTGGCACAGGTACAGATTTTATGATTAAAAGTAATATTATTGAATTAAGTTCTGGGAATTGGAGCTCTCATATGTTGATGGTGCCAAAGCCTGATGGAATGCAAAGAATGTGTGTGGACTACAGAAAAGTAAATACTATCCCAGAAACGACTCATTCCCTATTCCATACATGGACAATTGTATTGAGATAATTGGATGTTCTAAGTTCATTGCCAAGATTGCTGAAAGGGTACTACCAAGTGCCTTTGACCAAAAGAGCAACGGAGGTCTCTGCATTTGTAACACCAATGGATTCTATCAGTGCAAGGTAATGTCTTTTGGCATGAAGAAGGCACCGGCGAATTTTCACAAACTTACAAATGAGGTGATTGGATATTTGAGTCAATGCACAGTTTACATCAATTACTCGATAGTGCTCAACCAGAATTGAGAGTACCATCTAAGATACCTGAAGGAGGTGTTAGAGTGTTTGGAAAGGGCTGGACTTGTCATGAATTTGACAAAGAGTGACTTCGGCAAAGCAGCAATTACATATCGGACACATATTATAGGACATGGGTAAATGGCACCACGGGAAATTTCCCTGAACCTACATCAAGGAAGGAGATTCTGAGGTTCTTAAATTTTAATCGCAAGTTTGTGCAAAAATTTCTGCAGTGTCGTACATCCACTCACCGAGCTGCTGATAAAGAACAAACTGTTTAAATGGGCAGACGACTGTAAAGCAGCATTTAGGCACTTAAAAACTGTCTTAACCACTACTCTATGCTAGCTCTGCCAAACTATGAGAAACAGTTCAAATTGGAAATTGAGGCTAGCAACTAAGATAAGAGCCCATGGTGTTCGGGGCAAGGTACTGACATGGATAGAGGATTGGCTGACTGGAAGAAGGCAGAGAGTGGGGATAAAGGGGCCGTTTTCAGGATGGCAGCCAGTGACTAATAGTGTCTCTAGGGGATCAGTGTTGGGACCACAACTATTCCCGATATACATTAACGATCTGGAAGAAGTAACTTGAGGACATTGTTGCTAGGTTTACAGATAATACAAAGATATGTAGAGGGACTGGTGGTGTTGAGGAAACAAGGAGGCTGAAGAAGGTCTTGGACAGACTAGGAGAATGGGCAAAGAAGTGGCAGATGGAATACAATGTGGAAAAATGTGAGGTTATGCACTTTGTTAGGAAGAATAGAGGCATGGACTAGTTTCTAAATGGGAAAAGGCTTCAGAAATCTGAAGCCCAACAGGCCATAGGAGTCCCAGTTCAGAATTCTCTTAAGGTTAACATGCAGGTTCAATTGGCAGTTAGGAAGGCAAATGCAATGTTAGCATTCATTTTGAGAAGACTAGAATACAAGAGCAGGGATGTACTGCTGAGGCTGTATAATATTCTTGTTTGACCCCATTTGGAATATTGTGAGCAGATTTTGGCCTCGTACCTAGAACATAGAACATTACAGCGCAGTACAGGCCCTTCGGCCCTCGATGTTGCGCCGACCTGTGAAACCACTCTAAAGCCCATCTACACTATTCCCTTATCATCCATATGTCTATCCAATGACCATTTGAATGCCATTAGTGTTGGCGAGTCCACTACTGTTGTAGGCAGGGCATTCCACGCCCTTACTACTCTCTGAGTGAAGAACCTACCTCTGACATCTGCCCTATATCTATCTCTCCTCAATTTAAAGCTATGTCCCCTCATGCTACACATCACCATTCGAGGAAAAAGGCTCTCACTGTCCACCCTATCCAATCCTCTGATCATCTTGTATGCCTCAATTAAGTCACCTCTTAACCTTCTTCTCTCTAACGAAAACAGTCTCAAGTCCCTCAGCCTTTCCTCATAATATCTCCCCTCCATACCAGGCAGCATTCTGGTAAATCTTCTCTGCACCCTTTCCAATGCTTCCACATCCTTCCTATAATGCGGCGACCAGAATTGCACGCAATACTCCAAATGCGGCCGCACCAGAGTTTTGTACAGCTGCAACATGACCTCATGGCTCCGAAACTCAATCCTTCTGCCAATAAAAGCTAACACACCGTACGCCTTCTTAACAACCCTATCAACCTGGGTGGCAACTTTCAGGGATCTATGTACATGGACACCGAGACCTCTCTGTTCATCCACACTGCCAAGAATCTTACCATTAGCCCAGTACTCTGTCTTCCTGTTATCCCTTCCAAAATGAATCACCTCACACTTTTCTGCATTAAACTCCATTTGCCACCTCTCAGCCCAGCGCTGCAGCTTATCTATGTCCTTCTGTAACTTGTAACATCCTTCTGCACTGTCCACAACTCCACCGACTTTAGTGTCATCTGCAAATTTACTCACCCATCCTTCTACGCCCTCCTCCAGGTCATTTATAAAAATTACAAACAGCTGTGGCCCCAAAACAGATCCTTGTGGTACACCACTAGTAACTGGACTCTAGTCTGAATATTTCCCATCAACCACCATCCTTTGTCTTCTTCCAGCTGGCCAATTTCTGATCCAAACTGCTAAATCACCCTGAATCCCACGCCTCCGTATTTTCTGCAGTAGCCTACCGTGAGGAACCTTATCAAACGCTTTACTGAAATCCATATACACCACATCAACTGTTTTACCCTCATCCACCTGTTTGGTCACCTTCTCAAAGAACTCAATAAGGTTTGTGAGGCACGACCTACCCTTCACAAAACCGTGTTGACTATCTCTAATCAAATTATTCCTTTCCAGATGATTATACATCCTACCTCTTATAAATCTTTCCAAGATTTTGCCCACAACAGAAGGCTCACTGGTCTATAGTTACCGGGGTTGTCTCTACTTCCCTTCTTGAACAAGGGGACAACATTTGCTATCCTCCAGTCTTCTGGCACTATTCCTGTAGACAAAGATGACTTAAAGATCAAAGCCAAAGGCTCAGCAATCTCCTCCCTAGCTTCCCAGAGAATCCCGGGAATGTAGGGCTTGTTATATGAGGAGCAGTTGAGGAATCTGGGTCTGTACTCATTGCCGTTTAGAAGAATGAGGGGAGGGAACTCATTGAAACTTACAGAATACTGAAGGTGGACGTGAAGAGATATTTCCAACTAGTAGGAGAGACTAGACTAGAACCCGAGGGCGCACCCTCAGACTCATGTGACAATCCTTTAAAACTGAGACGACGAGGAATTTCTTCAGCCTTCTGTGGAACTCCTTGCCGCAGAAGACAGTGGTGGCCAAGTCACTGAGTGTCTTTAAGACAGAGATAGACAGGTTTTTGATCAATAAGGGGAGTAGACAGGAGAATGGGGATGAGAAACATATCAGCTATGATCAAATGGTGGAGCAGACTTGGTGAACAGAATAGCCTAATTCTGCTCCTATATCTTATGGTCTTATGAACATTAGTGTGGCAGACATTGTTTTGTTGCAGGAGGATGACCAGGGAATTGAAAAATCAGTGGGATGTTTTTCCAGGAAATGAAACAGCCATCAGAAGAAATATTCCACTATAGAAAAAGAAACTTTAATTTTAGTACTGGCACTACAACACCTACAGAGACAGTAGTGCATACAGATCATAATCCATTAAGGTTCTTGGAAAAGTTTCAAGGCTGCAACATTAGACTATTTCATTGGAGTCTATTATTGCAGCCATTTAATTTTAAAAATGTTCATGTTTCTGGATGAGAAAATGTGATAGCCGATGCTCTAAGAGTTTAAAAGACTGACGGGAATATATATAAGTTTACTCGAGTTTTTTGTTCTGTTAAAGCATGCTACAACTTTTTGTAATAGTGTTGAGTTGAACAGATTCCTATGTAAAATGAAAACATCTTTTAAAATGTAGACGCTTCATTACCCTCTTAGAGTGGGCATGTTGTGAAGTGGTAGAATGCTTTTAAAATTAATGTGGTTTTTTTGGTACAAGTAAAATCATGATCCATGTATTTTGTAAACCATGTCTGGGCAGCAACTAAGAGAAAGAAGAGAATGGGGTGTTCTTTGCAATTGATACATTTGGCAGTCAGAGTGCTAGTCCCAGATGAGCTGTTGAAGAAGCAACGGCAATGGAGAGAGAGGCAGCCAACCTTGGGACATAGCTCAGCTAGAAATGAAGTGCTGAAGACAAAGAGCCAGTTTGTGCAAAAGATTGTTTCCTTCGCTGAACCAAAGAAAATTTCCAAGACTGAGGTCATAAGGTTTGGTAGTCATTGGCTTGATTTGACAGATAGATTTATGGTTGTTGTTAGGGAAATTGAGGGTCTCAGTAGAGTTTAAAATTATGGGAGAAACAGATGCTTTTGGGTTTCCAGTCTTCGAGAGACTGAGTGCTTACTGTTAATATGCTGAAGTATAAGATTGTTCTTTGTAATGTTTCATTATCTTTCTTCTACTGTAATAAATACTTTTATTGTTTAATGGAAGAAAGGTTTGAGTTCTCACTTTTTGACAGACATTTCTCATTAATATCCAAAAATAAATACACCTGTGTTCAGGTTGGAACACTTGCACATAACATTAGCGGGGCTTCGTAACATTATTTTGTGTTTCCTCACATCAGGCATACATTTCTTCATGCTAGCCATACACATCCTCGTGAATATGGTGGTGTACCTCTTTGCTGCCTCATCCTCCTCATCCTGGTGTGCAAAACAACACTGCATATGATCTTCCAGCTCTTACTGAGGTTTACGTAGGTTTACTGTTATATCTCAATCTTTATAATCTTCACCTTTGGTCTTTAGAGCCTGGCCAATTGTATAATTTGGGCTGTGGACAGAAGTGAGGGAAAAGTTCAGGTGAAGGGATATTTGGAAATCCAAAGAGAAAGGTTGAGGCATCGGAGGAGCATAGCAATGTGTGCAAAGACAATCAGAATGGGACAGCAAGCAACAGTGTTTAACAAAAATTGTACATCAACAAATAACCACAATGCAGGGAATAAAAGTAAAGAAAATAACATTTAAAATTCTTGCATGAAAAATCTACAATAAGATAGATGAACTGATGGCATAAATAAAGATAAATGATTTAGATTTAATTGCCATTACAGAGACATGGTTACAAGCTGATCAAGGTTGTAAGTAATTATTCCATGGTAGGCAATATTTCAGAAAGACAACTAAAATGGCATCTATTAAAAACTGAATATCTGGTCATTACCTGATTGTTATTTGACTCAAGATAGGTAAGCAATAAGCAATTGATAGTAAGCAATAACTTAAGGACTTTAGAGAGAAGGGATCTGGCCTCGTACTGAAGTAGAATCAGTACAGGTAGAAATTAGAAATAGCAAGAGTCAGTAAACACTCGTGGAGGTAGTTTATGGGCTCCCTAACAGCAGTTATACTGCTGAACAGAGTATTGAATAAGAATCATTGGAGCTTATAACAAAGGCAATGTAATAAGTGTGGAGGAATTTAATCTTCATATGGACTGGGGTAATCAAATTGGCAACAGTGATCCAGAAGATCGGTTTGGGCAATGTTTTTGTGTCAGTTTCTTGCATCAATACATTATAGTGATCAAAGTATCATTGAATTCCAGGTTAAATTTGAAAGTGACACTTGCCAATCACAAACAAGAATCTTAAACTTAAAGAAAGCCAATTACAAAGGTATGCTAGGGTGGAAGAACTGGCTAAGCTAAATTAGGCAAATAGACTAAAATGTATGGCTGCAAATGAATAGTGGCAAACATTTAAAGAAACAATTCATAAAAGTCAACAAAAATACATTCCATGGAAAAACAGCAAAAAAGGCCATTCTGTGGCTCACTCAGGAAGTTAAGAGTAGCATTAGATAAAAATAAGAGGGATTGGATTCCTCATCCCATGATGCCCAAAGTGCATTTCCTGATGGGGCAGGGAATTGGGCGTTGGGGGAAAATCGGGATCGACTTCAGGCCCCCGCTGACCACCTGCTAGTGGATGGATCGAGCTTCACGGCCATGCGCCAGTAAATGACCCATTTACATCCATTTTTAAAAAAATATTTTATTCTCCTCCTTTTTCACATTTTCTCCCAAATTTACACCCAACAATAAACAATAATCAGTGACAATGTAATGTCAATCCCCATATCAATAACAACGATCCCATCCTCCCACCAAACCCCAGACATGGCCCGCATGTTAACATAAACAAATGACAAAAAGGAATCAGGAATCACCCATAGTCACCATTAACACAAACAGTCCCTCTCCCCCCAACCCTCCCAGCCACCCCCCCTCAATGTTTGATGTGATCCAATTCTTGAAAGTGCATAATGAATAACGCCCATGAATTGTAGAACCCCTCCATCCTTCCGCTCAGTTCAAATTTGTCCTTTTCAAGCGACAAGAATTCCAGCAAGTCCCCCCGCCACGCTAGGGCACAGGGTGGAGAGGTTGATCTCCACCCTAACAGGATCCGCCTTCGGGCGATCAATGAGGCGAAGGCTACAACATCAGCCTCCGCGCCCGTTTCCAACCCCGGCTGGTCTGACACCCTGAATATGACCTCCCGAGAGCCCGGGTCCAGTTTCACGTGCACCACTTTAGAGGCTAAAAACCTCATTCCAGTAATCCCCCAGCTTTGGACAGGACCAAAACATATGAACGTGGTTTGCAACCCCCCTCAATGTTCACACACATCTTCTACCCCCTCAAAGAGTCGGCTCATCCTCGCCCTTGCAAGGTGTGCTCTATACACCACCTTCAGCTGTATCAGCTCCAACCTCGCACATGAGGTAGAGGCGTTCACCCTCCGGAGCACCTCACAATAGAACCCCTCCTCCATACCCTCTCCCAACTCTTCCTCCCATTTTGCCTTGATCCCTTCCAGCGGCGCCTTCTCCTCCTCCAAAATAGCCCTGTAAACCGCCGATATTACCCCCTTCTCCAGTCCCCCTGTCTTCAGCTCCTCCTCCAGCAATGTGGAAGCCGGCTCTACTGGGAAACTCTGCATCTCCTTTCCTGCAAAGTCTCGAACCTGCATGTATCTAAATATTTCCCCCTGCTCCAGCCCATACTTCTCAGGGGCTGGTTTAGCACACTGGGCTAAATCGCTGGCTTTTAAAGCAGACCAAGGCAGGCCAGCAGCACGGTTCAATTCCCGTACCGGCCTCCCCGAACAGGCACCGGAATGTGGCGACGAGAGGCTTTTCACAGTAACTTCATTGAGGCCTACATGTGCCAATAAGCAATTTTCATTTCATTTCTCCCAGCTCCTTCAATCCCGCAAACTGACCCCCAAGAGATAAATCTTTTAGCATCCTAATTCCTTTCTCCTCCCATCTCCGAAAATTTCCATCCCACTTCCCTTGCTCAAATCTATGGTTCCCCTGAATCGGCATTTCCCTTGACCCTGCCCCGAACCTGAAGTGCTGGACCTCCAAAACTGCCTCCAAATTCTCAACGAAGCTATTACTACAGGACTCCCTGAGTATCTTCCTGGGGCCGTCGGGAGCGGCGCTTTCGCTAGCGCCTTCAATCCCGTCCCCCTACCCAAACTCTCCCATTTGCATCCATTTAGCGGGCTCAGCACTCTATTCTCTGGCCCTCCATGATTCTCTGGTCCCCTGGGTCGGGAATCACGTGGGTGCAGATCACCTGGTATTTACTAGCATGGCTCTGACATGGTGGACTTTGCAGTGGGCCAAAGGGGTAACTCCTGAGGGTAGTCCATCTGAGAATGCACTACATGCCCACCCCTCCTCTACCAGACTCCTACCCTCCCATGGACACCTTTAATAGGGAGACCCAACAAGGACCACCTTAATAGGGAACCCCCCCAAGACCCCCCTAATTGAAGGAATAGATAATAGAGCCCCCCTAACTAAAGGAACCCTCACACAGTGACCCCCTAACTAATAGGACTCCCCACAGAGACCCCTTGATTCAAGGGATGCCCCTACAGTGACTCTAAGTGATGAAACCCCAATGTTTACAAACATAAACCATATCAAAGAGAGGTAAGTGCATTCCAATCACTCAAATGTGTGATTGCAATACACTTACCACTCTTTTATGTAGTTGATGTTTGTGAACATTGGGGTTTCGCCACTTACAGCCTCTCATCCATGAAATGAGATGAATGAATCAAGGCTGCACTTGGTTTGTCAAAGCTGTCAATCACAGCCCCCATTAGAAAGAAATGAATGGTTTGCAGCTAATGGATCTTTGGGGTTGAAACAGAGGTCACAACTGTTTCAAGCAGGTGGTAAGTGGGAGCTGGCCATTGGACAAGGTCATTATTTCGGGCAATAGGAGCAAAGGAATGGTCACTGCCTTCTGCAAGCTTCGGAAGGGTCTCATTCAAGAAAGGTGGGGTGACGGAGGCAGCGGTGGGAAGAGGCCACGGCAGGAGAGGCATAAGCTTTGTTTGTGAGGCCCAGAGGAACATTTATACAAGGATAATTAAAGAATAAATATAGCTTATCTTTTGGGGCCTCTTCTGGTTCTGTATACTCTTCGCAGCATCGTTTCCTGCCAGAAAAGCCATGGTGGCTTCCATTCTTAGGCCATCAGTTAAAATTGTGCTCTGGCCCAGTGATACGCACCCTAAATAAGATGTCAAAATTGCTGGCATGGTTTTAGCTTCAACGTAATTAGTCTCACAAGACTGCCTGGAAATTCTTACTTCCCCTCAGCCTGGCCTAGTTTTAATCTCTCTTGTTTCTAATTATTTTTTGCGTGCATGGCCTGATAAAGGATGTAGGTATTAAGGAATGAATCACTTTCAACTCCAAGCATCCATTGTCAGCATTGAGCATCCTAGATCAGGCATAGCATGATTAAAAACAGTGGAAAATTCCATTACCTGCCGCACCATGACATTTTGTTAATTCCCACACCACTGAAGTTCTTTCCGAGCAAGATTGCCAATGTACTGTGTATGAATCAGGGGTGATGCTGTGGAATTCCAAAGGCAAACAATGGCTGAAGGGTCAATAACCAGAGTGCACAGGTGTAAGGTGATTGGCAAAAGAACTAGAGGCAACATGAGGAAGTACTTTTTATGCAACAACGACTTGAAGAAAGGTTATGATGAAATAGTGCAAAAATGGTACTAACTGGAATGGTCTTTAAAAGATCCAGTGCAGGTTCTATTGTAACTGAATCAACTCATAACTGTGTTGCAAAAAGGACTAGCATTGATACAGCACCTTTCATGATCCCAGGATGCTCCATAGTATCACACAGCCAATGAAGTACTTTTTGAAGTGCAGCCACTGTTGCCATGTAGGAATTTATGGTAGTAAATTTGAGCTAGCTCCCACAAACAACAATGTGATAATAAAGACATCACCGGTTCTATTGAATTCAAATCTAGTTTGCAATAGGATTCATACAGCCAGCAGATTGTGGAGACCGTTATCCCAACAGACCTACATATGAATGCAGGTCCCAGAGATTAAAACCATCCAATCACTCCGCACTTCCCAGCCTCCCATTAGTATTTGTATTCACTATATGTAGCTGATCAGTGTCCTCTGAAATATTTATAGTTTGTCCAAACGGCTTTTTCTTTTGCGCTCTTGCAAAAATAAATACAGGTTCTTTGTGTGCTTTTAAGTATTTAAGGCACGGGGATTGATGAGGATGAGCTTTTCTTCGTGAAGGAACAGAAGCAAGGCTGTTAGCACAGAAATAAGTGGAAGACATGTGTGTTTGAAGGCCAGCTCACTGAGTGGATTAGAGGCTGACAAGTAAATAAACAAAAGAATGGAGGCTTATTAAAAATTTAGCAATGGCACCTTCAGTATTAGAGCTCATTTCAATGTAACATGATCAAAAATATCAGGAAGAGCTAACTTGAAGGTCACAGGCTCTTAAATGAGCTGTTAGAAAATTCAGAGCTCTTTAGTTGCAAATCTTGTTCAGCGGAAATGAAAACTACTGGCTGCTAAAATTCTGAAAGAACCAAAATTGTGCAATCTCAATCCAGGACCCAGTGAATACAGGCCCACATTGCCTGAGAGTTGACATGTCAATGTGAATTTTCATTCAAAAGTGGCCAAATGTGTGGCTGACTAGGGAAACAGAAAACGTCACGCTGGTACAACAGAGGGCTCCTTTCTGAGATTTGACATTTGTCAAAGGAATTCAAGGGATGTCACAGAACCGACCTTGGCAACAACACGGATCTCCCACCTCCCTTGCCCACCACAGAATTCCACCTCCATTCTCCCATCATGGAACTTCCCCCATCCCACCACGGAACTACCCCCCCCCCCAATTCCATAGACCTGCCCTCCCCACCCGTACCACGGAACCCGCCAGCACTTCCTGACAGAACCTCTCACCGGCACTGCCGCCCTGGCAGGCCTGACCCTCTCTCCCCTGAGGCCTATACTCATCATTGTACCTCCAGAGGGTCCTGATCGCCAGGTGTACATTGTGGGAGACCCATCATGATTCATGTCGGTGACTTGATGGACAGTTTAACGCGAGGGGCATAACAAATGTAAAGTCCTGATATGCATAGTCAAATCGAGGATCCCGACTTTTAAAATGCTGGATTCTCCGATTTTGAGGTTATGTTCCTACGCTGGCGTGGGAACGGTGGCGTTTTACGACAGAAAGAATGGCATAAAATGGCCACCGATCCTCCGTTTGGCTGGGGGCTAGCATCAAGGCAGCGTAGAGCACCCGGCTCTACCTACTGATATGGCCCGGAGAATTGCCAGGTTCATGGCCGCACAGGTTCATGGCGGCCGCACCGTGCAACATGGCACCGGCCGCTCACGGACCCAGCCTGCAAAATAGTGCCCCCCCCTTTGGCTGGCTCGTGTGCCCCGGACCACCCTCAACAGTGCCCTCAGCCCCTGGCAAAGTCCCCCCTGCCCCCAGATCAGCCCTCCCCTGACTGTGGCAGTGCTGGACTGAGTCCGCAGCCGGCATGCCAAGTTCCTGACGGATGAGACCACACGCGACCGACGCCGTCGGAAACGGTCGGGGGCGGAACATCGGGGGGGGGGGGCCTCAGGCAATGTCCTGAGGCCGTCGATACGGCATGGCATACTCTTTGAGTACACCGCATTGGAGGGGGTGGAGAATCGCCAAAGCGGTGTCGCCCCGAATCGGTCCTGAATGGGGATTCTCCCGTCGATCACTGAACTCAATTTCGCGTCGGCAACCGGAGAATCCCGCCCATGATTCGCATTCCGTCATTGGCACGGGGAGGAGACCATCAAGCGGGTAAATCCCGCCAGCGATAAAGCTTTTTTGGGACTCCCGCTTGGTTCTCTGCCTCTTCCGCCATTCTTGCCTCCCTCCCCCCCTAAAACAGGAGCAGAAAATCCCCCCACCACTCACGCTTGTCCACTTTCTCCCAAACAGAATCATTGCCTGGATCGATGAGGTACCTTTAGTGTTTGGTTATGTTACTGGACGAACGAACTTGAGACATTTGTTCAAATTCCACCACGGCAGCTGGGGAATTCAATTTCAGTTCATTAAAAAAGTCTGGAATAAAAAGCTAATATCAACAATGGTGAAACTACAAGATTTTCATGGAAACCCACCTTTTTTCCTTTAGGGATGAACATCTGCCATCCTTATCTGATCTGGCCAATGCACAGCAATGTGGTGCACTCTGAACTGTCTTCTGAAATGGCCCAGCAGCCCACTTAGTTGTATCAAAGATTTAGTGCAATATCTGTAATCCACACAGACTGTAGCAATTCAAGATGGCTCACCACCAACTTCTCAAGGGCAAATAGGAATGGGGACTAAATGTTGCCGGCAAGGAATTTTTATTTATTTACAGAATGTGGGTTTCACTGGCAAAGTGACTGACACCCACACCCT
The DNA here is from genome assembly GCF_047496885.1 of Scyliorhinus torazame. Classification (NCBI taxonomy): domain Eukaryota; kingdom Metazoa; phylum Chordata; class Chondrichthyes; order Carcharhiniformes; family Scyliorhinidae; genus Scyliorhinus; species Scyliorhinus torazame. The sequence goes on along the minus strand of NC_092722.1, from coordinate 48,308,489 downwards.
GGAAGTAAATAAAAATTCTCTACACACGTTCAAATCATTTGGCTGGAGCCTGCATTAAAAAGATGGGTAATCGCTAACTTATGCGTCAGCACACAAAGCAGCTGGCTGATTTTTCTATTTCCTAATTGAATTTAAAAAAAGTTGGTGAGAGGGTATCTTCACATTGAAGTGCCCTCTCAGTTAATTACCATTTACTATGGTCTACTGGTCCTCTTAAGCTGGAAAGCATCTGATTGACTCTCCAGCTTCAAGAGGTCACCTGCCACCCTAACTTGGAGAAGAAACCTGTCTCCATGCCAAGTAAAGGGCTACCCAATGAAAATCCCAACAGATGATTGTTTCCTCTGCCGGGGTCGGTGTGGTGATTTGTGAAGATCGTCCTTTTAAGGCGTGGCCTGGGTGACCAAATAGGACTCAGAGTGGATAATCACCCCAGGGAGTGGTGTCCTCTGGCAGACTGGAAACAAGTAGGGGATTAGGTACAGCCAGATTGTTGGTGTTCTTCTTGTTCATAAATACTTGTGCATTTCTAATGAAGTCTGTGAAAGTGCACCATTCCATCTGGCAGCAAGGGTGAAATAACCATGGCATTGCCTCCAACTCGAAAGCTGTAACCATCCTGTTTTAATTGAAGTCTCAAAACAAAGTACTCACCCAAATGCCTCTCTTTGGACAAATAGTCCCATTTAAGATGTTGTCAGACCTTGAGTAATGTAGAATCAGAAGAGAAGGACATTTCCAAACTGTGTGCGCAATGGAGAGAACATGGCGAGACCCTTGGGGCAGAAGCCACAAAAAAAAAACCTGGCACATCAAAAAGAAATTTAAAAAACGAACTCTCCAAAGATCGTGAAAAGGGCTTTCCTTCAGTAAAAGTGGAACTTCTAAAAAAATTCAAAAAAGTGCAGCCAGGTTCACGCCAAAACTATAAAAGCGTGGGAAAAATAGAGAGAAAGCTGACAGCTCAGTGGAAAAAAATGACAGTCTTAAAGTGGTAATGCGTTTAAAGAGGTAATGCATTTAAAGAGGTAATGCATTTAAAGTGGCAATGCACTTAGAACAATAGAACATAGAATGACTACAGTTCAGAAGGAGGCACTTGGCCCATCGAGTCTGCACCTACCCTCTGAAAGAGCACACTACCTACGCCCATTACCCCGCCCTATCAAACAACCCCACCGAATTTGCACATCTTTGGGCACTAAGGGGCAATTTAGCAACAGTGGAGGGTGGCTCACCGGTGGCCAATGGCAGGATCTTCTGGTCCCATCATTGTCAAGGGGTTTCCTGTTGAATGCACCCCACACCACCATGACACGTGCAGTGTGGGTGCATCGTGTCAGGATCATAAAATCCTGCCAGTGTGAACCACCAGCAAATTCCTGCAATGAAGCCCTTGAGGAAGAGACAATGGAAGACCTCAGAGGCCTCACCCTTGCAGACGTCAGAGCAGCCTTCTCGAAGGTAAACCCTCGGAAAGCCACAGGACCGGATGGGGTACCCGGAAGGGCACTCAGGTCTTGCGCGGATCAGCTGGCTGGGATATTCGCAGACATCTTCAACCTCTCTTTACAACAATCTGAGGTCCCTATCTGCTTCAAGAAGACGACCATCATCCCTGTACCAAACAAAAGCCAAGCAGCGTGCCTTAATGACTATCGTCCAGTGGCTCTGACATCCATCATCATGAAGTGCTTTGAAAGATTAGTAATGGCACGAATCAACTCCAGCCTCCCGGATTGTCTTGATCCACTACAGTTCGCCTATCGCTGCAACAGGTCCACAGCAGACGCCATCTCCATGGTCCTGCACTCGACCCTGGAACACCTAGATAACAAAGACACCTATATTAGACTCCTATTTATCGACTACAGCTCAACCTTCAACACCATTGAAGGGGGGAGGGGGGTTAAGCGATGATATCTCTTAAAACTGAATCATTAGCATGAGTAGTTTTACATAAGTTGTTTTATTACGGATTGAGATGAATTATAGGACTGAGTAATCATTATTAACCATTAAACATGTATTTTTAGGACATAGCAGTAATAAGTACTCAAATGGGATTTAGGATAGCTCACTTGACCAAAAGGACATTACTTCTGACATCTTGGGCGGGATCCTCCGACCCCCCACCGGATCGGAGAATCGGTGGGGGGCGGCGTGAATCCCGCCCCCGCCGGCTGCCGAATTCTCCGGCATCGGAGATTCGTCGGGGGCGGGAATCGTGGCGCGCCGGTCGGCGGGACCGCGCTAGCGATTCTACGGCCCACAATGGGCCGAACTCCCGCTGCAGTAATGCCGGTCCCGCCGGCGTGAATTAAACCACCTCCCTTACTGGCGGGATCAGGTGGCACGAGCGGGCTCCGGGGTCCTAGGGGGAGCACGGGGCGATCTGGCCCCAGGGGGTGCCTCCACGGTGGCCTGGCCCACGATCGGGGCCCACTGATCCACGGGCGGCCCTATGCCGTGGGGGCACTCTTTCCCCTCTGTGTCGGCCATAGCCTCCGCGATGGCCGACGCGAAGGTGACCTCCCCCCCTGCGCATGCGCGGGGATGACGTCAGCAGCTGCTGATGCTCACGCACATGCGCGGACTTCTGCCGGCCAACGGAGTCCCTTCGGCCCCGGCTGGCGTGGCGCCAAAGGCCTTCCATGCCAGCTGGCGGGACGGCAACCACTCTGGCGTGGGCCTACCCCCTAACGGTGAGGGCTTGGTCCCTAAAGGTGCGGAGCCGCACCTTTGGGGCGGCCTGACACCGGAGTGGTTCACGCCACTCCAACCCGCCGGGACCGCCCGCCCCGCCCGATAGGGGAGAATCCCGCCCCTTGTCTTTCTGTTGTTCTGTTTCTCACAGTCAGCAAGCTGCTGGGATTGTACGCAGCTGTCAGGATGTTGATCAATCATGCGCTGCTTGCGACTCTATTGGGTGAAGTTTAAACACTGCTTGCAATTCTATTGGATAAGTTTAAAAGAAGCAGCTTCAGCGATTGGATTGCGTTCAACTGTGGTGGGCTATTGATTTTTGAACGTTGTATAATTACTGTGCTCGGCTTTTTGTTCAGTAGAACAGGTCTTGGCTGATATCTAGTCAGTTCTCCGTGTACACGTAACAAGCTTGATTAAACAGCCATCTTGTCCAGGTTGTGGTGTTTTTGTTTCTCTCTGTACTGAGCTGAGCCATAGGGAATAACCCCATGTGGAAGAACTCAATACACAGCTCTTGAAACCGCTCCTACATTATTTGGCACACTGCGAGCACGGGTGTACACAGGATTCTGGCAGAATGATCCGCCTCCTGAATACGGGTGAGTACATTTCAATTTACCACCCAGTAGGTAGAAGAGTTACGGATCAGGCGGTCGGATCCATAAATTTTGCAAAAGTTGTGAGTAGGTAGCGGTGGACACACACAACACTGAGAACGCGCTAATGTTGGGTGGGCAAAGACGGACTTTTGTGCCACTCCAATGAGCAGAGCAGGATAAACCGCCGTGCGTTAAAAAGATTGGAAAGGGTACGGCCCCACGACATTCGATGGAGGCCAAAACAGGGAACCCCAGAGGGGCTCAGAGTAAGTGACCAGTCAGACAAAGCTGGTGTCATTATTCTTTGGTTGTATGTGTAACAGGATTTGAAACCCCACTGCTTGGAGCAGCTGTGGATAAAAGGGGAAGTACAAAGAAATGACAAAGATACATGAATTGGAGCACAAATGGTAACTGTTTTAGCATGCCATTGATTGGTTTTTAAATTGCCCCAAAACATGTGTGTAAATTACGAGATACAAGATTAAATTGTGGATGTATGGGAATTCAATAACGCAAGTTAAAAGTAGAAATTCTAAGCATGCATCACCCCTGTGAGGGAACAAAGGTTTAAAGAGTGTTAGCTTGCAGCATAGCCAAGACAAAGGCTGCTGTGAACTTTACAAGCAGCAGTATCATGTTTCGTTTGTTTGGAGGAGATTTGTGGAGTTATGTTATTATTTAGAGTTATCTTTCTGAGGAATGACACTGAAGTTGCGTTTTTTTGTATGTTTAATCATTTAAGTGCTTCAAGTCCAAATAGCTGACAGAAACCTGAAGTCATGTTTTCTGGCCAGAGGCATGATTCCAGGATTATTCTGAACCACATGTGGGAATTTTAATATAAATTCACACATGTAAGAATGAGGCCATTTTAATTTAACAAGATTGCTTGGAGTTTGAGATATCTAAATTGATTATGTCTGATTCTGTATTGGATTGATTTTGTGTTAAAACTTTGGGTTAGGTTGAAAATTATTATTCCTGACGCAACAATTGATCTTGGTCGGAAGAAAGGAAACAAAGTTTGAGGGACCAAAAATGGGTGCAGATTGGAGGCTGCTAAAAATCCCTCCTCGTGTTTCTGGTTAAGTCAAACAAAGGAGTGCGGTGACTAATGACGTCCAGTTGAAGGCTTATACCCCGCTTCTCTTCATACAGCAGATAATTAACCATTGCCTGTTAACAGCTGAAGGTGTTTTTTTTACAGGCATTGAGAATTTTAGTTTTGAATTGACAGCTGAAGAGGTTTTCTTTTAACAGGAATTGCGAATTTTAATATTGACTTGTCCGAATGGACTTTTGTGTTTTACTTTTTAGGTAACTGCCAGTGGAACAAGATTTGCAGTAGCTTCGAGGATTTGAGAATTTCTAAGTGACTTTCAGTAGTGCAGCAATAACCAACATGATTTAAAATCTAGTGGAGGGGTAAGCAACCCTTGTGAAACCCCTACAAGATTTAGCAAAGGGGGGAAGGGCTAGCAAAGACAGAGTAGAGTGCGGGGAGGAGATGCAGGCTTTTCCAATCGACACAAGTAATGGTGAAGGGGCCCACCTGGGGTGGGCGGGCCTCAGTAAGCCATTCCACATCTTCTGCCAGGAGTGCCAGTGGAATGTAGACCAATTGTGGTGAATGGAACTACTGTTAATTCACCAGTGCACTGTGATATCATGTTACTGCTGTATCGTGTTACGTTATGTGTTTAACTCTGTGGGCTCCATCTATGGGCCATTGTGCGGCTTCACCCACAGGGGGATATGTCGCGGCATGTACGGCCCACGGCTCCACCCCTTACAGGAAGTGTAAAGGCAGCTGACCTGCGGGGCCGCATTCACTGCCCCAAGGCCCTGAAGAGGTGCCTTGGATTTTTCTCCTATTACGCCCAGTGGGTCCCCCAGTATGCGGACGAAGCCCGCCCACTATTTAAGGCCACCATTTTTCCACTGGTAGCCGAGGCTCGCCAGGCCTTCAACTGGATCAAGGCGGACATCGCCAAAGCTGCAATGCGCGCGGTGGACGAGTCCACCCACTTCCAGGTGGAGAGCGATGCCTCAGAGGTCGCTCTCGCCGCCACTCTCAACCAAGCAGGCAGACCGGTAGCGTTCTTTTCCCGCACCCTCACCACCTCTGAAATTCGACACTCCTCGGTCGAAAAAGAAGCCCAAGCCATCGTGGAAGCCGTACGGCACTGGAGGCACTACCTCGCTGGTAGGAGGTTTACCCTCATCACCGACCAATGATCGGTTGCCTTTATGTTTGACAATACGCAGCGGGGCAAGATCAAGAATGACAAGATCTTGAGGTGGAGGATCGAATTCTCCACCGATAACTACGATATAGTATATCGTCCTATAAGACCATAAGATATAGGAGTGGAAGTAAGGCCATTCGGCCCATCAAGTCCACTCCACCATTCAATCATGGCTGATTTCAACTCCATTTACCCGCTCTCTCTCCGTAGCCCTTAATTCCTCGAGAAATCAAGAATTTATCAACTTCTGACTTAAAGACACTCAACGTCCCGGCCTCCACCGCCCTCTGTGGCAATGAATTCCACAGACCCACCACTCTCTGGCTGAAGAAATTTCTCCTCATCTCTGTTCTAAAGTGACTCCCTTTTATTCTAAGGCTGTGCCCCCGGGTCCTAGTCTCCCCTGCTAATGGAAACAACTTCCCTACATCCACCCTATCTAAGCCATTCATAAGTTTCTATTAGATCTCCCCTCAACCTCCTAAACTCCAATGAATATAATCCCAGGATCCTCAGACGTTCATCGTATGTTAGGCCTACCATTCCTGGGATCATCCGTGTGAATCTCCGCTGGACCCGCTCCAGTGCCAGTATGTCCTTCCTGAGGTGTGGGGCCCAAAATTGCTCACAGTATTCTAAATGGGGCCTAACTAATGCTTTATAAAGCTTCAGAAGTACATCCCTGCTTTTATATTCCAAGCCTCTTGAGATGAATGACAACATTGCATTTGCTTTCTTAATTACGGACTCAACCTGCAAGTTTACCTTTAGAGAATCCTGGATTAGGACTCCCAAGTCCCTTTGCACTTCAGCATTATGAATTTTGTCACCGTTTAGAAAATAGTCCATGCCTCTATTCTTTTTTCCAAAGTGCAAGACCTCGCACTTGCCCACATTGAATTTCATCAGCCATTTCTTGGACCACTCTCCTAAACTGTCTAAATCTTTCTGCAGCCTCCCCACCTCCTCCATACTACCTGCCCCTCCACCTATCTTTGTATCATCGGCAAACTTAGCCAGAATGCCCCCAGTCCCGTCATCTAGATCGTTAATATATAAAGAGAACAGCTGTGGCCCCAACACTGAACCCTGCGGGACACCACTCGTCACCGGTTGCCATTCCGAAAAAGAACCTTTTATCCCAACTCTCTGCCTTCTGCCTGACAGCCAATCGTCAATCCATGTTAGTACCTTGCCTCGAATACCATGGGCCCTTATTTTACTCAGCAGTCTCCCGTGAGGCACCTTATCAAAGGCCTTTTGGAAGTCAAGATAGATAACATCCATTGGCTCTCCTTGGTCTAACCTATTTGTTATCTCTTCAAAGAACTCTAACAGGTTTGTCAGGCACGACCTCCCCTTACTAAATCCATGCTGACTTGTCCTAATCCGACCCTGCACTTCCAAGAATTTAGAAATCTCATCCTTAACAATGGATTCTAGAATCTTGCCAACAACCGAGGTTAGGCTAATTGGCCTATAATTTTCCATCTTTTTCCTTGTTCCCTTCTTGAACAGGGGGGTTACAACAGCAATTTTCCAATCCTCTGGGACTTTCCCTGACTCCAGTGACTTTTGAAAGATCATAACTAACGCCTCCACTATTTCTTCAGCTATCTCCTTTAGAACTCTAGGATGTAGTCCATCTGGGCCCGGAGATTTATCAATTTTTAGACCTCTTAGTTTCTCTAGCACTTTCTCCTTTGTGATGGCTACCATATTCAACTCTGCCCCCTGACTCTCCGGAATTGTTGGGATATTACTCATGTCTTCTACTGTGAAGACTGATGCAAAGTACTTATTTAGTTCCTCAGCTATTTCCTTGTCTCCAATCACAAAAGTACCACAAAATCCTGGGAAGCTCAACGAGCCCCCAGATGCCCTGTCCCGCGGCACGTGTGCCTGTGCGCAAGGTGACCGATTACGTGCTATCCACGATGACCTCTGCCACCCGGGGGTCACCCGGCTTGCCCACTACATCAAGGCCCGCAACCTGCCCTACTCCATCGAGGAGGTCAAAGCTGTAACCAGAGACTGCCAAATCTGTGCGGAGTGTAAACCGCACTTCTATCGACCAGAGGACACTCAGGATGTATGTACAAACAGGACTCTATATGTCCCTGCGGGGCAGCTTATACGAATTACGTGCAATTCCGAAATACCTGGGCCCTATATCAGTTGGGAACCCAGGATCATGGGAGTTACAGGTGATACGGAATGCTGGGACGCAGGACCTTTCCCCCAGGCAGGATTACGTTATTTTTTAAATGACCGATCAGGGAACGCTACATGCCATCGATGGCCCAAATCACCCGATTGTGAACTAGTAAGTTCTGGGGGACCGTCTGGTAATTCACTGAATAGATCCCTGCCAGGCACCTAACCGTACTGACAATCATGAGATGATATGTGATAGATTAACAGCTTTGTATCAGGGAAGTGAGGTAGGCAGCCAGTCAGCGCAGGAGTCCGAGAATCGGGTGGGATATTGTAGGAAGCAAGGACTCCACAGGCTATGGGTGGGGACCAGGCCAAAGTCTACCACCACCACTGTGACACTGGTGAGCTCTGGCTCGATTACAACCACGAATCCGAGGACAACCCCCAAGCCCGAATGTGATGAGCATATCAATAGCCACACTGTGGGACACAGGTTAGTTCTGACCCTCACTGATGAATCAGTGACGATGATGAATCAGTGACGATAGTATCAGGATATTGGATTGGATTTGTTTATTGTCACGTGTACCGAGGTACAGTGAAAAGTATTTTCTGCGAGCAGCTCAACAGATCATTAAGTACATGAGAAGAAAAGGGAATAAAAGAAAATACATAATAGGGCAACACAACATATACAATGTAACTACATAAGCACTGGCATCGGATGAAGCATACAGGGTGTAGTGTTAATGAAATCAGTCCATAAGAGAGTCATTTAGGAGCCTGGTAACAGCGGGGAAGAAGCTGTTTTTGAGTCTGTTCGTGCGTGTTCTCAGACTTCTGTATCTCCTGCCCGATGGAAGAAGTTGGAAGAGTGAGTAAGTCGGGTGGGAGGGATCTTTGATTATACTGCCCGCTTTCCCCAGGCAGCGGGAGGTGTAGATGGAGTCAATGGATGGGAGGCAGGTTCGTGTGATGGACTGGGCGGTGTTCACGACTCTCTGAAGTTTCTTGCGGTCCTGGGCCGAGCAGTTGCCATACCAGGCTGTGATGCAGCCTGATAGGATGCTTTCTATGGTGCATCTGTAAAAGTTGGTAAGCGTTAATGTGGACATGCCAAATTTCCTTAGTTTCCTGAGGAAGTATAGGCGCTGTTGTGCTTTCTTGGTGGTAGCGTTGACGTGGGTGGACCAGGACAGATTTTTGGAGATGTGCACCCCTAGGAATTTGAAACTGCTAACCATCTCCACCTCGGCCCCGTTGATGCTGACAGGGGTGTGTACAGTACTTTGCTTCCTGAAGTCAATTACCAGCTCTTTAGTTTTGCTGGCATTGAGGGAGAGATTGTTATCGCTACACCACTCCACTAGGTTCTCTATCTCCCTCCTGTATTCGGACTCATCGTTATTCGAGATCCGGCCCACTATGGTCGTATCATCAGCAAACTTGTAGATGGAGTTGGAACCAAGTTTTGCCACGCAGTCGTGTGTGTACAGGGAGTAGAGTAGGGGGCTAAGTACGCAGCCTTGCGGGGCGCCGGTGTTGAGGACTATTGTGGAGGAGGTGTTTTTGTTCATTCTTACTGATTGTGGTCTGTTGGTCAGAGGTGGTCAATTTAACAGGTAAGATTATGGACATGTAAGAGTTTTGATTGATGTCGCCAATCTCCACTTACCAGTCTATTGGTGTGGTCTAGGATTGTTTGTAGCCTTGGGAGAGGGGGATTTTGGACGGGAGTTGCTGGAAAATACATAAGCGACAACAGAGAGACATAGTGGAACTGAACGCCCTTGACATTGTGGCGATAAGTGAAGGGATTGAGGTTATGAAAGGGCAATTGAGAGCTGCGGTTCAGGATATGTACCAGGATGCCGAAACGGCTCCAGCTCTTAGCCAGCAAGTCAATCAGCTTGTGTGGAAGGCACGTAAACAGTTGTAGCCATATCAGACAACAATTAATGAGTTACGTCGTATAACAACTATACCAAGCGAGGCATTGTGTGTGAATTGCCTGGGCATAATGTTGTTCTAACCAATTTATCTGAGTCTATTACCATTGGCCGACATGAACTGACTCCAAACAGGGATGTGTCCATCGTGGACGCGGATGACCTCGAGCGAACTGACGATGACCAGCAGATTCACCAATATGACCAGAAGGGACTTCCACGCATCCCACGCTTGCGGGCCGATTGGGAAGGAGTTCGGGAGGCAGCAACTCCAATTGACCACCTCTGGAACAAGGAGCGGGAGCTCATACAGACTCATGCTGAGAAGGCTGTGGAACTGTTTCAATACACAGAACTTTTTCTCTACAATATGGAATTGGGGACTGAATGCCAATATCCATCCATGGATATATATTATTTTGCACGTTGTTGTACTTTTGCGGCTGTTGATATTGTTCGTCTTTTTTATTATGTTCTGTTGCCTCAAACGTCGCATTAGGAAATGGCAGACAGACTGTCACCCCCTAGTTAAAGAGGAACTGTTGCAGCTCTTACCTGTTAAATATTCCACACATCAGCCGGACTCCAGTAAATTCAGCATGTCTCTTTAATGGCCTATTCTTGGGCTAGCCAAGGGCTAAAAGGGGGGATTGAAGGGGGGGGGGGCGGTGCGGTCAGCGATGATATCTCTTAAAATTGAATCATTAGCATGAGTAGTTTTACATAAGTTGTTTTATTAAGGATTGAGATGAATTTAGGACTGAGTAATCATTATTGACCATTAAACATGTATTTTTAGGACATAGCAGTAATAAGTACTCAAATGGGATTTAGGATAGCTCACTTGACCAAAAGGACATTACTTCTGACATCTTGTTTTTCTGTTGTTCTGTTTCTCACAAACAGTCAGCAAGCTGCTGGGATTGTACGCAGCTGTCAGGATGTTGATCAATCATGCGCTGCTTGCGACTCTATTGGGTGAAGTTTAAACACTGCTTGCAATTCTATTGGATAAGTTTAAAAGAAGCAGCTTCAGCGATTGAATTGCGTTCAACTGTGGTGGCCTATTGATTTTTGAACGTTGTATAATTACTGTGCTCGGCTTTTTGTTCGGTAGAACAGGTCTTGGCTGATATCTAGTCAGTTCTCCGTGTACACGTAACAAGCTTGATTAAACAGCCATCTTGTCCAGGTTGTGGTGTTTTTGTTTCTCTCTGTAATGAGCTGAGCCACAGGGAATAACCCTACATGGAAGAACTCAATACACAGGTCTTGAAACTGCTCCTACAACCATCATTCCTGCGAAATTCATCTCCAAACTCCGTGGCCTTGGCCTCGGCTCCTCCCTATGTGACTGGATCCTGAACTTTCTAACCAACAGGCCACAATCAGGAAGGATAGACAACAACATCTCCACAATCATCCTCAACACCGGTGCCCCACAAGGCTGTGTCCTCAGCCCCCTACTATACTCCTTGAACACCTATGACTATGTGGCCAAATTCCCCTCCAACTCGATTTTCAAATTTCCAGTAGTGGGTCAGATTTCAAGCAATGACGAGACAGAGTACGGGAATGAGACAGAGAATCTGGTGAACTGGCGCGACGACAATAATCTCTCCCTCAATGTCAACAAAACGAAGGAGATCAGGGATGTACCTCTGAAGCTTTATAAAGCATTAGTTAGGCCCCATTTAGAATACTGTGAGCAATTTTGGGCCCCACACCTCAGGAAGGACATACTGGCACTGGAGCGGGTCCAGCGGAGATTCACATGGATGATCCCAGGAATGGTAGGCCTAACATACGATGAATGTCTGAGGATCCTGGGATTATATTCATTGGAGTTTAGGAGGTTGAGGGGAGATCTAATAGAAACTTACAAGATAATGAATGGCTTAGATAGGGTGAACGTAGGGAAGTTGTTTCCATTAGCAGGGGAGACTAGGACCCGGGGTCACAGCCTTAGAATAAAAGGGAGTCACTTTAGAACAGAGTTGAGGAGAAATTTCTTCAGCCAGAGAGTGGTGGGTCTGTGGAATTCATTGCCACAGAGGGCGGTGGAGGCCGGGACGTTGAGTGTCTTTAAGACAGAAGTTGATATAATCTTGATTTCTCAAGGAATTAAGGGCTATGGAGAGAGAGCGGGTAAATGGAGTTGAAATCAGCTACGATTGAATGGTGGAGTGGACTCGATGGGACGAATGGCCTTACTTCCGCTCCTATGTCTTATGGTCTTATGGTCTTATTGTCATCGACTTCAGGAAGCGTAGTGGAGAACATGCCCCTGTGTACATCAATGGGAACGAAGTAGAAAGGGTCGAGAGCTTCAAGTTTCTAGATGTCCAGATCACCAACAACCTGTCCTGGTCCCCCCATGCCAACACTATAGTTAAGAAAGCCCTGTACTTCCTCAGAAGACTAAGGAAATTTGGCATGTCAGCTACAACTCTCACCAACTTCTACAGATGCACCATAGAAAGCATTCTTTCTGGTTGTATCACATCCTGGTATGGATCCTGCTCTGCCCAAGACCGCAGGAAATTACAAAAGGTTGTGAATGTAGCCCAATCCATCACGCAAACCAGCCTCCCATCCATCGACACTGTCTACAATTCCCATTGCCTCGGAAATGCAGCCAGCATAATTACGTTTCAAATTCCTTGGGGTGCACATCTCCAAAAATCTGTCCTGGTCCACTCACGTCGATGCTACCACCAAGAAAGCACAACAGCGCCTATACTTCCTCAGGAAACTAAGGAAATTCGGCATGTCCACATTAACCCTTACCAATTTTTACAGATGCACCATAGAAAGCATCCTATCTGGCTGCATCACAGCCTAGTTTGGCAACTGTTCAGCCCAGGACAGTAAGAAACTTCAGAGAGCCAAAGTTTGAGGTCATGTACCAACCAACTCAAGAACAGCTTCTTCCCTACTGCCATCAGACTTTTGAATGGACCTACCTTGTATTAAGTTGATCCTTTCTCTACACCTTGCTATAACTGTAACATTCTATTCTGCAGTCTCTCCTTCCTTCCCTATGTATGGTATGCATTGTTTGTACAACATGCAAGAAACAATACTTTTCACTGTATACTAATACATGTGACAATAATAAATCAAATCAAATCAAATCAAGAAGGCAATGAAGACCTCAAGGACGAGGCAACAGAAGATCTCAGCGGTAGTGATGAGAAGCCCCAGAAGGAGGGCCATGAGAGGCCCCAGAAGGAGGGCCATAAGAGGCCCCAAAATAGAGACAAGTCAACACTTTGCCAGAGACTGCCCTGACCAACAGTGATGCCGAAAGCATTTGGCAGAAGTTAAGACAAATAGAAATGAATGTTCAATTTATCAAGTGTAAACGTCCAGTTAAGAACACGATAAACAAAGAACAACAAAGAACAAAGAAATGTACAGCACAGGAACAGGCCCTTCGGCCCTCCAAGCCCGTGCCGACCATGCTGCCCGACTAAACTACAATCTTCTACACTTCCTGGGTCCGTATCCCTCTATTCCCATCCTATTCATATATTTGTCAAGATGCCCCTTAAATGTCACTATCGTCCCTGCTTCCACCACCTCCTCCGGTAGCGAGTTCCAGGCACCCACTACCCTCTGCGTAAAAAACTTGCCTCGTACATCTACTCTAAACCTTGCCCCTCTCACCTTAAACCTATGCCCCCCAGTAATTGACCCCTCTACCCTGGGGAAAAGCCTCTGACTATCCACTCTGTCTATGCCCCTCATAATTTTGTAGACCTCTATCAGGTCTCCCCTCAACCTCCTTCGTTCCAGTGAGAACAAACCGAGTTTATTCAACCGCTCCTCATAGCTAATGCCCTCCATACCAGGCAACAGCCTGGTAAATCTCTTCTGCACCCTCTCTAAAGCCTCCACATCCTTCTGGTAGTGTGGCGACCAGAATTGAACACTATACTCCAAGGGTGGCCTAACTAAGGTTCTATACAGCTGCAACATGACTTGCCAATTCTTATACTCAATGCCCCGGCCAATGAAGGCAAGCATGCCGTATGCCTTCTTGACTACATTCTCCACCTGTGTTGCCCCTTTCAATGACCTGTGGACCTGTACGCCTAGATCTCTTTGACTTTCAATACTCTTGAGGGTTCTACCATTCACTGTATATTCCCTACCTGCATTAGACCTTCCAAAATGCATTACCTCACATTTGTCCGGATTAAACTCCATCTGCCATCTCTCCGCCCAAGTCTCCAAACAATCTAAATCCTGCTGTATCCTCTGACAGTCCTCATCGCTATCCGCAATTCCACCAACCTTTGTGTCGTCTGCAAACTTACTAATCAGACCAGTTACATTTTCCTCCAAATCATTTATATATACTACAAAGAGCAAAGGTCCCAGCACTGATCCCTGTGCAACACCACTGGTCACAGCCCTCCAATTAGAAAAGCATCCTTCCATTGCTACTCTCTGCCTTCTATGACCTAGCCAGTTCTGTATCCACCTTGCCAGCTCACCCCTGATCCCGTGTGACTTCACCTTTTGTACTAGTCTACCATGAGGGACCTTGTCAAAGGCCTTACTGAAGTCCATATAGACAACATCCACTGCCCTACCTGCATCAATCATCTTAGTGACCGCCTCGAAAAACTCTATCAAGTTAGTGAGACACGACCTCCCCTTCACAAAACCATGCTGCCTCTCACTAATATGTCCATTTGCTTCCAAATGGGAGTAGATCCTGTCTCGAAGAATTCTCCCCAGTAATTTCCCTACCACTGAAGTAAGGCTCACCGGCCTGTAGTTCCCTGGATTATCCTTGCTACCTTTCTTAAACAGAGGAACAACATTGGCTATTCTCCAGTCCTCCGGGACATCCCCTGAAGACAGTGAGGATCCAAAGATTTCTGTCAAGGCCTCAGCAATTTCCTCTCCAGCCTCCTTCAGTATTCTGGGCTAGATCCCATCAGGCCCTGGGGACTTATCAACCTTAATATTTTTTAAGACACCCAACACCTCGTCTTTTTGGATCTCAATGTGACCCAGGCTATCTACACACCCTTCTCCAGACTCAACATCTACCAATTTCTTCTCTTTGGTGAATACTGATGCAAAGTATTCATTTAGTACCTCGCCCATTTCCTCTGGCTCCACACATAGATTCCCTTGCCTATCCTTCAGTGGGCCAACCCTTTCCCTGGCTACCCTCTTGCTTTTTATGTACGTGTAAAAAGCCTTGGGATTTTCCTTAACTCTATTTGCCAATGACTTTTCGTGACCTCTTCTAGCCCTCCTGACTCCTTGCTTAAGTTCCTTCCTACTTTCCTTATATTCCACGCAGGCTTCGTCTGTTCCCAGCCTTTTAGCCCTGACAAATGCCTCCTTTTTCTTTTTGATGAGGCCTACAATATCTCTCGTTATCCAAGGTTCCCGAAAATTGCCGTATTTATCCTTCTTCCTCACAGGAACATGCCGGTCCTGAATTCCTTTCAACTGACACTTGAAAGCCTCCCACATGTCAGATGTTGATTTGCCCTTAAACATCCGCCCCCAATCTATGTTCTTCAGTTCCCGCCTAATATTGTTATAATTAGCCTTCCCCCAATTTAGCACATTCATCCTAGGACCACTCTTATCCTTGTCCACCAGTACTTTAAAACTTACTGAATTGTGGTCACTGTTACCGAAATGCTCCCCTACTGAAACATCTACCACCTGGCCGGGCACATTCCCCAATACCAGGTCCAGTACCGCCCCTTCCCTAGTTGGACTGTCGACATATTGTTTTAAGAAGCCCTCCTGGATGCCCCTGGAACTAAGTGAGTCCCAGTCAATATTGGGGAAGTTGAAGTCTCCCATCACCACAACCCTGTTGTTTTTACTCTTTTCCAAAATCTGTCTAGCTATCTGCTCCTCTATCTCCCGCTGGCTGTTGGGAGGCCTGTAGTAAACCCCCAACATTGTGACTGCACCCTTCTTATTCCTGATCTCTACCCATATAGCCTCACTGCCCTCTGAGATGTCCTCCCGCAGTACAGCTGTGATATTCTCCCGAACCAGTAGCACAACTCCGCCTCCCCTTTTACATCCCCCTCTAACCCGTCTGAAACATCTAAATCCTGGAACGTTTAGCTGCCAATCCTGCCCTTCCCTCAATCAGGTCTCTGTAATGGCAACAACATCACAGTTCCAAGTACTAATCCAAGCTCTAAGTTCATCTGCCTTACCCGTAATACTTCTTGCATTAAAACATATGCACTTCAGGCCACCAGACCCGCTGTGTTCAGCAACTTCTCCCTGTCTGCTCTGCCTCAGAGCCCCACTGTCCCTATTCCCTCGTTCTCCCTCAATGCTCTCACCTTCTGACCTATTGCTCCCGTGCCCACCCCCCTGCCATACTAGTTTAAACCCTCCCGTGTGACACTAGCAAACCTCGCGGCCAGGATATTTATGCCTCTCCGGTTTAGATGCAACCCGTCCTTCTTATATAGGTCACACTTGCCCCGGAAGAGCTCCCAGTGGTCCAGATAACGGAAACCCTCCCTCCTACACCAGCTGTTTAGCCACGTGTTTAGCTGCTCTATCTTCCTATTTCTAGCCTCACTGGCACATGGCACAGGGAGTAATCCCGAGATTACAACCTTAGAGGTCCTGTCTTTTAACTTTCTGCCTAGCTCCCTGAACTCCTGCTGCAGGACCTCATGCCCCTTCCTGCCTATGTCGTTAGTACCAATATGTACAACGACCTCTGCCTGTTTGCCCTCCCCCTTCAGGATGCCCTCTACTCGTTCGGAGACATCCTGGACCCTGGCACCAGGGAGGCAACATACCACCCTGGAGTCTCTTTCACGTCCACAGAAGCGCCTATCTGTGCCCCTGACTATAGAGTCCCCTATTACTATTGCTCTTCTGCACTTTGACCCTCCCTTCTGAACATCAGAGCCAGCCGTGGTGCCACTGCTCTGGCTGCTGCTGTTTTCCCCTGATAGGCTATCCCCCCCGACAGTATCCAAAGGGGTATACCTGTTCGAGAGGGGGACAACCACAGGGGATTCCTGCCCTGACTGCCTGCCCTTTCTGGTGGTCACCCATTTCTCTGCCTGCACCTTGGGTGTGACCACATTTACATAACTGCGATCTATGATGCTTTCCGCCACCTGCATGCTCCTAAGTGCATCCAATTGCTGCTCCAACCGAACCATGCGGTCTGTGAGGAGCTCCAGTTGGGTGCACTTTCTGCAGATGAAGCCATCCGGGACGCTGGAAGCCTCCCGGACCTGCCACATCTCACAGTCAGAGCACTGCACCCCTCTAACTGACATTGCGTCAATTAATTAAAATTTTTTAAAAAAAATTTAAAAATTTTTAAAAAATATATATTTTTTAAAAATTTCAAAGTTACTGTTAACTATCTGTTAATGGATGGATGAATAAATGGAGGCATAAATGATGGATTCCTCTGGGAAGAAACACCAAAATTAAAGTCTTCAAAGAAACTAGGAACGATCAAACACAAAGAGGAATCAGGAAAAAGAATTAAAGTTCTAGAGATGACATTTAAAAAAATGAAATGACTGACAGCAAGCTTAAGACAAAAGTTTCAAAAGTTTAAAAAATGAAGTTAAAAAGGAGAAATTAATAAGTTGAAGCCCATGAGAAAGCAACAAGAAAATAAGATCAAGTCCAGTGAAGAATTGAATCAGGAGAATAATTACTTGAAGGAGGAAGCTTGACAATGAGAAATTAACTGAAGAGGTAAAACATTGAAATTGATAACACAATCAGCAATTCAGACACAGAAAGAAACTGAGATTATGTGCCAGAGCAAGATTGCTGAAATGGTCACGCAAATGGAAAAGTACTGGAACCAATATGATAAAATGGCCGATGAAAAAGATGCTGAATTGAAATGCTGGAAAGAGAATAAACTTTATCATACGATCTAAGTATCAGAAACAGAGCACCACGACCATTCTTTCACACGTGACAGACCAAGATTATGAGAAACACTCCGGCAATCAGTGCTTCCATCAAGAAATGTCTTTGAACCCGTAAGCACCAAATTACCTGATCGACCTGTTATAGATATAACTGATGTCTCCAAGGAAGCAAGTAGTAATTTGCTGCCTGTGTCAGAAAAGGTACCCGTTTTTGCAGTTCCTGTTGATGGTCAATTTGGTGGAAGCATCTCAGACTACAGAATTATGCCGCTGTACAAGAAATAGAAAAAACCCTCAAAGGCTTGATTTCTAATTATCCAACCAATGTACATGATGGTTAGTTAGAATTTAGGACTGCGTAACTTAGCTATTGAAGATTGTGTAATGGAGGTAAAGGGGGAGGGATATGGTGATTTGTGGTGATTGTCCCTTTAAGGGCAACACAGCAGAGCAAAGATCACCTGTCCTAGGCGACTGATTAGGACTCAGGGTGGGTAATCACCCCAGGGATTGGAATCCTCTGGCAGACAGGAGACTTGTAGGGGATTAGGTGCAGCCCGGTAGCTGCTGTACTGCTGTACAGTTCTTCTTATTAATAAATACTTTTGAGTTTCTAAAGAAGCCAGTGGAAATGCATCATCACAGGCGGGCTTGAGACCGGACCTGGCCCCAGTTCCTATTCGCCGCCTCCAAAGTGACAATTCGGCCTATTGTATTCATAATGCCTTTCCTGAATGCTAAACTTTGTCTCCTATGTTCAATAAATTGAATAAGGAAATAAATAAGGAATGAGTGCTTCATGTTGATAATGTAACCAAGGCTCGGTCACACTGACAGATATAGAGAAGAAAACATGATTACAAAAGAGGTAGCATGCACTTAAGTCTTAAAGGTCCAAAATTCACTGTCAAAATTGCATCCTTCATATTTTGTCCACAGAGTAGTCCACACAAAAGGCTAAAGTAAACTATTTGTTTACTAAACAAGAAACTTTTTACGCATTTGTACACAGGTCCCAGTCGGGGCTTCTCTGCTCGGCTCCCATTCGGTTCAAGCTTTTATACATGGTGTCCATGGCTCCGCTGATGAGGCACCCATCCCTCTGTGTGGAAGCTTATACTCAACGAGACTCATGGGGAGACTAATTGGTCCGACCCCGTAAGTCACACATGGGTTATAACACTTCACAATAAAACCCAGATCTCTGATTCCCTTTTTAGCCCACTGAAAATAAAGGTTGGCAGTTTATGAAGTTGGATCTGCAGTGGCTAACTGCTTGCAGCAGTATATTTATCTGGCTTCACGACAGTTGAAGTGCAACCCAGATCCTTCACCAAAAATTTGGTTTGTCTCCTCAAATAAGTAGGTAAAGGCAAGACCAAATTCTTTGACTCCTGATGGATTTTAGACGGGGTCCTTTTTCTTTGTTGGTCTGGAATTCTTCTTTCTCCCTGTTTGCTGTTGCCCCCAAAAATGGCAAAAAACAGCAAACTGGGGCGAAATTCTCCCAAAACGGCACGATGTCCTCCGACTGGCGCCCAAAACGGCGCCAATCAGACGGGCATCGCGCCGCCCCAAAGGTGCAGAATGCTCCGCATCTTTGGGGGCCGAGCCCCAACATTGAGGGGCTAGGCCGATGGCGGAGGAATTTCCGCCCCGCCAGCTGGCGGAAACGGCCTTTGTTGCCCCGCCAGCTGGCACGGAAATGACATCTCGGGGCGGCGCATGCACGGGAGCGTCAGCGGCTGCTGACAGTTTCCCACGCATGCGCAGTGGGGGGAGTCTCTTCCGCCTCCGCCATGGTGAAGACCGTGGCGGAGGCGGAAGGGAAAGAGTGCCTCCACGGCACAGGCCCGCCCGCGGATCGGAGGGCCCCGATCGTGGGCCAGGCCACCGTGGGGGCACCCCCCGGGGCCAGATGGCCCCGTGCCCCCCCCAGGACCCCAGAGCCCGCCCACGCCGCCTTGTCCCGCCGGTAAGGTAGGTGATTTAATTTACGCCGGCGGGTCAGGCAATTTATCGGCGGGACTTCAGCCCATCCGGGCCGGAGAATCGAGGGGGGGGGGCCCGCCAACCGGAGCGGCCCGATTCCCGCCCCCGCCAAATCTCTGGTGCCAGAGACTTCGGCAACCGGCGGGGGCTGGATTCACGCCAGCCTCCGGCGATTCTCCGACCCGGCGGGGGGTCGGAGAATGTCGCCCCTGTTCTTTATCAGAAACCTGGGGCTGCATTCTCCGAGCCCCCGCAACAAAATCGTGTTCGGCATGGGGGCGGAGAATGGTGCGCCAAACCAGAAATTGGGACCGTCGCCGCTCCCGTGATTCGCCATGAATCGCTCGTGTGCGGTCTACGCGACGTGGGTAGGGAACCATTGACAGATGCTGCACCCCGCGATTCACTGAGTGCAGCTAGCCGAATTCCCGACGGCGTGGTTCTAACCACCTTTCGGCCATCGGGAATCTCGGGTGGCGCGGTTTGCGGCCGCCCCGGTGGGGGGGCGGCGGGATCTTTCACCGGGGGGTGGGGCCTCATGGACAGGCTAGCGATCGGGGGACACTGATCCACAGACGCGCGCAATCTCGGTGGGCCGGTCCGCACTTTGAGTCCGATACGTCTCACGGGGCGGCCGCCGAAGGCCGCCACTGTGCACATACGCGGACTCCTGACCGGAAGTGCAGGGCTCCGTATTGACAACCAGAGCTGTGAGGAGCACTCCGGGGCCCTGCTAGCCGCCTTCAGGTACGATAATCACTCTGGACTTTCTTCAGGAAAGTCCAGAGTGAAACGCCTGCGTTTTGACGCTGGAGTGGCGACATAGCCCTATTATTGGAGAATCCCACCCCTGTACGGACCTGGTTTGACTTACTCCGGCCGGACCGGCCGAAAATGGGCGGCCTCTCGGCCCATCGCAGGGCGGAGAATCGCTGGGGGGGCCACTGCCAACGGCCCCCGACCGGCGCGACGCGATTCTCGCCTGCCGAAAGACCAGCGCCAGAGAATTTGGCAGCCGGCGTCAGAGCGGGGGGAGGGATTCATGCCACCCCCTGGCGATTCTCCGATTGGCGGGGGGGTCGGAGAAACCCGCCCAGTATCTGTACCCATTATTCGCACAAATGGCGTCTGACAGCTTGGCCATTGATGCACAATGGGTTTTATTATTTACATGTTCTTGTGATAAAATGGGATTCTTCCCACTCACATTCTTTGGAATTCCACTCTGAAGTCAAAATGTCAACAATTTGTAGCCATCTGGAATGGCCACTTTCAGCATATATATGGACACTCGCAGAGCATACAGGGAAAAATGGACAATGCAAAGTAACAAGCAGGCACAGAGCCTGAATGTGTATTTAGAAGACAGACTGCAGACAGAACCGAAACTCTTGGCCGAATTGCACATTGCTGGCCCATCTCCGATGAACAAAGACTCGTGCTCAGGTAGCCGATACCGTCCCAGACATTCCGGCACCAATACCTCAGCAAGAAGACAGAAACAAAGCAAGGCCAATGGCCACTTAGGACACGCCCAGCCATCAAGGCACCTGCCCCTTTATTGGCTCAGATCGATGGCGGTGATCGAGAAGCTGCCCAATTAATTGGGACCAAGTTTAAGGCCCGCCTAAAAGCGCGCGAAGCCCTCCCAAGTATAAGAAGGAACACCTGCCATGTGTTCACTCTCTTGGAATCAGCTCTCAACTGGAGAGACCTCTCCACCTGCACCACCAGAAGCAAGTAAATTCAAGTTCAATGCTCGCTACCAGGCGGACGACCATAGCTATACTCCTGTTACCTCTTCGAACCCAACAACTCAGATCCGAACAACGGCCACTGTTCCTCTGACCTACGTGGGCACCCGAAGTTAAGTATAGGTGTTAGTGATAGACATAGTTTAGCCTGTAGTGTTATTGTGCATGAGTAAATCATACTGTGTGTAAATAAAGTATCATTGACTTTGAACTAACTACTGGTGTATTGGCTCTTTGATCGGTATTCGGTTGAACCTTGTGGCGGTATCCAGAGATACCTGGCGACTCTGAAAGCATATTCATAATTCAGATTAAGAAAGGCGACCTTATTAACTGCCATATTTATAGCCACAAAAGAGAGCAACAATTGTGAATGAGTTTTTGTAACTATTTGAGTAATGGCAGCTACCAATCTACAGGAAAGGAATATTGCATTTTAATTCCCTCTCAATGAAATGTCTGAAATGTTATTTGCATTTTAATGTTGTGTCTCGACATGCCGGCCAGTTTCCAGGATTTTTTTAACTCGTGACTCCTGTGTATTTCCCTCCTCTCTTTTCCCCACCAAGCCTTCAGCCACCTGATGTCCAAGTTCTGGCGCTCAGTCATAAATATCTCAGTCCTCCACCTCTCTTTACTGCTTCAGAATGCTCCTTAAAAACCTACCTCTTTGATGACAGATTCTCTTAAGCATTTTATGCTCCTATAAAACACCTGCACAAAAGGTGTGAAATAAATGCTGATTGTTGTCATGTGGTAAGTGATGCTTTTATGAGGTTGGTTGTGAGGTAAGTTAATGATGAAGCTCCACCCGACATGAACTATGAACCCAAGCAGTTTTCTCATTGAATATCACCAGTTTACAATTGATAACAAACTAATTAACATTTTAAAGTTAATTTTGGAGTATTAATGAAAGGTCCAAGAATTGGAAGTATATATGTATTCTTGAGAAATAGATTTCCTCTGTGATACAATATTGTTTGCAAATGCATGAATTATAGTATAGAAATATTTTGTATGAATCCTTCAACCATTTGCCATTAGTAATACTGGTTGTAATTTCAACTCACCTTTCAAATGAAGTGCGTTATTTAGTATTACAAAGTCTACAGTTTAAAAGTAAATTAGACTTTGAGTTTCCAAATTCAAAAATTTGAAGTTTGCAACATGACAAACAAGCAGTGAATGGGAAAAACTGCAACAGCTACCTTTAAAAGCAATGTACTGGCTGTCAAATATTGGTTCAAGACTTCATATTATTATTTCTGACCTTGTAGCTCCAAGCATCTCAGTAAACAAAGGGCACGGTTGTTTCTTGCAAGCAGGACTTGCAGAATTGTCAGCTTTTTTTTGACAAAAGTACATTGCCCATGATTTCCCTTGTTTACTCAGCATCTGCAAAGAACAATCATCCCCAGGATGTTGAAATTACTGTGTGGTTCTTAGACTACATGTTGCATGCGATTCCATGCTCCATCATTTTAGCAGATGCGTCATTTTAAACCTCCTTCATTAAAATAGTAGATAAAGGGATTTACAGTCATCCATGAAATGGATGACTGTAATATACATACAGCAAGTTAGTCGCTGTAATTCTGCATCACTGGAACAATAGTTTCATGGGGCTTCAGATTCTAAGGAATCACAGAGGTTAGAAGAAAAAGCCGATGGCTGAGACAAGTGAAGGCTAATCTACATTTTATGAGAATTTTATTAGGTTGCAACACGAGAACAATTTTCCTTTATAGAGCATCTCTAATATAGTGAATGGCCTGAGATGCTTTGCAATGGATAATTGGTGCTCAGCAAAATTATGGCTTAAAAGCTATGCTTTGAGGATGTTTTAAAAGGGAACATAAAGAAGTAGTAAGGAGGAGGAGCTTAGGAAGGGACTTTCAGAGGTACCGATTCAATAATTGTATTTCAATCCTTCCTCTTGCATCTTCTTGCACAACAGTTTTTTTTTAAGGTTTTTATTGGGTTTTCACACCTTATATTTCACAATTCATGAGTTACATATTACAAAATTGCGGCAAGAAAAGGAAGGTAAAAAAAACAAACAGAAAGCAGCACATATATTTACAGGCAATTGTCTCCCCTCCCACTGTGGCCATGACCCTTTAGTCAGCGTACATCTGTTACAATCCCCAGTATGGCCAGAACACATATTTATAAGTGTCTATTTACAGTATGGTTTGGGCTTCAGTTTGCCCTTGGACCAGTCCCCTGCAGCTTTGTCCCTTGCCTCTCTCGTTTTCTTTGTGTGCCTCCCCCCCCCCCCCCCCCTCCACTCTGTTCCCCCCTCCCTCTCCCCCTCTCCTTTTCTTCTTTGTCCCGTGATTTGTTTGTGTCTCCCCCTCCCCCATCACCCCCTCTCCCCATCACCCCCTCTCCCCTCCCCTCCATACTTTACTGGTTGCTGGCTCCTGTCATGCAAGAGAGCCTTTAAGAAATGGATGCGGAAGCAATGTACCTTTAAGAAAACAGTGATGTCAGAGAGTGGACGGGGCTGGGCTTTAGGTCAGCCATTTTGCAGGTTTTTAGTTTCAGTTTTAAAAGCAGTGTCTGTGTGTTTCCAGAGAGCTGCAAGTTTTGCAGTTTGGTTTTGCTGAGAGCAGCTAAAAAGTGCCTGGCTGGTTTTGTTGAGAGTAGTTTAAAAGTAGAAAGCCAGTTTGCGACAGTCTCTGCCATTCTACAGAAAAAATATATATCCTTTAACCTGATGTGATACTGTTTAAAGGTGTTAAGTCTCTTGGAAGTTTGAAGGAACATTTTAAGGAATTATTTACTGTTGCAATATTTTCTGAGTTCTCTTTGAAGTAAGGGGTGTTAAGAGATCCAATGTTTATTTAAGATGTTAAATTGAGTTCATGGAATAAACAGTGTTTTGTGTTTAAAAACCCAGGTGTCCATAATTGTAATCCCACACCAAGGGAAAAAGCCGTGTGCTCGCAAAAGCAACACAGCCATTAAAGGAAGAGGTTGGTTGAACTCCATGATACATTTTGGGGTTCTGAAAAGCCTCGCCCATAACACTATGACCAAATCTTGGAACAAGTTGGTGAACGGTTTCCACGTCCTGTGGAAGCTCTTACTTTCTCCAGCCTGAGAAATTCCGCCAGGTCGGACAGCCAGTCTGCAGCTTTGGGTGGCGTTGCTGATTGCCAGTCGAGCAGGATTCTCCGGTGGGCGATCAGGAAGGCAAAGGTTAGGGCCTCGGCCCCCATCCCCACAAAGAGTTCTGGCTGATATGAAACCCCGAAGACTGACACTTTGGGGCATAGCTCCACCCTCACTCCCACAACCCTGGACATCGCCTCAGAAAAGGTCGCCCGGTACCCGACAAGTCTGCGGCAGGCCCAGAATATGTGGGTGTGGTTGGCCATGCCTCCCTGGCACCATTCACATTTATCCTCCATCTCCGGAAAGAACCCACTCATTCGTGTTCTGGTTAGGTGCGCCATGCGCACCACCTTCAGCTGTGTTAGGCTCAGCACTGTGCATGTGGAGGTGAAGCTCGCCCTGTGTAGTGCTTCGGTCCAGAGTCCTCCCCTTACCTCTATGCCTAGTTCCTCCTCCCATTTTTTTCCTTGCCTCGTCCAGGGGGGAGCGTACCTCCTCCAACAGTCGCCCACATAGTTTTCCTTTCCTAGGTTGGCCTCATCCCACAGTTCTTCCACTAACTAGTGTCCTGGTATTTGGGGGTACGTCGGAGAAAGTTTTCCTTACGGAGGAAGTTTTTGATCTGAATGTATTTCAGGTCGTTTTCTATTGGTATCTAGAACCTCTCCTTGAGTTTCCCCAGGGTCGCCACTCCATCATCCTTGTGCATTTCCCTAACCATCAGTGTTCCCTCATTCTGTCTCCACCTTTTGAAGGTGTCGTCCATTATTGCAGGAGTAAACCTGCAGTTGTTGCAGATGGGGGCCTTGTTGGACATTTTGGTTAAGCCGAAGTGCTGTCTCATGTGGTACCACGTCCAGAGTGTGGCTACTGCCACTGGGCTCCTCCAGTGTTTGGGTGGGGTTGATGTTGATGGGTGAGCAGCTGTGGCTTGGGCTCAGAAGGACGTTTCTATGCAGGAACTCTCCTCCATCTTCACATGTTCTGCTCCCGGTTCCTTCACCCATCCCCTCACTCCTGCTGCGGTAGCCGCCCAGCGGCAGAACTGTAGGTTGGGGAAGGCCAGATATCCCACGCTTCTTTTCCTTTGTAGGATACTCTTTTGGATCCTTTGGTTCTTACCCCTCCCCCCCACATAAATGCCATGATTAGTTTGTCAACTGTGTTGAAAAAGGCCTTGGGGATGTAGATCGGGAGGGATCTAAACAGGAAGAGGGACCTGGGCAGTACGTTACTTTTGATTGTCTGTCGTGAGTGGGAGTGGTCCCCACCTCTGCAGGTCCCTTTTGACTTCCTCCACCAGACTCATCAAGTTTCATTTGTGGATCTGTGTCCAGTTGTGGGCTATTTGGATCCCCAGGTAACGGACTTTGGTCTGGGCCTGCTTGAACGGCAGTCCCGCCAGCTCTGTACCTCCTCCCTGCTGGTTCACAGGGAAGATCTCACTCTTGCTCAAGTTAAGCTTGTAACCCGAGAAGGCTCCAAAGCCTTTTAGCAGTTTCATTAACCCTTCCATGCTGGTCTGGGGATTTGAGATGTAGAGGAGCAGGTCACTGCGCAGAGAGAGTCTCTCTGCTTTCTGTCCCCCCTCTGGATACCTCTCCACACCTTCGGCATTCTGAGGGCGATCGTCAGTGGCTCGAATGCCAGAGCAAACAGCAACTGGGATAGCGGACATCCCTGTTCTGTGTGTCTGTGCAGCCAGACGTATTTAGGGCTGGTAGTGGTTGTCCGTAGATTTGCCGTGGGAACTGCACAGCAATTTCACCCAGGAGGTGAATTCTGGTGCAAACCCAAACCATTCCAGTACCTCTATGAGGTACCTCCACTCGATTCTATCGAAGATCTTTTCTGTGTTCAGGGGGATGATCACCTTTGGTGTTCTCTCCCCGGTTGGGGTCATTATCATATTTAGCAGGTGCCTGATGTTTGAGGTTAGCTGCCTGCCTTTGAATAATCCCGTCTGATCCTCCACCACTACCTCTGGCATGCAGCCCTCCAGCCACCTTGCCAGGATCATTGTCAGGTTCTTTGCTTCTACATTGAGTAACAAGATGGACCTGTAGGACCCTCACTCAATTGGGTCTTTGTCCTTTTTTGATATCAATGATATTGAGGCTGGTGCCAGTGTTGGTGGCTGGGTGCCCTTTACTAGCGAGCCTGCGAATATCTCCCGTACGTATGGGGCCAATGCTGGCTTAAATGTTTTGTAAAAGCTTTTGGGAATTCATCTGGCCCTGGCACCTTCTCCATCTGCATGAGGTTGATACTCTCCCATGACTTCGCCCAGTTCTAATGGTGCTTCCAGGCCCCATCTCTTTTCTTTCCCCACAACCGGCATGACTAGTCCATAAAGAACGAAGAACAAAGAAAATTACAGCACAGGAACAGGCCCTTCGGCCCTCCCAGCCATCAAGGAACTGCTTAATCCCCGAGTCCCCCTCAGGTAGCTCAGAGGTGTATCGGACCCTGGTAGAAGGTTGCATAGGCTTCACTGACCCTTTCTGGTGTCCCTAACCCAGAAGGTAAGTATGATTGGCCCTGCGGGAGGGGGAATGGGGTTGAGGAGGGGGGCGTTATCTCCCTCGCGGCTGCTTTCTCAGCAGGTTCATGTTAGTAAAAGGTCTCCCGTGACTGGCAGAGCTGGTGTACTGCTTTCCCAGTGGAGACCAGATCAAAGTCCATCTGTACCTACTTTCTCTCCGCCAGTAGTTCCACGATCAGGGTTGAGGAGTACCGCCGATTCAACCCCAGTATGGAATCGACCCGCTGCTGCCTGGCTAGCCTCTTTCCTCTCTTTGCTCGCCTTGCACCCAATAATCTCTCCTTTTGTCATCACCCTCAATGCCTCCCAGAACAGGGAGGGTGAGACCTTCCCATTCTGGTTGTTGGTAACATGCCCATCTATAGCCTGTGATATCCATTCGTAGAATGCCTTATCAACCAGGAGGGCAGTGTCCAGTTGATCCTACTATATATATTCAATGTACCTGGGGGAAGAAGGAGAACTCTGTCTTCACTGGGTGTGTAAACCTCCATGGGTCCATGTGTTCATGAACATTCCCAGTTCCTTCGCATGTTTGATTTTTTTTCCCCGACTTGGGGTTTGATTTGTCCGTCCGTGGGTCTTGTATCCATTTGAAGTCTCCCCCCATGACCCCCCATGATGACAACCCCCCCCGCCCTCATGATGAGTCAGTGTGTGTCTATGTCGGGGATTTTCGCCATGGTTTTCCTCATGAATTCTGCGTTGTCCCAGTTGGGAAGGTACATGTTTACAAGGACCACCCGAGCCCCTTCCAGGACACCACTAACCATGACATACCATCCCCCTTGGTCCGTAACCGTCTTCATCGCTGTAAATGCTGTCCCCTTATTGAGCAGTATGGCCACCCCTTTAGCCCTCATCCTGAAACACGAATGGTACGTCTGTCCCACCCAGCTCTTCTTACCCATAGTCGGTCCTTGTCTCTCAGGTGGGTCTCCTGGAGGAAGATTGTGTCGGTTCTCAGGCTTTTCAGATGGGCCTAGACTCTGGGTCTTTTCACTGGGCTGATAAGTCCCCTGATGTTGGTGATGGGGGGTTCTGGCTGTGCCCCCCCCATCTTCCCCGCCCCGGCCCTCCCCCTCCAGCGGGGTCAACTATACTTACCTTCTGAATGCCCCCCAGCTCTCCGAGGTTTCCCTTTGTTTGGGGGCCATCCAAGATGTCTGCCATCATGTGGATGTACCCCTGCAATCTGGGGCATAATGGTGGCCCTCTAAAATGACTGTTTTCGATGCCCTTGTTTCCGCTGTCGCCGTGTGTGATCTGTCATAGCCAGCCTTCTACCCCTTACCCCTTTCCCCGGCTACCATTTGAATACCCCCCTGGGCATGTTTGTCCCCCCCCCAACATGCCTGTGCGGGCTTCCCCCACCTAGCTGTTCCCCCTCTGTATTCCTCCCCTATTTTTTCACCATGTAGAATATTTTTCCCCCTCCTGTTGCCAGGAATCGTGTCACGATCCTCCCCCTCCCCTTGCTCGTACTTTCTGTGCCAGCTCACCAGCTATTGTGGTGGAGCCACCCGGGGTTGATTCACACCTTTCCCCAACTGTTGCGGTTCTCTTCCCCCCCTCTCCCCTCCTCACCCTCTTCTGCATACTACTGCTCTCACCCCCTCTTTTCTGAGACTCTTTATCAGATCGAAGATGAGGAAGATCAGTCCCGCGCAAATAGATCATAGAATCCCTATAGTGCAGAAGGAGGCCATTCGGCCCATCAAGTCTGCACCAACCCTTCAAAAGAGCATTCTACCAAGGGCCATTCTCCACCACCCCCCATCTCCGTAAACCCATCTAGGGACAATGTAACCCCATCTAGGAACAAATCCACCTAACCTGTACATCTTTGGACTGTGGGAGGAAACCGGAGCACCCAGAGGAAACCCACACAGACACGAGGAGAATGTGCAAACTCCACACACAGTCACCTGAGGTCAGAATAGAGCCCAGGTCTCTGGCACTGTGAGGCAGCAGTGCTAACCAGTGCCACCCCAGATGAGATTGAAATCCCATTATCGAGATTGAAGCCGAATGCAACAGCCTCCAGGAAGTAATCTGAACACCCAGTGAGAAGTCATGCGGGCATCGTTTAGTACTCCTCTGCAAAAATGGGGACCTGGCGCATTAGCTACCGGTGGGGGCGGGGGGGGGGGGGGGGGGGGGGGGGGGCGGTAGTGAGGAGGTGAATAGGCCCTCTACATTTACCAGATTGCAGTTCAAGGACACTAGAACACTTGCCCCAGCACTGGTGAGGGGCGCATTTGGGAGCCCTTAAGGGGGCTGAGGTTGTTTGGGGGTTTTGGGTGGCTGCAAGGAGACAAGTTGGAGGTTGGCGGCCCTGGGCCAGTGGGTGAGGGTTCTAAATGCATGATTCTCAAACTGGGGTCCAAAGGTCCATGGAGACTTCCCAGGGTCCATGACATTCTCTCTCTCTCACACACTTGTCAGAGAGGGATAAAGTTAGAAGCTGGAAGAAAGAAGAAAAATGGAAAGCTTTTCCATTTTTATGAATGAACAATAGTTATTGCACAAAGAGTCAACAAGATGTCCACCTGAAGCTTCCAGATATGTGGCTGCCTTGGTAGCGATGGGCATCTTGGCAGTGAGTTTTGCAGTTACTTTCATCGGGAGGGTTGAGTGGCAGGGTCAGATACTTCAGTGAAACTAGGGTGCATTCGATTTGGACTTGTGCAATGAGGATTTTTGTTTTTATTCATTCAAGGGATGTGGGTGTTGCAGGCTGGGCCAGCAATTATTGCCCACCCCAGAGGACATTTACGAGTCAACCATATTGCTGTTGATCTAGGCTCCCATGTGGACCAGACCAGATAAGGACAATAGATTTCTACAATTTCACACTGTAGTCAAAAACACTTCTTGTGCAGGGATAGCAGGGTTAGACACAGAGTAAAGTTCCCTCCACAGAGAGTGGTTACAGCATAAAAGATCATTCAGACCCTTCTTATGCATTCTGGCAGCTTTTAATAATAATAATAATAATAATAATAGCTTATTGTCACATGAAGGCTTCACTGAAGTTACTGTGAAAAGTCCCTAGTCGCCACATTCCGGCGCCTGTTCGGGGAGGCCGGTACGGGAATTGAACCCGCGCTGCTGCCTTGTTCTGTATTACAAGATAGCTATTTAGATACTGGTACAGGCCAATTGCCCGATTGGTCTTTTTCTGTGCTGTAGGCTCATCTGTGTTCAGAGTAGTTTTATGCTACAGATTCGCAAGCACCCAGTTACTAGTTTCCTGCAACACTGAACGGGTACAGTGTACCTATGACGTAACTCTGTCGAACAGCCAGGGGACTGTTTCTCTCCTCAATGCGACACTCACTTTATTTTTAACCAATGAGATTAGAGGTCTGACTCACTGCTAGTGTTGTTATCTTTCCAGCTTGTGCTTGTGCACAAATTTGTCTGCTTCCGGCAATGTGGTGAAGTAATACTCCCCACCCCAGAAAGTCACCCAGAGTTTGGCGCGGCACAGCATCCCGAATCACACATTGTTCTTGTAAAGGGTCGCCTTGGCTGTGTTAAAATTCGCCCGGTACTTGGACAGGTCTGTCCCAAGATCCTGGTGCACATGAATCAAGTGTTCATCCCATTTATAGGTCCGGGAATATCTTGCCCAGTTCAGGATCTTTTCCTGGTCTCGGTACCGGTACAGTTTAGCAATGATGGCTCGCAGCTGCTCCTCGGTCTTAGGCTTTGGCCAGAGTGACCTGTGGGCTCTATCTACTTCTGGGGGCTTGGGGAGGCTTTCCCCTCCAATAGGTTCTTCTCCCTGCCTGGTCTTTCTCTTGATTTTCCTGGCCTTAGTCTCTAGCTCTCCCTCAGTTATTTTACCTGCTAACCTGCTGCTCTGGTTCCCACTCTCCTGCCACACTAGTTTAAACTCTCCTAAGTGATGCTAGAAAACCTCCCGGCCAGGATATTGGTGTCCTTCCAGTTTAGGTGCAACCCGTCCTCCTTGTGCAGGTCCCACCTGCCCCGGAAGAGATCCCAATGATTTAGATATCTGAAACCCTGCCTCTTACACCAGCTCTTTAGCCACGTATTTAGCTGCACTATCTTCCTATTCCTAAGATGTGTAGATGCCGGCGTTGGACTGGGGTAAGCACAGTAAGAAGTCTTACAACACCAGGTTAAAGTTCAACAGGTTTGTTTCAAATCATTATTCCTATTCCTAGCCTCACTGGCACGTGGAACAAGGAGTAATCCTAAGATTACAACCCTAGAGGTCCTCATTTGTAACTTACTACTGAACACCCTGCACGACCTCATCACTCTTCCTGCCTATGTACTTAGTATCAATGCATTCCACAACCTCTGGCTGTTCACCCTCCCCCATAATGCCCCCTGCCCATTCAGAGACATCCTCGACCCTGGCAACAAGAAGGCAACATCCCACTCTGGAGTCTCTTTCACGGTCACAGAAGTGCCTATCTGTGCCTCTGACTATAGAGTCCCCTGCAGCTACTTCTCTTCTGCACTTTGATCTTCACAATGAACAACAGAGGCAGCTATGGTGTCACCACTCTGGCTGCGGTTGTTGTTTTCCCCTGATAGGCCAACCCCCCAACAGTATCCAACCCGGTACACTTGTTAGAGATGGGCACAGCCACAGGGGATTCCTGCACTGACTGCCTGCCCCTTCTAGTGGTCACCTATTTATCTATCTGCACCTTTGGTGGGAGCATGTCTCTAAATCTCCTGCCTATGATGCTTTCTGCCACCTACGTGCTCCTAAGTACATCAAACGGATGCTCCAACCGATCTGTAAGGAGCTGCAATTGGGTTCATTTGGGGCACCACGGTGAGCAGTGGTTAGCACTGTTGCCTCACAGAGCCAGGGACCAAGGTTCAATTCCCACCTTGGGTCATTGTCTGTGTGGAGTTTGTATGTTCTCCCTGTGTCTGCATGGGTTTCATCCGGGTGCTCCGGTTTCCTCCCACAGTCCAAAGATGTGCAGGTTAGGCGGATTGGCCATGATAAATTACCCCTTAGTGTTCACAGGGTTAGGTGGGGCTATTGGGTTGCGGGGATAGGGTGGGTTTTCGGCCTAGGCAAGGTGTTCTTTAAAAGGGTCGGTGCAGACTTGATGGGCCGAATGGCCTCCTTCTGCACTGTAGTGATTCAATGATTCTATACAATGATTCTAAGATATGCTTGACTGAGGTTGATTTCACTGAAGTGTTGGCCTCCAGCCAACCCAGCGAATAGGGAGAGAAGGGATTGCTCTGCACACTGTACAGGATTAATTGTGACTTTAAAATAACCACAAATGCATACAGAGACATAATTTTCATTATGGGTATGATCACTTGTATTAATGGTTTCAAGGACTCCTGTTCTGACCAGCCATTCTAATTCTGCCTCGACATTAGGTTTGATTGCGTACAGCACTGACCTAGCTTTTAAGCATCTTGCTTGACTTTTTCCTTGATCTTCAGCTTTACTGAGACATCCTTCATGCTTCCCAGCTCACCATTGAAGCCAATGGCATGTTTCTTCAAGATTTTGGGTAAGCCTGATTTGGAATCTGTCATGAGATTTACCACGGCCCAATTTAATTTGATTTTTTCCAGCCAATCCCATTAGTGCTGGATAATTCCCTTTGACTATCCGTATGGTCGAATCTGCCGTCTGTCCATTTACTTGTATTGTTACATCAATACTGTCCCTCAATGGAACCACTTCTCCAGTGGAGGTTTTTAACACTTTGAGGGTTGCAGAGCAATGTATCAGAGCTTTTTTGAAACACAGTCTCTGGCACCAGGGAGATGGCTGCCCCCGTGTTCACCTCCATCTTCACCGGCTGACCGTCCAGAATGGAGTGACCCAATATCCAGTTTGTTGCAATAGTTGGTATATTTAATGGACTGTGAATCAAGTTCCTTCTCATGTCCTCTTTGTACCATGCGGATACTTTTCCTTGATTCAGCTTGCTTGTTCTATTCAGCTCTTGCTCCCTGCAGCTTTTGCCTAAAGCTTGATTCGTTTTCCTACAAGTGTGTGCAATGTTGTCCTTTCTGCCACAATTTCAGCACATGATGCCTTTGCACCAACAATCTGCTACTGAGTGCCCTGTTTTTACATATCTATGGCAAGTGCGAGTCTGTGTTTGTGGTTCAGTTTCAGCCAACAGCTTGTAAATTCATGTGCTTGAATTCAACCTTTGAGCTTCTTTCGCTGCTAATTCCATGGATGCAGCAACTTCCAAAGCTGCCTTTAAGGGCAGGTTGTGTTCGGTTAACAACCACTTCTGAATAACTTTGCGGCTTAAACCACAAACTAGTCTATCTTAGACTAATCCATCATTTAATACATCCCCAAATTCACAGTCTTTTTAGGGTAGCTACAAGCTGTGAAATCGATTCACCTTCTTCTCGGTTGTACTTCTGAAACCTAAATTTTTCGGTGATGACTAAAGGTGTCATAACCTGCATGGGACTTACCAAGTGGCAATGATTAAATTTCCTGTGATCCTCGCTGAATACGCACTCCCCCATTAAAGAGGGCAAGGAATCCGAAACCATGTATCGTTAAACTCCTGTATAAAGGCAGCCAGTTTGGGTATCGGCATAGAGGAGTGTCCCGGCTGGGCTCTTTCGTGCCGTGTAATTAATAATTATTGCAATTAAACTTTTATTTCTTTTTACAACTCCGCTATTCCTTTGTATATTTTTGTGCCTAGCTTTTCAGGCTGTACCAGATTCCTAAGGAAGTGAAATGTTTTCTTCCCCATTATGCTCAGGAATGTTGGGGCGTTTATACCTACTGCTACCTTGTTAGCTTGAACAAAATAGTAGAATCATTCTATATTCGAGCTCCATTGCTCTGTATGCTCATCAAACAGACCGACGGCACTAAAATTCCTGCCATTTTTCTCTATGGAAGGATCTGCATGTGCACATTGTGCCATGAATATTTAGCACTACCTTGCTTCCTTTCTCCCCAAAACAAGGCACAACCCAAGCCCATCCTGTTTCCTAGCTCAAAATTTGTTGTTGCTGGGTACTTGCTACTCACCTGGTGGGCTTCTGTCCCCTCCTGTTCCCTTCGGATTCTTCGGTGATATTTTGGTTCCTTCAGTAACGCAACCGTTGTTTTGCTTCTCTGTCACCAGCTTTCACGTAGCGACAATTGCAATTATTTCTTCGAGTGCCGACAAAAGCTGGTCAACTTTTGTTTTCTGAGTGTCTACAAATGCTGTATCCCATCTTCGTCACCAGTTTTTATGTGGTGGATTAATTGAGTCTGCAGGCATTGGAGGTCCAACCAAAACAAAGCACTTCATTTCGAAGATGTTAACACTGCGGGCTGTTGCTCTCTTTGGTTGTTTCTAAATATGGCGGTCAATATGGCCGCCTTCCTTAATTCTAATTACATTTGCTTTAGAGTCGCCAGGTATATTTTGATTCCGCCACAAGGTTCAAACCCGAATACTGATCAAAGAGTCGGTACACCAGTTAGTTAGTTCAAAGTCAATACTATTTATTTACACACACAGTAATATCTACTCATGCACGAAATACTACAGACTAAACTATCACTACTGATAAGCCTATACTTAGCTTCGGGTGCCCACTCAATCAGAGGAACAATGGTCGTTGTTCGGTTCTGAGGCTGCTGGGGTCGAAGTGGTAGACGGGAACAGCTAACATCGTCCGTCTGGTAGCGAGCGTTGACCTTGGACTTACTTGCTTCTGGTGTAGCTGGTGGAAAGGTCTCTCCGCTTTGAGAGCCGATTCCAAGAGAGCGATTCTCTCTTGGGGCCTTCTTCTTATACACGAAGGGGGCTTCGCGTGCTTTTGGGCGGGCCTTGAACTTGGCCCCAATCAATGGGGCCATTCCTTGATCATTCGCATTGATCCTGACCAATGAAGGGGTGGGTGCCTGATGTGTTGGGTGTTCTGGATCACATACAGGTCACAAACACTTGAAATAGTGCAACACTATTTTATTGAATCATTAACTGTTTAAACATACTCAGACTGTGTGTTAATACAATACCAGCTTTAACTAAAGACCTTTGCCTTGTCCTAATCAGTCGATGCACTCAGCACATGGTGTATATTATGACAGTGCCCTGATGGCTGGGCGTGTCCTAGGTGGCCGTTGGCCTGCTTTCTTTTCTGCTTTCGGTTTGGGGAACTGGCGTTGCGAGGTCTGAGGCCAGATCGGTTACTTAAGTATCTTCCTTTGTTCCCGGAGATGGGCCATCCATATGCTAATTGACCTACAGTTTCCGTCTCGTCTGGGAGCTGTTTCTCCAATATGCAGACAGGCTCTGTGCCTACTTGCTTTCTTAACATTGTCCATTTTTCCCTGCAATCTTTGCAGATGTCCATTTTGTATTCTGGAAGTGGCCATCCCAGGTGGCTACAGGGCTGAGATGTTAGACGGCACGTTTGCTTGCGCAAATGGCCAATGATGTCATCGCGCAATCATTCTCTTAAAGTGCCCCTGTTCAGTTGCTTGTGAGGAAAACACGAAAAAACATTATGAATACACAACACCGCCTTAACTCCTTGCTGCTTTTTTCTGATTGTTCATTCAGTATATCGATGCTGATGGCTGATTGCAATGTTAGATCTTTCTCATGAAGAAGCTGCATGCAGACAAGATCACTGTGGACCCCACACACTGTACGATCCTTGACTAACTCATCGGTAATGGTGCCAAGCACACATTCTTTTGGTGAGATTTTAAAAGTTGCATTATAGGACTGTATCAATTTCTGATTGGTAGTGTTAAACGCGAGCATATCGAGTATGATGTCCTTCACTGGCAAGCAAATATTCTCAAACTTTTTAACAGTATCTCTGTGTCCTCTTTCTCCCCCTCCATTTGGAAAGCAAAAGGTTCACATGAGCCGACGGCCTCGGGGTCCGCTAGATTTAGTACAGTGTAAGGTTGTACCTTTTTGGAGTTTTCGATAAATCAGCACCTCATTGATGCATCACTCTTTTTCAAGCCTGCCCCAGTTGTCTGCAATGTTTTCATTGAACATGAAAGGATTGAAGTGGCAAAGTCCCTGTGCCATTCTGTCAACATCTGATACCATGTAGAAGCACTGGGTTCCAGTGTCTGGCAACTAAGGACTTCTGACAACATCAGTTTATTAAGTAGTCTGAGCAGCTCTTACGTGCTGTAACTCTGCCCATTCTCCGGGGAGAACTCCTGCGCTCCAGACATGTGACTCCTTAAGTAGATACATCATCACGGCAATCTTGATATGAAATACACTCCTGCCAAAAACTTTTGATGAAGTGAATGAGCCTTTTCAATAGAATTGCAAGATACCAGAAAAAGAAGATAAAGTTCACTGAAAGCTTCTCCTTTTTATTGTAACATTATTGTAATGCTCCCATAGTCAAATAGCTCAACATACACAAGATAAATGTCCCTTTGGGATGAAGTACAGTCACGTGAGATCAGCTGTATCACAGTGAAAATGACTGAGCTGCTTAAAAGCAAAGTAAAAGCAATTGTATCATTAATACTTACCATTGCTCATTTTAATTTTCCAATTAAGGGGCAATTTTGCGTGGCCAATCCACCTACACAGCACATCTCTTGGGTTATGGGGGTGAGACCAAGCAGACATGGGGGAGAGCCTTTATCTCATTTTAATTTAATCACAGAAAACGTAACTGAACGTTTGCTGGAACCATTTGCGATTTAATTTTGAAGGCTTTATTTTTAATTTTCCTTCTGTGCCAATGCATTAGCTGTCAATGCTGCAACTTGTTTCTGCTTTTGTGAGACTGCTTTGTGTATAAAAGGGAGGTTTGGCATTTGTGCACATTTTTTGACAGGTGTTAGCTTGGGAGAAATTGAGAATAAGAGGCTGCGTTTTCGGTGATGTGCTAAGCCTCCACGCTTGCTATGAT
Organism: Scyliorhinus torazame; assembly: GCF_047496885.1. Taxonomy (NCBI): domain Eukaryota; kingdom Metazoa; phylum Chordata; class Chondrichthyes; order Carcharhiniformes; family Scyliorhinidae; genus Scyliorhinus; species Scyliorhinus torazame. The sequence continues at coordinate 48,271,566 of NC_092722.1, read as the reverse complement.
ATACTGACAGCAGACCTTTTATAAAACGAAATCCACAAAATTGGACAGTGTCAAAGAAAGTGAAATGTGGAACTTGTTAAATTATTGCAATAATTTCTATCTCGACGAACTCAGCTTTCCAAACTTCCTTTTTGACATATTTTATATTGTTTTTCAAAATGGACATGACCCTCAGAGATATATATTTCTTGCACTAGGTGATAATCTTTTGAAACATATTACTACCATTTTCTAACTCACCATCTCAATCCAACTCAATGCTGGCTTCCTTCAAGTGAGGAGAGAAGGTCAGTTTGGATCATAAGGTTCCAGTTTGATCCTTTATAATGAACCTTTAATTTGCCTGCTTGTGGATGCAGTTTGACTTGGAGTGCAGAATTTGTTTCCTTTATTGTTTCTTGCCTTTATTGAAATGGATAAATTGATTTGTCAGACCTTTTGCAAGATGTGTAAATGTCAGTGAGATTCATAAAGCTATAGGGTCACTGATTCAATGACTGTTTAATTTGGGACTTAGACCCTGCCAATCAGATTAACATTTCTCAGTAATAAGCCAGTCATAGTGCACATTTTACATCAGCATGAAGTGGTCTCTCTTTTCTGTAACTGAAAACTGTATTGTTTAATTGTCATGTGTGGCTCAGTTGGTAGCACTCATTTCTGAGTCAGAAGGTTGTCCCATTCCAGGGGCAGAAGCACAAAATCCAGTTTGACGCTCCAGTGACGTTCTGGGGTGGTGCTGCACTGCAGGCAATGTATTTCTCAGGGAAGGCTTTGAACTAAAGTCCCCACTGAATGTTCTTATAATATTTAGAAGAGGAGTGGGGGTATTCCCCATGGTATCCTAGCCAATAATTATTGCTCAACCAACACAGCAAAAGCAGATGATCTGTTCATGTAGTTTGTATTGTCTCTGGGTGCATTCTATGTACAAATTGTTTGCTGTTTTTCCTAGATTACAACATAACTACCCTTCAAAAGACCTTTATAGGCTGTAAACTGCTAAGGGACATCCTGGGGTACTGAAAGGTGCTGTATTTGAAAAGAAAATAGCTTTTCTTTCTAATTAAAGTGTGAAATCGTAGGAATCAAGAAGGCAGGCACAATGTTGTGGGAGAACTGTAGCCATTGCAAAACTAGGTTGAAAAACATTCTTAGACGGTCAGTTTGGAATCCTTGACCTTCCAATCCTGGCTAATGTTAAAATGTAACCATCTCATTCCAGCCAATGACCGGCACAAATTTCATTTTCCCGAGACACAAAACAGTACAAAGACAAACAAACATACAAGTTAGGAGTAGGGAAAGGCCATTCAGCCTCTCGAGCCTGCTCTGCCAATTAATAAGAGCTTGCATGATCTGATAGTGGCTATAATTTCACATTCCACATACCCTGATAACGTTTGGCGACCTTGTTAATCAAGAACTTATTTACCTCTGCCTTAAAGAATATTCAATGACCCTGCCTCCACTACTCTCCAGGCAAGAGAGTGCCAAAGATTTACAATTTCTTCTCATCTCCGGCTTAAATGTAAGACGCCTTATTTTTAAACTGTGCCTCCTATTTCTAGTCTCTCCCACAAGGAGAAACATCCTTTCAGCATCCACCCAAGTCAAGTCCTTTCAGGGTCTTGTATGTTTCAATAAGATCACCTCTTATTCGTTTAAACTCCAATGGATCCCGCCGCGACCCCCCGCCCCGCCGGGGAGGGGAGAATCCCGCCCCAGGACACACAGGTCTCTCTGTACCTCAGAGTTCTGCAACATGTCTCAATTTAAGTAATTGTTCAATTTTTCCTCATCAGGTAACATTCCCACCCCCATAGCTGGTATCAGTTGAGTGAACCTTCTCAGAACTGTTTCTAATGCATTTATGTCCTTTCTTAAATAAGGAAATCAAAATGCACACAGCACTCCAGATGTGGTCTTCCCAAGACCCTATACAACTGTAGCAAAACATCCCTAGTTTTATATTCCATTCCCCTTGCAGTAAATGAGAACATTCCATTTGCCTTTCTAATCATTTGCTGTGATTCAGATATCGGGGGCGGGATTCTCCGACCCCCCCGCTGGGTCGGGGAATCGCCAGGGGGCGCGTGAATCCCGCCCCTGCCGCCCGCCGAATTCTCCGGCACCGGAGATTCGGCGGGGGCGGGAATCGCGCCGCACCGATCGGCAGGCCCCCCCGGCGATTCTCCGGCCCGCGATGGGCCAAAGTCCCGCTGCTGTAATGCTGGTCCCGCCGGCATGAATTAAACCACCTCCCTTACCGGCGGGATCTGGTGGCGCGAGCTGGCTCCGGGGTCCTGGGGGGGGCATGGGGCGATCTGGCCCTGGGGGGGTGCCCCCACGGTGGTCTGGCCCGCGATCGGGGCCCATCGATCCGTGGGCGGGCCTGTGCCGTGAGGGCACTCTATTCCCCTCCGCGTCGGCCATAGCCTCTGCGATGGCCGACGCGGAGGTGACCCCCCCCTGCGTATGCGCGGGGCTGACATCCGCCCCAGCTGGCGTGGCGCCAAAGGCCTTCCACGCCAGCAGGCAGGACGGTAACCACTCCGGCGTGGGCCTAGCCCCTAAAGGTGAGGGCTTGGCCCTTAAAGATGTGGAGAAATCCGCACCTTTGGGTTCACGCCACTCCATCCTGCCGGGACCCCCCGCCCCGCTGGGTAGAGGAGAATCCCGCCCCAGGACACACAGGTCCCTCTGTACCTCAGAGTTCTGCAACATGTCTCAATTTAAGTAATATGCTACTTTTCTATTTTTCCTGCCAAAGTGGACAAGTTCACATTTTCCCTCAGTACACTCCATCTGCCAATTTTTTGCCCATTCATTTAACCAATTTATTTCCCTTTGCAGCTTCATTATGTCCTCTTCATAAATTACTTTCCTATATATATTTGTATCATTTGCAAATTTAGCAAACATACATTTGATCCCTCCAACCAAGGAATTGATATAAATTATAACTAGTTGAGACCCCAGCACTAATATATTACCCCACTAGACCATAAACACTTATTTTGTGTTGGAACCTTTGATGTGGTACTTCAGCAAATGCTTCTTGAAATCTAAGTACAGCACATCCACAAATCCCCCATTTGGCACTGGGATAAATGCAAATCACTGCGGATGCTGGAATCTGAAATAAAAACATAAATACTGGAAATTCCCGCAGGTCAGACAGCATCTGTGGAGAGACAACGGACCAACGTTGAGAGTCTGACTGACTCTTCATCAAAGCTTTGATGAAGAGCCATCCAGACTCCAAGGGCATGATCTACCGGCCACACTGCACCCAAAAAGCAGTGTGCCTTGGCACAACATGGTTGGTAAATGAGGGGTGACCCCGCTCCCAGGATCTACCCGGCTCACCACGCCTCGTGAGATCTAACGCATCGCAATGTGATGCCTGCCTATTGTGGGCAGGATCACTTTTTGGCAAATCTGCATATTAGAGCTAGACAGTTAGTCTCACTTGAATGCACAGTACCCTGAGGTAACCAAGCTTTGGGATCTATCCCCTTCACTTGGAGACCTGGCCACAAATGGGGACCAGACGGAACGGCATTCATAAGAACTAGGAGCAGGAGTAGGCCATCTGGCCCCTCGAGCCTGCTCCGCCATTCAATGAGATCATGGCTGATCTTTTGTGGATTCAGCTCCACTTTCCGGCCCGAACACCATAACCCTTAATCCTTTTATTCTTCAAAAAAACTATCTATCTTTATCTTAAAAACATTTAATGAAGAAGCCTCTACTGCTTCACTGGGCAAGGAATTCCATAGATTCACAACCCTTTGGGTGAAGAAGTTCCTCCTAAACTCAGTCCTAAATCTACTTCCCCTTATTTTGAGGCTATGCCCCCTAGTTCTGCTTTCACCCACCAGTGGAAACAACCTGCCCGCATCTATCCTATCTATTTCCTTCATAATCTTATATGTTTCTATAAGACCTCCCCTCATCCTTCTAAATTCCAACGAGTACAGTCCCAGTCTACTCAACCTCTCCTCGTAATCCAACCCCTTCAGCTCTGGGATTAACCTAGTGAATCTCCTCTGCACACCCTCCAGTGCCAGTACGTCCTTTCTCAAGTAAGGAGACCAAAACTGAACACTATACTCCAGGTGTGGCCTCACTAACACCTTATACAATTGCAGCATAACCACCCTAGTCTTAAACTCCATCCCTCTAGCAATGAAGGACACAATTCCATTTGCCTTCTTAATCACCTGTTGCACCTGTAAACCAACTTTTTGCGACTCATGCACTAGCACACCCAGGTCTCTCTGCACAGCAGCATGTTTTAATATTTTATCATTTAAATAATAATACCTTTTGCTGTTATTCCTACCAAAATGGATAACCTCACATTTGTCAACATTGTATTCCATCTGTCAGACCCTAGCCCATTCACTTAGCCTATCCAAATCCCTCTGAAGACTTCCAGTATCCTCTGCACTTTTTTGGGGTTTTCCAGGGGATTGAAAGCCACCAGATGCATGCCCTCTAGACAGGGTGGCACCTTGGTACTAGTGCCACCCTGCACCCTGGAAGTGCCACCTTGGTACCAGCCTGACACAGCCAACTGGCACTGCCAAGCTGACATTTTGTGCGCATCGGTGATCGGGCAGGCGGGCAGAGGAGGCGGTCCTGCATGTGTGAGGGGCATGCCCGTGCAAATCTTACAATAAATTGGGGCTTGGGGGAGGTTCGGGGTCTGCGTTGGGGGCTTGAGAGATTAGGATGCCATTTTTAAATGGTGGCTAGATCTCTCCCTGAGGAGTTTCGGCGAGCGGGGCTCCTCAGTGCAGGAAGCTGGACTAAGTGCGGCCTCGGCCATGCATTCTCGGCTGAGGCCCCGTATCTAACCCGAGTTACATCAGATACCGTTGTGTTTCTCGACGCTGCAAGCTCCGGGAAAGAAGCGGCTAAACGTGCTCGCTATGGGAACTCTGTTCCCATTTTGTTGAATCGCGCCCCAAATGTTAGCTTTGTTCTCTCTCCACAGATGCTATCAGACTTGCTGAGATTTTCCAGCATTTTCTGTTTTCATCCCCTTTATACAGGTTGCTTGTTACTTCCTCAAAGAATGCCACTAAGTTAGTCAAACATGATTTCGCTTTCCCAAAACCATATTTACTCTGTCTAATTGCACTGAGATTTTCTAAATTTTCCACTATAACCTGCATAATAATAGATCACAGCAAATTCCTTATGACAGATGTTAAGTTAACTTAGTTTCCTGTTTTCTGTCTCCCTCTTTCTTGAATGGAGGAGCCACATCCACTATTTTCCAATTTGATGGAACCATTCCAGAATCTAGGGAATTTATGAAAATTAAAATCAATGCATCAATTATTTCAGCAGCCACTTTTTTAGGACCCTGGGATTAAGTCCATCAGGCTGAGAACTTGTCAGTGTTTATAATTGTTTTAAGTTCCTCCCTCCCTTTCACCTCCTGATTCACAATTATTTCTGGGATGTTATTTGTATCCCCTACAGTGAAGACAGATGCAAAATCTTAATTCCCCAGGTGATTCTCTAGAGGATCAACACTCCCCTTTCTTACACTTTTGCTTTATAGTATTTGTAGAAACTCTTGCCATCTGTTTATATATTTCCAGATAGCTTTCAATTTAAAAGTTTATTGGATAAACATATGGATGATAATGGCATAGTGTAGGTTGGATGGCTTTTGTTTCGGTGCAACATCGTGGGCCGAAGGGCCTGTACTGCGCTGTATTGTTCTATGTTCTATGTTCTAATTATACTCTAATATCTCCCTCCTTATCCACCTTCTCCCCATTCATTACTGTTCCTTATATTCTGAGCTGGATTCTCCCACCCCAGTTCCACCCACCCGCTGCAAGATCGCCACGGGTGAGACGCGGACAATGGAGAAGTCCATTGACTTCGGGCGCAGACTGAGAAACCCGCCCTCTGTTTAAACTTCTGACTTGCCATCATCTTTGTAGAATTATGCATTTTTTTCTATCAATTTGATACTAACTTTAGGTTTCTGAACTCAGGTGGTGCTCCACCTAATACACTCCCCACTCCAAGAACCTCCCCACTTATCCATTTTAAGTCAGTTTTCTTATCAACTTCTCAAGTTTTACCCAGAATACAATAAAATTACTCAAACCTCTTTTTGTGCCGAAGCATTTGTTGGCACATCTGTATGTTCATGTAGAGACTAAAGACTCAATATATGAAAGAAGCAAATTTCAATCATTTTCATTGGGGTCATGTGCAATGAGCTGCATATTATATATTTTCTGAAATGACCTATAAGTTTATGTTTAAGAAGATTTGTTTGTTAACATTTCATCTCCTCTGCTTCTTAGAGTCTCCCAGGAGGAAATGGTATAGCAAAATGAATTTATCAAATGAATGCTTCCAAGAGTATATTTTTAGCAGTCAGTTCATAGATATGGTAATAAAAAACTGCATGCCGCGTTATATGAATTTCAACAATTTTGTCCATTTAAGCATACTTGCAGCAAGCTTCCTCTGACCATTAACACACTGTAAATCTGGAAATATTGCTATCCTATAAATATTTTGTTATACGTGAAAACTTTCATAGTGAGATAAGGGTCCATCTGAAAAATGATCCTTGTCCATTGATCCAGTTGTGGGGAAATCATGCTCGGGTTATAATGGTCAGTGCCATTAATGTGATTAATTTCTTTTACACTGTGTCTTCCCTTCTTACTGAGACCTGAAAGGCCTCATTACCATTGTGCCCTCTCCATCTGTCTTTGCTTCATTGTGTCAGTAATGAAGATTGATGGTGTCTGAGAGTGTAAGTTAGCAGGAGCTAAAGTTGAGCTGCAAGTTCAGAACATTTGCCATTGTGAAAATCCAAAGCAATTTCTCACCTCCTACCTAAGTGCTAATTTTGTCACTGCCATGCAGTGGATGTAATTTCAAGGCATTTAATGGGTTAGCTTTTCTTGCGGTGGTCTTGCTGCACTAGCTATAAGCAGAGCTTTGTCCATGTAATGCACATCAATGTGTGCATCAATCCCCTCTCCCCATTCCTCCCACCACACAACCTGTCAATCAGAAGCTGTACACCCACTGTTTTCTGCCCACGATAAGACCTCATACTCTTTATAACTTCATAGTCATAGAATGCCTTTGCTCTCTATCCTTTTTGGCTCCCTGAATCACCCCAGAAAATGATATCATCCACAGAAAACATGAAGCTGAGTTCAAAATTAACGAACCAGATTTATTCACAGGCATTAAGCAACTAGAGTACATGGAACGGCACAAAATTTTGTAAAATTGTGGTAGTAAACGGCCTGATATTTTTTAACTGTTTTCCACTCCTGACAGTAATGAATGCTCTGCCTCTCACAACTTCTCAAAGGACAAGGGCTGCAGCTGTATGGGAATACCACAACCTGCAGTTTTCCTCCAAGTCACACACAATTCTGACTTGGAAATATATCACTGCTCCTTCACCGTCGCTGTGTGAAAATCCTGGAACTCCCTCACTAACAGCACTGTGGATGCACCTACAGCACATGGTCTGCAAATTCAAGAAGGTGGCTCACCATCACGTTTAAAATAGAAATTTTGGATGAACGATAAACACTAGCCTTGCCAGCGACACTCGTATCCCACTATTAAATAAAAAAACTCGAATTTCATCCTGTTTCATCCACACCATGCTGACTTCCACATTCTTTGGGATTTAATCCTTTCCACCCATCCCTGGGGTTAGAGGCTCAAGTGTCCTTTAAACTACCTGAAATTAAGACTGAACTCCGGTTAAACATTAACTTTCTAACATTCACAAGTCCAGAATTGAATGATCCAAAGGGGATGTCATTCACATTTGGCAAATTATGGGCTGGATTCTCCGTTTTGGCGGCTAAGCCCTGGCTGAAACAGAGATTTCATGGGCGTTTTACGATGCCAAAATCGGTGCCGAACCCTCACCAATTCCAGGACTGGTGAGGGGCTAGCAGCAGTGCCGGATGAAACTCCCTGCTCCTGTGCCGAAAACGGCCGGAGAACGGTCGGGTCCATGGCCGTAGCGGTCGCGCCGTGCAACATAGCGCCGGCTGTGCGCGAACCCGACCCACCAAATACGGCCTCAGGGGCCACCCCTTGGCCACCCTCTGGCCAGCCCCCACCAGTCCGCCCAGCCCTTGTGGAAGCTCCCCCAGCCAGCGGCATGGCTCCTGGCTGAGTGTGGCGGCACTGGACCCAGTCTGCAGCCTCAACCGTGAGGTCGGGAACCCGGCCCATCGAGTGTGGAGCATCGCGGGAGGGCCTTCTGGTGATGCGCCAACGCCATTCCAACGGCGTGCAGCGCACAATGCGAATACACCACTTCCATGGGGTTGGAGCATGGCTAACCGCCGTTAAATCGGCACCGGCCCTGATTTGGGTGTCGGAATGGATTCTCCGCCCGATCGTCGGTTATGGGGCGAAATTCTCCGTTATCTGCGCAAAGTCCGCCGAAAAACGGCGCAAATCCGACTTGCGTCACGTCGGAAAAATGGGTCAAATGTCTCCGGCACGAAATGGGCTAGCAGCGACGTAACGTGATCCGCGCTTGCACACGTGGTTGACGCCGTGCAGCGTCATACGCGCCGCACGGCGTGACGGCTCATAAGGCTGCGCTGCTCCCCCCCACCCGACCGGAACACCCGACCGGAACACCCGACTGGATGGCTGGCCGCCGCTCAGCCCCGAGGTTCGAGTCACGGGATGTGGAGGCGCACCTGGACGCAGTGGAGCAGAGGAGGGACGCCCTGTATCCCGGGCACGGCTGCAGAGTTGCCCCACGCCACAGCCGGCGTCTGTGGAGGGAAGTGGCAGAGGTCGTCACCGCTGTGGCCCTGACACCACGGACAGGCACCCAGTGCCACAAGAAGATGAATGACCTCGTCAGAGCAGGCAGGGTGAGCCTCCCCATATCCCCCCTCCCCCATATTCCCCCTCACCCATATCCCCCACTCCCCCATATCCCCCCTCCCCCATATCCCCCCTCCCCATATCCCCCCATATCCCCCCTCCCCCATACCCCCATATCCCCCCTCCCCCATATCCCCCCCTCCCCCATATCCCCCCTCCCCCATATCCCCCCTCCACCATATCCCCCTCCCCCATATCCCCCCTCCCCCATATCCCCCATCCCCATATCCCCCATATCCCTCCTCCACCATATCCCCCTCCCCCATATACCCCCTCCCACATATCCCCCCTCCCCCAATCCTCCTCCCATATCCACCCTCTCCCATATCCCCCATATCCCCCCTCCCCCATATCCCCCTCCCCATATCCCCCATATCCCCCTCCCCATATCCCCTCCCCCATATCCCCCATATCCCCCCTCCCCCATATCCCCCCTCCCCCATATCCCCCTCCCCCATATCCCCCTCCCCCATATCCCCCCTCCCCATATCCCCCATATCCCCCCTCCCCCATACCCCCATATCACCCCTCCCCCATATCCCCCCTCCCCCATATCCCCCCTCCCCCATATCCCCCCTCCCCCATATCCCCCTCCCCCATATCCCCCCTCCCCCATATCCCCCATCCCCATATCCCCCCTCCACCATATCCCCCTCCCCCATATCCCCCCTCCCACATATCCCCCCTCCCCCAATCCTCCTCCCCATATCCACCCTCTCCCATATCCCCCATATCCCCCCTCCCCCATATCCCCCTCCCCATATCCCCCTCCCCATATCCCCTCCCCATATCCCCCATATCCCCCCTCCCCCATATCCCCCCTCCCCCATATCCCCCTCCCCCATATCCCCCTCCCCCATATCCCCCCTCCCCATACCCCCCTCCCCATATCCCCCTTCCCCCATATCCCCCCTCCCCCATATCCCCCATATCCCCCCTCCCCCATATCCCCCCTCCCCATATCCCCCATATCCCCCCTCCCCTATATCCCTCTCCCCATATTCCCCTCCCCATACCCCCCTCCCCATATCCCCCTCCCCCATATCCCCCAGATCCCCCTCCCCCATATCCACCCTCCCCATGTCCCCCATATCCCCCCTCCCCCATATCCCCCCTCCCCCATATCCCCCCTCCCCCATATACCCCTCCCCCATATCCCCCTCCCCATATCCCCCCTCCCCATATCCCCCATATCCCCCCTCCCCCATATCCCCCCTTCCCCATATCCCCCCTCCCCATATCCCCCCTCCCCCATATCCCCCTCCCCCGTATCCCCCCTCCCCATATCCCCCTCCCCATATCCCCCCTCCCCCATATCCCCCCTCCCCCATGTCCCCCATATCCCCCCTCCCCCATATCCCCCCTCCCCATATCCCCCATATCCCCCCTCCCCCATATCCCCCCTCCCCATATTCCCCTCCCCATATCCCCCCTCCCCCATATCCCCCTCCCCCATATCCCCCATATCCCCCCTCCCCCATATCCCCCATATCCCCCCTCCCCCATATCCCCCCTCCCCCATATCCCCCCTCCCCATATCCCCCATATCCCCCCTCCCCATATCCCCCTCCCTCATATCTCCCCTCCCCCATATCACCCCTCCCCATATCCCCCCTTCCCCATATCCCCCATATCCCCAAGTGAATCCAGCCCTAACCTTAACCTCTGCAATGCACGCGCATATACCTGCCTAACAGTGTTGCCTTTTACCTCTGCCACCACCCCCACCCACCCCCCCCCCCCCACAGGAGAAGCGCGCACACAACAATAGGGAGCATGTGAGGACTGGAGGAGGCCCCGCTGATGAGAGGCCACTGACTGAACACGAGGAAAGGGCCCTGGAACTGGCTGGTGGACCTGACGACCGGGAGGTTGCTGATGTAGAGGTTGGGTGCGTACTAGCAAGTGAGCTACCGACAGCCCGTCCCCATATCCCCCCTACCCCATATCACCTGATCACTGCCTGCGTGTCTAACCATGCATGCTTCATTGTGTATCGCAGGACCAAACGTCCAGGCGCCCATCCCCGCAGATGCAGACCGCCCGCAGGATGCCCCTCGGAGGCCACGGGAGACAGAGAGACCCGGACCCTCCAGCATGCGACGCCCGCAGGATGCCCCTCGGAGGCCACGGGAGACAGAGAGACCCGGACACTCCAGCATGCGACGCCCGCAAGGTGCCCCTCGCACACCACGGGAGACGGAGAGACCTGGAGCAACAAGGAGACGACACCCCCGTCACGTGCAGGAGCGACCACCCAGCGACGAGGGGGGCAGCCACAGACCCCCGTCACATCCGAGCCAGGACACCACTACCCAGGACACCACTACCCAGGACACCACTACCCAGGACACCACTACCCAGGACACCACTACCCGGGACAGCACTGCCCAGGACACCCCTACCCGGGACAGCACTACCCAGGAAGACAAAATACCGGACAGTGACTCAGAGTGGATGGGTGGAGACGAACCCCCACCCCAAAGTGCCATGGACTCAGAGTGGGACGAAGAGCACGATACAACGCCACTGCTGTCACCAACACCCTCCACCATCGCAGAAACACTCACCTCGGTTGGGCACTTTAGTGATGAGGCGTCTGGTACACTCACTGGTGCGCACAACACAGCCGTCCCGGTACAGCAGGTGGAGGTAGGAGCAGCAGAGGGGCCGGGCAGTTGGAGGGCAGCCCAGCCCAAGCGAACATCTGCCGCCCAGATGGATCCCGGGTTCCTGGAGTTTCCACACCCACACATAGATCCGATGCAACCACCGACCCGGAGACGAGCGAAGAGGGTGACGGCCGGCTTGCGGCGGCTGCAGTCGCAGGTGGAGGAGTCCACCCGCGTCCAGGAGCTGGAAGTGGTGCCGGTCATGCGTGCCACCCAGGCCGACACCGCACGGGTGGCATCCGCGGTGGAGGCAATGGGTGCGACGGTGTCAGACATGGGGAACGGTTTGCGAGGCCTGGGGCTTTCCGTGCAGGCGGCATCTGTGGCCCAGGAAACGGCTGCCCTCTCACAGGAGGCCATGAGCCAGTGCCAGCGCCAGATGGCAGAGGTGCTCAACGCCATGGCCCAGTCTCAGCAGGCCATAGCCCAGTCTCAGCAGGCCATAGCCCAGTCTCTGCAGGCCATGGCCCAGTCTCTGCAGGCCATGGCTCAGTCTCAGCAGGCCATCGCTGAGGGCATCAGCGCCAGTGGCCAAGTGTGAGCCGGCGTCGCACTGTCACAGACAGGGTTTGCCAACCCCCTGGGCTCCATGGCTGCAAACCTGCAGACCCCTGTCGATACCAGCACGGGCCTCCAGGACTGGCAGCGCCAGATGTCTGGGGGGCGTCGGATAGCCAGTCCGTTCGCATCCCCCACCCATGTAGAGGCCTGGGGGCCATCGGGAACCCCGAGGGAGGAGGAGGTGGTGTGGTCCGTCCCGGCTCCCCCTGTAGGGGAGGTCCCGGAACACCGCGACACCTCGGACTCCCCCCCTTCCGTCCCAGGTGCATCGGGTGGGCAACGGGCAGGACAGGCTGGCAGCTCGCCATCCCAGTCGCCCGCGCCGCAGCCTGGCACATCTAGGCCAGGACGCCCCAGGAAACGGTCTAAAGGGATCCAGTGTCAGAGGGCAGGAATCACAGGAGTCCACCTCCAGTTCTGCTGTACCGTCTGGGGAACCACGTAGACGTAGTCAAAGGGCCCGTAAGGCCAAATAATTAGACACTGAGTAAGTTGGCACGGGTGCAGGGCACAGATGAGTTTTAGGGGCTAGGGCACGTGCATGAACTCCTTTGGTTATTAAAGTCAATGTTACACCTACAGAAGCTGCATTTGTGCTCTGTCCAAAGCGTGCGGGGGTGTCATGTAGGTTGAGCGCAAGTGTGTGTGTGAGGGGTGGTCTTACCTCAGCCCCAGGTGAGTCTGCCCCGTTCCCCCTGGGCCGCCATCAACATCCCCCGGGCAGAGGACGGGACCGTGCGCTGCAGTGTCACAGCCGCATGCAGGGATGGTCCGGGTGGATGGTGGTACTGTGGCCATGGGTCAGACATAGTCCAACGATGTGGAGCCAGGAGCACACCGCAGGGCGGGTTGTCATTATCCTCCATGGCCTGCAATAGACACGCGTCCACCTGCAACTGTGTGAGCCCGGCCCGTTGTGCCGCAGGTGGATCGGCAATGGGGGGGGGGGGGGGTGGTGTGCATGCGGGTGGGGTCATACTACCCGATCCCCACGCCCATCTAGTCAGTGAAGCGGGCGGCTATCAGTCTGTCCCGTGCCCGCTGGGCCAGCCGGTAACGGTGGACAGCCACCCGACTGTGTCTACCCCGTCTGCCCTGACCATTGCCCCCATCCCCCTTATCTGGGGAGGACTGCGCCTCTTCCTGCTGCTCCTCCACTCCGCCCTCCTCTGCCTGCGGCACATCGCCCCTCTGCTGGGCTATGTTGTGCAGGACGCAGCACACCACAATGATGCGGCCGACCCTATCTGACCGATACTGGAGGGCGCCCCCAGAGAGGTCCAGGCACCTGAAACGCATCTTCAGCACGCCAAAGCACCTCTCTATCACCTTGCTACATGGGCATCATTGTAGCGGTTCTCTGCCTCATTGCGTGGCCTCCGTATAGGCGTCATCATATGGTTAGTAAGTTTGCAGATGACACCAAGATTGGTGGCATAGTGGATAGTGAAGAAGGTTATCTAGGATTGCAACGGGATCTTGACCAATTGGGCCAGTGGGCCGACGAATGGCAGATGGAGTTTAATTTAGATAAATGTGAGGTGATGCATTTTGGCAGATCGAATCAGGCCAGGACCTACTCAGTTAATGGTATGGCGTTGGGGAGAGTTATAGAACAAAGAGATCTAGGAGTACAGGTTCATAGCTCCTTGAAGGTGGAGTCGCAGGTGGACAGGGTGGTGAAGAAGGCATTCGGCATGCTTGGTTTCATTGGTCAGAACATTGAATATAGGAGTTGGGACGTCTTGTTGAAGTTGTACAAGACATTGGTACGGCCACACTTGGAATACTGTGTGCAGTTCTGGTCACCCTATTATAGAAAGGATATTATTAAACTAGAAAGAGTGCAGAAAAGATTTACTAGGATGTTGCCGGGACTTGATGGTTTGAGTTATAAGGAGAGGCTGGATAGACTGGGACTTTTTTCCCTGGAGCGTAGGAGGCTTAGGGGTGATCTTATAGAGGTCTATAAAATAATGAGGGGCATAGATAAGGTAGATAGTCAACATCTTTTCCCAAAGGTAGGGGAGTCTAAAACTAGAGGGCATAGGTTTAAGGTGAGAGGGGAGAGATTCAGAAGGGCCCAGAGGGGCAATTTCTTCACTCAGAGGGTAGTGAGTGTCTGGAATGGGCTGCCAGAGGTAGTAGTAGAAGCGGGTACAATTGTGTCTTTTAAAAAGCATTTAGATGGTTACATGGGTAAGATGGGTATAGAGGGTTATGGGCCAAGTGCGGGCAACTGGGACTAGCTTAATGGTAAAAAACTGGGCGGCATGGACTGGTTGGGCCGAAGGGCCTGTTTCCATGCTGTAAACTTCTATGATTCTATGATTCTATGATTCTATCAGCCACGATCGCAATGGGTAGCCCCTGTCGCCCAGCAACCAGCCCCTCAGCCGGGGATGGCGTCCCTCGTACATGCCGGGGATGGATGACCGCGACAAAACGTATGAGTTGTGTACACTGCCTGGGTAACGGGCGCAGACCTGCAGGATCATCATGCGGTGGTCGCAGACCACCTGTACGTTCATCGAATAGGTCCCCTTCCTATTGGTGAACATGGCCCTGTTATCTGCAGGTGGCCGCACATCAACGTGCATCCCATCAACCGCGCCCTGGACCATGGGGAACCCGGCAACGGCAGAGAAGCCCACGGCCCGGACATCTTGGCTGGCCCGGTCCACAGGGAAGCGGATGTAGCAGTGCGCCATGGCATATAGGGCATCTGTCACTGCCCGGATGCACCGATGCACCGATGTCTGCGATATGCCGGACAGGTCCCCACTCGGTGCCTGGAATGACCCCGTTGCATAAAAGTTCAGGGCCACCGTAACCTTGACGGACACGGGGGAAGGGTGTCCCCCGCCAGTGCCACGCGGTGACAGGTGTGCCAGCAGGTGGCAGATGTGTGCCACGGTTTCCCGCCTCATCCGGAGTCTCCTCCTGCATTCCCGGTCCGTGAGGTCCTGGTATGACTGCCGGGGCCGGTACACACGGGGCGCCCTCGGGTGCCTCCGTTGCCATGGGGCCGCGACGTCCTCCTCCCTCTCCTCGTCCTGTCGGTCAGGTGTCCCTCCAGCCTGGGCGGCTGCCGCCTGCCCCTCTGCGGCAGCCTGTGCCGCCTCTCTGGCACGCTCCTCCTCCTCCTCCTCATCCAGGGCAACATGGACATTAGCGGCTGACGCCACGGCGGCCAACATTGCTGGATGATCGGAAAACATGACGGCCTGGTTGCGGGGGGTGGGGGGGGGGGGGGGGCGGGGGAAACAACGACATGTCATCATTGCCCATATCCCCTCCTTCCCCCAGCCTGGTGGCATGGACCGCATGGGTCCAACTGTTGGAGGCTGACATCTGGCCAGCTGGACCAACGCACTTGCCCACGCACCCCCCTCCCCGGCACGGGGCCCCCATCCCCCTCCCCGGCACAGACCCCCCAACCCCCTCCCCGGCACTGACCCCCCCCACCCCCTCCCCGGCACGGACCCCCCCCCATCCCCCTCCCCGGCATGGACCCCCCATCCCCCTCCCCGGCACGTACCCCCCATCCCCCTCCCCGGCACGGACCCCGCCCCCCCCGGCACGGACCCCCCCATCCCCCTCCCCGGCACGGACCCCAACCTACTCCCCGGCACGGCCCCCCCATCCCCCTCCCCGGCACGGACCCCCCATCCCCCTCCCCGGCACGGACCCCCCATCCCCCTCCTCGGCACGGACCCCCCATCCCCTTCCCCGGCACGGACCCCCCCATCCCCCTCCCCGGCACGGACCCCCCATCCCCCTCCCCGGCACGGACCCGAACCTCCTCCCCGGCACGGACCCCCCATCCCCCTCCCCGACACGGACCCCCCATCCCCCTCCCCGGCACGGACCCCCCCATCCCCCTCCCCGGCACGGACGTGAACGGTCATCACGTCGACAGGACTTCGGCCCATCCGGAAGGGAGAATATCGGCAGGCCGAAAATCGGCTGCCTTGCGCAGACCCGTGCCATTCTCCGACGTCAGCGGCGCCATTAACGCCCCGCCGACTTTTCTCCCTTCGGAGACTTCGGCAACCGGCGGGGGCGGGATTTACGGCGGCCAACGGCCATTCTCCGACCCGCTGGGGGGTTGGAGAATGACGCCCCATGATATCGGCGTCGAGCAACGGAGAATCCAGCCCTATGACTTTGGAATTAATTAACACATGAATACATCTTGAAAAAGTCCAACTTTCCAACAGTGAAAGTTGGCAGAGTTAACTGAGGAATAGCGACAACCAACAGGACTATTAAAGCAAAATGCTGAGAATGCTGGAAATCTGAAATAAAAACGGAAAATGTTGGAATGTCCCACCCAGCTGGATGTAAGGTTTTGAGGAAGATGGTGTGATCACCCATGTCAAAACAGGTCGAGAAATCAGAGGTAAGGTTTACCTTTGTCACAATCACATGGGATATAATTTGTGACTACGAGGAGATATTTTATTACTGTGGCATCAGCAGAAAGTTGATTGGAGGGATTTAAACACCGTGCTCCAGGATAGGTGGGAATGGGTTTGAGAGGTGACAGTGTGTTCACGGGTTCTGGAGAGGAAAGGGCAGTTGGAGATGAATGGTAGTTTGCAAGAACAGTGGCAGGAGAAGGGTGATGGCAGCAGATGTAAAGGTGTTAATCCGCAATCACCTTATGGGGCGGGACCAATTAACTTCCCCGTGGTCCTTGCAGAATATGAGCTCCCCCGTTAAAGGGGCAATGCATCTCTGATCAATGTATAGTTGTAGGGTATATATGCCGGCCAGTTAGGCACCGGCAAGGCAGAGCCAGTTGGAATATACCGATTGATACATATAATAGTCATTGTAAATTAACTAAGTTTCTTTGAACTACTCGGTGTGGACTCCTTCCTTGGCTTATTAAAAAAAAGGTGAGAGAGACAACTCCTGAAGAGAGAGAACTGTTTATAATGTTGGCTAAAATGGGGACCGGGGGGGGGGGGAAGTTGGGTAATCAACAGTTCAGTGAGAATAGGATCGAGGGAACAGGAGGTGGGTATTATGGGCAAGATCACCTCAGAGAGTGCATGAGGAGTGATAGGAAACTGGAAGGAGGGCATGTGGCAGAGTCAGTTGATCGGATTGTCTCAATCTTAATGACAAAAGAAGTCCATGAGCTCCTCGCACTTGATGTTGAAGGTGAGGGAAGAGGGACAAGAGAACAGGGCTTAAGAAGATGGTTTTCAGTAGAGAAAAGAAGCCAGGAATTATCATTACATTGCAGGATAATCCTGGAATAGTGAGCAATTTTAGCAGATAAGGGCAGGATCCAATAGTTCTTTCAGTGGTCCAGCCAAATTTGGCAGAGGATGACTAAACGAGATCTCTGCCAGGTTTTTCAAGTCTGCATCCCTTGGAGATAAGGGCAGTACTGGGGGAATGGCCAAGATGAGAGAAAACATGGTGGAGGTGAGGCTGTGGCTGAGCAAATCAGTAGCTACAGAAATGTTGTGGTAAATAATGGGTCAAAGACGAGACGGTTGGGATTTTGAAAATGTCGTTGCAAGTGATTTGGGGAAAGATTTTTCGAGGGATGTATACAGAAGGACATAGGATTGGAGCAAAGAAGGGGCATGTGGGCGGTGAGTGTTACAAGGAAGTGGTCAGAGATGGCCTTTTCTATAATTAATGGGACAAGTAAGACAATGTGAAATGGAAGGTCAAGGGCATTGCCTTGGCAATGGATAAGCCTGTTTACATGGAGGAATAGAGTTAGGAAGGGTAGGGAGGGTAAGAGGGCAGTGACATCAGCATAGAAAGGGTATAATGAGTTCAGAGAGTGGTTGAAATCACCAACGATGAGAAGTTGTTTGGTGCAGAGGTTGAGGAAGGAAAACAGTGAAGCAATCTCAGTGGTAACATTTTTATCGTACTCAGGAGTACGATCGAAAACAATGATTTTGAAAGAGAAGTGGGTGGGGTAGACCAAGGTGAAATGTTGAAAGGGACAGAAAATACCCGAGAGGTAAGAGTCAGGTCAAGAAGTCGGGATCGGGTGATAATCACCACACCGGCACGGCAACGAGGTTGGCGGCGTGAGTGGTGGAAGATGTCGACAGGCTTCATTAATGGGAATGTGTCATCAGCCCTCAGCCAGATTCCATTAAGGCCATGATGTTGATGCAGCCATACACAATCAGCTCATGGATGCAAGGGTAGTTCACAAAGTGAACAGACATTCTGGAGGGATGTGCGTTGAGGGGTGGTAAGAGTTGATTCCCGGGGCAGCACGGTGGTGCTGTGGTTACCACTGCTGCCTCACGGCGCCAAGGTCCCGGGTTCGATCCCGACTCTGGGTCACTGTCCGTGTGGAGTTTGCACATTCTCCCCATGTTTGCGTGGGTTTAGCCCCCACAACCCAAAGATGTGCAGGGTAGGTGGATTGGCCATGCTAAATTGACCCTTCATTTGAAAAAATGAATTGGGTACTCTAAATTTAAAAATAGAAAGAAAAAAAAGAGTTGATTCCCGGCAGAGTCCATAGGTCCAAGAAAATGATCGGCAAGATTAGCCCCAGTGGGTGAACTGGGTTGGAGGTGGGAGGGGCCGTTGAGGAAGATTGGTGCGAGTGTGTGATAAGGTAGTTGTATTTTCTGCTCAAACTGAATCAACACTGAGTGCCTGGGAAAACTCATTGGAGTATGCCAAAAAACACACAGAAGGAAGCTCTAGGTTTATCTAACATGGAGTCAAGCCTGGGATTGTAACAAGTAACAGGAAGGTTGAGGAGTGTTGGCGTAAGGAATTGGGAGGGCAAGGTACATGTAATTGAAGAAATGGAAGGAGGCACGACAATAGAAGAGAGTTGTGGAGGGGTAAAGAGAAAAACATTCTGAAAGGTTAACATTATTTTCAAAGCCCCTTGCATGATTTTACCATTTAAAATTAAGAAGTTGCCAGTTATATTGCCCTAAATATGTTAGTAAAAAAATGTTCATGAGTTCAAAGTCTGTCTTTCTCTAAGGACTCCGTGACAGTCAGAGATGAACTCTCAAGGGTTGGAGTGTGAAGCTTAACGCAATCAACTGATGGAGGACAGTTTGAATTAGCCAATTTCAGACATCAAATGATTTCCTAGGCAAAGAGAGTGAATTTTCAAGTGACTCCTTGATGAAGAGTTGGGGGTGAGAGGGTTAAATATTCATCTGGGACACTTCCATTGACATGCCTTGCAATGTTCTTCAGGGAAGGATTACAAGGTATCTGACTGGAGATACATACTGTGAAACCAGTTGGGAAATAAATTATTTTCTCTATTCGAAAAGTCCGTAACTATAAGAGATCCCAGCCGGGAAGTCAAAGATGTAACCATCAGATTGAAAAGACAGATATGAACCAGCTGCTTCTCTTCGTGGAGCTGAGATGTTCCTACAGTCTCACCACAAATCAATCATCTGTAGTTATCTATTTAACTATTTCAGTCCCATTACTTTGAGCAGAATAATTAGAATTCTGGTTCAGCCTGTGGGAAAAATAGATACAGAAACCTGGATTCTCACCAAGAGACAGCTCCTGGGTAATATATATCGCAGAATTGTAGAATTTTTACAGTGCAGCAAGAGGCCATTCAGCACATTGAGTCTGCACTGGCTTTCTGTAAGAGCATTCTACCTCGTCCCATTCCCCTCCCTTATTCCAGTAACCTTCTTATTCTTTCTTTTCGGATAGCGATCCATTTTGTATACCTCGTTTGAACCTGACTCTACCACTCTCTCAGGAATTCCATTCTGGACTCCAGCCACCCTCTGTCTGAAGTTGTTTTCCTCACATCTCTTATCCTCCCTTTGCCAATTATTTTGAATCTGTGCTCTCTAGTTCTTGATGCTCTCTTGAGTGGAAACACTTCAACACTATTTACCCTGTCCATACCCCTAATGATCTTGAATACCTCTATCAAGTTTCCTTGCAGCCTTTTTTTCTCCGAGGAAAACAATGCCAATCTCTCCAGTATATCCTCATAGCCACAGCTCTTTATCCCTGGAACCAGTCTTGGGAAACTTCTCTGTATTCTGCCCTATGCCTTCACGTCTTTCTTCAAGTATGGCACCCAGAATTGGATTCACTATTCCAGGTGAGGCCAAACTAGTGCCTTATATAAGTTCAACATGACCTCCTTACTCTTGTACTCAATGCACCTATTTGCTTTATTAACTGCACTCTCAACATGGCCCTGCCACTTTCAGTGACTTATGTACATATACATCAAAATCCCTCTGTTCCTGCACCTCCTATAAAGTTTCTCCCTTTCTTTTATACAGATTCTCCATATTCTTCCTGTCAAAATGAATCACCTTACACTTCTCTGCATTGAACGTCCTCTGCCACTTGCTTGCCCAATCCACCAACTTGTCTGTGTCCTTTTGAAGTTGAAGTCTATCCCCATCACACTGACAGTGTTTCAAATCTTTGTGTCATCTGCAAATTTTGAAATCATGTACTGAACATCACAGTCTAAGTAACTGATGCCCTGCCTTCATTTTAGGCAACAGTCCTAGGCAATCTACCAATACCCGACTAAATGGCTCTTCAAACACTGGTATGCGTAGTGAAGGCGTGGGTTTACTCACATGTTGTGCTCTACCTATTACCTGATAGGTTCTACCGAATTGTAGTACATCATTATGCAGTCCTGGCAAGGAAAAATGTCTGACGAATGCCTGAGTTTTCTGAATTTCCACATGTCGTGACATTGGTATCTCATGTGCTATCTGCAGTATTTCCCTACAATATTTGGGTGGTACCACTGTCGGATGAACAATCTTCTAGTCCTTGTTGTCATGTCCATGAGAATTTCTTCACTTCCTCATCAGAACTCCTTTCTTAATGTAATAGCATTCTGGAACCCCGTTACCTTCAACTTCAATGAGAGCTGACTGTGCTAATCTATGTATCTCTGGATCTACCTCCTAGTCATCAATTAATGAAGTCCTACCAAACACTTTCTTGGAATTATCCTCATTCTCAAGGATAGTTTCAGCTACTCTGCCATCTGATTGTGGCATGACTTTAATCTCTGATCGTAAACTTTGTTTAGCTATTGCCTTGGCCACCACTCATGACAGAAAAAGATCTGGAAATTGTTCCTGTGATTGTTCTGCCTCCTTATCTTCCCTTGGACTCTCTGTAATCATAGGTGAAGCTACAACCGTCACTCTTGCCAAATTATTCTCCAAATGTAAGCCTATTCATCCACTGGTAACTTCTTAACCACTCCAACAACTATTGTACCTGACACTAAATCACACTCCAATTATACTTCATGCAATGGAACTGGGATATAATCTCCACTTATCCCATTCACTAATACCTTTGCATTCATTGAACTCAATGGAGGAGGGAAAACCAATCCTTCTCCAGTAAGAGATTTACGCAGCATTTGTGTCCCATAAAATAGTTATGGGTTTGGCTATATTAGTTGATGAAAATGGGATGATCATCCCCTTAGATAAAAACCCTGCATAGCTCTCATCTACCTTATTCATCACACCTGCTCCCACAGCAGTGTTTACTCAGCAGGTCTCTCTGACGATTGGAGGATTTTAGGAATATTGGTTTCTGTATATTGGAACAAGTGAGAGTTAAAAGCCTGTGGGTATAATGTTTTTGGCTGCAGAGGTCATGTTTGTAAAAAGTATTTTGATTTGCTTATAGGAAACAGCAGGTGAAATTGACCAGAGGAATGTGGATTGATTCGGGAAGTCCCGAGAGACTTTTGAAGCCTGCTGAGATCATGGACAGGATTCTCTGCTGGAGGAATTCTCCGTTCTGCCGGCAGCGCACCCACGCCTGCGGGTTTCCCGGTGATCCAGGGTGGCCACAATAGGAAATCCCATTGGCACGTGGCAGGAATGAAGAATCCCGCTGATTGAGAGAGTGTGCCACTTAGGACTGCGTGTCTAGCAAACCATAGAATCCAGTCCTATTTGTTTTTTAGTTTGGGGAGATGAATTCTCCACCATTGGGATTCTCCATTTTGCCGGTAGCCCGGGGGTTTCCCAACGGCATGGGGCTGCCCCACAATGGGAAACCCCATTGACGAGCCGGCGAAACGGAGAATACTATCGGCGTGCCGCACCAGAAATCTGTTGTGGCGGAACGGAGAAACCCGCCCGATGTTATTGCTGGGTGGAGCCCAGAAAGGCAGAGAGGAGCAGTGAGTTTGGAGGAGCTTTCAGAGAGAAAAGAGCTGAATTCTGATCTGCCTGACTCTGCGTCAACAATTCTTTAGTTTAAAAGATTACCTTCTCTGATAAGAACCCATGTTGAAGACCAAAGTGTGATGACTGCTAGACAAGCCGCAATAATGGCTGACGATTAGGAACTGATCCACAAATTTAAACCTTTGTTCCATCAGGGCCTGTTTAGCACAGGGTTAAATCGCTGGCTTTGAAAGCAGACCAAGGCAGGCCAGCAGCACGGTTCAATTCCCGTAACAGCCTCCCCAAACAGGCGCCGAAATGTGGCGACTAGGGGCTTTTCACAGTAACTTAATTTGAAGTCTACTTGTGACAATAAGCGATTTTCATTTCATCACCCTCATAAGTTCGAAAAGGATAGCAAGCGCGAGACTGAAAGGAAGGCAGCTAGCCAAGGTAAGGAATGGATAGCTGGGAATGCTCCGAGATCCCTTCCTCAGATCAGGAAGGAAGGTACTGAGAGTGAAGGTGAGACTTGAAGACCAAGGTGTTGCCACTGCAATAAAGTGGGACACTTCCGTTCAGCATGTTGGAGGTTGTGAGGAAGGCCCATGGGACTTTTTGGAATTCATAAAGAGGATTAATACCACAGGGCAGACTGTAGCTTTAACTGGACTGAGGGGGCCTAAGGTAAACAATGCTATGGGAGCAGGTGTGAGGAATGAGGTGGATGAGAGATATTTAGGAGAGAGCGGTGACTGACAGCGAGGTAAGGATCCACTGCGCCTTCATACAGATGACCTGTCTCAAGTGAGTTGTTGATGTACCACACAATTATCCTTCCATTTCACCTACCCCATGTCCATTGGCTTGCAGGGTCACCATCTGATGAGGCAGGGCCATCCAACATTGTACTGCCCCCCCCCACCCCCCCACCCAGACACAATCCAAGAGGACACTTCGGAGGAGAGCTCCGAGGAGAACACAACTATGACCCTCCCCTTCCACCATCACAGAAACATACATCTCGGTGGGCAATATTTGTCGGCAGGCTTTGGAGGCACTATCTGGTGAGCACTATACAGTTGCTGGTGCACATCTTACAGTGCTGATGCAGATCATAGGACACAGCCAGGAAAACATGGAACATGATGTCCCTGCCTTGAGTGTTGCTCAGTCAGTGACGACCATGGCTGAGGGCCTTGACATCATGTTCCATTAGCTGAGGGGCATGTCCCAGGCACAGTTGGACATTGCCTAGGCACTCTAGAGTGCGGCCCAGTCACTGAGGGCGTCAACACCATGGTACAGACAGTAGGGAGCCTCCAGGACTGGCAGTGCAAGATGCCTCAGAGTCTTCTGGAGCTCACTCCAGCTGGCCCTCTATCGGGTGGAGTCACCCAGGGCCCTACTGGTACCGTCAAGGAGGAGGAAGCGCTGGAAGCCATCCCGGGGCCTTCCATTATAGAATTTTCATAGAATTTACAGGGCAGAAGGAGGCCATTCGGCCCATCGAGTCTGCACCGGCTCTTGGAAAGAGCACCCTACCCAAGCACACACCACCCTATCCCCATAACCCAGTAACCCCACTCAACCAACACTAAGGGCAATTTTGGACACTAAGGGCAATTTAGCATGGCCAATCCACCTAACCTGCACATCTTCGGACTGTGGGAGGAAACCGGAGCACCCGGAGGAAACCCACGCACACACGGGGAGAAAGTGCAGACTCCGCACAGACAGTGACCCAGCCGGGAATCGAACCTGGGACCCTGGAGCTGTGAAGCAATTGCGCTAACCGCTATGCTACCGTGCTGCCCCTCATTAAGGAAGGTCCAAGTCCTCCAGAAGAAGACAGCCAAGGGCATCAATGGCCACAGGGTGCGGAAAGCAGCAGGATGCCTCCACCTCTGATGTGCATCCTGGGGATACACCTAGACATAACACTAGACCACGTAGGATCATGAAGAGCGAGGAGCATTGAGTGGGCACTAGTTTAATTTGTTCATGGGACGTGGGCACGCAGGCTGTGCCAGCATTTATGCCCATCCCTAATTGCCCTTGAGGGGGCAGTTAAGAGTCTGCCACATTGCTCTGGTCAGGAGTCACATGTAGGCCAGACCAAGTAAGGATGACAGATTTCCTTCCCTGAAGGACATTCGTGAACCAGATGGGTTCTTACAATTGACAATGGTTTCATGGTCATCATTAGACTTTTGATTCCAGATTTTTATTCAATTCAACTTTCACCATCTGCAGTGGTGAATCTGGATCCCCAGAGCAGTACTTTGGGTCTCTGCTTTACTAGTCCAGTGAAAATACCACTACGCCATCGCCTGCCCGTCACTGTCCGAAGCTAGGGGGAATGGAAATTTGTCACAGTAAAATGTTCACCATTAAAACATGGCACACCTGATACATGTGAAACCTCTGTCACTTTAATCTTCACAGCGGACTTGCCCACACTTCCACCACCTCCCCCGTTCTCCCTGCTCCCCCCCGCCCCTCAGCACAGTGGTCCAAGATCAGATGCCCCCAATGCAGACCCCGTCATAAGGATGGGTGTGAGCGTGCTGTCAGCAGAAAGACAGGGGTCAGACTTCATCAGAACCTGAGGAACACCAGAGCTTTCCTCACAGCGAGTATTCATCATATAGTGACCCGCTAACAGTGCCAACACAGACCCATCACTCTGAAATGATGTTACATAGACCCTTGGAGGAGGGGACAAAGGGTCAGGGACGGGGCGGTGGGATGTAGAGCTGATGGATACATCTTCATCTTATGAGAACCTGGAGACGATGAGGGCCTCCGTGGTCCTCCTTGCATGTCAGATCCTTGCCGCTGTCTGTCCTTCATCTTCCGGCTCTTGCACAGGCTCATCCTCAAGCCCCTCCTAGTCTTTCTCCTCAGATAAGGCCACATGTTCCTCTTCAGCCTTCTACTCCTCATTCATCATGTCGGCCCGTTGCTGTGTCAGATTGTGAAGGGCACAGCAAAACACCACAAACAGGAGACTCTCTGGGGATTGTACTGTAGAGCCCCACCAGAGCGGTCCAGGCAGTGGAACCGCATTTTGAGCAGACTGATGCCGCTCAATGACAGCTCGTGCGACAGTGTGGGCCTCATTATAACGGATCTCTGCCTCGATCTCAGGCCTCAGCCATGACCTCAGCGGATATCCCTGGATTCCCCATGAGCCAATCCGCCACCTGGAGTGGCCCTTGAAGACAACGGGGATCTCTGAGTGCCCCAGGAATGTATCTGTCATGCACGTTCCCAGGATAACGGGCACACACCTGCATGGCCCCAAGCAGTGATAGCAGAGGAACTTAACATTCAGGGATGTTAATATAGGGAACTCCCTGATGCCACGGTGCTCACAGGGAGACATGTGTACCATCGATGGCCCCTGGACCTGTGACATCCCAGTAATGGCGGTGAATTTTGCAGCCCGGGCATCATGGTGGGCCTGATCCAGGTAGTAGGTGATATAGTTGGACGCCTGGGCATACAGAGCCTCCATCATGTCCTGGATCTACCTGTGGGCTGATGATTGTGAAATGCCACACAGGTCTATGCTCAAGCACTGGTATGATCTGGTTGTGCAGAAATTTAAGGTTGCAGTGACCTTCTCAGCCACCGGGAGCGCTCTCCTCTTCCTCCATGGGCTGCCATGTCTGCGAGGATGTGGTACAGGTGGCGCATTGTCTCTCTGTTGAGATGCAGTCTTCTGTGGCATATGCTGTTCCTCAGCTCACTGAATGACC
Organism: Scyliorhinus torazame; assembly: GCF_047496885.1. Lineage (NCBI taxonomy): Eukaryota > Metazoa > Chordata > Chondrichthyes > Carcharhiniformes > Scyliorhinidae > Scyliorhinus > Scyliorhinus torazame. The sequence goes on along the minus strand of NC_092722.1, from coordinate 48,245,451 downwards.
AACAACACCCAGACATGTCACTGGATTCCCCTTATGCCCCACCAACCTGTTGAGCAGCTGGGTCTTGAGGGTGTGTGGCTGCTCCTGCACATGGGGTGCCGACTTCAGCCTGCGTTGCTCTTGCTGTTGTTTGCATCTGTCCGCCTCCTCTGTGACAGCACGAGGGAAGTCTCTGTGGGATCTATACCAGCAAACATATTCACATCTGGAAGGAATTTGAGAAGGAGAGAGATTGATAATCCATTAAGGTTTCCAACCTGGGACCCTCAAATCTCCTCCACCCTTAGCATGACCGTCCCACCTTCTCTCAGAGTGCCATCCAGTCAGCATGTTTTGCTGGCAAACATCTCTCCACAAACTCGCTCCCAGCCATAACAGAAACCCTATGCCCCAGAGATCTTCCAGCAACATTAAGGAGGTTGTCTGCTCATTCAGACACTTACCCTTTAACTCAGTGGTGAAGCCCTGTTCTTTAGTGTTTGATTGTTGTCAGCTGCCTCTATGGTGCTGATGCTCCTAGAATTCAGGCCCTCTGTTCAGGCATCAAAGGTTGCAGGACACCCAGCCCACTAATCATCCTCTCAGACAGGCTTTCTGTTCCTTTGAGGAGGCACTTGAGTGTTCAGGAGTATGCAGTGCTATCATGACTAACAAAGCTAATCCCTCCTTTGAGATAGCCTTCAGCTATAAAGCTAGAGGCTGCTCACAGTCCAGTCAAAGGGGGTGAAACTGACTTTCACAAGAGAAGTTGCAACAGGGCTCTGTCCTGTGAGAGGTTTATCGGGAAGACAGGCTGCAGGTGTGGTTTCCCTTGTCATGGGTCTCCACAATATTTAAAGATGGCTTGATGACTTCACAGATACAAATCACACCTCACCGGCCCAGGGGCAACCACCAACCTGGCCTCCTCCAACTTCCCAAACAACCCCAACCGCACTGAAAGCTCCACCCCTCCCTGAACACTGGGGCAGAAGCTCCAGGTCGCTTGAGCAGCATGCTAGTAAATGAAGAGTGCTATTCACCTCCTCATGTCCCCACTGTAGCCATTGTGCCAGGTCCCCGTTTTTTAGAATACTAAATGATGCCCTCGTGTCTTCTCGCTGATGAGTCGGGTGACTCCCGGGAGGCCGCTGCATTTGATTTCAATCTCACGAATGAGATCTCAAAATGAATGTAAATTAAGCTTAATGGACTTCTCTCCATTTTTGGGCAAGATCCGGGTCTTGCCATCGGAAGTGGGCTGGGTGAATTACAAAATGGTTCACGCCCAGCACAAGTCTAGATTTTGGCCTCTCCCGCTATTGGCGTTGCATGCAACGGGGTGGGAAAATGGCATCCTATATAAAGTGTTTACAATGATATGGTATAAAGTAATAACTCGGCATGCAAGCAAAAATCATCTCCTCTGTGCCAAGTCCAGAAAGGCTTGCTTACCAACCAATCAACTTACAGGACACCCTGACGTCCCTTTTAGATTTTATCATTAATCTCCCAGCTTCCTCTTTCCACTGCTTTGTGGACTCTCTCTCTTTCTCAATTCTCATTGCTTTCTAGACTCTGTCTGTCTGTCTCTCTCTCTCCAAACTCCCATTGCTTTATGGGCTCTCTATCTCTGAATTCCCATTGTTTTATGGATTCTCTCTGTTTCTGAACTCCCATTGTTTTATGGGCTTTCTCTCTATGAATTCTTGCTGCTTTATGGGCTCTTTCTCTCTGAACTCCTGCTGCTTTATGGACTCTCTCTTTCTACTACATGAGCTCTCTCTCTTTGTCTGAACTGCGGATGCTTTATGGACTCCCTCTCTATGAACTTGTGGTGAATGACTGTAATAGGAGATGTAAGGTAGGACCTGCACTACAGGTTCGCCGGTAGCTCCTGCCGTCTGGCTCCGCCCACAGAGAACTGTATAAATATGCATGACCTCCAGTGCCCTGCCATTTCGCCAGCTGCAGCAGGAGGCCACGCATCTAACTGTAATAAAGCCACAGTTGTACCCAACTTTAGTCTTTGTGCAATTGACCGTGCATCAATTTATTAATCAGATTTTCCACAGAATGGATATCCGAGTTAAGCCCGATCACCTGCAGCTGGATCCGCACTCGCCTGATGCCAGGAAAGACTTTGCTCACTGGCTAGAATGTTTTGAGGCCTACATCAATGCGGGCCAACGGAGGCTCAGAAGATCAACGTCCTGTACTCCAGACTGAGCTCCAGTGTGTTCCCGTTGATCCAAGACGCCACGAATTATACAAAAGCAATGGAACTCCTCAAGGAACACTACGCGCAGAAGGTGAACACGCTCTTTGCCAGGCATGTACTCGCCACCCGCTCGCAACTACCTCAACGCCGCGCTGCCCACCCTTCTACTACTTCCTACCCCTCCTGCACCCCGCCGCCGACCTGCTCAGCCGGGGCCCTGCCTTCCCAATACGCCTGTGCCGCACGCCGATCCGCGCACCCCGGGGGACCCCGCTGTACTTCTGCGGTCAGCAGAATCACCCCCACCAACACTGTTTGTAAAGCCTGCAGTAAAAAGGGCCACTTCGCGGCTGTGTGCCAGGCCCGCGCAGTCGCTGCGATCGCGCCCGCTATCGCCCCCTCCCCCATGCCAGGTGCCCAATGGGAGCCGCCATCTGGTCCCCCTTCGGCCACGTGCGCACCATGGGCACCGCCATCTTGTCCCGACCCCGCAATGTGCGCACCATGGGCGCCGCCATCTTGTCCCCCACAGGGTCTCCGGACATCCCGACATCGGAACCGCACATGCTCGCCACTCGGAGCATCCGATGGCTACCCGCAGCTTGCTTCGATGACGCTGGACCAATCTCGCTCGTACAACCTATCCACCGCATCGACGACTGTTAAAATCAACTGCCACGTGACCTCGTGCCTGCTGGACTCCGGGAGCACCGAAAGCTTCGTTCACGCAGATACGGGAAGGCGCTGCTCCCTCACGGTCCACCTTGCCAATCAAAGGATCTCCCTAGCCTCCGGATCCCACTCCGTCCCGATCCAAGGCTTTTGTACAGTCACCCTCACGGACCAGGGTGTAGAATTTAGTAACTTCCATCTCTATGTCCTTCCTAATCTCTGCGCTGCACTCCTGTTGGGCCTGGACTTCCAGTGCAACCTCCAGAGCCTCACCCTCAAATTCAGCGAGCCCTTACCCCCCCTTAACGTTTGCGGCCTCGCGATCCTCAATGTCGATCCCCCCTCCCTTTTTGCCAATCTAACTGCGGATTGCAAGCCCCTTGCCACTAGGAGCAGACGGTTCAGCACCCAGGACAAGACCTTCATCAGGTCCGAAGAACAGCGGCTGCTTAAGGAGGGTATAATCGAGGCCAGCAACAGCCCCTGGAGAGCCCAAGTGGTAGTGGTTAAAACTGGGGAGAAACACAGGATGGTCGTGGACCATCAATCGGTACATGCAGCTCGACGCGTACCCCCTCCCACGCATATCTGATATGGTCAATCAGATTGCGCAGTACCGGGTCTTCTCAACAATTGACCTGAAATCCGCCTACCACCAGCTCCCCATCCGGAAGTCGGACCGGCCATACACTGCCTTCGAGGTGGACGGTCGCCTCTACCACTTCCTTCCGGTCCCTTTCGGTGTCACAAATGGCGTCTCGGTCTTCCAAAGAGAGATGGACCGAATGGTCGACCAGTACGGTTTGCGGGCCACCTTTCCGTACTTAGATAATGTCACCATCTGCGGCCATGACCAGCAGTGCCACGATGCCAACCTCGATAAATTCCTCCGCACTGCCACTCTTCTCAACCTGACCTCCAACAAAGAGAAGCGTGTGTTCAGCACAACCCGGTTAGCCATTCTCGGCTATATAGTCCAAAACGGACTTCTCGGGCCCGACCCTGAGAGCATGCGCCCCCTCATGGAACTTCCCTTCCCCCACTGCCCCAAGGCCCTCAAACGCTGCCTGGGGTTCTTTTCCTACTACCCTCAGTGGGTCCCAAACTATGCGGACAAGGCCCGCCCACACATCCAGTCCACCCAATTCCCCCCCGCAGCTGAGGCACAACACGCTTTCGCCCGCATCAGAGCAGACATCGCCAAGGCCGGGATGCGCGCAGTGGACGAGTCATTGCCTTTCCAAGTAGAAAGCGACGCTTCAGACGTCGCCCTTGCCGCCACTCTAAACCAGGCAGGCAGGCCCGTGGCATTCTTTTCCCGCACCCTTCATGCATCTGAAATTCGACACTCATCCGTCGAAAAGGAGGCCCAAGCTTTCGTTGAAGCTGTGCGGCATTGGAGGCATTACCTAGCCGGCAGGAGATTCACTCTCCTCACTGACCAATGGTCGGTAGCCTTCATGTTCAATAACACACAGCGGGGCAAGATCAAAAATGATAAAATCTTGCGGTGGAGAATCGAGCTCTCCACCTATAATTACGAGATCTTGTATCGTCCCAGTAAACTCAACGAGCCCCCAGACCCCTCTCCCGAGGTACATGTGCCAGAGCACAAGTAGACCAACTCCGGGCCCTCCACGACAGCCTTTGTCACCCGGGGGTCACTCGATTGTACCATCTAGTCAAAGCTCGCAATCTGCCCTACTCCGTCGAGGAAGTAAGGACAGTCACCAGGGACTGCCAGGTCTGTGCAGAGTGCAAGCCGCACTTCTACCGGCCAGACCGTGCGCGCCTGGAGAAGGCTGCCCGCCCCTTTGAACGCCTCAGCGTGGATTTCAAAGGGCCCCTCCCCTCCACCGACCGTAACACATACATTCTCAGTGTGGTCGATGAGTACTCCAGATTCCCCTTCGCCATCCCGTGCCCCGATATGACGTCTGCCACCGTCATCAAGGCCCTCAGCACCATCTTCGCTCTGTTCGGTTTCCCCGTCTACATCCACAGTGACAGGGGATCCTCATTCATGAGCGATGAGCTGCGTCAGTTCCTGCTCAGCAGGGGTATAGCCTCCAGCAGGACAACCAGCTACAACCGCCGGGGAAACGGGCAAGTAGAACGGGAGAATGGGATGGTTTGGAGGGCCGTCCAGCTGGCCCTACGGTCCAGGAACCTCCCAGCCTCTCGCTGGCAGGAGGTCCTCTCTGACGCTCTATACTCCATCCGGTCACTATTGTGCACCACCACTAATAATACACCCCATGAACATGTTTTTACCTTCCCCAGGAAGTCCACATCCGGGGTGTTGCTCCCGACTTGGCTCGCTGCTCCAGGACCGGTCCTTCACCATAGGCACGTCCGACTCCACAAGGCGGACCCCTTGGTGGACAGGGTTCACCTGCTCCACGCCAACCCTCAATATGCCTACGTTGACTTCCCCGACGGCCGCCAAGATACAGTCTCACTCAGGGACCTGGCACCGTCAGGTTCCACCCCAACACCCCCCCCCCACCAATGCGCCCCCCCCACCTCCCACCGCGCCGCCAATATTGACCCCACCAGACCACTACCCCCCCCCCCTCCCCTCCCCTTTTCCGCACAAGAGGACAAAGAGGACTTTGGCACGCTCCTGGAGTTCCCCGATGACTGGCCAGCATCAGTCCCGCCATCACCGCCATCGGTGCCACCTCCACCACCGCCAGCACCGACTTTGTTGCCACCGTTACGCGGTCCCAACGAAGCACCAAAGCACCGGACCGGCTGAACCTTTGACGGACTCCGGACGGTCAACGTGGACTTTTCTTTCCCTACCACTGTACATAATTGCACTAATTGTATATAGTTTCACGTCACCCCCGCCGGACTCATTTTTAACAGGGGGTGAATGTGGTGAACCACTGTAATAGGAGATGTAAGGTAGGACCTGCACTACAGGTTCGCCGGTAGCTCCTGCTGGCTGGCTCCTCCCACGGAGAACTGTATAAATATGCATGACCTCCAGTGCCCTGCCATTTCGCCAGCTGCAGCAGGAGACCACGCACCTGACTGTAATAAAGCCACAGTTGTACCCAACTTTAGTCTTTGTGCAATTGATCGTGCATCAGAACTCCTACTGCTTTATGAGCTCTCTCTCTCTCTGTTCCTCTCTTCCTCTCTCTGCACCCGTGATATTTTATGGGTTCTCTCACTTTCTCTCCTAATTGCCACTGCTTCATGGGCTTGCTCTCTCCCCAAACTCCCTCTGCTTTAAATGCTCTCTCTTCAGCCCCTACTGCTTTCTGGGATTGTTCTCTCTGAACTTCACTGCTTTGTGCTTTGTGCAACTGTTACAACACCCTGGACCAATGCACGTTTAATTCCAGTTCCACTTGACACAGAATCGCAGCACAGTTGAAATTAACTCTTTATTTTAAAAATAACCCAAGTCTTTGGTCTTTGGTTACCAATAACTAGTCACCAGGTTTGTAAATTTAAACACAATTTTTACCAATAACAATAATTATAATTAAATAGGCAACGAATACAATTGGTTAACTATTATCTAATTTATAACGCCACCTCTTAAACTCGCCCACCATCGCTGCACACACTAGACAGGGGGGAAAGAGGGGTGCAAAATAAAATACTGAAAGTAAAAGGATAAAAGTCTCTGTTTCAGGTGGATGTTTTCCTGTAGATTCTTTCAGTCAGGGCCTCCAGTTGGATGATGTCTTTGTTTTCAGTCTGTAATGATTTTCACTGTAGGCTCATCAGGATCTCGAGACTTCTCCGCAGTTTCAAAAACAGCAAGCAAGAAATATCTGGGAGAAAGAGAGAGAGAGAGAGCAACACACAACAAAGAACGATGGAATTCCTACAGTGCAGAAGGAGGCCATTCAACCCATCGCATCTGCATCGACCCTCTGAAAGAGCTCTGCACCTTTGCCCACTGCCCGACCCTAACCCTGTAACCGCACCTAACCTGCACGCTCATGAAGACTAAGGGGCAATTTTATCAAGAGCACTGTCCACTACTGCACCAGTCAGACTTTTAATATTTCCCAGTCTGCTCATTCTCTTTTTGACATATGATGACTAGCTTAGTGTTATGTAGAAACCTGTTTGAAGAAATAGTCAACAGGCCATACTAGAATTACTTGAGAAATTTCACCCCATCCCCATTGCCCAGGGTTTTACATTCATTAAAAAGAATGGACAGAAAATCACAGTGTCGGCAGTGTGTTGGGAATGCCAAGATAGGAAATACCCCAAAACAACAACTGAGCATCGATAGAGTTTTCAACATAGTAAAATGCCCCTTTACATTCCACAGCAATGCTACAGGAGCATTGGAACAGGACTAGACCATTCATCTTTTGGAGCCTGTTCCACTTTCCATTCGATTATCTGTATCTTAACCCCAGCTACATAACGTTCTTTGTATATTCCATTTTGACAGCATTGCTGTCAAGACCAGTATGCCCATCCCTAATTTCCCTTGAGAAGGTGTTGGTGCGCTGTGCTTTTGAACCGTTGCAGTCCATCTGTTGTGTATACCCACAGAGCTGGGAGAAAGGGAGCTCTAAGAGATTGACCTAGTGATAATGAAGGAATGGTGATATTGTTCCAAGTCAGGCTTAGAGGGAAATTTTCAATTTGTGGCGTTCCCATATGTCTGCTGCCCTTATTCTTCTAGGTGGTAGAGGTCAAGTCTTTGGTAGGTGCTTCATAGGAGCCTTACAAGTTGTATGGTTCTGTAACCCTTCCTTGCCTAGCAAAAATGTATCAATTGACAAAAGCTGACAATGAGCCAATGACAATGGACTAGTCACGTGTGGATTTGAAAGAGGGTCTTAAAGAAGAAGAGGGAGGTGGTGAGATTTGGGGAGCAAATTCTATCTTGACTTAGACAGCCAAATCTTCCCACCAGTCTTGCACTGCTACACGGTCCCATATCTGTACCTGTCAATCAGTGGAGAGAAGCATAATTTATAGCAAACTACGTTTCTGTAATGCAGCTAAGATACATTCAGTGGCATTTAGGTCTGTATTTTGAAGCTGTGAGATCAGCTGTCAGTGTAATAAATGGCAGGCATGATGGTAATGATTCAGTGTATGACATTTAAATTATAGCTGACATTTCAGATTAAATGCTTTCTCTCTGCATATTGCACTGGTACATCAATTCAAGTATTTTAGTGTTTGCAATGTGCTTTTAAACTTTCTGACATTTCAATTAAAGGTTACCTAAGCTGTAAGTGGTTTTAACCTTTTATGAATTTTACAATAATGCCATTCAAAGATTTTCCTGAATATTCATTCAGCACCTTTTTAGCCGGGTCAACAAATTCTAAAATCTGTTTCTAAATTACAGAGCTTGTGGTACTTGTTTCATTCCCAGCGGAAAGGCTGCAGGGATGAAAAAAATGCTTTCACAAATGTGACTCTTGTGTAATGTAATATGTCAATTATATGGTCGCACAGCAGAGGTTGTTTGCTCTACACTGGTGACCATTTTGGTTACAGGAGAGCCAGGATGTCAGGTGCAAAAACGATGCCCAAATGTCATTATTGTGGCAGTTCTCAAACTGAAAATTGGCGGAACAAGGGAATTGGAGCATCAATGAGTGGTGCCACCCAGGGATGGGGTGTATACAAAAGAGCGGGGTAGTGGTGGTGGGGGGGGGGTCCAATTGGACTCAGTAGCATCTTTTTTCATGGGCCACAAGGCCCTTTAACCATCCAAAATGGTATGTGCTATGTATATGCAAACTTCTGATGGGAGGTTTGCTGGACACCATGGGCGAAATTCTCCGTTATCGGCGGAAAGTCCGCCGATCGGCGCAAAAAACGGCGCAAATCCCACTTGCATCACGTCATAAAAATGGGCCGATAGTCTCCGGCCCAAAATGGGCTAGCAGCGACGTGACGGGATCCGCGCTTGCGCAATGGTTCACGCCGTGCAGCGTCATACGCGCTGCACGGCGTGACGGCTCATAAGTCCGCGCAGCTCCCCCCCACCCGACCGGAACACCCGACCGCAACACCCGACCGCAACACCCGACTGGATGGCTAGCCGTCGCTCAGCCCCAAGGTTCGAGTCACACGATGTGGAGGCGCTCCTGGACGCGGTGGAGCAGAGGAGGGACGCCCTGTATCCCGGGCACGGCCGCAGAGTTGCCCCACGCCACAGCCGGCGTCTGTGGAGGGAAGTGGCAGAGGCCATCACCGCTGTGGTCCTAACACCACGGACAGGCACCCAGTGCCACAAGAAGGTGAACGACCTTGTCAGAGCAGGCAGGGTGAGCCTCCCCCATATCCCCCATATCCCCCCTCCCCATATCCCCCCTCCCCATATCCCCCATATCCCCCCTCTACCATATCCCACCTCCCCCATATCCCCCATATCTCCCCCTCCCCCATATCCCCCCTCCCCCATATCCCCCATATCCCCCCTCCCCCATATCCCCCCTCCCCCATATCCCCCATATCCCCCCTCCCCCATATCCCCCCATCCCCCCTCCCCCATATCCCCCCTCCCCCATACCCCCTCCCCCATATCCCCCATATCCCCCCTCCCCCATATACCCCCCTCCCCCATATCCACCCTCCCCATACCCCCCTCCCTCATATCCCCCCTCCCCCATATCCCCCCTCCCCCGTATCCCCCTCCCCCATATCCCCCATACCCCCCTCCCCATATCCCCCCTCCCCCATATCCCCCCTTCCACATATCCCCCCTCCCCCATACCACCCCCATATCCCCCCTCCCCCATATCCCCCTGCCCCATATCCCCCATATCCCCCCTCCTCCATATCCCCCCTCCCACATATCCCCCCTCCCCCATATCCCCCCTCCCCCATACTCCCCCTCCCCCATATCCCCCTCCCCCATACCCCCCTCCCCCATATCCCCCATATCCCCCCTCCCCCATATCCCCCCTCCCCCATATCCCCCCTCCCCCATATCCCCCCTCCCCCATATCCCCCCTCCCCCATATCCCCCCTCCCCCATATCCCCCCTCCCCATATCCCCCCTCTCCATATCCCCCCTCCCCCATATCCCCCCTCCCCCATATCCCCCCTCCCCCATATCCCCCCTCCCCCATACACCCCTCCCCCATATCCCCCTCCCCCATATCCCCCCTCCCCCATATCTCCCATATCCCCCTCCCCCGTATCCCCCCTCCCCCATATCCCCCTCCCCCATATCCCCCATATCCCCCTCCCCCATATCCCCCCTCCCCCATATCCCCCCATACACCCCTCCCCATATCCCCCCTCCCCCATATCCCCCCTCCCCCATATCCTTCCTCCCCCATATCCCCCTCCCCCTTATCCCCCCTCCCCCATATCCCCCCTCCCCCATATCCCCCATATCCCCCCTCCCCCATATCCCCCATATCCCCCCTCCCCCATATCCCCCCTCGCCCATATCCCCCCTCCCCCATATCCCCCATATCCCCCCTCCCCCATATCCCCCTCCCCCATATCCCCCCTCCCCCATATCCCCCCTCCCCCATATCCCCCTCCCCATATCCCCCCTCCCCCATATCCCCCCTCCCCCATACCCCCCTCCCCCATATCCCCCTCCCCCATATCCCCCCTCCCCCATATCCCCCCTCCCCCATATCCCCCATATCCCCCCTCCCCCATATCCCCCTCCCCATATCCCCCTCCCCCATATCCCCCATATCCCCCCTCCCCCATATCCCCCCTCCCCATATCCACCCTCCCCATAACCCCCCTCCCCCATATCCCCCCTCCCCCATATCCCCCTCCCCCATATCCCCCATATCCCCCTCCCCATATCCCCCTCCCCCATATCCCCCCTCCCCCATATCCCCCCTCCCCCATATCCCCCATATCCCCCCTCCCCCATATCCCCCCTCCCCATATCCCCCCTCCCCATATCCCCCCTCCCCCATATCCCCCCTCCCCCATATCCCCCATATCCCCCCCGCCCCCATATCCCCCCTCCCCCATTTCCCCCCTCCCCCATACCCCCCTCCCACATATCCCCCTCCCCATATCCCCCCTCCCCCATATCCCCCATATCCCCCCTCCCCCATATTCCCCCTCCCCCATATCCCCCCTCCCCATATCCCCCATATCCCCCCCTCCCCCATATCCCCCCTCCCCCATATCCCCAAGTGAATCCAGCCCTAACCTTAACCTCTGCAATGCACGCGCAACCGATGGTGTGCATTCATATACCTGCCTAACACTGTTGCCTTTTACCCCTGCCACCACCCCCCCCCCCCCCACAGGAGAAGCGCGCACACAACAATAGGGAGCATGTGAGGACTGGAGGAGGGCCCGCTGATGAGAGGCCACTGACCGTACACGAGGAAAGGGCCCTGGAACTGGCTGGCGGACCTGAGGACCGGGAGGTTGCTGATGCAGAGGTCGGGGCCCCACGAGCAAGTGAGCCACCAACAGCCCGTCCCCATATCCCCCCTCCCCTATATCCCCCTCCCCCGTATCATCTGATCACTGCCTGATGTCTAACCATGCATGCTTCATTGTGTATCGCAGGACCAAACGTCCAGGCACCCATCCCTGCAGATGCACACCGCCCGCAGGATGCCCCTCGGAGACCACAGGAGACGGAGAGACCCGCATCCTCCAGCATGCGACGCCCGCAGGATGCCCCTCGGAGACCACGGGAGACAGAGAGACCCGGACCCTCCAGCATGCGACGCCCGCAGGATGCCCCTCGGCGACTACGGGAGACGGAGAGACCCGGACCCTCCAGCATGCGACGCCCGCAGGATGCCCCTCGCACACCACGGGAGACGGAGAGACCCGGACCCTCCAGCATGCGACGCCCGCAGGATGCCCCTCGGAGACCACGGGAGACGGAGAGACCCGGACCCTCCAGCATGCGACGCCCGCAGGATGCCCCTCGCACACCACGGGAGACGGAGAGACCCGGACCCTCCAGCATGCGACGCCCGCAGGATGCCCCTCGCACACCACGGGAGACGGAGAGACCTGGAGCAACAGGGAGACGACACCCCCGTCACATGCGGGAGCGACCACCCAGCGATGAGGGGGGCAGCCACAGGCCCCCGTCACATCCGAGCCAGGACACCACTACCCAGGACACCACTATCCAGGACACCCCTACCCGTGACACCACTACCCAGGACACCCCTACCCGGGACACCACTACCCAGGACACCCCTACCCGGGACACCACTACCCGGGACAGCACTACCCGGGACAGCACTACCCGGGACAGCACTACCCGGGACAGCACTACCCAGGACACCCCTACCCGGGAAGACGAAATACCGGACAATGACTCAGAGTGGATGGGTGGAGACGAACCCCCACCCCAAAGTGCCATGGACTCAGAGTGGGACGAAGAGCACGACACAACGCCACTGCTGTCACCAACACCCTCCACCATCGCAGAAACACTCACCACGGTTGGGCACTTTAGTGATGAGGCGTCTGGTACACTCACTGGTGCGCACAACACAGCCGTCCCGGTACAGCAGGTGGAGGTAGGAGCAGCAGAGGGACCGGGCGGTCGGAGGGCAGCCCAGGCCAAGCGAACATCTGCCGCCCAGATGGACCCCGGGTTCCTGCAGTTACCACACCCACACATAGATCCGATGCAACCACCGACACGGAGACGAGCGAATAGGGTGACGGGTGGCTAGCGGCGGCTGCGGTCACAGGTGGAGGAGTCCACCCGCGTCCAGGAGCTGGGAGTGGTCCCGGTCATGCGTGCCACCCAGGCTGACACCGCACGGGTGGCGTCCGCGGTGGAGGCAATGGGTGCGACGGTGTCAGACATGGGGAACGGTTTGCGAGGCCTGGGGCCTTCCGTGCAGGCGGCGTCTGTGGCCCAGGAAATGGCTGCCCTCTCACAGGAGGCCATGAGCCAGTGCCAGCGCCAGATGGCAGAGATGCTCAACGCCATAGCCCAGTCTCAGCAGGCCATGGCCCAGTCTCAGCAGGCCATGGCCCAGTCTCAGCAGGCCATAGCCCAGTCTCAGCAGGCCATAGCCCAGTCTCTGCAGGCCATGGCCCAGTCTCTGCAGGCCATGGCTCAGTCTCAGCAGGCCATCGCTGAGGGCATCGGCGCCAGTGGCCATGTGCGAGCCGGCGTCGCACTGTCACAGACAGGGTTCGACAACCCCCTGGGCTCCATGGCTGCAAACCTGCAGACCCCTGTCGATACCAGCACGGGCCTCCAGGACTGGCAGCGCCAGATGTCGGGGGCGCGTCGGATGGCCAGTCCGTTCGCATCCCCCACCCATGTAGAGGCCTGGGGGCCATCGGGCACCCCGAGGGAGGAGGAGGTGGTGTGCTCCGTCCCGGCTCCCTCTGTAGGGGAGGTCCCGGTACACCGCGACACCTCGGACTCCCCTCCTTCCGTCCCAGGTGCATCGGCTGGGCAACGGGCAGGACAGGCTGGCAGCTCCCCATCCCAGTCGCCCGGGCCGCAGCCTGGCCCATCTAGGCCAGGACGCCCCAGGAAACGGCCGCCAAAGGGATCCAGTGTCAGAGGGCAGGAATCACAGGAGTCCACCTCCAGTTCTGCTGTACCGTCTGGGGAACCACGTAGACGTAGTCAAAGGGCCCGTAAGGCCAAACAATTAGACACTGAGTAAGTTGGCACGGGTGCAGGGCACAGATGAATTTTAGGGGCTAGGGCACGTGCATGAACTCCTTTGGTTATTAAAGTCAATGTTACACCTACCGAAGCTGCCTTTGTGCTCTGTCCAAAGTGTGCGGGCGTGTCATGTACGTTGAGCGCAAGTGTGTTTGTGACGGGTGGTCTTACCTCAGCCCCAGGTGAGTCTGCCCCCTTCCCCCTGGGCCGCCATCAACATCCCCCGGGCAGAGGACGGGACCGTGCGCTGCAGTGTCACAGCCGCATGCAGGGATGGTCCGGGTGGATGGTGGTACTGTGGCCATGGGTCAGACATAGTCCAACGATGTAGAGCCAGGAGCTCATCGGAGGCGGGTTGTCATCATCCTCCATGGCCTGCGATAGACACGCGTCCACCCGCAACTGGGTGAGCCCGGCCCGTTGTGCCGCCGGTGGATCGGCAATTGGGGGGGGGGGGGTGTGCATGCGGGTGGGCTGTGTGGGGTTGGGGAGGGGGGTGAGGGTGCTGGGTGGGTGGATGGGTGGGGGGTGTCGGTGGTCGGCTGTTGTCATGGTGTGCGGTCTGTGGCCATACTACCCGATTCCCACGCCCATCTAGTCAGTGAAGCGGGCGTCTATCAGTCTGTCCCGTACCCGCTGGGCCAGCCGGTAACGGTGGACAGCCACCCGCCTGTGTCTACCCCGTCTGCCCTGACCATTGCCCCCATCCCCCTCATCTGGGAGGACTGGGCCTCTTCCTGCTGCTCCTCCACTCCGCCCTCCTCTGCCTGCGGCACATCGCCCCTCTGCTGGGCTATGTTGTGCAGGACGCAGCACACCACAATGATGCGGCCGACCCTATCTGACCGATACTGGAGGGCGCCCCCAGAGAGGTCCAGGCACCTGAAACGCATCTTCAGCACGCCAAAGCACCTCTTGATCACTCCCCTTGTTGCTACATGGGCATCATTGTAGCGGTTCTCCGCCTCATTGCGTGGCCTCTGTATAGGCGTCATCAGCCACGATCGCAATGGGTAGCCCCTGTCGCCCAGCAACCAGCCCCTCAGCCGGGGATGGCGTCCCTCGTACATGCCGGGGATGGATGACCGCGACAACACGAATGAGTCGTGTACACTGCCTGGGTGACGGGCGCAGACGTGCAGGATCATCATGCGGTGGTCGCAGACCACCTGTACGTTCATTGAATAGGTCCCCTTCCTATTAGTGAACACGGCCCTGTTATCTGCAGGTGGCCGCACGGCGACGTGCATCCCATCGATCGCGCCCTGGACCATGGGGAACCCGGCAACGGCAGAGAAGCCCACGGCCCGGGCATCTTGGCTGGCCCGGTCCACGGGGAAGCAGATGTAGCGGTGCGCCATGGCATAAAGGGCATCTGTCACTGCCCGGATGCACCGATGCACCGATGTCTGCGATATGCCGGACAGGTCCCCACTCGGTGCCTGGAATGACCCCGTTGCATAAAAGTTCAGGGCCACCGTAACCTTGACGGACACGGGGTGAGGGTGTCCCCCGCCAGTGCCACGCGGTGACAGGTGTGCCAGCAGGTGGCAGATGTGTGCCACGGTTTCCCGGCTCATCCGGAGTCTCCTCCTGCATTCCCGGTCCGTGAGGTCCTGGTATGACTGCCGGGGCCGGTACACATGGGGCGCCCTCGGGTGCCTCCGTTGCCGTGGGGCCGCGACGTCCTCCTCCCCCTCCTCGTCCTGTCGGTCAGGTGTCCCTCCAGCCTGGGCGGCTGCCGCCTGCCCCTCTGCGGCAGCCTGCGCCGCCTCTCTGGCACGCTCCTCCTCCTCCTCCTCCTCATCCAGGGCAACATAGACATGAGCGGCTGCCACCACGGCGGCCAACATCGCTGGATTGTCTGAAAACATGACGGCCTGGTGGGGGGGAGGGGAACGACGACATGTCATCATTGCCCATATCCCCTCCTCCCCCCAGCCAGGTGGCATGGACCGCATGGGTCCAACTGTTGGAGGCTGGCACCTGGCCAGGTGGACCAACTCATCTGCCCTCCCATCACCCACCCCGGCACGGACCCCCTCCCCAACCTCCACCCCAGCACGGACCCCCCCAACCCCCAACCTCCACCCCAGCACGGACCCCCCCCCCCCAACCTCCACCCCGGCACGGACACCCTCCCCAACCCCCAACCTCCACCCCAGCACGGACCCCCTCCCCAACCTCCACCCCAGCACGGACCCCCTCCCCAACCCCCAACCTCCACCCCAGCACGGACCCCCCCCCCAACCTCCACCCCGGCACGGACCCCCTCCCCAACCCCCAACCTCCACCCCAGCACGGACCCCCCCCAACCTCCACCCCAGCACGGACCCCCCCCCAACCTCCACACCGGCACGGACCCCCTCCCCAACCTCCACCCCAGCACGGACCCCCCCCAACTCCCAACCTCCACCCCAGCATGCCCCCCCCCCAACCTCCACCCCGGCACGGACCCCCTCCCCAACCCCCAACCTCCACCCCAGCACGGACCCCCTCCCCAACCTCCACCCCAGCACGGACCCCCCCCAACCCCCAACCTCCACCCCAGCACGGACCCCCCCCCCCAACCTCCACCCCGGCACGGACCCCCTCCCCAACCCCCAACCTCCATCCCAGCACGGACCCCCCCCAACCTCCACCCCAGCACGGACCCCCCCCAACCTCCACCCCGGCACGGACCCCCTCCCCAACCCCCAACCTCCACCCCGGCATGGACGCCCCCCAACCTCCACCCCAGCACGGACCCCCTCCCGGCACTCCCCCGGAGCCCAGCCTACTCTAACCACCCCCCCCCCCCCCCCCCGCCGCACACACACACAAGCCGAGACACACCTCTCCTCACGCAATCAGTCTGCGGCCACGCCATTTCCTGCCCAGAGCCAACCCCCCAGGCCGTCACTCACCTCCTCGCTGGTTGGCGTGAGCCTGGAGCACCGGGTCACGCCGATGAAAAGGAGGTTTGATTCACGTCGACGTGAACGGTCATCACGTCGACGGGACTTCGGCCCATCCGGAAGGGAGAATATCGGCAGGCCGAAAATCGGCTGCCTTGCGCAGGCCCGTGACATTCTCCGCGGCAGCGGCGCCATTAACGCCCCGCCAACTTTTCTCCCTTCGGAGACTTCGGCGGGAGCAGGGGCGGGATTCACGGCGGCCAACGGCCATTCTCCGACCCGGCGGGGGGGTCGGAGAATGACGCCCCATATTTGAAAAGGGGTTAGCATGCACATATCTAATGTCCATCAGCAGTAGGCAGAGCAGGCATGCTGCTTTAAAACCAGCATTGTCGTTTTGGAGGTCTATTGTCCAACATATGCCATTGAACAGATGAACGCGATATTAAACAACATGAAGAACTCATCTTGCCCATGCACCCCCAGCTAAGAGCAGTGCGACTTAAAGGTATAATCAACTGTTTACAGGTTAGTTGCGGGTTGTTGATGCAATTCTATACGTTTGGGTGCTACTATAGTTGGTTGAATTTTCAATAGTGTACAGGAAGCGGTGTGGCAGACCAAGCATCTGGAGTACTGTGCACTGTTTTGCTCCCCTTACTTGAGGAAGGACATAAATGCATTAGAGGTGTTTTAGAGAAGGTTCACACGATTTATTCCAGAGATGAAAGACTTGTCTTATGGAGAAAGATTTAGCAGTTTTGGCCCATACTCTCCAGAGTTTAGAAGAATGGGAGGTGATTTAATTGAGGTATATAAGATGTTAAAGGGGATTGACAGGGTAGGCATGGAGCAGATGTTTCTCCTTGTTGGGCATTCTAGACCAAGAGCCAATAGTTTTAGGTGGCGGATTTAAAACAGAAATGAGGAGGAATTACTTGACTCAAAGAGTCGTGAATCTGTGGAATTCTCTACCCCAACATGTTAAACAAATTTAAGGAGCAGTTAGATGGGTTACGGGGAGCAGGCAGGAAGGTGGCGATGAGGCCAAGATGAGATCAATCGTGATCATATTGAACGGCGGAACAGGCTCAAGGGGCTGAATTGCCTGCTCATGCGCCTAGTTCTTATGAAGTACTTTTTTGCTGACTTAAAAGATTCTGCTCAGACCTCCTTGCTCCCTGATTTGGGTGAATTAGTAGACCTTCCTCTAGGCATTGAGTAGGACTGAGAGGATGAAGCAGGACAAGCTGATAGATGAGGGAGGGGGAGGGACAGAGAGGTTCCCAGCAGGATGCATAAATATAGAGAGTGTTTGGTGAGTAATTTTCCTACCTGAACTTTAGCTTGAAACATGTGTGCCTTGTGGTGATATGCATCACTGTAGGTACACAAGGGGTTAATGTAAGTACACTGGGACTAAGTAAACACTAGAGGGAGCACCAGAGACAGCATGACACACAGACATTCAACCAATAGCTCAGTAAGATAGGACACGAATAATGGGCAGTCAAGACACACCCAGAGGTGACACTACCACAAGGGGGCTACCCATATAAAAGGACAGGGCACACATACTCTTTCTCTTTTCCATAGGCGACACTCAGAGAGACAGGGGCAGATCAGGAAGCATCACACCCACCGCATGGATTAGAGCAGACTGGTTAGTTAGATTGAGGTACTATAGCAAGATTAGCAGGAGAGTCGAACTCAAGTTGGAGGATTGTTAACTGTTCAATAAATGTGTTAAACCTATCTCCAAGTCTGAACCTTCCTTTGTCAGAGTATACATCAAGGAAGCAGCTAATGCTACATGAAGAAGCGTAACACAACATGGTACCAGTTAGTGCTTGTTCAATCTACATAGTTCAACTCAACAAATCCATGACTACCAGCAACAGCACCCAGAAAAGATGTTCGAGATTCCGGTTCCACAGCAGCTCAGCTACCACGGCAATCTCAGTGCCAACTGCCGTGCATTCCAACAGAGATTTGAGATCTACCTGATAGCGTCCGACCTAGATGGCGTGGCAGATGCAGAGAAAATAAATCTTCTGCTCACTATTGGGGGTGCAAGTGCAGCAGGAATCTTCAAGACCTTCAAGTACTCCATAGGGCAAGACAAGAGAGACTTCCAGACAGTCCTGGACAGGTTTCAAGAATACTGCGAGGAAAACACAAGAGAGAATGGTAAAAGAGGTGCCAATACTCAGCACGAGGTGAAGGTAGGCCTGCAAATGAAGAAAACGGCAGTTTTGATTGGCAGCCATCTTGGGAAAGGAGCCGCATATGCGCGGCTCCCCAAAAGAAGCCTACCAAAGGAACCTACGTTAACAACAAGCATGACAAAAACAACAACACTGGAACAACGACTGGTATGACATGGTACAACTCTGCGACTGCAGGAGAATGTAACAGCACAGCTCCTAACAATGGCAAGAGTACAGCCATACCATGGCATGACAGCAAATCTCACCGATCCAAGTTTGCTCCACTGCAAACCATCAAACCAGCTTTCAAGGCAGATGAGTTTGCTCTACTTGGAACAAGCAAACCAGCTTTCAAGGCAGATGACATACTGCATTAATATCGCAATCACAAGAAACAGTCCAGGTTGGGCGACACAGATTACATACTACATCGCTACCACAAGCATCGAAAAAAACGAGTCCCAATCAGACAACTAAGTGATTTGACGACTTCTTGGTTCCTTAAGCACAGGGACACTGATGGCGTTCACAAGGAAATGTCAACATCAACATCGACACCTCAATGACAAAACAAGAAAGCCACTCGATCATATTAATTCATGAACTTTGGACTCATACATATTATTTGGTATTGTATGATCATCACTGTCATATGATTTGTACATGTCATCACTTATCTACCTATTTTGTTCAATTTTCTTTAACACTGTACAGAAAATATGTAACACGAGAAAAGGGGTGTGTGGTGATATGCATCACTGTAGGTACACAAGGGGTTAATATAAATACACTGGGACTAAGTAAACACTAGAGGGAGCACCAGAGACATCATGACACACAGACATTCAACCAATAGGTCAGTAAGATAGGACACAACCAATGGGCAGTCAAGACACACCCAGAGGTGACACTACCACAAGGGGGCTACCCAAATAAAAGGACAGGGCACACATACTCTTTCTCTTTTCCATAGGCGACACTCAGAGAGACAGGGGCAGATCAGGAAGCATCACATCCACCGCATGGATTAGAGCAGACTGGTTAGTTAGATTGAGTCACTGTAGCAAGATTAGCAGGAGAGTCGAACTCAAGTAGGAGAATTGTTAACTGTTCAATAAATGTGTTAAACCTATCTCCAAGTCTGAACCTTCCTGTCTCAGAGTATACATCAAGGAAGCAGCTTATGCTACATGAAAAAGCATAACACAACAGCCTCACCAAAGATGTCATCTAAAGATGAAATCTGTCAACTACTGCAGCTACAAGTCCAACCTCTGAGAAGGGCAAGGATTGCATTGCCTGTGACTTTCAAGGTGACTGTGGTTCTGAACATCTCTGCCTCTGGTTCCTTTCATGTGCTGCTTGAGATACAAGCAACACCTCTTGGTTTGAGATGCATTGTTGAATAAGAGAAGTCTACGAGCCTCTCTATGCAGAGAGGAGCAACTTTATCTTCTCCATGGTGCCGCGTGCCATTGACTGTAAGCACAGTGTCTTATGTGTGCCTCATGTCAACACTGTCATGTACCTGAACTGAAAGGAATTCCACTCCCTCGATGTGCAGCTGGTGTGACCACAAGCCGTGTGCACTGTGCATCTCAGAATACTGGTATTCTGTAAACAATCAGGATGCTCTTGGCAGACCAGAGGATGGCTACCCGATGACAAGATTATCTGCTCAAAACATGGTTCACGATTCTGATCAGCAACCCATGAACATATGCACAACGTGCATATAACAAGAAGTATGTTGTCATTAAACATTTTATAGAGCAGACCATTGTCATCCTGAAGCAACCTGTGCTAGGTTTGTGCTGAATTACTTCATGCTCCTTGACAGGCTTTTCACCAGGCTTTCCAGCGTACCAAGTATTTGATTATGTTCACTCGGTTTTCTGCAGCCTGCCCATCAGAGTACTCACCTGAGTCCTCTGCAGCCGAACAAGTGTGTGACCTGACCCACCAAACGCAATGTGAGCTGACGTTTGCATTATCTTTTATCCCAGCTCTGACTCCATTGTGCTAGCGTCAATGTCTCAGATTCTGAGGCACATATACTGACTGTATGTTATCCTCTAGGATACTCAGTATATGAGTTGCGATTGTGAAATTGAGTGATCTTCACTTTCTTGGGCGGCACGGTGGCACAGTTAGCACTGCTGCCTCACAGCGCCAGGGACCCGGGTTCAATTCCCACTTTGGGTGACTGTCTGTGTGGAGTTTGCACATTCTCCCCTTGTCTGTGTGGGTTTCCTCCAGGAGCTCCAGTTTTCTCCCACAGTTCAAACATGTGCAGGTGGATTGGCCATGATAAATTGCCCCATAGTGTCCAGGGTTATGCAGGTTAGGTTACGGGGTTACAGGTATAGGATGGAATGGATTGGTGCAGACTCGATGGGCTAAATGGCCACCTTCTGCATTGTAGCGATTCTTTGATTATTGCTCTTCTCCTGACGCCTGGGAAGACTTCAGTTCTTCGGTATCTGAACAGAAGAATGGACAAGGGTAAGACTATGGTGAGGGAAGATGCTTATACCATCTGCCCCTTGTAGATGAGAACAGATTGTGGAATGAATTTGAGGTGATATTACAAAAGGAAGAGTAGCTATGTAAATACCCTCATCTTCAATTGTTTTTGCCCTCACCGATTGCCACAGGTCAGCAATGGCCCATTCCTTTAGAGCTAGAACTACTTCTTCCATGGACTCGGGATTAAAACATGCAGGTTTTAACCTCCCCCTCCCATTAATTCCTGCTGTTGTGAGCCACTTTCTCATGCAAGGAAGATGGAACTGCCAGTGAGTGTCACGCAATATGTTTGAGTGATATGACTATCATGATTGAATAGTTGCCAGTGTGTGCAAACTTGGAGAGTGTGGATGCGGAGCTTGTGACAGTGTGTGAAGGTGAGGTAAAGCAAATGAATGCTAGATATAAGTTTGGAATACTGAGATAGTTGGTGAGTGAGTGTTGGGGATGCAGTGAATTGAGTAGTGCATGAGTTAGTGGTGTAATTGATATGATATGATGTTTGAGAGTGCATTCACTGATCTTAACAACTCATGTAAGATCATGAAACCTCTTTCTGCACTGAATCTAGGTACTTGGAACTATAGTCCAGGTATTGATCTTCACTATTATCTCTTGTCACTGCTTCCTGAGCATGTGCCTGAAGAACATTTGCTCCTTCCCGCCTCCTGGTTCTAGGAATGCAGCATATCTATCCTCATTTCCACCTTTTCCTGCAAGATTCCAATGTATCCAAAAACCTTTGTGCACACTGTATCCCATGATCAGCTATTGTTAATCTTCCATGGTACAATATACAGAATGGTCCTTGGAATACCAGTAGTCATAATGTATCTCCCCCTTTGAAACATGAGGGCTTTAAGTAGGTCTAGGCAATATATACATTCGAGTTCCCATTCTTAGGTGACATAAATAAGCGTGAAACTAACCATTTCTATGATGTGGAGATGCCGGTGTTGGACTGGGGTGAGCACAGTACGAAGTCTTACAACACCAGGTTAAAGTCCAACAGGTTTGTTTCGATGTCACAAACTTTCGGAGCGCTGCTCCTTCCTCAGGTGAATGAAGAGGTCTGTTCCAGAAACACATATATAGACAAATTCAAAGATGCCAAACAATGCTAGGAATGCGAGCATTAGCAGGTGATTAAATCTTTACAGATCCAGAGATGGGGTAACCCCAGGTTAAAGAGGTGTGAATTGTCTCAAGCCAGGACAGTTGGTAGGAGTTCGCAGGCCAGATGGTGGGGGATGAATGTAATGTGACATGAATCCCAGGTCCCGGTTGAGGCCGCACTCATGTGTGCGGAACTTGGCTATAAGTTTCTGCTCGGCGATTCTGCGTTGTCGCGGGTCCTGAAGGCCGCCTTGGAGAACGCTTACCCGGAGATCAGAGGCTGAATGCCCTTGACTGCTGAAGTGTTCCCCGACTGGAAGGGAACATTCCTGCCTGGTGATTGTTGCGCGATGTCCGTTCATTCGTTGTCGCAGCGTCTGCATTTGTCCCGAAGCGTGGTACATTGGCGAGTCTGGCGGGGGAAGGTGGCCTTGCTTTTACAGTGGTAGAGGTTATAGCGGTACCCTTTGGTGCCTTTACATGCAATACACATATTTACAGACAATTATTTACAAGTTCATTTTACAATGAAACTATCAGCCAGTCGGGGGCCCTGGTTGTCCTCTGCGACCGTCGCTGTCCTGGCGGTGATGCTGGCGTTGGCTCGAGCATCCGTGGCTCTGGGAGCATGTCGTCTTCAGCTTCATCGCATCCGGATGGGGCCAATGGGATGACGGATCCTCCTGGCTCCTGGGAAGGGGGCTGCGGTGGTGTGCGCCGGTGAAAAAATGGTTGGGGTTGGTGGTGGTGGGGGGGGGGGGGTGAGTGTGGGGATCCAGCGGGGGCCAGATCCCGGAGGGAGACCATGTCTTGTCGGCCGTCGGGGTGCGCCACATAGGCGTACTGGGGGTTAACATGGAGGAGATGTACCCTCTCGACCAGTGGGCCCGTACGTGTTTGCGGAGTAGGACGGGTCCGGGGGCTGCCAGCCATGTTGGGAGCGAGGTCCCCGAGGAGGACTTCCTAGGGAAGGCAAGTAGACGTTCATGAGGTGTTTCGTTGGTAGTAGTGCACAGTAGTGATCAGATGGAGTGAAGTGCATCGGGGAGGACCTCCTGCCATTGGGATACTGGGAGATTCTTGGACCGTAGGGCCGGTAGGACGGCCTTCCAGACCGTCCCGTTCTCCCTCTCTACCTGCCCGTTTCCCCGGGGGTTGTAACTGGTTGTCCTGCTGGACGCAATGCCCTTGCTGAGCAGGAATTGACGCAGCTCGTCACTCATGAAGGAGGACCCCCTATCGCTATGGATGTAGGCGGGGAAACCGAACAGGGTAAAATGCTGTGGAGGGCTTTAATGACGGTGGCAGCCATCATGTCGGGACAGGGGATGGCGAAAGAGAACCGGGAGTACTCATCAATCACGTTTACGAAATATGTGTTGCGGTCGGTGGAGGGAAGGGGCCCTTTGAAATCCACGCTGAGGCGTTCAAAGGGGCGGGAGGCCTTCACCAGGTGCGCTTACTTTGGCCTGTAGAAGTGCGGCCTGCACTCCGCGCAGATTTGGCAGTTTCTGGTTACGGCCCTGACCTCCTCGATGCAGTAGGGCAGATTGCGGGTTTTAACGAAGTGGAAGAATCGGGTGGCCCGGGCCCGGGTGGCAGAGGTTGTCGTGGAGGGTCCGGAGTCGGTCTACTTGTACACTGGCACAAGTGCCACGGGACAGGGCATCAGGAGGCTCGTTGAGCTTCCCGGGACGATACAAGATCTCGTAATTATAGGTGGAGAGCTCGATCCTCCACCGTAAGATCGTATCATTCTTAATTTTGCCCCCTGTGCATTGTCAAACATGAAGGCTACCGAACGTTGGTCAGTGAGGCGAGTGAATCTCCTGCCGGCCAGGTAATGCTTCCAATGCCGCACAGCTCCGACGATGGCTTGGGCCTCCTTCTCGATGGAGGAATGGCGAATTTCTGAGGCATGGAGGATGCGTGAAAAGAAGGCCATGGGTCTGCCCGCCTGATTGAGGGTGGCAGCCAGAGATACGTCTGATGCGTCGCTCTCGACCTGGAAGGGGAGGGACTCATCGATTGCGTGCATCGTCGCCCTGGTGATGTCTGCTTTGATGCGACTGAAAGCCTGGCGGGCCTCTGTCGGTAGGGGAAAAACCGTGGACTGGATTAGTGGGCGGGCCTTGACCGTATAATTGGAGACCCACTAGGCGTAATAAGAAAAGAAGCCCAGGCAACGTTTCAGGGCCTTGGGGCAGTGGGGGAGGGGAAACACCATGAGGGGGTGCATGCGTTCGGGATCTGGGCCTATGACTCCATCATGCACTACGTAGCCGAGGATGGCTAGGCGATCGGTGCAAAACACGCGTTTGTCCTTGTTATAGGTTAAGTTAAGGATTTTTGCGGTATGGAGGAATTTGCGGAGGTTGGTGTCGTGGTCCTGCTGGTCATGGCCGCAGATGGTGACCTTGTCGAGGTATGGGAACATGGCCCGCAGACCGTACTGGTCAACCATTCGGTCCATCTCCCGTTGGAAGACCGAGTCCTATTTGTGACACCAAAGGGAACCCTTAGAAAGTGGTAGAGCCGCCCATCTGCTTCGAATGCAATGTACGTGTGGTCATCCGGGCGAATGGGGAGCTGGTGGTAGGCTGATTTAAGGTCTACTGTGGAGAAAACCTTGTATTGCGCTATCTGGCTGACCATTTCAGATATGCGGGGGAGAGGGTACGTGTCGAGCTGTGTATACCTGTTGATGGTCTGACTGTAGTCTATGACCATCCTATGTTTCTCCCCGGTCTTTACAACCACCACGTGAGCTCTCCAGGGGCTGTTGCTGGCCTCGATAATGCCTTCCTTTAGTAACCGTTGGACTTCTGACCTAATGATGGTCCGGTCCTGGGCCCTGTACCATCTGCTCCTGGTGGCGACGGGTTTGCAATCGGGGGTAAGGTTTGCAAACAGGGAAGGCATGTCGACCTTGAGGGTCGCGAGGCCGCAGACAGTGGGGGGGGGGGGGTATGGGGCCGCCGAATTTGAACGTTAAACTTTGAAGGTTACACTGGAAGTCCAGTCCCAGGAGAGTGGCAGCGCAGAGATGGGGGAGGACGTAGAATCGGAAGTTATTGAACTCCACGCCCTGGACCGTGAGGTTGGCTATGCAGTACACCCGGATCTCCACAGAGTGGGACCCAGAGGCCAGGGAGATCTTTTGTTTAATCGTGTGTACAGCGAGGGAGCAGTGAGCAGTGTCTTACCGTATTGGGATGGATGAAGCTCTCCGTGCTCCCAGAGTCGATCAAGCAGGATATCTTGTGCCCGTTGATGAGTACCGACGTCGTAGCGGTTGAAAGCATTCGGGGCCGAGACTGGTCCAGTGTCACTGAGGCAAGTTGTGGCAGAAGGTGAGAGATCTCGTCGGGCGATACACACAGCCACCCGAGTCGGGGTCCTGAGACAAGATGGCTGCCCCCATGAATCGCACATGGCTGGCTGGGAGATCTCATCAGGTGATACATGGCCAGCCGAGTCGGGGTCCTGAGACGTCATCCAAGATGGCTGCCCCCATGAATCTCACATGGCCTGTGAGGAGAGGAATGGCAGCGGGCCTGATTCGCCTGTGGAGACAGCGGCGGCCGACCGAGCCTGGCATACTGCCACTAGGTGCCCCTTCTTCCTGCAGCCCTTGCAGATTGCGGATCGGGCCGGGCAGTATTGCCGGGGGTGTTTGTTTTGCCTGCAAAAATAGCATCGGGCCACCCCCCCCCGGGATTTCCTGCCTGCCGCACTGCACAAGCTTGTGGGTAATTTATGGGTGCTTTGGAATCGGCCACGGGTGGGGTCCACCCTGTCCATGCGGGTACCACGCGGTCGGGAACGTAGCCCTGGGCGTTGCGGGAGGTTACATCTAGAGAGTGCGCAAGTTTCCGTGCCTCTTTAAGCCCTAGCTTGTCGTTTTCCAGCAGTCGCTGGCGGATTTTAGAGGACAGCATGCCCGCAACAAAAGCATCCCATATTAAGAGTTCGGTGTGGTCATTGGCTGAGACTTGTGGACAGTTGCAGTTTCTACCTAACACTAACAATGCGCGGTAAAAATCGTCCAGTGATTCCCCTGGGATCTGCCGTCTGGTAGCTAAAAGATGCCGAGCGTATACCTGATTCACAGTGCGGACGTAGTGCTCTTTTAACTAAGTCATTGCGTCCTTGAAACCGTCCGCATCTTCGATAAGCGTGTAGATTTCTGGGCTCATCCTTGAGTGGAGGACTTGCATTTTCTGTTCCTCCGTGGGGGTAGTCGGGGCCGTCCTGATGTACCCGTTGAAACATGCGAGTCAATGTTTAAAAGTTCCTGCTGCATTTGCCGTGTGGGGGTTGATTTGTAGACACTCTGGCTTGATGCAGAGAGCAGCCATTCTTCAATTTTGTTCATTAAATTGATGCACGATCAATCACTGCTGAAGTGAGATTGTAGTCCAATTGAAGGCTTTAATGAACAAGTAGTTACCCCAGCAGCTCCGGTACAGAATGACTGCTGTGGGTGAAACACAGATTCTTATGCCCCGCCTGCTGGGCGGAACTAGCAGGCAGGTTCCACCATTGATACTACAGTATAAGGTCCATCCCACCTAGGATACCCCTAATATAGCCTACCACAGTTGTCTTCAGTTGTGAAGCTAAGAATTTTTTTAAAAGATGATCAAAAGTACGATGGCTGCAGAAACACTAGCTCTTATGAAGGCAGTGGACATGGGATTCTATTTCTCCAATATTTTTATTGAAATTCTGTGCAATGAAGTTGGCATACCATGTGATTTCTCCTTAACTCAGTCAGAAACATTGACCGCCCCCTTATTTTGGGATTATTTTCTCTCTTCCAGATTATTCAGTGAGGGGAAACAACTCTCAGCATCCATCTGTAGATCAGTAGGTTTATACTCAAGATATTAACAAGTCAATTAATTTGTTTTCAAAATGAAAGAAATCCAATTACAAAACAAGAGAAAATATTTTAACAAGTGCAATACGTGTGTGGTCTTTTCTCGTGTGTCTCCCACCATTTTAGCTTCAAAGCAAGGACGCCAAATATCCTTTGCCCCACCCCCAAGTTATGATCGTTGACCTTGAATAAATGTTAAAATTAAAATAAACAGGGAGATGTGATTTCTTTCAGTTTGGAGTGCTTTATTTACCAGCCATTCCAGGAAGAATATTTAAAACAGTATGCTAAATTGAAAACATATTGTCAAGTCTGTTTTCACAAACAGGCAGCAATACTTTTAGCTTGTCAACATTATAGGCTGAAGTCCTCCTCAGATTTGGTTCTGAACAGTAGGAAGCTGTCACATTGAAAGATATTCTATTTTGTTTGACAGGTTTTTTTTTTGCAGGATACACTACTTGTGTATCGTGATTTTCTTTTTGCTCCATTTTCTGCAAGAAAGATGATGCTCTTGGAGGCTGTCTTGGAGATATAGGTGTTTCAAATTGAAGAAGATAGATTCAAATATTAGCCAGCTTTCTACAATGCTGGTTCCATTTAAAATGACTGGGTTTGAAATTGGGACATTATTGCACAAATGTTTAGCATTCATTTTAGGACTCTCCTGCTTCCTACACTAGCAGAAGAGATAGATTAAAATATGAGGTGTTAAAATACCACTGTATCAGCCAATGAGTAGGAAACGGGGATAAATCTGTGGCAGGATTCATAGCAAACAGATTATCTAAAGCACGCAAAGTCTTTTTATTCAGGAAAGAGTGTGCAAAGATTATTTAAATAGCACACTGCCAAAGTTTATTTACTTAGCAGAATGCATAAATTTAACAAGAGTTGGTATGAACTATGACAAGCCTCCTGAACAAGGCAGGAATATTTCTGCAGAAAAATGCAGTTGCTTGATAATAATCAAATTATACAATTATTGGAGTAAAATCAATCTTGGTCATTCAAACTGAGTGTGGTCTCCAGGTAATATTAGCAGCAGACTTATGCAATCATCTCCATTCTGGCTGGGGGTGGAGGTGTCACTGTTAGGGGCTGTTTAGCTCAGGGCTAAATCGCTGGCTTTGAAAGCAGACCAAGGCAGGCCAGCAGCACGGTTCGATTCCCGTAACAGCCTCCCTGAACAGGTGCCGGAATGTGGAGACTAGGGGCTTTTCACAGTAACTTCATTTGAAGCCTACTTGTGACAATAAGCAATTTTCATTTCATTTCATACAGCCTTAAAAATTTAAATAGGAATAATACCTCTGCTCAAATTACAGACAGAGGAATTTTAGATGAATATGTTAAAGTTCATATACTGGTGGCCAAAGTTGTAACTTAAAGGTGGTGCAAATAACATTGATTTTGCTGAGGTTGTTAACAAATCGGGGAAACTGGTTCAAATGTATTAAAAGACTCCAAGAGAAAGTTAATGGTTAATACGGGTGAAACTTTCTCATTGTTTGGCGGAGTGGAGCAGTGGCAGGAAAACCAGGGTGGAAAATGTTGGCCTCAAGGGCGGCTTGTCCTGCGATATTTTTAGAAACATGCACTAGAGAAAAGTTAAGGGGCAGGTCCCAAAACATCACGCTGGTAGGGCAGGCTCTGATTGAGCCCGCCCTGCCAGCAACTTGGTCTTTTAAAAGATCGGGGGGGGGTTTTTTAAAGGGCGCCCTGGTACAAAGAATTAAAAATAGGAGACCACTCCTCCCCCCAGCCAGCCCCCTCCACAGACATCCGCCACAACAGAACACGTCTCCCCCGCCACTTCCTCGGCATTGGCCCCAGGCACTGCCTGGGCACTGTACCCAAGCAGTGTCAGGGTGCTGCCTGGGCATGACCCTTCCCACCCACTGGGGGCTGTATTCACATGTGCGCCTCTGGTGGGTTCTGCTCACCAAATGCACACCAAGTGGGACTTGTGATTCATATCAGTGTGCCCTCACGCCGGCGTCAATGAACAATTTAACAGGATGGGGTGGTGGTGGTGCGGGGGCGGTGGGGGGGGGGGGGGGGGGGGAATTATCAGACGTAAAGGTCAGGCATTGGATTCTCCCTCCCGCCCTGCCATATTTCTGTTTCACCCCGCCGGCGGGATGCTCCGTTACGCCGGCTGGTCAATGGGGTTTCCCAATATGGGGCAGCTCCAGGCCGTCGAGAAACCCCCGGGGGGTTGCCACAAAACGGAGCATCTCGCTGGCGGAGAATCCAACCCCTGATAATTATATTTAAATGTATTCAAATGGGAATTCCGACGTTCAACGTCGGGATTCCCCTTATGTCAGTGGCGGGGAGGGGGACAATTGCAACAGGAAATCCTGTCGGCGTAAAATATGTTTTGGTTCCTGTCGCCGATCTTACCCCCTCAGGTCAAGACAGGCAACCCTGTGCTCTACCAGAAATCCAGGTACTACCTACGCAAAGCCATCAGGAATGCCAAGAAGCAATGCCAGACTAAGCAAGAGTCACAGACTAACGACACATACTCTTATCGGTTGTGGCTAGGCTTAAACAACATAACGGGCTACATAGCAAAGCCAAGTAGAATCTCCGGCTGTAGGGCACCCCTCCCTGATGAATTCAATGCATTCTATGCTCGCTTTGAGCAAGAAACGAACACACCATTGTCATCTGTCCCAGCAGCCTCAGACACACCCATACCTATCGTCACAACTTCCAAAGTCAGATTGGCTTTCTTGAAAGTGACCCCTCGGAAAGAAATGGGTCCTGATGGACTCCTTGGTCACGTACTCAGATCCTGCGCAAACCAAAGCCCCACCTGTTTCAAGAAGACCACCATCATATAGGTGCCAAAGAAGAACTTGGCAACGTGTCTCAATGACTACCATCCGGTGGCCTTGACATCCATCATTATGAAGTGCTTTGAGAGGTTGGTCATGGGACACATCAACTCCATACTCCCAGAATGCCTTGATCCACTGCAATTCTCATGTCGCCACAACCAGCAGACGCCATCTCCCTAGCCCTACACTCATCCCTGAAGCATCTCGGCAACCAGGACTCCTATGTCAGACTCCTGTTCCTTGACTTCAGCTCCGCCTTCCACACCATAATCCCATCCAAGCTCATATCAAAACTCCAAAACCTAGGACTTGGCTCCTCCCTCTGTAACTGGATCCTCAACTTCCGGACCCATGGACCACAACACCTTCTCCACGATGGTCCTCAATATCGGGGCCCCACAAGGCTGCGTACTTAGCCCCTACTATACTCCTATACACACACGACTGTGTGGCAATATTTGGCTCCAACTCCATTGACAAGTTTGCTGATGACACAACCGTAGTGGGTCGGATCTCGAACAATGATGAGTCAGTGTACAGGAGGGAGATTGAGAATCTAGTGGAGTGGTGTAATGATAACAATGTTTCCCTCAAGTCATCAAAACTAAGAAGCTGGTCATTGACTTCCGGAAGCGAAGTATTGTACACACCCCTGTCTGCATCGATGGTATTGAGGTGGAGATGGTTGACAGCTTCAAATTCCTCGGTGTGCATATCACCAACAATCTGTCCTGGTCCACCCACGTTGACGCTACGACCGACAATGCACAACAGTGCCTATAGAAAGCCAATCGAGGAATTAAGGGCTATGGAGAGAGAGCGGGTAAATGGAGTTGAAATCAGCCATGATTGAATGGTGGAGTGGACTCGATGGGCCGAATGGCCTTACTTCCGCTCCTATGTCTTATGGTCTTATGGTCTTATGGTCTATACTTCCTCAGGAAACTAAGGAAATTCGGCATGTCCACATTGACTCTTTAAGTTCCTGGGGGTCACCATCACCAACGGTCTGTCCTGGTCCACTCACGTTGATGCAAGTCAAGAAAGCCCAACAACGTCTCTACTTCCTACGGAAGCTAGAGGAATTTGGCATGCCTGCATCGACTCTTACAAACTTGCATAGATGTGCGATAGAGAGCATCCTATCCGGCTGCATCATAGCCTGGTATGGCAACTGCTCGGTCCAAGATCGCAAGAAACTGCAGAGTGTGGTGAACTCAGCCCAACGTATCACACAAGCTTACCACCCTCCCATTGATTCTGTCTACACCTCTCGCTGCCTCAGGAAGGCAGACAGCATTATCAGACACCCCTCACACCCAGGTATTGCCTTCCTACAGACCCTTCCATCAGGCAGAACGTACAGAAGTCTGAAGACCTGCGCATCCAGACATAGGAACAGCTTCTTCCCACAGCTACAAGACTCCTGAACGACTCTCCCTCGGACTGATCTGTTCCCTGTAAGAACAGAATTCACGATGCCCTATGCTGCTCTTGCTCATGTATTTGCTTTGTTTGGCCCCTTGTTCCGCATTGTAACCAATCACTGTTTGTCGATGTACCATTTGTCAATGTTCTCCGTTGATTATTCTTTTTGTTTACTATGTACGTACTGTATACATTTCCTCGGCTGCAGAAAAGTACTTTTCATTGTATTTTGGTACATGTGACAATAAATCAAATCAAAATCAAATCCTACCAACTATTACAGATGCACCATAGAAAGCATCCTATCTGGCTACATAACAGCCAGATATGGCAATTGCTCGGCCCAAGACCTTAAGAAACTACAGAGAGTTGTGAACACAGCCCAGTCCATCACGCGAACCTGCCACCCATCCGTTTATTCTGTCTACACCTCCCGCTGCCTTGGGAAAGCGGGCAGCATAATCAAAGACCCCTAATGCCCAGCTTATTCACTCTTCCAACTTCTTCCATCGGGCAAGAGATACAAACATCTGAGAATATGCACCAACAGATTCAAAACCAGCTTCTTCCTCACCGTTACCAGACTCCTCAATGACCCTCTTATGGACTGATCTGGGGCGGGATTCTCTGCCCCCCCACCGGGTTGGAGACTAGCCAGGGGGGGAGGGGCGGCGTGAACCCCGCCCCCACCAACCGCCAAATTCTCTGGCACCGAAAATTCGGCAGGGGCGGGAATTGCGCTGCGCCGGTCGGCGGGCCCCCCCCAGCGATTCTCCAGCCCGCGATGGGCCGAAGTCCCACTGCAGTCATGCCAGTCCCGCCGACGTGAATCAAACCACCTACCTTATCGACGGGACTGGTGGCGTGGGGTGGCTCCGGGGTCCTGGGGGGGACGGGGGAATATCTGGCCCCGGGGGGTGCCCCCATGGTGGACTGGCCTGCGATCGGGGCCCACCGGTCCGCGTGCGGGCCTGTGCCATGGGGGCACTCTTTTCCCTCCGCCTCAGCCACAGTCTTCACCATGGCCGACGTGGAAGAGACCCCCCCCTGCGCATACGTGGGGATGACGTCAGCAGCCGCTGACGCACCCGCGCATGCGCGGACTTCCGCCGCCCGGCGAAGTCCTTTCGGCCCCGGCTGGCGTGGCGCCAAAGGTCTTTCCCGCTGGTCGACGGCGCGCCAACCACTCCCACTCCGGCACATGCCTAGCCCCTCACGGTGAGGACTTGGCCCCTAAAGGCCCGGCATCGATGGGCACACCACTCCATCCCGCCGGGACCCCTCGCCCCGCCGGGTAGGGGAGAATCCCGCCCCTGATCGCCTCACACATCTTCTCGACTTAGTTCTACACTCCTGTATGCTTCATCCGATGCCTGTGTCTATGTATTCACATTGTGTATTTTATGTTTTCTCTATGTATTTTCTTTTCATGTACGGAATGATCTGCCTGAATTGTACGTAGAACAATACATTTCACTGTACCTCGGTGCATGTGACAATAAATAAATCCAATCGGCCCGGCGATTTTCCAGCGGGTAATGGAGAATATCTTGCAGGGTCTGCCGAAGGTGTCTTTCTATCTGAACAAAGTGCTCATCATGCGCACCACGGAGAAGGAGCAAATGGACAACCTGCAAGAAGTACTCTGGCGGTTTTCCCAAGTTAGCGCTCGGCTAAAGAGGAGCAAGTGTGTGTTCCGCGCTACACCAGTGACCTATTTAGGTTGCAAGGTGGAAAGGATGGTCCACACCTGGTGGAAGATAAGGTTCGGGCTATAAAAGGGGCCCCAACCTCAAAGAACGCCACTGAACTCCGCTTGTTCCTAGGTCTGGTAAATTACTATGGGAAGTTCATTGCAAACCTGGCCACTTTATTGGTTCCACTCCATGTTTTGTTGAAAAAGGCCCAGAAGTGTTTCTGGAGTGCCTCACAAGACAACGCATTCGCCGGATTAAAAAGCGCCTGTCGTCCACACAGCTCCTCACACACTATGATACAACTCAGTTGCTAATCCTGACACGTGATACTCTCCCTACATCATTGGGGGGGGGGGGGGGTGCTGGCACACGGATGGGACGATGGCATGGAATGCCCCATTGCTTTGAGGACCCTGGCAGGCACTGAGCAACGCTACATTCAAATCAAGAAGGAAGGCTTGGTGTTAATATTTGGAGTCAAGAAATTCCACCAATATATTTATGGATTGCATTTCTCCATTGTGACAGACCGCAAGCCATCTTTTTAAGGAGGGTAAGGAATCCCACCCATTGCATTGGCTAGAATTCAGCGTTGGGAGCTTCGACTCGGCGTGTATGAAAATTCCTTTTGACACTACCCTGGTACGCAGATCGCCCATGCTAATGTTCCCAGTCGTCTACCGTTGCTCGTAAGTGCCCCATTCCTATCACTGGCAGCTGAAGTAGTTGCTACTCTCAACTTTATGGATATTTAGCCGGTGATAGGTGCGTGCATGGATGCAGCGGGATCCGGGAATAGCGAAGCTTCGCCTCATGTTTTTGAGCGGTGCAGCACAGGGGGTCCTTCCTGTAGCCTTTTGCAGAAGTTCGCAGAACTCAGTGTGGAGAATGGTGTCATATTATGGGGAACCTGCGTAGCCCGCATGAAGATGTTGGCCTGCAGTTATGCCTGATGGCCCGGCATCGATGGGCACATGGAGAGGGTCATGCACAGCTGCTCGGCGCATCAGAAACTACCCCAGCACCCACCCTTCATCCATGGGAATGGCCTGGATGCCCATGGGTGCAACTACATGCCTCAAAGGATATATAGTTAAATACATCTCTGTTCAACTACCGCTGGCTTCCTCAAGTTACAAAACCCATGAAGAAAGATCACTGGGGTGAGATATTGGAGTTGGCCAGTGTCTGTGCAGCTGTGACCCAACCTCTTTGAGACTGGAGGAAAAGAGAGAAAATTGGAAAGAAAAATCTTATTTTAGATCATGTCCTCTTACTTATTCCATGCAGCTGAAATAATTGTAAATGAAAAGCATTGCACGCTGCAGGCTGGGAATTTAGAGCATCCTTTTTGTTTTGATGTCTCACAGGAAAACTTTTTTTTTTAACCAGGCTTTATGCTCTTATTTTGCTGTTTGCATTTCCATGTTCATATCTATCATTTTCCCCACATTTTAAAGACAGTAATATCTTCGCTGTTAGGTGTAAAAGCAACAACTCAGCCTGGCATATAAATCTGAGTCATACATCAATGTGGAGTAGAGCTTGTAAATAGAAATTGGCACTTTCTAAGCGTTTTCCCCCCTTTACCCTGCAAATAATTTATTTGGCATCTTCATACACATCCAGCTGTGAATTTTTAAAAATGGAACCTATTATATGTCATTGTTGCTGTGAAATTATGTGTATAAATCACTGTGTATGGGCATCTTGCCACTTGTTAATGAGCACCTTGCTGAATTGGTGTTTCTCTCTATCCCACTTTCATTGTCAAAAACGCTACAATGTTATCACTTCATTCAACGATGCTATTCTCCTGTGAATTTTTTCATCTTTCTCTGTTGCCATCAAATTCCAGAGGGTGCAGAAGTGAAGTCTGATCTCCTGACTCCAACATGCTTTTTTTATTTTTGCCTTCACAGGATGTAACTTTTGCTGATTAGGTCAACCTGTATTACCCATAGCTGTGATTGCCCTCGAGAAGATGTTCATATTCTTTCTTGAATTTCTGCAGTATGTGTGGTGAAGGTACTGTCACAATGCTAAAGAGAGTTCCAGGATTTCATCTCGGCAAAAATGAAGAAAATACAATTTTTTCCAGTATGTCGTGGAGGGGAACATGGAGCTGGTGGTACTCTTGGGAGGTGCTGTTGATTAAATCTTAGTGAGTTTAAGTGTATCTTGTTGATGGTACACAGTGCAGCATTGATATGCCAGTGGTGAAGGGGTGAACATTTAAGGTACAGATTGGGTGCCGATTGAGTGGGTTGCTTTGCCCTGGATGGTGTTGAGCTTTTTGAGTGTTGTCGGAACTGCACAGATTCAGGCACACTCCTGACTTATGCCTTGGAGATTGTGTTACTCATAGCAGAATAACTAGCCTCTGAGCTGCTTTTGAAGCTATGGGATGAGATTCTCCCAAAAGGGGATAAAGTCCCCTAGCGAGAGTGTTTAACTGTGTGTTTCCTGGCGCTCGCAGTGCCGAAAAACACATGCCTATTCAACGTGACTCGCGTTGTACAAGAATCCTGAATGGGGAACGCACAGCTGAGGCCACACATAGCCTGCTTTGTACAGTGGGGAGCTCTGCTCGCCGGAACTCTCCAGTGCAGCGAGAGATCGGGACGCCATTTTTAAATGCTGCCTGATCTTTTAAATGATGCCCGACCACCCCCCCCAAGCTTGAACGCACTATGGGAGGGTCCCCGCACCCCCCCAAACACTCACCCCTGACCCGATCGTGCACGCGCAAAATTGCCAGTTTGGCACCTTGGCAGCGCCAACCTGGCAATGCCCATGCCAGCTGGCAGTGCCACTGGGGCACCTTGACAGTGCCATGCTGACACCCAGGTGGCACTGTCATGGTGCCAGGTTGCCACTGCCAGGATGTCCAAGTTTCAGCTATTTAAAGACGGTCCGTAACATCACTCACCAACCAATCAGCTTACCACTGTCCTGTGATTGGATTTTTCAAACTCAGCACGTTGTCTGAGCAGTAGCTATACCTCGCAGCTCCAGTGCCATCTGTACTTGAAGGTGAGTGAGGGCTCCGAGCCTCACGTCCCCTTTATCCTTCGCTCCCAGAACAGTGTCCCTCTCAAATCCGGTGCTCTCTGCTTTCTGAAGGTGAGTGGACCATCTCAAAGGCAGCGAATCCACACCATAGCCAGTCCCGCCAGATGAATCAGTCCTTGGTCCCTCTTGCTCCAACATTAGGGAGCCAAGGAGCAATACTCCCCAAGAGTCAACACTGAGATATGTGTGAGATAGAGCATTCTGTGTCGGGCATGGAGAAAAAAACCATCCAAAGTCTCTGGTGACAGTTTGGCCACGGAGGGACAGCTGATAGGACTCTCCAGACGATCGGCCTGGAAGCAATGCTCCCCACTGCGTTACCTCCCCCCCCCCCACCCCCGACCCAGCCCCACAACTGTTGGGAATAGAGCCGTGGGCAAACTGGAGAAGGAGACCTCCTCCGCCTCCAAAGACAGGGATCCTATGGACTTCGGTGGGGGTGGGGGCGGGAATAATCCTCATGAGACCCACAATGATAACCCAATTGATCTTCCCATGGGGCTCATGGAAAAAAGGTTCCCCGCTGAGGGGCGGAGGCCTAGCAGCTGGGACTCTGTGAACCAGATATGTAAAAACCAGCCAGGATCGGGGCCGGCATAGTGCTGGTTGGACCTATGTGCTATAATAAAAATAATAATCACTTATTGTCACAAGTAGGCTTCAATGAAGTTACTGTGAAAAGCCCCTAGTAGCCACATTCCGGTGTCTGTTCGGGGAGGTCGGCACGGGAATGGAACCCGCGCTGCTGCCTTGTTCTGCATTCCAAGCCAGCTGTTTTAGCCCACTGTGCTAAACCAGCTGTATGATGGGTTGTGGCCTTTACCTTTGTTTGCCTAAATGAACCTTCATTGTTTACCCTTCTTATATAATGGAATCAAATTCTACGCAGCGAACACCCCCGCTTCTGAACTTGTACTGTTCGGGGGAAGATCATGAATGAAGCAACTGAAGATGGTTGTGCCTTAGGCACTACCTTGAGGAACTCCAATACGAATGTTTCATGGCAGTAATAAAGAGAAAGCGCAATTTCTTGAATTTGCCACACTTTCATTCCTTATGGGTAGAATGAGTGTCAATTAATGAATAGACTGATGATTCACCTTTTGGAAAGGAAAGCACGCTGTTTGGGATTGAAAGACAAACTGCCTCAAATATGAAACAAAAACTGCAAACTGACAAGCAGCTGAACAACTGACGGGAGATTTAAAATGATTAAATTGAGTATAAAGTGTTTAAGATGATTGACAGATTTCATTGGTAGATAGAGAGAAACCAGTTCCTCTGGCGGACACACTGGAGGGCATAACCTTAAAACTAGATCCACGTTATTCAGAGGTGATTACAGTCAGCATTCTATTGCACACAGGGTAGTGGAAATCTAGAATTTGCTTCCCCCAAAACTGGGGGATGGAGGGGTGGGGGTTATTTGAAAATATCAAAGCAGAGATTGACAGGCAGGTAATTAGAATTAAGATAAAAGCAAATTAATGCGGTTGCTAAAATCTGATACAAAAACAGACAATGCTGGAATAACTCAGCAGCTCTGGCAGCATCTTTCAAGAAGGACATGTGGGGCGAAATTCTCCCCAAACGGCGCGATGTCCGCCGACTGGCACCCAAAACGGCGCCAATCAGACGGGCATCGCGTCGCCCCAAAGGTGCGGAATGCTCCGCATCTTTGGGGGCCGAGCCCCAACATTGAGGGGCTAGGCCGGCGCCGGAGGGATCTCCGCCCCGCCAGCTGGCGGAAACGGCCTTTGTTGCCCCGCCAGCTGGCGCGGAAATGACATGTCGGGGCGGCGCGTGCGCGGGAGCCTGTCAGCGGCCGCTGACAGTTTCCCGCGCATGCGCAGTGGGGAGAGTCTCTTCCGCCTCCGCCATGGTGGAGACCGTGGCGAAGGCGGAAGGGAAAGAGTGCCCCCACGGCACAGGCCCGCCCGCGGATCGGTGGGCCCCGATCGCGGGCCAGGCCACCGTGGGGCCCCCCCCCCCCCGGGGTCAGATCGCCCCGCGCCCCCCCCCCCAGGACCCCGGAGCCCGCCCACGCCGCCTTGTCCCGCCGGTAAATAGGTACTCTAATTTACGCCGGCGGGACAGGCAATTTATCGGCGGGACTTCGGCCCATCCGGGCCGGAGAATCGAGCGGGGGGGCCCGCCAACCGGCGCGGCCCGATTCCCGCCCCCGCCGAATATCCGGTACCGGAGACTTCGGCAACTGGCGGGGGCGGGATTCACGGCGGCCAACGGCCATTCTCCGACCCGCTGGGGAGTCGGAGAATGACGCCTATGGACTTGAAATGTTAACTCTGTTTTCTCTCCCACAGACCTGCTGAGCTGTTCCAGAATTTTCTGTTTTTGTTTGTAATTGGAATTAAGGTACAGATTATTCACGACCCAATTTAATAAAAGAATAGGCTCAAAAAGCTGAATGGCTTGATGGCTGAAGCATTGTATTTTCCTGTGATTCTGCGACCTACCCTTCAATATGAGAGAGCCAACATTCCAACCATAAGCTTCACTTCAGAACAGAGTCAAGTAAGAGCCAAATGAGCATCAATAAAAACAACGAGGGAGAGAATCTAGAAAAGTATAACAGGATATATGAGTTCACTGATTATTAAACATTGTGTCAGGGTGTCTCAATGAAGGAATGGGAAGAGGTTTTAACTTGCAGAAACAAGGACCCATGAACTTAAAAAGAGAGTGAAAAACCAAAGGATAAGATGTGAAAATGGGAGAGCTGGAAAGTAAAGCAAAACAGAGGATCAGGCCCTCTTTGGGGTTCAGTTGGCTTCAAGATGACACAGCTGTGAGATCTTTACATTGGAAAACTCTGATTCTGAGCCAATCCGATCCAAAGTGCTTCAGGGTGCGTTGATGATGTGACAGGCGGGTAGATCTATAGCATTTCAAATCACTGTGTTGCGGGTGGAAGTTCTATCTTATGCCAATGTAATAGTGTTCAGCAGCATTTATTGACTTTCAGCGGAATTAAGCATACAATGATAACTGTTATTACTACACACACACACAACTATTATTAATAATGACATAATCTTGAGGTATTCATATTAAAAATGAATTTGCAAATAATTCAGCACATCACAGGTTTCAAGCTCAAAGGGAATGGCTCAGCAATTCTGAAATATATATGATATGAGAAAAAAAACCAGGAAAGTGGAGTTGATGTAGAAGATCAGTTGTGATCCTACTGAATGTTGGAGCAGACTCGAGAGGCCATATGGCTTACGCCTTTCCCTATTTCTTACATTCATATCAATACCAACACATCTGTCTTCAAACCTTCCTTTCACTCTGGCTATGTATTTCTACATTACATTGTCTAATTAATTCCTGTTTAAACAGCAGTTACTCCCAGTAGTTTACCGTGGCTTTACCAGTACAGAGCTGCCCATCAAATAATTCAACTGGAGATAATTATAGGGGCCCAAGCTTCTCCTACGGCGTGTTAACAGTTGCCTTGCGCAGATGTGTCCTGAGAGGACTTAATCCCTTGGAGGAGAACTGGGATGATGCTGGGATAATGAAAGCTTTCAGCTGAATGGTAAATCAGCTAAGTGTCTGGCAGGTAGCTTTCAACTTCACTGTTACTTTCAGACTTCTTACAGGAACATCCTGAGCAGGCAGAGGCCAGAATTTAATAGTGATGATAAATAAATATTAACTCATTTATTACAAAAGGATTGGCAACATATGTTATCACCTATTTATGAGATGTGCAAAATCACTTATATTTGATAGTTCTATGCTGAGAACAAGAATCTTGCAACTGTCTATTTCGCCACTTACTCCATCACTGCCTGGTATACAAATTTGTCACTTCAAAGGCAGATAATCACTGACTAGATAAATAACTTGACAAAGGTCATTTGTCAAGTTAATAGAATTATCTAAAAGAAACAGAGCTAAATAAGTGATGATTGTTTGTCAAATCATGGGCGTCTGTAAGCATGCCTCTCACAGCTTAGCTTTGTATAAAGAGTTGATGAATGACTTGAGGCAGCTTTCCGAGGTGGGAGAGTTCTGATCCTTTAAAGCCCACTTAATGGGACAGCTGGGTGGCCAGAACAATGTAACACAATTTGTTCCATGGCTTCAGGTTTTCAGAGTCTGTTGACATTGAGGCTGCAACTGGAGAATTCTGATTTATAATATGACGTGGTCCAAAATGTTGTCTTACGTTTTCCACATCCGGCCCTCGGTTGTGTGAATTATGTTGGAAATGCCGGAGAAGCAAGACTTATGGTGGCACAGTGGTTAGCACTGCTGCCTCACAGCACCAGGGACCAAGGTTCAATTGCAACCTTGGGTGACTGTGTAGAGTTTACACTTTCTCCCCGTGTCTGTGTGGGTTTCCTCTGGCTGCTCCGGTTTCCTCCTACAGTCCAAAGATGTACAGGTTAGGTGGATTGGCCATGGTACATTGCCCCATAGTATTCAAAAAGGCGGGGTGGGATTACTGGGACACGGGGATAGGGTGGGGTCATGGGCTGAGGTAGGGTGCCATTTCCAAGGAGCTGTGCATACTCGATGGGCTGAATGGCCTCCTTCTGCACCCTAGGGATTCTATGATTCTATGTTGTCTTGTGGCAATGCTCACGGTGTGAGAAATATCTGTTCTTTTGTAAGGGAATGCTGGGGATCACAAAGAGGAGTTTCTTTTCAGCTTTTACGTTTGAAAGAGCAGGAGTGCTCCTGCTGGACCTATAAAGCACTCTTACCCCTGCCGGTCTTTGTGAGGCTCTTGCCTCATCCCAACTCCTCCGAGCTTCTGACAGTTGACAGAGGAGCAGACCTACTTCCGGCCCTTCCCAACTGGCGGGTTGGTGATCTCATCTTGCAGTTTGCTTCTAAATGAGGTTGAGTCCACAAAGTGGCTTAAGGTTCATGGTGGCAAAAATGGATGAGCAACAGGCATTCTAAACACTTTACTTCCTTTTGTCCACCTCGGGTGTGATTCAGCGGAAAATTTTCAAAGTGTCATTTTGGGCGGGTTTGGCGGGGTGTTTCGCGTCTGCCGCATTGGCAAGATCGTGGTCTGCATTCAACTGCACTTAGTCCCAAAGATGAGCCCCCTATGTGAATCTGGCCATGCTTGGCTCCCTCGCCGTCTGATTCGCCTGACTCATGCCTTAGCTGCTCACCGTTAACAAGGGGGAGCTACTTTTAAACACTCCCTCACCACTCACTCCCAGTCAACAAACGAGGATGGCAGCGCGCAGACCTGCTCCTCGCTTTGGCGATGCCGCCCTGGACAGGCTTCTTGGTGCCGTCTCTGAGAGGTGGGGCACCCTGTTTTCCTGAGGGGGTCGGAGAACCAGCAGTAGGGTCACCAATGCTGCCCACACATGCCACCTGCCCACACATACTGCCCACACATGTCACCTGCCCACACACAGTGCCCACACATGCCACCTGCTATAGACAGCCCCAACCCATCATGCGTGCGGCTCACAATGTCCTCTCTTTGTTGCCGGAGGAGGAGACAGTCCATATTGAGAGATAAAGTGCGAAGACATATGGAGGAATCCCAGAGATTTAATTCCTTGCCCCCTATGAGGAACTGTCCCTGGGGATCGCGGGGATGCCCAAGGAGGGAGCAGTAAATGACAGTGAGGTTGGCCTGCGCCAGAGAGGTGAGGCTCCATTGTCCCTTCACCCAGATGATGTGTCTCAAGTGAGTTGTTGATGTCGCACAAAAAATATC
This sequence comes from Scyliorhinus torazame, assembly GCF_047496885.1. Taxonomy (NCBI): domain Eukaryota; kingdom Metazoa; phylum Chordata; class Chondrichthyes; order Carcharhiniformes; family Scyliorhinidae; genus Scyliorhinus; species Scyliorhinus torazame. Next base: position 48,203,553 of record NC_092722.1, on the reverse strand, counting down.
CTTCCCTCTCACTGGCCAATGTCTTGCAGGATCATCATCTGATGAGGCCGGGCCATCCGGAGTCGTGCTCCCCCTGTCAGCCAAGAGGAAAGATCCATGGAGGACACCGGAAATGCATCACAGCTATCACCCACATCCCCACCAGCACAGAGACTCACAACTCGGTGGGCAACATTATTGGGCACGCTTCCGGGGCACTATCTGGTCAGCACCACACAGCTGCTGATGCACATCAGGTGGAGGCAGGAACATCCGCGGGAGACAGCAGTTGGAGGTCTGCAGGATCCCAAGACATAGCTGGATCCCAGCCAGATGTTGAGCCCCTGGAAAAGGTTCTCAGAGCTGATGCAAATGATAGGCCAGAGATTCAGGAGGGGGTGTCAGCGACATTCCAGCGACTGTAAGGCCGATTGGCAGAGTCTCAAAGCTTTCAGGTGCAGGAGATGGTGCCGGCAATGCGTGGCACCCGGGCCAACACTGCTAGGGTGGAGACCGCAGTGGAAAACCGGGGGCATGATGTCAGTGCCTTGAGTGGTGGTGTCCAAGGCATGGCTCAGTCTGTTATGACCATGGCTGACAGCCTTGACATTATGTCCCAGATTGCCGAGGCACTCCCGAGCGTGGCTGAGTCACTGAGGACCATCGCTGCGAGCGACGACACCATGGTGCAGGCAATGGGGAGTCTCCAGGACTGGCAAAATCAGATGACTCAGAGGCTGCAAGAGCTCACTCCCACTGCTCTTCCATCCCATGGAGTCACCCAGGGCCCTACGGGAGCCCACAGGGATGAGGAAGTGCGAGAGCCTTCCACCAAGAAGACTACAGGGTCTCCAGTTCTTCTGAATCCCCCACCCCTCCTGACACCGGTGCATCTCAAGGGCGGTGGGCAGAACAGAGTGGCACGGGGATGCCTTTGACACTGGTAAGTCGGCCAGACCCCTTTGGCTCCAGGACCTCCAGACGATGTCTGCTAAGAGCATCAAAGCCACAGGACACGGAAAGCAGAAAGCAGCAGGCTGTCTCTACCTCTGATGTGCATCCTGAGGACACACCTAGAGGTCGCACTAGATGGAAGATCAAGAAGAGTGAGGAGAACTGAGTGGGCACTGGTGAGGTCACTGTCCGTAGCTAGAGGAAATTGGAAATTAGTCGCATTAAAATGTTGACCATTAGAACACGTCATGCTTGATACATGAGAAGCTTCTGTCACATTAATCCTCACAGTGGCCCTGCACCAACTCCCCCCCACTCCCAGCACAGTGGTCGAAGATTAAAAGCCTCCAGTGCAGACTCCGTCAAGAGGGTGAGTGTGAATGGACTGTCAGCAGAAAGGCAAAAGTCAAGCTTCATTATATTCCAAGGAGCATTAGAGCTTTTGTCAAAGCAAGTGATCATCACTCACCTGCCTTGCATAGTGACCAGCTGACAGTGCCAACATCACCCTGGACTAATGTTACATTGACCCTTGGAGGGAAGAACTGGGTGGGCGGAGGGGGGAGGGGTGGTGTGATGGGTGTTGGAGCTAGGGGGGGGGAGGGTGTTGAGCTGATGGACGCAGCCTCGTCCTAGGAGAATCTGGAGACGATGAGACCCTTCCTGGTCTTCCTAGTATGTTGGACATTCGCCGCAGCCTGTCGCCCATCCTCTACCTCAGCCTTGGGATCGTCCTCCAGCCTCTCCTGTTCCACTTCCTCCTCCTCGGGTGAAGCTGTATGTCGCTCCACCTCCTCCAGCTGCTGTGCCAGACTGTGGAGTGCACAGCAGTCCACCACAAAGCGGTGGCCTATGGGGGATATACTGCAGGGCAATGACAGCATGTGTGGCAGTGTGGGCCTCATTATAATAGGTCTCCACCTCGGTTTCAGGCCTCTGTACCAGCACCAGAGCCATGTCCTCAGCTGGTATCTCTTGTCCCCCACGAGCCATCCCTTCATCCTACGGTAGTCCTCGAGGACACCAAAGTTGCCATGTGCCCCAGGACATAGCTGCCATGCATGTTACCGGGGAGAGGGTACACATGTGTATGATCCAAGCACAGCGAGGACAGCCTCCGCGGGATCCACACCAGCAAACATTTTTGTATCTGGAAGGAATTGGCGAAGGAGAGAGACCGACAATCAGTTAGGTCTTCCATCCCAGGACCCTAAAATCCCCCAGTCCTCCCCTACCCTTGTTATGACTGCCCCACCTTCTCTCAGAGTGCCATCCAGCGAGCCAGTTGTGCTGGAAAACCTCGCTCTACACACTCACTTCTGGCCACATTAGGAGCCCCTAGACCCCACACCTCTGCTGGGACATTAGGGAGACCGTGCTCAGCTGCCCTCTGCTCCTCCAGACACTTACCCTTTAGTCATGAGAGGATCCTCAGTGGTGAAGCCTTACTCTTTACTATTTGATCGTTGGCAGCTGCCTCTATAGTGGTGATGCTCCTAGAGTACAGGCACACTGTTCAGGCTTCAAAGGTTGCAAGACATGGGGCGGATTCTCCGACCCCCCACCGGGAAATCAGTCCGGCGTGGGCCTAGCCCCTCAAGGTGAGGGCTCGGCCCCTCAAGATGCGGAGAATTCCGTACCTTTGGGGCGGCGCAATGCCGGACTGATTCGTGCCGATTTTGGCGCCGGTCGGAGGACATCGCGCCAATTGCGGAGAATCCTGCCCATGAAGTCCACTAATCATCCTCTCAGCCATGAATGTTCAGCCGGTAACATGCATGGCAGCTATGTCCTGGGCACCTGTGCCTTCGAGGAAGCACTTGAGAGTTGATGAGTGTGAAGTGCTCTCAGAACGAACAATTCTTTAAGATAATTTTCAGCCGTGAAGCTAGTCACAGTCAAAGGAAGTGAAAGTGACTTTCATGAGAGAAGCTGCAGTAGGGCTTTCTCCTGGAAGTGTTTGCCAGGACAGGCTGTAGCTGTGACTGCCCCTGGCATGAGTCTCCACAATATTTAAATGCGGCTTTCAGGCCTCACTGATGGAAAGCTCCTCGCAGCGCCATCCCACCCCCCCCACCGACCCAAGGATCCCACCAGTCCCCAGAACAACACCAAACCCCCTGAAGCCCTCCCGCCACCGAGCACAAGGGCAGCAGCTCCAGTGCCCGTGAGCTGCATGCCGAAAAATGGAAGTGACTACCCACCTCCTCATTTATCTTCGGTATCCATTGCGCCAGCTTCACGTTTTTTTGAAAAGGAGTATTAAACAATGCCCATATGACTTCCCGCTGGAGAGTTGGGTAACTCCTGGGAGGCTGCTGCATTCGACATCAATCTTGTTAATGAGACTGAAATTAATAGGCTTAATGAGATTCTCACCATTTTTGGTCGAGATCCGGAACGCGCCATTGGGAGCGGGTTAGATGAATTGCAAAATGGTTCCCGCCCGCTGTAAATCTTGATTTTGCCCTCTCCCGCTATTCACCCGGCAGGCCCGGATCTGTGCTTGGTGCAACGTGATGGCTGGATCGCGCCCCGATAGTTAAAATCAGGCCCTATTTTGTCACATACACCAGTGTCCTGTTTTAAAAGCATACTCCACAGACACTTCAATGCTTGCAATTATTCCCATAATTCTTTTCCAATAACTTTGAGGTTCATCTGTGTAGAATATTGGCCCTTAACCTCTTGGCTTCCCAGCATCGGATTTGGGGGGTACCCTAAAGATGTGCCAGGGAAACCCACTCAGATGTTTCCAGGTGAGGCTAACTTCCTCTGGACAATTGTGTAGCAATACGATCCATCCGACAAAGCCATTTAAATCACGAACTTTGGATGATTCTGCTAGTTTTACACTTATAGTTACTCAGAACGAGTTAGAGGAAATAAAAGCATTTCTAACTTCAGCGTAACCAATTTAATGATCCAGGCTGAGCCATGCACAGAAAACCTCTAACACCTGTGAGCCCCAGAGGACCCCCCCCCCCCCCCAACCTCCCCCACTCCAAGTAAGCTTCCTACCTGATAGTATTCCCCACCTGCATGGGATTAGAGCACACCTGGGGTATTGTGTGCAGTTTTGGTCTCTTTATCTACGAAAAGATGTACTTGCCATAGAGGGAGTGCAGCAAATGTTCACCAGACAGATTCCTGAGATGGCAGAACTGGCTTATGAGGAGAGATTGGGCCGACTAGGCTTGTATTCACTGGACTTTAGAAGAATGAAGTATGAAATTTTGACGGGGCTGGACAGACTGGACGCAGGTGTGTTGTTTACTCTGGCTGGAGTGTCGATAACAAGGGGTCATTGCCTCAATTTATGGGGTAGGGCATTTAGGACTGAGATGAGGAGAAGTTTCTTCATTCAGAGAGTGGTGAACCTGTGGAATTCTTTACCACAGAAGGCTGATGAGGCCAAATCATTGAATATATTTAAGAAGGAAATAGCGAGATTTATAGCCTCTAAGGATGTCAGAAGGTGTGGAGACAGCACTGTAGCATTGAGATAGAGGATCACCATGATCATGTTGAATGGCAGAACAGGTTCAAAAAGCTGAATGGCCTACTTCTGCTCCTAGTTTCTAATTTTCTATGTCTCTAGTACAGGTGGCAGAATAAGAGGATAGGGTTAAGGATATTTTACATTCATGAAGATAATATGATGGAGAATACAATTGGCTGTTCTTTGGTTAGTTTTGATGCAGTGATTTCACATTGTGACCGTTTTGTTCATTTGTCTTCCTGGCTTGTTGTAGTTGTACAGTGCAGATTTTCAAATTTTACTCCCAAAAGATCTTGGTTTGCAGTCGATTTCTCTCCACAGGTTGGTTACTTAGCATCTCCGTGGGCATAATTCTTCTAAGAGAGACAGCAAACAGCTTCAGCCCATGTTTCAGTACAATATCATCTTGATCTCTCTCATGCTTGGTTAACAACCCCATAGAGTACCCTGTTGGCTGTATATTCCAGAGAAATGTTATTAGTCCATGACTGCTGCAGACATTGTTTCAGAACAAGTAATTGCATTTGCTCAGAATTATCTCAGAAACATTTGCTAAATTTCAGGATTGTGTACCTTGTTTATTCCCTTATTTTCCATTTCTGTTATCTTGCTATGTTACATTTTTGATCCATGGATGATTAATGGACATGTATTTTTAAGGCAAGCAGCCTGTATCTTTAATTCAAGCAGAAGAATGCAGAAGTTACAGGAGAGATCATTCTGCAATTCTGTGCTTGTTTAAACTGGAGCTGCAGACTTTTCGGCACCAGAGAGAGAGGTAGGTTGGGACTCGGTTTGGTTGGTTTGCTGGTGGCCAATAAATTGGCCCAAAAGGCTGCGCTCTGACTGAAAACAGGCGGTGATTGGATCCTATCCCACTCAAATACTTTCAGAATCCCAAACTTTCAGTTTTGATTCGGCAGTTTGGGGACAGGACTCTGCTAACTGTCTCCAGAGAAGGCTGAAGTGAATTGACTAACTCTCTCTCCAGAAAGCCTGCAGTGAGTATTATCTCTCTCTGGAAAACTGGGGGTACTGCATTTTCTTAGCTACAGAAAACCTGAATGAATGAATCTATAGAGAAGACCATTACAGGCTGCAAAACAGAGACTTTAACCTTCACGTTTGCTGTGAAGAATGGTGTGCTAAAAGACTCTTTTTTCTTTCACATGATTTTTACCCATTTCCACCCCTTTGTGTTTGTGTGTCTTGTGTGTGTGTAGAGGGTGGGGGCAATTAGGTATCAGTTAATCGTTAACCAGTTGAATTTGCTGAATATTTCATTATAGTTCTTGTTACAAATAAACAGTAATTGTGTTTACATTCACAAACCCGGTGAATGTAATCTTTGGGCAGCCAAGGGCGAAACACTTTGAGTATTTTCAACAAGAATTATTGGCTAATTCATTTGGGTTATGACTCCTGGACACGTGGGGCTGGAATTGATCGTGCATGGGCCCAGCTTGTCGCACCAAAAGCCACCAGGAAATGGGGTCTTTTGTTTCCATCCCACTTGATGGAATGCCAGCTGTATATTGTAGTGTTCTGGGCTGTCTCCATCGTCTTTAGAGCCTCGCAGCTTTAAAAAAGATTCGGCCAGAAAAAGAAAAATTAAGAATTGTATTTTCAGAAAAATCACATCCTCGCAACTATGTATAATGTTGAAAAGGTGATCTGAAAGTGTGTTGAAACAATAAGGGTTTGTAGACAGGAAGAATGGCAGATGTAGAGTTTGTAATAAGGTATAAATATATCACTGCAGTTTTCTCTGATGAGCATCATGTAACAACAAAATAAGCTTTGTTAAAATTATAATTTTGCCTGTCAGAATGTTGCTCCCCAATTAGTAACATTGTAGTCACCACCAGCTTAAAGGTTGATGAGTGATGAGAAATTCAAGTGACTTATTACTGTAAAAGTTGAAAGAATTTGCTGTAATTGCTGTCACTGTCAATTCTCGTGGCCTTTTGGATGGTTTGCATTAAACTAAACCCTGCCTGGCTGTTGGATGTAAATGTTTCCATGGCATTTTTCTTTGAGACAGAGAGACAATTTTCCTGATGGCCAGTCGAATATTTATACTTCAACCATCACCAAAAATAAATTACCCTGTCACTCCATCATTGCTGTTTGTGGGATCTTCCTCTGCACAGGTTTTTTTTTGTTTTTGCACTGAAGTGTCTCCAAATAACCCATGAGATGGATTGTGATCACAGTACTGTAAAGAAGGTCAAAGTGCTTTCCTGCTATTCTGTCAAATCGCCCACATTTGCCACCTCGAGTTGGAGATATTCCTGGAGATCATGTTGACATCCAATCATGTGACGACTGAACACATTATGCCTGCACAATCGTTTACATTTAGGTGGCACCTCCTCTCGTTGAGACACTGCTGCATGAGACTTTCTGAGAAACAGATGACCACTCTTGAACAGGTGAAGAAGTAAAGCCAGGAGCAGAAATAGGTGAATCTGAAGATCAGGAAGGATTTCATTAGGGGAAAACCAGAGGTGGGAATAACTTTAATTCTATTCGTAACTAATAGTAACCCACTGACATTTTCCCAATAACTGGTACAAATATTTCTTTACACCATGTGTAAGACCTGTCATGTGAGAGTACCTTTAAGAAATGGATGTTTAAGCAATATACCTTTACGAAATGGAGCTGATCATGTTACTGAAGTGATGTCAGAGGGTGGGGGAAGCTGAGTTCACTTCTGCTTTTGGTTTCAGTTTGAGGAGAAAGCTGGGAGTGTCTGTGTGTTTTGCTGAGAGCTGCAGGAACACAGAGCTGGTCTGTTGCTGTCTGCAAATCCAAAGACTATAAATATATTGAATGTAACCTTATGTCTGTTTTGAAGGTTTGAAGCCTTTTGGATGTTTAAAGGAACAGTTTGAAGGATTATTTAGTGTTGTAGTCTTTTGGGGTTATCTTTGAAGTAATGGGTGTTAAGATATTCAATGTTTGTTTTTAAAAGGTTAAATTGAGTTCATAGAATAAACATTGTTTTGATTTAAAAACCACGTGTCCATAATTGTAATGCTACACCTGGGGAACAAGTCGTGTGCTTCAAAAGCAACAATCCATTAAAGGTGGGGTTGGTTGAACTCCATGATACATTTTGGGGTTCTGAAAACACCTCTCCCATAACAGACCCTAAGCCCCCAAGTTAATGCCTTCCTTAAGAAGAATGTAGAGTTCATGTTTTGTCATGCAGTAATTTTAGAGGGTCACTTCCCGACTTAAAATGGAGAACCGCAAAGGCTGAAGGGAAATTCAGCCAACACCGGCAAAAACTAGCAGGTGCAAGTTACTGTGTATTAGACTCTGCAAAAACCCAGACAGCATCGATACAAGCAGCCACCTGCATAGTAATGTAGCAGCCATCTACATAGTAATGAGCGATCCCCGGGAACTATCAAAACATTTAAGGTAAACAAAGCCAAGCCAGACTCCTCGATGCCAGCAGGAGCCAACAGAAAAGAGGTTAACGGACACTTAACGACCGCCCAACGATCAAGGAACCGCTCCAGCGTTGGAGAAATCGAACCAAGCGATTGGAACAAAGTACAATCACTTGAAACCAGGTACGGGGTCCGCCCCGAAAGGCGGGAAGCCCTGGGGACTATAAAGTAAAGCTCGCAAGTTCAAATCGTCCTTCTTGACAGGGTCACTCAGCAACGCGAACCAACCCTCGACAGTGACCTGTCCGACGGCCTCCAAAGAAGTAAGTCTCAAGTCAATGCTTGCTACAAGATAGGTGCTCCTAGCTACCAGTCTATACCAGCTTTTGAATCCTGCTGTTTCAGAACCCAAACGAAAGGCTATTTGTTCCCCTGACCTGGTGGGCCAGTCCGAAGCTAAGTATAGGCCTGTTAATTATAGAAATAGCCTAGAAAGTAGAGTTTATGCATGAGTAGTGATTTACTGTGTATAATAAATGTGTATTGATTTGAATCTTACTAATTGGTGTGTTGAGTTATTGACCATTACTTTAACTTTAACCTCGTGGCAGTATCATAAAGATACCTGGCGATTCTAGAGCAAAGGTTATAAAACAGAGCCAATTGAACCAACTAAAAGTTAGCAACAATGGTGTTTAGAGTGGTTAGTACTGATGCGTCACAGTGCTTGGGTTCAATTCCGGCCTTGGGTCACTACCTGTGTGGAATTTGTTAGTTCATCCTGTGTCTGCGCGGGTTTCCTCTGGGTGCTCTGGTTTCTTCCCACAGTCCAAAGATGTGCGGGTTAGGTAGATTGGCCATGATAAATTGCCCCTTAGTGTCCAGGTATGTGCAGTTTAAGTTATGGGGATATGGGCATAGGGCAGGGTGGATGGGTGAGTGGACATCGGCAGAGTGCTCTTTTGAAGGGTCGATGCAGACTTGATGGGCCGAATGGTCTCCTTCTGCCCTGCAGCTGCAGCCTCACGATGCATTCCTTCAGGATCATTAGACTTTTCCCTTTTTTCTTCATTTGAGGACTCTTCCATTTTCTTGGCTATCAATTTGTCAGCCCTTTGTTGTTTGAGGTTGTAAGTGGCGGGGAAGACCGCAATGATCGTGGTGACTATTTGTGCCTGCGTACTGCAGCTCCACCTGAGCAGTCCAAGCAGCAGAATTGCATCTTCAGCATTCCAATGGTCTTTCCTATTGTTACCTTTGTTGAGGTATGGGAGGCACTCTTGCTCGCCTCTGATGGACCGTGTGGGTTCTGCACATGAGCCAGGTCTTCAGAGGATGACTCCCCAGCCATTTCTGCAATAACTGAAGGGGGAGCAAACAGTGTGGCACCCGAGAGTGATTGAAGATATAAGAATCATGAGAGCTCCCTGGGACGTGGGCTCACACTTGCAGAATTTATTTGCAGTGTAGTTGTTTCTGCAGTAAGCCATTATAGCATTCTTTCTTTCTTGCTGCACAGAAAATCGAGACCCTGCTCTGACTCCTTCTTTCACAATAAATACCATTTAACAGTCATCTCATATTCTTACCAAAAGTCCATCTAATCCTGCATGCAGCACATTAAGAATGGTTTCTAAAGGGAGCAAAACATTTTGTCAATGTTTTGCAATCACACATCAAGAGCCTAATAGATCTTCAGAAAACAAACTCTGACATCAAGGAGATTGCTCCTTCCCTCCCTGGACTATGGAACTGGTTATTGAAGATCATAAAACGTAATGGAGAAAATTAACCAACATTACACAGATGTTTCTCCATAAAAATCTCTGGGCTCACTGCAGATTCTGCTAATTGTATAGCCTTTGAAATATTTTGTTGAAAAACTGGCAAGACCAGGATTGATTTAATTTGTTCCCCCATCTGAGGGAGAAAGATGGAAGAACAATCCGCGATCTGGATCTCAAGGGGCTGCAACCTTTAAAGTGTATGATGTTGGAACAGAAGGCATGAAATAAGTATTAATTTAATTATGATCAGATGCAACATACTTGGTTGAAGTTGGAATTACTTTATATTTTCTGTTGAGTGCTAAGGCCAAAAGCTTACCTCTGTTCATTTCGGTAATATTGAAGAATGGCAAACCTAAGACAATCCTGATCGGGCCACGAGCAGACAATGGTCGGAATTCTCTGGCCGTTGCGATTCCCTGTTTCCGCAGGCAGCGCATCCCAGAGTTTTCTGACGACGTGGGGTGGCTTCAATAGGAAATTCCATTGACAAATGGCGGGACTAGTGAATCCTACTGCCAGGGAATGGCGCGCCGCTGAGAAACACCGGGCTGGGGGACCGGAGAATCCAGCCCGATATATTTCTGGAAAACCTCTCTCTGAGCATTAAGAAAACACCATGACCAAAAGCAGTTTATTTTCGATAAGCTACCGCCAACAATTTAGAATTGTACTAGTTTCTATCATCAGTGGCTTTTTTTTGTTTTATACAGATACATCTGAGATTATATTATGTTAACATTGCAGTTAAATACACAGAGAAGCCAAAGGTGACCTCAGGCCAAGATATAGACAATGAGTGGAATTCTCCCATGTTGAGACTAAGTACTGTGCAGGAATGTGGGGGGAGGGTCCCATTTTTGTATGGTTGCGGGGACGATAGCAGGTACTGGTGGGGGAATGCCAATGATGATTGTCGGTGGGTGAGCGGGAGGGAGGTTGAGTGCCCCCGATATCTCCGTGGCAGGGGGTGGGAGTTGTTAGGTTTCTTTGTTAATTGGGGTGCCCTTTAAACATGGTTCCCCAATCTCTGTGGTGTGGGTACCAGCTCTATCAGGTCCCAGCCTGCCAGAGTGAAGCCGTAAACCATGTTCACTCATTCTCTTTCTTTAAAGAGGCTCAAGATCTGGGGTAAAAACTGGTTTGTGCAACTGGAGCGTTACACACCAGTCTTCTGTCTGAGTCTGACACTTTGCCAAATTCTGGTAAGATTCTGCCCATAGTTAAGTTTACATTGAAGCTGTGAGGTGACTTTAAAAAGTGAGGAAAGAAAGCAAACTTTCTCCTGCTGTATTTGAATTCTGTTCTTGTGACTGATTATATGATAGAGGCTGCTGAAGCCAGGCTTTGTGCCATTGGTAATATTTTCTTGCTTGAAAATAAAGTGAAAAGCTTCAGGAAGGTGTTGCATGCTCTCTCACAATGAATAATTGCTCAAGCTTTCACTCTTTCAATTACACCGGGTTACATTTTCACTTAGATGGTGTATGGATGCAACACAAACTGAGGTCTGACATTGCGAGTGACTATTCATTCCAGGTAAGTCAACAGCCTACTCCTGAGGCTTGCTTTCCTCTCCCACTGTGAATGTTCTCTCTTTTCCTGTCCCCATGCTTCCTGCCATTTCAAGATCTCTTTACTTTCAATGTTTTTCTCTTTCACAAATCCCACACCTTTTATTGTCTTTATTTCCCTTGTGACTCCTCCACACTGTGGTGTGGTTAAATACTATTTGAAGGGGAAAAAGTTGCAAGGCTATGGGCAAGAGCTGTGTAGTAGGACTACTTGGATAGTTCTTTCAAAGAGCTAGCACAGGCACGGTTGCCTGAATGGCCTCCATCTGTGCTGATTCACTCTACGTCTCTACAGTATTATGGGCCAGATAATATATTCTTTTGCTGCATAATCTTTGCATTGGTAGCATTATAGTAATGTTGCAAAGGAGTCCAACCTCACATTGGCACAGTGGCACAGGTGAGGCATGGTGGCACCCTGGTTAGCGCTGCTGCCTCACAACTCCAGAGACCCGGGTTCAATTCCAGCCTCGGGTGACTGCCTGTGTGAAGTTTGCACGCTCGCCCTGTGTCTGCATGGGTTTCCTCCGGGTACTCCGGTTTCCTCCCACAGTCCAAATATGTGCGGGTTAGGTGGATTGGCCATGATAACTTGCCCCTTGGTGTCCAACAGGTTAGGTGGTGCTACTGGGTTACATTATGAATCCCAATAATTGAGAGCAGGAACCCTCCCCTTTTCCCTGCAGCTGACGGGGCAGTGATCTTACTTGTAAACGTCCCGTCACCTTATCTGAGATTGGTTAATTCAGCACAGATTTGGGATTGAATCTGCAGCCTTCCTGAGTTACGTGGCTTAGTACCACATGAGGCAGGTCCACTATCAGCTTTTCTGGAAAGGAAGTGCCCTGTGGTTTCAATTAATTTAAGTGCCATTTTGAACTGCAGCAATGACTGGGTTGATTGGATATAAATGTTGTTCCCATTATTATAAATGGCGCTCCCATTATTATATTCCATTTGATCCAGAATTTATTTTTATTTACACCCAATGCAAGTGAGAGAAAAAAAAAACCTGATCTGATTGTGCCTTCTTGACCCCCTTCAGTTGTGCCTCCGACACAGACTATGTGCAATTAGGATGTCGGCCGACAGTGATAGGCAGGAGATGGAATCTTTGGCTGTAATTGTCGAATGGCTAGAGGGGTCAAAATAACTTAGGACTGGATGAAAATTCTACGGAATAATTCTGTTAATTAGTTTTAACTCTCCATTCATAAGTTTCCAAAATGATTTTCCTGAAAGAATAAAGGATTTCAGCGGTTACTATTTACATGCCAAGTTATGATAATGACCCTCCTCTCTGGAGGGAGGAAAGCCTCCTCGACAATTAGTGCTGGATATTTCTGCTTGACATCCAGGGAGATGTAGATGTCATCAAACTGATCCAAGTTAAACCATCAGGTCACGGGGTCAAGGGGCAGCACGGTAGCACAGTGGTTAGCACTGTTGCTTCACAGCACCAGGGACCCGAGTTTGATTCCCGGCTTGGGTCACTGTCTGTGTGGAGTGTGCACGTTCTCCCTGTGTCTGCGCTGGTTTCCTGCCGGTGCTCCAGTTTCCTCTCACAAGTCCCGAAAGATGTGCTGTTAGGTAATTTGGACATTCTGAATTCTCCCTCTGAGTACCCGAAATGGCGACGGAATGTGGTGGCTGGGGGCTTTTCACAGTAACTTCATTGCAGTGTTAATGTAAGACTACTTGTGACATTAATAAAGATTATTATTAGAGACGTATAAAGCAAAATACTGAGGATGCTGGAAATCTGAAATAAAAACAGAAAATTCTGGAAACACGAAGCAGGTCGGGCTGCATTTGTGAAAAGAGAAACAGAGTGACATTTTCGGGTTGATTACCTCTCATCAGAACTGGGAAAAGTAGAGTTGCAATGGGACAAGTAAAGAAACAAAAGATTTGTCCAGAGGAGGTATGAATGGCAGAATCATAGAATCATAGAATTTACAGTGCAGAAGGAGGAAATTCGGCCCATCGAGTCTGCACCGGCCCTTGGAACGAGCACCCCACTTAAACCCACACCTGCACCCTATCCCAGTAACCCAGCAAACCCACCTACTCTTTTTGGACACTACGAGCAATTTAGCATGGCCAATCCACCTAACCTGCACATCTTTGGACTGTGGAAGGAAACCGGAGCACCCAGAGGAAACCCACGCAGACATAGGGAGAATGTGCAGACTCCGCACAGATGTGCAGATTCCACACAGAACAAACAACTGAAAGTCGAAAGCAAAGAAAGAGAAAAAGCAAAACCTGCAGAGGAAAAGGAAACAACACAGTGGCAGAAGTTATGACCTGAAATTGTTGAATTAAATGTGGCGTCCAGAAGGCTTTGAAGTGTCATACTGAAAGATGAGCTGCTGTTCCTCAAACTTTCATTGGAACACTGTGGGAAGCTGAATATAAATAGGTCAACAAGGTGGAGAATTGCAATCACGTCCCAGAGAATGTGACTTCACTGACAATCAACGTTTCAAGATTTGTGTAGCAATATCAGGACATTCATTTTCTATTCGCAAACTTTACTTGCTGTCATCAGAATCTTTGGTCATGTTTTTCTGTCAACAGTCACTTGTCAGGTTTTCCTTTCTGAACCATTAAAATATAGCTGCAGGGTTTAGCCATTGTGGAGCTTCTGTGGAGTGGGTTTTTGAAGTCTCTTCCCCAGCTCCACTGACAACTAGTATAGAGAAAACATTAACAGCTGAAAGTGGGAAAGGCCTCAGGCAATTTACTAATGTGTACACTATGCTGAGTAACAATAATGATCAGACACGTTTACAAGCATTGGCGGGCTCAAGTGAGCAGACCATGGGGTGGATTTTTCTGAATGGCCACCTCGGTTGGGGAAAGTGTGCCTACTGTCTGCCCAATAAAAAACTCTGAAGCATGACCAGTTTCTCTAGTCAGGCCTCTCGTTACCAAAGCGATGGAGAGCTGCTCACGCGTTTGGTGCAGCTGCTGTTTGGAGGGGAGGGTGTGTGCAAACAATTATTGGGTCCACTGCAGAATCCAACAATTCCAATTAAGTTAAGGGAGCAGAGGCAATTCTGAGGAAAGGCACAGTGGACGACAATCGTAATACAAAAATAATTTACAAACCTGTTTCGAAACCTTTTATGATTAATCTGCAGCAATTCCTTTAAGAACTGTTGATTAGACTGTTCAGTAACACAGTGAGCGTACTACCCATAGAGCTTCAAAATTGCATTGGGGTCTAATTGACATCTTATGCATGGTTTTGCGAGGACTAATGAGACACCGCTCTGCTCTGCTGATTGTAGATCTTAAGGCCCCAACCAAAATAAACATTGGTGGGAATGGGGCAGTAAGCATTGTGCCCTTACTTTAATTGTGTTACCACGCTGTTCCTGACCGTCGGAGGAATAGTACTTAGTCCCCATTGGTCATCGCGTTTACAACATTTGGACTATGATCTTGTTGATCATACCATTGGTTCAGTTGAGACACGCTCGCCTCTGTGTCACGTGATTATCAGCTCAAGTTCCATTCCATAGTCCTGATCAATCCAGTGTAGTTCTAAGAGAGTGTTGCACCATCTGAGGATCTGTCTTTCACAAATTTCAAACGAGGCTCTGTCTGATCTCTCAAGCGGATGTAAGAGATCCCAAAGCACTATTTCAAAGAGGTGGGGAATTCCTCCAATATATATATCCCTCAGCTAAAAACACAAAAAAACAAATGCTCTGGGCTAGATTTCTCATGCTGTTGCGATTCACTTTTCCTGGCGGAGCGAGGTGGCTTCAAAGGGAAATCCCCATTGACAAGTGGCGGGAATAGAGAATCCCGCCGTCAGCGAACTATGTGCTGCCAAGGAACACGCGACTTTGGAACCGGAGAATCCAGCCCCATTGCTGTTTGTGGGTGCTTGTTGTGTGCAAATTGGCTTTCCTACCTAACAACAGCAACTACAAGTACATCGTTAGCTGTAAAATGCTTTTGGGCATCAAGAAGTTGTGAAACACACTACATAAATGCAAGTTCTTCCTTTCTTATCAGGATGTGAGTTACATTGCAGCTTGATACAGAAGCATTGAGTACTTGTACACATTACACATTCTCCAAAGCAGCAGCAACAATTCAGTCCATAGAATATCAAGCAGATCTGTTCTAGGGGCTGAGAAGGATCGATCAATCAGCTGTGCTCCAGTAATCCTCTGTCTGGCACAATGGCTGGAGACTGATGCATGGCATTGGGAGAATCACTTGAACATCCAGTGGCTTCATGATCAATGCATACCCAGTTTGTACACTGGGGCCAGGAATTCTGCAGCCTGTAGATTAGAACCGGTCATTTAAAAAGCCGTGTCTCAGCCATTTCAATCCTCATTTAAGGTGAGCTGTAAACAGCATTGGTCGAAAGCAAAAGGCAAAATCCTTTTTGAAATCAACCAATGGATCTAGGGTAGAAACAGAAAATGCTGGAAATATTCGGCAGGCTGCATCTGTGGAGAGAAACAGTGTTAACGGACACGATTAACGGCCCCGTCGCTCCCAACCCGGGATGCTTCTTGGGTGATTTACCCGGCTCACCGTGCCTCGCGAGATCTAACGGGTTCTCGTGAGACGTTGCAATTTGGATCCCACACACAGTGGGAGGAGCCTAAATTTACAAATTTATGTGTGCAGGTAGTTACAGGCCGGATCTAACCAATGCCTGGGATCGAATCCCCTCGCCGGGGAGACCCCAGCTAGGAGCCATTTAGCACGGATCTCCACAAATGGGGACCAGACAGAACGGTACTTGGGGGGGGTGTCTCCGAGGTGACTGGAGTTCCCCGGGTGGCTGGCCTCTGAGCAGGATGACACCCTGGCAGTGCTGATGCTACCTGGGCAGCTTGGCATTGCCAGCCTGGCACACTGGCAGTGCCACCTGGCTGCTAGCCTGGCACTGGCAGGGTTCCCAGGTGGCACTTCCAGACTGGCATGGCCACTGCCAGGCTGGCAGTGCCAAGGTGGCATTTTGCCTGTGACTCGGTTGGGCCCGGGGGTGCCCTGCCCTTATGAGGTGGGATGTGGGGGGGCCTGATGACCCCCTTATCGGTGAGCTGGGGTGTTGAGGGGGTCCGGAGACCATGGTGCGGGTCTAGAGATCGGTGGCACCCCAATCTATTGCTGTACTGGCGAGTGATGCTTGTCAGTGCAGAAAATGGGGCTAAGTACAGCCTCATCGGGGTGTTCCTCACTGAGGCCCCGAAATGAAGCAGAGTCCTGTTTACTGGCGGGGTCGTTAGCGCTGCCAACACCAGGAAACACCCGGCTAAACGCACTTGGCATGGGACTCTGTTTCATTTACGTTAATAAGGTGGGGGGCAGCAGAGATTAAGACAAAATATTTCATGGCTCAAAAGCCAAAAGAAGTGTTACTGAGTAAAGTAAAGAAGGAAATGAAAGAAAGTATCTAGATGATCTTTGTGAATGACAGGATCACAGCCATACGAATGCAAAGTAAAGGAATTGAGAAAGAAACCAGGAGAAATTGGTGGTGCTCCTTGAGCTTGTGTTGAGCTTCAGTGGCCAGAACAGGGTGGCACGGTGTCACCAGCGACAGCGAAGTCGACTGGAGCCCATTGGGTCCAGGCCAAGGGCATCAAAGGCCACAGGGTGCAGAAAACAGCAGACCACCTCAACCTCTGATGTGCATCCTGGGGAGACACCTCGATGTAACATTCGACCAATGAAGATTAAGAAGTTATATGAGCACTGAGTGAGTACTGGTGATGTCAGTACTCATAGTTAGGGAGTAGATAATTGTCACATTAAATTTTCACAATTTAAATATGCCACACCTGAAATATACAACGCCTCTGTTATTTAAAGCTTTCCAACAGGGTGGTCTCTCTCCCCACCTGGACTCGCTTCCTGCTGCAGGCCCCCCCCCCAAGAAAAGCCACCAGTGAGAGCCCATGAAAGCCATGGTGATAGACATCATGGAATGCAATCTCCATCACTCACTGGATACAGATGTACCCCTTCTCCCCACTGCCCTCACCTCCAACTCTGGTCTAAAATAAAGTGTCCTTGACAAAACTCATGTATGAGGTTGGGTGTGAGCGTGCTATCAACAGAAAGACATGAGTCAGACTTAATGAGAACATGAGTAGCAGCACAGCTTTTCTCACAGCAAGTGGTCATCACCCTCCTGCCTTGAATAGTGACCCACTGGCAGTGCCAAAGCAGGCCCATCACCCTGGTGCGATGTCACGTAGACGCTTGGAAGGGGGAGGGGGAACTGGGTTTGAGGAAGGGGGAACAGGATTTGGGGAAGGGGGAACTAGAATTGGGGAAGGGGTGGGGTGAAGTGGGAAGGTGAGATGGTGGACACGGAGGCCCCATCTGGATGGGGGCTGTGGTCGTCAGTATTAGAGGTATTACGGTACTCTGTAATGCCGGAAGACCATTGGTGTAGAAGGTACTCTGTTCTCATTGGTTAAGCCTGTCTGCTGGCTCCACCCAGCAAGGCAGGGTATAAGAGCCCGTGTCGCCCCAGCAGCTGTCTTCTGTACCTGCGCTGCTGGGGGAAACATCTAGTGTAATAAATCCTTCAATTGTTTACAATCTCGCTTCTGGAGTTATTGATCGAGCATCAATTTATTACACTAGATTTTAAAGAATGGAGCTCCGAATCAAGCCTGAGAGTCTGCAACTCAGCCCCCACGCGGCAAACTGAGCGGCAACCTTCAAGCACTGGCTGACGTGCTTCAATGGATATCTCGGGACGGCCGAAAACATACCCACGGAAGACCAGAAACTACAAATTCTGCACTCGAGGGTGAGCCCAGAGACCTACACTCTCATCGAGGATGCGGACGACTTCGAGGCCGCAATGGATCTGCTGAAAGGACATTATATTCGCCCTGTAAACCAGGTCGACGCCCGACATCTACTAGCGACGAGGCGACAAATCCCTGGGGAATCGCTGGAGGAGTTCTACCGTGCGCTCCTGGTGTTGGGGAGAAACTGCAGCTGCCCGCAAGTTTCGGCGAGCGACCACACAGAACTTTTGATCCGGGATGCTTTTGTTGCAGGTATGCTGTCCTCCCAAATCCGCCAGCGATTGCTGGAGAAAGAGTTACTAGGCCTCAAGGAGGCACGGGCCCTTGCCAGCTCCCTGGATGTGGCCTCCCAAAACGCCCACGCTTATGTCACCGACCGCGCGTCAGCCCCCTGGGCTGCGTGGAATCCCCCCGCGGCCGACCCCGATGCATCTCCCATCTCCCCACAAGCTTGTGCTGCGAGACGGCCTGGCAGCCCCGGGGGGCCCCGCTGCTATTTTGCGGGCAAGCCAAGCACCCCCGACAGCGCTGTCCGGCCCACTCATCCTTCTGCAAAGGATGCGGGGGAGCGGGTACGCGTCAAGCTGCGTATATCTGTTGATGGTCTGGCTATAGTCTATGACCATCCTGTGCTTCTCCCCGGTCTTTACAACCACTACTTGAGCTCTCCAGGGGCTGTTGCTAGCCTCAATGACACCTTCCCTCAG
The DNA here is from genome assembly GCF_047496885.1 of Scyliorhinus torazame. Taxonomy (NCBI): domain Eukaryota; kingdom Metazoa; phylum Chordata; class Chondrichthyes; order Carcharhiniformes; family Scyliorhinidae; genus Scyliorhinus; species Scyliorhinus torazame. Next base: position 48,184,831 of record NC_092722.1, on the reverse strand, counting down.
TAATCGCTGGACCTCCGACCTAATAAAGGTCCAGTCCTGGGCACTGTACCGTCTGCTCCTGGTGGCGACGGGTTTGCAATCCGGGAGTGAGATTCGCAAACAGGGAAGGCGGATCGAGGATCCCCACACACCCCCCCACCACCAGTCCCACCCTCCCTCCCACCTGGCGCACCCACAGCCGCCCCCTTCCCAGGTGGATCGGTTCTCCCACCGGTCCCGTCTAGGGGTGATGAAGCTGCCGAAGATGCCGAAGCCACGCTCCCGGAGCCACAGACGCACGAGCCGCCTCCTGCATCACCACCAAAGCTACGACGATCGCAGAGGATGACCAGGGCCCCCGATCAACTAATTGCTTCATTCTGAAAAGTAAATAAATTTTGTAAATAGTTGCGATGTAACGAGGCGAAACACTGTACGGAGGTATACCAGGTACCTTCATAACCTTAACTTCTACCACTCTGAAATGCGAGGCCACCACCCCCGCCGGAGCCACCACCCATGCCGGACTCTGTTTTTAACAGGGGGTGAATGTGGTAGTCAGTATTAGAGGTATTACGGTACTCTGTAATGCCGGAAGACCATTGGTGTAGAAGGTACTCTGTTCTCATTGGTTAAGCCTGTCTGCTGGCTCTGCCCAGCAAGGCGAGGTATAAGAGCCCATGTCACCCCAACAGCTGCCTTCTGTACCTGCGCTGCTGGGGGACACATCTAGTGTAATAAAGCCTTCAATTGTCTCCAATCTCGCTTCTGGAGTTATTGATCGAGCATTACTTTCTGGTCTGTTGGACCCTTTCCACCACCTGTGCTCCATCCTACGGGTACTCTTCCTCCACCCCTCCTGGCCCTGCTCCTCCTCAAACGAGGTCTGGTGAGCCGCAGTCTCCTGTGGTACATACTGTCCGTCAGCTCATTGAAAGCCCAGGTCATGGTCAGTGTACCTGTCTGGTCTCCTCCCCAGCCTGATGGGCAGTTGTGTGTTAAGCCTGAGTGGCTGCCCCCTGTGTTGGCCTTAGATTCATTCGATGACACCTGCCCGCCTCAGCTGCAACTATTAGGACAACAGCCATCGCAACTGTCTCGATCCCCAAAATTCATTTTTAATCTGGTAGGATATGGAGAAGGAAAGAGAGACAGAGACAGACAATCAGTAAGGTCATCCATTCCAGGATCCTTAACTGCAACTTCCCCCCCCCTCCCCCCCTCCACAACCTCACAATCCCTTGTCCTCATGATCTTGGATGTCGACCACCCATCGCTGTGTCCAGCACCATCTGCCAGCATGCACGTTGCCTGGTCTGTGACCCTCAATCCTTGCCATTGAGGTAATCTTTCCCTAACCCAGGCTTGGAGAGTGATGCAGCTGTGAGTTGTGAAACATAGAATTTACAGTGCAGATTGAGGCCATTCGACCCATCGAGTCTGCACCGGCCCTTGGAAAGAGCACCCCACTAAAGCACATACCTCCTCCATCCCATCCCCCTTAACCCAGTAACCTCAATTAACCTTTTTGGACATTAAGGCAATTTAGCATAGCCAGTCCACCAAACCCGCACATCTGGGAGGAAACCGGAGGACCCGGAGGAAGCCGGAGCACCCGGAGGAAACTCTCGCACACACGGGAGAATGTACAGACTCCACACAGACAGTGATCCAAGCTGGGAATCGAAGCTGGGACCCTGAAGCTGTGAAGCAACTGTGCTAACCACTATGCTACCGTGCTGCCCAACCCGTGATGGCCAAGTGGTTGGAGTAAGGTGACTCGCTGGATTGTGAGAAGGCACAAGAACTAACAGAGTCAATGAAGAGAGATACAACTATGTACGGTGGATTTAAAAAAACCTGTGGTGAATTGTTGGGTGTGACATTACGGCGTCAGGGGGAATATCACACGGGCTGTAAAGTACAGCATAAAGCCATTTAATCATGGGGAGGCAGTGGCGTAGTGGTATTGTCACTGGACTAGTTATCAAGAAAATATTTAAAACTGGACAATTATCAATCCCATGTGGATGAGTGACAGATCCAACTGGAGTTCACAGTACATAATCTGGAATAAATGGTGCAGAGCTGTTCTAAACTATTTTCCCCAGAAAATCCATCACATCCTTCTGAATGTTAAATTACAATCCTTCTTGTTCTGCAGTTTACCTGCAGTTTCCTCAGGCACTGCTGAACACACATATGCAATTAATTGCTTCTTGGAATGTTTGGAGCACAGAAGTGTCGTTAATCATGGGTTTTACAATGTATATTTTAGAATCATTTGCAACTTGAATGCGATAGAGGGATATAACTAATATGGCATTAACTGCTGAGTTGCCTGACTTGATTTACTTTTCAACGTACTGTTTACGAACGTGTCAAGCTATAGACCAGAGAGGGTCTACTTCTGATTCTTGCTGCATCACATGATTCCACTTAATCTTATGTTGAACTATTTTATTGCTGCGCGTGACCCACTCTGGTTAAAAGAAGTTGAGAGCTAGCTTGATTGGGAATTGTGGTTTGGGCCTTCATTGAGCACATTGCAAAAGGTCATTTTTGGCATAAATCTAGCAGAGCGTACAAACAGACAACTTGCTGTGTAAGAACTAAAATTGAACACCTTACCAGAAATCCAGAGGCCCAAATAGAGGGCAGTGAAAACAATAGTGCTCATAATCCTAGAGTGGATATTTACGGCCCTGTCTTGACAGGGGCGGAGCAGTAAAATGCGGCAAGTTGTTCAAGAGTCCATTCACTTTGGCGGAGCATACAAATCCCGCCAGCATAAAATTCTAACCCGAGACAAGATTTGACTTGGGCAGGCATAGATGGCTCAGTGACATTTTTGTAATTGGGTCATTCTAAGGAAGCGAGGTGCTAATGGATGAAATTGGTCTACATTGGCATTCTTATACAAAGAAAATATGAGGAGATTCCCCGAATATAGATGTAACAGGCATTCCTGGCAGCTAAGTTAATAACCTTTATTGTCACAAATACGCTTACATTAACACTGCAATGAAATTGCTGTGTAAAGCTCCTAGTCGCCACATTCCACCACCCGTTGAGAATTCAGAATTTCCAGTTCACCTAACAGCACGTCTTTCGGGACTTATGGGAGGAAACTGGAGCACCTGGAGGAAATCCACGCAAACACAGGGAAAACATGCAGACTCCGCACAGACAGTGACCCAAGCCGGGAATCGAACCTGGGACCCTGGCGCTATGAAGTGACAGCGCTAATCACTGTGCTACCGTGCCTATGTGAGTGGCTACCAGTGCCCTCTTCTACCTTATCCCCCTCCTGCAAATTTGCAGAGTCATCACCATTTCTGTCCTCCTGGAGTCCCAATTCTCACTGCTTTGCTGCAGCTGATTACTATCATTCTGAGATATGTGCATACGGAAGGAATTTCCCAGACCTTTCCAGGAGCCCTAAAACATATCTTCAGCATTGCAGCGCTTGCTTGATTACTCTAATGTTCACGTGGCTTCTATTGTATGTCTCCTGTGTGTTATAGAATCATTGAATAGAATTTGCAGTGCAGGAGGAGGCCATACAGCCCAATGGGTCTGCCCTGGCCCTTGGAAAGAGCACCCTACTTAAGCCCATGCCTCCACCCTATTCACCGTAACCCAGTAACCCCAACTAACCTTTTGGACACTAAGGGGCAATTTAGCATGACCAATCCACCTAACCTGTACATCTTTGGACTGTGGGAGAAAACTGGAGCACCCGGAGGAAACCCACGCAGACATGGGGAGGAAGTGCAAACTCCACACAGTCACCCGAGGCTGGAATTGAATCTGGGCCCCTGGAGCAGTGCTAACCACTGTAACCGTGCCGCCTGTCATTGTTTGGGTCACTTACAGGTGTCATCAGCCATATCTTCTGTCTCCAAGAAGCCATCGCTAACTCTGCCTTGAGGTCTAAATATCAGTAGGAATTTTGACAGACGCAGAATGAAAGCATCATGGAAAGCTTGCACAGAAATGAATAATGATCTGTTTTTGTTTGCAGACGAGCTAAGAATTAATGGTGTGGATGCTCTTTTGGTTGAAGAATCTGGGAAACCTTGATTACCTCAGGGTGCAGCTAATGAGTCCCTGGACATCTGGGAGTCTAACCAGAGGAGAAAACCTGGGCCGGGATTCTCCGCCGGCATGATTCTCCGTTACGCCGGCACCCGGGGGTTTCATGATGGCTTGGGGCTGCCCCACAATAGGAAACCCCATTGACTGGCCAGCGTAATGGAGAATCCCGGGCAGAAATGTGGCGGGGCGGGGAATCCCACTCCTGGTTCTCATTCTGGCTGAGCTGATCGTGAGCCAAGTTCACTTAAGTGGCTTCCATTACATTTAAAATTTCAGCATAAACAGCAGATTATGAGATTCAATGAATATTATCAGTGGGTTCCTGGAAAGAGATGCAGACAAAGGAATTAAAGGCTCTGGGGGCACAAACTGCCATGGTGTAGGATCTCTTATTTTATCTTCTAAGAAGAGTCGATTGTCCGGTTGCTCGGAGGTGTCGGAAATACAATTTTATTGCTAATTATTTACTTTAATACATTTGCATATGAACTAAATCGAAACTTAGAAACAAAATATCAAACAATACATGAGTTGGTCAAATACATGGCAAAGGAAATCATAAATCATAAAAGCATAAAGAAATCACTTTTAAAGTAAATGACTATGATGATTCAAGAATTCGGGAAGGCAGGAACTCAGGAGGCCGACCTCGGCCACGTGGTCTTACTTTAAGGGAAGCCTTATTGATGGTCAATCCCTCATTTACTCTCATTGGTTTCTAATTCTCAGCTGAGTCCTCCTGATTTGTTCAAATAGGTGTCTGTTACTTAGAGGATGATTTATTAATCAAACATTGGGCGTTACTTAAGATTGACTGGTATCCATCAGGAATAATTCAGTTTCTACATGTGCCATCTCATGAGAATAAGCTTCTTACACCAATGCTGGCCATAGATCTTGCTGTAACTAATTATTTGATACATTCTTATTACTAAATGCACTGAAATACAATGGTTCAGTCATTATATAAAACATTCATTGAAACAAGGTCTGAATTTCTACAGCCAAGACCCTAAAGTTCAATAGTTGATTCATTATCTGAAACAATGACTATCTTTTCACAGTCATGGCATTTTGAATAATTCCATCCTTTAGCTATGCACTTAATCAGTACCTAAAAACATTGATAAATCAATGAATGAATAAATCGATAATCTATCATATGGATAACAGAAGCATTCTTCCAGAAGACTGCAAATGTCAGCGAACACTTGCAGAAAAGTCAGAGCCTCCTCAGGCACCAGTGCTCAATCATATCCAGGAAGTTTATCTTATGTTCATAGACACTGAGTTTGGGGTATCACTTCCTGCAAGATGGAAAACTATGTTCATCCACCCCACCATGTGGAGTGGGAGATGCTGCACCTGTTGCTGTGGGAGTTTGCTGCATTTTTTCCTCATAGAGGTCCAAGGTAGAGCTGCAGATGTGGGCATCAGTGTCTAGGTCAGCATTTATTGTCCATCCCAAATCACCATTGAGAAAGAGGTGGTGAGCTACCTCGTTGAACAGCTGCAGCCCACAGTGCTGTAAGGGAGGGTGCTCCAAGAATTTGACTCAGCGACAGTGAAGAAACTGCGATATATTTTCAAATCAGCATGGTGTCTTGTTAGAAGGGTGTAGTAATCCAGGAGACACGAAGAAGAAGACAAACAGGTTCATTTTAGCTCAAAAGGTAAAGCTGCTATCGCGGCGTACAACACAAATGTCGCAACCCGGGGCTATTGGAAAACCCAGTCCGAGTATGGGAGCAGCATTTAATGAGCTCGCTAATGAGTCCTAGCTAGGTGGGCCTCCGTCCATTACCGTGGGAACTTGAATTCAATGAGCCCCACGAGGAGATCAATTAATGATCCCGTGTGGTCCTCGTGAGGGTTCTCACATACCCTCTACTCACACGATGCTAAGGCCTCCTTTACTTTTTGGCATACTGCCTCGTGTCATTCGCCAATGGAGCCGGATTGGGGTGTGCTAAGCAGATAGGGGATTGTCACTTCCTGGCAGAGGGTCGAATAACCACTGATGGGGGCTTCTCTTCTATGCTGACATCCGGCTGGGGTCAGCCAGATCTCTGGCAGTGAGTTTTGGGGTCAACTCTGCCAGAAGCGATGAGCTGAACAGCAGCTTTTGCCAAATGCTGTGAGGTTAAGCAATAGTCTGACACAGGCAGAAGAATCTCATGTCAAGCAGTCTTTCCTAGACATCACTTTACAGCAAATATCTCTTTGTTCGTCAACTTTATTTATAAGTGGATTGTGACCTGTGATGGGCTTTGCTTAATTTGAGGTAAAAAGGGTGTACATCAGTCGTAAACAGGGTTTCCTTTTATTCTGAAGAATTGTTTAACTTTTAAGTGTAAACTATTTATTTTATAATGCTGAGATAGTTTAATACTGTGGTGATAATAAAGTTTGTTTTAATACACCATATCACTATTTGTGTGTGGAATCACTCCTGCAGTGAAGTATTCTTTTTGTTAAAGTAACAAAAATTGTCAATGTTTCATCTGGTTCCGAATATAAATTGGGGTCTGGTCTGGTCTGAGATCATAGTACTATCTAGAAGACTAGGTCCTCGTCCTCGTACGACTATCAGAGGGATTCGGACTGTCTGCTGCCCATGGGTAACCGGGGTTACGGTGGTTCCTACAACCTGTAGAGGTTCGCCTATATAGGTGGCCAACTTGGTGTATCACAGGCCCAGGCCTGTTCGGAGGTATCTGAAAGTCTGTTCCCCAATAATGGAGACGACGGCTCCTGTGTCTACCTCCATTTCCAGGGAGTCACTGTTGATCTGGAGTTTGATTTTAATTGGGGAAACCTTGAGGGCAGTGATGCAGTTCAACTATATCATTTCACTCTGTTTGGGCTGGTGGATTTGTAAGACTTGTGCCTGAGGTGACATTCACTTCCACCCTGGATGGCAATTCTGGCAGCCTTGCCTTGGGCACATCCTTCAGCCACAGGTACAGCAGCCTTGATGCACAAATAACTTGATGCACAAATAGAAACCCACACGTCTTAACTGGTTAAAAGTGGTCTCCTGTAGTCAGGCTCCTTTTTTAACCAAATAACACCCACTTCTATTTACCACTTTGCTTAATCCCCTCCAACTGACAGTATATTGTCAAACAGCATACCCACATGTAGACCTTGTTGAGCAGCTGTTTTCTCCAGTTAAATATTGGGAAGACCAAAGCCCTTTTCCATTTCCCCAGTTAGAAACATCATTCCCAACGTCTCACTCCATCCCCTCTCTGTCCACCGAGTCAAAATGTTTGCAACCTTTTTAGCCTTTTTGACCCCAATCTGTGCTTCTGACTCCATATTTTATCCATCATAAAGACTGCCTACATTCATCTTTGTAACATCACTCAACCCTGCCTCCGCCTCAATGTATCTTCTGGAACCTTCATGTTTGTTGCCTCCAGTCTCAATGGTCTGCCATGCACCTTCCTCCATAAACTTCAGCCCCTCCCAATCTGTATCAAATCCCGCACATCCTTGATCCCTGTGCCCTTGCTTACATTCCCTTATTGTCTTAAATTTTACATTTTCAGCCTTGTGTTTAAACCTTTTCCAGGGGCGAAATTCTCCCCCAAAGGCGGGATGTCCGCCGACTGGCACCAAAGCCGGCGCCAATCAGACGGGCATCGCGCCGGCCCAACATTGAGGGGCTAGGCCGACGCCGGAGGGATTTCCGCCCCGCCAGCTGGCGGAAATGGCGTTTGTTTCCCCGCCAGCTGGCGCGGAAATGCGGCGCATGCGCGGGAGCGTCAGCGGCCGCTGTCAGTTTCCCAGCGCATGCGCGGGAGCATCAGCGGCCGCTGTCAGTTTCCCGCGCATGCGCAGTGGGGACAGTCTCTTCCGCCTCCGCCATGGTGGAGGCCGTAGCGGAGGCGGAAGGGAAAGAGTGCCCCCACGGCACAGGCCCGCCCGCGGATCGGTGGGCCCCGATCGCGGGCCAGGCCACCGTGGGGGCACCCCCGGGGTCAGATCGCCCCGCGCCCCCCCCCAGGACCCCGGAGCCCGCCCACACTGCCTGGTCCCGCCTGTAAATACCAGGTTTGATTTATGTCGGCGGGACAGGCAATTCCTGGGCGGGACTTCGGCCCATCCGGGCCGGAGAATCCAGCGGGGGGTCTCGCCAACCGGCGCGGCCGGATTCCCGCCCCCGCCCAATCTCCGGGAGCGGAGACTTCGGCGGGGGCGGGATTCACGGCGGCCAATGGCCATTCTCCGACCCGGCGGGGTGTCGGAGAATGACGCCCCAGGTTTTCCCCTCCCTGTCTCTACATTTTCTTCTAGCCACCTAACCCTCCATATGCTACATATTCCTCTTACCCTAGCCCCTTGTCCATCTCTCCACTCCCTTTGCCCATCATTGGTGGCCCTGCCTTCAGTCATGTGGGCCGTACACTTCCCTTCCTAAACCCCATTCTCTCCTTTTCTTCCTTAGAGGCCCTTCCTAAAACCCACCTCTTTGACCCAATCGTTTGTCAACCCCTCCTAATATCTGCTTCTTTGGCTCAGTGTACATCTTTTGTACGTATTTTAGGCATTTTCCTGTGGTATCAAGGTGCTGTGGAAGTGTAAGTTGTGGACAGTATTCCCATCAGATCTCAGGTTGCAGTGCAGATGTGATAGCACCCAAGTACCAGACCATAGCTGACTAGAACTGATGTAACATTCAAGTGTGAGGGGATTTTCATAGATTATTATAGATTATCATAGAATTTACAATGCAGAAGGAAGCCATTCGGCCCATCGAGTCTGCACCGGCTGTTGGAAAGAGCACCCTACCCAAGGTCAACACCTCCACCCTATCCCCATAACCCAGTAACCCCACATTGCTGATTTGCTGAGCAATCAGGATGAATCTTTAACTTAAACCTATCGGCATTCTCAACAGATAGGTTCCATTATGTAACCTGATGACCTTATCTCTGTGCTGCCGTTTGTCAAACAGATTTGCTCCTCACGTTACTTTTAGTGCCTAACTAATTAAAAATTCCATTACTGTTCGATTAGAGGCTTCTACATTGAAAATAAAGGGCCGTACATTTATAACGAAACAGCCAGAGTGGGGGAAAAGATTAAACTTCACAATGGAAGCAATTAAAAGGGATGATGTGTGGCGGTATTACAAATTTAAAATTTGTGTTTTAAAAAAGTTTTACAAAAATCTCATTCACCGAAATAGATTATGTTCATTATTCATAACAGTTTATAGCAAACTAATCAATCTTCACTTGTAAATTCAAACTGCTTTGCATCGTTCATTACTTTTTTAATGCAAAACTTGCTGAATAATTAAAATTGTAAATTATGAAACACAACCGCTAAACTGTGGGAAATGATCTGTGCAATGAAAGGGATAACTTATTAGTATGTTTTACAAAATTCAGATGATTTGAGTACCGAGTAATGTCTAAAATGTAATTTATTTATTAAAAGCTACAAGGATACTGTAAAAATGTCTGCTCTTACTTCTGATTGCTTTTTGTAGCTGTGGTGCAATTTGAAATCAGTGAACTAACATTTGTATAATGGTATTTATGCTTTGTTAGGAAAAAGGGACAAATTAACAATTATTTTTTCTATCCCATTCCCTCGCCCTATAATACATCTTCCATCCCACCTTCCACTGCCTTCCATTATAACACATTCTGTATCACATTCACGTTAACCCAGAGTCCATCGCCTAGATTTGCATCTTTCAGATGGGTAAGCTGGAGTTGGGAAACTTACTGGCTTTCAGACCTATGTCGGTAGTGTCGTGTTATTCACCCTGGGGTAACACGGACTGCAACTGGATGCAGTTTGTTATTGAAAATATGGAAAGATGTGTCATTTGAAACATGGAAGTCTGGCAATATCTGGTCTGAGAGAAACATGAGAGAATACAGGGCAAAATCCCACAAAGGGTTAACAGCAGCTGCAAAGAGCAGGATTGTAAAATGCAGATATCCTTGGTCAAGCAGGCTTAGCAAACAAGACAAACAGGATTTTGAATGAAGCCAAAAACAATGGCTCACATTTTCATTGAAAGTAACTATCTTAGTAAACATCTGGAAAAGAAAGGATGAGGTTCAGTTGAATTTGGTGACAATTCTAAGTATGAAATGTTGCTAATACCAGATAAATTAAAGAAATCTGGAGACTATCAGTCTACGAGAAACATAATTCAAAGTCAAAATCAAAGTCAAAATTATGAGCCGAGGACACAATTGGAAAATAAAACTATAGAAATGACAGGAACCAAATCAAAAGTAACACCTCTTGAAGTCAAAGCATTTTTTAATATCACAAAGGACACAATGTAATCAGATCTATGAGATGAGGTTATGTCAAAATGAATACTTAGTTGGATTAGACTGTTTAGATCAAAGATATTTTTTACAATCAAAGAAAATCAAGAGTTACTTTACAATAAAGTCATAAAAACTAGATAACTGTTAGAAAAATGTATAAACCCGAAGAAAGGGAACAGCCAGCAGAGCCAGCTCTCACAGCTCGGTACATGGGAAAGATAGGACACAGCAACCGAGCTCATCAGCGAATACACCTAAAGAAGACCAGATTATAAAAAGAAGATTGATTGTCAAGTTGGGCCTGAAGGTCCCTTCAACCAACCAGAAGGATCCAGAAGCAAGATCTTTTTACTTTTCTGTAAAGACAGTGATTGCATCTTTTAAAAAGAAAAAATAACTTAAAAGTTTTAACCTGAAACAGTGGTTATTAGCCTACTTTACTTCCTTAGCAATGCAGGACCCAGGATATCAATGCTACTGAGGGGTAAGTAAGTAAAATTATTCGGTGAAGGTATGGGTTATACCGGGGGATAACTTGAAAATATAGTTTGACCTGAATAGCACCCACTGAAAGCTGCATCGGAATCGGGGAGTGTGAATTCCTGTTCACCATTTAGAATATCGACCCTTTTTTTGGTACAGGGGGAATTCTAAGAATAGTGGTGAGTTTTTAACTTCATGGCGCCCAGCGTTTGGCCGAGAATATTAGAAGTTTCTAGGTAAAGCGAGGCTAGAATATTAGAAGTTTCTAGTTAAGCAGAGTGGGGGGCTAGAATATTAGAAGTTTCTAGTTCCCAAACAACGGTTAGAATATTAGAAGTTTTTAACCGGCACAAAGGCTAGAATATTAGAAGTTTCTAGTCTATGTGTGAGTCAAACTTTACCTGCCGAGTTTAGTTTGGAAAGTCATGTGTGATTGACTTTTGTAAGGATATTCTGTGGATCGAGGAGACATAAAACTCAGGTTGGGTATAAAAATCAGCAGACTAGAAGATACTGACCCTGAGAAAAAGTCTGCAAGACATCTTGGTGACAGCACTAAAAATCTTGCATCCATTACTGGTAAATGGAGGACAAAAAATAAATCATCCTTAGAGTGAAGTAGATTGTGAGGAACATCCTAGAGAAATAGGGCGTGCCTAGAAACCTTTAGAGACCAATAACCAATCGGCCCTTAACTAAAACAGGAAGACAGTGTCTTAGTTAGCCTTGGATAGGGCCCAGAATGGGTACTTATCCTTAATTTCAGAGTGCACCTGAAAGGGACAACCAGGAACAGAACTTAGAATTCTGAAAAATGGCAATTAGGGTAATTCTCTTGCCCTGGAATACAGTCAAAAGAGATGAAGCAATGAAACAAGAATGGAAGAAATTAAAAGAGCTAAAAAAAATCCTGGAAGAAAGAGATGTATCAAGACGGAGACATCTCCTTCTTTGTTAGAGTGCCTAAAGCCCTGCAATATAGAGATCCAGTCGGGATTCTTAAAGCACTATGTAAATTTGCATTTGAAAAGCAAGCTGAATCACTAATTTTGTTCGGACACAGACAGAAGCATGCAGCTGCTCAAGTGGGCAAAGAGTGGTTAAAATCATTGACGAAGAAAACATGAAAGAAATAATACAAGTTCCTAGTGAACACAAAAGTAAGTCTGAAGTGGCAAACGAATATAGTAAACAGCTGCAGAAAAATGAAGCTTTAGAAATGGAAAATGACGAGGAATCAATCCTAGGATCAGATAGCACAGTGAAAACAGTAGGGTTTGAAACAGATGCGGCAAGTAAAATCGAAGATGAATGGAAGCAGACAAGACTTATAAAAAAAATGTACGTAGGAGGAAAGCAGATCCACTTAGTGGAAGGAGACTTTACAAATGCCCAAAAGGACGTACAAGTTAATCCTTCCAATAGAAAAGGGAAATTAGGGGCAGGAATTTCAGGGGTATTGGCTCATAGATACAATCCGGAGTTACAGCTAAAAATGGATGAAGAGGTAGGTCGAAGAGGAGAATTTAAAGAAGGGATAGCTAGAGCCACAACTCTGAGCCATGGGACAAAGATTATACATGTGATATCACTAAACAATTCCGGACAGCAGTATAGTATAATGGATGAGACAGAAGTAAATCAAGCAAACATGGAAGGAATCCTGAGACATAGAGTAGGGAGAGATGTTGATATGACATTATTAGGAGACAGAATATTCGAAAATAACTCAAGGGAATCTCTGAGAGCGATAATAAAGACAGGTCAGATAATAAGGATTTGGCGAGAGCAATGGCCACAATTCCTTTTAGACACAGCAGGAACAAGACAGCAATCTGAATTTCAATTCAACCAAAGTCCCAGATAACCAAGGGAATTCAGACCCCTTTCAAAATTTCCCAAAGGGATACCATTCTCAATACCCAGATTTAAGTCCATTTCGGGAAGAAAATTGGCCATGGCAATCTGCCACACAAAAAGAAGGAGTTTTTATAGATTATGTTTTTGAAACACAAGCAAGTGAAGAGGAACAAAGCCGAGTTGGGATTATTGCGCCACCTGCACTGGGACAGGAAGAATCATCATCCTCATCAGAGAATGAGGAAATATTAATACCAAGGAGAAGAAAAGGGAATAGAAAAAATTCTAAACCATTAGAAATAGGGGATTATAGCGATTACTGGAAACAACAACAACCTTCCACAAGAAGATGGAAGAAGTATTCATGGGAGCAAACCTAGCGATAGGAAAGAATGACACAGGTTTAATTAGCAAGAGGTTCCAACACACAATACACGGAGGACAACACAGATCACAAAAACAGTATCCTTTGACCCGAGGAGCTAAGAACGAGCTGGAGATAACAATCAAGGAATTAGAGCAGCAGGGGATTATTCAAGAGGTCACATATGCCTCGACAAATAGTCCAATTCAAGTAGTAAGTAAACCAGATGGTACATTTAGGATGGTAACAAATTACAAAGCTCTAAATAAAGTCACGAAAAAGGATAAGAGATATTTGATAAATCCACAAACTACCTTCGAGTAAGTCGCAGGAAAAACTTACTTAACTAGTATAGATCTGGCGAATGGATTCTGGAGTGCTCCATTAGACCCAGACAGCAGGGACAAAACAGCATTCACCTTCGGCACTAAGCATTACGTATATTGTAGACTGCCACAGGGATATGTTAATTCTCCAAATAATTTTCAGGCAATAGTCAGGGAACTGATTAAAGACGGTTTGGCTTTAGTATATATCGATGATGTATTAATTGGAGATGACGATCAGGACAAACATGTGGAAAGAGTGGCCAGGATTATTAAGACACTTAGTGAAGCAGGTTTTAAAATAGGACTAAAGAAATGTCAAATTGGAAGAAGCGAAGTCAACTATTTAGGTTATTCAGTATCGAAGGAAGGTAGGGAGGCCAGTATTGAAATGAGGAAGAAGGTAGCTGAAATTACTGCGCCCGTCTCGAGAAAAGGGGTTCAAAAAATAATGGGAATATTGGGATATTTAAGGCCAGGAGTGAAGGACTTCAGTCTTTATGCTAAACCCATTTATGAAACGTTGAAAGGGGATTTTATTTGGACCAACGAGGCCCAGAGGGGGTTAGATCAGTTAAAGACAGCAGTTGCAATATCGGGACCATTAGTTGGGAGGCAAGAAGCGGATGATTTAAGCATTAAATTAGACATATATAAAAATGGATATGGTATGGTGCTCGCTAATCATAGCAATCAGACACCTATCAAACATCTGACAGGTAACTGGTTGAGAGCTGAACAAAAATTTTCAGACATTGAGAAATGTCTGGCAGCGATAACAAAAGGAATAGCAGAGATAGAAAACTTGTCGGTTGGTAAGAAAACTTATGTCACAACTGAATTTTTGGAATTAAAAGAGCAAACTAAGAGACAGATTTGCCAGCAAGGTGCAAATACAGCTCGATGGGAAAGATGGGAAACCATTCTTCTAAACCCTGACTTAATGTTTATTCATAACATTAAAAAGGGACAGAAACTTGATGAACCAGTTAATAAAATGGAGTTGGTGAATGCTTGGGTATTATATACTGATGGTAATAAAGTCAAGGAGGACGAAGAACAAGCCAGATGGGCATTCATTTAAAAAAATTCAGGAAAGAAAGTAGTGGAGGAACAGGGAATAATCATTGGGTCAGCTGAGACAGCCGAGGTAGAGGGAGCATTGCGAGGGTTAAAGGAGTGTCAGCAGAGAAAGCTGCAGGAAGTAAACGTTGTCACCGATAGCTGTTTGTGCAGCAAGGATTGGAGAAAGAATTGAAGTTTTGAAAACTAAACGGTTGGACGAACGGTAGAAATAAACTACTGGAACAGAAAGAACAGTGTGAAGAGATAGATAAAATTTTAGTAGATATGGAAATCCAGACAATTCATCAAAAAGCACACACAAAAGGAACTGGGGAGCTGTGTAAGGGGAATCAGGAAGTGGATGAATTAGCCAGACTTAGAATGATAATCTTGGGGACTCTTGGGGACACAGTGGCCGACCTTCAAATGGTAATTGAGCAAATACATGAAGCCACAAGGCATGGAGGTCATGTTGTAGTTTGCAAGGGAGTTGAAAAAGTTAGGAATTAAAATAGCCTATTGGAGACAACACTTAATGGCAGTTAGGAGAAAATGTGAAAGATGTATGGCCTGTGGAGGACAGAGAGGGAATAAAACATACGGGAGCATAAAAACTGAGAAACCAATGCAAGAATGGTCATTAGATTATTCAGGACAACTTTTTCCTAGAAGCAGCAAAGGTAATTTGTACTTTTTAGTCAAAACTGATAGCTGCACGTGAGAAATTGACCTCAGAGCAACCAGCAAAGCAAATGGAGCAACTACCAAAAAGGTATTGGCAGAAATGATGACCCCAAGAGGTAGGCCAGAATCGATCCGGGTGGACAATGTGTCGCACTTTAGAAATAATACCGTTATTAACTTTTGTGCTGACAGAGGAATAGCAATCAATTGGGCTGTGAAATATGCACCGGAGAGTAATGGAATGGCTGAGAGGTCTGTAAGAAAAGTAAAGGATTGGATAATAAAGAATCAGAATGATAAAGGCTGGGATAAAGACATTGAGAAAATAGTATTTGATCTTAATAGTAATCTCGGAACCTCTGTCTCCCAGGGACAAGGGGACCCAAGTGAATCTGGAAATTATCAAGTAGGAGAGGAAGTGTGGGTGAAGATACCAACCAAGACTGCAGGGAAAATAATCAGTGAAGCTGTGAAATGTAAAGACAAGATTGTTCAGAATCTGGGTAAACATACAGTTGAATTAGAGAAGCATGGTGTCTGGAGCAAAAGAAATTGCATCACAATTAAAACACATGACCCAATTGGTGGGAAGACAGTGAATTAAGACCCGTGAGCAGCATTGATTGGACAGATGATAAAGTTAAAATGTCATGTTTGGAACTTACCTTCATAAAAATCCGGTCGTAATCAAAATAAAATAATTAAAGTAAACGCAGTAGCAATATCAGGAATGTATCAGGGTAATGTTTTGACGAGATTGGATCACTGAGTGAGCAAAAGAGGAGGAGTTTGAGATTTTTCGAATCTCACTCAGGGATGCAATGACAGAAGGAGGAGGCTTAACAGACTTTAATTGTATGAAGGATATAAAGGATAAGGAAAATAAACCAGTTCAAAAAAAAGGAAAGAAATGGTAGCAAAAGAAATCCGGAAGTCCTGGAGAGGGCACTTCTGGAGTGTTCAAACGAAGATAGAAAGTACAAATTAAAGAATAGGGCCCTCTCCACACTTGACCTGTTCATTTGATTTTTCAGATGGAAAAAATAAATAACAGACAAACCAGTTCACAAGAAGGAAGAGAACTGCACTCCAGAAAATAATGTTTTAGACAGGATTGGGGTGGGGGGGGGATACTAATAATACAATTGGCTACATATTTGAGGGAATTAAATGACAGCCTGGAGGAAAACTTTACGGGTTAGAAACAAATCAAAATATCAAATTATTACTGAACAGTGAAACGTTCAGTCAGACATCTCTAATTGGACATCAACTGATGGATGATCTGCGGTCTCCAGGGGGTATGTACTACGTGGTGGAGTTATCAAGGGTCTCGGCAGACAGCAGCGACTGACGAGGAACCCCAACATGGTAAATGACAATAGTTTAAGAATTTTTGTAGCTTGATGCAACGGTGGGAAAATTATTACCAATGCAGCAAACAATATTGCATTGAAGAGCTGTAAACATTATTAAGGAAGAAATGTCATGTAGATTGGTAGGAACTGTTATGTATGTATGATAATGGGGGTATGTGTGCCGTTCGAGAACTTGATCAGCATTTCTAAACTGTGTGAATGTTTTAATAGAGGGGGAATAGTGGTAGTTTATTGTGTTTTCTTGATTTAACTACATAGAACATCACAAATAATATTGATGTTGTTAACACGCCATATTTAGTATATAATGACTATTGGTCCTAAAGCCACGAAGGGATGTGTCGATATTGTACTTTATTTCTAGTATTGGAATTGTGATAACAGTTGCACATATGTAAAGTTGTAACAAACGGTCTATTTGTGTGGTTAGGTGATGAGTAATGTGTTAAGATAAGACTTAATTTTTTAAAAAAACTGTATTTAACAATAGGGAGAATGTATTTGGAAAAAGAAAAGTGACAGTTCGATGTGGTTTTGCGAATACTGTGGGCATATTATATTGCAAATGTTGGAATGGAAAATATACACTTTCATGTTGTAAGGGAAATGATAGCAGATGAAAAGGATTTGAAGGAACTTTGTCAGAAAGATATTCTCTCATGTACACCAGGGGCTGGCAGACATACATGGTTCAGGACAATGTTAGACATTAATGTGGAGAAGTCAGGGATAAAAGCAGGATCGATTGAACCTTTTAAATTAATGAAGCAAGGGAATCAGTGGGTGGTACATGATATCATAATTTACCATTCCAATAAGACATGGAAAGCAATTTGGATGATGGAAAATTGGGACACTTAACAGCCAGTGATGGACAAAAGACCTTTTTGGTTACTGATGGACTGAGTTGTGTGCTGTTTTTAAGGGACATGAGGAAGCTTCTATGGTGCTGCTACCCCAAGGAAGTAAAATGCTTTGGAGGTACTGGAACACACGGATATAGCTATTGCGTTACCTTCCTGAGCGGCTGCGGCTATGGTTCATGGTAATTGGATTTGAGGAAAGAACGAAAAAAGACACTGGTCTGTGATATGGATACATTTACGAATTGATTTTGGTGCACAATTTAAAATCACAACATGTACATACAAATGAGAAAGATCGGGGATAAATGTTAGTCAATACAATTAGATGGGGGATAATTGACCAAAAGATATAGTTATGTTTCAAATGTCAAGACGGGGTGTTATTGAAAATATGGAAAGATGTGTCATTTGAAACATGGAAGTCTGGCAATATCTGGTCTGAGAGAAACATGAGAGAATAAAGGCAAGATCCCACAAAGGGTTAACGCAGCTGCAAAGAGCATGATTGTAAAATGCAGATATCCTTGTTCAAGCAGGCTTAGCAAACAAGACAAACAGGATTTTGAATGAAGCCAAAAACAATGGCTCAAACCTTCATTGAAAGTAATTATCTTAGTAAACATCTGGAAAAGAAAGGATGAGGTTCAGTTGAATTTGGTGACAATTCTAAGTGTGAAATGTTGCTAATACCAGGTAAATTAAAGAAAACGGGAGACTATCGGTCTACGAGAAACATAATTCAAAGTCAAAATCAAAGTCAAAATTATGAGCCGAGGACACAATTGGAAAATAAAACTATAGAAATGGCAGGAACCAAACCAAAAGTAACACCTCTTGAAGTCAAGGCATTTTTGAATATCACCAAGGACACAATGTAATCAGATCTATGAGATGAGGTTATGTCAAAATGAACACTTAGTTGGATTAGACTGTTTAGATCAAAGATACTTTTTACAATCAAAGAAAATCAAGAGCTACTTTACAATAAAGTCATAAAAACTAGATAACTGTTCGAAAAATATATAAACCCGAAGAAAGGGAACAGCCAGCAGAGCCAGCTCTCACAGCTCGGTACATGGGAAAGATAGGACACAGCAACCAAGCTCATCAGCGAATATATCTGAAGAAGACCAGATTTTAAAAAGAAGATTGATTGTCAAGTTGGGCCTGGAGGTCCCTTCAACCAACCAGAAGGATCCAGAAGCAAGATCTTTTTACTTTTCTGTAAAGACAGTGATTGCATCTTTTAAAAAGAAAAAATCTATAATAATAAAATAACTTAAAAGTTTTTACCTGAAACAGTGGTTATTAGCCTACTTTACTTACTTAGCAATGCAGGACCCAGGATATCAATGCTACTGAGGGGTAAGTAGGTAAAATATTTCGGTGAAGGTATGGGTTATACAGGGGGCTAACTTGAAAATATAGTTTGACCTGAATAGCACCCACTGAAGCCTGCATCAGAGTCGAGGAGTGAGAATTCCTGTTCATCATTTAGAATATCGACCCTTTTTTTGGTATAGGGGGAATTCTAAGAATAGTGGTGAGTTTTAACATCAAGTTGTACTGTAAAGTAGACACCAAACTTAGAAGCTAGTTCAATACATTTTGTTGAACTTCTGGAGCAGTGCACACAGCTTGCTGTGGGTTGACACTCTACTAATCTAAATGTGCTAACTATAACTAACTGGACCAGACTAGCTCTGAGCCACGTGTAGAAGGTGCTAGCTGATATATACACCCTGACTGTCACTACAGTTGTCACCAGTGGAAAGAGGCAGAGTGCTGATGCCTCGTGTGTTTTATAGTGGGAAACCCCCCTCTAGTGTTCTGCCTGGTGATTGGTTTTGTTCTGTTCTGAGTGTTGATTGGCTGTACTGGGTGTCTGTCACTGCCTGTCTGTATCTCATTATGTGCATGAGTGCATATCATGAAATCCCCCTTTTTAAAAATAAAAATTGTTGGTTGCTTAGAGCATATGCATGTATGTACATGTATAACTATTTACATTAAATGGCGAGTGATGCACGATCAATTGCACAAAGATGAGAGTTGAATACAACTGAGGCTTTATTGCTCTAAGATGTGTGGCCTCCCACAGCAACTGGCGAAATGGCTGCTGCACGGAGGACACACCTATTTATACTCCGCCTACTGGGCAGAGCCAGCAGGCAGGGACTACTGTCATACCTGTAATACAGGTCCTACCATACATCACCTAATATAGGTGCAGCAGTGGTTTACCACAGCGAGTGAATGAATATGTATATGAAAGGTGTCTAGCGGCAGATACAAAACAATATTTACAAGATAAATATCTATAAGTCCAATCTTTGGGGCTGGCGTCGGATTCTTGTCGACCGCCTGAGAGGTGGAGGTGGGGACGACGGCGCCTTGACAGGCGGGATTGAAGCCAGATTGGTGGCCTCGTGGAGCGAAGTATCCGGAGGAGGCATGACAACATCTGGAAAGGTGAGATTTGGTGGTGGGCAGGCAAGTTTGCGTAATGCCCTTCTGTTGCGCCTGACAATGGAGCCATCAGCCATATGAACGACAAACGATCTGGGAGCAGCCTGTCGAACAACAACAGCTGGAGCTGACCAGCCTCCATCAGGTAGCTTGATGCGAACAGCATCTTCCGGAAATAGCACAGGCAAATCAGTAGCATGAGCATCGTACGTCAGCTTTTGCCGGTTCCTGAGTTGCTGCACCGTTTGCAGCACTGGGAAGTGATCCAGTGCCTGGTAAGTGTATGGCCGGAACAGTCGTCCGCAGGTCTCTATTCATGAGGACTTGTGCCGGAGACATACCGGTGGACAGAGGGATTGCCCTGTACGCCAACAGCGCAAGGTTGAAGTCAGAAGCAGAGTCTGCAGTCTTGCAGAGCAGTTGCTTCACTATATGGACCCCTTTCTCAACCTTCCCATTGGACTGCGGGTAGTGTGGGCTTGGGGTAATGTGTTTGAATTGGTATGACTTGGTAAATTGGACCACTCTTGGCTGTGGAAGCAGGGATCATTGTCACTGGCAAATATCTCCTTGCAGGCCTTGATGACTGTCCTTGATGTGAGGTCTGACAGCTTCACAACTTCCGGGTATCTTGAGAAGTAATCTATGATGAGCACATAGTCATGCCCATTGGCGTGAAATAGGTCAATTCGCACCTTGGACCACGGAGAGGTCTCGTGTTGCTGGAGTGTTTCTTTTGCCTGAGCAGGCTGGAAGCGCTGGCAGGCCGCACAATTGAGGACCATGTTGGATATGTCCTGATTGATTCCAGGCCAATAGACAACCTGCCGGGCCCTGCGCCTACACTTTTCGACACCGAGATGTCCCTCATGGATTTGTTTGAGCACTAAGCTCTGCAGGCTGCGAGGAATAACAATACGATCGAGCTTGAGGAGGATCCCCTCGATGACCGTCAGGTCGTCCTTGACATTAAAGAACCGAGGGCATTTCCCTTTTTGCCAACCATTTACAAGGTGGTGCATTACACGCTGCAGAAGAGGGTCCTTGGCAGTCTCTTCTTGAATGTTGATCACTCTTTCATCTGAGGCTGGGAGGTTGCTGGCACACAGCTGCACCTGTGCCTCAATCTGGCGGATGAAGGCAACCTGTTCACAGGGCGAGGTGACGGAGCGGGACAGGGCATCCGCAATTATTAGCTCCTTGCCTGGTGTGTATACTAACTCAAAATCGTACCTGCGGAGTCGAAGGAGAATGCGCTGAAGCCTGGGCGTCATGTCATTCAAGTCCTTATGAATGATATGGACCAAGGGTCTGTGGTCCATCTCCACTGTGAAGGTTTGTAGACTAGATGTAGTCATGGAACTTTACAATGCCGGTTAGGAGGCCCAGGCACTCTTTTTCTATCTGGGCATACCTCTGTTCAGTAGGAGTCATGGCCCTTGACGCATAAGCCACTGGAGTCCAGGACGAGGAGTCAACCTTCTGGAGGAGCACCGCACCAATGCCGTCCTGGCTTGCGTCCGTGGAGATTTTTGCCTCCCTGTCCGGGTCAAAAAACGCTAGTACCGGAGCAGTGGTGAGCTTTGCCTTTAGCTCGAGCCACTCTGCTTGATGTGTGGGTAGCCACTGGAATGCAGTGGACTTCTTCACCAGATGCCTGAGAGCCGTGGTGTGTGAGGCCAAGTTGGGAATGAACTTTCCCAAGAAGTTACCGAGGAAGCGTAATACTGCCTTTTTGTCTTCCGGGAGCACTTGGCCTTGTTCAACTTGAGGCCGTTTGCATGGACACGTGGAAAGACTTGTTTGAGACGAGATATGTGTTCTTGGGGGTTGTGGACCATATGATTACACCATCTACGTAGACACGCACACCCTCAATGCTCTTCATCATCTGTTCCATGATCCTGTGGAAGATTTCAGAGGCTGAAACAATGCCGAATGGCATCCGGTTATAACAGTACCTTTCGAAAGGTGTATTGACCGTGCAGAGCTTCCTGCTGGACTCATCCAGTTGTATCTGCCAGAAACCACGCGATGCATCTAGCTTCGTGAAGAATTTGTCGTGTGCCATCTCACTGGTCAGTTCCTCCTGCTTCGGGATCGGGTAGTGTTCCCGCATTATGTTCCGGTTGAGATCTTTGGGATCTATGCATATCCGCAACTCTCCTGAGGGCTTCTTCACACAGACCATCGAGCTGACCCAGTCAGTCGGTTCCGTCACTTTAGAGATTATGCCCTGGCCTTGGAGCTCCTGCAGCTATGCCTTTAAACGTTCCTTCAGAGGAGCCGGCACCCGGCGTGGTGCATGGATTACAGGCATGGCATCAGGCCTGAATACGGTCCTGTAGCAGTATGGCAGAGTGCCCATCCCACTAAACACATCCGGGTATTGCGCCAGGATGTCATCAATGTCAGCCTGAAGATCCACATTGGAAGAGGACATTGCATGGACTCGCTGTACGAGGTTGAGTAGCTTGCATGCATGGGCACCAAGCAGGGCTTGACGATTTTGAATCGCAGTGTAGGATTGATGGTCTTGTTGGAGACAAACCTCAATGTGGATTCCGCGGACAAATGGCGTGCTGTCATACACGTTAACCAATGCAGCATCCAGTTCAAGCTGGACACTGGCGCTTCAGCCAATCTCATCTCTCAAGCTGATTTTGACCGCATTAAAATGCAACCCAAAATTCTTCTGTTGGAGACAAACAGATGACAAGATCTTAATGCAGTTATGGCATTGCCATTATAATCAAGGAGCTGGCAGGCTGGCAGAAGAATTTTGGGTTGCATTTTAATGCGGTCAAAATCAGCTTGAGAGATGAGATTGGCTGAAGCACCAGTGTCCAGCTTGAACTGGATGCTGCATTGGTTAACGTGTATGACAGCACGCCATTTGTCCGCGGAATCCACATTGAGGATAGATAGGCGTCTTGCTGAATTTGAGGAGGCATATTCACATGTACTGATGATGCCCACATGATATGGGGACTCCAGGCAGTCGTCCTCTGGATCTGTAGTGCTACCAGGATCAGAATCCAGTAGACCTTGCTTTACACATCGAACGCATTTGCGTTGGAAATGGGATCGCTGGCCCTTGACCGGTGGTGCAGACCTGCACAAGGCTGCATAATGTCCAGGCTTCCCACAATTGAAACATCGCCTGCCTTTTGCAGGGCATTGCTGCTTTAAGTGGGCGGTGCCGCAGTTCGGGCATTACGTGCGTCGTTGCACATGCGCAGTGTGGTCAGCCGACGTTCGCACTTGCGCAGTTTGGTCTTCGGCCACTTTGTTCTCCCGTTCATGGTGCGCATGTGTGGGACCTGGGAAAAGCGCGCGAAATGGCTGCCTGCATCGATACTGAGGCGCCGCATCTGGGCGATGGCCTGTACACTCTCTACCTCGTGGGAGGCAAGTTGCTCCTGTTCTGCCGATTTGAAACGGGAATACCGATTTCTCGCATGCTCATGCACTTTACACGTCTTGATTGCGACTGGCAGGGTCATGTTTTTAATTTTGAGGAGCTGGTCCCGCAAAGAGTCGGAGTGGACCCCAAACACGATCTGATCCGTGATGATGGAATCAGCGGTGTCACCATAGTTGCAGGACTGCGCTAATATACGAGATGAGTTATAAAGGATTGGAAAGGTTCATCCTTACCCTGAAGGCGTTGCTGGAAGCTCAAAGCTCTCGTTCGTTTCGACTTCACAGTGACTGTCAAATTTAGCTAAAACGGTCTGGAATTTGGTCTTGTCCTCGCCGTCGACAAAAGTGAGCGAGTTGAAAATTTGGATGGCTTGGTCCCCTGCAGTTGATAGGAGCAGCGCGATTTTTCTGGCATCGGACACATCCTCGAGGCCCGAGGCCTCAATGTAGAGAAGGAATCTCTGCTTGAAGACCCGCCAGTTGGCGCCGAGATTGCCGGAGATCCGTAGCTGTGGAGGGGCCTGGATCTTCTCCATGCCGCTGGAAGGCACACGCTGGTCGTCACTGAATCACTCGAGGTAAACCACTTAGATAAAGTAGACTACTGGTACCATGTCGTGTTAATCACCCAGGGGTAACACGGACTGCAACTGGATGCAGTTGTACTGTAAAGTAGACACCAAACTTAGACGTTAGTTCAATACGTTTTATTGAACTTCTGGAGCAGTGCACACAGCTTGCTGTGGGTTGACACTCTACTAATCTAAGTGTGCTAACTACAACTAACTGGACCAGACTAGCCTTCGTGTCAAACCAGCCATCCTCCAATCAGCCTGCCAGCTATTAGATTATAATGGCAATGCCATTGCTGCCAGCGGCTTGTGTCAACTTGAAGTGACGCACAGGTCATGCAAAGCCATCCTTCCCTTTGAGATCATGGGCTCCTCGAAAGCCTCCCTGCTTGGCGCGCAGGCATGCAAGCTGTTGAACCTAGTTCAGAGAGTTCTCTCTCTCTCTCCCACTGACGCATCTGCCTTTCAGGACACCGATTTCAGGGCGCAGCTCGACACCATTATCAACCAGTACCACAATGTCTTTGAGGGCATGGGCACACTCCCGTACACCTACAAGATTTTATTAAAACCGAATGCCACGCCTGTGGTGCACGCACCTCGCAGAGTCCCAGCACCCCTTAAGGACCGCCTCAAGCAGCAGCTGCAGGACCTCCAGGGCCAGGGAGTGATTTCCAAAGTCACAGAACCGACCGACTAGGTCAGTTCCATGGTATGTGTAAAAAAGCCTTCCGGCGAATTGAGAATTTGCATTGATCCCAAGGATCTAAATCGCAATATCATGAGGGAGCATTATCCAATTCCCAAGCGCAAAGAGCTCACATGTGAAATGGCTCGCGCCAAACTCTTCACCAAACTCGACGCCTCAAAAGGATTCTGGCAAATCCAGCTCGATAAATCCAGCAGGAAACTGTGTTACAACAGGATGCCGTTCGGGATCATATCTGCTTCAGAAGTGTTCCAAAGGATTATGGAACAGATGATGGAAGGCATTGAAGGTTTTCGCGTCTATGTCGATGACATAATCATTTGGTCCACCACCCCGCAGGAGCATGTTAGTAGTCTCCAGCGCGTATTCAGGCGTATACATGACCATGGCCTCCGCCTCAACAGGGCCAAATGCTCTTTTGGTCAGACGGAACTCAAGTTCCTTGGGGACCACATCTCCCAATTGGGTGTGCAGCCGGATGCGGAAAAGGTAGCTGCCATCACAGCTATGAAAACACCAGAGGACAAGAAGGCGGTCCTCCGATTTCTGGGCATGGTCAATTTATTAGGGAAGTTTATCCTGTAGCCACCTAAATTGGCCAGCTCCCGATTTAAAATGGCGAACGGCAAAGGCTGATGGGTAAGTCAGCCAACAGAGACAGAAACCAGCAGCTGTAGGTTTGCTGTGTGTTTACCTCTGCAAAGGCCAGACAACATCGATACCAGCGACCATCAGCATAACAAAGTAACAGCCATCTGCATACTGATGAGCAATCCCCAGGAACAATAAGTAACATTTTTGACACACAAAGCAAAGCCAGACTCCTCGGCGCCAGCAGGAGCCAACACAAAGGAGGTGAACGAGCACCTCAAGACCGCCCATCGATCAGGGAACCGCTCCAGTATTGGAGAAATCGAACCAAGCGATTGGGACAAAGTCTAATCACTTGGGACCAGGTACAGGGTCCGCCCCGAAAGGCGGGAAGCCCCTGGGGACTATAAGAGTTAAGCCCCAAGTTCAAATCGCTCTCTTCACCTCTGCGTCCTGCCCGGGTCACCCAGCAACACGAACCAACATTGACCGTGACCGGAGCAGTGACCCCCGAACAAAGTAAGTCTTAATTCAACGCTCGCTACGAGATAGGCGCTCCTAGCTTCCAATCCGTACCAACTTCGAATCCCGCAGACTCAGAACCCGAACGAAAAGCCATTTGTTCCCCTGACCTGGTGGGCCAGTCCGAAGTTAAGTATAGGCCTGTTAGTTGTAGAAGTAGCTTAGACGTAGAATTTGTGCATGAGTAGCGATTACTGTGTATAATAAATGTGCTTTGATTTGAATCTTACTAATCGGTGTATTGGGTTATTGATCATTACTCGGACTTGAACCTTGTGGCGGTATCATAAAGATACCTGGCGACTCGAGAGCAAAGGTAATAAAACAGAGCATTTGAACCAAGGAGAAAGTTAGCAACAATCTCTAACCTCGCCTCTCAAAGAACAAAGAACAAAGAAAAGTACAGCACAGGAACAGGCCCTTCGGCCCTCCAAGCCCGTGCCGACCATGCTGCCCAACTAAACTACAATCTTCTACACTTCCTGGGTCCGTATCCCTCTATTCCCATCCTATTCATGTATTTGTCAAGATGCCCCTTAAATGTCACTATCGTCCCTGCTTCCACCACCTCCTCCAGTAGTGAGTTCCAGGCACCCACTACCCTCTGTGTAAAAGACTTGCCTCGTACATCTACTCTAAATCTTGCCCCTCGCACCTTAAACCTATGCCCCCTAGTAATTGACCCCTCTACCCTGGGGAAAAGCCTCTGACTTTCCACTCTGTCTATGCCCCTCATAATTTTGTAGACCTCTATCAGGTTGCCCCTCAACCTCCGTCGTTCCAGTGAGAACAAACCGAGTTTATTCAACCGCTCCTCATAGCTAATGCCCTCCATACCAGGCAACATTCTGGTAAATCTCTTCTGCACCCTCTCTAAAGCCTCCACATCCTTCTCGTTGTGTGGCGACCAGAATTGAACACTATTCCCCAAGTGTGGCCTAACTAAGGTTCTATACAGCTGCAACATGACTTCCCAATTCTTATACTCAATGCCCCGGCCAATGAAGGCAAGCATGCCACATGCCTTCTTGACTACCTTCTCCACCTGTGTTGCCCCTTTCAGTGACCTGTGGACCTGTACACCTAGATCTCTCTGACTTTCAATACTCTTGAGGGTTCTACCATTCACTGTATAGTCCCTACCTGCAATAGACCTTCCAAAATGCATTACCTCACATTTATCCAGATTAAACTCCATCTGCCATCTCTCCGCCCAAGTCTCCAAACAATCTAAATCCTGCTGTATCCTCTGACAGTCCTCATCGCTATCCGCAATTCCACCAACCTTTACGTTGTCTGCAAACTTACTAATCAGACCAGTTACATTTTCCTCCAAATCATTTATATATACTACAAACAGCAAAGGTCCCAGCACTGATCCCTGCGGAACACCACTAGTCACAGCCTTCCAATTAGAAAAGCATCCTTCCATTGCTACTCTCTGCCTTCTGTGACCTAGTAAGAAGTCTTACAACACCAGGTTAAAGACCAACAGGTTCCTGTTGGACTTTAACCTGGTGTTGTAAGACTTCTTACTGTGCTCACCCCAGTCCAACACCGGCATCTCCACATCATGGATTCTATGACCTAGCCAGTTCTGTATCCACCTTGCCAGCTCACCCCTGATCCCGTGTGACTTCACCTTTTGTACTAGTCTACCATGAGGGACCTTGTCAAAGGCCTTACAGAAGTCCATATAGACAACATCCACTGCCTTACCTGCATCAATCATCTTTGTAACCTCTTCGAAAAACTCTATCAAGTTAGTGAGACACGACCTCCCCTTCACAAAACCATGCTGCCTCTCACTAATACGTCCATTTGCTTCCAAATGGGAGTAGATCCTGTCTCGAAGAATTCTCTCCAGTAATTTCCCTACCACTGACGTAAGGCTCACCGGCCTGTAGTTCCCTGGATTATCCTTGCTACCCTTCTTAAACAGAGGAACAACACTGGTTATTCTCCAGTAGTCTGGGACATCACCTGAAGACAGTGAGGATCCAAAGATTTCTGTCAAGGCCTCAGCAATTTCCTCTCTCGCCTCCTTCAGTATTCTGGGGTAGATCCCATCAGGCCCTGGGGACTTATCTACCTTAATATTTTTCAAGACGCCCAACACCTCGTCATTTTGGATCTCAATGTGACCCAGGCTATCTACACACCCTTCTCCAGACTCAACATCTACCAATTCCTTCTCTTTGGTGAATACTGATGCAAAGTATTAATTTAGTACCTCGCCCATTTCCTCTGGCTCCACACATAGATTCCCTTGCCTATCCTTCAGTGGGCCAATCCTTTCCCTGGCTACCCTCTTGCTTTTTATGTACGTGTAAAAAGCCTTGGGATTTTCCTTAACCCTCTTTGCCAATGACTTTTCGTGACCCCTTCTAGCCCTCCTGACTCCTTGCTTACGTTCCTTCCTACTTTCCTTATATTCCACACAGACTTTGTCTGTTCCCAGCCTTTTAGCCTTGACAAATGCCTCCTTTTTCTTTTTGACAAGGCCTACAGTATCTCTCGTTATCCAAGGTTCCCGAATTTTGCCGTATTTATCCTTCTTCTTCACAGGAACATGCCGGTCCTGAATTCCTTTCAACTGACACTTGAAAGCCTCCCACATGTCAGATGTTGATTTACCCTCAAACATCCACCCCCAATCTAGGTTCTTCAGTTCCCGCCTAATATGGTTGTAATTAGCCTTCCCCCAATTTAACACATTCACCCTAGGACCACTCTTATCCTTATCCACCAGCACTTTAAAACTTACTGAATTATGGTCACTGTTCCCGAAATGCTCCCCTACTGAAACTTCTCCCACCTGGCCGGGCTTATTCCCCAATACCAGGTCCAGTACAGCCCCTTCCCTAGTTGGACTGTCTACATATTGTTTTAAGAAGCCCTCCTGGATGCTCCTTACAAACTCTGCCCCATCCAAGCCCTCAGCACTAAGTGAGCCCCAGTCAATATTGGGGAAGTTGAAGTCTCCCATCACAACAACCCTGTTGTTTTTACTCTTTTCCATAATCTGTCTACCTATCTGCTCCTCTATCTCCCGCTGGCTGTTGGGAGACCTGTAGTAAACCCCCAACATTGTGACTGCACCCTTCTTATTCCTGATCTCTACCCATATAGCCTCACTGGCCTCTGAGGTGTCCTCCCGTAGTACAGCTGTGATATTCTCCCTAACCAGTAGCACAACTTCTCCACCCCTTTTACATCCCCCTCTATCCCGCCTGAAACATCTAAATCCTGGAACGTTTAGCTGCCAATCCTGCCCTTCTCTCAACCAGGTCTATATAATGGCAACAACATCATAGTTACAAGTACTAATCCAAGATCTAAGTTCATCTGTCTTACCCGTAATACTTCTTGCATTAAAACATATGCACTTCAGGCCACCAGACCCGCTGTGTTCAGCAACTTCACCCTATCTGCTCTGCCTCAGAGCCATACTGGCCCTATTCCCTAGTTCTCCCTCAATGCTCTCACCTTCTGACCTATTGCTCCCATGCCCACCCCCCTGCCATACTAGTTTAAACCCTCCCGTGTGACACTAGCAAACATCGCGGCCAGGATATTTATGCCTCTTCAGTTTAGATGCAACCCGTCCTTCTTATACCACGGCTCTCAGGAACCTGCTCAGGAAGGCGACAGACTTCGATTGCCTCCCTGCCCACGAGCGCGAATGGAGAGAACTCAAAACAAAACTGACCACGGCCCCGGTCTTGGCTTTCTTTGATCCAGCAAAGGAGACCAAAATTTCGACCGATGCCAGTCAATCCGGCATTGGGGCAGTGCTCCTTCAACGTGTTGAGGCCTCATCATGGGCCCCCATTGCATATGCGTCACGTGCGATGACCCCCACGGAGCAGCGCTATGCGCAGATAGAAAAGGAGTGCCTGGGCCTTCTGACCAGTGTGGTTAAGTTTCACGATTATGTCTACGGACTTTGTCAATTCACCGTCGAGACCGACCATTGCCCTCTGGTCAATATAATACAGAAACACTTGAACGACATGACGCCTCGCCTCCAGCGTATTCTTCTCAAACTCCGGCGATATGACTTCCAGCTGGTATACACCCCTGGCAAAGACCTCATCATTGCTGACGTCCTCTCCAGGGCAGTCAACACTCCATGTGACCCAGCAGGATTTGTCTGCCAGGTTGACGCCCATGTGGCATTCGCGGCCTTCAATTTACCTGCCATGGATGAACGCCTCGTCCAAATTCGCTGTGAGACGGCGGCTGACCCCTTGCTACAGCGTGTCATGCGCCACCTAACCGACGGGTGGCTCAAGGGCCAATGCCCTCAGTTCTATAATGTCAGAGATGATCTGGCGGTAGTAGACGGGGTTCTTCTAAAACTGGACCGCATTGTCATCCCACATAGCATGCGCCAACTTGTCCTAGAACAACTACACGAGGGTCACCTTGGCGTGGAAAAGTGCCGCCGACGGGCCCGAGAGGCAGTGTACTGGCCCGGCATTAATGAGGACATAGCCAACACAATGCTCAACTGCCCCACTTGTCAGCGCTTTCAGCCGGCCCAACCACGTGAGACCCTGCAGCCCCATGAGTTGGTCACGTCACCATGGACCAAGGTGGGCATCGACCTGTTCCACGCGCTGGGTAGAGGCTATGTCCTGATCGTGGACTACTTTTCGAATTACCCGGAGGTGATATGGTTGCACAACATCACCTCGTCTGCAGTCATTCGTGCATGTAAAGAAACCTTTGCTTGACACGGCATCCCGCTCACGCTTATGTCAGACAATGGCCCCTGCTTCGCCAGCCAGGAATGGTCCAACTTTGCCAGGTGGTACAATTTTGCCCATGTGACATCCAGTCCCCTATACCCCCAATCCAACGGCAAAGCGGAGAAGGGAGTACATATAGTCAAACGGCTCCTATGCAAGGCTGCCGATGCTGGGTCCAATTTCTACCTTGCCTTGCTGGCGTATCGCTCCGCTCCGCTGTCCACTGACCTGTCGCCAGCCCAGTTACTCATGGGTCGTACCCTGAGGACGATGGTGCCGTCCATCCATGTCCCAGACCTCAACCACGTTCTGGTCCTTCGCCGGATGCAGATGTCTCGTGCACAGCACAAGGCAGCTCATGACTCCCGTGCAGCTGATCTCCCTGCTCTCGCTCCAGATGACAACGTCCGCATCCATCTTCCGGATGGGGGCTGGTCTGCAACCACTGTTGGCCTTTTCTGGGTCGCGGGTACATTTGGGAGGGAGCAGCGTTTACTGTATCTAGGTGTATGAAGCTGTCTGTTCTTCCGGAGTCAAAAAGGCAGGCCGTCTCGTGCCCGTTGATCCGGACGGTCATCACGAGGTGGTGCGGCCGTGACTGGTTGAGCGTGATGGAGGCGAGCTTCGGAAGGCGGTCGGTGGGCCGATCGGAGGTAGCGGTGGCCAGCGTACAGTCGGGCGAGCTGGGATCCCGGGAGGTTGTGGAGTGGTCCCAAGATGGCGGCCCCCATGAGTTGCGTGTGGCGGGTGGCATCGGCAATGGCGTCCAAGATGGCGGGCCTCCATGGGTCGCGCGTGGTGGATGGCAGCGGCGATAGCGTCCAAGATGGTAGCCCCCGTGGGTCGCACGTGGCGGCCGAAATTGAAGATGGCGGCGCCCAAGGGTCGCACATGGCGGGTGGCGCGGCAGCTGGGGGCGGACCCGACAGGCAGCAGGCAGCGCTGCTGGGCCTAGAAGACTTAGGGGAGGATCGGGCCTGGCAGGCTTTTGCAAAGTGGCCCTTCTTCACACATCAGTTACAAGCTGCGTTCCATGCCGGGCAGCGTTGTCTGGGGAGATTACTCTGGCCACAGAAGTAGCACCTCGGGCCTCCGGCGTTGGCAGACCGCTGAGCAGCGCAGGCTTGCGTCGCACCCGGGTCAGTTGATGGCTGCGCCCCCAAGGTCCACGAGGGTGCTGCGCGGTCAGAGGTGTAGGTTCCCATGTTCTGGGAGGCCACCTCCAGTGAGCTGGAGAGTTGTACTTTCTCTGGGAGGCTGAGTGTCCCCCCTTCTAGTAATCGCTGGCAGATATAGTTAGAGTTCATGCACGCGACATAAGTGTCTCTGATCAGGAGCTCCGCGTGCTGGGTAGCCGATATCGCCCGGCAGTCACAGTTCCGGCAGAGGATGCGCAAGGCACGCAGGAATTCTGGAAGTGATTCCCAAGGGCGTTGACGTCTCGTGGCGACGAGGTGCCTGGTATATACCTCGTTAACGGATTTCACGTATTGTCCTTTTAGCAGCGTTATTGCCTCTGCATACGAGGGGGCGTTCCTGAAGAGGAGAAAGACTCTTGGGCTCACCCGTGCATGGAGGATCTGCTTTTTCTGGAGGTCTGTGAAGTCTTCGGTGAAGGATGTGAGGTACGCTTCGAAGCAGCTTAGCCAGTGTTCAAACGTTTCTGTAGCGTCAGCTGCCTGAGAGTCCAGCTCCAAGCGATCAGGCTTGAGTGATGAGGTCATCTTTAGGAGTTTAGTGTATTAAATTGATACACCATCAATAACACACGACGCGTGATGAACGTAACTGAGGCTTTAATACACTAAACAGCAAGCCTCCTGCCTCTGGACCTGAACTGGGTCGGAGGCGGAGACTTGCCACCTTTATACATAAGCCCGAGGGGAGGAGCCACGGGAGGAGACACAGGCGGAGCCAGCCTGGACAAGGCCAGGCATGCACATTACAATACAATGCCATACAATGCAAACCGTGGTTTACCACATGGTCCTCCCTTATCTTTCAAAGACTGCAATTGCACTCTTAACGAACTGCACATAAATCAATCTGCAGCCAGTAAGACAGGCAGGTGGCTACAATTATAAAGAAGAGCATTCTGACTCATTGGCCTGTTGCTAATGGGTGTTATGCTAGCACCTCAATTATCTGAGCTTGTAGGGGTGTGAAGCCATTGTAAAGTGTCTGGCAAGCAGCCTTTTTCAAAGGTGCTTAAGAGCAGCAGATTAAAAAGTTTACTGTGGTATAAAATTTAATTTGAGGGAAAGAAAATGATCTTTTCGCATTCGGTTTAAAACATCAGAAGGAATCTAAGCAGGAGGCAGGCAAAGGTTACATGCTGCTTGTTGGAGAATTAATTTAAAACTAACTGATGATGTGAGCAGCTAACATACTAAAATTTGTAAAAGTTAAAGTTATCTGCCTGGCTTAATGTGATGTGGACATTAAAGGTGCCAATGGGTGAGAGGAGTGTGATGCGGGATTCCAATGATTGAAATGCAGCCAACAAGCCGACGTCAGGCTACTTGCTTATTTGAATGACCTGTGTGCAGCCATTGCTAACCACACTCTTGATTGGCTGCACGCAGCAGCGGGAGATCAATAATTGTGACTTCCTGGCACTACTTCAAGGTAGCCTGCATTGCTTAAAATTAATCTGCACCACTTAAAGGGGAGGTGCCGCAGGTGCTGTCAGTCATGCAGCGAGTGAACCTGACTTGGGAAGCAGTGAAGAATGGCAAAAGATGGGAGAGCCAGGTTTATGGACATTGTTGGAGGCCTTGGGGGAGCAGGTGGAATGTAGCAGAGATGTCCTGCATCCATAGCAGGCCCTGCATCCATAGCAGGCCAGAAATCTTTCCAGACAAATTCAAAAGACAATGGGAGAAGATAGCAATGGAAGTTAACATCGGGAGTCTATCTCCAAGGACATGAATGTAGTCACATAAGGTTCAATGACCTCAAACAGGTGGTCTCGGTCAGTGACTGTAACTTCAAATACCATATCCATATGAACTGCACCACAAGCATCAGCAACTGCACAATACACCACATCCCCATCACTTACCTACCGACAATCTCCATTCATTAGGAATGACACTGAACATTGATACGTTTCACTTTACTCTCACAAACATAGGACTGCGATAAGACTCACACCCACATCTCACAGCTGTGCACAGTGCCACCTATTGAACCACGACAGTCACTTCAGCCAAATGCATTGCACGACACTCACTGAAATAATTCCCGCTCTCTTACAGAACGGAGTTCCAGACAACTGGAGGCAGAAAGGGCTACCCATCTGGGGTGAGGTGGCTGAACATCCTAACACCTGGTCATTCTTGGAGTGACATTGTTGAGGCTGACGCTATGATGGTACTCTCGTACCTAATCTTTCCCACATCCACAATCGCTGCAGATAGTGTAAGCAAGCATCTACTTTTCCCTGTTCCCATCACCATAACCCTACCCTTGGACCTTTTTCCTTTCAAATACCCAAGAACTGCAACCTGGCCTGGCAATGGAAGAACAACAAGAAGAGTGATGGTGAAGACACAGCACCTTCACTCACATCAACCAGCTCAGATACTGACACTGCGCATAATTTAGAGAGAAAAAGATAGCAGGTGCCAACTCACTGGAAGGTGGGGTCAGTCACTGATTTTGCTACAAAGGCCTCAAATGCGCTTTTTGATGGGTCAGGCTCGGGAAAAAGGCTGATGTTGCATAAAGAAGCTTGTCTGAAAGTCTGCGTACAATGACAAGAAACATGGAGGAGTCCAGCATCAACTTGGTAGAGAGCTTTGTACAGAGATTGGAGCCCTTCCCTTCCAGATGGAAAGTGATTGCCAAGTCCATCAGCACATTCATGGACCCAATGGCAATGCAACATCTCTTGACCAATATCATAGTTTTCATTACTGTTCAGGCAGCAGCCAGTCAATGTCTGAATACTGTAATGGAAGCTCAGACTGCTATCATGCAAAGTAGGCCTGTTGCTACCATGTCTGTGGATTATAATGTGCAAATAGACATGCTTGTGTTACAGCAGTGCAGCAATCTGTCTTCCAGAAGTTGATTAGCAATCCTGAGATGCTGCACCGGGGAGTGATGTTGTTTCACAGAATACAAACCTCTGTCCTCTCTCAGGAACCGAACAATCTATGCCCCAACTCTACCACTAGTGCCCTTGTTGATTCCTGAGAGCCAGGCAGCCGAGGCTGCAGCAAACTATGGTGAGAGGGCGCAACCTGTATCTGGGCCCAGTGCTGCTGGAGGTCATCCTGCAAGGCCATCAACAGTTTCTTCTACTGTTCCAGAGAGTTGAACACAAAGGCCAAACCCCAGTGCGGAACTGAGAGAATACAGTACTGTCAGAATGCATCTTTCAGCTGGGACTCTGCCTTCTCTCTCAGGTGGATGTAAAAGATCCCTGGCACTATTTCAGTAAAATAGATTATATGATTATTTTTACACTGCTATTTATGGGAGTTTGCTGTATGCAAATTGACTGCCCATTTCCTATAATAATAATTTATATTATCACAAGTAGGCTAACATTAACAATGCAATGAAGTTACTGTGAAAATCCCCATGTCGCCACATTCTGGCACCTGTTCGGGTACACAGAGGAAGAATTCAGAATGTCCAAGTTACCTGACAGCACGTCTTTCGGGACTAACAGTGACCAGGCTTCAATGGCTGTAGAGTGCTTTTGGATGTTCTGAGGCTGAGAAAGGCTCTATATAACTATACATTTTTATTCCTTTCAGGCATTAGTGCACACGCAGTTACACTAAATGTGCAGATTACGATGTCAATTACCGTGCACCGTTGATTTGATGGCAGACGTACCATTTTGGAGCTCAATGCTTTCGTGAATACCCTCTCTTAACTTCACACAGCTGAACATGCCTTCAGCTGCACGGAGGACTACACAGCGGTGTAATTTAAAAGAATCATCAACAGGCGAGTTGCTGGTTGATTTCATCTGGCTGATGCTACAATTGCTTTCTGCAATTGTTTCAAGTTGAAAAAGTCTAGTGGGGAAGAGTGTGGCAGGTGCTGAAGGAACCCTTGTAATGTTAAGGCTTCTGCACAAACAAGGGGCACGATTCAACGGACTTGTTGCTCCCGAATTGGTGTCGGGCTGAGGTTGCTGAGATTCGCACTGCTTAAAATGTCTTGCGAGATTTAGCGGAGTCTCGCAAGACGTCACAATCTGGATCTCACCCTAACTGGATATTATCTAGATATGCATTTCAAAATAACCCATTAGGCTCATTTAAATATGCATTCTCCGGATTCTCCTGTGCCCTGGGGGTCACCGGCTGTGCCTGGGAGACCTCCTCGCCAGGGTACCCTTTAGTACTGGCCCACACAAATGTGGACTGGTCATTACGGGACCAGTGGAGGAAGGGGGGGTTGTCCCAGGCCATTGGAGACTCCCAGTGGTCAGGCATCGGGCATGGTGGTGCCCTGGCACTCCCACTGGCACCTGGTCCCCTTGGCACTGCTATCCTGGCACCTTGGCACTGCCACCTGGGCAGCCTGGCAGTGCCTCCCTGTCAGTCTCAGGGTGCCTGTGGTCACTGCCAGGGTGCCAGGCTGGCAGTGCCAAACAACCCAGGTACCAGTTTGTCCGTGCTAAGGCTCGGGCCCGGGCCCAGGCCTGGGGGTGCCTTGCCCATAAGTGGTGGGCTGGGGTGAGAGGGGATTTTTATGCAATAATCTTTATTGTCACAAGTAGGCTTAAACTGCAATGAAGTTACTGTGAAAAGCCCCTAGTCGCCACATTCCAGTGCCTGTTCAGAATGTCCACATTACCTAACAACACGTCTTTCGGGACTTGTGGGAGGAAACAGGAGCACCTGGAGGAAATACACGCAGACACGGGAGAATGCGCAGACTCCGCACAAACAGTGACCCAAGACGGGAATTGAACCTGAAACCCTGCGCTGTGAAGCAACAGTGCTAACCACTCTGCTACCATGCAGCTGAGGACCCCAGAGGAGGTAGGTTGGGTGCTGTGTGGGGGTCAAGGCCACAGTGGGGTCACTGAGGGGGGGGAAGGGGGTCAAAAGAATGGGGCTGCCTTTAAAAATTGCACCCTGATCCGTGAGTAGTCTTCCAGCACTGAGCTCAGCAGTGCAAGAAATAACTTAAGTTCAGCCTCGACAGGGCATTCCTCACCGAAGCCAAAACAAACAGCACAGTGCCGTTGGACAGCGGGGTCTTTAGTGCCGAGAAATGCCCTGCTAAATACTCCGGAAACTGGACATAGAAATGTTTCAGTTGAATCGCTCTATCCTTTTCCTTGTCTCCTTTATTTTTTAGAATCCCTACAGTGCAGATCTACCCAAGGGCAGGTGTCTTGCCTATTGCTCCACATCGTGTGGTCTTGCGCCACTCAGTGACTCACCCAGGTGCCATTATGTCTGGTCCATGTTTGTGGAAACCAGTGCTAAACGGCGCCCTGGTGAGGTCTCCAGGCACAGCTGTTAGTTTCCGGGCCCTGGGAGAATATGGCACAGACATATTTAAATGAGGCTAAAGGCTCACTTAAATATGTTCATCTGGATCTCGCCTAGCGAGAGCGAGATCCAGATCATGGCATCTCACAAGATTCCGTTAAATCTTGCGATACTTTCCGAGCGTCGTGAATACAAAATATGATTGGAAAGTAGATTGGTCTACCTATCAGGAGGGGTAACCACTCAAGGGACAAACAACGATTGATTAAAGATGGCATCTGTGGCAACAATCGTGTCTTGCCCATGTGTCTAAGGAAGAAAAAAGGTGAAATTGGATGTTCAGTGCTAGCTGATGGTGAGGAAACTTACCATCCAACAAGACGGATATTAGAAAAACCCTTGAGAAACGGAAGAGATAGATCATCTCATCGTTCTAAATTCAATAAAGCTCATTCTAAAGCCTCTCGTGAGATTAAACAGCCTTGTTGCTTCACCAAGGCAGGAGTGACAAAGCTATTAAATCGCACCCATGACTCTAGTCCAAAGAGATTCCAACAAGAGAAAATAGTCTGCAGTCTGACAATGCAACTGTGAAGCACTGGAAATGGAGAGCCTTCTTGGACAAAGGATAGCATTAGAGCTACTAACAGATTGGAAGATTGGGCAATAATAGAAGCTAAACCAAGAGAATTACAAAGCTGGAAAGGCTTTGGGTATATTCAGAGGCTGAAGACATGTTCAAGAAGGAAATATGGAAAGTACAGGGCCAACATGTACCAATCAAGAAAAAGGGTGGGACCAACAAATCCAGTATATGCTGGATATCGAGGGATATACAGCATTGGATCAGGAGAAAAAGGGAGACTTTTAGCAGCCATCGAGCGCTCAAAACTGCAGAAGCCCTAGCGGCTGGTATAGAATGTGCAAAACGGAACTTAAAAAGGAAATTAGGAGAACAGAAAGGGGACATGAAAGGAAACCAGCAGGTAAAATAAAGAAAAATCCTAGAGAAAATGCTGGAAAATCTCAGCAGGTCTGGCAGCATCTGTAAGGAGAGAAAAGAGCTAATGTTTCAAGTCCAGATGACAAAGAGTCATCTAGACTCAAAATACGAAGTCTTACAACACCAAGTTAAAGTCCAACAGGTTTGTTTCGATGTCACTAGCTTTCGGAGCGCTGCTCCTTCCTCAGGTGAATGAAGAGGTCTGTTCCAGAAACAAATATATAGACAAATTCAAAGATGCCAGACAATGCTTGGAATGCGAGCATTAGCAGGTGATTAAACCTTTACAGATCCAGAGATGGGGTAAGCCCAGGTTAAAGAGGTGTGAGTTGTGTCAAGCCAGGACAGTTGGTAGGATTTCGCAGGCCAGATGGTGGGGGATGAATGTAATGCGACATGAATCCCAGGTCCCGGTTGAGGCCGCACTCATGTGTGCGGAATGTGGCGCTCCGAAAGCTAGTGACATCGAAACAGACCTGTTGGACTTTAACCTGGTGTTGTAAGACTTCGTACTGTGCTCACCCCAGTCCAACGCCGGCATCTCCACATCATGGCTACCATAGACTCAAGATGTTAGCTCTTTTCTGTCCTTGCAGATGCTGCCAGACCTGCTGAGATTTTCCCAGCATTTTCTCTTTGGTTTCAGATTCCAGCATCCGCAGTAATTTGCTTTTATAAAGAAAAATCATAAGTTGTTTTACAAGTACGTTAAGGGTAAAAAGATAACTGGGGAAGAAAGACCATTAAGGACCACAGTGGTTATTTGTGTGTACAGCCAGAGGATGTAGATAGGGTTCTAAATGAATACTTGGTGTCAGCGTTCACTCGTGAGAGTGACCGCTTGGGTATACAAATCAGGGAGAAGGACTGTAATAAAATTAAAGATATTAGCATAGACAAAGAGGAGGTTCTGACTGGTCTAGCAGGCTTAAAAGTAGACAAATTTCCAGGGCCAGATGAAATGTGCCCCAGGCTGTTAAGTGAGGCAAGGGAGGAAATAGCAGGGGCTCTGGCAATAATTTTTGATTCCTCTCTGGCCACAGGAGGTGCTGGATGACTGGAGGATAGTCAATCCGGTACTGTCATTCAAGAAGGGAGGAAGGGATGAACCAGGAAACTACAGGCCAGTCAGTCAAACCTCAGTGGTGGGGAAACTATTGGAAGCAATTCTGGGAGACAGAATTAATCTGCATTTGGAGAGGCAGGGGTTGATCAAGAACAGTCAGCATGGTTTTGTTAAGGGGAGGTCATGTCTGACCAACTTGATTGAATTTTTCGAAGAGGTGACCAGGTGTGTATTGAGGGAAATGCAATTGACATAGTCTATTTGGATTTCAGCAAGGCTGTTGATAAGGTCCCACATGGGATACTGATAGCGAAGGTAAGAGCCCATAGAATCTAAGGACATTTGGCAAATTGGACC
Organism: Scyliorhinus torazame; assembly: GCF_047496885.1. Taxonomy (NCBI): domain Eukaryota; kingdom Metazoa; phylum Chordata; class Chondrichthyes; order Carcharhiniformes; family Scyliorhinidae; genus Scyliorhinus; species Scyliorhinus torazame. Next base: position 48,145,468 of record NC_092722.1, on the reverse strand, counting down.
CAAAATTGGCTAACTGGTAGGAAGTAGAGGATGATGGTGGAGGGATGTTTTTCTGACTGGAAGCTGTGCCCAGTGGGGTCCCGCAGGGATCAGTGTTGGGGTCCTTGCTGTTTGTGGTCTATATAAATTATGAAGATATGAATGTAGGAGGGCTGATCAGTAAGTTTGCGGATGGTACGAAAATTGGTGGGGTGGTAAATAGTGAGGAGGAAAGCCTTCGATTACAGGAGGATATAGACGGACTTGTCAGATGGGTTAATCAGTGGCAAATGGAATTCTATTCAGATAAGTGTGAGGTGATACGCTTGGGCAAGGAAATGTGTGATAAACGGCAGGACCCTGGGAAGCACCGAGGATCAGAGGGATTTTGGGGTGCATGTAAAGCGGTCCCTCAAGGTAGCAGAGCAGGTGGATACAGTGGCCAAGAAAGTATATTGAAAAGACTTGGATTGTTTTCCTTGGAGCAGAGGAGACTGAGGGGGGACATGATTGAGATGTATAAAATTATGAAGGGCATAGAGTAGACAGGAATAAACCTTTCCCCTAGGTGGATGGTCCAAGACCAGGAGGCATAGATTTAAGGTAAGGGGCAGGAGGTTTAGAAGAGATGTGGAGAAAAGCTTTTTTACCCAGAGGGTGATGGGAGTTTGTAATTCTCTGCCTGAAAGGGTGGTGGAGGCAGAGACCCTCATAACATTTCAGAAGCATTTGGATGTGCACTTGCGATCCCAGGGAATACAAGGCTATGTGCCAAGTGCCGGAAAATGGGATTAGAATGGTTAGGTGGTTGTTTCTGACTGGCACAGACGCAATGGGCCGAAGACCCTTTTCTGTGCTGTATGATTCTATGACTCTATGATAGAAATCAACCTGCTCTATCGTGCAGGTGGATCTGTATGGAAAAGGCCCTCCCAGATGGGACCTATAAGGCCAAGACTAGGTAGCCAGGGGTGTTGAGGAATGCTTGGGGAATAGAGAGATCAGGGTAGACGCTCCCACAGCTGGAAAGTGATTTTGAAGATTTATTAGCCATTTTAACCACCTATTCTTGGAAGTGTAACTCCATAGATATCAAAGTAGCTTTCTTTCAGGGTATCCTTCTCAAAAGGGAAGTATTCTTCCAACCTCAAAAGGAAGCACAAGGGTTTGAGGGGAAGCTCTGGAAATTGAATATCTACGTTTATGGGTTAAATTAGGCTTTTCGGATGTAGCAATTTTAGGTAAGGGCGGTTCTGTTAAAGTTAGGCTATTCACAACTGAAGGCGGACCCAGTCATGTTTGATCACCACTGTAATGGAAAACCTGCAGGCATCTTTATGATACATGTGGATGAAATTTTGTTGGGGGGGGGGGGGGGGGGAGGGGGTTGGCACGGAAGCACTAATAACTTTGAAGAAATGTTATGAATCAAATTAGGATGGAATTCAAAATTGTCAGTCAAGCATCTGGATCTTTCAAATATATGGATTTGAAGATTAAGCAGGGCGAGTCTGGCAGAATTTTACATCAGCAGTCTTACTCGACCAATGTCAAGCCCATCACAACTCGTCGTACCAGATCTGAACAGAAAGTTACGGCTGCTATCAAAGCCGAGATGGATCAGCTGAGAAATCTTGCTGGATAGCTCAATTGGTTAGGCACACAGAAAAGACCGGATGCAAGTTTTGATGTGCTGGAACTTAGTCCGGCATGAAAAATCTAAAGGTGGAGGACAACTTGAATAAAACTTTATAACATTAAAATTAGAGACATGTATGCTGAAATTGCTTTGGGTGATTCCAAGAACATTAAATTCATCATGCAAACCTGGTCCTGTTTTTTAATCTACTTCCTAGCTTCCTGAATTCTGCCTGCAGGTCCTAATCCCCTTTTCTGCCTGTATCGTTGGCCAGTGCAGGAATCCTCTGTGGCTGTCCCCCTCTCTAACAGGTATACCTTTTTGGATACTGTTGGGGGGATAGCCCAGTGGGGAAAACAACAGTAGCCAGAACAGTGGCACCTCAACTGGCTCTGTTGCTCAGCAGGGGAGGGTAAAGTGCAGGAGAGCGATAGTTATAGGGGACGCTATAGTAAGGGACACAGATAGGCGCTTCTGTGGACGTGAAAGAGACTCCAGGATGGTATGTTGCCTCCCTAGTGCCAGGGTCAAGGATGTTTCTGAACGAACACAGGACATCCTGAAGGGGGAGGTGAACAGACAGAGGTCGTAGCACACATAGGTACTAACGATACAGGCAGGAAGAGTGATGAGGTCCTGCAGAAGGAGTTCAGGGAGTTAGGCAGTAAGCTAAAAAGCAGGATCTCTCGGGTTGTAATCTCAGGATTACTCCCTGTGCCACGTGCCAGTGAGGCTAGAAATAGGAGGATAGTGCAGTTAAACACATGGCTAAACAAGTGGTGTAGGAGGGAGGGTTTCAGATTTCTGGATCATTGGGATCTCCTCCGGAGCAGGTGCGACCTGTACAAGAAGGACAGATTGCATCTAAACTCGAGGGGCACCAATATCCTGGTTGGGAGGTTTGCTAATGTCACTTGGGAGGATTTAAACAAATATGGCAGGGGGGTGGGAACCAGAACATTAGCTTAGAAGGTGTCATAACTGAAGGGGAAATAGAGAACAAAAATAATAGAACATCACCCTCAGGCAGAGCAAAAAATGTGACAAGTGTGAGAAGGGAGATGGTCAATGCAGGATTGAGGGTGTTGTACCTAAATGTGCGCAGTTCTTTCAATATATAAAAGGTAAGAGAAACGCAAAAATAAACATTGGACCACTGGAAAACGTGGCTGGAGAAGAAATAATAGGAAACAAAGAAATGTCAGACAAACTGAATAGTTACTTTGCATCAGTCTTCACGGTGGAAGACACCAGTGGGATGCCAGAGCTCCAGGAGAATGAGGGGGAAGAGGTGAGTGCAATGGCCATCACTAAATAGAAGGTTCTGGGGAAACTGATAGGTCTGAAGGTGGATAAGTCACCTGGGCCGGATGGCCTACACCTCAGGGTCCTAAGAGATAGCTGAGGAAATTGTGGAGGCATTGGTAGTGATCTTTCAGGAATCACTGGAGGAAGGAAGGGTCCCAGAGGACTGGAAAGTGGCTAATGTAACACCACTGTTTAAGAAGGGAGGGAGGCCGCTTAGCCTGACTTCGGTTATTGGTAAGGTTTTAGAGTCTGTTATTAAAGATGAGATTGCAAAGTAATTGGAAGGGCGTGGTAAAATAAGACTGAGTCAGCACGGCTTTGTCAAAGGGAGGTTGTGTCTTACAAATCTGTTAGAGTTCTTTGAGGAGGTAACAAGGAAGTTAGACAAAGGAGAACCAGTGAACATGATTTATTTAGATTTCCAGAAGGCCTTTGACAAGGTGCCACATAAGAGACTGTTGAATGAGTTAAGAGCCCATGGTGTTAAGGGTAAGATCCTGGCATGGATAGAGGATTGGCTGACTGACAGAAGGCAGAGAGTGGGGATAAAAGGGACTTTTTCAGGATGGCAGCCGATGACTCGTGGGGTGCCTCAGGGGTCTGTGCTGGGTCCACAATGTTTCACAATATACATTAATGATCTGGAAGAAGGAACTGAAGTCACTGTTGCTAGGTTTGCAGATGATGCAAAGATCTGTAGAGGGACAGGTAGTATTGAGGAAGCAAGGGGGCTGCAGAAGGATTTGGACAAGCTAGGAGAGTGGGCAGTGAAGTGGCAAATGAAATACAATGTGGAAAAGTGTGAGGTTATGCACTGTGGAAGGAGGAATTTAGGCATAGGCTATTTTGTAAATGGGGAAATGCTTAGGAAATCAGAAGCACAAAGGGACTTGGGAGTCCTTGTTCACGATTCTCTTAAGGTTAACGTTCAGGTTCAGTCGGCAGTTAAGAGGGCAAATGCAATGTTAGCATTCATGTCAAGAGGGCTAAAATACAAGACCAGGGATGTACTTCTGAGGCTGTATAAGCCTCTGGTCAGACCCCTTTTGGAGTATTGTGAGCGGTTTTGGGCCCCATATCGAAGAAGTTCGGGTAAGCGCGTACAGGAATTGAACCAGCGCTGCTGGTTTGTGATGCAGAACAAGGCCAGCAGCGCGCGTTCAATTCCTGTACCAGCTTACCCGAACATGTGCCGGAATGTGGCGACTAGGGGCTTTTCACAGTAACTTCATACTTGTGCCAATAATTATTATTATTAAGGATGTGCTGGCCTTGGAAAGAGTCCAGAGGAAGTTCACAAGAATGATCCCTGGAATGAAGAACTTGTCGTCTGAGGAACGGTTGAGGACCCTGGGTCTGTACTCGGAGTTTAGAAGGATGAAGGGGGATCTTGTTGAAACTTACCGGATACTGCGAGGCCTGGATAGAGTGGACGGAGAGAGGATGTTTCCATTTGTAGGAAAAGCTAGAAGCAGAGGACACAATCTCAAACTAAAGGGACGATCCTTTAAAACAGAGATGAGGAGGAATTTCTTCAGCCAGAGTGTGGTGAATCTGTGGAACTCATTGCCACAGAAGTCTGTGGAGGCCAAATCCTTGAGTGTCTTTAAGACAGAGATAGATAGGTTCTTGATTAATAAGGTGATCAGGGGTTATGGGGAGAAGGCAGGAGAATGGAGATCAGAAAATATCAGCCATGTTTGAATGGCGGAGCAGACTCGATGGGTCGAGTGGCCTAATTCTGCTCCTATGACTTCTGGTCTTATTGAACCACGATATCCGTCTATTTGCCTTCCCCCTTGGGAATGCCCTGCAGCCGTTCAGTGACATCCCTGACCTTGGCACCAGAGAGGCAACACACCATCCTGGAGACTATTTTGCAGCCACAAAAACGCCTATCGGTTCCCTTTATAATTGATTCCCCTACCACTATAGCCCTGCCATTCCTCCTCCCTCTTGTGCAGCAGACCCACCCTTGATGCCATGAAGTTGGCTGCCACTGCATTCCCTGCACAGCCATCCCCCCCAACAATATCCAAAACATTGGGTGGGATTCTCCGAGCTTCCACGCCAAAATAGCAATCGGCGGGGTGGGGGGCCGGAGAATTCGACGCCAAAATCTGGCGCGAGGCCGCTGCCGCGATTCTCAATCGCCGCGAATCTACGCGGCACGGGTCAGGAGCCATTGACAGAGGACCCCGCTGCGATCCTCCAAGTTCCCAACGACGTGGCTCTCTGATGGTCGCACCGCCCTGGTGGGGGGGAAGGGGGGGGGGGCGGGGGGATCCTTCACTGGGGGAGGTGGGCCTCACAGACGGCCAGGCTATCGATCGAGAGTCACCGATCCGCGGGCGCGCGCGATCTCGGGTGGGGGGGCCTATCTTGTTTGGTGCCTGCCCATGGTGTGGATCTGCCATGGCGCGCGGGGGGGCCGACGCTGGCCACCACCGCGCGCATGTGCGGACCTCCGACCGGAAGTGCAGGGCCCCATATCAGCAACCGGAGCTGCGAGGACTACTCCGGGGCCCTGCTTGCCCCCTGCAGGTCGGAGAAGCACTCTGGATTTTCTTCAGGAAAGTCCAGAGTGATTTGCCCACGTTTTCACACTGGAGTTGGGACATAGCCCCATAATTGGAGAATCCCGCCCGGTATGTATGTTAGAAAGGTAGATTGCCACAGGGTACTCCTGCCTTCCTCTACTCTGCCTGGTGGTCACCCATGCTCATCTTGTCTGTTCAATCCCTCACCTGTGGTATGACCACCTCACTGGACCTGCTAGCCACCACTTGCTCAGCATCGCGGATGCTCCACAGTGAATCCACCCTCAGCATCAGCTCTGAAATGCGGTTAGCCACAGTTGGACACATGGGGCGGGATTCTCCGACCCCCCGCCGGGTCGGAGAATCGCCGGGGGCTGGCGTGAATCCTGCCCCCGCCGGTTGCCGAATTCTCCGGCACCAGAGTTTCGGCGGGGGCGGGAATCGCGCCGCGCTGGTTGGCGTGCCCCCCCCCCCGGCGATTCTCCGGCCCGGATGGGCCGAAGTCCCGCTGCTGGAATGCCTGTCCCGCCGGCGTGGATCAAACCACCTCTCTTACCGGCGGGACAAGGCGGCGCGGGCAGGCTCCGGGGTCCTGGGGGGGGGGGGTATCCGTGCAGCCAGTTATAATGACCCCAACTTTCATTTATTTGTGTTGTTTCTCAGTTAATCCCTTCTTCCAAAAAAAAACTTTTTGAAATCATGACCGCTTCACTGTGACGCTGTCTGAGAGGACATCATTCCCTGACTGCTTCACTGCGATGCTGACTGCAAGGACACCATTCCCAGGCTGCTTCACTGTGATGCTGACTGCAAGGACACCATTGCCAGACTGCTTCACTGCAACGCTGACTGCGAGGACACCATTCCCAGGCCGCTTCACTGCGATGCTCACTGCGAGGACACCATTCATAGGCTGCTTCACTGTGACACTGACTGCGAGGACACCATTCCCAGACCGCTTCACTGCGATGCTGACTGCAAGGACACCATTCCCAGACTGCTTCACTGCGGCACTGACTGCGAGGACACCATTCCTAGGCTGCTTCACTGTGATGCTGACTGCAAGGACACCATTCCTAGACTGCTTCACTGTGGCACTGACTGCGAGGACACCATTCCTAGGCTGCTTCACTGTGATGCTGACTGCAAGGACTCCATTCCCAGATTGCTTCACTGCGACACTGACTGCGAGGACACCATTTCCAGACTGCTTCACTGTAAAGCTGTCTGAGAGGATACCATTCCCAGATGGCTTCACTGCAATGCTGACTGCGAAGACACCATTCCCAGGCTGCTTCACCACAATGCTGACTGCGAGGACATCATTCCCAGACCGCTTCACTGCGACACTGACTGCGAGGACACCATTTCCAGACTGCTTCACTGTAAAGCTGTCTGAGAGGATACCATTCCCAGATGGCTTCACTGCAATGCTGACTGCGAGGACATCATTCCCAGACCGCTTCACTGCGACACTGACTGCGAGGACACCATTTCCAGACTGCTTCACTGTAAAGCTGTCTGAGAGGATACCATTCCCAGATGGCTTCACTGCAATGCTGACTGCGAGGACATCATTCCCAGACCGCTTCACTGCGACACTGGCTGCACGGATACCATTACCAGACCGCTTCACTTGATGCTGACTGCAAGGATACCATTCCCAAACTGCTTCATTGCAATGCTGACTGCGAGGACACCATTCCCAGACTGCTTCATTGCAATGCTGACTGCGAGGACACCATTCCCAGACTGCTTCACTGCAATGCTGACTGCGAGGACACCATTCCCAGACTGCTTCACTGCAATGCTGACCCCGAGAGTACCATTCCCAGACTGTTTCACTGCAATGCTGACTGCGAGGTCATCATTCCCAGACTGCTTCACTGCAATGCCGTCTGCCAGGACACCATTCCCAGACTGCTTCACTGCAATGCTGACTGCGAGGACACCATTCCCAGACTGCTTCACTGCAACGCTGACTGCGAGGACAACATTCCCAGACCACTTTACTGCAACACTGACTGCGAGGACATTATTCCCAGACTGCTTCACTGCAATGCCGTCTGCGAGGACACTATTCCCAGACTACTTCACTGCAATGCTGACGGCGAGGACACCATTCCCAGACCGCTTCACTGCAACGCTGACTGCGAGGACACCATTCCCAGACTGCTTCACTGCAACGCTGACTGCGAGGACACCATTCCCAGACTGCTTCACTGCAACGCTGACTGCGAGGACACCATTCCCAGACTGCTTCACTGCGACGCTGACTGCGAGGACACCTTTCCCAGACTGCTTCACTGCGAGGACACCATTCCCAGACTGCTTCACTGCATTGCTGACTGCGAGGACACCATTCCCAGACTGCTTCACTGCGACGCTGACTGCGAGGACACCTTTCCCAGACTGCTTCACCGTGACACTGACTGCGAGGACACCTTTCCCAGACTGCTTCACAGCGACGCTGACTGTGAGGACACCTTTCCCAGACTGCTTCACTGCGACGCTGACTGCGAGGACACCTTTCCCAGACTGCTTCACTATGACAATGACTGCGAGGACACCATTCCCGGACTGCTCCACTGCGATGCTGACTGCGAGGACACCATTCCCAGACTGCTTCACTGCGATGCTGACTGCGAGGACACCATTCCCAGACTGCTTCACTGCGTTGCTGACTGTGAGGACACCATTCCCAGACTGCTTCACTGTGACGCTAACTGCGAGGAAACCATTCCCAGACTGTTTCACTGTGACGCTGACTGCGAAGACACCTTTCCCAGACTGCTTCACTGCGTTGCTGACTGCGAGGACACCTTTCCCAGACTGCTTCACTGCGTTGCTGACTGCGGGGACACCATTCCCAGACTGCTTCACTGTGACGCTGACTGCGAGGAAACCATTCCCAGACTGCTTCACTGCGATGCTGACTGCAAGGACACCATTCCCAGACTGCTTCACTGCGTTGCTGACTGCGAGGACACCATTCCCAGTCTGCTTCACTGTGACGCTGACTGCGAGGAAACCATTCCCAGACTGCTTCACTGCGATGCTCACTGCGAGGACACCATTCCCAGACTGCTTCACTGCGATGCTGACTGCGAGGAAACCATTCCCAGACTGCTTCACTGCGTCGCTGACTGCGAGGACACCTTTCCCAGACTGCTTCACTGCGACGCTGACTGCGGGGACACCATTCCCAGACTGCTTCACTGCGTTGCTGACTGCAAGGACACCATTCCCAGACTGCTTCACTGCGACGCTGACTGCGAGGACACCTTTCCCAGACTGCTTCACTGCGAGGACACCATTCCCAGACTGCTTCACTGCATTGCTGACTGCGAGGACACCATTCCCAGACTGCTTCACTGCGAGGACACCATTCCCAGACTGCTTCACTGCATTGCTGACTGCGAGGACACCATTCCCAGACTGCTTCACTGCAACATGACTGCGAGGACACCTTTCCCAGAGTGCTTCACTGTGACACTGACTGCGAGGACACCATTCCCAGACTGCTTCACTGCGGCACTGACTGCGAGGACACCTTTCCCAGACTGCTTCACTGCGACGCTGACTGCGAGGACACCATTCCCAGACCGCTTCACTGCGACGCTGACTGCGAGGACACCTTTCCCAGACTGCTTCACTGCGACGCTGACTGCGGGGACACCATTCCCAGACTGCTTCACTGCGACGCTGACTGCGAGGACACCTTTCCCAGACTGCTTCACTGCGAGGACACCATTCCCAGACTGCTTCACTGCATTGCTGACTGCGAGGACACCATTCCCAGACTGCTTCACTGCGAGGACACCATTCCCAGACTGCTTCACTGCAACGCTGACTGCGAGGACACCTTTCCCAGACTGCTTCACTGTGACACTGACTGCGAGGACACCATTCCCAGACTGCTTCACTGCGGCGCTGACTGCGAGGACACCATTCCCAGACTGCTTCACTGCGTCGCTGATTGCGAGGACACCATTCCCAGACTGCTTCACTGCGTTGCTGACTGTGTATAGGCATAGCCAGTTTAAAGCAGATGTTAGAGAGGAAAGACATCTCGAAGCAAAGGTGGATAGATACTCATCACCTACTATCAGGTTGTTTCACTAAGAGGAATGCCTGCACAAAAAACTTCATAAAGTTGTAGAAGAAGGATGACTCGCTATGTAAAATTGCGGAATCTGAAATTATTTGTGTTTCTTTCGCTGTATTTATATCTATGTAACTTTACCTAAATATACTTGTTGTTTTTTTCTTTTCGTAATACAAAGGAAATCTGACAATGTCCTGAAGTTATAGAGTTTTACAGTAAACACTGAGGTCTTTTGGCCCTTTGTGGCTGTGTCGACCATCAAGCATCTATCTATTCTAATCCCATTTTCCAGCATTTGATCCACACCGTTGTAGAAAGTTAGAATATTAGAATTGCAGGAGCCTTTAAAAGTAATCGTGGTCAAGCTTCCGAGTGAGTTGAGAGCAAGTGATGCTTATTCAAGCCTATACTCCAGAGCTGAGTTTTTCCTCAGTTGGGGGTTGCTTCTGGATAGGGAGAGGATCCTGAAAGGAAGAGTGGACCGAGCATTATTAAAGTACAACAATAAAACAGCTATGAATCATAGAATGTCTTCTGCTGCCGAATTTGGTAAATAGATATCCACCTGTTAAACACTCCATGAGGTCTCAAATCACACTGGCATCCCAAATAAGATTTGGCAAATTGTGGGAGGCTTCCTGGGGAAAGAATGATGTCAGAAGAAGTGCATCCTTTTTTATCAGAAGCAATTAAAAGTGTTCACAATTCTGGATTTTTTTTCTCTATTCCCCCATGGAATGTATCATAATATGAATTATTTTCAAAATGTGTTTCTAGTAACTACATACTTTCAAGGAACCAAATTGGCAGGTTCGCAGGGCTGGAGGTGTCCAATAGGTTTCACGTGGGCATCTGAAACCAGCATTATAATGACAGCAAAGGATAGTTTGACATACAGACTCACTGCAATTGCAAAAATCTTAATTGAATTCAGCAGGGGCCATTGTGACATTAGGCTGTTCTGGAAAGTGCTTGGTGGGGGGACAGGGGCAAGTGTTGCCGGAATGGTAGCCAGTTTTGTCTCAAAGCTAATACTACAGTCAAACTATTTTTGAATAAAAGTGACAAAGCCACCAAAATTTAGTTTGACATTTGATCGCAGAACTATACAGCCAGCAATGCAGCACAAAGATGCAAGGGAGAGGTAACTGCAGAGAAAAGATGTTGGGCGGGGTTTGGTAAATAGATATCCACATGTTAAACACTTCATGAGGTCTCAAATGACACTGGCACGAGACATTCAGTGATTCACAACTTTTTTACTGGTATACTTTACAAATGCTAGTTCCACTCTTCTTTTCTGGATGCTCTCCCCATGTTTTCTCAACGGCGCGCCTTTCGCTGGCGGCGAGATTCTATCTTCCCGCCGCTTGTCAATGGGATTTCCCATTGAAACCAATCAACGTCATCACGAAACCCATTGGCAGGGGTACGCTCTCAGCGGGAAAAGTGAATCCCGACAGCCAGAGAATTCCGGACGTCAGGACAGAATTGAAAGGGAAAGGATATATGCAGTTTCAGTTAGGTCCGATGATGAGGAATGCCAGGTATTTGTTATTTTTGTATTGTTTCACAAAGTCAGATTGTAAGAATCAAATCATACATATTCTGTACATTTCTTCACCTCTTCTGTCATTAATTTATCCTACCTTTGGGTAGAATGAAAGAACAGCCATGCAAAAGACATGAACATATGATTCAGGAGTCCTATAACAATAATTCCTCAGGTTAGGCCACCATACAAGCAGGTCATTTGTAGTGTGAGACAACGTCCTTTAGAGGAAGACACATAGCCTGTTAATGAGAGTGACTGACACTTCTGACCCAGAGAAGGGATCTTACAACAGGCTTCAATTTGTAACAAAGCTTATGACAGAATGTCCCATTAGCAGGCTCAGTGCGGTGCATGTATATCTGCTTTTTCTCAGATGTGCTGCATGAAAGAAATATTAGGGTTTGTCTAATTATTCCCTCCATTCCATTCCAAATTCCATGGATGGGGTAGATTTAATACACTGGCAGAACACATTCTTACTTAGAAACACATCTTTCACATGTTTGCATTAAAAATGCGCACTATTTTAATATATTTGACGTGATTAAGTGCATTAGCAGCTTCATTAAAGTAACGTACAAAGCAATTTTATGTGAATGGATAAATACAATGGTACCAGAAATCAATTAAACTCTTAATGGCCAATGTAACTCATTGAGGATCTTCAGTTAAACAGCTGAACTAATTAAATCTGAGTAAAAACAGTATTTTTATATTTATATCCCTCCAAAGTTTCATTCTTCCTTACCTACTCAACCTCCTCCAGCATATTGGGCCCAATTCTTCCCAAAAATTACAAAGTATCCTTTTGAACGCGAATATCGGTGTGAATTGCAGAGAAACAGCCGGCACAAATCTTATCGCGGTCTTCCCACACTTAGACAGTTTTTGGGAGGGAGGCGTTTTTACACTGGCATTGAGAGGGCGAGGCCTAAACATGCCCGCAGGTCTGGCTCCTCGGTGATCAGGGTGCCATTTTCAAAGGGGGCCCTGATCTCAAAGTTAAGGCTCCCTTCTCCCACCCCATGGACATTGTGAACCCTCACAGACAAAGGGAAAACCCCCTATGGCTTAACCACAGAAGGATGACCTCCACCCCCCCCCCCCCCCCCCCCCCCCCCCCCGGCCCACCACTAAATGTTCGGGTACCCCGTACTCTGCGCAGGCATTACGGTGACCCGACCCTCCCCCAGTCCTCGCTGGCATCAGTACCGCCCCCCTCTGTTCACACCCTCACTTAGGTTGAACCTGAGTATGTCTGCTGGGAGGGCCCGGGAACATCGCCAACTGTTTGGCGCCCAGCGCAAATCCTGTTTCAGGACTCTCCCAGTATTTTCCCGACGTAGCAGCATTTGTTCCGGGCGCAATGCAGCCAGAAAATTGCCCCCATAATCTCAATATCAATCCTGCTCCAGTATTTGTGGCGAAGATGGATCCTTCCCAACCCCATACTCTTGGAAATTGTTTTTCCCTACTGTAGCCACCTGAGTTCGCCAAGTCCCGATTTAAAATGGCGAACGGCAAAGGCTGAAGGGAAATTCAGCCAACACAGGCAGAAACCAGCAGGTGCAAGTTTGCTGTGTATTTAACTCTGCAAAGGCCCAGGCAGCATCGATACTAGCGCCATCTGCATAATAATGTAGCAACCATTTACATACTAATAAGCAATCCCTGGGAACAATAGCAACATTTGGGACAAACAAGACTAAGCCAGACTCCCCGGCGCCAGCAGGAGCCAACTCAAAAGAGGTTAACGGACACCTCAAGACCGCCCATCGATCAGGGAACCGCTCCAGTATTGGAGAAATCGAACCAAGCGATTGGAACGAAGTCCAATCACCTAGAGCAAGGTACAGGGTCCGCCCCGAAAGGCGGGAAGCCCCTGGGGTCTATAAAGTTAAGCCCCCAAGTTCAAATCGTTCTTCTTGACTGGGTCACCCAGCAGTGCGAACCAACATTGACCGTGACCGGTTCAACGGCCGGCGAGAGATCGTAAGTCTTAAGTCAACGCTCGCTACGAGATAGGCGCTCCGAGCTATCAATCCGTACCAACTTCGAATCCCGCAGACTCAGAACCCGAACAAAAGGCCATTTGTTCCCCTGACCTGGTGGGCCAGTCCGAAGTTAAGTACAGGCCTGTTAGTTGTAGAAGTAGCTTAGACGTAGAATTTGTGCATGAGTAGCAATTACTGTGTATAATAAATGTGCTTTGATTTAAATCTTACTAATCGGTGTATTGAGTTATTGGTCATTACTTGAACTTGAACCTCGTGGCGGTATCATAAAGATACCTGGCGACTCGAGAGCAAAGGTTATAAAACAGAGCCAAGTGAACCAACCAAAAGTTAGCAACACTACAATCTTGTATATGTTCACAGATCCCTGAAGGTGACAGAGCAGGTAAATATGGTAGGTAAGAAGACACTTATCTATATCAGCCCTGTCATAGAATATAAGAGCAAGGAGGTTAGGTTGGTTAGGCCACGGCTGGAGTATTATGTGCAGTACTTGTCACCACATGATAGGAAGGATGTGATTGCACTGGAGGGATACAGAGGAGATTTACCAGGATGTTGCCTGGGATGGAGCATCTGAGCTATAAGGGGTGACTGGATAAGCTTGGGTTGTTTTCTTTGGAGCAGAGGAGGCTGAGTGGGTATATGATTGAGGTGTATAAGATTATGAGGGGCTTGGGCAGGGTAAATAGGAAGCAGCTGTTTCACGTGGTTGAGGAGTCAATCACAAGGGGGCATAATTTTAGGGTGAGAGGCAGGAGATTCCGAGGGACTTTGAGAAAAAGATTTCACTTAGTGGGTGGTGAGAACCTGGAATGCACTGCCTGTGTAGGTACTGGAGGGTGGAAACCTCGCAGCCTTTAAAAAGCAATTGGAGGAACGATTGAGGACTCTGGGTCTGTACTCGTTGGAATTTAGAAGGATGAGGGGGGATCTTATTGAAACTTACAGGACACTGCAAGGCCTGGATAGAGTGGACGTAGAGAGGATGTTTCCAATTGTAGGAGAAACTAGAACCAGAGGACACAATCTCAGACTAAAGGGACGATCCTTTAAAACAGAGATGAGGAGGAATTTCTTCAGCCAGAGGGTGGTGAATCTGTGGAACTCTTTGCCACAGAAAGCTGTGGAGGCCAAATCACTGAGTGTCTTTAAGACAGAGATTGATAGGTTCTTGATTAATAAGGGGATCAGGGGTTATAGGGGGAAGGCAGGAGAATGGGGATGAGAAAATATCAGCCATGATTGAATGGTGGAGCAGACTCGATGGGCTGAGTGGCCTAATTCTGCTCCTATGGCTTATGGTCTTATGGTCTCATGGATGAGCACTTGTAAGTGTGATTAACACAAGGTTAGGGCTAGTTATTGTCGGTGCAGACTCGATGGGCTGTTGGGTCTTTCCTGCGCAGTATCGTCCACCTTCTTACCTTTGTTCGGACAATCAAATTCCTGCTCAAACCCACCTTTCACTGACTGTTTCAGCCACTTCCCCCTAATTCCCCTTCTCTTCCAGCTCAGATTCAGCTAAACCCTGCGAAATATCTTTGAGATGATGAATCACATGAATGTCCCTGTACAAGTCTAGACTGTTGATGCTGCATTTTGGGACTCAATCACTGTTTACTAAAGATATAAGAGTTTAGTTCCTTTGGGCAGTGAAGAGGAGGAGGAATATTTATTTAATGTATCACTTGGATGCCTTTATGCTAAGATTTCTTGTCTTATACACTGTCTTATTTATAACTCATGTCAGGTATTCAAATCCTATTGTCTTTGAATATGTATTTAAAACAGGATGTCTATCAAGCAAGTGCACTGTTACATCAATTATTTTCCTCAAGATTGCCCAGTGTCTGTCATTGAAGCTGATTGTTTTAACTGGGAAGTATGTCTGCATCGCTGTGAGCTGTCCACAAGATTCAGGACTCGACAATGCAAAGGAGGGAGGTCAAAACAGCAGGATGACACATCATTTTAAATTAACACCAAGCACCCCAAGAAAACCTTGACCTTGTGTCACATCTAGTGTCTGGATTGGCAAAATGATATTTTAAAAGTGAAGAAGTCCTAGAAGCTGCCATTAATCAAACTGCCTCAGAAGAAGAAATCATTTTGATGAGCATCGATTTTCATCCTACTCTGCTGAGCTAGGTGTAATGGAAGTTTTATGTTTCATTTCATATTTCACTATTCTAGCCTTAAGCATTTATCTTAAACCCTCATCTCTCCCCATCACCATCACTCCATCCCCTCCCCTGCCCAACAGCTTTAGTTTCAATAATTCAATTCAATGAAAAGCAGATTATTGGCATGCAGTGAATCAATGGGCGAAATTCTCCGGTATTGGGGCGATGTCCGCCGCCCGGCGCCAAAAACGGCGCAAATCAGTCGGGCATCGCGCCGCCCCAAAGGTGTGGAATCCTCCGCATCTTTGGGGGCCGAGCCCCAACCTTAAGGGGCTAGGTCCGCGCCGGACGAATTTCCGCCCCGCCAGCTGGTGCAAAAGGCCTTTGGCGCCCAGCCAGCTGGCGCGGAAATGACATCTCCGGGCGGCGCATGCGCGGGAGCATCAACGGCCGCTCACGGCATCCCCGCGCATGCGCTGTGGAGGGAGTCTCTTCCGCCTCCGCCATGGTGGAGACCGTGGCGAAGGCGGAAGGAAAACAGCGCCCCCACGGCACAGGCTGGCCTGCGGATCGGTGGGCCCCGATCGCGGGCCAGGCCACCGTGGGGGCGCCCCCCAGGGCCAGATCGCCCCGCACCCCCCCCCAGGACCCCGGAGCCCGCCCGCGCGGCCTTGTCCCGCCGGTAAGGTAGGTGGTTTAATCCACGCCAGCGGGACAGGCATCCTAGTAGCGGGACTTCAACCCACCCGTACCAGAGAATCGCGGGGGGGTGCCCGCCAACCGGAGTGGCGCGATTCCCGCCCCCGCCGAATCTCCGGTGCCGGAGAATTCGGCAACCGGCGGGGGCGGGATTCACGCCAGCCCCCGGCGATTCTCCGACCCGGCGGGGGTCGGAGAATCTCGCCCAATGTTTCTGACATCTAAAACACTGTATGGTTTTTGTAATAGCTTTAAAGTATAAATGACCAACTTGGCAGATAAACTTAACATGTGGTTTATTGAGGGAAACAAATAGAGACAGGAGAGATATAACAATGTTTCTGAACTCCACAGCTCCTGGACTTCAACTGTCAATTCCAACTGTCAACTCCAAATGCCAATTCCAACTGTCAAACAATCTCCCCTCCGCGATTGGCCCAATAGGTCACGTGACTCCCGATAACTCTTCCCCCAACAAAGAGGCACGTCACCATATCCCTTCCCTTCAATTTCTTTATTCATGTTTTACAATAATACTAAAATTGTTATGTTTGTGTACTATGATAATAAATAAATCAGTGTATGACCGAACATCTAGACTAGTTATTTAATGTTGAATACTGTGGGTAGACTAAATTAGCGCTAACCAAACTGTGGAGCTTCTAACCATGCTACTAACAGCTCCTGTAACTCTGACCAGGACTGTTATTTTTCCGGTTCCAGTGTCCTATTCCTCTTGCACGATACCAAGTGATCAGAAGCAATATACACTTGTTATATACACTTACTGCATATCATTACATCCACTTTCCTTGAGATTTGTAAACATACTACACATCATTTCTGTAAACAACATAAATGATATGAGTAACAATGTACTTTACAAAATTCACAAAAGTTATTGTCCAATCACAGATTCAGCCATTCTGGTTTCTTTATCTTCTTTGTTGATCTTCTCAACCTTGGTATTCTTGGTGAACTTGTGTTACACTTTTAACATCGGTTGGTATATCTGATAAAATTGTGTCACTGTTTTGAACGTTGATCAGTCTATTCAAGTCTGCTCTTCCAATGTTTGTGTTGGTTCAGGTTGATAGAAGTCTTCACTAACACCATCGTGTTGCTGTTCTTGAGCAGGTTATTTTGTTTTTAATAGTGCCCACGATTTCTTCTCAAAATCTGCCCTTGTTCTGTCACTACCATGTATGTTCTTGGACCTGTCTCTTATAGTACAGTAGCTTTACTAGACCATCCATCTGGATCCTCAATCCTGACAACATTGCTTGGTAACAAAGGTTTAAGATTCCTGGTTGTTCTAAGATAGTAAGCCTTTTGCTTTTGCTTCTAAGATTCCAGCTTACGTCTTAACATTTCGTTTTGCCTTGGCTTTGTGTGGAACTGCAATGTGGTACGAAGCTTGCGATCCATCAGTAAATCTGCAGGCGACAAACCACAGCTTAAAGGTGAAGTTAGAGCGAGATATGGATCACTTTTGCTGTCCATAGCCTTTTTTAATAGCTGCTTTATTATTTGAACTCCCTTCTCCGCTTTACCATTCAATTGTGGGTATAATGGACTCGAAGTAATGTGTTCAAAATCATATTGCATCGCAAACCCTTGCCATTGGTTGCAATTAAAGCATGGACCTTTATCACTCACCACAGTTTTAGGTATGCCATGTCTTGCAAACGTCGATTTCATGTGAATTATCATACAACTTGCCGAGGTGCTTGACAGAGGGCTATTTCTGGAAAATTTGAATAATAGCCAACGACTATCAGATATTCCTTGCCATTGAGGTAGAATAAATCCATTCCAACTTTTTGCCAGGGAGCTGATGGTATTTCAGCTATGTTCATTGGCTCTTTCGCTTGCTGGTGCTGATACTTCTGACACATATCACATTTCTCTATCATGTCTTTTCTCTGCTGGTTTATACCAGGCCAGTACACAGTATCCCTTGCACTCCATTTGCTCTTCCTAATCCCGAGGTGACCTTCATAAATTAGTTCGAGCAAATTGCTGCGTAGAGACTGCAGGATTCTCTCAGCCCGCGCCAGGACGGAGAATCCCCGGTGTGCCGCGTGAATCCTGGAACGCGATTCTCCGAAGCTGAAAAAAACGGGCGCGCGCATGGCGCCCCGCCGCACGGAGAATCGCGGCAAGCCGTCGTAGCAGCAATTCTCCGGTGGGCCAGCGATCCTCCGGGCTGGTTGGGCCGAAGTCCCGCCGGGGTGGCCGTTCTAATATGTTCTAAAAAAGCGTCAACAAGTCGTGCTGGCTGACGCTGCGGGAGGAGGTTGTTGACGGCTTTGGGGGTGGGGAACCTGGGAGGGGAAGCAGCATGGCCGTGGTTGCGGGCGGTGTGGGGGAGGTCACGTGTGCCAGAACATCCATACCCCCCCAGCTGGCGGCGCCCATAAGTGGGTACGTCCAGGGCAGCGCACACGGCAGCCCCCGGTGAGGGCAGTGCCACCAGACGGTGTCCCTGGCAGGAAAGATGGCCAACAGGTCTCAGGGCACCAAGGGGGTGGGGGTGGGGCGCATGCTGGCAACCGGGTCCGGCCATGTAGCCCATGGCAACTGGTTGTGGAGTGGGGGGTATGCCAATGATGAAACTTTGTCTACACCTACCCCCTGCAGATTGAATAATGTTTAGCCATCTTCCAGCATTGTTGGCCGCCGTGGCGGGGGCCGCTGCCCTGCATGAGGCCCAGTGGGAGCTGGAGCAGGGGCGTGACAGGGAGGTGGCGGAGCCTGCTGTAGAGGAGCGGGCCACAGTTGGGCACGTGCAAGCCGCCCAGACGGCAGGGCCACTCGCCCGAGAGGCACAAGAGGAGCATCACGACGTGGAGGAGCCACAGGACGAGGATACCGAGGAGGAGGAGGGTGTGACATGGCCGCGGAAGCATGAGATGAGGCCTCGTGTTTACCGGCGCGCATGTCCTTCGAGGACTTCCCGGACAGGGTGTGCAGGAGGAGACTCCGGATGAGCCGGGAGATTGTCGCCCACATCTCCCACCTTATGGCACACCTGACACCATGTGGGACTGGGGGTGGACATGCCCTCCCGGTGGCCGTCAAGGTGACGGTCGCCCTCAATTTCTTCGCAACAGCGTTGTTCCAGTCAACAAGTGGGGACCTGTCTGGCATCTCGCAGCCATCGGTGCAGAGGTGCATCCGGGCCGTCACTGACACCCTGTACGACATCATGGACTGATACATACAGTTCCCTGTGGACCGTGCCCACCAGGATGCCCGCGCAGCAGGGTTCGCCTCTGTTGCTCGGACACCCATGGTCCAGGGTGCGATCGATGGAGTGCACATCGCCATGCGGCCCACATCGGATGAAAGGGCCACGTGCCTGAACAGCAAGGGTACGTACTCAATGAACGTGCAGGTGGTCTGTGACCACAGGATGACGATCATGCACATCTGCGCTAGGTGCCCTGGCAGCGTGCATGACTCTTTTATATTGGCCCAATTGTTCATCCCTGGCATGTTCGAGGGACCCCCCCCCCGCCCCCCCCCCCCCCCCCCCCCCGGCTGCGGGGCTGTTCACTGGGTGACAAGGGGTATCCGTTGCGGTCGTGGCTGATGACGCCTATACGGAGGCCACAGACCGCGGAGCTCCGCTACAATGAGACCCATAGTGCGACCAGGGGTGTGGTCAAGAGGTGCTTTGGGCTGCTCAAGATGCGCTTTAGGTGCCTGGACCGCTCTGGAGGGGCCCTCCAGCACCCGTCGGAGCGGGTCGGCCGCATCGTTGTGGTCTGCTGTGTCCTGCACAACACAGCCCAGCAGAGGGGCGATGTGTTGGAGGAGGAGGAGGGAGAGGATCAGGACGAAGAGCATTCCGCTCCAGATGAGGGGGATGGCGGGGGGGGTCGACAGACAGTGCAGCAGCACGGGACATGGGGATAGACGGCAACGGGAGGCTGCCCGACGCCGCCGGCTGGGCCAGAAAGCAAGGGACGTGCTGATAGCCGCACGTTTCAGCGCCCACGGTGGGTGGCAGGATTGATGGGCATGGGCACAGACAGCAGAGTTCGGCACCTACCCCCACCACTGACCACCCTCACCTCCCCCACCACCATACATACATACCCACATACATACCAGCCCTCCATGACACATTCACCTGCGGCACAACGGGATGGGGGTCACACGATTGACGGTGTAAGCGGGTCTGGTACAAGGCACGGAGGATGATGACAACCCGCTCTGTGATGGGCTCCGAGCTGCACATCGTCCAACATTGTCTGACTCATGGCCACATCAAGGCCCTCCACCTGGGTGGACCCTGCATGCGGCATCGACACTGCATCCCATAGCCCTGTCGTATGGCTGGGGGCGGGTTGGTGTGGGAGAACTGTGGGGGGATGGGGGGGAGTGCAGGGCCACACATCACACCCACCGGAGCTCAACATTCCATTGCAGCACCCCGCACCCACACTGGCACCCAGTCCCCGCCCCACCACCGCACGCATCGGACAGAGCACAGAGGCAGCGTACATAGGTGTGAAAGATGTTTAATAACAGAAGTCCTGTACATGTGCCCTAGCACATTTAACTATCCTGTGCCCTGCACCCATGCCAACTTAATCAGTGTCTACATTTCTGGCCTTATGGGCCCTATTACTACGTCTAGGTGTTCCCCCAGACAGTACAGCAGAACTGGTGGCGGACTCCTGTGACCCCTGCCCTGTGACTAGGGTCTCCTTTGGCGGCCGTTTCCTGGGGCGGCCCAGCCTGGATGGGTCCAGCTGCACCTCGGGCGATTGGGATGGTGTGGTGCCACCCGCTGCCCACCAGATGCACCAGGGACGGTAAGGGGGGGGGGTGAGTCCGAGGTGGTGCGGAGTTCCGGGACATCCCCTGCAGGGGAGGACCCGGAACGGGCCGCATCACCTCCCCCTCCCGGTGGCCCCGGGGCTCTCCATGGGACGGGGGTGCGAGCGGATCCAGCACCTGGGACACACTCGTCACCTGGCGCTGCCAGTCCTGGAGGCCCGCGCTGGTATCGACCAGGGTCTGAACGTTTGCAGCCTTGGAGCTCAGGGAGTTGGCCATCCTTGTCTGGCTCTGTACAATGCCGGCCAGCACCAGGGCAATGGCGCTGATGCTCTCAGCGATGGCCTGCTGAGACCGGGCCAGGTTGTTGAGCGCCTCTGCGATGTTCAGCTGGCTCTGGCTCATGGCTGCCTGTGAGAGGGCAGCGCTGTCCTGGGCCGCGGAGGACTCATGCACAGATAGCCCCAGGCCTTGCAAACTCAGACCCATGCCCGACACATCGCCACCATTGCCTCCACCGCGGACGCCACCCGTGCGGTGTTGGCCTGTATGGCACTCATGACCGGCACCATTTCCTGCTCCTGGACGCGGATGCACTCCTCCACCTGCGTCTGCAGGTGCTGGAAACTGGCCGTCACCCCCTTCGATCGTCCCTGAGTCCCTGACTGCATCGGATCTATTGGTGGGTGAGGAAACTCCAGGAACTCGGGACCCATCTGGGCGGCAGCTGGTTGCTGGGGCCGGGATGCCCTCCGACTCTCCGGCCCCTCGGCTTCTCCTACCTCCACCTGCTGTACCGGTATGGGTGTGTGGTGCACACCAGTTAGTGTCCCAGAAGCCTCATCACTAAAATGGCCAACCGAGGTGAGAGTCTCTGCGGTGGCGGAGGGTGTGGGAGACAGCTGTGACGCAACCTCGGTGACTTCATCGGACCTGTGGTCGGGGGTCCCCTGGGGTGCAGTGTCCTGTCTGTCCGTCCCCTCCGTGTTGGTGTCGTGTTGTGTTCTTTCATGCCTGTCTGTCCCCTGTGTGCTTGTGCCCTGTGTCGTCGTGTCGTCACTGGAGTGGGCCAGAGGGCTGTTGTTGGAGCTACCCTTCCCGTCGCTGCTAGAGTCCCATTGGGCTGCCCACCCAGGTGCTGGGCGGGGTTCGTGTAAGTCTGACGGGCCCGGTCGACCCGCGTCGGCTGGCCGGCCAGGCGCTGGGCGCGGGCGGGGTCTGCCAGGTGGGCCGGATCGGTCGCCACATGACCCTGCAAGACACAATACACCATCATGGTTAAGCAGGTGGACAGGGGTGTGGGTCGCGGTAAGGGCTGAGGGGAGAAGGTTGAGGGGAGAGGGCTGAGGGGAGAGGGCTGAGGGGAGAAGGTTGAGGGGAGAGGGCTGAGGGGAGAGGGCTGAGGGGAGAAGGTTGAGGGGAGAGGGCTGAGGGGAGAGGGCTGAGGGGAGAGTGCTGAGGGGAGAGTGCTGAGGGGAGAGGGCTGAGGGGAGAGCGTTGAGGGGAGAGGGCTGAGGGGAGAGTGCTGAGGGGAGAGTGCTGAGGGGAGAGGGCTGAGGGGAGAGCGTTGAGGGGAGAGTGCTGAGGGGAGAGTGCCGAGGGGAGACGGGTGAGGGGAGAGGGCTGAGGGGAGAGGGCTGAGGGGAGAGGGCTGAGGGGAGCGGGCTGAGGGGAGAGTGCTGAGGGGAGAGGGCTGAGGGGAGCGTGCAGAGGGGAGAGCGTTGAGGGGAGAGGGCTGAGGGGAGAGGGCTGAGGGGAGAGGGCTGAGGGGAGAGTGCTGAGGGGAGAGGGCTGAGGGGAGAGTGCTGAGGGGAGAGTGCTGAGGGGAGAGGGCTGAGGGGAGAGGGCTGAGGGGAAAGGGCTGAGGGGAGAGGGCTGAGGGGAGAGTGCTGAGGGGAGAGTGTTGAGGGGAGAGTGTTGAGGGGAAAGGGCTGAGGGGAGAGGGCTGAGGGGAAAGGGCTGAGGGGAGAGGGCTGAGGGGAGAGTGTTGAGGGGAGAGTGCTGAGGGGAGAGTGCTGAGGGGAGAGGGTTGATGGGGAGAGTGCTGAGGGGAGAGTGCTGAGGGGAGAGGACTGAGGGGAGAGTGCTGAGGGGAGAGTGCTGAGGGGAGAGGGCTGAGGGGAGAGGGCTGAGGGGAAAGGGCTGAGGGGAGAGTGCTGAGGGGAGAGTGCTGAGGGGAGAGTGCAGAGGGGAGAGTGCTGAGGGGAGAGTGTTGAGGGGAGAGTGTTGAGGGGAGCGTGCAGAGAGGAGAGTGCTGAGGGGAGAGTGCTGAGGGGAGAGTGTTGAGGGGAGAGTGTTGAGGGGAGCGTGCAGAGAGGAGAGTGCTGAGGGGAGAGTGCAGAGAGGAGAGTGCAGAGGGGAGAGTGCAGAGGGGAGAGTGCAGAGGGGAGAGGGCTGAGTGGAACGTGGCCAGGCAGGGGGGGATCTCACTTGGTGGCACGCCCCCGATCTCGGCATCGGCAATTTCCCAGTGCTCGGGTGCACCAGCTATGCCCAGTGCCCTCTGCTCATGCACGGTGAGGGGCCGCAAGTCAGGTTCGCCCCCTCCGGTTTGGGCCCGCTCTCATTGCTTATGGGCGCTCTTCTCCTGGGGCGGGGGAACAAAAAAAACAGCATTGTTAGGCGGTCCGATGCATACAGCCCGGCAGTTGGGTCTATGTTCGCATGGATGCACAGGGCACACGGCCAAAGCGTCTTGCATGGGTGGCTGCAGTCATGTGGGTCACGGCTGTGGTTGTACCGTCCCCCGGGGGAGGGGGTGGGTGTCACATGTGTGGGGGGGTAGAGGGGTTGGTGCCATGGGGACATTGCTGGGTACTCACCCTCGCTGCCCTGAGTAGGTGGTTCATCTTTTTGCGACACTATTCGCCAGTCCTGGGTGTCACCGCGATGGCGCTGACGGTCGCGCCCACCTCCCTCCACAGACGCCGGGCCAAGTTGGTTGGGACCCTCTGGCCGGGTCAGGGGTACAGGCTCCTCTCCTCGAGGGCGTCCAGGAGCGTCTCCAGGTCGTGCTCCGTGAACCGGGGCGCTGCTCGGCGTGGCGCCATCTTGCTCCGTCGGCCGTCTGTGCACTCGCATCGCCTTATGGGCGCCGCGGCGCTGCGTCGATTGTGTGGTGCCGTGTCTCTGATGCTCCTCAGCAGCCACGCCCCCACGCTTCCCGCCTCGCCTGTACTAACCCCCGTGTGAACCGGAAAATGAGGTCCCGAAACGACCGTTGACGCAGGCGGCAACACTTAGCCGATGTATGGGAGAATCCTGGTATTCTTTCTTGCTTGAAAAGTAGCCCATTTACTACACTTAGCTCAGATCTGATTTCATGATATCTTGTGCATGAACATTGAGGCCAACCATAGTTAAGGTTTTGTATTGTCATCGGCAACACCTCGGGTGAAATTGTCCGGTATCGGCGCGATGTCCGCCGACTGGCGCCCAAAATGGCGCAAATCAGTCGGGCATCATGCCGCCCCAAAGGTGCGGAATGCTCCGCATCTTGGGGGGGCGAGCCCCAACCTTAAGGGGCTAGGCCCGCGCCGGATGAATTTCCGCCCCGCCAGCTGGCGGAAAAGGCCTTTGGTGCCCCGCCAGCTGGCGCGGAAATGACATCTCCGGGCGGCGCATGCGCGGGAGCGTTGCGACCGCTGACGGCATTCCTGCGCATGCGCAGTGGAGGGAGTCTCTTCCGCCTCCGCCATGGTGGAGACCGTGGCGAAGGCGGAAGGGAAAGACTGCCCCCACGGCACAGGCCCACCCGCGGATCGGTGGGCCCCAATCGCGGGCCAGGCCACCGTGGGGGCACCCCCCGGGGCCAGATCGCCCCACGCCCCCCCCACCCCAGGACCCCGGAGCCCGCCCACGCCACCTTGTCCCGCCGGTAAGGTAGGTGGTTTAATCTACGCCGGCAGGACAGGCATTTTAGCAGCGGGACTTCGGCCCATCCGGGCCGGAGAATCGTGGGGGGGGCCCGCCAACCCAGCGCGGCGCGATTCCCGCCCCCGCCGGATATCCGGTGCCGGAGAATTCGGCAACCAGCGGGGGCGGGATTCACGCCAGCCCCCGGCGATTCTCCGATCCGGCGGGGGGTCGGAGAATCTCGCCCCTCATCTTTTGCTGTCTCTTCGACAATTAGTTTCGACTTTTCGTCCGGTACTGGCAGTGCATCAGTGATAATGTCTGTGGGAGCCTGTACATCTTCTCCAGTAGAGCTGACATTGTGTGCTGTTAGAGCTCTGGATAACGCATCTGCTACCACAATATGTTTGCCAGGCATGTAGATCAACTCAAAGTTGTATCTTTGACGCTTCCTCATGAGACGCTGTACTCGTGGAGATATTTCGTAGAGATTCTTTTTAATGACTGCAACCAGTGGTCGATGAACCGTCTCAATGGTAAATGTGGGTAGGCCATATATATATATATATATATGATATTTTTCCATAGTCCTAGGCATTCTTGTTCAATCTGTGCATATCTGCACTCAGATTCCGCCATTGACCGTGAAGCATATGCCACACGTTTCCAGTTGTTTCCATCTTCTTCCTGCAGCAATACTTCACCTAGACCATCTTTTGATGCACTGGTAGATATTTTGGTGTTCCTTGTTGGATCAAAAAACATCAGCACGGGGCACGGGCGTGGTTGTAAGAACTTTCCTTAGCTGGGGCCACTCCTGCTCATGCTGTTCTGCCCAAGTGAAATCATTCACTTTCTGTATGATGTCTCTGAGACACGCTGCTTTGGCTGAGATTGGGAATAAACTTTCCAATGAAGTTGATCACGCCTATTATTCGTAGTACTCCTTTTTTATCCATGGGTTGGGGCATGTTTAGTATGGCATTAATCTTCATTTCATCTGGCTCTATTCAGTGAACAGAAAGCTTGTCACCCAGGAATGTAATCTTCTGTACTCCAAACTGGCATTTGGCCTTATCGAGCCTCAGCCCATTCTGTCTGAAGCTTTGCAAGATCTTGATCAGTCTGTCATTGTGTTCACTTAAGGTGGAACCCCATAGGATAATGTTGTTTACATAGACCTGGACCCCCTCAATGCCCTCAATGATATGTTCCATCGCTCTGTGGAATATCTCGGATGCAGATATAATGAAAAAGGGCATGTGAAGAAAACAATATCTGCCAAAAGGAGTACTGAATGTGCAGATCTTGGTCCTTTCTTCATCAAGCTTGAGCTGCCAGAATCCCTGCGATGCATCGAGTTTGGGAAAAACTTTCACACCAGACATCTCACTTGTGATCTCTTCCCTCTTTGGAATTTAATAATGCTTCCCTTTTAATGTTTGCGATCAAATCCTTGGGATCCATACAAATCCTGAGATCGTTGTTCTTCTTTTCCACACAGACCATTGAGATGACCCAATCTGTACACTCTTCTTTATTCGTTCTGACTCCAAGTTGTGTCATCCTGTCTAACTCTGCCTTGAGACGGTCACGCAATGGTGCTGGAACTCTTTGAGGAGCATGAATCACCTGTTGAGCATCCTCTCTAAATTGTATTTTATATGAGAAAGGCAGGTCACCAAAGCTCTTGAATATTTCTGGAAAGGCCTCCACAATGGACTCCACTGAGCCATTGTGTGTACTCAGTGCACAGTAAGTGCTATAGACTCTTTGCACCAATTCCAGTGCCTCACATGCTTCATCACCCAATAATGATTCACGACATTCAGTAACAATTGAGAACTTCAGCTTGTTTTTTACTTGCACATCTAATTCGCACATACCCAAAGTTTACACAGCAAAAGAGGAGAAAACTAAGCACAGTCTCTCAATAAGTAAGTCTATCTGGAAATCTTCTAATTTGTTTAGAGTGTCGCAATTCTTTAACAGGTGCTTAATCGTTCGATGCAGCTTTATCTGAACAGTAGTAGGAAAGCTTCCAGTTTGCACAAGTACTCTAGCTCTGGCAACCTCTCCAATTCCCGCTCAAATGTTCCTCAACCCCTCCTCGGGACGGATGGATTTGGTTTCACTAACAATTGCTGGAGTTATACTAACAGGCATAGCAGGGGCAGACTCTGCGTGTTTCTCTTCTCCTCGGGCGGTCCACATGCTTCTTCATTTTCTTTGCTTGTACGTCAACCAGGTATGACACTGGACCCGCCTTTGCCACGATCTTCCCAGGGCCACAATCTGGGCCAGCATTGAAATTTCTTATGCGTCCTGAATTGTTCACCTCAAAAACCCTCTCACTCTTTGTATTTCTTCTGTGCATTCTGTTTTGCCACTACTCTCCCTGCCAAATTTAGGAATATTTAATCAAATACCTTGTTCGAATAAGTCTTCCCAGGAGCAACTCAGCAGGGGTCATGCCTGCAGTTTATAGAATCATAGAACTCCTACAGTATAGGAGAAGGCCATTTGGCCCATCGAGTCTGCACTGACCCACTCCCCTGCCCTATCCCCGTAACCCCATAGCTCCACATAACCTGCACATCTTTGGACTGTCGGAGGAAACTGGAGCACCTAGAGGAAACACACGTGACACGGGGAGAAAATGCAAAATCTACACAGGCTGGCATTGAACCCGAGTCCATGGCACGGTGAAGCAGAGTGCTGACCATAGTGCCACCATGCCGCCCTGTATGAGGCGTTATTCTGTATGTGAGTAGGTAATGGGCCATTCTCAGCAGTAAAGGTGTAGATGATTGTTTCTTCATTGCTGGCTTAAATGTTTGGATAGCCCTTTCAGTTAATGCATTTGCAGCCATGTCGTAGGGCACTGTTCACACATGCTTTATGCCATTGGTTTAACATAAGAACTAGGAGCAGGAGTAGACCATCTGGCCCCTCGAACCTGCTCCGCCATTCAATGAGACCATGGCTGATCTTTTGTGGACTCAGCTCCACTTTCCGGCCCGAACACCATAACCCTTAATCCCTTTATTCTTCAAAAAACTATCTATCTTTATCTTAAAAACATTTAATGAAGGAGCCTCAACTGCTTCACTGGGCAACGAATTCCATAGATTCACAGCCCTTTGGGTGAAAAAGTTCCTCCTAAGGTCAGTCCTAATTCTACTTCCCCTTATTTTGAGACTATGTCCCGTAGTTCTGCTTTCACCCGCCAGTGGAAACAACCTGCCCACATCTATCCTATCTATTCCCTTCAGAATTTTATATGTTTCTATAAGATCTCCCTGCATCCTTCTATATTCCAACGAGTACAGTCCCAGTCGACTCACTCTCCTCGTAATCCAACCCCTTCAGCTCTGGGATTAACCTAGTGAATCTCCTCTGCACACCCTCAAGCACCAGTACATCCTTTCTCAGGTAAGGAGACCAAAACTGAACACAATACTCCAGGTGTAGCCTCACTAACACCTTATACAATTGTGGCATAACCTCCCTAGTCTTAAATTCCATCCCTCTAGCAATGAAGGACACAATTCCATTTGCCTTCTTAATCACCTGTTGCACCTGTAAACCAACTTTTTGCGACTCATGCACTAGCACACCCAGGTCTCTCTGCACAGCAGCATGTTTTAATATTTTATCATTTAAATAATAATCTCTTTTGCTGTTATTCCTACCAAAATGGGTAACCTTATATTTGTCAACATTGTATTCCATCTGCCAGACCCTAGCCCATTCACTTAACCTATCTAAATCCCTCTGCAAACCTCCGGTATCCTCTGCACTTTTTGCTTTACCACTCATCTTAGTGTCGTCTGCAAACTTGGACACATTGCACTTGGTCCCCAACTCCAAATCATCTGTGTAAATTATGAACAATTGTGGGCCCAACACTGATCCCTGAGTGACACCACGAGCTAATGATTGCCAACCAGAGAAACACCCATTAACCCCACTTTTTGCTTTCTATTAATTAACCAATCCTCTATCCATTCTACTACTTTACCCTTAATGCCATACATCTTTATCTTATGCAGCAACCTTTTGTGTGACACAGTGTCAAAAGCTTTCCGGAAATCCAGATATACCACATCCATTGGCTCCCCGTTATCTACCACACTGGTAATGTCCTCAGATAATTCCACTAAATTAGTTAGGCACAAAAGTTTTGCAGAAAGTGTTGAAATTCCTCCCAGGCGAATGCAGTCCCATTATCAGAGACCAGTGCCTCAGGTAACCCATCGGTGATAAATGTTTGCCGCAGTTTATCTATCGTTGCCAGGGAGGTTGTAGTCTTCATGTCATGGATGTCTATCCACTTAGAGTGAGCATCATCAATGATGAATGATCTCTTAAAAGACTACATGGAGACATGCCCACAGTAGATGCAACAGAGCCAAAGGCAGTAGACTTTGATGTGCTTGACACTGGTTACAATGTTTGACCAGTGGATCCTGGGTCACCACATGTAACTTTGTGCTTTTCGTCTTCGTCGTTCCGGGTTGTGCACAGTGCAACTCTTGCAACAATGCTTTCCTCACAGGAGCAGGGACAACTACCCAAGTTCCCCATAATAGTACCAATCCTTGCACCTTAACTCATCTTTTCTCAAATGAAATGATGGAAATTGCTTGGACTTATCGTAATGCCAGCCGTGAAGGACCATACATTTGACCTTAGATAATAAGGGGTCTCTTTTGGTTCTTACTTTTACTTGTTGCGCTGATCAAGGTACCATGCTCAAGAAGTTGAGGGCGAGGACGATATTTTGTGGCATCGGTCGCGGTGAAATATTCTGCGGCAATGGAAGGTGACTCAATGCATCTGCATTTGCAATATGAGTGCCAGGCTTATTTTGGAACGTGTAATCGCATGCCGGAGTCGAAAATCCCATCATTGGACCCTCGCTGGCATAATGGGGTAATGGCCTTGTCTCCTCTGGAAGCTGAGACTGTGTTTTTGGATCATATTGCCAAGAGCTAGCATGTGGATAAGAATTAGGAGGAAACCAGATAGATGAGAAATTTCTTTGCATCAAGTAAAACTCAGGAATGACTATCAATTCTCACGTCTGGATTTAATTTTGGCCTGCTCTCCTCCATGGTAAAAGCCCCCACAACTCCAGCCTCCATTTCCCCAAATGCGGGACAACTGTTGCCTTATTTGAACATCTCAGTCTATGTTTGTTCTTGGAGTCTTCAATTCCATTCTCAATGAAATATTTATGTAACTGCTTTTTTTTCCTTTGAAGCTTTATTTATTTAAAAAAGAACTTCTGTCATGGCCAAGGGCTGAATTGAGGTACGTTTTACAATTATTTATTCCAAGTACATTAAAAAAATACAAAGAGTGATAGAGCAGAATAGAATAATGTACTGACCATTAAATTAGGATCATTACATCATCGTGGTTCAAAGTTGAACAGTCATCAGAGTTTGTTTATGGTGTGGATGAGGTATGACATTGAACTATTCTTAATTTTCATGATTTACATCTAAATTTGGTTTGTTGTTTTGAGTTCTGTAGCTGGTAGTCACACTGATCTGTCTGCAGGTTGTAAGTTATGTGCTTGGAATCTCGCGAAAATACAGCAGAGTTGATTGTGTCTGACTCTCGTGTCTCCAGGCCACAATCGTATAGGTATTTGAGTAGCATTGTAATTAGGGCCCAGAATGACTTCGATGACTTGAAAGGATTAATTGATGAAGCAAATCCACCACTCGGGAGTTGTTGTGGGTAGCTGATAATGGAACATTGGGTTTGATTCAACCAAATGGAAACAAAGTCCCATAGTGAGTGCATTTAGCCACGTGTTTCCTGCGCTCGCAGTGCCAAGAAACACATGGCTATTCAACGCAACTCGGGGCCTCAACAGGGAATGCGCGGCCGAGCCCACACATTGTACAGTGGGGAGCTCTATAAAACTTTCTATAAGTATATAAGGAGGAAGAGAATAGCTAAAGTAAATGTTGGCCCTTTAGCGACCTTACTGGTGAGGTAATAATGGGGAACATAGAGATGCCGGAGGCACTGAAACAATATATTTCCTCTGTCTTCACTGTAGAAGATAATAAATATTTTCCAAAAACTACAGTGCAGAGGAACTTCGTGCAATAATGATCACTAGGGAGACGGTATCGAATAAACTGATGGGGTTAAGGGCAGATAGGTCTCCAGGACCTGATGACCTGCACCCTAGGGTATTAAGGAAGGTGGCAGTGGAGATAGTGAATGCATTGGTTATAATATTTCAGACTTCCTTGGACATTGTCGCAGTGTTCCAGAGCTTGGCCCATTCACAAAGGTTCATGGCTGAGGGCATCAAAAGCATTAGCCGGGAGCTGACTGACCTTGGCCAGTCACAGAGGGACATGTCACGAGCACAGAAAGACATGACTGAGGCAGTGAGGGACATGACAGAGGCAGCGAGGAAATGGCTCACTTGCTGAGGGACATGTCCCAGTCTCAGTGCACCATGGCTGAGGGCATCAACACCATGGTTCAGACGAGGGTGGGCCTTCAGGACGATAGCACCTCCAGAGCTCGCTCCAGCTTCACCTCTGTCCCATGGAGTAACTCGGGGGCTAGAGAGCTCCCAAGGAAGGAGGAAGTGATGGGGCCCATCCTGGCACCTCCTGCAGGAACACCTCATTACTTCCGAATCCCCCCTCACCTGACACTGGCGCATCACATGGGCAGTGGGCCCTGTGACCCTTGAAAGTCGGCCAGGCCCATCCAAGCCCAGACCCTAAAGAGGGCAACTGCCTTGGGCATCACAGGGCAAAGGGCGAGACAAGAAGCAGGCCACCTACCGCTTCTGATGTGCTGTCTGGGGTAATACCTAGAAGATTAGGCAGCTAGATGATACTTTATTTCTCACGGGTGTATTCGATAGAAGGTAGTAAGAGCACACCTATTTTAAATAGATTCAATTAAACACTTTTTTTTGCATTAGCAGACCGATCTGCCTCAAACCTCTGTCTCAGGGATATGAAGGATGGGCTGGGGCTAAGTGTTGTGCCAGGTGGCCCGGGAGGTGCCGGAGGGGGTGGGGGTGGGGGAATTGGGGGGGGGGGGGAAACAGGCCCATCACATATGAACGTCCCATGTGGTTACACCCTCACTGAAAAGTGACAGGGCAGAGGGCCAGCAGTGTGAGCCCACGTTGTATGACAGAATCTCCACGGAGTGAGCCCTAACCATTTACCATCCCCCGCAACCCCGCCCATGAGAAGGAATCACCAGTGCAAATGTAGGGATCACTCGGGCGTCAGTGGAATGTTATCTTACAAACACGAGTCAGGCTGTGTCAGACATTGAGGAGCCCCAGAGATCTTCTCACAGTGAGTCGGCATCATTCTCCATCCTGCAGACAAGACCCGCTGATGCTGCCAGCCGAGGGCCAACACCCTGTGGTGATGCCGGTAGGACCCGCGAAGTGGGGAGGGGAAGCTATGGTAGTGGGAAGGAGTGGAAGGTTAGGGGGAAGATGCAGTGAAGGACTGAGGGAGAGGGAAGGAGTGAGAGGTTCAGTGGAAGGTGGATTCAGGGGAAGGGTGTGGTTGGGGAGGTAGTGGGTAGGGGGCTGGCTGGAGAGGTGGGGCAGGGCAGTGGAGCTGCAGGCGGCCTGCCTTCCCTGTTGATAAATCGGAAGATGATAATGTTGTACCGTGTGCGGCGGCCCCTGGGTCACACTATGGGTGGCCTGCCCTGCCAATTCAGTCTCCACACCCAGATACTCCTGGACACCATCCTCGACCTCCTTGTCAGTTGAGCCTGCCATTCCTCCTCCTCCTCCAGCATATCGCTCTGCTGCTGCGCGATGTTATGGAGGACACAGGATGCCACCACGATGCCCCACACCCTCTAGCAGTTATATTGGAGCACCCAACTGGAGCAGGTCATGAACTGATGAATATGAATATTGTTTATTGTCACAAGTAGGCTTCAAATGTAGTTACTATGAAAAGCCCCTAGTCGCCACATTCCGCCGCCTGTTAGGGGAGGCTGGTACGGGAACTGATGCTCGGAGGGCAACATACATGGCATCGATCGCCAGTGATGGTGGCAAATCCTGCTGCTCAGACATCTTGCTGGACCTGGTCCAGGTTGAAGGTAATGTACTCCAATGCCTGGGCGCATAGGGCAACCAGTAAAGCATGGGATACAGCTGTGTGCAGATGTTTGCAAGCCCTGTGATGAACCGGAGGCATAAAGGTTCATGGTCACCATCATCTCAATAGCCAATGGGAGAGGATACCCCCATGTTGCCGAATGGGCTCCCTACTGAGCCAGAGTGAGTGGTGACACATGCTGTCCGGCAGCTCTCCGAAGGATAGGTGCCGTCAGTAAACACTTGGCCTGATGCAGTCTCTTCTTCGCACCACCTCCTTGGCCTGTTGGACAGCTGGCACTTGAGCCTCACAAGCTGGCCCCTGCTCTTCTGGGGCATGTGCCTCTTGTGCAGGGTCCTCCCTGGCCTGACCCTGCGCTCTTTCCATCGTGTATCCGCAAGGTAGGTAGCGAGCATAGCTGGCTATGGTCCGAAATTCATGTCTCTGGAGGGGGAGGGGGGGGGGAGCGAGAGACAGAGAGTCAGCAAGATGAGGATTCCTTTGACCATCCAAAGCCACCAGGTTACATAGTCACCCTGAGTTGTTCTGCTGTGCTACCCACAGCATGCCCCTCCCCTCCAGCCCCTTCGAGATGATACAGTCCGCACTGCACCCTTGTCTCCCATCAGTGATTGAAACCTGGGGCGTCATTCTCCGCCGGCGGGAGTCTCCGTTTTGCCGGCGCCCGGGGGTTTCCCGACGGCGTGGGGCTGCCCCACAATGGGAAACCCCATTGACCGGCCGGTGTTACGGAGACTCCCGCCGGCCGGTTGGGGCAGAAATATGGCGGGGCGGGTAGGAGAATTTCGCTCCTGGTCTGTGATGTGGGGAGCCTATATCCTCACCACCCAACCCTGCCAACAAGGATACATGGTGGCTGCCGTAACCTGTATTAGTGATAAACTCTGTGGTCCCTAAGCTGATTCTCCCAGTGTGGTATACTGAGGGTCTCCTCAATGGATGGGCCCTGTGTTCTCCTGCCAGCAGGGTGGCAGCTGGTTGTGTGGTAGAGAAGATTATATTGTGCAGCCATTCATCTCCATGCTCAGAAGCTGGTCTGCGGGCAGATCCTATATGGTAGCCACCACTAACTGTATATTAGATGCAGTACGGTAAGGCTCCTTTACTAGAGGTACATGGGTCAATCCCTGCCTGCTGGCTCTGCCCAGTAGGTGGCGTATAAATGTGTGCACTCACTGGAGCTGCTCCCATTCTGGTAACAGCTACAGGAGGCCACACATCTTTGCTCAATAAAGCCTCGGTTATTCACTACTCTCATCTTTGTAGTAATTGATAATGCATCATCCTACAGATGGGGGTGAGCGAGGGATGCGTGATTTTGGTTGCACCTTAACTGCAGTGTTATGTGGAACCTGGAATATGGTCTTATTGGGGAGAAGGTAGAAGAACGGGATGAGAAAATATCAGCCATGATTGAATGGTGGAGCAGACTCGATGGGCCGAGTGGCCTAATTCTTCTCCTATGTCTCATAGTCTTATGGGTTTAACACACAGATTGTGACAGGGAACTGGTCAGCTTCCCTGGCCGGGGACGGGCTGGGTGGGGATTCTCATAACCAGAAGCCCTCAGAACATCCACAGGATGCTGTGAGCTGTCAGTAGTCTCAGCAGCCAAGAGCCTGTAAGTTGCAGCTAGGGAGTGGGTTTAAATGAATGTATACAGCAATGGGGTTCTCAGCCAGGGGACCCCTGATCCTGAGGGGCATACCCCGAAACCACGCACTTGCCACCAAGTTGCTCCCTGGTACTTCCTGGGGTCCAGGAATACCCGCCCCAGCAAGCCTGAAAAGTTTGAAAAGCTTTCTTCCCTCTTTGATCCCCCTCAACGGCCATGGTGCCTGGGGCCCACTCGTAAATACTTACACAATTTCACACCCGTGTGACTCCGCCTGAGAGCTGGAGCATCGTGGAGGGGTGGAACTTTGGGCATCCAGCCTGTTGATTACATTTAAAACCATGGAAATCGTGGCTTTGCATTTGCCGCTGGCACAGTGCTGCTGGCGACGCCAGGGGATCAGCGTTTATAGCCTGCCGGTCGCTCCTCTGCCCAATCACGAATCCCGCTACCAGCATCAGGCAGTGGAGGATCCACCCCATTATTTCACTGCAGGCAGTTCAGAGAAGGTGCAATAGGATGACCCCGGATATGGATGGATTGTCTTATGAGCAAACGTTAAACAGGTTGGGACTCTGCTCATTGGAATTTAGAAGAATGAGAAATGTTCTCATTGAAACAGAAAGAGTTCTTAAGGGGCTTGAGAGGGTAAATGCTGAGAGAATATTTTCCGTTGTGGGAGAGTGTGGTAGTATGTATTAGGGGTCATGTGGGACTGGAAGCCCTAATGTCATTGGCTGACAGATCCCGGATCCTGGTTGGCCGTTGACCTCTAGCTCCGCCCTGAAGGCAGAGTATAAGAAGCCGGAGTCCTCCCCCGCAGGCCATTCTACTATCGAGCTGTGGGGGAACAGTCAAGCTTAATAAAGCCTCATCGACTTCACTCTATTCGTCTCTCGGAGTCTTTGTGCGCTACAATTTATTAAGCGTGCCTAAAAAGGACTATGGAGCTCAGGATCATCCCGGAATGCCTGAGGATCAGCCTCCACGCAGTGAACGCGGCAGCAGCCTTCAAGCACTGGCAGACTTGTTTCGAGGCCTACCTCAGAACGGCCACCGGCCGGGTCACAGAAGACCAAAAACTACAGGTCCTGCACTCGAGGTTAAGCACGGAGATTTTCTCCCTCATCGAAGACGCGGAGGATTTCCAGACGCCGTTCGCAGCACTGAAAAGTCTCTATGTCCGCCCAGTTAATCAAATCTACGCTCGCTACCAGCTCGCGACGAGACGGCAAAGTCCCGGAGAATCGATTGACGAATTCTACGCCGCGCTGCTGATTTTGGGACGAGCCTGCAGCTGCCCTTCGGTGAACGCAAATGAACACACGGACATGTTAATGCGCTATGCTTTTGTGGCAGGTATGAATTCCTCCCAAATCCGCCAAAGACTTCTAGAAAAAGAGTTGCTAGGACTCTCAGAGGCACGGGCCCTAGCAGCCTCCCTAGACGTGGCCGCGCGGAATACCCGTGCCTACGGCCCCGACCGCGCGGCAGCCCATTGGGCTCCGTACGTACCCGTCGTGACAAACACACCACCCCCCCCGGACACCCCACAGGCTTGCGCGGTCCAAACGCCAAGTCGCACCGGGGGCGCCCGCTGCTATTTCTGCGGCCAGGCGAAACACCCCCGGCAGCGCTGCCCGGCCCGCGCAGCAATCTGCAAGAGCTGCGGGAAAAAGGGCCATTTCGCGGTTGTGTGCCGGTCCCGCGAGGTCGCCGCTGTCCCGGGAGAACAGGGAGCCCTGCACGCCGCTTACGCTCCCCAACCCCCCCAGCGCCCCATGTACGACCCGCAGGTGCAGCCACTCTGGGTCCCGACCAGCGCGGTCCCGGGAGAACAGGGAGCCCTGCACGCCGCTTACGCTCCCAACCCCCCCCTCCCCCGTCCCCACATATGACCCGCCGGCGCTACCAATTTGGGTCCCGACCTCCGCTGTCCCCAGAGATGAGGGAGCCCCGCGCGGTCCTAACGCTCCCCAACCCCCCCAGCGCCCCATGTGCGACCCGCAGACGCCGCCATTTTGGGTCCCGGCCACCACGAGGGGAGGAAGGGCGCCGCCATCTTGGACCACCCCAGACCTGTACGACGCATGGGGGCGGCCATTTTGTCCACCCCCGCCGCCATCTTGTGACCCCCCAGCCATGTGCGATGTATGGGGGCAGCCATTTTGTTCATCCCCGACGCCATCTTGGACGGCAACAACGGACCCCAGTGTCGACGGCTCCACGGGGTTCGAGGAAGAAGCCCCACTACTACAACCACGTCTCGCTTCAATAAAGCTTGATCAAGCTCGGCCCCGGACACTCCAGACGACGACGACAACGGTGCTAATAAAAGGGCACGAGACACCATGCCTAGTCGACTCCGGGAGCACGGAGAGCTTTATCCACCCCGACACGGTAAGACGCTGTTCCTTGACCACCTATCCCAGCGCACAAAAGATTTCCCTAGCTGCAGGATCCCACTCCGTACAGATCAAAGGTTTCTGCATAGTTACCCCAACGGTGCAGGGGAGGGAGTTCAAAAACTACAAACTACACGTCCTTCCCCAACTCTGCGCCCCCACATTACTGGGATTAGATTTCCAGTGCAATCTACAGAGCCTTACGTTCAAATTCGGCGGCCCAATACCCCCACTCACTATCTGCGGCCTCGCAACCCTCAAGGTGCAACCCCCGTCCTTGTTTGCGAACCTCACCCCGGATTGCAAACCCGTCGCCACTAGGAGCAGACGGTACAGCGCCCAGGACCGGACCTTCATTCGGTCCGAAGTCCAGCGGCTACTAAAGGAAGGCATAATCCAGGCCAGCAATAGTCCCTGGAGAGCACAGGTGGTAGTAGTGAAGACAGGGGAGAAACAAAGGATGGTCATAGACTATAGCCAGACCATCAACAGGTACACACAACTAGACGCGTACCCTCTCCCCCGCATTTCCGACATGGTCAATCGGGTTGCCCAATACAAAGTCTTCTCCGCCGTGGACCTCAAGTCCGCCTACCATCAGCTCCCCATCCGCCCAAGTGACCGCAAGTACACAGCCTTCGAGGCAGACGGGCGATTATACCATTTCCTAAGGGTCCCATTTGGCGTCACAAACGGGGTCTCGGTCTTCCAACGGGAGATGGACCGAATGGTTGATCAACATGGGTTGCGGGCCACGTTCCCGTATCTCGACAATGTAACCATCTGCGGCCATGACCAGCAGGACCACGACGCCAACCTCCAAAAATTCCTCCAGACCGCCAAAGCCTTGAACCTCACGTACAACGAGGACAAGTGCGTTTTTAGCACCAACCGGCTAGCCATTCTGGGCTACGTAGTGCGCAATGTGATAATAGGCCCCGACCCCGAACGTATGCGCGCCGTCATGGAATTCCCCCTCCTGCACTGCTCAAAAGCCCTGAAATGCTGCCTGGGTTTTTTTTCATACTACGCCCAGTGGGTCCCCCAGTACGCAGACAAGGCCCGCCCCCTAATACAGACCACGACCTTCCCTCTGTCAACAGAGGCTTGCCAGGCCTTCAGCCGCATCAAAGCGGATATCGCAAAGGCCACGATGCGCGCCATCGATGAGTCCCTCCCCTTCCAGGTCGAGAGCGACGCCTCCGACGTAGCTCTAGCGGCCACCCTTAACCAAGCGGGCAGACCCGTGGCCATTTTCTCCCGAACTCTCCACGCTTCAGAAATCCGCCACTCCTCAGTGGAAAAGGAAGCCCAAGCCATAGTGGAAGCTGTGCGACATTGGAGGCATTACCTGGCCGGCAGGAGATTCACTCTCCTCACCGACCAACGGTCGGTAGCCTTCATGTTCGATAATGCACTGCGGGGCAAAATCAAAAACGACAAGATCTTAAGGTGGAGGATCGAGCTCTCCACCTTCAACTACGAGATCTTGTATCGTCCCGGAAAGCTGAACGAGCCGTCCGATGCCCTATCCCGCGGCACATGTGCCAACGCACAAATTAACCGCCTCCAAACCCTCCACGAGGACCTCTGCCACCCGGGGGTCACTCGGTTTTTCCACTTTATCAAGTCCCGCAACCTCCCATACTCTTTAGAGGAGGTCCGTACAGTCACAAGGGACTGCCACATCTGCGCAGAATGCAAACCGCATTTTTTCAGGCCGGATGGTGCGCACCTGATTAAGGCTTCCCGCCCCTTTGAACGCCTTAGTCTGGATTTCAAAGGGCCCCTCCCCTCCACCGACCGCAACACATACTTCCTTAATGTGGTGGACGAGTACTCCCGCTTCCCATTCGCCATCCCCTGCTCTGACATGACCGCGGCCACAGTCATTAAAGCCCTGAACACCATCTTCACACTGTTCAGTTGCCCCGCATACGTCCACAGCGACAGGGGGTCCTCTTTCATGAGTGACGAGCTGCGCCAGTTCCTGCTCAGGAAGGGCATAGCCTCAAGCAGGACGACCAGCTACAACCCCCGGGGGAACGGGCAAGTAGAGAGAGAGAACGGCACGGTCTGGAAGACCGTCCTACTGGCCCTACGGTCCAGGGACCTCCCAGTTTCACGGTGGCAGGAGGTCCTCCCGGACTCTCTCCACTCCATCCGGTCACTATTATGTACGAGCACTAATCAAACGCCTCATGAGCGTCTCCTTGTCTTCCCTAGGAAGTCCTCCTCTGGAACGTCGCTGCCGACCTGGCTGGCGGCCCCATCTTGCTCCGAAAGCATGTGCGGGCACACAAAGCGGACCCATTGGTCGAAAGGGTTCACCTCCTCCACGCGAACCCGCAGTACGCTTACGTGGAGTACCCCGACGGCCGACAGGACACGGTCTCCCTGCGGGATCTGGCGCCCGCCGGCAACACACACACCCCCCCCCCGACACCATTCACCCAACCCCCCCCTTCCTGCCACCGCCGCACCCCGCGACCGCCCCCTTCCCAGGAGGATCGGTTCCCCTCCCCTCAGGCCCGACCAAGGATAAAGCCCAAGCTGAAACCGTAAGGCTCCCAGAGACGACAACACCGGAACAAGCACCACCACCACCACCGGGGCCGAGGCGATCGACACGGACGACCAGACCGCCCGACAGACTCGTGGCGTCGATCTAAATCAATATATGGACTTTTCACAAGAACATTTTGCTTTTTCTCCCGATACCTTCTGTAAATAGTTGAAACAGGACAAAATTGTACATACTGTATTGCCATATGAATGTTTTCCTCCCAGGACCAGCCCTGTAAACCCTGACCACCATGCGAAGCATCACCCCGCCGGGTTCATTTTTGACAAGGGGTGAATGTGGTAGTATGTATTAGGGGTCATGTGGGACTGGAAGCCCTAATGTCATTGGCTGACAGATCCCGGATCCTGGTTGGCCGTTGACCTCTAGCTCCGCCCTGAAGGCCGAGTATAAGAAGCCGGAGTCCTCCCCCGCAGGCCATTCTACTATCGAGCTGCGGGGCAACAGACACGCTTAATAAAGCCTCATCGACTTCACTCTATTCGTCTCTCGGAGTCTTTGTGCGCTACAGAGAGTCTACCGGTGCCAATTTAAGACTGAGATGAGGAGGAATTACTTCTCAGATGGTTGTGAGCCTTTGGAACTCCTTGCCACAGAGAGCTGTGGGGGCAGAGTCCTTGTGTGCATACTTAAGGCTGAGATAGATAGATTCTTGATCAGTAAGGGAATTAAGGTTTACGTGGAAAGTGCAGGAAAGTCGGATCGGTCACGACCCTGTTGAATGGTGGAGCATGCTCGAGGGGCCGAATGACCTACTTCTGTTTCTTCTGGTCTTCTGGTGGTTGGACGACTTGTATCAGGTCAATCTGTTGGCATGGCCAAGAATAATCCGTACTGGGCAGTGCAGAGTAGCCAAGTTCCATTAGTAACTGAGAGCCGAGATTTAGCTTGAGACACATTCACGGTGGTGTGATGTAGACCAGATGTCATTTGTCAAGTAGGACTGAAAGGATTCATTACTAAAATGTCCTGTGTGTACATGACTATGTCTGTAACTGTGACAGTTACCAGAATTATTACCGGATGAAAGGATAATTTACTGGCATTAAAGCAATGTGAAGTATTAGGACTGGTATTGATTTATGAGGAAATGTTCAGTCAGAAGGAAGTTTTAAAGGTGCATTACATTTGTGAAAAAATGTTTGACAGTCTTTTTTTTCTGTAGGGGGGTTAAGTGCGGCCAGGGGAATTCCATGTCATATTTGGATAATGATGTTGTGTTCAACTGAAGCATTAAAGGTATTTTTTTCTCAAACTACTCTGTTTCCATTAATGTTCCCCATCGGCAGGCTGGGGTCTGGAACACAAAATCAAGGCTCACACTCCCAATCAGGCTTCCAGATGAGATATTACATCCAGGCCCGTCTGCCTTCTCAGGTGAATGTAAAAGATCCTATGCCAGTATTTGGAAGAAGAACAGGAAGTTTCCCCTGATGTCAATATTTATCCCTCAACCAAAGTCACTAAAACTGATTATGTGAGCATCATCACGTTACTTTTGTGGGACCTTGCAAATCGGCTACCAATATTGCCTGCATTACCTGAATGACCACATTTCAAAAAGAACTTCATTGGTTATAGAGTGATTCTGAACGTCCTGAGGATGTTTTCTTTTCTTTATTGATGTATAACTAATAATCGGACATAGTAAGTAAGTAAAGTTGCCATTGTCCCAGATGACGTTCTCCTTTGACTGATGGTATTGTAACCTGAGGGTCACCACACCTCAGGCGAGGGGCAAGGTTGAGAAGGTGGGGCCTTCGGACGTACCCCATTGAAAACAGCGCATGGTTATTTCCTTTGGGAAATGGGTCGGTAAATCTACAGGCCCAACATGCTCATAACTTCCAGTGATGATTCAACCAAAGCATGCAGGATCCAACATGACTAAGTCTACAATTATGGGTAAGGATGAGAGAGAACCGAAAGCCCTGTTCCCATCCCTTTTTGTCCATAATATGGGTGGGTTTTGCTGAAAAGGAAGATGTGTGTGCTTCTTAATCCTCGGATATATGGGCAATTTGAATAGCCAGCAGCAAGCTCCTCATGGGTTTCAATAAAGTGAATTATTTATTACGTGTTCACCCTACAAATCTAACCACATGTCACTCACATACCCACTCTCGCTCACATGCACAGTGCATTTTTACAAGTTACAAACGAAAGAATAGTGTGTAATTCACGTATTCGGCTCATCTTGTAAGACACATGAGATGGCTCTGGTGAAGAAGGTGTTTTTCACTATAAGTATTGCTGGGTGAATTCAACAGCTGAAGAAGTTGTTTTGCAGAGTCATTGCAGGATTCTTTTGAAGAGATGGGCTTGTTGTAGGTCAGAAAGTTTGTTGCTTGTAGTCTCATTACTAGGAGATCAGTCTGCTGTATTGTCGAGCTCAGAAAGGAACAAGTTTGGAGACCTTATGATGTTACTGTTTCCAGTTGTTAAGATATAGGTGTTGTCGAACCTTCTGCTGCTGCTGTTTCTGCAGTGGTTGTTGTGATGTCTGTGCAGACAGCACTTGAAGATTTAAATAAGGAGACTGTTATATTGTGAGGCAAGTGACGAGGCAATGTTAAATCACAACGGTGATTTTTTTAACTAAGAAGAACTTAATATATATAACTGAATTACTCCACAGATCTAGTCTCCTTGACTCCCAAGCATACTCTGACCAAACCTCAACAGCCAGGTCTGCGCCCTCACACCCAACAGGCTAACTTTCATGCGCTCCGTCCCCATAGGCTCTGGGCGGGTCATGTGACCCGCAAAGAATCACCTCTTAAAGGGGCCACACTACCACAGAGACTATATGGCTGCCTTATCATCCATGCGGTTTCTTACAGTTCCCCATTCCTAATATGGCACAAGGCTTAGGTTGCTTAGCCACAATCTGAATTATTGTTTGCAGACATTTCCCCCCAGGGGTTTGAAACAATCACCGTCTTGGTTTCAGAAATAACTTTTTGGATGGTTTCAGGAGGTGGGTCATGAGACCTCTGGAGTGAAATGTGTCCCTTTGTCTTTTTGGGACAGGTGTGGCAGTTTTTGAATCCACAGACTAAGAGTCAGGTGACCCTTGGAGGCCATCTTTTGCAGCCCAGCATTGTCATTTTCAAAAGAAAAGTCAGTTGAGAGATTCCACACGAGTACAGTTTATGTTTTAACAGTCATGAATATGACATGCCTACTGGTCATGATAATACCTTTGGCACACCAGGATAGAAATTTATGTGTGGGATGTCT
This sequence comes from Scyliorhinus torazame, assembly GCF_047496885.1. NCBI lineage: Eukaryota > Metazoa > Chordata > Chondrichthyes > Carcharhiniformes > Scyliorhinidae > Scyliorhinus > Scyliorhinus torazame. The sequence goes on along the minus strand of NC_092722.1, from coordinate 48,102,850 downwards.
GTTCCTGGAAAGTTGCTGGATCCCAACCCTGGATACATAATAATAATAACCTTCATTAGTGTCACAAGTAGGCTCACATGAACACTGCAATGAAGTTACTGGGAAAATCCACTAGTCGCCACACTCCGGCGCCTGTTTGGGTACACTGAGGGAGAATTCAGAATATCCAATTCACCTAACAGCACGTCTTTCGGGACTTGTGGGTGGAAACTGGTGTACCAGGAGGAAACTCACGCAGACACAAGGGGAACGTGCAGTCTCCGCACAGACAGTGACCCAAGCCGGGAATCGAACCTGGGACCCTGGCACTATGAAGCAACAGTGCTAACCACTATACTACCGTGCCACCCATACATGACTATATGAGGGCCAAACAAAGGCGCACAACTCAGAACTGAAACTGCAGGTGTGCCCCATCTTTATCATACATCAGAGATCATAGATCATAGAGATCATCATAGAATTTACAGTGCTGAAGGAGGCCATTTGGCCCATCGAGCATGCACCGGCCTTTGGAAAGAGCACCCTACCCAAGCCCACACCTCTACCCTATCCCCGTAACCCCACTTAACCTTTTTGGACACTAAGGGCAATTTAGCATGGCCAATCCACCTAACCTGCACGTCTTTGGACTGTGGGAGGAAACCGGAGCATCCGGAGGAAACCCACGCAGACACGGGGAGAACGTGCAGACACCACACGGACAGTGCCCCAAGGGGAATCGAACCTGGGACCCTGTAGCTGTGAAGCAACAGTGCTACCCACTCTGCTATCGTGCTGCCCTATACCCACTTGGTATAAGGCTCCACCACTTATCCGCTTTGCCAGGGGGAAAGGAAATGCCCAAACTGGTCCCTTCCTTGGACGCACCTTCAGTGAAGCAGAGGACCAATTTAGGGGTGAACCGAATGTAACCCATTAAATAAAGTCTGTTCACAGAATCATAGAAATCATAGAATCGGTTCAATGCAAATGGAGGCCATTCAGCCGATCAAGTCTGTTGAAAGCTGACAGTTCAGACAAAGATCCAATATCATTCAAATCTCAGCTTAATCATTTTAAATTCTCTCATGGGATACGGGTGTCTTTGGCAAGGCCTGCATTTATTGACATTCCTAATTGTTCTTGAGAAGGTGGTGGTGAGATGCTTTCTTGAACCAGTACTGCAGTCCATGTGGTGTTAGGATACGCACAATACTGACAGAAAAGAATTCCCAGTATTTTGACTCAGAGGGCTGGATTCTCCGGTCTCCGACGCCAAAATCGTGTTCAGCGATCGGCCAGATAATCACAGTTCCCGACCAAATCGGGGATGGTGCCGATTTCGTGATGCTCCGTCCCCTCCAAAGTGTGCACTTGGAGAGTACGCCGTGCGATGTATTTGATAGCCTCAGGATATTTCCTGAGGCGCGCCTCCCGTGCTCCGCACCCGACCAGCCGAGTTCCCGACGGCATCGGTCGCGTGTGGTCTCATCCGTCGGGAACTCGGCGTGGCGGCTGCTGACTCAGTCCAGCGACGCCACAGTCGGGGGAGAGCCGATCGACGGGCAGGGGGATATTATCAGGGGCTGGGGGCACTGTGGGGGGGGGGGGGGGGGTGGTCAGGGGCATGTGAGCCGGCCAAAGGGGGCGCACTATATCCCTGGCCAGGTCCGTGAATAGCTGCTGCCATGTAGCACAGCGCGGCCGCTGCAGGCCGCCGCCGTGTGCATTGCCGGCCACGGACCCAGCAATTCTCTGGGCTGCATCGGCAGCTAGAGGCGGGTGCTCTACGCTGCCGGCATGCTATCCCCCACCCAAACAGAGGATCGGTGGCCGTTTTACGCATTTTTGTCTGTTGTAAAATGCCATCGTTCCCACGCTGGCATAGGGACATCGCCATCCAAATTGGAGAATCCAGCCCAGAGGCAGTGAAGGAAAGATGATCCCTGACTTGCCCTGCAACTTGCAGGTTATGGTATTCCATAGAAACATGGAAAATAGGAGCAGAAGGAGGTCACTCAACCCTTCGAGCCTGCTCTGTCCTTCAATATGATCATGACTGAACATCCAACTCAGTAACCTGTTCCTGCTTATCCCCCATATCCTTTAATGTTTTTAGCCTCAAAAGTTACATCAAACTACATGGCGGCGGCTACTCGTGCACCCGGCCTGCGAAATAGAGCCTCCCCTTTGGCAGGCTCACGTACCCCGGACCACTCCCACCCTCCCCCCCCACAGTGCCCCCAGCTCCTGATTATGTCAAACACCATTTTTTAAATAAATTTTGAGTACTCAATTCATTTTTTTCAATTAAGGGGCAATTTATCGTGGCCAATCCACCTACTCTGCACATTTTTGGTTTGTGGGGGCGAAACCCACGCAAACACGGGGAGAACGTGCAAATTCCACACGGACAGTGACCCAGAGCCGGGATCGAACCTGGGTCCTCGTCGCCGTGAGGCTGCAGGGCTAACCCACTGCGCCACCGTGCTGCCCGACAAACTCCTTTTTGACAACATACAATGTTTTGGCCTGAACTGCTTCCTGTGGTAACAAATTCCACAGGCTCACCACTCAGGGTGAACAAATTTCTTCTCATCTCTGTCCGAAAAGGTTTACCCCATATCCTTAGACTATGAATCCCAGTTCTGGATGCCATTGGGAACATCCTTCCTGTATCTACCCTGTCTAGTTCTGTTAAAATTGTATAAGCTTCTGTAAGATCCCCCCCTCATGCTTTTGAACTCCAGCGAATATAATCCTAGTCGACTCAATCTCTCTTTATACGTCAGTCCTGCCATCCCAGAAATTGGTCCGGTAATCCTTCTCTGCACTCTCTCTATAGCAATAACATCGACCCTCAGATAAGGAGACCAAAACTGCACACAATATTCCAGGAGTAGTCTCACCAAGACCCTGTATAATTACAGCAAGACATCACTGCTCCTGTATTTGAATCCTCTCGCTTTAAAAGGCTAACATACCATTTGCCTTTTTTACCGCCTGCTGCACCTGCGTGCTTACCTATGGCGACTGGTGTATGAGGACACCCAAGCTTAGTTGCAAATTCTCCTCTCTTAATTCACAGCCATTCAGATAATGGGCGAGATTCTCCGACCACCCGCCGGGTCGGAGAATCGCCGGGGGCTGGCGTGAATCCTGCCCCCGCCGGTTGCCAAATTCTCCACCACCGGATATTCGGCGGAGGCGGGAATCGCGGCGCGCCGATTGGCGGGCCACCCCCCGCGATTCTCCGGCCCGGTTGGGCCAAAGTCCCGCCGCTAAAATGCCTGTCCCACCGGCGTAGGTTAAACCACCTACCTTACCGGCGGGACAAGGAGGCGCGGGCGGGCTCAGGTCCTGGGGGGGCGCGGGGCGATCTGGCCCCGGGGGGTGCCCCCACGGTGGCCGGGCCCACAATCGGGGCCCACCGATCCGCGGGCGGGCCTGTGCCGTGGGGGCACTCTTTCCCTTCCGCCTTCGCCACGGTCTCCACCATGGCGGAGGCGGAAGAGACTCTTGCTGACGCTCCCGCGCATGCGCCGCCCGGAGATGTCATTTCCGCGCCAGCTGGCGGGGCACCAAAGGCCTTTTCCGCCAGCTGGCGGGGCGGACATTTGTCCGGCGCCGGCCTCTGCCCCTTAAGGTTGGGGCTCGGCCCCCAAAGATGCGGAGCATTCCGCACCTTGGGGCGGCCCGATGCCCGACTGATTTGCCTCGTTTTGGGCGCTAGTCGGCGGACATCGCGTTGTTTCCGGAGAATTTCGCCCAATAATCTTCCATCATTCTTTTGCTGCAAAGTGGAAAACCTCACGTTTATCCACATTATACAGTTTCTACCATGTATTTGCCCACACACTCAGCTTGTCCAAATCACACTGAAGCATTTCTGCATCCTCTTCACAGCACACCATCCCACCCAGCTTTGTGTCATCTTCAAATTTGGAGATATTACCTTTAATTCCTTCATCTAAATCATTAATATATATTGCAAAGAGCTGGGTTTCCAACACCAATCCCTGTGGTATCCCACAAGTCACTGCCTGCCATTCGGCAAAAGACCTGCTTATTCCTGCTCTTTTTTTCATGTCTGCCAACCAGTTTTCTATCCATTTCAATATGGTGGCACAGTGACATAGTGGTTAGCACTGATGCCTCACAGCGCAAGGAACCCAGGTTCAATTCCGACCTCGGGTGATTGTGTGGAATTTTCACATTCTGGGTGGCACGGTGCACAGTGATTAGCCGTGCTGCCTCACAGCACCAGGGGCCAGGGTTCAATTCTGACCACGGGTGACTGTGTGGAGGTTGCATGTTCTTCCCGTGTCTGCATGGGTTTCCTCCGGATGCTGTGGTTTCCTGCCACTGTCCAAAGATGTGCAGGTTAGGTGGATTGGCTGAGCTAAATTGCTTCTCGGGGTTACGGGTTGGGGGTTTGAGCCTGGGGAGGGTGTTCTTTCAGAGGGTCGGTGCAAACCCGATGGGCCGAATGGCCTTCTTTTGCACTGTAGGGATTCTATAATTCTATAAGTTCTACTATCCACAATCTCATGCCCTTTACTTTTACATGCTAATTTCTTAGGTGGAACTTTGTCGAAAGCCTTCTATCCACTGGCTTCCCCTCATCAACTTCACTAGTTACATCCTCGAAGAATTTCCAGTAAATTTGTCAAGTATGATTTCCCTTTCGTAATATTTTCCAAGTGCTCTACTATAAAATCTTTGACAATGGACTTAGATTTTCCCAACTACTGACATCAGGCTGACTGGTCCCTGTTTTCTCATTACCTCCCTTTTTAAATAGTGGAGTTACATTAGCTATCCTCCAATCTGTATAAACCATTCAAGAGCCTACAGAATCTTGGAAGATTCCCATGCATCAGTTGTCCCCGTTCTTCCAGGCGGTAGAGGTTGTTTGTTTGGAAGGTGCTGGTGAAGGAGCCTCGGCAAAATGCTGCAGTGTATCTTGTCTGTGCATCACTGCTATCACAGTGTGCTAGTGGTAGAGGGAGGGAATGTCTTAGTTGTTGGGTGGGTTGCCAATCATGCAGACGGCTTTGCCCTAATGGTGTGGAGCTTCTTTAATATTGTGGGAGTTGCACTCATGGAAGAAAGTGGAGAGTATTCCATTATACTCTTGAGTTGTACCTTGTAGATAGTGGTTAGACTTTGAGGAGTCAGGAAGAGTTCTCATACAAAATTCCCAGTCGCTAACCTGTTCTTGCAGCCAGAGTATTTATATGTCTGGCTCCGTTAAGTTTCTGACCACTGGTAACCCCGAAGAATGTTGGTGGTGAACATTGCACAATGATAATGTCAAGGGAAGATGGTGAGATTCTCTTTTGTTGTAGATGGTAATTGCCTGACCCTCGTATGGTGCAAACATCACTTACCATTTATCAGCTGGAGCCTGAATTCAAAGCACTTTTACCAGACTCCTGTCAGCTGGGTAGCACAGATTTCCATCCCTATGGTCTAAATAGGTAAGTCCCAAGGTCAATTAGAAGGTAATTGTTTCTCCGGTGATTGTCAGCTGGTGGCAATTCTCTGGTGTCCTTCCAAAGAAGCAGGAAATTAATGGCTTTTGTTCTGAGTTAGGATTTTTCTGTATCTGCAATGCATTGTGATGCCTGACAGAATCCAATATATTTGCATAAAAATAATCTCTTTTCACCAATGCGGGCATGCTGATGCTTCTGAAAGGATATTTTCCAATCCATTGATTGGAAAATCCAGCACATAATAGCCCCAGATTAACTATCAGTTAAAAGGTAAAACTGAAAGCTGATTCAGGCACAGATACAGAAGCAGTTAAATGAATGTAGAAACAATAACAGAAAGTGGCACTCAGCATGTCTGACAGCACCTGCAGACAAAGAAACAGAGTTAACATTTCAGACTGACGACTTCTCATCAGAACTCCTTTTTCTTTTCTTGTTTAGCATATTCTGTTTTTACTTCAGATTTCCAAGCTCTGGAATGTTCTGCATTGAAAAAATAGAACCGATTAATGACACATGTGAAAAGGAATACTGCAGTTCTTTTATCTATGCCCACATCATGCTGTTTTTTACAATGTTACCCAACACATGGAAATAAAGAGATCGAATCGGGTGGGTATTATGGGCAACGTTACCTCATCCATCGTTCAAAATAAACAGCAGAAAATCTTCCACTTCCCAGCGCAAGTCTTCATGTTACAGCATTCACATAACACATGGTTTTCTATCTGTCAATTTGCATTTCCTTCGCATGGAGCTATGCCCCAGGAGCACTGGACAGTAACATGCATTTGATAAGTTCAGTGGCTTCTGTCTATTCTTTCATGGATCCTGGAGCAGCACTGCATACTCCAGGTAAAATTCAAGAGCATCTCAGTAAATTATTTTCAACTTCTTGATAAGAGCTTCATTGGGACCATTCAAAAATTCACACAAAAATTGTTGAATTTGCCGATTAGCCGTGCAAAGTATTACAATCTTGTGTAAAGCCAAAACGTTGGGCGGGATTCTCCAATTGCCGACGCTGAAATCACGGTTGCCGATCGGCCGGAGAATCCATTTTTACATTGGGTGTGGCGCGTTTCTCAGATGTTCCGCCCCCTCAAAAATGGCGTCCTGGAGGAGTAGGCCGCACGCCGTATGGAAGGCCTCAGGATGTCACCTGAGGGCCGCCCCCGATGCTTCGCCCCCGATGGGCCGACTTCCCAACGGCATGGGGCGCGTGTCCTCTCACTGTTGGTAAACCTGGCGTGGCGGCTGGGGACTGTGTCCAGCGCTGCCACAGTCAGAGGTGGGGGAGCCGTTCCTCTGACAGGGGGTCTTCGGCGGCGGCTGGTGTGGTCCAGGGGTGGCGAGGAGGCTGAAGGGGGCGTTTTTTGGCAGGCCGGGTCTGCGTGCGGCCGACACCATGTTATACGACGCGGCCGCCACCGTGCGCATGCGCGCCCATGGACCCGGCCGTTCTGCGACCGTATCGGCAGGTAAGGCTTTACGTGGCGCGGCTGCTAGCTCCCCACTGGGCGCAGCATCAGTGTGGAGGCGCCGCCGATTTTTCTGTCGTAAGACCAGACAAATACTGCGGACGTAGCCGCAGAATTGGAGAACCCAGCCCCTGATCTCTACTTCTCTCATGAGGCTTAAACCCAGCCTATTCCTTTCTAAATACCCCCAAATATCTCGAAAACTTCTAAAATAACTATTGGTAAAACACATAGAATCACCATTAGAGTCACCGTTATCAACAGGTTTTGGTCTCATGGATAGAAAACCACAAACGCACTGTGGAATGGAGGACTATGTGTTCCTCAAACAGATTTTAACTTAGAGCAGGAATCAGGCAGAGGGGCATAGGGCTGAAACGAGTGGCAGAAGCCCCTCTGACCTTGATAGATGTGGCCCCGGCATGTTTGTGCCCATTTGCCAGCTCAGAACTGGCAGCTGATCAATGGGCGCAGCACCACGTCAGTGACAGAAGGGTGTCAGCCACGATCAAAGAGTCGGACCCTGTAATTGATGGGTGGGTGTTGAAGGAGGGTCATGGGAAGAAGGGGCGCCCAGGGCAGTGGGAGGCTTAAACATTCCCTGTGGTGACCAGAGAAACATTTCAGTTTCTCCAGGCCCCCTAAGGAAAATCCAAAAAGGCCAGCAGTTCAAATGGCAGTCAGTCCTTGACAGTGTCATTGGAGCTCAGTCTGTATATATGTTTCCTCGAATATCCTTGCAGATTAAAATTGAAGACTGTTGAATGTCGGTAGATGACTTTAACTGTCAGCCCATCTGTTTCTCAAACCGTGGACAGGTTTAAACTTGGCCCTTTATTCGTCAGCCTCAGGAGGGCTGTTCAAAGATGAGACATTGGTCCCTGTTTGCATTCTTAAAAGATAATTGCCACTCAGATATCAGGAATCTGGGGCTGGATTCTCTGTTGTCGGGACTATGTCCCCACACCATCATGAAAACTGTGGTCTTTTATGCCAGGAAAACTGGCATCAAAGGCCACAGATTCACAGTCTTGCAGGGACTAGCAGGCAGCTGTTGTCGATCTCCAGCTGGCCTTATGGCCCCCCGCACTTCCGGGTCAGAGCCCACGGACCTGGACCCCCGAAATAGTGCCCCGCATCAGCCGCTTGCCCGGCCCGGACAGCCCGCACACATAGCCCCCAGTCCCGAATGAGGCCCCCTTGCCCTCCGATCGGCCCCGAGTCCGCAGCCACCATGCGAGTTTCCCGAATGGCAGGAACACATTAGAAACATGCCGTTGAGAATTCGGCCGGTCGGGGACGGAGAATAGCAGGGCGGGCCTCAGGCAATGGCCCGAGGCGATGGCTACTCGGCACGGCGTACTCCCCGAGTACGATGCTTTTTGGGGGGCGGAGAATAGCAGAACCAGCGCCGGTCCCGATTTTGTGCGGGGAACCGGATTCTCCGCCCCATCGCCGAACGCGATTTTGCCATCAGGGTGCGGAGAATCCAGCCCATAGTATCAGACCACGGGTGAAATTCTCCCGAAACGGCGCGATGTCCGCCGACTGGCGCCCAAAACGGCGCCAATCAGACGGGCATCTTTGGGGGCCGGGCCCCAACATTGAGGGGCTAGAAGGAAATTCCGCCCCGCCAGCTGGCGGAAACGGCCTTTGTTGCCCCGCCAGCTGGAGCGGAAATGACATCTCCGGGCGGCACATGCGCGGGAGCATCAGCGGCCGCTGACAGTTTCCCACGCATGCGCAGTGGAGGGAGTCTCTTCCGCCTCCGCCATGGTGGAGACCGTGGCGGAGGCGGAAGGGAAAGAGTGCCCCCATGGCACAGGCCCGCCCGCGGATCGGTGGGCCCCGATCGCGGGCCAGGCCACCGTGGGGGCACCCCCCGGGGCCAGATCGCCCCGCGCCCCCCCCAGGACGCCGGAGCCCGCCCACGCCGCCTTGTCCTGCCGTTCAAAAGGTGGTTTAATCCACGCCAGCGGGACAGGCAATTTATCGGCGGGACTTCGGCCCATCCGGGCCGTAGAATCCAGCGGGGGGGCCCGCCAACCGGCGCGGTCCGATTCCCACCCCCGCCGAATATCCGGTGCCGGAGACTTCGGCAACCGGCGGGGGCGGGATTCACGCCAGCCCACGGCGATTCTCCGACCCGGCGGGGGGTCGGAGAATGACGCCCCACGCCTGTCACTTTGAGTAGCGGAGAGTTGAACTCACATTCTCCCAGTAAACTAGTTCATCAAAGCAGTCACTCTGTGCATTGTGCTCCAACAGGGAGAATGGAACCTTACCATGATCGAGTGGCTCAGATACCAACTCAGTAAATTGTTACAGACACTACAGATACTCTTGTAGGACTGGTGGAGAAAGGCGACAGAATTGTCAGCTATTGTCGACATATAATCCTTGCAATCTTAATTGATTTTGCGAAAGGAACTATCAGCCTAGATTGTGCATCCCAATCCAGGATTGGAGCTTAAACCCAGGATCCACTCGGCTGTCAGCCATGGGGAGGAGCACTTTCATCTCTTGAGTTAAATGGCTGTGGATTCGAATCCCACTGCAGAGATTTCAGCCTACAATCCTGTTTGCTCCGTAGTGAAGGAATGCAAGACTATTGGCGGTCGGTACTCTCATTTGGAAGAAATGTTAGATCAAGATCCTGCGGAGGATGCACATTGCACCTTTTTAAAGCAGAGTGGGGGAGTTCACCCCAGCATTCTGTACATTATTTGACTCACGACCAACATCAGGGAAACAGGTTACCTAGTCTTCATCACTGCTGTTTGTGGGAGCTTGCTGTGTAGAATGTGGCTGCCATGTTTCCCCCATTACGTCTTCGGCGAAGGCTGGTGTGGTCCAGGGGTGGCGAGGAGGCTACAACAGGGGGGTTGTTTTTGGCGGGTCGGGTCCGTGTGCGGCTGGCACCATGTTATACGACGCGGCCGCCTCCGTGCGCATGCGCGGCCATGGACCCGGCCATTCTGCGTCCGTATCGGCAGGTAAGGCTTTACGTGGCGTGGCTGCTAGCCCCCATTCCTTCACGTGCAAGAAGTGTGTCCAGTTGCAGCTCCTGTTAGACCGCTTGACAGCTCTGGAGCTGCAACTGGAGACACTTTGGAGCATCCGTGATGCTGAGGAAGTCGTGGATAGCACGTTTAGCGAGTTGGTCACACCACAGGTGAATGTTACTGAGGGAGATAGAAAATGGGTGACCAAAAGACAGAGCAAGAGTCGGAAGGCAGTGCAGGTGTCCCCTGCGGTCATTTCCCTGCAAAACAGATATACCGCTTTGGATACTGTTGGGGGAGATGGCTCACCAGGGGAAGGCAGCAGCAGCCAGGTTTATGGCACCATGGCTGGCTCTGCTGCGCAGCAGGGCAGGAAGAAGAATGGCAGGGCTATAGTGATAGGGGACTCAATCGTAAGGGGAATAGACAGGCGATTCTGCAGATGCAATCGAGACTCCAGGATGGTATGTTGCCTCCCTGGTGCAAGGGTCAAGGATTTCTCTGAGCGGATGCAGGACATTCTGGGGGGGGGAGGGTGAACAGCAAGCTGTAGTGGTGCGCTTAGACACCAACAATATAAGTAAAAAACAGGATGAGGTCCTACAAGTGGAATTCAGGGAGTTAGGAGTTAAACTAAAAAGTAGGACCTCAAAGGTAGTAATCTCAGGATTGCTACCAGTGCCACAAGCTAGTCAGAGTAGGAATGTCAGGATAGATAGGATGAATGCGTGGCTCGAGAGATGGTGCAAGAGGGAGGGATTCAAATTCCTGGGGCATTGGAACCGGTTCTGTGGGAGGTGGGACCAGTACAAACCAGATAGTCTGCACCTGGGCAGGAATGGAACCGATGTCCGAGGGGGGGTGTTTGCTAGAGCTGTTGGGGAAGGGTTAAACTAATGTGGCAGGGGGGGTGGGATCCAATGTAGGAAGTCGGAGGGAAATAAAACGGGGCCAGAAACAAAAAGCAGTAAGGGGGAAAGTGTATGGCAGAGAAGCCATAGTCAACAATCAAAAAGGGCCACAGTACAGGGTACAGTGACTGAGGAGAGTGTGAAAAGGGAGGTGGCCAATGCAGGATTGAGGGTGTTGTACCTAAATGCGCGCAAGGAACAAGGTAAATGAGCTTGTTGCGCACATTGAAATTGGCCGGTACAATGTTGTGAGCATCACAGAGACGTGGCTGCAAGGGGATCAGGGCTGGGATCTAAATATCCATGGATAAACAGGCAGATGGGCAAAGTGGGTGGGGTTGCATTGTTAGTAAGGAATGAAGTTAAATCGAGAGCAAGGAGCGATATAGGAACAGAAGGCATAGAATCTCTGTGGGTAGAGTTGAAGAATTGCAAAAAGACCCTGATGGGAGTTATGTACGGGCCCCCTAGCAGTAGTCAGGATGTAGGGCAGAAAATAAATCAGGAGATAGAAAAGGCATGTAAAAAAGGCAATATTACAATAATCTTGTGGAACTTCAATATGCAGGCGGACTGGGAAAACCAGGTTGGTAGTGGATCCCAAGAAATGGAATTTGTGGAATGTCTAAGAGATGTTTTTTGGAGCAGCTTGTGGTAGAGCCCACTCGGGAACAGGCAATTCTGGATTTGTTGATGTGTAATGAAGGAGACTTGATTAGGGATCTTAAGTGAAGGAACCCTTAGGGAGCAGTAACCACAATACGATAGAATTTACCCTGCAGTTTGAGTGGGAGAAACTGGAGTCAGATGTAACGGTATTACAATTAAATAAGGGTGACTAAAAAGATATGATGGAGGAGCAGCCCAGAGTTGATTGGAAAAGGAGACTAGCAGGGAAGACAGTGGAACAGCAATGGCAGGAGTTTTGGGGGTTATTCAGGAGGCACAACAGAAATTCATCCCAAGGAGGAGAAAACATGCTAAGGGGAGGTCAAGGCATCCATGGCTAACGAGGGATGTCAAGGACAGCATAAAGGCTAAGGAAAAGCATACAAAGTGGGATGGATGGCGAGGATTAGTGGGAAACCAGAGGATTCAGAAGCCTTTCAAAGCGAGCAGAGGACAACTAAAAAAGCAATAAGGGGGGAGAAGATGAAGTACGAGTGCAAGTTAGCTAGTAATATAAAGGAGGATAGGAAGAGATTTTTTTCAATATACAAAAGATAAGAGAGCGGCAAAAATAGACCTTGGACCACGAGAAAATGTGGCTGGAGAAGTAATAATTGGAAACAAATAAATGGCAGACAAACTGAATAGTTACTTTGCATCAGTCGTCACGGTGGAAGAAACCAGTGGGATGCCAGAGCTCCAGGAGAACCAGGAGGCAGAGGTGAGTGCAGTGACCATTACTGAGGAGAAGGTTCTGGGGAAACTGAAAGGTCTGTAGGTGGATAAGTCACCTGGACCGGATGGACTACACCCCAGGGTCCTAAAGTGGTAGCTGAGGAAATTGTGGAGGCATTAGTGATGATCGTTCAGGAATCACTGGAGGCAGGAAGGGTCCCAGAGGACTAGAAGGCGGCTAATGTAACACCACTGATTAAGAAGGGAGGGAGGCAGAAGATGGGATTTTATCGGCCGATTAGCCTGACTTCGGTCCTTGGTAAGATTTTAGTGTCTGTTATTAAAGGTGAGATCACAAAGCACGTGGAAGTGCATGGTAAAATAGGACTAAGTCAGCACGTCTTTGTCAAAGGGAGGTCATGTCTGACAAATCTGTTAGAGTTCTTTGAGGAGGTAACAAGAAAGTTAGACAAAGGAGAATCAGTGGACGTGATTTATTTTGATTTCCAGAAGGACTTTGACAAGGTGCCGCATAGGAGACTGTTAAATAAGTTAAAAGCCCATGGTGTTAAGGGTAAGATCCTGGCATGGATCGAAAATTGGCTGACTGGCAGTAGGCAAAGAGTGGTGATGATGGGGTCCTTTTCAGGATGGCAGGCGGTGACTAGTGGTGTGCCTCAGGGGTCTGTGCTGGGATCACAACTTTTTACAATATACATTAATGATCTGGAAGAAGGTACTGAAGGCACTATTGCTAAGTTTGTAGATGATACAAAGATCTGTAGAGGGACAGATAGTATTGAGGAAGCAAGGGGGCTGCAGAAGGACTTGGACAAGCTAGGAGAGTGGGCAATGAAGGGGCAAATGAAATACAATGTGGAAAAGTGTGAGTTTATGCTCTTAGGAAGGAGGAATCTAGGCATAGGCTATTTTCTGAATGGGGAAATGCTTCGGAAATCAGAAGCACAAAGGGACTTGGGAGTCCTCTTAAGGTTAATGTGCAGGTTCAGTCGGCAGTTAAGAAGGCAAATGCAATGTTAACATTCATGTCAAGAGGGCTATAATACAAGACCAGGGATGTACTTCTGAGGCTGTATAAGGCTCTGGTCAGACCCCATTTGGAATATTGGGCGTCATTCTCCGACCCCCCGCCGGGTCGGAGAATGGCCGTTGGCCGCCGTGAATCCAGCCCCCGCCGAATCTCCGCTCCCGGAGATTGGGCGGGGGCGGGAATCCGGCCGCGCCGGTTGGCGGGACCCCCCGCTGGATTCTCCGGCCCGGATGGGCCGAAGTCCCGCCCAGGAATTGCCTGTCCCGCCGACGTAAATCAAACCTGGTATTTACCGGCGGGACCAGGCGGCGTGGGCGGGCTCCGGGGTCCTGGGGGGGGCGCGGGGTGATCTGACCCTGGGGGGTGCCCCCACGGTGGCCTGGCCCGCGATCGGGGCCCACCGATCCGCGGGCGGGCCTGTGCCGTGGGGGCACTCTTTCCCTTCCGCCTCCGCCACGGCCTCCACCATGGCGGAGGCGGAAGAGACTCTCCCCACTGCGCATGCGCGGGAAACTGACAGCGGCCGCTGACGCTCCCGCGCATGCGCTGGGAAACTGACAGCGGCCGCTGACGCTCCCGCGCATGCGCCGCATTTCCGCGCCAGCTGGCGGGGCAACAAACGCCATTCCCGCCAGCTGGCGGGGCGGAAATCCCTCCGGCGTCGGCCTAGCCCCTCAATGTTGGGGCTAGGCCGCCAAAGATGCGGAGACTTCCGCACCTTTTTGCCGGCGCGATGCCCGTCTGATTGGCGCCGGCTTTGGCGCCAGTCGGCGGGCATCCCGCCGTTGGGGGAGAATTTCGCCCATTGTGAGCAGTTTGGGGCCCCGTAGCTAAGGAAGGATGTGCTGGCCTTGGAAAGGGTCCAGAGGAGATTCACAAGAATGATCCATGGAATGAAGAACTTGTCTGAGGAACGTTTGAGGACTCTGGGTCTGTGCTCGTTGGAGTTTAGAAGGATGAGAGAGGATCTTATTGAAACGTACAAGATACGTCGAGGCCTGGATAGAGTGGACATGGAGAGGATGTTTCCACTTCAAGGAAAAACAAGAACCCGAGGACACCAGCTCAGATTAAAGATCCTTCAAAACAGAGATGAGGAGGAATTTTTTCAGCCAGAGGGTGGTGCATCTGTGGAACTCTTTGCCACAGAAGACTGTGGAGGTCAATTCACTGAGTGTCTTTAAGGCAGAGATAGATAGGTTCTTGATTAATAAGGGGATCAGGGGTAATGGGGAGAAGGCAAGAGAATGGGGATGCGAAAAATAGCAGCCATGATTGAATGGCGGAGCAGACTCGATGGGCCAAGTGGCCTAATTCTGCTCCTATGTCTAATGGTCTTATGGTCTTATTACCCAACAATGAATATACTTCGAATATATTTAATTGCCTGTAAAATGCTTTGGGGTGTGAGGAGGTCTCACTTGCGAAGTGCTGTGTAAATGCAAGTTCTTCCTCTTTTTTTATTTTCCTCTCAGAGATGAAAGTGCTACCAACCGCATCATGTTGCAAAAGAAAGACACAATGTCACTTGTTCATCCTTCCAACAGAGAGGATTATATCTGGGAAAGGCATGCATTGCCAGCAGCTCAGCTTCTCCAGTCTGCATGCCCTCAATCCCGGACTTGAATTGATACAGATTGAGGGTGCCATGTGGAGTGGGATTAAGGCCACGGCAAAACGAATTACAGAGAGCACCAGAACTCAGCTTGCCTCTCAACTTAATAGCATTGAAGGTGGAAATTGCTCACTCTCTCTGTTTAACTTAGCAAGATTCGAACCTAAGCGCTCCCAGAGGTGACAAAACAGGACCACGAATCATTTGTTTCCCTTTTGAAAATTGCCCAACTGTCTGTTTTCATTATGTCTGATGTTTTACTCACGAAGCCTTCAGAGACAAAAGATTTTTAAAGTCATTTCTCATTTCTTTAGAACAGTGCTCTCTGGAGACCCTTAGGTGTGCCAAAAACCTCAGAGAAAGCAAACTTACCAGTGGTGCCATTTCAAACCAATAAAAAAAAGGAATTATGAATCAGTCCCATTAAAAAGTCTCCAAAATCGGAAATGTTGGCAGGGCATTGGCTGTAAACACAGCTGCCACCAGGCTGTGCTTCATAATTTGGGCAACAAAACTGTTCTCAAAGCAATAGTTTCTGCGGTGGCTCGAAGCAATACTGTGGAGACTTCCAGCATAACTGAACAAGTGTTTATTGGTAACAGGTAAAGGTAAACTGTGGTCACGATTCTCTGGCTACGTTGCGCTCGAGCAAGAGCACACCAGCGACGGAGAATCTTGGGAGATCCCCCCCTTGTCGGCGGCACATGCACAGCCATGTTCCGGTGCTGGCTGCGAGATGCAGCCTCAGCAGAGGGGTGGAACTCTATGGGATGGGTCCGGGTTTGCACTCAGCGCCTCATCCTCCCGCACGGTGCCCATGGGGCCCTGGTGTTCGCCTTGGGATGGAGGGGCAGCTGGTTCGAGCCCTGGCTGCCCTGCAACATCTGGCTCTGCCAGCCCAGACAGTTCCCCATGGTCTGCACCATCGTGTCGATGCCCTCTCTGATGCTCCTCAGTGACTGGGATGTGCTGGGCAGTGCCTCAGCAATGCCCACCTGCGACTATGACAATCTCCGTAGCGCCTTGGCCATTCCCATCTGAGAGCTAGACTTGACCCGCAGAATCTCATCAAGGTCAGCCTGGTACTGGGTGACATCCCCCAGCAAGGTGGACATTCTGTCCAGACCCTCAGCCACGGCCGTCACCGACTGTGCGATGCGTTGGACACCTCCACCAATGGTGCCGATGTAGTGCAACAGGTTCTCCGCTGCGGTCGCCAGCCTAGCAGTGTTGGCCTTGGTGCCACGCATTGCTAGCGACATCTCCTGCGCCCGTAGCCACTGGGACTCCTCCAATCGGCCAATGGATCTGCTAGAGTGTCGCTGACTTCTCCCTCTGAATGTCCTGACCACTTCCTATCATCTCTATCAGCTCCGGGGATACCTCTTCCACAGGCTCAGCATCAGGCTGGGACCCAGCTGGGTCCTGGGCTCCAGCAGAACTCCGACTGCTGTCTGGCCTTACGGTTCCTGCCTCAACCTGATGTGCATGATCAGCAGTGTGGTGCTCATCTGATTGTGCCCCAGAAGCCTGACCACTAACATTTCCCACCAAGGAGGTGAAGGCAATAGGTCTCTCTGATCAATCTTCCATTTTATGGAATGCATCTATTCCATATGGGGTTGCATCGTACGTTAAGATGATTGGTATACCCGGGTCAAAGTAAACCAATAGTCGCGATGACTGTAAGGCCTGCTTGACACGCTGGAAGGCCTGCGCCTGTGGTACCTTCCAATGCCAATACTGGTGTTATCTTAAGAGCAAGTGTAGTAGTGCCACCGTTGTTGCTAGGTTTGGGACAAACCAACCAAAGTCGTTTACCGTCCCCGTGAAGGACTTTAATTTTGCCACCTTTTTAGGTGCCGGAACTTCTCTTATGGCACTCACCTTGTCTCAAGTGGTTGGAGGCCTTTTGAGATCACTTTGAACTCTTGGTAAGTGATCTCACTCGCTTGAAAAGTGGACTTCTTGAGCTTCAGTCGGATTCCCGCTTCTCTAAATCTTCTCAGCATCTCTTCTAGGCTTGGTAGGTGCTCTTCATGTTCCAGTTACTAGATCATCATCCAGGTAGCCCACAACTCTCGAGCTGCCCTGGAGCACGTTCTCCATTGCGCATTGGAATAGCGCACAGGCCGAGGAGATTCCAAAGGATATTGAAATAGGCCGTTTTGCATGTTAATTGTCTCAAACTTTTGAGAATGTTCATCTACTTCTAACTGAAAATTGACATTGCTGAGGTCAAGTTTGCTGTATGTGAGCATGCCCCCCCCCTCCCTCCCCCACCCCCACCAAGTTTGCATTAAGGTCTTCAATTTGTGGAGATCTCCAACCAGTTCAACTTCATTTGGCACAGCCAATCTCATTCCATGAAACTTGGCCAATGCCCCTCGACAATGATGATAGGTAGCTCGGCATTCTGTTGCTGATATGACTCTGGCATCGTGGTTGTCCCCAAAATTGTCAGGGTCTCCCGTGTACATCGCCAACATGCCATTGTGCAATTTAGGTTCAAAGACTGAACACCTCCTTGAAGGTATTAAAACGTTTGTTCGCCCACAGTCATGGTCAACACCCCGGTGTCAACCTCCATCTTTAGTGGTCTTCCATTTACTTCAGGACCATTTGAGTTAGGCTGTTTTGGTCACTTTCACCATGGTTAATCTGTACATTTCAGGTTTTTCATCTGAATTCCTCTCTACTTTATTCACTGGAGTCACAACTTGTTTTTTCTTTGATTTAGCAAGCTCTGCCTGGCACGTCAACGTGCCTGGATTTGGCTCTTCCTGTTGCATTGAAAACAAATTAACTCTCTGCAATGGCACACTTCTTGGGGATGGTCTCCTCCACATCGATAGCAGTCATCCTGACTTCTGGGCTGACAACCCAATATCTTTCCTGGCCACTGACGACAATTCTGATCCTTAAATCGTGGCTGAACTACTTCTGTGCCTGTTAACCTGGCTGCACCCCTTACAGGGGCCACGTACCACAGTTTCACTGCCTCTAGGGCTTATTGCAAAAAAACTAAATGCAGCAAGTCACTGTAAATGTATAATGTTACCAGGGGCGGCATTCTCTGATCCTGGGGCTAAGTCAGAGCATTTTACGACGCCGCCAACAGGCCCCTAGGATCGGCGATCCTGCGCCGCACAGGGGGCCAGCACGGCACTGGAGAGCCTCACACTACTCCAGCTGCCGATCCGGGCGTCAGAACAGGCACCATGGATCCGCGCATGTGCGCTATGGCAGGTGCGAGTTCGCGCATGCGTGCTGCTGCCAGCATGAGTTCGTGCATGCGCGTGGGTTGCCTTCTCCGTGCCGGCCCCGATGAAACATGGCGGAGAGCTACAGGGGCCCGGCACGGAGGAACATAGGCCCCACCAGGATAAGCCCTCCCGTCGATCGGTCGGCCCCGATCGCGTGCCAGACCACCATGGAGGCCCCCCCCCCCCCCGGGGTCGGATCCCCCCTCCCCCACACCAGGCCGCCCCCCGCAACATGAACGCCGAGGTCCCGCCGGGTAGGATCATACGAGAACGGCGCCGGTGGGCCTTGGCCTAACTCAGCTGGCACTCAGCCCATATCGCAGGGAGAATCGCCGGGGGGGGAGCTGCTTTCAACGGCCCCCAACCGGCACCGCATCGACCACGCCGGCGGCAATGGCGCTGATTCTCCGGTCACCGGAGAATCGGCAGACCGGCAACAGAGCGGCGTCGCGTGAAGCCTCCCCCCCGCTGATTCTCCAACCCGGCGCGGGGTCGGAGAATCCCACCCCAGGTATTTCAACACCCACAACCACTCCCATCTTGAAGGACAAGAGCAGCAGGTGCATGAGGACACCACTGCCTGGAAGTTCCCAGATAAGGCACTCACCACCCTGACTCGGAAATACGTTGTTGTTCCTTCACTGTCGCTCGGTCAAAATCCTGGAACTCTCTTGGGCGTACCTGCACCTCAGGGGCTGCAGTGGTTTAAGGCAGCTGACCACCACCTACTGAAAGGCAGTTAGGGATGGGCATTAAATGCTGGGCTAGCGAACGACATATACCATTGCACCCAAACACCAGCTAATCTTTGATTGTTTGCATAGGATTGCCTGATGGAGTTTTTGATTCTGCACTTTCACTAGGGAGCCTTGCTTGCAAAGAATGCGTGTCGGAAATTCAGGCACAGTCCCGGCACTTTTGCTCAGAGTTAATGGTGGGCTAGGCTCCCTGTTTGGCAGTGCAATAGTCAAAACATTCATGATATGGAGCACGTTTAGCCATGTGTTTCCTGGCGCTCACAACAGTGAGAAACACACGGCTATACAATGCCTCTCGCATTAAATAAGGATCCTCTTCAGGGAACGCGAGGCCGAGGCTGCTCAGAGCCCATTTTCTGCACCAAGGAGCTTCACTTGCCAGAACCCCTCAGTGTAGTGAGAGATCGGGATGCCATGCAAAAATGGTGTCCCGATCTCCGAAGCCCCCAATAGGACCCTCCCCCCCAAGCTCCAGCTCACTATGGGAGGGCCCCAGCCCCCACCAACACCCGCACAGGGCAGCCTCAGCCCGATCAGGGGATAGGCCATGGCATTGGGGTGACCCCTGGGATCGGGGTGCCCAGGCATGGATCGCCACTACACGACCTGAATGATAGTCTTCCTGCTGCGCACCCCACTGACCGTCCACTATGGCCCTTGGTTGCTTAGAGCGACACTGGCAATATGGGTGCATCCACCCCCCCCGCAACCCCTTCTTCCCACCTCCACCCCACTAATCCCCCTATACCTGAAAACCCATCCGTGATTCCTATCTGCCTTGTTACATAGAACATAGAGCATAGAACATACAGTGCAGAAGGAGGCCATTCGGCCCATCGAGTCTGTACCGACCCATTTAATCCCTCACTTCCACCCTATCCCCATAACCCAATAACCCCTCCTATCCTTTTTGGTCACTAAGGGCAATTTAGCATGGCCAATCCACCTAACCTGCATGTCTTTGGACTATGGGAGGAAACCGGAGCACCCGGAGGAAACCCACGCAGACACGGGGAGAACGTACAGACTCCGCACAGATAATGACCCAGCAAGGAATCGAATCTGGGCCCCTGGCGCTGTGAAGCCACAGTGCTATCCACTTGTGCTACCGGGCTGCCCTAACGGGGTACCCCGTTACGGGGTGTGGGCCCGGGGATAGCATTAAGAGCGGGTCTGGTCCATGGGATGGAGTAAGATGACAGTCTGCTCTGCGATGAGCTCTGGCACTCCACATCATTTGAAGGGGTCTGACTCCTGCCCGTGGTAGCACTATCGACCATCCACCTGGGTGATCCCTGCATATGAGCTGGGCCATTCCATCACATGGTCAAACCGAACCCTTGGAGGTGGGTCGAGGGGAGTGGGGGGGGGGGCAGTGTTGCAGTGGAGAAGGATGGGGTTGGTCCGGGTACTGGGCAGTGCACAATGGCTGACCTGGGGGCTCTGGCCCATGCCCATCTTCCACGGCTGCCCGAATGAGGGTGTGGCTGGAGCGAGCCCCGGGGGTCCCCCCACCACTTGGTGCTGCCAGTCATGGAGGTCCGTTGTCTTCTCGACATTAAACTCAATACTCGCGGCCATGAAGCACAGGCACTGAACCACCTCCCTCTGGGCCACATCCCTCTGTGACTGTGCCAGGTCTCTCTGTGGCTGGCTCAGGTCAGCCAATGCCTGGGCAATGCCGCCGATGACCTGTTGTGACTGGGCCAAGTTCTGGTGCACTGCTCCAAGTCCAGATGGCCCTGGTACATAGCTGCCTGTGACAGGGCTGCCTTGTCCTGTGCCTCAGCCACCGTCCGCACAGTGTGTCCCAAGGCTTGGATATCTGACCAATGGCCGATACCTTCACTCACAAGGCCTCCACCATGGATGCCATCCATGCGGGTATTGTTCTGGGTAGCACACATGGTCGGCAGTGCCTCCTGCCCCTTCAGGCGGTTGGACTCCTCCGACTGCACTTTCAGGTGCGGGATGGTTGTTGATAACCCCTCATGTAGTCCCCAACTCTGCATC
Source organism: Scyliorhinus torazame (assembly GCF_047496885.1). NCBI lineage: Eukaryota > Metazoa > Chordata > Chondrichthyes > Carcharhiniformes > Scyliorhinidae > Scyliorhinus > Scyliorhinus torazame. Next base: position 48,081,923 of record NC_092722.1, on the reverse strand, counting down.
TGCATCTCCAGCAGCGACGGGACCACTTTTTCTAGAAGCTCGAGCCCCGTCTGGACAGCAGCTAGTCCCTGGGGTCGGGCCACCCTCCGACCGTCAGCCCCCTCTGGAGTTCCTACCTCCACCTGATGTACCACAGCACCTGGGTGGTGCGCACCAGATAGTGCTGACCATAAATCAGGATGCCCTAGTCGATCAGTATCTGATTCCCTGATTTGAACACTTCTAGGCCAAGCTGGGGGTGTGGGGAGCTCACCTATTCAAAATTGGACCTCAGTAACATCTATCTGCAACTAAGGTTGGATGAGGAGTCTCAGAGGTTTGCTACAATCAATATCCAGAAAGGTCTCTTCCAGTATACCAGGCTGCCATTCGACATCGCTTCAGCCTGCATTATCTTCCAGCGCATGATGGAAAATCTCGTCCAGGGAATTCCCAAGGTGATAGTTTTCCATGATGACATGCTAGTTACCGACACTACACCAGAAGAACACATGGCCATCCTCGAGGAAGTGTTAAAGAGGTTTTGTGATGCAGGGATTCACCTAAAACGTAAAACAAATGTACTTTTCAGGCCTCAGAAGTAACGCACCTAAGATTCTGCGTTACATAGATACGTAGAAGATAGGAGGAGGCCTTTTGGCCCTTCGAGCCTGCTCCGCCATTCATCAGAATCATGGCTGATCACCCAACTCAATAGCCTAATCCTGCTTCCTCCCCAAAGCCTTTGATCCCATTCTCCCCAAGTGCTACATCCAGCTGCATCTTGAATATGTTCAACGTTTTAGCATCAACTACTTCCTGTGGTCGTGAATTCCACAAGCTCACCACTTTTTGTGTGAAGAAATGTCTCCTTATCTCTGTCTGAAATGGTTTTCCCTGAATCCTCAAACTGTGACCCCTGGTTCTGGACACACCCATCATTGGTAGCATTTTCCCCGCATCTACCCTGTCTAGTCCTGTTAGAATTGTATAAGTCTCTGTGAGATCCCCCCTCATTCTTCTGAACTCCAGCGAGAACAATCCCAACCTAGTCAATCTCTCCTCATATGACAGTCCCGCCATCCCTGGAATCAGTCTGGTAAACCTTCGCTGCACTCCCTCGAGAGCAAGAACATCCTTCCTCAGAGAAGGAGACCAAAACTGCACATAATACTCCAGGTGTGGCCTCATCAAGGCCCTGTACAATTGCAGCAACACATCCCTGCTTCTCTACTCGAAACGTCTCACAATGAAGGCCAACATACCATTAGTCTTCTTTACAGCCTGCTGCACCTGCATGCTTACCTTCAGCGACTGATGCACAAGAACACCTAGGTCCCGCTTCACACTCCCTCTCCCAATTTACAACCATTCAGGTAGTAATCTGCCTTCGTATTTTTGCTTCCAAAGTGAATAATCTCACACTTATCCAAATTATACTGCATCTGCCAGTGGTTTGCCCACTCGCCCAGCCTGTCCAGAACTTGCTGTAGGATCCCTGCATCCTCGTCACAATTCACCCTCCCATTTAATTTGGTATCATCTGCAAACTTTGAGCTGGTACATTTTGTTCCCTCATCCAAATCATTAATATATATTGTGAATGGCTGGGGCCCCAGCACCGATTCCTGTGGTACCCCACTAGTTACTGCCTGTCAATTTGAAAAGGACCCATTAATCCCTACTCTTTGTTTCCTCTCTGCCAACCGGTTTTCTATCCACCTCAATACATTTCCCCCAATCCCATGCGTTTAATTTTGCACAATAATCTCTTATGCGGGACTTTGTTAAACACTGTCTGAAAGTCCAAATATACCCCATCGACTGGCTCCCCTTTGTCAACTGTACTGGTTACCTCTTCAAAGAATTCCAATCGATGTGTCAAGCATAGGGCAGCACGGTGGCGCAGTGGGTTAGCCCTGTTGCCTCATGGCACCGAGGTCCCAAGTTCGATCCTGGCTCTGGGTCACTGACCGTGTGGAGTTTGCACATTCTCCCTGTGTTTGTGTGGGTTGCGCCCCGCAACCCAAAGATGTGAAGGCTAGGTGGATTGGCCACGCTAAATTGCCCTCAATTGGACAAAATTACTTGGGTACTCTAAATTTAAAAGAAAAAAAAAGATTTGTCAAGCATGATTTTCCCTTCATAAATCCATGCGGACTCTGACTGATCCTGCCACTGCTTTCTAAATGTTCTGCTATAAAGTTCTTGATAATGGATTCAAGCATTTTCCCCACTACCGATGTTAGGCGTTGATGCGACAGGGTTGCCCCCAATGGAAGAAAAGGGCAAGGCCTCACGAGATGACCCTGCGGCCAAAGATGTCAGCAAGCTGAAGTCCTTCTTTGGTGTGGTCAATGACTTTCGAAGGTTTATTTCGAATTTAGCCACACATTGGCACCGTTACAGCAGCTATTAAAGAAGTATCAGCGGTGGCAATGGAGAGAGCCTCAAGAGGAAGCATCACAGTCCTCAAACCTCATGGTGAATTTAGATCTGGGGAAACTAATCATCCTGACATGTGGTGTGTCCCCTTATGGTAAATAGGGGCCATTTTATCCCACAAAACAGTAGATGGTTTGGAACACCCTATCACCTTTGCTTCAAGGACCCTCTCCGAAACAGAACAAAACCTCGGCCAAATTGAGAAGGAGGGTTGAGCAGTTATATTCGTTGTGAAGAGATTCCACTAGCATGTGTACAATCGACAGTTCGACATATTAACTGACCATATGCCATTACTGGGCCTGTTAAGGGAAGATAAGTCCATACCACCATAGCCTCGGTGAAGGTGCAGTGTTACGGGCCTGCTGTTGGTGACTTTCAACTGTACTTTTCAGCACTGGCCTGAGATGCAAATTGCTAATGTGGATGAATTAAGTCGCCTACTCCTACCCAAGGGCATTCTGCCACTACCAGTACCTCTAAATGTCCGAGACACCCTGCCCATGTCCACGGGGCATATCTGCAGCTGGACCCAAAGACACCCTATTATCTCAAAGGTCAAACTAATGATACAGTCAAGCCACCACACAATCCAAGATTGCACTGAACAAAAACACAGATAGTTGAGGACTAGATAGGCATTTCGATGGGGACCGCATGCTTTCATGGGTCACTGTCAGTTGTAAATACCTTTTTCTATTAGGAAAGGAACCTTTTTTGTATCTTTCCTTTCCGGACTCCTCCTTAACTACAAAATTGGCAATGAGGATAAAACTGAACTACAGTTGTTGCTGCGAGACATTTGGAGCACAATCACCTCTCTTCACAAAGGAGTCAGGTTTGCACCATTTTGAAAATGTCGATCTTTGGCTGACTCGTCGAACAGCACTCCCTAGGACCCAGACCCCCGGATCCTCCCACCGTGGACGGAACACTGTCAGGATCAGGCCGATTGGCCAAGTGCTGCTACAGCCAGACGGGACACCTTCCCGGAGTTGATGGAGGATGATTCAAGGTGGTGTGGCACTTGCGTCCGTCCGGATTCAGCGATGAGCCCTGTTGTGAGAAGCCTATGGGTATGTTTTCAACCATCACCGACTTCGCAGACTGCAAACGAGGACACGCTGAGCAAGCTCTTGCTGCCCCCCCCCCCCCACCCCACCCCCCACCCCCATCCATCCCATTCCCACCGAGAGCTGACAAAGTCATTTTGCTGCTCAACTTCATGGGCACCTTGTTGGTCACTGCCACCCAGATACGCGACTGGACGCAATAGGACCCAGTATTGGCGTTAGTACGCCACATTATCTTACATGGGTACCAGCAAAGGAAGCTGCCCAAGGACCTACGGGCTTTTGACGCCAAGATGCAGGAGCTCAGTGTGGAAGACAGCATCCTCCTGTGGGGAGCTTGCATCATGGTACCAAGCCAGGGCAGACAGACGATTCTCCAGGATCTTCACAGCGGACACCCAGGGTATTGAAAATGAAGATGCTGGCCAGCAGCTATGTGATCAAATGACTGGTCCAACCATGCACCACATGCAGAAGCAGCGGAGGCTCCCACCAGCCACCCCAATACATCCATGGGAATGGCCAGGCTGACCTTGGAGATGTCTGCATTCCATTTTTTCCTACAAGTGCAGCCACAGGCAAAGGGGAGCAGGCGCCCGCTTGCTCCACTTTCTTCAGAGGGACTGACAGACTACAGGGGAGGGTGCGTGATGTTATAACCCCCTTTAGAGCCAGGGGGATGGTCCGATTAATCTCCCCATGAGCCTCGTGGAGTACAAGCTCCCCAGATGAGGGGCGGAGGCCCATAAGCGGGAGAGTTAATTCAGTAACATAAAAGCCAGCCCAGGTAGGAGCTGAGCTGCAGAGTAGTCCCGACTGGGACTGTTATTTGTAAATACGTTCTTCAAGGAAATAAACCTGTTTTTTACTCTCCTTATCGGGCTCCTCCTTGACTACTAAATCAGTACAATAAAACTATTTCCTTTTAAAACTTCAAAGGAAACCTGTTTATGTGTGCCTTTTCCAGCCACAGCACTTAAACAATTAAACACTCGCTGATATGGTAAACAAATTATTTTCAAAATACCTACTGTGGTCAGCTGAGATCCGGAAGAAAAGGGAACCATTCTACCACTCCTCACCTGGCCATAACAAAAATTGTAAAAACAAATTAAGGCCCCACATATCTAACCTGATTATTGAAGATCTTATGGGATCATTCGAAGAGTTGGAAAATCCTCCGGTATCATAATTCCTCCCGCAACCAGCAGCAACAAACACACTAACTGTTTACTCATCTTACTTCTATTTATGAGATTTTGTTGTGCAGAAATAGCTACTAGGTTTATCTGAATGTTAATTTAAAAGTAATTTATATGTGTGCTGCTCTCCCTGCTGTTTCTGTGAAATGTGTTAATGTGCTCTATGAATGTAAATCTCTCTCACTTCACTTTTATACCTAAGAGTGTTGTACATCACCTGATCAATATTGATACTGGTAAGTAGAAGATAGGTATCCTTGATGCTAACAACCCTCATCTCTTGGTATCAGTTGTCAAAACATGGATTGCAGTCTCACCTCTGAGTCTGAAGGCTGTATGTTCATGTCCTACTCCAGAGACTGGAGCACACAATCCAAGCTGACACTTAAGTGCAGTGCTGGGGGACCATGTTTCACAATTCAAAGATCGTCTAGAAATGCAACGGTAACCCTCAAATTCTCTTCTTTGCCACAAGCGACCTTTTTAAACCACATTCCTTTGCCTCATCTGCCCTCATGTTCAATAACAAATGCGAAGAGCCCATGAGCTTTTTTGTCATGGCAGTCAAGACCATTGTCTCTGCTGCTTCCCTGGCACACTGGATCAAACATCCCCTCATGTCCCCTGCTACCCTCACCCTTAACACATGTAATTCTCTAGATTCTATTCCATCTCCTGCCTGGCGTTCCTCAAGCTCATCTTGTCCATGAGACTCATCTTCTTCTGTCTCGATCCAATCTGCCTATATGTTGACCACATTGTTGTAGGGTGTCGGATACAGTTCACTAGGTCTGAAGAAGTCTTTACAGTCATAAGTAGGTTAACTGTAAGTCTTTATTGACTCTTAGAACTATTTACGAATATGTAGCCAAGGGTACAAGCTAGGATCTGTCTCCATGCTTGCTGGTACACATGGCTCTGTCCAACACGAGACTGACCCTGTGTGTGGGACATGTGCTCTCTTAGATCACTGTGTGGATGGCACTATACTTCAACCCACAGTTTCCCTATACGTCGAAGACCCTTGTACTGCACATCCAACTTCCCTTCCTAGCTCCAATGTTAGTTGATGTTGTTCACAGTTCACTCTTCACTCCCCTCCACCAACCCCTCCCACCCCCTGCCACTCCGTGTATGACTGCAACCACTCCACCCCACCACAATTCAAAGTCTGTCATCATCATTTCTCTGTCTAAAAAAACACACTGTTGAATCCTCTGTTCTTGTAAACTACTGTTCCACCCCCATCCTCCCTGTCCTCTCCAAAGTCTTTGGACATATTGTCACCTCCCAAATTTGTGACCATCTTTCCGACAATTCAGTGTTTGAATCGCTCTAATCAGGTTATAGGCCTCACCATAGCACAGAAAGGACCCTTGTCAAAGTCACAAATTACAACCGTTGTGGATATGGCCATTGGCACTCTATCCCTCCTCATCCTTATCAACCTGCTCGCAGCCATTGACACAGTAGACCATTGTATCAATGACTCTCCTCTATTGTCCAGCTGGGTGCAATTGCTGTACCTGGATATTCAGTGGCATTCTTGTGCTACAATGGAAACTCGGATATTGGCCATCAGATATTGCAATGTGGCTGGATTCACAGGTGTGTTAATGGAGTTACATAAGTGCAGGTGAAGACTATTTGGCCCAGCGAGCCTGCTCCGGTATTCAAACAGACGGTGTCATTTTCCCCCACTGTTCCCTTATCCCTCAATGTCATTAGTATCCAGAAAACTATCGATTTCTGTCTTGAAATGCTCAGTGATAGTGTCCACAGCTCTTTGGTATAGAGAATTACAAATATTCACAATTCTTCCTCAGCTCAGTTTTCAATGGCCTACCCCTTATTCTGAGAAGGGCTTTAGACTCACCAGCCCAGGAAACATCCTATCCATATCTACCTTCTTGAGTTCTGTAAGAATGTAGTAAGTTTCAATGAGATCGTCTCTCATTCTTTTCCTATTTCCTTAATCTCTCTTCATAAAACAATTCCTTCATCCCAGGGGTTAGTCTAGTGAACCTCTGTTGCACTCCCTCAATGGCAAGTATATCCTTCCTCAGAAAAGGAGATCAGAATTATACACAGAAAACCAGGTGCAGCCTCACCAAGACAAAGCCTCACCAAGCCATATTGGAAAGAAAGCTCTCCAAACTCTGCACAAGACCCAGTACTAAATTAGTGTTGGACTCCTCCATGTTCCTTGACATTGTACACAAACTCCCCTGCAGATCTGCCAATCAGCTGTTAACTGTAGCCAGGCCCATTGAGGTACTTAGCTTATTCCTCTGAAGTGCTGCACTCTGGGGTGCTGGCATCTGCACTAACCATGCCCAGGCTGTGGACTGCTAATGCCTGTTGTGTCACCATGTGCATATGTTGGTTCTAAAGCAGCCTCTAAATTACGTGAAGTGTGAATACCTGAGCTGATGGCTGTGAATGTAAAAGCCAATGTTGTTTCTTCTTCATCGTCACTGTCATCTTGTTTTTTCACTTGTTACTATTTCATCATTGCCAAGCCAAGTGCCATATTTAGGGTAAAGGAGAGAGGCACAAAGCATAGGTTGTGATGGGGGGAGGAGAGGAGGGGAAGCAGGAGGTGAATCTTTACAGCATCTGCCGATTCTCAATTAGAAAAGATTATATGATGAGGGGAAAGTGGGATGTGAGAAGGATTAAACCTAAGGATAGCATCATGTTTGATAGTTTCAGCTCAGCCACTGGCCACAGTCTCAGCAGTGGTCACTCCAGTGATGGCCATCACTGCCTCCTCCATGAAGTTATTGATGTGCTGATGCACTTGGTTAGCATCTGCTGCCTCCTGTAGTATGTCACCTTATCCTGAAAGACAGATGGAGATGTGTCAGTTTGTGTTTTATCAACAGTCTGTCATAGGGAAATAGCTGGAAGTGTGCAATCTGTGAGATGTGGATGTGAAGCTTGCAACTGTGCTAAGATTGTGGGGGTGAGGTGAAGCATGTGAATATTAGGTACGTGTCCTTCTGGTAGGTGAGTGATGGGGATGTGGTGGATTGAGCAGTGCCTGAGGCTAGTGATGTAGTTGGTGGGATATGACAATTAAAATTACATTTGCTGACCTTGACCACTCGCGTGAGGTGATTGAACTTTTTGCGGCACTGTACCCATGTGCTCAAGGTTTGACTCCCGGAATTGAGTGCATTAGTTATCTGCTTCCATTGCCTTCCGAGAGTTTGTCTGGAGGACCTTTTGGCTCCCTGTAAATAGAGAACATCGCTTCTCTTCTTTTTAAAAAAAATATATTTATTAAAGTTTTTTAACACAATTTTTCTCCCTCACAAACAATAACCCCCCCCCCCCCCCCCCGCCCCCCGTAACAAAAAAAAACGAGAAATCGCGCAGAGCAAGATATATACATGGCAAAATGATATATTTACACAGCTTTGTACACTGGCCCTCACCCGTACGTGCCAGTTTCCCCAACCCTTCATGTTATCTCTTGCTCATCCACCCTCCCAGGCAGTCCCCCCCCCTCCCCCCCCCTCCCAGGACGTCCCGTTCCCCCCCCCCCCACCCCCCCAAGGCTCCTGCTGCTGCTGACCGACCTTCCTCTAATGCTCCGCGAGATAGTCTAGGAACGGTTGCCACCGCCTGTAAAAACCCTGCGCAGACCCTCTCAAGGCGAACTTAATCCTCTTCAACTTTATGAACCCAGCCATATCATTTATCCAGGCCTCCAGGCTGGGGGGCTTCGCCTCCTTCCACATTAGCAAGATCCTTCGCCGGGCTACTAGGGACGCAAAGGCCAGAATGCCGGCCTCTTTCGCCTCCTGCACTCCCGGTTCGTCCACTACTCCAAATATAGCTAGCCCCCAGCTTGGCTTGACCCGGACTTTCACCACCTGATATTGCTCCCGCCACTCCTCTCCAGAACCCCTCCAGTGCCGGGCATGACCAAAACATATGGACATGGTTCGCCGGGCTCCCTGAGCACCTTCCACATCTATCCTCTACCCCAAAGAACCTACTCAACCTCACCCCTGTCAAGTGCGCTCTGTGGACCACCTTAAATTGTATCAGGCTGAGCCTGGCACACGAGGAGGAGGAATTAACCCTACCTAGGGCATCAGCCCGCAGACCTTCCTCGATCTCCTCTCCCAGCTCCTCCTCCCATTTACCCTTCAACTCTTCTACCAGTGATTCCCCCTCTTCTTTCAACTCCTGGTGTATTTCCGACACCTTGCCCTCCCCGACCCATACACCTGAGATCACCCTATCTTGAACTTTTTGTGCCGGGAGCAACTGGAATTCCCTCACCTGTCGCCTCACAAAAGCCCTCACCCGCATATATCTAAAGGCATTTCCCGGGGGTAACTCAAACTTCTCCTCCAGTGCCCCTCGGCTCGCAAACGTCCCGTCGATGAACAGGTCCCCCATTCCTCCAATCCCCGCCCGATGCCAGCTGTGGAACCCCCCGTCCATCTTCCCTGGGACGAACCGGTGGTTACCCCTGATCGGGGACCACACCGATGCTCCCATTGCACCCCGGTGCCGTCTCCACTGGCCCCAGATCCTTAGCGTTGCCGCCACCACCGGGCTCGTGGTATACTTTGTCGGCGAGAGCGGCAGCGGTGCCGTCACCAACGCCCCCAGGCTCGTTCCTTTACAGGACGCCATCTCCATCCTCTTCCATGCCGCCCCCTCTCCCTCCATAACCAACTTGCGGATCATCGCCACATTTGCTGCCCAGTAGTAGCTCCCCAGGTTTGGCAGCGCCAACCCTCCTCGGTCCCTACTGCGTTCCAGGAACCCTCTCCTTACTCTCGGGGTCTTATTCGCCCACAAAAACCCCATAATACTCCTGCCTGCTCTCTTAAAAAAGGCCTTAGTGATCACGATGGGAAGGCACTGAAACACAAACAGAAACCTCGGAAGGACCACCATTTTGACCGACTGCACTCTACCCGCCAGCGAGAGCGGTATCATGTCCCATCTTTTAAAATCCTCCTCCATTTGCTCCACCAACCTCGTCAGATTCAGTTTATGTAGGGTCCCCCAACTCCTGGCTATCTGGATCCCCAGATACCGAAAGCTCCCCTCCGCCCTCCTCAGCGGTAGGTCCCCTATCCCTCTGTAGCGCACAAAGACTCACGAGAGACGAATAGAGATGAAGTCGATGAGGCTTTATTAAGCGTGACTTGTCCCCCGCAGTTCAGCAACAGACTGGCCTGCGGGGGAGAACTCCTGGTTCTTATACTCCACCTTCAGGGCGGAGCTAGAGATCAACAGCCAACCAGGACCCGGGATCTGTCAGCCAATGACATCACGGCTTCACAGTCCCACATGACCCCTAATGCATACTACCACACCCTCTTTCTTGGTCCCCCGCCTGTAATACAAAGAGCTCACTCTTCCCTACATTGAGCTTATAGCCCGAAAACTCCCCAAACTCCCTTAGAGTCTGCATGACCTCCACCATCCCCTCCATTGGATCCGCCACGTACAGCAACAGGTCATCCGCATATAGCGACACCCGATGCTCTTCTCCCCCTCGGACCACCCCCTTCCATTTATTAGACTCCCTCAGTGACATGGCCAATGGTTCGATCGCCAATGCGAACAACAGGGGGGACAGGGGCAACCCCTGCCTCGTCCCTCGGTACAGTCGAAAGTACTCCGACCTCCGCCGGTTTGTCACTACACTCGCCACCGGGGCACTGTAAAGGAGCTTAACCCAATTGATAAACCCTACCCCAAACCCAAACCTGCGCAGCACCTCCCAGAGGTACTCCCACTCTACTCGGTCAAAGGCCTTCTCCACGTCCATAGCTGCCACTATCTCCGCCTCTCCCTCCTCCGATGGCATCATTATCACGTTTAAGAGCCACCGCACATTGGTGTTTGGTTGCCTGCCCTTTACAAATCCCGTCTGGTCCTCGTGGATTACCCCTGGGACACAGTCCTCGATCCTCGTGGCCAGCACTTTTGCCAGCAACTTTGCATCCACATTGAGGAGCGAGATCGGCCTGTACGATCCACATTGTAGTGGGTCCTTGTCCCGCTATAGGATCAAAGAAATTGTCGCTTCCGACATTGTCGGGGGCAGGGTCCCCTCCTCTCTTGCCTCATTAAAGGTCCTCACCAGTAGCAGGGCCAACGGGTCTGCGTACTTCCTGTAGAACTCCACCGGGAATCCGTCCGGTCCCGGGGCCTTCCCCGCCTGCATGCTCCCCAAACCCTTGCTCAGCTCCTCCAACCCAATTGGTGCCCCCAAACCAGCCACCTCTTGCTCCTCCACCCTCGGGAATCTCAGCTGATCTAGGAATCGTCTCATCCCCTCTTCCCCCGTTGGGGGCTGGGATCTGTACAGCTCTTCATAAAGGCCTTGAATACCTCGTTTATTTTCGTCGCCCTCCGAACCGTGGCTCCCCTTCCATCTTTGACTCCCCCTATTTTCCTCGCTGCCATCCTCTTACGGAGCTGGTGTGCCAGCATCCGACTAGCCTTTTCCCCATACTCGTAGGTCGCCCCCTGCGCTTTCCTCCACTGTGCCTCCGCCTTCCCTGTGGTCAACAGGTCAAACTCCGTCTGGAGCCGTCGTCTTTCCCCAAGTAATCTTTCCTCCGGGGCCTCTGCGTATCTCCTGTCCACTCTCAAAATCTCCCCCACTAACCTCTCCCTTTCCATACCCTCTGTCTTCTCCCTATGAGCCCTAATGGAAATTAGCTCTCCCCTGATCACTGCCTTCAACGCCTCCCATACCACCCCCACCTGCACCTCCCTGTTGTCGTTGGCCTCCAAGTACCTTTCGATACACCCCCCTCACCTTCCCACACACCACCTCGTCCACCAGCAGTCCCGCATCCAGCCACCACAACGGGCGTTGGTCCCTCTCCTCTCCCAGCTCCAGTTCCACCCAGTGCGGGGCATGGTCTGAAACGACTATAGCCGAATACTCCATCCCCTCCACCCTCGGGATGAGCGCCCTACCCAGAACAAAGAAATCTATCCGGGAGTAGGCTTTGTGTACATGGGAGAAGAAAGAAAATTCCCTGGCCTGCGGCTTTGCAAACCGCCATGGGTCCACTCCCCCCATCTGATCCATAAACCCCCTAAGTAGCTTGGCTGCCGCCGGCCTCTTTCCAGTCCTTGATTTGGAGCGGTCTAGAGCTGGATCCAACACTGTATTGAAGTCCCCTCCCATTATCAGGCCTCCTATCTCCAGGTCCGGAATGCGCCCCAACATGCGCTTCATGAATCCAGCATCATCCCAGTTGGGGGCGTATACGTTTACCAACACCACCCACATCCCTTGCAGCCTACCGCTCACCATTACATATCGCCCTCCATTGTCCGCTACAATAGTCTTGGCCTCAAATGACACCCGCTTTCCCACCAATATTGCCACCGCGTTATTCTTCGCGTCCAGTCCCGAGTGGAATACCTGTCCTACCCATCCCTTTCTTAGCCTGACATGGTCCGCCACCATCAGGTGTGTCTCTTGGAGCATGGCCACGTCCGCCTTCAGTCCCTTTAAGTGCGCGAACACTTGTGCCCTCTTCACCGGCCCATTCAGGCCCCTCACATTCCACGTTATCAGCCGGATTGGAGGGGCTCTCACCCCCCCCATGCCCCACCGACTAGCCATCTCCTTTTCTGGGCCAGTCCCGTGTCCACGCCTCCCTCACCCTCCAGTCCCCCAGAGGGGGGATCCCGTCCCGAGCACCTCTTCTGTGTCCCATTCCCTTTCGGCCAGTGAAGCAGCAACCCTTTTCCCCCCCCTTCCCCCCCTCCCTTCCCCCCGCTAGACCCCTGTCTAGCTTTTTTGCTCCCCCCATGTCACTCCCGTAAGTCAGCTGACGCCTGCTGACCCCGGCTTCCCCCGCTGTCCCATTGACCTCCCCGCGTGGGAGTCTCCCAATCCATATGCATTCCTTCGTTCCCCTTCCCGCCTCTCTTCCCGCGCACGGGAAAACACCCCGCGCTTTCCAAAGCCCGCTCCGCCCCCTCTGGCGCAGCTCCTGTCGCGGCCTTGTCTCTCTCCCCCAGCCCATGTAACATTTCCTGCGCGTGATTGACCCCCTATATACAACAACCATCACACATCAAACCTCAAACATCCCCCCTACCCTCACAAACCCTCAGTTCGAGTCCAACTTTTCAGCTTGTACAAAGGTCCACGCCTCTTCAGGCGTTTCGAAGTAATAGTGTTAGCCCTTGTATGTGACACACAGTCGCGCTGGCTGCAGCATTCCGAATTTCACTTCTTTCCGGTACAACGCCGCTTTGGCCCGGTTGAAACCCGCTCTCCGCTTTGCAACCTCCGTGCTCCAGTCCGGGTATATTCGGATCTCTGCATTGTCCCACTTACTGCTCCGCTCCTTCTTGGCCCATCTCAGGACCCACTCTCTGTCCGTGAACCGGTGGAACCTCACCACCATCGCCCTTGGCGGCTCATTTGCCTGGGGCTTCTTCGCCAGCACCCGAATGTGCCCCGTCCAACTCCAGCGGCCTCGAAGGGGCCTTCGTGCCCATCATCGCCTCGAGCATCGTGCTCGCATATGCCCCGGCACCAGCCCCCTCCACTCCCTCAGGGAGACCCAGGATCCGCAGATTCTTTCTCCTCGACCTGTTCTCCAGGTCTTCGAGTCTTCCCGCCCACCTCTTGTGTAGCGCCTCGTTCTGCTCCATTCTCACCGCCAGGCCCACGAGCTCGTCCTCGTTCTGACTGACTCTGTTCTGTACCTCCTGGATCTTAGCTTCGTGGATCTTCTGGGTGATCCCGAGTCCTTCAATTGCCGAAAGCATAGGCGCCAACATCTCCTTGCGCATCTCCTCGCGCTGCTCCTCGAAGCAGCGCTTGATGAACTCCTGCAGCTCCCCTTTGTCCCTGGCCGCCGCCATTTTGTTTTCTTTCCCTCGCTTCTCCCGTTGCTCCAGTGCCGCTCCTTTGGCCGTTACACTTCTGGTCCGTTTAAAAAGTCTATGGAAACTCCTGAAAAAGGTCTGAGAATCAGTTCCAGACGGGAGCTGCCGAATGCGCGACCTACTCCTCCATGGCCGCCACCGGAAGCCTCGTCCCTGCTTCTTCAATGGCCTTGGTAGATCTTTTCACAGTTGTTCCCTCTGCTGCTAGAATTCACCTTTGATAGAGTCAAGTTAGATTGCAGCTTTAAGCTTGCCCTTCCCCCGCCTGCATGCTGGAAGAGGCCTCTGTCCATTGCTGCAGCCAAAGCCAAATCTTTTACTGTTTCTGCCGGGTCTGGTAGCCAAAAGACATAACATTCCTGGGGGACACTGTCAGGGGAATGCTGCAGTCTTCTTGCCACACCGGGAAATGTCAAACAAATGCCGTGGGGCCCTGTAAAAGAGCCCAAAAGTCCGTACCAAGCGGGAGCTACCGAATATGCGACCTAGCTCTGCATAGCCGCACCCGGAAGTCCGCTTCTCTTCTACACCACCTTGACCACGTCCTCGAGTATAGCATTGGAAAATCTTGAATCCCACCCTCTCTCACGTTATGCCTTTATCGAGTGTTTCCCAGGTCAACATCAATTATCGAGAGGCTTGCTCCAGTTTCAATGCACCTCCCCTGTAAGAGGTATGGGCTGGCTGTGAGTAGTGCAGAAAGCTTTAATTGGTGTTAATTAGGTAACAACACATGGTTAGCATGCTGCCTGCATCAGAAGCAATGGATGCTGGTTAATGCCGCATCACAATTCTTGTGCCCATATTCAAGGACTAACAAATTTTGATCCCAAATTCTGCATGAATGCTGATGACACTCAGCTTCATGACCCCTTCAATGCCTGTTGGATGAGCAGAAATTTTCTTTAAACAAATATCGGGAAGACTGAAACCATTTTCTGTGGAGCCCACTACAAACTCATTCTGTCGCACTATTTCCATTCCTGGCACTCCAGACAACTCGCAACTTTAGCATTGTGATTGATCCTGAAATGAACTTCCAACCACATATCCGTGATATCAACAAAATCACCTGTTTCCACTTCCATAATATTACCTAAACCTGACTCTGCCTCAGCTAATCTTCAACTGAAACCCAGATCCATACCTTTGCTACCAATAAGACTTGACTATTGCAATGCTCTCCAGCCCCATCTCCCATCTAACTGCTCATCCAAATGCTAGTGTGCAAATATTAATTTGCTCCATGTCTTGTTCACCCAGTACCCTGCGCTAGCTGACTTTGCTTAGCTCCCTTTCTGATAAGGTCTCAGAAATGTTAAAATCCTTACCTTTAGCTTTCAAATCCCTCCATGGCCGTGTTCCTCCTCATCTCTCATGGTTTCACTCAACCTCACAAGCTTCTGGAATATCTATCATCCTTCAATTCTGGCTCTTTGTGCGTTCCCAATTTTATCTACCATTGAAATGAAATGAAAATCGTTTATTGTCACAAGTAGGCTTCAAATGAAGTTACTGTGAAAAGCCCCTAGTCGCCACATTCCAGCACCTGTTTGGGGAGGCTGGTACGGGAATTGAACCGTGCTGCTGGCTTGCCTTGGTCTGCTTTCAAAGCCAGTGATTTAGCCCTGTGCTAAACAGCCCCATTGGCCGCCTTCATCAGGGATTCCCTCTATAAATGTCTCTCTACCTTCTGTCCACATTGAAGATGCCTCCCAAAAACTACCCCTTTGACCAAAACTCGGGTCATTTGCCTTGATATCTCCCTCTGTGCCCCAGTGCCGAAAGTGTATTTAGTATCACTTTTGCCAAGTGACTTTACTGTATTTCAAGGCACTATATAAATGCAAGTTGTTGTTTTATTTTGGTTAGGATGTTTACGGTTGAACTCTCTCAGGTGTGTAAAGGATCCCATGTCCCCACGTCAAAGAAGAACAATGCAGTTTCCCCCAGTTCCCTGGCCAATATTTAACTCTTGGTTATTCTCATAAGTGATGTTTGTGGAAGCTGTCTGTGCACAGATTGACTGACAGCCTCTCGACATTACAACAATGACGATCGTTCAAAATGCGAGTTCTTCTTTCTAACTTCTATTCCCGGATGTTAACAACATTCACCTTGAACAAAATTCCACCCCCTCCCCCACAGAGCCACACCGGGGAAACTGCAGTAAAAGCAATTCTCCACAGTCGTTTGCCCCATGCCATATCACTTGGAAACACCTGATCATTTTCTATTAAGCTTGGATCAATCAGTGGGAGATGTGTTCATGATTGTGAATAAAATGCCCTTTGGCTCCATTCAGAGTCACATGAATAATAAGTAACTCTGCTATGGAAATACATTTATCACCACATTAGCATTCAGCAGGCTTCCGTACAAGCAGAGAGTCCCAAGGGAATGCTGCCCGATGTGTACAGAACCAGCAAAGAGAAATAAACCAAGCACATTTTAAATGATTCTTTTGATTTTCATTTGAATGCATAATAATTACAATTCAGGCCACAGAGGCAGAGAAAGGGGAGCCCAACTGCCAAATTAAACTGTCAACTATTCGAAGACTGACTCGCTACATATCATACAACAGCTCTACAATTACTTTTTAATTATTGTTTGCTCGCAAGTAAGTAAAGAAAGGTGACAGCGTAAAATAAAGAGTAATATTGCTTTATAATGGCAGACTTCACAGGAGATCGTTTCGAGTGCATTTAAAAGCCCCGTCCTGTTTGCATTACAAAAGGGGCCAATTATAACATTTTCATCTTCTGCATTTTGTTTTCATCCATGATAACAAATCATTCATGTTGATAGGTTCCAAGACAATATTTCACATATAACTAAACATAGGTCAACACTTGCCAATATTACTGACACCCAAATGGCCAAAATTGTGTTGAAATGAATGTGTTCAGGCAAAACCAAAGTTGGAAGTTTTGAATCACGGATTGCAATTCTTGCTTCACATTATTGAAATTGTAGCATTTAAGGCACAGAACTAGGCCACTCAGCCCAAGAGGTCCATTCCAGTGTTTATGCTCGATATATACCTCCTTCCACTCTACTTCATCTAACCCTATCACCATATTATTCTATTCCTTGCTCCTTCATGCATTTAGTTATTGCTTACATGTATCTACTAACCTTGAATGGGAACATTGCAGCCAGCTGTAATTCAATGGGAAGGACTCTTGCCTCCCAGCCATAAGTTTGCAGGTTCAGGTTTGAGTGCAGGCTTACACTCTAATACTAATACTGAGGGACTGCTGCAGGTTGGATCTTTCGACTGAGGTACTAAACCGAGGTTCCGTCTGCCCTTCCAGGTGAAGGTCTGTCAAGATGAGCAGGCCAATTCTCCCGTCTCCTGAACATATATCTTTCAAACAAAGCCACTAAAGAAAAAACAGTCTGTGCTCATGATGCCTTTACTGTTTATTGGAGGTTACTGTGCACTGTTGGGTACTGTGTTTCCTGTATTGCAATAGTGACCGCACTTCAAAAGCACTTAGTTGGATGTGAAGTGCTCTGGGACAGCCCGAGGTTATCAAAGACACTAAAACAAAATCGATTTTGCTCATTGCCACATTGTTATTTGTGGGAGCTCGCTTTGTGCAAATTGGCTGCTGGGTATTCTGCATTACAACAGTAATTTCAAAAAGTACTTCATTGTCTCTAAACACTGAGTTGTCCAGTGGTCATGAAAGGTGCAATAAAAATACAAGTCTTTCTTTGCTATTTGGCCCAACTACTCCATGTGGTGGTGAGCTCCACATCCCAGCCACTCCCTTGGCTTCTCCTGAATCTTTTACTCGACTTATCATTGACTTTGTTTGTGTACTCTTCCACAAATGGACGCATCTTGTAAAACTTGTGATTATCTTAATATGTTTGCTATTTCCTCGGCATGATTGTTGTCATCTTGACATTACTTCAAAGTTATTATTGGGACATTGATTAGGCTGGATCGTCCTTTCTATGCCAACCTTTCAAGCCGATAAAGGATCTTACATACTTCAAACAAGTCACCTCCCACTCTCCTAAGCTCTATTGGAAACAAGCCCAGCTTGTCCAACATATCCCATAGGCAACCTACTCATTCCAGGTATCAATCTATGTAAACCTCCATTGGACCGGCCCCCAGTGCATTTATATCCTTCCTTAAATAAGGAGACCACAATTGCACACAGTACTCCAGATGTGGTCTCACATTTGTGGTATACAGAAGCACAACATATTTACTTTTATGTCCAATTCCTCACATAATAAAGAATGGCGTTCTATGACCTTCTTGATCACATGCTGTACCTACAACTAACGTTTTGTGACTCATTTGAGAACACCTAGATCCCTCTGCACCTCGCAATTCGGTAGTCATTCTGTAATATTCTGATTTTTTATTTTTCCTGCCAAAGTGAACAACTTCACATTTTCCCATATTGTACTATATCTGTCAGATTTTTGCACACTCACTCAACCTATCTATATCCAGCTTCAAACTCCTTTGGTGGAATTCTCCGTTCCTGAGACTAAGTTGATGCTGGGGCAGGATTTGTGGATTTCCACAACAGCAAATCTGGCGCCTCACCTGGACCGATTCAGCGACTGTTGAGGGGCTAGCACCAGTGCCATGTGGAACACAATCGATTCCAATGAGAAACGGTGCAGGATTCTCCGGTTTCGCGATAGACACTCAGCAGGCTGACAAGCTGCAGCTGCATATACACACTTCATTCCCCACACACACCATGCCACCCAACAAGATGGCAGTGAGAAAAGCAGCACTTTGGTTCACTCATGCCGAACTCGAGACCCTACTGGATGTGGTGGAGGAGAAGCAGGCCACACTCTATCCCGGCCTGGGAAGAAGGCTGCCAGCCGCTGCTGTTCGCTGTGCCAGCCGCTGCCGTTCGCTGTGCCTGGGCGAAGGTGGCAGAGGCGGTCAGCAACACTGTCTGGAATGCAGTGCCAGACGAAACTGCACGACTTGCTCAGAGCAGCCAGGGAGGGTAGGCAGCACTGTGCCCAAGCACTAACCCCTGTCCCACACACCCGTAATCCGACCCACCCCCACCCGTACAGCATCCGAACCCCCCTGCACCAGATGCCGGCACCCATACCGGCCGCCATAGCCGGGTGCCCTGGCCACTGAGGCCACCAGCTATTGGCCCCCTTGGCTGCATGTGTCGGACTGTCTAACACTGTCGTTTTCTGTACACCCCCCCCCCCTCCCTGCCCAGGAGAAAGCCCCCCATAACCGCCGGGAGCAGGAGAAAACTGGAATGGGACCGCCAGACCTGCGGCCCCTGACTGTGGTTGAGCAGAGGACCCTGGATGTGGTCGACGGCCCAGAGGAAAGAGAAGTCACAGGGGTGGAGATCGGCCGCGGGCGAGGAACTAAGACCCCACTGAGAGTTGTGGTTCCCGTGCCAGGTATATCAACACCCACCACACCCTCAATCCCACCCTCACCCCCAAACCACCCTCACCCCTTACCCTCACCCCCACACCACCCACGCCCCCACCATCCCCAACACAACCATGTCCCCCCAGCCCATGGACTTATCATGTGTCTTCTCTTGTGCCTGCAGGACCTGCTGGTGATGGGGCGGGTCCATCGGGTGTCCCCCGCCCCCAGCCAGTGCCACAACCCCAGCCTGAGCTCTCTCCACCCCCCCACCTATGTGTGCCGAGCAATGATGACGGCAGCAGTACTGACGGCAGCCCTTGACGCTTGAGATTTCCCGTCACAGCTGTCTCCAACATCCTCCACCATCCCAGAGACACTCATCTGGGTTGGGCACTTTAGTGAACCGGCTCTTGGGAAACCCTCTGGTGTGCACCACTCGGCTTTTCCGGTACATCAGGTGGAGGTAGGAACACCGAGGGGGCGGACGGTTGGAGGAGCGGACCAACCCCAGGGGCTAGTTGGCATCTAGACGTGTTTCGGACTTCTGGAACGGACAGTCCCATCGACTGAGCAGTCGCAGAGCCAGGGACTGTATGAGGTGCTGTTGGTGAGCATCCAGCACCTGGATGAGTTCAACCGTGTGCAGGAGCAGGAGGTGGTGCTGACCATGCATGCCGCACAGGCTAACACAGCACGGGTGGCGTCACAGGTGGAGGCTTTGGGGGCGAGGGTTGCGGCTGTGGAAAAGCATGCCCGAGGCCTGGGGCATTCTGTGCAGGCGCTGACCGAGGCCCAGAACAGGGTTACTGACTCACAGGCAGCCACGTGCCAGAACCACTTGGAAACTGCAGCAGTGCTCCTGAGTGTGGCCCAGTTACAGCAGGCCACGCTGGGAACGTCGGCCGCATTGCCCAGGCATTTGTCCCATTAATGCAGTGTCCGGTCCAGCAGCCCGCAGTCACACCACTCCATGTCCTACCTCCTCTCTCTCCCTCACCGGCCAGACACCAGTTTCACAATTTTTAAAAGCACAAGTGAACCACGCCCTTGGGAATTTTGCCCATCGGAGGCCCCAGAGAATATCGGGTCTAGCCCACTAATGATATGCAAACGGTGTTTACTGTACGTGCATTCTGGCACGAACTTGCGTCGCTGTAGAGGCGATGGGGAATTGCGATTTGGCGAGAAATCGGCGCCCACCATGATATTCTTCGCCCAATGGTGTTCCCCGATTTCAGCGCCAGCCGGCAGAGAATCCCGCCCCTGATGTTTTCTTCACAACATACTTTCCTACCTACCTTTATGTCATGCCCTTGTTTCCCTTTTCTAAGTCATTGGTTAAAATTGTGAAAAGTTGAGGCCTCAGCACAAACTCCTACAGGACTCTACGAGTCATATCCTGCCAATCAAAGACCCATTAATGCATACTCTTTGTTTTCCTCCAGCCAGCCAGTCTTCTATCCAGTCTAATATGTTACCTCGCACACCATGAAATGAAATGAAATGAAATGAAAATCGCTTATTGTCGCAAGTAGGCTTCAAATGAAGTTACTGTGAAAAGCCCCTAGTCGCCACATTCCGGCGCCTGTTCGGGGAGGATGGTATGGGAATTGAACTGTACTGCTGGCATGCCTTGGTCTGCTTTCAAAGCCAGCGATTTAGCCCTCCATAAGACCATTAGACATAGGTGCAGAAGTAGGCCATTCGGCCCATCAAGTCTGCTCCGCCATTTAATGAGATCATGGCTGAGCTTTATTTTGCATTAACCTTTGTTGTCCTGCCTTAAGAAATGCCTTCTGGAAATCCAAGAATAGTATGTCGACAGGCTCCCCTTTATACAGTTATTCCTTCAAAGAACTCAAATAAATTGGTTAAGCATGCCTTTCACAAAAATATGTTGACTTTTCCCAATTACTTTGAATTTTTCTAAATGCCCAACCAGCACCCCTTTAAGATTGACTCCAACACCTTCTGTAGCCATCTCAGATGGCCACCTGCAAAGGACCATGGGAATTATGGCCAACCCAGGACTCAGACGCCCTCAGAGTGTGTATTTGCAACCCAGATAGCTAGACGCGATCGAAGCCCCTGCTCGTTTGTATTCTAATGGCCCATTTCCCCAGAACAAAAGGACTGTACTCAGATAACCAATACAGATGCAGACTAACCGGCGCCACTCCCTTTGCTAAGAAAACCCAAACAGCCAAGTTCAATGACCGGTCAGGACACGTCCAGCCATCAAGGCATCTGCCCCTTTAGTGGCCAAAATCGAAGGCAGTGATCGAAGCCTGTCGAATTATTGGGTCCAAAGCTAAGGACCGCCCCAAAGAGCGCAAAATCCCAGAGGGATAAAAAGAGGTACAGCCATGTGCTCGGTCTCTCTTGGATGCGGCCTGTGCCAACCCAAGTGCAGCATAACGACCAGACCGACAAGTTCAAGACCCAACGATCGCTACTAGACGGATTAGCCCAGCAGAAACGAAGCCACTGCTTACACCCAGCCACGCAAAATCCAGACAAAGGCCTTGTCCATCTGCATAGAGCTGGTTGCCCTGAAGTTAACATAGAACATCGAACAGTACAGCACAGAACAGGCCCTTCGGCCCTCGATGTTGTGCCGAGCATTGTCCAAAACCAAGATCAAGCTATCCCACTCCCTGTCATTCTGATATGCTCCATGTGCCTATCCAATAACTGCTTGAAAGTTCCTAAAGTGTCCGACTCCACTATCACAGCAGGCAGTCCATTCCACACCCTAACCACTCTCTGAGTAAAGAAATGCCCCCGTGTAACAGCTACATCCACTCGAGGAAATAGTCTCTGAACGTCCACTCTATCTATCCCCCTCATCATCTTATAAACCTCTATTAAGTCGCCTCTCATCCTCCTCCGCTCCAAAGAGAAAAGCCCTCGCTCCCTCAACCTTTCCTCATGAGACCTATCCTGCAAACCAGGCAGCTACTTGGTAAATCTCCTTTGCACCCTTTCCAATGTTTCCACATCCTTCCTATAGTAAGGTGACCAGAACTACACACAATACTCCAAATGTGGTCTCACCAGGGTCATGTACAGTTGCAGCATAACCCCGCGGCTCTTAAACTCAAGCCCCCTGTTAATAAACGCTAACACACTATAGGCCTTCTTCACGGCTCTATCCACTTGAATGGCAACCTTCAGAGATCTGTGGACATGAACCCCAAGATCTCTGTGTTCCTCCACAATCCTCAGAACCCTGCAGTTGACCCTATAATCCGCATTCAAATTTTTTCTACCAAAATGAATCACCTCGCACTTATCAGGGTTAAACTCCATCTGCCATTTTCGGCCCAGCTCTGCATCCTATCAATGTCTCTTTGCAGCCTACAACAGCCCTCCACCTCATCCACTACTCCACCAATCTTGGTGTCAGCAAATTTACTGACCCACCCTTCAGCCCCCTCCTCCAAGTCATTGATAATAATCACAAATAGCAGAGGACCCCGCAGTGGTCCCTGTGGTACACCACTGGTAACTGGTCTGCAGTCTGAAAATTTTCCATCCACCACCACCCTCTGTCTTATGAAGAAAGTAAGGAGGTGTGGGATAGAGGGAAATTTGGCCAATTGGATCTTCTATGTGATAGCCAGTTACTTATCCAATTGGCCAAATTTCCCTCTATCCCACACCTCCTTACTTTCTTCATAAGCCGACCATGGGGAACCTAATCAAACGCCTTACTAAAATCCATGTATACGACATCAACTGCTCTACCTTCATCTTCACACTTAGTTACCTCCTCAAAGAATTCAATCAAATTTGTGAGGCAAGACTTCCCCTTCACGAATCCGTGTTGACTATCCCGGATTAAGCTGCATCCTTCCAAATGGTCATAAATCCTATCCTTCAGGACCTTTTCCATTAACTAACGGACCACCAAAGTCAGACTAACCGGCCTATAATTACCAGAGTCATTCCTATTCCCATTCTTGAACAGAAGAACAACATTTGACACTCTCCAGTCCTCTGGCACTATCCCCGTGGACAGTGAGGACCCAAAGATCAAAGCCAAAGGCTGTGCAATCTCATCCCTTGCCTCCCAAAGAATCCTTGGATATATCCCATCTGGCCCAGGGTATTTGTCGACCCTAAGGTTTTTCAAAATTGCTAATATATCCTTCTACAGAACATCTACCTCCTCCAGCCTACCCGCCTGTATCACACTCTCATCTCCTTGGTGAACACTGAAGAAAAGTATTCATTCAACGCCACTCCTATTTCTTCTGACTCCATGCACAAGTTCCCACTACTGTCCTTGACCGGCCCTAACCTCACTCTGGTCATTCTTTTATTTCTCACATAAGAGTAAAAAGCATTGGGGTTTTCCTTGATCCGACCCGCCAAGGACTTCTCATGCCCCCTCCTCGCTCTCCAAAGCCCTTTTTTTAGTTCATTCCTTGCTACCTTGTAACCCTCAAGCGACCCAACTGAACCTTGTTTTCTCATCCTTACATACGCTTCCTTTTTCCTCTTGACAAGACATTCAAACTCTTTTGTGAACCATGGTTCCCTCACTCGGCCATTTCCTCCCTGCCTGACAGGGACATACCTATCAAGGACACACAGTATTTGTTCCTTGAACAAGCTCCACTTTTCATTTGTGCCTTTCCCTGACAGTTTCTGTTCCCATCTTATGCTCCCTAATTCTTGCCTAATTGCATCATAATTACCCCTCCCCCAATTATAAACCTTGCCCTGCCGCATGGCCCTATCCCTCTCCATTGCAATAGTGAAAGACACCGAATTGTGGTCACTATTTCCAAAGTGCTCTCCCACAAACGGGAGGTCGGAGAATCCCGCCCCTGTTTCCTGGCTCCCTCCCTTCCATCTTGAACAGAGGGGTAAATATTTCTTATTTTCCAGTATGATGGAAACGTTCCAGAATCTGTGGAATTTTGGAAAATTAGCAGCGACACATCTACTACCTCATTGGACACTTCTTTTAAGGTTCCGGGATGACGTCCATTTGGACATGGAGACTGGGTAGCAGCTCAGTACCACTTCCCTTGGTTCAACAGGTTCCTCTCTCCCCTCCACCCCCTAATTCACAGCTATTACTGGAATGTTTCTTCTATCCTCTAATAGTGAAGACAGAAGCAAAATATTTGCTCATTTCATCCGCCTTTTCCTTATTGTCTGGAATGAACTCCCCATTCTCATTCTCTTGAGGAGAAACACACGTCACCTTATCTTTTCCTGTTTAAATCATTCCTTTTTTCATTGTCAGTGCACCGTGAATCAGTGGGTGGAATATTTTTGTTGTGTTGAGGGCCCGACGACAGGACTGGGAGTGCACGCCCATCCTGCTCATGGGTGGAGTGGCTGGCCAACCGATTAAATAAGTACAGCTAAGGGCTCTGGCCAATCATGCAGCAGGGATGAGCAGGGAGATGCTGGGCTCAGAGGTCTGCGCGTCATATTTGAATCGCATCCAGCCAGCCATCCAGTCCATTAAATAGAATCCATAGAATTCCTACAGTGCAGAAGGAGGCCATTTGGACCATTGAGTCTGGGAGGCAGACATTTTGTCTCCCGTTCAATTAATTGCTTCCACCTGCCCCATTTACTGTACCTGGGAACTCCTCAAGGTTCTACCCAGTGTCAGGCGCCGATCACAAAGAAAGTGACTCACTCTATTTTATTGGTGGAATAACTTTTCATCGAAACATCCAATTTAATTGATATAGTTTAATACCAATGCCGTGGTGCTTTATACCCACAGCAAACTTCAATCCACTCCTGGTAGCCGTAGTTTCAGGCCCATAGCTCTCACTCTCTGGAAGTCTGATCCTCCAACTCTTTATATCCCACCTTTGTTTTTGGTTACACTTATAAGCATCCTTGTGAGTATCAGTCTCTTTGGCTCAGTGTCCATTTTCTCCTCATGACCTTTGCAAAACACTTTGGGATGTTTTTTCCATGTTTAAGGCAAGTTGTGTGGGTCAAAATCCTCGAGTTACCTATCAAACAGTATCCTGTGGGATTACCTTCACTACACAGGTTCAAGAAGGGGACTCCGGGGTGTTGGTTATTTATTTGTGATGTGATTTCCTGCTTGTTCTCTTTTTGGTTTTGGTTGTGTTTGATGTATATATATTAATGCCTTAATAAAAAAATTTTAAAAAAAGAATGGGACTCACATCCACATTCTCAAGGCCAACAAAGGATGGGAAATAAATACAGCCCTGGCAATGACAGATACACCCCGAGAATTTATTTTAAGAAAAGGTACTTGTAGCACCATCGATCACACACGAGGCGAGACGTAGAGAACTTCAATCGAGGCTTTATTGAGCAGACTTGTTCAGACTTGTTCCCCAGCAGCTCAGTCACAGAATGCAGCTGTGGGGAGTAAACCGGGTTCTTATACCCCGCCTATCTGGGTGGAGCCCAGTAGGCGGCAGATCCAATCGGGACCCAGCATCTGTCCTCCAATAGCTCCTTGGCATTCATGGTGTACCGTATTACCCCTAATACATACCACCACAGTACTGAAGCACAGAAAGATAATTTCCTGTGGCGTCATGCCACAAAAGTGCATCGGCCTTGGCTCACTGGGTAGTACTTTTGATTTTGAGCCAGAAGATGTATGTTCAAAGCCCCACTCCAGGACTTGAGCATAAACATCAAGGTTGAAATGCCAGTGCAGCACTGAGGGAGTGTAGCATTGTCTTTCAGATGAAATGTTAAACTGAGAGCCTGCGTGTCCTCTCAGAGAGGCATAAAAGACCTCATGGGACGAGGTCATAGAATCCCTACAGCGCAGAAGGAGGCACATTCGGCTCATTGAGTCTTCACCGACACTCTGGATTGCACCCTACACAGATCCATTCCCCCGCCCAATCCCCCACTATCCTACCTCGGAGCTATTTAGCATGGCCAATCCACCTAACCTGCACATCTTTGGACTGAGGGAGGAAACCGGAGCACCCGTAGGAAACCCACGCAGGCACACAAAGAATGTGCAAACTCCACACAGACAGTCACCCGAGATTTTTTTAAAAAGCAAGGCGTTATCCCCAATGACAATTGTTTATCAACATCACAAAAACAGATTTTCTGGTAAGAATCTCTTTCCTGTTTGGGGACTTGCTATGTGCAAATTGGCTGCTGCATTTTCTATTTTACAACAGTGACTGCATTTCAAAAGTAATTCATCGGCTGCAGTGAAGTACCTATGGACATCCTGTGGCCTTGAAAGGTGCGATATTAATGCAAGACGTTTGATTTTTTCTTTTTGTGATTGAAACAAATGACTCACTCTATGTAGGATATCGGCACAGACATCCCTGCCGGACCACTACCCCCACACTCAAACACCACACTCCCGCCATACTGAATCCCACTGTGGAGCAGTGGATCGCAGCATTGCTAAAAATGGCCATTGAATGAGACTGAACCTGGTGAGTTACTCTGCAATGTCCTCTAGCAATCTTCATTTCATCCTGGCAGCACATTATACAGTTTTCTATTCTCTTGGACTATCTTCCTTTCATGCAGTGACATTGTCAGTGCCTCCGATATGAAGTGATGTAGTAATGGGCAGCTCAGACAACCAGAGCTTGAAACACTGCATGATTCAGCAGGTAAAAAGACAGTTCCCAGTTCAACCCATCATCGGCACAGTCTGTGAAGTTGCATGGATCACTAAATAATGACCCAGCTTTTGCACAGAGAGTAACTGTGCGGTTAACAAGTGTGCAGTATTTTGGACAGTAACCTCTCGAGTATGCACATGGGCTATTAAATGCAGCAATTAGGCATTACAGCTTGAGTTTTCCTGCTCGTGCGTAGGCTATGCTACATCAGTATCTCACCTATACACTTGGCATTGGAATCTGTATAAGGGCATAAGGTAGTACTGGTGCTGATTTCAGGCAATGTTAAATTATCTGTATTAACACACAAGCAGTAGCGTCACAAACCATGTCATCTTTAATAATAATATAATAATAATCTTATTATTGTCACAAGTAGGCTTACATTAACATTGCAATGAAGTTACTATTAAAATCCCCTAGTCGCCACACTCTGGCGCCTGTTCGGGTACACAGAGGGAGAATTCAGAATGTCCAATTCACCTAATAAGTGGGAGGAAACCGGAGCACCCGGGTGAAACCCACGCAGACACGGGGAGAATGTGCAGACTCCGCACAGACAGTGACCCAAGCTAGGAATCAAACCTGGGACCCTGGCGCTGTGAAGCAACAGTGCTAACCATTGTGCCATCTGAACTGTCTTCCATTTAAAACCAATATAATCCTCAGTTATATATTCCTCAACTTGTCTTACATATTTTGAAACATGAATGAAATGAAATGAAAATCGCTTATTGTCACAAGTAGGCTTCAAATGAAGTTACTGTGAAAAGCCCCTCGTCACCACATTCCGCCGCCTGTTCGGGGAGGCTGGTACGGGAATTGAACCGTGCTGCTGGCCTGCCTTGGTCTGCCATGACATCAATAGAACATTTCTCCTTCCCTTTTCCATTCCCCTGGGTAATAGGCAGAATCTTTGCTTGCCTTGCCCATGATGGTTTTCATTCACGTTGACATGGCATTTCCATTCCAACCATTAATGGGGTTATGCTATCCAAATATTTGCAGACTGAATGAAGGTGTCCACTGTGCCTCAGTTGCCAGCACTTTCACCTTTGTGCTCAACGGTTGTGGGTTGTAGTCCC
Source organism: Scyliorhinus torazame (assembly GCF_047496885.1). Lineage (NCBI taxonomy): Eukaryota > Metazoa > Chordata > Chondrichthyes > Carcharhiniformes > Scyliorhinidae > Scyliorhinus > Scyliorhinus torazame. Next base: position 48,054,191 of record NC_092722.1, on the reverse strand, counting down.
ACTCCTGGGACTTGAGCATGAAGCCTAGGCTGACCCTCCAGTTACACTGTTCGAGGTGCTGTCTTTTGGATGAGCTATTAAAGTGAGATCTTCTCAGAAGTATGTATCTATTTTAAAGTACAACAGTCCTGGCCAGTATTTAGATCTCATCAATGCCTCATAGAATCATAGAATTCCTACAGTGCAGAAGGAGGCTATTCGGCCCATCAAATCTGCACCTCTGAAAGAGCACCCTGCCCATACCCAAACCCCACACTATCCCCATAACCCCTAGGGCCAATTAGCATAGCCAATCCACCTAACCTCCACATTTTTGGACTGGTCATTACCTGGTCATGATCATATTGCTGTTTGAAGGAACTTGTTATGCATAACTTGGCTGCTGTGTTTCCTACTTTACGAAGTCTTACAACACCAGGTTAAAGTCCAACAGGTTTGTTTCGATGTCACTAGCTTTCGGAGCGCTGCTTCTTCCTCAGGAAGCTGCTCGAAACAAACCTGTTGGACTTTAACCTGGTGTTGTAAGACTTCGTACTGTGCTCACCCCAGTCCAACGCCGGCATCTCCACATCTTTCCTACTTTACACAGTGGCTACGCTTCAAAAGTACATCAATGGTTGTAAGCCGTTTGGAATAAGCTGGAACAATGACAGGTGCTACACAAATGTCAGTCCTTCTTTTCTTTTAAAAAGCAATATTTTCCTTTCCTGGTGACAAGGTTGATTTTACAGTGTCCTGGTCCTCGGGCACTATTGCAGTTATTTGAAGCAGTTCTGCAGTATAGACATGGAATGGAAGAAGATCAAGGAAAAGGATTTGGGGTTTGTTTCAGTTATATGTGCAACATTCTTGCTATTTTACTGAATTTTAAAAACAACCTGAAATTCTTTAATTTTCTTCATAAAGTTTGATGTGTGTGAATATTTTTATTGTATATTCTGAAGACCACTATGTTTTTTAGGTTTCATGATAATCCAGGACCTGCTTTTTCATGACCTTTTAAAGAGTAAATGAGTCTTCCGCGGGTTCACACTGCAAGATGCAAGAAAGAAAGATTTGCATTTACACAGCATTGATCACGACTTCCCAAAGTGCTTACAGCCAATTAAGTAGTTTTAAACTGTAGTCACCATTGAAATGTTAGAACCAATTTGCACACAATAAGCTTGTCCAAACAGAAAAATGAATATGATCAGACCATAACTTTTTTAATTATACTGTTTGAAGGATGAATACTCCCCAGGACTCCGAGAACCATTCCCCTGCTTTTATCATTGAATCATAGAATAGTACAGTGCTGAAAGAGGCTATTTGGCCCATTAAGAGAGATAGAAGATAACAAGGGAGTCAACTGTAGTGTCCCTACTGCTGATGTACTTGAAAGCAATATGGAGCAGTGATTGAACCTGATAGCGCCCGGTCTGTTCGTTTCAATACAAAATCATTGGCCAGCCACTGAGGAAGTGAGACCTAGATTTTGCACTAAACTGTTGTATCAGAACTCACTTTCTCTTTCCCACCACATACAATTTTAGAGATGCTCATGGCTGCTAATGATTCATTTACATTAATATTTAATTTTTAATTATTCTAGTAATTGATGACTGATGCAAAATCCACTTCTATGTTCCCAGTCTTCCATTAGGAACACAGAACTTATATATACAGCTAGTCCCCAAGGTAAACTGCTAGTTGTTTCTGTAATTTCTATTTATTTACTAAATAAATGATGTATTCAAAGGATCGTTCCTTTGATTTTCCTTCTTGCCAACCTGTCTTTTCCTCCCACACCTTCCTGACCTGAAGACGCTTATTCCTTACTGGGCTGTGGATCTCTGATTAACAGTTGCCTCCTGGTATTTTTCTATATAATTGTATCTTTCATGCACCTGGACTAGCCACCCAGGAGGCAATTCTTACCATAGCAAGTTGTGAATTTACATTTTACTAAATCTGGTAATGTGAAAGCTTCAGAATTGCTGAAGAAATCTAACTTGCTCACTGTTGCTCTTTGAGCAGAGACCCCCCCCCCCCCCCCCCACCCACCCCTCTATCTGGTCTCCCCTACATTTGACAATGTTGTTCAGCCTCGGAAGATGTGGGATGATAGGTAGACAATCATCTGTTTATAATATGAGTAGTTCATCATCACTGTAAATAGATTATCATAGATTATCATAGAATTTACAGTGCAGAAGGAGGCCATTCGGCCCATTGAGTCTGCACCGGCACTTGGAAAGTGCACCCTACCCAAGGCCAACACCTCCACCCTATCCCCATAACCCAGTAACCCCACCCAACACTAAGGGCAATTTTGGACACTGAGGGCAATTTAGCATGGCCAATCCACCTAACCTGCACATCTTTGGACTGTGGGAGGAAACCGGAGCACCCACGCACACACGGGGAGGATGTGCAGACTCCGCACAGACAGTGACCCAAGCCGGAATCGAACCTGGAACCCTGGAGCTGTGAAGCAATTGTGCTATCCACAATGTTACCGTGCTGCCCCTATGATCTGCATGTGTATTATAAGTTTTACTGTTGTAGTTCTAGGATCTGACCAGCAGGTGAGACGCGTATGGAGTCCCGGGACCCTGGATGCACCACGTGTTCCTTCAGAAGGTATTTGTAAGGTGTTGATAGCAGTGGCAGATTAGAACAGCTCTGTTGTATCTTAGTGTAAGTTAGAGTTAGACATTTATTTCCAACTATATTCATCTTCAACATTTTAGTTATTCGTTAATGTAGTGTAGTTAATAAATAGTTTTGTTTATAAAACAAAGTCTAATGTTCTTTGTTCACATCAGCCCAATCAAAGAATATTACACATTGTACAACAGGGGTACCAAACCTGTGGCTGACCTTATTAGCTTCTGCAAACACTCATTGTTGGAAAGATTCAAAAATGATTCCAGGTTAAGAAGCTTATGAATTAGTTGACTGAATTAAATAACTCAGAGAAGTAAATGATAAAAGCTTAGGAACGATCATCTGTTCTAATTGGTCTGTGCAGTACAGCATAGCAGGGAGAAACTATCATTTGTCAAGATGTTTTATTCCCCCAGGATAATTTACTGGAGAAAATAATGAAATTGTGCAAATGAACAAATATATTAAATCCTTTTTAAATGAATATTAAATATGGAAGTAATGTATTCATTAATTTGACACAGCTCCTGAGATGACAGTCGCTAGCATGGAACTGAGTTATATGGACAGATTTGATCCACGGCCTGTGTTTGGTGAGCTGATCTCCATTTTGACAGTGTTATCAAATCATCTATTAGTCTCAATGCCCCTGGAGTTGTGAAGACCAAATTAACTTGGTTTCACACTGCATTCTATTAGTCACTGCCTGCTGTCAAAAATGCAAATTGTGCAGCTGAAGTGTCCTAACCCAGGGGTTTAACTCCCTCCTCGTTGTAGCTGGACAGACCCCTCTGAGTAAGCTGTCAGCTGGCTCAGTTGGTACCACTCTTATTCTGAGTTCAAAGGTTTAGGTCCACGAGTGACTGAAACATCATTACTGAATGGGCACTGCATTGCCGAAGGCACCATTGTTTAGATGAGAGATTCATCTGAGGTCCTGTCTTCGCCATGATGCGTCCTGAACCAATATGTATCCCTTAATTAACACCACTGAAACGCAGATTAGTGGTCATTATCACATTGCTGAATGTGGGAACTTGCTATGCACAAATTGCATATAACACTTCAAAAAAATGTGTTCCATCGGCTGCAAAGTGCTTTGGGACATTGTGTGGCTCTGAAAAGTGCTATACAAATGCTCGTCTTCGTATCCAGTGCAGCATAGTATTCAGAGAAACAACTCATTCAATTTAGTCAGCTCTTCTGCAAACATTAAAGAGGAAAATGCACAACTTTCACTTGTATTGTCACGTTTTGCTCTCTCCTTTTTCACAATTTGTGACTGGCATCACTGACCGGCTCCATGACAGCCAACAGCCCGAGGTTGCTACCTAGATTGAGAGGTTATCCTGCCAGTTTGAACTTGAAGAGTGTGTGTGGCCATCGGGACTTTATTACATAGGATATATAGACCACTGTCCCAATTAGTCCACACCAATGCTGATGATGTTCTACTGAAGTCTCCTCCCATATTTCCTCAGCTCAATCTATCTGCGTCTTGCTCATATTTCTATTTACTTCAACCCTGTGGTAGCGTGATCCTTCTTACCACTTTTTGGTTGAAGAAGTTTCTCCTGAATTCCCTATTACATTTCTTGGTGGCTATCTTATGTTGATTGCACCTAGTTATTCTCATCCTCACAGGATGAAACATTCTCTCTGTCAAAACCTTTCAGAATTTCTCTGTCAGGTCGCTCCCTCATCCTTCTTTACGCAAACAGACCGAGCAGCCTTGCCTGATATTTATACCCACGCATTTCTGGTATCATCCCTGTGAATCTTCTCTACACACTCTCTAATATCTTTATCTGATTTTTATAATACACAGTCCAGAACTGCCAGTGGTATTCTTAAGTGTGATTTAACCAAGGCTTGATATAATTTTAGAATAACTTCAAATCTCTCCCTCTAGAAATAAAGCCCAATGATTGGTGTCCTTTTTAAAAATGTTTTTTCAAACTTTTAATGATACTGAGCTTAAACCATCATTCAACATTTAGACAGGCACAGTATCTAGTACTGGGAATGGGAATTTGGGGGTTTCAAGGACAGAAATCAGGCGCAGTAGTTGTGATTGATAATCCTTACCTGAATCTGGAACATTCAGCAGAACCCAATGCCCTGCCAACGAAGCACAGACCATGAGTTGAATAAACCTTCCTGTTTTGAATTGCTCACTGCCACACAAGGTACTGGAGTGAAACTCATTTTTAATCACTCCGACATTTGTTTAGCTTTCACAAAGGAATTGAATCACTTGAAGTTGGCATCCCAGCCTGAAAGAACAGGAAAGCCAGTTTCTAAAACCCCTATAGCTTTAATACTCAGTGGGTCTTCCATGTTAAAAAAACATCCAAATATAAATTTAAACAACTGGATGGGCTGTATGTTAGAAGATTCCCCTTTTCCCATAGAATGGGGAATGTTAAACAGCCAATGTAGAGGATGCTGACTCTGCTGCCAGGAGAGAGCTGTTTCTTGACTTAGGACAGATATCACATCATATAGAAGGTATCTGTGCGGAGTCTGCACGTTCTCTCCATCTCTGCGTGGGTTTCCTCTTGGTACTCCGGTTTCCTCCCACAAGCCCCAAAAGACGTGCTGTTAGGTGAATTGGACATTCTGAATTCTCACTCAGTATACCCGAACAGGCGCCGGAGTGTGGCCACTAGGGTATTTTCACAGTAACTTCATTGCACTGTAATGTAAGTCTACTTGTGACACTAATAGAGATTATTATTATTTACAGAAAACATTTGGGGTGGGATTCTGCGTTTCTGAGACGAAGTGTTGACTCCAGCGCAGAATTCGTGGACTTTTACGACAGAAAAACTGCCGCCACACCTGGACCGAGTCCGCTACTGCTGAGGGGCGAGCACTGGTGCTGCGTGGAACACAATCGATTCCAATGATAAATGGTGCGGGGTTCGCCGGAGCCATGATTGACACTCGGGAGGCTGATAAGCTGCAGCCGCACATACACATTACACTCCCCACACACTCAACCAAGCCAACAAGATGGCACTGGTTGTGCTGGAGTGCGCCCATACAGCTGATGGGTCGGCTGAGGCCAGAAGGCACCCGGGGGGTTCCCTGGGGGGACACCTATACGACCCGTGGCATTAAGATCAAAGTGGGCTGTTAGCCGTGTGCGCAGCTGAATGGCTGCCTTGCTGGCTGTGGCAATGGTGTTTCATGCCCGTCAAACCCGACCCCACATTCTGGACACCTCCCATTACTCTCCCTGGCCCAGGCAGACGCCCCCCCCCCCCCCGGCTAGCAAACAAAGAACAAAGGAAAGTACAGCACAGGAACAGGCCCTTCGGCCCTCCAAGCCTGTGCCAACCATGCTGCCTGTCTAAACTAAAATCGTCTACACTTCCGGATTCTGTATCTCTCTATTCCCATCCTATTCATGAACATGTCAAGATGCCCCTTAAACATCACTATCGTCCCTGCTTCCAGCACCTCCTCCGGCAGCGCGTTACAGGCACCCACTACCCTCTGTGTAAAAAACTTGCCTCGTACATCTCCTCTAAACCTTGTCCCTCGCATCTTAAATCTATGCCCCCTAGTAATTGACCCCTCTACCCTGAGGAAAAGCCTCTGACTATCCACTCAGTCTATGCCCATCATAATTTTGTAGACCTCTATCAGGTCGCCCCTCAAATTCCGTCGTTCCAGTGAGAACAAACCAAGTTTATTAAACCTCTCCTCACAACTAATGCCCTCCATACCAGGCAACATTATGGTAAACCTCTTCTGAACCCTCTCTAAAGCCTCCACATCCTTCTGGTAGTGTGGCGACCAGAATTGAACACTATACTCCAAGTGTGGCCTAACTAAGGTTCTATACAGGTGCAACATGACTTGCCAATTCTTATACTCAATGCCCCGGCCAATGAAGGCAAGGATGCCCTATGCCTTCTTGACTACCTTCTCCACCTGTGTTGCCCCTTTCAGTGATCTGTGGACCTGTACACCTAGATCTCTCTGAGTGTCAATACTCTTGAGGATTCTACCATTCACTGTATATTCCCTACCTGCATTAGACTTTCCAAAATGCATTCCCTCACATTTGTCTGGATTAAACTCCATCTGCCATCTCTCCGCCCAAGTCTCCAAATGATCTAAATCCTGCTGTATCCTATGACAGTCCTCATCACTATCCGCAATTCCACCAACCTTTGTGTCGTCCACAAACGTACTAATCAGACCAGTTACATTTTCCTCCAAATCATTTATATATACTACGAACAGCAAAGGTCCCAGCACTGATCCCTGTGGAACACCACTAGTCACAGCCCTCTAATCAGACAAGCACCCTTCCATTGCTACTCTCTGCCTTCTATGACCTAGCCAGTTCTGTATCCGTCTTGCCAGCTCACCTCTGATCCCGTGTGACTTCACCTTTTGTACCAGTCTGCCATGAGGGACCTTGTCAAAGGCCTTACTGAAGTCCACATAGACAACATCCACTGCCCTACCTGCATCAATCATCTTTGTGACCTACTCGAAAAACACTATCAAGTCAGACACAACCTCCCCTTCACAAAACCGTGCTGCCTCTTGCTAATGCAAGAGGCAGGCACAACTGTCAGCAAACTATGGCGATTTTGGACACTTTCCCTACCCCCTCTCTCTCCCTCAGCAGCTGCCATGCCAGCTTCACGATTATTAAAAGCACAAGTGAATTACGCCATTGGGAACTCGGCTCATCGGAGGCGGAGAATTGCGGAGGCCCCGGGGAATCTCGGGTTGGGCCTGCTAATGATATGCAAACGGTGTCTACTGTATGTGCGTTCCAGAATGCATTGATGCCGCTGTCGAGGTGCTGGAGTCTTGCGATTTGGCGTCAAATCGGTGTCTGCCGCGATTTGACATCGGAACCGATTCTCTGCCCAATTGCCTTTCCCGATTTTGCCGTCGGCTAACGGAGAATCGCGCCCTTGGTCTACATGATCTTATGAATTGGTTTTGAACACCTGGGAATGTGGGGGAGTCAGAATACCTCTTCCTCTTTGGTCCTGTGTATTTCCCTTTGTTTTACCCTTTCTTGGAGATGATAATGCTGCGTGAAGTACCACCAAAATGCTCCAGCTAAGTTACTCCAGCCGTGCTGAATATGGGGCAGGCTTGAGAGAGAGGCTGGTCTTTTCCTGTTCCCTCCTGCAGCCTGTCAGTGGCAGAGGGGAACATTATCAATGTCCTGACCCCCTTGACCCTCCCCTGGGCTCCACCGGAGCAGGGCTGCACTTGGCCAACCTCGTATCGAAGCCCGTCAGGTGGAATTTCTGCTGTGGTGGTTGGAGCATCCCAGGGGAAGGGGGGCGGGGGGGGGGGGGGGGGGTAGAATTGGGATTTCCAGTCTGCTATTTGCATGTTTATGCATGCTAAACCTGAATTTGCATCTTCCCACCAGCAGGGGGCAGGTAGACGCGCTGGGGCCAGTGGCAGGGCAATGGAGCATTGCTTGGATCTGGCACCCGGCGGCGATCCCGATTTGTGGACGTTCCTCCATTCTCCTCCTGATTGGGAATCCCGATGCCAGTGTCGGGCAAAAGAGAATCCATCGCAGTATCTTTACAGCACAGAAGGAGGCCATTCAGGACATCGTGTCTGCATTGGTTCACTGAAAGGGCTCTCTACCTAGTAACACTTCCCTGTCTCATCCCTGTAATCTTGCACATTCCTTTCTGACAGCAATCCAATTTCCTGTCGAATATGTCATTTGAACCTGAACCACCACCTTCTCAGGAAGTTTGTTCCAGACTCCAAACCTCCACAGGGTGAATTGTTTGTTCTTAATATCGTTTTTATTCCTTTTGCCAATTGTTTCGAATCTGTGCCCTCTATTTCTTGATGTTCTATCAAGAGGGAACACTTACTCGCTATTTAACTTTCCATACCCCTCAGCATCTTGAATACATCTATCATGCATCCTCTCCGCCTTTTATTCTCCAAGGAAAAAAGCTCTTACCTCTCAATTCCATCTTCATCACTACAGTTCTTTATCCTTGGAATCGTTCTTATGAATCTGCACTCTCCAATGACATCACATTTTGCCTCAAGTATGGCCCTGATGGGTCTGTACTTTGTTAATATATTTATGTGTCGCCGCACTATATATTAATCAACAGAACTTGAGACTGAGCTTCTTGGGTGAAGTAAAGTATGCTTTATTTGAGTCAGTTTTTTTAAGTCTACTAATGAAGTCAAATTTTGTGCGAGTACAGAATCCAGAAAGTTTGTTTGTCCAAAGCAAATACAGATGGCTGAGTTGAATTCAAAATACAATTCAGTTTGTGGTAATTTCTTGAGATCAAAATGCACAGTACAAAAATGAAACAAAAGGAAGTAGCGGTTTGCAAAGCAAAGTAGAAGAATAGGTTTCAAAGGTTAGGTTAAAGATGATTTTGGAGTGAGCAAAAAAGGTTCCCTCCCGGTCTCTTAAGGAAATCATAATCTTTCAAGATTCTGTCCCATTGCTGACTGTGATTGGATTAAAATAGTTACAATTCATTCGACCGAAATATCTGTCTATCAAGTTTTAAGAGATAATGTGGCATGAGAGAATTTCTGCATGTTTTCATAATATGGTGTGATCATCTGTTCCCACCATGTTATCTAGAACTGGGATTTTTGCACAGTAATGATAACAATGAGTTTATTCTGCAGTGTGACCTTGTTGTGCATGTCATGTGAGAGTACCTTTAAGAAATGGGTGTTTATAAATGGGTGTGTATATAAATATCTGTAGTGAGAGTACCTTTAAGAAATGGGTGTTTACTACTGCAGTGATATCAGAGAGTGGGTGGAGCTGGGCTGTCTGTCAGCTTTTTACTTTTGTTTTTGAGCAGGCTGAAGGATATGTTTTAATTTTGTTTTTAGTGTTGGAGCTGAAGCCAGACCAAGCAGGTGTACTGCTGTTCTCTCTGCCATCAAAAGACTATCTCTTGATCATTTGGTGAATTCAGAATTATAAATGTTTTCAGTAGTGACTTTAACCTAATGTGCTTCTGTTAGAGGTGTTTTTTTAAACGTTGTATGGATGTTAAAAGAAAAGCTTAAAGGATTACTTAGTGTTGTAGTCTTTGGGGTTTGTATTTGAATTGATGGTTGCTAAGATGTTCACTGTATGTTTTAAAAAGGTTAACTTGAGTTAATAGAATAAACATTGTTTTGCTTTAAAAAAATACTTTTCTATCTCTGCTGTGCCACAGCTGTAGAGTGGGCCGTGTGCTCCCCATACCACAATCTATTAAAAGTTGTGGGTCAGGTGAACTCCATGATACACTTTGGGTTCTCTAAACCCTGGCCCATAACAAATTGGGGGCTCGAGGGGGATAAAATTCTATCTATTGGATTGGCTTTGTGAACTTAAAGACAGTGAGGGATGAGCATATTGTGGGTGCTTTTCAGGTATGTTATTTTAGTTTAAGTAGGGAGTGTGTTGTGGATAATGGCTCTTTCAGAGGCTCTGAAGTTTTTGGGGGTGGAGACGGTCACATGCAGTACCTTACGGACAGAAACTAAAAGTAGACTGTTAGATCTGGCAAAAACATTGCATTTAATATCACCTGACAAAATGCAAAAAGATGAGGTAATTATGGTGGTGGTTAAGCATTTAAAGTTGCCTGAGATATAGTTTGACAACTTAAACGATTAGAACATGAGAAATAATTAAAGCAGCTTGAATACGAAAGAGAGGAAAAAGAAAGAGAGGGAGTGGAAAAAGAAAGAGAAAGAGATAGAGCGAAAAGAGAAAGAGAGAGAGAGGAAAAAGAAAAGGAGAGAGAAGAAAGGAGTAAAGAAAGAATAGCCCTAGCAGAACAAAAAGAAAGAGAAAGGGAGATACAGATCAGGGAAAAAGATAAAGAGAGAGAGTTTGAACTTCAGAAAATGGCCATGAAACATGATCAGTAAGGGGTCTTACAACACCAGGTTAAAGTCCAACAGGTTTGTTTCGATGTCACTAGCTTTGGGAGCACTGCTCCTCATTCACCTGAGGAAGGAGCAGCACTCCGAAAGCTAGTGACATCGAAACAAACCTGTTGGACTTTAACCTGGTGTTGTAAGACCCCTTACTGATCTCACCCCAGTCCAACACCGGCATCTCCACATCATGAAACATGATAGTCAGTTAAAATTGGCAGACGTAAAGGGAAATGTACAGTTGGATGATAATGATGAGAAAGAGCGTCATAGTTGAAGGCTTGGTGGGGATCTATTTAAATATGTCCAAGTGTTGCCAAGGTTTGACGAGAAGGAGGTAGAAACTTTTTTCATTTCATTTGAGAAGGTGGCTAAACAAATGAAATGGCCACAGGACATGTGAGTATTACTGATTCAAACAAAACTGATAGGTAGGGCTAGTGAAGTGTTTGCATCACTACGGGAGGAGGTATCTGGGTCGTATGAGGAGGTGAAAAAATCCATCTTCGCAGCATCTGAACTAGTGCCTGAAGCCTACAGACAAAGGTTTAGAAATTTAAGGAAAGAATTTGGTCAAACATATATGTTTGAAAGGATCAAACAGAGTAATTTTGATAGGTGGATAAGGGCTTTGAAAGTAGACCAAACGTATGAAGCTCTCAGATAAATTATACTTTTGGAGGAGTTTAAAAATTCAATTCCTGATGTAATGAGAACTCATGTGGAAGAGCAGAGGGTTAAAACTGCGAGATTAGCAGCAGAAATGGCAGATGATTATGAATTAGTTCATAAATCAAAGTTTAGTTTCCAACATCAGTTTCAGCCTGTGAGGGATAGAAACTAGGGACATGAGAAATACTCAAGTGGTAAAGGTAAAGGAGATCTGATGGGAGATAATAGGGAGAGTGTATCTCAGATTTAAAAAGAAATCCAGGAGGGTGGAAAAGAAATGAAAAGTTTCAAATGTTTTCACTGTAATAAACTAGGCCATGTAAAGTCACAGTGTTGGTGGTTGAAGAAAAGCACTGGGAAGGCTGATGTGACAAGACAGTGGGGTTTGTTAAAGTGGTGAAGGAAAGCACAAGTGAAGCGAAGGAGGGACAAAAGATTGTACAGCCTGATCAAGAGGTAATTAATAAGAAGGTGCCAGATCTCTTTAAAGAATTTACTTGTGTGGGTAAAGTTTACTCATGTGTATCAGGAGGAGCAGGTAAAGAAGTCACAATTTTAAGAGATATGGGAGCTAGTCGATCTTTAACGGGAAGAGATGAGGAGTTATGTAGTCTGGGAAGAATATTGCCAGAAAAGGTGTAATATGTGGAATTCAGAGTAAGAGGAGTAGTGTTCACTTATGTAAGATAAGGTTGGAAAGTCCAGTGAAGAGTGGTTAAAGTGGTAGTAGGAGTAATAGAGAAACTATCTTGTCCAGGAATACAGTTTATCTTGGGTAATGATATAGCTGGATCGCAGGTGGGAGTGATGCCTACTGTGGTTGATAAGCTAGTGGAAAATCAGACAACTGAAGTGTTGAAGGACGAATATCCTGGGATTTTTCCGGATTGTGTAGTAACAAGATCGCAAAGTCACAGGTTAAGACAAGAGGAGAAATCAAAGAGTGAAGATGAAGTTGAAGTGCAATTATCAGAAACGATTTTTGATCAGATGGTTGAAAAAGAACAAGAACAGGTGGAGGATGAGGCGGATCTTTTTAGTTCAGGAAAATTGGCGGAGTTACTACAGAAAGATGTAGAAATAAAATGGATGTATCAGAAAGCATACACGAGAAATAAAAAGAAAAGGGCTGGGTGGAGGTTGCGGCTGAAGACAACATGGCTGATGTTCGGACCCCTGCTGTGAAGGCCCAACCATCGATGGAGGAGCTGATGCAGGTCATCCAAGAGGGGTTTGCCTGACTGAAACGGGACTGTGTCGACCCGATAAAGGAGCCGATCGATCGGCTGGAGCACAGGCTGGATGCCCAGGTTCGGACGATTCAGAAGCTGGAGAAAGCGCTAGCAGACCAGGAGGAGCACCAAACGGTGGTTGAGCTAGAGGTGGGAATGCTGAAGGATCAGCAAAAGAGGCTGCTGGAGAAGGTGGAAGATCTGGAGAACAGAGCTCACCGGCAGAACTTAAGACTTGTCGGTCTCCCTGAGTGGGCTGATGCTGGGGCGTTTGTGGCGAGTATGTTTCAGAAGCTTCTGGGGGAGGGGGCTTTTCCCCGACCGTTGGAGGTGGCAAGGCATAAAGGGCGATGGTGAGGAAGCCGCGGCCAGGGGACCCCCCAAGGGCGATGTTGGTCCGGTTCCACAGATTTTTGGACAAGGAGTGTGTTTTCCAGTGGGTCAAGCGTACGCGGAGCTGCAAATGGGACAATAGCATATTGTGTGTCTATCAGATCCTGAGTGTGGAGGTGGCCAGAAGGAGGGCAGGCTGCAATCAAGTGAAGGCGATCCTGTATAAGAAGAAGGTGAAATTTGGGCTGCTATACCCGGCGCGTCTTTGGGTCACGCACGAGGACCAGCACCATTAATATTGAGTCGCCCGAAGACGCGATGGACTTTGCCAAGAAGAAAGGGCTGGTGCTGAACTGAGAACTTTTTGGTTTTAATTGTAACTTTTCTGAGGGATGTTTATATGTTTTGATTGTCGTTTTCCTTCTGCTTTTAAGTTTGGGTGAAGATGGGGGGAAGTAAAAGTTATTCGCCCCCCAAGCAGACCAGGAGGAGCACCAAACGGTGGTTGAGCTAGAGGTGGGAATGCTGAAGGATCAGCAAAAGAGGTTGCTGGAGAAGGTGGAAGATCTGGAGAACAGAGCTCACCGGCAGAACTTAAGAATTGTTTCTTTGATTTGCACTATTGGGGGGGTTCTTTGTGGGTTTTTCGTGTTGGGTTGTCTCCTATGGTAATTGGGAGATTGTTTGGGGTCGGTTTGATGAGGGAAGTGGTTTCGATGGGCGGGGGAGGGGATTAGGGAACAATAGGTGGGAGACTTCTTGGCGTCGGTGGCGAGGGCCACCAGGCTAGCTGGGTGAGCTAGTCTACGGAAGCACAGTGGGAGGTGTGTATATGTTCAATATATGGCAGGGGTTAGGTTACAAAGTGGTGTTGCTAGGGGGGGGAGTTACTCTACTGACGAGAGAAGGACTTAGGTTTCGGGACAGAGAGGAGGTCGGGGGTGGGGGCTGCCAGGAGGCAGGCCGATGGAGGCATGGCGCATGGGCTGGAGGCGGGCCCAGGAAAGGGGATGGCTGAATGGCGGAGGGGGGGGGGTGCGCGGTGCCCCCCAACTAGGCTGATCACCTGGAATGTTAGAGGGTTGAATGGGCCGGTCAAGAGGGCATGTGTGTTCGCGCATCTGAGGGCGGACGTGGTGATGTTGCAGGAGACACACCTGAAAGTGGTGGATCAAGTCAGGCTAAGGAAGGGTTGGGTCTGTCAGGTCTTTCATTCGGGGCTGGACACCAAGACTTGAGGGGTGGCGATTTTAATCAATAAGCGGGTGCAATTTCAGGTGGGTAGTATAGTCTCGGATGGGGGGGGCCGTTATGTCATGGTGAGCGGCAAGCTGGAGGAGAGGAAGGTAGTCATGGTTAATGTGTATGCGCCAAACTGGGATGACGTAGAATTCATAAAGAGGGTACTGGTGAAGATACCTGACCTGGACTCGCACAAGCTGTTATGGGAGGGGATTTTAATACAGTCATCGACCCCAGCCTGGACCAGTCGTGTTCAAAAACGGGGAGGGTGTCAGCAATGGCAAAGGAACTGTTAGGGTTCATGGAGCAGATGGGGGGGGGGGGGGTCGACCCATGGAGGTTTAGGCAGCCGACGGGGAGGGCGTTTTCTTTTTATTCGCATGTTCACAAGGTTTATTCCCGGATTGATTTTTTCATTTTGAGCAGGGATTTGCTGGCGGGGGTGGTGGACACGGGGTATTCGGCCATCACTATTTCGGATCATGTCCCACACTGGGTGGAACTGCAGGTCAGTGAGGAGAGCTTCCAGCGCCCGCAATGGAGATTGGACGTGGGCTTGTTGGCGGTGTGCAAGAGGTTGAGGAAGTGCATGCAGAACTACCTGCAGGTCAATGACATGGGGGAAGTCTCAGCAGCGGTGGTCTGGGAGGCGCTGAAAGCAGTGGTGAGAGGGGAGCTGATTGCGATCTGGGCTCATAGGGACAGGATGGATAGGGCAGAGATGGACCGACTGGTTAAGGAGATCATACAGATAGATAGGAGGTATGCGGCGACCCCGGGGGTGGTGCTTTTAAGGGAAGGTCGGAGGCTGCAGGCTGAGTTTGGGGTGTTGTCCACAGGCAAGGCAGTGGAGCAGCTTAGAAAGGCGAGGGGTGCGTTTTACGAACATGGGGAGAAGGCCAGCAGAATGCTGGCACAGCAGCTTAGGAAGAGGGAGGCGGCCAGGGAAATAGAGAGGGTGGTTGATGGGGATGGGAATTTGGTAGGGGACTCGGCTGGACTAAACAGGGTGTTCAGGGACTTTTACAGTAGGCTCTATTGCTCGGATCCCCCCACGGGCCCGAGGGGTGAGATGCTTTTTGGACGGGCTGACCTTCCCAAGAGTGGGCAGGGAGCTGGTGGATGGGCTGGGGGCCCCGATTAGGGCCGAAGAAATAGTCGAGGGCTTGAAGGCAATGCAGTCGGGTAAAGCCCCGGGGCGGACAGGTATCCCGTGGAATTCTACTAGAAATTCTCGGGGATTTTGGGGCCGTAGCTGGTCAAGGTTTTCAATGAGGCAAGGGACAGAGGGGTGCTGCCCCCGACGATGTCACAGGCCACTATTTCGTTGACATTGAAGCGGGACAAGAACCCGGAGCTATGTGGGTCATATAGGCCGATCTCCCTGCCGATCTCCCGGCTTAATGTGGACGCCAAGCTGCTGGCCAAAGTTTTGGCCTCCGGGATTGAGGATTGTGTGCCGGATGTGATTATGGAGGATCAAACCGGGTTTGTCAAGGGCAGGCACTTGGTGGCCAATAAAAGAAGGCTGCTCAATGTGACCATGATGCCCCCGAGAGTGGGGAGGTTGAGGTAGTTGTGGCAATGGATGCGGAAAAGGCGTTTGACCGGGTGGAGTGGGACTATCTATGGGAGGTGTTGGGACGATTTGGGTTCGGTTGGGGCTTTATCGACTGGGTCAGGCTGTTGTACCAGGTCCCGGAGGCTAGTGTAAGGATGAATAGGGCGACCTCGGACTATTTTAGACTGGACTGGGGGACAAGACAGGGGTGCCCCCTCTCCCCACTACTGTTTGCGTTAGCTATAGAGCCGCTGGCAATTGCTCTGAGAGCTTCAAGGGGCTCGAAAGGGCTGGTTCGGAGGGGGGGGGGGGGAGGTGGAACATAGGGTCTCGCTGTACACGGACGACTTGCTCTTAGATGTTGCAGATCCAGGGGCAGGGATGGGTGAAATCACGGCGACTTTGGGGGAATTTGGCAGTTTTTCGAGATATAAACTGAATATGACAAAGAGCGAGATGTTTGTAGTCCAGGCAAGGGGACAGGAGGACCGGCTGGGGGAGTTACCGTTTAGGTTAGTGGGGGACAGTTTTAGGTACTTCGAGATACAAGTGGTGCTCGACTGGGGCCGGTAACACAAGTTGAACTTGTCCCGGTTTGTTGAGCACATGAGGGGCGAGCTTCGGAGATGGGATGCGCTACCGCTGTCACTGGCTGGGAGCGTGCAGACGGTTAAGATGACGGTCCTACCGAGATTTATATTTGTACTCCCAATTTTCTTCCCGCGGTACTTTTTTAAGAAGGTTAACAAAATCATTCTGGGCTTTGTCTGGGCGGGTAAGTCCCCGCGAGTGAAGAAGGTGATGCTCGAGAGGAATCGGGGGGGAGGGGGGACTTGCGCTGCCAAATTTCAGTCATTACTACTGGGCGGCCAACATTGCTATGATAAGGAAGTGGGGGCAGGGTCGGTCTGTGGCGGATGGAGGCAGCTTCATGTAGGGGCACCAGCTTGGGGGCGTTGATAACGGCACCTCTGCCATTCCTGCCGGCGAGATACTCCATCAGCCCCGTGGAGGTAGTGGCCTTGAGGATCTGGGGTCAGTGGAGGAGGTACGTTGGAGCAGTGGGAGCATCGGCCTGTTCCACAATATGTGACAATCACCGGTTTACTCCAGGGAGCTTGGATGGGGGTTTTCGAGTATGGCAAAGGGCGGGAATTGAGAGGATTGGGGACCTGTTCCTGGAAGGAAGCTTCCCTAGCTTGAGGGCGCTGGAGGAGAAGTTTGGGTTGGCAAGAGGGAATAAATTCAGATATTTACAGGTGCGGGACATCCTGCGTAGGCAGGTATCATCCTTCCCACACCTGCCACTAAGGGGGATCCAGGATAGGGTAGTGTCTAGGGGATGGGTGGCAGAGGGGAGCATTATGGACATTTCCAAAAAACTTATGGGGGTGGAGGAGACGCAGACGGAGGCGCTGAAACGTAAGTGGGAGGAGGAGCTTGATGGTGAGATGGAGGTTGGCTTATGGACGGACGCATTGAGCAGAGTCAACGCGACCGCTACATGCGCAAAGTGCATCTTGATCCAATTCTAGGTGGTCCACCGGCCCCACATGACAGTGGCCCGGATGAGTAGATTCTTTGAGGTAGAGGACAGGTGTGTAAAATGTGCGGGCGGACCAGCGAACCATGTCCACATGTTCTGGGCGTGTCCAAAACTTAGGGGATATTGGCAGGGCTTTGCAACGTTATGTCCAGAGTATTGAAAACAAGGATGGCAATGAGTCCAGAGGTGGCGATTTTTGGGGTGTCGGAAGATCCGGGAGTTCAGGAGGAGAAAGAGGCAGATGTTCTGGCCTTAGCTGCCCTGGCTGCCCGGAGACGGATATTATTAGCTTGGAGGGACTCAAAGCCCCCGAAGCCGGAGACCTGGTTAACCGACATGGCGAGTTTTCTCAGCCTAGAGAAGATTAAGTTCGCCTTGAGAGGGTCATTGTTAGGGTTCGCCCGGATGACAACCATTCATCGACTTCTTCGCGGAGAATTAATTGTCAACAGGGTGGGGGCGGGGGTGGGGTGAGGAGGTGGGCTAGGGTAGCATAGAATAGGGGGTTTAATAGGCCGGTCTTGGAGAGATGAGAGTCGGTGTTTGCACTACGTTTATTGTTGTTTGTATATTGTTTTTGTACTGTTGCTGTTTGTAATGCCAAAAATACCTCATTAAAATTGTTTGTTAGAAAGCATACACAGAAGAGGTAGTGTTATTACCGTAAAAGTGATGGCTTGATGAGAAAATGGAGACCTTTACATATACAGGCTGAAAAAGGATGAAAAGTGGGCAGAGGTTTATAAAGTAGTATTGCCGATAGGGTATAGAAAGGAGGTGTTGCAAGTTGCTCATGAGGTACCAGTGGGCATTCATTTGGGAATATGGAAAACTCAAGCTAAAGTCCAGAAACATTTTTATTGGCCTGGACTACATAAAGATGTAGTTAAATTTTGTCAATCATGTCACACATGTCAAGTGATAGGGAAACCTCAAGCAATGATAAAACCAGTACCTTTATACCCATTCCAGCATTTGAGGAACCTTTTACAAGGGTCCTAATTGATGGCGTTGGACCGCTTCCTGAAACAAAAAGTGGGAATCAATATCTTTTGACTATAATGGATGTGTCTACTAGGTTTCCAGAGGCCATTCCAGTACATAATATTACAGCCAAAAAGACTGTGGAGGGGTTACTTAAATTCTTTACTAGATATGGACAGAAATACAATTGGATCAAGGATCAAATTTTACATCAAGGTTATTCAAAGAAGTTATGGATAGCTTAGGAATAAAACAATTTAAATCAACTGCATACCATCCAGAATCGCAGGGAGCATTAGAAAGGTGGCATCAGACATTAAAGACAATGTTGAGGGCTTATTGTTACGATTATCCAGAGGATTGGGATAAAGGAATTCCATTCGTACTGTTTGCAATTAGGGATGCGTCAACCAAATTTAGTCCTTTTGAACTAATTTTTGGTCATGACGTAAGAGGACCATTAAATTGATTAAGGAAAAATTGGTGAGTGAGAAATCGGAAATTACATTATTGGATTACGTGTCAAATTTTAGGGAACGATTAAATAGAGCAGGTGAATTGGCTAAACAACATTTAAAAGTTGCACAAAATGTGATAGAACAGGTAGTGGACAAGAAATCCAAAGTTTGTAGTTTTGCCAGTGGAGATAAAGTTTTAGTATTGTTACCAGTGGTAGGTAAACCTTTAAAAGCAAGGTTTTGTGGATCTTATCAGATTGAAAGGCAATTAAGTGAGGTGAATTATGTGGTATAAACACCAGATAGAAGGAAGACTCACCGAGTGTGTCATGTGAATATGCTTAAAAGGTACTTTGAAAGGGAAGGAGAGAAAAAGGAGGTTTTAATGATTCTAACTCAAAGTGACGCACAAAATCCAGATGACTGTAAATTTGACATACCTCACATTAAATTGGAAAATGAGGATGTTCTTAAAAATTGGGATAAATTGTTGAGTTATTTTCCAGAGGAAAAACAGACTGACCTGAAGGAGTTATTGATATCACATGGGCAAGTTTGTGGAGATAAATTGGGAAGTACTAAAATGACTATACATGATGTAGATGTGGGAAAGACTCAAACAATATCCATACAGACTTAACCCTTTAAAATTGGCACAGGTTAACAAAGAGATTGAGAGTATGCATAAAAATGCATAATTGAAGTGGTTTGCAGCCAATGGAGCTCACCCATAGTGATGGTACCAAAACCGGACAGTACCCAACGGTTGTGTGTGGACTATAGAAAGGTTAATGCAGTTACAGAATGGACTCTTATCCTATCCCACGTTTGGAGGATTGCATTGAGAAAGTGGGACAATCAGCTTTTATTTCCAAACTGGATTTACTTAAAATTTACTGGCAGGTACCTTTATCTGAAAGGGCGAAGGAGATTTCAGCTTTTGTGACTCCAGATGGTATATGCCAATTCAAAGATATGGCATTTGGCATGAAAAACGCCTCAGCCACAGTTCAACGGTTAACTAACAAAGTTGTTTCAGGATTTCCCAATTGTGCGGTACACATCGACGACCTGGTCATTTTCAGCCAGAGATGGAAAGAACATTTAAAACATCTGATGGAGTTATTCGATCAATTTCAGGAGGCGGGTTTGGTGATAAACCTAGCCAAAAGTGAATTTGGAAAAGCCCAAGTCACTTTTCTTGGCCATACAATTGCGATTTCTTGGCATGAGTGGATTTGATCGAACATTTGTGCAAAGGTTTTGTAGCGTGATTGCTCCACTGATGGACTTGCTGAAGAAACGTCAAAAATTTCAGTGACAGCAGACTTTCAACAGGCATTTGACTGCCTGAAAGCTGTGATAACCAATGCTCCTGTGTTGGGGAATTACAAGGGATTCTGTGATCAGACTGAACTAAAGTATCTGACTTTAAAGAGAAATGCCGAGGCGTAGAGAAATGGACGGATCGTGCAGAGACCTTCTTGTTCAAAGAAGCTGTCAATTGAGAAGGATTTCAGTTGGAGGAAGAAGAATGAAAACAATAATGGACTATATTATTATACCGGTTTGCGTGTGTTGTTTTTTGAAGCGAAAAAGTATATTTACTGTGTGCATTTCTTAAAGAATAGTGAAAAGGTGAAAAATGAAACCATCTTGAAGTTGGTGGTTTAATTTTTTTCTTGGGGGGAGGTGTCATGTGAGAGTACCTTTAAGAAATGGGTGTTTATAAATGGGTGTGTATATAAAAATCTGTAGTGAGAGTAGCTTTAAGAAATGGGTGTTTACTACTGCAGTGATGTCAGAGAGTGGGTGGAGCTGGGCTGTCTGCTTTTTAATTTTGTTTTTGAGCAGGCTGCAGGGTGTGTTATAGTTTTGTATTTCAGTGGTGGAGCCGAAGCCAGACCAAGCAGGTGTACTGCTGTTCTCTCTGCCATAAAAAGACTATCTCTTGATCATTTGGTGAATTCAGAATTATAAATGTTTTCAGTAGTGAGTTTAACCTGATGTGCTTCTGTTAGAGGTGTTTTTTTTAAAGTCGTATGGATGTTAAAAGGAAAGCTTGAAGGATTACTTAGCGTTGTAGTCTTTGGGGGTTGTATTTGAATTGATGGTTGCTAAGATGTTCACTGTATATTTTAAAAAGGTTAACTTGAGTTCATAGAATAAACATTGTTTTGCTTTAAAAAATGCTTTTCCATTTCTGCTGTACCAATCCTGTAGAGTGGGCCGTGTGCGCCCCATACCACAATCTATTAAAAGTTGCGGGTCAGGTGAACTCCATGATACACTTTGGGGTTCTCTAAACCCTGGCCCATAACATGTATAGTCAGTTTTCACACTGACTTCCTTATCTGATCCTTTTCCATGCTCTCAGCATTTTCTGCTGTCATGGCTAATGTATGATTTTTAATAGTATAATGTCACTATATCATTTCTCCCTTTAAACTTTTATTACCTATAAGAAAAGTAGATTTCTATCAGGTCCTCAGAATTGGAGACAATATTCCAGATGGGAGCCAACAGATGAATTCTGCAAGTTCAACATGGCTGCCTTACTCTTGTACTCAATGCTCGTATTGTTAAATACTGTAAGCTTTATCAACTCATCTCTCACCCTTGCCCTGCCATCTTCAGTGACTTATGTACTTAGGTTCCTCTATCCCTGCATCTCCTTTACAGTTTCTCCCTCTTTTTACACTGACTCTCCATATTCCATCTGCCAAAATGAATCACCTTTCACTTCTCTCCACCAAACCTCATCTAGCACTGATCTGCCCAATCCTCCTCATCAAAGTTGGCAATGTTTCCAATCTTCATATCATCTGAAAATTTTGAAATAACTTCCTGAACACCACAATTTAGGTCATTAATATATATCAGGAAGATCAGGGGTCCCAAAAAAGACCCCTGGGGAGCTCTACTACAAATCTTCTTCCAATCCAAAAATGAACCAATTAACACTACCCTCTGAGCACGATAAAAGAGGAAAAACCAAGCCTGGTTTTGGGCGCGTGTAAAGGGGTGTTTCTTGGTGCCTGCAGCACCGAAGACGACCCCTCTGTTGAACCGGACTCTTTTTTTGGGGCCTCTGCGAGAAATGCCCCTCCGAGGTAGCACATCTCTCACTTCCTGCACTGGCAAGGCGAGCTCATCAGTGCAGGATTAGATCGGGGCGCTAGTTTTAAATGCTGTCCCAATGTCTCGAGCCCACCACCCCTGACACTCTCTACGGCGGCCTCCAGGCACACTCACCCGTGCCTCAACTTACCTGTTAGGCGGCCCCTGAGTCCCCCCTCACCCCACCTCACAAGGACAGGGCATCCCCGCGCTCACACCTTGGCACAGGTAACCTGGAACCCAACACCTTGCCTCTGTCAGCCTGGCACCCTGGAAGTGCCACCAGGGCACCCCAGCAGTTCCACCCTAGCACTGCCAAGGTGCCAGTCTGGCAGTGTCAAGGTGCCCGGGTGGCAGTGGAAGTACCAGGGTACAGCCCTGCCCTGACGGACCACCTGGGGTCCTCAGATGGCCTGGGAGACCCCGTCCCAGGTGCCATTACACCTGGTTCATACTTTTGTGAACCAGCACTAAACGGCGCCATGGCGAGTTCTCCCAGGTGCAGGCGTTGATACCCGGGCTCAGGAGCATCGAGTGCCGGCATATTTAAGTGAGCCTAACAACTCCCTCAAATATATAAACCTGGTTCTCGCCTAAGTGAGGGTGAGATCCAGATCACAACATCTCGCAAGATCGCGTTAGATCTCGAGAGGCACTCCGAGTGTTGCAAGCCTCGCGAAACGGCCTCGTTGCGTTACCGAGTTGAGTGCGATTAGGTTGTTCGATTGCACCCTCTGTTTCCTGTCACTCAGCCCATTTTTAAATTTTAGTGCCTTACTTTCTCTTTCATTCCACAAACTAGAAATTTGCTCGCAAGCCTATTGTGTAGCACTGTCTCAAATACCTTTTGAAAATCCATATACACCACATCAAGCGCGGTAGCACAGTGGTTAGCACTGTGGCTTCACAGCGCCAGGGTCTCAGGTTCCATTCCTGGCTGGGTCACTGTCTGTGCGGAATCTGCACATGTCTGCGTGGGTTTGCTCACAAGGGCGGCACGGTGGCGCAGTGGTTAGCACTGCTGCCTACGGCACTGAGGACCCAGGTTTGATTCCCGGCCCTGGGTCACTGTGTGGAGTTTGCACATTCTCCCCGTGTCAGCGTGGGTTTCACCCCCACAACCCAAAGATGTGTAGCTTAGGTGGTTTGGCCATGCTAAATTGCCCCTTAATTGGGAAAAACAAATGATTTTCCAGGTGATTGTCTGAAAATTCTGCGAATGGGTTAGGACATGCTCCCATTCATACTCCGTCTGGGTAATTCTCCCTGCCGGAGTTTTCTGGACAGAATAATCAATTTTAATGGGTTTGGAATGTGTAAGGCACTGTCATGCAAATAACCTGCCTTCTTAGAAACTGTTCTAAGTCACTAGAATGCAATTTCTGTCTTTTAAAACTCAGTGGTTTTCAGCCAGTAAATCCATTAAGCCACTTTTGATACAAAGCATTGCTTTATAATATCATTCAAATGGGGAAAGTAACGGTGTGGCATGATGCCACAGTACTCCTGCTCCTCTTGACTTTTCATTAAGGTTACTTAATGTGGAGATTTGCTTGCAGGCACCTTCTGCAGCCTGCAGCGACCCCTTGAAGGACTGTTGAATCAGGCTTCTGCAGAACTTGAAAAAGTAATAGAAACTTGTGGCAACAGGCGTGATCTACCCAAATGGGAACAGAGTGGTTACAATGGGAAATCCATTGATAAGTGGCGGGAAGATATTTCAAGCAGGCATCATGGGAGCATATTTCATGCAGGTATCAGACCACCCAAAAAAATGCCACGCTGAATTGAGCAGATGTGTAATCACCTGGACAAGTACGGCACAGACCTGTCCACTGCTAAAATTTGTAATTGTTGAGCACATTTTCCATTGCAATGATATTGAATTCAAAAACCATTATTGGAGGGAGTGTTGCATTTCCAGGGATCTCACCCTTCAATGAGCCAACCAGCGAAGTCTCATCTGCTCAGCCTGGTAAATGTTAAAGACCCCAAGATACAATCAATAGTGTAAGATTATTATGGATTAATGTTCTTATAAACAACCCATTTATTTGTTTAATTAATATTTGTCTTATTGCTTATCAAATGTGATGACCGACATGATGTTAGAAGTGTGGCTGTTTGAGGGATCTTCAGAATATAAACCACATGTCTAGACAAAAACTATTAAAAACCAATTCAGTAAGTTTTAAAGTGCTGGTGGACAAGGGTAAGAGTGGTCCTAGGGTGAATGTGCTAAATTGGGGGAAGGTTAATTATAACAATGTTAGGCGGGAACTGAAGAACCTAGATTGGGGGCAGATGTTTGAGGGTAAATCAACATCTGACATGTGGGAGGCTTTAAAGTGTCAGTTGAAAGGAATTCAGGACCGGCATGTTCCTGTGAGGAAGAAGGATAAATACAGCAATTTTCTGTAACCTTGGATAACGAGAGATACTGTAGGCCTCGTCAAAAACAAAAAGGAGGCATTTGTCAGGGCTAAAAGGCTGGGAACAGACGAAGCCTGTGTGGAATATAAGGAAAGTAGGAAGGAACTTAAGCAAGGAGTCAGGAGGGCTAGAAGGTGTCATGAAAAGTCATTGGCAAATAGGGTTAAGGAAAATCCCAAGGCTTTTTACACGTACATAAAAAGCAAGAGGGGAGCCAGGGAAAGGGTTGGCCCACTGAAGGATAGGCAAGGGAATCTATGTGTGGAGCCAGAGGAAATGGGCGAGGTACTAAATTAATACTTTGCATCAGTATTCACCAAAGAGAAGGAATTGGTAGATGTTGAGTGTGGAGAAGGGTGTGTCGATAGACTGGGTCACATTGAGATCCAAAAAGACGAGGTGTTGGGCGTCTTGAAAAATATTAAGGTAGATAAGTCCCCAGGGCCTGATGGGATCTACCCCAGAATACTGAAGGAGGCTAGAGAGGAAATTGCTGAGGCCTTAACAGAAATCTTTGGATCCTCACTGTCTTCAGGTGATGTCTCGGAGGACTGGAGAATAGCCAATGTTGTTCCTCTGTTTAGGAAGGGTAGCAAGGATAATCCAGGGAACTACAGGCCGGTGAGCCTTACGTCACTGGTAGGGAAATTACTGGAGAGAATTCTTCGAGACAGGATCTACTCCATTTGGAAGCAAATGGACGTATTAGTGAGAGGCAGCATGGTTTTGTGAAGGGGAGGTTGTGTCTCACTAACTTGATAGAGTTTTTCGAGGTGGTCACAAAGATGATTGATGCAGGTAGGGCAGCGGATGTTGTCTATATGGACTTCAGTAAGGCCTTTGACAAGGTCCCTCATGGTAGACTAGTACAAAAGATGAAGTCACACGGGATCAGGGGTGAGATGGCAAGGTGGATACAGAACTGGCTGGGTCATAGAAGGCAGAGTAGCAATGGAAGGATGCTTTTCTAATTGGAGGGCTGTGACTAGTGGTGCTCCGCAGGGATCAGTGCTGGGAGCTTTGCTGTTTATAGTATAAATGATTTGGAGGAAAATGTAACTGGTCTGATTAGTAAGTTTTCAGACGACACAAAGGTTGGTGGAATTGTGGATAGCGATGAGGACTGCCAGAGGATACAGCAGGATTTAGATTGTTTGGAGACTTGGGCGGAGAGATGGCAGATGGAGCTTAATCCGGACAAATGTGAGGTAATGCATTTTGGAAGGTCTAATGCAGGTAGGGAATATACAGTGAATGGTGGAACCCTCAAGAGTATTGAAAGTCAGAGAGATCTAGGTGTACAGGTCCACAGGTCACTGAAAGGGGCAACACAGGTGGAGAAGGTAGTCAAGAAGGCATACGGCATGCTTGCCTTCATTGGCCGGGGCATTGAGTATAAGAATTGGCAAGTCATGTTGCAGCTGTATAGAACCTTAGTTAGGCCACACTTGGAGTAGAGTGTTCAATTCTGGTCGCCACACTACCAGAAGGATGTGGAGGCTTTAGAGAGGGTGCAGAAGAGATTTACCAGAATGTTGCCTGGTATGGAGGGCATTAGCTATGAGGAGCGGTTGAATAAACTCGGTTTGTTCTCACTGGAACGACGGAGGTTGAGGGGCGACCTGATAGAGGTCTACAAAAGTATGAGGGGCATAGACTGAGTAGATAGTCAGAGACTTTTTCCCAGGGTAGAGGGGTCAATTACTAGGGGGCATAGATTTAAGATGCGAGGGGCAAGGTTTAGAGGAGATGTACGAGGCAGGTTTGTTACACAGAGGGTAGTGGGTGCCTGTAACTCGTTGCCGGAGGAGGTGGTGGAAGCAGGGACGATAGTGACGTTTAAGGGGCATCTTGACAAATACATGAATAGGATGGGAATAGAGGGATACAGACTCCGGAAGTGTAGAAGATTGTCGTTTAGTCGGGCAGCATGGTCGGCACAGGCTTGGAGGGCTGAAGGGCCTGTTCCTGTGCTGTACTTTTCTTTGTTCTTTGTTCTTTGTTCAATGTTCAGACACATGATGGTAAACAAACTATTGGTTATTCATGGTTAATTCAAACTTTTGAACTGCATAAACAGCTGCCACTGCTGACGACAAATCGCTGCTAACTGTCACAATGGTTGGCAATTAGACCAGACACTAATATCACAGGGCACAATATGGGTGAATAACCAGGATGCCCGTGCAAGGTGTGTCCTAGTGGAAAATATATGTGTAGAAAGGCGCAGGAGAAAGAATAATTAGAGTTATCAGATGGCGTGGTAAAGAATCGGGGGATCAGGAAAGGTGAATTCCTAACTAACAGTGGAGAGATAGAAATCACAGAATGACTTCCATTACCTGGGCAAATGATCGGTGAATTTCAATGCTTACCTTGCAATGGAAACACTAGAAGAGAAGTAAATAAGTGAGAACAACATGTGTTTCTCTGTACAGTGTCCTTATAGGCAATATGTGATCTGCTTGGTACTGGTAAATCACTACCTAAACACTGTAATGTGTTGATCTCTCCTGTGTGACAATAAAAGAAAATTGCAGCAACTTTTGATTGTCAGGTCCAAATCCCTGCTACAAAATTAATCTTGCGAACGGAATGGGGGGAGGCCATTCCGTTCCTTGACTCACTGAGAACGTGACTGGCATGTATCTTAACCCCCTTGGCCATATATCCTATTGTATCCTAGGTTAGCAAAAATCTGTTGAGATCAGGCTTACTACTGAGCAATTGCCGGGTAAACCCTCACTTGGAAACGTCCTGGAGGGATTCCCTGGTGCATCATTGGGGTACCCCCTAAGGGTGATGCTGGGGAACCGGGAAATATGGACCTCTATCTTCCAGGGATGTAATCTCATTGATGTATTCTCTCAAAAAAACAAAAAATGCTGGAAATTAGATCCTACTTTCAAGGTAAAGCCAGTTATGCTCGAGAATCTTGCGGCACCCGATGCACATTGTGTTAAAGGTGTTGTGCAATGGTCAGCCTTGTGCAGTTACGTCTGAGGTCAGCGGTTTTCCTTCATGAACTTTGCAGTACAATTGAGGGGAACAGGAGATTGGCAGTTTACATGGAGTCGTGATAACAAGGGGTAGTGTGGAGCATGGGATCAGTGACATTGAAATGGGAAACAGGGTTCAAAGGGAAAACATAGGGTGGGGTCTGGAACTTGGGGGAGTGGAACAGGGAAAGACCTGCCATCTAAGTTGTGGTGGAAACAGCCAGTCAAGGTAAGAAAATGAAAGATTTAAAAGGTGGTGAGACCCCTGGACCTCCCCAATACCCCAACTCATCTGGTGGGAGGTCCACAAGCCCCCGCACCCCACCTCACATGGGCAGTGCACCCCCGGTGTCACTGCCAACTTGATAGTGCCACATGGACACCAGGTGGCATTGCCAGGGTGCCAGGCTGGCAGTGCCAAGGTGCCTGGATGGCATCAGCAGTGATAGAGTGCTATTTTGCTCAGAAACCAGTCAGCCAGGGTGGCTGATTGCTTGGGAGAACCCCCCCCCCCCCCCCAGGTGCCAATAAACTTGGTCCTCATTTGTGAGGACCAGAACTAATCGGAGCCCTGCTGGGGTCTCCTTGGCGAGGCCCATAGATCCTGGGAGCTGGTTCAATCTGGCAAAGCCAGAGTTCAGTGAGGTTTTAAACTCATTTAACTCTGCGAGTCTGGGTTTCGGCCACTGTGGGCGGGATCCAGATCGAGATGTCTTGCA
This sequence comes from Scyliorhinus torazame, assembly GCF_047496885.1. Lineage (NCBI taxonomy): Eukaryota > Metazoa > Chordata > Chondrichthyes > Carcharhiniformes > Scyliorhinidae > Scyliorhinus > Scyliorhinus torazame. The sequence goes on along the minus strand of NC_092722.1, from coordinate 48,026,305 downwards.
AGATCTCGTTAGATCTCGCGAGGCGTAACGACTGTCGGGAATCCCGGGAGAGGCCTTTCCTGGGATTTACTGGTGTGTCCCGCCACGATCGGAGCTCCTCAATGCATAGTCCTTTACAATGCATAGAAGAGAGGGCCAGCTGAGCCTCCAAGTTCAGCCATGTCCCAGAGTCGTGAGTAAAACACTGGGCACCACCATAAATGTTCAATAAAGAGTGACCAAAAACAAAACACATCATTGTTTCTTCCACTGTGAAGAAATTACCTTAACTCCTCCGTGACCATCAATGCATGCCAATCATGAGGCATGCCATTACATTTATCTCTCTGACCATGATGGAATCAAAAATTAATGATGATGCACATATGAGTAAAGTGAAACCAATGGAGTTTGAAACAGTTCGAAATTAAATTTAAATTTGAAAAACACCTATGCCACTTTGGTGTTCCCAATAAGTTTTATACTAAGGAAATGGAGTTGGGCAGGAAAGTTGTGTGTAATGAAGAGCTTCTCTATTTATCATGGAGGCTCATTTATATAATCCACCCATACCTGCTGCATTATCAGCTGAGGGCAGGTTTCACCACTGAAAAAGATCAGTGCCGTGTGATCGAACTTGTCTCCCATGCACATTGCGGGCACTTCACATTTTAATTGTAATCACGGGAGAACCAGCAAAAAGTAATAGAGTGGAAGTGGCACCCATTTCTTGTTACACCATCAGAAATGGCCTGCCGTGGTTAAAATTCCACCCACTATATGAAGACAGCTTTTTCTTACAACACCATGCATACATGCAATGAAATCAGCAACTTATTGCCCTGCAGCTTGTCACTGTTGAAGTGCATGCAGGCAGGTGTGTATGGAAAAGCAAAGCTTCAGTTACCAGCTGATGGAGAGGAGGTGGTGGTGTAGTTGCATTGTCATTCAGCTGCCCTGGGGACCCAGTTCAAATCCCACGCCAGCAGGTGGTGAAATTTGAATTCAGTAAAAATTTGGAATTGAAGGTCTAATGACCTTGAAACCAATTGTCGCAAAAAAGCATCTGGTTCATTAATATCCTTCAGGAAGGGAATCTGTCATCCTTACTTGGTCTAGCCTACATGCGACTCCAGATCCACACAGTAATGCGGTTGAGTCTTAACTACCCCCCTCTGAAATGGCCTAGCAAGCCATAAGGGCAATTAGGGATGGGCAACAAATGTTGGCCCACATCCCTAAATTCTCCAGATCCCTGTTTGAGGAACACAGCATATTACGACACTGGGTATGTTGTCAGTATGCATTCTATATTTCTTCAACCAATTAGATTTCCTGGAAGTTTGAAGATGACGTTATTGGAGCATTAAATATGGCAGTCTATCACAGGTAGTGATTGATTCCACTATCCTTCAGGCTGTCATTACACTTCCATGAACAAAATGCTCAACAATGAACAACAGATTGCCAGCTAGAGTCACTGCATAAATGTCAACTCTGTATAAAGAAGAACAGCTCCCTGCAAGAGTCCCTGACTTGGAAGCACCTTTGTTATTTCATGGTTATGAATCTGCGATTTGACGTTCCAGTAGAATAGACTGCAGATGTTTCATCCCTTTGACTGCTGCTTCACATCCCAGCATCTGACACTCAGGTCTGGAAGCTACAGTTAACCTAAATTTGTCTTACTGGAGGTTGTGAAGTGGACTTTTCTATTTTTATTTGAGCATAAAGCATCCTGTGGTTAGGGAGTACACATGAAGTCTGGGTGTGGAGAGCTGCATGCCCGTCAGATGGTCAGGTTGCCTGATTTTCCTGCCTACCCCCAGAGATATCATGACCCTGATTTTAAATGGAGGAGTTAGGGGTGGCGTGCGTGAGCCTCAAATAAGTTGATACACCTGAGCAGTCAGGGGCCTTGGAGGCCCAGTCGATCGTAAAGGCCGATCCTCATTTTCATAAATGTTCCAGAAGTTCCCTTGGAATCCACTCAGATCCAGTACTTGGCCAGCAGGACAGAGCAGAAAATTCAGCAGCAGGAATTTTTGCAGCTGAGAACCCATGGGAATGGCCACTAGCAGCCAGGCAAGGTCTGGGGTCGTGGATACAATCAGGTTTGGGGACCGGTGGGGGAGGTAATGGGGTGGGCATGGTTTCCCAGAATTAGTGAGGCCCAAGGTTTCCTCGTGTTGCCTGGAGTGACACTTGCGATCATCAGGAACCGATCTGCATATACATAAGTATCCACTACCTTTCTGTGGGTTTTGTTTGTTTGCCCATGTTGATACATGGAACCGAATGATCCCCTTCTGTGCTGTATGTTTCTCACAGCAGGTTAACATTGGTGCATAGTGGGAAAGCTGCAGGAACTGCTCTTATTTTAGATGAAAAAAAAAGACATGCTATCAAAGCTTTCGTCAATTTTTTATTCTTTCAATGGATATATATGGGCATCATTGGCTAGAACAGCATTCATTTCATTTCCCTAATTGCCCTGGAGAGGGTGGCAGTGAGTTGTTTCTTGAACCGCTACAGTTTATCTGGTGTAGGTCTCCCTCCTGTGCTGTTAGGTGGGGGAGTTCCAGGATTTTGACCTAGCGACAGTAAAGCAACGGTTATATAGTTCCAAATTAGAATGGTGTGTGGCTTTGAGGGAACTTGCAGATGGTGGTGTTCCCATGCATCTGCCGCCCTTGTCCTAGGTGGTAGAGGTCATGGGTTTGGAAGATGCTGCTGAAAGATGCTTCAGTGCATCTTGTAGACAGTGCAAGATGCTGTCACTGGACGTCGGTCATGGAGAGGGTGGATGTTGAAGGTGGTGGATGAGATGCCAATCAAGCCAGCTGCTTTCCCCTAGGTGGCTCTTTCTTAGTGTTATTGGAGCTGCATTCATACAGACAAGTGGAGAATATTCCATCATTCTCCTGACTTGTGCCTTGCAGATGGTGGACAGGTGTTGAGGAATTGAATGGTAAGTTTATTCCCCACGGCACTCCCAGTCTCTGACCTGTTATTGTAGCCGTAGTATTTACATGGCTGGTCCAGTTCAGTTTCTCGTCAATGGTGAAACCCCCAGGATGTTGAAAGGAAGGGATTCAGTGACTAATGCCATTGAATGTCAAGATGAAATGACTGGATTATCTCTTGGAGCCAGTCATTGTCAGATACTTGTGTGGTGTGAATATTATTTGCCACTCATCAGGCCAAGCCTGAATGTTATCCATGGACTGCTTCAGGGTCTGAGGAGTTGTGAATGGTGCTGAACATTGCACAATCATCAGTGAACATGCCCACTTCTGACCTTATGCTGAAAGGAAGGTCATTGATGAAGCAGCTGATGATCGTTTGGCCTTGGAACTACCCAGAGGAACTCCTGCAGTTGTGTCCTTGGATAGAGAAGACTGACCCACAACCATCTTCCTCTGCACAATGTATCACTCCAACCATTGGACAGGTTTCCCCTTGATTCCCAGTGACTCTAATGTTGCTCGGACTCTTTGATGCCATAATCGATCAAATGCTGCCTTGATTATCACTTGCTGCTTTTGCTGTTTGGAATTTGAGTAGTCCTGTATTCCAGCTTTGCACAGGTGAAGGAGACACAGCCTGAGTGAGTGAGACACATCCAGAGTGGAAATTGGAACTTCATAATTTGGTGCAGTGAGGTAATTCAGTGCAGAGTGGGAGAAGGTGCTTTTCCCCTACCATTTTGTTCTCTTTCTTCTGGCCTGTAATTGTTAATCTGCAGGGAGAGAACCAGAGAGCATCCTGCGAAGGTAAGTGATTTTTATTTTTATTTTTATTACCTTTTCAAATTGTGGGGGGGTGGGGGGGGGAACTGTAAATGACATCAGAATAAAGCTGTGACTTGGTTGGCTGGTTGGAAATCTGTTAAATTTGAAAAAAAAATAATATTGCCAAAAAAATCTAATTGATTAACTACTCCATTATCTAATGGAGTAACGAAACCTGAGGGCAGAGATCGGTATTTAGCATTTAATTTTACAGTAAAAATCATCTAGCGTCAGGGCCATATAGTTAATTGCAACTCAATCGAACAATAATTCAAGTGTTTATTTTAAATTAATTAATTAGTGTTTAAATGTCACTCAGCGGGGTGCAGTGCTCCAACTGTGAGATGTGGCAGATCTGTGACGCTTCCAGCGTTCCGGTCCACTACATCTGCAACAGGTTTAACCAATGGCAGCTCCTCACAGACCACGTGGTTCGGTTGGAGCAGCAATTGGATGCACTTAGGAGCATGCAGGTGGCGGAAAGCGTCATAGATAGGAGTTATAGAGATGTGGTCACACCCAAGGTGCAAGCAGAGAGATGGGTGACCACCAGAAGGGGCAGGCAGTTAGTGCAGGAATCCCCTGTGATTGTCCCCCTCTCGAACAGGTATACCACTTTGGATACTGTTGGTGGAATAGCCTATCAGGGGAAAACAGCAGCAGCCAGAGCAGTGGCACCATGGCTGGCTCTGATGTTCAGCAGGGAGAGTCAAAGCGCAGAAGAGCAATAGTCATAGGGGACTCTGTAGTCAAGGGCACAGAGAGGCGCTTCTGTGGACGTGAAAGAGACTCCACGATGGTACGTTGCCTCCCTGGTGCCAGGGTCCAGGATGTCTCCGAACGATTAGTGGGCATCCTGAAGGGGGAGGGCAAACAGGCAGAGGTCATTGTACATATTGGTACTAACAACATAGGCAGGAAGGGGCATGATGTCCTGCAGCAGGAGTTCAGGGAGCTAGGCAGAAAGTTAAAAGACAGGACCTCTAGGGTTGTAATCTCGGGATTACTCCCTGTGCCACGTGCCAGTGAGGCTGGAAATAGGAAGATAGAGCAGCTAAACACGTGGCTAAACAGCTGATGTAGGAGGGAGGGTTTCCATTATCTGGACCACTGGGAGCCCTTCAGGCGTAGGTGTGGCCTGTATAAGAAGGACAGATTGAATCTAAACTGGAGAGGCATAAATATCCTGGCTGCGAGGTTTGCTAGTGTCACACGAGAGGGTTTAGACTAGTATGGCAGGGGTTGGATACCGGAGCAATAGGTCAGAACCTGAAAAGATTGAGGGAGATCTAGGGAATAGGGCCAGTATGGCTCTGAGGAAGAGCAGACAGGGAGATGTTGCTGAAAACAGCGGGACTGGTGGTATGAAGTGCATATGTTTTAATGCAAGAAGTGTAACAGGTAAGGCAGATGAACTTAGAGCTTGGATTAGTACTTGGAACTTTGATGTTGTTGCCATTACAGAGACCTGGTTGAGGGAAGGACAGGATTGGCAGCTAAACGTTCCAGGACTTAGATGTTTCAGGCGGGATAGAGGGGGATGTAAAAGGGGTGGAGGAGTTGCGCTACTGGTTAGGGAGAATATCACAGCTGTACTGCGGGAGGACACCTCAGAGGGCAGCGAGGCTATATGGGTAGAGATTAGGAATACGAAGCGTGCAGTCACAATGTTGGGGGTTTACTACAGGCCACCCAACAGCCAGCAGGAGATAGAGGAGCAGATAGGTAGACAGATTTTGGAAAGGAGTAAAAGCAACAGGGGTGTTGTGATGGGAGACTTTAACTTCCCCAATATTGACTGGGACTCACTTGGTGCCAGGGGCTTAGACGGGACAGAGTTTGTAAGGAGCATCCAAGAGGGCTACTTAAAACAATATGTAGAAATTCCAACTAGGGAAGGGGCTATACTGGACCTGGTATTGGGGAATGAGCCCGGCCAGGTGGTAGAAGCTTCAGTACGGGGGCATTTTGGGAACAGTGACCACAATTCAGTAAGTTTTAAAGTGCTGGTGGACAAGGATAAGAGTGTTCCTAGGGTGAATATGCTAAATTGGGCGAAGGCTAATTATAACAATATTAGGCAGGAACTGAAGAACCTAGATTGGGGGCAGATGTTTGAGGGTAAATCAACATCTGACATGTGGGAGGCTTTCAAATGTCAGTTGAAAGGAATTCAGGACCGACATGTTCCTGTGCGGAAGAAAAATAAATACGGCAAATTTCGGGGACCTTGGATAACGAGAGATATTGTTGGCCTCGTCAAAAAGAAAAGGGAGGCATTTGTCAGGACTGGAAGGCTGGGAACAGATGAAGCCTGTGTGGAATATAAGGAAAGTAGGAAGGAACTTAAGCAAGGAGTCAGGAGAGCTAAAAGGGGTCACGAAAAGTCATTGGCAAATAGGGTTAAGGAAAATCCCAAGGCTTTTTACACGTACATAAAAAGCAAGACGGTAGCCAGGGAAAGGGTTGGCCCACTGAAGGACAGGCAAGGGAATTTATGTGTGGAGCCAGAGGAAATGGGCGAGGTACTAAATGAATACATTGCGTCAGCATTCACCAAAGAGAAGGAATTGGTAGATGTTGAGTCTGGAGAAGGGTGTGTAGATAGCCTGCGTCACAGTGAGATCCAAAAAGACGAGGTGTTGGGCGTCTTGAAAAATATTAAGGTGGATAAGTCCCCAGGGCCTGATGGGATCTACTCCAGAATACTGAAGGAGACTAGAGGAGAAATTGCTGAGGCCTTGACAGAAATCTTTGGATCCTCACTGTCTTCAGGTGATGTCCCGGCGGACTGGAGAATAGCCAATGTTGTTCCTTTGTTTAAGAAGGGTAGCAAGGATAATCCAGGAGACTACAGGCCGGTGAGCCTTACGTCAGTGGTAGGGAAATTACTGGAGGGAATTCTTCGAGGTAGGATCTACTCCCATTTGGAAGCAAATGGACGTATTAGCGAGAGGCAGCATGGTTTTGTGAAGGGGAGGTCGTGAGTCACGAACTTGATAGAGTTTTTCGAGGAGGTCGCAAAGATGATTGATGCAGGTAGGGCAGTGGATGTTGTCTATATGGACTTCAGGTTCCTCATGGCAGACTGGTACAAAAGGTGAAGTAACATGGGATCAGGGGTGAGCTGGCAAGGTGGATACAGAACTGGCTAGGTCATAGAAGGCAGAGAGTAGCAATGGAAGGGTGCATTTCTGATTGGAGGGCTGTGACTAGTGGTGTTCCGCAGGGATAAGTGATGGGACCTTTGCTGTTCGTAGTATATATAAATGATTTGGAGGAAAATGTAACTGGTCTGATTAGTAGGTTTGCAGACGACACAAAGGTTGGTGGAATTGTGGACAGCGATGAGAACTGTCAGAGGATACAGCAGGATTTAGATTGTTTGGAGACTTGGGCGGAGAGATGGCAGATGGAGTTTAATCCGGACAAATGTGAGGTAATGCATTTTGGAAGTTCTAATGCAGGTAGGGAATATACAGTGAATGGGAGAACCCTCAAGAGTATTGACAGTCAGAGAGGTCTAGTTGTACAGGTCCACAGGTCACTGAAAGGGGCAACACAGGTGGAGAAGGTAGGCAAGAAGGCATACGGCATACTTGCCTTCATTGGCCGGGACATTGAGTATAAAAATTGGCAAGTCATGTTACAGCTATATAGAACCTTAGTTAGGCCACACTTGGCGTATAGTGTTCAATTCTGGTCGCCACACTACCAGAAGGATGTGGAGGCTTTAGAGAGGGTGCAGAAGAGATTTACTAGGATGTTGGCTGGTATGGAAGGCATTAGATATGAGGAGAGTTTGAATAAACTCGGTTTGTTCTCACTAGAACGACGGAGGTTGAGGGGTGATCTGATAGAGGCCTACAAAATTATGAGGGGCATAGATAGAGTGGATAGTCAGAGGCTTTTTCCCAGTGTAGAGGGATCAATTACTAGGGGGCACAGGTTTAAGGTGCGAGGGGCAAGGTTTAGGGGCGATGTACGAGGCAAGTTTTTTTACACAGAGGGTAGTGGGTGCCTGGAACCCGCTGCCGGTGGGGGTGGTGGAAGCAGGGATGATATACAGACCCCGGAAGTGAAGAATATTTTAGTTTAGACGGACAGCATGGTCTGCACAGGCTTGGAGGGCCGAAGGCCCTGTTCCTGTGCTGTACTTTTCTTTGTTTACCCCTTTTTTAAGGATGCCTGTGCTGCTCCTGGCACGAGGTTTGATCCCCCTGTCACAACACCCTGTACAAGTGCACGGTCAATTCCAGCCCCACTCATCCCAGAGTCACAACACAAGTGAATTAACCAATAATTCTTATAAAAATTCCAGAAGTCTTTGGCCCTTGGCTGCCCAATAATTACAGTCACCAGATCAGTAAGTTTAAACATGATTACTGTTTATTTATACCAAGAACTATCTTTAAATATACAGTAAATACAACTGGATAACAACAAGCTAATACCTACTACCCACTTTTACTGTCACACCCGCTATCCACGCACACAAAATAGACGGGGGGGGGGTGTAAAAATAATAAGCTGAAAAGTCAAAAGATAAAAGTCTTTGCATCATATGTGTTCCTTTAGCACACTTTCTTCACAGCACGCGTGCTGGTTAAAGTCTCTGGTTTGCAGCCGGTAACTGTCTTCCTTGTAGAGTCATTCATTCAGGGTTCCCTCAGGCTAGAAAATGGAGTACTCACAGGCAGCAGGCTTTCTGGAGAGTCACTTTATTTCTGGGCCTCCAGCTCAAGGTTCGCTTTCAGGCTTTACCTTTCTGTAGAGGCACCCTGGGACACTCCGCCCACCGCAAGATCGCCTTGGGCGAGATGCGGACAGCGGAAATGTCTATCGACCTCCGCCGGGCACAGCTGGAGAATCCCGCCCACTGTCTCATATCAAACCTGGCCTTCAGCTTGGGGTTTGATTTCAAGCCTTTGCAGTCTCGAGAGATTAGCACCCAGACTTACTGGAGAGAGAATCAGCCCTCACAGTGGCCTTATAAAGAGAGTTTAGCTGGAATGTTTTGGGAATTAATTAGTTAAAATCCTTCACCCACTGCAGAACCAAAAGTGAAACAAAAACACAAGCTTTGTGTCTCTGAAAAACCTATCAGTCGGATCAGATCCAATCACCACTTGCCACCAGGCTGAGCACCGCCCCCTGGACCCATGCTTTGGCCACCAGCCACATCAATCGATCTGAGTAATCACCGATGTAGGTCTGAAACTGCATGGCTTTCTGGGTATTCCTGTTTGGATTAAAGGCACAGGCCATGGCTTCCTTAAAGTCACAGGTCCATTCAACATCCATGGACCCCAAAATAAAAAGTAAACAGAAGGGAAAATAAGGGCATTAAAAAGGGAGTAAACAGGAACAAACAGGAAAGACCCTTACACACTGGCTTGATAGTAACGGTGGATATTCTGGGCCATGCAGTTACAGGTTATGGCTGTGTACAATTCTGCTGCTGCTCCTGGCCCACAGCACATCACAGGTGCCCAGCATTCAGTTTCTAGATCTGTTCGAAATGTACGGCATTTAACACAGATGCCGAAGGGAACAGTTAACTGCCCAGCTTCGTTCAAATTCAAACCTGACAAGTTGACCCTGATTGGTCAAGGCATTGACCCTGGGGAATAAACCAGATGGTCAGTTAACTGTTCCATGCTGCGTTCTCCATGGCAGGGCCTCCACCGATCAGAGACTACTTGCTAACTAATTAGCACTTTCTTCTCATGCAGCACACATTGTTGTTCCCCCGATACTGTTGGTAATTCCTTGCAAGCTAGCCAGAGGAGTGCAAGATAAAAAGCTTTGAAAGCATTAGTCTTTTTTTCAGCAATACTCTGATACCTTGTTCCATTAGAATTCTTAATGTGCATGCTCAGACTGGGAGTATCAACAGTCTCGGCACCACCATCGCAGACTCAACCCTGTACTCCCCTGATTCCCCACACATATACACAATGTAGTCATGGACTCCTTGGCCGTTTTTCATGTATCTCTGAGCCTTGCTCATAGCTTGAAATTAGTGCAGGCAAGATAGTAACCCCTCCAGCCTCTCTCTAAAACTAGTTGTAGGTGTCACTGACTGGAGATGAGGAGTGGAAAACCTGCTTCAAGTTTAATCTCCCCAAGCCATGGACGCAAATATAACACTCCGATGCCAGCTTCACTGAGATAAACTAATTCAGCACTGACCATTAATCGATCCGGATTACCATGATTCAGGTACTCGCTGTTCCAGAGGCTGAGAGATAAAGGCAAAAAATGGCTTACGATAATTTGATATGTGGATTGCCACACACAAATACAATTTTAATCATTGCAAATGTGCAAAAACCCTCTGGGAGTCAAATGTTCCTCGTGCAGGCATGGATGATGACATGAGTTGGACCCATGGTTATGACAATGTCCATTAAAATAATAAAACAAACAGTTCGGGAGTAATTTGCTTTCCTAGGGGGAATTTTGACTGCTGACAGTCCATGCGGACAATTCAGGCACGTGCTGCCTACAATTTTCCATCCCTACCATTCCTAGCATGGATAATTGCTTGAATAATTTCCTCACATTTCTTTGCTCACGATTGAAGCTAAAATGCATTCATTTGTATTCCCTCATTGTGCATTTAAAATGGAATCTCACATGACTTTTTCTGTATTCAGAGGTCTTTCTGGTAAAACATAGAACATAGAACATTCCAGCGCAGTACAGGACCTTCGGCCCTCAATGTTGCGCCGACCTGTGAAACCACTCAAAAACCCATCTACACTATTCCCTTTTCGTCCATATGTCTATCCAATGACCATTTGAATGCCCTTAGTGTTGGCGAGTCCACTACTGTTGCAGGCAGGGCATTCCACGCCCTTACTACTCTCTGAGTAAAGAACCTACCTCTGACATCTGTCTTATATCTATCTCCCCTCATTTTAAAGCTATGTCCCCTCGTGCTACACATCACCATCCGAGGAAAAAGGCTCTCACTGTCCACCCTATCCAATCCTCTGATCATCTTGTATGCCTCAATTAAGTCACCTCTTAACCTTCTTCTCTCTAACGAAAACAGCCTCAAGTCCCTCAGCCATTCCTCATAAGATCTTCCCTCCATACCAGGCAACATTCTGGTAAATCTCCTCTGCACCCTTTCCAATGATTCCACATCCTTCCTATAATGCGGCGACCAGAATTGCACGCAATACTCCAAATGCGGCCGCACCAGAGTTTTGTACAGCTGCAACATGACCTCATGGCTCCGAAACTCAATCCCTCTACCAATAAAAGCTAACACACCGTACGCCTTCTTAACAACCCTCTCAACCTGAGTAACAACTTTCAGGAATCTATGTACATGGACACCGAGATCTCTCTGCTCATCCACACTGCCAAGAATCTTACCATTAGCCCAGTACTCTGTATTCCTGTTATTCCTTCCAAAATGAATCACCTCAACCTTTTCTGCATTAAACTCCATTTGCCACCTCTCAGCCCAGCACTGCAGCTTATCTATATCCCTCTGTAACTTGTAACATCCTTCCGCACTGTCCACAACTCCACCGACTTTATGTCATCTGCAAATTTACTCACCCATCCTTCTACGCCCTCCTCCAGGTCATTTATAAAAATGACAAACAGCAATGGCCCCAAAACAGATCCTTGTGGTACACCACTAGTAACTGGACTCCAGTCTGAACACTTCCCATCAACCACCACCCTTTGTCTTCTTCCAGCTAGCCAATTTCTGATCCAAACTGCTAAATCTCCCTGAATCCCATGCTTCCGTATTTTCTGCAGTAGCCTACCGTGGAGAACCTTATCAAACGCTTTACTGAAATCCATATACACCACATCAACTGCTTTACCCTCATGCACCTGTTTGGTCACCTTCTCAAAGAACTCAATAAGGTTTGTGAGGCACGACCTACCCTTCACAAAACCGTGTTGACTATGTCTAATCAAATTATTCCTTTCCAGATGATTATACACCCTATCACTTATAAACCTTTCCAAGATTTTGCCCACAACAGAAGTAAGGCTCACTGGTCTATAGTTACCGGGGTTGTCTCTACTCCCCTTCTTGAACAAGGGGACAACATTTGCTATCCTCCAGTCTTCTGGCACTATTCCTGTAGACAAAGATGACTTAAAGATCAAAGCCAAAGGCTCAGCAATCTCCTCCCTAGCTTCCCAGAGAATCCTAGGATAAATCCCATCCGGCCCAGGGGACTTATCTATTTTCACACTTTCCAGAATTGTTAACACCTCCTCCTTATGAACCTCACGCCCTTCTAGTCTAGTAGCCTGAATCTCAGTATTCTCCTCAACAACATTGTCTTTTTTCTGTGAGAATACTGACAAAAAATATTCATTTAGCACCTCTCCTATCTCCTCGGACTCCAAGCACAACTTCCCACTACTGTCCTTGACTGGCCCTACTCTTACTCTAGTCATTCTTTTATTCCTGACATATCTATAGAAAGCTTTAGGGTTATCCTTGATCCTACCTGCCAAAGACTTCTCATGTCCCCTCCTGGCTCTTCTTAGCTCTCTCTTTAGGTCCTTCCTAGCTAACTTGTAACTCTCGAGCGCCCCAACTGTATCTTCATGTCTCATCTTTACATAAGCCTCCTTCTTCCTCTTGACAAGTGTTTTGACTGCCTTAGTAAACCACGGTACCCTTGCTCGACCACTTCCTCCCTGCCTGACAGGTACATACTTATCAAGGACACGCAGTAGCTGTTCCTTGAACAAGCTCCACATTTCCATTGTGCCCATCCCCTGCAGTTTTCCTCTCCATCCAATGCATCCTAAAATTAAAAGTAAAGGCACAGTCTGATGCAGCATTGAACAGTGCCGACTGTAATTTTGATTCAAATTCAGCTCAGATTGGCGCAATGCTCTTTCCCGCTCACTGTATAAACATGGGACGAAATGAGTGAACAGTTTCAGAATAGTTCTAGCTGGTATGTGTCCAGAGCACAGACTGCCTTTAATTCAATATTAATTGACCATCACAGTGCACAAATACCACAGGAAATCTAACGGGGAAATGGAAAAATGTCCGTCTGATTTACTCCATACTTTTTCCCGAGTTCAGGGCAGAGAGGATGCAGCCTTATTTGGTACCTCACTGTTAATTGCCTGACTTGGGAGTATGTGATGCTGACACTGAATCTTCTGCCCCAGCGCTGACATCCCACATCTGGAGGGAAATCATTTCACTGAATATGATATCCTTTGCAAAACACAAGGACCTTCAGCTTGAATTACCTGCACATCTGATGACAAGAGGATGCCTTTATCCAACCAGCAGAACTTCAAATCTCCCAGAGACCAGTCAGACAAAAGGGGCAGAATACAGCATTTGCTGAGTTCAATCGCAGTTAAAATAAAGACTCAACAGCAATTCTGAAATGTTTCATTGTTTTAGACCTCTCCACTACCCTTGTACCATCCTCATCACATGTTTCAAAACCAGCAGGCGTGATGAAAACAAACAAGAGTTAATGTGAGAATAAACCTCCATTCATTTCAGTGGAGTTTTCTTGATTGCACTCGGGGGAGAGTTAAATGAAGAATGCCTTACATAAAACCATATCAAACGCCTCCTCAGTTCTCAGTCCCATTAAAATTAACTGGAAATGATAAAACAAAAATTGAGGGGATAATTTACTCTTCCAGAGGGAATCTTGACTGTCGACAATCCATGTTGGAAATTCAGACGTGTGCGCTCCACAAATTTTCATCCATAACATGTTTAATTGCCTGAGTAATTTTCTCACATTCCCTGGTTCACTATTGAAGCCAAAATGTATCCAACTCTCTGAGTGCGGAAGTTCAGTTTACTTGTGGGATAAAACCTGGATTCAGAGTACTTGCTGTTGGTAAGGGAACATTCGAGTGCTATTTTAAGCAATGCACACTCGAGACAACCCAGACTTGACCTGCGACCAGAGTTGACTGAGCTCATCTCGAGAGCCACGATTGGACTCAGTCTCTTGGGTTCAAAGGGTAAAATCAAGCAATGTTCTCACTTTGTATTGCTACTTGCTAACCTCTGCTGGAAAGTGCTCCTCTGTGGAATGTGAACAAGGATTGGCTTTGGCTAAAAGGTCTCTGAACTGAAAGATTGACCTCTGTTTCTCTCTCCACAGGTGCTGCCAGACTTGCTGAGTATTTCCAACATTTCCTGTTTTTATTAACCTTGGCTGTGGATCCTTTTCCACACCCACGACGTAGCCTCAGCCAGGAAGGATATCCAGCTGGAAAGGAAGAGCATGAATTAACACAGTGCCTTTTACAACCTCCGCATGTCCCAAAGGGATTTTAATGCTGCAGTGTCAGAAATGCAGCAGCCAATTTGGACTCTGCAAGCTCCCACAAACCACAATGAGTTAATAAGCAGGTGATTTGTTTTATCAGTGATGTTGGTCGAGGAATAAATATTGGCCTGAATACCAGGGGGAGCTCCGTGCTCTTATACACATGATGCTGTTGGATATTTTACATTCACTTGAGAGGACAGATGGGGCTTTGCTTTAATATCCATCCCAACAATATTTTGGCTTCAATGGTGAACTAGGGCATGTGAGAATGCCACACTGCCTCTTTGCTGGATTGGAGTAGTGCTCAGGTCTCTGCACTGGAACTCAAACTATAACCACCTAACTCAGGCGCCGCACATCTCAGGTACCAAAGGAATCACACTCCAGTAAGGGGAACCGCTTTGTGATGGGGGTGGGGGAGGGTGGGAGTTTGGTGAAAAATGTAAAAATGAATCCCACATTTTACCACAAACTTGCAACATAATCTGAGGAGGATTGAGCTCGAGTTTAAATAAAAGCTTGCGCTGATGTAAGGGTTAAATCTCTCAGTCACTACACAACTAATATTCTGCACATATACTGAAGCAAGTTCTTTATGTGATTCATTAATTTTCTCCCATTCATTTCACCTGAAGCATAAAAGCAAAACCCATTACTTCAGAAAATAAAACAAGGATTTTAATTTTAAATATTGGTATTAATCAACACTGGGCTTTTTAGATCTTCTTAGTTCCTATAATAGAATTCTAATATAGAGGCAGCAGGAGAATACTAAGCAGAGTTTATGGACAATTTAACTTTGTAAATATAAAGTTCCAATGTTATTTTCATATGGATTTCAGCCCCTAGCAGGGAGTGAGGTTGGACGGTTTCTGACATATTTTGCTCTGGGTGGTGAATATTCAGAATGCGCAATGAGTTTGAAGCTGATGTGGAATGAATAATTCTAATTCCTTGAAGTTGGCGGGGGAATGGGCAGATCTGCCTCTGCACAGAACATTGTGTTACATTCCATTTTAAACTAATATTTCCCAAGAATTTGTTCCATATAGTGTATTTAATGCAGTAAGATGTTGCAATGCGCTTTATTGGAGTTCTTTGAAGGAGTCACATGTGCTGTCGATGTGCTGTACTTAGATTTCAAGAAGGCATTTGATAAACTGCCACATCAAAGGTTATTGCGGAAAATAAAAGCTCATTGTGCAAGGGGTAACAGATTGGCACGGATTAAAGACTGGCTGGCTAACAGGAAACAGAGAGTGGGCATTAATGGAGTCTTTTTCACTGCTACCTCAGCGCTGAGGACCCGGGTTTGACCCCGGCCCCGGGTCACTGTCCTGTAGTGATCTGTACATCTGTACATACATCTGCACATACACCAGGGACTGCAGACAGATGGAGCAGCCACAGCATCACGAGAGGGCATCAGAGATGAGTATAAAGGGTCCAGCCAAGGTAGGATCCGCCTCTTTCAGAAGCACAAGGCTAGGGAGCAGCAGCACACAGAGACAGCTCAGCATAGGCAGTTTACCTTAGCTTCACTGGTCATACCTCTTGACTAGTTAAGCTCTGGAAACAAATCGAACCCATTGAATAAAGTATTTGTGTTAACTGGAAGTCTACAATCTTTATTCAGACTTAGAGAATAACATATGGTACCACGAGTGATTTCAGAAAGCTAGCCAGACACCAGTAAGAGAAGAAAAACTTAAACCGGATATTCGACTGTGGAAGACTTCGCAGCAAATGGATCCTCGATGACTAACTGATTCGATGGAACTTGTTGGAACTCCATGGCAGCTGGAAACAACCGGTAATTTAAGTTATAACTGGAAAATGTTTGAACAACTGTTCCAAATATTTATCACAGCTAATGATTTAAACACTTCCTCTGATGCAACAAAAATAGCCCTACTACTTTCAACAGGAGGGCATGAAGCTAGAGAAATGTAAAATTGCTTTAATTACCTAGAAGGTGAAGACAACATCAAGGTAGACGGTATACTCAAAAAATTTACTAAACACTGTAACAATCAGGCTGGTGCAATGCTGGAAAGCTTTAACTCTTGTCAGAGAAACGGAGGGCCCATCTCCAATTTTATTAAAAATCTCAAGTTAATACCACAAGGCTGTGATCATGCTGATTTCAGAGACACTGTGATAATGCATCAATTAATTTCTGGACTATCTGATAAAAATTTGAGGGC
Organism: Scyliorhinus torazame; assembly: GCF_047496885.1. Lineage (NCBI taxonomy): Eukaryota > Metazoa > Chordata > Chondrichthyes > Carcharhiniformes > Scyliorhinidae > Scyliorhinus > Scyliorhinus torazame. Next base: position 48,010,006 of record NC_092722.1, on the reverse strand, counting down.
AGAACTATCACAAAATAAGCATCTAACTCTAGAAACTGCTGCACAAAAATGCCTTGCTTATGAACAAAAACGAAATCAATCCTGTCAGTCTTTACAAACACAGAATCAGTGTCTAGAAAAGAAAATCAGAAAATACGGCGCCAAAACTTACCACGAGGCAGAGGCAGGATTGATGGAAGTTCTGAGTGGCAGCCATCTTGAGGAAGGAGCTGCAAATGCGCAGTTGCGAAAAAAGCGCACAGTACAGGAGTGCGTATGGGCAATCGAGTCCTACGCATGATGTCACGTGCGTCATGACATCAGAGGACCAGGATCACACCCACTTAAAAGGGAAATGCACGGAAATGAACAAAAAGAAATTTAAAGCTGCAAAACCCAATTTTCTTGCCTCAAAAGACAGAACAATGCCCGGACTTACACCAGCAGTTGAAAATAACTGTCACAACACCCTGAAACTAGCAGTTAGCACTGCCCTCGAAGATGATATGGTCCTTGTAGACTACAACTCAGACGAAGATTTCATCATGGGAGGTGGCTACCCCAGTACCAAATCCGAACCGCAACTAAAGGTGTTGTACCGTGAAGACCCCGACGATGAGTTCTTCGGAATGGGGAATCTTCAGCCCAGCATCGATGACACCCCGACTCGTGAGTGCAGGATTATGCTGCGGCCTGACACCAAGAACCAGAGAGTGGTCCACGCACCTCGAAGGGTCCCAGCCTCCACACAAGAAGATGATTTGTTCATTGAACATGAAGAGAATGATCACAACTCCGAAACAAAAAGCGATGATTTGTCGAACGAACAATACACACAATACCGCTCAGACACGGATGAGTTATTCGGAGATCCTGATCACAGCATCAGCAACACGGTTGAAAAGATCAATACGACTCTTCTCATGTTAGATGAATCCAATACCATGGTGCCATGGCAGATCGTCGATACATTGGATGACAGCAATACCCAAGACGAAGACGACGCCACACAGAGAGCACAGAACGACTCAGTTGAAAGAGCACAGAACGACTCCCTTGAGAGAGCACAGATCGACTCTACAGCGAGAATACTGCACGACTCCACAAAGAGAGCGATGACAGACTCCACAGAGAGAGCGATGACAGACTCCCACAGAGAGAGCAATGACAAACTCCACAGAGAGAGCGATGCCAAACTCCACAGAGAGAGCGAAGACAAACTCCACAGAGAGAGCGATGAAGGATTCCACAAAGAGAGTTACGCAAGCTTCCACAAAGAGAGTGACGCAAGCCTCCACAGACAACTCGGTGACAGACTCAAAAATGGAAGCAAGCAAACACTCCATTGTGAACGCCATGCATGTAGAAGACCATGAAGATCTATCAAGCTTATTTGAGCCACCAGAAGAAGACACTGAATGTCTACCCGCGATGACAGACTCCACAGAGAGAGCGATGACAGACTCCCACAGAGAGAGCAATGACAAACTCCACAGAGAGAGTGATGCCAAACTCCACAGAGAGAGCGATGACAGACTCCACAGAGAGAGCGATGACAGACTCCCACAGAGAGAGCAATGACAAACTCCACAGAGAGAGCGATGCCAAACTCCACAGAGAGAGCGAAGACAAACTCCACAGAGAGAGCGATGAAGGATTCCACAAAGAGAGTGACGCAAGCCTCCACAAAGAGAGTGACGCAAGCCTCCACAGACAACTCGGTGACAGACTCAAAAATGGAAGCAAGCAAACACTCCATTGTGAACGCCATGCATGTACAAGACCATGAAGATCTATCAAGCTTATTTGAGCCACCAGAAGAAGACACTGACTGTCTACCCACTGTATGTGAGACAAGTGACGAAGAAATCACAATTCCCATACAGGATGTGCAGGATCACAGTGAGACTGACATATCGTAGTTCGTCTGCACAGAAGCACTCAATAATCAGAGGACGGCCACCCATGAGTCCAGAGAGACCATGTCGATTGAAATCTTGAAGATTTTGACTCCAGAAGAGGAGCACCAAGAGTCCAGAGTGACCACGTCAATAGAAATCCTGAAGATTTTGACTCTAGAAAAGGAGCACAAAGAGATCACAGATGATTCAAATTAACCTAAAATTACTCCAAAAGAGGAGCACCAAGAAGTAAATGATAATTCAAGTAAACAAGAAATGACTCCAAAAGAGGAGCACCTAGAAATCAATGATGATTCAAGTGAACCAGAAATGACTCTAGAAGAGGAGTACCAAGTAAGCAAAGAAGAGGAATCGAATCCACCACAAATGACTGATGTCACCAACATCAATGCAACATCAGATCATTCTCACAATTCTCAAGAAGAAACGCTCAATGTAGCAGATACCACAAAGGACACTGACACCAATAACTGTGACAATGACTCAAATCATCCACATGGCACACTCATTGAGCGCAACAAGAACAACAAAAACCGCAAGAAGCACAGCAGAAACAAGAACAACAGCAACAACAAAAACAACATGCAGCGCAACAAGAACGACAAAAGCAACAAGAAGCATCCCAGAAACAATAAGCACGACAAGAAAAAGAACAAGAATAAAAGCGAAAATAACGAAAACAGAATCAACAAGCGCGACAAAACGAAGAAGAAGAACAACATGAACGACAACGAAAACAACCAAGACAGAAACGACAGAAACAACAACAATGAAACAACGACCTGTACAACATGGTACAACTCTGCACGTGAAGGGCAATGCCACAGCACACTGCGAAACAATGACAAGACTACAAACATACCATGGCATGATAAAGAATCTCACGAAATCACATTTTCTCCAGAACAAAGAAACAAACCAGCTTTCACGAACGATGACTTACAGAATCAATACCACATACACAGAAAAAAGTTGAGATCAGACAACGGTGCAACACAGAATCGCTACCCGCAATCAAATGGAATAGGGGAAACAGGTGTCCACATCATTGAACGGCTCATCAGCAAAGCAGCCGAGTCACGTTCCGACATCAACCTAGCTCTGTTATTGTACCGAGCAATCCCATTGAGCTCAGGACTGTCGCCAGTGCAAATGCTCTACGGCAGAGACATCCGGACAACCCTACCGGCAAAGCAATTCCGAGACCGCGGCAACGCACCGGTTCTGACGACATGGAGGCACTATGCTCTAAACAAAAACTATACTACGATTAACATGCGATCCCACTCAAGCCACTGACAATAGGTGGCACCATCAGAATCAGGGACCCAGAAGGCGGATGGTCTGAGTCAGCCACGGTGATCAGGCAGGAGGCACCGCAGTCCTACATTATCAAATCGTCTGCGGGAGTACTTTTTCGCCGTAACCGCCGGGATCTGTTAGAGATTCGACCTACAACGCCAGTATTTCCCACACTGGACTTGACCGAGTCCATTTGTCCACAGGACATTCCTCGCCACACAGCGCCAGACAGTACTCTTGATGACATCAAACCATCATCGCTACTACCACCGTTAAGACGCTCCAGCAGAAGCCGTAAGGCACCCGACCAACTAGATTTGTGACGACACTTCAACACACGCACAAGACGAATATGGACATTTCTCACGATGGACTCACAACACAGTTAATTGTTTCTGTATTACTTTTATCATTTTCACAGTGTGCAGATTTGCATATTCTCACCACTTGTTATGTACAGTTTTCTTGAGGCCAGTCTAGAAAACATGTCCAATAAAAGGGGGGGATGTAGTGACCTGTACATCTGTACATACATCTGCACATACACCAGGGACTGCAGACAGATGTAACAGCCACAGCATCACTAGAGGGCATCATAGAGACGGGTATAAAGGGTCCAGCCCAACGTAGGATCCGCCTCTTTCAGAAGCACAGGGCTAGGGAGCAGCAGCACACAGAGACAGCTCAGCATAGGCAGTTTACCTTAGCTTCACTGGCCATACCTCTTGACTGTATTATATCTAGTTAAGCTCTGGGAACAGAACAAACCCATTGAATAAAGTATTTGTGTTAACTGGAAGTCTACAATCTTTATTCAGACTTAGAAACTAACATATGTCCGTGTGGAGTTTGCGCATGCTCCCCATGTTTGCGTGGGTCTCCCCCCCACAACCCAAAGACGTGCAGGGTAGGTGAATTTGCCACGCTAAATTGCCCCTTAATTGGAAAAAAAAAGAATTGGGTACTTTAAATTTATGAATAAATAAATAAATAAATGGGTCTTTTTTTTGGTTGGCAGTATGAGACGGGTGGTGTGCCACAGAGATCAGTACTGGGGCCTCAGCTTTTACAATTTATGTAAATGAGTCCCATTTTGGGAGCGTTTAGCTGGATGTTTCACGGTGCTTACAGCTTGGAGAATGACCCCACTATTAAACGGGACTCTGCTTCATTCCTGGGCCTCGGTGAGGAATGCACTGCCAAGGCCGCAACTGGGCTCAATTCCTGCACTAACGAGCTCAGCTTGCCAGTGCAGGAAGAGATCGGGGCCCCATTTTTAAGCAACACCCCAATCTCTGGAACCCCCAACCAAGGCCCCTGGATCCCCACAATGCTCCAGCTTACTAATTAGGGGGTCCTCAAGCCCCCCCCCCCCCCGCACCCCACCTCATAAGCGAAGGTCAGTCCCGGGCCCAATCCCCAGCACGGGCAAGATGACACCTGGGCACCGCCAGCCTGTCACCCTGACATTGCCCTGGACAGACTGACAGTGCTTCATGACATTGCCAGTGTTGCACCCAGGTAGCACTGCCAGGGTGCCATGCTGAAGTGCTATGGTGCCTGGATGGCGTTGGGGGTGCCAGGGTGCCTTCCTGCCCATAATTTGACCACCCAGGGCCCCCGATCACCTGGGAGACTTCCCCAAAGTGCTGGTAAACCTAGTCCATGTTATGGAAACCAGTGCTAAATGGCACCCGCTCAGGGTCTCCGAGACAAGGCTGTAAGATCTCATGCCTTGGGTAACTCCAGCACGAACATATTTAAGTGAACTTAACTGCACTCTTAAATATGCAAATCTGGATACTCACGAGGTCTTGCTAGGTCTCACGAGGCATAATGAGCATCGTAAATCTCGGCAGAGTCCTCTCATGAGATTTACCGGCCTCACCACATCCCGATTTGGGCGCGATGGGGCCGTTAGATTGTTGTCATGTTTTCTAAATTTGCTGATGACGCAAGGATAGGTAGGAGAGTAAATTGTGAAGAGGGTGTAAGGAGGCTACATAGATAGGTTAAGTGAGTGGGCAAAAAACTGGCAAATGGAGTACAATGTGAAATTGTCCATTTTGGCAGGAAAAATTAAAAAGCTTATTATCTAAATGGTGAGAGATTGCAAAACTCTCAAGTGCAGAGGGAACTGGGTGGCCTAATGCATGAAAAACAAAAGGCTACAGGTACAGTAATTCATTAGGAAAGCTAATAGAGTCTTATTGTTTATTGTGCGGGGAAATAATTATGAAATGAGGGAGGTTATGCTTCAGTTGGTGAGACCACATCTGGAGTATTGTTTGCAGTATTGGTCTCATAATTTAAGGAAAGATGTTTGTACATAATAAGCAGTTCAGAGAAGGTACTTGACTAATACCAGGAATGGGCAGGTTTTCTTAAGAGGAAAGGCTGGAGAGATTAGGGCCGGGATTTTCTGACCCCGCGCCGGGTCAGAGAATCACCAGGAGGGGCGCGAGAATCGTGCCACGCCGCCGCCGACTTGCTGATTGTCCGCCGCAGATTTTCAGGCGCCCACGGGATCGCCGCCACGCCGGTTGGGGGCCGTTGAAAGCAGCCTCCCCGGCGATTCTCCGGGCCTCGACAGGCCGAGTGCCCACCGAGTTCAGCCGAGTCCCGACGGCGTGGGTTACGTATGGACCTACACAGCGGGACTTCGGAGTTCTGTCTCCGGGGGCCGTCCTGGTGGGGGGCCGGGGGGATCCGACCCCGGGGGGTCCTCCACGGTGGCCTGGCCCATGATCGGGGCCTACCGATCGGCGGGTGGGCTATTTCTGTAGGGGCCTATGTTCTTCCGCGCCGAGCCCCTGTAGGGCTCCGCCATATTGCCCGGGGGCCAGCGTGGATTCGGGAACCCACGTGCATGCGCAAACTCGCCCTGGCCGTGGCGTGCCGACTTTCAGGCGCCGGAGCTGCGGAGACCACTCCGGCGCCGTACTAGCCCCCTAGGAAGGGGTGGATAGCTGCCAGGTGAGGCCCGTTTGACGCCGGAATGGCTCGCGCCGCTTCTCACACCGGCGTCAGAACTTGGCCGTGGGATTGGAGAATCCCGGCCTAGGTTTGTGTCCAATAGAGTTTAAAAGAGTAGGATGCGACTTGATTGAAACATTTAAGATCCAGAGGGATATTGACAGTTGTAAGACTCCTTCCTGTTATTTCCTTTGTTATAATTTTCTTTCCTTCTCTTTTATTATTTTTGGTCTGTGGACCCATATTCGGACTGTGTCTTTAAGCAGTGGACGTAAGCTGAAGCAGCCTGCTAGTCAGGACAGTGTGTTCCAGGTTTGTATTTTGGAGAGGAGAATACAGCATCATCAACGCCAAGTACATCTTAAGGACATGCTTTGGTTGTGTCGTGTTATTCACCCTGGGGTAACACGGACTGCAACACGATGCAGTGAAATGATCAAGCATACACCAAACGTCGGCGTTGGTTCAATAAGATTTATTGAACTTCAGTAACGAATCACACAGCTGCCTGTGGGTTGACTCTCTACTACTCTAAGTAAACTAACATTTACTATCTAGACCAGGCTAGCTCTGATCCACGTGTAGAAGGTGCTAACTGATATATACACCCTGACTGTCACTACAGTTGTCACCAGTGGAAAGAGGCAGAGTGCTGATGCCTCTTGTGTTTTATAGTTGGAAGCCCCCTCTGGTGTTCTGTCTGGTGATTGGTCATGTTCTGTTCTGTATGTTGATTGGCTCACCTGGGTGTCTGTCACTGCCTGCTTTTACCTCATGATATGTATGGGTGCATATTATGACAGGATGAAGTTGGTTTGATTGGCTGGCTGGCAACATGTAGGTTGGCCAGAGACAACAGCCAGTGATTGGTTCCTGCGTGATGCTTCTGAAAGAGCTGCACATAAGTGTTTAGACCTTGAAAGTGAATGGGATCTCTCTCTTGATGCTTTCTCGCTCTCACTAAGTAAAGAACTGGGGCGGGATTCTCCGTCAGTGGGATCCTCTGCTTCACCAGCAGTGCACTCACGCCCGTGGATTTCTTGACGGTGTGGGGGTGGCCACAATGGGAAACCCCATTGGCCGGCTGCCGGGACGGAGGATCCCACAGCTGGCGGGGGCGCCGTACCGGAAAATGGGTGCGGTGGGACGGGGAATCCTGCCCTGTTTTATTGTTCTAAAACCAGTGAGAGGCTGGCACATCTTTCCTGTAAACATGAAATGATCTTGAACCGACGGAAAACCTTGCCAGAGAAAACCATCTCAAGCCTAGAAGTGCCGAAACAAAAGTTTGAACTCCAGAAAGACATTAACTGGATGCCATCCCAGCACATCAAAGATCTTTTATCCTAGGGCAGCACGGTGGCACAGTGGGTTAGCTCTGTTGCCTCACGGCGCTGAGATCCCAGGTTCGATTCCGGCCCTGGGTCACTGTCCGTGTGGAGTTTGCACATTCTCCCTGTGTTTGCGTGGGTTTCGCCCCCACAACCCAAAGATGTGCAGGCTAGGTGGATTGGCCACAATAAATTGCCCCTTAATTGGAAAAAATGAATTTGGTACTCCAAATTTATTTAAAAAAAAGATCTTTTATTCTTTTATTTTTATTGATATTTTCTTTACCTCTCAACCACCCTTTTCCCTCTGTGTTGTTTGTGTGTGTGGAGAGTAAGGGTAGTTAGAAAGGGGGGGTGCATTTAGAAAGGGGTATTGGGTAAACAGTTTCATTTTTATCAATTTAATTATACTACTGTTAAGTAATAAAAGATTACTTCTGTTTAAATTTTAGAAACCTGGGGCGGGATTCTCCCATCCCGCGGCAGAGAGTCCACGCCGTTGTAAACACCGTCGCGTTTTACGATGGCGTGAACGGGCTGCTACCAGGAGTAATTCTGGCCCCTACAGGGGGCCAGCACGGCGCTGGAGCGGTTCACGCTGCTCCAGCTGCCGATCCTGACGCGAACTGGGCGCCGCGGGATCCGCGCCTGCGCAGTGGCCTCCTTCAAAGCGCCGGCCCCGATGCAACATTGTGCAGGAGTACAGGGGCCGGCGCGTAGGAAAAGAGGCCGGGGGACAGAGAGGCCTGGCCCGCCGATCGGCGGGCCCCGATCGCGGGCTAGGCCGCATCGGAGGCCCCCCCCGTGCCGGCGTCGGGGCGGTGTGGACCAGTCGTGGGGATTCTCTGGCCCGGCCCAGGGCTGAGAGACACCCGCCCTTGGTGACTGCAGTTTATTGAGCTCAGCCCAGGTCCTCGGGTATTTTGAAATAACATCTAATTTCACTTGTGTTACGACTCCAGGTGGAATTGACCGTGCACTCGCCCAGGGGGTGTGACACAGGGTGGATGTGGAGAGGCTGGTTCCTCTTTTCGGAGAGCCCAAAACTAGGGGTCACTGTGTAAAAATAAGTGGTTGCGAAGATGAGGAGAAGCTTTTTCTTTCAGAGTGTTGTGAGCCTCTGGAACTCTTTTTCACAGAGGACACATTTCAGCGGACAAATGTTACAGTCTGCTTTTGGGCGCGTTTAGCGGGGTCTTTCTTGGCGGCTGCAGAAGTGAGAAACATCCCCCTATTCAGTGGCACTTGGCCGTTCTTTTGGCGTTGAGGAGTTTCTCCCAGTTGAGGCCTCGCTTAGGGGGATTTCCTGCTGGCGAGCTGATCTCACCCGCAGGAGTGGCAGTTCGTACATCGGGGCGCATTGTGATCAGCAGCACTGATCTTTCTGCACCCCCCTGTCAGGCCCCATTCTGTCAATCACCCTCTATCCCCCCTACCTTGTGGAATCCCCTGGGAACACCCCCCTCACCTCCCCTCCAATTCGAAAGGCTCCACCAGGCCTGACCCCTGACTATGCCAGCCTGCCACCCTGACACTGCCAGCCTGGCACCCTTGTAACCTGGCAGTACCATCTAGGCATCCATGCAGTGACAGGGTACCACTGCCAGGGTCCAATGGCTACAAAACCCCCCCTGAGGTGCCCCGAGGGGGCAACACGGCGGCACAGTGGTTAGCACTGCTGCTTCACAGCGCCAGGGACCAGGGTTTGATTCCCGGCTTTGGTCACTGTTGTACAGAGTCTGCATAGAACATAGATCATAAAACATACAGTGCAGAAGGAGGCCATTCGGCCCATCGGGTCTGCACCGACCCACCCTAGCCCTCACTTCCACCCTATCCCCATAACCCAATAACCCCTCCTAAACTTTTTGGACACTAAGGGCAATTTAGTATGGCCGATCCACCTAACCTGCACGTCTTTGGACTGTGGGAGGAAACCGGAGCACCCGGAGAAAACCCACGCAGACACGAGGAGAACGTTCAGACTCCGCACAGACAGTGGCCCAGCAGAGAATCGAACCTGGGACCCTAGCGCTATGAAGCCACAGTGCTAACTATTTGTGCTACTGTGCTCCCCGTGTCTGTGCAAACCGGATGCTCCGGTTTTCTCCCACAAATCCCAAAAGACGTGCTTGCTAGGTAAATTGGACATTCTGAATTCTCCCTGTGTACCCGAACAGGTGCTGGAATGTGGCGACTAGAGGCTTTTCACAGTAACTTCAATGCAGTGTTAATGCAGTGTAAGCCTACTTGTGACATCAATAAAGATTATAATTATTATGTAATGCCTGGTCCACATTTAAACCAGTAATAGACGGTTCCCTAGCAAGATCTTGCAGGCGCATTCTTAGAGTCCTGGATGTCAATTGAATCCTGCGCCCTGGTATTTAAATGACCGATTAGGCTTATTTAAATATGCAGATCTGGATCTCGCCTAGTGAGGGTGAAGTCCAGATTACGCTGGGCAGAGCAACTCGTGATCGGCCCGTGCCTGGGGTAAATCCCGATTTGGGGCTCTCGCACGTTTCACCCGTTGCACCTGGATCCGCGCAGGGCACAACGGGGTCGCTGAATCACGCCCAGGGCCTTTGAATATTTTTCAGGCAGAGCTAGATTCTCCGGCCCGGATGGGCCGAAGACCCGCCGATAAATTGCCTGTCCCGCCGGCGTGGATTAAACCACCTTTTGAACGGCGGGACAAGGCGGCGGGGGCGGGCTCTGGGGTCCTGGGGGGGGCGATCTGGCCCCGGGGGGTGCCCCCACGGTGGCCTGGCCCGCGATCGGGGCCCACCGATCCACGGGCGGGCCTGTGCCATGGGGGCCTGACAGGCAATTTATCGGCGGGTCTTCGGCCCATCCGGGCCGGAGAATTTAGCTCTGCCTGAAAAATATTCAAAGGCCCTGGGCGTGATTCAGCGACCCCGTTGTGCCCTGCGCGGATCCAGGTGCAACGGGTGAAACGTGCGAGAGCCCCAAATCGGGATTTACCCCAGGCACGGGCCGATCACGAGTTGCTCTGCCCAGCGTAATCTGGACTTCACCCTCACTAGGCGAGATCCAGATCTGCATATTTAAATAGTGGGCAGCACGGTAGCCTTGTGGATAGCACAATTGCTTCACAGCTCCAGGGTCCCAGGTTCGATTCCGGCTTGGGTCACTGTCTGTGCGGAGTCTGCACATCCTCCCCGTGTGTGCGTGGGTTTCCTCCGGGTGCTCCGGTTTCCTCCCACAGTCCAAAGATGTGCAAGTTAGGTGGATTGGCCATGATAAATTGACCTTAGTGTCCAAAATTGCCCTTAGTGTTGGGTGGGGTTACTGGGTTATGGGGATGGGGTGGCGGTGTTGACCTTGGGTGGGGTGCTCTTTCCAAGAGTCGGTGCAGACTCGATGGGCCGAATGGCCTCCTTCTGCACTGTAAATTCTATGATCTATGATCAGGCGCTCCTTCAGCGGAGCCGGGACCCGGCGTGGTGCATGGACCACTGGCCTGGCATCAGGTCGCAGTAGGATCTTGTAACGATATGGCAAAGTGCCCATCCCGTCAATCACATCTGGATACTGAGCGAGGATGTCGTCAATGCCAGCTTGATTATCCACGTTGGAGGATGTCGTTGAATAAACCCGCTGCACCAGGTTTAGCTTTTTGCAGGCATGCCTGCCCAGTAGGGATGCCCTGTCCGGCTTGACAATTTCAAACCTCAGCCGTGCATGGGTATTCCCGGTTGGAGACGAGTAGATGGCAGGACCCCAGTGCCGTGATGGCATTACCGTTATAGTCCACGAGCTGGCAGGTTGCTGGGCGGACCTTGGGGGGGCTTCTTGATGCGTTTGAAGTCTGCCTGTGAGAGGGGGTTGGCAAAGCACCTGTTTCGAGCTTTAACTGGATGGGGCAGCGGTTGTCCTGCATCACCGCACGGCATTCGTCCTCCGAATCCACAGCGAGGATGGACTGAATGCGAGATGAGTTAGGTGTGGCATGTTCACGTGTGGTAATGATGCCCACTCGGCAGGCGGACTCCAGGCACTCGTCCTCTGGATCCGTTGTACTGTCAGGATCAGAATCCTGTAATCGTCGTTGCACATTCTGGACGCGCCGTCATCGGAATTTGGAGCGCTGGCCTCTGACTGGTGGTGCAGACCTGCACAAGGCTGCTTAGTGTCCAGGCTTCCCGCAGTTAAACCTCGCCTGCCTCTTGCAGGGCAGTGTCCCTTTAAGTGGGCGTTGCCACAGTTCGGGCACGTCATGACGTCGGTGTCGTGACGCGGTGTACGTCGTCGCACATGTGCAGTGCGGTCGGCTGACGTCTGCACCTGCGCAGTGTGGGTGTCGGCCGCTTCGTTATCCCGTTCGCATCGGGCATGCGTGGGGCTCCGGGAAAAGCGTGCGATGGCCGCTGTCTTCAATGCTGAGGCGCTGCACCCGGGAGATGGCCTGCACACTCACTTCCTCGTGGGAAGCAAGTTTCTCATTTTCAGATATTTTGTATTGGGAACACCGATTTTTTGCGTGCTCATGCACTGTACATGTTTCAATAGCGACTTGCAGGGTCATATGCTTGATTTTTAAGAGCTGCTCTCTCAGAGGATCAGAGTGAACTCCAAACATGATTTGGCCTCTCATCATGGAGTCAGCAATATCACCAAAGTTGCAGGACAGCGCTAGCAGGCGGAGGTTAGTTAAGAAGGCATTGAAAGATTTATCTTTACATTGAAGCCGTTGTCTGAATATGTAACGCTCGAAGATTTCATTGGTGTCCACTTCACAGTGATTATCGAACTTGTCCTGGATGGTCTGAAGCTTTGTCTTGTCCTGGCCTTCGGTGAAGTTAATCGAGTAGAAGAGTTCCATGGTTTGATCACCCACTGTTGAGAGGAGAAGCGCGATCTTTCTTGCATCAGGCGCACCCTCGAGGTCTGAGGCTTCGATGTAGAGCAGAAACCTTTGCTTGAATATCCGCCAGTTGGCATTGAGATTGCCGGAGGTCCTAAGCTGGTGAGGAGCCTGAATCTTCTCCATGGTGCCAGGTTTCATTTGCTGGTCGTCACGGAATGGACTGAGGTAAGCCACCTTAAATTAGTAGTCTCCTGGTATCATGTCATGTTAGGTACACTGGTCGAACACTGGCTGCAACTGGATGCAGCTTAGATCAGAAAGATACTCCAGACTTTGAAGTTAGTTCAATCAGGTTCATTGAACTAATAGCACAGTTAGCACAGTTCTCTGTGAGTTCGACTCTCTTCTAACTTAAGTGTGGTTACTCTGTCTGACTGAACCAGACTAGCTCTTAGCCACGTGGTGGAGGTGTGAGATTGTCACAACACCCTTGACTGACTCTCTAGATGTTCAACAGTGGAAAGAGGCGGAGTGTGAGTGCCTTGTGTCTTTTATAGTCAGATCCCACCCCTGAGTGTCCCGCCTGCTTATTGGTCATGTCCTGTTCCCTGTTTCCATTAGCTGCTTGTCTGGATATCATTATGTGTGTGTATGCATATCAATGGCGATATGAGGGAAAACATTTTCAGGCAGTGAGAGGTTAGCATCTGGAAAGCAATGCCTGAAAGTGTGGTGGAGGCAGTTTCAGTCAACCCTTTAAAAAAAACCTATTAGATTATTTGAAGAGAAAAAGAATTGCAGGACTATAAAAGAAGAGTGGAGCATTGGGATTAGGTGAGCTGCCCTAGCAGGGAGAATTGGCATGGTCATGATGGGCCGAATGGCCTCCTTCTATGCTGTAACCACCATTTGAAATAACTGCTAAATGAGAGTCGAGAAAGGTCTAAAACCTTTACTAATGTGGAAGAATCACTAAGATGATCTTTGTCGCAGGAGATTAAGCAATTTTCCCATTTGATGATTGCTCTCAACTATCTTTTCTATGCCAGCCAGAAGGGTGGAAATGGGTCTTACCATTAACCTCAGTGAACACTATTCTGCTATCTCAGCTTCTAACCATTTTGAAATCTATTCTAGCGTGATCACACATATGGGAAAAGGTATTAGTATCCTTATTTCATAACAATGTATGTTATGACTCTGTGGTAACTCTCAGGCAGATGGTGATGGGATCAAGCCGTACTCCAGAGAGCAAAGAGAAAATGCTGGAAAATCTCAGCAGGTCTGGCAGCATCTGTAGGTTGAGAAAAGAGCTAACATTTCAAGTCCAGATGACCCTTTGTCAAAACTGTACTCCAGAGACATGAGTACACAATCTAGATTGGCACTCAGTGCAGTATTGAGGCTATGCTTTCAGAAGGTGCTGTCTTTTGCATGTGATTTGAGTCAATGACTGCCCTCTCAGAGGGATGTAAAATATTCTGCGGCGTTGTTTCAAAGAGAAGGAGCATTCTCTCCAGGGTTCTTGCTGATGTTTATCCCTTAACCACCATAACTAACAAAAATTATCTGGTAATTATCTAATTGCTGTATGTGGGAGTGTGATGAGCACACATTAAGTGTCATGCTTGCTGCATTATAACGATGGCTATGCTTAAAGAGAACTTCATTGGCTATAAAGTACTTTGGTATGTCCTGAGATCATGCAAGATGCTATATTAATGCAAGTTTTTATCTCCTTACTGAAATGTGACAACAGAAACTCTACATGCATGCCGATTCTTAACATTTCCCTGTGATTTAAACATACTTGCTCATATAGCAAGTAGTATATTCTGGTCAATCTTTTCATATTGAAACATTTTATTCCTTGGTTAAATGTTAATTGGCAGTTCATCCATGTCTCGAAGCAAAAAATAAAGGTTATAGGGAGAGATCCTCCAGCTGTTCACACCAGAGGGATCCTCTGATCCATCCTATCTGTTGATTCACCCTTTCCCAGCCCCTCACTGAAAGAACTTGCCAGCTAATTCAATTCTGTAAATTCCCCTGAATCTGCCCCAAAATATTTATACAGGGAACTTGCATTCATACAGGGCCAAAAAAGTCAAACATAAATTCCTCCTCCTCTTTGAAAAATGATGAAATCCTGTTTCAGGAGCAACTTTCTTTTTTTTATATATAAATTTAGTGTACCCAATTAATTCTTTCCAATTAAGGGGCAATTTAGCATGGCCAATCCACCTCCCCTGCACATCTTTGGGTTGTGGGGGTGAAACCCACGCAAACACGGGGAGAATGTGCAAACTCCACACGGACAGTGACCCAGAGCCGGGATCGAACCTGGGACCTCGGCGCCGTGAGGCTGCAATGCTAACCACTGCACCACCGTGCTCCACCGTGCTGCCCCCGGAGCAACTTTCTTTTGAGTGGAAGTTCAGGTTTCCTCATCTCTGCTAAACTTCCAAAGGCTTCTGTCATGATATGCAAACATGCAACCAATGAACATTCAGAATAGGACACAACCAATGGGCAGTCAGGACACTCAGAGGTGGCATCACCACAAGGGGGCATGACATAAACACTATAAAAGGAAGAGGCACTCACACTCTGCCTCTTTCCACAGACAGGCACCTAGACAGTTAGACAGGGTTGATCAGCAGCATCACACCCCAGCACGTGGCTTAGAGCAAGCTGGTACAGTTAGACTGAGTTACTACAGTTAGATTAGCAGAGAGTCAAACTCATTTGAGAACTGTGTTAATAGTTCAACAAACACGTTGAACTCATTTCAGAGTCTGGAGCATCCTTTAGTTAATACTGCATCAAGTAGCAGCCTGTGTTATCCGAAGCAGCATAACACAACAGCTTCTATCAGTTTTGCTACAGATCAAAATCAAAAAGTTATGCATCACTAGAGGAAGACAGAGGTCAGTAATATTTCAAAGTTACATTGTCAGTTGCAGAATAACATTGTGGATTCGGTCAGTGCTAACAATATTTGTCAAGTGTCAAGATCCCAATCCAAACACTTATGTGAAATCTACTTCTGGTAATGATGCAACTGGGCTGGTGGGACAAGAGTCTGGACCCATGATTTCCACATTAAGTTATCAATTTCAGCCATGTCACTGTGGGCTGTTTCCAATTGGAGTTTCAGGCAATTCGCCACAAGAATGAACGAAGCCGAGGAGAAGGAACAAAGCCCAAAGGAATTACATTTGCAAAAAATAGTTTCACAGAACAACTCTTCCTTCAAACTGTATTCTCTTCTTTGCTTCTTGGCAGTAATGAAAAGAGGCGAGGAGGAGCAACACTGGGTTTCATATTCTTTCAGCTAGACAATCGGTGAATGGCAACCCAGAGTCCAATCCATTAACAAGTCTATTGTGGGCCATAGATGACTCCCGACCATATTGGTGACACTTTTGCTTATGTTAAGATCCCAGCTGATGTTATTATCGGACAAATCGGACCCCATGCGGAATCCGGCTTGATAGATCCTGCTCGGGACTCCCGTCTGCCAGCTGCATTTTCCAGTCCGGCGTGCCCCCGCCAGCAGGTGATTCTCCATCACCGCATCTGGCCAATAGGGTTTCCTATTGTGGCCACCTCATGCCGTCGGGAAACCCACAGGTGTGAGTGCGCTGCTGGCGGACCGGAGGATTCCGCCGAAAGAGAATTCTGCTGCCTCATGTTTATTTATTTTTTAAAAACATGGAGGGCAGCTACTGAACAGAGTCACAAGAGTCACTACTTATTTAGCCACGACTATACCTTTACTGATATTTACAGATTTGTAACGATAACACGTTACAAAATCTATCTTATACTGTAATGTAAACAGTAAGTACACATCCATGTAAATCAATAGGCAACCTGTGGTTAGGCACACCACACTGAAACCAAGTGGCAAATGCCACCCAAAATGGCTTTTACAGATTTCTCATTAACTCTCCCCTCCCCCCTCAGACACTTGCCATACTGTGAGCCACCTGGTCTCCCTGGAACTCTGTCTTTCACACAAGGGTTTCCAATCACTGCTCTTGAAGAACATGCCTTGGAATGTTCTTCCAAATGATCCTTTCTCTCAGATGCTTTCACGAAGGATCCACTTCCAGGGTTTCAAACTCTCCTTCTGATGTTCCTCTCCTCTGTATCACCACATGCATTAAAAGCGTCACCTTCCACACAATCTCTCAGTTACTTAGCTGTGCCAATAGAGCATCTGGAAGATCTCAACCTATAACTTTTATTTATTTGTTTAGAAACATGGATGACCAAAGTTGCAGGACTGCCATTTATCTTTGAATCAAAAAATAAAACATTTATTAAATATAAAAAGAGTGACTAGAATACACTACTCTTTCACCCCAGCTATATTGTTACAGATATACACAGATTTTGAAGGATAACACAAGTTACAATTTATCTTATACTCAGATGTTGTCAATAAGTACACAGTCCATGTCAACCAGTGGCCAATTGTAGTCAGACACAGCACACTTTGAAACCAAGTCACAGATGCCACCTGAAACAATTTCTGTGGATTTCCCATCAATTCTTCCTCTAGCTACTTGTCACACTGTATGCCAACTGGTCTCACTGGAACTCTGACATCCACACAGGTTTTTCCAAACGCCACTCGCTAAAAACACACCTTGGAATTTTCTCCCAAACAACACTTTCTCTCAGATACCTTCAGCAAGGATTCACTTCCAGGATTTCAATCTCCTCTTTCAGTATTCCTTTGCCTTGGGATGCCATGTACATTCAGGTTTACAGATATCTATCTATCAGGTACTCAGCGACCCCAGCAGAACACTACTGCTTTACAGATGTATCAAGGTGTCATCAAACTTTTGATTTACCTCAGCTGTTTGGTTTCTTACCTAGCTGACTTTAAGTCTGGTTCTTGAGCTGTCTCTTTACAAGTCACCAGTATTTTCTGGTTTATACTGTGTCCCTCTGCGGAATTAAAGTTTGGGGACCTATAGATTACTCCCACCAGGCACTTCTTTCTATTGCTATTTCTTACTTCTACCTACAGTCCAGTGCCGGCATCATTTCTTACTACAGCACTGATACCTTCCTTTACTAGCAAAGCTACACCACCACCTTTTCCTTTCTGTTTATCCTTCCAAAATACTTGGATATTCAACTCCCAAATGTGGTCTCCATGTAACCATGTCTCAGTGATCACACCAAATCATGCCCCTTTGTCTCGGTTTGCACTGTTAACTCATTGATTTTATTACAAATGCTTTGTGCTTTCAGACACAAAGCCTTTTAAGTTATTTCTATCGTTGAATTTCCCTGCTCTTGTATGATTCACACATTCTGTCCCTTCCTTTTATTTTCTGGTAATAACCAGCCTCATCACAAACCTGCACTCCTACCTTCTCCTTACACTTAAATTTTTTTAAATTTCCATGCAACTTAAACCTCTCCTGCCTCCCACCCCAACTCTATTTAGTTTAAAGCCCTATCTACAGTCCTAGTTATGCAATTCGCCAGCACTCTAGTCCCAGCATGATTCAGGTGAAGATAGTCACATCGTAACAGCTCCCTCCTTCCCCAATGCCCCATGAATTCGAACCCATTTCTCCCACACCAATCTTTGAACCATGCATTTACTTCTTTAAACATGTTGACCCTCTGCCAATTAGCTTGTGGCTCAGGCAATAATCTGAGATTATTACCTTTTTGATCTATTTTTTAATTTAGCCCCGAGCTGCTAATATTCCATTGGCAGAACCTTTATCCTTGTTCTACGTATATCGTTGATACCTACATGGACCACGATAACTAGATCTTTCCCCTCCCACTCCAAGTTCCTCTTCAGCCCAGATGAGATATCCCCAACCCTAGCACCAAACAGGTCACACAACCTTCGGGACTCTTGATCCTGGTCACAGAGAACAGTGTCTATGCCCCTAAATTTACTATTCCTGATTACAACTACATTTCTCTTCTGCTCCCCAACTTGAATGGCTCCCTGTACCACAATGCTATGGTCAGTTTGCTCATCCTCCCTACAGTCCCTGCTCTTGTTGACTGAGAGCAAGAATCTTGGACATGTTGCATGAAGCTCCTGCAACCCTATCTCCTGGATGCCTCACTCATAGTCAATCCCTCCTGTCCCTGACCACTGGCTGAATTAAAGGTAGTTAATCTTATGGGTGTGACTGCCTCCTGAAACACAGCATCCAGATAACTCTCCTCCTCCCTAATGTGTCACAGTGTCCAAAGCCCAGACTCTAGCTCATCACTTCTGAGCTGAAGTTCCTTGAGCAACCAGCATTTGCTACAGATGTGGTCACTAGGAACAACAATGGGGTCCACCAGCCCCCACATCATGCAATACAACACATCGTCTGGCTCTTGTGATGAATGTAAGAAATTTGTATATATATTCTATTATCTGTATCTGTTGCAGTAATGTTTTGAAAACCTGTGTTAGGGTGTGTATATATCTGCTGCAGTAATATTTTTTACAAATGCTAGTTTAAAAGAAAGACAGACTTGCTGCCTGCAAAAGGTGCGATTGAGATGCCATAAAAGTGAAATCATCATTCTTTCCAACCATTTATATTTTTACAAGGAGAGGCCTAATGGGATTTTGTTATGCTTTCTGAGGATTTCCTGGGGAGTAGATAATTAGAAACATTGAGGTGAATTCTCCGACTCCCCAACCGATTGTTCCTCGGCAGCGTGCGACGACAGCATTGGGATTCTCTATTCCTGATGCCAGCTAATGGCATTCATCATTGTGGCCACCCAACACCACCAGGAAACCCATGGCGCCAGCGGAACGGAGAATCCAGCCAGCGGAGGATTCACCCCATTGTGTTTAAACTTAAGCAAGTAGGTCATGGGATTTGAGTGGGAGGAGCCAGGTCTGTAGCAGGCAGTGTTTTAGTTCAGTTAGCTTCTGGAAGCTGGGAGCTGAAAAGCAGCTTTTGCAGAAGGCTGTCAGATTCAGCATTAATCAGACAGACAGGAATCTGTAGGTTGTTTACTGAAAGGATTTCTCTTTTCAACCGGTCTTTCAAATAACTCTCTTTATCCAGAGAACGGCAAGTAATCCTATGTTTGCTAATTTTATTCATAAGTGGTTTTTGACCTGTGATGGGTTTTGCTTGATTGGAGATAGACGGTGGGTAGGATTCACTCAGCCCACGCCGGATCGGCGAATCGCCGGACCGGGCGCGAATCGTGCGACATCACCCCGATGCCAGTCCACCGATTCTCCGGTGAGCGAAGAATCGGCTTTATTGGTGCCAGCGCGGTCGGCGCGGTGCCATCGGGGGCTGCTCTACGCGGCCCCCCGCCGATTCGCCGCCCGGGATGGGCCGAGTGGCCGCCCAAAAAAGCCCGAGTCCCGCCGCCGCCGTTCACATCTGGTCTTACGCGGCGGGACCTCAGCATCCATCCTGTCTGGGCCGGCCTGGTGGGGAGGGAGGGGTTCCGACCCGGGGGGGGGGGGGCCTCTACCGAGGCCTGGCCCGTGATCGGGTCCTACCAATCGGGGGGCCGGCCTCTCGTGGTGGGGGCCTCTTTTGCCCACTGTAGCCCTCCGCCATGTTGCGTTGGGGCAGTGCGGAGGAGGTTACCGCGCGTGCGCTAATTTGCGCTGGCCGCAGCGTGCATGCGTAGACCCGCGGCGCCCATTTGACGCCAGCATAGGCAGCTGGAGCGGTGTGGGTCGCTCCAGTGCCGTGCTGGGCTCTCGTAGGACAGAGGATCGCGACACATAGCGGTCCGATGACACCGTCGTTAAACTCTCCAGTTTTTACGACGGTGTCAATACACTGCCTGCAGGTGGGAGAATCCCGCCCGGTATCTTCCAGAAATTAAAGTTTTTATTTTATTTTATTGTTAAGCATTGTTAACTGGTAATTGTAATCTATATTTCTGTGATGTTAAGGTAGTTTAATGCTGTGTGTAAGGTTTGTTTTAATATACCATATCCATATTTGTGCGTGGAATCACTCCTGGAGCGAAGTATTCTTCCCTCTCAGTCTTACAAATTTAAAAAAAGTGTTGGGGTTCTTGTACAATATCGTAATACCCGGCATCCTTGTTTTTTTTAATAGTCCGGCTGGTCTTTATTTTTTTGATCTGTAAAATATTTTGATCTGTAAAAGTAATTTTGAATAGGTAATTTAATTAAGCAGTCACTTACCAACCAATGAACCAATGTAATAAAACTTTGGCATAAAAGCAAAGCTATTAGGAAAACTAATCTTAAAATGTCAATTACTTCTCTTGCCCCTCCTCCTCCTGGAATCCAAACTGGTCATCTCCAATATAGGTTTGCATCTTCCCATTCTGTTACAATTCTCAACGCAACTTTCAAAGCATGGGCAATAGAACTAATTGTATGAAAATGAGAACATTGACATGCCTTCGGCTTCTTTCCAATGGTGATCATTATTATCTGCATGAATTCCTCTTGCCATTCCCCTGCTATGGTAAAGATCCTTGCACGGCTTAGTAAACATTGATGTTACATTATTTCCCACATCCTAAATCAACTCTGCAGGTAGTTCACCTCTTCCAGCTGTGTTTCCAGATTTTATCTAATTTATTGCACCTTGTCGGCACGATAGGCTGAATGGCCTCCTTCTGCGGTGTAACAATCTGTGATTTTGTGATGTCAACCTTATTCTCTTCTTCCACATCTATTATTCACGATTTTCATTTTTTGCATATAGTTGTTGGGGGCGGTTCTCCAAAATGGAGACGAAGTGTTCGCGCCGTCGTAATGCGACGGCGCTAAACGGGCACGGGACGACGGATTCTGTCCCCCACAGGGGGCCAGCACAGCGCTGGAGAGATTCACGCCACTCCAGCCTCCCTTCCCGGCGCCAAATGGGCACCGCGCCAACCTGCACATGCGCAATTGGGCCACGCCAACCTGCGCATGCGCAGGGCACTTCTTCAGCGCGCCGGCCCCGACGCAACATGGTGTGGGGATTCAGGGGCCGGCCGCGCAACAAAGTAAGCCCGGGGGAGAGGCCGGCCCGCCGATCGGTGGTCCCTGATCGCGGGCCAGACCCCATCGGAGGCCCTCCCCGGTGAAGGAGCACTTTTCTATGCCCCATAGGCCGCCCCCCCGACCCTTCGCGCAGAGTTCCTGCCGGCAGCGACCAGGCGTGAACGGCGCCGGCGGGAGTCTGTCGTATCTGCGCGGCCACTCGGCCCATCTGGGCCGGAGAATTGGCGTCTCCGCTGATTACAGCGGCCTGCAGCCGCCGCCACGTCAAACGCGCCGCCGCAAATGGCACCGATTCCCCGCACCTCGGAGAATCGTGCGCCGGCGTCGGGGCGTGGTTGCGCCGATTCTCCGGCCCGGCACGGGGCTCGGAGAATCGCCCCCGTTACATATGTTCCTTCCAACTTTTTCTTATTTCATCAGGGTTTATTAATTAAGCACCCTCCTCAACTTCCACTGCCATTGATTTCCGTTGTTTATACTGAATGCCACTAACCTCCTTTGCTTTTGCATCCATCTATACATGAATGAACGCAATCTAGAATATGGACAGGATTTATGTGTTTGTTTTGCAGACTGTGAAAAAGTATTCGATCGGGCTGATTGGATTGAGCTGTTGAAAATGCTGGAAGACTTTGGCTTAGCCTGGAGAGACAGACAACTCAGAAATCTGTACCAGGGACAAACAGCAACAGTGAGAGTCTCCAATGGACACTCGCAACAATGTGTTATTGGAAAAAGAATCCAGAGGATGTTGTTTATCACCTGACATCTTCAATGTCAATGCAGAAGCAATGATCATCGAAGAATTTGCACACATAGAATCTGGTGTTAAGATTGGTGGGGGGAGGGGGTGCCAATGATAACACCAGTTTGATTTGCTGATGACAAAGCATTTGTAACAGGCACAGAAGAAGCATTACAAAAATTACTAAAGTCACCATAGTCCCAGATGACCATAGGCTGCTTTCCCCTTTGAGGGGGAGAGCTGACTGGTGGTGACTCAATCTGAGGATCAACACACCTCAGGTGAGGGGCAAGATTGAGAAGGCAGGGCCTTTATTAATAACACCAGCTGGAATGGGAATTGGACCCATGCTGCTGGCCTTGCCCTTTATCACCAACCAGTTGTCCAACCAATTGAGTTAAACACATCAAGTGGGATCAACGGCGTTTAAGGGATATGCACTTCTCCCTTGATCGATGTCAGAAAACAATTTCAGAAGCAGAAGAACAAACAGCACCCCTCGAGGCAATTTCACAGTGTCGCCAGGATTACCCCAGTTTCTTCTGTTATAGTATCTTGACATGAGAGGTAACAGTATGAATAAAATTTACATTTGATTACATTAAAACCTCACAATATGAGCTCTGCTTTGATCAAACTGATTAATAAAATTGAGAATTCAGACAGCAGCTGGATTAGATACCTATCTAGAATTCCCGTGGAATTCCTTCCCTAAATCTCTTCTGTGAGACCCTCCTCTAAAAACTATCTTTTCAACCAAGGCTTTGGTCAGCTGTTCGAATATCTCCTTACTTGACTCCGTGTCGCAATTTTGTTGATTAGATTCCTCTGAAGCACCTTGAGGCATGATACTGCATAAACGGTGCTATATAAATGTATATTGGTGTTACTGTTACAACATCCAGAAGCAATGTGGCCATTCTCAATCGCCATTCAGTTGTGACTCCTGTCATTTCGACCCACCACTGCCGTTCCGCCGCAGTCTCAGCGGCATTCGTTCAGCAAACTGTTGATTTTAATGACGGGATTATGGGTATTATAATTAGCTGTTCTGTCAGGGAAATGCGAAAGCACGCAAAAGTCTCCAAAAATTATGGAGTGGTCAGAATTACTGATTCCATCATTTTCTGGGATTTTTGCGCTGTAAATTAGACCCTGTGACCACAATGGTGGAAATCTCCAGGAAAACATTTGTGGGATTCTCTGAAATAAACAGACTTTTGATGCGTTTGAACAGCCAAGACTTATAAAAACCTGGTTTTCTTTTCCTAAAAGATGCAAGGTGGAACTTAGCATTTTTTCCTTCTGGAGTATTTTTATCAGAGGCCTCAAATGCTAATTTAAATGTCACTGCTCCATAGAAGCATGCAACAGGGAAGTTGGGGGGTGGGGGTGGGGATGACGCTGGGGGTGATGTGTGGAGAGGCAGAGACTGTATAGATTCAGGCAATAGCTCACCCTGTGTGAGTTCTTAATAAAGAACTAAAAACTAGTGTTTTTGTTCCCATATGTGCACATTGGAAATTTATCACCGTCTTCAACAGACCTGCTGCTAAATGGATCAATGCTAAAGAAATTAAAGTGTATTCATTGTAGCTCTTTGAATCTCAGAAATAGAAATCAATGGGTATTAACTGGGAGCGGTCACCATAGTGAAATCATTAAATGCAATAGGATATATAAGGGCGGCATGATGATACAGTGGTTACTACTGCTGCCACACTGCGCCAGGGACCCAGGTTTGATTCCGATTTTGGGTGATTGTCTGTGTGGAGTTTGCACGTTCTCCCTGGGTCTGCGTGGATTTCCTCCGGGTGCTCCGGTTTCCTCCCACAGTCCAACGATGTGCAGATTTGGTGGATTGGCCATGCTAAGTTTCCCCTGGGTGTCCAAAGATGTGTAGGTTAGGTTAAGGAGTTATTGGGATAGGCGGGGGAGTGGGTGTGGATGGAGTGCTCTTTCAAAGGGTTGGTCAAAAGGCCTCCTTCTGCACTGTAGGTATTCTATGATTCTAAGATATAGAACAACACAAGACGGGTAAACCAGATGACCTTTTCAAAAAATGCAGTTGATGAACTCCTGTGCTCATTGAGGTGAGATCTGTTAACATTCGGATATGCAAGACTTTCCATTCCAGGAGTCCAAAATCAATGGTGAATTGGTATGTTTAATGTGCTCACATCTCAGAGTGTTTAATCCCTAGCCTTCTAATTTACAGCATAAGTGCCAACTGAATCAATCTAATTCAAATGATGATGTAAACTGCTCCAACACAATGAAAAAAATTGAAATGAAAATCGCTTATTGCCACAAGTAGGCTTCAAATGAAGTTACTGTGAAAAGCCCCTAGACGCCACATTCCGGCGCATGTTCGGGGAGACTGGTTCGGGAATGTTGTGTTCAGGGCTCAACTCTTTCGAATTTAATTTCATATAAAGTGCAAGGTTTTCAATAAATTAAACTGTTTCAATTGGATGGTGAATCAGTAACTAAATAGCTTAAAACATAAAATTAACGTCAAACGTTCAAAGAAAAGGAAAGACATACATTTACTTAGCACCTTTTGTGAGCATGGGATGTCCCAAAGCACTTTGCTACCATTGAGGTATGAGTGCTGTTGTAACGTAAGAAACATGGTAGACTGTTTGTAGCAATCTCTAGCAAACTGTAAAGTGATTATGATCAAATAATCCATTGAATCCCTGCAGTGCAGAAGGAGGCCATGCGGTCCATCAAATCTGCACCAGCCCTCTATAGGCCCACTCCCCCACCCTATCCCCGCAACCCCACCTAACATGCACATCTTTAGACACGATGGGCAATTTTTTAGCATGGCCAATCCACCTGACGTACACACTAAAGGGTAATTAAACATGGCCACTCCACCTAAACCTGCACATCTTTGGACTGTGGAGGAAACTGGAGCACCCGAAGGAAACCCACGCAGACACAGGGAGAACATGCAAACTCCATACAGTCACCCAAGGCCGGAATTGAACTGGGGTCCCTGGCACTAAGATAGCAGTGCTCAACCACTCTGCCACCATGCCACCCATTGTGAGTTGAGAGGTAACTATTGGCCAGGACCCCTCTGCTTTGCTTTGAGCTGGTACCACTGGATATTTTACATACGGTACTGGAGTGCCAGTCGAAATTATGTGCTCAAATATCTGTAATAGGGTGTGAACCCATGAACTTGTGACTTTTAAGAGGTGGTTGTGCTGACACTCAGATACAGCTGACTCTGGAGGGCTGTTCAGACAAGGAATGCTCTAGCAAGTGGTGAAAACTAGAATCCACAATAGCTTTTTAAAAGAAAAATGGATAAGAATATGGAAAATAAAAATTTAAAAGTCTATTGGGAAATTGCAGGGAAAAGGAACTAAAATGTTAAAGAGTCAGCACAGGTGCAATGCACTGAACAACCATCTTCTGTAAAATATGACCATTCTATGATGCTTTGACAATGCTCTGGTAAATGTGTTTGAGTACATTTTCCTGAATCATTATTTTAACAATATTAGTAAATGATAATTAAAACTTTAGACTGCATTGAAACATCACATAAAGGTATTTTATAGTAACGAGTGTTTAATAAAATGAAATTACGCTGCTCTCTGCAGTCTCTGGATCATCCTAACGAGTTAATTCCCTGTCCATATGCTTTAACTTATAGATGGAAATAGAGAAGACATTCTATCTCCTTCACCAAGCTAAACCTCATCCAGCCCTGCTACTTCATCTGATTTCTCTCAGGACAGTGATTTATAGTCTCTGTGTTCCTACACGGGTACAGCCTTAGTCATCACCACTGTAACAAAGACTTATTGACAGACCTGCCAAACATCACTTACATAGAGGCACAGTTACGCAAATCATTCTATTGTGGCCCTGTCACTCGACTGGCACCAATTGTTCCTTGGCTCAGAACAGTGCCAGCTGCTTTGAATGGCTGGAGTTTGGCATCTGTGCGCTGTACAAATTAACTACAGTCTGTATGGAAGTGTTTCTAATTCCACTGGAAACAGAAACAGTTTGGTGCCCAATAATGCCTGTCTGTTGCCTTGCAGCATGATTTATGTAATATGTAATATGGGGCAGCACGGTAGCACAGTGGTTAGCACAATTGCTTCACAGCTCCAAGGTCCCAGGTTTGATTCCCAGCTTGGGTCACTGTCTGTGCGGAGTCTGCATGTTCTCCCCATGTCTGCGTGGGTTTCCTCCAGGTGTTCCTGTTTCCTCCTACAGTCCAAAGACGTGCAGGTTAAGTGGATTGGCCATGCTAAATTGCCCCTTAGTATCCAAACAAAAGGTTAGGTGGGGTTACTGGGTTATGGGAATAGGGTGGGAGGCATGGGCTTAAG
This sequence comes from Scyliorhinus torazame, assembly GCF_047496885.1. Lineage (NCBI taxonomy): Eukaryota > Metazoa > Chordata > Chondrichthyes > Carcharhiniformes > Scyliorhinidae > Scyliorhinus > Scyliorhinus torazame. Next base: position 47,983,549 of record NC_092722.1, on the reverse strand, counting down.
TATGGTGCTTTTTCCAAGGGCCGGTGCAGACTCGATGGGCCGAATGGCCACCGGCTGCTCTGTAAATTCTATGAAATGTGCAATAGTTATTGCAGTGAATTAACTGATGTGTAGATTGTAAGATTTGTTAGTTATAAATTTACAGTGGAGGGAAAACTGTTACATTGCAATTTCTACCATGTACTTTTCTGGGGGAGGGGTTTAAAGTTTTATTAGGTTTCCGTTGCAATGTAGGATTCCTGGCAGCCAATTTGTTCACAGCAAACTCCCATGACATGCAATGTGATTGTGACCGGATAATCTGTAACTCCATGCTCCCAGCAAAATGTTGCGCCCCCCCCCCCACCGCCCCCCCAGAGGATGGAGATTGGACAACAACCCTGTGGCCCTAATTCTTCAACTTGGAGCTTCCATCTGGGAGTACAGGACTGTGGAACTGCCTCTCATAAATCAGTTCCAGTGTTTGTAAATAAATAGCAAATGTAGTAATTGAGATCTCTGTCAGGCTTGTGAACACAGATGGCTGTGACCATTTGAATTAACTTGGATAATACCAACCTAGATCCAATCCAGATTTTAAAGTTACAGGATGGACATGTTGGGGAAAAGTCCCGGCTCATCAATTCTGATGAATGTATATTCTGTCTGATGACAACATCCAACTGTCTCTTACAAAACTGCAAAGGTTTTTCCTCCACTATCTTCCAGTTGTATTGATCACACTTTGTCAATATCAGCCCTAAATTTCTCTTTCATAATTGTGGGTATGGAAATGGGCCAAGCATGGAGTACAGAATGGGCACAGCCTTGGCACTGAATGGGAACATTGGGTATGGAATGGGCGCTGCATTGGATACTAGCTCTGAGCATGGCGATGGGCACAACATTGGGCAGAGAATGGGCACAGCATAGGGTTCTGAACATACACAGCATTGGGCATGGGAAAAGCACCCCATTAAATAAAGAATAGGCACAGTATCAGATGTGACAGTAGATATGGCAGTGTGGGCATCATTGGGTGCAGCATTGGACACATCAATGACTATGACAATAGGTAAAATAGGGAAGACAGTAATAGATACAGTAATAGATACTTCAATGAGTATTTGGGAGAATATGGCAATGCGTATTGCAGGGGGTTTGGCAATGAATCAATAGTAAATTCCGCAGTGGATATGATGATGACAACAACTTAATGATATTTTGACTTTAGTAAAGAATTCCCAAAAGTGTTTCACAGGAGTGCTTTCGAACAAAATTTGGTTATATCTCCACATAAGGAGATATTCGGACAGGTGAAGAGCTAGATTTTAAGAAGTGTCTCAAAGAAGACAGTGGGGCTGCGAGAGGGAATTCCAGAGTGCAGAGGCCAGGTAACTAAAAGCATGACAAGCAACGGTGGAGCGATTAAAATCAGGAATGTGAAAGAGGTCAGAATTAGAGGAGTGCAGAGTGCAAGGAATAAGGAACTAGATAATGATGTGAGTTCAGGGATCGGGAAAGGTTTGGGAAAACCTGAGGGGAAGTTTGATTGTGAACTGGGGAATAATGGGTGCGGTGGAGGGAGGGAGGTGGTGCAGGGGGAGCAGGGAATGGACACAGCGAAAGAGGTAGCCTTAACCTTAGTGATAAAGGAACTCATGAGCCTCTCAGACTTGACATTGGAAGTGGGGGTGGAGAAGGCAGGGGTGTTAGAGGATGGTTTATAGTGCAGAAAAGAAGTATGGGGTTATCTTTACCATTCTGTGACGACCCTGGAATTGTGAACAATTTTGAGAGGCCAACAGGGTCTGATGTTATTTTTTGTGGTCCGGCCAGGTTCATTGATGCTTCGCAAGGCCAGCTGTCTGCCATGTTCAAGACTATCTCTTTGAGTTAAAGGACTGGAGATTTGGGCAGTACCAGGATGAAAAACCACAGTCAGAGAAAGTAATACTTTTAGTGGGGATAAAGGCACAGAGGTGGAGGTGAGGATGTGATTCAGCAGTCAATAATTGAAGAAATGTTGAGGTGAATGATGGGTCAAAGGTTAGACCATTGGAAATTTCAACGGGCAGTTGTAATTTACTTGGGGGAGAGCTTTTGCTCGGGCAGACACAGAAGGTAGTGATGATTGGAGAGAGAAGGGGGACAAGTGATGGGGGATACAAGGAAATGATCAGAAATGTGAGTGGGAGACCATGTGATGAAGTCAAAGCTGTATATGGGTAGAGGGGATAGAGTTTGATTGGTGAAGAAAGGGTTGAAGTCTTTCAGCACAGAGGCTGAGGGAAGGTAGCAGTGACAATGGGCAAAATTCTCAATTTGAGAGACTTAAGTATTTACGTCGGGACTGAATTTTGTGAGGTTCACGTTCCCATTGGGGAGCTATTTGTGGAGCAATTCAGTACATGCTAATGGACCAGCAGTCTGCTGGCATGAATTCTGAGCAATTCCCGGCCCAGCAGGTGTTCTAAGCACTGGGGCCGGAGTTAGTGCCTGGCAGCTGGAGCTGTTTTTAGCCATTCCACTTACAACACACTCACTACAGCCGCCAATATTGCTGAGAGAAGAATTGGCCCCGAGGTCAGGAGTCCGAGGTGGACTCACAGCTCCATGCCAGTGAGTAGTGGAGGGACTCCCTCTTCTCCAACATGGGCTGCAGACTAAAGCCTGCCCTCCAGAATACTGCCTGGGAGGTGGTGGCAGAGGCAGTCACCGCTGCCAGTCTCACCAGCTGGTGAGCCGGAGGAATGGGGTCTGTAATATCTGTCAGGTGGTTGCACCTTTCAGAAATGGGTGTTTATCAAATAGCTGCAGTGACGTCAGTGTGTGGATGGAGTTGGGCTGTCTGTCTTTCACTTTTGTTTTGAGCTGGCAACTGCAGTGTATTTGGTTTTGTTTTCGGAGGCGGATAGCTGCATTCAAAGCAAACAGCTGTATAATGATCTGTCTCTCTATAAGCGAAAGAATGTCTCCAGATCATTGAGGATTTCAAAGTAATACCTGTTTCTGTAGAGCATTTAAACCTGCTGTCTTTATTTTAAAAAGGATTTAACTTATGGATGTTGGTTGGGAAGTTATTAAGGGTTACCTATAGAATATTGTATTTAGGAAAGTATCAGTGTTTGTAGTTGATAAGCTGTTTACTGTGTATTTATAAAATGTTAACTGGATTCATAGAATAAACATTTTTTACTTTTCAACAAACTTTAGCTCTCTGTTGCACCACACCTGTAAAGTGGGCCCTTGTGCTCCCCACAACCAAAATCTATTTAAAGTTGTGGGTCAGGTGAACTCCATGATACACTTTGGGGTTCTCTAAACCCTGGCCCATAATATATCCAACACGGGACCTATAGGGTGGGAATGTTTATCTTCCCTGAACTCTTTGAGGAGTACGAGCTCCCCGCTTGGGGCGGGGTATCTCAATTACCCGTTATATATATAAGGTTGGAGGACTAGAGAGGAGCCCGTTAGGGATCTATTGGGTAGCGTATATATCGTTCATATAAATAAAACTTTGTTCATGTTTTACTTGGTCTGGACACCCCCTGTCCTTATTAAAGGGTCACTGGTCAGCCCTCTGCCCTGAGGGGCAGAGAACCAGGGAGGGTACCAAAGGCTGCGGTGCAGGTGTCCTCTGGTTGGGGTGAGCTCTGCTGATCCCCTGCTTCCTCTGCAATGGAGCAGCGTTTCTGAGGAGTGCCAACACCTGGTGGGCTCCTGATTGAGCTTGACCCTTGACAATACAGCTGGGGTATGAGGGTGCTCAGAGGATCGGCCTGGGTGGGCTCCCAGATGACCAGAGACCTCCTGAGCATTTAAAGGCTGCAGGCAGCACTCAGCAGTGTGAGCAGCCTGAGGCCTCGAAGTAGGACCGAAGTGACGCGTTTAAAAGACTGGCTGCAGCAATGGTTGTCTGAGCCAGGACACGTCGATAATGAGGGAGATGCCCCCAGTCCACGGCCTTCACACCAAGTCGCTACCTGCTACTGCCCTCAGCCCGGGCAGCCATCCCCCAGCAAGCCCAACAGTGTTTAACGGTTTCTCAGTATTTTTTTAGCCTCCTGCTCCTCATCTGCCGCCAATGCGCCCAGTCCAAGTTTGTAAATACTTGTAGTAATTCACGCCTGCGAGACCTCCACCTGAGAGGAACGGGGCATCGCGGAAGGGCAGAACATACTGTGTCCAACCCGCTAATCACATTTAAATGCATGTAAATGTCGGTTTTGCATGCCGCAGCAGGCACAGGCCGCAAACCCCGTGGCCACCAGGGGGAGACCGGAGCCTGACGCCTGAATCGGTGCCGGGTGAGGACTGTTTGACCAGACGACCGATTCTCCACCTGATCGCGGTTTGCGTTTACGGTGTCGCAAAGCGGAGAATTTTGTCCAATATTTCTGTGATTCTCTAACATAAATGCAACGAGTGAAAACAGCTTATTGCCCATGAGACCAGTTCAGAACAGTGAGCTTTATCCACTGTGAAAGTGGCATCAATATTTTGAAAGGGGTTTCGACAGGCAATGATATAGTTATGTTGCAGCTGTTGCATTCAAATATGAATGCAAGGTAGCAGTAATCAGAGTCACAGTGAAGATAGGAACACTACTGAACAGACCAACGTCGTCTGTTTTCAATTCTTCCTCTACTCTCTCAAAGATGCTGCCTCATGTCGGTATTTGAATCCACAGGTTTCCATAGTCCTCAGCTGAATGTCATTCTTCATATGTCAGCTCAGCAACCGAGCTGTGAAAACCGAGGGCATCGCAGCCAAATTCACTCCTGTCCCCATCACACATACACATAAGATATTAATTCGAACCAGAATTCTACGATGATTCCCCCTCTCCAAGCCGGCTAAAGCCCAAATGCACTGAGACCAGTTCTCACCATCCTATGACTATTTCAGGTGAGATCATCCAACTCATCAACAACCACCTGCATTTATACAGCACCTTTCATGACCACAGCACATTTCAAAGTGATTTAGAGTGAATGAGTACTTTTGCATGTAGCCACTGTTGTAATGTAGGAAACACAGCAGCCAATTTGTGCACAGTAAGATCCCACAATCAACAATGTGACAATGGCCAGATAACCTGTTTATGTCCTGTTTATTGAGGGAAAAGTGTTGTCAGGACACCAAGAATAACTCCCTTGCTTTTCTGTCATGGGATCTTTTACATCCACCTTTTACAGCAAACCAGCCTTGGTTTTACTGTCTCTGCTGAAAGTCGGCACCTCTAACATTGTAGCACTCTCTCAGTGCTGCACTGGAGTACGAGCTGATTTTTACATTCAAGTTCTGAAGGGGCATTTCAGTATCCAACCTTAAGACTCAGAGACAACAGGGCAACTGAACTATGGTTGAACATAATTGAAACAGAAAAAGATGCACAGGAGATATTGAGAGAGCTGCCCAAAAGCTTGATCAAATAGGTGGGTTTTCAGGAGGTCCTAAAGGGGAAGAAGGAGATGAAGAGGTCGATGATTTTAGAGATAAGAGACTGTAAAGGTAAAGACTTGGCCACCAATGGTGGGTAAAAGATGGATTGGGAATGTGCCGGAATTGGAGTAATGGAGTCATCCTGAGTGGTAATGGGGGCGAGTGATGGCTGGGTGGGGTTGCAGAGGTAGAAGGTTAAAAGTTTGGAACAGATTTAAATAAAAGTTGAGAATGGTTGGCGGTGTTGTTGGGATTGAAGCTAATGCCGGAGAGTGAAGGCAGAGTGAATGAGAAATGGGTCTTGGTGGAGGTAACTGATTAAATACTAACTGACTTTCACTGTCAAGGATTCACATGCAAATAATGTTCTCTCAGGTAGGATAGCTAAGGCGCCAGTAAAACTCAGTAAAAACAAAGGATGTAACTGATGACCTTATTGACTCAGTAACACACCATGTGATTAATCTATTCCTTTGATTGTCATGGTGAGTGTAGGATAAGCATTAAGGATCTTTTATCGTGGTTCAGTGAGTAATTCAATTAGTCCCTGAGACATAGGCATAATCTACCCGAATGGGAACAGAGTCCCGTAGCGTGTGATTAGCCGGGTGTTCCTTGGCGCTTGGAGGGACAGATCTATAAATCAAGAAATATTTTCTCTGGGTTTCAGGTCCTCCATTGTTGAGGAATCTCCTGCTGGTAGCTACAGGAGGAGGAGGGAGAAGCGACTTGATTCGAGTGAGCAACTTGATGACGGTGTCGAGGAAATGCTTATGTGGATTGCTGATGGTTCTATTAAACATGTGGTGAGTGCTGCATGTCGACTAGCACATTGCCGCAAGCTAGACATGTTGGACGTCGAGGCTATTTTACTGCACCTTGAATGCGAGTAAACCATGTGGATACTGAGCTTTGGTTCCAATGAAATTAAATTGTATAAGAAGGCCTGTACAACGGAGGCTCATGAACAGAAACTAATTCGTAAAACGACCGAACAGCACGGATCATCTGTTCTGTTGAGGACCTGTGAGGGGTGATACAGTGTGTTTGGTTTTCTTTGTACATATGAACTGTCTTATCTTTGTGTTTGTACTGATATTCTGTAGCAAAAAGGTGCTTGTGTATGTATGGCACAGTGCTTATTCCTTGCTGGTTAATGGTTAGTGTGATATATGGACTGTTAAGTAGTTTGTTTTCATCTTTTTGTGTAAAGGTACTGTTGACCGTTTAATCAACAAAATATACTCAAGTGCGTTCTTGTGGACACACATGCCATGTCCCAGACGATGATTATTGCATCGCATTTCAATCTAACTTTGAAGCCTGAACAGTTTGCCTGAACTCTCGAAGCGTCAGCACCATAGAGGCAGCGGCCAACAATCAAACACTCAAGAGCTGGGCTTCAGCACTGGGGATCCCCTCGTGACCATAGGGTAAGCTGTGGATCAGTGGAGGGCACCTGAGCACGGTCTCCCTCATGTTCCCGGCAGGTGTCTGGGGTCTAGGGGCTCCTGCTGTGGCCAGGGGTGAGTGTACAGAGTAAGGTTTCCAGCACAATTGGCTCGCTGAATGACACTCTGAGAAAATGTGAGGCACATTAAGGGTAGGGAAGGTTTTGGGGTTTTAAATGTCCGGGGTCGAAGCCCTAACTTGTTGGTCTCTCTCCTTCCCCAATGCCTTACAGATATAACAATGTGACTACTGCCATTGGTCCTGCAAAGGCTGCCCACGTGGTGCTGGTGGAAGCCCAGGCAGGCAGATGCCACGATGCAGGCTGGAGACAACACCCCATGTGCAGGGGTCTGCTGCACACCCTGAAGACCCAGCAACCTATCAGGCCGAGGAGGAACCCAGAGGGGGACACCACCAATGGCCCAAGGTGTACAGGCGTCCTTGGTCTTTCGAGGAGATTATGGACAGCATGTGCCGCAGGAGACCGCTCCCGGCTGCCATGAAGGTCACCACAGCCCTGAACTGCTATACAACTGGTTCATTCCAGGGCTCAAACGGGGACTTATGCGGCATTTCCCAAGCTACAGCCCACAAGTAAACCCGTGAGGTCACGGATGCCTTGTATGCATGGACATCAGACTTTATTAACTTTTAGCTGGACCAGGCTCACCAAGATGCCCGGGCTGCAAGATTCTCCGCCATCGCTGGAATGCCCCAGGTCCAGGGGGTAATCGATGGCATGCATGGCGTCTTGTATGGATCGGGAATCAGGGATTGCCCTTCATTAACAAGAAGGGGCTCCCTGAATGTTCAACTCATGTATGACCACCACCTATGCATCATGCATGTGTATGCACGCTTTCCAGGGAGCGTGCATGATAACTACATCCTGGGACACTTGGAGATCCCCGGTGTCTTCGAGGACCACCCCAGGATGACAGGTTGTCTCTTGGAGGTCCTGGTTGATGGCGCTGGTGCAGAGGCTGGAGACCCGATGTAACGAGTCCCATGTTGCCACCATGCTGTCATTGAATGGTGCATCGGTCTACTCAAAATGCAGTTCCAATGCCTGTACTGCTCTGGTGGTGCACTGAGTACATCCCCAAAAGATCTACTGCTTTGTGGTGGCCTGCTGCATCCTCCACAACTTGGCACAGCAGCATGCCCGAGGACCAGGGAAGCCCTCATCCTCACCCGATTCTCATAGGATGAAGCTTTGACCGTTAGCTCACCCCTTACCCACAATCGCTCCTGCCCCTCAATTCCCCCTCCCCCCAAATTCCTCCTTCCCCCAATCCTTCCAGTCCCCCCCAATCCCTCCTTTCCCCAGTCCTCCTCTGCCAATCCTTCCTTCCCCCAAATCCACCCACCCCGCCAATCCCTCCGGTCCCCCACCCTATATCCCCCAATCCCCCCTTCACCCCAAATTCCTCCTTCCCCCCAATCCCACCTCCCCCTATTCCCCTCCTGATACCCATTTCCTCCCCCCCCCCCCGACTACTTTGTTCCACCTTCTAATGTCTGCAAGGGTGGGGGGGAGGAGGGAAATAGCGGAGGTGGGATTGTGGGGGGGGGGGGGCGGGAGGAGGAATTTGGGGTGGAGGGGGAAATGGGTCTGTTTCGGCACTGTCAGAGAGTCAGTATACAAGGCAGGAGAGTGATGATAGCTCACTGTGAGGAGAGCTCTGGTTCTCCTCAGTTTATGCCAAAGTCTGCCTCCTGTCTTTCTGCTGACAGCGCACTCAGACCTATCCTCTGAACGGGGTCTGCATTGGAGGCATTTGATCTTGGATCACTGTACCTGGGGCGGGGGTGGATGTGGGGTGGGGTGCAGGCTAGCCCACTGCGAAGAATAAGGTGACAGAGGCTTCACATATATCAGGCGGACCATGTTTTAATAGTGAACATTTGACATTTCAATTACCCTAGCTACAGATAGTTATCCCCGCCATGCCCCCCCATGCCCACTCATTGATCCTCTCTCTTCATTATTTTTTGTGCTCTAGTGCCATGTTTAGGTGTGTCCCCAGGATGCACATCAGCGGTGGTGGGAGCTGCTGCTCTCCACGCCCTGTCGCCTTTAATGCCCTTGGCGGACATCCTCTGGAGGCCCTGGAGCTGGAGGGTCCCAGCCGGCTCACCGGTGTCACTGGCATCACCGTGCCACCCTTTTTTTCCTGCTGTCCTTGAGATACACCAGTGTCAGGAGGAGGGGGGGGATTCGGATGAACTGGAGACCCTGACATCACCTTGGTGGCAGACCCCGGGTTGGCCTCCAGCGCTTCCTCCTCCCTGGCCGAGTCTATAGGGCACTGGGGTCTCCATGGGATGGAGGGGCAGCTGGAGTAAGCTCCAGAAGCCTCTGAGTCATCTGGCTCTGCCTGTCCTAGCAGCTCCTAATTGTCTGCACGATACTGTTGATGCCCTCAGCGATGCTCCTCTGCGACTGGGCCACGCTTGGAGTGCCTCAGCAATGTCGATCTGCATCTGGGACACGTCCCTCAGTGACTGGGACATGTTGTCGAGGTCCTCAACCTTGGTTGCCACAGACTGAGCCACCACCACTCAAGACGCTGATGTGGTGCTCCAAGCTTTCCACTGCGGTCACCGCCCTCGCTGCCACACATTGTCAGCATCACCTCCTGCACCTGTAGCCTTTGAGACTCCTCCAATCGGCTGTGCATTCACTGGAATGTTGCTGACATCTCTTCCTGAATCTCACAGCTGTGTCCTATCACTTGCATCAGCTCTGGGATAATCTTGATTGGAGGCTCGGCATCTGACTGCGACTCAGCTGAGTCCTGGGATCCAACTGCCATCGACTGCCATCTCCCTCGTATATTCCTCCCTCCACCTAATGGACATCAGCAACTGTGAGGTGCTCACCAGATTGTGCCCAGAAGCTTGCCACTAATGTCCCTCACTGAGATGTGCCTCTGCGCTGGTGGAAGGTGGGGATGATAGCTTTGATGCCTCAATGGTGGTCTCCTCAAAACTCTCCTCCGAGCTGGTCTCTTGGGTGGCAAGGGGGTATCCGGATGGCCCGGCCCCATCATATGGAGATCCTGCGAGACAATGGACATGTGGTCAGTAACAGGAAACGGTCATTTTGTCTGACATGAACAAACTCACTTGAGACAGGTTATCTGGGTGAAGGGACAGTGGATCCTCACCTCTGTGAAGCAGGTCAAACTCGCTGTCCATGACTGCTCTCTGCTCGGTCGAGGGCCTGTTCCTTATAGGGGGTGAGGACGCAGATCTCTGGAACTCCATCCCCCGTCTTGGCCCTTTCCCGCTGATTATGGGCTATCTTCTCCTGCGGGGACAAAGAGAGGGCACTGTGAGCCGCATATTTGATGGGTCGGGGGCGTCTATTTCAGGTGGCATGTGTGGGCATCTCACCTGGGCTTGAAGGGGTTGTGCTGGTGGGTGCCTGTGGATTCTGAGAAGCAAGCACGAAGATTGGATGTGGGGAGGGTGCAAGGTGTCAGCCATTGATTTGGCGGAGGGGTGGGGGAGGCGGAGGGAATTTGAGGGGCGGCAGACGAACGGATGTCAGGAGAGAGGTGGTAACTTGCCCTTGCAGCACAGTGAAGGTCGCTGGTCTTCCTCAGACATTGGATGGAAGTCCTCCTTGTCATGCTGCCTGCACTGACCACCGCTGCCACTGCCTCCCAGGCGGTATTGATGAACCTGCTGGAGGTCCTCCGACTGCCTCAGAGGAACAGGATGTCCTGTCTCGGGTTGAGAAGCCTGGCCAGGTCGGCATTCCCAAAGCAAGGAGCTGGTCTGTGTACTGCATGCTTGTGTGCTGACTGGGAGTGAGTGGCGAGGGAGCGTTTAAACGCAGCCCTCCCTTGTTAGCAGCGGGACGCTGAGGTGCGAGTTGGCGAATCCGACGGCAAGACAATCAGTAATGGTGAGAAGCTGGTGGGGGCTCATTTCCAGCACTAAGTGCCGTTAAATATGGGCTGCAATCTTGTCAAAGTGGCCATGTAGAAATATCCTGCCAATCGCCACAAAAGTACACTTCAAAATCTTTCTGTTGAATCGTGCCCGTTATTTCGCAAATCGTCAGCTCCTGGCTGTGAAGCGATTGAGAAGTACATATGTTTTTACATAGAGTGAGAGAGATTGACAACAATCTATATTCCCAATTAATTTAACTCCACCATTGAACAATAGTTTTATACATAATTAGATCTAAATCTCCCAGAAAATCTCTCTTACTCTCTCTGATCTACTTCAAATGTATCAAAACCTAATTTAACTTGGGACACTGAACATGTCGCAGGTCACAAAGGAAAGCTCAGGAAATCTAAGTGATTAGAATATCAAATTGCAGGAATTACTTGAAAGAGTTAACATCTGTTCTGTCGGGCAAAATGGACCGGAGCAGTTTTACAGGTAAATGCTGGACTTGTTAATCCACTATATTCATGCTGGTTTGCGCAGGCTGTGTTTTAACAAGTGTGTCAAAAATATAATTCTTACTGGAATTCTGTGTGCTTAGTAAACTGCTCTCTGTCGGGGCTTCTCAGGTAATGTATGAACTGAATGATTCTTGGTGAGCCTGATAATTTAAATATCAGCAAGTCCTTTTCTTTCTCCACAATGTCAGACACACACGGGCTGGCTGAGCTTTGAATTGAACCACTCCAACATCGCTGACATCGATTAAATGGTAATTAGCACTTTGCAAGACCTTGCTCTGTACAGGTTGGCTGTTGTGTTTCTTTCACTACAACAGCAACTGCACCTTAAAAGCAGACCACTGGCTGTAAAAAAGTTGAGCATATCTTCAGGTTGTTAAAGGCGCTGTATAAATGTAAGCCTCGTCCTTTCACGCTCATTTGTGTAGCCTTAAAGCATGGAAATTTCAGGCATTAAATGAACCCTATTACAATAATGAGAGGCCAGACCACCTTCAAAAGTGAGTCTCTGTTCTGATGCCCCCTCTATTCTGTTCGATGACAATGGCCTCCTATCTGCATCACTTGGAGATGAAGAGATGAACAGAGTGCTTGTTGAATAATCCATTATCTTTGAATATTGGATCTGATAGAGGTAGTAATGTGTCTGACTATTAACTACATTAATTACAAGACTACATATTGAGCAGTACAGGGTAATTAAATATCAAAGAAACTGACGTCTAAAGAGCTCATTTGGAATCATCAACAATTGCAGATTCAGGTCATTCATAGATCCTCTCCTTAAAGATGACTAAAATTCAATGCTGAGTGTGGCTTTGTACTCTCATTTATACTATTTTTAGCAAACAAGCAGCCTTGCAGTGCCAGTTGCTAGCACTCTTACGTCTTAGAGGATGTGGGTTCAATATCTACTCCAAGACTTAAGCAAAGAAATAAAGGTTGATTCTCCAGTGGAGTCTTTTGGATGAGATGTTAAACTAAGGTCACATTTCCCTGCTTGAGTGGAGGTAAAATAGTCTCATGTCACTACTTCTGAGAAGACTAGTGAAGTTATAGTCATGTATGGCACTGAAAGAGGTTATTCAGCTCATCAAATCCATGTTGCATGGAGAATCTCAGTCGGTTCGACTACCCCACTTTGTCCCTCTAACCCTGCACATTCATTTCCTCTAAGTGTCTATCCAATTTCCTTTCAAAAACATTGATTGCTTCCACCTCCATTGATCATTATCATCTCCACCTCCACCAGTCATGACCCAGGTCATTGCCACTGGCTGCGTAGAAACTTTCTTCTCCACTTTCCCCTTATAATAATCTTTATTAGTGTCACAAGTAGGCTTACACGAACTCAGCAATGAGGTTACTGTGAAAATCCCCTAGACGCCACACAATGGCTGTTCGGGTACACTGAGGGAGAATTCAGAATGTCCAATTCACCCAACTCAAGCACGTCTTTCGGGACTTGTGGGAGGAAACTGGAGCACCCGGAGGAAACCCATGGACACACGGGGAGAACATGTAGACTCCGCATAGACAGTGACCCAAGCCGGGAATCGAACCCGTGTCCCTGGTGCTGTGAAGCAACAGTGCTAACCACTGTGCTACTGTGCTGCCCATAATATTTATTTTCCAAAGTCTTAAATCTGTGTCCATTTACCAACAGCTAATGGAAACAGTTTTGCCTTGTCTACATTATTGTGGTGATTGTCCCTTTAAGGGTAACACAGCAGAGTAATTGGCCTGGGTGACCAATCAGGACTCAGACTGTGGAATCACCTCTGGGCGAAGAGTTCCCTTGGGCAAGAGGAATTCCAAAACTAGCTGCAGACATGCTGCTGCTCTTGTAGGCACTTGTAAATAAATCCTTTCCTGTTCACAAACGAAGTATCTGAAAGTGCTTACGTTGAGGATGAATTAGCTTGACATTGCCTCAGGCCCGATACATGTGAGTATCCTGTTTTAATCAAAGATTGAGAAAACAAACAGTCACCAGAATGCCCCTCTTTGGATGAATAGATCCATTTGAGATATTGAGATTTTGGTAGTGTATCATGTTGGATCCCTGGAATTGTTATCTTTAAGATGAGACCCCTGTTGTACCAGTGGACGTGGAGGGATGGATTGTTCATAAATGCGTGGACCACTTGAGAAGCAGAGAGATGCTCCAGCAGTCAGTGTTGCGATCAGGAAATGTTTTCAAACCTTTAAGCACCAAAGTACCTGATTGACTTGTTATAGGCATAACTGATGTCTATGTGGAAGCAAATAGTGATGAACTGTCTGTGCTAGAAGAGGTACCCGTTATTGCAGTTCCCATTAATGCCAATGCTGCGTAAGCACCTCAGACAACAGAATTATGCTGCTCTACGGAAAGCCCCCTCACAGACTTGAGTTACAGGTGTAGAACTCATGTATATGATGTTTCATAAGATTATTATTATTAATTTAGGACTGAGTAAATTAGTTATTGAAGATTGCATAAACAAATCAATGGGGAAGGGATGCTGTGATTGTCCCAAATGGGCAACACAGCAGAGTAAGGGTCACCTGCCCTGGGTGACCAATTGGGATTCAGAATGGGGAATCACCCCAGGGGGAGGAGTGCTCTCAGGCAGAGGGATTATCTGGCCCCGCTGCAGTGAATGCGTTTTGGCTGACCACCAAATTCTCTGTTCTCGCTGGCAGTGGTGGCGGGACCTAAGCCTGTCATAATCTTGTCTACCTCAATCAAATCTCTTCGCAATGTCCTTTCCTCAAAGGATGTGAGAATAGGCAGGAAAGTGGAGTTAAGGCCACATCAAGCAGCCACAATTGTACTGAGTGTCAGAGCAGGCTTGAGGGGTTAAATGGCCGATTCCTGCTCCTATGTCTAATATTATGTTACAAATCTCTGGTGTTTCCCTGCCTTTGTGAACATGGGTTACCTAATCTCACACTGGCTATTATAGTTTACTGGCCCCCTGAGTAAGTGTGAAGGAAAACCCTGTTTCTGAGGGTCTGGATTGCTCTCATGGTCTGGGTGGGGCAAATCAGGTCTATTTCGCCATGTGTATTGAGATTTATCGACCTCCATTGATATGGCAGGACCCAGCTGAGCCAAAGGGGCAAGAACTCTCATGTGGAGAGTCCCCAAGCCTGATGTTGAACCCTTATTAATGATTACCACATGAGGAGGAGTCAATGCTTATACCTTAGATGATAAGTTAAAAATTCCAGAAACTGGAGAGTTCCATTTTTCTGTGAATCTTTCCATACAAGTCATAGAATCCCTAGCGTTCAGAAGGAAGCCATTCAGCCCATTGAGTCTGCACCAACCCTCTGAAAGCAGTCCTATCTGGGCCCACTCCCCCAGCCTATCCCCATATCCCCATCTAACCTGCATATACTTGAGCACTAAGGGGCAATTTTAGCATGGCCAATCTACCTAACATGCACATCTTTGGACTGTGGAAGGAAACTGGAGCACCCGGAGGAAATCCATGCAGACAGGGGGAGAATGTGCAAACTCCGCACAGACAATCACCCATGGCCAGAGTTGCACCCGGGTCCCTGGCGCTGTGCTATCGTGTCACCTGTCGGTAGAACTCTAAGAAGCATCAGCCGCTACTGATCATTATCTGGAAAATGCTTGCATCTGACTTAATTAATCAAACTCCAGGGACCGTGCTTCTTCACACATGCAAATCTATGTCAATCCTGAAGCACACCAGTTTCCTCTGACCTTGCAAAGAGCTACAGTTTATAAGCAGCTGCCAACCTACAGATAAACATGTCCAAGAACAGTAAATCTCCCTGGTATCCTGATGAATATTTTGTCCCTTATTCAGTATCATAATAATAAATTATCCAGCCATTTTCACATCGCTGCTTGTGGAGCATGCTGTGTGCAAATCAGCTGCCATATTTCCGACATTACCAACTACGATGCACTTCAAAAATACATCATTGGTCGTCAAGAGCCTTGTGGTGCTGGGAGGACGTTAAAAGTGCGAGGTGAATAGAAATATTTATTTCATCATTAATTAATACATTGTCTGATTCTTGCTGAGTTTGGAGAGTTATCTTCAAGTTTCAATGTTTTGTTCAGAGTTATCTTCTAGTTTCAATATTTTGCTCGGTATCCCTACATCACCTTCTTGTTTCCAATGTTATCTCAGCAACCTTTGATGCAATCTTTGTTTTTCTTGAACTATGACTTTCCTCAGCAATGTCATTGCGAGATTTGCAAGCACAAAATTTAAACCTATTCTGATCTATTCATGTTGTTCAGCCATAGTTCCCTTATTAGTTATCCTGGGCGAAATTCTCCCCCAACGGCGCGATGTCCGCTGACTGGCGCCAAAGACGGTGCCAATCAGACGGGCATCGCGCCGGTCCAAAGGTGCGGAATGCTCCGCATCTTTGGTGGCCTAGCCCCAACATTGAGGGGCTAGGCCGACGCCGGAGGGATTTCTGCCCCGCCAGCCGGCGGAAATGGCGTTTGTTTCCCCGCCAGCTGGCGCGGAAATGCGGCTCATGCGCGGGAGCGTTCGCGGCCGCTGACAGTTTCCCGGCGCATGAGCGGGAGCGTCAGCGGCCGCTGAAAGTTTCCCGCGCATGGGCAGTGGGGAGAGTCTCTTCCGCCTCCGCCATGGTGTAGGCCGTAGCGGAGGCGGAAGGGAAAGAGTGCCCCCATGGCACAGGCCCGCCCGCGGATCGGTGGGCCCCGATCGCGGGCCAGGCCACCGTGGGGGCAACCCCCGGGGTCAGATCGCCCCGCGCCCCCCCCCCCCCCCCAGGACCCCGGAGCCCGCCCACGCCGCCTGGTCCCGCCGGTAAATACCAGGTTTGATTTACGCCGGCAGGGCAGGCAATTTCTGGGCGGGACTTCGGCCCATCTGGGCCGGAGAATTGAACGGGGGTCCCGCCAACCGGCGAGGCCCGATTCCCGCCCCCGCCCAATCTCCGGTACCGGAGACTTCGGCGGGGGCGGGGGCGGGATTCACGGCGGCCAACGGCCATTCTCCGACCCGGCGGGGGGTCGGAGAATGACGCCCCCTGTCTTTGATCCATATCTATATTCATACGGTTATACTAATTTCTGACTCTGCTGCAGCTTTGTAGTTCAGAGCATTTGCTCACTCAGCGCCTCCATAGAACATTGAACATCGAACATACAGTGCAGAAGGAGGCCATTCGGCCCATCGAGCCTGCACAGGCCCTTGGAAAGAGCACCCCATTTAAGCCCACAACTCCGCCCCATACCTGTAACCCAGCAACCCCACCCAACCCCTTTGGGCACTAAGGACAATTTAGTATGGCCAATCCACCTAACCTGCACGTCTTCGGACTGTGGGAGGAAACCGGAGCTCCCGGAGGAAACCTACAGAGACACGAGGAGAACGTGCAAACTCCGCACAGACAGTGACCCAAGCCGGGAATCGAATGGGACCCTGGAGCTGTGAAGCGACAATGCTAACCACTGTGCTACCGTGCCGCCCACTCCATAGACTCCAAAATAGAACTGTTGATAAAGTTATCAAGGGTCTAGCTGTATAAAGTGAAATAACCCACACTAACAGTCATCATTTAGCATTGCTTGCTGTAGGTGCAAGGATCTATTGTTTCATAAAGACAGGAACATTATATGAGGCAGTGCACAAGACATTATTCTGCTGCCCCACTTAAGACTGCACGATCCAATTGCTTAAAACTCTTTACACAGAAGTGAATTTCTGACTGTTGTTGGACATGTTCCTCTGTAGATTGGCAG
This sequence comes from Scyliorhinus torazame, assembly GCF_047496885.1. Taxonomy (NCBI): domain Eukaryota; kingdom Metazoa; phylum Chordata; class Chondrichthyes; order Carcharhiniformes; family Scyliorhinidae; genus Scyliorhinus; species Scyliorhinus torazame. The sequence continues at coordinate 47,966,479 of NC_092722.1, read as the reverse complement.
ATGCTTCTAAACTCTAGCTCCTTGGAAGGTCAGAAGAAACTCTTTAAGATTGACACAGATTTGCATGATCCCTGGAGTTTGATGGATTAAATCAGATGCAAGACTTTTCTATTGTTATAGACAGGAGAAAGAGGAACTGAACTTCTTTATCTTTGCTACATATGTCCATAAATAGAAGTGTTTTAAATTATTTTTCAAGTTGGCTGTGGTATTTTTCCCCAATCCCTCAGGTTTGAGTGATTCAATTCAATAGTAACTTACAGAAAATTCACGTTATGGTTAACTCAGAAGGTTAGTTTATTCACATTCAAATGCGGAGGGTAGGGAGAATATTCTGACCATGCATACACACGCATACAGACACAAACAAACTCACACGCATGCATACACATGTGTGTGTGTACATATACATATACACACACACATGCGGAGCAATGCACAGTAAGTGAAGGATAGGCAAGAAGAAGGTATACAACTGTGGACTACAACAGTAAAAGAACCATAGAAATGAATATTTGTTCACATGATTTTCAAAGTCTGAGAAGTCAAAATCCAGAGAGAGTTTCCTTTGTGCTGATGTTCAGTTCAGATGACTCTCTGGTTGGAGTCAACAACATAACAATGAATGATGCTGCAGCACAGTATAGATTCTGTGTTTAGACTACTTTACAGGAGATGGTCAGGGACTTTCAAAATCAAACAGGCTTCAAGGAGTTGAGGGATGGTGGCCAATTATTCAGTCAGTTGGTAGCTGCTCGTATTCTTTCCATTTGTTAAAGCAATAATCTGAGCTGTGAAGCTAGAAATGTGACATTAAAATTATCCAAAAGGCTAGAAGCATGGCGTCATGTTACATGGCCTATTAATGAGTTAATTATAACCTTGCAAATAGTTTCTGTGCTCTTGGCCAAAATTCATTGTTTCTCTTAGGAACAAAATGATAATTAGAAACACTTCTTCAGGTATAACAGGTTTCGACGTATCTGCCTTTGAAATCGTCCTGGCTGGGGAAGTCCGTTTATCTGTTACTCGTCTAATTTTGTGTCTATAATATCACCTTATGGTGTATGAGAGGGGAATGGAACTCATCTACTCTAGTACTCTCCGTTGGAACTTTCCAGAACAGAGAGCCAAGCTTGTGAGTCATGTGACCTGTAGCAGCCATTTCGTAATTTTGAAGAAGTCCATTTCAAAATATCAATAAAAGAATAAAGTTTTGATAAGTACAGTTTTGATTTATTTTTATGACTTATTGACTTCACACTATATAATGATCACCAATGGTTGATATTCATTAGGGTTCTATGAAAAGGTTACCCAGAAAATGGACTTTGGCTTTTTGGAATTTTCAATTTATTATTCCAGGGGCATAACCTTTGACTCCCCCTCATGAGGTAAAGGTTGGCAATGGTGTAAACGCAGGGGAAGGGATTGCCTACATAAGAGTTCTTGCCTCTTTGGCTCACCTGGGTCCTGCTATATCATTGCAGACCAATAAATCTCAAACCACATGACTAAGTGGGCCCCACTCATCTCACCCAGGCCATAATAGTGTCCTTGACCCCAGGCCATAATAGTGTCCTAGATTGTCTTCCCCTTTAGAAAGGAGATTTGTTGAGTGTAATAGTTGGTGAGAGATTGTGTAACCTGCGTTCACAAAGGCAGGTAAACACAAGAGATTCATGACGTAAGAAAATTGGAAATATGAGCAGGAGTAGGCATTTGGGCCCCTCAAACCTGCTCTGCCACTCCATAAAATCATGGCTGATCAAATGAGGCCTTAAGTCCCCATAGCCCTGACATAAGAACGAGGGGCAGGAGTAGGCTATCTGACCCCTCGAGCCTGCTCCGCCATTCAATGAGATCATGGCTGATCTTTTGTGGACTCAGCTCCACTTTCTGGCCCAAACACCATAACCCTTAATCCCTTTATTCTTCCAAAAACTATCTATCTTTCTCTCAAGAACATTTAATGAAGGCGCCTCAACTGCTTCACTGGGCAAGGAATTCCATAGATTCACAGCCCTTTGGGTGAAGAAGTTCCTCCTAAGCTCAGTCCTAAATCTACTTCCCCTTATTTTGAGGCTATGCCCCCTAGTTCTGCTTTCACCCACCAGTGGAAACAACCTGCCTGCATCGATCCTGTCTATTCCCTTCATAATTTTACATGTTTCTATAAGATCCCCCCGCATCCTTCTATATTCCAACGAGTACAGTTCCAGTCTACACAACCTCTCCTCGTAATCCAACCCCTTCAATTCTGGGATTAACCTAGTGAATCTCCTCTGCCCACTCTCCAGTACGTCCTTTCTCAGGTAAGGAGACCAAAACTGAACACAATACTCCAGGTGTGGCTTCACTAACACCTTATACAATTGTGGCATAACCTCCCTAGTCTGAAACTCCATTCCTCTAGCAGTGAAGGACAAAACTCCTTCTTAATCACCTGTTGCACCTGTAAACCTACTTTTTGCGACTCATGCACTAGCACACCCAGGTCTCTGCGCAGCAGCATGTTTTAATATTTTATCATTTAAATAATCATCTCTTTTGCTGTTATTCCTACCAAAATGGATAATCTTACATTTGTCAACATTGTATTCCATCCTTGCCCATTCACTTAATCTGTGCAAATCCCTCTGCAGACTTCCGGTATCCTCTGCACTTTTTGCTTTACCATTCATCTTAGTGTTGTCTGCAAACTTGACACATTGCGCTTGGTCCCCAACTCCAAATCATCTATGTAAATTGTGAACAATTGTGGGCCTAACACTGATCCCTGAGGGACAGCACTAGCTACTGATTGTCAACCAGAGAAACACCCATTAATCCCCACTCTTTGCTTTATATTAATTAACCAATCCTCTATCCATGCTACTACTTTACCCTTAATGCCATGCATCTTTATCTTATGCAGCAACCTTTTGTGTGGCACCTTGTCAAAGGCTTTCTGGAAATCCAGATATACCACATCCATTGGCTCCCCGTTATCTACCACACTGGTAATGTCCTCAAAGAATTCCACTAAATTAGTTAGGCACGACCTGCCCTTTATGAACCCAGGCTGTGCCTGCCCAATGGGACAATTTCCATCCAGATGCCTCGCTATTTCTTCCTTGATGATAGATTCCAGCATCTTCCCTACTTCCGAAGTTAAGCTCACTGGCCTATAATTACCCGCTTTCTGGCTACCTCCTTTTTTAAACAGTGGTGTCACGTTTGCTAATTTCCAATCCGCCGGGACCACCCCAGAGTCTAGTGAATTTTGGTAAATTATCACTAGTGCATTTGCAATTTCCTTAGCCATCTCTTTTAACGCTCTGGGATGCATTCCATCAGGCCCAGGAGACTTGTCTACCTTTAGCCCCATTAACTTGCCCATCACTACCTCCTTAGTGATAAGAATCATCTCAAGGTCCTCTCCTGTCATAGCCTCATTTCTATCAGTCACTGGCATGTTATTTGTGTCTTTCACTGTGAAGACCGACCCAAAAAACCTGTTCAGTTCCTCGGCCATTTCCTCATCTCCCATTATTAAATCTCCCTTCTCATCCTCGAAAGGACCAATATTTACCTGAGCCACTCTTTTTTGTTTTATATATTTGTAGAAACCTTTATTATCTGTTTTTATATTCTGAGCAAGTTTAGTCTCATAATCTATCTTACTCTTCTTTATAGCTTTTTTGTTGCCCCCTAAAGATTTCCCAGTCCTCTAGTCTCCCACTAATCTTTGCTACTTTGTATGCTTTTTCCTTCAATTTGATACTCTCCCTTATTTCCTTAGATATCCATGGTCGATTTTCCCTCTTTCTACCGTCCTTCCTTTTTGTTGGTATAAACCTTTGCTGAGCACTGTGAAAAATCGCTTGGAAGGTTCTCCACTGTTCCTCAACTGTTTCACATAAAGTCTTTGCTCCCAGTCTACATTAGCTAGTTCTTCTCTCATCCCATTGCAATCTCCTTTGTTTAAGCACAAAACATTAGTGCTTGATTTTACCTTCTCACCCTCCATCTGTACTTTAAATTCCACCATATTGTGATCGCTCCTTCCGAGAGGATACCTAACTATGAGATCCGGAATCAATCCTGTCTCATTACACAGGACCAGATCTAGGACCGCTTGTTCCCTCGTAGGTTCCATTACATACTGTTCTAGGAAACTATCGCGGATAAATTCTATAAACTCCTCCTCAAGGCTGCCTTGACCGACCTGGTTAAACCAATCGACATGTAGATTAAAATCCCCCATGATAACTGCTGTACCATTTCTACATACATCAGTTATTTCTTTGTTTATTGCCTGCCCCACCATAATGTTACTATTTTGACTACTCCTATCAGTGACTTTTTCGCCTTACTATTCCTGATTTCCACCCAAATGGATTCAACCATATCCTCCCTAGCACCAATGTCATCCATTACTGTTGCCCGGATGGCATCCTGAAAGAACAGAGCTACACCACCTCCCTAACCATCCACTCTGTCCTTCCGAATAGATTGATGCCCTTGGATATTTAACTACCAGTCGTGACCATCCTTTAACCATGTTTCAGTAATGGCCACTAAATCATAGTCATTCACGATGATTTGCGCCATCAACTCATTTACCTTATTCCGAATACTACGAGCATTCAGGTAAAGTACACTTATGTTAGCTTTTTTACCTCTGTTCTGAATCTTAACACCTCGATCAGCAACCTCTCCTAAGTTATATTTCCTCTTAACCTTTCTCCTAATTTTCCTTATCGTCGAACCCATATCTTCCTGTAACAACCTGCCGCGTTGCTTACCATTAATGTTTTCACTTCCCGTTTATTCCTTTTAGTATTCCTGGTCCTATTCACTGAGCTCGCCTCAGTCACTGTACCTTGTACTGTCGCCCTTTTTGATTTTTGACTATGGCTTCTCTGCCTTACACTTTCCCCCTTCCTGCCTTTTGTTTCTGTCCCTGTTTTACTACCTTCCAACTTCCTGCATCGGTTCCCATCCCCCTGCCACATTAATTTAAACTCTCCCCAACAGCTCTAGCAAACACCCCCCCTAGGACATCGGTTCCAGTCCTGCCCAGGTGCAGACTGTCCGGTTTGTACTGGTCCCATCTCCCCTAGAACCGGTTCTAATGCCCCAGGAATTTGAATCCCTCCCTCTTGCACCATCTCTCGAGCCACGCATTCATCCTATCTATCCTGGCATTCCAACTCTGACTAGCTCGTGGCACTGGTAGCAATCCTGAGATTACTACGTTTGAGGTCCTACTTTTTCGTTTAACTCCTAACTCCCTGAATTCAGCTTGTAGGACCTCGTCCCGTTTTTTACGTATATCGTTGATGCCTATGTGCACCACGACAGATGACTGTTCACCCTCCCCCCCCCCCCCCCCCCAGAATGTCCTGCAGCAGCTCCAAGACATCCTTGACCCATGCACCAGGGAGGCAACATACCATCCTGGAGTCTCGATTGCGTCCGCAGAACTGCCTGTCTATTCCCCTTACAATTGAGTCCCCTATCACTATAGCCCTGCCATTCTTCTTCCTGCCCAGCTGCGCAGCAGAGCCAGCCACGGTGCCATGAACCTGGCTGCTGCTACCTTCCCCTGGTGAGCCATCTCCCTCAACAGTATCCAAAGCGGTATATCTGTTTTGCAGGGAGATGACTGCAGAGGACACCTGCACTGCCTTCGTACTCTTGCTCTGTCTTTTGGTCACCCATTTTCTATCTCCCTCAGTACCTTTCACCTGCGGCGTGACCAACTCGCTAAACGTGCTATCCACGACGTCCTCAGCATCGCGGATGATCCAAAGTGAGTCCATCTGCAGCTCCAGAGCCGTCAAGCGGTCTAACAGGAGCTGCAACTGGACACACTTCCTGCACGTGAAGGAGCCAGGGACAGTGGACGTGTCCCTGAGCTCCCACATCGCACACGAGGAGCATGACACGGATCTGAGATCTCCTGCCATGTCTTAAACCTTCGGTTAACTTCAACAATTACAATTTCCCAAAAAATAAATTAATAAATAGACAACAAAGAAAAAAATAAATAAATATACCAATGAAAAGAAAAAAAACCCAGAAAAACTACTTACCAGTCACTTACCAGGGATAAAAAGCATTTCCTCCCCACCCAGCTTCGAATTCCCACCTAGATTCAAATTCCCAAACTCACTCTTGTTTCTGTCTCACTCTGGCTGTGTCTTCTCTGGCTCACTGGGCGAACTCACTGGGAATGAGTTTACAAGTTGATCTTTTATTGCCCTGAATTGTCTCCCCTCCCCCACCTGCTTTTAGATCAAGGTAGATTTAAGTGACTGACATTTAACTGCCAACCAGTTATGTGAGTGGGTGGGGCAACCCCGTCTGAGGGTTAGATAACTGGCCTGGATGGTGGAAGCAGAAATCCTATTTATTTTCAGGAAGAAATCAGACAGGTTCTTGTTCACTGCTTGAGCATCTTTGGTATTGTGTGGATAAGTAGGCTAGATGATGAAAGTTCTTCTCCTTCCTGAAACTGTTGCAATGGCCTGATTTTTATGCTTCACTCTGTGGGTTTTGAGGGGGGACAGGGGGTGGGGGGGAAGCTTGAAATTACATGGATGTGATTCCCTCCGGATTCCCTCATGCCCAACCCTGGATGCGACTTTATGGCAGGCAAGACTTCAAAATGGAAGCCCACCCTTGTCCCAGTTAAATAGCCGCTTAAGGGAGTTTTCCCGCCCAGCCTCAATCTTCAGGTTGGCAGCCACTGATCACTCAAGAGTGGAAAACAGAAAAATTTACCATCCTCAATCGCGGGTTTGGGGTAAGGAGGGGAAAAAGTGACGCCACCATCGGAAGCCCCCTTCAAGGGCCTGATACATCCAGACTTTCCTCCCCACGCAGCCTAACCTCTGACAACCCAATAACCCCATCCTCAGCTCCCATGAATCCCCAAGGCATCACCTACCTTCCCCTCCCCAGACCCCTGCCACTCACCTTCACACCGGCTCCCTACGCTTAGTCCCAGGCATGGTGCTACAGTGCCTCTTCTGGCTACTACGACGCTGGATAGGCTGATGTACTGTTCACCAATCTGATTGGCCGACAAGTCTCCAAGGCAAGAATTCCTTCCAAGTGGGGACAGAGTTCACGCCTGCAGCCAATCAATTCTAATTTGAGCGTAAAACAGCAGTGGGCCTGTCGGAGTCGGATTTGGATGTGTCCCTCGCTGGCCCTCCAATTGTGGGAGTTCAACCCCCGCCATCCAAAAACTTCAGACCAATGTAAGTTGCAAAGTCAATCATTGGGTTTTATTAATAGCCTTGAATGTTTTTAAAAAATAAATTTAGAGTCGCCAATTCTTTTTTGTTTCCAATTAAGGGGCAATTTAGCGTGGCCAATCCACCTAACCAGCACATTTTTGGGTTGTGGGGGTCAAACCCATGCAGACCCGGGGAGAATGTGCAAACTCCGCACGGACAAATGTGCAAACTCTTATTCTGTCTTTTGGTCACCCATTTTCTATCTCCCTCAGTACCTTTCACCTGCGGTGTGACCAACTCGCTAAACGTGCTATCCACGATGTCCTCAGCATCGTGGATGCTCCAAAGTGAGTCCATCTGCAGCTCCAGAGCCATCAAGCGGTTTAACAGGAGCTGCAACTGGACACACTTCGTGCACGTGAAGGAGCCAGGGACAGTGGACGCGTCCCTGAGCTCCCACATTGCACGCGAGGAGCATGACACGGGTCTGGGATCTCCTGCCATGTCTTAAACCTTAGGTTAATTTCTCCAGCTACAATTCCAAAAAAAACGAAAGGAAAAATAAATAAATAAATTAGACAATAAAAAGAAAAACTACTTACCAGGGTTGAAAAGCACCTCCTCCCCACCCAGCTTCGAATTCCCAAACTCACTCTTTGTTGTCTCACTCTGGCTGTGTCTTCTCTGGCTCACTGGGAGAACTCACTGGGAATGAGTTATAAGTTGCTCTTTTAAATTGGCCTGAGTTGACTCCCCCCCCCCCCCCCACCTGCTTTTAGGTCAAAGTAGATTAAGGTGGCTGACACTTAACTGCCAACCAGTTATGTAAGTGGGTGGGGAAGCCTTTGTTAACCTTCACTGCACTATTCTAGATTAATTTAAACTCCTGAAATTTAAAAAGGAACAGTCTTACCGATTGGATTCAATTCCAACCTAGCTTCAAATTCCCAAACTCACTCTTTCCTGTCTCACTCTGGCTGTGTCTTCTCTGGCTCACTGGGAGAACCTTGCCTGCACTGTGAATCAAAAATCTGTCTAACTCAACCTCAACTGTATTAAATGACCCAGGCTCCATGGCCGTTGGGGAAGAGAAATTCCAAACATTTACAACCCTCTAAAAGAAGCAATTCCTCTTAATTTCTGTCCTAAAAAGGAGCCCCCTTACTTTGAAACTGTATCCCCTATTTCTAGACCCTCCCACAAGCGGGAACATCCTCAGCATTCAGCCTGTCAAGCACAAATAAGATCACCTCTCATTCAGCCAAACAGGTACTGGAGATGTGCCTGAGCAGCATTTTGTGCTCCATCTGTTCCACGTGAATGAAGTTCTATCCTATTGACCTCCAAACATTGGCAAGCTTAACAGTAGAGGCCACTGATGGGCCGGATCAGTTCATAACCGCTGGGATAGTGCCTCACAGACTTTTAACTCTTTCAACCTAGTTGTTATGCAAATCTGTAGAAACATTTGGATATTCAATGAAATATTTTCCACCCTTGAAATCCTCTCCCCATCACTTACTCCTCCCAACATCAAACACATTCATCCTCTGATGAGGTCTAACCATCTGGACTGCAACAAAAAGCAATTTATTGAAGTTGCTCGCTCTAAGTATAAGGATGTGCTGTTTAAGCTTGCAGCAAAACAGCCCCTTCAGGGCTCTGAAACTGAGACTTTCCTTGAACCTTTCAAGTATTTCCTGAAATCGGGGTCTTAAAATCACTGTCAGGTCATAATTACATTAATCCACCTCCAGGCCTCCAGTGGAGATCTGACATTTTTTACCAGACAAGCTCGGTAGATGTGTATCACAATCTCCTCCTATGAATTTATACATTGCAGTAACGTGTAAGCTGTGTGTCCAATGTTTGCCAGTGATTTTCCTATAAGGATAAGAAAAGATTGGTTCTTCAAACATGGTTTCCCCTTGCTGGTTCTGTTTCTCTGCTCCTGATCTCTCTGATATCACTGCTCGAATAAGGACACCCTTTTAGAAATAATACCCACTGAGTCATTTAAGTAATTGCACTGACAGGGCACTGTTGGCACCATCATGTCCGACTATAGTAGGCCAGATGGTTAACACACAAGGGCAAACATGGAGCAATACATCACTTCTAGTAATGTGAGTCACAATACAGCGAAAGAAATTCAAGGTTAAATGCAAACACAATGTGCTGGGGACTGAATGGACAATTATTTCATGAGTAAACATAGACCAGGACTTTCCACTCTGTTCACTTCGGGTGGGTTCAGCAGTGGGAGCGGAAAATATTGCAAAAAGTGACAAGTTGCATTTTACATCAGCTTGAATACATGACATGATCGTCCCTCTCCCTGTCAGTGATTTCTGATGTCCGACATCAGGAACCTCATTTGAAGACATTGACATGTCATTAGCAGGTCTATATTCCAGAATCAGGTGAAGCATGCTGGGTGACTCGGGATCGGCGAAGAGCCTGATTTGGGGCTCACGTAGGATTACCATTGCGCTTGGATCCGTGCAAGGCACAACAGGGTCACTGAATCACACCCCAAATGCCTTGCCTGGACACCCCCTGCATTAATGGCAGAGTTGAATTTAACATTAATGCGGAAGCATTATTTTAGTGAGCGAGTGGTCTCTCTATGGGACAGGTTACCTGTGAGATAGGGAAACAGATTGCATTGATTTTGTCAAATCAAATTTAGATAGATTACTTTTAGAAAGTAATATTTATGATACAGGGTACAGTAATCTAAAATATGGCACATGGTAATTGCAGAATACTTGAGGTGAACTATGATTCCCAAAGCTGTCCACCACGAGGGACTTTCTTTGACTCATGTACAGGTCTGTTATAGACTAATTGATGGAGAATAATTGCTCTGATTATAGTCGACAACTGCTGTATCATGTGACAACCAGGATGTGCAAACTATTTTTCTTTCCTAGCAATATTTCATGAGGTGTTTAATTTTTTTTTACAACCCGACTATTTCATAAACTAGAATTTGATTATTTTCTTTGAAAGAATGCTTGAAGGCCAATCCAACACTAATTGTAGTTTGTCACAACACATATATTGATCAACTCAATCTCTTTCACAGCTATATGTGTGGGAGTTACAATGGGCTGGATTCTCCATTTGAGAGACTGTGCTGACGCTGGGACTGAAAGGCGGGTGTTCCACGGTCCCAAATGTGATCCCGGAGCAATTCAGGACTAGCTAACGGACCAGCACTCGCGCCAAGTGGAACGGGTGCAATTCTATCCGACGCCAGAGTCGGATTTGGCACTGGAGACCTGGTAAGCTGGAGCTGCAAAGAAGCACTCCACTCCCCACACATTCTCATCCCAGCCAAGAAGATTCCATCTCGGAGAACGGCCCTGAGATTTGCAGATGCAGAGCTGGACATATTGTTGGATGCCATGGAGGAGAGGCAGGACACCCTGCTCTCTGGGCTGGGAAGGCGGCTGCCACCGTCAACTGGGCCTGGACACAGGTGGCGGAGGCCGTGAGCGCATACGCCCCACCGCAAGTACCGGGCAGCAGTGCTGGAAAAAGCTGCACAAACTCCTCAGGACGGCCTGGGTCAGTCACCACCTCCATGCCCCTGGCACCATACCTGTCTCACACACCCACACTCCTCACCCCCAACCCCCACCTACCACCCACTATCCCCCCATCCCCATGCAGGCCCCACCGGGTGGACCGGTAGGCAGTGCTGGGGTAGAATGGGTACTCCTCCCCCACCCCCGTCCAGACATGGTGAGTCATCACCTCTATGCCCCTGGCACCACCCCCGTCACACACGCACCCACCTCACACATCCTAACTGCTCACCGGAGGGATAACCCTAACCCCATCCTCCACCAGCCCGCTCGCACCCCACCCTGCACCACATGTCAACAACTGTACCGCCTACCATGGCCGGGTGCCCCGCACACAAAGGCCACCAGCTGCGGATTCCCTCCACTGCGCACATCCGAGTGTCTCACGCTGTGCATTATCTGCCCCACCCGATGGCCCACACCACAAGGAGATAGAAAAGAATAGAGGGAGCCCACTGGACCTGCGGCCCTTCACTGTCGCAGAGCAGAGGGTGTTGAAACTGGTCGGAGGGGTGGGAGAGTTGGTAGCCACAGAGGTGGAGGTTGGCATGGGACAACGAAGTGAGCTCCCAATGCGTTACGATGTCCTTATGGCACGTGAGTTACCACTCCCCCCCACACACCCCACCCATGATCTTGTCTGGTGTCTTGTAGGGTCACTACCGGATGATGGGGAACCGCCTGGTGCACCCTATCCTCAGAGCAATCCCGTGGCTCACCTGGTAAATGCGGGCCCATCCGGAGGTCCCACGGCCCCCGAAACACATAACATTGCGGGCATGACACCGACTTCTCATTACTGCTGTCACCAACACCATTCACTACCCTAGAGACACTCACCCCGGTTGGGCATTTCAGTGAAAAGGCTCCTCGGACACTATCTGGTGCGCACCACACACATGGAGAGGTGGAGGTAGGAACCCCTGAGGAAGTGGATGGTCGTAGGGCAGCCCAACCCCAGAGACTAGCTGCCGCCCAGGTCGAGCGCATCGATGTTGGAGATGCAGGCGCAGAGCCGTGGACTACATGAGGGGGTGAGAGCAACCATCCAGTGCCTGCAGGTTCAGTTGAAGGAGCCCAAGTGCCTGCAGGAGCAGTAGATGGTGCAGACCATGCGTGCTACCCAGGCCAAAACCACACTGGTGCCGTCCGCAGTGGAGGCCTTGGGTGCGAAGGTATCGGCCATGGGTCAGGATGTCCAAGGCCTGGGCACACTGTGCGGGCAGCGGCTGAGACACAGGACAGGGCTGCCCTATCACAGGCAGCTGTGTCCCAGGACATTGCTGCGGCGCTCCAGAGCGTGGCCCAATTGAAAGGGTTCATGGCTGAGGTCGCTGAGTGCATTGCCCTGGCCGACCTGGACCAGTCACAGAGGGACCTGGCACAGTTCCAGAGTGATGTGGCGTGATCCAAGAGGGATGCGGTACATGTGCTCCATAGCAGCGGGAATGGAGACCCTGGTCGAGACAAGAACGGGTCTCCAGGACTGGCAGCACCGGTGACAGCGGAGTCCTCGGTGCTCGTTCCGGCCGCACCCCCATCCCAAGGAGTAGACTGGTCACCCCGAGGAAGGAGGAGGTGATGGGGCCCGTGGAGGTGACATCCACAGAGGGGGTGCCGGAATACCGCAGCACTTCTGAAATTCCGCCACCTCTCCCTGGTGCATCTGATGGGCAGTGGGCAGACAGGGTAGCACCACGCCACCTGTGACAACCAGAAGACACCCAGGCCCATTCAGGCCCGGTCGTTCCTGACGATGGCTGGCAAAGGGGACCCAGGTCACAGGGCGGGATACACAGCAGGCCGCCTCCATTTCTGATTTACCACCTAGAGAACCATGTAGAAGGAGTGTTAGGACACCTAAGGTTAGAAAGTTAGACACCAGTTAAGTTAGCATGGCTGCAGCACATCGGATAAGGTTGAATGCTGGTGCACAGTTATCGTACATAGCACCGTCACCAATAAACACATGTTCCCAGATGTTCTAACCTGTCTTGGCTCTCTATCTGCAGGGTTTGAGGATTGGGCTGGGTGCAGAGTGTATCCTGGTTTGGGATGGATGTGCGGGTGTGTGTGTGTGTGCGCGGGGGGGGGGGGGGTGGCAGGCTGGTGATGTGGGGTGCGGATGTTGGAGGATGGCATGGGCCAGGGCCCCCATGGAAGTCAGGGGTACACCAGAGGCCACCCTCCGAGGTTACAGGGACCTGGGCTGGAGATGCCATGTGGTAGGGCCGACCCTTGCGTGACCGATCACCACCCGACAACCCCCCTGCCCGCCCTGGACCCCAGCCCCACCCCACCATCCCACCACCCCAGAAGGACTGGGGGCCCGTGTGATAGAATGTCCAGCATGCATGTAGGGATCACCTGGGCGGACAGTGGAATATGACAGGTGTGACCTGTATAAGAAGGACGGGTTGCATTTAAACTGGAGAGGCATACATATCCTGGCCGTGAGGTTTGCTAGTGTCACACAAGAGGGTTTAAGCTAGCATGGCAGGGGGTGGGCACGGGAGCAATAGGTCAGAAGGTGAACAAATTGAGGGAGAACTAGGGAATAGGGCCAGTATGGTTCTGAGGAAGAGCAGACAGGGAGATGTTGCTGAAAACAGTGGGACTGGTGGCCTGAAGTGCATATGTTTTAATGCAAGAAGTATAACAGGTAAGGCAGATGAACTTAGAGCTTGGATTAGTACTTGGAACTATGATGTTGTTGCCATTACAGAGACCTGGTTGAGGGAAGGACAGGTTTGGCAGCTAAACGTTCCAGGACTTAGATGTTTCAGGCGGGATAGAGGGGGATGTAAAAGGGGTGGAGGAGTTGCGCTACTGGTTCGGGAGAATATCATCGCTGTACTGCGGGAGCACACCTCAGAGGCCAGCGAGGCTATATGGGTAGAGATCAGGAATAAGAAGGGTGCAGTCACAATGTTGGGGGTTTACTACAGGCCTCCCAACAGCCAGCGGGAGATAGAGGAGCAGATGGTAGACAGATTTTGGAAAGGAGTAAAACAACCGGGTTGTTGTGATGGGAGACTTTAACTTCCCCAATATTGACTGGGGCTCACTTAGTGCTGGGGGCTTGGATGGGGCAGAGTTTGTAAGGAGCATCCAGGAGGGCTTCTTAAAACAATATGTGGATAGTCCAACTAGGGAAGGGACTGTACTGGACCTGGTATTGGGGAATGGGCCCAGCCATGTGGTAGAAGTTTCAGTAGGGGAGCATTTCGGTAACAATGACCACAATTCGGTAAGTTTTAAAATGCTGGTGGACAAGAATAAGAGTGGTCCTAGGGCGAATGTGCTAAATTGGGGGAAGGCTAATTATAACAATATTAGGTGGGAACTGAAGAACCTAGATTGGGAGCTGATGTTTGAGGATAAATCAACATCTGACATGTGGGAGGCTTTCAAATGTCAGTTGAAAGGAATTCAGGACCGGCATGTTCCTGTGAGGAAGAAGGATAAATACGGCAAATTTCGGGAACCTTGGATAAGAAGAGATACTGTAGGCCTCGTTAAAAAGAAAAAGGAGGTATTTGTCAGGGCTAGAAGGCTGGGAACAGGCGAAGCCTGTGTGGAATATAAGGAAAGTAGGAAGGAACTTAAGCAAGGAGTCAGGAGGGCTAAAAGGGGTCACAAAAAGACATTGGCAAATAGGGTTAAGGAAAATCCCAAGGCTTTTTACACGTACATAAAAAGCAAGAGGGTAGCCAGGGAAAGGGTTGGCCCACTGAAGGACAGGGGAGGGAATCTATGTGTGGAGCCAGAGGAAATGGGCGAGGTACTAAATGAATACTTTGCTTCAGTATTCACCAAAGAGAAGGAATTGGTGGATGTTGAGTCTGGAGAAGGGTGTGTCGATAGCCTGGGTCAGATTGAGATCCAAAAAGACAATGTGTTGGGCGTCTTGAAAAATATTACAGTAGGTAAGTCCCCAGGGCCTAATGTGATCTAGCCCAGAAAACTGAAGTTGGCAAGAGAGGAAATTGCTGAGGCCTTGACAGAAATCTTTGGTTCTCACTGTCTTCAGGTGATGTCCCGGAGGACTGGAGAATAGCCAATGTTGTTCCTTTGTTTAAGAAGGGTAGCAAGGATATTAACGTATTATATATTGGACGTATTAGCGAGAGGCAGCACGGTTTTGTGAAGGGGAGATTGTGTCTCACTAACTTGATAGAGTTTTTCGAGGAGGTTACAAAAATGATTGATGCAGTGGATGCTGTCTATATGGACTTCAGTAAGGCCTTTGACAAGGTCCCTCATGGCAGACTTGTACAAAAGGTGAAGTCACACTGGATCAGAGGTGAGCTGGCAAGATGGATACAGAACTGGCTAGGTTATAGAAGGCAGAGAGCAGCAATGGAAGGGTGCTTTTCTGATTGGAGGGCTGTGACTAGTGCTGTTCTGCAGGGATCAGTGCTGGGACCTTTGCTGTTCGTAGTATATATAAATGATTTGGAGGAAAATGTAACTGGTCTGATTAGTAAGTTTGCGGACGATACAAAGGTTGGTGGAATTGCAGATAGCGATGAAGACTGTCAGAGGGTACAACAGGATTTAGATCGTCTGGAGACTTGGGCGGAGAGATGGCAGATGGAGTTTAATCTGGACAAATGTGAGGTATGCATTTTGGAAGGTCTAATACAGGCAGGGAATATATAGTGAATGGTCGAACCCTCAAGAGTAGTGACAGTTAGAGAGATCTAGGTGTACAGGTCCACACAGGTCACTGAAAGGGGCAACACAGGTGGAGAAGGTAGTCAAGAAGGCGTACGGCATGCTTGCTTTCATTGGCCGGGGCATTGAGTATAAAAATTGGCAAGTCATGTTGCAGTTGTATAAAACCTTAGTTCGGCCACATTTGGAGTATAGTGTTCAATTCTGATCACCACACTACCAGAAGGATGTGGAGGCTTTAGAGAGGGTGCAGAAGAGATTTACCAGAACGTTGCCTGGTATGGAGGGCATTAGCTATGAGGAGTGGTTGAATAAACTTGGTTTGTTCTCACTGGAACGAAGGAGGTTGAGGGGCACCCTGATAGAGGTCTACAAAATTGTGAGGGGCATAGACAGGGTGGATAGTCAGAGACTTTTTCCAAGGGTAGAGGGGTCAATTACTGGGGGACATAGGTTTAAGGTACGAGGGGCAAGGTTTAGAGGAGATGTACGAGGCAAGTTTTTTACACAGATGGTAGTAGGTGCCTGGAACTCGCTGCCGGAGGAGGTGGTAGAAGCAGGGACGATAGTGATGTTTAAGGGGCATCTTGACAAATACATGAATAGGGTGAGAATAGAGGGGTACGGACCCCGGAAATGTAGAAGATTTTAATTTAGATGGGCAGCCTGGTCGGCGCAGGCTTGGAGGGCCGAAGGGCCTGTTCCTGTGCTGTACTTTTCTTTGTCCTTTGTTCTTTTGTGACACCAGGGTGAGAGTCAGACGTTGTCAGATGTTACAGAGCACAAGAACTCATCATGGAACAGGTCATCATCTTCTGCCCCATGGATCAGACCCGCTGGTGCTGCTGACCCAGGGCCAACACCCTGTTGTCCAGCTGGTGGGACATAGGAGGGGCGGGGTGTGGGGATATGGGAGGGGTATGGTTTGCAAAGAGGGGGCGAAGTACCGTGAAGGGGCTGTGAGGGTGGGACGGGACAGTTGAGCAGCCGGTGACCATGCCCTCGAGTTGCTGTACCTGGAGGCGTTTTGATTGTCCCGTCCAGGGCGGCCCTGGTGCACACATCATGCATCCTCCTGTGCCTGGTCGGGACTCATGCCCTGCCCATCCTGGCCCTCCTCCACATATTTCCCATCAGACTAGGCATGCTGTTCCACCACCTCCTCCTCCATCATGCGTGTGGTTGCGGGGGATGCAGCAGGCCACCACATTGTGGGAGATCCTCCCAGGGCTGTAGTGGAGGACCCCACCAGAGTGGTCCAGGCACCTGAGCTGCATCTTCAGCCGCCAATGCACTGCTCGACGATGCCTCTGGTCGCTGCATGGGCGTTGTTATGGCGGTTCTCCGCCTCAGTCTGAGGCCTCCGGATAGGCATCATCAGCTAGGACCGCAGTGAATAATCCCAGTCTCCCAGGAGCCAACCCCTCACCGGGGGAGCACCTGAAGGTTTCGGGAACGGTCGGGTGTGACAGGACAAAGGTGTCGTGCATGCTGCCTGGATACCGGGTGCAGACGTGTACAATGTGCAATCGCTGAACTGCACGTTGAGGGAGTGAAATCTCTCCTGATTAACGAAGGGCACCCCCTCATGTGCTTGTGCCCATAGGGGAACATGCTTCCCGCCGATCACCCCCTGAATCTGGGGCATGCCAGCGATGCTGAAGAATCCCGCTGCCCGAGCAACCTTTAGGCTTGGCCCACACCGAAGGTATTGTATTGTGCTGCCCGCGCATACAGGGCATCCGTTACGGTGCGCTTGCACCTGAGCACGGAGGTGTGGAAGATCCCAGACAGGTCCCCACTCAGCGCCTGGAAGGACCCCGTAGCAAAAAGGTTAAGGGCGACCGTCACCTTGACAACCACAAGGAGCGGGTGTACTCCCCCATAACCTTGTGGTTCCAGATGCGCCATGAATGCAGTCGGCGGTGTCATAATATACACACAGGTATATGATGGTGCACAGACAGGCAGTGATTGACACGCAGGATGACCAGTGAACACACAGAACACAGCAGCCAATCACCAGACAGGACTCGACCACTATAAAGCCAGAGGGCACTAGTTTTCCCGCTCTCTTGGGATCCAGCCTCTGAGACAGTCAGAGCCCGTGAGCAGCAACTGGAACGTACACCATGTGGTAGTAAGATAGTCTGGTCAGGTTAGCCTCAAGTCTCCAGTCAAGTCAGCATAGTGCCAACCCACAGTTAAAGTATGTATGATAGTTAAGAGTTCAATAAAATCGAGTTGCATTTCTTCAAGTGTTGGCAGCCTGTCTCTCTCACTGCTGCAGTAAACGCAGTCCTCGCAGACCCGGCATACCTAACACATCAGGCGGAAGCACGCTCAGTCCTGCAGGCCCTTGTACGACAGGAGCTGCCAGTATGCAAGAGGCCCGATGTGGAGCCTCCTTCCCACCTTCTCCTCGGCCTTTTGGACGGCCGGCTCTCCATTGTCACCGGCTGGCCCCTGCTCCTCTGGGGTAGGCTCCTGGTGTGTAGGGTTTTCCTCACCCCAAGCAGCCCGTGCTCGTGTAGCCTCAGTGCATCTCCCAGGGCTATGGCAGCTGGACCGATGCCAACCACACCCAGCTGTACACCAAAATCCATTTTCTGCAGGGGGTAAATGAGCAGATGTGTTGGCATGGTAAGTACACATGTGCCCAACCAGGTCCAACGGGCTATATGGGGTCCCTGATCTGCACTGCATTCTCTGCCCCCGCATATCCCACTCCTGATCCTGACCCCAACCCCCAGCCATTCCCCCGACACTCTTCCCTCTGCACCGCATCCCTGTCCCCGCCGGGTGCCTGTCACTGGGGGGCCTCCTGCCCCATCACCCCTCTCTGCTAGCGTTAAGGTCTGTGGTGCCTGTCGCACACCCTCCTGTGGGGTCTTTCATAGGTGCCCTTGTTGGGTGGGCCGCATACCCAGCCCATCCACGTTCCCTGTCCACACACATGCCAGCTGGTTTAGGAGGGGCACCGCTGCCACTGACTGGCGCCATGCCTGGCAGCATGTGTGCGGGCAGGGACTGCAGATGGGCTGGGCGAGGGGATGGGCACCATATCTGTAGTGTGCCCTGGGTCCTTTGTGCAATGCATGGATTGTGCTCACCTGTCCAAGGGCAGGATGAATGGGAACAGGGGCACAGTGGGCAGGTGGGGCTTGGTGACCACCGCTATTCCTGCAGGGTGGGCTGGCTGATGGTGCCACTGGTGAGGCATCCGCCCTGGGGAGCGGACAGTGTGCCAGGGAAGGTGGCAAGGGCCACGGTGCATGTGGCGCTCTGCAACCCCGTCCCCAACTCATCTGCAATGGGGTAGCGCCTAGGATGGATGCCCTGAGAGGTGCCAGCACCTGGTGGGGTACTGGCTGCACTCGATCACGCACATCTTGATGGATCGGCTGCAATCTGAGTGTTCCTGGGGGGGGGGGGGGTGGCCAAGTAAGCGTTAAATAGCAGTAGGCTTCCGAGAGTTGGCAGAAGCGAGTGCCGAACACTCTCCATCCTTAAAGTTCTACCCACAGTGTAATTGCTTTGTCAGTTGGCATGGATAAGGCCAGGAGATCACCTACCCTGTTCAAGTGTTGAGTTGTTTAGCTTCCTGGAAAAATGAATTACTCTGTCTTGAGAGAAAGCTCTGAACTGGACTCCCTGTTGTCTGTGCTTTGCAGTATTTTAAATTTACAACTGGGGCGAGCGGGCAACACTGTAGTTTGCTCACATGACTAATCAATGGCAGTCGTGAAAAACATTGAGCAACAGAAGATTCACCTTTCTTGCATTACATACTTCCTGTGTCTTTGAAAATGAAATGACCGGAGGCATGAGTATATTACATTGATGCCTAAATGTTAAACGCTTATGTATCTTACATTACAACAGTGTCTACACTTAAATAAAAGTACTTTCATTGACTTTAAAGCACTTGGGAATGTCCCGAGGTGCTTTATAAATGTGATATAAAAATCTTTCTTCGTATTAAGTAGATTTTCTTAGTCCTAAAAGCGCTTTTACATTAGACAAGTGCAGAAAATTGAGGAATATTCCTCAGTGCAAATAACCTGGCCCTTAGGAACCTTTAACAAGAATGTGAGGCTAGACAAATGTGCATGGAGCACCCTGGGCAGAATTCTCCCCCCCCCACGCCGGGTGGGAGAATCGCCGGGGCGGCGCGCAAGTCCCGCCTCGACGGCCGCACGTGATTCTTCCACCTCCCCCAAACCGGCGCGGCGCGAATCACGGCAGGCCGCTGGGAGAATCGCAACTTGCCGTTGGTAATGGGCGAGCGGCGATTCTCCGGCCTGGATGGGCTGAGCGGCCTGCCCAACACGTCAGGTTCCCGCCGGCGCCATCCACGCCTGGTCACTGCCGGCGGGAACAGCGTGGGAACGTTGGGGGGAGGAGGCGGCCTGTGGAGGGGAGGGGGGTTCCTACACCGGGCGGGGGCTTAAAAGGGGTCTGGCCCGCGATCGTGCCCACCGATCGGCGGGCCGGCCTCTCTGAAGGAGGACCTCCTTTCCTCCGCTGCCCCGCAAGATCCATCCAACATCTTCTTGTGGGGCAGCCGCGGGGAGGACGGCAACCGTGCATGCATGGGTGACGTCATTTACATGGCGGCGGTCGCGTCATTTACGCGGCGCCGCTTTTACGCGCCGCCAAGGCCCGGCGCGCGTAAATGACGCGGCACCGCTCCTAGCCCCCGGAGGCGGGAGAATAGGGGGCTGGGAACGGCCTCCGACGCCAGAGTGAAACACTCCGGTTTTCACTCACGCGTCGGGACTTAGTCTCCCGATGGGAGAATTGCGCCCCCTGTCAACCATGTGTGCTCTCTCTATCAAGAAACCACCTTGTATATTTTTTTCTACAATGAACTTGCTGTGAGGGTCATCTTAGCACAGTGAGTCTATATTCAATCAATAAAAGGGGCAACTGCCTGTAATTTAGAAAAACATTTGACTGTTTTGGTGGTTTGGATGTTGGAATAAAAGAGCTTGCCACAGATTTTTTAAGTGATCTACACATGCATATTAATTTTATTGGCCCATATCCCTGTTTTCTGGATGGTTGTATCCCGGAGGTATCCCGAAAGGTGTGCAGGGGCCCCCCGGAAGTTCTCACACAGCACTGCATGGGAATTGCCTGCGAAGTTACCTTGGGATCCTCCAAAATTCCAATTTAAATCAGAGACTTCAGATAGTTCTGATTTTCCTTGGCATAATAGTGACCCAGAAATGTTAGGAGGATTATAATCACTTCTAACTCCTGGGTAACTATTGCACTGACTCACAACCTAGCCCCTGTCGACCCTCCACTAGACTACCTGACAAACCCCTGACCACCCGACTACCAGATCACCGCCCCAACCCCTGAACATCGATGGACCCACTGACAACCCCCCCATCCCCTCAACACCCAACCAAATGACTAACCCCCTACCCTCCCCATGACTACCCACTCCTTCCACACAGTGTCTATCCTCCTGACCACCCAACTAACCCCAACAGCTCTCTTGCCAAACCCTCCCTCACCTGATCATCTTAACCCACTCACCTACTTAGATTACACATTGATCTGGTTAATGGCAGCTGGTGCAGTAAAAGGGTGCATGGCTTCACTTACCCTGATGATGCATCCGGCTTTGGCACTGAAAAACTCCAGGGACAGCCACATTATACATTTCTCATCAGGTCAAGTTGGAGTTCCAAGAGTGAAATGTTCAGCTTTGGTCTAGAGTAAGTAAAAAGGGGCGGAGCGGCACTCCAATGGGATTGCCATTCCCTGAAGTTTCAACCCAATGCTCTGACATCGGTCCATAACTCCCTGACTCCCCAGCGTCACTTTTCCTGGCTCCCCAATGCTGCGCCAGGGAATCCCTCTAGGACATTTCCATGTAAGGGTTTACTGCACAGATAGCGCAGTAAAAAGGGGAGTTTCTTACCTCTCTGCATCCCAGTTACTCCTGTCGATGTTCTGCTGCTCCTGTTGTACCAGCCTGAGTGAGGAAGGTTGGGCAAGACAGGGGCTTTGGAATTAAATAAAACTAATGTAAACTGGAAAATCAGCAACATGGAAAAAGCTTCAGTAATCATTTCCCATCTGTTATTTTCTTCTGGTTCAGGTTTTTTATTCTGTGTGTGGAGTAATTAAAGTCAAGTAGGGAGACAGAAATGTATTTTTAGGATGACTTTAATTGCTGCACCCCAGCTGCATTGAAAAATCCTGCCTGGAAGGCTATTAGTGCAGTCAGTTATTGATCCTTTAGACATTGTTCAGTGTTTTTTCCCTCCGAGAATTCCTTTTAAAAATGGGTTGAGAAAAGAAGACTAAGTTATGCACCTTAACACAGTGAATACAGAGTTGCAAGGACTTAACAGTCACCAGCGTGTCATGTATATAAACATTCCCTTTTTATTGAACAACTCGGGATGAAGAGCCAGGGTCAGTCGTGCAGAATGCGGCTGGGGTTCAGAAACCGGCAATAAGTGACTGAAGGAGTAACAATTAATTTATGTCAAGCTTGGTTTTAAAACCCTCTAAGCTGCAAGAGGAATTAAGTACTGAGGGAGGACCGCAGTTGAGAGCCTGAAGATAATGAGGGAGAGTAGGAGTTGAAGCTACGCCACCAGAGTGCTAACTTGGCTCCTCTTATAATGCTTTTGAGTTGGATGATTATCATTTCAAACTTCTACCCATTTGCCTCCCAGAGAACTTGCTTGCATGATTATTTTTTCAAATGATATAGTCAGAGACAGACACACTGGTGATTTCTCTCATTACTGTCCTTGGGATCTTGCTGTGTGCAAATTGACCTCTGTGCTTGGTTGCATAACAGCAGTCACTGTGCTTGTACTTAATCTATTGTATGTGAAGGTCTTTGAGACATTTATGTGATTTTAAAGTGCCAGATATCTGGGGCGAAATTCTCCTACCCTCCCCACCACATTTCTGCCCCGACCGGCCGGCGGGAGTCTCCGTAACACCGGCCGGTCAATGGAGTTTCTCATTGTGGGGCAGCCCCACGCCGTCGGGAAACCCCCCGGTGCCGGCAGAACGGAGACTCCCGCCGGCGGAGAATGATGCCCATGAAATCTCTTTCTGGGTTACATACAGTGGCAACTTGTTATTGCAGTACTGTTCGCTATGGCTTCGTTGGCAACACTCTATTTTTTTATTTAGAGTGCTCAATTCATTTTTTCCAATTAAGGGGCAATTTAGCATGTCCAATCCATCTACCCTGCACATCTTTGGGTTGTGGGGGCAAAACCCACGTAAGCACAGGGAGAATGTGCAAATTACACACGGACAGTGGCCCAGTGCCGGGATCGAACCTGGGACCTCGGCGCCGTGAGGCAGAAATGCTAACCACCGCGCCATCATGCTGCCCCTCGTAGGTAGCACTCTTGACTGTGGGTTCCAATTTCCCTTCAGAGTCTTAAACAGAAACAACCATGTGGATTCTCCAGTGCAATAGTGAAGGCTTGCTGCTGTCTTTGAGACGAAATATTAAAATAGCCTGCATCTGTTCTCTCAGGTGGATGAGAAAAGGACATGCCATATTGGTGTTGAAGAACAGCTGCAGAGTTCTCCCTGACATCCAGTCAATGTTAACCCTCAATCAACATAGAATCACAACAGTGCAGAAGGAGGCCAGTCAGCCCATTGAGTCTGCGCCGACCCTCTGAAAGAGCACCCGACCTACCTTTGTAGAGAATGAGCCCGAGGAGGAAATGGAGGATGGAGGACATCTGGCAGCCCGGGTCCAACAGGCCATGAGATTTTAAGTTTGGCAGCTCAAATCCCGCCACTCCAGCCCGCGCAGCCTCAAACCCCCCTTCCCTGAGGCCTGCTCCCCCATCCCGAAGCCTGTCTTCCTCTCCCATGACCCGCACTCTGCCCCCACCCTTCCAGGGCTCTATTTGACAAAACACTAGGGTTATGGACTTAGGTTGACAGTGTCAGCAGGTCACATGTCAAGGCAGGGGCATTATAATTCACTGTGAGGAAAGTGGTGGTGCTCCATAGGTTTTGCTTCTGTCTCCTGTCTTTGTGCCGATAGCGCACTGACTCTTGGGCTCATGGCTGAGTGTGGGCCGGGAGCATATTCCTTTCCCAAAGTTACGTTGTGGGAGGGGGTTGGAAGGGGCAAGATTAGAGTTCAGCGAGTGGTGAGGCTGTCATTCCAGGATGCCCATCATTTGTGAGTTTCATGGGCTTTCACTGGTAGCATAGCTTGGAGGGCCTATAGGAGGCACAGCGTCCAGGTGGGGAGATAGACACCACCTGTGGGAAAAGGGTCAAAGAGGAGATGTGTCAGCATTCAGGTGCGACATTTCTTACTGGTGAACATTTCAGGTGACAATTATCCAATCCCTTACTACGGTGTCTGACCTCACCCATGTCCACTCTGTGCTCCTGTAACTTCTTAATCTTTCATGACCTAGTGCAACGTCGTGATGTCTCCCCAGGGTGCACATCAGAGGCAGCTAGCCGCCTTATGCCCCCTCAGGCCCTTGGTAGGTGTTCTCTGGAAGGGCTGGATCTGGTGGGCCCTGGCCAACCTACGGGTGTCATTGGTGTTGCTGTGCCACCCTGTTCTGCCCGCTGCACCTTAGATCTGCCAGTGTCGGGGGATGATTCAGAAGAGTTGGAGACTGCCAGATTGTCCTTAGTGGAAGGCCCCAGGAAGGGCTCCAGCACTTCCCCCTCCCTCGGGGTGCACGTGGTTCCCCCGAGTTACTCCATGGGATGAAGGTGCAGCTGGAGTGACCTCCAGAAGCGTCTGAGTCAGCTGGCGCTGGAGGCCGATCATTTTCTGCACCATTGGGCCTAGCCCCCAACCATTGTCCTCTGTGAATGGGCCAAGCTCTGGAGTGCCTCAGCAATGTCCCTCTGTGTCTGGAATATACTCCTCTGTGGCTGGGCCATGCTGTCAAGGCCCTCAGTCATGGTCCTCAGAGAGTGAGCCATGCCTTGGAGTTCACCAGTCATGGCTCTGATGTTCTGCCTCAGGCTATCCACTGTAGACACCATCCTTGCAGTGTTGGCCTGGGTGCCACACAATGCTGGCACAATTTGCTGTGACTGAAGACTTCCGGATTCCACCAATCGGCCTTGCGGTTTCTGGAATGTAGCTGACAACCACTCCTGGATTTCACAGCTCTATCTTTGCATCTCCAGCAGCTCAGGGAGAACCTTTTCCAGCGGCTCAGCATCATCTGGGAGGCAGCTGTATCCTGGGATGCTTTAGACCTCTGACTGCCCACTCCTTTGGAAATTCCTGTCTCCACCTGATGTGCATCAGCAGTGGTGTGGTGCTCACCAGATAGTGACCCAGGAGCCTGTTTGCTCATCTTGCTCACCGAGGTGTGTGTCTATTCTGATGGATGGTGTGGGTGAAAGCTGTGATGTCTTGACAGTGTCGTCCTCCGAGCTCTCCTCTGAGGTGCTTCTTTGGGTGACAGGGGGGCCAGCCACTCCGGATGGTCCGGTCTCACCTGATGGAGATCCTGCAACACAAGGGACTTGGGCAGTGAATAACAAAGACAACGGTCTGGGAAATAAACAACGCACTTGAGACAGGTCATTTGGATGAAGATGCAGTGGATCCTCACTTCTCGTATGCAGGCCAATTTCACTGTCAGTCACTACTCGCTCGTGCTCTCCCCCGTGATCTCCAGCTCCCTTTCCTCATGGGGATCGGCACTCGCAATCCAGGCATCCCCCGCCCGACTTCTCCCTCTCTCTATTATTGTGCGCTATCTTCTCCAGTCGGGGCAAAAAGAGGGCAATGTGAGCAGGATGCCTGGAGCATCCGGGGGATCTACAGCAGGTGACATGTGTGGGCCCCATGCCTAGGCCAAAAGGGGTTGTTATGAGGAGTGCTGGGAGAGTTCTGAGGAAGATCCTGGGAGAGTGGATGTTGGGAATGTGCATGGTGGCTGTGAGTAGATTAAGGGTGAGTTTCCAGGGCTAACAGATGAGACTGATGCCAGGAGGAGACAAGTGGGGACTCACCTTTGTAGCTCGTGGAAGGTCATTCACTTTCATCTGGCATTGGACGCCAGTCCTCCTGGTTATGCTGCTGGCGCTGATGGCATTTGCCACCCCATCCCAGGGTGGGATGGGTTATGGTTCTCTGCTGCCAACCCAGGGGAAAAGGGTGACCCACCTCTCCTCCACCACGTCTAGAAGTCTGGTAAGGTCCCCCTCAGAGGTGGGTGGAGCAACCCTTCTTGACGCCATCCTCCTGGCTTGACTGGGAATGAGTGCAGAGGAACTATTTAAATGCTGCTCCCCTTGTTAGCAGTGAGCAGCTGAGCCTTGAGTCGGGCGAATCAAATACCTGGGAACTCTGGTTCAGTGTGATTCATGTAGAGGATCATTTATTGCACTCAGTGTGGGTGGATTGCGATCTGAATTGTGCGAACTGGCCTGGTGGGAATCAGATGCATTTTCTGCCAGAGACCATGGGCGAAATTCTCCGTTATCGGCGGAAAGTCCGCCGATCGGCGCAAAAAACGGCGCAAATCCCACTTGCGTCACGTCATAAAAATGGGCCGATAGTCTGCGGCCTGAAATGGGCTAGCAGCGACGTAACGGGATCCGCGCTTGCGCAGTGGTTCACGCCGTGCAGCGTCATACGCGCTGCACGGCGTGACGGCTCATAAGGCCGCGCAGCTCCCCCCCACCCGACCGGAACAGCCGACCGCAACACCCGACTTGATGGCTGGCCGTCGCTCAGCCCCGAGGTTCGAGTCACGCGATGTGGAGGCGCTCCTGGACGCGGTGGAGCAGAGGAGGGACGCCCTGTATCCCGGGCACGGCCGCAGAGTTGCCCCACGCCACAGCCGGCGTCTGTGGAGGGAGGTGGCAGAGGCCGTCACCGCTGTGGCCCTAACACCACGGACAGGCACCCAGTGCCACAAGAAGGTGAACGACCTCGTCAGAGCAGGCAGGGTGAGCCTCCCCCATATCCCCTCTCCCCCAAATCCCCCCCTCCCCCATATCCCCCCCTCCCCCATATCCCCCCCTCCCCCATATCCCCCATATCCCCCCTCCCCCATATCCCCCCCTCCCCCATATCCCCCCTCCCCCATATCCCCTATTATTCCCCCCTCCCCCATATCCCCCCTCCCCCATATCCCCCCTCCCCCATATCCCCCATATTCCCCCCTCCCCCATATCCCCCCTCCCCCATATCCCCCCTCCCCCATATCCCCCATATCCCCCCTCCCCCATATCCCCCATATTCCCCCCTCCCCCATATCCCCCCTCCCCCATATCCCCCATATCCCCCCTCCCCCATATTCCCCCCTCCCCCATATCCCCCATATCCCCCCTCCCCCATATCCCCCCTCCACCATGTCCCCCACGTTCCCCCCTCCCCCATATCCCCCATATTCCCCCTCCCCCATATCCCCCCTCCCCCATATCCCCCCTCCCCCATATCCCCCATATTCCCCCCTCCCCCATATCCCCCCTCCCCCATATCCCCCCTCCCCCATATCCCCCATATCCCCCCTCCCCCATATCCCCCCCTCCCCCATATCCCCCATATCCCCCCTCCCCCATATCCCCCATATTCCCCCCTCCCCCATATCCCCCCTCCCCCATATACCCCATATCCCCCCTCCCCCATATCCCCCATATCCCCCCCTCCCCCATATCCCCCCTCCCCCATATCCCCAAGTGAATCCAGCCCTAACCTTAACCTCTGCAATGCACGCGCAACCGATGGCGTGCATTCATATACCTGCCTAACACTGTTTCCTTTTACCCCTGCCACCACCCCCACCTCCCCCCCCCCCCCAGGAGAAGCGCGCACACAACAATAGGGAGCATGTGAGGACTGGAGGAGGGCCCGCTGATGAGAGGCCACTGACCGTACACGAGGAAAGGGCCCTGGAACTGGCTGGCGGACCTGAGGACCGGGAGGTTGCTGATGCAGAGGTCGGGGCCCCACGAGCAAGTGAGCCACCAACAGCCCGTCCCCATATCCCCCCTCCCCTATATCCCCCTCTCCCGTATCACCTGATCACTGCCTGATGTCTAACCATGCATGCTTCATTGTGTATCGCAGGACCAAACGTCCAGGCACCCATCCCCGCAGATGCAGACCGCCCGCAGGATGCCCCTCGGAGACCACGGGAGACGGAGAGACCCACACCCTCCAGCATGCGACGCCCGCAGGATGCCCCTCGGAGACCACGGGAGACGGAGAGACCCGCACCCTCCAGCATGCGACGCCCGCAGGATGCCCCTCGGAGACCACGGGAGACGGAGAGACCCGCACCCTCCAGCATGCGACGCCCGCAGGATGCCCCTCGGAGACCACGGGAGACGGAGAGACCCGAACCCTCCAGCATGCGACGCCCGCAGGATGCCCCTCGGAGACCACGGGAGACGGAGAGACCCGGACCCTCCAGCATGCGACGCCCGCAGGATGCCCCTCGCACACCACGGGAGACGGAGAGACCTGGAGCAACAGGGAGACGACACCCCCGTCACGTGCGGGAGCGACCACCCAGCGGTGAGGGGGGCAGCCACAGGCCCCCGTCACATCCGAGCCAGGACACCACTACCCAGGACACCACTATCCAGGACACCCCTACCCGGGACACCACTACCCAGGACACCCCTACCCGGGACAGCACTACCCAGGACACCCCTACCCGGGAAGACGAAATACCGGACAGTGACTCAGAGTGGATGGGTGGAGACGAACCCCCACCCCAAAGTGCCATGGACTCAGAGTGGGACGAAGAGCACGACACAACGCCACTGCTGTCACCAACACCCTCCACCATCGCAGAAACACTCACCACGGTTGGGCACTTTCGTGATGAGGCGTCTGGTACACTCACTGGTGCGCACAACACAGCCGTCCCGGTACAGCAGGTGGAGGTAGGAGCAGCAGAGGGACCGGGCGGTCGGAGGGCAGCCCAGGCCAAGCGAACATCTGCCGCCCAGATGGATCCCGGGTTCCTGCAGTTACCACACCCACACATAGATCCGATGCAACCACTGACACGGAGACGAGCGAATAGGGTGACGGGTGGCTTGCGGCGGCTGCGGTCGCAGGTGGAGGAGTCCACCCGCGTCCAGGAGCTGGGAGTGGTCCCGGTCATGCGTGCCACCCAGGCTGACACCGCACGGGTGGCGTCCGCGGTGGAGGCAATGGGTGCGACGGTGTCAGACATGGGGAACGGTTTGCGAGGCCTGGGGCCTTCCGTGCAGGCGGCGTCTGTGGCCCAGGAAATGGCTGCCCTCTCACAGGAGGCCATGAGCCAGTGCCAGCGCCAGATGGCAGAGGCGCTCAACGCCATAGCCCAGTCTCAGCACGCCATAGCCCAGTCTCAGCAGGCCATGGCCCAGTCTCAGCAGGCCATGGCCCAGTCTCAGCAGGCCATAGCCAAGTCTCTGCAGGCCATGGCCCAGTCTCTGCAGGCCATGGCCCAGTCTCAGCAGGCCATCGCTGAGGGCATCGGCGCCAGTGGCCATGTGCGAGCTGGCGTCGCACTGTCGCAGACAGGGTTCGACAACCCCCTGGGCTCCATGGCTGCAAACCTGCAGACCCCTGTCGATACCAGCACGGGCCTCCAGGACTGGCAGCGCCAGATGTCGGGGGCGCGTCGGACGGCCAGTCCGTTCGCATCCCCCACCCATGTAGAGGCCTGGGGGCCATCGGGCACCCCGAGGGAGGAGGAGGTCGTGTGGTCCGTCCCGGCTCCCTCTGTAGGGGAGGTCCCGGTACACCGTGACACCTCGGACTCCCCCCCCTTCCATCCCAGGTGCATTGGGTGGGCAACGGGCAGGACAGGCTGGCAGCTCGCCATCCCAGTCGCCCGGGCCGCAGCCTGGCCCATCTAGGCCAGGACGCCCCAGGAAACGGCCGCCAAAGGGATCCAGTGTCAGAGGGCAGGAATCACAGGAGTCCACCTCCAGTTCTGCTGTACCGTCTGGGGAACCACGTAGACGTAGTCAAAGGGCCCGTAAGGCCAAACAATTAGACACTGAGTAAGTTGGCACGGGTGCAGGGCACAGATGAGTTTTAGGCGCTAGGGCACGTGCATGAACTCCTTTGGTTATTAAAGTCAATGTTACACCTACCGAAGCTGCCTTTGTGCTCTGTCCAAAGTGTGCGGGGGTGTCATGTACGTTGAGCGCAAGTGTGTGTGTGAGGGGTGGTCTTACCTCAGCCCCAGGTGAGTCTGCCCCCTTCCCCCTGGGCCGCCATCAACATCCCCCGGGCAGAGGACGGGACCGTGCGCTGCAGTGTCACAGCCGCATGCAGGGATGGTCCGGGTGGATGGTGGTACTGTGGCCATGGGTCAGACATAGTCCAACGATGTAGAGCCAGGAGCCCATCGGAGGCGGGTTGTCATCATTCTCCATGGCCTGCGATAGACACGCGTCCACCCGCAACTGGGTGAGCCCGGCCCGTTGTGCCGCCGGTGGATCGGCAATTGGGGGTGGGGGGGTGGTGTGCATGCGGGTGGGGTGTGTGGGGTTGGGGAGGGGGGTGAGGGTGCTGGGTGGGTGGATGGGTGGGGGGTGTGGGTGGTCGGCTGTTGTCATGGTGTGCGGTCTGTGGCCATACTACCCGATTCCCACGCCCATCTAGTCAGTGAAGCGGGCGTCTATCAGTCTGTCCCGTGCCCGCTGGGCCAGCCGGTAACGGTGGACAGCCACCCGTCTGTGTCTACCCCGTCTGCCCTGACCATTGCCCCCATCCCCCTCATCTGGGGAGGACTGGGCCTCTTCCTGCTGCTCCTCCACTCCGCCCTCCTCTGCCTGCGGCACATCGCCCCTCTGCTGAGCTATGTTGTGCAGGACGCAGCACACCACAATGATGCGGCCGACCCTATCTGACCGATACTTGAGGGCGCCCCCAGAGAGGTCCAGGCACCTGAAACGCATCTTCAGCACGCCAAAGCACCTCTCGATCACTCCCCTTGTCGCTACATGGGCATCATTGTAGCGGTTCTCCGCCTCATTGTGTGGCCTCCGTATAGGCGTCATCAGCCACGATCGCAATGGGTAGCCCCTGTCGCCCAGCAACCAGCCCCTCAGCCGGGGATGGCGTCCCTCGTACATGCCGGGGATGGATGACCGCGACAACACGAATGAGTCGTGGACACTGCCTGGGTGACGGGCGCAGACGTGCAGGATCATCATGCGGTGGTCGCAGACCACCTGTACGTTCATCGAATAGGTCCCCTTCCTATTAGTGAACACGGCCCTGTTATCTGCAGGTGGCCGCACGGTGACGTGCATCCCATCGATCGCGCCCTGGACCATGGGGAACCCGGCAATGGCAGAGAAGCCCACGGCCCGGGCATCTTGGCTGGCCCGGTCCACGGGGAAGCGGATGTAGCGGTGCGCCATGGCATAAAGGGCATCTGTCACTGCCCGGATGCACCGATGCACCGATGTCTGCGATATGCCGGACAGGTCCCCACTCGGTGCCTGGAATGACCCCGTTGCATAAAAGTTCAGGGCCACCGTAACCTTGACGGACACGGGGAGAGGGTGTCCCCCGCCAGTGCCACGCGGTGACAGGTGTGCCAGCAGGTGGCAGATGTGTGCCACGGTTTCCCGCCTCATCCGGAGTCTCCTCCTGCATTCCCGGTCCGTGAGGTCCTGGTATGACTGCCGGGGCCGGTACACACGGGGCGCCCTCGGGTGCCTCCGTTGCCGTGGGGCCGCGACGTCCTCCTCCCCCTCCTCGTCCTGTCGGTCAGGTGTCCCTCCAGCCTGGGCGGCTGCCGCCTGCCCCTCTGCGGCAGTCTGCGCCGCCTCTCTGGCACGCTCCTCTTCCTCCTCCTCCTCCTCATCCAGGGCAACATAGACATGAGCGGCTGCCACCACGGCGGCCAACATCGCTGGATGGTCTGAAAACATGACGGCCTGGTGGGGGGGAGGGGAACGACGACATGTCATCATTGCACATATCCCCTCCTCCCCCCAGCCAGGTGGCATGGACCGCATGGGTCCAACTGTTGGAGGCTGGCACCTGGCCAGGTGGACCAACTCATTTGCCCTCCCATCACCCACCCCAGCACGGACTCCCCCCCAACCCCCAACCTCCACCCCAGCACGGACCCCCCCCCAACCCCCAACCTCCACCCCAGCACGGACACCCCCCCAACCCCCAACCTCCATCCCGGCACGGACCCCCTCCCCAACCTCCACCCCAGCACGGACCCCCCCCCAACCCCCAACCTCCACCCGGCACGGACCCCCTCCCCAACCTCCACCCCGGCACGGACCCCCTCCCCAACCCCCAACCTCCACCCCGGCACGGACCCCCCCCCAACCTCCACCCCGGCACGGACCCCCCCCCCAACCTCCACCCCGGCACGGACCCCCTCCCCAACCTCCACCCCAGCACGGACCCCCCCCCAACCCCCAACCTCCATCCCGGCACGGATCCCCCCCAACCCCCAACCTCCACCCCAGCACGGATCCCCCCCAACCCCCAACCTCCATCCCGGCACGGACGCCCTCCCCAACCTCCACCCCAGCACGGACCCCCCCCCAACCCCCAACCTCCACCCCAGCACGGACCCCCCCCCCAACCCCCAACCTCCATCCCGGCACGGACCCCCTCCCCAACCTCCACCCCGGCACGGACCCCCTCCCCCCCCCCAACCTCCATCCCGGCACCGACCCCCTCCCCAACCTCCACCCCGGCACGGCCCCCCCCCCCAACCTCCACCCCGGCACGGACACCCTCCCCAACCTCCACCCCGGCACGGACCCCCTCCGCAACCTCCACCCCAGCACGGACCCCCCCCCAACCCCCAAACTCCATCCCGGCACGGACCCCCTCCCCAACCTCCACCCCAGCATGGACCCCCCCCCAACCCCCAACCTCCACCCCGGCACGGACCCCCCCCCCAACCTCCACCCCGGCACGGAACCCCCCCCCCCACCTTCACCCCGGCACCGACCCCCTCCCCAACCTCCACCCCGGCACGGCCCCCCCCCCAACCTCCACCCCGGCACGGACCCCCTCCCCAACCTCCACCCCGGCACGGACCCCCTCCCCAACCTCCACCCCAGCACGGACCCCCCCCCAACCCCCAACCTCCATCTCGGCACGGACCCCCTCCCCAACCTCCACCCCAGCACGGACCCCCCCCCAACCCCCAACCTCCACCCCGGCACGGACCCCCTCCCGGCACTCCCCCGGAGCCCAACCTACTCTAACCACCCCCCCCCCCCCCCCGCCCCCACGGCCGCACACACACACACACACAACCCGAGACACACCTCTCCTCAGGCAATCAGTCTGCGGCCACGCCATTTCCTGCCCAGAGCCAACCCCCCAGGCCGTCACTCACCTCCTCGCTGGTCGGCGTGAGCCTGGAGCACCGGGTCACGCCGATGAAAAGGAGGTTTGATTCACGTCGACGTGAACGGTCATCACGTCGACGGGACTTCGGCCCATCCGGAAGGGAGAATATCGGCAGGCCGAAAATCGGCTGCCTTGCGCAGACCCGTGACATTCTCTGCGGCAGCGGCGCCATTAACGCCCCGCCGACTTTTCTCCCTTCGGAGACTTCGGCGGGGGCGGGGGCGGGATTCACGGCGGCCAACGGCCATTCTCCGACCCGGCGGGGGGTCGGAGAATGACGCCCCATGCTTTGATGATGTATTTTGGGAGAATGCAAACTCTGCTCTTATCTGCTATCATAGTGTTAAGCTTGTACTCTCTGACTTTCCTGCCCTGCTCTGATTGTCATTACCCTTTTTGCTACCTGGCTCTTTAGTCTAGTTCTTCCTTTAATTTCTTTTCACGATCCCTTTCCCGCATTATTTAATTTAAAGCCCACTCGACCTCCTTAGTTATATGACTCACTGGGACACTGATCCCAGCACAATTCAGGTGAAGACCATCCCATTGGTCCAGCTCCCACTTTCCCCTGTGCTGTTTCCAGTGTCCCAGGAATCAAAGTCCATTTCTCCCATATTACTTTCTGAGCCAATTTGCTCACTGCCCTGGGTAATAATTATTACCTTTGAGTTTCTGCTTTTTAATTTAGCCCCTGGCAACTCATAGTCCCTGTGCAGATCCTTTTTCCCAGTCTTATTCACGTCATTGGTACCTATGTGGACTATGCCTACGGGGTCCTCTCCCTCTAAGTTTGCCAACCATCCAGGATTATCCTAGAGGCTGCAGGGGTTCGAGATCGATCTCCAGAGCATTGCTGTTTGCAACCTTGGAGAAAAATCAACCGGACATTTAAAAACAAAAATTCATTTTGTAATTTCTCTTGAACATTTCCCTTTACCAGATCAAAAAGTATTGAAAATGGGGAGGAATGAACGGCTATTTGACTGACAGTCAAGCATAATCCAATTGGGTAATGAGTTCTTTTTCTTTCCAAATGGTGTCGAAAGGCAGTACATCACAAACGTGGATGTGTTGGCCGACTCATGCCTGGAGCATGGGGCAAGTCCTGTCATGAAATCTCCAGAAATACAGTTAGTCACATTTGGTCACCCTATCCCCTTCCCACTGCAAGTTTCTCTCCAGCCCTGAGCAGAGGGCCCAAGCCCTGGAACCAGACAGGAAACACAGCCGTCTGGACTCTTGCCTCAGCTGCGGTGAACTCTGACTATCCCTCTGGACTATACAAACTACAAGAGCTTTGATCATGTTGGACAATTGCAAGGCCTGAGGTTCCTCCATTTCTACCCCCTGGGTCCCCATACCAGCCTCACTCACAGCCACACCCTTGCTGTACCTGACCACAGACCAAATCAGGTAATCTTAGCCGAAGGGGTGGTGACTGCTGTCATGATATGCGGACACATACATGATGATATACAGACAAGCAGCTAATGGACACAGAGAACAGGACGTGACCAATAAGCAGGCACGACACTCAGGGGTGATATCTGACTATAAAAGACACGAGGCACTCACACTCCGCATCTTTCTACTGATGAACATCTAGAGAGTCAGTCAAGGGTGTTGTTACAATCTCACACCCCCACCACGTGGCTAAGAGCTAGTCTGGTTCAGTCAGACGGAGTAACCACATTTAAGTTAGCAGAGAGTCCAACTCGCAGAGAACTGTGCTAACTGTGCTATTCGTTCAATAAACCTGATTGAACTAACTTCAAGGTCTGGAGTATCTGTTTGATCTATGCTGCATCCAGTTGCAGCCAGTGTTATACCAGTGTACCTAACACGACATGATACCAGGTGACTACTAATTTAAGGTGGCTTACCTCAGTCCGTTCCGTGACGACCAGCAAATGTATCCCATGGAGAAGATTCAGGCTCCTCACCAGCTCAGGAGCTCCGGCAATCTCAGTGCCAACTGGCGGATATTCAAGCAAAAGTTTCTGCTGTACATCGAAGCCTCAGACCTCGCGGGTGCGTCTGATGCAAGAAAGATCGCGCTTCTCCTCTCAACAGTGGGTGATCAAGCCATTGAACTCTTCAACTCGTTTAACTTCACCGATGGCCAGGACAAGACAAAGTTTCAGACATCCTGGACAAGTTCGATAGTCACTGTGAAGTGGACACCAATGAAATCTTTGAGCGCTACATATTCAAACAACGTCTTCAAGATAAAGATGAATCTTTCAGTGCCTTCATAACTAACCTCCGCCTGCTAGCCCTGTCCTGCAACTTTGGTGATATTGCTGACTCCATGATCAGAGACCAAATCATGTTTGGAGTTCACTCTGATCCTCTAAGAGAGCAGCTCTTAAAAATCAAGCATATGACCCTGCAAGTCGCTATTGAAACATGTACAGTGCATGAGCACGCAAAGAAAATCGGTATTCCCAATACAAATCGGCTCAAAATGAGAAACTTGCCTCCCACGAGGCAGAGAGTGTGCAGGCCATCTCCCGGATGCAGCACCTCAGCATTGAAGACAGCGGCCATCTCGCGCGCTTTTCCCAGAGCCCCACGCATGCCCGATGCGAACGGGATAGCGAAGCGGCCGACACCCACACTGCGCAGGTGCAGACGTCAGCCGACCGCACTGCGCATGTGCGACGACGTACACCGCGTCACAACGCCGACGTCATGACGTGCCCAAACTGCAGCAACGCCCACTTAAAGAGACACTGCCCTGCAAGAGGCAGGCGAGGTTTAACTGCGGGAAGCCTGGACACTAAGCAGCCTTGTGCAGGTCTGCACCACCAGTCAGAGGCCAGCGCTCCCAATTCCGACGACGGCGCATCCAGAATGTGCAACAACGATTACAGGATTCTGATCTTGGCAGTACAACGGATCCAGAGGACGAGTGCCTGGAGTCCGCCTGCCGAGTGGGCATCATACCACACGTGAACATGCCACACCTAACTCATCTCGCATTCAGTCCATCCTCGCTGTGGATTCAGAGGACAAATGCCGTGCGGTGATGCAAGACAACCGCTGCCCCATCCAGTTCAATCTGGACACAAGTGCTTCTGCCAACCTCCTCTCACAGGCAGACGTCAAACGCATCAAGAAGCCCCCCAAGGTCCTTCCAGCAGCCTGCCAGCTCCTGGACTATAACGGTAATGCCATCACGGCACCGGGGTCCTGCCATCTACTCATCGCCAACCGAAGTACCCATGCACGGCTAAGGTTTGAAATCGTCAAGCCAGTCAGGGCATCCCTACTGGGCGCGCATGCCTGCAAAAAGCTAAACCTGGTGCAGCGGGTTTATTCAACGACATCCTCCAACGTGGATCTTCAAGCTGGCATTGACGACATCCTCGCTCAGTATCCAGATGGGATTGATGGGATGGGCACTTTGCCATATCGTTACAAGATCCTACTGTGACCTGATGCCGGGCCAGTGGTCCATGCACCACGCCGGGTCTCGGCTCCGCTGAAGGAGCGCCTGAAGGAACAGCTGAAGGAGCTGCAGCAGCAGGGGATCATTTCCAGGGTAACCGAACCGACTGACTGGGTCAGCTCGATGGTGGTGGTTGAAAAACCCTCTGGAGACCTGCGCATCTGCATTGATCCCAAGGAGCTCAACCAGAATATAATGCGTGAACACTACCCCAACCCGAAGCGGGAGGAACTCACCAGTTAGATGGCACATGCACTGTTTTTCACGAAGTTAGATGCGTCACATGGATTCTGGCAAATCCAGCTGGATGAGTCCAGCAGAAGGCTCTGCACCTTCAACACACCGTTTGGGAGGTACTGCTATAACCGTATGCCGTTCAGCATCGTCTTGGCATCGGAGATATTTCATCGTATCATGGAGCAGATGATGGAGGGCATCGAAGGGGTTCGTGTGTACGTGGACGACGTCATCACATGGTCCACGACCCCTGAGGAGCATGTTTCCAATCTCCAGCAGGTATTCCGCCGTGTCCATGCCAATGGCCTGAAGCTGAACAGGGCCAAATGTTGCTTTGGCATGTCTACACTCAATTTCCAAGGAGACCAGATCTCTCAGCAGGGTGTGTGCCCTGACACAGACAAGGTCAAGGCCATCGCAGCCTTGAATGTACTGGAAGACAAGAAGGCGGTATTCCTGGGCATGGTCAATTTTCTGGGCAAGTTCATCCCAAACATGGCCTCATACACCAAGGTCCTACGAAAGCTAGTGAAGAAGTCCACTGCCTTCGAGTGGAAGGCGGCCCATCAGGCAGAGTGGTTGGAGCTGAAAGTCAAGCTCACCACTGCACCCGAATTGGCATTTTTCAACCCTGACAGGGAAACAAAAGTCTCGACAGATGCGAGCCAGGGTGGCATCGGTGCGGTCCTGCTGCAACGCGATGGCATCTCATCCTGGGCACCGGTTGCTTATGCATCAAGGGCAATGACTCCCACCGAACAAAGGTATGCACAAATTGCGAAGGAATGCCTGGGCCTTCTCACTGGCGTTCTCAAGTTCCACAACTATGTCTTCGCCCTGCCGACATTCACTGTCGAGACAGATCACAGGCCCCTGGGTCCACATTATCCACAAGGACCTTAATGACATTGACCTGATCTAAACGCCTGGCAAGGAGCTCATCATTGCCGATACACTGTCCCCTCTTGCAACGTATTATGCAACACCTCACCAATGGCTGGCAAAAAGGGCAGTGCCCTCAATTTTCAATGTAAAGGACAACCTGACGATGGTTGATGGCATCCTCCTCAAACTGGACCGGATTGTAATTCCACACAGTCGCCAGAGCTTGGTGCTCCGTCAAATCCATGAGGGCCACCTGGGTGTGGAAAAGTGCAGATACAGAGCCAGGCAGGCTGTCTACTGGCCCGGTATTACCCAGGACATCTCGAACATGGTCCTTAACTGTGCGACCTGTCAACGCTGCCAGCCAGCGCAGAGTTAGGAGACACTTCAGCAGCATGAAATCAAAACCTCTCCGTGGTCCAAGGTTGGCATCGATCTCTTTCATGCAAATGGTCGTGATTATGTGTTAATCATTGATGACTTTTCCAATTACCCTGAAGTTGTGAAGCTCTCAGTCCTCACATCTCGGACCGTCATCAAGGCCTGTAAGGAGACGTTCTCCAGGCATGGTATCCCACTCACTGTCATGAGTGACAATGGCCCGTGCTTCAGCAGCCATGAATGGTCTCTGTTTGCCCAGTCGTATCAGTTCAAACACGTCACTTCCAGCCCACACTATCCGCAGTCAAACAGAAAAGTTGAGACAGGGGTGCACATAGTGAAGCAGCTCATCTGCAAGGCCGCGGATTCTGCGTCTGACATTCACCTTGTGCTGCTTGCACACAGGGCGACCCCACTGTCCACTGGCATGTCGCCGGCTCAACTCCTGATGAACAGGGACCTGCGAACGACACTTCCAGCCATACACGTGACCAACCTGGATCACCTCCCGGTGCTGCAGAAGGTGCAGCAACTCCGAGACCGGCAAAAACAGGGCTATGATGCTCATGCCACCGATTTGCCCGTGTTATCCCCATCAGACACTGTTCGGGTCAAGATCCCTGATGGAGGCTGGTCAGCTCCAGCTGTCGTTGTTCGAAAATCTTCCCCCCGCTCATATGTTGTGCCTCTGGCTGATGGTTCTGTTGTGCGACGAAACAGACGGGCATTGCACAAAGTTGCCTGCCCGCAACCACATTCCTCTCCGTTTCCTTCTGTTGTTTTGCCACCTCCTGATACCTCGACTCACGAGGCCACCAGTCAGCCTTCAATCCCGCCCATCAAGGCGCTGTCGTCTCCACCACCACCTCCCCGGCTGTTGACCAGGATCAGATGCAAGCCACAGAGACTGGACTTATGAACATTTGTTCTGTTTGCTATGTTCTGTGTTCTCGCATTAAATAGCTGTTTTCACATGTACATATGTTCACATCCACTGCATGTATATATGTTAATATTGGCCTCTCCTTGTAAATACGTTCACATATGTGATCCATACATAAAAAAAGGGGAGATGTCATGATATGCAGACACATACATGATGATATACAGACAAGCAGCTAATGGACACAGAGAACAGGACATGACCAATAAGCAGGCACGACACTCAGGGGTGGGATCTGACTATAAAAGACACGAGGCACTCACACTCCACCTCTTTCTACTGATGAACATCTAGAGAGTCAGTCAAGGGTGTTGTTACAATCTCACACCCCCACCACGTGGCTAAGAGCTAGTCTGGTTCAGTCAGACAGAGTAACCACACTTATATTAGCAGAGAGTCAAACTCACAGAGAACTGTGCTAACTGTGCTATTAGTTCAATAATCCTGATTGAACTAACTTCAAGGTCTGGAGTATCTTTTTGATCTATGCTGCATCCAGTTGCAGCCAGTTTTATACCAGTGTCCCTAACACGACAACTGCCTCAGGCTATATGTGATACTCCAACCATACGTGGTTCTCAGATCAGCCACATCAGCACAGATTGGGATTAAATTTCATGTTCTGTGCAGTTAAGTTTTACACTGGAAAGTCTCTCACTTTGACTTACAACAAAGCTAAAATCAATGTATTTTGATGTACTAGCATATTACAACTTCTTCCAGAGGATCTTTAAAAACTAACAATACTTTGACACTTATTGATATTTTCAAGTTATGCTCGCGTAGGTCAGATTTATCATGTGTAGCAATGCCTTTTAGGTAGCTCTTGAAATATTGGAACAAATACATTGTTCCCAGGCTGAGAGGGAATTTAATCAGTCTAGCGAGATAAACTTTGAAGTGGACTATCAATATCCTCCTTGTGAGCAAAATAAAATGGGAGTTATATGATTCCCCACGGCTTCTTTTGCTTGTGTATGGAGCTTCATTTTTTCATGGTTACAGTTTAGAAATCAGTAAGAATTTCTATAAGTGCAAAAGGTGATTCCACATTCTTCATGTTGCCCAGTGAAGCATCTATAACTGCGGCCTGATCAAGAGAGCCCTCTAAACTGAACTTGAGAATTGGATTCATGGAGACTATTTCTGCCCTCAGCACTATTTCTTTCCCTCGCGAATAATACACCTGGTATAAATATTTAGTTCACTGTACAGAAAGAAGAGATGCGCAAGTCATCAGTTCTGTAGAACAAGTTGGGTGCTTGGCCCTAATGCTGGGCAGTTTATTTTTTATTTGGGCACTGTGGGAAAGAGCCTTGGTCTACAAAGCAGCAAAGCCATCATGATTTCTAAAGTTCTTTTTTGAATTAAAGCCTTTTCTTATTGGATTCTCAATGATGCTCATTCACATTTTATGAAACTACCAAACTGCTACCACCCATGTTGTGCCCTCTCAAACTGGATTTTAACTCCAGTGCCTTCAGTGGATGAAGGTTTACTGTTATAATTTTAGAGTCTTACCTTGATATTTTCTTGGGCACAGCAGGGCTGGTCACTTCTACAAGTGGTCTGAGCCTCTTACGATTATGAATCTGTCTGTACTACTAACAATCTAACTGTACAATAATGAAGAAGCCCTTTCTTGGGCTGATCTCAAAGGACCGCACCAACAAGAGTTGTGCACACACAGAATCATAGAATAGAATTCCTACAATGCAGAAAGAGGCCATTTAGCCCGATCGAGTCCGCATCAACCCTCTGAAAGGGCACCTTACTCCCCCACCATATCCCTGTAACCCCACATAACCTGCACATATTTGGACACTAAGGGGCAATTTAACATGGTCAATCCACCTAACCTGCACTTCTTTAGACTGTGGGATGAAAGAGGAAGCCCAGGTAGACACGGGAGAACGTACACACTCGCACACAGTCACCCAAGGCCGGAGGTGAACCCGGGTCCCTGGCACTTTGAGGCAGCAGTGCTAACCGCTCTTCCACCTAGCTGCCTGAGTCCACTGAGAGAACCTGAGTCCATCGTCACACTTTGATACCTGCCTCCCCCCCCCCCCCCCTTCCCAGTAATCCATTCACAACGCTGCTTGTTCCACTGGCTGGCATATCCTGATTGTGACATTCCCGTCCGCTTTCAGGTGAGAGGGTCAGAAATCAGCCCCGTTATTGCAGTCCAAGCAAATGCATTTTCCTGCAAAAATCTCTCCACTAGAAGATTAATAGTTTTTGTTAATGGGGACTTGTAACATGAAAACACTCCTTGACCTGTACTCTACAACCTAGTGATTTGGTTCCAAAATCCAGTAAAATCTGAAACCTGGCATGACCTTGGTTTTGAGGGTACCTGATTTGGGACACTATCTATTATATGTTGGCCTATAATACGCAAACTTCAATAATTATGTACTGAATGTTACTATGCGGCTTTATTTGCGGTTTTGTTTTTGTTGGTGTAATCACCCTCACAAGGCCCACAGGGTCAGCCTAATCGTACTCCCCGCGGGACTTGTGGAGTATGAGCTTCCCTGCTCGTGGGCGGAGGCCCACCCAGCTGGGATCCGTTACCGGACTATGCAAAAGCCAGTCAGGACGGGGACAGGCATTCTGGTTGACCCGACTGGGACTGACTCGTGCGCTTTCTATGTCTGCAATAAGCCCACAGTTGTTCGCCTCCTGGGTCTTCATAGTTGGTGTCTACGGGTATGTTAATGTTCATTTGTCCAAACTGGGTCACATTGAAAACTAATTTGGAAAGCCCCGCTTTATACTCATTTTTGCAGTGGGTTAAATGGTCAAAAACGTCCAGCAGTGCAATGCAAAACGTCTTGCAGCATATTGCTTAATTTAGAGAACCACAAGAGGTTAAAACTGTTATGGAATTTGGGACGATGGGAAAGGTAGCCTGATTACATCAATGGTTGGATGATTTGACAGCGAGGAGGGGATTTGCATAACCTTTGACTCGCCTCTTGGAGGGACATTCCCTGTTGGTTCAGCCACACCTTCCTGCATCAAGAAGCTGCTGAGCATTTTAAGACTAAACT
This sequence comes from Scyliorhinus torazame, assembly GCF_047496885.1. NCBI lineage: Eukaryota > Metazoa > Chordata > Chondrichthyes > Carcharhiniformes > Scyliorhinidae > Scyliorhinus > Scyliorhinus torazame. The sequence goes on along the minus strand of NC_092722.1, from coordinate 47,924,644 downwards.
GCCACGGATTGGTAGAGATGAACAGAATGCTTAAACGGCGCTGGTTTTATTTCACTGCAGGAAATAAAATTCATTTAGAATCCAGGCTGCATTTGAATTTTCATCGAGGAGAATCAGAAGCTGGTAGCAACTGCAGTAATTTTTGAATTCCAGATTGTAGGGCTTGAAGATTTCAGTTTTTTTTACTCGGAACAGCACAAACAAAACACACGGATAGAACTGTGTTCAGGGAAAACCAGCAATTGAGAATTGCTGAATAAATCCTGTTAGGGGATTTGGGTTGCCGTTCGATTTGTTGTTAACATCAACCTTGCAAAAAGGCTTTTCAAGGACATTTTCAGCAATACAGAACATTCCAGCACAGCAAAGTTTGAGAGGGAGCCTGTTGCAGGTTGATTTCCACTTGGAGCTCCGCCCACTTTATGCATTGGCTCACTTGAGTGACAGGAAGCTGAAGTCCTCTGGCCTCCACAGCTTACATCAGTGGCAATGGTGCCCTGAGAGTCGAACAAAATTGCTGCTCCCAGGGCTAGAGAATGGCATTGTCTCCAGATGCTGGCTGGTCAAGGCTGTCCCCTCCCTACCTGTCAGAAATGTTAAAAGCTTAAGCTCCAGATTTCCGCTCCTGGGTCAGGTGTGGCAAGATGGGAGAATTCCTGATATTGTGAACCCAACCATTAAAAATGGCAGTCCACAGCTGGAATTTTTGTTCCGTGAGCAGTGAGCCAGATTGGAAGTCAGGCTCGCTGGCCCCAGAAGGAGTGCAGAGGATGGGCTGGGAAGAAGACTTGCCTCTGTGCTCTGGCACTTTATTGAATTGCATTTGAAGAAAGATTAAAACAAAAAGCAGCCCTCACTCCTTCACCCTCTCAACATTTCACATATCCTATCCATACCAACCTGCTCCACCTCAGTCCTCACCCTCAACCATAATCCCTCATAACCCCTATTCCAACCCATATCCCACTAACCCCCCCCCCCCCCCCCCACATGGCTCCTCATACTTCCATGCATCCCAAACCCCATGGCCCGGCATAACCCCTGTATCAATTTAGTGCCAACTCATGCCAGCCCATTTTATTTCCACTTCCATACCAACTCACATAGTGGGCGGGATTCTCCCTTGCCGCACCGGATCGAGGAATCACTGGGGTGAGGGGGAGGGGGTGCGCGAATCCCGCCTTTAACAATTTTTTGATAGCTTGACAGTTCCTTGATGGCTTGACAGATCTTTGACAGTTCCTTCAACTGTTCGAAATAATTTATGTACTTTTTGCACACAATTCTGTTCAGCTTTAATAATTCAAAAGGGTGTCTTAACTTTCCTAAAGGATGCCTTACCTGTCCTAAAGGTATCCCCAGACCATATCCAATGGGATAACTTACCTTACCAAAGGGGTTCCCTGGCTATCCAAATGAATCCATCCAGCTCAAACGCTCTAATCTGCATACTCTGGGTTTCACATTCCTTGCCTACCAAACCCCGACTTCAGTGGAGGCAGTTGGTGATTCAAATGATCAGTGACCTTTATAAAATGTGTCTGCATGAATCATCCCATCCTGACTCCAGGCCCATGCCCTTAAAAATAGGAACTGCCACATTCGAGGCAGGATTTACATTTTTGGGGCATTTGTAGGATTGTTTTCATGATGGAAATCTACTCTAACCTCCACCCATCTCCCTTAGCAGAACGGTAGCATAGTGGTTAGCACAATTGCTTCACAGCTCCAGGGTCTTAGTTCGATTCCCAGCTTGGGTCACTGTCTATGCGGAGTCTGCATGTTCTCCCTGTGTGTGTGTGTGGGTTTCCTCCGGGTGCTCCGGTTTCCTCTCACAGTCCAAAGACGTGCAAGTTAGGTGGATTGGCCATGCTAAATTGCCCTTAGTGTCCAAAATTGCCCTTAGTGTTGGGTGGGGTTACTGGGTTATGGGGATAGAGTGGAGATGTGGGCTTGGGTAGGGTGCTCTTTCAAAGAGCTGGTGCAGCCTCGGTGGGCCGAATGGCCTCCTGCACTGTAAATTCTATGAATTCTATGAAACTTCCTTCCAATCCAACCTCCCACCAACCCCCATTTAACCCCCCCCCCCCCCAACCTTTCCACCTCAACCTCATGCCACACATACAAACAATAAACACACACATGCACGTACGCAATTCAATTGGTTCTAAAATTTCAACTGGGAGCACGCCCCCAGTGGTTTCTACTGACCTTCAGGCAGCTTTGTGTTTTCTGGTGGGCTTAAAAATAACTGCTCAAAGATCTGAAGCAACAGCGCATCAACTAGTGGAACCGACCTGTTAGATCGGCTTTAAAAAGATTTAAATCTTTAGTCTCAAAGTTACAATTTATAATGGTTGGTCTTTGAGACCTGTCATGTGAGAGTACCTTTAATAAATGGGTGTTTATAAATGGGTGTGTATGTAAATATCTGTCGAGAGAGTACCTTTAAGAAATGGGTGTTTATTACTGCAGTGATGTCAGAGGAGCTGGGCTGTCTGTCAGCTTTTTACTTTCATTTTAGGCTGTTTGCTGCAGGGTGTGTTTTAGTTTTGTTTTCAGAGCTGGATGTCTGCAGTCACAGCCAGAAGGTGTATTAGAGTCTCTCTCTGTAATCTGAAGAATGTAAATCAACCCTTTGGTGATTTAAAATTAATAACTGCTCGCAGTAGTGACTTTAACCTGATGTGCTTCTGTTTAAAGTTTTTTAAAAAGTCTTCTGGATGTTAAAAGGACAGCTTATGGATTACTTAGTGTTGTATACTTTGGGGGTTGTATTTGAATTAATGGTTGCTAAGATGTTCACGTATGTTTTTAAAAGGTTAATTTGAGTTCATAGAATAAAAATTGTTTTGCTTTAAAAAATACTTTTCCATTTCTGCTGTACCACACCTGTAGAGTGGGCCGTGTGCTCCCCATACCACAATCTATTAAAAGTTGTGGGTCAAATGAACTCCATGATACACTTTGGGGTTCTCTAAACCCTGGCCCATAACAGACCCAGCATCCTCTCAGCTCCCAACCCACACACAAACACTCTCAACACCCCAGCCTGTGGGCCCCGGAGTTTGGCAAGAGTCTCACGTGACTTGTTTCCTCCCAGATGTGAGTGATATTTTAGACTGTAAAAAGTATTGAAGTTTCACAACTTGTAGCTGACACAAAAATGAGAACTAAAATAGTGACGAGGATAGTAATAGACTTTAGGAAGACATGGACTGGTGAAATAAGCAGACACATGGCAGGCGGAATTTAACACAGGGAAATATTGCACTACATTCATTTTGACAGGAATAATGAAGAGAGGAAATCTAAATTAAATAGTGCAATTTTAAACCAAGCATAGGAGCTTAGAGATTTGGGGCATATATAAATTAGTCTTTAAAGGTGGCAGAATGAATTGAAAAGCCTCCTGAAAAGTGATTACAAAGGGTTTATAAATGTAGGGCATGATTTATGGGGAGAGACTAGATAAATTGGTGTTCTTTTTAGAATAGAGTGGGTTAAAGGGAAATTTGATAGAGGTGTTCAAACTCTTAAGGGTTTTGATGGGGTGAACAAGGATAAACTGTTTCCAGTGGCAAAGGGTTAGTACCCAGAGGACACAGATTTGATACGATTGGAAAAGGAGATACAATAATAGCTTTGTAAAGGGAAATGGATAAATAATTAAAACGGAAACATTTGGGGGAAAGATCAAGGGAGTGGGATCCTGAGAGAAGATTCAGCAGGGGAAGATGCACAGCCAGAATTAAAAGTCAGGAGGAAGTTTGGCAAGATTGAATGGTACTTATTTTAATGTATGGAGTTTGATGAACAAGGCAGATGAGTTGAGAGCACAAATTAAAACATGGGGGTATGATATCATTGTTGTCACTGAGACATGGTTGAAAGAGGGGCAGGATTGGCAGCTCAATATTACAGGATATAGGATCTTCAGCTAGACAGAGAAGAAGGTAAATTGAAGGGGGTGTCACAGTTTTGATCAGAGAATTCATTACAGCAGTAAGGAGGGACAACATCTTAGAAGGCTCTTCAAGTGAAGCCATATGGATAGAACTTAAAAACCAAAAAGGTGCAATCACATTGCAGGGAGTGTTCTATAGGCCCCCAAGAAAAATGGCGGCACGGTGGCACAGTGGTTAGCACTGCTTGCTTACAGCACCAGGGACCCGGGTTCAATTCCAACTTTGGGCGACTGCCTGTATGGAGTTTGCACTTTCTCCCGTGTCTGCGTGGGTTGCTTCCGGGTGCTCCGGTTTCCTCCCACAGTCCAAAGATGTGCAGGTTAGGTGGATTGGACATGCTAAATTACCCATTAGGGTGAGGTTGCAGAGTGGGGGATAGGGCCTAGGTAGAGTGGTCTTTCAAAGAGTCGGTGCAGACTCGATGGGCCTCTTTCTGTACTGTATGAAGTGGAAGAGCAGATATGTAACTACATTTCTGAGAAGTGTGAAAATAATAGGATATCGATAGTCGGGGATTTCAACTACCCCAACATTAATTGGGGTAGTCACAGTGTGAAAGGTTTAGAGGGGGCAGAATTCTTAAAATGCCTCCAGGAGAACTTTTTAAGCCAGTGCGTAGAAGTTCCTACAAGAGAGGGGTGACTTAATTTTAGAAAACTAAGCCGATCAAGTGGTTGAAGTATCAGTGGAGGTAAGATAAAGTCATCATAATCTCAGATGACCATAGGCAGCTTTCCCTTTTTAACAGGAAGGGGGGGAGCTGTTTGGTGGTGGTTTAACCTGAGGATCACCACACCTGCGAGCTCCATAAAATACCACCTCCTCTTGCCACCCCACAAAGTCTCACATGATTTGTTGCCTCCCAGATGTGAATAACCTTCATGAATATCCTGAGCCGATATGGGAATTGAATCCGCAGTGCTGGTCTGGCTATGCATCACAAACTAGCAGTCTAGCCAAGTGAGCTAAACCAGTCCCATATCAGTGGGAGAAGTCAGGGTTAGGATGGGCCTGAAATCAAAGTTCTAAACTGGGGGAAGGCCAACTTTTAATAAGATCAAAGAGAAAATGCTGGAGAATCTCAGCAGGGCTGGCAGCATCTGCGGGGAGAGAAAATAGCTAACGTTTCGAGTCCAGATGACCCTTTGTCAAAGCAGCTTTGACAGAACAGTGGACACATTGAAGAAGGAAATAAAGGGAGTATAGGGCCAACATGTTCCAATTACGAAAAAGGGTGGGATCAAAAATCCAGTGAACCCTGTGTGGTAGTATGTATTGGGGGTCATGTGGGACTGGAAGCCCTAATGTCATTGGCTGACAGATCCCGGGTCCTGGTTGGCCATTGACCTCAAGCTCCGCCCTGAAGGCGAAGTATAAGAAGCCGGTGTCTTCCCCCGCATGCCAGTTTACTATCGGGCTGCTGGGGAACAGACACGCTTAATAAAGCCTCATCGACTTCACTCTATTCGTCTCACGGAGTCTTTGTGCGCTACACCCTGGATATCGAGGGATATACAGCATTGGATAAAGAGAAAAAATTAGGCTTATGGCAAACATCGAAGGCTCAAAACAACAGAAGTCCGAGAATGTGTAAGAGAAAACTTGAAAGGAAATTAGGAGAGCAAAAAAATAAGGGGACATGAAAGGATACTGGCAAGTAAAATAAAATAAAATCCCAAGTTGTTTTACAAGACATTAACAGTCATAAGATAATTAGGGAAAGAGTAGGGTACATTAAAAACCACAGTGGTAATTTGTTGGTGGAGCTGGAGGACGTAGGTATGGTTCTAAATCAATAATTTGTGTCAGTATTCACCAGCAAGAGGTAAAATGTAGGTACAGAAAAGAGGAGAAGGATTGTGAGCGGCACGGTAGCACAGTGGTTAGCACTGTTGTTTCACAGCACCGGGTCACAGGTTTGATTTTCGGCTTGGGTCACTGTCTGTGCGGAGTCTGCATGTTCTTCCTCTGTCTGCATCGGTTTAGTCTGGTTTCCTCCCACAAGTCCCGAAAGACATCCTGGGCGGGATTCTCCACTCCCGCGCCGAAGTGGCCACGCCGTCATGAACGCCGTCGAGGTTCACGACGGCGCGAAACGGCCCCGATCCCGAACGATTCAGGCCCTGACAATGGGCAAGGATCGGGGCCGCGTCATCTACACGCGCCAGGCCTTGTCGCCCGCATAAAGGCGGCGCCGCATAACTGGCATCATCCATGCATGCACGGGTTGGCCGGCGCCAACCCGCGCATGCGTGGTTGCCATCCTCTCTAAGTCCGCCCCACAAGAAGATGGCGGACGGATCTTGCGGGGCCGCGGAAGGAAGGAGGTCCTCCTTCAGAGAGGACGGCCCGACGATCGGTGGGCACCGATCGCGGGCCATGCCACATTTAAGGTACCCCCCCGGTGCAGGATCCCCCCCCCGCAGGCCCACCCCCCCCCCAGCGTTCACGCACCGTTCACGACGGCAGCGACCAGATGTGGACGGCGTCGGGGGGAACCCGTCGTTTTGGCCTGGCCGCTCGGCCCATCCGGGACTGAGAATAGCGGGGGTGCCGGAGAATCGCCATTTTGGGTGTCTCCGGTGATTCTCCTGCCTGCGGCCCGCGGAACTCGACGGGGCCGTTCCCGCCGCTTGGGAGAATCGCGGGAGGGCGTCGGACCGGCGTCCCGGGAAGTTTTGGCGGCCCAGGCGATTCTCCCAACCGGCGCGAGAGTGGAGAATCTCGCCCATACTGTTAGGTAATTTGGACATAGCAGAGGTGCTGGCAATAATTTTCAATTCCTCTTTAGCCATGGGAGAGGTGCCGCAAGACTGGAGAGTAGTCAATGTGGTACCATTATTCAAGAAGGGATAAATCAGGAAACTACAGACCAGTCAGTCTAACGTTAGTGGTGGGGAAACTGTTGGAAGCAATTGGAAGCAATTCTGAGAGACAGATTTAATCTGCATTTGTCGAGGCAGGGATTAATCAAGAACAGTCAGCATTATTTTGTTAGGGCGTGGTCATGTCTGACCAACTTGATTGAATTTTTCAAAGACATGGGGTTGGATTCTCCGAGCCTCCGTGCCAAAATCGCGATCGGTGCGGGGGCGGAGAATGGGCGTTTACGCCGAAATCCAGTCTGACTCCTCTCCCGTGGAGATTCGCCGTGAATCACGCGCGCGCGGTCTACGCGGCGTGGGTAGGGGGCCATTGATGGAGTCCCCCGCGGCGTTTCTCCCAGGAAAACTGGCCGAGTTACCGACGGTGTGGTTCTTTTGCCTGTCGGGAACGGCCGGTGGTGGCTGCGGACTCAGTCCGCGGCCGCCCTGGGGGGGGGGGGGGGATCCTTCACCAGGAGGGCCTCACAGACGGTCAGGCAAGTGATCGGGTGGCACGATCCGTGGGCGCACGCGTTCTCGGCGGGGACCTACTTGTTCATCATGGTCCGCGGTGTCAGTCCGCCATGTCACATGGGGCAGCTGCCACAGGCCGCCGCGCCGCCTTGCGGATGCACGGACCCCCGACCAGAAGTGCAGGGCCCTGTATCTGCAGCCAGAGCTGCGAGAAGCACTCCGGGGCCCTGCTAGCCCCTGCAGCTAGGAGAATCACTCTGTACTTTCTTAAGGAAAGTCCAGAGTGAAACGCCCATGTTTTGATGCTGGCGTGGGGACATGGCCCATTATTGGAAAATCCCGTCCATGAACAGGTGTGTCGATGAGGGCAATGCATTTCACATAGCCTACTTGGACTTCAGCAAGGCGTTTGATAAGGTCCGACATGGGAGACTGATAGCGAAGCTAAGAACGTATGGGATCCAAGAAAATTTGACAAATTGGATCCAGAATTGGCTGATGGCAGGAAGTAGTGGGTATTGGTCGAAGGGTATTTTTCTGACTGGACGCTTGTGTCCAGTATGGTCCCGCAGAGGTCAATGTTGGGCCATTGCTGCTTGTCGTTTATATAAATGATTTGGACTTAAATGGCGGAGGTTGTTCAGTAGGTTCGCGGTTGAAAATTGGAGGGTTGGTAAATATTGAGGAGGACATAGTCAGTGGCAAATTCAATTTGGATAACTGTGAGGTGATGCACTGGGGCAGGACAAACAAGGCAAAGGAATACATGATAAACGGCAGGACCTGGGAAGGACCGAGGATCAGAGGGACCTTGGTGTGCATGTACACTGGTCCCTTAAGGTAGCAGAGCAGCTACATACATTGGTTAAGAAAGCATATGGTATGCTTGCGTTTATTAGCTGAGGCATAGAGTTTAAGAGCAGGGAGGTTATGCTGGAACTGTATAAAACATTGGTTAGGACACAGCTAAAGTATTATGTGCAGTTTGGAATCCACATTATAGGAGGCAAGGGTGTAGAAGAGACTTACCAGGGTGTTGCCTGGGCTGGGGAATTTTAGTTATGAAGAGAGTTCGGATAGGGGTTGGGGTTGTTTTCCTAGGAGGAGAGGAGACTGAGGGGGACCTGATTGAGGTGTATAAAATTATGCGGGGCATAGATAGAGTAGACAGAAAGAAACGTTTCCCTTTGGTGGAGGGATCAATGACCAAAGGGCATAGATTTACGGTAAGGGGCAGGAGGTTTAGAGCAGATGTGAGAAACGCTTTTTGACCCAGAAGGTAAAGGGTGGCGGAGGTAGAAACCACATAACATTTAAGAAGTATTTAAATGTGCACTTGCAATGCCAAGGCGCACAAAGCTACGGGCCAAGTGCTGGAAAATGGGATTTGAATAGTTAAGTGTTTGTTTTGGACTGTCACTGATGCGATGGGCCAAAGGGACTTTTTTGTGCTATAGACCAGACATTGTCAAACTCAGGGGCGCGACCCGCGGGTGGGTCACGGGCGGGTGTCGGGAGAGTCGCGGAGCCGTCCGCCGCTGCGCTCCCGATCGCGCAACTCTGCGCGCAACAGCCGGCTGTTCAGAACGTCGGCTGCAAGCGGCCTTCTAAATTGCCGTGAACATGTAAAAAAAATGCAGCCGCACTGCGCATGCGTGCCAGATCATCGGCACACATGCGCAAAACTATGTGCGTGCGCCCATGATCGGGCACGCATGCGCAGTGCGGCCGCTTTTTTTTTAACGGTCGCAGCTTTTTGTTTTCAAGTTCGGGGGGGGTTTTATTCATTTATCTTATTCATTTAATTTTTATTTTTTTACACAAGTTCGAGGGGGGTTCTATTTGATAAAATTTTACCGGGAAAAAATGCAGAACTTTGGACAGTTGGAGACTCCATACTTTCCGGAACACCGGAAGGCTTCACCTTCATCCAACAGGTTCCATTGGAGGAGCGTGTATGAGGGCCAAAGGGACCCAAAACCATTTCCTCCATTTTTGTCAGCAGCAAACAAGGTAAGAGAAAATGGTGGGTCGCGCAGGTCGGCCGCCGTGGGTCGCGCAGGTCGGCCGGCATGGGTCGCGCAGGTCGGCCGGCATGGGTCGCACAGGTCGGTCGGCGTGGGTCACGAAGGTCGACCGGGTTGGGTGCCGAAGGTTGGCCAGTTGGTAAAAATGGGTCCCCGGAAAAAAAGTTTGAAGAACACTGCTAGAGACCGCGATGACTCTAATTGGGTTCGAAGGACCTGAATGTCCTCTTTCTGTGTTGTATCATTCTATGTCCTATGATTAGGGACAGGACTACTCAGATTGTAAATGACTGATAGTCACATGGGAAGGATATAAGATTAGGGAGCTGGACACATAGATGAAGAGGTGCTATCGGGAAGAACATTATTGCACAAATGTGCACTATATCTGAACAACAGGACTGGCAGTGCATTGGCCAAATGGATAGGTAGGGAAATTAAGGGTCATTGAAACTAAATGGGAAATTATGAGTAATTAGAGAATGTTGGAAAATATGGGATACATACACAAATGAAATTAATAAGGTGCAGAGGAATAAAGGAAATTAAAGAGGGGAATAAGATCAATCAATTCTAAAGGGAAGTGACTGAGATAAAGGAAATAGAGGTTAGCTCGGGCAGAAATACCATTAAAACCAAACAATTAAAAAAAGGACCAAGCCTGTGTGTTTTAGTGCTCAGAGTGTCATAAATAAACGAGGTGAATTAGAAGCAGTGATGTCAGAGATAGGTAGAGATTAAATAGCATTAAACCTCTCTCATCTTCCTCACTGCAATCCAAATCTGGACTGTTTGCATATGAACAGGAGATTATGGTGATTTAATGAAGGTTTTTAGAACCATAAAGAAATGAGACAGACTCGATGGTTGTGGGATCCAACATTTTTTAAAATATAAATTTAGAGTACCCAATTATTTTTTCCCCCAATTAAGGGGCAATTTAGCATGGCCAATCCACCTAAACTGCACATCTTTGGGTTGTGGGGGTGAAACCCACACAGACTGGGGAGAATGTGCAAACTCCACACGGACAATGACCCAGGACCGGGATTCGAACCCGGGTCCTCAGCGCCTTAGTCCCAGTGCTAATCGCTGTGCCATGCGCCGCCCCTTTGTGGGATCCAACATAAGAGATTTAGGATGAGAAATTTGTCTTGTGTGTTGTCGGGATGAGACCTCCTTATGTGCAACACCAGACATTCAGTTCCATTGCAAATTATGGCATCAAGTATCATGGACGCGATTTAACCGGGAAAAATAATCTGTGTCTGGTTTTGGACACATTTAGTGGCGTGTTTCTTGGTGGTTGCAGCGCCGAGAAACACCCGACTATTCAACGGCAACTTTGCCAATTTTTTTGACCTTGGGGAGTTTCTGTCGCCGAGGTCGTACTGAGTACTAGTGAGCCCAGTATGAAAGGCTCCTCGCAGTTCAGGTGCCATCCTGTCTGGTTGCCCTGATCTCCTGCCCTCACCCCCCCCCGCTCCCCTTCAGCTCCTTCTCCAATTTTGACCCCCCTCAACCTTGGGGAGGCCGAAGGGAACACCCCCTCACTCCCCCTCCATCTGGTAAGGCCCATCCTGGGACCGATCCCTGGCAGTGCCGTTGGGTCCTGGGTGCCGGGAGAATCCAGCCTAATGGATCATTTAAATATGCTGACCTGGATTACGCCCAGTGAGGGCGAGATTCAGATCACGGCGCCTCGCGAGACTCTGTTAAATCTGGCAATGCGTTTTGGGCATTGCAAATCTCGCTCATGGCCTCTCGTGAGATTCAACGGCCTCATCCCAGGCACGAAGAGACCGTAAAATGTGTCCCATGTGTATTTATCTCTTAATTCAAAGAGCAGGAGAAGGGATGGACACCTAGGATACAGCTGCTGCTCATGTGGAGGTTAAAACACTCACATAGACTGGTTAGGCTCAATTACCTTTTTCCCTGTTGCAAGTTCCATTTAAATACATGTAAACTAGCAAGAAGACACTAGGGTGTTGAATGTATTTGTTGAATAATACTTATTCATAACTGCAATGTGTTAAATTATATTTCACAAAGGAATGAATTGCTAAAATTGGCACCCCTCACAATGTACCCTGTTGCTTTGAAGTTACTGCTACAACTAATCTGTCACAGCAGGAAGAATTCTGATAGTCAGTACATAATCCGATAATGCCACCACATGTGGCATACACAGTTTCACAACACAGCAAACCTCAGTGTCTTGACTAACAGTTGCAGTCAGTTTATTAATCTCAATTCCAAATCAAAATATTATGACGGATTTTTAAGACATGCATGCACATATCTGCAAACAGCTTGTTTTGAAGTTACTACTTATCTGCCCGCCTGCTGAATTGTGAATGTTAAGTGATGTGTCTCCTCACATAGGCTGATGTGGAACAGTCTGTACAGCTAAAAATGTCGACCTAGTACTGTACTTCTCAATGGGACAAAGAAAAGTTTGTTTTCCACCTTCAGATACTTGTACGTTTTTTCTGCTACATGCAAAATTTAAGGACAGAGAGAAATATTAACAAATTAATGGTAACAAATGTCAATAGGAATGGGTGGAACTTTCTCTTACTCAAAGACGTGGTGAGTCTGAGGGTTAGATAACTGGCCTGGATGGTGGAAGCAGAAATCTTATTTATTTTCAGGAAGAAATCAGACAGGTTCTTGTTCACTGCTTGAGCATCTTTGGTATTGTGTGGATAAGTAGGCTAGATGGATGAAAGTTCCTGAAACTGTTGCAATGGCCTGATTTTTATGCTTCACTCTGTGGGTTTTGAGGGGGGACAGGGGGTGGGGGGAGCTTGAAATTACATGGATGTGATTCCCTCCGGATTCCCTCATGCCCAACCCTGGATGCGACTTTATGGCAGGCAAGGCCTCAAAATGGAAGCCCACCCTTGTCCCAGTTAAATAGCCGCTTAAGGGAGTTTTCCTGCCCAGCCTCAATCTTCAGGTTGGCAGCCACTGATCACTCAAGAGTGGAAAACAGAAAAATTTACCATCCTCAATCGCGGGTCTGGGGGAAGGAGGGTAAAAAGTGACGCCTCCATCGGAAGCCCCCTTCAAGGGCCTGATACCTCCAGACTTTCCTCCCCACGCAGCCTAACCTCTGACAACGCAATAACCCCATCCTCAGCTCCCATGACTCCCCAAGGCATCACCTACCTTCCCCTCCCCGGACCCCTGCCACTTACCTTCACACCGGCTCCCTACACTTAGTCCCAGGCATGGCGCTACAGTGCCTCTTCTGGCTACTATGATGCTGGATAGGCTGATGTGCTGTTCACCAATCTGATTGGCCGACAAATCTCCAAGACAAGACTTCCTTCCAAGTGGGGACAGACTTCACGTCTGCAGCCAATCAATTCTAATTTGAGCGTAAAATAGCAGTGGGCCTGTCGGAGTCAGAATGGATGTGTCCCTCGCTGGCCCTCCAATGGTGGGAGTTCAACCCCCATCATCCAAAAACTTCAGACCAATGTAAGTTGCAAAGTCAATCATTGGGTTTTATTAATCGCCTTTAACGTTTAAAAAAAAAATTTAGAGTAGCCAATTCTTTTTCGTTTCCAATTAAGGGGCAATTTAGCATGGCCAATCCACCTAACCAGCACATTTTTGGGTTGTGGGGGTCAAACCCATGCAGACCCAGGGAGAATGTGCAAACTCCACATGGATAGTGACCCAGGGACAGGATTCGAACCCGGGTCCTCAGCGCCGCAGTCCCAATGCTAACCACTGCGCCACATGCCGTCCCCATTAATAACCTTTAATGACTCACACTTGACCCTTCACCATCTATTTGACTCTCTTGTTCCCATCACTAAATTTAGCTCCAAAACCTCTTCAAACCTAAAACTTTCTTTCTGCTTAACAACTGCCAAATTGCATAAAGCAATGAGTGGCCAGGATGTATGAACTGCTTCAAATCTAGGAAGAACACTTTCCTCTCATTCCTGGAGAAGGTAGAGGAAGAGGTTTGATAATTTGATATTTGAAATGAAATGAAATGAAAATTGCTTATTGTCACGAGTAGGCTTCAATGAGGTTACTGTGAAAAGCCCCTAGTTGCCACATTCCGGCGCTTGTTCGGGGAGGCTGGTACGGGAATCGAACCATGCTACTGGCCTGCCTTGGTCTGGTTTTAAAAGCCAGTGATTTAGCCTAGTGTGCATATTTACTCCATTTCTATTCTGGCCTGCAACCTCTCACACTCGGTCACAATCTTTCTGTACTGTTCAGTATTGCCATTGTCATTGCTTCTCTGGAATTTTTTCTCAAAGGTCCAAAAACATGGGGCGGGATTCTCCGGTCGCCAACGCCGAAATCGTGTTCGGCATTCGGCCAGAGAATCCCCGTTTGTGTTGGAATCGGGGGCGGCGCCGCTTTTGTGATGCTCCGCCCCCTCGAAAACGCTGTACTCAAAGAGTACGCCGCATGCCGTCGGGACGGCCTCAGGACATCACCTGAGGCTCCGCCTCCGATGGGCCGAGTTCCTGACGACGTGGAACACTTCCCCTTTTTTTCCCGTGAACCCCGCTGGACTGAGTCCAGCGCCGCCACAGTCAGGGGGGAGCCGTTCCACGGGCAGGCTGGGCTTTGGCATGTGCTGGGGTCACTGGTGGGGGGTGGTCCAGGGGTGCCGAGGGGGGGTACTGGGGGACAGTATGTGGCAGGCCAGGTCCGCGCATGGCTGGCGCCATGTTGCATGGCGCGGCTGCTGCAGGCAATTCTCTGACCGTATCCGCAGGTAAAGCCCAGGGCTGTGCGGCTGCTAGACCCCCACCAGACAGAAGATCGGTGCAGCTTTTGCGCCATTTTTACTGGGGTAAAATGCCACTGTTCCCACGCCGGCGCCAGCACTTAGTCTGCAAATCGGGGAATCCAGCCCAGTGTTGCAGTGGGCAGGAAAAATGACGAGGAAGCCACCAGCCCCAAATTTGGCTTTCCCCACCATATCGTTAGGGACTTAGACAAGAAACTTTCAAGGGGCGGGTCCCATGACCTCAAGCTGGTGGGGCGGTCTCCGAATGAACCGACCCACCAGCAACTTATGTTCGAAAAGATTGGGGTGCCTTTTTTGAAGGGTAATCTGATACAAAGATTTTAAAATAGATCCTCCCCACCCCCGAACATCACCCCCAGGCACTCCTTAGAACACCTCTCACATCCTCCACAGAACACCCCATACCCCATGGAATCCCACACCCACAGAAATCCCCCCCCCCTACAGAACCCCGCCCCCCGCCTCATCCATGGAACCCAATTCCTTGGAACACCCATCCATTCAATATCTAACCCCCTCAAGGAATGCTCACTCAACACTGCCCCCTGTCATTGCCCCCGGCACCGTGCTAGAGGGCTGGACCCAGGCAGTGCCAGAGTACTTCCTGGCTGGACTCTCTGCCCCCCCGGAGGACATACTCACCTGTGTGACTCCGCTGGTTCTGTTCGGCAGGGGCATGTCGTGGGGGATATGCCTTGATTCACATCAATGGGCCCTCGCGCCGACATGAATGGACAATTTTACGCGGGGGGAGGGGGAAGGTGGTGGCATAATCGGGGTAAAGGCCTGATAAACACATTTTTAATGTATTCAGATGGGGATTCCAACATTCAACGTTGAAAACCCATTACGTCATTGGGACAGGGGTATTGCGTGGAATGATCAGAACAGGCAATCTCATGGGCAGCGCGGTGGCGCAGTGGTTAGCACTGCTGGCTCATGGCGCCGTGGTCCCAGGTTCGATCCCGGCTCTGGGTCATTGTATGTGTGGAGTTTGCACATTCTCCCCGTGTCTGCGTGGGTTTCCCCCCCACAACCCAAAGATGTGCAGGGTAGGTGGATTGGCTACGCTAAATTGCCCCTTAATTAGAAAAAATGAATTGGGTCCTCTAAATTTATAAAAAAAGAACAGGAAATCTCGCTGACATAACCACATTTTAGGACTCCCACGGGATTTTCTGCTCCCGCTGCTAATCCCGTCCCCTGACAACGGGAGTGTAAATCCCCCCACCACCACCCATATTGTGTCTAAAGTGATTTGAGACACCCACTCGCCGTGAACGGTGCTGTAAACATACGTCTTCCTTTCTCTGACCTCAAAACCGAGGAGTACTTCTCCTGCAGCCAATAGACTTGTCACAAACCCAATTGTTGCCCCTTAAACATTAGCCCTTGATTTATTTTACCTTCGCTCTTTGTCTATTCAATCTTGGTCGCACCATGCCTCAATTCTGGTCTCACCAATTGTATATAACTGCAGTTGTCACTTTAGTCTCTTTTTCCCTCTTTCTTTTTTCTCTCTCCTTCCATCTGTATGACTGTCACTGTAAATGCTTGCTGTCATGAATAAAGATGCAGAACACATATAGTTCAAATGCATTGCTAAAAATAACTCAACCTTCACCGGTACAGCCGGTACTTAGTACGTTCATGCAGCTCATACACTTGCTTCTGACCTCCGATGATTAGACCATGCTGGTTTCAAAACTTGAAATGAATCAATACATGACACCTAGTATCAGATAAAAAACATGGAGTGGATCAATGTATGGCATCATGTAACGGATACCAAGCATGGAATGGGTCAATGTAGGACATTAGTGCAAATCTTTCGGTCAGCAGCGGTGCTGGGTGCATTGCTGCTGCCTGCAAAGTTTTCTGCATCCTGACGGAACATTTTCAGCCAGGATGCCTAGCCCCCTGTCACCAGGCATTCAGAGGAGAACATAACAGGAGGTGGTGGAAGAGGAGGAGGAAGAGAGATGGGAGAGACATCCTGGAACACTTTGCTCTGGTAGGGATGACCTTGAACGTATGCTCGGACTCCAGTTCCCCAGGAGCTCATCCCCATGCGCCCATTGAGTTCCTGCCATTCACTCCAGCTGCTGTGTGTTCTATCACAGCAACCTCTTTCCCAAAATCTTGAAATGGAAGCCAACTCCAAAATACTATTACATAACAACTTTATCCAAGAACAATTCTTTTAAGACAGACAAAAACAGAACTACTCAACCTGTGCATTCTTTTTGTGCCTGTCTTCTATATGCCTGTCCTAATGTTCCTAGACAGTGCAATCCCAGGGGCTGTACCATGGCTGGCGGAACGCAGCTGATTTCACTGGGAAAGACTGCAGATGGCCTTGCAGGGTGACCTTGAGCAGTGTGGGCCTTTGAAGGCCTGGATTCAACCTGCCTCAGCATGGGAAACAGCAGTCTGGCCAGCTGACTCCAAGACATAGCAAGAGCACTCATGGAGTAGAAATGATGCGAGCATCAATGGTGTCAACCTGAGAAAGGATGGCAACCACAAAGCCACAGCCAATGCACTGGGGGATTGCCTCGGCAATCCTAGGAATCTGGATTGCTGCAGGAGTCTGCATTCCCCTTCGAGCACATAGCAGCTATGACAGCAGTAGTCTGGGCCTGCGTGACAGTAACCATTTATTTCATTACCGCCGTCTAAGGTTCCACTAAGAGGTTGAGAGGCTGTAATAGAAGTTGAGACAACAACCACCAGACACTGCATCACAGGTGGGCCAGCAAGTGGCGCCATGGAGTTGGTCACTGCTATCACACTGGAAAGAAATGTCTCTAAGCTCTGCATGATGCCCTGTTCCAAATTGAAGCCAGACTGCTTTCCACTCCTTCAGAGGAAACAGGTTGCTCTCTGACAAACCTGCCAATGCACCATGTGTCTTGGTGTGCATTCTCATCTCCGAATGCTGCCCTCTCAAAGTCATGATCGAATGGTAGAGCAGACTCGATGGACCGAATGGCCTAATTCTGTTCTTATGGTCTTAAGGTCTAACACCCTGGACCCCCCAACTCACCTGTAATGGGGTGCCCAGCCCTTATGAGGCGGGGTGCAGGGGGCACAATGACTCCCTAAGAGGTGAGTTGGGGTGTTTGGAGAGGGGGGAGGGAGGGGTCCTGGATGCCTTGGCGGTGGATCTCGAGATCGGAACGGCATTTAAAAATGGCGCCCTGATCTCTTCCTGCAATGCCGAGAAGAGATCATTAGTGCAGGAAATGGGACTAAATGCGGCCTCGAAATGAAGAAAATGAAATGAAAATCACTTATTGTCACAAGTAGGCTTCAAATGAAGTTACTGTGAAAAGCCCCCAGTCACCACATTCCAGCGCCTGTTCGGGGAAGCTGGTACGGGAATTTAACCGTGCTGCTGGCCTGCCGTGGTCTGCTTTAAAAGCCAGCAATTTAGCCCTGTGCTAAACCAGCCCCTGGGTGTTCGACGGGGCGTTCCTCGCCAAGGCTCCGAAATGGAGCAGAGTCTGTTTGATAGCGGGGTTATTCTCAACGCTGCCGGGTCTGGGAAACACTCGGCTAAACACACTTGACACGGGACTCTGTTTCACTTCCGTCAAATCACGCACGAGTGCTTTCTAAAAAACAGGTTAGGTGCAGTGGATGTCCAAAGAGACTTGGAGGTTCAGGTGCATATATCCTTAAAATGCCACGAACAAATTCAAAAAATAATCAAAAAGGCTAATGGAATGCTAGCCTTTCTATCTAGAGGATTGGATTGGAAATACACAGGAGTTATGCTGCAGCCATACAAAACCCTGGTTAGATCCCACTTAGAGTGAGCAGTTCTGGGCACCACGCCTTAGGAAGGATATTTTGGCTTTGGAAGGAATGCAACTTAGGTTTACAAAAATGAAAACTGGACTAGACGGTCAAGTTACAAGGGGAGATTACTCAAACCAGACCTGTTTTTGCTAGAATTTAGAAAGTTAAAGAGTGATCGAAGTATTTAAGATATTAACATGGATAGACAGGGTAGATAAAGATAAACTATTTCCAATGATTCGAGATTCTAAAAGGGGATATAGTCTAAAAAGTAAGGTTAGACCAATCAGGAGAGATGCTAGTAAGTACTTCTTCACTCACAGGGTGGTAGAGGTTTGGAACTCTCTCCCACAAACAGCAGCTGAAGCTAGATCAGTTGTTAATTTTAAATCTGAGACAGATAGGTTTTTGTTAAGCGAAGATATTAAGGAATATGGGCCAAAGGCAGGTATATGGAGTTAGGTCACAGATCAGCCGTGATCTCATTGAATGGAGGGACAGGCTCGAGGGGCTGAATGACTGACTCCTGCTCCTATGTTCCTATGTCGAAGATCTAATCTAGCAGCTGTGCCCTTTAAAACTCAGCCAGCTCAGTCAGTGGTGGTGCCACCAAGCCACTCTTGGTAATGGACATTGACATCCCCCACACAGAGTATATTCCGTGCCCTTGCTACCTTCAGTGCATCCTCTAAGTGGTGTTCAACATGAGGGAGTACTGAGTCATCAGCTGAGGGTGCACAGCAGGCGGTAACAAACAGGAGCTTTCCTTGCCCATGATTTGACCTGATGTCACGAGACTTCATGGGGTCACGAAACAATGTTGAGGACTCCCAGGGCAACCTCCTCCCCATTGTATACAATAAGATGTTTCTTTCTCGTATGTATCAAATACTAAACCCAGAATGGATCAATGCATTACTTCAGCCAGTAGAACCAGCTACCTTCAGAGCAAGTCGCTGGGTCACCCACACACAGCAGCAACATGGGTTCATTTCGATGGATTGTCTTCATCTCATATTGACAAAGGTTCACACCCAACTTTTAAGTCATGTGAACATGCAATTGTGTCTTTACTTCCAAGCATTTGTTGTGTACACTGAAGTGACACTGGAGAAGACGCAGGACACAAGGAGCCCTACCATATTGTGGAAGCTTTGGAATATAAATAGAGTATTGAACATAAAGATATGAAATATAAAAGATGAAATAGAAAGAAAACTAAGTGTAAAGGATAGAAGATGTTTTCCAGGTGTGTCAGGAGATGTCAGATATATGAGAGGTCCCCATGCAGCAATGTTTGAAAACTCAGGTAGGTGAAAGAAGAATAATGGTTATTGTTCAGTTAGAATGGTCAGAGTCTCAAATTACTTTTAAGGAGTCGTCGCCTGTTTTAATATGCAGAACAATCCTGCAGCGTCTGGCTCCTTGTACTGAACTATACACTACAGAGACTGGTATCCTAATATTAATCAGTAAGCAGCTATGGGACTGGGCAGAACTGGTAGAAAATCTCATTTAATTGGACATTTAATTCATTTTCCCTCCACTGAAATCAAGAAAATATTCTACTGTATAAAAGCAGGGAATAGAGCTTCATAATTATTAAGAAAGGTATGGCACATTGAGAATTGGTTGAGGCACATCAGAAAGCCGATTCTTCACAGACTCCTTGCTGCTTTCTCAACCACAGGGTCAGATTATTGGTGATCACTAATCTTTAAATATTTTCAGCAGTTTTCTCATTTCGTTTCAGCATTTGAACTTCTTTTTGATACCAATGTTGCTTTTCTGAATTGTGCATCACCCTCACCCCTGCTTCCAGTCAGATATGTAAATTATTCTGCTCTGCAAGGAAGAAGAGCAAGATGGTCCAGCACACAGCAAGGATGTTGTAAAATGATGCTCTTTGGCCAACCATGTTTGGGTATATGTTTGAATGATATGAGCATGAGCTCAGTTGGTAACACTGTAACCTCTGAGTCATAGAAATATAGGAACAGGAATAGCCATTCAGTCCCACCAGTGTTCTGTCATTCAGTTAGATAACGGATATCTAAACTCCATCCATCTACCCTGGTTCTACAACTCTTAAAACCCTTGCATAATAAAAATCTAAGCAGCCTCAGTATTGAAATTTTCAATTGAGTTAGCCTGAGAAATTGGAATGTTTTGTGTTTAAATCCTTCTTCAGACACTGCTGAGAGTTTAGAAGGACATTGGGGGCAGGATTCTCCAATAATGGGGCTATGTCCCACGCCTGCGAAAAAACACACGCAAATTACTCTGGACTTACCTGGAGTAAGGCCAGGGTAATTCTGCGATTTGCAGGGGCCTAGCAGGGCCCCGGAATGTTCCTCGCAGCTCCGGCTGCCGATACGGGGCCCTGTACATCCAGTCGAGAGTCTGCGCATGCGCACGGCGGAGGCCTGTGCCAGCCGCCCCGTGCGCCATGGCCGACCCACACCGTGGACCGACACCAAGGAGATAGGCCCCCCCCAGATCGCGCCCGCCCGTGGATCGGTGGCTCCCAATCGGAATCCTGGCCATCCTGGAGGCCCCCCCCCCCCTGTTGAATGATCCCCCGCTCCCTCACCAGGGCGGCTGCAGATTGAGTCCGCAGCTGCCACGCCGAGTGCCCGCCGGGTGGAACAATGAGAGAACCATGCTGGCGGGAACTTGGCCAGCTGCAATTAGAGAATCGCCATGGGGGCCTCTTTCAATGGCCCCCAACCGTGCGCGCCCGATTGCCGGCCATTCTCCGGGGACCGGAGTCCACACAGAGTAAAATAAAGACGCATAGTTTAATGTACAACACTGTATAAACTATGCCCGGTAGATTCCTAATGACTTCCTGGTCTGGTCAGTGCCTTACTGACCGCTCTATTATACAAAGTTTAATAGACATGCCCGCCCCGAGGGGAGGAGCTCGTAGTCCGCAAGGACCACAGGGAAGATAATCATTCCCACCCCATTGTCCCCATGCAGGCTATTATATTCCTCCCCCCCCCCCCCCCCTCCGAAGACCCCGCGACGACTGATGAGGCGGAGGACGTTGGATTCCTCTCGGCTCCGGCAATTTGTCATGTAGTTGATGCACCGGATTGGTTGGTGTATATCTTTCTCGTGAACGTAATCTGCGGCAGGAACGTTGTGGCAGGCATTCGGTGGGAGGCGGCTGATCGGCATCTGAGACCTTAGAGGTCTGCGTTTCTATCTGCGGTCGGAAGACAAAACGTCGGGCAGGTCAACATCAAGAGAGACTGGAGGCATCACAGCAGGCTGGTTCTGCAATGGAGCTGGAGGATCCAGGTCAGGTTTCTTCAGAGGAACCTCATGAGAGAGTAACGACCGTGAGCGAATGTGATCCAAATGCCATCGTATCAGTTGTCCCCGGACCAGAACTTGGGAAGAGACTGGTCCTGTTTGGTGGACGACAATTCCAGAGAGCCAGCGAGCACCATTGGTGAAGTTACGAATGAACACCGCGTAGTTAGGTGTGAAGAATCGACGAGGTCGACGCCGAACTGGGCAACACCCTTTCAAATCTTGGCTATGGCGTACCTTTGCACCGATGTCCGGAATAATCAAACTGAGACGTGTACGAAGTCTACAACCCATTAGCATCTCAGTGGAGGCCAACCCAGTTACTATGTGCGGGATGGTCCTGTATGAGAATAAAGATCTTGCCAGCCAGGTATCCATCAAGCCCAAAGTCTGTTTCTTCAGGCCCGTTTAATCATCTGCATGGCCTCTCTGCCAAACCATTCGATGCCGGATGATATGTCCGGAACAGTGCGGACATGGCGAATCCCATTGCTTTTCACTTGTGAAAGAGGATCTGTTATCCCTCATAAGCACCTCAGGGATTCTGTGGGTGGAAAAATAAATGCTCAATCGCTCGATGGTCACCTGGGAGGTGATTGCCGGTGTCTTGTGGACCTCCAGCCACTTTGGGTGGGCGTCCACCAGAACGTGAAACTGAGAATCCAGGGCCGGTGAAATCAGCGTAAACTCAACCCCAAGGGTGTAGGGGTGCCGCTGTAGAGAGCTTCTGGTGCTCTTGGTAGATGGAGCACTGTTGGGCCAACCTCTTGATATCTATGTCCAAACCCGGCCACCAGACATCTTCATTTAGGACAAACTGGTTTGGGTGCCCATTGTGAAGGTCCTTCAACATGATTGCCTGACCCTTCGCCAGGACAACAACCCTCATGCCCCACGGGATAATATCATCTTTTACGTTCAGCTCCAAGAACTTGGAGGAGAAAGCCTTCAACTCCCCCGGTAGCTGTTGATGTTGACCACCGTAAAGCACCAGATGCCGCGTCTTTGCAAGGATGGGGTCGGTATGTATCCAATCGCAAATGCATTGACGGGCAATGAGTCCATAAAATTCAGGACGGCGACCACTTCGTCCACCACAGGGGTTTTGTGGATTCGGTCTGCCGGGGAAGATGGCTCAACGCATCAGCACATGGCGGTGCTCGAAAGAGCATTCAAAAGCAGCCAATAACAAGGCCCAGTGCTCAATCCTCACAGATGCAATTTGCAGGATCACCTTGTCTTCATGGAAAGGGACCAGCAATGGCTTGTGATCCGTGACAATAAAGAAATGGTGACAATAGATGTACTGAAGAAACCGCTTTACACCAAATATGACCGCCAGACCTTCATTTTCAATTTGGGCATATTTTCTCTCAGCCACAGCCAGCGTCCGGGGGACAAAAGCAATCGGACGTTCACAGCCATCACTCACCTGATGAGACAGGACTTCTCCAATCCCATACTGCAAGCTTTGCACATAATGGTTTTGAAGGGTTGAAATGCGTCAACACCCCTGAAGAGGATAACGCCAATTCAACTTCTTGAATGTCTCATCCAGCGCTTTGCTCCATTCCCAAGGTTGGTGCTTCTTGAGGACCAAGTGAAGGGGGGGGGGGGCCAGATGGTTGCTAGATTTGGAATAAATGGCCCAGAGTGATTTACTTGTCCAAGAAAAGAGTGAAGCTCAGTGGCCTCTCGCAGGGCGGGGGCTATTTTGATAGCTCTTATTTTCTCGACAACCGGGTTCAGGCAATCCCGGTCCACTCGATACCCCAAATATACTACTTTCTTCGCTTGAAACGCGCACTTCGCGCGGCGCATGGGGAACTCCATACTCTGAAAAATGTTTCTGGTCCCAGTCTTCAACAGGCATCAAATGCATCTAACCACAAGGCAAATGAAGTATATCGAAACCCAGGATCAGAAAATAGGGGAGGTGGCTCAGCCGATTAGGTCGTAACATCGACAGCAAACCAGTTTACTCCTCGTCGCCAGTTTAATAAGGACATGGGATGTCCACATCCCGAGTAAAATAAAGAAACTTTGTTTTATTTACAACTGCATCCCTCCTGGGTTATAGTTACGGGGCGGAATTCTCCGACCCCCCGCCAGGTCGGAGAATCATCGGGGGGCGACGTGAATCCCGCCCCCGGCAGCAGCCAAATTCTCCGGCGCCAGAGTTTTGGCAGGGACGGGAATCACGGCACGCCAGTCGGCGGCTGCTGGCAGCAGCCCCCCCCCCCCGGCGATTCTCCGGCCTGCGATGGGCCAAGTGGCCGCTCATTTCCGGCGGATCCTGCCGGCGTAAATCCTTACCAGCGGGACCTGGCACCCCGGGCGGCCTGCAGAGTCCTCGGGGGGGGGGGGCATGGGGATCTGGCCCCGTGGGGTGCCACCACGGCGGCCTGGCCAGCGATCGGGGCCCACCGATCTGCGGGCGGGCCTGTGCCATGCGGGCACTCTTTCCCTCCGCATCGGCCGCTGTCAACCTCCTCCATGGCAGGTGCGGAGAAACCCCCCCTGCGCATGTGCTGGGATGATGCCAGCACACGCTGGCGCTCCCGCGCATGCGTCAACTCGTGCCGGCTGGCGGAGGCCCTTCGACGCTGGCTGGCACGGCGCCAAACACTCCGGCGCCGGCCTAGCTCCTGAAGGTGCGGAGGTTTCCGCCCCCTTGGGGCGGCCCGACGCCGGAGTGGTTCACGCCACTCCTTGGCGCCGGAGTGGCCCTCCCCGCTGGTTTGCAGAGAATCCGGCCCCTGGTTGATGCTTTACTGGCCTAACTTTATACAAAGATTAATAGAGACCCCCGCTCCTAGCGAGGAAGCTTGTACTCCTCAAGGACCACAGGGAAGATCATCATTCCCACCCAGTGGGTCCCGTGCGGGCTATTACAGAGGGGAGGGTGGGGCAGCAGGGATATGGTTGAGGATGGGTGGGGATTGCTATAGGGGGAGGTGCAAAATTCAACAGCTTTCAAAAATGGGCGGGGGTATCATGATGCGGCATTAACCTGTGCCTATTCCTTCCGATACAGGCAGCATGTAAACTATGTGTTTCTTGCCTATTCACATGATAACTGCAAGCAGCCCAGCATTTAATGTGCCATTGAGTGGCAGGCAGCACCCGACAAGGTGCATATGTTTGTGCACAGTTGGTTCCACTTAAAACTAGTCTATACATTTAAAAGGAAGGCACATTGCTGCTACTACGGCTGGAGAAATGGCTGGTACGAGCTTCTGGCCTGCAATAATACTGACTGATGGTGCATCGGTGCAGCGGTTGTGCTCCAAGCTTCTCAGAAGCAGTACTGGAAGCCTTGGTACAAGAGGTGGGCAGAAGAGATGACCCCTATCCATCGGGAATCGGGCAGATGTCCAGGGAAATACTGAGAAGATAGTTGGAGCAGACAGTCATCATCATAGTCAATGCAAACAATGCCGTCCCAAGGAAGTGGGTGCAGGGCCACACAAAACCTCAAACTAGTGGTCAATGAGTGAATTCTTCTTCAAATTTCATATCATTACAACTGAGCCTTTAGCCTCACCTCAATTCAGCACATCTCTTCGTTGACCTACCAAATCAATCACAACTCATGCATCACATTTACAGTGTCATTTCGTCCTCACACATGTATCACTGCTGGGAGCCTCACACACACACACCTCACAGCTTGCAAGCACTGCCAGCTATTCAAACATGATAGGCACATTGTCCACTAACTGACATGGACCGCGCTCTCTTGCAAGACAAGGTGCCACATAATCACAGGCAGCAGCACCCAACAGGCGGGGACCAGACACGGCTGCATGTCCTCACCCTGGTGGAGATGGTTATCTCTGTTATTGAAGCAGCCATGAATGAGGGCATGGAGTTGAAACCACTGCGAGTTATAGTATGTGCATACCTTCTACCCTTTCCCACGTCCCTCTTCACACAATGTCTTCTGAATTACAAGCTGCAGGTGGTGTAATCATATACATCACAACCCTAGCTTTGAGCCTTTCTCCTTTCCGGTACCCAAGAACTGCCACCTGATCAGGCAGTTGTGGAACTGTAAGAGGTGGAACAACAGAAAGACAGCGATGAAGAAGAAAAAACATCATTCATTCTCACACTCACAACCACCAACTCACAACTGTAACTACGCATACTTTAGAGAACAGCTTAGCGACAGGATCTGTACATGATGAGACACCAGGCACCCGTGACCTGCAGCCAGGCTCTTTTGACAGAGTGGGGTACAGAAGAAGGCTGGTGGGGATCCACACTAAAATGCTTGTGCATTGGCAGATCTGCCAGGTTGCCTGTGTTCAGTGTGTAGGATTTACTTAAATTCTTTACTAGACATGGACTACCCACAGAAATACAATCGGATCAAGGATCAAATTTTACCTCAAGGTTATTCAAATAAGTTATGCATAGTTTAGGAATAAAACAATTTAAATCAACTGCGTACCATCCAGAATCGCAGGGAGCGTTAGAAAGGTGGCATCAGACATTAAAGACAATGTTGAGGGCTTATTGCCACGATTATCCAGAGGATTGGGATAAAGGAATTACTGTTTGCAATTAGGGATGCACCTAATGAGTCAACCAAAATTAGTCCTTTTGAACTAATGTTTGGTCATGAGGTAGGAGCAGACAAGAAATCCAAAGTTCGTAGTTTTGCCAATGGAGCTAAAGTTTTAGTATTGTTACCAGTGGTAGTTGAAACTTTAAAAGGAAGGTTTTGTGGACCTTATCAGATTGAAAGGAAATTAAGTGAGGTGAAATATGTGGTAAAAACACCAGATAGAAGGAAGACTCACCGAGTGTGTCATGTGAATATGCTTAAAAGGTACTTTGAAAGGGAAGGAGAGAAAAAGGAGGAGGTTTTAATGATTCTAACTCAAAGTGACGAACCAAATCTAGATGACTGTGAATTTGACATGCCTCAACTTAAATTGGAAAACAAGGATGTTCTTAAAAATTGGGATAAATTGTCGAGTTACCTTCCAGAGGAAAAACGGACTGACCTGAAAGAGTTATTGATATCACATGGGCAAGTTTGTGGAGATAAATTGGGACGTACTGAAATGGCTATACATAATGTAAATGTGGGAAAGACTTAACCCTTTAAAATTGGCACAGGTTAACAAAGAAATTGAGAGTATGCTTAAAAATGGCATAATTGAAGTGGGTTGCAGCCAATGGAGCTCACCCATTGTAATGTTACCAAAGCCAGACGGCACCCAATGGTTGTGTGTGGACTATAGAAAGGTTAATGCAGTTACAAGAACAGACTCTTATCATATCCCACATTTGGAGGATTGCATTGAGAATGTGGGACAATCAGCTTTAATTTCCAAACTGGATTTACTTAAAGTTTACTGGCAGGTACCTTTATCCGAAAGGGCGAAGGGGATTTCAGCTTTTGTGACTTCAGATGGTATATACCAATTCAAAGTTATGCCACATTTTGACGGTTAACTAACAAAGTTGTTACAGGATTACCCAATTGTGCAGTATACATCGACGATCTGGTCATTTTCAGCCAGGCATGGAAAGAACATTTAAAACATCCGATGGAGTTATTCGATCGGCTTCAGGAGGCGGGTTTGGTGATCAACCTAGCCAAAAGTGAATTTGGAAATGCCCAAGTCACTTTCCTTGAGGAGTTTCCGATACCCTGAAGACGAAGGGAAATAATGTAATTTCTTGGCATGAGTGGATTTGATCGAACATTTGTGCAAAAGTTTTGTAGCGTGAATGCTCCATTGGTGGACTTGCTGAAGAAACGTCGAATATTTCAGTGGACAGCAGAGTTTCAACAGGCATTTGACTGCCTGAAAGCTGTGATAAGCAATGATCATGTGTTGGAGAATTACAAGGGACTCTGTGATCAGATTGAACTAAAGTACCTGACTTTAAAGAGAAATGCCGAGGCGTAGAAAATGGACGGATGGTGCAGAGACCTTCTTGTTCAAAGAGACTGTCAATTGAGAACGATTCCAATTGGAGGAAGAAGAAAAAAATGGACTATATTATTATACCTGTTTGCGTGTGTTGTTTTTTGAAACAAAAATGTATAATGTGTGCATTTCTTAAAGGATAGTGGAAAGGTGAAAAATGAAACCATCTTGAAATTGATGGTTTATTTTTTGTTCTTGGGGGGAGGTGTCATGTGAGAGTACCTTTAAGAAATGGGTTTTTATAAATGGGTGCGTATATAAATATCTGTAGTGAGAGTACCTTTAAGAAATGGGTGTTTGGGACTTCCGGTTGCGGCTATGCCTAGGTAGGTCGCATGGTCGGCAGCTCCCGCCGATAACGGACTTTTGGGCCCTTTTAAGGAGCTCCAACGGCATTTAGACGATGATTCCCGGTGTGGGAAGGAATCAGTGAGGGTCCCCCGGCACTGTATGGAGTGGACCAGAAGTGGAGCGGTCAAAAAGGTGGCTTGAGAGAAGAGAGAACGGGCCGGAAAAAACAAGATGGCGGCGGGCGGGGATCAGGCAGCGTGGGCCCAGTGGTCCCGAGAGCAGCAGGAGTTTTTAAGAAGTTGCTTTGCTGACTTGAAGGCGGAGATGTTGGCCCCTATGAAGGCATTGATTGAAAGGTTGGTGGAGACCCAGAAGAAGCAGGGGACGGCGATCAAGGAGGTGCAGCGGAAGGCCTCTGATAATAAGGACGAGATTCTGGGCCTGGCGGTCAGAGTGGAAGCGCACGAGGCACTGCACAAAAAATGTCAGGAGAAGCTGGAGGACCTGGAGAATAGGTCGAGGAGGCAGAACCTGCGGATTCTGTGTCTCCCTGAAGGTCTGGAGTGATCGGATGCTGGGTCGTATGTGACGACGATGCTGAGTACGCTGATGGGCGCGGGGGCCTTCCCGAGGCCCCTAGAGCTGGATGGGGTGCACAGAGTCCTGGCAAGGAGACCGAGGGTGAACGAGCCGTTGAGGGCTATGGTGGTAAGATTCCACTGCTTCACCGATAAGGAGTGTGTCCTGCGATAGGCGAAGAAGGAGCGGAGCAGCAGGTGGGAGAACACCGAGATCCGGATTTATCAGGACTGGTGTGCAGAGCTGGCCAAGAAGCGTGCAGGATTCAATCGGGCCAAGGCGATCCTCCACGGGAAGGGGGTGAAGTTCGGGCTGCTACAGCCGGAGAGGCTGTGGGTCACATACCAGGACCAACACCATTATTTTGATACGCCGGATGAGGCGTGGACTTTCATCAAGAATGAGAAGTTGGATTCGAGTTAATGGATTGCAGTATGTTATGGGGGTTGTTGGTGGGGGGGCTGGGGCGGTGTTTGGGTGGGGTTTTCCCCGCGTTTTCTTGTGTCTCTGTGGCCCCGTGGCCCGGGGCCCTCGGGGATTTGGGTGAGGTCGCAGTTGAGAGGAGCTGCGTCACAGGGGGTGGGGTCAGCCCAGCCAGGGAGCGCGGTTTTACCCGCAAAATGGTGGGGGAGGTACCTGAAGCGGGGGACGGTACTGTGTTTGATGTCCGCATTGGTTCATACGGGGTGTAGGGGGGGATACTTTCTCTACCGCACTTAGGTGGGGGGGGGGCGGTGGCTGGAGATTTGGATGGAGAATCCACAGGGGGATTGGTGGTAGAGGCAGGAGCGGCCGGGGTCAGCATGAGTCAGCTGACTTACGGGAGTGAAATTCGGAGGGCAGGGGGGTTGAGCAGTTGTTTGGCCAGGGGAGGGGGGGGGGGGTTTGGGGAAGGGGACTGGGTTGCTGCTGTGCTGACTGAGGGGGAATTGATGGTAAGAGGGAGAGTCGGGGCGGGGAGCCTCCGCCTGGGGGGCTGGAGGGTGCGGGAGGCGCGGGCACGTGACTGGCCTAAAAAAAGGAGATGGCTAGTTGGCGGGGGGTTGGGGGGGTAGCCCCCCCGATCCGGCTGATCACGTGGAACGTGAGAGGCCTGAATGGGCCTGTCAAGGGGGCCCGGGTATTTTCGCACTTTTGGGGCTAAAGGCAGACGTAGCCAGCCACACCTGAAGACCGCGGATCAAACCTGGCTGAGGAAGGGATGGGTGGGACAGGTTTTTCACTCAGGGCTGGATGCGAAGAACAGGGGGGTCGCAATCTTGGTGAGTAAGCGGGTGGCGTTTGAGGCGGTGGCTATTGTGTCAGATAAGGGGGGTCGTTATGTTATGGTGAGTGGCAGGCTGAAGGGTCCTGGGTGGTGCTAGTGAATGTGTATGCTCTGAACTGGGACGATGCAGGGTTCATGAAGCGGATGCTGAGCCGGATTCCGGATCTGGAGTCACGTAGTTTGGTAATGGGGGGGTCTTTAATACGGTCCTGGACCCGACATTGGATCGGTCTAGGTCGAGGTCGGGTAAGAGGCCGGCAGCGGCAAAGGTCCTGAGGGGACCAGATGGGGGGAGTGGATCCGTGGAGATTTGCCAGGCCAAGGGCGAAGGAGTTTTCCTTCTTCTCCCATGTACACAAGGCTTACTCGCGGATAGATTTTTTCCTGGTGAGCGGGGCGCTAATTCCGAGAGTGGAGTGGGCGGAGTACTCGGCCATTGCAATCTCGGACTATGTCCCGCACTGTGGAGCTGGGGATGGGGGAGGAGAGAGGCCAACGTCCGCTGTGGCGAATGGACGTAGGACTATTGGCGACGAGGACGTCTGTGGGTGGGTCTGGAGGTGTATCCAAAGATATGTGGAGGCCAATGATAATGGGGAGGTTTTGGTGAGTGTGGTCTGGGAGGCGCTGAAGGCAGTGGTCAGGGGGGAGCTAATCCCAATCAGGGCTCATAGGGAGAAGAGGGAGAGGATGGAGAAGGAGAGGTTGGTGGGGGAGATACTGAGGGTCAATAGGAGGTATGCGGAATCCCCCGAGGAGGGGTTGTTGAAGGAGCGCCGGAGCCTTCAAGCGGAGTTTGACTTGTTAACCACGGGGAAGGCTGAGGCCCAGTTGAGGAAGGTACAGGGAGCAGTGTACGAGTATGGGGAGAAGGCAAGTCGGATGCTGGCGCATCAGCTGCGGAAGAGGGAGGCGGCTAGGGAGATTGGGGGAATTAGAGATTGGGGGGGGGGGGGGGGAACACGGTGCTGAGTTCAGCTAAGATAAACAAGGTCTTTAAGGACTTTTATGGTAAATTATACGAGTCAGAACCCCCGGAGGGAGGGGATGAGGCAGTTCCTGGACCAACTGAGGTTCCCGAAGGTGGAGGAAGGGTGGTTAGAGGGATTGGGGGCCCCGATTGAGATGGAGGAACTAATTAAGGGATTGGGGAGTATGCAGGTGGGCAAGGCCCCTGATTTGTTATGTTGTAGGTGTAACATAAGCGGCTTCCTTGTGGTGCACTTGACAAAGGAAGGTTCAGACGTGGAGATAACTTCAACACATTTATTAAACTATTTACACTTCTATTACTCGGGTTCGACACTACTGCTAATCCTACTATAGCTACCCAGACTGACTAACCAGCTGCTGCAATCCATGGGGTGGGTCTAATATTGAATCAACCCTGTGTCTGTACTCACTGACTGTCTCCACTGGAAAGAGGCACATCATGTGTGTGGTGTCCTTTATATATGGGTTGGTGTAATGTCCCCCTGTGGCCGTGTCACCTCCTTGTGTAACGTGAATGCCCATTGGTCGTATCCTATCTAACTGATCTATTGGTTGAGTGTGTGTGTGCGATGTCTTTGATGCTCCCTCTAGTGTCCAGCTAGCCTACATGCATTTACATTGATGTACATCACCACATCCCCCCTTTTTTACATGTTACATATTTTCTGCATACTTTGAGAAAATTGAACAAAATACTGGTAGATAAGTTAAGGTATATACAAGTCATGGGAACAGTGATTAAACAATAAGTCCAAATCATTCATGTGAGTCCAAAAACTATTAAACATCATGGTCAAATGTCTCTCTTGGTTATGAACGCCATCAACGTCCCTGTGCCACAGGAACCAAGAAGTGGTCAAATCATTTCGCTGTCTGATTTGGAGTCCCTTTCTTTTTTCGATGTTTGTGATGGTGCTGTCGGATGGCATCTTGTAGCTGATAAGGTGTTGACATTGAAGAGGTACCATCAACAGTATCATTCGAGGTCATGGATGCGCCATATGGTGAAGTTGGATAAGACTGTACATACTGGTTCTGGCCACATGCTGTGCTGGAAGGGTGATCCTGCTGAGAACCGTTTAAGCATCTGATAGGAATATGCCGTCTGGCCAGGCTGGGGTGCTACAAATCCTGGGCTGTAACTAAGGCATCCAGTCTGTAGTGCAGATTGTGCTTGCGGTAGTCCTCCTTCGGTCTTGATTCCTTTAGTGGGCATTCCGTAGTGCTGGCCTGTTTGAGAATATGCTGCACGGACTGCTGGCTGCTGCATGTCTGAATACTGGGTTTGTCCAGCATGAGCTGTCATTGGCTGTACTGTTGGTGTGGAAAAAATGTGTGGATATAGCCGTGGTGAATATTGGTGTATTCATCTTGGACTGTAGCCGCTACTTGTTATTACTGACCTAGTGTAATTGTTAAGTGATCCATCTCCTGGCGTTGTGGCATCTGCTGTCACCCTGAGCGTGCCATCACTGAGGTTGCGGCACTCCCTGTCTGCAGTAAAGTCCGGCTTACGTGAATCAGAGTCGGCGTTTGGTTGCTCCCCAGCTGGAGTCTGGTCTGTTTTAACTGAGTCAGTGTTGGTTTGTTGATGCTCCCCGTCCGGAGTCTTAACAGGTTCACTGGAGTCAGCTGAGATTTCTTGAAGCTGCACGTCTGGAGTCGGAACATGCAGGAATGCATTGACTTGTGGAGAGGTGCGAGCGAATGAGGGTGGAAGTATCATAGTGTCACTGGAGTCACCAGTGGTCTCATCTTGCCTGGGTATCGTTGCTGGCTGTCACTGTACACTGAAGTATGGCTATCTGGATTGAAACAGTTCACTGCTGGTACCATGATTTGTTATGTTGTAGGTGTAACATAAGCGGCTTCTTTATGGTGCACTTGACAAAGGAAGGTTCAGACGTGGAGATAACTTCAACACGTTTATTAAACTATTTACACTTCTATTACTCGGGTTCGACACTACTGCTAATCCTACTATAGCTACCCAGACTGACTAACCAGCTGCTGCAATCCACGTGGTGGGTGTAATATTGAATCAACCCTGTGTCTGTACTCACTGACTGTCTCCACTGGAAAGAGGCAGATCATGTGTGTGGTATCCTTTATATATGGGTTGGTGTAATGCCCCCCTGTGGTCGTGTCACCTCCTTGTGTATCGTGAATGTCCATTGGTCGTATCCTATCTAACTGATCAATTAATTGAGAGTGTGTGATGTCTTTGGTGCTCCCTCTAGTGTCTAGATAGCCTACATGCATCTACATTGATGAACATCACCACAGCCCCGGGGCTGGATGGGTTTCCCGTAGAGTTCTATAGGAAATTCTCAGAGCTGTTGGGCCTGTTGCTGTTGAGAACTTTTAATGAGGTCAAGGAAAAGGGAATCCTTCCGCCGACGATGTCGCAGGTCTGATCTCGCTTATCCTCAAGCGTGATAAGGACCCGCTGCAATGCGGCTCCTATAGGCCGATTTTGCTCCTGAATGTGGATGCCAAGCTGTTGGCCAAGATCTTGGCCACTAGGATTGAGGACTGTGTCCCGGGAGTGATTCAGGAGGATCAGACAGGGTTTGTGAAGGGCAGGCAGCTGAATACGAATGTGCGGAGGCTTCTGAATGTGATCATGATGCCCTCGGAGGGTGGGGACGCTGAAGTGGTAGCGGCGATGGACGGGGAGAAAGCCTTTGACTGGGTGGAGTGGGAGTACCTGTGGGAGGTGTCAGGCAGATTTGGGTTGAGGAGGAATTCATAGGGTGGGTCAAATTGTCGTATCAGGCCCCGGTAACGAGTGTTTCGACGAACCGGCGGCGGTCTTGTTTATCAATGGGACTTTTGCCAGTCTGAGGGCGCTGGAGGAGAAATTTTGGTTGCCCCCGGGGAACACATTTAGGTATATGCAGCTTCGGGCGTTTGTGAAAAAGCAGGTGGGGGATTTCCCGCTGCTACCTGCCCGGAGGATACAGGACAGGGTGGTCTCGGGCGTGTGGGTGGAGGATGGCAAAGTATCGGACATATACCAGGAGCTGCAGGAGGCGGAGGAGGCCTCGGTGGAAGAGCTGAAGGGCAAGTGGGAGGAGGAGCTGGGTGAGGAGCTGGATGAGGGCCTGTGGGCTGACACCCTGGGCAGGGCCAATTCCTCCTCATCCTGCGCCAGGCTGAGCCTGATTCAGTTTAAAGTGGTGCACCAGGGGCATATGACAGGGTCGAGAATGAGTAAGTTCTTTGGGGTGGAGGACAGGTCTGTGAGATGTTCAGGGAGCCCAGCGAACCATGCCCATATGTTTTGGACATGCCCGGTACTTAACGGAGTTTCAGAAAGGCTTTGCAAAGGCTATGTCCAAGGTCTTGGACACTCAGGTAAAACCGAGCTGGGGGATAGCGATATTTGGCGTATCGGATGATCCGGGAGTGCAGAAGTCGAAAGAGGCCGGAGTTCTGGCCTTTGCCTCCTTGGTAGCCCGGAGAAGGCTCTTGTTAATGTGGAAGGACGCAAAGCCCCCAAGCGTAGAGGCTTGGGTCAGTGACATGGCGGGGTTTCTCAGGTTGGAGAAGATGAAGTTTGCCTTGCAAGGGTCCTTGCAGGGGTTCTCCAGGCAGTGGCAACCAGGGGGGGGGGGGGGCGGGGGGGGGGGGGGGGTTGATTTAATTTTATTTGTCAGGGCAAATGCCCCACCTTGTTTGGATTTGTTTGTTAAATTGTTAATTTGTTAGAGGGTCAAGTTGTTTTTGTTGGCATATTGTTTTGTTCTCTTTGCATTATATTTTCTTTGGTTTGTAAAAATTATTGAACATTTTGAATAAAAACATTCAAAAAAAAAGAAATGGGTGTTTGCTACTGCAGCGATATCAGAGAGTGGCGGGAGTTGGGCTGTCTGTCAGCTTTTTACTTTCGTTTTTGAGCTGTCTGCAGGGTGTGAATTAGTTTCCTTTTCAGAGCTGGATAGCTGCAGTCACAGCCAGAAGGTGTATGAATCTCTCTCTGTAATCTTAAGACTGTAAATCGATCCTGGTGATTTAAAACTGATAACAGTCGTGGCTTTAACCTGATGTGCTTCTGGTAAAAAGTGTTTTAAGTTGTATGGATGTTAAAAATGAAAGCTTAAAGGTTTACATAGTGTTGTAGTCTTTAGGGGTTGTATTTGAATTAATGGTTGCTAAGATGTTCACTGTATGTTTAAAAAAGGTTAACTTGAGTTCATAGAATAAACATTGTTTTGCTTTAAAAAATACCTTTCCATTTCTGCTGTACCACACCTGTAGAGTGGGCTGTGTGCTCCCCATATCAAAATCTATTAAAAGTTGTGGGTCAGGTGAACTCCATGATACACTTTGGGGTTCTCTAAACCCTGGCCCATAACAAGTGTCAAGGAGCATGGAGGAGTCAGGCACTAACGTGGCACAGGGCTTTGTTCAGAGTTTCTAGCATGAAAATGGTGGCCAATTCTATAAGACCACTTGCAGACCCATTTTTGATGCAGTGCCCGATGACCGATGGGTAAACATCCATTGCAACACAAGCTCAAGTCAGCCAATGTCTGAGTTCTGATAGAAACTCATCAGAAATCATGCAAGCTCAGTTTTCAGCCACGAAGTCTCAGACTGCAGTCACCACAGCTGTAAATATCAGTGTTCAAAGGGGATTGCAGGGTGTCACACAATTCTGTCCACAGTCGAAGCTGGTTAAGGTTGTCCTCCAAGGCCATCTCCAGTCTCCCCCACTGAAAACCAACAGCCTTTCATCAGCTACGATGCAGCCTCTGAAGCAACACCGGATCGGAGCTCCTGACCAGACAAAGGCACATGGAAGACAAGCACTAAGGAAATTCACAGACGGATTAATTAACATTTGCAAGGAATATTGGATTGAAATTGGGAATTTGGTTTGAAACGTTTGTTTTCTGGTGACTTTAATTTCACCATTGCGGTCAAGACGGCGGTGCGATGAGTAGTGACAGATGGGAGGCAAGGTGTAGGTCTCTTGGTGAATGGGGAATTAGGGCTACATTCACTGACATCGCAATTGCAAGAGCTGATCTTGGATAGCCTCTCCAGGAAGGGAATGTGGCAGCTGCTTTCATTTTCCTTTCATGGGATGTGAATTTCACTGGCAAAGATTTCCTACCCATCCCTCAGTTCCCTTCAGAAGGAGGCATTGGGCCATGTTCTTGAATCAATGCAGTTCATGAGTGTAAGTACACCCAGAGTGCTGTTAGGAATTGAGATCCAAAGTTTTGACCCAGTGACAGTGAAGGAACCGCTATATATTTCCAAGTTAATATAGTGTATGGCTTGGAGCGGTGTTTGCAAGTGGTGGTGTTCCCATGCATCTGCTGGCCTTGTCCTTCTGTGTGATAAAAGTCACAGATTTTGGAGGTGCTGTTGAAGCAGTTTTCAGATGGTACACACAGTTTCACTGTGCATCAGTGCTGGAGGAGTAAATGTTTAATGTGCCAATCAAGTGAGCTACTTTGTTCTGGATGGTTTTTTGCTTCTTGAGGGTTGTTGGAGCTGCACTCCTCCAGGCAAGTGGAGGGTACTCCACAACACTCCTGACTTGTGCCTTATGGATGTTGGACAGACTCTGGGGAGTCAGGAGATGAGTTACTCAATACACAATTCCCAGTCTCTGACCTGCTCTTGTAGCCACAGTATTTATCTGGACGGTCCAGTTCAGTTTTTGGTCAATGGTAACCCCTATGATGTTCAAGGTGGGGGATTCAGTAATAGATGCCTTACTATTGGTGATGTCACATGCTGGGCAAGTGGTAAGGAGAACCTACATGGTAGAGATTAATATATTTTTTGCACGGGGTTTTCCTGACCTGCCATCATAGGTCTGGCAGAAACCCTGAGAAATAGCCTAAGTGCCCATTTACACCACTGTTCTGGCATGTCTGCTGATGTTTTGTTGAATGGATGGTGGAACATTGGGTATCCCGCCCCTCTAGTCACAAGAAACTTACCTTAATCCACCTCTACCCACAACATTTAAACCAAGAACCAATACTTCCATGAATACCTTCCCTAGATTTGACCCATTCTAATGTCGTCACTGTAGTGGACTGTTGAGTGTGTCAATGGGGTTCACTTAACCCTTGCTGAAATTGTGACAGAGGAATGGGAAAAACTCCAAGGGAATTCACCCCTATATTCATTTTGATATTAAATGCAATAATACTTTAAAATTAAAAATTGCTGTCTTTTGACTTTCTTTCCCTTTTCACTTTTTAACAAAAGAAAGTCCAATTGCCTTTCGCGATTTGCATTATCAATGTGGTTACAATAGTTTGTAAAATGTCTAGAATCCACATCTGTCCAATTCCTCACGTTGAGCTGAGAGACTAAAACATTATGAAAATAATTCCTCATTTTCATTTCTTTGACAGTGATCAATGACATCACCCTGTTCCCATATATGCTGAAACTCCATTAACACAGAGTTGGATGTCATAATCTGCTGATCATAGATTTCTAAAACACTCAATTATTGCTTGTTCAGACCTATATAAATTTATTCTATTCAAGGTCACCCATTTTCCAGTTTTGTCCTCTTGTTCTTCTGAATTCATTGTCACCGCTCGAGTATGTATTCACGAAGCAGCACCTTGGACACCTCAATGATATGCTGAGCAGAGGAGCAGGTCATCTCTTCTTTGTCCCCCACCCACTTCCCGGCTTCCCTCCATATTCCCTGGTGGAGCCGGAGAGTCATCAGTGCCAAAAACACTGATATTCAATGATCTTACTGTGCGGTCTTACTGTGTCCAAAATGGCTGTCAATATAACAAACGTCAACTGCACTTAAGAGTAATTCATTGTATGTGATGCACTTCGAGACATGTGGTGAGACACAATGGGTGAGCTTTTCCGGTCCCGCTGATGGCTAACCCACCCCTCGCCATGGGATCCCTGGTGGCAGAGGCTGCGAACAACAGGAAACCCCATTGACAACGGCAGGACTGGAAGATCCTGCCGCTGACCGATAGCGAGCCGTTGAAAAACACACCGCATATGGTGTGGAAAATCCTCTCCAATGCCAATACAAGCTATTGTTTCATTTGTTCTCCATGCAGGTCCCTGAATCGTACAAGACACAACATCGTACACCGTTCACCAATGAAGCATCGGAAGGGTTTTTAGTAAAGTTGGTAGAGGGGTAAACACTGGACATTACCTCAGGATGATTATCCCCCTGCTATTCTTCAGGTAGTGCCATGGAAGCCTTTATGTCCATGTTAGTTTAATGTCTCATACTGAAAACAGCACTGCTGACATTCAGTATTGCACTTAAGTGTCAGCCTAGGTTGCTGCCCTCACATTGGGCCATATCAAGTTCACATTACTTGCTGGGGCTGATTGCCACAGTGGAGGAATGGGACATGGTAATTTGACCAACCTCTCCCGCTCTTTTACCTTTCAAATCCATGTAAATGGCTCAGCAGCTCAATCCAAGCGTTACTGCACATTTTATAAATGCCTATTTGGGTTGATTCCGCCTCCCTTAGGTGCCCCCAACATTCCCCTCCCCACTGATCCTACCTTCTATCGCTAATTAGACATACCATGGAAATGACTTGGGTCATATTGGGGGCTGGTTCGTGAGCAGGAAACCCATCCTGGCTCACCTTGGGGATTAAACTGCCACAGAAGTGAATATAAGGAACACATGGTCCAATTCAAAGAGGAGCAGGGACTGGCCCTGTTCAATATTCCTCCCGAAAATAACACAAAGTAAGGTAGCGGACAGTTCCTTTCATTATCTTAATGCATTTTTTTTTCTTGTGCACCACTTGGTATGTTAGCCAAGAGTAAAGAGAAACTTTGCAGGGCTGTAAAGGAAGGAGAGGGTATAGGGACTAATTGGACTGCTCTTTCAAATTCGGAGGTTGTAATGAAACTATAATAGAGAAGGCTCTTTCTTGCTCTTGACGTATAATCTGAGGCAATTACATTCACCGCAATTCTCTTTCCATTTATTTATAATCCTTCCTTTTTTCGGTTTTGCTTTGTCAATTTTGGTCCCTCTTGACACCCACCCACTGAATGCTGTCTCTTGCTGTTTAACCTGTCCACTGACATCTGCCATTTTGCCCAGGTTTCCAATATTTGTGCCTGACCCTGGAGAGTGAGCTCTACATGGTATTATTTGCCCAAGGCAGGCATCTCTGCAAAGCCTGTTTCTGTTCTTGTCCAACATCCTTATATGCGGGGCAGTAGTGGTTAACACTGCTGTCGCATAGCGCCTGGGACCCATGTTCGAATTCCGACCTGTGAACTGACTGTATGCAGTTTGCACGTTCTCCCTGGATGTCTGTGTGGGTTTCCTCCGTGTAGTGTTGGGTGTTCTGATGTACAGATGAACCAACACGGTTGTATTTGGTACAACGCTGTTTTATTTCAACTTGTTATTTACAGTTCTGTCTTGATACTCTGCACGTGGTGACTCCCTGTGTGTGATGTTGATCAGGTCCTGTCCTTGTCCTGGTCTCCAGATCTACTGGCCACCAGGTGTCATGTTTCTTCTCTTATACTGTCTCTGTCCTTGTCTATCATTCGTTGTCGTGTTGTGTGTGCTGATTTGTCTGTTGGTGTGTCTATCATGATGTGTGTGTTTGAATATCATGACATCCCCCTTTTTTACAAAATTATGTGCCTACGTGGTTATAAATACGAATGTGTCGTGAGTGCATCTAAAAGTGCGTGTGCGTGATATTTACAGCAGGTGCATGTGGCGTAACTATATACATGGGGCGATGTCGGGTGTGTCATACTAACGAGGTTGTACCATAACAAAACAGGAAGACGAAAAACTTTGAAGTGTGGTCCGGTCAAACGATATCTGGAATGATAAAACAGTAACATGTTACAATACAATAGTGTTTCAACTTTAACGTGTGAACAGTCTCATAAGTCCAATCTAGTAGGTGTGCGACGAATTCGGGTTGACCGTCAGGGTGGCACTCCATTCATCGGCCGGATTGATGGTGTTGACCCTGTTCTCATCAATGACTGAAACCCGGAAGGCATCTTGGTCATCTGTGTCATTTGGCTGGATGTCCTGATGTACGGGCTGGACGGTCCTGACGTGTCTGTGAGGTTGTCGGAGATGTGTAGGATACATCGGTTGAACCGCTCGACAGTAGGCAGCGTAGTGGCCCATCTTGCCACATCGTAGGCATTGTCGGTTTTTAGCAGGACATTGCCCTTTTAAATGTACAGCTCCACAGTTGCCGCACGTCATGACGTCACGGCGTTCGTTACGCCACTGTGCATGCGCAGTTCGGTCTTGCATCGGGCACGCCTGCGCAGTGCGTCCCTCGATGTTGCCGTTGGTTTTGCCACGCACAAGCGCAGGAGACCGCGAAAAGCGCGGGAAACGGCCGCCCTCGTCCGGGCCGCGGGCCGGGAGATAATCAATTGCCTGGATGCGTTCGGCCTCGTGGGCGGCCTGGCTTGCCGATTCGACAGCTAGGGACCCCCTCCGTGCCGATTCGGTCGCCTGAAATTGGGCAAAACGGCTGGTTGCATTTTCATGGAGGACACAAGCTTCCACCGCAGACGCTAAGGTCAGGCCTTTAATTTTAAGAAGCTGCTGGCGTAGGCCACTGGAGGCAACGCCAAAAACAATCTGGTCCCGGATCATGGACTCTGAGGTGTTGCCGTAACCGCAGGACTGCGCGAGTATGCGGAGGTGCGTCAGAAAGGGTTGAAAGAGCTCATCCTTACCTTGCAGGCGTTGCTGAAAGATATACCTTTCAAAACTTTCATTCATTTCAACGTTAAAGTGCTGGTCTAGCTTGAGGAGGACCGTGTCATACTTGGATTGGTTCTCGCCTTCCGCGTACACCGGTGAGTTGAATACATCGATGGTGTGCTGACCTGCGGTGGTGAGGAGCATCGCAATCTTTGTTTCGTCCGAGGCACTCTGTTTCTCGTTGGCTCGCATGTACAGTTCAAATCGCTGCTTGAAAAGCTTCCAATTGGTGCCAACTTGCAACGGCTGCGGTTTGTTGGTGATGTCCATATCTCAGGATGGCAGGTTTGCCGGCAGGTATCGATCCACTCCTGTACCATGTAGTGTTGGGTGTTCTGATGTACAGATGAACCAACACGGTTGTATTTGGTACAACGCTGTTTTATTTCAACTTGTTATTTACAGTTCTGTCTTGATACTCTGCACGTGGTGACTCTCTGTGTGTGATGTTAATCAGGTCCTGTCCTTGTCCTGGTCTCAAGATCTACTGGCCACCAGGTGTCGTGTTTCTTCTCTTATACTGTCTCTGTCCTTGTCTATCATTGGTTGTCGTGTTGTGTGTGCTGATTTGTCTGTTGGTGTGTCTATCATGATGTGTGTGTTTGAATATCATGACACTCCGGATATTCCAGTTTCCTCCCACAGTGCAAAGATGTGCAGGTTAGGTGGATAGGCCATGCTAAACTGCCCCTTAGTGTCCAGAGACATACAGGTTAAATGGGGTTATGGGGAATGGGCGGGGGAGTGGGTCCGGGTAATGTACTCTTTCAGAGGGTCGATGCAGGCTTGGATGGCCGAATGGCCTGCTTCTGCACTGCAGGGATTCTACAATAGCAGCAACACTTCAAAAATACTTTGTTGGTTGAAGGTGTTTTGGGCAATCCTGAAAGCTGAAGTTACTGGGTAGTCTGGTAGGTTTCTTCCCACATAACCCCACACCCCATCATTGCCTGGGTTCTGAGCCCGATTGTGGGGCTATACTGTCTTCACATCTCATATTAAAATTTATTTTTAAATTTTTGCTCTCTTTGCTCCTCTGACAATGCAAACAGAAGCAACTCTGACTTCTGAGCGGATTTGAGATTCAATATCCTATTGCACCAGTGGTGACGATGCAATCACAATGAAGTGAAACCGAATTCTCAACCTGTTCTACTATATGTTCCACTGATGTATAAATCAAGGCTACTTCCTGTGAGCTCCAACATTTTCTCTGTTTGAGATGACACGCAGAGAGGTACCATGGCAATCAATGTCATTGTGTCAGTTCCATGTCAGTTCTTCTGCCAACCTGCATTTTGAGTGATATTGTCATCTGACATTGTGACAACTTGAAGTAACCTCCGAGGCCTGGTTCCAGCGCAAGAACACACACTTTCCCCATCGCCACCATTTTCTGCATTCATTGCTGCAACTCAAGCTTGGAGCTCATGCGGAACTAGAGTAGTTTCTGTGTCCTTTTCAGCCTGAGATTACAGAAAACTCTCATTAAGTGAAAATAAATGGTATACAAAACAAAACGTCCTGAATTTATATGGCACCTTTCACAATGTCAGGAAGGCCAAAACACTTTGCAGGCACTGAAACAATTCTGACCACTGTTGTAATGTAGGAAATACAACAGCTAGTTTGCACACAG
The DNA here is from genome assembly GCF_047496885.1 of Scyliorhinus torazame. Taxonomy (NCBI): domain Eukaryota; kingdom Metazoa; phylum Chordata; class Chondrichthyes; order Carcharhiniformes; family Scyliorhinidae; genus Scyliorhinus; species Scyliorhinus torazame. The sequence continues at coordinate 47,882,905 of NC_092722.1, read as the reverse complement.
CAGGCATTCAGAAACCACAAACAAACAATAGCCAGACCACCCGTTTTAATGATGCGGGGGATGATAGAGTGGGGAAGCTGCCAACGACATTTAAATATATCTAAATGAGGTTCCTGACCTTCCTGGGTGGGAATTTAATTATGTCAATGGCAGGGCGGGGGCAAACACATCACAAGATCTCACCGGTGAGATTCTCGTTTCCACCTTCGCTGACGGTAAGGTTTACAACAGGTCTGGAGCAACGTGAACCAGGTGAAGAGACCTTGCTGGCAGCATACCGCTAAGTACAGCCCCCAGGAGGGAGAGGGACATGCCCCCTGGCACTGCTCCCTGTATGCGGACCCTAAACTTACAACCTCACCTGAAGTTTAACATCTCCAGAGTCTCCGGAAACCGAATCGTTTGATCAGTTAGTGGCATTACTGCAAGATCATTACAACCCCAGACTCTGTATCATACTGCAATGGTCCAAATTCAATTCATCCATCAGGGACCCAGGGGAGAGACAATTTCAGCAATTGGAGTGAGACTTCGTCAAATAGCTGAGCACTGTGAATTTGGGCTCTCCATTGCGTGACATGTTATGCAATCGCTTGGCTTGTGGTGTTAACAATCTCAATGTCCAAAGGAAACTTTTAGCAGAAACATAAATATCCCTGGATAAAGCAATAGAAATGACGCAAGCCACCGAATGTGCTGAAAAGGGTGCTTTTGAGCTACAGTGCGTGCAGGATGGCGAGGTGAATCAACTCTAGAGGGGTAAGGCTGCCAGAGGAGAATCTGGAGTGGTGGACACACTGAACTGAGACCTCAGGAGCAGGATTGTGGACAGAAGCAAAAGAGAAAAACAGGCCATCAGTCTAGGAATTTTGATGAGTGTTTCAGATGTAGGGGAGATGGTGCAAAACATTTTTATTTGCTTCAATTGTAACAGGAAGTGCCGCATTCAAGCACAGTGCCGAGCCAGACAGGTTGTACCCTGTTTAAAATAAAACACACCTTGACTCCAGTGCATAAAATAGAGGAAGATCCTGAGGCAAAGTCCAAGATTTATAAGTTAAACGTGGTTAGTTGAATAAGACGGCTCCCATTGAAATAGTCCTTATCGTGAATGGGCAACTGTTGAGTATGGGATTGACACAGGCGATTCTGACACGGTGGTGGAAGAACAGACCTACAAGTACCGATGAGGAGGAGTCAAATTCTTGAGGTTAAGCAATACGGCTGCTAAGTTATCCAAGATAGGAAACCCTAAAGTTGTTAGGCACCACAACTGCACAAGTGTCGTATCAACATCAATCTGATCAATTACCCATGAATGTAGTGAAAGGTCAGAGGCCACCTCATGGCCGAGACTAACTACAACAGATCAAACTAAATTGCCTGGAAATTTTTGATGTAACGGATGGTGCTTTTCAAGAAATTCTGCCAAAGTACAAAAATCTTTTTCAAAATGAGCTGAGCGGGATACAAGGGGTCAAGGCTAAAATCTATGTGAACCTCGAACCCACACCAAAATTCTTTAGAGCTCGGCCTGTACAATATAATTAACACCAGAAAGTCGAGGCAGAATTGAGACATTTGAGGAATTAGGAATCATAAAGTGTTATATATCTGGGAATACATTCATACTGATTCTGCATCACTTGACGTCAGCAGAATGTTGCAGGGCTTTGAGCAGATCACCATCATGATTGTATTGAGCAACACCTTTAATAGACCTCTCATCGTGTTTTACAAGAACCCAGAATGTGGGCACCTCCATACCTTTTTTCTTTGCGGCAACAAAGAAACATAAGAGGAGAGTAAACTGGCGATGAGGATTGAGGCAGAAAACTCGCTGGACAGAAGGTTTTTGTTGACCAATTGTGGGATGGTATCAGGAGCAATGGAAAATTTTCAGGACTGGACTCGCACATACAGACAAGCCGCCAATGTGAAGCTTCAAAAATTGCTTTGACCGCAACTGTGATTTAGAAGACCAACAGTTGGGGAAGACTTGCTTGCGCTAAAGTGTGTGCGCTGCAGGGATCGTGCACATGGCAAAGCTACATGGGCTGCGGGAAAAGGGGATTTCGAAGTCAAAATGTTCAGGCAAAAAAGGGGAAAGATTTCAAAAATTATTCACTCGCTGCAAGAAGGCAGTGCTCCACAGTGATGGATATGTCAGGTGACCAATGGCAGAGAGAGCAGAGTGAGGGCAGAGCAGTAGGAAACAAGAGGTTTTGTGATGATTCTTTGCTCTCTGCGTGAAGGCAGGTCTGGCTCATAGCACCACAACATTCACCATGGACAGGGCAAGGAGGCAGGTCCTGAATCCACCCCCGGGATCAAGCTCTGCGCTGGTGGCATCAATTTGATCAACATAAAACTGTCCACGAACCCCTAACGTGTCTGGGTTGCTGTGACAACATACACTTTCACGAGCACTCTATAGTTAGGAGTTATAGATAGTGTTGGTAGAGGTTCCAATTTCTTTGCATGGAATTTCTCCTGATCTTACCACCTGCCATATTTCAGGAGGTTTGACAAGTTGATACACAATCTGTTTGGGAACATTATGAACTCACCTTCCTTGGATCAAGTCCTGGTGTGGGAGTTGAATCCAGAGTTTCTGGTTCAGTGGCTGGGGAGTTACCCACTGCACCACAAGACCTCCATCATGTAATAATGCCAGCAGGAACACATCCAGCCAGTGTTGGTAAACCTAACTTTTCCCAAATAACCAGACTTCATGTCTGAACCAAAACTGTCAATGTTGATAAATTATTTGACTATGGGTAGCGGGATGGCAGGGAAAAGGTGTGGGGGGGGAAAGCATCCAAATTCTGCCCTTAACACACGCGCACACACTCATACACCAATGCAGACACACACACATTGATACATGCACACAGACACACACACAGACACACATACAAACACACCATGACACGCACAGACACACACACATTAGGAGCAGTAGCCTTCATGGTCCATTGATGCCAATTGTCATGACTCCGTCACCCTGGCTGTAACTAGGGAAAACAAGACCGAGCTGCCCCATCCAGTAACCTTAGTAAAAGAGCAATACAAACCTTATTTAAATGGAGAAAAGTAATTTCCTCTGGATTATCAGTCAACCGCAGCTGTCAGTTCCTGTAATATTTGGGCCTTGTGTGTTTGATGTTCTTTGTTGGTTTTTCCACAATTTTTCCACAATTGAGGGAGTTGATAAGTAGGAGAAAGTGTTGTAATCCGAGCTTTTGACAGTTTTTAAATCAAGCTCAAGCAAAAAAAGGTTTGCTATGGCTTTAGTCATGCAGAAATGCTAAATAGATGGACTGGATTTATTATCCTCTTATCGCAACCTAAATAATAATTTAAGCAGTGACCTTTTCAAAAATGAATTATTTGACCTTTTCCGTAATTACAAGACCGTACATTATTTCAATCTAATACATATACTGTCCGTATACAGCTTGGGAATATACAGTAAACTAATGATCCATTTATTGAGGCACAAAGAACAATTTGTTAACAGTAGTATACACCTTAACTGTTTCAGCACCAAGATGCAGAAAATCCCCCAAGTCCCTGCCAGCGGGTTCAATGGTGGGTGAAGGGGAAGGTTTGGTGGAAGGCCCGAAAATCGGTTTTACGCCAAAATGAATTTCCCGCAGGATTTTTTGCTGGTGCCTGCCGTCGCGGATCGGGAAACCTGCTGGAGGCTGGCGTGAAACACATTTGCATTCTGCTAATGGGATGCAGTTGAAAGCCTGTCCACCAGACCCGGTTTTCCATGGTACCAGCAGGAAAACATGCCGGTGCGAACATCTGGAACAACTGGGCGTACATATGTCAGGACTCACCTGAACAATGTCTGCGGCTGCCTCCAGAGTTCATGATGGAGGCTGCCACCAAGCCTGGGCCCCGGAACGCCACATTGGGCATCTGCAGGTGGACTTTCTAGATTCAGTGCTCTGTCTGTCCTTCTTCAGCCTTAGAATGTCCCTGGCGATCCATCTTCTTTCTCAGGAGGTCCATCGTCTGGTCTCAGAGTGCCCCCGGAGATCCACCTTCATTTTCAGGACATCTTTATTTCTTCAATTGTGGGTCTGTGATGTTAGGTGCCTTTATAATATGGCACCAGATAGGACTAGGACTATGCACCACCACGACTGTCCGACCATGGAAAAATGTGCAATGCGCCCATTGCATAATTAGTGAGATTGGGATCAGAAGATTGGGCAGGTTTTCCTGCTGGCCGCAAAGCAGGAAATACTCCGTGTACCCACCCCCACTGTGGGTGCAGTGTTCTGGGTGCCACACTATAGGAAGGATGCGAACGGATTGAAGAGAATGCAGAAGAGGTTTACAAGAATGGTTCGAGGGATGAGAAACTTCAGCCAGAGATTTAAGAAGAGATTTGATAGGGATGTTCAATATCATGAGAGGGCTGGACAGAGTAGATAGGGAGAAACCGTTCCCACTTGTAAAAAGGTCAAGGATGAGAGGGCACAGATTTAAAGTGGTTTATAAAAGAAGCAAATGAGATGTGAGAAAAAACTTTTTCGCACGAGTGGTTCGGGTCTAGTATGCACTGTCTGCAAGTGTGGTGGAGGCAGGTTCAATTGAGGCATTAAATGATTAGAATCATAGAATCGCTAAAGTGCAAAAGGAGGCCATTCGGCCCATTGAGTCTGCACTGACCCTCCGAAAGAGCCCTAACCGAGGCCCAATCTCCTGCCCTATTCCCGTGACCCCACCTAATCCTTGGACACTAAAGGGCAATTTATCACGTCCAATCCACCTAACCTGCACATCTTTGGACTGTGGGAGGAAACCAGAGTGGCCAATGGAAACTCATGCAGACATGGGAGAATGCGACATGCAACATGCAAACTCCACACAGTCGCCCAAGTCCGGATTTGAACCCGGGTCTCTGGAACTGTGAAGCAGCAGTGCTAACAACTGTGCCACCCCTAGGTTAGGTGGATTGGCCGTGCCAATTGCCCCTCTCTTAGTTCCGCCTTCCTCTCTCCCTGCAACCAGCGCCTGGAAATCTCACAAAAGTCCAATATGTATTAATTTTAAAAATGTTAAACCCTCCCCTACCCGGAACCAGCACCAAGGCACGCTCTAACCTCCTTCCCGCGGTGGCGGGGTTTGGGGGTGGGCGGACGGGGCTGTTGACCTCCTTCCGGCGGAAGTGTCCCGATGATTACTTGAATAGAAACAAATGTGCAAGGGTACGGGGAAAAGGCAGGGGACGAACAGCAAGTCATGATACTCGTTTACGGTGCTGGCATTATGGGCCAAATGGCTTCTGTGTGCACCATAACAATTCTGTGATTCTGCGATCCCCCAGATGGGAGGATTCCGACCCCAGTTTTAGCTTCCGAAACTTCTTTCATGTAGTTCCGTAGTCAGATTGAAGGATGTCACTTGTGAATCATATTGCTGAATTCGAATATGTTGGTGTGACAAGCCATTTACAGAATCAACTTTCCCGCACCTTGTTCCATCAAGCGCTCTAAGGTCAAGTAGAGAATTAATTAGATTTAAGTTAAGAGTTTCATTTGCCCATTTACCCAAACAATGCACCTTATGCCCAATCGCAGAAGCATATCCCATGGAAACAATGTTACAATTCCATTGTTACAGCAGTCTCAGTATAAGGCCATTTACTGTCACGACTTTGTGCTGTGGGATTTGTCTATGAGTGGCATACATGTTATCCAGACAAGTTTCATACAGAGAATAGAGGCATGTCAGTCGGATATCGACGTGAATGAGAAGAACTCTCTCTCACTGTATTATCATTTGACCTAAGAAATGTTATGCCATGAGCAAAGTTCCCTGTAATTCTTTTTTCCAATGCGTGCCTCTTTAAACTTATTCCCATGGCTGCGCATGAGCAGTAATTTAAAGGGGCAGACTATTGTGTGGGCTTTCAGGTTGCTGGGAAATCGCACAACTTAGAAAAGACATTGACCGTGGGCGGAATTCTCCGAACTCCCGCCGGGTTGGAGAATCGGCACGGCGCCGGGCAAATCGCGCCACGCCGCCCCGATGACGGGACACAATTCTTCGCAGTGCGGAGAATCGACGCCATCAGCGCCGGTGTGGTCAGCATGTTGCCGGTCGGGTATGTGCTGACTCTCCGGCATGGGCCGGCGTGATGATTCTCCGGCCCGGATGGTCTGAACGGCCGTCATCAAAAAGCTGAGTCCCGCGGGCGCCGTTCTAACATCCTCTGAGCCAGCGGGACCTCGGCGTTGAAGGGTCCAGGGTCGGCCTGTGGGGGGGTGGGGGGGGGGTCTGACCCCGGGGAAGGCCTCCGTAGTGGCCTGGCCCACGTTCGGGGCCCACCCATTGGCGGGCCGGCATCTCTGCCCCCCCCCCCCCCCCCCCCCGGCCTCCTTTCCTCTGTGCTGGCTCCTGCAGCCCTGCGCCAATTGGCGTCGGGGCCGGCGCGGGGAAGAAGGCCGCTGCGCGTCCGCTAGTAGGCGCCGGCCCAACTGCACATGCGTGGACCCCGCGGCGCCGGGTTCAGGCCGGGATCGGCAGCTTGAACAACAGAGGCCACTCCAGCGCCATCCCAGCCTCCCGAGGGCCGCAGAATGGGGTCCCGGAAAGGGCGCCGACTCCGGAGAAAAACACTCCCGTTTTTACTCCGGCGTCGGCACTTAGCCGCCCAATGGGAAACTCCATTACACTAGAAAGTCTGGGAATTTCACTGAAATCAATAATTTTCTTTTAGACATTTAGAGTACCCAATTCATTTTTTTCCAATTAAGGCACAATTTAGCATAGTCAATCCACCTACCTTGCACATCTTTGGGTTGTGGGGGCGAAACCCACGCAAACACGGGGAGAATGTGCAAACGCCACACGGACAGTGATCCAGAGTTGGGATTGAACCTGGGACCTCGGTGCCGTGAGGCAGCAATGCTAACCACTCTGCCACCATGCTGCCCCACTGAAATCAATAATGATGCATATATTTAATATGTCAAAAACCTTGGGTACAGTGTGTACCTCTGGTAAGTGGCACTGTTACTTAAATTCCGAACTTTCTAAAACAGTACATTACCTAGGGCACTGTTATCAACCCCACGAGCAATCTGTCAGTGCATAATAGATTTTTTTTAAATATAGAGGGGATGATTTTAAGCCGTGTGTGAGAAACTCGGGCGCAGGCTCAAAATCCAGAAAGAATAAAAAACGTGATTCCGCTCCCCACCCCCACCCCCCTCCCTCGCCCCCGGCCAGCGCGGCAGTGTGAATCGCACCACAGGAGCCGGGAACCTCATTTTAATACATTACTATGTCATTAGCGAGCACTCTCTTCAGACCATTTTCCCTTATGAAATCTTGACCTGGATTCACATTTACACCAAGACTGGCCAGGCACCAGGCAGTCAAGATGATCCCTCTGGGGACTTAGAGGTAAGTATAGCCCTTGGGGAATGGTGGGATGGAGGGGGGGGGGGGGGGGCAAATTGGAACTGTCACTGCCAACCCACCTTGTGCCAGGGAGCAGTGCCAGCGCAGGAACCTGGACCAGCTGGGAGTCCCTTTGAAGGAGGGGGGGGGGGGGGGGGGAGGGGGGGTGGAATTGGACATATCTGCATATTTGAAGTAGATGGAGGGCGAGCGCGGGCGATGATTGTCAGAGTGGAGGGTGTGGGGATTTTCCGGCAATGATGGGGGAAAGCCTCAAATCCTTGAGATGTAGCCTGGGGGCTATCGGCTGCAGCGTGGTCAAGACGCCCTTTAAAGATGGCACCCTGACCTATTTGGAGCTGGAGTTAGATTCTAAGAGTCCTCACCTCACCAGGGTGATGGCATAAACCATGCCTAGGCATTTTTCTTTGGCAAATAAACTTAAACTTCCGTGAGAAATCCATCGACAGCGTCGGCAGGATTCACTCTGGTTTTTTCCCCGGAAATGATACTTTGTCATTTTTTGGGGTAAGGTTCTGCTCATAGAATGGCATAAGGGAAACATTGTCTTTAGTTATTTGAAGAGAATATCATAGGGTTGTTCTCCATAGAAAAGGCGTTAAAGGGAAATTTGATGGAGGTGCTAAAAATCTTAAAGGGTTTTAATATAGTCAATAAAGAGAAATCAGTGGCAGAAAGATGGTTAACCAGAGAACAGAGTCCAGATAATTGGCAAAAGAACCCTGGGACGATTGGGATCTGGAATCCTCTGTTTGAAGGGATGGTGGAAGGAGATTCAATAATAACTTTAAAAGAGAATCTGACCAATATTTTAATGGGATATATATCTGAATCGGATATATATCCGAAAATGTTGTACGGCTATGGGGAAACAGCAGGAAGTGGAACTTCAAAGAGCTGGTGAAAGCACAAGAGCCAAATGGTCTCCTTCTGTACTATATTATCACATAATTCTTTGCTGCATTTATATTTTCATGATTGACATTAAAAATTCTTTGTTGGTAACAGAATCAGTCAGTGTACCTCTGGGGTTCAATTAGCAAATTTTACAAATGACGCAAGGTCACAAGGTCGATTGTGATGACTCAATATTGCCTTGACTACATTTGATCTGTTCACCTGTGAGATCTGGATCCATCCCAGTGCTATGGCAAGCTCCAAAAGTCCAACATGAAACAAATCTCAGCAGACACATTGGCTGCAGCTTGGAATCATTATTTGGGGAGGACAATTCATTGTAATGTATTTCAAACACAATTGTATGAAATATTTGCATTTAAACAACACATTACCACATAGACCTGCCTCAAACAACCACACACACACAATGTGCCACTTTGAAATGTACTGACTGTTGTTATGAAATCGAATGCAGGAGCCAAGAATCTCACTAAATACCACAAACAGCGATGAGGGGAATTTATTTTACTCATTTACGGGAGGTGGACATCGCTGGCTAGGCCAGCATTTATTGCCCATCCCTCATTGCCGTTGAGAAGGTAGTGGTGAGCTGCCTTTTTGAACTGCTACAGTCACTGAGGTGGATATACATCCACAGTGCTGTTAGGGAGGGAATTCCAGAATTTTGACCAATCGACAATGAACGAACGGCGATATATTTCCAGGCCAGATGGTGAGTTACTTGGACAGAGACCTCCAAGTGGTGGTGTTCTCAGGTATCTGCTGCCCTAGTCCTAGATGGTAATGGTTGTGGGTTTAGAAGATGCTGCTGAAGGAACCTTAGTGAGTTTCTACAGTGCATCTTGTAGATGGTACACATGACTGCTACTATTTGTTGGTGGTGGAAGGAGTGAATGCTTATGGAAGGGGTAGCAATCAAGCAGGCTGCTTTGTCTTGGGTGGTGTTGAGCTTCTTGAGTCTTGTTGGACCTACACTCATCCAGGCAAGTGGTTTTTTTTCCATTACACTCCCTGACATGTGCCTTGCAGGTGGTGGACAGGTTCTGGGGATTATGGCTGTGAGTTATTCGCTGCAGGATTCCACCCTAGCCTTGTTGTCATAGTATTTCTTAGGATAGTCCAGTTCAGTTTCTGGTTAATGATAACCCCCCAGGATGTTGATAGCGGAGGACCCAGAGATGATAGTGCCATTGAATGTTGAGGAGCGATGGTTAGGTTCTCTCTCCCTGGAGATGGTCATTGCCTGGCACTTGTATGGCGCAAATGTAACTTGCCACTTGTCAGCCCAAGCCTCAATAATGTCCAGGTCGTCCTGCATTTGCATAAGGACTGCTTCAGCATCTGAGGAGTCAAAAATGGTGCTGAAGATTGTGCAATTATCAGCGAACATCCCATATCTGACACTATGTTGGTTATTGATGAAGCAACTGAAGATGGTTGGGACTAGGACACTAACCTGAGGAACTCCTGCAGTGACGTCCCGGGACTGAGATGACTGACCTCCAACAACCACAACCATCTTTGTTTGTCAGAGGTATGACTCCAACCAGTGGAGAATATTCCCCTGATTCCCATTGATTCCCGTTGTGCTCGGGCTCCTTAATGCCATACTCGCTAAAATGCTTGTTTGACGTCACGAGCATTCAGTCTCAGTGGCAGGACTGCAGAGCTTAAATCTGATCCTTTGGTTGGGGGATTGCTTAGCTGTCTATCACTTGCTGCGTGTGTTATTTGGAATGCAAGCAGTCCTGTGTTGTAACGTCACCAGTCATTTTTCGGTATGCCGGATTCTGCTTCTGGAATGCCGTCCTGCACTCTTCATTGAACAAGAGCTAATCTCCTGGCTTGGTGGTAATGGTAGAGCGGGGAATATGCCGGGCCTTGAGGCTACAGATTGTGGTTGAGTACAATTCTGCTGCTGCTGAGAGTCCACAGCGCTTAATAGATGCCCAGTCTAGAGTTGCCAGATCTGATCTGAATCTATCCGATTCAACTGGTAGTGCCACACAACATGATGGAGTGTATCCTCAGTGTGATATCTCCACAAGAACTGTGTGGCGGTCACTCCTACCAACACTGTCATGTAGGAGTCAGGGGAAAATTGCATATGCGGCAGGCAGGTTGGTGTGGACAATGTCGAGTATGCCTCACCACCTGTTGCAGACCCAGCCTGGCAGTTCTGTCCTTGACACTCGGCTAGTTCGGTCAGGAGTGCTGCTGCAGAGCCATTCTTTTAAAAAAAATAAATTTAGTGTACCCAATTCATTTTTTCCAATTAAGGGGCAATTTAGCATGTTCAATCCACCGACCCTGCACATCTTTGGGTTGTGGGGGCGAAACCCACGCAAACACGGGGAGAATGTGCAAACTCCACACGGACAGTGACCCAGAGCCGGGATCGAACCTGGGACCTCGGTGCCGTGAGACTGCAGTGCTAACCACTGCGCCACCGTGCTGCCCCTGCAGAGCAATTCTTGATAGTGGACATTGAAGTCCCCCACCCAGAGTACATTTTGTGCTCTTGCCACCCTCAGTGCTTTCTCCAAGTGATGCTCAACATGGAGGAGTACTGATTCACCATTAGACTTTTAATTCCAGATATTTATTGGATTCAATTTCCACCATCAGCTGTGGTGGGATTTGAACCCGGGTCTTCAGAGCATTACCCTGGGTCTCTGGGTCACCAGTCCAGTGGCAATACCACTGTGCCACCACCTCCCCATAAACTCTGAAATACCCTCCCTACACTTCTATGCCACTCTACATCTCTTTTCTCCTTTAATACATTACATTAATCAAGGTTTTGGTAATTTGTCCAAATATCTCCTCACATGTGGTTAGCACTGCTGCTTCACAGCACCAGGGATCCTAATTTGGGTGTCCACGTGGAGCTTGCACCTTCCCCCTGCCCCCCACCCCCCCCCCCCCCCCCCCCGAGTCCATGTGGGTTTCCTCCCGATGCTCCCGTTTCCTCCCACAGTCCAAAGATGTGCAGGTTAGGTGGCTAAAAGATTTCTCCTTAGTGTCCAAAGATGTGGGTTATAGGATTACGGGGATAGGGCAGGGGAGACGGCCTAGGTAGGGTGTTCTTTCAAGGGGTCAGTACAGGCTTGATTGGCCTCCTTCTGCACAGTAAAGATTCTACGATTCTATGATTTCTCAATGTCAACTTGACCCTGTGAAGCACCATGGGATGTTTTACTCTGTTAAGGACGCTGTATAAATTCAAATTGTTATTGCTGCTGTTGTCACTGCCCCCCGCCCTCCCCCCTTTGCTACAGTGGTTGAGCTCCATCTGACAGGTTTTCAATCCACCTCAATACCTAGGCTTCAATCTTCACACACAGTGACTAGATAGTTTTTCAATTACTTGACATATATTCACCAAAGAAGTATTTATAAACAGGTTTATAATGAAGCCGTACAGATTAACAAGTCAAGTCAGTAACATTCATCTGACTTCTCTGTCTGATGTGTCAGTTCATTGTTAAGAATTTTGTCAGCGTGTATAGATTCTTTGACATTTTGCTGAACAATCTGACTATGAACATCATCAAGTAACTCAGTGAATAGTTCTGCTGCCTGCTAAACTATGGTGGCAGACAGGCCAATAGAGTCCCAGCTTGTGACAAATAACCATCCAGCCTAATCCCATTTTTCAGGTCTTGGTGCGTTGCCTTGTAGGTTACGGAACTTCAAGTGTGCATCCAAGTATTTTTTAAATGCTCTGAGAGCTTCTACTTCTACCACTCTATCAGGCAGTGAGTTCCAGATCTCTACCATCCCCTGTAAACCTCTTAGTTCTTAACCATAAATCTATGCCCCCTGGCTATTGACCCCCCCCCCCCCCAACCAAGGAAAATAGAACCTGGCTATCCATTCTATCTAAACACCTCAGAATTTTATGTATTTCATTAAGGTCTCCCTTCAGCCACCACCATTCCAAAGAAAACAACACAAACCTGTCCTCATAACTAAAATTCTCCAGTCCAGACAACATCCTCGTAAATCTCTTCTGTACCCCCTCTAGCGCAATTAATCTTTCCTATAGTGCGGTGGCCATTATTACGTGCAGTACTCCAGATGTTGCCCAACTTGTGTTATCTACAGTTTCACAGGGGGCCGGTTTAGTTCACTTGGCTGGCCAGCTGGCTTTGTGATGCAGAGCAAGGTCAGCAGTGTGGGTTCAATTCCCATACCGGCTGAGGTCATTCATGAAGGCCCCACCTTCTCAACCTTGCCCATCGCCTGAGGTTAAAACATCCCCAGTCAGCTCTCCCCCTCAAAGGGGAAAGCAGGCAATGGTCATCTGGGATTATGGCGACTTTTACAGGAGATGGAGGTTAGAGTTGATCTAATTGATGTAACTGGGAGGGACATTGGAGAACAACATAAAAGTTGGCCAGAGGGCTCTTGGTCCTGCCACTAAAAATAATGCATGGGACAGGATCAGGTTTGACAGCGTTGACTTAATGATTGAACAGTCTGCTGATGTTCATTGTCTAGTTTCAGATTTGTAGAATGGCCACTAGAGTAAGGTGCCAGTGGAACTACACCCCAGTGCCAGTCAACACCTTCAGGAGGAGAGGGGAGAAAATAGAAGGGAGAAGAAAGAACCAGTGCCATTTGATTTGCATTTGAATCAAATGGACAACTCACTGCACAAGGTTGGGTAGCAGCCCCAATTATCATGGAACATTTATTGATCATTTGAGAATTCCACCGTTGTATTGTTCCAGTGCAGTGTTGAGAGAGTGCTGCACTGTTGGAATTGCTGGGCTGGATTCTCCGTTTCAGGGGCTATGTCCCCACGCCGTCGTAAAAACTGTGGCCTTTCACGTCAGAAAAACGTGAAAAAGCCAAATATTCATAGCCCTGCAGCAGGCTAGCAAGGAACCGACCTGAATCTAGCAGCTTTAGCTGCAGAAACGGGCCCCCGCACTTCCAGGTCAGAGGCCGTGCATACGCATGGCAGCGGCCTCCAGCGGCTGCGCCGTGCTCCATGGCGGATTCAGACCAGGGAGCTGGTCCTCCTAAATAGTGCCCCCGATCGGCCACGCGCACAACCCGGACCGTCTGCCCAAAAATGACCCGGTGCCGTATGAGGTGTCCCGTCCCCCCACGCCCTCCGTTTGGCCTGCAGCCCCCACGCGAGTATCCCGAACTGCAGGACCATAAGTGGTCCACACCGCCGGGACTTCGGCCGGTCGGGGGCGGAGAATGGCGGGGTGGCCTTCAGCAATGGCTGCAGGTAGGGGATACTTGGCGCGGCGTACTTCCCGGGTACGCCGCTTTTCGCGGGCCGGAGAATCGGGGAACCGGCGCCGGTCCCGATTCCATGCGCAAAAGCGGATTCTTCGCCCCGGGGTGCGGAGAATCCAGTCCGTCCATATTTCAAATTAGGCATTACAGTGAGGCTTTGTCAATTCTCTTGGGTGGGTGTAAATATCCCAAAACCTGTTAAGATACATAGCAGTGAAAGTGTCCCCTGTATCCTGTTAATATTTACCTCCCAAGCAACATCGAAAAGGAAGATTATCTGGTTATTATCGCATTGCTATCTGTGGAAACATTACTATGTTGACATTGCCTGCCAGATTTCCTGAATTGCAATAGTGGCTATACTTCAAAAGTACTTTGGAAAATGTTAAGAGCTTTGAGGCATCATGTAGTTGTGAAAGGCACTATAGAAATGCAACGAAGCAACAGATGATTAATACCAGACCACAACTTCTGAATAGTATCAGACGCAACACACTTGTCCAATTACACAGGAGTGGTCCTTTGTGCAAAGCAGAAGCTATTTAAACTGCACAGGAAGGAAAATTCAGGAAAGTAACAGACTCACACTGTGCCAATGCTCAGATTATTTTTGCTCCACTTATTTTTGCATGAATATTAATTTTCTATTAGTCATATAATTATAGAGATTCATTATAATTTTACATTATGCATTTACTGGATGCATTCCAAAATTTTAAAGCGGTGTTTTATTTTTGAAAATAACTGTTTTGATTGCATTAGTCGATGCACTTGTTTGAAAGTAGCCTATATTATCATAATTAGACTTTTCACACTGGGCATCATTCCTTCTTTATGATTTAATTGGCGCCAAGAAGATATTTCTCACCTGCATAAATTAACCAAATTGGAGCCCAGAGGATAATAATTCACCACATGAGGTAGAGATTTTTCAAAATGGAGAACGCAGGAATCAGGAGAGATTTGTCTACTGAACAGCTTCCAATTTCTTTATAAATTCTTCTTCAATATTAAAATGTTGAGGTTGACAGGAGAAGTCACCATTTATTTGAAGAATGCGGTATAAAATGGCATGTAGGGGGAAACTTGCATTTATATCAGGTCTTCCAAATCCTCAGGACATTCCGGTGTATTTTTTACTTTTGAGGTGCTGTCACTATCATTTAGGCAACTGCCGCGACCAATTTTCATACATCAGATGAATGACCTGATAATCTTTTTATGCCTGTGTTCGTTGAGGATGGAATGTCAGCCAGGACATATCAAGAACTCACAAATCTTCCTCAGCTAGTACTTGGGATCTCTCACGTCTAGCTGAGTACACAGACAGGGGGCTGGATTCTCCGGTCGCCAATGGTGAAAACGCCGCATTGGAGGGGGCTGAGTACCCGACGGCGTGGGTCTCTCATAGTCCCACCCTTCGGGAACTCGGCATGGCGGCTGCGGACTCAGTCCAGCGCCGCCAAAGTCATGTGAGAGTCCGATCCGTGGGTAGGGGGGACATTATTCGGGGCTGCGGGCACTGTGGTGGGGTGGTCAGGGGCGCGCTAGCTGGCCGAAGGGGGGGACTATTTCACGGGCCGCGCACGGACTCCACCATGAAGCACGCGCAGCCGCTGCAGGCTGCCGCTGTTCACATGGGCGGCCATGGAGCCGGCAATTCTCCGGGCTGTATCGGCAGCTAGAGCCGGGTGCTCTATGCTGCCTTCCTGCTAGCCCCCAGCAAAATGGAGAACCGGTGGCCGATTTGCTCCAGTATTCATGGCGTAGCATTTCCACACCGGCGTGGGGACATAGTCTCCAAATCGGCGAGTCCAACCCAGGGCCTTTGTTTAATGTCTTCCTACATTACAACCATAGCTATACTTCAAAAAACCTTTCGCTGGCATCATGAAAGACATAGTACATATGCAGTTGCCTATCTTCTTTTCATACAAGAACCTTTACCTTCAACATTGCCGGACTCCTTCAATTCTGCACTGCAGTAGCAGATTAGATGATGTGTTAAAGTCCAGGGGCAGTACTATGAACCGCAAGAGACCTGCATGTTTGGAGCAATCGGTCTCCCATGAGTCTCGCCAAACATGAGCTCCCCCGTTAAGGTGGCAGGGAGCCCGAGGATATTCATGATTGAGTTCCACAGAAGGTCGGCCAGGTATGGAACCGACAGAGCAGACTCGGCTGGGATCTGACTGTCGTGTTATGCTTCTTGACGTAGCATGAGCTGCTTCCTTGGTGTACACTCTGACAAAGGAAGGTTCAGACTTGGAGACAGCTTAAACTCATTTATTGAACCATTAACAATTCTCCTACTTGAGTTCGACTCTCTTGCTAATCTAACTATAGTAACTATAACTAACTAACCAGTCTGCTCAAATCCATGCGGTGGGAGTGATGCTTTCCTGATCTGCTCCTGTCTCTCTGAGTGTCGCCAATGGAAAGAAGAAGAGCATGTGTGCTGTGTCCTTTTATATGGGATGGTGTAATGCCCTCCTGTGATAGTGTCACCTCTGTGTGTGTCTTGAATGCCCATTGGTCGTGTCCTATCTTACTGACCTATTGGTTGAATGTCTGTGTGTCATGATGTCTCTGGTGCTCCCTCTAGTGTTTATTTAGTCTATGTGTATTTACATTAACCCCTTGTGTATTTACAGTGATGTATATCACCACACTGACGTATAATGTAAATATATTTGCTTCGCAATCAACATAGTTTTCTCTCAGCTACTCGATTTGGACTCGTCTGTGGCCTACCAAAGGCAGAATTTTCAGAACCCCGCTGTCAGGACCAACTGAGAGTTATAAGCCTGACTTTGTGGGGAACAGTCACTCATCTGAGATTTTGTTTTCTCTGGATTGATGACCTTCCCGTTCAGAGTGAGAAGCCAGTTGCCCCTTCAGAGGGAGAGGGTGCCCCAAGGAAGAGATGTCCCCACCCCAACATTTTAAAGTTTATGTTATGAAATAGGATGAGTAGCCGCGACACAGTCAGGGGAGGGGGTGCAATGGGGTCTCCTGCACTCTAGCTGAGACCGAGAAGATCGGGGGGGGGGGCTCTCTCACACTCCGTGGAGTGCTGCTACCCCCTCCCCCCCCCCCCACCCCACCCACCTGGTCTGCTGCTGGGATACCAGAGGTCAATTGCAAAATTCCACTCGGCTCTGACAATAGGCCTTATTAGGCCCTTAACAACATCAATTGGCTGGCTTGTCCGTTGCTTGCTGATTTCCCTCAAGCTTTACTATTCCAACTCCTGGGAATATGAGATGGAACCAGTGAACCAACCCGTCGGCAGGTAGTGCGGAATTATTCCCCCACCTGTCCCTATACCCACCCAGACTGGAGCCTTGCATTTCACCGTCTGGAGTGAGCCTTCAACACAAATTGTTTGGAGTCAAGAATACGACCAATAAATTTGGGCAGCATGGTAGCACAAGTGGATAGCACTGTGGCTTCACAGCACCATGGTCCCAGGTTCGATTCCCTGCTGGGGCACTGTCTGTGCGGAGTCCGCACGTTCTCCCCGTGTCTGCGTGGGTTTCCTCCGGGTGCTCCGGTTTCCTCCCACAGTCCAAAGATGTGCAGGTTAGGTGGATTGGCCATGATAAATTGCCCTTAGTGTCCAAAAAGGTTAGAAGGGATTATTGGGTTGTGGGGATAGGGTGGAAGTGAGGGCTTAAGTGGGTCGGTGCGGACTTGATGGGCCAAATGGCCTCCTCTGCACTGTAGGTTCTATGTTCTATGTATGTGATAAAGACAAAGTTGCTCAAGCTTGTATTTATACTGCATCTTCTATGACCTTAGGATTTTTTAAAGCACTCCAGAAACATGGAAAAGCTATGACGCAGGGAGAGACCATTCAGCCGACCATGTTTGTGATGGCCAAAGAAGAAAAAGATAGAAACTAGCCACTCATTTTAATCCCACTTTCTAGCACCTGGTCTGTGGCCTTGCACATTGCAGCACTTCAGATTCAGATCCAGGTACCTTGTAAAAGAGTTGAACGTTTCAGCTTCAACCACCAATTCAAGGCAGTGAATTCCAGATGTCCACCACCCTCTTAATATAAAAGATTTTCCTCATGTCCCCTCTAATCCTACCAATCACCTTAAATCTATGCCCACTGGTAATTCACCCCACGACTCAGGAAAACAAGGCTTTTCTGTCAATCCTATCTGTGCCCCACATCATTTTGTACACCTCAATTAAGTCACCCCTTAGCCCCCCTCTGTACAAAGGAAAATGAAATGAAATGAAATGAAAATTGCTTATTGTCACGAGTAGGCTTCAATGAAGTTACTGTGAAAAGGCCTGTTCGGGGAGGCTGGTACGGGAATCGGACCGTGCTGCTGGCCTGCCTTGGTCTGCTTTAAAAGCCAGCGCTTTAGCCCAGTGAGCTAAACCAGCCCCTGAATGGTTGAAAACAATCCAAGCCTATCCAGTCTTTCTTCATATTGAAATTTTCAAGTGCTGGCAACATTCTTGCAAATCTCCTCTGCACTCGCTCCAGAGCAATTATGACCTTCCTGCAATATCGTGACCAAAACTGTCACAAAAATCCAGTTGTGGCCTAACCAGTGTTTTATGCAGTTCCATCATTACATCCCTGCTTTTGCATTCAATATCTTGACCAATAAAGGAAAGCATTCCATTTGCTTTTTTTTAAACCACCTTATCCACCTGCCCTGACACCTTCAAGGACCTGTGGACATGTATGCCAAGATCTTCAACCCCTCTCAATATTCTCCCATTTGCTGAGTATTCCCTTTTTTTTTTTTACCTTCCTGAAATGCATTACCTCACACTTTACCAGATTGAATTCCATTTGCAAATTTACCACCCACTGGAATGCCATTGGAAACCGCTTGCCATTCACAAAAATACCCATTGACATGTCGCTAATCTAATTTTGGATCCAACTCACCATCTTCCCCTATATCCCAAGGGATCTCACTTTCCGACCAGTCTGCCATGTGGGTCCTTGTCAAATGCCTCACTAAAATCTATCTAGATAACATCTACTGCACTACCCTCATTACTCTTCCTTGTTACTTCAATTAAGCTAGTGAGACACAATCTTCCTCGAACAAAACCATGCTGTCTATCCCTGATCAGTTTGTGTCTTTCTAAGTAACAGTTTCTCCTATCTCACAATTGATTCCAATAATTTTCTCACCGCTGAAGTCAGAATTATTGACCAATAATTTTCTGGCCTATCCCTCGCACCCTTTTTAAATTATGGTTCACAGACCTCCAATCCTCTGGTACCTGTCCTGTATCTAGTGAGGATTAGAAAATGATCCTCAGAACATCTGACAGCCAGGGATACAATCCATCTGACCCTGACGCTTTATCCCTCCAGTACGTCCCTTCTCATTATGTTTATTGTTTCTGATATTTCACACTCCTCCTCTTTAACTAGAATGCTTAGTGAAGGCAAAGACAAAGAACTCATTGAGAACCCAGCCCATGTCTTCAGCATTAATGCATAAGTTATCATGTACATTACCGATAGCTCCTTTATAGCTAATAAAGTTGTTTAGCGTGTAATCCCTTCTGCAGCACTCTACCCTCTGAGACAAAAGGATCTGGGTTCAAGTCCCAGTCCAGGACTTGAGCACAAAAAGCAAGGCTGACTCTCTAGTGCAGGATTGAGGGACTGCTGCACTGTCGGAGCTGTTCTCAGGGTGGCAAAGACAGCATGACCTCCATTAAGCACTTACTTGTGATGCCACAGCAGAGACCATGAAGTCACCATGTGGTGACTTCTAACAGGAAAGTCGCATGCTTGGCAACTGCCTTGTAACATCTACCATTCAAGGGGAGGTAGTGGCGTAGTGGTATTTCTACTGGACTAGTAATCCAGAGATCTGGGGTAATGCTCTGGGGAACTGCGTTTGAATCCCACCAGGGCAGTTGGTGGAATTTGAATTCAATAAAAATCTGGTAATAAAAGCCTACTGACGACCATGGCACCATTGTTAATTGTCGTAAAAACGCATCTGATTCACTAATGTCCTTACCTGGTCTGGCCTACATGCGATTCCAGACCCACAGCAATGTGGTTGACTCATAAATGCCCTCAGGGATGGGCAATAAATGCTGGCCCAGCCAGCGATGCCCACATCCCATGGACAAATAAAAACAAAATTCTGATGGTGCCTGTAACAATACATCAATTCCCCAAAAAGTTCAAATATAGTCAAAAGACATGTAACTGGCCCTTTTAACCTTCCTGGTCTCCATGAGTCCATGTGTTGAATAAATATTTCATATTGAACAAGGAACTCAACAAGGATGTATTTACCACTGTTAATAAACTGTGAATATGGGAGTTTTAGATTCTGCAATATTAGTACGACTATCATATTGTATCTCAAGAATATTAGGACATTCCAGGAATATATGAATAAAATTCTCTCCTTACAATTTTCATAGCCAGAGGTTGTTACCAGTATTATTAAGTAGACAGTGTGATGTATATTGAGATAAGGGCACAATGATTTCGAGCTTTGAAGGTCGATTTTAATGAAGCCATTAAATCAACCTGGGCTGTATTAGTCAAAATAATCTTTATGGGGAGAACTTAATGCTCCTATGTTCCCTGTTTTGAGACATAAATGGGCTGGATTATCCACAGTCTCGCGCCGAAATCGGTTTTAGCGCGGGGGCGGAGAATCCAATTCCACGTCGAAATCGGGCCCGGCGCCGGTCGGCCGATTCTCTGTGATCGCGGAGTGTGCTGCGGCTGGGGCCCCATTGACAGAGGCCAGCTCAGCGATCTTCCGTTCCCGACCGGCCGAGTTCCCGACGGCATGGAACTAAGCACCGATTGTCGGTCGGGATGCTGGCCGGCTCAGTCCTGGTGGGGGCGGGCGGGGGGGGAATTGGACACCGGGGGATGGGGGGCTTATAGGAGGCCAGGGTTGAGATTCGCGTGATCAGATCCTCGGGCGCTCGGCCGATCGGGGGGGGGGGGTCTAATTTTTAAGTCTGGTCTGCGGTCCAAGTCCGCCATGTCGCTCGGTGCGGCGCATGCGCGGACTCAAAACCGGAAGTGCGGGGGCCTGTATTCGTAGCTAAATTACTCCGGGTCCTTGCTAGCCCCCTGCAGGGCTTTGAATTAGCTGTACTTTTTTGCAGGAATCTCTAGAGTAAAACTCCAGCATTTTTATTCCGGCGTGGGGACATCGTCCCATTTTGGGAGAATCCAGCACATTTTCCATCTGGCGAATTGTGGGCTGGATTCTCCGTGCAGTGGCACCGGAATCACGAAACGTGACAGTCGGAGAGTCAGCTCCGACGCCAAAATCGGGCTCGATGCGAATCGGCATTCTCCGGACCCCCAACTTGACGAAATCATGGCGCCCGCCGCACTGCCCAGAAGAAAAGGAAGCATCTCATTATCTGCCCCGATGACCAATTCTCCGGGGCCTCAGCCATTCTGCGCCTCAAATGGGCTGATTTACCGACGGCGTGTTTCTAATATCCTATAAAAAATCGTGAAGCTGGCGGACTGGCTGAGGCAGTTGCGAGAGGAGGTAGGAGTTGGCGTGGGGGTTCTGAGGGCTTCTAGATCGGATACCAGCCGTGTTTTCTGCAAGAGGGGGGGGGCCTGCCAGGGCGGGGGGAGGAGTGGGGAAGGGGGGAGACAGTCCGAGCAGTCAGGGAGCCCCAGACAGGACAAGGGCAGTGCCCACGCACCATTACAGTGGCCATCTTGCTGGCCAAGGCTGGTTTTAACGGTGTGAACATGTGTTTATTCCGAACAATTATGCACAGTCTGTGCCCGAGCCCCTAAAACACAATTGTGCCCTGCACCCGTGCCAACTTAACTGGTGTCTAACTTTATGGCCTTACGGGCCCTACCACTACGCCTTTGTGGTTCCCCAGACGGTACAGCAGGAATGGAGGTGGAATGCTGTGACTCCTGCCCTGTGACGAGGGTCCCCGTTGGCGCACATCCCATGGGGTGGCCCAGCCTGGATGGGCTTGGCTGCTCCCCAGACCTCCTGGGTGGCGTGGTGCCACCCTGTTCTGCCTGCTGCCCACTAGATGCACCAGGGACAGGAGGGGGGGGAGTCCGAGGTGTTTTGGTGTTCCGGGATCTCCCCTGCAGGAGTCACCGGTATGGGCCCCATCACCTCCTCCTCCCTCGGGGTGCCCGATGGCCCTGGGCTTCTCAATGGTGCGGGGGTGCGAGCGGAGCCATCCCCCGAGGCCCATCCCGCCACCTGGTGCTGCCAGTCCTGGAGACCCACTCTGGTATCGGCAAGGGTCTGGACGTTAGCGCCCATGGGGCATAGGGAGTGGATCATCTCCGTCTGTGACTGTGCCACCACCCTCAGGGCCTGTGCCATATCAGCCAGTGAGTGGGCCACCTCTCTCTGTGTGTTTGTGCGACGCCGGCCAGCACCTGGGAGAAATGTCCTGCTGTGACTGGGCCTGCACCTGAGCAATGCCGCTGATGCTCTCAGCAATGTCCTGCTGTGACTCGGCCACACTGAGAAGCACTGCTGCACCCTCCAGCTGGCTCCAGCACATGGTTGCCTGTGAGTGGGCAGCCCTGTCCTGGGCCTCGGCTCCCGCATGTACAGAATGTCCCAGGCCTTGCAACCGTTGACCCATGTCCGACACCGTCGCCCCCATTGCCTCCACCGCGGACGTGGTGTGCAGTTTCAGCCTGGGTGGCACGCATGACCGGCACCACCCCCTGCTCCTGCACGCAGATGGACTCCTCCACTTGCCCCGGCAGGTGTTGGAATCCGGCCGTCGTCTCCTCCTCTAATACCGCGGTCTCTGCCTGCACCTTTACTGTGGGTGGGACAGGATGTTCCAGGAACCCGGGACCCGTCCAGGCGGCAGCTGGTTCCTGGGGCCAGCCTGCCCTCCGACCGTCCGGCCCCTCAGCTGCTCCTATCTCCACCTGCCGTACCGGACCGACTGTGTGGTGCGCACCAGTGAGTGTCCCAGGAGCCTCTTCACTAATTTCCCAACCGAGGTGATAGTCCCTGAGATGATGGACAGTGTTGGACGTAGCAGTGACGGAAAGTCTGTGTCCTCCTCGGACCCGAACTCCGTGGTGCCCTGGATCTCGGGCAGAGGGCCGGTGCTCCGGCTGCTCTCCCTGTCGGTGCCCGGCTGTCTGGGGGGCACCGGCACTGGCACTAGCTGTAGGCGGGGGGCCCCGGATGGGACAGGCCCATCCCCGGCTGGTCCTGTAAGACACAAGACGGCATGTATGGTTAAATAGGGGGACGGGTGAGGTGGTGAGGGCTGGCGTGAGGGGGGTTGGGGCTGCGGTGAGGGGGGTCGGGGTGTGTAGGGTGTGGGGTTTGGGGTGGGCACACATTTGTTTGGGGTGGGCACACACCAGGCAGGGGGGGCTCACTTCGCGGCGCGCCGTCGACCTCCGCGCCAGCAACCTCCCTCTCCTCCGAGTCGCCAACAACGTCCAGTGCCCTCTGCTTGGGCACGGTGGGGGGCCGCAGGTCTGGTGGTCCCCCTCTGGTCTTCTCCTGCTCCCAGCAGTTGTGCACGGCCTTGTCCAGGGGGAGGGGGAAAACATAAAGAAGGAGAGTGTTGCACGGCCCGACGCATGCTGCCTAGGTGTTGGGTAGATGATGGCATCAGTGGCCAGGGCAAATGGCCGTTGCGACTGGCGTGGGTGCTGGTATGTGGGTCCAGCTGGGAGTCCGGTCATCCCAGAGGGGGGCGGGAGGAGGGGGGGGGGTCACATGTGTGTGGGGGGTTATGGGGTTTAGTGCCGGGGCGCAGCGCTGGCTACACACCCTGGCCATCCTGAGGAGGTCGTGGAGTACTGGTCTCCAGTCCGGGCCACCACCCCCACGGCGCTGAAGGCAGCTCCCACCGCCTCCCCAGGCACGGCAAATGATGGCACCTGATGACCTCTGTCCCAGCCCGGGGTACAGCCCCAACCTCCTCTCCTCCAGGAGTCCAGGAGGATGTCGAGTTCGGCGTCCCGGAAGCGCAGCGCTGCTCTCCTTGCGGCCATGTTGGCTGCAACGCCTGTTTGTGGGAGGAAGAGAATGACATAATTCCAGCCGCGGCGTCACGTCAATCGCGTAACCGTCGAATCGGCCGCTGTTCCGTTAACAGAGTGCTAGCCCCTTGGGAGCGGTTGAATCGCTGCAGCTGTGGACCCGATCACTTAGTCTCCAGAAGGGGGAATCCTGCCCTATGACTCTCTGACCTGCACTGTGTGGAACGTACCTGCATATCTGGGGCTGGATCCTCCGTTTGAACATAGAACATAGACCAACATAGAACTTACAGTGCAGAAGGAGGCCATTCGGCCCATCGAGTCTGCATCGAGCCAGTTAACCCCTCACTTCCACCCTATCCCTGTAACCCAATAACCCCACCTAACCTTTTATGGTCACTAAGGGCAATTTATCATGGCCAATCCACCTAACCTGCACGTCTTTGGACTGTGGGAGGAAACCGGAGCACCCGGAGGAAACCCACGCAGACACGGGGAGAACGGGCAGACTCCGCACAGACAGTGACCCAACGGGGAATCGAACCTGGGACCCTGGAGCTGTGAAGCCACAGTGCTAATCACTTGTACTACTGTGCTGTTTGGGAGACTAAGGGCTGGATTCTCCCTTTCAGCGGCTAAGTGGTGACGCCAGTGGAGCATCTGCCGTCTTTTACGCCCAAAACATCTGCGTGAAACCCTCATTGATTCGTGGCGGTGTTGGACGCAGTCCGCAGCCGCCACGCGGGTTCCCGCACGGTTGAGACCACACTTGTCCCAAGCGGTCAGGAACTCGGCCCATTGGTGGCGGATCATCGCGGGAGGTCCGGCCAATGACGCGCCAATGCCATTCGGAGGTGGGGGGAGCATGGCTGAACGGTGTCAAACCAGCCCATTCTCTGCCCAATCGCCAAACACGATTTTGGCATCAGGCGGCGGAGAATCCCTCTGTAACTGTTCCCGCCGGAACTGAATAGCAGACAATTTGCATTTCCATTGGGGAGCTATTTGTTCAGCGATTCAGGACATGCGAATGGCACAGAACTCTGCCCACATGAGTTGCTCGCAATTTGCATTCCCGTTGGCGGCTGAGTCGCTGGGACTGGGATTAGCGCTAAGGATCCTGATAAGCTGGAGCTGCTTGCAAGCACTCCACTCACCACACACTCTCATTCCTGCCAAGAAAATGGCACAAAGAAGACCTGCTGCCCCCCCATCGGGAAAGTGAAGTGGACAGAATGCTGGACACTGTGGAGGGGAGGAGGGACACCCTCTTCCCTATGATGGGGCAGACAATCAAGCCTGCCTCAACAGAGCCTGGGGGGAGGTGGCAGAGGCGGTCAGTGCACAGTCACAGGCAGGCATGACCCGGGCCCACATTGCCATTGCTGCGGCACACCAAGACTTGGCCCATTCACATGGCTGAGGGCATCGAAAACATTGTATGGATGCTGACTGACTTTAGCCAGTCACAGAGGGACATGTCACAGGCACAAAGGCACATGACCGAGGCAGTGAGGGACATATCTCATTCACTGAGGGACATGTCCCAGTCACTGTGCTCCTTGGTTGTGGACATTAAGGCCATGGCTCAGACAAGGATGGGTCTCAAGGACTGGCAGTGCCAGGTGATGATGGAGCCTCCGGAGCTCACTCCGGCCTCAACTCAATCCCATGGAGTAGCCCGGGGGCCATCGCGCACGCAGAGGGAGGAGGAAGTGATGGCACCTCTGCCGGTTCCTCACACAGTGGAGGTGCTGGAACATCTCAGCACTTCCAAACCCCCACCCCCCCAACCCTGACACTAGCGTATCTCATGGGCAGCGGGAAGAACAGGGTGGCACGTTGTAAGCTGCGACACCAGAATGTCAGCTGGGCCCGTCCAGGCCCAAGTCCTGAAGAAGACGGGCACCAAGGGCATCACAGGTCAGAGGGCGAGACATGCAGCAGGCCGCCTCCACTTCTGATGTGCTGTCTGGGGTTACACCTAGAAGGGGCAGTAGACCACATAAGATAAGAAAGTTTGATAACACTTGAGTTGGCATGGATGTAGCACATAGATGATGGTTAGGGGTTATGGCACAACAATGTATACACTCACAATTAAACGCTTTTGCATCAACAGTCCAACCTGCCTCTAAATTCTATCAGATGGGTGTTAGGGATGTGCTGGGTGGGGGCAGTAGATAGGGGTGGGAGGAGTTGGGGGGTGATTTTGGAGAATGGAGTGGAGCAGGGTCCCCATAACACATGAAAGTGGTGTCACCCTCAGCGAGACGTGGCAGGGCACGGAACCAGAATTGTGAGGCCGTCTTGTGTGACAGCTTACCCAGCGACTTAACCCTAAACATTCACCATCTCCCGGAACCAGCCCCTCCAGGACATATGGGCCCAAGAGATGGATTGGAAAGCACACATGCAAGGATCACCCAGGGCGGGCAGTGGAATGTGATCCTAAAGGCTTTGTCAGACTTTGTCAAATGATGAGGAGCACCAGAGCTCATCTCTCAGCAAGTCATCATCATCCTCCGTCCCGTGGACAAGACCCATTGATACTGCCAACCCAGGGCCAACACCCTGTGGTGATGCGGGTAGATCCCTCAAAGAGTGTCTGGAGCTCTGTTATTGGGAAGGAATGGAAGGCTACAGCGAACATGGAGTGAAGACATGATGGAGAGGGAAGGTGGAGTGAAGAACTGAGGCAGAGGGAAGAGATGAGCAGTTATGGGGAAGGGGTTTCATTTTCAAGTGAGGGAATGGGGGAGAGGGGGTCTGGGGAGGGGGAAAGGATAACGGAGCTGCCGGTGGTTAAGCTTTTTAGTTGGGAAATCATGAGGTGTCGAAGTTGTCCCCTGTGCGGCAGCCCTGGGTCACACATTTGGCGTACTGCCTAAGCCAGCTTGAGTTTCATACCCGGATACCCTCCTCATCCCCCTCAACAGCACAGGTGGTCCAGCAGCTCCTTGAAGGACAGACGCCGATGGTATTTACGTGCTCTGATGAGGCACCTCCTCGTCGGCCTGTTGGATGGTTGGCACCTGGTCTGAACAGAAATGTTTGCTCAATGAATATCCCCTTGACCATCCAAAGCCCACCGGGTTACATGGTCACCCTGAGTTGTACTGCTGCACCACCCTCAGCACATCCCCCCCACCCCACCCCTCACCTAGCCCCTTCGATATGTGACCATCCACACCAGTCATCATCAGTAAATGGCACCTGGTCTGTGTTGTGTGAGCCTCTACCCTCACCACCCTTCCGTGTCAGTAGGGGTACTGGAGGCTGCCGCAATGTGCATCAATGATAGGCTCTGTGGCCCCTGTCCTTTTTCCCTCAGTGGTGTCTACTCACTGGGTGGGCCAATTGTTATCCCATCAGTAGGATGGCAACTGGTTGAGCAGAGGAGGAGGTCACCGTGTGCCACTAATTGCATCCATGCTTAGAGGCTTGTGTGTAAGCAAGTCTTACAGATGGGGGTGAGGGAGGGGAATGTGCGCTGTTGGGAACTTAGCTGCATTGTGATGTGGGTCCCGGGTGTGACACAGGGCCTCTACCCCTAGTGCAGGAGCAGCCCCACAGCTGCACTTTCTAGGAAGAACTTGAGAACTACGAGGCAGACAAATAAAAAAAACAGCGGTTAGGAAAATACCTGCTACTCTGAGTTAATGGATCCACTCAGAGCTGTAAAAATTAACGATCTGAATCTTCCCTTTGAAATTGTCTTGACTTGACAATCAGAAAGCTATTTGCAGGCAATAGGGCATGAAATTGAATGTAAACAATTCAGATCAAAGCTTTCAGCCTTGTCAGCATTCACACAGACCTCTGTACGTTAAAGGGCAATGAAATTGAATGTGTGAAAACCACTTCAAAGGTTTTTACCACTTTAAACGGATTACTTTTCTCTTTGTCTCACAGACTTTAAACTTGGCATACTGACTAACCGTTTAAAAGGTTTAGGGATACAGATGAGAACACTTTCACTTTATTATGATTGATGTGTATTTATGAGATACTCAGTGACTGTTTAAATGATCCAGGGGTACAGATGGGAACATTTTCACTTTATTGTGAGAAAACTTTAATTGTTACATACTGATTGACTGTTTAAAGGGTTTAAAGGCTGCAGATGGGTGTAGCCCCACCCCAAGAAGTACCCCCGCCTGAACCACTCCAGCCCAGCACAAGCCACCCTGGCACACACCTGCCATGAAGGCCCCCCCCCTCGACACCCTGACAGCAATTGTGGGAGGGTAGTTTTCATTTTGCCGCCACTTGGACTGCAAGCCGCCAGATCCACATTCCTCAATACTTGCGCCAGTTCATGCCAGCAGGACTCTTGGCTGGTGGGCATGTCGAAATCTTTAACATCCGAGTAAGACTTTTTGACTAAAAGAGCGTAACAGATAACAACACAGTTAATGCTTAACAAATTTTACTTGAACAAGGAGAGCGAGACCTGCAGGAACAATGGTCGCAGCCAGGCCCACTCTGACGAACATGAGGGAAGTACAGATTTTTATACACAAAAGAACCCCCGCCCCCCCACAGGTGACACATTGATGATTGCTGAGCCTTTCTGTTGGCTTACACAGAGACAAAGGTACAATTCCGATACAAAGGAGTGGTGATCAGTGACGTCAATGTCCACTGCAGTAATTCTACAGAGATGAATATATATTAGCAGTACAAAAGCCGCGCTAATCGATGATACGGTTATAGATAAACGGTGTGTGTGTGTCCCAATACAAAATGGGTTGATCTCGTCAAGAAACCGATTAATGTAATCAATTTACAGGTGGCCATCTGTCTGACTGAATTAATGAGGTAGCTAAAGCAATTTACAATGAGACACTTTAAGACTTTATGTCAAGTATCCCATGATGCTTCTTCCGGCCATGTTAGTTTTCCACAGGGAGTTGGAGATCCCAGCTGGCCAGTGAGTCTGACATCCTGCCTGTCAATGAGATGTAAAATAGCTTCACAGAGTCATTTGTATAGTCCCGCCGAGTCATTGATAAACCCGAAGGGTGGGCAGGGAGACTCGCAACAGGTCTGCTACCCGGCGCAAATCCTGAATCGGGATTCTGTGGGCCATCACAAAACCTACGTCTAGCAGGAAGCCCCGGATAATCCCGGCCAGAATCTTTTGTGCCCAGTGGAGAACAGGTCTGCTACCCGGCGCAAATCCTGAATCGGGATTCTGTGGGCCATCACAAAACCTACGTCTAGCAGGAAGCCCCGGATAATCCCGGCCAGAATCTTTTGTGCCCAGTGGAGAGAGCAGGCAGAGCCTCAGTTTAATGTTCCATTCAAAGATGGCACCTCTGACAGTGCAGCACACTCTCAGTTTTGTATTGGAGGGCCAGACTTGGTATTCACGTCTCGAGAGTAGGGCTTAGACCCACAATCTTTTGACTCTGAAAGGCACGGGTTACACAGGGTGTTTCTGCCAACACCTAAGTCTTACTCCATTTGCATTCCCGTGGTAGCAGCAGCCCTCCTCTCTCTTTTCCAGAAAGAAATCTTACACCAGGTTAAAGTCCAACAGGTTTGTTTCAAACACTAGCTTTTGGAGCACTGCTCCTTCCTCAGGCTCCTTCCTCTCTTTTCCTGGTGGCTATCTCACATGTACAGGGCTAGGCTGCGTGAAACATGGAGGGAGCCATAACCAAGACCTATTTATGTGCCTATTTTCCAGCATGGATAGCAAGAAGAAGGAGAAACTCCAGTTCAACTTTTCCTCTGCCTCGCCAAGAGTCACTGAAATCCTACTTCCCAGACAGCAATTGCAGCACACACTGGGGCTTAAATCTGGGATATCTGGGCCCTGAGCAGGGACTTGGGGGATTGGTAACCATCTGGTTTCCTTGGCACTCGGCTCACCCTTCATTGCTGGTCGAAGGCATTTGCGAATTGAAGAGGCTGTGATCCAAACTGTTTGAACGAGGTGAAAGAAAACCCACCGCTGCCTGCTATCAATTAGCTACAAAGGCTCTAGCTACACCGAGCAAGCCAGCCATAGTGTAGGAATTCAATACCTTGTTCGAGACTCCTGTGGATAAGCCACAGGGGTTTCTATAGTCTGAGAATGGACATGGCAGTTTGAGTGGTGCACTAAAATCAGACCACTTTTATAATTAGATCTTGTTGGTCAGAATCAAACATTCCTACAGCGAGAGAATTGGCAATTGGAGGCTACGGAGTTGAATTGACATGGGCATTGTGTTTGAACAGAGAACTAAGGGGTATGATAATAAGCTGAGAGAGCTTTGTGTTGAGAGGCTAAATATGTTCAACAAGCTGGTCAGGTTTGAGGCAAGGCTGGTCCTGATCCCGGGGTGCGGCACGCCGTCGGGATTCTCCGGTTTGCCGGCTGGTCAATCATAAATTATCACAGAATTTACAGTGCAGAAGGAGGCCATTCGGCCCATCGAGTCTGCACCGGCTCTTGGAAAGAGCACCCTACCCAAGGTCAACACCTCCATTCTATCCCCATAACCCAGTAACCTCACCCAACACTAAGGGCAAATTTGGACACTAAGGGCAATTTATCATGGCCAATCCACCTAACCTGCACATCTTTGGACTGTGGGAGGATACCGGAGCACCCGGAGGAAACCCACGCACACACGGGGAGGATGTGCAGACTCCGCACAGACAGTGACCCAAGCCGAAATCGAACCTGGGACCCTGGAGCTGTGAAGCAATTGTGCTATCCACAACGCTACCGTGCTGCCCCTTATGGGGTTTCCCATTGTGGGGCAGCCCCACCAAGTCGTGAATCCCCCCCCCCCCCCCCCCGGGCTGCCGGCAAAATGGAGAACCCCAACGGCGGAGAATTCAGCCCCCAAATTTTCCTGTGATCCTGCTCAGGTTCTATAGGCACAACAGGGGAAGGATTCCCTTTTTCTGATTGGCAGAATGTGACGAGTGGAATCCTGTAGGGGTTTGTGCTGGGGTCCCAATTTTTTGCAATTTATATCAATAAGGAGGGGGAAGGCTTGCTAACTCAATTTGCAGAAGGCACAAAGGTGTAGATAGGAAAGTATGTTGTGAAGAGGACATGAGGAGGTTGCTGACAGATGTAGATAGGTTGTGTGAGTGGAAAATAAATCTGTCAGATAGAGTATAATGTGTGAAAATATGAGGTTGTTCATTCTGGCATGAATAATAAAAAAGCAGGGCATTACTTAAATGGAGAAAGACTGCAGAATTCCGAGGTGCAGAGGGATCGATGGGCGCGATTCTCCATTCCCCCCCACCGCCCCCCCCGACGCCGATTTCGTAATCGGCCATCAGGTGGAGAATCCCTCTTTAAGACCGGATTTGGGGCGGTGCCTGTTGTCGGATGCTCCGCCTTTTCCAAAACGGCATCGTGGGGAGGATGCCGCTTGCCGGACTCAGGGCGTTACCTGAAGGCCCTCCCCCGATGCCCTGCCCCCGATGGGCCGAGTTCATGATGGCGCAGTTCACTTGTGCTCTCAGTTCTCGTGAACCTGGCGTGGCGGCTGTGGACTGTGTCCTGCGCCGCCACAGTGGGGTGGGAGCTGCACCACTGGCTGGTAGGGTCTTCGGTGAGGGCTGGGGGGACTGGAGGGGGGGGGTGGTCCGGGGGTGGCGAGGGGGTTTCCAGGGGGACAATATCTGGCAGGTCGGGTCTGCGCGTGGCCGGCGCCATGTTGTACGGCGTGACTGCTGCCGGTTGCCGCGGTGCACATACAGAACCACGGACCTGGCAATTCTCCGACCGTTTATTTTGTAAAGGCCGTGTGTTTTATGTGACACTGCTGCTAGCCCCTCACCGGTCGGAGGGTCGTCGCTGGGGCCTCGCTGATATTTTCAGCGTAAAACTAGACACTTCCTCTGGACATAGTCTCAAAATCGGAGAATCCAGCCCCAGGAGTTCGAGTGCATGAGTCACAAAAAGTTAGTGTGCAGGTTCAACGAACAAATAGGATAGCTAATGGAATTCTATCCTTTAGTATGGCAAGAATTGAACATAATAAAATGGATGTTATGCTTCAGTTATGCAGGACACCTTCGGCGGGATTCTCCGTTCCTGAGACTAAGGGCCGGATTCTCTGATTTTGAGACTAAGTGTTGACGCCGTCGTAAACGTCGGAGCGTTTTACGACGGCGTCAACAGGCCCCTAGGAGCAGCGATCCTGCACCCTACAGGGGGCCAGCACGGCACTGGAGCGACTCACGCAGCTCCAGCTGCCGATGCCGGCATCAAACGGATGCTGCGGGTCTGCACATGCGCGCTACGGCTGCCGCGGATTTGCCCGTACGCGCTACGAGCGGCGCAAACTCGTGCATGCCCAGACAGCTGAGCATTGACAGGGAGAGCAGCCCGAACACCAGCCCTCCGACCGAGACTCAGAGCACGACACTGACTTCCCGTCACAGCTGTCTCCTACACCCTCCATCGTCCCAGAGATTATCCCCCCGGTTGGGCACATTAGTGAAGAGGCTCCTGGGACACTGTCTGGTGCGCAACACACATTGCATCCGGTGCAGGAGGTGGAGGTAGGAGCAGCCGAGGAGCCAGCCGGTCGGAGGCCGTCCCCAGGAACCAGCTGCCGTCCAGACGGGTCCCGGGCTCCTGGGACATCCAGTCCCAGCCACTTAGCAGATGCAGCCAGAGACCCAGGGATTACAGGAGGGGATGACGGCCGGCTACCAGCACCTGCAGGGGCAGGTGGAGGAGTCCATCCACGTGCAAGAGCAGGTGGTAGTGCCGGTCATGCGTGCCACCCAGGCCGACACAACACGGGTGACGTCTGCGGTGAAGGCATTGGGGCGACGGTTTCGGCTATGGATCAGCGTGTCCAAGGCCTGGAGCATTCTGTGCAGGCGGGGACCGAGGCCCAGGACAGCGCTGCCGACTCACAGGCAGCCATGTGTCAGAGCCACCTGGACAATGCAGCGGTGCTCCTCAGCATGGCCCAGTCACAGCAGGCCATGGCTGGGAACGTCGGCGGCATTGCCCAGGCGTTGGCCAGCATTGTGTAGACTCTGTGCAGGGTGGCCCAGATGTACAGGGATGTGGCCCAGACCCAGAGGGAGGTAGCCCAGTCACTGGCTGATGTGGCACAGACCCACAAGGTGGTGGCACAGTCACAGCGAGATGTGGTGCAGTCCCAGTCGGAGATGGCAAACTCCCTGTGCTCTTTGGCCGTGAACATGCAGATTCTGGTCGAGATCAGAGCGGGCCTCCAGGACTGGCAGTGCCAGGGGGTGGGGGAGACTCGGGGGATGGCTCCGCTCGCACCCCTGCCCAATGGTGTTGCGAGGGGGCCATAGGGCGCCCCGCGGGAAAAGGGGATGCTGGGTTTCATTCCGGTGATCTCCACAGGGGAGGTGCCGGAACACCGCAGCACCTCGGACTCCCCCCCTCCTGTCCCTGGTGCATCTGGTGAGCAGCGGGCAGAACAAGGCGGCACCACGCCACCCGGGACACCCGAGCAGCGGCTGCGCCCATCCAGGTGGCGTCACCTCAGGAGACACGCGCCAGGGCAAGAGTCACAGCAGGCCACCTCCACCCCTGCTGCAGCATTTGGGGAACCACCTAGGTGTAGTGTTGGGGCCCGTAAGAAAGGTAGACACCAGTTAAGTTGGCACGGGTGCAGAGCACAGTTTAGTGATAGGGACTAGGGCATGACTCTGTATGTATTTGTTCACATTAGACACCAGTTCGCAATGTTACAACCTGCCTCGATGCTGTCAGAATGGTGCAAGAGCTGGGCTATTCGGGCTGTCCAGAGAGGGGGCGTGCGGTAGGGGGAGAATGGGAGGACGTTGAGTGTGGATGGGCTCAGGGATTGCAATTCAGCCAGCGCTTACTGCTCCGGTGTCCCACTCACCCCCTACCCCCCTACACCCCCCCCCCCCCCCCCCCCCCCCCCCACGACCCCACCTCCACCACCCCAAGGATTCAATGGCACTGTGTGATGGAATGGCCAGCTCGCATGAAGGGATCACCGAGGCGGATGGTGGAAAGTGCTACCATGGACGGGAGTCAGACGCTGTCAAACGATGTGGAGCACCAGCTCTCATCGCAGAGAGCGTTACCGTCATCCTCCATCCTCCATTCCGTGGACCATACCCGCTGTTACTGCCAACCCAGGGCACGCACCCCCGCACTAGGTGTATGTAACACGAAGGGGGTTGTAGGCAGGGGAGTGGCCAGGAGGGGGAAGGGGGTGGCGGGCGTGTGGAGGTGGGATGCAGTGTCCATACCCCTTGGCTACCTCCTCCCCAGTCGGTGAACCTGGAGGTGATCAGAGCGTCCATTGCGCATTGGCCCTGGCGAACATGTTGTGCGGCCTCCCGTGCCAGCCTGGACCCCATGTCCTGCCCATCCTCGCCCTTCCCCGCATCCTCCTCATTGGATGAGGACTGGCATTCATCTTCCTTCTTCGACATGTCACTCCTTTGCTGTGCGATGTTTTGGAGGATACAGAAAGGTGAATTGGACATTCTGAATTTTCCCTCAGTGTACCCGAACAGGTGCCGGAGTGTGGCAACTAGGGGATTTTCACAGTAACATTGCGGTGTTAATGTAAGCCTACTTGTGACAATATATTTAAGATTATTATAATAAAGATTACTGGAGATGTTTAATGGCCAAGTTCCTACAGTAACGGCATGGCTGCCATTGGGAGAGTGAAGGAAGTCATTTGAAAATCAATACTAAAGGGAAATACATCTTTAAATTTAAATTGTTCCACTTTCCCCCATCTGTCTTTTAAAAAAATGTTTATCCCATCCTTAAAGTTACAAAGCCAATTCCCAGAGTGGAAGGGGCAAACCCTTAATCCCCTCATTGCTTCCTCCAAAAGACAATTCAAATTCAGTTTGAAGCCAATTCCACAAGAGAGACTCACAAGATCCAAGCCGACGAGAAAAGGCATTTCTCCCCGTGTCTGTTTGGATCTCATCCCCACAACCCAAAGATGTGGACTGGTGGACTGGCCATAGTAAAGTGCTCCTTAATTGGGGAAAAAAAATTTGGTACTCTAAATTAAAAAAAAAGAAATGGCATTTTGCCTCATCTTGGGCTTGATCTGACGCTTGATCTTAGCCAAAAGGCCGAGAAAGTGATTCCTCCATCTGTGACCCGAGTGACACTATATCCCAGGGCTACTTCGGGAGACTGTTCAGGATTACTGAAACATAATTATCCGGAACCAGACTAAATGACAATATTCTTGTTTTTACACATGTCCACTCTTTTATGCATGGATGTAATACATGCTTATATTGAAATTAATTGGAAATTTGGATCGCTGGTGCAGGCAGGTCCCACCCAAAGCTCACTCCAACCTCATCAGATCTCTCTCTGTTCACAATCCCAGGGTCACAGGAACAGAACATCAATTTCTTCAGAGTTGACAGCTGGCTCGGGGCGAGAATAAAAGCAGAGTGTGTTGTAAATTTTAAAGAATTATGAATACAGTTTTGCAGATGAGGTTATTGGACCTGTGGGAATATGGAGTTATGGCTTTTGCTACAGTGCACTGTCTCTTACTTTCCCTCGAGTTATTATCTTGTGCTGAATGTGGGGTTTTCTCAGTACGTGGGCTAACATTGCAGGTGTCACCATTCATCAGAGTTGGCATAGCTGATCTGGAGAGCTCCCTTCATGTGATTGATAAGGACAAGCCAGAGCAGGTCCAAGGGAACGAGCGGAGGATAATGAGCAATGGTGTGCTTTGCATGTCTCTTGAAACAACCGGAAACCCTGGATGAACAGAGATATCCACTGCCTGCTGAAGTCCAGGTCTGAGGTGTTCAAGTCAGGCGACCTTGACCTCTACAAGAAAGCCAGATATGATCTAAACAAATCCATCAAAGATGCCAAAGGACAGTACCGGACCAAGCTCGAGTCCCAGGCTAGCCACACAGATCCCCGCCGTCTATGGCAAGTCTGCAAGACATAACAGGCTACAAGATGAAGGCATGTAAAATCCTCAGCTCCAATGCACCCCTCCCTGATGAGCTCAACGCATTCTATGCCCGCTTTGAGCAAGAGGTCAGCGAGAGCGAGCCCTCCACCCCAGAAGCCGCGGATTAACTTGTATCTGAGATCACCACTGCAGACGTCAGAGCAGCCTTCTCGAAGGTCAACCCACGTAAACCACTGGCCCAGATGGGGTACCTGGACGAGCACTTAGGTCTGCGCGGATCAGCTGGCGGGGGTATTCGCAGACATCTTCAACCTCTCTTTACAACAATCTGAGGTCCCTATGTGCTTCAAGAAGACGACCATCATCCCTGTACCAAACAAAAGTCAAGCAGCGTGCCTTAACGACTGTCGTCCAGTGGCTCTGGCATTCATCATCATGAAATGCTTCGAAAGTTTAGTCATGGCACAAATCAACTCCAGCCTCCCGGATTGCCTTGATCCACTACAGTTCGCCTACCGCTGCAACAGGTCCACAGCAGACGCCATCTCCATGGCCCTGCACTCTACCCTGAAACACCTAGATAACAAAGACACCTATGTCAGACTCCTATTTATCAACTACAGCTCAGCCTTCAACACCATCATTCCTACGAAACTCATCTCAAAACTCTGTGGCCTTGGCCTCGGCTCCTCCCTCTGCGACTGGATCCTGAATTTTCGAACCCACAGGCCACAATCAGTAAAGATAGGCAACAACACCTCCTCCACGATCATCCTCAACACCTGTGCCCCTCAAGGCTGTCTACTCAGAACCCTTCTATACTCCTTATACACCTATGACTGTGTGGCCAAATTCCCCTCCAACTCAATTTTCAAATTTGCTGATGACACCACCGTAGTGGGTCGGATTTCAAACAATGACGAGACAGAGTACAGGAATGAGATAGAGAATCTGGTGAACTGGTGCGATGACAATAATTTCTCCCTCAATGTCAACAAAACTAAGGAGATTGTCATCGACTTCAGGAAGCGTAGTGGAGAACATGCCCCTGTCTACATCAACGGGAACGAAGTAGAAAGTGTCGAGAGCTTCAAGTTTTTAGGTGTACAGATCACCAACAGCCTATCCTTGTCCCCCAATGCCAACACTATAGTTAAGAAAGCCCACCAACGACTCTACTTTCTCAGAAGACTAAGGAAATTTGGCATGTCAGCTACGACCCTCACCAACTTCTACAGATGCACCATAGAAAGCATTCTTTCTGGTTGTATCACAGCTTGGTATAGAGCTTTACTATCTGCCCAAGACCGCAGGAAACTACAAAAGGTCGTGAATGTAGCCCAGTCCATTACGCAAACCAGCCTCCCATCCATTGACTCTGTCTATAATTCCCGCTGCCTCGGAAAGGCAGCCAGCATAATTAAGGACCCCACGCACCCCGGACATACTCTGTTCCACCTTCTTCCATCAGGAAAAAGATACCAAAGTTTGAGGTCACGTACCAACCGACTCAAGAACAGCTTCTTCCCTGCTGCCATCAGACTTTTGGATGGCCCTACCTCGTATTAAGTTGATCTTTTCTCTACACCTTGCTATGACTGTAACATTATATTCTGCAGTCTCTCCTTCCTTCCCTATGTACGGTGTGCATTGTTTGTACAGCATGCAAGACACAATACTTTTCACTGTATACTAATACATGTGACAATAATAAATCAAATCAAATCTAATCAAAATTTCACATACTGGATCACTGCAGCAGCCGGGCAAACACAGCAGTTGTTTCATACACAGCAATGTCCTGCGGAAAAAGTGTTTGGAGTGATGGCCAGTTGTTGTGGTTTTACTGGCGTTGGAAGAGAGAGAAAAGATATAAGAAAGAAAAGAACTGAGCTTTTATACGTTGGCCGGAACTTCCCAGTTGTTCCCGTTGGCGGGATTTACTGGATTTGACCGTGCACCCCCCACCATGGGTTTCATGGCAGCGAGGGGTGCATACAACATGTGATGAATGTAGTGTATTTCAGATACATTGCATGATAAGTATAGGGTTAAAAGTCTGGGTTAGAGTGTGTTTGACTGCTGAAATCATGGGCGAAATTTTCTGTTATCGGCGGAAAGTCTGCCGATCGGCGCAAAAATCGGCGCAAATCCGACTTGCGTCACGTCGGAAAAATGGGTGGAAAGTCTCCGGCCCGAAATGGGCTAGCAGCGACGTAACGGGATCCGCGCTTCTGCAGTGGTTCACGCCGTGCAGCGTCATACGCGCCGCACGGCGTGACGGCTCATAAGGCCGCGCTGCTCCCCCCCACCCGACCGGAACACCCGACCGGAACACCCGACTGGATGGCTGGCCGCCGCTCAGCCCCGAGGTTCAAGTCACGGGATGTGGAGGCACTCCTGGACGCGGTGGAGCAGAGGAGGGACGCCCTGTATCCCGGGCACGGCTGCAGAGTTGCCCCACGCCACAGCCGGCGTCTGTGGAGGGAAGTGGCAGAGGCCGTCACCGCTGCGGCCCTGACACCACGGACAGGCACCCAGTGCCACAAGAAGGTGAACGACCTCGTCAGAGCAGGCAGGGTGAGCCTCCCCCATATCCCCCCTCCCCCATATCCCCCCCTTCTCCCATATCACCGCCTCCCCCATATCCCCCCCTCCCCCATATCCCCCCTCCCCATATCCCCCCTTCCCCCATATCCCCCCTCCCCATATCCCCCCTTCCTCCATATCCCCCCTCCCCCATATCCCCCCTCCCCCATATCCGCCCTCCCCCATATCCCCCCTCCCCATATCCCCCCTTCCCCCATATCCCCCCTCCCCCATATCCCCCCTCCCCCATATCCCCCTCCCCATATCCCCCTTCCCCCATATCCCCCCTCCCCCATATCCCCCCTCCCCCATATCCCCCCTCCCCCATATCCCCCCTCCCCCATATCCCCCCTCCCCCATATCCCCCTTCCCCCGTATCCCCCCTCCCCCATATCCCCCCTCCCCATATCCCCCTCCCGCATATCCCCCCTCCCCATATCTCCCCTCCCCCATATCCCCCTCCCCCATATCCCCCCTCCCCCATATCCCCCCTTCCCCCATATCCCCGCTCCCCCATATCCCCCCTCCCCCATATCCCCCATATCCCCCCTCCCCCATATCCTCCCTCCCCATATCCCCCCTCCTCCATATCCCCCCTCCCCATATCCCCCTCCCCCATATCCCCCCTCCCCCATATCCCCCCTCCCCCATATCCCCCATATCCCCAAGTGAATCCAGCCCTAACCTTAACCTCTGCAATGCACGCGCAACCGATGGCGTGCATTCATATACCTGCCTAACAGTGTTGCCTTTTACCCCTGCCACCCCCCCCCCCCCCCACAGGATAAGCGCGCACACAACAATGGGGAGCATGTGAGGACTGGAGGAGGCCCCACTGATGAGAGGACACTGACCAAACACGAGGAAAGGGCCCTGGAACTGGCTGGCGGACCTGAGGACCGGGAGGTTGCTGATGCAGAGGTCGGGGGCGTAGTACCAAGTGAGCCACCGACAGCCCGTCCCCATATCCCCCCTCTCCTATATCCCCCTCCCCCGTATCACCTGATCACTGCCTGATGTCTAACCATGCATGCTTCATTGTGTATCGCAGGAGCAAACGTCCAGGCACCCATCCCCGCAGATGCAGACCGCCCGCAGGATGCCCCTCGGAGGCCACGGGAGACGGAGAGACCCGGACCCTCCAACATACGACGCCCGCAGGATGCCCCTCGCACACCACGGGAGACGGAGAGACCTGGATCAACAGGGAGACGACACCCCCGTCACGTGCGGAAGCGACCACCCAGCGACGAGGGGGGCAGCCTCAGGCCCCCGTCACATCCGAGCCAGGACACCACTACCCAGGACACCACTACCCAGGACACCACTACCCAGGACACCACTACCCAGGACACCACTACCCGGGACAGCACTGCCCAGGACACCCCTACCCGGGACAGCACTACCCAGGAAGACAAAATACCGGACAGTGACTCAGAGTGGATGGGTGGAGACGAACCCCCACCCCAAAGTGTCATGGACTCAGAGTGGGACGAAGAGCACGACACAACGCCACTGCTGTCACCATCACCCTCCACCATCGCAGAAACACTCACCTCGGCTGTGGGCACTTTAGTGATGAGGTGTCTGCTACACTCACTGGTGCGCACAACACAGCCGTCCCGGTACAGCAGGTGGAGGTAGGAGCAGCAGATGGGCCGGGCGGTCGGAGGGCAGCCCAGCCCAAGCGAACATCTGCCGCCCAGATGGATCCCGGGTTCCTGGAGTTACCACACCCACACATAGATCCGATGCAACCACCGACCCGGAGACGAGCGAAGAGGGTGACGGGCGGCTTGCGGCGGCTGCAGTCGCAGGTGGAGGAGTCCACCCGCGTCCAGGAGCTGGGAGTGGTCCCGGTCATGCGTGCCACCCAGGCTGACACCGCACGGGTGGCGTCCGCGGTGGAGGCAATGGGTGCGACGGTGTCAGACATGGGGAACGGTTTGCGAGGCCTGGGGCTTTCCGTGCAGGCGGCGTCTGTGGCCCAGGACATGGCTGCCCTCTCACAGGAGGCCATGAGCCAGTGCCAGCGCCAGATGGCAGAGGCGCTCAACGCCATAGCCCAGTCTCTGCAGGCCATGGCCCAGTCTCAGCAGGCCATGGCCCAGTCTCTGCAGGCCATCGCTGAGGGCATCGGCGCCAGTGGCCATGTGCGAGCCGGCGTCGCACTGTCACAGACAGGGTTGCCAACGCCCTGGGCTCCATGGCTGCAAACCTGCAGACCCCTGTCGATACCAGCACGGGCCTCCAGGACTGGCAGCGCCAGATGTCGGGGGGGCGTCGGATGGCCAGTCCGTTCGCATCCCCCACCCATGTAGAGGCCTGGGGGCCATCGGGCACCCCGAGGGAGGAGGAGGTGGTGTGGTCCGTCCCGGCTCCCCCTGTAGGGGAGGTCCTGGTACACCGCGACACCTCGGACTCCCCCCCCCCCTTCCGTCCCAGCTGCATCGGGTGGGCAACGGGCAGGACAGGCTGGCAGCTCGCCATCCCAGTCGCACGGGCCGCAGCCTGGCCCATCTAGGCCAGGACGCCCCAGGAAACGGCCGCCAAAGGGATCCAGTGTCAGAGGGCAGGAATCACAGGAGTCCACCTCCAGTTCTGCTGTACTGTCTGGGGAACCACGTAGACGTAGTCAAAGGGCCCGTAAGGCCAAACAATTAGACACTGAGTAAGTTGGCACGGGTGCAGGGCACAGATGAGTTTTAGGGGCTAGGCACGTGCATGAACTCCTTTGGTTATTAAAGTCAATGTTACACCTACAGAAGCTGCCTTTGTGCTCTGTCCAAAGCGTGCGGGGGGTGTCATGTACGTTGAGCGCAAGTGTGTGTGTGAGGGGTGGTCTTACCTCAGCCCCAGGTGAATCTGCCCCCTTCCCCCTGGGCCGCCATCAACATCCCCCGGGCAGAGGACGGGACCGTGCGCTGCAGTGTCACAGCCGCATGCAGGGATGGTCCGGGTGGATGGTGGTACTGTGGCCATGGGTCAGACATAGTCCAACGATGTAGTGCCAGGAGCACACCGCAGGGCGGGTTGTCATCATCCTCCATGGCCTGCAATAGACACGCGTCCACCCGCAACTGTGTGAGCCCGGCCCGTTGTGCCGCAGGTGGATCGGCAATGGGGGGGGGTGGTGTGCATGCGGGTGGGGTGGGTGGGGTTGGGGAGGGGGGTGAGGGTGCTGGGTGGGTGGATGGGTGGGGGGTGTGGGTGGTCGGCTGTTGCCATGGTGTGCGGTCTGTGGCCATACTACCCGATTTCCACGCCCATCTAGTCAGTGAAGCGGGCGGCTATCAGTCTGTCCCGTGCCCGCTGGGCCAGCCGGTAACGGTGGACAGCCACCCGCCTGTGTCTATCCCGTCTGCCCTGACCATTACCCCCATCCCCCTCATCTGGGGAGGACTGCGCCTCTTCCTGCTGCTCCTCCACTCCGCCCTCCTCTGCCTGCGGCACATCGCCCCTCTGCTGGGCTATGTTGTGCAGGACGCAGCACACCACAATGATGCGGCCGACCCTATCTGACCAATACTGGAGGGCGCCCCCAGAGAGGTCCAGGCACCTGAAACGCATCTTCAGCACGCCAAAGCACCTCTCTATCACTCCCCTTGTCGCTACATGGGCATCATTGTAGCGGTTCTCCGCCTCATTGCGTGGCCTCCGTATAGGCGTCATCAGCCACGATCGCAATGGATAGCCCCTGTCATCTAGCAACCAGCCCCTCAGCCGGGGATGGCGTCGCTCGTACATGCCGGGGATGGATGACCGCGACAACACATATGAGTCGTGTACACTGCCTGGGTAATGGGCGCAGACGTGCAGGATCATCATGCGGTGGTCGCAGACCACCTGTATGTTCATCGAATAGGTCCCCTTCCTATTGGTGAACACGGCCCTGTTATCTGCAGGTGGCCGCACGGCGACGTGCATCCCATCGATCGCGCCCTGGACCATGGGGAACCCGGCCACGGCAGAGAAGCCCACGGCCCGGGCATCTTGGCTGGTCCGGTCCATGGGGAAGCGGATGTAGCGGTGCGCCATGGCATATAGGGCATCTGTCACTGCCCGGATGCACCGATGCACCAATGTCTGCGATATGCCGGACAGGTCCCCACTCGGTGCCTGGAATGACCCCGTTGCATAAAAGTTCAAGGCCACCGTAACCTTGACGGACACGGGGAGAGGGTGTCCCCCGCCAGTGCCACGCGGTGAAAGGTGTGCCAGCAGGTGGCAGATGTGTGCCACGGTTTCCCGCCTCATCCGGAGTCTCCTCCTGCATTCCCGGTCCGTGAGGTCCTGGTATGACTTCCGGGGCCGGTACACACGGGGCGCCCTCGGGTGCCTCCGTTGCCGTGGGGCCGCG
Source organism: Scyliorhinus torazame (assembly GCF_047496885.1). Taxonomy (NCBI): domain Eukaryota; kingdom Metazoa; phylum Chordata; class Chondrichthyes; order Carcharhiniformes; family Scyliorhinidae; genus Scyliorhinus; species Scyliorhinus torazame. The sequence continues at coordinate 47,840,406 of NC_092722.1, read as the reverse complement.
ACGTCCTCCTCCCCCTCCTCGTCCTGTCGGTCAGGTGTCCCTCCAGCCTGGGCGGCTGCCTGCGCCGCCTCTCTGGCACGCTCCTCCTCCTCCTCCTCATCCAGAGCAACATAGACATTAGCGGCTGCCGCCACGGCGGCCAACATCGCTGGATGATCGGAAAACATGACGGCCTGGTGGGGGGGAGGGAAACGACGACATGTCACCGTTGCACATATCCCCTCCTCCCCCCAGCCAGGTGGCATGGACCGCATGGGTCCAACTGTTGGAGGCTGGCACCTGGCCAGGTGGACCAACTCACTTGCCCTCGCATCCCCCTCCCCGGCACGGACCCCCCCATCCCCCTCCCCGGCACGGACCCCCCCCCAACCTCCACCCCGGCACGGAACCCCCCCCCAACCTCCACCCCGGCACGGACCCCAACCTCCACCCCGGCACGGACCCCCACCCCAACCTCCACCCCGGCACGGACCCCACCCCGACCTCGACCCCGGTACGGACCCCCCCACAACCCCCACCCCGGCACGTACCCCAACCTCCACCCCGGCACGGACCCCCCCCAACCTCCTCCCCGGCACGGACCCCAACCTCCACGCCGGCATGGACCCCCCATCCCCCTCCCCGGCACGGACCCCCCCCCAACCTCCAACCCGGCACGGACCCCCCCCCAACCTCCACCCCGGCACGGACCCCCCCCAACCTCCACCCCGGCACGGCCCCACCCCAACCTCCACCCCGGCACGGAACCCCCCCAACCTCCACCCCGGCACGGAACCCCCATCCCCCTCCCCGGCACGGACCCACCCATCCCCCTCCCCGGCACGGACCCCCCCCCCAACCTCCACCCCGGCACGGACCACCCCCCAACCTCCACCCCGGAACGGACCCCCCCCAACCTCCACCCCGGCACGGACCCACCCCAACCTCCACCCCGGCACGGAACCCCCCCAACCTCCACCCCGGCACGGAACCCCCATCCCCCTCCCCGGCACGGACCCCCCCATCCCCCTCCCCGGCACGGACCCCCCCATCCCCCTCCCCGGCACGGACCCCCCCATCCCCCTCCCCGGCACGGACCCCCCCCAACCTCCACCCCGGCACGGACCCTAACCTCCACCCTGGCATGGACCCCCCCATCCCCCTCCCCGGCACGGACCCACCCCCAACTTCCACCCCGGCACGGACCCCCCCCCCAACCTCCACCCCGGCACGGACCCCAACCTCCACCCCGACACAGACCCCGCCCCCCCAACCTCCACCCCGGCACGGGCCCCAACATCCACCCCGGCACGGACCCCCCATCCCCCTCCCCGGCACGGACCCCCCCAACCTCCATCCCGGCAAGGACCCCCCCCAACCTCCACTCCGGCACGGACCCCCCCCAACCTCCACCCCGGCACGGACCCCCCCCCAACCTCCACCCCGGCACGGACCCCAACCTCCACCCCGGCATGGACCCCCGATCCCCCTCCCCGGCACGGACCACCCCCCAACCTCCACCCCGGCACGGACCCCCCCCCAACCTCCACCACGGCACGGACCCCCCATCCCCCTCCCCGGCACGGACCCCCCCAACCTCCACCCCGGCACGGACTACCCCCCAACCTCCACCCCGGCACGGACCCCCCCCAACCTCCACCAAGGCACGGACCCCCCCCCAACCTCCACCCCGGCACGGACCCCCCCCAACCTCCACCCCAGCACGGACCCCCCATCCCCCTCCCCGGCATGGACCCCCCCATCCCTCTCCCCGTCACGGACCCCCCCATCCCCCTCCCCGGCACGGACCCCCCCCATCCCCCTCCCCGGCACGGACCCCCCCCCCCAACCTCCACCCCGGCACGGACCCTAACCTCCACCCCGGCACGGACCCCCATCCCCCTCCCCGGCACGGACCCCCCCCCAACCTCCACCCCGGCACGGACCCCCCCCCCAACCTCCACCCCGGCACGGACCCCAACCTCCACCCCGGCACAGACCCCCCATCCCCCTCCCCGGCACGGACCCCCCCCATCCCCCTCCCCGGCACGGACCCCCCCCCAACCTCCACCCCGGCACGGACCCTAACCTCCACCCCGGCACGGACCCCCATCCCCCTCCCCGGCACGGACCCCCCCCCAACCTCCACCCCGGCACGGACCCCCCCCCCAACCTCCACCCTGGCACGGACCCCAACCTCCACCCCGGCACGGACCCCCCATCCCCCTACCCGGCATGGACCCCCCCCAACCTCCACCCCGGCACGGACCCCCCCCCATCCCCCTCCCCGGCACCGACCCCCTCCCGGCACTCCCACGGAGCCCAGCCCACTCTAACCACCCCCCCCCGCCGCACACACACACACACACAACCCGAGACACACCTCTCCTCACGCATTCAGACTGCGGCCACGCGATCGCCTGCCTAGAGCCATCCCACCAGGCCGTCGCTCACCTCCACGCTGGTCGGCGTGAACCTGGAGCACAGGGTCACGCCGATGAAAAGGAGGTTTAATTTACGTCGACGTGAACGGTCATCACGTCGACGGGACTTCGGCCCATCCGGAAGGGAGAATATCAGCAGGCCGAAAATCGGCTGCCTTGCGCAGACCCGTGACATTCTCCGACGGCAGCCGCCCCACCGACTTTTCTCCCTTCGGAGACTTCGGCAACCGGTGGGGGCGGGATTCACGGCGGCCAACGGCCATTCTCCGACCCTCTGCGGGGTCGGAGAATGACGCCCCATGTTTTAAAAGATTCTTATGTTGAAAAACAACAAAGCTTTTGGGGATCCAGAGGTGCAATTAACCATTATTACAAAGCCTGGGCTAATACAATCTTGTTTTGTTAAAGGGATTCCCTGGTGAATTAATTTGTTTTCAGCTTAGTGAGATGATGTCATTGCTGGGTGAAGCTAAGACATCAGGGGCGAAATTCTCCCCCAACGGCGCGATGTCCGCCGACTGGCGCCAAGCACGGCGCCAATCAGACGGCCATCGCGCCGGCCCAAAGGTGCGGAATGCTCCACATCTTTGGCGGCCTAGCCCCAACATTGAGGGGCTAGGCCGACGCCGGAGGGATTTCCGCCCCGCCAGCTGGCGGAAATGGCGTTTGTTGCCCCGCCAGCTGGCGCGGAAATGCGGCTCATGCGCGGGAGCGTCAGCGGCCGCTGACAGTTTCCCGGCGCATGCGCGGGAGCATCAGCGGCCGCTGTCAGTTTCCCGCGCATGCGCAGTGGGGAGAGTCTCTTCCGCCTCCGCCATGGTGGAGACCGTGGCGGAGGCGGAAGGGAAAGAGTGCCCCCACGGCACAGGCCCGTCCGCGGATCGGTGGGCCCCGATCGCAGGCCAGGCCACCGTGGGGGCACCCCCCGGGGTCAGATCGCCCCGCACCCCCCCAGGACCCCAGAGCCCGCCCATGCCGCCTGGTCCCGCCGGTAAATACCAGGTTTGATTTACGCCGGCGGGACAGGCAATTTCTGGGCGGGACTTCGGCCCATCCAGGCCGGAGAATCCAGCGGGGGGTCCCGCCAACCGGCGCGGCCCGATTCCCGCCACCGCCCAATCTCCGGTACCGGAGACTTCGGCGGGGGCGGGATTCACGGCGGCCTACGGCCATTCTCCGACCCGGCGGGGGGTCGGAGAATGACGTCCCAGGCTTTTTGAGAAAGCATTTTCAGTTCAGTTCTGATCTGGCTGGAGCTGAGGCGGCAAGTAAGGAATTTTGTTCTCATTGTAGTTTAGTTAAAAGAGACTAGCAGTCTTTAAAGCAGTTCAGACTTGCCTGAGGACAAGTGGGAGCTGAAACAAGCCAGTTGCAAAAGCGTTTGAAGACAGACAACCAGAATTTCTGACAGGAGTCAAATCTTTTCTGTAAAGCATTGTCAAAAGATCACTTTCTCAAAGAATATCGCAGTGAAGCAAGTATTCCTCTGTGCCATCATTGGTATTTAAGGTGGATTGAGAGCTGAGATGGTCTATTTTCTTGTTGTTGAAGTTGGAGTAAAGACAGGGTTTGGATTCACTGTATTGAGTAGTATTGTTTAAGGGGTAATTGTAAGCTATTTTCTAGTGTGATGTTAAAGACTTTCATACAGTGTCAGTAATAAAGTTTTGTTTTAAAATACTATATCCCTATTTCTTTGTGCAATCACTCCTGGAGCAAAGTATCCTTTCCTCACAGTTTACAAAATTAAAATAAAATATTGGGGCTTCTGTCCAGTATCCCAGGGGGTCTGGTCTGGGATCATAAAAAAATGGGAAACCCTGTTGACAATGGCAGGAGCAGAAGATCCAGCCGCTAGCCAATGGCGGGCTGCCTTTCTGGTGGGCTGCACAAAAAATCCTGCCCGTTCTCTTACATAAAGAATAGAGAACAAAGAAAAGTGCAGCACAGGAACTGGCCCTTCAGCCCTCCAAGCCTGTGCTGACAGTGCTGCACATCTAACCTAAAACCCTTTACACTTCTGGGCCCGTATCCCTCTATTCCCATCCTATTCATGTATTTGTCAAGACGCTCCTTAAAAGTCACTCTTGTATCTGCTCCCACCGCCTCCTCCAGCAGCAAGTTGGAGGCACCCACTACCCTCGTTATAAAAATCGTCCCTCGCACATCTCCTCTAAACTTTGTCCCTCGCACCTTTAACCTACGTCCCCTAGTAATTGACTCTTCCATCCTGGGAAAAAGCTTCTGACTATCCACTCCGTCCATGCCCTTCATAATTTTGTAGACTTCTATCAGGTTGCCCCTCAACCTCAGTTGTTCCAGTGAGAATAAAGTGAGTTTATCTAACCTCTACTGATAGCTAATGCCCTTCATACCAGGCAAAATCCTGATAAACCTCTTCTGTACCCTCTCCAAAGTCTCCACATCCCTCTGGTAGTGTGGCAACCAAACTGAACACTATATTCCAAGTGTGGCCTAACTAAGGTTCTATACAGCTGTAGCATGACTTGCCAATTTTTATATTTAATGCCCCGTCCGATGGAGGCAAGGATGCCGCATGCTTTCTTGACTAACTTCTCCACCTGCATTGCCAATTTCTGTGACCTGTGGACCTGTACACCCAGATCCATCTGCCTGTCAATACTCTGAAGGGTTTTGCCATTTACTGTATATTTCCCACCAGTATTAGACCTTCCAAAATGCATTACCTCACATTTGTCTGGATTAAACCCCATCTGCCATCTCTCCACCAAGTCTCTAACCGATCTATACGCTGCTGTGTCCTCTGACAGTCCTCATCGTTGTCTGCAATTTCACCAATCGTTGAGTCGTCCACAAACTCACTAATCAGACCAGTTACATTTCCCTCCAAATCACTTATATGTACTACAAACAGCAACGGTCCCAGCACTGATCCCTGTGGAACACCACTAGTCACAGCCCTCCAATCAAAAAAGCATCCTTCCACTGCTACCCTCTATCTTCTATGACCGAGCCAGTTCTGTATCCATGTTGCCAGTGCGCCTCTGATCCCAGGTGACCTCACCGTCTCTACCAGTCTACCATTAGGGACCTTGTCAAAGGCCTTACTGAAGTCCATGTAGACAACATCCACTGCCCTACCTGCATCAATCATCTCCGTCACTTCCTCGGAAAACTCAATCAAGTTAGTGAAACAGGACCTCCTCTTCACAAAGCCATGCTGCCTTTTGCTAATACATTCGCTTGCTTTGGGAATAAATCCTATCTCGAAGAATCCTCTCCAATAATTTCCCTACCACTGACTTAAGGATCACCGGCCTGTAATTTTCTGGATTATCCTTGCTACCCTTCTTAAACCATGGAACATTAGCTATTCTCCAGTCCTCTGGGACATCACCTGTAGCCAATGAGGATACAAAGATTTCTGTCAAGGCCCCAGTAATTTCCTCCCTTGTCTCCTTAGTATTCTGGAGTAGATCCCATCAGGCCCTGGGGAGTTATCTACCAAATGTTTTTCAAGAAGCCCAACACTCCTTTTTGATCTCAATCTGACCCAGACTATCTACACACCCTTCCCCAAACTCATCATCCACCAAGTCCTCTTTGGTGAATACTGATGCAAAGTACTCATTTAGTACCTCATCCATTTTCTCTGGCTCTGTACATAGATTCCCTTCCCTGTCCTAGGTGGGCCAACCCTTTCCCTGGCTACCCTCTTGCTCTTTATATAAGTTAAAAAAACTTTGGGATTTTCCTTAATCCTGTTTGCCAATGACTTTTCGTGACACCTTTTAGCCCTCCTGACTCCTTGTTTAAGTTCCTTCCTACTTTCCTTATATTCCTCACAGGCTTTGTCTGTTGCCAGTGTCCTAGCCTTACAAATACTTCCTTTTTCTCACAACATCCCTCGTTATTCAAGGTCCCTGAAACTTACCATATTTATCCTTCTTCCTTATAGGAGCATGCTGGTCCTGAATTCCAATCAATGTGAAAGCCTCCCACATGCCAGATTTACCCTCAAATATCTGTCCCCAATCTAGATTCTTCAGTTCCTCACTAATATTGATAGAATTAGCCTTGACCCAATTTAGCACCTTCACCCAAGGACTACTCTTATCTTTATCCAACAGGACCTTAAAACGTCCAGTACCACCCCTTCCCTAGTTGGACCATTTACATATTGTTTCAAGAAGTCCTCCTGGATTCTCCTCACAGACTCTGCCCCATCCAAGCCCCGAGCACTAAGTGAGTCCCAGTCAATATAGGGGCAGTTAAAATCATCCACCACAACAACCCTGTTACTTTTACACCTTGCCAAAATTTGGCTATATATCTGTTCCTCTAGCTCCTGCTGGCTGTTGGGAGGCCTATAGTAAACCCTCAACATTGTGACTACACCCTTCCTATTTCTGAGCTCTACCCATTTTGCCTCACTGTATGAGCCCTCCGAGGTGTCCTCCTGCAGTACAGCTGGGATATTTTCCTTAACTAGTAGTGCAACTCCCCCACCCCTTTTACAACCCCCACTATCCTGCCTAAAATCCCGGAATGTTCAGCTGCCAATCCTGTCCCTCCTTCAACCACGTCTCTGTAATGGCAGCAACATCATAGTTCTAACTAATCCAAGCTCTAAGTTCAACTGCCTTACCTGTTGTACTTCTCGCATTGAAACAAAATGCACTTCAGACCACTGTGTTCCGAAATATCTCTTCTGACTTATTGTTCTGGTTCTCACTCCCCTGCCAAACTAGTTTAAACCCTCCCATGTGACAGTAACAAACCTTGTGGCCAGGATATTTATGCCCCTCCAATTTAGATGCAACAATCCTTCTTGTACAGGTCCTAGCTGCCCTGGAAGAGATCCCAATGGCCATGCCACAGGACATCCCAAAATGCTTTACAGCCAAAAATCTACCTCTGAAAAATAATTACTATTTTAAGGTAGAAAATGTGGCAACCAATTTGTGCTCAACCAGATCCCACAATCAGCAGTGTGATTTTAGTGTAGTTAGCTGAGGGATAAGTATTGGCCAGAATCCAAGGAGGACTCCCCTGTTCCTTTTCAAAATAATGTCAGGCGATATTTTACATTCATCTTAGAGAGTGGATGAGGTAAATGTTTCATTCAAAAAACAACACAACTGACAACACTTTCGTACTGCGCTGGCATGGCAACCTCCATTTTGTGATCATGTCTGTGGAGCAGGCTTGAATCTACAATAGAAACTTGATTAGAGTTGTACAGAGCATGAGGACCATTCCCTACATTTCTTCAATTAGTGCAAGGGGATCTTTATCTCCAAGCTGAATAAACATACAGGGCTTAGGCTCAGAATTTCATCTGAAGGATGGCACCTTCATCAAAGCAGCACTTGTGTTCTGATTGGGAACCCAAAACCTGGGGTGGAGTTCAAACCCCAAACCAAATCTCCCCAAATCAGTCCAAAATGATTCTTAGCTCCTGAGAGTTTACTTCTGGGGCTGGAAACTCCACCCTCCACCACCGATAGCAGAATTCCAGAAGCGGCGGAGAACCCAGAGTCGGGGGAAGAAATGGGATTGACAGGGTGTCACTCTGTTTCCGATATTCCGGTCCCTGCTGGCGATGGCACTGAGGTTCGATGCCAGCAGCAGGATGCAAATAGGTCAAAATGACCCATTTGCATCCTATTAACAGGCTGGGCATCAAAGTCTCCTTGCCTCTGTGATTCTCTGACTCTCTGGGCTGGGCTTCACGCATGCATGGACCTGCACTAGGATTTCCCAGCATGAACCAGGATGTGGTGGACCTTGCAGTGGGCCAATGAGATAAGTATTTAAGTTAGGTGCCCCAAAGTCCATCAGAGGGCCCTTCTCCCTCCCACAATGCTCATCCTACCCACCCGCCCAGGTCTACCACCAGACACTCCCACCAGACAATGCCACCACAGACCCCCCCCACTACCGACCCCCACCAGATCCACCATCAGAGACCCCCACCAGAGCCCCCACCAAAGACCCCAGCAGGGATCCCCAACAGACCCTCCCACCAGAGACCCCCTACCAGAGACGCTCCCCAATGACCCCCAACAGACACCTCCTCTAGAGACCCCCACCAGAGTCCCTCATCAGATATCCCGAACAAACCTCCCCAACAGAGACCCCCACCAGAGACCACCCATAACTGGGGACAAATATTTCAGGGAACCCCCATAACGTAGGCTCCCCCATATCAGTGTACCCCCATAGCAAATAATGTCCCCCCCCAATCAGACACTCCTGTCTAGAAGCTAATGAGCAGACCAGGCAGAAACAGTGAAAATAATCACTGCTTTTTCACTCACCTATGTCTTACACCTGCTGCCTCAGACAGGTATTTAGAAAGCAGCAACTGTAACTTAATAGAAAGCCAAAACCACATCAAAGGCTTTAAACCTCCTCAAACCTATTGATCTGCAAGGCTTCTATTAACTTCAAGAGAAAGAGCATTTATTAGCCTATAATTGACAGCTTCCAGACAGCCAGATGTCTGAATTGATTACTTTCATTATCCTTCACATTTGAATGGATTTCAAGTGCCCTGCTGTGAAAATAACTGCAATGTTTATTAACATCTATCTATGATTGACAGCTCACAACCACATCAAAAGCAGTTAAGTGCTTTCTGCTGAGAAGAAGAGGAAGTGAAAGCACTTAATTCCTAAATGTTTTGAGCTGGCGGCCCGATAGCAGGATTCATTCCCCTACAATCCCCACCATGCATGAATTTGCATGACAAGGTACACTGAATTGCTTCTGGGTGACACTCCCAGCACCAGCACCAGCTCCGGTGGGAGAACATAATCTCCCAAATGAAGAATCCTGCCCCTGGTCTTTTACTTTTTCAGCCTTGTAATTTACAGACCCAAAATTCTCCTTCAAAGTGAGAGTATTACTAGAGATCCTCCCTCTAGTGCAAGCTAGGTGAATCTTCTAGCTTTGCTTTAAATCCACACGAATTTGAAATTTTCAATTCAAGTGTGACAAAATGTGTTATTTATGATATTTTATGTTTGTTGCATTAATGTTATTAAAACCCCTGTTTTAAAATAGTATGTTTGCTACAGCTGTGATTAAGGAATAGTAAAAGCTAGGTAATCATTGATTTTACCTATTTACTTGGTTACTTATGGATGGCTAATGGAATATTATCTTGATTCTGGAGGATCCCGGGTGTAGATAATTAATGAGAGATTGTGTTTAGTCCTAGGTAAGCAGGTCATGGGCCATCTTAGTGGGAAGAGGCTGTAGAATGCCTTTGCTTGGGAAACAGATGATTGTAATTAATGGGAGGAGCCAGGTCTGTTTGTAGTTTTGTAGTTTTTCCTGAAACGGTGTCTCTCCAAAGGTCTGCACAGACAAGCAAGTCACTCTGATTGTTAACTTTATTTATAAGTGGCATTTGAATTGTATTGGGTAGCTTAATTAATAATTATAATCTTTATTGCCACAAGTAGGCTGACATAATGAAGCTACTGTGAAAAGCCCCTAGTCACCACATTCTGGCACCTGTTCGGATACACAGAGGAAGAATTCAGAATGTCCAATTTACCTAACAGCATGTCTTTCGGGATTTGTGGGAGGAAACCGGAGCTGAGTGGCAGATGGAGATGGTGAGTTAATGTTTCTTTTCCTTTCCTTTAAGAATTGTTTTATTTAAGTAATTGTTAATTGTAAAGCTATTTCTTTGCTGCTAACATAGTTAATTCTGTGTTTAAATCAACTTTTGTTTCATTATAAAAGATACATATTGGTCAGTGTACTCCTGTGGATTAGTAGTCTTCCCTCGCAGTCTTAAAAATTGCAAATTGTTGGCATTCTCATACGAGATTCTTGTTCTTTTTAATGAACAATTTTAGTGAGGTATTTTTGGCATTACAAACAGCAACAGTATAAAAACAATGTACAAAGAACAATAAACATAGTGCAATCACCAACTCCCAACACTCCAAGACCCGCCTAATTGACCCCCTATTCTACGCTATCCTAACCCCCACCCCCACCCACCACCCCCACCCCCGCTAACGATTAATTCTCTGCGAAGAAGTCGATGAATGGTTGCCACCTCCGGGCGACCCCTAGCAGTGACCCTCTCAAGGCGAACTTCATCTTCTCTAGTCCGAGAAAGCTCGCCATGTCAGTTAGCCAGGTCTCCGACTTCGGGGGCTTTGAGACCCTCCAAGCTAGCAGTATCCGTCTCCGGGCTACCAGGGAAGCAAAGGCCAGAACATCTGCCTCTCTCTTCTCCTGGATTCCCGGGTCTTCCGACACCCTGAAAGTCGCCACCTCTGGACTCATTGCCACCCTTGTTTTCAATACTCTGGACATGACGTTCGCAAAACCCTGCCAATATCCCCTAAGTTTTGGGCACGCCCAGAACATGTGGACATGGTTCGCTGGTCCTCCCGCACATTTTACACACCTGTCCTCCACCCCAAAGAATCTACTCATCCGGGCCACTGTCATGTGGGCCCGGTGGACCACCTTGAATTGGATCAACCTGAGCCTGGCGCATGTCGCGGTCGCGTTGATTCCGCTCAACGTGTCCACCCATAAGCCATCCTCCATCTCACCACCAAGCTCCTCCTCCCACTTACGCTTCAGCTCCTCGGTCTGTGTCTCCTCCACCTCCATGAGCTCTTTGTAGATGTCCGAGATGCTCCCCTCTCCCACCCATCCCCTAGACACTACCCTATCCTGGATCCCCTTTAGTGGTAGGAGCGGGAAGGATGATACCTGCCTGTGCAGAAAATCCCGCACCTGTAACTATCTAAATTCGTTCCCCCTTGCCAACCCAAACTTATCCTCCAGCGTCCTCAAGCTAGGGAAGCTCCCCTCTAAAAACAAGTGCCCCATCTTCTCAATTCCCGCCCTTCGCCATACTCGGAATGCCCCCATCCAAGCTCCCTGGGGCAAACCGGTGATTGTCACATATTGGGGACCAGACCGATGCTCCCACTGCGTCAGCGTACCTCCTCCACTGACCCCAGATTCTCAGGGCCACCACCACTACAGGGCTGGTGGAGTACCTCGCTGGCGGGAACGGCAAAGGTGCCATTATCAGTGCCCCCAGACTGGTGCCCCTACACGAAGTTCGTACGAGATTCTAACATAGACATGAGCTGTCATTCCCATTTTAGCGTGGTGAACCATTGGGACTTTCAGCCATTAGCTCCATTCTCTTTCTCTCTTCCTTCCTCTCCCTCTCTCTCTCTCCAAAACCATGGACGACTAACTTCAGGGATATATTAGAAATCCTTCCTCTCTTAAAGCCCAATTCCACAGCACTGTGAATCACATAGGCATTGTATCCTGGTAGAAATCCTGATTAGCTGTCCTTGAGAGTGCCACTCTCTTTTGACTTGGAACTACTGGACAGTTTAAAGCCTTTCCAACATTCTCAACACCTTTCTGAACTTTGGAGCATCGCAGTCTTCACTGTTAGCACTCAGACTGCTGCCATTGCCTCCAATCATAAACACCTTTTACCTTCAATATGGGTCCACTTTAATCTCTAATAATCAAACCACCCAGGCTTTCTGTTGGGCAGATTACAGAACAGGTCACATGATCCCCTTCATTTGACCTTAAATTGAAGACAAAGTCCTAAAACGTTACAATCTGATAAATCTCATGATTGGATTACTTGTGAGGAGCACAAACATCAGCATATACCATGTTAGGCTGACTGGATTGTTTCTGTGCTGTGTTTTCTTTGTAAGTCAACAGAAAGATGTGTTGCCAACACTCTGGCCTGCATGTGAGTTCAGTGCTCTGACAATGAGCTGTTCTACGTACCTTGCAAATAAACAACTTGCACTCTGTTATACGAACTCGACGTTCGCCACTTCTCATTTTTTCTCATTACGACTATAACAAAGAACATAACAAAAGAGAAACTGGCGACGATATCTGGGCCAGTAAAATAAGAAGGAGAAAAACAACCTTTGTGAGCCAGAAGAAGGAATCATCGACAGAAATCCAGGCCCATACACCGCTAGGAGTCAGGTCGAGAAAGATATTGTTGACTTCAAAGGAGATATTATCATTGTGGCAAGTAAAAACAGCTGTCAAGTAAATTCTTGGACATTGTGCAGTTTGTAGTGGCACGTCGGTGAATCATCAGGTCGATCGCGACATCCGCTAGTACAAGAAAAAAGGTTCTTTTTAAAAAAGCAATCAAACTACTGTGAGTTACTGGAGCTTACTTCAAATGGAGGACTGAATTTTCAGTACACTTATCACTGTAGTGGTTGGAGCTATGGAGACCGCGTACGAGGCACTGAAACAGGCCGCAGGAACATGAACCTAAGGGGCTGCGACTCTGCCACTGCCCGGGAATCGCTAGCGAAGCACAGGAACAGCTAGTCTGCTTGTGCGCTGCGAGTTTGTCTGCTTTAAACTGAGAGAAAATAAATGGCAGGGAGGGCAGGCTGAGTAGCACAGATCTGGGAGCTGCAATCCAAAAATGGCCAGATGAAAAGATCCAATGGACTTGCTTGATGATGAGGAGGAGACATGGAACTCTCATGAGGAAAATGTCCTTCATTCATTAAAGCCAATGAGAGATGGCAAATCTGCACACTGCGACCTTTCTCAGCTCATTTGGGGGAAGATATTCTGCTACAACAGAATTCATTCTACCCAGCTGAACCCAGGGACAAGTCAAATGATGAGTTAATGACTGTCTTGCAAGAACATTTATCTGTGGGGTTTCTGTTGGGGGTCTAATGGGTAGGGTCTGATGGGGGGGGGCTAATGGGAGATGCCTCTGTTGGAGGTCTGATGGGGGGTGGTCTGATGCGGGGATGTGATGAGGGGCGTGATGGGGGGGTCTCAGTTAGGGGCTGATGGGAGTCTGATGGGGGTTCTGACGAGGAGGCTGATGGGGGTGCTGAGGAAGGATGTGTGTTGTGGGGGGCCCTCCGATGGACTTTGGGAGAGCACCTGCATTACACATCGACCCCTTGACCCACCCCGGGGTCAACCGTGTCAGGGCCACGCTTGAAAATACCTGCGCCAATCTACACTCGCTTGAATCCCAATTGAGAGGCCGAGAGCATCACAGGAGCCTGAAGAATCGGCCTCCAGTCCATTAATCGGATACAATTGGGTGCAAATAACCCATCTGCATCCTCCCACCAGCCTGGGGCATGGGCGCTGATCCTGTTTTTAGCCTGATGCTCAATTGTTTGCTGGATCGGGAACCGCGCTACTGGTGGTAGGTGGCGGAACATCCACCCCCTTGAGTTGACAATACAAAATGGAGTATTGTTGTAGGATATTAGGCTAATCATTGCACTGTATTTACAAAGTAGAATCCTGGAACAGCTGCACGAAGGCCATCCTGGTTTAGAATGAAAGAGTTGGCGAGACATTCTTCTGGATGTCCAAATCAAGGAGAAGGTGGGGTTATGCTATCCTGAGCTGCGTTGAGAAATGTACCTCCAATTCCAGGCCATGGCAAAATACCCATGGCGATTATGTGGGACCAGTCGAACAACACATGTTTTTGGTCATGATTGATGCGCATTTAAAGTGGTTGAAGGTTGACATGATGAAATCGACAACTATGGGGGAACAGACCATAGAAAGGCTTAACAGGGTATTTGCAAGATTCGGGCAGCCATGCAGTTCACATCTGTGAAATCAAGGACTATCTGAAAAGGTATGGCACCCACCATATTAAATCTGATCCCTACCATCTAGCTAATAACGGGTTAGCTGTTTCGTACAATTGCTCGAGCATGCAGTGAAGGTTTAGTGGGATAAAGATTCTATACTTAAACGTGTTGATAGCTTTTTAATGACATACAGAAACATTGTGCATTCAATAACACAAAGTTAACCGGCTATACTGATGTCAACTTCAGGTAACAATAACAGGCGCAAGTGGCTAGAAAGGAACAGCATTCCAGAAGCAGAGGGCGGAATCCAACGGCAGGGTCCCAGGTTCGATTCCCCGCTGGGTCACTGTCTGTGTGGAGTCTGCACGTTCTCCCGGTGTCTGTGTGGGTTTCCTCCGGGTGCTCCGGTTTCCTCCCACAGTCCAAAGACATGCAGGTTAGGTGGATTGGACATGCTAAATTGCCCTTAGTGTCCAAAAAAAGATCATGATGTGGAGATGCTGGCGTTGGACAGGGGTGAGCACAGTAAGAAGTCTTACAATACCAGGTTAAAGTCCAACGGGTTTGTTTCAAATCACTAACTTTCGGAGCTAGGAGGACTTATTGGGTTACGGGGATAGGGTGGAAGTGACGGCTTAAGTGGGTCGGTGCAGACACAATGGGCGATGGCCTCCTTCTGCACTGTATGTTCCATGTTTTATGATTCTCCAGTCCGCCAGCCGCGTTTTCCTGCGCTGCGCTCGCCGGCAGCAGGATCCTCTGTTTCTAGCAGCCGGCCAATGGGGTTTCCCATTGTGGCCACCCAACGCCATTGGGAAACCTGCGGGCGGGGTGCGCTGCCGACGGAGCGGAGGATCCTGCCGACGGAGAATTCCGCCCAGAGTCTTTGACCATGGGGAACCTGTTCTTGTGCGGAACTGCATCTCAGGCGAATAATGGACTCCAGAAATTGTACCAGCCAAAACGGGTCCTATTTCATATACTGTGCAATCTGACGATGAGTGAATGTGGCGTAGGCGCACTGACCAATTATTATCTGCACATAGTGAGAGTGCAAAATCTGTATCAGGTGTTTACACCACAGAGAGTATGGACAGTGACGTGCCAGACTTGAGGACTACAACTGCCGAGATTATGAAACCTGTTACAATAGAGTACCCTTAAGAGCCAGTTTCCTGAACGTTGAGTTCTGTCAAAATGAGATGTGTTACGCAATGACACAATCGGAGCGTTTTGTGGCCTTTTGTGGAGTTCACCATTGTACCCTGTTTATGCAGCATCTTGTAAATAAACCCCTTGCACTATGTTATATGAACACAATGTGTGCCACATCTGATTATTTACCTTTGCGACTACAAAAAAGAACATGCACAGTTTAAGTAAGATTATTTAAAAGAAATCTTTGAGCAAAAATTGTGATAATATTTCTGTTGTAGAGGGCAAGAGAATTTCTCCATTGTCCATTGTAACTCCTGTCATTATAGTGAAAGAGGAATGAAGTGCTTGTGGGAAACAGAGGGGAATGAGCAACAAGGGCAAAACAACATGCACTTATATAGCACCTTTATGTAGTCAATTATCTCAATGAACATTCAGTCAATTGAGGCATTAATGCTATTGTACTGTAAGGGCCCAGATATGCTACAAGCCTTTCTCCAATGCTAAAACCTTGCAGTGTAAATTGACTGTTAATGCCTTTATTGATTGTGAAACCCCCTTCTCCAACAATTCTGATTTGTGACATTGTCCAATCAGCCCCTGTCTATGGATTCAGGTAGCATTTATATTCTAATTGCATAGCCTATGGGAAATAAAATTGCTTTATACCAATGCTGCACTTGTTGTGACAATGTACCATAGCTTTGTGTTTGCATAAGGATATGACACTTTTACATCACCAGAAAAATATTTGTCAAGTTGGTGCTGGCAGTAATCAAAATTCTTCACATTTCTCTGACACCTTTCACAACCTCAGGACACCCAAAGAATTTTAATGTCAATGAAGTTCTTTTGAAATGCAGCAAGCTGCAGGACGCACAACCACAACAGGAGGCACTACAGTATAATAATGACCAGATTATCAGGTTTCAGGGCTGGGTGAAGGGATAAATATTAGCCAGGATTTTAGAGTGAACTCCCTGGTCTCCTTCATATAGTGTTGTGGCATCTTTCATGTCCACATGAGAGGGCTGATGGACCTCTGTTTAATTGCTCCCCCAACATGGTTTTTCATTTTTAAACCATTGCATTAAACAAATTAAGAATATTGAGTTCTCTTTAAGAGCTTTGGGACATCGTGAAGACATCAAAAAGCATTGATAAATGTAAGTTGTTTAATATAGTGAGATCACTCAATAAAGATGAAAAATAAAGCATAAGGACAACACAGTGACACAGTAGTTAACACTGCTGCCCTCACAGTGCCAAGGACCCGGGTTTGATTCCAGCCTTGGGTGGCTGTGTATGTGGAGTTTGAACGTTCTCCCCGTGTCTGCGTGGGTTTCCTCTGGGTGCTCCGGTTTCCTCCCACAGTCCAAAGATGAGAAGGTTGGGTGAAATGGTCATGATTAATGCACGAGATTAAGGGGATAGGGTGGGGCAGTGGGAGTGCTCTTTCAGAGGATTGGTGCAGACTCGATGGGCTGAATCGCCTCCTCTTCCACTGTCGGGATTCTATGAAGGTATTAAGAGTGCATCTGGAATATTGAGCTCAGGTTTAGGTGCCTTACTTTGGCAAGAATGCAAGCTTATAGGGAGGGATATGTTAATGATAAGTGGGGAGGGGGAGGACTTCTCCGCCGCCTGCCACCAGCGGCGGATGTTCCCGATGTGATAGAGGATCTCATGTCGGGGAAGAAACAGGTTTAGCACTCAATCTGTTTACAAAGATCCAGTCCCCCACTGGCGGCGGCATCAAGGCTCGCGCCTCATGCCAATGTGAGGATGTATACGGGTCATTAAACGGGAACTGAGTAAATACTTGAAAAAGAAAAAATATTAAAAGGATATTTGAATAAGGACATGGGAAGTCCACACTGAGTAAAGTAAAGAACTAGATTTATTTACAATATGGCATGTACACTGCCCGATACATCCCTACCAGGTTCCTCTCTGGTCGTTGCTTTATGGGCAGCACGGGAACACAGCGGTTAGCACTGTTACTTCACAGCTCTAGGGTCCCAGGTTCGATTCCTGGCTTGGGTCACTGTGTGGGTGTGGTCTGCACATTCTCCCTGTGTCTGCGTGGGTTTCCTCCGGGTGTTCAGTTTCCTCCTACAAGTCCCGAAAGACGTGCTATGAGGTAATTTGGTCATTCTGAACTCGCCTCCCTCTGTGTATCCGAACCGGTGCGAGAATGTGGCGACTAGGGGCTTTCCACAGTAATTTCATTGCAGTGTTAATGTAAGCCTACTTGTGACAATAACATTTTTTATTATTATTAGTGGCCGATCTTTTAAACATCGGTTAACTAGAGTTTCTCCGCCCCTAGTGGGAGAGCTTGTATTCCGTGAGGATCACAAGGAAGACAATCATTCACACCCCGTAGGTCCTGCGCGGCATCTCACAGGCCTGAATGGTGGGCAGGGAATGGGGTGAAGTAGTGAACATTTTCAGAGAGCCAACACAGGGGCAAACCAGATGATCGGCTCAGCAACCTCCCTCTGTGTTGTCAGTGAGTTCCCTCTGTGAACCTGGCTTACCAAAAATGTATTAAAAATCCAGCGTAGCTACTTGTTCAGGTTATTCTTAAAAAGGAATCACCTGTGGAAGATTATGGTTTATTGCACGCTATTATTCTTCATAACTCATGGTTGATGAGTGGGAAACTGGGTTCTGATGAGTTATTGCTGACAACAGCTCTAATTGCTTTGTTGGACTGATGGAGCGAGCACTATTTGCAATTGCTTGCTGTCTAGTAGTTTTTGGGGTCAAACTTGAGGGAGTGTGATGGGACATCTCTGTGCCTGCTATACCCCCGAACTGTAGATCTAATTTTTATTGGTGTTTTAGTCTGCACTTCTGCTATCCAGTGTCCCTGACACAGTTCCTCGGTGTTTCTTGCTGTTCTGTTCTGATACAACTCGGCTGCTTTTGTTTCTCCTTTGAGCTTCTTTGTAAAGAATAAATTTTCCATCTTGCCAAAGCGAGGATTTATATAAACAGAAAGCTTTGTCCTTCCGGAATAACATGGCAGCTACACACAGGAGAACTTCCAATCCTCACACAAAGGAATGTGTTCTTAAAAATAAGCTTTTCAGTAGCTCAGGGATACAGCAGGAGGTTTTTTTTTTCAAATGAATTGAATCAAATAAGCAGAACTGCAGAAACCCACAGTCTATCTGCTGGTAAATAAGTGACTAGGATATTTCAAATGGTATTATAAATTTAACTTTCTTTATCCTGTGGTTTGAGCTCTGGTTTTCCCTGTTTAACCCTTTGGAATGTCTGGAAAAAAAATCAATGACCATATTTTGCTCAAACAAGCTTTTAGACTAATGAATAACACAGAGTCAGGGAAGCAGTAACAGAATTGATACTATCTGGTTTCAAAGCAGGGAGTGGGGTAAAGGGTAGCTATTCAGTGTGTTGAAATTTGGGAAGTGGGTACCACACAAATTTGCATTGGTTCCACTGTTGTTCATAATATATGTGAACAATTTTAGACTTTGGAATCAAAAACACAAGTTCTAAATATGCTGATGACACCAATTTGGTGGTGGGATGTGTGTGTGTGGCAGGACTGCGCGAATGAGGACTGAACGGGACAGCAACATCTTGCAAGACATTAATTGTGGAATACATATATAGTTGACAGAAGAATTTCAGCACAGTCAAGCATGAGCTTTTGCATTTTGGTAAGATAAGTAAGGAGGCCACACATTACTTGCCAAATAAGAACCTAAATTGAGCAGAGCAGCAAAGGTGCCTGGAAGAACACATATATGAACCACTAAAAGTAGTGACACTGGTTAACAACGTCATTGAGGAAAAGAAAAAGCACAAGAGTCTACTTCTTGAGGGGTCTGATTGAAAAATATTGATGCATGAAAAGCGAAGCGACGCCAAAGGTGATTGAAAGCTTGGTTCAACCACACGGAGTACTATGCACCATGAAAGAAAGATGGCGCCGGAGCGAGGCGACTTCTTGCAAGCAGTTCCAAGCATACCCTCTAATTCTATCTTTTACTCTCGTTCTAAACTTCATTCTAACTCTTTTAAACTTTCCAACAATGTTCTTATCCAATTACTTACATATGTCGCGATCTTTAGGACCCTGGAGACACCTGAAACTGATGACCTGAAATCGACCCGGACCAGCCGAACACGTGTGAGCAGCTGCCGGAGCTGCAGTCCCAGGCCTGGGAATTCCCCTACAGCGGCTGCCAGAGACCAGGAAAATGCCCAAGAAGCCAGGGCCTTCACTCTGCAGGCTCCCAGAGACCTGGAAAACACTGCAGAAGCCGGGACCTCCACTCTGTTGCTCTCCAATGACCAGACCAGCATCGCAGCAGCTGCAGCCCTCCCCCCCCCCCCCAGCTTCCAACCCCTCTGACCCAGAGAGCTGTGACCTCCCACAGGCCCAAGCTCTCCCTCCACTCCCCCCCTTCTACAGCTGCCCCACACTCCTAAAAATCAACTCCCACAGTCTAACAATCACTAATACTGCTCTTTTAAATTTACTTGCAGGTCTAGAGATCCTCTGTCCTCTGAAGGAAGACCGCGATCTGGAAAGGACCCTGCGGACCCCAACACACGGACCCAGCCATCGCCTCATCCGCAACCATGACCCCAGACATGTCATACACTTACCGGTCTTCACCCCATCCGCGCCGGAGCATGGTCTGAACATCCACCAACCTGTGAAGACAAACCCCAGCCCAACAGCGACACGGAACGCTCGACCGCGCAGACCCATCTACTGACACAGGAACCGCAAGCAAGGTAACAAATCCTCCATCCACACACCGACCAGAGTGAATAACCTCATTGGACACAACTATTCCCTTAACACTGCATACTCTCACCGTCTCCCAGGCTCGAAAAGAAGCAGTCACTCCAGGAAGCATGGAAAACGTGCAGGCCTGCAGGTGAGAGTGAAACAACGCGAGCCTAAGCCCCTCTGCCTAGCTTACTCCGAGCTAATGTCCAATCTCTAGAAAACAAGCTAGATGAACTTAAAGCCAGACTCACTTTTCAAAGAGAACTAAGGGACTGCTGTGTGCTCTGTTTCACGGAGACATGGCTCACTCCTGCTTCACCGGACTGTGCCCGACAACCAGAGGGCTTCTCAATTCACCGAATGGACCGTACGACGGCCTCAGGCAAGGCAAGGGGAGATGGGGTCTGCCTCCTAATCAAAACCTCCTGGCGCCTAGTTGTAGCAATACTGGAGGGTTTCTGCTCCCCGGACCTGGACTACCTGACGCTAAAATGCCGCCCCGACTACCTTCCGCGGGAGTTCAGCTCCGTTATCCTGACGGCAGTTTATATCCCACCCCATGCGAATGTGAAAATCGCACTGGACGAAATATTCACCACCACAAATAGCCTTGAAACCAAACATCCCGAGGCCTGGTTCATTGTAGCTGGGGACTTCAATCAGGCCAAGCTCAAGAGCAGACCACCAAGTTGCCACCAACACGTCACCTGTTCCCCCAGAGGCCCAAACATCCTGGACCACTGCGACATGCCTGCCGCTCTATCGCCCGCCCACACTTTGGCAAATCTGACCACAAGCTCCTGCTCCCGGCTTATAATCAAAAAACTGAAGCAGGAGAATCTGTCAAAGAAAGTCGTGCAATGTTGGTCTGAGGAATCGGATGATCTCCTAAGAGACTGCTTAGAGTAGAGTCAGTGGACTGGTCAGTATTTAAAAACTCTGTGACCAGCCTGAACGTGTTCGCCACTCCAGTAACTGACTTCATTAGTAAGTGTGGAGAAGACTGTGTGCCAAAGAAGCAAATCCGCGTGTTTCCCAACCGGAAACCCTGGATGAACAGGGATATCCTCTGCTTGCTGAAGTCTAAGGCTAAGGCCTTCAAGTCAGGCGACCCTGACCTCTACAAGAAAGCCAGATATGATCTAAACAAATCCATCAAAGATGCCAAAAGACAGTACCGGACCAAGCTTGAGTCCCAGGCCAGCCACACGGATCCCTGCCGTCTATAGCAAGGTCTGCAAGACATAACGGGCTACAAGATGAAGGCATGTAAAATCGTCGGCTTCAACGCACCCCTCCCTGATGAGCTCAACGCATTCTATGCCCGCTTTGAGCAAGAGGTCAGCGAGAGCGAGCCCTCCGCCCCAGAAGCCGCGGATGAACTTGTATCTGAGATCACCACTGCAGACGTCAGAGCAACCTTCTCGAAGGTCAACCCACGGAAACCACTGGCCCGGATGGGGCACCCGGATGAGCACTCAGGTCTTGCGTGGATCAGCTGGCGGGGGTATTCACAGATATCTTCAACCTCTCTTTACAACAATCTGAGGTCCCTATGTGCTTCAAGAAGACGACCATCATCCCTGTACCAAATAAGGTTAAGCAGCGTGCCTGAATGACTGTCATCCAATGGTTCTGACATCCATCATCGTGAAGTGCTTCGAAAGGCACATCAACTCCCAGCCTCCCGGATTGCTTTGATCCACTACAGTTCGCCTACCGCTGCAACAGGTCTACAGCAGACGCCATCTCCATGGCCCTGCACTCGACCCTGGAATACCTAGATAACAAAGCATCCTATGCCAGACTCCTATTTATCAACTACAGCTCAGCCTTCAATACCAACATTCCTACGAAACTCATCTCCAAACTCCATGGCCTTGGCATCGGCTCCTCCCTCTGCGACTGGATCCTGAACTTTCTAACCCAGAGGCCACAAGTAGTAAAGATAGGCAACAACACCTCCTCCAGGATCATCCTCAACACCGGTACCCCACAAGGCTGTGTTCTCAGCCCCCTACTATACTCCTTAGAACATAGAACATAGAACATTACAGCGCAGTACAGGTCCTTTGGCCCTCGATGTTGCGCCGACCTGTGAAACCACTCTAAAGTCCATCTACACTATTCCCTTATCGTCCCTATGTCTATCCAATGACCATTTGAATGCCGTGGTGTTGGCGAGTCCACTACTGTTGCAGGCAGGGCATTCCACGCCCTTACTACTCGCTGAGTAAAGAACCTACCTCTGACATTTGTCCTATAACTATCTCCCCTCAATTTAAAGCTATGTCCCCTCATGCCAGATATCACCATCCGAGGAAAAAGGCTCTCACTGTCCACCCTATCTAATCCTCTGATCATCTTGTATGCCTCAATTAAGTCACCTCTTAACCTTCTTCTCTCGAACAAAAACAGCCTCAACTTCCTCAGCCTTCCCTCATAAGATCTTCCCTCCATACCAGGCAACATTCTGGTAAATCTCCTCTGCACCCTTTCCAATGCTTCCACATCCTTCCTATAATGCGGCGACCAGAATTGCACGCAGTACTCCAAATGCGGCCACACCAGAGTTTTGTACAGCTGCAACATGACCTCATGGCTCCAAAACTCAATCCCTCTACCAATAAAAGCTAACACACCGTACGCCTTCTTAACAACCCTCTCAACCTGGGTGGCAACTTTCAGGGATCTATGTACATGGACACTGAGATCTCTCTGCTCATCCACACAACCAAGAATCTTACCATTAGCCCAGTACTCTGTCTTCCTGTTATTCCATCCAAAATGAATCACCTCACACTTTTCTGCATTAAACTCCATTTGCCACCTCTCAGCCCAGCGCTGCAGCTTATCTATGTCCCTCTGGAACATGTACCATCCTTCCGCACTGTCCACAACTCCACCGACTTTAGTGTCATCTGCAAATTTACTCACCCATCCTTCTATGCCCTCCTCCAGGTCATTTATAAAAATGACAAACAGCAGTGGTCCCCAAACAGATCCTTGTGGTGCACCACTAGTAACTGGACTCCAGTCTGAACACTTCCCATCAACCACCACCCTTTGTCTTCTTCCAGCTAGCCAATTTCTGATCCAAACTGCTAAATCACCCTGAATCCCATGCCTCTGTATTTTCTGCAGTAGCCTACCATGGGGAACATTATCAAACGCTTTACTGAAATCCATATACACCACATCAACTGCTTTACCCTCATCCACTTGTTTGGTCACCATCTCAAAGAACACAATAAGGTTTGTGAGGCACGACCTACCCTACACAAAACCGTGTTGACTATCTCGAATCACATTATTCCTTTCCAGATGATTATACATCCTGGGCGGGATTCTCCGACCCCCCGCCGGGTTGGAGAATCACCGGGGGCTGGCGTGAATCCCGCCCCCGCCGGTTGCCAAATTCTCCGGCACCGGATATTCGGCGGGGGCGGGAATCACGCCGGTTAGCGGCCCCCCGCCCCCCCGGCGATTCTCCGCCCCGCGATGGGCCGAAGTCCCGCCACTGTCAACCCACGCCAGCCGGCGTGGATTGAACCACCTTTGGGACGGCAGGACAAGGCGGCGCCGGTAGGCTCTGGGGTCCTGGGGGGGGGCGCGGGGCGATCTGGCCCCGGGGGGTGCCCCCACGGTGGCCTGGCCCGCGATTGGGGCCCACCGATCCGCGGGCGGGCCTGTGCCGTGGGGGCACTCTTTTCCTTCCGCCTTCGCCATGGTCTCCACCATGGCGGAGGCGGAAGAGACCCCCCTCCACTGCGCATGCGCGGGGATGCCGCGAGCGGCCGCTGACGCTCCCGTGCATGCGCCGCCCGGCAAAGTCAGTTTCGCGCCAGCTGGCAGGGCACCAAAGGCCTTTCCCGCCAGCTGGCGGGGCGGAAATCAGTCCGGCGTGGGCCAAACCCCTCAAGGTGAGGGCTCGGCCCCATATGATGCAGAGACTTCCGCACCTTTGGGGCGGCGCGATGCCGGACTGATTGGCACCGTTTTTGCAGCCGGTCGGCGGACAGCGCGCCGATATCGGAGAATCCCGCCCCCTATCTCTTATCAACCTTTCCAAGACTTTGCCCAGAACAGAAGTAAGGCTCAGTGGTCTATAGTTACCGGAGTTGTCTCTACTCCCCTTCTTGAACAAGGGGACACCATTTGCTATCCTCCAGTCTTCTAGCACTATTCCTGTAGACAAAGATGACTTAAAGATCAAAGCCAAAGGCTCAGCAATCTCCTCCCTAGCTTCTCAGAGAATCCTAGGATAAATCCCATCCGGCACAGGGACTTACCTATTTTCACACTTTCCAGAATTGCTAACACCTCCTCCTTATGAACCTCAAGCCCTTCTAGTCTAGTAGCCTGAATCTCAGTATTCTCCTCAACAACATTGTCTTTTTCCTGTGTGAATACTGACGAAAAATATTCATTCAGCACCTCTCCTATCTCCACGGACTCCAAGCACAACTTCTCACTACTGTCCTTGACTGGCCCTACTCTTACTCTAGTCATTATTTTATTCCTGACAGATCTATAGAAAGCTTTAGGGTTATCCTTGATCCTACCTGCCAAAGACTTCTCATGTCCCCTCCTGGCTCTTCTTAGCTGTCTCTTTAGGTCCTTCCTAGCTAACTTGTAACTCTTGAGCGCCCTAACTGAACCATCATGTCTCATCTTTACATAAGCCTCCTTCTTCCTCTTGACAAGTGTTTCGACTGCTTTAGTAAATCACGGTTCCCTCGCTCGACCACTTCCTCCCTGCCTGACAGGTACAGACTTATCAAGGACACGCAGTAGCTGTTCCTTGAACAAGCTCCACATTTCCATTGTGCCCATCCCCTGCAGTTTTCCTCTCCATCCGATGCATCTTAAGTCTTGCCTCATTGCATCATTATTGCCTTTACCCCAGATATAACTCTTGCCCTTCGGTATACACCTATCCCTTTCCATCACTAAAGTAAACGTAATCGAATTGTGGTCACTATCACCAAAGTGCTCACCTACCTCCAAATCCATCACCTGTCCTGGTTCATTACCCAGTACCAAATCCAATATGGCCTCGCCTCTCGTTGGCCTATCTACATACTGTGTCAGGAAACCCTCTTGCACACATTGGACAAAAACGGACCCATCTAAAGTACTCGAACTATAGCGTTTCCAGTCAATATTTGGAAAGTTAAAGTCCCCCACAACAACTACCCTGTTGCTTTCGCTCCTATCCAGAATCATCTTTGCAATCCTTTCATCTACATCTCTGGAACTTTTCGGAGGCCGATAGAAAACCCCTAACAGGGTGACCTCTCCTTTCCTGTTTCTAACCTCAGCCCATACTACCTCAGTAGACGAGTCCTCATCAAACGTCCTTTCTGCCACCGTAATACTGTCCTTGACTAACAATGCCACCCCTCCCCCTCTTTTACCACCTTCCCTGAGCTTACTGAAATATTTAAACCCCGGCACCTGCAACAACCATTCCTGTCCCTGCTCTATCCATGTCTCCGAAATGGCCACAACATCGAAGTCCCAGGTACCAACCCATGCCGCAAGTTCATTCACCTTATTCCGGATGCTCCTGGCATTGAAGACACACTTTAAACCACCTTCCTGCCTGCCGGTACACTCCTGCAACTTTGAAACCTTACTCATGACCTCACTACCCTCAACCTCCTGTATACTGAAGCTACAATTCAGGTTCCCAATCCCCTGCTGAACTGGATTAAACCCTCCCGAAGAGCATTAGCAAATTTCCCCCCCCAGGATATTGGTACCCCTCTTGTCCAGGTGTAGACCACCCCATTTGCAGAGGTCCCACTGATCCCAGAATGAGCCCCAATTATCCAGAAATCTGAAACCCTCCCTCCTGCACCATCCTTGTAGCCAAGTGTTCAATTCCTCTCTCTCCCTATTCCTCGTCTCACTAGCACGTGGCACGGATAATAACCCAGAGATAATAACTCTGTTTGTCCTAGATCTAAGTTTCCACCCTAGCTCCCTGAATTCCTGCCTTACATCCCGATCCCTTTTCCTACCTATGTCGTTGGTACCTATGTGGACCACGACTTGGGGCTGCTCCCCCTCCCCCTTAAGGATCCCGAAAACACGATCCGAGACATCACGGAACCCTGACACCTGGGAGGCAACACATCAACCGCGAGTCTCTCTCACTCCCACAGAATCTCCTATCTATCCCCCTAACTATGGAATCTCCACTGACTAATGCTCTACTCCTCTCCCCCCTTCCCTTCTGAGCAACAGGGACAGACTCTGTGCCAGAGACCTGTACCCCATGGCTTACCCCTGGTAAGTCCCCTCCCAAACAGTATCCAAAGCGGTATACTTGTTACTAAGGGGAACGACCACAGGGGATCCCTGTACTGACTGCTTCCTCCCAGCCCCTCTCACCGTCACCCATCTATCTTTATTCTTCGGAGTAACTACATCCCTGAAGCTTCTATCTATAACCACCTCCGACTCCCGAATGATCCCAAGTTCATCCAGCTCCAGCTCCAGTTCCCTAACGTGGTTTCTGAGGAGCTAGAGATGGGTGCACTCACCACAGATGAAATCAGCAGGGACACTGACGGCGTCCCACACCTCAAACATTCTGCTGGAGGAACATTGTCCTGCCTTCCCTGCCATCCCCTCTAGATAAAAAAAGAAAAAGAAAGAAAGAGCTTACCTGTTATTCACTCTACCCCTTAGGTCAAAGAAGGTGGAAGGGTGGGGGACTCTACAAGTGTAGTGTGTAGGGTTTAGAAACTGCCGAACTTAAATACAGGTAAAAATAAAACAATTAACCAGCAACCACTGCGCCCCACACGAAAACAGCAATCAGCTGTTATTGGCCTGCACAAACAATTTAAATCTTTACTACTTACCCAGCAGTCACTCTGTCCTCACTCCGACTGGATTCAGCTGGAAACTCCCTGCAGTAAGTTTTAAAACAAATTTACTCCCCTTCTCAGCAACCACTCACTCAGCAACCACTGCGCCCCGCACGATAACACCTCAGGGAAAAGAAAAACTACTTACCAGTCATCAGTCAATCACTTACCTGCAGGCTGTGACGTCACGGTTCAACTTCTTTCTACTTCTACCTGCCCTCGAGCCTTCCTCTCGGCTTGGATCCTTACAGCGGTTGTTTTATACACCTATGACTGTGTGGCCAAATTCCCCTCCAACTCGATTTTCAAATTTGCTGATGACACCACCATAGTGGGTCGGATTTCAAACAATGACGAGACAGAGTACAGGAATGAGATAGAGAATCTGGTGAACTGGTGCGACGACAATAACCTCTCCCTCAATGTCAACAAAACTAAGGAGATTGTCATCGACTTCAGGAAGCGTAGTGGAGAACATGCCCCTGTCTACATCAATGGGAACGAAGTAGAAAGGGTTGAGAGCTTCAAGTTTTTAGGTGTACAGATCATCAACAGCCTGTCCTGGTCCCCTCATGCCGACACTAGTTAAGAAAGCCCACCAACGACTACTTTCTCAGAAGACTAAGGAAATTTGGCATGTCAGCTACGATCCTCACCAAATTCTACAGATGCACCATAAAAAGCATTCTTTCTGGTTGTATCACAGCTTGGTATGGAGCCTGCTCTGCCCAAGACCACAGGAAACTACAAAAGGTTGTGAATGTAGCCCAGTCCATCACGCAAACCAGCCTCCCATCCATTGACTCTATCTATAATTCCCGCTGCCTCAGAAAGGCAGCCAGCATAATTAAGGACCCCACACACCCCGGACATACTCTCTTCCACCTTCTTCCGTTAGGAAAAAGATACCAAAGTTTGAGGTCACGTACCAACCGACTCAAGAACAGCTTCTTCCCTGCTGCCATCAGACTTTTGAATGGACCTACCTCGTATTAAGTTGATTGTTTCTCTACACCTTGCTATAACTGTAACATTCTATTCTGCAGTCTCTCCTTACTTCCCTATGTACGGTATGCATTGTTTGTACAGCATACAACAAACAGTACTTTTCACTGTATACTAATACATGTGACAATAATAAATCAAATCAAATCAAACGTGTTGTGTTTGGTGTTCGATGCCTAGAAAGGAATCTACCAAACACCTTGGGCGGGATTCTCCAACCTGCCACACCAGATTTCTCACCAGCCAGCCAATGGGGTTACCCTTTGTGGGCAGCCCCACATCATTGGGAAATCCCCGGGCTGCCGGCGCAACGGAGAATCCTGATAGAGGAAAATCCAGCCCCTTGACTTGTCCAAAACAGGATCTTTATTGAATCGCATGTGGTAAGATATCATGGAGTTTCTTTGTACTCCTCTGGAACTACACCTAGCATGACTGCCGACTTGTACATCTTGCAACCATCCCTTGATGGCCGGATGTGCCCCCACCTATATACGAGTGCCTTGTCACATGACCACTTTCTTGAGGCCGCATGGTGTGGCTGTACCGTCACCTGCTGGCTGTAAGTCACACCAACAGCCATCTATGATATTGCTTATAGGCACATAACCATGTACAGTTCTGGTCACCCTTTTGTGAAAACGACATTGTGGCACTGAAGAGGGTACAAGAAAGTTTTACAAAGGATACCACTACAAATGCAAGTTTGTACCTATCAGGATTGCCTGAACAGGCTGGGTCTCTTTTTTCTGAGGAGAAACCGGAGGGTTGACATTATATCATGGACAGCACGATAGCACATTGTTAGCATTGTTAGTTCACAGCTCCAGGGACCCGGGTTCGATTCCCGACTTGAGTCACTGTCTATGTGGAGTCTGCACATTCTCCCCGTGTCTGCGTGCGTTTCCTTTGGGTGCTCCAGTTCCTCCCACTAGTCCCAAAAGACGTGCTGTTAGGTGAATTGGACATTCTGAATTCTCCCTCGGTGTACCCGAACAGGCGCCGGAGTGTGGCAGCTAGGGGATTTTCACAGTAACTTCATTGCAGTGTTAATGTAAGCCTACTTGTGACTCTAATAAATATTATTATTATTATTAGAGGCCTTTAAAATTCTGAAGTGTTTTGACAGAATATAAAGAATGTTTCCACTTGTCAGGAAGAATAAAACTGAAGACCAATAATCATCAAGAAATCAAATTGGAATTTCAGAAGAAATGTCCTCACCCAGAGAGTGGTGAAAATCTGGAATCTTCTGTCACAGGGTGGTTGGAGTGAATAGTTTAGATGCATTTAAGAGAAGCATTAACGGAATAGAGGGTAAAGCTAATAGGGTTAGATAGGGTAGGAGGAAGGTTGAGTGAAGCATAAATGTTATCATGGACTGGTTTCCCCGAATGGCCTTTTTCTGTGTTGGATATCCTATGTAAGTAGATTTTTAAATGGGCTTCCTTCTATTCTGTTACTCACTAATACGGCCACTTATCACAACTTATGTTTTAAAACATTGTAAAAGTGGTTTATCACATCTGCGACTTAAGTTGGAATTTTAACCCTGTCTGCCTGATAGAAATTGGGCAGGTAGGCAGTTAAAATCATCTCATGCAGATTTCATAAAATCATAGAATGGAATCACTACAGTGCAGGAGGAGGCCATTCGGCCCATCGAGTCTGCATCTATCCTCTCAAAGAGCACCCCAATTGGCCCACAGCCATCTTATCCCCGTAACCCAATAACCCTACCTAACCTTTTGATTATTAAGGGGTAATTTAGCATAGCCAATCCACCTAACCTGCACATCTTGGGCAGTGGGAGGAAACGGAGCAGCCGGAGAAAACCCACGCAGATACGGGGAGAACGTACAAACTCCATACAGAAAGTGACCCAAGGCGGGAATTGAACCCGGGTCCCTGGTGCTGTGAGGCAGCAGTGCTAACCACTGTGTCACCATGCCGCCCCTAATGGCACCATGGCACCAAGTAAAACATGAGCAAGGAAACACCCTGCTGATCACTAGGTACCGTCTCTCTCAAGTGATGAATCAGTACTCCTCCATGTTGAACACCACTTGGAAGAAGTACAGAGGGTGGCAAGGGCATAGAATGTACTCTGGGAGAGGGACTTCAATGTGGGACTGAGTGGCTCAGTAGTACCACCACAGTCGAGCTGGCCGGGTCCAAAAGAACATAGCCGTTAGACTGGATTTGAAACAGATGTAAAGGGAACTGTTGAAGTCAGATTTAGAAAGAAGGTTTTGATGTACGATCATGACCACTAAAGCAAGGTTGTAGTCCAACTGAAGGCTTTAATAAGCTAGATGTTTCCCCCAGCAGCTCAGATACAGAAAGAAGGTGCTGGGGCGGCACGGGATCTTATACCCCGCCTTGCAGGGCGGAGCTACCATACAGTTTGACCAATAGGAAACATACAATATCTACCAATGGTGTTCCAGCATTACCAGGTACCGTAATACCTCTACACAGACTACCACATTCACCCCCTGTTAAAAAAGAGCCCCTCGGGGGTGGTGGCCTGATATTACAACATAGTAACGTGGTAGAAATTATAGTTATGGAGGTACCGTAATACCTCCGTACAGCGTTTTGTAACTATTTACAATTTATGATTCATAATTAACTATACACTTTAAAATGAAGCAATCAGTCGATCGGGGGCCCTGGTCGTCCTCTCTGATCGTCGAAGCTTCGGTGGTGACTCCGTTGGAGGCTTGGGCGTCTGTGACTCCGGGAGTGTGGCCTCGATCTCTGTGGCAGCTTCGACACCCCTAGACGGCGCTGGTGGGGAAAACTGTTGACCTGGGAAGTAAGCGTCTGCGGGGTGCGTCGGTGGGTGGGGGGGCCTAGACGGGGCCGGCGGAAGGACCGATCCTCCTGTAAGGTGCACTGGTGGGAGAGAGGGTGGGACTGGTGGCTGGGGTGTGCGTGGGGCTCCGGCGGGCGCCAGGTCTCGTAGGGAGACCGTATCTTGTTGGCCATCCGGGTACGCCACGTACTGGGGGTTTGCGTGGAGAAGATGGACCCTCTCGCCCAACGGGTATGACTTGTGCGCCCGCACATGTTTTCGGAGCAGGATGGGTCCGGGAGCTGCCAGCCAGGTCGGGAGCAAGGTCCCTAAGGAGAACTTTCTGGGTAAGACAAGGAGACGTTCGTGAGGTGTTTGGTTGGTTGTGGTACAAAGCAGTGGCCGGATGGAGTGGAGGGCATCCGGGAGGACTTCCTGCCAGCGGGAGACTGGGAGATTCCTGGACCGGAGGGCCAGTAGGACGGTCTTCCAGACCGTTCCGTTCTCCCTCTCTACCTGTCCGTTACCTCGGGGGTTGTAACTGGTCGTCCTGCTCGTGGCGATGCCCTTGCTGAGCAGGAATTGACGCAGTTCGTCGCTCATAAAGGAGGACCCCCTATCACTATGTATGGAAGCGGGGAACCCGAACAGTGCAAAGATGCTATGGAGGGCCTTGATGATGGTGGTTGCGGTCATGTCGGGGCAGGGGATGGCGAATGGGAACCGGGAATACTCGTTAATGATGTTCAGGAAGTACGTGTTGCGGTCGGTGGAGGGGAGGGGGCCTTTGAAGTCCATGCTGAGTCGTTCAAAGGGACGTGAAGCCTTTATCAGGTGCACTTTCTCTGGCCGGCAGAAGTGCGGTTTGCACTCCGCACAGATGTGGCAATTCCTGGTGGCTGTCCTGACCTCCTCGATGGAGTCGGGCAGGTTGCGGGTCTTGATAAAGTGGAAGAAGCGAGTGACCCCCCGGGTGGAGGGCTCGGAGGCGGTCCACTTGTGCATTGGCACATGTGCCGTGGGACAGGGCATCAGGAGGCTTGTTTAGCTTCCCGGGACAATACAAGATCTCGTAGTTGTAGGTGGCGAGTTCGATCCTCCACCGCAAGATCTTATCGTTTTTTATCTTGCTCTGCTGTGCATTATCGAACATGAAGGCAACCGACTGTTGGTCAGTGAGGAGAGTGAATCTCCTGCCGGCCAGGTAATGCCTCCAATGTCGCACAGCTTCTACTATGGCCTGGGCCTCCTTTTCGACTGAGGAGTGGCGGATTTTGGAAGCATGGAGGGTACGTGAGAAGAAGGCCACGGTCTACCCGCTTGGTTGAGGGTGGCCGCCAGAGCTACGTCAGACGTGTCGCTCTCGACCTGGAAGGGGAGGGACTTGTCGATGGCGTGCATCGTGGCCTTTGCAATGTCTGCTTTGATGCGGCTGAAGACCTAGCGGGCCTCTATCGACAGGGGAAAAGCTGTGGATTGGACCAGGGGACGGGCCTTGTCCGCATAGTTGGGGACCCACTGGGCATTGTAAGAGAAAAACCCAAGGCAGCGCTTCAGGACCTTGGAGCAGTGAGGGAGGGGGAACTCCATAAGGGGGCGCATGTGTTCAGGGTCGGGGCCTATAACTCCATTTCGCACTATGTAGCCGAGGATGGCTAGGAGATGGGTGCTAAACACGCATTTATCCTTGTTATATGTAAGGTTAAGGATCTTTGCGGTCTGGAGGAATTTTCGGAGGTTGGTGTCGTGGTCCTGCTGGTCGTGGCCGCAGATGGTGACATTATCGAGATACGGGAATGTTGCCCGTAAACCGTACCGGTCAACCATTCGGTCCATCTCATGCTGGAAGACCGAGACCCCATTGGTGACACCGAAGGGAACCCTTAAGAAGTGATAGAGCCGCCCATCTGCCTTGAAGGCAGTGTCTATGCGGTCACTAGTGCGGATGGGGAGCTGGTGGTAGGCGGACATAAGATCCACCGTGGAGAAGACCTTGTAATGCGCGATCCTGTTTACCAGGTCGTATATGCGGGGGAGAGGGTACGCGTCCAGCTGCATAAACCTGTTGATGGTCTGACTGTAGTCGATGACCATCCTATGCTTCACCCCGGTCTTTACCATCACTACTTGAGCTCTCCAGGGACTGTTGCTAGCTTCAATGACTCCTTCCCTAAGTAGCCTTTGGACCTCTGACCTAATAAAGATCCGGTCCTGGGCACTGTACCGTCTGCGCCTGGTGGCGATGGGTTTGCAATCCGGGGTGAGGTTCGCAAACAGGGAAGGCGGATCGACCTTGAGGGTTGCGAGGCTACAGACAGTGAGGGGGGGTATAGGACCGCGGAATTTGAAAGTTAGACTTTGGAGATTACACTGGAAGTCTAAACCTAGGAGTGTGGCAGCGCAGAGGTGGGGATGGACGTAGAGCCAGTAATTTTTAAACTCCCTTCCCTGGACTGTGCGGTTTGCTACACAAAACCCCTTTACCTCTACTGAGTGGGAACCGGAGGCCAGGGAGATATTTTGATTAACGGGGTAGATGAGGAGAGAACAGCGCCTTACCGTGTCAGGGTGTATGAAGCTCTCCGTGCTCCCAGAGACGATTAAGCAGGACGTCTCGTGCCTGTTGATTGGTACTGTTGTTGTAGCAGTTGAGAGTGTTCGAGGCCGGGACTGATCCAGTGTCACCGAGGCTAATCTCAGCAGTTGAGTGTTCTCTTCGGGCGGTGTGTGGTCAGCCGAGCTGGGGTCCTGAGAGTCCATCCAAGATGGCGGCTCCCATTGGTCGCACATGGTTGGGGGTGCACAAAATGGCGGCGCCCATCCATCGAACGTGGCGTCTGTGGGACAAGATGGCGCTGCCCAGGGTCCACACGTGGCCCTGGAGTAGGAAGATGGCGGCGCCCGCTGGCCGCACGGGGACCGTGGAGAGGTTTGTGATGGCGGTCCGCATTCACCGCCGGAGACAGCGGCGACCGCACGGGTCTGGCATACCACCACGAAGTGGCCCTTTTTACCGCATCCCTTGCAGGTGGATGCGCGGGCCGGGCAGCGCTGCTGGGCGTGCTTGGCCTGCCTGCAAAAGTAGCAGCGGGTCCCCCCGGGGTTGCCAGGCTGCCTTGCAGCACAAGCTTGTGGGGGGATGGGGGATGTCTCGGGGTCGGCTGCGGAGGGGTTCCACGCTGCCCAGGGGGCTGCCACGCGGTCGGGAACGTAAGCGCGGGCGTTTCTGGAGGCCACATCCAGGGAGCCTGCAAGGGCCCGTGCCTCCTAAAGCCCTAGAGTGTATTTTTCCAGCAATCGCTGGCGGATTTGGGAGGACAGCATACCTGCCACGAAAGCATCCCGGATCAAGAGTTCTGTGTGGTCGCTCGCCGAAACGTGCGGGCAGCTGCAGTTTCTCCCCAACACCAGGAGCGCACGATAGAATTCTTCCAGCAATTCCCCAGGGATTTGTCGCCTCGTTGCTAGCAGATGTCGGGCATAGACCTGGTTTACCGGGCGAATATAATGTCCTTTTAGCAGCTCTATTGCTGCATCGAAGTCTTCCGCGTCCTCGATGAGGGTGTAAATTTCCGGGCTCACCCTCAAGTGCAGGAGTTGCATTTTCTGTTCTCCCGTGGGTGTGTTTTCGGCCGTTCCGAGGTATCCTTTAAAACACGCCAGCAAGTGCTTGAAGATTGCCGCTGAGTTCGCCGCGTGGGGGCTGAATTGCAGACACTCCGGCTTGATTCGGAGCTCCATCCTTTTAAATCTAGCTTATTAAATTGATGTACGATCAATGACCACTAAAGCGAGGTTGTAGTCCAACTGAAGGCTTTAATAAGCTAGATGTTTCCCCCAGCAGCTCAGGTACAGAATGAAGGCTGCTGGGGTGGCACGGGCTCTTATACCCCGCCTTGCAGAGCGGAGCTACCATACAGCCTGACCAATAGGAAACATACAATACCTACCAATGGTGTTCCAGCATTACCAGGTACCGTAATACCTCTACACAGACTACCACAGGTTTTTAGACAAAAGATACCCATTGGCTTAGATGCCTGTACAGGAGGCAATTTGTAGCAATAGATAGTGTATCAACAATGTGTGTAATTTTACAACCTAAGAATTACTAACATCAGAAAGGACAGACATACAATTGAAAATAAGTTACACAAAATGACTGTTAGCTAAGTTAGCATCATTCCTGAACATAAGTTGGGATAAGTGGCAAACTGTTATAAATAACATCATTTATTTATAGACAGCAGAGTTAGTCAGGGTGACAACGATGATTGATATTAAGGCAATTGGATGGGAGATTCTAGCGAGGCAAGGGAGGCCGGTACAGAGAAATACACGGATCATTGTTCATCCTCACCAGCCCAAGGTCACCGATGCAGGCAGGAGAGATAACTTTAACAGTTAGTATGAGTGACTTCATCATGAAGTCAGGGGTTAGTAAGGTACCAACTCACTTTACGTCAAATTTAATTGGATATATAACTGATGTATGTAATCTATAATCAGTATTATTGGACAAGGTCCAGCTGAAATTGACCATGTAGCTGTTTTGAAAAATGTATAGGAATGGATCTTTTCCTTTGCTCGGTGGAGATACAGTCTGGGACTTTAACAGACGCCATCTCCCTGCCGGCAAAATAAACCGTTTGATGCGAGGACCAGTAGCCCTGGGCATTGCGTGATTTCTTTGAGATCCTCACCTGCTAACAGTTACCAACAAAAGGGAAAAACAGACTGGACCTCATCCTCACCAACCTGCCTCACACAGATGCTTTTTTCCATGAAAAAATCGGTAGGAGTTACAGCTGCATAGTCGTGTAGAGACAGAGTCCCGTCTTCACTTTGCGGATACCCTCCATCGTGTTGTGTGGCACTACCACCATGTTAAATGGGACAGACTAAGGGGTGGCATGTGGCGCAGTGGTTAGCACTGGGACTGCAGCGCTGAGGACCCGGGTTCGAATCCCGGCCCTGGGTCACTGTCCGTGTGGAGTTTGCACATTCTCCCCATGTCTGCATGGGTTTCACACTCACAACCCAGGTTAGGTGGATTGGCCACGCTAAATTGCCCCTTAATTGGAAAAAAAATAATTGGATACTCTAAATTAAAAAGAAAATGGGACAGACTTCTAACAGATCTAGCAACTCAGAACTGGGCATCCATGAGGCGATGTGGACCATCAGCAGCAGCAAAATTATATTCAACCACCATCTGCAACCTCATGGCCCAGCACATCCCCCACTTTACCATTATCACCAAGACAGACTATCACACTGGTTCAATGACGAGTCCAGGAGTTCATGCCAGGAGCAACATCAACCTGCTGAATCTATAGCACTGGACCACTTGCATGCTAAACAGCATAAGCAGCAACTGAGCAATTCCACAACCTATGGATCAGATTTAAGATCTGCAGTCCTGGAGATCCGCACTCACTTGAGGAGCAGTCTCCACAATTACCCCCACCCTCGATGGTGGATGAGCCCAGTACATCAGTGCAAAAGGCAAGGCTGAAGCATTCTCAACAACCTTCAGCAAGAAGTGTCGAGTGGATGATCCATCTCAACCTCTTTTGGAGGTCCCCAGCATCATAAGTGTCAATCTTCAACCAATTTGATTCACTCCAAGAGATATCAAGAAATGGTTGAAGGCACTGGATTGACCCTGCCAATATTCCAACAACAGTACTGAAGAATAGTGCTCCAGAATTGCCGCGCCCATAGCCAAACTGTTCCAATACAGTTGCAACATTGGCATCTACATGGCAATGAGGAAAATTGCCGCGGTATGTCCTGTCACAAGAAAGAGAACAAATCCAATCTGGCCAATGAAATGAAAATCGCTTATTGTCACAAGTAGGCTTCAAATGAAGTGACTGTGAAAAGCCCCTAGTCGCCACATTCCGGCACCTGTTCGGGGAGGCTGGTACGGGAATTACTGCCTCATCAGTAAAGTGATGGAAAGGGTCATAAGCAGCGCTAGCAAGAGCCACTTACTTAGCAATAACCTGCTCACTGATGCTCAGTTTGAGTTCTGTCAGGGTCATTCAGCTCCTGACCTCATTACAGCCTTGGTTCAAAATAGTCAAATGAGGTGAGAGTGACTGCCCTTGACATCAAGGCAATATTTGACCGAATGTGGCATCAAGGAGCACTACTACACTACTGGGGCAGCACGGTAGCCTTGTGGATAGCACAATTGCTTCACAGCTCCAGGGTCCCAGGTTCGATTCCAGCTTGGGTTACTGTCTGTGCG
The DNA here is from genome assembly GCF_047496885.1 of Scyliorhinus torazame. Lineage (NCBI taxonomy): Eukaryota > Metazoa > Chordata > Chondrichthyes > Carcharhiniformes > Scyliorhinidae > Scyliorhinus > Scyliorhinus torazame. The sequence continues at coordinate 47,803,467 of NC_092722.1, read as the reverse complement.
GAGTCTGCACATCCTCCCCGTGTGTGCGTGGGTTTCCTCCAGGTGCTCCAGTTTCCTCCCACAGTCCAAAGATGTGCAGGTTAGGTGAATTGGCCATGATAAATTGCCCTTAGTGTCCAAAATTGCCCTTAGTGTTGGGTGGGGTTACTGGGTTATGGGGTTATGGGGTTACTGGGTTATGGGGATAGGGTGGCGGTGTTGACCTTGGGTAGGGTGCTCTTTCTAAAAGCCGGTGCAGACTCGATGGGCCGAATGGCCTCCTTCTGCACTGTAAATTCTATGAAAGTACTAAAACTGGAGTCAATGGGATTCAGGGGGAAAACTCTTTGCTAGCTGCAGTCATACCTGGCACAAAGGAAGATGGTTGGATGTCACTCAGCTCAGTTCCAGATGTCACTGCAGGAGTTCCTCTGAGTAGTACTCCAGGCCCAACCATCTTTAACTGCTTCATCTATGAACTTTCTTCCATCATAAAGTCAGAAGCGAGGATGTTCACTGATGACTGCACAATGTTCAGCACCATTCATGACTCCTAACATACTGAAGCAGTCCATATCCAAATGCAGCAAGACCTGGACATTATCCAGGCTTGGGCTGTCAAGTGGCAAATAAAATTTGCATCGCAGGTGCCAGGCAATGACCATCTCCAACAAGAGATCTCCCCTTGACATTCGATAGCATTTCCATTGCTGAATCCCCCATTATCAACATCCTGGGGGTTACCATTGACAAAAAACTGAACTAGATGAGCAATATTAATACTGTGGCTACACATGGAGGTCTCAATGTGAAATCAGACTATTTGGCACAACTACCCTTTACATGAATCAATACTCATAGTTGTAACAATGTTTACCCCCCAAATCCCTTTAATTCCTCCTCCTTTATCCACTTATCCAATCTAATGTTGAATGTTAGCTTACTTTTTGCCTCAACCTCTAGCCCTGGAGGTGGAATCTGCAGTCTCACAACACTCTGGGCAGAAACATTTCTCCTACCCTCTGTTCCAAATCTTAAACATAAACTTGTATTTAAGACCATTTTTTCTTGACATCTTCAACTGCCGGCAAACAGTCACCTTTAGTTAACGTGTTCTACCCTTTCATTGGTTAAACCTGAAGTTACTGTCGCACCAGCAACACAAACAGGGTAACCTCTGATCCAGAAGAGTGAATCCTGACTGCCCCTGATGGGTGAATTTGTTACCAGACAGCCCACAGAGTGAGAGCTTGCCTGGGCACAGTCAATATTTGTCCACATTCTTTGTATGTTATGATCAGGAGCACATCTTTTAAAGCCTTTTTGAAAATTCAGACTGACTTCTGTAACTACTGGGATGATGCCCATAGCATCAATGGCATCAGTTGCAATATAATTGAAGATGTTGTCTTGACCTTGCTTCTTCTATGCTTTGGGGTTCCCCTTCAGGCAGTCAGGATACTGTCACCAGTTCCATCGCACTCTGCATTTCTATAATTCCCTTAAGCATGACTGTATTCTTGTTGGAGGTGCTCATCCTTCAAACTGTTCAGTACAGACTCAAAGGCTGTGCAAAATGCCTTTTGTTTCTGCATTAACTCCCTTGCAGACACTATCAGTGGGACATCAATTCTTTGCCGACATAAGCTGTGGGCTCAGCAGATTTTCCAGATTTTGTTTTTCATTTTTCTCTCTTGCAACAGTTTCTCCCTTAGTTATGAATTTTCAATCACCTCGTGCACTTTCCTCAAATTCACAAACAAAGGTGCACTTATCTGTGCTGTTGATTGATGCAGTTAGAATTCTTGACAGAAGTGATTTGAAGTGCTTGAGATGTTTGGACCACTACTCTTGGTCTATGCACCTTTGGGAGAATCTAAGGGGGCAGAAGAGGAGTAAGGAATGTAAAGCATCACTGGCTAAAGGGGGAGCTGAGATCATTTTACGTATTAAATAGCCGCTTTGTATCCACAGCTGACCGTGAGAATTTAGATAATGTGGTTCCTTGCTTCGTGATGGCTCTGCACCTTCAAACTGGTCCTCGCAAAATGGCCACGGGTGGATATCTCACTGATTTTAATGGTAGGGCCTTGCTTCGACCTTGTATCGCTGTACCTCGTCTGGCAGCCAGCCAACCAAATGGATCAGTAGGCAGGGAGAACAGTCATGGCAGGAGGAATCAGGAGCAGGAGTGAGCTAAATAATTGGGGGAGGGCGGGTTGGAAAGCACAGTATTAGGGTCTGTAAGAGTTAATGTGTGGGACTCTGAAAATAGCATCTCCCATAATGATGGTAGAAGCGAAGACATCGAGAGGGAGGATGTTCATGGCTTCAGCAGTGTAAAGCCTAGACATGCATAGCAGTGCTTGGTTTAATTGTATATAATAAACCAGTTGTTCTTTGAACTTACTGATTCCCAAGCTGGATTAACCAACATACAAGAGAAAGACGTTGTGATTGGCAAGGGGAAAGAAGTTGACCCGCCAGAGGACCGCAAAGTAGGGTGAGGCAGGCAATGGTCTTTCTTGAGGTACTGGGCAGTTGGAAGAACTCCTGCACCTCTTGGCCCACAAGGTGCTGTAAAAGAACATTTACCTTTTGGAGACTCTCCTGCCTGTCTTTCCCTGTCAGGTTTCCTGACTCTGGGAAACCCATGCAGGAGCAGTGAATTTTCAATCGAGCTTCCAAATGCACCGTCAGGAGCCCAATTTTAAAATGTTAATTAAGTGCTCCAAGTCTCCACCATGAGACACTCGGGCACCCCGATATCTGTCCCAAAGCAGCAGAGGGTAACAATACAATCCCAGTGCTTTTAATACTCTTTAATACCCTCCCTTGATCCTCTCCCATTTTGTGGGGTTAATATTGAGGCTGTGATTCATGATTAAAACCATGTCAGAGTCTTTGACCTACTACCGTGATTTGGTCGGGTCTTCCATAGAATTCCTACAGTGCAGGAGGAGGCCATTCAGCCCATCGAGTCTGCATCGAGCCTCTGAAAGCGCACTCTATCTGGGCCCACTTCCCCGCCCTTTTCCCAGAACCCTGTAACCCCACCTAACCTGCACGTCTTTGCGCTGTGCGAGGAGACCGGAGCACTCGGAGGAAACCCACGCAGACACGGGGAGGAAGTCACCCAAAGCCAGAATTGAATCATATGATGGATTAGTCTACTTGGCACACTCTACCTATATTTATGAGTTGAACATGACTGCTGACCCTTGCTTTCTAGCGCATTTATCAGAGCATGGGAGAGCAGCCCTGTCTTTGGAACTGTGCCTCAGCAAGGGATGCAAATTGAATATGGCAATACGCATGAGAATGTTTTTTGTCGAAATCTGGAATAGTTTCTGAAAAATAAATTATGGGCGCGATCCTCCAGCCAAGCTGCGCCGGAAAAGCAGCTTGCCATGGCACAGCGTGGCCAGTGAAAACCGGAGGACTCTGCTCCCGCGATCTAACCGGCTCGCAACACTTTGCAAGGGGAATCCCGCCCACAATGGGCGAGATCATTTTTTGGCAAATCTGCATATTATAGCGAGGCAGTAAGCCTTACTCTAATGTGCAGATTCCCAAGGTACCCGAGGCTTTGGGATTTCTTCCCTTCGTTTCGGGGACCTCGGGTTAGCGCCGTTTGGTGCTGATCCCCACAAACGGGGACCAGATGGAATTGCACTCGTGGGGGTCTCCAGGGGGATCTGCGGCCCCAGCTGCATGCCCTTTGGGCAGGGTTGTGCCCTGGCACTGCTGGTGTCACCTAGGTACCCAGGCAGTGCCAACCTGGCAGCGGGTGGGTGGGTGTGGGGGGTGGGGTGGGTGGGTGTGGGGGGTGGGGTGGGTGGGTGTGGGGGGTGGGGTGGGTGGGTGTGGGGGGTGGGGTGGGTGGGTGTGGGGGGTGGGGTGGGTGGGTGTGGGGGGTGGGGGGGGGGGGGGGGGGTGTGGGGGGGGGGGGGGGGGTGTGGGGGGTGGGTGGGGGGGGGGGGTGGGGGGGGGGGGGGGTGGCGGGTGGCGGGGGGGGGGGTGGCGGGTGGCGGGGGGGGGGGTGGCGGTGGTGGGAAGCTCCCATGTTGCATTCGGGCTGGGGGGACGGAGGTCAGGGATTTTGTTTGTGGGCTTCGGAGAGCGGTATGCCATTTAAAATGTTGCTCGCTCTCTCGCTACAACGTGGAGTTCCGGCGAGCGGAGTTCCCCATTGTAAAAAACGAGTCGCGTTGAATAGCCATGTGCTCTCAGCGCTGTGAACGCCAGGAAACACACAGCTAATCGTGCCCGCTGGGGACTTTGTTTTCTTTTTGGGAAGATCGCACCCTATATATTTCATACAAAATGAGTAATTATACTTGTAATTAGTGACCCTTGGCATGTCTGAAGGAAAAAGAAGGCTCACTTCTGTATGGGAATGGTTTGTAGGCACGAATGGTCAACTATTACTATCACTACTTGCTGTTTCTCAGGGATGGCAGGAGAAGGAACTTAGGTCCTAAATTATAGTCCTGCGCTGTCAGCATACAAATAATAATAATAATCTTTATTGTCACAAGTAGGCTTACATTAACACTGCAATGAAGCTACTGTGAAAAGACCCTAGTCACCACATCTCGGTGCCTGTTCGGGTAGAGAGAGGGAGAATTCAGAATGTCCAAATTACCTAATAGCACATCTTTCGGACTTGTGGGAGGAAACCGGAGCACCAGGAGGAAACCCACGCAGACACAGGGAGAACGTGCAGACTCCACACAGACAGTGACCCAAGCCGGGAATCGAACCTGGCACCCTGGCGCTGTGAAGCCATAGTGTGAACCACTGAACTACCGTGCTACCCATGTCTTGCTATGAAATCCTGTTGCTTTTTTTTGAAGGGCCTTTCTTTTTGCTATCGTAGCAGTAGTGTTAGCCTGTTGTTTTAAAACATTAACTGTCTCAGCTAAAGTAGTGGAGGGAGGGATTTCAGATGTTCATCTTAAATATGTGCATTAGAATTTCTATATCCCACACTGTGAGACTATGATGGGAGTTTAAATGAACGGTGGATAGAGATTTCCTGATGGGCTGAATGACTTTTTCTTGCTTTGCTTTCCTCTATGTTGCATGTTGTCAATAGGTAGCATTGATCATTTAGTTTAAAAGTGTTTGACCAAACTGACCAGTGCTCCCAATCATAACGTACAAAGAATGAAGACAGATATTGACTATGCCCAGGCAAGCGGTCGCTCCGTGGGCTGTTTGTTAACAAATTCACCCGTCAGAGGCTGCTCTTGAGTTGATTAGCTTTTCCAGATCAGAGGGTCCCTATGTGTTACTGGTGGGACAGTAACTTCAGGTTTAACCGATGAAAGGGTAGAACAGGTTAATTAAAGGCGACCTTTGCCGGCAGTTGAAGGTGTCAAGAAAGAATGGCCTTAAATACAAGTTTATGTTTAAGATTTGGAACAGAGGGTCGGAGAAATGTTTCTGCCCAGAGAGTTGTGAGACTGCAGAGTCTACCTCCAGGGTTAGAGGTTGAGACAGAAATTAAGCAAAAATTCAACATTAGATTGGATAAGTGGATAAAGGAGGAGGAGTTAAAGGGATTTGGGGGTAAACATTATTACAGCTACGAGTGTTGATTCATATGAAGGGTATTTTTGCCAAATAGTCTGATTCCACATTGAAACCTCCATGTTGTAGCCACAGTATTTATATGGCTAGTCCAGTTCAGTTTTTTGTCAAAGGTAACCCCCAGGATGTTGATCAGGAGGATTCAGCAATGGGAATGCCATTGAATGTCAAGGGAAGATGGTTAGATTATCTCTCGTTGGAGATGCTCATTGCCTGGCACATGTGATGCAAATGTTACTTGCCACTTGCTGCATTTGGACATGGACTATTTCAGTATATTCGGAGTCACAAATGGTGCTGAACATTGTGCAGTCATCAGTGGACATCCCAATTTCTGACTTTATGATGGAAGGAAGGTTATTATTGAAGCAAGTGAAGATGGTTGGGCCTGAGATTATGCAGAGGAACTCCTGCAGTGACTGAGCTGATTGACATCCAACCACCACAATCTTTGTGCCAGGTATGACTGCAGCAAGCAGAGGATTTTCCCCTTGATTCCCATTGACTCCATTGTTGCCATGGTTCCTTGATGCCATACTCAGTGCATGTATTTTATTTATTACATATGCAAATTATGCATTCAGTCAGTGACACTTGACAATTTTCCAAATATTGGATTTAAAAATGCTGAATTTTTGTCTTACAGCCTCCAATAGTTTTAATTTTAAGCTATTTTGTTCCAAAAGGCTCTGCAAATAAAACAGGGCTGCTGACCTCTGGCCCAGATAGTAACGGACAGAAATTGCAACTGCTGGTATGGGGCTTCCCTCGAGTGAATTAGATTTGATAGAGGCTGTAACACATGCACTGTTACAAAGAACAAAGAAATGTACAGCACAGGAGCAGGCCCTTCGGCCCTCCAAGCCCGTGCCGACCATGCTGCCCGACTAAACTACAATCTTCTACACTTCCTGGGTCCGTATCCCTCTATTCCCATCCTATTCATGTATTTGTCAAGATGCCCCTTAAATGTCACTATCATCCCTGCTTCCACAACCTCTTCCGGTAGCGAGTTCCAGGCACCCACTACCCTCTGCGTAAAAAACTTGCCTCGTACATCTACTCTAAACCTTGCCCCTCTCACCTTAAACCTATGCTCCCTAGTAATTGACCCCTCTACCCCGGGGAAAAGCCTCTGACTATCCACTCTGTCTATGCCCCTCATAATTTTGTAGACCTCTATCAGGTCGCCCCTCAACCTCCTTCGTTCCAGTGAGAACAAACCGAGTTTATTCAACCGCTCCTCATAGCTAATGCCCTCCATACCAGGCAACATTCTGGTAAATCTCTTCTGCACCCTCTCTAAAGCCTCCACATCCTTCTGGTAGTGTGGCGACCAGAATTGAACACTATACTCCAAGTGTGGCCTAACTAAGGTTCTATACAGCTGCAACATGACTTGCCAGTTCTTATACTCAATGCCCCGGCCAATGAAGGCAAGCATGCCGTATGCCTTCTTGACTACCTTCTCCACCTGTGTTGCCGCTTTCAGTGACCTGTGGACCTGTACTCCTAGATCTCTTTGACTTTCAATACTCTTGAGGGTTCTACCATTCACTGTATATTCCCTACCTGCATTAGACCTTCCAAACTGCATTACCTCACATTTGTCCGGATTAAACTCCACCTGCCATCTCTCCGCCCAAGTCTCCAAGCAATCTAAATCCTGCTGTATCCTCTGACAGTCCTCATCGCTATCCGCAATTCCACCAACCTTTGTGTCGTCTGCAAACTTGCTAATCAGACCAGTTACATTTTCCTCCAAATCATTTATATATACTACAAATAGCAAAGGTCCCAGTACTGATCCCTGTGGAACACCACTGGTCATAGTCCTCCAATTAGAAAAGCATCCTTCCATTGCTACTCTCTGCCTTCTATGACCTAGACAGTTCTGTATCCACCTTGCCAGCTCACCCCTGATCCCGTGTGACTTCACCTTTTGTACTAGTCTACCATGAGGGACCTTGTCAAAGGCCTTACTGAAGTCCATATAGACAACATCCACTGCCCTACCTGTATCAATCATCTTAGTGACCTCCTCGAAAAACTCTATCAAGTTAGTGAGACACGACCTCCCCTTCACAAAACCATGCTGCCTCTCACTAATACATCCATTTGCTTCCAAATGCGAGTAGATCCTGTTTCGAAGAATTCTCTCCAGTAATTTCCCTACCACTGAAGTAAGGCTCACCGGCCTGTAGTTCCCTGGATTATCCTTGCTACCCTTCTTAAACAGAGGAACAACATTGGCTATTCTCCAGTCCTCCGGGACATCACCTGAAGACAGTGAGGATCCAAAGATTTCTGTCAAGGCCTCAGCAATTTCCTATCCAGCCTCCTTCAGTATTCTGGGGTAGTTCCCATCAGGCCCTGGGGACTTATCAACCTTAATATTTTTTAAGACACCCAACACCTCATCTTTTTGGATCTCAATGTGACCCACGCTATCTACACACCCTTCTCCAGACTCAACATCTACCAATTTCTTCTCTTTGGTGAATACTGATGCAAAGTATTCATTTAGTACCTCGCCCATTTCCTCTGGCTCCACACATAGATTCCCTTGCCTATCCTTCAGTGGGCCAACCCTTTCCCTGGCTACCCTCTTGCTTTTTATGTACGTGTAAAAAGCCTTGGGATTTTCCTTAACCCTATTTGCCAATGACTTTTCGTGACCCCTTCTAGCCCTCCAGACTCCTTGCTTAAGTTCCTTCCTACTTTCCTTATATTCCACACAGGTTTCGTCTGTTCCCAGCCTTTTAGCCCTGACAAATGCCTCCTTTTTCTTTTTGACGAGGCCTACAATATCTCTCGTTATCCAAGGTTCCCGAAAATTGCCGTATTTATCCTTCTTCCTCACAGGAACATGCCGGTCCTGAATTCCTTTCAACTGACACTTGAAAGCTTCCCACATGTCAGATGTCGATTTGCCCTCAAACATCCGCCCCCAATCTATGTTCTTCAGTTCCCGCCTAATATTGTTATAATTAGCCTTCCCCCAATTTAGCACATTCATCCTAGGACCACTCTTATCCTTGTCCACCAGCACTTTAAAACTTACTGAATTGTGGTCACTGCTCCCGAAATGCTCCCCTACTGAAACATCTACCACCTGGCCGGGCTCATTCTCCACTACCGGGTCCAGTACCGCCCCTTCCCTAGTTGGACTGTCTACATATTGTTTTGAGAAGCCCTCCTGGATGCTCCTTACAAACTCCGCCCCGTCTAAGCCCCTGGCACTAAGTGAGTCCCAGTCAATATTGGGGAAGTTGAAGTCTCCCATCACCACAACCCTGTTGTTTTTACTCTTTTCCTAAATCTGTCTACCTATCTGCTCCTCTATCTCCCGCTGGCTGTTGGGAGGCCTGTAGTAAACCCCCAACATTGTGACTGCACCCTTCTTATTCCTGATCTCTACCCATATAGCCTCACTTCCCTCTGAGGTGTCCTCCCGCAGTATAGCTGTGATATTCTCCCTAACCAGTAGCGCAACTCCGCCACCCCTTTTACATCCCCCTCTATCCCGCCTGAAACATCTAAATCCTGGAATGTTTAGCTGCCAATCCTGCCCTTCCCTCAACCAGGTCTCTGTAATGGCAACAACATCATAGTTCCAAGTACTAATCCAAGCTCTAAGTTCATCTGCCTTACCCGTAATACATCTTGCATTAAAACATATGCACTTCAGGCCACCAGACCTGCTTTGTTCAGCAACTTCTCCCTGTCTGCTCTGCCTCAGAACCCCACAGTTCCTATTCCCTAGTTCTCCCTCAATGCTCTCACCTTCTGACCTATTGCTCCCGTGCCCACCCCCCTGCCATACTAGTTTAAACCCTTCTGTGTGACACTAGCAAACCTCGCGGCCAGGATATTTATGCCTCTCCAGTTTAGATGCAACCCGTCCTTCTTATATAGATCACACCTGCCCCGGAAGAGCTCCCAGGGGTCCAGATAACGGAAACCCTCCCTCCTACACCAGCTGTTTAGCCAAGTGTTTAGCTGCTCTATCTTCCTATTTCTAGCCTCACTGGCATGTGGCACAGGGGGTAATCCCGAGATTACAACCCTCGAGGTCCTGTCTTTTAACATTCTGCCTAGCTCCCTGAACTCCTGCTGCAGGACCTCATGCCCCTTCCTGCCTATGTCATTAGTACCAATATGTACAATGACCTGTGCCTGTTTGCCCTCCCCCTTCAGGATGCCCTCTACCCGTTCGGAGACATCCTGGACCCTGGCACCAGGGAGGCAACATACCATCCTGGAGTCTCTTTCACGTCCACAGAAGCGCCTATCTGTGCCCCTGACTATAGAGTCCCCTATCACTATTGCTCTTCTGCGCTTTGGCCCTCCCTTCTGAACATCAGAGCCAGCCGTGGTGCCACTGCTCTGGCCGCTGCTGTTTTCCCCTGATAGGCTATCCCCCCCGACAGTATCCAAAGGGGTCTACCTGTTTGAGAGGGGGACAACCACAGGGGATTCCTGCACTGAGTGCCTGCCCTTTCTGGTGGTCACCCATTTCTCTGCCTGCACCTTGGGTGTGACCACATTTATATAACTGCGATCTATGACGCTTTCCACCACCTGCATGCTCCTAAGTGCATCCAATTGCTGCTCCAACCGAACCATGCGGTCTGTGAGGAGCTCCAGTTGGGTGCACTTTCTGCAGATGAAGCCATCTGGGACATTGGAAGCCTCCCGGACCTGCCACATCTCACAGTCAGAGCACTGCACCCCTCTAACTGACATTGCATCAATTAATTAAAATTAAAAGTTTTAAAAAAAACATTATATATTTTAAAAAAAAAATTTAAGTTACTGTTAACTATCTGTTTCCTAGCACTAGATTTCTAAAATAAATGTGAAAGATAAATATAGTACTCTCCGATCTCTGGCTTAGATACCCCTCTAAATTATAATTAAGTAATTATGTTTAATTAGTTACCAATGCTTAATTTTTTAAATTTAGTGTAGATTCCCAACCAGCCACTCAGGTCACAGCTTTTCTGTGATGTCACTTCAGTTTCCTCCCGACACACACAATTTGAAAAAGGTATAAAAGTAAAAATGAGTAAAAATCACTTTCTTACCTTCTTACCTTCTGAGTGTCTTAGATGTTCTCAGGTTATCTCCCTGACAGAGACTGCTCCTCCTCCTCCGAACAGCTCCCGAAACTAGGCCGCGATCTTTTAAAATCTCCGCTCTGACTCGCAGCTCCTGCGCTTTTTAAATCTCCCGCGCTTTTTAAATCTCCCGGCTCCCTCTCCTCTCGCGCTGTTTTCAATGTCCTGGCTCTCTTTCCTCCCGCGCTTTTTAAATCTCCCGCGCTTTTTAAATCTCCCAGCTCTCTCTCCTCCCCCGCTTTTTAAATCTCCCGGCTTTTTCTCCACTCGCGCTGTTTTCAATGTCCCGGCTCACTCTCCACTCGCGGTGTTTTCAATGTCCCGGCTGTCTCTCCACTTGCGCTGTTTTCAATGTCAAGAATGCAGACGTGAATAGAATAAATAATGACACTGGCAAAGGTATAATTCTAAAACTCTGGAACTAACTTTATTGAAATATGTTTCAAAATTACAAGAATCTGAATAGCACTCTGATAGCTGATGAACAGGTGAATAACACCTTGCAGGATCCTTCCCTGGTAAACTTAACCCACAAATTGATCACTTTCAATTTAGCTGTATCCTCCTGTTATGAATACCCTACAAAAGCTGAATCCCCTCAATCCACATGTCAACTGGTCTGTCTTACTTTTCAAACATGAGATCAAAGGTTTATGCACACAGTTTAGGAAGATGAATCTTCCACCAACCTTGCCCTTGAATCTCTTTGCTTTGACTCACAGGAAAACAACTGTTTCACCCAGGTATTCTGCCTTTAACTCAACCACAGAAAAATACTTTCAGTTCCCCTCCAGCTTTCCATTTCAATTTAACTGGGGGACTGAAGGATTACATGTTTCCTGAATGATACTCATAATACCCAGCCCAGCTGGTCTCTTATAGTTTCTGTTTATACCTGGGGCACTGATCAGACACGCATGGGAAAAATGTAGCTTCTGACGTTTTGGCCAATGTCTCGAGGCACAGTGAGGAACATAGGAAGGTGCACCTTTGTGATACCCCTTTGTATATGCGTTCAGAACCTGTGATGATCAGGGATTGGTTATTCCCTGAATGGGCCAGCACTGTGATGTTATCCCTGATGGACAGAGTCACTACGAGTGTTTCAAAATGCCCTTTTCAACGTTTACAAGTCGCCCACAGAGGCCTCGCATTCCACCTGTTTGGTAATTAATTAACTTGGGAACTGCTTGCCTTAGAACAGACAAACTGGAGGAAAAGCATCCGTGATGGCACCAATCATCTCGAGCGTCACAGGGTGGAGCACGCAGAGGCCAAGCGTAAACAGCGGAAGGAGAGCGCAGAATCCAGAGAGTCCCACCCACCCACCTCATCAAACACCAGCTGTCAAACCTGCGGCAGAGTCTGCAGATGCAGGATTGGACTATTTAACCACCGTAGAACCCACCTCCCCGGAGTGGAAGCAAGTTATCCTCGACACTGAGGGACCGCCAAGAAGAAGAGGACAAAAATTAACGCATGGGTATATCCTGCATCAAGGTTTCTTGCTCCCCTATCTGGGATGATAATTATGGAATCAGATGACGTTTCAAGATTACCTCAATGAGATTCATCCTGCCAGTGTTTTGTTAATCATAGATATTTGTTGGTGGATTGTTTGCAGCTAAAACAAACACCATGTTTGATTTTTTTAAATTACAGGGTCACTTTATTGCTCATATCCTGTCTTAGAAATGCAGGTGAATTGACCAGGTTTACCTTACTATATTTTCACTCCCTTAACACTTGTGTTCCCACAAAGGTTAAGCAAACAAAGTCAATAGTGGCCAATCCGACTCAAGTTATCTTCTGTACAATCTCACAGCATAACAGGCATATCTGTGGTCACAGTATTCAGCCAAAAAGTGACCAATTGCATCAATATTTCACTTGTTTCAGGAGAGATTGCAGTTTTGGAGCTTCCCTATTGTGAACTGGGTTTGATATAAGCCCACAATATTGCACCTAATTCTTTGCCCCACTGTTGGATATAGTTAGACTGCGAGCTATCTGAACAGCCTTCAAACATTAGCAAGAGCTACAGTCGAGCTCAATCAGGATCTTACTTGACGTGAGCATACGTACAGTTCCCAGAAGAGAGTTCTCAGCAGTGCGCCCCCTGACTCTTTTTTTTCCTACTATAGTCAATAGCTGCGGCGACCCGGCACCAGGCCTTGCTGAAACCAGTTAATGTTGCACATAGTAGAATTGAAGCTGGGGCCTTCTGGTCTGTATGGCTTATACTACACTGGAAATGGCATTGGTGGGATAGGGGCTTCCTTTCTCTCCATCATGTCTATCAGAAGTTCAAACTCAAACTCATCCTTCAATTGACTTGAGGTAAGTCCAAAGAAAATCCAATGATCTTACCTTAAGCCACATGAGTTAACTGTTAAAAATCCCAGATTGAACTCAGTCAGGAGTAAACATCTTAAACTAAGGCATTAATAAATGATGCCCAAAAAGTCCATGTACAGTTCTCATCAGCACTGGCAGTCTGGCTTTGGCTCAAATGTAATTGAAATCTGCCTCTTTGACTATCGTTGATGAATGTTCTCGAGGGAAACAATGCAGCAGTGAGTGAATGACCTTGATGTAAAACAACTCCACTATTTAATAACAGAACGCTTCATTCACTCTGAAAATGATGCACTGCTTAAATAACAGAACAAAATCCACACAAAAAAAAAATCAATGTGATCATGTCAAACTGATGTGATGACCCAAAAGGACAATTTTTTTTGATCACATTGTTAGCAGATTTATGGGGCTGGCATTACTAACTGCATGATACCATGTTAATTTAGCAAAGTAATTTTATACAGACGTAAGAGTCATTCATCCACTGTATTCATCCACTAGTGTTATAAAGCTCAAATTCCAAAATGTATTTTTTTAAGATTAAAAAAAAGACTTGGCATTACTGCGTTTCGTGTGAATGGAAACGAGAACAATGAGAAAGCACAGCGGGCCCCATCAGGAATTGTGAAGAGAAATGAAAAGATGGATTAACCCATTTGGGGTGGACTTCCTGTGAGAATTGTCAACATTCACCCCATCCTTATTCTATCTGGATAAGAATAATGGACAGTTAAGCGAATTAACTGGCCACTGCACAATAAAGTGTCATATAATTAAACAGCATGAATGTAAATATATTCCTCAGAAAAATTGCTTGACGTGCATGTCTAGCATTTTCTCCCCTAACTTCTGACCTCTGTACAATCTTCATTTGGACTTTGAGTTCAACAGGCACCGATCAAAAACTGGAATGAGCATTTTCCTTTGCTGTTATGTACATGGCTGTGTATACCAATGTTTGTTGGTGGGATTAGCTAAGGGACTGTATTGATATTTACCAGAGCACATGGTTGAACTGCATCTCCTCTTCTTTCAAATAGTGTCGTGGGATGTCTCACATCCGCTTGAGAGAACAGAAGAGGCCTCAGCTTTGTGTCTCATCCAAAAGACGGCACTTATGCCAGCGTGGCACACTCTCAGTGCAAAAACGGACTGCCAATCAAAATTTTGCTTTCAAGTCTTTGTTGTTGGACATAAACCTTCCGACTCAGGGGCAAAAGTACGAGTGACTGAGCGACAGCTGACACCAGCGAGCTTGTTTGCGACTGGTAGCATGAGGGAAAGAAGGCCACAGAAGGGAAAGGAGAATTATATCATGAACTGGGAAGAGAAAGAATGCCAGGTTCATTGGAGGAGAGGAATTAATTAGCAGGTTGAATGGATGTTGCAAGAAGAAATGTATCAGTGTAGTGGAGCCTTCGGCAGCAGGTTGCATTGGAGGGGGAGCATCAAGCAGGGGAAATGCAGCGAGCCATGTCTTTGGCAAGTGAGGGGCAAATCCAGATGCCATGAGGTGAGGGAGAAAGCAGCAAGGATAAGTCTGGGATTTGTGAGTTGCCATATGGCAGGAGCCAAGGCCATGGGTAAGTCAGCTTGAAGCCTCATGATGGTGGCAACAGAAGCAGGAAAGGGCATAGGAGCAGACAGGCATCAAGGAGCTGGAGTCGCAGTTCAAGGCTGGTGAGTCCCTGCTTGAGGAACCAAGGCCGTGAATAGGGTAGAGATCTGGGGCGAAATTCTCCATTATCAGCGGAAAGTCCGCCGATCGGTGCAAAAAACGCGCAAATCCGACTTGCGTCACGTCGGAAAAATGGGTCGAAAGTCTCCGGTCCGAAATGGGCTAGCAGCGACGTAACGGGATCCGCGCTTGCGCAGTGGTTCACGCCGTGCGGCGCGTCATACGCGCCGCACGGCGTGACGGCTCATAAGGCCGCGCTGCTCCCCCCCACCCGACCGGAACACCCGACCGGAACACCCGACTGGATGGCTGGCCGCCGCACAGCCCCGAGGTTCGAGTCACGGGATGTGGAGGCGCTCCTGGACGCGATGGAGCAGAGGAGGGACGCCCTGTATCCCGGGCACGGCCGCAGAGTTGCCCCACGCCACAGCCGGCGTCTATGGAGGGAGGTGGCAGAGGC
Source organism: Scyliorhinus torazame (assembly GCF_047496885.1). Lineage (NCBI taxonomy): Eukaryota > Metazoa > Chordata > Chondrichthyes > Carcharhiniformes > Scyliorhinidae > Scyliorhinus > Scyliorhinus torazame. The sequence goes on along the minus strand of NC_092722.1, from coordinate 47,788,268 downwards.
CGTCACCGCTGCGGCCCTGACACCACGGACAGGCACCCAGTGCCACAAGAAGGTGAACGACCTCGTCAGAGCAGGCAGGGTGAGCCTCCCCCATATCCCCCCTCCCCCATATCCCCCATATCCCCCCTCCCCCATATCCCCCCTCCGCCATATCCCCCCTCCCCATATCCCCCATATCCCCCCTCACCCATATACCCCCTCCCCCATAACACCCTCCCCCATATCCCCCCTCCCCCATATCCCCCCTCCCCCATATCCCCCCTCCCCCATATCCCCCCTCCCCCATATCCCCCCTCCCCCAAATCCCCCCTCCCCATATCCCCCCTCCCCCATATCCCCCCTCCCCCATATCCCCCATATCCCCCCTCCCCCATATCCCCCCTCCCCATATCCCCCCTCCCCCATATCCCCCATATCCCCCCTCCCCCATATCCCCCTTCACCCATATCCCCCCTCCCCATATCCCCCTCCCCCATATCCCCTCCCCATATCCCCCTCCCCCATATACCCCCTCCCCCATATCCCCCATATCCCCCCTCCCCCATATCCCCCTCCCCCATATCCCCATATTCCCCCTCCCCCATATCCCCCTCCCCCATATCCCCCCTCCCCCATATCCCCCATATCCCCCCTCCCCCATATCCTCCCTCCCCATATCCCCATATCCCCAAGTGAATCCAGCCCTAACCTTAACCTCTGCAATGCACGCGCAACCGATGGCCACCCCCCCCCCCACAGGAGAAGCGCGGACACAACAATAGGGAGCATGTGAGGACTGGAGGAGGCCCCGCTGATGAGAGGCCACTGACCGAACACGAGGAAAGGGCCCTGGAACTGGCTGGCGGACCTGAGGACCGGGAGGTTGCTGATGCAGAGGTCGGGGGCGTACTAGTAAGTGAGCCACCGACAGCCCGTCCCCATATCCCCCCTCCCCTATATCCCCCTCCCCCATATCACCTGATGTCTAACCATGCATGCTTCATTGTGTATCGCAGGACCAAACGTCCAGGCACCCATCCCCGCAGATGCAGACCGCCCGCAGGATGCCCCTCGGAGGCCACGGGAGACGGAGAGACTCGCACCCTCCAGCATGCGACGCCCGCAGGATGCCCCTCGCACACCACGGGAGACGGAGAGACCTGGAGCAACAGGGAGACGACACCTCCGTCACGTGCGGGAGCAACCACCCAGCGACGAGGGGGGCAGCCACAGGCCCCCGTCACATCCGAGCCAGGACACCACTACCCAGGACACCACTACCCAGGACAACACTACCCAGGACACCACTACCCAGGACACCACTACCCAGGACACCACTACCCGGGACAGCACTGCCCAGGACACCCCTACCCGGGACAGCATTACCCAGGAAGACGAAATACCGGACAGTGACTCAGAGTGGATGGGTGGAGACGAACCCCCACCCCAAAGTGCCATGGACTCAGAGGGGGACGAAGAGCACGACACAACGCCACTGATGTCACCAACACCCTCCACCATCGCAGAAACACTCACCTCGGTTGGGCACTTTAGTGATGAGGCGTCTGCTACACTCACTGGTGCGCACAACACAGCCGTCCCGGTACAGCAGGTGTAGATAGGAGCAGCAGAGGGGCCGGGCGGTCGGAGGGCAGCCCAGCCAAGCGAACATCTGCCGCCCAGATGGATCCCGGGTTCCTGGAGTTACCACACCCACACATAGATCCGATGCAACCACCGACCCGGAGACGAGCGAAGAGGGTGACGGGCGGCTTGCGGCGGCTGCAGTCGCAGGTGGAGGAGTCCACCCGCGTCCAGGAGCTGGAAGTGGTGCCGGTCATGCGTGCCACCCAGGCTGACACCGCACGGGTGGCGTCCGCGGTGGAGGCAATGGGTGCGACGGTGTCAGACATGGGGAATGGTTTGCGAGGCCTGGGGCTTTCCGTGCAGGCGGCGTCTGTGGCCCAGGACATGGCTGCCCTCTCACAGGAGGCCATGAGCAGTGCCAGCGCCAGATGGCAGAGGCGCTCAACGCCATAGCCCAGTCTCTGCAGGCCATGGCCCAGTCTCAGCAGGCCATGGCCCAGTCTCTGCAGGCCATCGCTGAGGGCATCGGCGCCAGTGGCCATGTGCGAGCCAGCGTCGCACTGTCACAGACAGGGTTTGCCAACCCCCTGGGCTCCATGGCTGCAAACCTGCAGACCCCTGTCGATACCAGCACGGGCCTCCAGGACTGGCAGCGCCAGATGTCGGGGGGGGCGTCGGATGGCCAGTCCGTTCGCATCCCCCACCCATGTAGAGGCCTGGGGGCAATCGGGCACCCCGAGAGAGGAGGAGGGGGTGTGGTCCGTCCCGGCTCCCCCTGTAGGGGAGGTCCCGGTACACCGCGACACCTCGGACTGCCACCCTTCCGTCCCAGATGCATCGGGTGGGCAACGGGCAGGACAGGCTGGCAGCTCGCCATCCCAGTCGCCCGGGCCGCAGCCTGGCCCATCTAGGCCAGGACACCCCAGGAAACGGCCGCCAAAGGGATCCAGTGTCAGAGGGCAGGAATCACAGGAGTCCACCTCCAGTTCTGCTGTACCGTCTGGGGAACCACGTAGACGTAGTCAAAGGGCCCGTAAGGCCAAACAATTAGACACTGAGTAAGTTGGCACGGGTGCAGGGCACAGATGAGTTTTAGGGGCTAGGGCACGTGCATGAACTCCTTTGGTTATTAAAGTCAATGTTACACCTACAGAAGCTGCCTTTGTGCTCTGTCCAAAGCGTGCGGGGGTGTCATGTACGTTGAGCGCAAGTGTGTGTGTGAGGGGTGGTCTTACCTCAGCCCCAGGTGAGTCTGCCCCCTTCCCCCTGGGCCGCCATCAACATCCCCCGGGCAGAGGGCGGGACCGTGCGCTGCAGTGTCACAGCCGCGTGCAGGGATGGTCCGGGTGGATGGTGGTACTGTGGCCATGGGTCAGACATAGTCCAACGATGTAGAGCCAGGAGCTCACCGCAGGGCGGGTTGTCATCATCCTCCATGGCCTGCAATAGACACGCGTCCACCCGCAACTGTGTGAGCCCGGCCCGTTGTGCCGCAGGTGGATCGGCAATGGGGGGGGGGGTGTGCATGCGGGTGGGGTGGGTGGGGTTGGGGAGGGGGGGGAGGGTGCTGGGTGAGTGGATGGGTGGGGGGTGGGGGTGGTCGGCTGTTGCCATGGTGTGCGGTCTGTGGCCATACTACCCGATTCCCACGCCCATCTAGTCAGTGAAGCGGGCGGTTATCAGTCTGTCCCGTGCCCGCTGGGCCAGCCGGTAACGGTGGACAGCCACCCGCCTATGTCTACCCCGTCTGGTCTGACCATTGCCCCCATCCCCCTCATCTGGGGAGGACTGCGCCTCTTCCTGCTGCTCCTCCACTCCGCCCTCCTCTGCCTGCGGCACATCGCCCCTCTGCTGGGCTATGTTGTGCAGGACGCAGCACACCACAATGATGCGGCCGACCCTATCTGACCGATACTGGAGGGCGCCCCCAGAGAGGTCCAGGCACCTGAAACGCATCTTCAGCACGCCAAAGCACCTCTCTATCACTCCCCTTGTCGCTACATGGGCATCATTGTAGCGGTTCTCCGCCTCATTGCGTGGCCTCCGTATAGGCGTCATCAGCCACGATCGCAATGGGTGGCCCCTGTCGCCCAGCAACCAGCGCCTCAGCCGGGGATGGCGTCCCTCGTACATGCCGGGGATGGATGACCGCGACAACACGTATGAGTCGTGTACACTGCCTGGGTAACGGGCGCAGACGTGCAGGATCATCATGCGGTGGTCGCAGACCACCTGTATGTTCATCGAATAGGTCCCCTTCCTATTGGTGAACACGGCCCTGTTATCTGCAGGTGGCCGCACGGCGACATGCATCCCATCAATCGCGCCCTGGACCATGGGGAACCCGGCCACGGCAGAGAAGCCCACGGCCCGGGCATCTTGGCTGGCCCGGTCCACAGGGAAGCGGATGTAGCGGTGCGCCATGGCATATAGGGCATCTGTCACTGCCCGGATGCACCGATGCACCGATGTCTGCGATATGCCGGACAGGTCCCCACTCGGTGCCTGGAATGACCCCGTTGCATAAAAGTTCAGGGCCACCGTAACCTTGACGGACACGGGGAGAGGGTGTCCCCCGCCAGTGCCACGCAGTGACAGGTGTGCCAGCAGGTGGCAGATGTGTGCCACGGTTTCCCGCCTCATCCGGAGTCTCCTCCTGCATTCCCGGTCCGTGATGTCCTGGTATGACTGCCGGGGCCGGTACACACGGGGCGCCCTGGGGTGCCTCCGTTGCCGTGGGGCCGCGACGTCCTCGTCCCCTCCTCGTCCTGTCAGTCAGGTGTCCCTCCAGCCTGGGTGGCTGCCGCCTGTCCCTCTGCGGCAGCCTGCGCCGCCTCTCTGGCACGCTCCTCCTCCTCCTCCTCCTCCTCCTCATCCAGGGCAACATAGACATTAGCGGCTGCCGCCACGGCGGCCAACATCGCTGGATGATCGGAAAACATGACGGCCTGGTGGGGGGGAGGGGAACGACGACATGTCATCATTGCCTATATCCCCTCCTCCCCCCAGCCAGGTGGCATGGACCGCATGAGTCCAACTGTTGGAGGCTGGCACCTGGCCAGGTGGACCAACTCACTTGCCCTCGCATCCCCCTCCCCGGCACGGACCCCCCCCCCCCAACCTCCTCCCCGGCACGGACTCCAACTTCCTCCCCGGCACGGACCCCAACCTCCTCCCCGGCACGGACCCCCCCCATCCCCCTCCCCGGCACGGCCCCCCCCCCAACCTCCTCCCCGGCACGGACCCCAACCTCTTCCCCGGCACGGACCCCAACCTCCTCCCCGGCACGGACCCCCCATCACCCTCCCCGGCACGGACCCTCCCCCAACCTCCTCCCCGGCACGGAGCCCCCATCCCCCACCCCGGCACGGACCCCCCCAAACCTCCTCCCCGGCACGGACCCCAACCTCCTCCCCGGCACGGACCCCCCAACCCCTCCCCGGCACGGACCACCCGCCAACCTCCACCCCGCACGGACCCCCCCATCCCCCTCCCCGGCACGCACCCCCCCCAACCTCCTCCCCGGCACGGACCCCAACCTCCTCCCCGGCACGGACCCCAACCTCCTCCCCGGCACGGACCCCCCATCCCCCTCCCCGGCACGGACCCCCCCCCCAACCTCCTCCCCGGCACGGACCCCCCATCCCCCTCCCCAGCACGGACCCCAACCTCCTCCCCGGCACGGCCCCCAACCTCCTCCCCGGCACCGACCCCCCACCCCCTCCCCGGCACGGACCCCCCCCCAACCTCCTCCCCGGCACGGACCCCCCATCCCCCTCCCCGGCACGGACCCCCCCCCAACCTCCTCCCCGGCACGGACCCCAACCTCCTCCCCGGCACGGACCCCCCATCCCCCTCCCCGGCACGGACCCCCCCCAACCTCCACCCCGGCACGGACCCCCCCCCATCCCCCTCCCCGGCACGGACCCCCCCCAACCTCCTCCCCAGCACGGACCCCAACCTCCTCCCCGGCACGGACCCCCCATCCCCCTCCCCGGCACGGACCCCCCTCCCGGCACTCCCCCGGAGCCCAGCCCCCTCTAACCACCCCCCCCCCCCCCCCCCCCGCCGCCGCACGCACACACACACACACACAACCCGAGACACACCTCTCCTCACACATTCACACATTCAGACTGCGGCCACGCCATCGCCTGCCCAGAGCCAACCCCCGAGGCCGTCACTCACCTCCACGCTGGTGGGCGTGAACCTGGAGCACAGGGTCACGCCGATGAAAAGGAGGTTTAATTTACGTCGACGTGAAGGGTCATCACGTCGACGGGACTTCGGCCCATCCGGAAGGGAGAATATCGGCAGGCCGAAAATCGGCTGCCTTGCGCAGACCCGTGCCATTCTCCGACGGCAGCGGCGACATTAACGCCCCGCCGACTTTTCTCCCTTCGGAGACTTCGGCAACCGGCGGGGGCGGGATTCACGGCGGCCAACGGCCATTCTCCGACCCGCTGGGGGGTCGGAGAATGACGCCCCAGGATCATCAGCCATGAATATTCATTGCAAATAGCAGTTCCTTGAAGTTAAGTTTTCCCTTGAGAGTTTATACTGGTGTAATAAAGAAACCCATATTTTTTAACCTTCACACAGTTTCTGTGCTTAAATCACATGTTACATCTGCATGCACTGTAAAAGTTGGAGAGTTGAAAAAGTATCTGTGAGTTGTTTGAGGGTAGAGTGCAATGATTGGGGGTTGGAGGGCAGGTCAATTGAAATTAAAAGCAGAAAACTGTGATTAGAATTAAAGTTAGGAATGTATCAGCAGCCCATTTCATTCAGCTGGTGTTTCTTTTTTGTCTGATCAATCAATAGATTGAAGTGTCAAACCCCAGTCCAAGGTTTTAGCAGATAATCTAAGACAACACTTCAATGCAGCAAAGAGTGAGTATTGTATTGTTAGAGAGGAACGCATTGGATTAAATGTCAAATTAATCAGATGGGTGCAAATGATTATGTGGCACTATTTGAAGAAGAGCAGTGGATACTTTTCATGTTTCAGCCAAGACTTGATCAAATTCACGAATAAAAACAAATTAACTGGTCGTTTACCTCATTGGATGTTTGTGGAACCTGGCTGCTGTATTTGCCTGAAAGTCACTGGTTATAATGTGCTGAAGATGTGATAGATCAACAAGCTTTTTTCCTGCTTTCGAGCTAAGCTTCCAGTCTAATTATTCAAATGAGCCATTTTTGTTTGCACTCAAAGGCCCATTTGCGAAGAGATTTCCTATGAAACCGAGTAAATGCCAGAATGCTCTGTCACCAATGAAAGAGTGACAATCGAGAGGTAGGAGAGTGTTTAGCTAAGGTGGCCAAGATAGATCTTCAAGAAGCTTTTGAAGATGGGAGGGACGTCTTGACAAAAGTGTTTTAGGGAGAGAGCTCCACAGTAGAGGCATGATGGCAATGGAGCAGTTGGAGGGCGAAGATGTACTACAAGAACTTGCTTTGTAAAGCACATTTAACACGGCATAATGTTACAAGATAATTCACAGGAGCATTATAAAGCAAAGATTTGATTCTGAGTTCCATAAGACGATATTAGGGCAGATGGCCCAAAGCTTAGTCAAAGGGATAGATTCAAAGGAACATTGCAAAGAGGCGTACAGAGAGGGAAAGGTTTAGTTTCAGGCCTACGCAGATGAAGACGTGGCCATTAATTCAAATCGAGGATGGTCAAGATGCCATAATTAGATAAGCATAGTTCTCCTGGATGGTGGTGGAGCTGGGGGAGATTACAAAAGTACCGATGATGAGACCACAGGAGGATTTGAAAACGAGGGTGAGAATTCTAAACTTGAGGCATCACTTAACCATGAGCAATATAGATCAGAGAGCACAGGGGTGATGGCTGAATAACAAGGCTTGATTTTAGTAAGAACCCGCAGAGGAGAATTTTGGAAAACCCTCAGGGTTACAGAGGGTAACATTTGGGAACCCAGCCAGGAGTGCATTGGAACAGCCAGGTCTAGAGGTAACAAAGGCCTGGACGAGCGTTTCAGCACCCGATGAGCTGAGGCAGGGGTATAGTTGATTGATGTTATGGAGGTATGAAATAGGCAGTTTGTGCTGGTGTGGCTATGGGGGTCAGAAGCTCACCTTGGTCAATTATGACACCAAGTTGCAAACAGACACGTTCTGCCTCGGCAGTTTGCCAGGGAGAGGAATGGAGTCAATACCAAGAGAACAGAGTTTGTAGCACAGGGACTGAGGACAATGGCTACAGATTTTCCAGCATTTTAACGAGAGGAATTTCGGCTCATCAAGTTGTGGACACTGGTCAAGCATTCTGATCATTTACCAACAGTGTGGGAGTCGAGATGAGTGGCGATGATGTGATACCTGGTGTCATCAGTGTATATATGAAAACTAATGTTGTGTTTGTAAATGATATCTACACTCTGCCTTTTGGTGATAATAAATAGGAAGGTTCCCGAGGATAGATTCTTGGGGGTAATGATGCAGGGATGGAAACAGAACCATTGCAGGTGATTCACTGGCTATGATAAGATAGATAAGAATGCAGAATGCCAGTAGAGAATGTTTAAGGAGAATGGTGTGGTCAACCGCGCAGTCAAACTGCAGGCAGATCAAGAGGGATGAGGAAGGTTCGTTTATTCATGTTGTCCATACCATCCCCAGAACTGAACTATATAATAAACATGGTGAGGAGTAAGAATACTTCAGTTCTCGTACAAAGAGCACATGAGATTTTTATTTTCAATTATAGCGTCTGTTTTGGATATCTGTGTCTGAGTAAGAAATGTGTAACTCCAAACTTGCAATCCATCCATTATCTCAATTAAAGGAAAACAACAAGCTTTTAAGAACATAAATCAATCCCGGGAAGGCATTGATTGAATTGACTGAGTAAAAAACAATTTTTTTTATAAATCAGTATTTGGTGTTACAGGTGTCACATAGAACCTATATTAACGATATCCTTAGTTTGTCTTTTTAATAGACTTTACAGATATATGGGCATTGTATACATTTGTACCATCAGTGCCTAAATAGACAATGAAATAAGGATCAAATTTGGCAGCCCATTAATGTAACAAAAGAAATATGAAAAAGCCTGTTACAAAGCCCAGAGGAGAAACAATGCCTATCATGTTTATGCTAGGCAGGAAGCCATTAAAAACATCTCATTGACTGTATGTACGATAAGAATTTACATTATTTGATAAACCAATCTTTTATCACTTGCTCCTAAATTGAGTACATTCAATAGTGTTAAAAAATGTTAAAGCTCCGACTAAATGTTTTTTTGTGTTAAGACTACCAATGTTACGTTGCTGTAGATATGGCTGGTAAATTGGTGTGGCATTCATAGATGGGTGACTTTTAGCTGCAGCCTTCTCCCATATCACTGTTGCGTTGTTTCAGTCTCCATGTAGCCTGTTAAAGGCTGGTTTGGGGGAGCTTTGAGTATTTTCTGACTTGGCAAAGATTGAGATCGACACTCATGCAAAGATCAGAGACAAAGAGATTTAATAAAGAATGAGAGCTGGAGGAATATTAGAGAGAGGGGGGAGAACACAAGAACAGAGGAAATGGGAGCAGCATTAGTCCACTACAGTCCCTTTGAGCCTGCTCCATCATTCAATAACATCATTGCTTAATTTTTATATTAATCCCTATTTCACACCCAAGTCCTATATATTTTAATCTCAGTCGTGAGGTTATTTGAGCTTCCAGAACCATGTTTTGTAAAGAATTTCAAAGATTCATAACCTCTGAGAGAAAAACATTCTCCTTACCTCAGTTCTAAATAGCCAACTCTTATCCGAAAACAATGGGCGCAATTCTCCGGAAAAATTCCGAAGCGTGGTAGTGATTGGGAAATGCCCCGAGCTTCCTGGTGCTCGGCCCAGTGAGGCCGGCAATGCAATTCATTGTTAATTGGTCCACTTAACGAAGCCTCCATGTTTGTGTGGACTAGCACTGATCAGCGCCCAGCTGCAGCCTCTCTGGGGATGCCAGTGATGCGAGGGAAGCCGGTGTGTGCTGAGTGAGTAGGTCTTAAGTAGGTTTAAGGCCTACTTCCGGGAGTGACGTTTGGTCCCACTCCTTTTGGGCAAAGTTCCAACTCCGGTGCTTCACGGCACTTGGGTGAATCCCATGAGGCGCGGAGGCTGCAGGGAGGTCCCGTGATCGGGCTCTCCCGAGATTCTCCGGCCGCGTTGTGCTCTCGTTCGAGCACAGCGCTGCCAGAGAATTGCGCCCAGAGGAAGAGAGTCACTGAGGGAGAGACGTATGGATGGGGAGGGGAAGTGTTCTTAAAAATTTGCAGCACATTGAATTTGTGAACTGTGCTTTGTGGAGTGTTTTAGTGTTTGCTGAGTTTCCGGATCCATTGAAGCTTGGTACCTGTGGAATTAATGTTCCCATTTTTAATCCATCTAGTGTAAGGTTCCTGGAGTAAGGGGATGGTTCTCTGTTTAAAGGTCTGTCTTGTCTCAGAGATGGCTCAGGCCCCACACACAAGACATTCATATTCAAAGCTGACAGTGAGGGAGTGCTGCACAGATGGAGGTGGTGTCTTCCAGTGAGATGTTAAATTAAGGTTCCATCTGTCCTTGCAAATGAATGTAAAAATGTATGTGGCTCGTCAAAGAAGAGTAGAGGAGTTCTCCTGGTGCTTTGGCCAACATTTACCCATCAATTGAAGTCACTTAAAGAGCTTAGTGAGTCACGTTAAAATTACTTGAAAATCTAATTAGCATAAACTGGAATGAAAAAACTGTCCAGGGCAACAGGATCACTCCCTAAGTTTTCTTTGAATAGTACCATGGAATAGGTAGGTTTAGCAGCTCATCAAAATATTACAGGCGAGATTTAGCAGGACAAAAACTGAATCCCGATTTTGGCGGGTTTAGTGGGGAAGCCGAGAACGATACCATTATTTAATAGGACTTTGCCATTTCTTTCGGCCTCGGCGAGGAACGCCCCGCCAAGGCCGCACTTACCTAATTTCCTACATTGACAAGCTCAGCTCACCAGGATCAGGATGCCCCGAACTTTCGTCTCCCCCCTCAGCCACCCCACCGTGGCCACTGCACCCAACTTAACTCTTAGGGGGTCCTCGAGCCCTCTCTCACCCCACCTCTTAAGGGCAATGCTCTCTGGGCCCAATCCTTGGCAATGGCAACCTGGCACCTGGGCATATTGGCACTGCCAGCCTGGCAGTGTCCCTGTAATCCTGGCAATGCAACCCAAGCACCCTGGTAATGGCCAGGGTGGCAGTGCCAAGGTGCCAGGCTGACATTATCAAGGTGCCAGGCTGGAAGTATCAAGGTGCCGGGGTGCCAGTGGGGTTACCAGGGTACCATTCTGCCCAGAGCTCGACCATCTATGGTCTCTAATGATCTGTGGAGACCTCCCCAGGGGCCATTGCACCTGGTCCATGTTTGTGGAAACCAGTGCTAAATGGGGCGCTGGCAAGGCCTCCCAGGCAAGGCCTGTCTCATTTAAATATGTTAATCTGGATCTCGGCGAGATCCAGATTGCGACATTTCGCAAGATCTTGTTGAATCACTGGAGACTTTTCGAGCATCGCGAATCGCATCAGAGGCTGGCCTCATTGCGTCAACAAGTCGGGCAAAACGAGACCATTAAATTGCGCTCTATGTCTCCGGCAGTGCAGTACTTCCACTGGAGCGGTAGATTAGATTTTTATGCTGAAGGGCACAATGTAAAGGCCACTTTGCAACTGGTGTGGATCCGGGCGCGCCGGTTAAACCACAGGAGAAGCCAAAATCAGGATCAGCACTGGGCACGGATTGGTTCGCGATCTAACCGGCACACTCCGTTGGCGGGTTCCGAATCCCCCCCAGACATGGCGAGACACCAGTTGAGACCATTTAAGGGCAATCTCCATCTCATTAGCGAGATGGAAGCCCAATCTAACAGCCTCACGGGAACTAATTGGCTTCCCAGCAGGAGGTCATTGAAGGCCACTTTAACTCCCTTTGACTGTGAGCAGCCCCTAGATTCACAGCTGAAGGTTATTGCTAAGAGGAAATTGGCATTGTTAGTTATTTGAGCACTTGAAAGCTCTCAAGTACATTCCCGAGGGTACAGATGCCATGTCTCAGACGAGTATTATTGTCCCGCATCCCAATCATACTGTGAGGCCTGGATACTTTGCCTGAATCCTGGGGCTGTCGACAACACAGAGGCGACAGCCAACAATCAAACAACTTAGAGCTGGCCTTCAGCACTGGGGATATCCCCGCAACCAGTGGTGAGTGTGTAGATTGGGGAGGGCACCTGAGCATGGTCTCCTGAATTATCCCAGCAGGGGTCTGGGGTTTGGGGTCTAGGGGCTCCTACTGTGGCCAGGAGTGAGTTTGCAGAGTGGGGTTCTCCAGGACAACTGGCTCGCTGGATGACACTCTGAGAGAAGGCGGAATAATAAAGGGTGAGTGAGGCTTTGGGTATGTGAGGGTCCAGGGGTGAAGCCCTAGTTGATTGTCGGTCTCTCACCATCTCAAATTCCTCACAGATACCAACATGATGGTGTTCTTGACCCTGCAGTGGCAGCCATTGTGGTGCTGGTGTCAGCCCAGGCAGCCAGATGCCAGAGAAGGCAGCAGTGTCGATGTAGGCTAGAGGCAGTAGCCCAAGTGTGGTCCCTGAGAGTTTGTTCAGAGGGAATGGTTTATAAGCTGCTCCCCTTGGTTAGCGGTGACCTGCCGGACGCGGTTCCAGTGAATCAGCTGGCGGGACGGCCAGTTCTGCCGTGAAGCTTGTGGCGGATCATTTCCAGTACTAAGTGCCATTTCAGGTAGCGGGTGTGGAACTCTTCACAGTGCCTGTCTGTTGCGCGTAGCAGGGAGCCATCAGCCATGCGGACAAGGAACGATCTTGGGGCCACTTGTTTGATCACAACAGCTGTGGCTGACCAGCCGCCCTCAGGCAACTGGACACGAACATGATCAGTGGGGGCCAGCTCGGGTAGATCCGTGGCATGACCATCGTATGTGGCCTTCTGTTGGGCCCGTGACTGCTGCATTTTCTGTAAGACCGTGAGGTGGTCAAGGTCTGGAACATGGATGGCTGGAACTGTGGTCCTCAGAGTGCGATTTATGAGCACCTGCGCTGGAGACACCCCAGTGGACAGTGGGGTTGCCCTGTATGCCAGCATCGCCAGGTTGAAGTCAGAGCCTGAGTCTGCAGCTTTGCATAGCAGCCGCTTTACAATATGGACCCCTTTCTCGGCCTTCCCGTTTGACTGCGGGTAGTGGGGACTGGAGGTTACGTGATGAATGTTGTAGGACTGTGCAAAATCAGACCATTCCTGGCTGTAAAAGCAAGGACCATTGTCGCTCATTACTGTGAGCGGAATCCCATGCCTGGCGAACGTTTCTTTGCAGGCTTTGATTACCGCCTTCGACGTGAGGTCAGACAGTTTCACCACTTCTGGGTAACTGGAGAAGTAGTCGACCAGGAGGGCAGCACGGCAGCATTGTGGATAGCACAATTGCTTCACAGCTCCAGGGTCCCAGGTTCGATTCCGGCTTGGGTCACTGTCTGTGCGGAGTGTGCACATCCTCCCCGTGTGTGCATGGGTTTTCTCCGGGTGCTCCGGTTTCCTCCCACAGTCCAAAGATGTGCAGGTTAGGTGGATTGGCCATGATAAATTGCCTTTAGTGTCCAAAATTGCCCTTAGTGTTGGGTGGGGTTACTGGGTTATGGGGATAGGGTGGAGGTGTTGACCTTGAGTAGGGTGCTCTTTCCAAGAGCCGGTGCAGACTCGATGGGCCGAATGGCCTCCTTCTACACTGTAAATTCTATGATTCTATGAGTACGTAGTCACGCCCCTTGGTGTGGAAAAGGTCCTCACCTACTTTGGACCACGGAGAGGTCACAATCTCGTGCTGTGGCAGCGTTTCCTTGGATTGAGCTGGTTGAAACTTCTGACAGGGAGGGCAGTTGAGGACTATGTCGGCAATGGCCTGGCTGATGCCCGGCCAATAGACTGCCTCCCGAGCTCAGCGTCAGCATTTCTCGACCCCAAGGTGACCCTCATGGAGTTGGCCCAGCACTATAGCCCGCATGCTCTGAGGAATTACAATCCTGTCGAGTTTCAGATGGATTCCCTCCACCACCATCAGGTCGTCTTTTATGTTATAGAACTGGGGACATTGTCCCTTCTGCCAGCCATTGGTAAGGTGCTGCATCACACGCTGCAGCAGAGGATCCTTGGCCGTCTCCTCACGAATTTGGACCACCCGTTCGTCAGAGGCCGGAAGGTTGGTGGCACACAACTGCACCTGCGCTTCTATGTGGCAGATGAAGTCACTTTGTTCACACGGTGTGGTAATGGACCTGGATAGGGCATCTGCACGATCAGCTCATTGCCTGGCATGTAGACAAGTTCGAAGTCGTAGCGGCGTAGCTGAAGAAGAATTCGCTGTAACCGAGATGTCATGTCGTTTAAGTCCTTCTGGATTATGTGGACTAGAGGTCAATGATCCGTTTATCTCGTGAATTTTGGCAGGCCGTAAACGTAGTCGTGAAACTTGACTATCCTTGTCAGGAGGCCCAGACACTCCTTCTCAATCTGAGCGTACCGTTGCTCAGTGGGCATCATGGCCCTGGAGGCATACACCACTGGAGCCCAGGACGAAGAGTCATCTCGCTGAAGGAGCACCGTTCCAATGCCATCCTAGCTTGCATCAGTCGATATCCTGGTTGGGTCGAAGAACGCTAGAATCGGGGCTGTGGTGAGCTTTGCTTTCAGGTCACGCCATTCCTCTTCATGCGTGAGCAGCCACTGAAATTCTATCGACTTCTTGACGAGATGGCGGAGGGCCGAGGTGTGGGATGCCATATTGGGAATGAATTTCCGGAGGAAGTTGACCATCTCGAAGAAGCAGAGGACCGCCTTCTTGTCCTCTGGGGTCTTCATGGCGTTGATCGCCGAGACCTTGTCGGCATCTGGCCGCACGCCCTGCTGCGAGATGTGGTCACCCAGGAACTTAATATCCGATTGACCAAATGAGCACTTGGCCCTGTTGAGCTGGAGACCATGTTCATGAATCCTCTGGAATACCTTCTTGAGGAATACAATGTGTTCCTGGGGCCTTGTGGACCAGATAATTACGTCGTCAGCATATACTCACACCCCCTCGATGCCCTCCATCATCTGCTCCATGATGCGATGAAATACTTCGCAGGCAGATATGATCCCAAAAGGCATCCGGTTGTAGCAGTAGCGACCGACGGGGTGTTGAACGTGCACAGCTTGCGACTGGACGCGTCCAGCTGTATTTGCCAAAAACCCTTGGAGGCGTCCAACTTAGTAAAGAATTTGGCATGAGCCATCTCACTGGTCAACTCTTCACGTTTTGGTATCGGGTAATGCTCCCGCATGATGTTACGGTTTAGATCCTTAGGGTCAATGCAAATGCAAAGCTCCCCTGACGGCTTCTTTTGGCAGATCATGGAGCTGACCCAGTCTGTTGGCTCTGTGACCTTCGATATGATGCCCTGGTCTTGATGGTCCTGTAATTGCTTCTTCAGACGATCCTTGAGGGGTGCCGGCACCCAGCGTGGTGCATGAATTACAGGGGTGGCATTCGGCTTGAGCAGGATTTTATATCGGTATGGGAGCGTGCCCATTCCATCGAATATGCTGTGGTACTGCGTGATAATGTCATCTATGCCGGCTTGCAAGTTTCCATCAGGCGAGGCCGTCGCTGGTGATGATGACGGTGTGGATTCGCTGAACCAGGTTCAGGAGCTTGCAGGCTTGAGCACCGAGCAGGGACGCTCTGTCAGGCCCGACGATTTCAAACCGCAGTGTTGTCTTGATTTCCTTGTTGGGTACCCCTTGTACCACTAGGATCTACTGGTAGCTATGGCATTGCCATTGTAGTCAAGGAGCTGGCAGGCCGGTGGAAGAATGCTTGGTCTGACGCGGATGGTGTCGAGGTCGGAATTTGAGATGAGGTTCGCTGGTGCGCCGGTGTCCAGTTTAAATCGGATGCGAGCCTTGTTAACTGTGAGGACAGCACACCACTCGTCGTCAGGATCCACACTGAGGATCGAGAGGCGTTTCACCGTTGTGGTGGAAGGCAGCGCATGTGTAGTTATGATGGGGACTTGAGGCACTCAGCATCAGGATCTGTTGGGCTGTCGGGATCGGAATCTGGCATGCCTTGTTGTATTGAGCGGACACTTCTGCGCTGCAGCTGGGATCGTTGGGTGCTGAGCGGTGGAGCAGATCTGCAAAGGACTGTGTAGTAGCCAAGCTTGCCACACTGTAGACACCGCCGTCCTTTTGCCGGACATTGCCGTTTTAAATGGGCGGAGCCACAATTCGGACACGTCATGACGCCGACGTCAGCGCGTTCCGTGCGCCATCGCACATGCGCAGTGCGGTCGGTCGACGTACGCACCTGCGCAAGAGGGTTGTCGGGCTCGTCATCCACTCGGTCGTGGCGCGCATGCGCTGGGACCCGGGAAAAGCGCGCAAAACGTCCTCTCTCCTCGATGCTCAGGCCTTGCATTTGTGCAATGGCCTGCACCCATTCCACCTCGTGGGGGGCCAGCTTTGCAGTTTCTGCCGCCCTGATGTGGAAGTAACGATTCTTAGCTTGCTCATGGACAACGCACGTCGCAATAGCGACAGAGAGGGTCAAATGTTTGACTTTCAGGAGCTGCTGCCGAAGGGAGTCGGAGTGGACCCCGAAAACGATCTGAACCCGGATCATGGAATCAGCCGTCGAGTCATAGTTACATGACTGCGCTAGGATGCGGCGATGGGTCCCGAAGGACTGAAAAGGTTCATCCTTACCCTGAAGCCTCTGCTGGAAAACGTACCGTTCAAAGCTCTCATTCACCTCAATGTCGCAGTGGCTGTCAAACTTCAGCAGGACTGTTTTGAATTTCATTTTGTCTTCGCCGTCAGCGAATGTAAGGGAGTTGTAGATGTGGATGGCGTGGTCCCCCGCGGTGGATAGAAATAGCGCGATCTTCCTGGCATCCGATGCTGCTTCGAGGTCGGAGGCCTCGATGTACAAGAGGAACTTTTGCTTGAGGATTTTTCAATTGGCGCCGAGGTTGCCGGAGATGCGGAGCTCAGAGGAGGCTGGATGTTTTCCATTTCACCGGATGGCTGCTTGCTGGTCAATGCTGATTCACTCGAGGTAGGTCCGTCAAGATCAGTATCACTCTGGTACCATGATGTGTTAAGCAGGTAGGATCAATGTGGACTGCACTCGATGCAGGGAAGCTAGAAACAGATGTCTAACACTGGAGAAGATCCAACACTGTTTTATTCAACGATAGAACTGATATACATATTTAACTGTGGGTCGACACTATACTGAACTGACTGGAGACCTTTTAGTAGCCTGACCAGACTTACTAGCTACCGCATGGTGTTTGCACTGTGCTAGCTCGTGGACTCTGACTGTCTCAGTGGCTGGGTCCATAGAGAGCGGGAAACCTAGTGTCCTCTGGCTTTATAGTGGTAGTGTCCTGTCTGGTGATTGGCTGCACTGTGCTGTGTGCTTACTGGTCATCCTGTGTGTCAATCACTGCCTGTCTGCATCTCATTATATACATGAGAGGATATTATGACAGGAAGCACACGGGAAGTCGACTCCGATATGACACTTAGAACCTTCCCTGTTAAATCGTTCTCCAAGTTGAGTACAACTTGAACCTACAGCCTTTGACTCAAGAGGTGAAAGTGCTACTTCTGACTCAAGCATAACACTGGGGTATCTTGGTACACAGCTGCCACTTTTACATGAGGTGGGTGCAGCTTACAGCGGACACTGTTTCCCTGGATCTGTCTCCAGTTTTATATCTAAGGTCCTAAACTTTGTTGTTCTAATGACAACAGAGTGAAGAGAATCCTTTCTTAACACAATTTGCAGCTGGTCTTTCAACCAGCATGCTGTTAGGAAGCTGGTTACAGTGTGATGGGGGCAGGAGTTGTAGCCACCTGGGTTGGCCACTTCCCGACTTAAAATGGAGATCCACTAAGAATGCAGGGAAATTCAGCCAATGCAGGAAAAACAAGCAGGTGCAAAGTTTCCTGTGCATTAGAACTTGCAGAAACCCAGACAGCATTGAAACTAACATCTACATATCGATGAGCGATCCCCGGGAACAATTGGAAACAGTTAAGGTAAACAAAGCCAAGCCAGACTCCTTGGCGCCAGCAGGAGCCAAGACAAAGGAAGGCCAACGGACACTTAGGAACCACCCAGCGATCAGGGAACAGCTCCAGTATTGGAGAAATCGATCCAAGTGATCAGAACGTCGTCCAATCACTTGGAACCAGGTACGGGGTCCGCCCCAAATGGCGCGAAGCCCAAATTCAACTCGTCCTTCTTGGCAGGGTCTCTCAGCAGCTCGAAACAACCCTTGACAGTGACCCGCCTAGTAGCTGCACCAGCCAAGTAAGTCTCCAGTCAGCGCTCCTAGCTACCAGTCTATACCAGCTTTTGAATCCTGCAGACTCAGAATCGAACAAAAGGCCATTTGTTCCCCTGACCTGGTGGGCCAGTTCCAAAGCTAAGTATAGGCCTCTTAGTGTTGGAGATAGTCTAGTAAGTAGAGTTTTATACATGAATAGTGATTGACTGTGTATAATAAATGTGTTTTGATTTGAAACGTACTAACTGGTGTATTGAGTTATTGATCAGCGCTTGAACTTGAACCTCGCGGTGGTATCATAAAGATACCTGGCGACTCTAGAGCAAAGGTTATAGAAACAGAGCAAATTAAGTAAAGACACAACGAGCAACATTTAAGAGCCAACCAAAAGGTAACAACAGAGTGAATGAAAAATTGCTTTAAAATCATCAAAACCTGCTTGGACTGTTGAAAAGCAGACAAGCATGTCAGTGGGATCAAGAAAGAACAAAGACATTGCGTAACTGTGTTGATGTGTGTGTAAATGAGGCCCTTACGAGACTACAAGGGACCCCCAACAATAAACGATCCTTAATCAGTGTGTTTCCCAGCCAGATCTTTGAGATTTGCATGAGCAACCAATCAATCAACCGATCTTCACATGATGGAATTTACTGCAAGAAAATTGAAGTAAGGTGGACAGTGCCATGCGAGCTTTAAATTAAATTATCAAACTAAAGTGTGATATAGTATTGGTTATCATGATTTAAGACAAGGTTTTGGTGGTGTAACATCCTGTCAACCATGGAAGGGAAAAAGGATGTAAAAGAAGCTATTGATGCTGTGTCCGCAGGATTGATACTAGGAGGCACGGAGGCTGACAAACTAAGGGGGCTTTAATAAAGAGGTGTGTTCAGTGCAGGCTACTTCTTTACCCTGCATGGCTGCCCACATTAGCGAGCGGTAACGCCACTTCCGATGACGTCATGCCATCATTATCCACAGCTCAGACAAATATCTTCATTTTTGCACCCTTAATCCGGCCCAGTTCTTTGTGGAAGACATCTTCATACCCCCTTAAGACATCTTGGAGGACATTGTCATATATTTTGAAAATTTACAGGCAGTCGAGCCTAATCTTCCATAACCTCTCTTCCCAACAGATTGCGCCTATGTCCTTCCCTAACAACCAAAGGCAGATTGGCCTCCTGCCCTCTATAGACCACCTGGGTCATGACTGTTCTGAGGATCTTCAAAATCTCCCTGATGTATGGCAAAACTTTGGCTATAGTATTCTTCAAGCTGTGCTCCTGCACGTAGATATTGGAAGGTCTGCTCACCCACTACGGTCACCGAAGCCCCAGCATTGATCTTCATTTAAAGGGGTCTACCACTTACCTTGAAGACAATTTCAATTGGAGCTGCCTTATTCAATTGGACTGCATTCAACCGATGCATTGCATGCTCTTCTTTAGTGTTCTTCTCAATTATGTTCAGTGGCGCTGTGGACTGCTGCTGCTGGGTTTTTTTGCATTGCCGTGCTTTTCCTCACACATCAACGGCTTGAATCTACCCCCTTTCAGTTGCAACAGAAGCACCTGAACTCCTGAACATTGCAGGTCTCCTGGCGATGGTCCCCCCACAATGCTAGCAGTTCACTCTGTGATGAATGTCGGAACGTTTTATATTAATTATAGTATATATATCTGTTGCAGTACTGTTTTTGGAAGTTTCAGTGAAGGTATATATTTCTGTTGCAATAATATTTTTTTTAAAATCCTGGCTTAACCTACAGGCAGGCATTATGTCTGCAAAGGTGCAATTAAAATGTCGCAAAATTGAGATCGTCATTCATTCCAACCATGTATGTGTTTACAAAGAGCCACCAAATGGAATTATGTTATGGCTGCTGGGGAGCAGATAATTTGAGACATTATGTTCAGACAAGGAATCAGGTCAGAGGATCTGAGTAGGATAAATATGATGTGATTATTGGGAGAAGCCAGGTCTGTAACAAGCAGTCTAGATTTTAGTTTCTAGGATTTTAAGCTGAGCAGCATCTTTTTCCAAAGGCTGTCAGGTTAAGCAGTAGTCTGACGCAGACAGAAGGACCTGCAGGCAGTTTTCTGAAAGGATCTTTCTCTCTTCAAGCAGTATTTCCAAGCATTATCTTTACAAGTGTACAGCTAGTAACCCTGTGACTTATAAATGGCTTTTAAATAGAATATCTATTTATTCAAATTTTTCAACAAATTTTCAATTAACCCCCCCTCCCAACAAGAAGAAAGAAACAAGAACACAACAAACAGAAATTATACATTGGATTTCCCCCATATACAATAACCCCCCATGTAACAGTAAAAAACACAAATAGGGAAAAACCTCCACCTTAACCCAAACGCCACCCCAAAGGAACCCCCCCCCCCACTTCCTCCCCTCCCCGCCCCTGGGCTGCTGCTGCTGACCTCCTCCTAACGCTCCGCGAGATAGTCTAGGAACGGTTGCCACCGCCTGAGGAACCTTTGCACAGACCCTCGCAAGGCAAACTTTATCCTCTCCAGCTTGATGAACCCTGCCATGTCATTGATCCAAGCTTCCACACGAGGGGGCTTTGCATCTTTCCAGAGTAGCAAAATCCTCCGTCGGGCTACCAGGGATGCAAAGGCCAAAATACCGGCCTCTTTCGCCTCCTGCACTCCCGGCTCGTCCGATACCCCAAATAATGCTAATCCCCAGCTTGGCTTGACCCGGGCGTTCACTACCTTGGACATAGTCCTCGCAAAACCCCTCCAAAACCCATCCACCGCCGGGCACGACCAGAACATATGGACGTGATTTGCTGGGCTCCCCGAGCACCTCCCATATCTGTCCTCCACCCCAAAGAACCTACTCAACCTCACCCCTGTCATATGCGCTCTGTGAGCAATTTTAAACTGTATTAGGCTGAGCCTGGCGCAAGAGGAGGGAGAATTAATCCTACTCAGGGCATCAGTCCACAGACGCTCATCTATCTCCTCCCCAAGCTACTCCTCCCACTTGCCCTTTAACCCCTCCACCGAGGCCTCCTCCTCTTCCTGCAGCTCCTGGTAAATCGCCGAAACCTTGCCTTCTCCAACCCATACACCCAAAATCACCCTGTCCTGAATCCCACGTGCCGGAAGTAGCAGGAATTCTCCTCACCTGCCACCTCACAAATGCCCTCACTTGCATGTACCTGAAAGCGTTTCCCAGGTGTAGCCCAAACTTCTCCTCCAGCACCCCTAAGCTCGCAAACGTCCTATCGATGAACAGGTCCCCCATTCTTCTAAACCCTGCCCGATGCCAGCTCCGAAACCCCCCATCCATCCTTCTCGGGACGAACCGATGGTTCTCCCGAATCGGGGACCAAACCGAGGCTCCCGCCTCGCCCCTGTGTCGCCTCCACTGCCCCCAGATCTTCAGCGTCTCCACCACCACCTGACTCGTGGTGTACCTTGTCGGCGAGAGCGGCAGCGGTGCCGTCACCAGCGCCCTCAGGCTCATGCCCACACAGGACGCCATCTCTAGCCTCTTCCACGCTGCCCCCTCTCCCTCCATTACCCACTTCTGGATCATCGCCACATTGGCTGCCCAATAATAGCCACACAAATTTGGCAACGCCAGCGCCCCCCCGTCCCTGCTATGCTCCAGAAACACCCTCTTTACCATCGGGGTCTTATTCGCCCACACAAATCCCATGATACTCCTGCTTACCCGTTTGAAAAAGGCCTTGGGGATCAAAATGGGAAGGCCCTGGAACACAGAGAAACCTCGGAAGGACCGTCATTTTGACCGACTGCACCCTACCCGCTAGTGAGAATGGCAGCATATCCCATCTTTTAAATTTCTCCTCCATCTGCTCCACCAACCCCGTCAAATTGAGCTTGTGCAGGGCCCCCCAACTCCTAGCTACTTGGATCCCCAGGTACCGAAAGCTCCTTTCCGCCCTCTTCAGCGGTAGCTCGTCTATCCCCCTTCCCTGGTCCCCTGAATGCACCACATAGAGCTCACTCTTCCCTACGTTGAGTTTATACCCCGAAAAGTCCCCAAACTCCCTAAGGATCCGCATGACCTCCGCCATCCCCTCCACTGGATCCGCAACATACAACAACAGGTCATCGGCATACAACGACACCCGGTGTTCCTCTCCCCCCGAACCAATCCCCTCCATTTCCTGGACTCCCTCAGTGCCATGGCTAGCGGCTCAATTGCCAGTGCAAACAACAAGGGGGATAAGGGACACCCCTGCCTCGTCCCCCGGTACAGCCAAAAGTACTCCGACCTCCGCCGGTTCGTAGCTACACTCGCCACAGGGGCTCTATATAGCAGCCTGACCCAACTGAGAAACCCCTCCCCGAACCCAAACCTCTGCAACACTTCCCAAAGATACTCCCACTCCACCCGATCAAAGGCCTTCTCCGCATCCATAGCTGCCACTACCTCCGCTTCCCCCTCCATCGAGGGCATCATAATCACATTGAGGAGCGTCCGCACATTTGTATTTAGCTGCCTACCCTTCACAAATCCCGTCTGGTCCTCATGAATCACCCCCGGGACACAGTCCTCAATTCTCATAGCCAGCACCTTAGCGTCAACATTGAGGAGCGAGATCTATACGACCCACATTGCAATGGATCCTTGTCCCGCTTCAAGATCAAAGAAATCAGCGCCCTGGACATTGTCGGGGGCAAGGTCCCCTCCTCCCTCGCCTTATTAAAAGTTCTCACTAGCAACGGACCCAGCAGGTCCACGTGTTTCCTGTAAAATTCAACCGGAAACCCATCCGGCCCCGGGGCCTTCCCCGCCTGCATGCTCCCCAATCCTTTAACCAGCTCCTCCAGCCCAATCGGCACCCCCAAACCAGCCACCTCCTTCTCCTCCACCCTCGGGAACCTCAGCTGATCTAGGAATCGTCGCATCCCCTCCTCCCCCGCTGGGGCTCAGACCTGTACAGAACCCCATAGAAGTCCCTGAATACCTCGTTTATTCTCACCGCACTCCGCACCGTATTCCCCCCTCTATCCCTAACTCCACCAATCTCCCTCGCTGTCTTCCTCTTACGAAGCTGATGTGCCAGCATCCGACTCGCCTTCTCCCCATACTCATACGCCGCTTTCCTCCACTGTGCCTCTGCTTTCCCCGTGGTCAACGGGTCGAATTCTGTCTGGAGGTTCTGTCACTCCCTATGTAGCCCCTCCTCGGGGGCCTCTGCATAACTCCTGTCCACCCTTAGAATCTCCCCCACCAACCTCTCTCTCTCTCCCTCCTCTCTCTCTTCTCCCTGTGGGCCCTAATGGAGATTAGCTCTCCCCTGACCACCACCTTCAACACCTCCCAGACTACCCCCACCTGCACCTCCCCGTTGTTGTTGGCCTCCAAGTATTTTTCAATACACTCCCGCACCCGCCGGCACACCCCCTCATCCGCCAACAGTCCCACATCGAGGCGCCACAGCGGGCGCTGGTCCCTCTCCTCCCCCAACTCCAGCTCCACCCAATGCGGGGCGTGGTCCGAGATGGCCATGGCCGAGTATTCCGTTCCCTCCACTTTCGGCATTAGCGCCCTACTCAAAATGAAAAAATCTATCCGGGAGTAGGCTCTATGGATGTGGGAAAAGAAGGAAAATTCCCTGGCCTGCGGCCTGGCAAACCTCCATGGATCCACTCCCCCCATCTGGTCCATAAACCCCCTGAGAACCTTGGCCACAGCCGGCCTCTTACCCGTCCTGGACCTAGAACGGGTTGAAGTCCCGTCCCCCCTCCCCTCACTTAGCTTATCAAGCTTCCTACCTCCAGATCCGGAATCCGACTCAGCATGCGTTTCATAAGTCCGGTTTCATCCCAATTCGGGGCATACACGTTCACCAGTACCACCCGCACCCCCTGCAACCTACCACTCACCATCACATATCGACCTCCATTATCCACTACAATATTCAGTGCCTCAAACGACACCCGCTTCCCCACCAGTATTGCAACCCCCTGTTCTTCATGTCCAGCCCTGAATGAAAGACCTGCCCTACCAATCCCTTTCTCAGCCTAACCTGATCTGCCACCTTCAAATGTGTCTCCTGGAGCATAATCACATCTGCCTTCAATCCCTTTAAGTGCGTGAACACCCGGGCCCTTTTGACCGGCCTGTTCAGGCCCCTCACATTCCAGGTTATCAGCCGGATCAAGGGGATACTCGCACCCCACGCCCTCCCCCCCCAACCTGCCGACTAGCCATCTCCTTTTCTAGGCCAGCCACGTGCCCGCACCTCCCGCACCCTCCAGTCCCCCAGGCGTCGGACCCCCGCCCCGACTATATCTCCTACTTCCAGCTCCCCTTTGGCCAATGCAGCAGCAACCCAGTTTCCCCCCCCTCCCTCCCCCCCCCCCCCCGCTAGATTCTCATCTAGCGATTTTGCTCCCCCCATGACACTCCCGTAAATCAGCTGACTCCTGCTGACCCCGGCCTCTCCCGCCATTCCATCGACCCCCCAGTGTGAGAATCCCCCCACCCCTTGGCAGTCAGTGTGCGCTCCTCTCCAGCACCGCCCTTCCCCCCCCCCCCGGCCCCGCCCCAGCCTTCCCTAACGCGGGAAAAAGCCCACGCTTTCCGTCTTAGCTGGCCCCGCCCCCTCTGGCGCAGCTCCTTTTTGCGGCCTTATCCCAATTCCCCATCCCCGGGCCTCCACCCCCCCCTTCCTCCGTGGGGCCCTACCCCTCCAACACCGACGCCCACTCTCCCACAGCCCCCACATCAAATCCATTCACCCATCCCCACCTAGCACCAACACAAAAATAACATTCCCCAAACGCACTAAACACAGTAAACATCCCCCCACGACAAACCCTCAGTTTGAGTCCAACTTTTCAAACTGGATAAAGTTCCATGCCTCATCAGGCATTTCAAAATAGTGGTGCCGATCTTGGAACGTGACCCACAATTGCGCTGGCTGCAGCATCCCGAACTTCACCCCCTTCCGATGGAGAACCGCCTTAGCCCGGTTAAAACCAGCCCTCTTCTTAGCCACCTCCGCACTCCAGTCCTGGTAAATTCAGATTTCCGTGTTCTCCCACCTGCTACTCCATTCTTTTTTGGCCCATATCAGGACACACTCTCCATCCATAAAGTGGTGGAACCTCACCAAAGAACAAAGAATAAAGAAATGTACAGCACAAGAACAGGCCCTTCGGCCCTCCAAGCCCGTGCCGACCATGCTGCCCGACTAAACTACAATCTTCTACACTTCCTGGGTCCGTATCCCTCTATTCCCATCCTATTCATGTATTTGTCAAGATGCCCCTTAAATGTCACTATCGTCCCTGCTTCCACCACCTCCTCCGGTAGCGAGTTCCAGGCACCCACTACCCTCTGCGTAAAAAACTTGCCTCGTACATCTACTCTAAACCTTGCCCCTCTCACCTTAAACCTATGCCCCCTACTAATTGACCCCTCTACCCTGGGGAAAAGCCTCTGACTATCCACTCTGTAGACCTCTATCAGGTCTCCCCTCAACCTCTTTCGTTCCAGTGAGAACAAACCGAGTTTATTCAACCGCTCCTCATAGCTAATGCCCTCCATACCAGGCAACATTCTGGTAAATCTCTTCTGCACCCTCTCTAAAGCCTCCACATCCTTCTGGTAGTGTGGCGACCAGAATTGAACACTATACTCCAAGTGAGGCCTAACTAAGGTTCTATACAGCTGCAACATGACTTGCCAATTCTTATACTCAATGCCCCGGCCAATGAAGGCAAGCATGCCGTATGCCTTCTTGACTACCTTCTCCACCTGTGTTGCCCCTTTCAATGACCTGTGGACCTGTACTCCTAGATCTCTTTGACTTTCAATACTCTTGAGGGTTCTACCATTCACTGTATATTCCCTACCTGCATTAGACCTTCCAAATTGCATTCCCTCACATTTGTCCAGATTAAACTCCATCGCCATCTCTCCGCCCAAGTCTCCAAACAATCTAAATCCTGCTGTATCCTCTGACAGTCCTCATCGCTATCCGCAATTCCACCAACCTTTGTGTCGTCTGCAAACTTACTAATCAGACCAGTTACATTTTCCTCCAAATCATTTATATATACTACAAAGAGCAAATGTCCCAGCACTGATCCCTGTGGAACACCACTGGTCACAGCCCTCCAATTAGAAAAGCATCCTTCCATTGCTACTCTCTGCCTTCTATGACCTAGCCAGTTCTGTATCCACCTTGCCAGCTCACCCCTGATCCCGTGTGACTTCACCTTTTGCACTAGTCTACCATGAGGGACCTTGTCAAAGGCCGTACTGAAGTCCATATAGACAACATCCACTGCCCTACCTTCATCAATCATCTTAGTGACCTCCTCAAAAAACTCTATCAAGTTAGTGAGACACGACCTCCCCTTCACAAAACCATGCTGCCTCTCACTGATACATCCATTTGCTTCCAAATGGGAGTAGATCCTGTCTCGAAGAATTCTCTCCAGTAATTTCCCTACCACTGATGTAAGGCTCACCAGCCTGTAATTCCCTGGATTATCCTTGCTACCCTTCTTAAACAGAGGAACAACATTGGCTATTCTCCAGTCCTCCGGGACATCCCCTGAAGACAGTGAGGATCCAAAGATTTCTGTCAAGGCCTCAGCAATTTCCTCTCCAGCCTCCTTCAGTATTCTGGGGTACATCCCATCAGGCCCTGGGGACTTTTCTACCTTAATATTTTTTAAGACACCCAACACCTCATCTTTTTGGATCTCAATGTGACCCACGCTATCTACACACCCTTCTCCAGACTCAACATCTACCAATTTCTTCTCTTTGGTGAATACTGATGCAAAGTATTCATTTAGTACCTCGCCCATTTCCTCTGGCTCCACACATAGATTCCCTTGCCTACCCTTCAGTGGGCCAACCCTTTCCCTGGCTACCCTCTTGCTTTTTATGTACGTGTAAAAAGCCTTGGGATTTTCCTTAACCCTATTTACCAATTACTTTTCGTGACCCCTTCTAGCCCTCCTGACTCCTTGCTTAAGTTCCTTCCTACTTTCCTTATATTCCACGCAGGCTTCGTCTGTTCCCAGCCTTTTAGCCCTGACAAATGCCTCCTTTTTCTTTTTGACGATGCCTACAATATCTCTCGTTATCCAAGGTTCCCGAAAATTGCCGTATTTATCCTTCTTCCTCACAGGAACATGCCGGTCCTGAATTCCTTTCAACTGACACTTGAAAGCCTCCCACATGTCAGATGTTGATTTGCCCTCAAACATCCGCCCCCAATCTATGTTCTTCAGTTCCCGCCTAATATTGTTATAATTAGGCTTCCCCCAATTTAGCACATTCATCCTAGGACCACTCTTATCCTTGTCCACCAGCACTTTAAAACTTACTGAATTGTGGTCACTGTTACCGAAATGCTCCCCTACTGAAACATCTACCACCTGGCTGTGCTCATTCCCCAATACCAGATCCAGTACCGCCCCTTCCCTAGTTGGACTGTCTACATATTGTTTTAAGAAGCCCTCCTCGATGCTCCTTACATACTCCGCCCCGTCTAAGCCCCTGGCACTAAGTGAGTCCCAGTCAATATTGGGGAAGTTGAAGTCTCCCATCACCACAACCCTGTTGTTTTTACTCTTTTCCAAAATCTGTCTACCTATCTGCTCCTCTATCTCCCGCTGGCTGTTGGGAGGCCTGTAGTAAACCCCCAACCCCCATTACAGCCCTAGGCGGCTCGTTGGCTTTGGGTCGCCTTGCCAGGACCCGATGAGCCCCAACCAGCTCCAGGGGCCTCGGGAAAGCTTGCGCGCCCATCAGCAAATTGAGCATCGTGCTCATATATGCCCCGGCATCGGGCCCCTCCACTCCTTCAGGGAGACCAGAATCCGAAGATTCTTCCTCCTCGACCTATTCTCCAGGTCCTCAAATTTTTCCTGCCACCTCTTGTGCAGTGCCTCGTGCGCCTCCACCTTCACCGCCAGGCCCAAGACCTCATCCTCGTTCTCCAAGCCTTTTTGCTGCACCTCCTGGATCGACGCCCCTTGGGCCCTCTGGGCCTCCACGAGCTTCTCAATCGCCGCCTTCATTGGCGCCAGCATTTCTGTCTTCAGCTCCGCAAATCAGCGTTTAAGGAACTCCTGCTGCTCCTGCGACCACTGTGCCCACGCTGCTTGGTCTCCACCCGCCGCCATCTTGCTTTTCCTCCCTCGCACTTTCCGCTGCACCAGGATCACTTTTTTAACCGCTCCACTCCTGGTCCAATCCATATAGTGTCGCAGGAACCTTACTGTCACCTTGCCACGCTGGGAGCTGTTGAACAATTGCCGTTGGGGCCACTCTGAAGAGCCCAAAAGTCCATTCCCGGCGGTAGCTGCCGAACGTGCGACCGACCTAGGCATAGCCGCAACCGGAAGTCCTATAAATGGCTTTTGATCTGTGATGGGCTTTGCTTAATTGGAGAAATAGAAGGTATAAGTCAGCAGTAAAAAGGGGTTCCTTTTATTTAAAGAATTGTTTAACTGTTAATTGAAAAGTTATTTTCTGTGATGTTATTCAGTTTTGTAAGGGTCCTTCCTGTTTATTCCCTTATTTCCTCTTTCTTTTATTTTACTGTTATAATTTTTGATCCATGGCTGATTAATGAACATGAATCTTTAAGTCAAGCAGCAGAGAGAATGAGGAACTCAGACGTTAGAGGAGAGAAGACTCTGCTAATCTCTGCTAGCTTGAACAGGAGCTTCAGACGTTTTGACACCAGAGAATGAGAGATGGGGTGGGACTCACTTTGATTTATTGGCTGGCAGCCAATGAATTGGCCAAATGGCCGTACTATGCCCGGGAACCGGTGGTGATTGGATCCGATTCAAGTGGGAGCGTTCAAAGAGATCTCAGCGAGCAGATGAGTCCTAGACAACAGAGAGACAAGGGCCTGCCTTTCTCTCCTTCTCTAGAAAGGCTGTGAGTGCTGTATTCCTGGAGCTTGTTTTTGAAAACTCACCACTATTCTTAGAAGTCCCCCTATACCAAAAAGGGCTGACATTGTAAATGGTGATCAGGGATTCTCACTCCCTGACTCCGATGCAGGCTTCAGTGGGTGCTATTAAAGTCAAACTATGTTTTCAAGTTATCCCCCGGTATAACCCATACCTTCACCGAAGATTTCATCTACTTACCACTTAGTAGCATCGATCCTGGGTCCCGCATTGCTAAGTAAGTAAAGTAGACTTTGGAATAACCACTGTTTCAGGTTAAATTAAGTTAATTTATTATTATATTTTTTCTTTTAAAAGCTGAAATTACTTTCTTTACAGAAAGGAAAAAGATCTTGCTTCTGGATCCTTCTGGTTGGTTGAAGGGACCTTCAGGCCCAACTTGACAATCAATCTTCTTTTTAAAATCTGGTCTTCTTTCGATGTATTCGCTGATGAGCTCAGTTGCTGTGTCCTATCTTTCCCATGTACCAAGCTGTGAGAGCTGGCTTTGCTGGCTATCTCTGAGCTGACTCTGATCTGACTCTGCGTACTCTTTAAATTCTAGTCTTCCTTAGATGTATTAGCTGTTTTAGCTCCGCTGCTATGCCCTGTCTCTTTCCCATGGCCGAGCTGACTGTAATCTGACTCTGAGCTGCTTGTTCCTCCTCTGTTTCTCTCTCTCTCCCTCTGAGTTCCGGTTCTGATTCTGGTTCTGGTTCTGGTTCTCCCTGCTATCCCCTTTCTTCGGGTTTATATATTTTTCTAACAGTTATCTAGTTTTTATGACTTTATTGTAAAGTAACTCTTGACTTTCTTTGATTGTAAAAAGTATCTTTGATCTAAACATTCTAATCCAACTAAGTATTCATTTTGACATGACCTCAGCTCTCAGGTCTCTGATTACATTGTTTCCTTTGTGATGTTCAAAATGCTGTGACTTCAAGAGGTGTTACTTCTAATTCCTGTCATTTCTATAGTTTTATTTTCCAATTGTATCCTCAGCTCATCATTTTGACTTTGATTTTGGCTTTGAATTATGTTTCTCGTAGACTGATAGTCTCCAGTTTTCTTTAATTTACCTGGTATTAGCAACATTTTCACACTTAGAATTGTCACCAAATTCAACTGAACCTCATCCATGCTTTTCCAGATGTTTACTAAGATAGATACTTTCAATGAAGGTGTGAGCCATTGTTTTTGGCTTCATTCAAAATCCTGTTTGTCTTGTTTGCTAAGCCTGCTTGACCAAGGATATCTGCATTTTACAGTCCTGCTCTTTTCAGCTGCTGTTATCCCTTTGTGGGATCTTTCCCTGTATCCTCTCATGTTTCTCTCAGACCAGATATTGCCAGACTTCCATGTTTCAAATGACACATCTTTCCATATTTTCAATAACAGGCTGCAGACAACCTGAATGAATGAAGCTATGGGAAATCCATTGCAGGCTGCAAGCAAAGACCAGAGCTCTTTCCCTCTCTCCTGAAAGGTTGTGAGTGCTGTATTTCTGAAATTACAGATGCCTGAATGAATCCACAGTAAAAGCCTTGAACTTAAAGAAAAGTCTGAAGAGGAGTAAAGTGCTGGGAACACGTATTTGAAGCAAAGATTTTTTCTCTCATTTACTTCGGTTTTTCCCCCCATCTTTCTTCCCCTCTGTTTTTGTCTGTCTTGTGTGTGTAGAGGGTGGGGGCAGACAGTATGTCAAGTTAAAGTGGGGGATTAGGAATTAGGTAATACTTAACCAGTTGTTTTACTGCATATTTCATTATAGTTCTTGTTATGGATAAACAGTAATTGTGTTTAAGCTTACAAACCTGGTGACTGCAATTATTGGGCAGCCAAGGACCAAAGATTTTGAGTACTTTTCTAAGAATTATTGGTTAATTCACTTGTGTTGTGACTCCAGGGCATGTAGAGCTGGAATTGACTGCACACAAGCCCAGGATGCTGCACCAGTTCAATCCTGAGTTAAGAATAAAATTTGTTTCAATATAACAAATACCTATTGATCAGCTGAATCACTCATGGAGCAAAGTATCCTTTCCTCACAGTTTTGAAAATGTAAAAAAGTATTTGGGGTTCTTGTTCAGTATCCTAACAAATGTTTGGGTCTTGTCTGGGATATTAACACCTCGGATTTGGTTGGACAACCCAATTCCTTCCCGCTCCTTGGGCTCTGAGCTTTGCATGTTGATCCCGCCGCAGACCTCATGGCCACACCGCCCCATACTAGGTCAGCCTTCTCTTTAGCCATATTCTGAAGCTTAGTGGTGCCTTTTCAGCGCACTGTATCACCTGAGCTAGCTTGATCACTTTTTCCGATGTAATTGTGGTCTGGGTTTCTCCTGCATTTTCTGTTTTTATTTCAGATTTTCAGCATCCGCAGTATTTTGCTTTTATTATCATTTACATACAAATAATTACTTTTGATGTGAAGAGACTTTTGTTATGTCGACAAGCCTCTGTGATCTCTATACTCTGCCACTTCTAGCTTTTTGTGCACCCCAATTTCATTGCTCCAACATTGGTGACCATGGCCGTGATTCTCCAAAATCCCGGCCAAGTGTTGATGCCGGGGTAAACACCGGAGTGGTTCACGGTGGTGTCAATGGGCTGACTGGCCCAGTGATTCAGCGGCACTCAGGGGGCCAGCAAGGTGCCGGAGTGCTCCACGCTGCTAGAGCGCCGATATGCGGCCCTGCACTGCCGGTGCGGGTCTGCGCATGCGAGCAATGGCCGTCGCCGTGCCGGCGCATGCACGTGGTGGCCGTCACCCCACCGACGCATGCGCGTGGTGGCCATTTCTGCGCCATCGGCGAGCAACATGGCGGAGTCCTACAGAGGGCACGCGCGGAAGGGGGTAGACCACCTCCAGATCGCGGGCGCCCGCCAATTGGTTGCCCCCGATCGCGGGCCTAGATGGCGTGGAGGCCCCCCCCCGGAGTCTAATTCCCCCGGCCCCCCACCAGGACACCAGGATGGCCAACGTGGCCGCAGGGTCAAACCTGGTACCACCCGGCGGGAATTCGGCTGGTCGACCATGGAGAATTGCCGCGGGGGCCTCTTTCAGCGGCCCCCGACCGGCGCCGCATTTGACGCCGATTCTCTGATTGGCAAAGAATTGTGTCCTAGCATCGGAGCGGCATGGCGGGAATTTCCTGCGTCACCGGCGATTCTCCACCTGCCGCGGGCTCAGAGAACCCCGGCCCATGTCTTCAGATTCTAGATCCTGAAATAGGTCATTTCCTCATTTTTCTGAAAGAGTTCTGAACTTCTACTGAGTGTCATGAGAATATCACTTTAAGAAATATTTGGCTGCTCATGTTACTGCAGTGATGTCAGAGTGTAGGTGGAGCTGAGCTCTGGCTCTGTTTTTTAGTTTCACTTTGAGAAAAGCTTGGGTGTGTCTGTCTTTTTGGTTTTATTTTCAGTGTTGAAACTGAAGCCAGACAAAGTAGGTGTACTGCTGTTCTCTCTGCCATGAAAAGACTATCTCTTGATCATTTGGTGAATTCAGAATTATAAATGTTCTCAGTAGTGACTTTAAACTGGTGTGCTTCTGTGAAAGGTTTTATTTTTAAGTCTTCTGGATGTTAAAAGGACAGCTTCCGGATTACTTAGTGTTGAATTCTTTGGGAATTGTATTTGAATTAATGGTTGCTAAGATGTTCACTGTTTGTTTTAAAAAGGTTGACTTGAGTGAATAGAATAAACATTGATTTGCTTTCAGAAATAATTTTTCCATTTCTGTTGTACCACACCTGTAGAGTGTGCCGTGTGCTCCCCATACCACAATCTATTAAAAGTTGTGGGGCAGGTGAACTCCATGATACACTTTGGGTTCTCTAAACCCTGGCCCATAACAAATTGGGACCTCAAGGGGGATTAAAGTCTATCTATTGGATTGGCTTAGTGAACATAAAGACAGTGAGGGGTGAGCATATTGTGTGGTTGCTTTTCAGGTGTGGTATTTTAGTTTAAGTAAGGAGTGTGTTGTGGAGAATGGCTCTTTCAGAGGTTCAGAAGTTTTTGGAGGTGGAGCCGGACACACGCAGTACCTTACGACAGGGACTAAAAGCAGACTGTTAGATTTGGCAAAAACAGTGCAGTTAACATTACCTGACAAAATGCGAAAAGATTAGGTAATTATGACGGTGGCTAAGCATTTAAAGTTGCCTGAGATACAGTTTGACTCATTGGAAATGGCAAAAATTCAGTTACAAATTAAACAAATGGAACATGAGATAGAATTAAAGCAGCTTGAATACGAAAGAGATAGAGAGGAAAAAGAAAGAGAAAGGGAGATACAGATCAGGGAAAAAGATAAAGAGAGGGAGTTTGAACTTCAGAAAATGGCCATGAAACATGACAGTCAGTTAAAATTGGCAGGAGTAAAGGGAAACGTACAGTTGGATGATAGTGATGGGGATAGTGAGAAAGAGAATCATAGTCGAAGGCTCGGTGGGAATCTATTTAAATATGTCCAAGCATTGCCAAGATTTGATGAGAAGGAGGTAGAAGGCTTTTCATTTCATTTGAGAAGGTAGCTGAACAAATTAAATGGCCACAGGACATGTGGGTACTACTGATTCAAACAAAGCTGGTAGGTAGGGCTAGTGAAGTGTTTGCATCACTATCAGAGGAGGTATCTCGGACGTATGAGGAGGTGAAAAAATCCATCTTAGGTGCATATGAACGAGTGCCTGAAGTCTACAGACAAAGGTTTAGAAATTTAAGGAAAGAATCTGGTCAAACATACATGGAGTTTGAAAGGATCAAACAGAGTAATTTTGTTAGGTGATAAGGGCTTTGCAAATAGACCAAACGTATGAAGCTCTCAGAGAAATTATACTTTTGGAGGAGTTTAAAAATTCAATTCCTGATGTAGTGAGAACTACATCAGGAAGAACAGAGGGTTAAAACTGCGAGATTAGCAGCGGAAATGGCAAATGATTATCAATTAGTTCATAAATCAAAGTTTGTTTTACGACATCAGTGTCAGCCTGTGAGGGATAGAAACTGGGGACATGAGAAATACTCAAGTCGTAAAGGTAAAAGTGATCTGATGGGAGATAATAAGGAGAGTGTACCTCAGATTAAAAAAGAAATCCAGGAGGGTGGAAAAGAAATGAAAAGTTTCAAATGTTTTCACTGTAATCAACTAGTCCATGTAAAGTCACAGTGTTGGTGGCTGAAGAAAAGCACTGGGAAGGCTGATGAGGTAAAACAGGATAAGACAGTGGGGTTTGTTAAAGTGGTAAAGGAAAGTCCAAGTGAAGCGAAGGAGGTGCAAAAGATTGTACAGCCTGATCAAGAGGTGATTGATAAGAAGGTGCCAGATGGCTTTAAAGAAGTTACTTGTGTGGGTAAAGTTTACTCATGTGTATCAGGAGGAGCAGGCAAAAAAGTCACAATTTTAAGAGATACGGGAGCTAGTCAATCTTTAATGGTAAGCAATGAGGAGTTATGTCGTTTGGGAAGAATGTTGCCAAAAGGTGGTATTATGTGGAATTCAGGGTGAGAGGAGTAATGTTCCATTATATAAGGTAAGGTTGGAAAGTCCAGTGAAGAGTGGTGAAGTGGTAGTAGGAGTAATAGAGAAACTATCTTGTCCAGGAATACAGTTTATCTTGGGTAATGATGTAGCTGGATCGCAGGTGGGAGTGATGCCTATGGTGGTTATAAGCCAGTAGAAAATCAGACAACTGAAGTGTTGAAGGACGAATATCCTGGGATTTTTCTGGATTGTGTAGTAACAAGGTCACAAAGTCACAGGTTAAGACAAGAGGAGAAATCAAAGAGTGAAGATGAAGTTGAAGTGCAATTATCAGAAACGATTTTTGATCAGCTGGTTGAAAAAGAACAAGAACAGGTGGAGGATGAGGCGGATATTTTTAGTTCAGGAAAATTGGCGGAGTTACAACAAACAGATGTAGAAATAAAACGGATGTATCAGAAAGCATATACGGAAGAGGAATCTGAGTGTATGCCAGAGTGTTTTTTACCATAAAAGTGATGTCTTGATGAGAAAATGGGACCTTTACATATGCAGGCGGATGAAAAGTGGGCAGAAGTTCATCAAGTAGTATTGCCGGTAGGGTATAGAAAGGAGGTGTTGCGAGTTGCACATGAGGTACCAGTGGGAGATCATTTGGGAGTAAGGAAAACTCAAGCTAAAATGGAAAAACATTTTTATTGGCCTGGACTACATAAAGATGTAGTTAAATGTTGTCAATCATGTCACACATGTCAAGTGATAGGGAAACCTCAAGCAGTGATAAAACCAGCACCATTAATACCCATTCCAGCATTTGAGGAACCTTTTACAAGGGTCCTAATTGATTGCATAGGACCGCTTCCTAAAACGAAAAGTGGGAATCAATATCTTTTGACTATAATGGATGTGTCTACTAGGTTTCCAGTGGCCATTCCAGTACGTAATAGTACAGCTAAAAAGATTGTGGAGGAGTTACTTAAATTCTTTACTAGATATGGACTACCCACAGAAATACAATCGGATCAAGGATCAAATTTTACCTCAAGGTTATTCAAAGAAGTTATTGAAAGCTTAGGAATAAAACAATTTAAATCAACTGCGTACCATCCAGAATCGCAGGGAGCATTAGAAAGGTGGCATCAGACATTAAAGACAATGTTGAGGGCTTATTGTCACGATTATCCAGAGGACTGGGATAAAGGAATTCCATTCGTACTGTTCGCAATTAGGGAAGCACCTAATGAGTCAACCAAATTCAGTCCTTTTGAACAAATTTTTGGTCATGAGGTAAGAGGACCACTTAAATTGATTAAGGAAAAATTGGTGAGTGAGAAATCGGAAATTACATTATTGATTTACGTGTGAAATTTTAGGGAACGATTAAATAGAACAGGTGAATTGGCTAGACAACATTTGAAAGTTTGCACAAAATGTGATGAAACGGGTCGCAGACAAGAAATCCAAAGTTCGTAGTTTTGCCAGTGGAGAGAAAGTTTTAGTGTTGTTACCAGTGTTAGGTGAACCTTTAAAAGCTAGGTTTTGTGGACCTTATCAGATTGGAAGGAAATTAAGTGAGGTGAATTATGTGGTAAAGGCACCAGATAGAAGGAAGACTCACTGAGTGTGTCATGTGAATATGCTTAAAAGGTACTTTGAAAGGGAAGGAGAGAAAAAGGAGGAGGTTTTAATGATTCTAACTCAATGTGACGAACCAAATCCAGATGACTGTGAATTTGACATGCCTCAAATTAAATTGGAAAACGAGGATGTTCTTAAAAATTGGGATAACTTGTTGAGTTACCTTCCAGAGGAAAAACAGACTGACCTGAAAGAGTTATTGATATCACGTGGGCAAGTTTGTAGAGATAAATTGGGAAGTACTAAAATGGCTATACATGATGTAGATGTGGGAAATGCTGTTCCAATCAAACAACATCCATACGGACTTAACCCTTTAAAATTGGCACAGCTTAACAAAGAGATTGAGAGTATGCTTAAAAATGGCATAATTGAAGTGGGTTGCAGCCAATGGAGCTCACCCATAGTGATGGTACCAGAACCAGACGGTACCCAATGGTTGTGTGTGGACTATAGAAAGGTTAATGCAGTTACAAGAACGGATTCTTATCCTATCCCACGTTTGGAGGATTGCATTGAGAAAGTGGGACAATCAGCTTTTATTTCCAAACTGGATTTACTTAAAGGTTATTGGCAGGTACCTTTATCTGAAAGGGCGAAGGAGATTTCAGCTTTTGTGACTCCAGATGGTATATACCAATTCAAAGTTATGCCATTTGGCATGAAAAACGCCCCAGCCACATTTCAACGGTTAACTAACAAAGTTGTTTCAGGATTACCCAATTGTGCGGTATACATCGATGATCTGGTCATTTTCAGCCAGACATGGAAAGAACATTTGAAACATCTGATGGAGTTATTCGATCGACTTCAGAAGGCGGGTTTGGTGATAAACCTAGCCAAAAGTGAATTTGGAAAAGCCCAAGTCACTTTCCTTGGCCATACTATCGGACGGGGTTGAATGGTCCCACGGGATGTGAAAACAAAAGTTATTGGAGAGTTTCCAATACCCTCGACACGACGGGAAATAATGCAATTTCTTGGTATGAGTGGATTTTACCGGAAATTTGTACCGAATTTCAGCAGTGTGGTCGCTCCACTGACGGACTTGCTCAAGAAGCGTAACAAATTCCAGTGGACAGCGGAGTGTCAACAGGCATTTGATGGCCTGAAGGCTGTGTTAACCACTGCTCCTGTGTTAGTCATCCCAAATTATACGAAACCAATCGAAGTGGCTGTTGATGCGAGTGATGTGGGTGTAGGTGCGGTGCTTCTACAAGACTTCGACGAAGGGCTAGAGCAGCCTATTGGTTATTTTTCTAAGATATTTAATTCTCACCCGAAAACGTATTCAACGATTGAGAAGGAGTTTGGTGCTTGCTTTGCAACATTTTCATATTTATGTGACAAGCAATCCGTCTGCCACCATTACATATACTGATCATAATATGTTGACGTTTCTGGAGCGATTCCGGAAAAACAATGCAAGGCTGTTTCGCTGGAGTTTATTGTTACAGCTATTTCATTTAAAAATAGTACATGTGACAGGACGAGAAAATGTGATAGCCGATGCTTTGTCATGACTGTGATGAACGGAAGCAGTTTCAGTTGCAGGAACAAGAACAAAAATGGACTATATTATTATACCTGTTCGCGTGTTGTGTTTTTTGAAACGAAAATGTATATTTACTTTGTGCATTTCTTAAAGGATAGTGAAAAGGTGAAAAATTAAACCACCTTGAAGTTGATGGTTTATTTTATTTTCTTATGGGGAGGTGACATGAGAATGTCACTTTAAGAAATGTTTGGCTGCTCATGTTACTGCAGTGATGTCAGAGTGTGGGTGGAGCTGAAAGTTGTGGGTCAGGTGAACTCCATGATACACTTTGGGG
Organism: Scyliorhinus torazame; assembly: GCF_047496885.1. NCBI lineage: Eukaryota > Metazoa > Chordata > Chondrichthyes > Carcharhiniformes > Scyliorhinidae > Scyliorhinus > Scyliorhinus torazame. The sequence goes on along the minus strand of NC_092722.1, from coordinate 47,750,373 downwards.
TTCTCTAAACACTAGCCCATAGCACGAGTGTAGAAGTGTTTCCTAATTTCACTCCTAATTTTTAGACTATGGTCCCATTCCCCGATTCCCCAACCAACTGAAATTGCTTCTCCAAATCCACCCTATTTGTTTGCCTCAGTGAATGCTTGCTGCTTTAGTTGGATCGGCATTCAGAAACAAAAACATGAGCAGTAAAGGGAGGGCCGCACAACCAGGGTTAGGGGCCTCCACTTAAGCATTGTACACCAAATATGTACAAATATCTGAGCAATAAATATGCGAGATGCAAGAATGTGTCCAGTAGCACAAAGCGATACTGTAAATTATGTTTGTGGCCAAGATGCATGTTGGGCAACTGTTCGGTTCCTCTCATGATATAAATCCTTGAGATTATCTGCTGTGTAAGGCGGAAGGCAACAATAACACATAAACACATTGCGGGTTCATTAATTACAATATGCCCATGAGAACAGTCTTACGTTGTTGTTTATCTTGGAGACATAAAGGACTGTGTGTGGGTACTCTGCTTAAAGCAAAAGTGAAACACAGACTGGATAACATGACACACTTCCCTTTGAGTGATGTCATGCCGATACCCTTAAAGGCACATTACAACAGCAACAACTGCAGAACAGTGTTTCCACCATAGTCTATCACTGGTCCCATTTGTTTTCTGATATTGACGGGCTGAGTTCTCAGTTAATCACTGAGACCACAAGCATGTGCTGTGTCGTAATTTTCTCTGATTATTCTGAGGATTCAGGTACAATGAGCAGGGATGTCTTGCTGCAATTATACAGAGACTCGGTGAGGCCACACCTGGAATATTGTGTGCAGTTTTGGTCTCATTATCTGAGGAAGGATGTTCTTGCTCTCGAGGGAGAAGGTTTGCTAGACTGATTCTTGGGATGGCAGGACTGACACATGAGGAGAGAGTGAGTCGATTACGATTGTGTTTGCTGGAGTTCAGAAGAATAAAGGAGGATCTCATAGAAACCGATAAAATTCTAACAGGACTAGACAAGGTAGCTGCAGGAAGGATGTTCCCGATGGTGGGGGTGTCCAGAACCAGGGATCACAGGCTGAGGATACGGGATAGAACATTTCAGACAGGGATGAGGAGAACTTTCTTCACCCAGAGGGTGGTCATCCTGTGTAATTCACTACCTCAGAAAGCAGTGTAGCCATCTGGGATGGCCACTTCCAACCAGGAACAGGGAAGGTCGCAAAGCATAGCGGGAAAAATGGACAATGCGAGATTCAGGCAGGCTCAGAGCCTCAGAGTATATTTGAGAGTGAGGAATCCAGACGGTATCGAAACCCCCAACCGATTAGCATTTAATGGCCCACCTCCGCCAGACAAAGGACTAATACTTGAGCGACCGATACAGTCCCAGACATTTTGGCGCCACTCCCTGTACTTGGGAAGCGTAAACAACAGGGTCAATGACCGCTTGGGACATGCCCAGCCATCAAGGCACCCGCCCCTTTATTGGTTTGAATCGAACACAGTGATCAGGAATCACCCAATTTGTGGGGTCCAAACTGAAGGACCGCCCAAAAGAGCGCGAAAACCCCCAAGAATAAGAAGAGAGACCACCATGTGTTCGATCTCTCTTGGACCTGGCGCTCCGGCAACGTCCACTTCCAATTGCAGCACCACCAGAAGCAAGGTCAAGTTCAACGCCCGCTACCAGACGGATGAGCCCAGCTGAGCAGCAGTTACTTCTACAGACCCAATAGATACAGATCCGAACAACGGCCACTGTTCCTCTGATCTAAGCTGGATGCCTGAAGTTAAGTACAGGTTGTCATAGTCGATAGGTGTAGTTTAACTCGTAGTGTTTATGTTGCATGATTAATTGTAAATAAAGTACCCTTGACCTTGAACTAATTAACTGGTGTTTGGCTCATTGATCGATAGCCAGTTGAACCTTGTGGTGGTATCAATTGATACCTGGCGACTCTGAGCAATAGAATATAGATATCTAAAGGAAGGAGGGCAACCTCACTGACTGCCATATTTACAGTAGGTAAAAAAGGCAACAGTAGTTGAGGCCAAAACATTGTCGGCTGGATTCCCCATTCCCGAGACAAAGTGCTGACGCCGGGGCAAGATTTGTGGCTTCATGACAGCAAAACTGGCGCCGCACCTGGACCGATTCAGTGACCGTTGAGGGGCTAGCACCTGTGCCACATGTATCGTGATCGATTTCAATGGAAAATGGTGTTGACTTCACTGGGGAATTGGCACTCGAGAAACTGCAGCTGTATATTAGAACGTCACTCCCCACACACACTCATCCCAGCCAACTAGATGGCACTGGTTGCGCTGCAGCGCGCCCATCCCGCTGATGGATTGGCTGGGACCAGAGGGCACTTACAGTGGTGCCCTGGGAGTAGACCCATATGACCTATTGCCCTAAGTTCACAGTTGGCAGGCATGCGGTGTGCTCAGCTGCATGGCCATGGCAATGGTGTTCCGTGCCCGCCCACCCCTACACCACAGCTCACAGACCAGGTCTCCTGGGCGCCATTGTTGCGAGCTGGCTGGGGTTGGCTGAGCAAGGTCTGCTTAAATGTCGCTCGATCTTGTTAGCAGAGGGTTGGCGAGCGCGGTTCCAGCGAACCAGCTTGCGAGCCTTCATAGGGAGCACTCTTGCTTCACAGCTCCAGGTCCCAGGTTCGATTCCCAGTTTGGGTCACTGTCTGTGTGGAGTCTGCACGTTCTCCTTGTGTCTGTGTGGGTTTCCTTCGGGTGCTCCGGTTTCCTCCCACAATTCCCAAAAGACATGCTGTTAGGTGAATTGGACATTCTGAATTCTCCCTCTGTGCACCCGAACAGGCGGCGAATGTGGCAACTAGGAAATTTTCACAGTAACTTCATTGCAGTGTTAATGTTAATGTAAGCCTACTTGTGACAGTAAAGATTATTATTTTTTTAATTCAACATTTGCGGCGAGACGCCCGTGGGATCTCATTAAGTGGACCAATTGAATAGCGTTCTGGTGTCGCTGAACGAGCGTCGGGATGGTCGCAGCATTTCCCGCTAACTGCTACACTTAGGATCTTTCCGAAGAATTGCACCTTAAGTGTTGATGCCAGGACAGGATTCGTGGACTTCTATGACAGCAAAACTAGCGTCGCACCTGGACCAATTCATAGATCGTTGAGAGGTGAGTACCGGCGCCACGTGGAAAATGGCGTCGGATTCGCTGGGGCCAGGATTGGCACTCGAGAGGGTGATAAGCTGCAGCCGCATATTAGCACGTCACTCTCCACACACACACTCATCCCAGCCAACAAGATGGCACTGGTTGGATGTTGGACACTTTCCGAACCCCCCCTCTCTCCCTCAGCAGCAACGGCGCCTCTTTCACAATTTTTAAAGGCACAAGTGAACTTCGCCGTCGGCAATTCATCCCAGTGGAAGCAGAGAATTGGGGAGGCCCTGGAGAATACTGGGTCGGACCCACTAATGATATGCCAAGCGTGTTTACTGTACGTGTGTTCTGGAACACATTTGAAATGAAATGAAATGAAATGAAAATCGCTTATTGTCACAAGTAGGCTTCAATGAAGTTACTGTGAAAAGCCCCTAGCCGCCACATTCCGGCACCTGTTCGGGGAGGCTGGTACGGGAATCGAACCGTGCTGCTGGCCTGCCTTGGTCTGCTTTAAAAGCCAGCGATTTAGCCGAGTGTGTCGAAGCGACAGGAAATTGCGATTATGCGTGAAACCGGCGCCCGCCATGATTTTGGCGTTGGAACCGATTCTCAGCCCAATTACATTTCCTATTCTGCCGTTGGCCGACGGAGAATCCCACCCTGTAAGCTTTCAAGAAGAATTAGATGTAGCACTTGGGTCGACTGGGATCAAAGGAAATGGGGAGAAAGTGGGATTAGGCTATTGAGTTGGATGATCAACCAAGATCATAATGGATGGTGGAGGAGGCTCTAAGGGCCGAATGGCCTCCTCCTGCTCCAATTTTCTATGTTTCTATGCTTCTGTGAAAAGTCTTGGAATGTTATAATTGGCACAATCCAATGGCCATGCTGCACCTCAAAAGCAGCTCACAGCTTCGTAGCTTGGCCAATAACAGCCAGGAAATTCTGCTCATGGGATCTATCTGGCTTGCAACGCTTTGCGAGATCCAACACAATCTCGCAATGTAAATCCTATTGTGGACGGAATCATGTTTTGGGAAATCTGCGTTTTAGAGTGTGACAGCTATTCTCATTCTAATGTACAGATTCCTGAGGTACCCAGGCTTTGGGATTCATCCACTTCACCTCGGAGACCTTGGACGAGCGCGGTTCAGCACTGGTCCCCACAAATGGAGACCAGACAGAATGGCATTCATGGGGGCCTCCGAGGGGTCAGAGGCTCCCAGCTGCATGTCCTTTGGCCAGGGTAGTGCCCTGGTACTGCTCCTGCCACCTGAGCACCCTGGCAGTGCCAGATTGGCATCCTGACAGTGTCAGCTGAGTGCCAGACTGGCACTGCAAATGTGCCCAAGTGGCACTGCCAGCTGATATGGGCACTACCAGGGTGAAAGCTGGCATTTTATGTGCACACGTCAGTGAGCACTGAATCTGAAAGTTTCGCTTGTGTTTGTGGCAATGCATTCTTCACTATAGTTGGATGGTGCCATATCCAAATAGCTGGAGGTACCAGCATGTTGCAAGGTTACTCAATAATGTGGCCTTCAAAGAATTCCACTGAAATTACATATCCTGTACACAGTCCAGACTGTCAGGTATCAATATAGAACATAGAACATAGAACAATACAGCGCAGTACAGGCCCTTCGGCCCACGATGTTGCACCGAAACAAAAGCCATACTTCTGTGCTATGTTATTAATGATGTTGTCAGCAAAGTGCCACTATCTCAATTATTTTCAATGTGATGGGTGTTGCAAGGCAATAGATGCTGAGTTCTGTGGAGTCAGCTTTTTGTATAAAAATTGCATGAAATCATTTGTTCTATTTCATTACTCTCTCGCCTCTATATTTGATTACTATGAATCATTGTAGGCTCATTTGCATTCCTCCACTGATGCTACCTAGGTGAGCTGTTCCAATGTTTGTCATGAGTTGTGGACTCATTGGATCATAAAATGATACAGCACAAAGGAATGCCATTTGGCCTGCAGTGCCTGTGCTATCTCTGTGTAAGAGTTATCAATCTAATCTCTAGACCCATCCATCTTCAGATGCTTAATTGATGATCAATTTAGGGGATATAGCTCAGTGGTAGAGCACGCCACTCTGCGTGTATGAGGTCCCACATTCAATCCTGCCATCTCCACATGAATTTTTTTGGGGGGTCGGTTAGCTCAGTTGACTGGAAGTTTGGTTTGTGATGTGGAGCGATGCCATCAATGTGGGTTCAATTCCAGTACCGGTTAAGGTAATTCATGAAGGCCCCTCAATCTTGTCCCTCACTTCAAGAGTGGTGGCCCTCAGGTTACCTGAAGTACCTTGCTGTGAAACTAACAGAAAGCACTTAATTCTCTCTGATGTGGTCCAGGAGCTGTTAATCATAGCTTGGTGTTAATGAACATAGTGGTTAGTTTCACAGCTGGGCACTTCAAAGCCACTCAAGTGTGAAGAAACAATGCAAACAGCTGGATGCGTCTGGAAGCTGTCAGCCGAGGGAAAGCAATTTCACAGAGATATGAATGAATGACTTGCAGATCAAAGATCTAAGGGAGTTTAAAACCAGCTGACTGATTTTCTCTTCCAGGAATTGACAATTGCTGCTTCCTGTGCCAGCAGATGTATTGAACAGGTGAGTTTTAAAGCAGTGATTTTTGTTTTTCACTGCATCTGTCTGGATTGCTCTCTGGTTCCAGACAGGGGTCGCTCTTCTGGGGGGAGTCTCTGGTGCAAGTCTCACTAGTTAGAGGGTCTCTGGTGGGGGGCCAATGGGAGGGTTTGGGTCGCCCCTGCACTGTGGGGTGGCTGACCCAGACAATCCCGGGGGAGGGCTTAATTGCCTTGCAGGGGGTCGGGAGGCTGAATTGTGTTGTGGGCGGTGGGGGGGGGGCGGGGGGCTGAATTGCATTGCAGAGGGGTGGCGGGCCCAGCCACGGGACCTCGCTATTGGGTTACCTGCTCAAAATGGCAGCCTGATAGTGGGATTCCCCGGGGTATCCTTCGTAATCCTCGTCATGCATAAATTTGCATGGCAAAAGGTTGTGACTCGCTTCCTGATTTGCTCTCCCAGTGTGGGCACAGATCACCATTGTTGCCGTATTTGTTTTAAAAGCAACCATTTTGTACAAGTCACAGGCCCCCAGCTGTTCATCTGCTGACTGCTCACTGTGTCCTGCGAATGTTCACAGAGCCTCTGGTCATTTGGGAGCCCACCCAGGACACCCCTCTGGAAACCCTCAGACCCCAGCTGACCCATCAATGGGATGGGCGTGGCCAAGCTCAATCAGTGGTACACCAGGTGCTGCCACTCCTCAGTTCACTCATCAGAAGCACAGCCCCACTGCAGGGGAAGCAGGGGAACAGCAGAGCCCATCCCAAACAAAGGACTCTTGCACCATGGCCTTTGTCACCCTCCTTGGCACACTGGCCCTGTCAAGGCAGAGGCCTCACCAGTGACACCATCAGCTAGTTCACTCTGCAGGACCACAGGCTGTCTCCAAGCCCTGCCTGTCCACTGCGTTCCTGCTCCCACCCATCCTGTCCCTGGTCAGGATGTCACAACCTATGTGTCACATCCAGGATCCACATCACACTGCAGCGCCACTCCCAGCAGATGCCCAGTCCCTTTGCTCAGCCCCATCTGTAGGAACTGACCCACATACAAACCTCTAAGCATGGAGGCGATTGGTGGCACACCGTGAACATCTCCACCACACAACCAGGTGCCACCCTGTTGGTGGGAGAACATACGGCCCACCATGTGAGGACACCCACAGTAGACCTCACTATGGAGACAGGACAGGGGCTGCACAGCCGATCAGCACACCCTATCACTGAGACGGATTACGGCAGCAACCAGTACAGGGACGGGGGTGGGTTAGGCGCCCCCCCGGTGACACTCCGTGATGGGATCAGGGGTGCAATGTGGAAGGCAGAATATCGAGGGGGGGGGGGGGGGGGGTCGCTGAGGGTTAGGGGTGGGTTTTGAGGAAAGGCATTTGGAGGGTGGAGCTAAAGTACAACTCAGGGTTGTCGTTTAGCCTGTTGGAATTGGATAGGCAAGGGAATCTTGCTAACATTTCTTCTCTTTTCTCCCGCTGCAGAGAATGAATTTCAGAGTACAGCCTGGAATGCACGCTATATACCTGGCCACAGCTGCCCATGCGGAGGCACTGGGGCTGCAGGCACAGGAGCTGCTCGGGGAGGGCGCTGCACCAGAGGAGCCTGCCCCAGAAGAGTAGGGACCAACTGATGAGGCTGGAGAGCCGTCCGTCCAAAAGGCCGAGGAGGAGGGGCAAAGGAGGTTCCGCATTAGGCCACATTTATACCATTGCTACCTGTCCTTCGAGGACCTGCCAGACCGAGCATGTCGCCGAAGAGGTTAATGTCACTAACCAAGGAGACCGTGTTCCACCTGTGCCAGAAGATGGCGCACCTGGAACCGTGGGGGTCTGGAGGAGGATGCCCACTCCTGGTGGCCATTAAGGTGACGGCCACCCTGAACATTTTTTACCACGGAGTATTTCCAGGGACTGAGAGTGACCTTCCTGGGATCTCTCAGACATCCATACATACGTGTATCTGCACCATTATGGATGCCTTATATGCTCAGGCAGCGGACTACATAAACTTTGGTCGGGACCAAGCCCACCAGGATGCCCAGGCAGTGGGATTTGTCACTATCGCTGGCTGCCCCAGGTCCAGGGGGTGATAGATGGACATATGTCCGACTCCGGGAGGGCCCGGAGGAACATAGCACCCCCCCCCCCCCCCCCCCTCCAGCTCCTGGAATTAGCCCGCCTGGGAAAAGCGCGCGAAATGGCCGCCTGCATCGACACTGAAGTGCCGCATCCGGGCGATGGCCTGTACACTCTCTGCCTCGTGGGAGGCAAGTTGTTCCTGTTCTGCCGATTTAAGACGGGAGTACCGATTTCTCGCATGCTCATGCACTTTACACATCTCGATTGCGACTGGCAAGGTCATGTTTTTAATTTTGAGGAGCTGTTCCCGCAAAGAGTCGGAGTGGACCCCAAACACGATCTGATCCGTGATGATGGAATCAGCGGTGTCACCACAGTTGCAGGACTGCGCTAATATATGAAGATGAGTTATAAAGGATTGGAAAGGTTCATCCTTACCCTGAAGACGTTGCTGGAAGACATAGGGCTCAAAGCTCTCGTTCGCTTCGACTTCACAGTGACTGTCAAATTTAGCTAAAACGGCCTTGAATTTGGTCTTGTCCTCGCCGTCGACAAAAGTGAGCGAGTTGAAAATTTAGATGGCTTGTTTCCCCGCAGTTGATAGGAGCAGCGCGATTTTTCTGGCATCGGACGCACCCTCGAGGCCCGAGGCCTCAATGTAGAGAAGGAACCTCTGCTTGAAGACAGTTGGCGCCGAGATTGCCGGAGATCCGTAACTGTGGAGGGGCCTGGATCTTCTCCATGCCGCTGGAAGGCACTCGCTGGTCGTCACAGAATCACTTGAGGTAAACCACTTAGATAAAGTAGACTACTGGTACCATGTCGTGTTATTCAGCCTGGGGTAACACGGACTGCAACTGGATGCAGTTGTACTGTGAAGTAGACACCAAACTTAGACTTTAGTTCAATACGTATTATTGAACTTCTGGAGCAGTGCACACAGCTTGCTGTGGGTTGACAGTCTACTAATCTAAGTGTGCTAACTATAACTAACTAGACCAGACCAGCTCTGAGCCACGTGTAGAAGGTGCTAACTGATATATACACCCTGACTGTCACTACAGTTGACACCAGTGAAAAGAGGCAGAATGCTGCTGCCTCGTGTGTTTTATAGTGGGAAACCCCCCTCTAGTGTTCTGCCTGGTGATTGGTTGTGTTCTATCCTGTGTGTTGATTAGCTGTACTGGGTGTCTGTCACTGCCTGTCTGTATCTCATTATGTGCATGAGTGCATATCATGACAGATACGGCACACAGGAGCCTGACATTTATAAACTGTCATGTGAGAGTACCTTTAAGACATGGATGTTTAAGCAATGTACCTTTAAGAAAACAGTGATGTCAGAGAGTGGGTGGAGCTGAGTTCAGGTCAGCCATTTTGAAGTTTCAAACTCTCTCTCTTTTTCCCTTTCCCCTCTATCTCTTTCTTTGTTTCTTTCTTCTCTCTCCTTTTCTTTTTCCTCTCTATCTCTTTCTCTTTCTTTTTCCGCTTTCTCTCTTTTGTATTCAAGCCGCTTTAATTCTTTCTCATGTTCCATTTGTTTAATTTGCAACTGAAGTTTTGCCATTTCCCAGGAGTCAAACTCTATCTCAGGCAACTTTAAATGCTTAAACACCGCCACAATTACCTCATCTTTTCGCATTTTGTCAGGTAATGTTAACTGCAATGTTTTTGCCAGACCCAACAGTCTGCTTTTCGTCTCTGTCCGTAAAGTACTGCGTGTGACAGTCTCCACCCCCAAAAACTTCTGAGCCTCTGAAAGAGCCATTGTCCACAACACACTCCCCACTTAAACTAAAATACCACACCAGAAAAGCAACAATCCTTCACTGTCTTTAAGTTCACAAAAGCCAATCCAATGGATAGACTTTTATCCCGGATGAGCCCCCAATTGTTATGGGAAAGGTGTTTTCAGAACCCCAAAATGTATCATGGAGTTCAACCAACCTCCCCCTTTAATGTATTTGTTGCTTTTCCTAGCACACAGCTTGTTCCCTAGGTGTGGGATTACAATTATGGACACGTGGGTTTTTAAACACAAAACAATGTTTATTCCATGAACTCATCTTAACATCTTAAATAAACATTGGATCTCTTAACACCCCTTACTTCAAAGATAACTTTGAAAATATTACAACAGTAAATAATTCCTCAAAATGTTCCTTCAAACTTCCAAGAGACTTAACACCTTTAAATAGAATCACATCAGGTTAAAGGCTTTACTATTATGAGTTTAAATCACCCAAATGATCCAGAGATAGTCTTTCATGGCAGGGATCATAGCTTTCCGGCTCACTGCAAAACACAGACACTTCCTGAGCTCTTTTCCTCCAAACTGCAGCTCTCTGGAAACACACAGACACACACAAGCTCTTTTCCAAACTGATACTTCAAAATGGCTGACCTGAACTCAGCTCCACCCACTCTCTGACATCACTGTTTTCTTAAAGGTACATTGCTTAAACATCCATGTCTTAAAGGTACTCTCTCATGACAAAACAGAGGCATAGAGTACAAAGCAAGGAAGTTTTGATGAGCTGATGTAAAACAGTGGCTCACCCTCAACTGGAGTATCATGTTTAATTCTGGGCACTGCATCTCAGGAAGGGTGAGGAGGCATTAGAGAGGATGCAGAAAATATTTACAAGAATGGTTCCTGCGATGAGCGAATCCGGTTCCGAGGATAGATTGGTGAAATTGGGATCATTCTTGTTAGAGAGGAGAAGGTTGTGAGGAAATGTGATAGTGATGCATAGAGTAGATTGGGAGAAAATGTTGCCAATAACAGAAGAGTCAAAAATCAGAGGACAGCAATTTTGGTTGATTGGGAAATGGACCAGAGGCAAAACAAACATGGAGCGAGTGGTTAGAATCTGGAATCCAGACTTCCGATGGCGGCTATGAAGGAGTAAGTCGCACATTTGGTGGCTCCCGCTCGGGTCGGACTTTTGGACCCTTTCCCCTGATTTTCTACCGGACTTGAACGGTAAAACTGAAGACAGAGGCAATTGTGTACTAAATTCCCACATTGCTGCACGGAGAGAAGGACTAGAACAGCTTGTAAAGGCAAAACAGAAAGACAGAGAAGGTTTGGGCTGAAGCTGCAGCAGGTGACAGCATGGCGGAGGACCGGGCCTCTGGTTTGTCGACCCAGCGGTCAACAGAGCAGCTGATGCAAGTTATTCAGGAAGGCTTTGCTAAGCAGAAATGGGACTGCTTGGACCCTATAAAAGAGTCAATTGAGCGGCTGAAGCTTAGATTGGACGCCCAAGATCGGACGATCCAGAAGGTGGAGAAGGCGCTGGCAGAGCAGGAGGAACATCAAACTGCGGTGGAGCTGGAGGTGGGGATGCTGAGAGACCAGCAGAAAAAACTCCTGGAGAAGGTGGAGGACCTAGAGAATAGGTCCCGCCGGCAGAACTTGAGAATCGTTGGGCTCCCGGAGGGGTCCGAAGGGGCGGACGCTGGGGCATACATCGCAGATATGTTTGAAATGTTGCTGGGGGATGGGGCATTCTCCCGCCCCTTGGAGGTGGATAGGGCTCACAGAGCACTCGCGAGGAAGCCGCGAATGGGAGACCCCCCCGAGGGCACTGGTGGTGAGATTCCACAGGTACTTGGATGAGGAGCGCATTCTACAGTGGGCCAAGCAGACACGGAGCTGTAAGTGGGACAATAGTATCCTGCGGATCTACCAAGAACTGAGTGTGGAGGTGGCCAGGAGAAGAGCAGGCTTCAACCAGATTAGGTCGATCCTTTCTAAGAAAAAGGTGAAGTTCGGAGAACTGCTGTATCCGGCCCGTCTCTGGGTCATGTACGAGGAACAGCACTTTTATTTTGAGTCGCCTGAGGACGTGCTGGACTTCGCGAAAAGGAAACTTTTGAACTTTGCTGCTACGTTCATGGTTTTTTCTTTTTCTTTTTGTTTCTCTGTTCTTTAAAAAAAAATTTCTAGTTTTCCGTTTTGTGGAAGCTGTTTGTAATGCCTTCTGTATTGATTTGGGACCAGTGGCAGAACTGAGTGAGTTAAGGTTTTCATTTGCACTGTTGGGGGATGGAGGTGTGCTTGTTTAGATTTTGGTGTTTTTCTGTTGGGCAATTGTGTGGGGATTGTTTGATGTTGGAGTAAGTTTGTATGAGCGGGGGGGGAGGGTGGGGAGGGAACAATAGGTGGGAGACTATCCGGTGCCAGGGATGGGGGCCACCAAGCTAGCTGGGCGGGCTAGCTCACGGAAGCGCAGTGGGGGGGGGGGGGGGGGTGCATATGTTCGGTTCATCAAAGGGGTTGGGTTACAGAGTGTTGTTACTAGGTGGGGGAGGGGACAAAAATGTTCTGCTGACGAGGGAGGGACTTGGGCCAAGGAACAGAGAGGAGGTTGGGGGTGGAGGCTGCCTGGGGGTGGGCCGGTGGAGGAACGGACATGGGCTGGAGGTGGGCCCAAAAAAGGGGATGGCTGATCGGCGAAGTGGGGGGGGGGGGGAACAATGAGCCCCCCAACTAGGCTGATCACCTGGAATTTTCGAGGGTTAAATGGGCTGGTCAAGAGGGCACATGTGTTCGCGCATCTTAGGGGACTGAAGGCGGACGTGGTAATGTTGCAGGAGACCACCTTAGAGTAACTGACCAGGTTAGATTGAGGAAAGGCAGGGTCAGTCAGGTCTTTCACTCGGGACTGGATTCAAAGACTAGAGGGGTCGGGATCTTGATCAATAAGCGGGTGGTGTTTGAGGCGGGTAGAATAGTTTCGGATGTGGGAGGTCGGTACATTATGGTCAGTGGGAAACTGGAGGGGGTGCAGGTGGTATTAGTAAATGAGTATGCGCCAAATTGGGATGATGTGGAGTTTATAAAGAGGATGCTGGGGAAGATACCGGGCCTGGACCCGCACAGGTTGGTCATGGGAGGGGACTTCAACACAGTTATTGACCCTGGCTTGGACCGGTCAAGCTCGAAAACGGGCAGGGTGCCAGCAATGGCAAAGGAACTAAAAGGGTGCATGGAGCAGATGGGGGGGGGGGGCTCCATGGAGATTTGGGAAGCCGAGGGTGAAGGAGTTCTCCTTCTACTCAGACGTGCATGAAGTGTACTTCCAGATTGATTTCTTCATTTTGCCCTGTGCTAAACAGCCCCAGTAAAGACAGTAACCAGCGCCCGCAATGGAGGTTAGATGTGGGACTTTTGGCTGATGAAGGGGTGTGCGAGCGGCTGAGGAAATATATTCAGAACTACCTGCAGGTCAACAACACGGGGGAAATTTCAGCAGCAGTGGTCTGGGAAGCACTGAAGGCAGTGGTCAGGGGAAAGCTGATCTCGATATGGGCCCATAGGGAGAAGGTAGACAGGGCAGAGACGGACCGACTGGTAAAGGAGATACTACAGATCGATCGGAGGTATGCAGAGACCCCAGAGGCAGGGCTTTTAAGGGAACGGCGGAGGCTACAGGTGGAGTTCGGCTTGTTAACCACAGGTAGGGCGGTGGAGCAGCTGAGAAAGGCGAGGGGGGCGATCTATGAGCATGGAGAGAAGGCCAGCAGAATGCTTGCACAGCAGCTTAGAAAGAGGGAGGCAGCCAAGGAGATAGGGAAAGTAAATGACGGAAATGGGAACCTGGTTGGAGATTCAGCAGGGTTGGATAAGGCGTTTAGGGATTTCTCTAGTAGGCTGAATAGGTCGGAACCCCCTATGGGGCCGGAGGGGATGAGGCACTTCTTGGGGGGGTTGAGTTTCCCAAAGGTGGACGGGAGCTGGTAGAAGGGCTGGGGGCCCCGATCGGGTTGGAAGAGATAGTGGAGGGTCTGAAGGCCATGTAGGCGGGTAAAGCCCCTGGACCGGTCGGGTACCCAGTGGAGTTTTATAAAACGTTCTCTGGGATATTGGGGCCGGTGTTGATGAGGATGTTCAATGAGGCAAGGGAAAGAGGGGTGCTGCCCCCGACAATGTCACAGGCCACGATTTTGCTGATTCTGAAGCGGGACAAGAACCCGGAGCCGTGTGGGTCCTATAGGTTGATATCCCTGTTGAATGTGGACGCCAAACTGCTGGCCAAAATTTTGTCCTCCAGGATTGAGGATTGTGTCCCTGACGTTATTGGGGAGGACCAGACGGGGTTTGTTAAGGGCAGGTAGTTGGTGGCCAATGTAAGAAGGTTGTTAAATGTTATCATGATACCCCCGGAAGGTAGGGAGGTGGAGGTAGTGATCGCAATGGATGCAGAAAAGGCTTTTGATCGGGTCGAATGGGATTATCTGTGGGAGGTAATGGGACTGTTCGGATTTAGGTGGGGCTTTATTGACTGGGTCAGGTTGCTGTATCAGGCTCCTGTGGCAAGTGTACGGACGAATAGGACAATATCGGACTATTTTTGACTGCACCGGGGGACGAGACAGGGATGCCCCCTCTCCCCACTGTTGTTCGCGCTAGCTGTAGAACCGTTGGCAATTGCTCTGAAAGCCTCAAGGGGCTGGAAGGGGCTGGTCCGGCAGGGGAGGGCGGGGTGGGGGGGGGGGGGTGGAGCACAGAGTCTCGCTCTATGCAGACGACCTGCTTCTGTATGTATCGGACCCAATAGAGGATTCTATGGGAAGCAAGAGATGAAATTACAGAGCCGTTGGCAATGATCTTTTCGTCCTCACTGTCAACAGGGGTGGTACCAGGGGATTGGAAAGTGGCGAATGTCGTGCCCCTGTTCAAAAAAGGGGATAGGGATAACCCTGGGAATTACAGGCCAGTTAGTCTTACTTCGGTGGTAGGCAAAGTAATGGAAAGGGTACTGAAGGATAGGATGTGTGAGCATCTGGAAAGACCCTGCTTGATTAGGGATAGTCAGCACGAATTTGTGAGGGGTAGGTCTTGCCTTACAAGTCTTATTGAATTCTTTGAGGAGGTGACCAAGCATGTGGATGAAGGTAAAGCAGTGGATGTAGTGTACATGGATTTTAGTAAGGCATTTGATATGGTTCCCCATGTTAGGCTTATGCAGAAAGTAAGGAGGAATGGGATAGTGGGAAATCTGGCCAGTTGGATAACAAACTGACTAACCGATAGAAGTCAGAGAGTGGTGGTGGATGGCAAATATTCAGCCTGGATCCCAGTTACCAGTGATGTACTGCAGGGATCAGTTCTGGGTCCTCTGCTGTTTGTGATTTTCATTAATGACTTGGATGAGGGAGTTGAAGGGTGGGTCAGTAAATTTGCAGACGATACGGAAATTGGTGGAGTTGTGGATAGTGAGGAGGGCTGTTGTCGGCTGCAAAGAGACATAGCTAGGATGCAGAGCTGGGCTGAGAAGTGGCAGATGGAGTTTAACCCTGAAAAGTGTGAGGTTGTCCATTTTGGAAGGACAAATATGAATGCTGAATACAGGGTTAACGGTAGAGTTCTTGGCAATGTGGAGGAGCAGAGAGATCTTGGGGTCTATGTTCATACATCTTTGAAAGTTGCCACTCAAGTGGATAGAGCTGTGAAGAAGGCCTATGGTGTGCTAGCGTTCATTAATAGAGGGATTGAATTTAAGAGCCGTGAGGTGATGATGCAGCTGTACAAAACCTTGGTGAGGCCACATTTGGAATACTGTGTACAGTTCTGGTCGCCTCATTTTAGGAAGGATGTGGAAGCTTTCGAAAAGTTGCAAAAGAGATTTACCAGGATGTTGCCTGGAATGGAGAGTAGGTCTTACGAGGAAAGGTTGAGGGTGCTAGGCCATTTCTCATTAGAACGGAGAAAGATGAGTGGCGGCTTGATAGAGGGTTATAAGATGATCAGGGCAATAGATAGAGTAGACAGTCAGAGACTTTTTCCCCGGGTGGAACAAACCATTACAAGGGGACATAAATTTAAGGTGAATGGTGGAAGATATAGGGGGGATGTCAGAGGTAGGTTCTTTACCTAGAGGGTAGTGGAGGCATGGAATGCATTGCATGTGGAAGTAGTTGAGTCGGAAACATTAGGAACCTTCAAGCAGCTATTGGATAGATACATGGATTACGGTAGAATGATATCGTGTAGATTAATATGTTCTTAAGGGCAGCACGGTAGCATTGTGGATAGCACAATTACTTCACAGCTCCAGGGTCCCAGGTTCGATTCCGGCTTGGGTCACTGTCTGTGTGGAGTCTGCACATCCTCCCCGTGTGTGTGTGTGGGTTTCCTCCGGGTGCTCCGGTTTCCTCCCCCAGTCCAAAGATGTGCAGGTTAGGTGGATTGGCTATGCTAAATTGCCTTCAGTGTCCAAAATTGCCCTTAGTGTTGGCTGGGGTTACTGGGTTATGGGGATAGGGTGGAGGTGTTGACCTTAGGTAGGGTGCTCTTTCCAAGAGCCGGAGCAGACTCGATGGGCCGAATGGTCTCCTGTACTGTAAATTCTATTATAATCTATGATTAACCTAGGACAAAGGGTTGGCATATCATCGTGGGCCGAAGGGCCTGTTCTGTGCTGTATTTTTCTATGTTCTATGTTCTAGAAGGCATGGAAGAAATCATGAGGATTCCAGGGGAATTTGGCCGATTCTCGGGGATAAACTAAATATGGGGGAAAGTGAGATGCTTGCGGTCCAGGCGAGGGGACAGGAGAGGCAATTGTGGGAGCTGCCGTTTAGATTGGTAGGGGGAAGTTTTTTGGTGCCTAGCCATTCAAGTGGCGTGGGAATGGGACCGGCTGCATAAATTAAATCTGGCCTGGCTAGTAGACCAAATGAAGGATGATTTTCGGAGATGGGACGCGCTCCCGTTGTCATTAGCTGGGAGGGTGCAGACGGTGAAGATGACGGTCCTTCCGAGTTTCCTGTTCGTGTTTCAATGTCCCCCATCTTTATTCCGCAGTCCTTTTTTAAACGGGTCAACAAAGTGATCTCTGGCTTTGTTTGGGTGAGCAAGACCCCGCGGGTAAGGAAAGTAATGCTTGAGCGAAGTCGGGGAGAGGGCGGGTTGGCGCTGCCAAATTTTAGTAACTATTACTGGGCGGCGAATATAGCCATGATCAGGTCGTGGATGGTGGGGGAAGGGTCGGCATGGGAGCGTATGGTGGCGGCTTCATGCAAGGGCACCAGTTTGGGGGCATTGGTAACTGCGCCTCTGCCGATCCCCCCAGCACTGTACTCCATCAGCTCTGTGGTGGTGGCGGCCCTGAGAGTCTGGGGGCAATGGAGGAGTCATGTGGGAGCAGAGGGAGCATCGGTCTGGTCCCCAATCTGTAATAATCACCAGTTTGCCCCGGGAAGTATGGATGGGGGGTTCCGGATATGGCGGAGAGCAGGGATTGAGAGGATGGGGGATATGTTTATAGAGGGGAGCTTTCCGAGTATGAGGGCGCTGGAGGAGAAGTTTGGGTTGGCGAGGGGAAACAAATTCAGGGCTCTGCAGGTACGGGACTTCCTTCGTAAACAGGTGTCAACCTTCCCGCTCCTATAGCTAAGGGGGATTCAGGACAGGATAGTTTCCAGAGAGTGGGTAGGAGAAGGGAGCGTCTCAGACATTTACAAGGAACATTTTGGGGTCAGAGGAGACACAGACCGAGGAGCTGAAGCGCAAGTGGGAGGAGGAGCTGGGAGGAGAGATAGAGGATGGTCTATGGGCTGAAGCGTTGAGTAGAGTCAACGCGTCCGCAACATGTGCCAGGCTCAGCCTGATCCAATTTAAGGTCTTTCACCGGGCTCACATGACAATGGCCCGGATGAGCAGATTCTTTGGGGTGGAAGACAAGTGTGCAAAATGTGCGGGAGGGCCAGCGAACCATTTCCACATGTTCTGGGCATGTCCAAAGCTCAGGGGATTTTGGCAGAGGTTTGCAGATGTCTTGTCTACGGTGTTAAAAACAAGGCTGGCGCTGAGTCCAGAGGTGGCGATTTTTGGGGTGTCGGAAGACCCGGGAATCCAGGAGAAAGAGGCAGACGTTCTGGCCTTTGCTTCCATGGTAGCCCGGAGATGGATACTATTAGCTTGGAGTGACTCAAAGCCCCCGAAGTCGGAGACCTGGCTATCGGACATGGCTAGCTTTCTCTGTTTGGAGAAAATCAAGTTCGCCTTGAGAGGGTCACTGTTAGGGTTCGCCCGGAGGTGGCAACCATTTGTTGACTTCTTCGCGGAAAATTAATCGTCAGCAGAAGGGGGGGAGCAGGTTAATTTAGCTTAGAGTAGGGGGTTAATAAAGGTGGGACCTGTAAGGGAGGGAGATGGCTTTTGCACTCTGTTTATAGTTTCACGTACATTGTTTATTGTGTTGTTGTTATAATACCACAAACTACCTCAATAAAAAGTTTCTTAAAAAAAAAAAGAAACTGGAATCTAAACGAGAATGTGGTGGCAGCATCAACTGCTACTTTCAAAAGGAAATTGGACAATTACCGAAACAGAAAAGATTTGCAGGGCTCTGGTGAAAAGGCAGAAGAGTGGGACTCGCAGAGTAGCTCCAACAAGCAGCCGATGAATATTGCAGTGTTCAATGCTTCAGTTGATCTGTGTTTGAATAGGTGAGTCTGTAAACTAATCTCTACCCACTGTGCTTGAGTGGATTCAGAAAAAAAGTAAACACACCGAGAAAACGGGAAGGATGAAGTGGCATTTTCCAGCCCGTCCTGCCGGACACATCATTCGGTCATGCCGTAGTTGACCCCTCGTGGCAGGTTAGCCGGCGACGGGGCGGGCAAGCCATGCAAAAACACGTAGATATTGGCGGGACCACAAAATCCCACCTGCGGCCAATGACTTGCTGCATCCATTACGGGAAAACCTGCTGTGGTACCCTCAATAACAACGCTTAGAGTGTAAACGGTAAAGAAGGCTTTAATAGACTAAGAACTATGCTAGAGCCGAGACATGTGCTAACTGCTGCACAGCCCACAAGGCAGCCCCTTATATATGGCTCACAGATGGGCGGAGCCAGAGGCGGAGTTCCCAGGGTTCCAAGCCCATTCTTAAAGGGGACATCACCTTACATGATGACAAGGCAGTAACCGTTCATCACACCTGCCATTTGTGCAGGGGGAGTTGGTGGTTGTGTAAAGTCCTGGCTACAGAGTAGACATTTTAACGCACCGTAACTAAAGCCTATTACACACATAGAAGCTGGTGTGTCATCTCTGCATAGATCCAAGATGCGTAAAATATACAATAGATATGATGGGCTGAATGGCCTCATTCTTTGCTGCAACCATTCTATGGTCCATGTCAATCTCGCTGATTGATGGGTGGTACTCTGCATCCCATCATTGCAATAAGACCCTGCTGGGAGTTGCAGTGATCTGACCATTCATATGGAAATTCAGGATTTGTACCTTTGTTGTCGCCTGCAGCAGGTGTCTCATTTCCATAGCCCCTTGTGGCTCTCCTTATTTCCGAAATTTTTGATTAAGGAATAATCTGAGTGTAAATATAGCAAATGTTGCTGATATTCTGCAAGTTTTACAGGTTTATTTATTCCCTCGCTATCAGAAAAATTATCTGAAACCTATCCATTATGCATTACTTCGGCAGTTGGATTTGTAGCCTGCTGTCTGACAGCACTTAAGTTTCACACAAAAAGCATTTCATTCCTCCTGATCCTGTATGCACTTTTTGTTAATTATCTCTTGCTTCCCATTGATCTGAGGTAATAGTTAGTGAGGCCTTCACTGTGGTTTAAGAAAATACGAGCATTTAGAAAGCACCTTCCCTGACCACAAGCCATTGTGAAGTGCAGTTACTGTTGTTATAGTTTAGCTCAGTGGGCTAGACAGCTGGTTTGTGATCCAGAACAAGGCCAGCAGCGCGGGTTCAATTCCTGTACCAGCTTACCCAAACAGGCGCCGGAATATGGCGAAAGGGGCTTTTCACAGTAACTTCATACGTGTGACAATAAAAGGTTATTATTATGTGGGAAACCTGGAAGCTAATTTGTGCACAGCAACCTCCACAAATAACAATGTGATAGAGGCTAGGGAACCTATTTTTGTAATGTTGATCGAGAGATAATTATTGTCCAGGACATTGGGGATAACTCCCTTGTTTTCTTCAGAATAGTGCCATGGATTATTTTATACCCCCACCGGGTCAGAGAATCGCCGGGGGCTGGCGTGAATCCAGCCCCCGCCGTGTCCCGATTTCTCTGCCACCAGAGATTCGCGGGGGCGGGAATCACGCCGCGCCAGTCGGCGGAAATCACGCCGGTCGGTGGGCCCACCCCCGGCGATTCTTCTGTCCGCAATGGGCTGAAGTCCCGCCGCTGTCAACCCACGCCAGCCGGCGTGGATTGAACCACCTTTCGAACGGCGGGACAAGGTGGCGCGGGCGGGCTCTGGGGTCCTGGGGGGGGGGGGGGTCGCGGGGCGATTTGGCACCGGGGGGTGTCCCCGCGGTGGCCTGGCCCGCGATCGGGGCCCACAGATCCGCGGGCGGGCATGTGCCGTGGGGACACTCTTTTCCTTCCGCCTTCGCCATGGTCGTCACTATGGCGGAGGCGGAAGAGACCCCCTCCACTGCGCATGCGCGGGGATGCCGTGACGCTCCCGCGCATGCGTCGTCCGGCGAAGTCATTTCCACGCCAGTTGGCGGGGCACCAAAGGCCATTCCCGTCAGCCGGCGGGGCGGAAACAGTCCGGCGCAGGCCTAGCCCCTCAAGGTGAGGGCTCGGCCCCTCAAGATGAGGAGAATTCCGCACCTTTGGTGCGGCGCGATGCCGGACTGATTTGCGCCGTTTTTGGCGCCGGTCAGCGGACATCACGCCGATTGCGGAGAATCCCGCCCAGGGATCTCCATTTCAGGGCGCCATTGAAGAGATCTAAGTTTCCAACTATTTTGAATAAAACAATTAAAATAAATTAAACAAACTGAAGGACAAATTAAAAGGGGCAGTCCCTTAAAGGGTGACTGCCTTAAACAAAAACAAATTGCAAATGAAGTTTAAACCAAAATATGATTAAAAGGGTCGATAAAGCACCCCAGACTCTGTGGTGCCCATCGGGCATGGTGCCAGTGGACACCGCATGCTCCCTCTCTGAGGACACCCTGCTGCAGACAGTTGGGTCAGATGCCCCCTTGGTCACTCACTGCCAGACCCTGTTTATGGCAAAATTAGCCAGGCCCAAGAGCAGGTTCACGAGGAGGTCCTCCTCCCTTCCAGCCCCTCGTCACACAAATCAGGAGTGTTGGGCTGAAGTGCAAACAAAACTGTAATAAAACATTTTTCAAAAAACCTGGGGTGCAGTTTAAAGCAACCTTTATATGCATAGTCCACGGACTCCATCCGGCTGCATGTTGCATGCAACACTCTCCACCCCAGGTACCTGAGTTTAACGGGAAGGACTCCTCAGTAGGGGCACCTACAGTGGGGATCACCTCCGCCGGATGGTAACAAGGCGTGTCTGGGCGATGGGCGAGGGCAAGGAAGTGAAAAGTGTGCTGCAGCAGCCCACAGAGGAAACCCGTCTGTGCAGTGCGAAAGGGCGCAGAGAGTATTTCCGCAAGGCGCCGTGGGCTGTGTGACTCCGGCCCCCAGGAGCGGATCGGGGCTTGGGACCAATGTGAAATTCCACCCAAGTTGGGGTGTGTCATGATATGCAGACATGCACACAATGAGATACAACCAGGCAGTTAATGAATACAGAGAACAGGACATAACCAATCAGCAGGCAGAACATTTGGGAGTGGTTTCCCACTATAAAAGGCACGAGGCACTCACATTCCGCCTCTTGCCACTGGTGACATCTACAGTGTGAGTCAGGGTGTACATATCATATAACTCCTACAGCACGTGGCTAAGAGCTAGTCTGGTTCAGTCAGACAGATTACTCACACTAGGTTAGCAGAGAGTTGTATTCACAGGGGATTGAGCTAACTGCGTGACAGGTTCATATTGAACTAACTTCAAGGTGTGGAGTATCTCTCAGGTAAAGCTGCATCCAGTTGCATCCCGTGTTATCTTACTGTGCTTAACATGACAGGGTGCACTCAGATGGGAGTCCACCACACGTCTGCACCTCCTTGAGATCACGAATATCATCGGGTCCGATGAAACAATCGTTTTGAGGCCATGAATGGCATTGGCCACGAGGCTGGACATCCACCGCCACACGACGTGCCAATTTGCAGGGTGTCATCCAGCCCACTCCTCCAGCACCCAGCACATCCCTGATCCCGATCACCCTGGCAGCCACCGCCCGCCTCTCTGCCCGTGACCCAAAATGACATTGGTGGAGCTGTGGATTCCTGCTGGTGAAGTAGCGGAGTCCACTTGATTTTTGCAAAACATCTGCAAGGGTGGGAAGTGATTCTAGTTTAGCCACTTAAGAGACTCGATTACTCAGAGGGTGTCCCAGTTCCCAACCCTGCTGGCTGTATGCCATTTCTCACCATTTTGCCAGATGTCCCACTCACAGCTCATGGGCTGGAAAATTCAGAACCTCAAGATGGATTAAACCCACAATTTTCCTCTCAGGAGCGAGTGTTATTAACTGTGCCACGGCAGACAGTGTAAGAATAAATTCACCAGCGCTGTGCTCCAAGTAAGGAGCTGTACTCGAAGGGCAGCACGGTAGCACAGTGGTTAGCACAGTTGTTTCACAGCTCCAATATCACAGGTCCAATTCCCGGCTTGGGTCACTGTCTGTGCGGAGTCTGCACGTTCTTGTGTGTCTTCGTGGGTTTCCTCCAGGTGCTCCGGTTTCCTCCCACAGTCCAAAGATGTGCAGGTTAGGTGGATTGGCCATGATAAATTGCCCCTTAGTGTCCAAAAAGATTGGGTGGGAATACTGGGTTATTGGGGATAGGGTGGAGGTGTGGGCTTAAGTGGTGTGCTCTTTCCAAGGGCCAGTGCAAACTCGATGGGCTGAATGGCCTCCTTCTGCACTGTAAATTCTATGATGGCAGAGGATCAGATACTGGACTTGCATAAAAACCATTAACTGTGACAACAGTAAGGTTAGTAGTCTGACAGAATATGATCAAATAGGCTGAAGGTAATACATTTTGGTAGGACGAATAAGGAATGGTAATATAAGATTACTCAGTTACTAACAACAATACTAATTGTTAAAATTTAAAACTTTATTAGAAGAAACTAACATCTAAGCATGTTGTTTACCAACATTTGAGTTTGTTAGATACTCTTCTTTCAGAATAGTGGGCAAACCTAGAAGTTGGGCATGGTGTAAAAAAGATGCTGAGGTCGAGGAGTTCTGGGAGTTATAAAGAACTTGCTCACAGCAAAAGGATGAAACATTGTAGGCTGTCTGTGAAAAGCTGCTTGTATGAGAATGGAATGTAGATATCTCTCTTTACCAGATCAGGAACCACAGCATGTAAAAGCATTGAGATGCAAAGAACATTAACTGATGTAAATATGGAAGATTAGCAACAGGCACACACACTATTCCCAGTTGGTGAAGGAAAGTATCCTCTCGCACAGGGCTGCAGGTAATTGGAGTGAAGGAGGGGTCACGGATGAAAGGATGCCATGTGCTTGCCTTCACCGTTGCGAATGACAGACCGGACAGAGACAAGAACAAAACAGGGCAAGAGATAGAGAGGGAGAGAGAGAGAGAGGGAGAGAGAGAAGAGAGAGAGAGAGAACCAAATGACAAAGCTGTGAGAGACCATTTTGTGCATTCTGCAGTCCAGATCTTGGCACGGGAATATATGGGTTAGACAGGGTTACGGGGATAAGCTGGGGACGTGGGTCTGGGTAAGGTGCTCTTTCAGAGGGTCGGTGCAGACTCGATGGCTGAACGTCCTCCGTCTGCACTGTAGGGATTCTCTGATTCTATAAATCTAGTTTGCGTTAAACTATAAATTGCCAGCCAAGTTTGTTGACACAGTTTATTTGAGCACTTCTTGGGTCACTGCACATTCTCCCCGTGTCTGCGTGGGTTTCCTCCGGGTGCTCCGGTTTCCTCCCACAGTCCAATGATGTGCCGACGCAGAATTCGTGGACTTTCACGACAGCAAAACAGGTGCCGAATCTGGATCGATTCAGCAGCTGTGGAGGAGCTAGCACTGGCGTCACATGGAACACAATCAATTCCAATGAAAAACGGTGGGCGAGTCGCCACCCCCATGATTGAAAGACGCATTTACACATTACAATCCCCACACACCCATCCCAGCTAACAAGGTGGCACTGGTTGTGCTGGAGTGTGCCCATACAGCTGATAAGTCAGCAGGGGCCAGAGGGCATCTAGGGGGTGGCCTGGGGGAGACCTATACGGCCCGTGGCCAAAAGTCCACAGTGGGCTGTTAGTGATGTGTGCCTTGCCAGCTGCGGCAAAGATGTTCTGTGCCCATCCACCCGACCCTACAGCCTAGCTCCTGCCACCCCCCGTTACTTTCCCTGCCCTGGCAGAAGCCCCCTGGCCAGAGGCACAACTGTCAGCAAACTATGGCGATGTTGGACACCTTCCGTACCCCTTCTCTCCTCCCTCAGCAGCCCCAGTTTCACCATTTTTAAAAGCACAAGTGAACTCGGCCCATCGGAGGCAGAGCATCGCAGAGGCCCCGGAGAATACTGGGTCAGGCCCGCTAATAACATGCAAACAGTGTATACTGTACGTACGTTCCAGATCGCATTGACGTCGCTGTTGTGGTAACGGAGAATTACAATTTGGTGTCAAATCGGTGTCCGCCGTGATTTTGGCATCGGAACCTATTCTCCGTCCAATCAGGTTTGCGATTTCGCTGCCAGCCAACGGAGAATCCCGCCCCTCAGGGCGATATCTCCACAAAAGTTCAAGTGCTGGTGGATAGATGAAGTCGTAAAATAGCCAACATCATCTTTATGGCCCAGTGAGTGCTCTTGCTCATTCTTGTGATCCGGCGAACACTGTAAGATGTCCTGACTAGAGAAGAGCTGATAAAATTAATCAATGGAGGATAGTCAAGTATGAATGACTTGAATGTGAATGCTATTCAAGGCAAGGGCTGTGCAAATTTGGTTTCTGTAAAATCGTCAAGAACGTGAAAGGAAGCACATAGTCGCGATGTGTAATACTGATATTAATGGAACAATTGCTCAAAGAAAATTAAGAGAGTCCAACAGTAGTAGGTGAAATTAAAATAGTCTATAAATAGAGGGTGACATTGGATATTTGTTTGATGCATGAAAAGGCTGATGTACTTCAGAAAGTCAAGAAAACAAACCACTGTGTCTGGTCCATATATCAAAAACTATGCAATTACAGACCTGTCAAGTTCCAGAAATGAAAGGCAAAGAGATTACTAGACAAAATAGACCTACTCTGACTCTTTCCCTCTCTCTTAATATTTCCTTCAAAACATATGTGGAGGTACTGGGTGCCAAGATTGCTGTTTGTCTGGTTCACTGGGGACAGTTATATTGCAGTAAATTGACTGAAACCTTTACCAATGTTGATGGACATGCTGTAAGGTCCTTTTGAATACTAATGCATGGCTTATGCTGTGCCTTTAGAATACTACTGTCACTATGAGAAAGTGGGTCTGGCATAGCAAGGGGACAACTAACCATGTTGCACTTGCAATGCTTGGCCAGAAAACAGATTTTCACATCTTGATCTGAGAAAATCAAACATGTTAACCTTGCAGCTGCTGCCTGCTCTATTGGTAATAGGCACCCCTTTCTGCCCAGCATTGGGCACCACGTACTGTACTCCTAATTACCCTCCTAGATGGATATCAACAATCCCATGGCTCTATTTGAATAAGAGCTGATGGGTTTCACAGTATCCTGGACAATATTGAGAACAAAAGAAATAGGACAAGGAATAGGTCCCTTTGAGCTGGCTCCACCAATCAATAAAATCACAGCTGATCTTTGACCTTCATTCCACTTACCGGCCCAATCCAAAGAACACATTGTTCTATTTAATTGTCATTTGTGGGACCTCACTGGAGGCAGCCAATTGTTTGCACAGCAAGGTTCCAAAACCGCAATGAGACAATGACAAGGTAATCCTGTGACCTCTACCCTCTAGACACATCGGGTAGGTCGATGCGTGGCAATATCATTACCTACAAGTCACACACACCATCCCAACTGGGACATACTTCATTGTTCCCTCATTGAATCACTACTGTGCAGAAGACCATTTGGCCCATCGAGTCTGCACCTACCCTCCAAAAGAGCACACCACCTCGGCCCAATCCCCTGTCCTATTCTCATAAGCCCCCTAACCTACACATCGGAGAAATTCAGTATGGCCAATCCACCTAACCTGCACATCTTTGGACTATGGGAGGAACCTGGAGCACCCGGAAGAATCCCACACAGACATGGGGAGAATGTGCCAACTCCTCACAGTCACCCGAGGTCAGAATCAAACCCAGGTCCCTGGCACTGTGAGGCAGCAGTGCTGACCACTGTGCTACTGTACCGTCCACTGTCGCAGATTTAAAACTCTAGAGCTCTTTACCTAATCTTCACCACACGGACTGCAACAATTCAAGGTGAAAGCCCACCTTCAACTTCTCAAAGTCACCTAAGGTTGACCAACAAATGCTGGTCTTATTAGCAATGCTCATATTCCAAAGGTGAATTTAAAAATAATCTGTTTCCGTGATATTAGCGGAGGGATGAATATTGAATGGGACATTGGAGAGAAATGGCTGCTGTTATTTAACTAGTGTCATGGGATCATTATATCTACTTAAGAGAGCAAATGTGGCCTTGGTTTAATGTCTCACCTGAAAAATGGTACCTTTGATAGTACTGCATTGAGCCTAGATAATGTGCTTATATTCCTGGAGAGGTTTGAAAGGAATTGGCCTAAATTTCTTGGTCTCTGGATCGTTGGAGACCGGGAGTATGACTGATATGTGTGTCAGAAGCCTTAAGAAGTCCTGAAGTGCTGACCTGTATGGGAATTGCTTGGGAAATTTCAGCCTCTGATGGGTAATTCCCCTGCTCTGCAGGATCCTTTGGGAATGGGACTTTGGTCAGTTAGTCATAGAATACAGTTCATAAGGAGGCCATTTGGCCCATCGGGTCTGCAACAACCGTCTGAAAGTGCACCATACCTGGGCCCACTCCCCATAACCCAGCAATCTCAACTCATTTTTGGACACTAAGGGGCATGGCCAGTCCACTTAATCTGCACACCATTGGACTGTAGGAGGAAGCCGGAGCATCCTGACGAAATCCACGCAGACAGGGGGAGAACATACAAACTCCACACAGTCATCCAAGGCCGGAATCAAACCCAGGTCTCCGGTGCTGTGAGGCAGCAGTGCTAACCAATGTGCCAAGTTCTTTGATACTTAGCTGGGTAGTTACCCATGACATTTTACACAGATTAAAACCTAGTCTAACATCTGGGTAACTACAGAAATGACCCCCAATCACTGGCAAGGATCCGACAACTATCTCACTCGCCTGCCACCTCATCCACTTCTTACTTCCCACCCCACCCACCTGCCACCTTGGCCACCTGCCACCTAATCCAGCTACACACTACACTCACCCATCAACTCACCTCGCCCACCCTACCCTCCTACCCCTTACCTACTTACCTCACGTGCTCCACTCACTTATCCACACACCTGACCATTTTTATGCACAAAACCTTTTGACCTTTTGATATAGCCACTGCTGCCAAGATAACACTCAAAATAAAACCAAAATATTCTGCAAATAATCAGCAGGCCTGGTAGCATCTGTGGAGAGAGAAAAACAGTTAACATTTCAGGTCAATGTCCTTTAATCAGAACTCTTGATAATAATCTTTATTGTCACAAGTAGGCTTACATTAACACTGCAATGAAGTTACTGTGAAAAGCCCCTAGTCGCCACACTCAGGCACCTGTTCGGGTACACGGAGGGAGAATTCAGAATGTCCAAATTACCTAACAGCACGTCTTTCGGGACTTGTGGAAGGAAATCGGAGAACCCGGAGGAAACACAAGCAAACACAGGGAGAACGTGAAGACTCCGCACAGACAGTGATCCAAACTGGGAATCGAACCTGGGACCCTGGCGCTGTGAAGCAACAGTGCTAACCACTGTGCTACCATGATAAGGTCTCCTCGGTAGTGCATCTTGCACCAAGGGAGTTCCCCATCTGGTGGAAAGGATAAAGAATTATTCAGGAAGCATGTCCCAGCGTAGAAAGCATTCCGGAATTTTGGCAGGTGTATAAGCAAGTTATTGGTTCTTGAGAAACTAAAATTCTACCCTCCAACTACAAGATAGAGAGCAGGAAATCAATTTGTTTCACTTGCCTTGATCACCACCATTCTCTCCTGCATGAAGACTACACAGCGAAGATTAAGAGCAACAATCCTAACATCTAAGAAGTGAGTCTGAAAGAACTGGAGTCATAAACATCAGGAATTGAATGGGCGATTTGCTGGCATGAGCAGGATACAGGTTCAGTACTGAGTGAACACTACGTTGTTGGAACTGTTGCCTGTCTAGTGAGAAGTTAAATTGAGGCCCTTTCTGCCATCTTAGGTAGATGTAAAAGATTCCCAAGTATCATCTGAAGAAGGTCAGGTGCTTTCTCCCTGTACAATATTTCCCAATCCTGGATAATATGTATCTCTCAGTAGCTTTTCTAAAACAGATTCTCTGGCCATTATGGGATCATGTTTTGCGAAAAAATTCTTACATGACAATAGTGACCATATTCAGGAATATTTCCATAGACACCCCAAGGTATTGAAAGGCACCATATAAATGCAAGTTCTTGCTTTCATTTCAGTGAATTGAAATAAGATAAATGTTCATAAAATCTGGCCAAGTCAAAATCTTTCTTCACTGCCACTTCTCTCCCAGGAATGCCTACCCTGAAGAAGTACTGCTCTTCTCTCCGACAGGATTTCCATCCAGCTTTGACAAAGAGTCATCCAGACTCGAAACGTCAGCTCCCTTTTCTCTCCACGGATGCTGCAGACTTGCTCAGATTGTCCAGTGTTTTCAGTTTTTCTTTCTACATCTGATTGTCTGGGAGGGAATTTCTAAGTTTCCCCCTGGACACCCACTGGACTGGGAGCATTATCTAATTTTTATTTACACAACGCTTGTTCCAGAGTGGCTATTGAGCAATAATCTCTGACCCCATTAATTTGGACCTCTGTGGTTATTGATGATTCTGCTATTCCCATTTGCACCTCTGCTTAATGGGCTCCATCCTGTGCTCAAATTCATATCTGAAATGGAGCAGTCAAATTAACTCCTTTTCCTTGGATTTACTAATTGAGAAATCTGCTGGTGGAAATCTCTACCCCAGCCGACAGCAAACCTACCTTCACTGATCAATACACTCTTTGGAATCCTTGCAGTTCCATGCGCTCTTAGATTGGCCTTATTGGCAACCTTGTGAATACTGGCGTATCAATGGCATCCTGTGGGACAATGGCCACCCTGTTCAGATCATTTTGCGCTGTATTTCACAGAAACCCGTGAACGGGCCTAAGACCGTCACTTTCGGCCCTGAAAAGTGCCCAACCTGCCTCAGATTATCCTGAAGGTCAAGCTATCTCAAATATTTGAGAAACAGGTGAAGCTAGCTGATTCATGTTGCTACTATGCAGTAGCAACACGAGTGGTATTCGCTACGAACAGGATGCTGCCATCAAGCCAAAAAGATGTTCTGCTTATCACGCAAATATATTTGGTATATGAATTTTAGTGCCAGCATGATGCTAGTTAGGTAGTCCCAAAGACTGGTTAATCATATCAAACAGCATGTCCCTTCCACTGTTTGCAATGAGCAAAGTACAGATTTTGCGATTGGACAACATTTGCTAAATAATCCTCAATGTGCATAAAATTACACTGAAAGCCATTTAAGATTGTTAATCAGGCTCACAGTGTGGTGCATTTGTATGTACTGGACACTACATATATTAATACACTGGACCCGGTTCTTTGTAGACAGAAAGAACACATCTACCAATCAGAGTCCACTTGCCACTCAATCTGCACTCTCTTCTCATAAAATATAAAGTTGTTGTTCCCCTTGATATTGGTATTTTTTGTGATTTTCCTGATGAGTGCAAGACAAAAAGCTTCAACAAAATGTATTTCTTCAGAAAACTCAAATTAAAAATACAAGCACAGAGTTGATTGGGCTTTCAGCGTGAAATTCCAGAGTGGCAGATGGTCAACCTTCCTCTAATAACTAAAGAATTTCCAAATTTGTGCTGGGAGATGCATAGAGAAAATAGCTGCAGGTTCTTTTGATTTTTGGTAGATTCATAATGCATTTTCCTCAATTGAGAGCTGCCTTAAACCAGTTACTTTGTCTAATAGGGTGATGATCTGCAAGATCAATGACTGGCTTAGTTGAATCCGAGTATGGTTATCTCAAGCACAGCAAAGTCATTGCAGGTGCATAGTACCATAACTTGTAGATGGGCCTGTGAAGCAATGAGTAAGCCAGCAATATTGTTATTCAAAGCAACAAGCTTATTTGAAATACATCCTACGTTTGCGTAGCCAGCAGTGATTACACTTTCAAAGTAAATGTTTTGGGCTATCCTCAGGGCATGAGAGGAGCCGGATTAATTCAAATCCTTTCTTCTTTCGATGAATTCGTAACATTCATTTACATAAACACAAGGACTAAAGATACACCGTTGCACAAATTATGACTGCAATATTCTATGTACCTAATCTGTTTTGAGCTCCTTAATACTTTAACAGGATCTTTGGGTGGAATTCACCCAAAATATTTCTAAGTGTGGTCTCCATCAGAAAACGATATGCAATTCTGATCAGGTGGATTGGCATGAACCAGATCGCAATACACCCACACTTGGAATTTTTTTTGGAGCTGAGGTGATTCACACCATGGGACCCAAAGAAGTTGACAAATTTGGATCTAAAGGGTGCCCCGATCTCAGAATAACTAAGAGCACCCCCCCCCTACAATTGCTGGCAAGCCCCCCCCCCCCACCAATCACTGGCAAGCACCCCCCAAGTGAGCAACCTGAACACCCTGCTATGGGTTCACCAAAGGCCTCCCCCTTTAGGGCTCCCCTTCTGGCCAACCCCCTCAGCCTGTCTCCTTCAGGTGTTGCCCCTTGGTAGTGCCAACCTGAAAATTCCCCCTGTCAACCTGACACTGCCACATTGACACTGCCAGGGAAGTGCCAGGTTGGCACTGCCATGGTGCCATGTTGACACTTCCAGGGTGCCGGGGAAGCACTCAGACAGAGAACCTGGTCTTTCTAAGAAGAACTTCAGACAGAGGAAACTCCAGCAGAGAAAAACTATGGTTAGAAACAATTCCTGCTCAGACGAGGAAGCACTTCAGAGTTAATAGACCATGGAAAGCTATAAAACAAACAAAGCTACACCCTCCTTTGAAATAGCCTGGACCTGTCAATCAAGCAACTTGTAAAAGGTAATAAATTGTGATATTGAATGTGAACAATGCAGTTCAAAGCTTTTAGACTTCTCAGCAAGCCCAGAGACTTGTAAAAGTTAAAGAGGAATTAAATTGAATATTAAAACCACGGCAAAGGTTTTCAACACATCAAAGGGAAGACTTTTACCTTCACCTGACAGATCAGGCAAGGGAAAATGGTCGCGTTGTGGTACTGTTGCTGGACTGGTAGTCCAGAGACCCAGGGTAAGGCTCTGGGGACCTGGGTTCAAATCCCACCACGGCAGATGGTGAAATTATCATTCAATTTAAAAAATCTGGAATGAAAAGCCTAATAATGACCATAAAACCATTGTCGGTTGTTTTAAAAACCTATCTGGTTCACTGATGTCCTTTCAGGAAGTAAATCTGCCATCCAGGTAATGGTCTTACCTACATGTGACTCCAGACCACATGATTGACTCTTATATGCCCTGTGAAATACACTCCGGTCAAGGGCAATTAGGAATAAATGCTGGCCTAGCCAGCGATGTATACATTCCCTGAACTAATAAAAAACGTTGGGAGAGAGAAGGAAGGCTTTGCCTTCCTCTAACAGATCATTGTACTTGCAATGCTGAAAGAGAATTTATAGGTTTCCAAGGCTATAGAGGGACCACTAGCCACACATCAAACAAAAGACTGCGAGGAACCACCTAGGCCGACCTAATCCCGTAATCCCACCTGACCGCAACATCTTTGTACAAAGGGGCAATTTCGCGTGGCCAATCCACCAAAAGTGCACATCTTTGGACTGTGGGAGACAACCAAAGCATCCAGAGGAAACCCATGCCGAACTGGGGAATGTGGCCATCTAAAGTGGCTGCCTGCAAAGAATGATGGGAATTGTGGCCAGATTTGGGCACCAGACAAGCTGCAGCTTGTATCTTTGGAAACGGCAGCCCAGAAGTATGCAGGAATTCACACCTGCAAATGGGCCATTCAAGGGAATTAAAGTAACAATGGGACCATCGGGTCCATCGCATCATCTTCCAGACTAGGCGGCACCGAGGTCCTGCTCAGAGCCCTCCCAGGATTGGCCACTGAGTGCCCACCCCAAAAGTGATGTGGCAGCCCTTGATTGGATGTGACCAATCAGAAGGTGGAGCACTGAGGAATTGATTGACAGTGACCCAAAAACTGCCCACAAAAGGGGCGGGGAAAACTCAAGCCAATTAAAAGACAATGAAGCCATGATTTCTGTCTCTTTTGGACCGGCCTGTGTGCGACCAACTGCAGCATATCAACTAGCCAAGTTCAAGGACCCGCAATCGCTACCTGAAGGACGAGCCCAGCCGAGATAAACCTGAAGACTTCCAACCGACCCACGTGGACACAGATAAAGGCCTTATCTCGCACAGAGCCGGTCACCCCGAAATTAAGTAACGGTCATCTTGGTTATTAGGTCTAGTTTAGTGCGTAGTCACGTGTATTATTGCATATGGTAATAAGTCTTGTGTTATTAATAAACTGTCTTTGAACTAATACACTAGTTGTGTGGTCATTCGGTCAATATAAGAAACAGCTTGTGGTTCACATCAAAATATAGAAGTCAACAGCAGAATGTGCAAACTCCACACAGATAGTCACCCAAGGCCAGAATTAAACCCAGGTCCCTGGCGCTGTAAGGCAGCAGTGTTAACCACTGTGCTACCGTGCCGAACAGGAAAGCATATTGGATTGCATTTGTTTATTGTCACGTGTACCGAGATACAGTAAAAAGTATTTTTCTGCGAGAAGCTCAAACAAATCATTAAGTACATGAAAATAAAATAAAATAAAAAGAAAATACATAATAGGGCAACACAAGGTACACAATGTAAATACATAGACACCGGCATTGGGTGAAGCATACAGGAGTGTAGTATTAATCAGGTCAGTCCATAAGAGGGTCGTGTAGGAGTCTGGTAACAGCGGGGAGGAAGCTGTTTTTGAATCTGTTCGTGCGTGTTCTCAGACTTTTGTATTTCCTTTTGCATAATAACAGAAACAAAAATCGATCATGAGGGAAAAGGGAGACACAGACATTGCTCATTCACCGCATCCTCAGCCCTCCAAGGTGGCTGGAGGTATGTACTTATAATTGTTCAGTCTGTACTTCTGATGGCTTTATGGATGGAGTCAGTATCGAATGAAGCTACCTCACAATAATTGAATTGTACTACAGCAGATATCTTAAAAGACCTTTTGCAAGTACATAAAAGAAGGCGTTTTGACAAAGGGTTATCTGGACTTGAAACGTTAGCTCTTTTCTCTCCCTACACATGCTGCCAGACCTGCTGTGATTTTCCTGCATTTTCTCTTTTGGTAAAAGAAGGTGTGGTTTGGGGGCGGCATGGGGCGGGGGAGTGGGCCTAGGTAGGGTGCTCTTTCCGAGGGTCGGTGTAGGCTTTATGGGCCAAATAGCCTCCGTCTGCACTGTAGAAATTCTATGGTTCTAAGTGAGTAGCTAAAGTAACATTGGTCCATTTAACAGGAGAAAGTGTCAACGAGAGATGGTGAACAAATATTTTATGTCTGCAGTAATCACAACTTGCGTACCAGAAATAGAGGGTAATCAAGGTTAATAACAGTGAGGAACTTTACATAATTAATATCAACAGAGAAAAAGTATTGGCAAAATCTAAGGGGCTAAAATACAAAAATTGCCCAGGACCCAATGGCAATATCCTAGAGTTCTAAAAGATAATTAGCTACAGATATAATGATACAGATATAATGGACCGGATTCTCCCAAACTGCCAGCAATGGTTTGGTGGCAGGGAGGCACAGTAAAACAACGGGAACAAAAAAGTCAGAATGCTGCCAGTGTAAAATCCTTTTGCAATTCTCTTAATGGTGGTCCCGAGGCCTTCCAATCTTGCATCAGGCCAGCGAGAAATGATGGCGGCATCAAACCCGATTGCTAACGGCTGCTGTGCTCAACAAGGCTCTCAGTTCACCAGAGACTTTGAGGTGAGCGCAACATGCATAGCCTACCTGCCATTGTGTTACGCCGTATACCAGCTTGCCAGGACTGACCGGTTCCTGCCCTCCATCTCCATGCCAAGCTGGTCTACACTGACAGCACCATTCTACTGGACCCATGGATCACCCTGTGTCGCTAACTTGGATCAGTACTGCACCTGGGTTGGGGAGTGCAAGGGTCTCGTTCCCCCATGGTTCCACATTCTACCAAGGGTAGATTGTGAGGTGAGCGTGGAGAGTGGGGTGGTCAGATGAGAAAAGGCAGGCAATTTGAATGGAGGGCTGTGGAAAGAGTGGGATAGAGGAATGGCATGCAGTAGGAGACATTGTGAAAGGAGGGCCGTGCAAGGAGGGTGGTAGGGAAGGGTAAGGCAGGCAGAGGGGCAAGTATATGGATGAAGAGGACGAACAATGGAAGACAGAGCGATGACCAATGGAGGGAAGCTGGGCGTGAAAAGGCTGCATAACAGGCAGACAGATAAGGGGGTCTAAGGGCTAGCACATGTACTACTGGAAGAGGATGCACACAGACTGCGGATTATGGGATGGGTGCATGTTAGTGTGGCACATGGGGATAATTCGCACATAAACTAAACAGGTTGGGCTGCAGTGCATTGTTAAGATCACTGTTGTCTTCAAACATCCAGGACACTGACACACAGGACATACCCACCCAGGACACTGACACACAGGACACACCCACCCAGGACACTGACACACAGGACACTGACACCCAGGACACAACCACCCAGGACACTGACACACAGGACACTGACACACAGGACACAACCACCCAGGATACTCACACACAGGACATAACCACCCAGGACACTGACACACAGGACACTGACACACAGGACACATCCACCCAGGACACAACCACCCAGGACACTGACACACAGGACACACCCACCCAGGACACAACCACCCAGGACACTGACACACAGGACACATCCACCCAGGACACAACCACCCAGGACACTGACACACAGGACACTGACACCCAGGACACATCCACCCAGGACACAACCACCCAGGACACTGACACACAGGACTCTGACACACAGGACACTGACACCCAGGACACTGACACCCAGGACACAACCACCCAGGACACTGACACACAGGACACATCCACCCAGGACACAACCACCCAGGACACTGACACACAGGACACACCCACCCAGGACACAACCACCCAGGACACTGACACACAGGACATATCCACCCAGGACACAACCACCCACGACACTGACACACAGGACACTGACACCCAGGACACATCCACCCAGGACACAACCACCCAGGACACTGACACACAGGACTCTGACACACAGGACACTGACACCCAGGACACTGACACCCAGGACACAACCACCCAGGACACTGACACACAGGACACTGACACACAGGACACATCCACCCAGGACACTGACACACAGGACACTGACACCCAGGACACTGACACCCAGGACACAACCACCCAGGACACTGACACACAGGACACTGACACACAGGACACATCCACCCAGGACACAACCACCCAGGACACTGACACACAGGACACACCCACCCAGGACACAACCACCCAGGACACTGACACACAGGACACATCCACCCAGGACACAACCACCCAGGACACTGACACACAGGACACATCCACCCAGGACACAACCACCCAGGACACTGACACACAGGACACTGACACCCAGGACACATCCACCCAGGACACACCCACCCAGGACACAACCACCCAGGACACTGACACACAGGACACATCCACCCAGGACACAACCACCCAGGACACTGACACACAGGACACATCCACCCAGGACACAACCACCCAGGATACTCACACCCAGGACACTGACACCCAGGACACATCCACCCAGGACACACCCACCCAGGACACTGACACACAGGACACTGACACCCAGGACACTGACACACAGGACACTGACACCCAGGACACAACCACCCAGGACACTGACACACAGGACACTGACACACAGGACACTGACACCCAGGACACAACCACCCAGGACACTGACACACAGGACACTGACACACAGGACACAACCACCCAGGACACTGACACACAGGACACTGACACACAGGACACTGACACATAGGACACAACCACCCAGGATACTCACACACAGGACATAACCACCCAGGACACTGACACACAGGACCCTGACACACAGGACACTGACACACAGGACACAACCACCCAGGACACTGACACACAGGACATAACCACCCAGGATACTCACACCCAGGACACTGACACACAGGACACATCCACCCAGGACACAACCACCCAGGACACTGACACACAGGACACTGACACCCAGGACACAACCACCCAGGACACTGACACACAGGACACTGACACCCAGGACACTGACACACAGGACACACCCACCCAGGATACTCACACACAGGACACTGACACACAGGACACAACCACCCAGGACACTGACACACAGGACACACCCACCCAGGACACTGACACCCAGGACACTGACACCCAGGACACAACCACCCAGGACACTGACACACAGGACATAACCACCCAGGACACTGACACACAGGACACTGACACACAGGACACAACCACCCAGGATACTCACACACAGGACATAACCACCCAGGACACTGACACACAGGACACAACCAGCCAGGATACTCACACACAGGACACACCCACCCAGGACACTGGCACACAGGACACACCCACCCAGGATACCGACACACAGGACACACCCACCCAGGACACTGACACACAGGACACAACCACCCAGGATACTCACACACAGGACATAACCACCCAGGACACTGGCACACAGGACACACCCACCCAGGATACCGACACACAGGACACAACCACCCAGGACACCCACACACAGGACACAACCACCCAGGACACCCACACACAGGACACATCCACCCAGGACACCCACACACAGGGGACGGACGGACAGGAAACACCACCCCAGGGGACCCCGGACTTCGGGTCCTATGAGGACCTCGACATTATGCCACTGATATCTCCTACACCCTCCACCATCGCAGAGACACTCACCTCGGTTGGGCACTTTAGCAATGAGGCTTCTGGTACACTAACTGGTGCGCTCAACACAGCCGTCCCGGTACAGCAGGTGGAAGTAGGAGCAGCCAAGGGGCTGGACAGTCGGAGGGTAGCCCGGCCCCCGCAACCATCTGCGGTCCCGGGTTGTTGGAGTTACCACACCCACCCATAGGCCCGATGCAGTCACGGACCCAGGGACAATCGAAGGGGGTGATGGCCGGCTTGCAGCAGCTGCAGATGCAGGCAGAGGAGTCCACCGCGTCCAGGAGCAGGGAGTGGTACCGGTCATGCGTGCCACCCAGGCTGAAACCGCACGAGTGGCATCCGCAGTGGAGGCAATGGGTGTGACGGTTTCAGACATGGGTAGCAGTATGCAAGGCCTGGGGCTTTCCATGTAGGCGGCGTCCGTGGCCCAGGACATGGCTGCCCTCTCACAGGCAGCCATGAGGCAGAGCCATTTGCAGATCCCAGAGGCGCTCAATGCCGTTGCCCAGTCTCAACAGGCCATGGAGCATGTTATGGGCCAGGGTTTAGAGAACCCCAAAGTGTATCATGGAGTTCACCTGACCCACAACTTTTAATAGATTGTGGTATGGGGAGCACACAGCCCACTCTACAGGTGTGGTACAGCAGAAATGGAAAAGTATTTTTTAAAGCAAAACAATGTTTATT
Organism: Scyliorhinus torazame; assembly: GCF_047496885.1. Classification (NCBI taxonomy): domain Eukaryota; kingdom Metazoa; phylum Chordata; class Chondrichthyes; order Carcharhiniformes; family Scyliorhinidae; genus Scyliorhinus; species Scyliorhinus torazame. Next base: position 47,712,470 of record NC_092722.1, on the reverse strand, counting down.
CTATGAACTCAAGTTAACATTTTTTAAACATACAGTGAACATCTTAGCAACCATTAATTCAAATACAACTCCCAAAGACTACAACACTAAGTAAACCTTTAAGCTTTCCTTTTTAACATCCATACGACTTAAAACACCTTTTACCAGAAGCACATCAGGTTAAATTCACTACTGTTATTAGTTTTAAATCAGTGGGCTCGATTTACAGTCTTTAGATTACAGAGAGAGATTCATACACCTTCTGGCTGTGAGTGCAGCTATCCAGCTCTGAAAACAAAACCAATTCACACCCTGCAGCCTGCTCAAAAACGAAAGTAACAAGCTGACAGACAGTCCAGCTCCAGCCACTCTCTGATATCGCTGCATTAGTAAACATCCATTTCTTACAGGTACTCTCACTCCAGATATTTATATACACACCCATTTATAAACACCCATTTCTTAAAGGTACTCTCACATGACATGCAGTCCCAGCAGGCCATCGCTGAGGGCATCGGTGCCATTGCCCAGGTGTTGGCCGGTGTCACCCAGACACAGACAGGAATGGCCAACTACCTGAGCTCCATGGCTGCCAACATGCAGACCCTTGTTGATACCAGGGCGGGCCTCCAGGACTGGCAGCGCCAGGTGCCGGGGGTGTCTCGGGTGCTGGATCCGTTCGCATCCCCGACCCATGGAGAGGCCCAGGGGCCATCGGGCACCCTGATGGAGGAGGTGGTGCTGGGGCCCATTCCGGGTCCTCCTGCAGGGCCGGTCCCGGAACACCGCGACACCTCGGACTCACCCCCTTCCGCCCCAGGTGCATCTGGTGGTCAACGGGCAGGACAGACTGCCAGCTCGCCATCCCAGTCGCCCGAGCCGCATCCTGGCCCATCCAGCTCGGGACGCCCCAGGAATACGGCCGCCAAAGGGGTCCATAGTCACAGGGCAGGAATCACAGGTGTCCGCCTACAGTTCTGCTGTACCGTCTGGGGAACCACCTCGACGTAGTCATTAGGCCCGTAAGGCCAAAAAATTAGACACTTAGTAAGTTGGCACGGGTGCAGGGCACAGATTAGTTATAGGGGCTAGGGCACGTGTATGAACTGTTTGTCAATAAAATCACTTTCACACCTACAGAAGCTGCCTCTGTGCTCTGTCCGATGCGTGCGGGGGTGGGATGTGAGATGAGTGCCAGTGTGTGTGTGAGGGGTGATAGGACGTCGAGCTCAGGCGAGTGTGCCCCCCCCCTTCCCCGGGCCACCCTCACCACCCCCCCGGGCAGTCAACGGGACTGTCCGCTGCAGTGTCAATGCCGCATGCAGGGTCGGTCCAGGTGGAGGCTGTTACTGTGGCCATTAATGAGACATTGTCTAACGATGTAGAGCCCAGAGCTCATCGCAGAGCGGGTTGTCATCATCCTTCATGCCATGCAATAGACCCGCTTCCACTGGCGACCGTGTGAGCCCTGCCCATTGTGCTGCAGGTGGATGTGCAATGGAGGGGTGGTGTGCATGCGGGTGATAAGGTGGTGGTGGGGTGAGGGTGGTTGGTGGTGGTGGGGTGAGGGTGGTTGGTGGTGGGCGGGGTGAGGGTGGTTGGTGGTGGGTGGGGTGAGGGTGGTTGGTGGTGGGTGGGGTGAGGGTGGTCGGTGGTGGGCGGGGTGAGGGTGGTTGGTGATGGGCTGGGTGAGGATGGTTGCTGGTGGGTGGGGTGAGGGTGGTTGGTGGTGAGTGGGGTGAGGGTGGTAGGCTGGTGCCGTACTGTGCTGTCCGTGCCCATACTCAGCGATTCCCACCCCCCCCTAGTCTGTGAATCGTGCAGCTATCAACCCGTCCCGTGCCCGCTGGCCCAGCCGGTAATGATGGGCAACCTCCCGTCCATGTCCAGCCCGTCTGTCGTGTACATTGCCCCATCCTCATCATCTGGGAGGCCTGCCCATCGTCGTGTTGCTCCCCCTTCCCCTCCCCCTCCTCTGCCTCCAGCACATCGCTCCTTTGCTGGGCTACGTTGTGCAGGACGCAGCAGACCACAACGATGCGGCCGACCCTCTCCGACGGGTACTGGAGGGCCCTTCTGGAACGGTCCAGGCACCTGAAGCGCATCTTCAGCAGCCCAAAGCATCTCTCTATCAAACTCCTGTTGCTGCATGTGCATCATTGTAGCGGTTCTCCGCATCAGCATGAGGCGTCATCAGCCACGACCACAACGGGTAACCCTTGTCGCCCAGCAACCATCCCCTCAGCCGGGGGGGTGTCCCCCGAACATGGCGGGGATGAACGATTGTGCCAATATGTAGCAGTCATGCACACTGCCCGGGTACCGGGCGCAGACGTGCATGCTCCTCATCCGGTGGTCACAGACCACCTGCAGGTTCATGGAGTAGGTCCCCTTCCTGTTCGTGAACACAGCCCTGTTATCCGATGGTGGCCGCAAGGCGACATGCACCCATCGATTGCCCCCTGGACCATGGGTATCCTGTCCATGGCAGCGAAGCCCGCTGCCCGGACATCCTGCTGGACGTGGTCCACAGGGAACTGGATGTACCGGTCCGCGATGTCGTACAGGGCGTCAGTCACTGCGCGGATGCACCTGTGCACTGATGCCTGGGAGATGCCGGACAGATCCCCACTCGGCGACTGGAACGACCCCGTCGCGTAGACGTCCACGGCCACCGTAACCTTGATGGCCACGGGGAGAGGGTGTCCTCCCCCAGTGCCATGCGGTGCCAGGTGTACCATGAGATGGCAGATATGGGTGAGAGTTTCCCGGCTCATCCTGAGTCTCCTCCTGCATGCCCGCTCCGTGAGGTCCTGGTACGAGGAGCTGCGCTGGTACACACGGGGCCTCATCGTGCGTCTCCGTCGCCGTGGCACCACCACCACCTCCTCCTCCTCCTCCTCCTCATCTTGTCGGGCAGGTGGCCCTCCAGCCTGGGCGGCTGCCACCTGCCCCTCTGCGGCATGCTCCTCTGCGGCAGCCTCTGCCAATTCCCTCGCACGTTCCTGCTCCAGCACCCAGAGGGCAACATGTAGAAGGGCGGCTCCCGCCACGGCAGCCAACATCGCTGGATGATGCCTAAACATAACGGTCTGCAGAGGGTGGGGGGTGGGGGCAGACAACATGTCATTATTGCCCATACCCCCCTCCGCAGCCAGGTGCCATGGGATGCATGGTCACCACTGTTGCCAGCTGGCACCTTGCCAGGCAAACCCCCCCCCCATCCATCCATCCCCAGCACTCCCATCCCCAGCACTCCCGAGCCAGGGCTCCCCCCGTCCCCGGCACTCCCGTCCCCGGCACTCCCATCCCCGGCACTCCCATCCCCGGCACTCTCGAGCCAGGGCACCCCCCATCCCCGGCACTCCCATCCCCGGCACTCCTGAGTCAGGGCAGCCCCCCCCATCCCCGGCACTCCCATCCCCGGCATTCCCCATCCCCGGCACTCCCATCCCCGGCACTCCTGAGCCAGGGCACCCACCATCCACGGCACTCCCATCGCCGGCACTCCCAAGCCACGGCACCCCCTATCCCCGGCACCCCCTATCCCCGGCACTCCGATCATCGGCACCCTCCATCCCTGGAACTCCCGAGCCACGGCACTCCCATCACCGTCACCCCCATCCCCGGCACTACTACCCCCGGCACCCCCTATCCCCAGCACCCCTATCCCAGGCACACCCGGGCCACAACACCCCCCATCCCCGGCACTCCTATCCCCGGCACCCCCCATCCCTGGCACTCCTATCCCCGGCACCCCCCATCCCCGGCACTCCTATCCCCGGCAACCCCCATCCCTGGCACTCCCGAGCCACGGCACCCACATCCCCGGCACCCCCATCCCCGGCACTCCCCATCCCCGCCACTCCCATCCCCGGCACTCCAGAGCCAGGGCACCCACCATCCACGGCAATCCCATCCCCGGCACTCCCAAGCCATGGCACCCCCATCCCTGGCACCCCATCCCAGGCACTCCCGAGCCACGGCACCCCCCATCCCTGGCACTCCTAACCCCGGCACCCCCCATCCCTGGCACTCCCGAGCCACGGCACTCCCATCACCGGCACCCCCATCCCTGGCACTCCCGAGCCACGGCACCCCCCAACCCAGGCACCCCCATCACCGGCACTCCCATCTCCGACTCTTCCGAGCCACGGCACCCCCCATCCCCGGCACCCATATCCCTGGCACTCCCCATCCCTGGCACTCCCGAGCCACGGCACTCCCATCACCGGCACCCCCATCACTGGCACTCCCGAGCCACGGCACCCCTCAACCCCGGCACCCCCATCACCGTTACTCCCGTCCCCGGCTCTTCCGGGCCATGGCACCCCCCATCCCTGGCACCCCCATCATCGGCACTCCCATCTCCGACTCTTCCGAGCCACGGCACCCCCCATCCCTGGCACCCATATCCCTGGCACTCCCCATCCCTGGCACTCCCGAGCCACGGCACCCCCCATCCCCGGCACCCCCATCCCTGGCACTCCCGAGCCATGGCACCCCCCATCCCTGGCACCCCCATCACCAGCACTCCCATCCCCGGCTCTTCCGAGCCATGGCACCCCCCATCCCCGGCGCCCCCATCCCCTCCCCAACCCAAACACCCCCCCACCCCCGGTACCGATCCTGATCACCAGCACGCATCCTTGCCCCTGGGGAGCACCCGCCACTGGCCCCCGTGACCCTCCCCCCAGTTACGGCCGTGCCGTCTCCTCTTCGGCGGCTGACCCCCACGCCGACCCCTACCTCCTCGCTCGCCGGCGTCAGCCAGCATGACTGGTTGACGCTGTTAAAAAGCTTGTTTAATTTAAGCCGGCGTGACCTGGGGTCATGTCAGTGGGACTTCAGCCCATTCGGGCCGGAGATTTGGAGCAGCCCCGGGGCCCATTGCATTGGGCTGATTCTCGCGATTCTGCGAAGTGCGTGCCGCGATTCCCGTCGGCGCGATTTTTCACCAGCCGGAGTAAACGGCGGCCGGTGGCGGAGCGGCGGGATTCACCCCGCCCCCCCCCGGGAATTCTCCGACCCTGCGGGGGGTCGGAGAATCCCGCCCAAGATGTAACACCTGAGGAATGGAATGCTGCTAACCTCTGTGTATGTGCTCGAGTCCCAGGAGTAAGATAGCATGAGGAACAATGCGATCTAGTGCCAAAGCTTAGTGACCCAACTTCTCCCATAGCGCTTTCATTCACACTTTAATCCCAGAACCCTTTACCCATTCTGATCTTCAACATCTAATTTTCAAAGAGAAACCAAAAGTGAGAATGAGTCCAATGGTCCAGGGAGCTTATCTACGAATCCTCATTCGAGGCAGGAGGCAAAGTAGGGAAAGGTGTCTGCGTGCGCAGCTCCAGCAGGAGGCACTGCATGTGGGACAAGGCCAGGGGAAATGTGGGAACCAACAGGAGGCTGAGGAGCAGATGATTGTGGAGATGACTGGCAACACCAAGGGTCTATTGACAACGAGTCTCCTTTTTACAAATGTGTGAGAGGCAAGGTTGCGATTGTTCAAAGATCTGGTCCACCACATATACCACATATGCCGAGAAGACCTGACACCATGTGGAGACATCTTGTCTTCCCCCTGCCAGGGGCCCTGAAGGGGATGGTAGTACTCTATTTTTCTGCCTTTGGGTCTTTCAGGAAGCAACTGGGGCCACTATTATGCAAAATCCACAGTGCTGTGGATCTGGAGCCACATGTAGGCCAGGCCAGATAAGGATGGCCGATTCCGTCGGATGGGTTTTTTAAACAATTAACAGTGGTTTTATGGTCATCATTAATATTCTAATTCCAGATTTAATTGGATTCGGATTTCACCATCTGCCATGGTGGGATTTGAATCACGGTCCCCAGAGCATTGGGTCTCTAAGTTACTAGTCCAGTGGCAATACTACTGTGTCACTGCCTCCCAACTTGCTGGGGAATAAGGGCTACCCACTTAAACACTGGCTCATTAGCCCGGTGCATAATAATAATCTTTATTGTCACAAGCAGGCTTACATTGCAATGAAGTTACTGTGAAAAGCCCCTAGTCGCCACATTCCAGTGCCTGTTCGGGTACACAGAGGAAGAATTCAGAATGTCCAAATTATCTAACAGCACGTCTTTCGGGACTTGTGGGAGGAAACCCACGCAGACACAGGGAGAACGTGCAGACTCCGCACACACAGTGACCCAGCCGGGAATCGAACTTGGGACTGTGAAGCTGTGAAGACAATGTGCTAACCACTGTGCTAACATGCTGCATCACCCTCAGACTCCAGCCGAGCAAAGGTGCAGCACTGCTCATGCCATGCTGACATCCAGGCAATGGCTTCCCAGGCTAGAGCAGTGAGGTTGGTGTGCGTCTTTGCTTCTTTCAGCCATCCCTGGATTAGAGGGCATGCCGGTGGGCCCTTACTCCCCGACAACGGACTCAAGGGCCCTGGCGCTGAAAGCTGGTGCTGCCCTCTTAAAGCTGCTAGCCTTTGCCTCTGGGTTCCAGACATGATGGAGGGTCTGGTGAAGACAAGTGGGCTGGAGAGAGTGATAAGAGTTTTTGGACTAATATTTAAATATGGCGCCGGGCCCTTCAAACCTGTCAGCTGAGGGCAGGTGGATGAATGAGTTGCCAGCCCGGCAAGAGAATTGGAGTGCAGCTGGCCCAGGATCCTGCTACTCTGACCAGTGGGACAAATGCCGCCGGAGCCGATAGCTTGGGTTCCCGAACCGGTGGAGAATCAAGCATCAGGCTAAAAACGGGATCGGTGCTGGGAACCGAATTCACACCCCCACACCGGCAGGAAGGTGAAAATGGGTCATTTCACCTATTTCCCCCCGGTTCACGGGCTGCACACCGGATTCTCCAGGCCCCCGTGATGCTCCAGGGTTATCATTTCGGATTTATGCAAGCATGGATTGGTGCAACTCCCTGACATGCTGGATCTCGCGGTGGGTCAAGGGGGTAAGTGCCCTCCAAAGTCAATTGTGAGGGACCACCAGCCCCCCACAACACAAATACTGTCAACCAAGCCCCTCCAGCACCCCCACTAGGCCCCCTAACAGAGGCCCCCAACAGAGTCCCCCCCCCCATCAGACCCCCATCAAACCCCCACATCAGACCCCCCATCAGAGACCCCAGCCTGAAAACTTAGGAGCACTCATAGGAACATAATAACAGGATTAGGCCATTCAGCCCCTCAAGCCTGTCCTACCATTCAATGAGATCATGGCTGATCTGTGACCTAACTCCATATATCTGCCTTTGGCCCATATCCCTGAATATATTTGTTCAACAAAAACCTATCTATCTCAGATTTAAAATTAACAATTGATCCAGCTTCAACTGCTGTTTGTGGGAAGAAGTTTTTCCTAACATCTCTCCTGAACGGTCTAGCCCAAATTTTAAGACTATGCGTCCTCGTTTTAGATTCTCCAACCAGTGGAAATAGTTTAACTTTATCTAACCTCCGGATGGTTTCCCGTTGCTGGTTAGGACCTTCAATGAGGCAAGGAAGGGGGGGCGTTGCCCCCGACGATGTCTCGGGCACTGATCTCCTTGATCCTGAAGCGGGACAAGGATCCCCTGCAGTGTGGGTCTTACAGGCCGATTTTGTTGCTAAATGTAGATGCCAAGGTGCTGGCAAAGGTCTCAGCCACGAGAATTGAGGATTGTGTGCCGCAGGTGATCCACGAAGACAAGACGGGGTTCGTGAAGGGGAGGCAGTTGAACGCGAATGTGCGGAGGCTCCTGAACGTTATTATGATGCCGGCGAGGGAGGGGAGGCGGAGATAGTGGTGGCGATGGATGCTGAGAAGGCCTTCGATAGGGTAGAGTGGGGGTACTTGTGGGAGGAGCTGAAGAGGTTCGGGTTTGGGGAGGGGTTTGTTGGGTGGGTTAGGTTGTTGTACGAGGTCCCGATGGCGAGTGTGGCCACGAACAAGAGGAGGTCTGAGTACTTTCGGTTGCATCGAGGGACGAGGCGATTGAACCCCTGGCTATGGCACTGGGGGAGTCGAGGAACTGGAGGAGGTTGGTGCGGGACGGGGAGGAGTATAGGGTGTCGCTCTATGCGGACGACTTGCTGCTATATGTGGCGGACCCGGTGGGGGGAATGCCGGAGATAATGAGGATCCTCAGGGTGCCTCCCCATTTTTATCCCGAAGGCCTTCTTTGTGCGGGTCAACAGGAGCATAACGGGGTTTGTGTGGGTGCGAGGGACTCCGAGGGTCAGAAGGGTGTTCTTGGAGCGGAGTAGGGATGGGGGGGTGGCTGGCACTGCCCAACCTCTGTGGGTACTACTGGGCCGCCAATGCGGCGATGGTGCGCAAGTGGGTGATGGAGGGGGAGGGGGCTGCATGGAAGAGGCTGGAGACGGCGTCTTGTGAGCATACGAGTCTGGAGGCGCTGGCAACGGCGCTGTTGCCGCTCCCTCCAATGAGAGATACCACGAGCCCGGTAGTGGCGGCTACCCTCAAAATCTGGGGGCAGTGGAGGAGGCACAGGGGGGAAGTTGGGGCCTCGGTGTGGACCCCAATACGGGGGAACCACCGGTTTGTCCCAGGGAGAATAGATGGAGGGTTTTCGGGGTGGCACAGGGCAGGGATAAGAAGGTTGGGGGACCTGTTTGTGGACGGGAAGTTTGCGAGCCTGGGCGAACTGGAGGAGAAGTATAAGCTTCCCCCGGGGAACACCTTCAGATATTTACAGGTAAGGCCGTTTGCCAGGGAGCAAGTGGTGGAATTCCCACGGCTGCTGCCACACACAGTACAGGACAGGATGCTCTAGGGGGGGTGGGTTGAGTGGAGAAGATCTCGGAAACTTACCAGGTGATGCAGGAGGAGGAGGAGGCCTCGGTGGTGGAGTTGAAAGGTAAGTGGGAGGAGGAGTTGGGAGAGGAGATCGAAGAGGGGACTTGGGCAGATGCCCTAGGGAGGGTGAACTCTTCCTCTTCGTGCGCGAGGTTCAGCCTCATACACTTTAAGGTTCTGCACAGGGCACACATGACCGGGACAAGGATGAACCGGTTTTTTGGGGGTGAGGACAGGTGTGTTAGGTGCTCAGGGAGCCCAGCAAATCACACCCATATGTTCTGGGCATGCCCAGCGCTGGAGGAATTTTTGAAGGGCGTAGCGAGGACGATGTCGGAGGTGGTACGATCCAGGGTCAGGCCGGGCTGGGGGCTCGCAATATTTGGGGTTGCAGGGGAGCCGGGAGTGCAGGAGGCGAAAGAGGCCGGTATTCTGGCCTTTGCGTCCCTAGTAGCCCGGTGAAGGATTCTTCTTCAGTGGAGGGATGTGAGGCCCCCAAGCGTGGAATCCTGGATCAACGATATGGCGGGGTTTATTAAATTGGAGAGGGTGAAATTCGCCTTAAGGGGATCGGTACAAGGGTTCTTAAGGCGGTGGCAACCGTTCTTGGACTTCCTGGCGGAAAAAGACAATGGTCAGCAGCAGCAGCAGTTTCATTTTTAGTTGTTTATGAGTCTTCGTACCTAGTGGTCTGGGTGGGCCTGTGGTTGAAAAGTCAGACTTTTGGGCATGTATATACATTTTTAATGATGTTTTGCAATCCTGGAGTTAAAGAGATGGATTAAAAGTGAATTGGATGTTTGATGATTTTGGGGGAAAAATAACACAAAGTAGAAGATCTGGGCTGTTACCTAGCAATGCTGGTCGAGTGACACAGAGACACAAATAAAGATAGGAAAGAGATCAGTGTGTGTCAGAGAGTGAAGACAGGGATTTGCAGCTCTATGAGATAAGAACTACGAAAAGGCTACTGGGAGATTGAGTTAGGGAACTGCTGTTGAAGCAAAAGTGAGTTTAGAGGACTTTTTGGGGGGTCTCGGGTTGAGATGCAAGTTGGGTGAGAAAGACCAAGTGAACACTCAAGAATTCATTGGAAGAAAATTGTTTGCATATGTGTCAGCCCCAAGCAAGGAGCCTTTGTGTCAAGCTACTGGTAACGCTTCACTGGCTTGTGTGTCTGTAAAGATATTGCTGGGTAAAGGAATAATGGGACATATGGGCGAAATTCTCCCCCAACGGCGCGATGTCCGCCAACTGGCGCCAAACATGGCGCCAATCAGACGGGCATCGCGCCGGCCCAAAGGTGCGGAATGCTCCGCATCTTTGGCGGCCTAGCCCCAACATTGAGGGGCGAGGCCGACGCTGGAGGGATTTCCGCCCCGCCAGCTGGCGGAAATGGCGTTTGTTGCCCCGCCAGCTGGCGCAGAAATGCGGCGCATGCGCGGGAGCGTCAGCGGCCGCTGACAGTTTCCCGCGCATGCGCAGTGGGGAGAGTCTCTTCCGCCTCCGCCATGGTGGAGGCCGTAGCGGAGGCGGAAGGGAAAGAGTGCCCCCACGGCACAGGCCCGCCCGCGGATCGGTGGGCCCCGATCGCGGGCCAGGCCACCGTGCGGGCACCCCCCGGGGTCAGATCGCCCCTCGCCCCCCCCCCCAGGACCCCGGAGCCCGCCCACGCCGCCTGGTCCCGCCGGTAAATACCAGGTTTGATTTACGCCGGGGGGACCAGGCAATTTCTGGGCGGGACTTCGGCCCATCCGGGCCGGAGAATCCAACGGGGGGTCCCGCCAACCGGCGCGGCCCGATTCCCGCCCCCGCCCAATCTCCGGTACCGGAGACTTCGGCGGGGGCGGGGGCGGGATTCACGGCGGCCAACGGCAATTCTCCGACCCGGCGGGGGGTCGGAGAATGACGCCCAATCTCCTTCTTGTGTTTGTGAATTCATTCAGCAACTTTGCTGCACGGTTTCGTAAAAAGAAAAGTTCTATCAAGCCAGGTTTCACTCTGGGATCTGACTTGTCCAGTAGTGACATCAGCTGGGATTGTAACAAAGAAGCTTCCTACTGCTGACATTAGGAGGTTGTTTCCCAGGCTAGGGGATATAGAAAAGTGATACAGTCGCAAGGCAAGGGCTGATTATTTATGACTCAGATGAGGACAAATTTCTTTAATTAAAGAAGTGTGAATTTTTGGAATTTTCCACCCCCAAGAATTGTGGAGGCTCGAAAATTGAATATATTTAAAGTGGATCGTTGGTTTACACCTTGTTATGGCCTTATATTGAATTGCTTTGCTTAAGATTTTCCGACAAATAAATTGGGCAGAATTTTGAATCTGAAGTTGGGACCATTTCCGGGTTACATTGAATGCAATTTGAAATGAACAGGCCAATTACTGACTAGAGAGAGTGTTGTGCACCCAATTAGAAACAGCGGAGGTGTGATCATCAACACCACTGCGTGCCACAGAGCCAGTGACCGGAATTGCTATGTGAATGGCTGCTCCTCATTGCCACTCGCCACCATCTCCAAGTAGCTCAGCCCCATCTCCACATTTGTTCTCCCTTCCCTCCAGAAACAAGGTCACAGCTGCTTGGATTCCCCCTTTTTATCCCCATGTTGGGTGTTTCTCCACCAGGTGCTCCAGTACCAACATAGTTACCTCTAGGCAATATTCGCACACTCACTGGCCACTGTTTGGGCAGCTCTCTGAGCCATTACCCTTTAATTCCCCACTGCTTGGTGGATCCGACTCCGTGACTAGTCCTCCTTCGAACTGCCTCCTTTTACTTGGGGACATGGTCATGACCTTTTATGGGCCTCGTGCCTGAGAACAAAATAACTTAAAGCCTTTCAAGTTGCTGTCAATTACGTTCGGCTCAAGTCCTGAAGCTTTCCAGGTCCCAATGGTTGTTCAAAATGGAAGGCGAGACTGCATCAGAAAGCTGGTACTCTGCACCCACAGGTTGAGTATCCGTTATACAAATACCTTGGATCCGATCGCATTCCGATTTCAGATCATTTTAGTTTTTGGATATTGCATGTAGGACTACGCCAACTTAAATTATAATAGCTTACTCCTTGGCTAGCTATCATCTAAAGTAAATGACTAGAGAAGTAAAAAGTATCACCGAATAAGAAATACAGGGTACCTGTGATAAATTTCCACCTGTGGCGCCATCAACGATTCTGCTTGTAGGAAAGAGTTCAGAGTGTCGATGCAGACTGTCATGCGAGAGTGCCTTTAAGAACTGGATGTTTAAGCAATGTACCTTTAAGAAAACAGTGATGTCATAGAGTGGGTGGAGCTCAGCTCAGTTCAGCCATTTTGCAGTTTGGTTTTTAGTTTTAGTTTAAAAAGCAGTGGGTGTGTGTCTGTGTGGGTCCAGAGAGCTGCAAGAAGAACGCAAGGTGCTGGAGCTGAAATCAACCAAGCTAATATATCTCTGCCATTCTACAGAAAATATATATGTCCTTTAACCTGATGTGATGCTGTTTAAAGGTGTTAAGTCTCTTGGAAGTTTGAAGGAACATTTTAAAGAGTTATTTACTGTTGCAATATTTTCTGAGTTATCTTTAAAGTAAGGGGTGTTAAGAGATCCAATGTTTATTTAAGATGTTAAATTGAGTTCATGGAATAAATAGTGTTTTGTGTTTAAAAAACCCACGTGTCCATAATTGTAATCCCACACCTAGGGAAAAAGCTGTGTGCTAGGAAAAGCAACAAATCCATGAAAGGGAGAGGTTGGTTGAACTCCGTGATACATTTTGGGGTTCTGAAAACACCTCGCCCATAACAATTGGGGGCTCGAGCGGAGTAAAAGTCTATCTATTGGAGTGGCTTTTGTGAACTTAAAGACAGTGAAGGATTGTTGCTTTTCCGGTGTGGTATTTTAGTTTAAGTGGGGATAGTTTTGTGAACAATGGCTCTTTCGGAGGCTCAGAAGTTTTTGGGGGTGGAGAATGTTACACGTAGTACCTTACGGACCGAAACAAAAAGCAGACTGTTAGATTTGGCAAGAACACTGCAGTTAACCTGACAAAATGCGAAAAGGTGAGGTAATTATGGCGGTGGTTCAGCATTTAAAGTTGCCTGAGATAGAGTTTGACTCATTGGAAATGCAAAAATTCAGTTGCAAATTAAACAAAAGGAACATGAGAAAGAATTAAAGCAGCTGGAATACGAGAGTGAGAGAGAGGAAAAAGAAAGAGAGAGAGAGGAAAAAGAAAAGGAGAGAGAAGAAAGGAGAAAAGAAATAACTGCCCCAGCAGAACAAAAAGAAAAAGAAAGGGTGATACATATCAGGGAAAAAGATAAAGAGAGGGAGTTTGAACTTCAGAAAATGGCCATGAAATATGACAATCAGTTAAAATTGGCAGACGTAAAGGAAAACGTACAGTTGGATGATAGTGATGGGGATAGTGAGAAAGGCATAATCGAAGGCTTGGTGGGAATCTATTTAAATATGTCCAAGCATTGCCAGCGTTTGACGAGAAGGAAGTGGAAGCCTTTTTCATTTCATTTGAGAAGGTAGCTAAACAAATGAAATGGACACAGGACATGTGGTTGTTACTGATTCAAACAAAGCTCGTAGGTAGAGCTAGTGAAGTGTTTGCATCACTACCGGAAGAGGTATCTGGAACGTATGAGGAGGTGAAGAAATCCGTCTTAAGTGCATATGAGCTAGTGCCTGAAGCTTACAGACAAAGGTTTAGAAATTTAAGGAAAGAATTTGGTCAAACATACATGGAGTTTGAAAGGCTCAAACAGAGTAATTTTGATAGGTGGATAAGGGCTTTGAAAATAGACCAAACGTATGAAGCTCTCAGAGAAATTATACTTTTGGAGGAGTTTAAAAATTCAATTCCTGATGTCGTGAGAACTCATGTGGAAGAACAGAGGGTTAAAACTGCGAGATTAGCAGCGTAAATGGCAGATGATTCTGAATTAGTTCATAAATCAAAGATTGGATTCCGACATCAGTTTCAGCCGGTGAGGGATAGAAACTGGGGACATGAGAAATACTCAAGTGGTAAAGGTAAAGATGATCTGATGGGAGACAATAAAGAGAGTGTACCTCAGATTAAAAAAGAAATCCAGAAGGGTGGAAAAGAAATGAAAAGTTTCAAATATTTTCACTGTAATAAACTAGGCCATGTGAAGTCACAGTGTTGGTGGTTGAAGAAAAGCGCTGGGAAAGCTGAGGTGGGAAAACATGATAAGACAATGGGGTTTGTTAGAGTGGTAAAGGAAAGCTCAAGGGAAGCGAAGGAGGTGCAAATGATTGTACAGCCTGTTCAAGAAGTAATTGTTAAGAAGGTGCCAGATGTCTTTAAGGAATTTACTTGTGTGGGTAAAGTTTACTCATGTGTATCAAGAGGATCAGGTAAAGAAGTCACAATTTTAAGAAGTACAGGGGCTAGTCAATCTTTAATGGTAAGAGATGAGGAATGATGTAGTTTGGGAAGAATGTTGCCAGAAAAGGTGATGATATGTGGAATTCAGGGTGAGAAGAGTAGCGTTCCATTATATAAGGTTAGGTTGGAAAGTCCAGTGAAGAGTGGTGAAGTGGTAGTAGGAGTAATAGATAAACTATCTTGTCCAGGAATACAGTTTATCTTGGGTAATGATATAGCTGGATCGCAGGTGGGAGTGATGCCTACTGTGGTTGATAAGCCAGTGGAAAATCAGTCAACTGAAGTGTTGAATGACGAATATCCTGGGATTTTTCCATATTGCGTAGTAATGCAAAGTCACAGGTTAAGACAACAGGAGAAGTCAAAGAGTGAAGATGAAGTTGAAGTGCAATTGCCAGAAATGATTTTTGATCAGATGGTTGAAAAAGAACAAGAACAGGTGAAGGATGAGGCGGATACTTTTAGTTCAGGAAAATTGGCGGAGTTACAACAGAAAGATGTAGAAATAAAACGGATATATCAGAAAGCATATATGGAAGAGGGATCTGAGAGTATACCAGAGTGTTATTACCATAAAAATGATGTCTTGATGAGAAAATGGAGACGTGGACATATGCAGGCGGATGAAAAGTGGGCAGAAGTTCATCAAGTAGTATTGCCGGTAGGGTATAGAAACGAGGTGTTGCGAGTTGCACATGAGGTACCAGTGGGAGGTCATTTGGGAAATAAGACAATTTCTTAGCATGAGTGGATTTGATCGAACAGCTGTGCAAAAGTTTTGTGGTGTGATTACTCCACTGATGGACTTGCTAAAGAAACAACAAAAATTTCAAGGGACAGCGGACTTTCAACAGGCATTTGATTGCCTGAAAGCTGTGCTAACCAATGTTCCTGTATTGGAGAATTGCAAGGGACTTGTGGTCAGATTGAACTGAAGTATCTGATTCTAAAGAGAAATGCCGAGGAGTAGAGGAATGGATGGATCATGCAGAGACTTTGTTCAAAGAGACTGTCAATTGAGAAGGATTTCGGTTAGAGGAAGAAGAACAAAGAAAATTGGACCTGTTATTATACCTGTTTGCATGTGTTGTTTGTTTAAAAAAATGAAAAGGTATATTTACTGTGCACATTTCTTAGTGGATGGTGCAAAAGTAAAAAATGAAACCATCTTAAAGTTTATGGTTTGTTTTTTTTCTTGGGGGGAGGTGTCGTGCAAGAGTTTCTTTAAGAACTGGATGTTTAAGCAATGTACCTTTAAGAAAACAGTGAATTCATAGAGTGGGTGGAGCTCAGCTCAGTTCAGCCATTTTGCTGTTCGGTTGTGCAGGTTTTTAGTTTCAGTTTAAAAAGCAGTGGGTGGGTGTCCAGAGGGCTGCAAGAAGAAAGCAAGGTGCTGGAGCTGAAATCAACAAAGCTAATATATCTCTGCCATTCTACAGAAAATATATATATCCTTTAACCTGATGTGATACTGTTTAAAGGTGTTAAGTCTCTTGGGAGTTCATTGAATAAACAGCGCTTTGTGGTTAAAAAACCCACATGTCCATAATTGTAATCCCACACCTGAGGGAAAAGCCATGTGCTAGGAAAAGCAACAAATCCTTTAAAGGGAAAGGTTGGTTGAACTCCATGATACATTTTGGGGTTCTGAAAATGCCTCGCCCATAACACAGACAAACAAATAGGTTTCCCAAGCTAAAGGTTGGATGCAATCGTTGAGGTTCATGTTGCTGGGGTCATGGGCTTTTCAGGCTAATGGTCAGGTGTGCTTGGTGAATCTCATGTTGGCTTGGGTCAGGGACTTCCTCGCTGAAGGTTGAGTGCGGTTAGTGAGGTTTGTATTGGTTCGGGACAGGGACTTCCCATGCTAAAGGTCGGGTGTGGTCAGTGAGGTCCACGTTGGCTCAGGCAGTGTCAGCTCGGGTCAGGGACTTCCTGCACTAAAGGTCGATGAGGTTCAAAAAAAGTGTGGTTAATGAATGTGTTCAGCTTTTGGATTTACGGATAAAGGGATTTGCAACCTGTACATCCAATTTTAGGCCCAGGCCTGCCTCTGGTCCCACTTCATCCAGGGATTGAAAATCCAGCTCAATGTGTCTCCTTAGATTAAAATCTGTAATATAATAAATATGCAGCTCATGTTGTGGGGCTTAGTGGAGTTTGTACCTGAGCTAAATCTTTCCTGTGAAACCAATGGTAAAATTGAGAGGATATTGCTTAGATAACTTTGCACTTTGAAAAACAAATGTCAAATATTTTATGTGTCAGTATTTGAATCTGACTTGTGTGAAATGATACAGCTTGCTTGAAATTCAATTTGAAATAATTTATTTAAATTTTGACCTATAAATTTTACATTCTGGGGATGTAATAATTAATCTGCAGCAGAAAAGATCAAAAGAAAATCAAACATGCGAAGGTGCACAACATGAAAATGCACCGTAAAATCTGTCGGAAAAAAACAGAATAGCCAAGGACACAAATATTTTGCTGTCAGTTTTGAAAAGGACAATACCTTTTCGCACCGTTTTTTTAAGAAATATAATAATAATAATTGTTATTATTTTCACAAGTAGGTTTACATTAAGACCGCAATGAAGTTACTCTGAAAATCCCCTAGTCGCCACACTCTGGCACCTATTCAGGTACACAGAGGGAGAGTTCAGAATGTCCGATTCACCAAACAAGCACGTCTTTGGGGACTTGTGGCAGGAAACCGGAGCACCCGGAGGAAACCCACGCAGACACGGGGAGAACATGCAGACTCCGCACAGACAGTGACCCAAGCCGGGAATCGAGCCTGGGACCCTGGCGCCGTGAAGCAACACTCTCTCAGCCTATCCATTGTTTATTTGACATCCACTAGTCACATTCTTCTGAGTAGAAGAGAAGACATGGCAAACAGCAAAGATAAAGCTCAGTTTGGACTTAATGGCACAAAGATCGTCAGAAGGAGATGGATGGCAAGGAATTCTACAGCCCTGCCATCCTGGGAAAGAGTGAGTTGGACTATTAGGTGGGCTGCTGAAACTTGATTCCAGCAGCAGGAGGGTAATAGTAGAAGAGAAGAGATCATTTGAGTATTGGCCAGTACTATTTTGTGGCAAGGTAAATAAAAGTCTAAACAGAGTGAGAGTTTGGAGTCTACAGCTGAAGGAATAGTTTCCAGTCAGCCAATAGGCCTTCACTTGTATCTTGCGCAGAAGATAAATGTAACAGTGGCAACAGCACAACATTTCAGCTACAAAGTAGTTAATAGGCACTTAATTGAAGATTTTCTTCCATCCTTTATCTAATTGACAAGCACATTGTGGATTCATTGACTCCGCAGTCAAATACATAATTTGTTCTTCAATAACTTTTAATAAACCCTCCATTTATGTCATCAGATGTGCCATGAATACTGCTCGGTATTTAAAATCATTTATTTATATCATTGCTGTCTGCAAAAGTGAATTGCCACATCATTTATACAGTTATGTAGCCTTGAGTACATTCATCAAATTGATGAGAAAAGATTTGTGGGAAAGAAAGAACACAAACTAGTCATCGAAAGGCAAATGTCGCTGACATTTTCTCTATTACACCCCATTTCACATAAGTGAATTCAACAATTAAACATGTTTGAAACTCAAGGTCAGGCAATAAACAGAGCTCTGCTGAATTTGTTTTCCTGAATTCAGCTGAATGTTTGCTCTTTAATTTACCCAATTCACTATGACTGCCTATCAATCTCCAAGCATATGAAGCTTCGTTTTATTGTGGTTTCCATGGTCATTTGTTTTGACGTCTGCTATGCAATTGCAGCAAATTAAAATAAGAGTTTCATCTTCTTCCTCCTGTCTGCTGAAGTATCTCTCAATCAGTCGCCTATCTCTCAGTCTGCCAGTAGCGGTAAATTTAATAATGCACCAGTGATCTCCTAGGTAACAATTTTATTCCAGTTTTCTCCCACTGTTATCCGAGTAATTCCATCAGTCTATTCCATAGTAACCAAATTGAAAGATATCCAAGTATTCCAGCCTTAACTCTTAAATCATTTGGCCCCAGGTTTTTAACAAATGACTGCACCCATGGTTGCAAATGCTTCAGCCTTGCCTTTGGCTCCCCCATCATTGAGGCTGGGGGGATATTTGTGGATCTTCCTTCTCCGGTTAGTTGTTCAATTGTCCACCGCAATTCATGACTGAATGAGGCAGGTCTGGCGAACATTGATCTGGCCCATTGGTGGGGGATTGCTTAGCCCTGTTCATCACCTGCCACTTCCACTGTTTTGCATGCATGTAATTCTGTGTTGTAGCTTCGCCAGGTTCACAGCTCACTGTTAAGTATGCCTGGTGCTCCTCCTGTCATGCCCTCCTTCACCCCTCATTGAACCAATAAAGAAATAGAGGCCCATAGAATTAAGAGAAAACGATCTGTATAAATAAAAAATTGGCTCAGCAACAGGAAACAAAAGGCAATGGTGAATGAATGTTTTTCTTGTTGCCGATTCCTCTTTACTATGCCCTTTCCTCTGGCTCTGTTCCAATTACGACAATCAGTGAATTTGCCTTCTTTCTATATTGTCTATGTCCGAATGCTTAGAGTCGCCAGGTATCAAATGATACCACCATAAGTTTAAACCGGCTATCGATCAAAGAGCCAAACACCAATTTGTTAGTTCAAGGTCAAGGGTACTTTATTTACATACAATCAATCATGCAACATAAGCACTACTAGGTAACTACTCCTATTACTAAGACAACCTGTACTTAACTTCGGGCACCTGGTTTAGGTCAGGAAACAGTGGTTGCTGTTCAGGATCTCTTGGGTTCGAAGTGGTAACTGCTGCTCAGCTGGGCTCGTCCTTCTGGTAGTGGGCGTTGAACTCGAACTTGCTACTGGTGTTGCTGCAGTTGGCAATGGCCATGACCGGGGTACCAAGGCCAAAAGAGATGAGCATATGGCGAACTCTTCCTTTATACTCGGGGGGCTTTCGTGCTCTTTTTGGCGCTCCTTTGCTTTTGGACTTACTAATTGGGTGATCCCTGATCACTCCGTTCGATTCCTTAGCCAATAAGTGGGCGGGGATCTGGATGACTGGGCGTGTCTCAAGCGGTCATTGACCCCGTTGTTTGTGTTTCCCTTGGACAGGGAGTGGCACCGATATGTCTGGGACTGTCCCGGTAGCTGGAGTACCAGTCCTTTGTGTTGGGGGAGATGGGCCATCACCTGCAGCACCTGGTTAACATGCTAATGGGACGGGGTTTCGATACCGCCTGGACTTTGCTGACAAATATGCATTTCAGGCTCTAACCTGCCTGGCTCTTGGCTTGTCCATTTTACCCATCAGTCTTTGCAAATTGCTCTGTGCTTTGTTGGAAGTGGCCATCCCAGATGGCTACACTCCGTCCTCTTGATCCACAGCGCGAAGCGTGAATGATCGCAATACTGGGTCTTCTTGGTTCTCTTGGGATGCCGGGTACCCTTAACCAAGGACAGGTTCTACTCTACTCTGTCCAATGGGTTCAAAAACATTTACCTAATTTCCCTAAACAACACATGTCAAAGAATTCCTAGGGGGCCATTTAACATTCAGTAAAAGGGGAACCTCTAACTGCCTCTAACGAGACTACTCTCATGCTGCTATTTACAATCCAAAAACTTATGTTGCAATACAAAAAATATTCGATAGCAGCATCGCATTTCTTCCTATCACGGACACTTACATACACGGAAAAATAAACTTTATTCACAAAACAACAACCGCGGAATTTATTAAAGAAAAGATTCAGAAAGAGTGTGAGGTTTGCTGGAGTCCGAGGAAAGGGGCTATGAATGTATATACTGGGGGGAGGGAGGCTCTCCGTCTCCATTTCCGCAATCAAATTGTCTGGATGACCCTATACAATATGGTTATTACTAGTTACGCCTCCACTGTGTAGGACAGTGAATACCACTTGATGAGGTTCTCACACCATGTGGGGGTATCGGTGGCTGTGTGTGTGCGGTGTAGTGTCCGGGCTGGGGGTGCTGTGTTGGGTGGTCGTGTACGGGGCCTGTGTGGTGAGGGAGGTGGAGGTAGGTAACACGCGCAACTGGACTGTTCCAGCGACGATCATGATACCGATCATCAGGGTCGTCTTCATCTTGTTTTGGTTTTCCTTCACCATTGAGTGTCTTTGTATCTCTCTAAGGGAACAAGCATAGTGTCTGTTGTCATCGTGTTGTTCAACATCTCGTATTTCCGTCTGTGTCTCCTTAACATCAATTCACCCATTATAATCATCACCCTATGTGACTCCCTCATTTTTTTTTTAAACAACCATTTGCGGAGATAAGAAATCCCAAAAAATACTGTGTCACAGTGCGAGCACTCTCGCAGCCTGTTGTCGATGAGCTGAGTGGGCGGACAACTTCTCCGTCCTCTTGCAAACTTGTTTTTCCAACCAAGTGTTTCTTACATGTAAATAGTTTGTGGGGAAATAGCAACCGAAGGGTTGCCGGGAGGGGCAAAAGTAGTGGCAAAGAGCATTCTTTAAACCACAGGACTCAAAAAAGAACCAGAAAAAGAATTTTGAAACCAAGTAGTCGAATGGGGTGGTGCGTATGATCCGCGGCAGGGCAAGAATGGGTGGGATCCTCGAGTAGGGCGGTGATCAGTGCTGTTGCTCCACTACCCGAGCTTGGCTGACCAAATGTATAGGGGGTCCCCAGGCAGGGCGGGGATCAGTGCCGTTACTCCACTGACTGAGTGACCTTCCAAGAGCGGAACAAATTTGTCACAATATGGGTTGCCAACAAACTTGTTTCACTAACTGCCATGTGGCATCAGACGAGTAATTATGGTTGCATCAAGAACTTTGGTGTGAGACCGAAAGAAGAAACTGTATCAAGAAATTCAGTGAGATCGACACGAGTAGTCGCACAAATAAACAAACATTCAACATTTAAAAAAACAAATTAAAGAAGAAAAAGTGGGCAGGCTTCATCAGAGTACAGGACACCGTAAATCTTCATCGGTTCCTGACTTTCATCATCTGGATACCTCAAGATTTCATTTCAAAAAGATTTGCAAAGGGGTTACCATGGTGGGAGTCAGACTCGTAGCTGTCTCCATCTCCCGGGTGCCAAACTCTTTCATGGAGTTTGCGTGCTAATGCGGCGTGTGCCGATGTGGGTCCATTTCGTCATTTCTCGTCAAGCGACAGGAATTGTCATGGTGCCAGTGCTTCATGGTCCGTAGGGAGGTTGTCACGGGGGTGTCGCTATCGTCGGATGGTGGCTCAGGTTCCAGAGTGGGCAGATAAATTGTTTCAAAGGGGCTGAGAGTATCGTCGTTGGGGTCTCTGGGCCTGTAGTGACTGGCGCCTGGTTTGTGGGATCTCTGTTCAGGTCTCTCAGGGGCTTCGGTAGTGCTGTCGCTGTCACTGTCGCTAGCAGCCGAATCAAGCGTCAGGGCAAAATTTGATTCTGGGGGCGTGGTCAAGGTCATGTCTGTGAACGTGCTGCTGCTGCTGGGGGAGGGGGAACTCGGGTTGTCAATGGGCGGGTTCTCAGTGTCTGCCATCGCCAATGAGAGGTGGTGCGAGTGGCTGCACTGCGTTCCATAAACCTTAAGCTGATTTACATGGAACCATCCTGATTATCCGTTTGGAAACGTGATTTTGTAAACCGAGGAGCTTGCCTTGTCTGAGATTGAATAGGGTCCTGTAAATTTAGGGGCGAGGAACAAACTAGGGATGTACAAGGTGATCATTACCTGCTGTCCGACTGTATAGTCTGTCGGGTGTACTGTTTTGTCAAAGCAGACCTTACTCTGCTTTCGTTTAGCGCCTAGTCAAACAGCTGCAACGAGCTGTGCTGCTTTAATATTGTCTACCATGTACTGGACTGCTTTCTCATGCGTCAAGGCAGTGACTGCAGGGCTGGCCAAACCAAGTCCGAATAAGTATTCGGTACCCTTCATGGATCGTCCGGTCATGAGAGTATGGGGGTACGGGGGGTATCCTGTGGAGCTCGACACTGTGTTCCTAATAAACATCAGTGCGAATGGGAGCACCATGTCCCATGTGGTATTGTGCTGCTGCACTATTTCCCTAAGGGTGGCTTTTAGCATACGATTCATGTGCTCCACTATGCCGCTGGACTGCGGGTGATAGGCAATGTGGAACTTTTGTTTAATTCCAAATATCGTCATTACATTTTTCATGACTCTTCTCGTAAAGTGGGAACCTTGGTCCGACTCAATACTGCGTGGGAGTCCCCATCTTGTAAAAATCTGTTCTGTTAAGACCTTTGCGGTGGCCTTGGCTGTGTTTGTTCTCAATGGGAACGCTTCTACCCATTTCGTAAATGTGTCTATCACTACTAACACATACTTGTAACCATTTCTGCAGGGGGGGGCAATATAATCTAATTGGAGGTTTGACCACGGGCCATTTACAGGGCGGGTGTGTCGAAGCTGGGCTTTTCTCGCATACCTATCGGGGTTGTTTTGAACACAAATTAAGCAATTTTCGACGTAGTGCGACACGTCGGCTTTCAAATCAGGCCACCAGCAGAGGGGTCTGAGGTGGGCGAGGATGGATTCAATCCCTTGGTGTCCATGTCCGTCATGGAACTTGCAAATGATCTCATTCCTGTCCTGGGTGGGGACTACATAAATTCCATCTTTTAAAACGATTCCCTCATGAACCGTCAAAGAAATCCTAAATTTTTCATAGGGAGTTGGGAAGCTTCCTTTTAAAATTTCCCTCAATGTCTCATCTTTCTTTTGTGCCTGGGCTAGGTCTTGGATGTTGGTCTGTGAGACCTAAACTGCGTGTACTGGGGCACTCTCTGGGGGTTGCCGAAAGTGGCCACAACGTGAGCCTGCCTTCGCCAGGGCATCAACTTTCACATTACCGGGTGGGGAGGAGCGATGGTGATGTCTTACTTTGATGATGCCGTATTCTCTGCCTTTAGCTGTCTGAGTAGTGGGGCTGAGGGTAGAGGTTTTCCGTCCGCGGAAATAAATCCTCTCGATTCCCACAGGGGTAGGATTTCTGCCAGGCTGTTGCAGACGTACAAACTATCCGAATTTATGTCTGCAGGGGTCGGGAATGAATCTGGGTGCTGGACAATGTAAGCAATGGCCGCTAACTCGGCTGCCTGCGAACCTAAGTGTCCAGGCAACTTTAAAGCTATCTCTTCTAAAGTGCGTCCCTGCGCGTCCTCTACATAAATGCCACAGCCTGTTATCCTTTTTCCCTCAAGGACTGTGGAGGATCCATCTACATAAATTCTCAGGGCTTTGTCTGTGGGCTGGGGTCCGATACCTGTCTTTCTTGGTACCGACTTTAGAACAAAGGGGCCTGTGCTGTTGGGGGCTATGATCTCGCACTCATGTGGGGTCCCTGAATAATGCAAGTTATTGGCCAGAAACGTGTGCGTTTTGGTCCGTTTTACCGCGATATTGCGTCCCTGTAGGAGTAGGGTCCATCGCGCTGCTCGAATTTGGCTTACTGTGCCATCCTTTAATCTGTTGTTCAATAAAAGCTGTGTCGGAATGTGCTCGGTCAAAATGGTTACTGGGTTGTGTCCGGTTATGTACGAGAAGTACTGTACCATCCAGAAAACTGCCAACAGGTGCCTCTCGCAGGCTGAAAATCCTTGTTCGACCGGACCTAAGACTCGTGAGGCATAGGCTACGGGTCCCAGACGATCTTGCCTTTCCTGCAGGAGTAGGGCCTAAAGGGTGCGATCTGTGGTCGTTACCTCTATCGCGTACTGGCAGTGGGGATCGGGGGCTTGCAAAGCGGGGGCTGTGCTCAGGGCGTGTTTCAAAGCAAATCCACAGCATCCGTGTGCTGTGGAAGCCATTTCCATGGGGCCTCTTTCTTTAGTAACTCGGAGAGTGGGGCTACTTTTGAGGGGAATCCATCGATATGGTTCCGGCAATAGCCAACCAGTCCCAAAAATGACCGGAGGGCTGTAACGTTCTGGGGCAAGGACAAATTTACGATGGAATCAATCCGTTTGAGTTCTCTTTCACGCTTCCCATGCGTGATGACTGTACCTAAATACGTGATCTTTTCCTGAAGAATTTGGGCTTTCTTGGGGTTAATTTTACATTCAATCGTTGTAAGGAGTTCCAATAATTCCGAAAGAAGCGAGATGTGCTCTTCCTTGGTGTCAGTCTGTAGGAGCAAGTCGTCCACATACTGAACAATGCATTCAGGGTGGGAAAATTTAGATAATCCGTTTGCCAATTGTCTGTGGAAAATGGAGGGGGAGTTGTGGAAGCCTTGTGGAAGGCACGTCGCATGTGTACTGCTGTCCCTGGAAAGTGAATGCAAATTTATACTGGCATGCTTTGTTCAGTGGTATGGACCAAAAGCCATTACTGATATCTAATACGGAAAAAGATTTCGACTGGAGTCCCTGTCTCAACATGGTCTCGGGACTTGTGGCAATGGTGGGGGCTGCTAGGGGAGTTATTTTGTTCAATTCTCGATAGTCAATGGTCAGTCGCCATGATCCATTGGGTTTCCTTACTGGCCAAATCGGGGCATTATTTGTCGATACGACGGGTCGAATCACTGCTTGATTCAATAAGCTTTGAATTACCTTGGCTATCTCTCCCTCAGCTTGCTGGGTGAAGCCGTACTGTTTCTGGGGCTTGGGATCGGGACCTGTAATGTTTACAACACCTGGGATTTTACCGCAGTTGTGCTTGTGCTGGACAAATGCTGTCTTATGTCTTTTCAAGATCTCTCTAACTGCTTTGTCTGTGGTAATGGTTTGTGGATCAAACCAGTACTCTCCTACTGAGCTGAATCTATGGGCATAATCTCCTACTGTGAGCGTGGCGGGGGCTTGTGCTGCTCTAGCCATTTTCCAGATGCATCGGTTGACTGGGTCGAATGAAACGTTACGCGTACTCATGAAATCGATGCCTAGAATGTGTCCTGCTGCCTGGTGCAAATCTAATATTATCGAGCTGTACATCCACAGGGGCTGTGATGTGTCCCTGCTGAAGGTGACCTGTAAAGCCACTAAGGGTAATGGTATCCGTAGTGGGCCAGATCTCTTTCTGCTACATGGTGGAGGAGTTTAACGTGGTTCGGGACCCTCCTGTGTCCCAAAGCAACTCTACGGGGTGTACCCGGACTGTGCCTGCAATGAACAGTCTTCCGGACTTATCCCAAAGCGTATCGCAGACCCAAGTTGGGGAGCCCGAACACCGTCAATCGGTGCCACTCATGGCCGAATTAACTGGTTGGGCGCTAACGCTGTGAATGGGTCGAGTATTGTTTCTGGGGGCGGGGGGGGGGGGCGTTTGGGTGCTGATTCCTTTGCTGCTTCGGAGGGGCATTGAATTCTCGGGCATAATGTCCTTCGTGTCCACAATTGTAGCATTCCTGTATCTTGGGGTGCTGCGCTGTACCTCTGCCTTCATTTACCCATGCGGGGTCTTGATGTGCCGTCACTGGATTCATTGTGGCGTCTACTCTCTCATGTTCTGTCCTTTTCTGTACCGACTGTTCCCAAGCTCTGGACAATCGTTTCAGAACCCACACTTCATTGTGCGCTGGATCTGAGGGTCATAATTGGCGCAAGCCTTCTGTCCTGCCTCTGTGGCGTGGGATACTAACGTACGGGTCCATTTGGCCGTAATGCCTGCTGATAAATGGGTGCGGGCTAATTCACCAAATACCACAGAGAAATGGATCCAAAGGCGTCCAGCAAACGCTGTTGGATGCTCTCCCTTTTTCTGCCTGCACCGGTTTAGTCCGTCTACCGGATCTCCTCTGTTATATCCTATGGCGTCTAAAATGGCCGTTTTCATTTCTTGGAGGCTACCTCCTCCTACATTTTGTGGGTCGGGAAGGGCTGAACTTACTGAGGGGTGTAAGCACATAATGATGAGCTTAACCTGCTCCGGCTCGTCTAAACCATACATGAGGGTCTGTTGTTTCATTAACTCAAAAAAGTGATGTGGGTCTGATGTGGGGTGTAAAGTCTCTATCTTCTCGTGGGCATCTCGTAACTGGGTGATCGATAATGGGGTGGTGTATACAAAATTGGATTGCTCTTCCGTGGCCACCCTGCGCTGTGTGGTAATGGGGTTCATTGGGTTGGGTGCTGCCTGTGCAGTCAGTGGTGCGGGTGCTTTTCTCTTCGGGGCCTGGTGTCTCTATTTTGATTCTCGGTCTCGCTTACGTACTGTTGGGCAGTATCACTGAGTTCCTGCCAATCGGGGCCGTCTTCCTGGTCTACCTGTGGGCCAAAGGTGTCTCTAAACCCATTTTGAACTGACAGCAGGGATTGCAACCTTGCAATTTGCTGCCTACATTTGGCATGGTCCACCGAACTCTGCCTCTGTTCCGTGGTGTAACTGTGGAGTGCTCGGAGGGCTGCCTTCAAATCATCGCATTGTTTCTTTAGGATCTGTACCTGATTCTCTGTCTCTTCTCTTACCAGTACAGCATGCTGTGTGTCCTGGTAGGCCTTATCATATTTGATTTGGAAGCTGCTAAGGTGGGCGAGACAGGATTGATGTGCCCTCTTGACATCATCCATTTCCTTGTCCTTTGCAGCTAACTGCTCCCGGAGCTGTACATTTAACTTCTCGCATTCACTTAAATCTCCCTCTCTACTTTTCTCTTTCTCCTCAAACTGCTTGCGGAGCGTCTTCACGACCTCCTCTGTGCCTCGCAATTGTGCCAGACAGGACACGATTGCCATCGGCTTACTAACCTTGGCTAAACTCTTTTTATGGATCTCGGTCAGGCTGTCCCACCAAGTCTATCCTATGCTGCCAGGACCTGTCTCTTCATTCGAGCAAAATTCCAACTATAGGGGCCATCCTTTCCCCTTTAGGTACTTCCTGATCTCTTCCTCCCAAATGGGGCACTGTTCTGATCTATTGGTCGCTGCGACCTCGAGCTCTTGTGGATGCATAAGGCGTTCCATTGCCTTCATGGCCATCCCTACAAATACTCTTCTGTCTCTTACCGGAAATTTGGAACAAGGGGGAATAAAGCAGTGGTGCAAACATGGGTATGGCTTACGCTATTTTCCGGTTTACGCAACTCCCGAAAGTTTCACACAACAAAATCTATCGGGTTTACCTTATATCCCTTTGTTAGTGTGCATGCAAATTACACACTTCCGAATTCTGCAGGTTTGATTGATACTGGTTTCACTTGTGGTTTCTTTTACTTTGCCAATTTGAATTCTAATTCAAACGCTTTTGTGGGTTCTCTCGGAGTGACACGGTCACTTCTGGGTCGAGTCCCGTCAAATGTCGCCAATAACTGTTGCCGATTCCTCTTTACTATGCTCTTTATTCC
Organism: Scyliorhinus torazame; assembly: GCF_047496885.1. Lineage (NCBI taxonomy): Eukaryota > Metazoa > Chordata > Chondrichthyes > Carcharhiniformes > Scyliorhinidae > Scyliorhinus > Scyliorhinus torazame. The sequence goes on along the minus strand of NC_092722.1, from coordinate 47,684,959 downwards.
GGCTCTGTTCCAATTAGGGCAATCAGTGAATTTGCCTTCTTTCTATATTGTCTATGTCCGAATGCTTAGAGTCGCCAGGTATCGAATGATACCACCACAAGTTTAAACCGGCTATCGATCAAAGAGCCAAACACCAGTTAGTTAGTTCAAGGTGGGGGGAGATTTGTTAGTGCTCTTTGGGGGGTTTAAACTAATTCAGCAGGGGCATGGGAACCTGGATTGTAGTTTTAGGGTAAGGGAGAATGAGAGTATAGAGGTCAGGAGCTCAGATTTGACGTCGCAGGAGGGGGCCAGTGTTCAGGTAGGTGGTTTGAAGTGTGCCTACTTCAATGCCAGGAGTATACGAAATAAGGTAGGGGAACTGGCAGCATGGGTTGGTACCTGGGACTTCGATGTTGTGGCCATTTCGGAGACATGGATAGAGCAGGGACAGGAATGGATGTTGCAGGTTCCGGGGTTTAGGTGTTTTAGTAAGCTCAGAGAAGGAGGCAAAAGAGGGGGAGGTGTGGCGCTGCTAGTCAAGCGCAGTATTACGGTGGTGGAGAGGATGCTAGATGGGGACTCATCTTCCGAGGTAGTATGGGCTGAGGTTAGAAACATGAAAGGAGAGGTCACACTGTTGGGAGTCTTCTATAGGCCTCCAAATAGTTCTAGGGATGTAGAGGAAAGGATGGCGAGGATGATCCTGGATAAGAGCGAAAGTAACAGGGTAGTTATTATGGGAGACTTTAACTTTCCAAATATTGACTGGAAAAGATATAGTTCGAGTACATTAGATGGGTCGTTTTTTGTACAGTGTGTGCAGGAGGGTTTACTGACACAGTTTGTTGACAGGCCAACAAGAGGCGAGGCCACATTGGATTTGGTTTTGGGTAATGAACCAGGCCAGGTGTTGGATTTGGAGGTAGGTGAGCACTTTGGGGACAGTGACCACAATTCGGTGACGTTTACGTTAAGGATAGAAAGGGATAAGTATACACCGCAGGGCAAGAGTTATAGCTGGGGGAAGGGAAATTACGATGCCATTAGACGTGACTTGGGGGGGATAAGGTGGAGAAGTAGGCTGCAAGTGTTGGACACACTGGATAAGTGGAGCTTGTTCAAGGATCAGCTACTGCGTGTTCTTGATAAGTATGTACCGGTCAGGCAGGGAGGAAGGTGCCGAGCGAGGGAACCGTGGTTTACCAAAGAAGTGGAATCTCTTGTTAAGAGGAAGAAGGAGGCCTATGTGAAGATGAGGTGTGAAGTTTCAGTTGGGGCGATGGATAGTTACAAGGTAGCGAGGAAGGATCTAAAGAGAGAGCTAAGACAAGCAAGGAGGGGACATGAGAAGTATTTGGCAGGAAGGATCAAGGAAAACCCAAAAGCTTTCTGTAGGTATGTCAGGAATAAGCGAATGACTAGGGAAAGAGTAGGACCAGTCAAGGACAGGGATGGGAAGTTGAATGTAGAGTCTGAAGAGATAGGCGAGATACTAAATGAATATTTTTCGTCAGTATTCACTCAGGAAAAAGATAATGTTGTGGGGAGAATTCTGAGCTCCAGGTAAATAGATTAGATGGCATTGAGGTACGTAGGGAAGAGGTGTTGGCAATTCTGGACAGGCTGAAAATAGATAAGTCCCCGGGACCTGATGGGATTTATCCTAGGATTCTCTTGGAGGCCAGGGAAGAGATTGCTGGACCATTGGCTTTGATTTTTATGTCATCATTGGCTACAGGAATAGTGCCAGAGGACTGGAGGATAGCAAATGTGGTCCCTTTGTTCAAAAAGGGGAGCAGAGACAACCCCGGCAACTATAGACCGGTGAGCCTCACGTCTGTAGTGGGTAAAGTCTTGGAGGGGATTATAAGAGACAAGATTTATAATCATCTAGATAGGAATAATATGATCAGGGATAGTCAGCATGGCTTTGTGAAGGGTAGGTCATGCCTCACAAACCTTATCGAGTTCTTTGAGAAGGTGACTGAACAGGTAGATGAGGGTAGAGCAGTTGATGTGGTGTATATGGATTTCAGCAAAGCGTTTGATAAGGTTCCCCACGGTAGGCTATTGCAGAAAATACGGAGGCTGGGGATTGAGGGTGATTTAGAGATGTGGATCAGAAATTGGCTAGCTGAAAGAAGACAGAGGGTGGTGGTTGATGGAAAATGTTCAGAATGGAGTTCAGTCACAAGTGGAGTACCACAAGGATCTGTTCTGGGGCCGTTGCTGTTTGTCATTTTTATCAATGACCTAGAGGAAGGCGCAGAAGGGTGGGTGAGTAAATTTGCAGACGATACTAAAGTCGGTGGTGTTGTCGATAGTGTGGAAGGAAGTAGCAGGTTACAGAGGGATATAGATAAGCTGCAGAGCTGGGCTGAGAGGTGGCAAATGGAGTTTAATGTAGAGAAGTGTGAGGTGATTCACTTTGGAAGGAATAACAGGAATGTGGAATATTTGGCTAATGGAAAAGTTCTTGAAAGTGTGGATGAGCAGAGGGATCTCGGTGTCCATGTACATAGATCCCTGAAAGTTGCCACCCAGGTTGATAGGGTAGTGAAGAAGCCTATGGAGTGTTGGCCTTTATTGGTAGAGGGATTGAGTTCCGGAGTCAGGAGGTCATGTTGCAGCTGTACAGAACTCTGGTACGGCCGCATTTGGAGTATTGCGTACAGTTCTGGTCACCGCATTATAGGAAGGACGTGGAGGCTTTGGAGCGGGTGCAGAGGAGATTTACCAGGATGTTGACTGGTATGGAGGGAAAATCTTATGAGGAAAGGCTGATGGACTCGAGGTTGTTTTCGTTGGAGAGAAGAAGGTTAAGAGGAGACTTAATAGAGGCATACAAAATGATTAGGGGGTTGGATAGAGTGGACAGTGAGAGCCTTCTCCCGCGGATGGAAATGGCTGGCACGAGGGGACATAACTTTAAACTGAGGGGTAATAGATATAGGACAGAGGTCAGAGGTAGGTTCTTTACGCAAAGAGTAGTGAGGCCGTGGAATGCCCTACCTGCTACAGTAGTGAACTCGCCAACATTGAGGGCATTTAAAAGTTTATTGGATAAACATATGGATGATAATGGTATAGTGTAGGTTAGATGGCTTTTGTTTCGGTGCAACATCGTGGGCCGAAGGGCCTGTACTGCGCTGTATTGTTCTATGTTCTATGTTCTAAGGTCAAGGGTACTTTATTTACATACAATCAATCATGCAACATACACTACTAGGTAACTACTCCTATTACTAAGACAACCTGTACTTAACTTCGGGCACCTGGTTTAGGTCAGAAAACAGTGGCTGCTGTTCAGGATCTCTTGGGTTCGAAGTGGTAACTGTTGCTCGGCTGGGCTCGTCCTTCTGGTAGTGGGCGTTGAACTCAAACTTGCTACTGGTGTTGCTGCAGTTGGCAATGGCCGTGACCGGGGTACCAAGGCCAAAAGAGAGCGAGCATATGGCGAACTCTTCCTTTATACTCGAGGGGGGCTTTTGCGCTCTTTTGGGCGCTCCTTCGATTGGGCCTTACTAATTGGGTGATCCCTGACCATTCCGTTCGATTCCTTAGCCAATATGTGGGTGGGGATCTGGATGACTGGGCGTGCCTCAAGCGGTCATTGTTTGTGTTTCCCTTGGACAGAGAGTGGCGCCAAAATGTCTGGGACTGTCCCAGTAGCTGGAGTACCAGTCCTTTGTGTTGGAGGAGATGGGCCATCACTTGCTAATCGGCCTGATTAATATGCTAATGGGACGGGATTTCGATACCGTCTGGACTTTGCTGACAAATATGCATTTCAGGCTCAGAACCTGCCTGAATCTTGGCTTGTCCATTTTACCCATCAGTCTTTGCGAGTTGCTCTGTGCTTAGTTGGAAGTGGCCATCCCAGATGGCTACATTCTGACGAGGATGTGGTTTACTTTGGTGTTCACCAAGGGTCATTTTTTTAATAATCGAGGAGGAGGTAGCATTATGAAGTGTGCAGATGGTACAAAACTGGTCAAAGTGATAGTGTGGAGTTGTTTACAGACCAAGACAGATGGTGAAATGGGCAGAAGCTTGGCAGATGGAATTCAATGGAGAGAAATTTGAAGTGATGCACTTTGGGAGGGCAAAAATGGAAAGACAATATGTGAAAAATGGCACAATTTTGAAAAGTGTAAATGAGCTGAGAGACCTTGATTTCCATTCGCACGAATAATTAAAGGTGGCAGGATCAGTTGAAAGAGTGGTTAAGAAAGCATACATGCTAATGGTTTATAAATAGAGCAAATGAATATGAAAGGAAATAGATTATGCCAGAACTTTATAAATCACTGTTTAAGCCTCAAATGGAGTTTTGTGAACATTTCTGGGCACCACACTTCAGGAAAAATGGAAAGGCCCGAAAAAAAATGTGTACTGTTTATCTTAGAATGGAAAAGGTTAAGGGGTGCTGTAATAGATGTTTTCAGGATGATGAGAGGTTTTGTTCGAGTAGAGAGAGAAAAATGATTGCTGCTGGTGAGTGTATTAATAACTAAAATATTAAAGACTCAAAAATCACTGGCAAAACGATCAAAAGGATAGATGAGGAGAGTTTCTTTCACTCAGAGATGTGTCGGCACCTGGAATGCTCTACCTGAAAAGGTGGTGAAAGCTGATTCCACAAACAAACTTAAAAGGGATTTAGACAGGTATTTAAGGATGAGGTACTTACAGGGTTATGGATAGTAGGCAAGGATGCAGACTAGTTTTTCAGAGAGCCGGCACCCCCACGATGGTCTGAATCGCGACTCATAAGTTTCTCTGATTTCTATTTCTATGAAAGAGAGTGTATAAGAATTGATTGGCAGGGAGCATAAAAGTAAATCCAAGAGTTAAAAAAAAACATATAAATAGTAAAAGTCCAATCAAATGAAGGGTGGTGCTGATTGGGGACCAAAAGGGGTCTTGTGAAGACTCGGGGTATAGATGAGGTGAACACACAGGAACGTGAGCGAGGAGCAGAATAGGCCATTCAGCTCCTCGAGCCTGCTTCACTGTTCGATAAGGTCTCAAGAAGTAATGAGTGAGCACAGAGCATCTGTCTTCACAAAACAAGAGGAGGATATTGCTAATGTCACAATAAAGAGAGGTATTGGAGAAATTGGACAAGATTAAAAAACAGTTAAAGTGGAGGTACTTATGAGTTTGACGGCGTTCAAAATAGCAAAGTCACCCAACAATGTGTCCTCGGCTGCTGAAAGAAGTCAGGATGGAAACTCAGTCAGCCTGGTTTCCCTGTGAGATTGTTCACCCCTGGTCAAAAAGGTGGAGAGGTTTAAATACAGCAAAAAAAGGCAAATCAGCATCACATCAGTGGTAGAGAAACTTTTAAAGGCATTTGTATGGGACAAAATTGAATTGACAATTGGTAAAACATGGACTGATGAAAGCAAGAACAGAATTGTGAAAGGCAAATTGTGCTTGCCTAAATTAATGGCGTTTTTTGATCAAGTAACAGAATGAGTGGATAAAGGTAGTGTGGGTTTTGTTGTATGTGTGCACTTTAAAGGGTGTTTAATGATAAAACTATAAACTTGTGAGTAAAATTGCAGCCCGTGGGATTAAAAAGGTAGTGGCTTTGTGGCTATTGAATTGGCTAAAGGACGGAAAGTAGCAAGTTGTGTTCAACAGTTGTTTTTCAGACTGGAGGGAAGTTGCAGTGGGGCTGGTTTTGGGGCCATTGCGTTTTCTCAGATAGATTAATCACCTGGACTTGGTTATGCAAAGTGTAACTTTGACGTTTGTAGGTGAAATAAACCTCTGAAATTTCGTAAACAGTGAGGAAGATAGTAACAGACTTCAGGAGGACATATCCGGACAGGTGGCAGACACATGGCAAATGAAATTTAATTTAGAGTGTGAAGTGATTAATCTGGGAAGGATGAGTGAGTGGATGCAATATCAGCTGAATGATACAATCTTTGAAGGTAAACAGAACAAATTGTGAATGTTGTTAAAATGTCATACAGGATCCTTGGCTTTATAAATAGTGGCATTGAGCATAGAAGCATGCAAGTTCTACCAAAACTTTATAATATACTGGTCAGGCTCAGCTGGGGTATTGTGTCAAATTCAGGGTGCCACACTTTCAGAAGGATGTCAAGACCTTTCAGCTAGAGCAGATAAGGTTTAGTAATTCAGTTCTGTAGACCGGAGAAACTGGGGGCGTTTTCCTTAGAGCAGAGAAGATCAAGGGGAGATTTGATAGAAGCAATTATTTTGGCAAGGCCAGGGGCGATAGATTTAAGGTAATTGACAAAGGAACCAGACATGAAGAAACTTGTTTTATGTCGTGAGTTCCCTTGATCTGAAATGTGGGGCTGGATTCAGGCTGGGATTCTCCGAGCCCGCGCCGGGTCGGGGAATCTGCGGGGGTGCGTGAGAAACCCGCCACGTCGCTCCGACGCCGGGCCGCCAATTCTCCGCCGACCGTTGAAAGAGGCCCCCGCGGCGATTTTCCGTACTCGACGGGCCGAGTGCCCGTCGAGTTCCGCCGAGTCCTTCTGGCATGGTTTACATATGGTCCTACCCGGCGGGACCTTCGTGTTCTGGCTGCGGGGGTTGTCTTGGCGTGGGGGGGAGGGGGGGGGGGCACGGGTATCCGACTACAGGAGGGGCCTCCACGGTGGCCAGACCCGCGATCTGGGGCTACTGATCGGCAGGCACACTCATTCTGGGGGGGCCTATGTTTCTCCGCGCCGGGCCCCTGTAGGGCTCCGTCATGTTGCCCGGGGGCCAGCGCAGAGAAGGAGAGCATGCGCTGGCACGGAGACAGCCATGGCATGCATGCGCAGACCCACGCAGGCTGTGTAGGGTCGCTTTCGGCGCGGGAGCAGCGCATTGCACTCCGGCGCTATTCTAGCTACCTTAGGAGAGGAGGATTACTGGGCTTGGAGGCCCATTGCTGCTGGCATTGCTCGCGCCGGTTTTGACGCCGGCGTCAACATATGGCCGCGATATCGGTGAATCCCGGCCTCTGTTTTTGGGACTATGTCCCCACGCCATCGTAAAAACTGTGGCCCCCGCTCTTCCGGGTCAGAGGCCGCGCATGCACATGGCGGACTCAGACCGCGCAGCTGGACCCTCCAAATAGTGCCCCCGATCGGCCGCGCGCCCGACCCGGACCACCCGTTCAAAATTAGCGCGGTGCTGTATAAGGCCCCCCTGTCCTCGGATAGGCCCGCCATGGCAGCCACAGACTGAGTCCCCAGCCCGCCACGTTAGTATCCCGACCGGCAAGACCATGTTAGATCCACGCCGTTGGGACTTCGGCTGGTCAGGGGTGGAGAATGGCGGGGTGGGCCTCCAGCAATGGCCGCAGGTAGGCGATACGTGGCGCGGCGTACTCTCCGAATATGCCGCTTTTCGGGGCCCAGAGAATCAGGAAACCGCCGCCGGTCCCGATTCCATGCGGGAAACTGGATTCTCCGCCCCAGCGCCGGCCGCGATTTCGGCGTTGGAGTGCGGAGAATCCAGCCCGTGATATCTGACAGGGTGATTGCAGCACATTCAATTATAACTTTCAAGAGAACATTGGAATAATTCTTGAAGGGGGTAAATAGCAGGTCAATGACAAAGGGCTGGGATGTGGGATTAATTTGGATAGCTCTCTCTCAAAGAACCAGTACAGGCACAATGATTAAAACCCACAGCCACTACCAGAATGTTCTCAATGTTGGGGACGTCCAGAACTAGGGGTCACAGCCTAAAAATTATGGGTAAGCCATTCAGGACCGAGATGAAGAAGAACTTCTTCTCTCAGAGAGTTATGAACTTGTAGAATTCTCTACTGCAGAAAACTATTGGGCCCAGTTCATTGGATATTTTCAAGAGGGAGCAGGACATGGCCCTTGTGGCCAAAAGAACCAAGGGGTGTGGAGAGAAAGCGGGAGTGGGACACAGAATTTGCATGATCAGCCATGATCATATTGAATGGTGGTGCAGGCTCGAAGGGCTGAATGGCCTAATCCTGCACCTATTTTCTATGTTTCTATGTTTCTAACTAAAAGGACAAGGGCAGCAGATACCTGGGAACACCACAACCTGGAAGTTCCCCTCCAAGTCACTCACCATCCTGACTTGGAAATATATTGTCATTCCTTCACTGTTGCTGTGTCAAAATCCTGGACCTCCCTCCCGAAGAGCAATTGTGGCAGCACCTATACCATAGGAACTGCAGCGGTGCAATACGGCTGCTCACCACCACCTTCTCAAGGGCAATTAGGGATGGCAAATAAATGCTAGGGTCGACAGTGAAGCTCAAATGAGCAAATTAATTTTTAAAAATTGGCCATAAAGGCCTATGTTTGCGCTGGATCATGCCATGATTGATCCTGCTTTTCTGCCCTTTTATTGGCGAAGTAGCTCAGTCAAACACTGATTCACAAAGATTACAAAAGGTCTCCACTTTAGCACATAATCTTCTCTGAGTTGGCAGAGGATATGTATTTCTGACCTGAGATAGCAAAGGATCACAGGGATAGGATGAGTCACAACTTAGAAAGATTTGAAAGATAGGTTGACCCAGTTTGCTGGGACATGGGCAACCAGCAGCTCTTCGATGAGGAATGACGTGGAACATCAGGTGGACTGTCATACACTTTTTAAAATTTGTTCTTGGGATGTGTGGAACTCTGAGGTCACATTTATTGCTTATCCCTGATTGCCTTGAGAAGGTGGGACTTTTCCTTGAACTGCTTAGCTAGGAAGACCCAAGATATTGATCTTGTGGCAATGAAGGGATTGTACTATCTCTCCAAGTCACAAGGCTGTGTGACCCAGATGGAAATTTGGAGCTTGCGGCATTTCCACAACATTGCTGTGCTAGGCCTTCCCATTGGGGGGTGCAGAGAATGGAGGTAATGTTGAAGTAACCTTGGTGAGTAGCCACTCCTTCCTGTAGATTGCAGCCACGCTATACCGGTGGGGAAGAAACTGATTATTGAGACCTAGGACAGGAGCACTAATCTTTGTTTCATACAGTAGTGTGTTGCAGTCCACTAACCGAGAGAAGTGTCAGGCTGAATATGAATGCTAACAGTGTAATGTAAAGATGTGGTGATCCCTTTACACATTCAGCTTATTGAGAATAAGCTGATAGCTCACAGCAAGCATTTAGTTGGGTTCTCACTGTGACTTATCTCCTTCAACAGGGAGTTTCATAACCATCCAGGTACCTATTGATGAAATCCGAACGAGCAGAAAGATGAATGGTGCTATCAACATGCCTGGCAATGGCAGTAAAATATCACAATGCGACTGGAATAATTAACTCTGAGTTGCAATGTGGTGCCATCTACACCAATGACAGACCTATTAGTACAGTGTAAATATCATGGCTTCTCCTTTCTCCTCTGTGCCATGTACATAAAACAAACATGATTAACATAAGTGCTCAAATGAATGTAAGCAAAATATCTCTGAGTCATTACACGTCGTAATCGCTTGCACTGCCATCATCTTTTGTTGGGCGATAGGCTTTGGTAGCAGTGATCTCCCATTCAGGAGGCCAAAGTGTACACATCAACCTTGGATCTTCAAGCTAACCTGACTGAAGCCAGCAATGGTCTTTGAGCCCCCTTTGAGTCGTCATTAGGAATGGAAGCTCAAGGTGGGAAAGCAGTCCGATCGTGGTGATGGCCTGGAACAAAATGTACAAGAAATCTTCCCCAATGATTTTTTACCTCTTGTGACCTTACAATAGAATTGTATTGAGGATGATTTCAGAGTTTAAGGTTGCCCATATCATTCTTCATCTACAGGATGAAGCGTAGAATTAATGGAGTTGGAGAATGGGGGAGGTGGGATGTAAGAACATGTGAAAAAAATTACTCGTAGTGCGCAGCTTATGGAAGAAACACAAAAGCAGTTGGCAACCTTTGTCAAAATGTCAAATGAAAAAGTATCAGTTGCTTGCTGAATGGGTTACGTGGTTCTGGAATGAAGTTTTTTTTGTTAATTGACCTGCTCACAAGCTGCTTCTCCAGCTTAAAACATTTTAGGAACATCATTAATTTGAACAAGTAGGATCACTGGGGGAAAAGTCTATTGTCATACTGTTTTTGAGAAATGTGGAGCAGGGACACAGTGCAAAGATGCGGATGCATATGCTCTGATGGGTAAAAATCAGAAATCAACACTTGTACACAATAACACATGTACTATTTCTTAAACAGGCATTTGGTACATTTACTTAAGGGGGCTAACACCTAACTAAAATGAGGACAAAGAGGAATGTGGAACAAATACACCTGGGATGGGATTTTCCAGCTCTTCCCGCCAGCAGAATCTTTTGGTCCCGCAGAAGAAGACTCAGACCCGCAGAAGGTTTCCCGGCGCAAGGCAAGCGAGCCATGAAAAACATAGATGGCGGCCAATGGCCACTGCCGCGGGAAAATACACCGCGGGGAGGCAGAAAATATCGGCCTAAGTGTTTGTACATGAACCTTTTTTGATTAGAAAGTTGTGATTCATTTTTCCCACCTGCAGCGCACCCCAATGGAGGTGAGGTGGCTTCAATGGGAGATTCCATTGGTAAGCGGCAGGACGACAGAATCCCACCACCAGCGAAGGCGTGCCACCGAGAAGCACACGGCTGGGGGCCCAAAGAATCTAGCCCCATGTCACTGCAACAGAAGATAAGATTAAACTATAAACAGAAATTGATGAGGCATAAAAAACCAATAGGTTGGAGGAGAAAAGGAAGATTGGATGTAAGGTGGAAGCTGTTTCTTTTATAGGATGTGGGCATCACTGGCAAGGCCAACATGAGCTTCCCACCCTTAATTGCCCTTGAACTGAATGGCCACTCCTAAGCAAGCACCCAACTGTAGACCTGAAGCCACACATAGGCCAGACTAGGATAGCAGATTTCCTTCCCTGAAGGGCATGAATGAACCAGAAGGATTTTTGCGACAATCAGCTGAAAGGTTCATGGGTCACCATTACTGTGCGCAGATTTTTAATTAATTGAATTCTAAATTTCACCAGCTGCCATGGTAATTCCATTGTCACGATGATAGTGGATAGTCCCACTCGAGGTAAGGAGTTCTACATTGGAGGTTTCACAAGTTTGATGACTTGCATTGCAAAAATCATGGATAAAAATCCATAAGCAGGTGCTGCTTGATATTTACTTTCATGGAGAATTTTCTAAAAAGCACATTTGCTGGTGCATAAAGGAACAACTTATTTTGTAAATTCAGCTGCGACCAAGCTGTGTTACAGCAGACACATTTTATTTTCAAAAGACCATTTCTTCCTTTTTTTCACTTTTGTTAGAATAACATTACCTCGGGCAGCATGACGACGCAGTGGGTTAGCACTGCAGCCTCACGGCGCCGAGGTCCCAGGTTCGATCCCGGCTCTGGGTCACTGTCCGTGTGGAGTTTGCACATTCGCCCCATGTTTGCGTTGGTTTCACCCCCACAACCCAAAAATGTACAATCTAGGTGGATTGAACACGCTAAATTGCCCCTTAATTGGAAAAAATGAATTGGGTACTCTAAATTTATTTTTAAAATAATAACATTACCTCATGTATGTCATGGAGAATGTAATAATGTTGAGTTTCAGATCCTGGACGTTATGTCACCTTCATTTATAAACAAGGTAAGTTACTTTATACAACACATTTGCCTTCTGTGCTGTTCAGGAAAGGAGGGCGAAAATTAGGAATCAAAAATAGATACATGACGGTTTCCCCTCCACTAAAAATCACCCAACAGTTACAATGGTTCTTTCCGCAATGTACAGCAAACATCAGTGGTGAGTAAAATATTCAGTGCTTTCAATTTTATTCAAGCAAACATCATGAGAGTTAAGAGTCCTGATCCCAATTGACAGTAACATACCATGTGAGACCTTAGAAACCTAAGTCATTAACCCATATCCAACAACAGCTAGTCTGCATTAACTTACGTGAGAGTGCAATGCTGCCCAACTGAGCTCCGTAGCACTAGCTTTGTAGCACATTGATAGCAGGTGTTTATGTAAAATCAACTCAAACAACCATGCAATCAGAGTCTTATCATTGGTTTATGAAAAGCTCAATCACTATTCATCACATAGGGTCACAATGCCTGGGCACCCTGCATACAAATGAATTCAGCAACAGTGTTGATCTGGATTACAAAGCAGCAGCTCCCAAACAGAGGCCGACACAAAGTGATGTGGTCCTGAGATATGAGAATAACATCCTCAATTGCTGCCTATCCAGAACTCTGCGTGGAAGCGGCATTTCAATACCAAGACCCGGTCAACGCGTAGTCGCTAAGTTCCTGTGCAAATCCCTCCCTGCCATTCTGATCTATAGGGTGGCAGCTGGAGCTCAGCGTGTTTCACTTTCACCCTCCATAAGGTGGTGTATGCAAGTTCCACTGCAGAGACGTGAGCACGTAATCCAGGTTGGCACTAAGGGAGTACTCAGGGAGTGCCGCTTTGCCAGAGCTGCCATTGTTTGGATGGGACATTAAATCAACATCTCATTTGTACCTTAGTGTGGGCATAAACCAATGATACTATTTTGAAAAAGGGCAGAGGGCGTTGCCTTGATTTTCTCGTCAATATTGATCCATTGGCCAACATCATCTACAACAGATTATCTTATTTTTACATTGCTGTTTGTGAGAGCTGACTATTATATCATTATATCAGTGGCTGCACTTCAGGGGTATTGCATTGGCTGTAGAATGCTTGGCATGTCCTGAGGTTGGAATAGGTGTTGTATAAATGCAAACCTTTATTTATTTCTTGTTTGAGGGTATCTCAACTGTTTCTTATGCCATCCATGATCATCCACAGGGTTTTTGCAGTGAAGTGGACTTTCTGACACCCCATTAACCATACCCCGATTTACAACCCTCCCACCCAGTTAGATGTACGGTGTGATTCAGTAACATCATTGCAAGTGAATTCTAATTGGTTCCTCAGTCACATGTCAGTTGTAACATACATGACTTCAAAGAAAAGACATTTAACAGGTGCATATATTCCTGTACAGGCATGGAATGGGAAACAATACTAACTCTTTTTGAATGCAACATAAAAACAAAATCCTTTTGAGTTGGGGAACTGGCAACAGGTACAAGGGGGGCAAACAGGGGGCAAGAGACACTTAGGCTAGCAATGGAAAAACACAATCGAAATATTTTAAACTGAGATGTAGCAAAGTCCCTCCATTCAAAACTCTGACAACAATATCTTATCCCACTCCAAACCTTGCTTTCCCAACCTCCATTGACACCTTGGGTGCAATTTACCAGAATGGCAGGACCCAGATTGCAGAGTTAACTCTGCCGACGCCAGATCTAACCGGTTCCCGAGATCTACTAGCCACGCCGAGAAGACCCCAGCCGGTCGTCACTTAGCACTGGTCCCCACCCAGGTGGTTGGTAACTGGCAGGGTGGCACCTTGGAACTGCTGATCCCACCTGGGCATCTTGGCACTACCAGCCTGGCACTCTGACCGTGCCACTCGGGTGCCAGTTTGGCACTGCCAAGGTGACCAGGTGGCACTGCTAGACAGGCCATGGCACTGATAGGGTGCCAGGCTGACAGTGCCAAGATTCCCAGGTAGCATATTGTCCACACCAGAGATCGGTCCCGGTATGAAATGGGGTGCAGGGGGGCTCAAGGGTCCCCCAACAGGTGAGTTGGGGCATTGGGGGGCTCCGGTGGTTACGTTGGGAGGTCGAGAAATTGAGGCGACATTTAAAAATGGCGCCCCGATCTCTTCCTCCACTGGCAAGCGGAGTTCCTCAGTGCAGGAAATGCGACTGAGTGTGGTCTCGGTGGGTGTTCCCCACTGAGGCCCAAACAGTGCCATGAGATCGTGGGTCAAGTAGCTCATTGGTCTCAAAATGGTTCATACAATGGGCAGGATTTTCCACCTCTACCCACTGCCAAAATCACCCGGCCCCGTTGATAGTCGATTGTATTTTTGGCTGAGCCGCCGAATCTCCTGCACAGGTTCCACCATGATTGGGCTGATGTAGGGCAACACGGTGGCCCAGTGGGTTAGCCCTGCTGCCTCACGGCGCCGAGGTCCCAGGTTCAATCCCAGCTCTGGGTCACTGTCCGTGTGGAATTTGCATATTCTCCCCGTGTTTGCTTGGGTTTCACCCCCACAACCCAGAGATATGCAGGATTGGTGGATTGGCCACGCTAAATTGCCCCTTAATTGGAAAAAATGAATTGGGTACTCTAAATTTAAAAAAAAAATTCATTGGGCTGATGTTCATTTTTGAAGTGCAGTGACTGGGGTCATGTCGGCTAATTTTCAGATGCTGATGGGTTTGCTCCGTGTTGTCGGGTACTTTATTATTGACGCGCGGACCCTACTCTGGCATGGTTCACAAGTGCTCTGAGATCGGAAGCACCCCTTGTGTTGTCAAGCTGCTAAAATGGAGCAGGATTTAACATTCCCTAAATCTAAAATGGAATTTCTGAGACATTCACTATCCAGGAATGGTCTAAACAGGCAAATTCTGAGGTCGGAGGAGGATAATTGCTGCAGGCAATTTCTGTGCTTTTTCTAAATTCTCAATTACCGCCTGGAGAAAGGCCAAGTTATCAAGGTCAGTAAAAACAGCAGGAACAGATTGCCTGACTGTTAACACTTGTTAAAAACAATTTATTTGCATCTTTAAAAGTGCAACATTTGACGTGTTACAAATGTGTATCAGAGGTAAGAAATATTTAAAAAATTGGAAGTTCTGAGCCTCAATTGGTCGGTAAATTACTTGCAGTCAATCAGAGACCAGTTGGCCCCCTTCAGAATGTGCATTGGGGATCCTCGAGACACTAAGGGCACTTGGACTGCATTTGAACCTTGGTAAACAAAGATCAGAAAAGCTAATATGGGTCTACTGCTGATAAATGAAACATATGGCAAGTTAAATTAATCTCCATGGAATTGAGAAAATTGCAAGGAAAATATAACATGCCATGCAGAAAAGGTGTTTAAAACATTTAGTCAAGTTGCTGATGTGTAGATTTTAATACTGGGCGAATTCCACAGCAACAAAACTACTCCTCGATCCTAGTGGTATGATTTTCATGTCAGGGTTTAGCTTCGTGTGAGGGACATGAGTCGTGTTCTGTTAATAGTCACCACAAGCAGCCCAGGAATCTGTGAGGCTGCCAGCCGTCCAACAGAGCTACTGGGTTTCTTGGTTTCATTAACACTGTGTTCAAAGAATCACGTGATTGAAGATTTCCCTCAGTGTAGGGCCAATTCTTCCCAACTCTTCTTGCGCCATTCGACTTGCTGCAACAATACACGTGACCCCAGCAAGATAATACAATACAAGCTGCTCCGAAACATATTCTGAGCATACATTAACGTGGCCTTGTTGAAATGTCACAAACTAGTTCCTGAACATAACATCAGTGCAGAGGAATGCATGTAAAGCTTCAGGCCTTCAGGGGCTCTCCTTTTATCAGAACGTAAATCCAGGCACCGCGGGAGTAATTGGAATTTTCATTTCAGAGCGGACAACACAGAAGCACATTACAGTTACCTTCCCCAGCTCTGAAGCTTGCACTGTGCCCTTCTTGTAAAATGAACTACAATGATCCGCAGCTCCTGATTGACAAGCGTATCCCAGCAACACAATTGAGTTGCCGTAGTTACTAAAGAAACACCTTTCTTTTATATAGCGCATATTTAGAATGCCCCCAGTTCTTCATAACCTGCAGATTGCTATTGCACTACGGTTACCAATTTGAAGAGAAAACCAACAGACTACATGAGCGAACAAACATACAAATATAAGAATTAGCAGCAGGAGTGGGCCACTCGGCCCCTTGAGCCTGCTACACCATTCAATAAGATCATGTCTGATTGTATCCTCAACCCCACATTTCTGCTGAGCTCCATTTGTTAAGCAAGAATCTGCCTTAAAAATATTCAAAGTTTCTGCTTTCGCCATCCTTTGAGGAAGAGCGTTTCAGACCCTCGTGGCCCTCTGAGAGAAAATTGTTGGGATTCTGGGCACGGGAGCGGGGAATCAGTCCTGCGATCGGGTCCGATGCCTTCACGCAATTCTCCGGGGACCGGACAATCGCCACCAATCACGCGCGCGCGGGGTCGATGCGGTGCCAGCCGGGGGCCATTGAGCGACGCCCCCGTGGCGATTCTCCGGCGGCAAATGGCCGGGTTCCCGCTGGCATGGTTCACTCATGGTTCCACCTGGCGGGCACTCGGTGTGGTGGCTGTGGACACAGTCCGCGGCCGCACTGATGGGGGGATCCGTCACCGGGGGGGGGGGGTCCTCCAGGACGGCCAGGCTCAAGATCGGGGGCCACCGATTGGTGGACGCGCGCGATCTGGGGGGGCCCTATATTGTTGGGGCCGGCCCGCTGTGTGGGTCCGCCATGTTGCGCGGACCCGCGGCCGGAAGTTTAGGGCCCCGTATTGGCAGCCGGAGCTGCGTGGAGTACTCCTTCAAAATGGAGAATCACTCTGGACTTTCTACAGGAAAGTCCAGAGTGATCCGCACCCGTTTTCTCGCGGGTGTGGGGACATTATCAGAGAATTCCGCCCAATGTTTCTCCTCCTCTCAGTCTTAAATGAGCAACCCCTTACTTTCAAACAGTCACCCCTAGATTCTCCGACAAAAGGAAACATACTCTCCACTTCCACACTATCAATACCCCTCAGGACTTTAAGAGTTTCAGTAAAGTCGCCTCTTACTCGTCTTAACTCTAGTGGACACAAACCTAACCTATACAACCTTTCTTCATAAGACAACTTGCCCATTCCTGCTATTGGTCTAGTAAACGCTCTTGGAACGGCTTCTGATGCATTTCCATCTTTCGTTAAGTACGTATGCCTGTACCGTACACACAAAACAGAAACAAATAATATTTTCATGATGTAACAACAGAGGACACTGGAAAAACACAGCACGTCTGCAATGCCGGTTTCACAGAGATTGGGGAGCCATCTTTAAAGCCCCCCCCCAATCTGCGTTTGAAATAAACTCCCCCCGACATCCCCAGGGACACGGGAGATCACCCCCACATGCATCGGGGCAAACCCCCAAACAATCACAGGGCAACACCCCCCGCCCCCCACCCCACAACCATGGGGCGTTGGGGCATCCCACCTGACACAAGTATTGGGCCTACCCACCACCCCCACAGGCATCAGGGTAAGCACCCCCAAAAAATGAATCGGGGCAGACGCCACCACCCTCCCAAAGCATCGGGAGATAACACCCTCTTCACCGCACATCTCAGGGCCACCCCCTCCCACGCACAGATAAGGAGAACCCCCCCCCCCAAATGGGGCTCCTCGAAAGGCCCATCCCTGCTACAGCCCCCTGGCACTGCCACCCATGGAACTATCAGGTTGGCTCCCCCGTGGGCCATACTTACCTTTGCACCCCCAGCAGGTTCCACTCGACAGCTTCCCCTTTTGCTAAAACTGTTGTAAACCTTGCCAAGGTGACATGACTTCCACAAGGGGGAGTTCCCTACCTTGGGAGGAATATATGGTGGTGAAGCCCCTTGAATACATTTAAATTTATCTAACTATATTTAAATGAGGTGAACTTCATTGTGTCACCAATGAGAGGCAGGAAACATCTCAGAACTAGATCTCACCGTCAAGATTTTTGTGCCTGCGGTCTCGTGAGATTTTCCACTGGAGTCACCATTTTTGCCGACAGCAAAATCCACCCCCCCTCCCATAGATTTACCTACAGCACAGTAGGAGGCCATTCGACTCATCTTGTATATGTCATCTCCCTGCTTGAAGGAGATTAGAGAGATCGGGTGGGACAAGGCCGTGGAGGGATCTGAAAGTGAGGATGAGAATTGATCCAGTGTAGCTCAATGAGCATAGGAGCGATAGGGGAATAGGACTTGTTGCAAGTTAAAACATGGGCAGCAGAGGTGTTGATACCCTCAGGTTTTCAGGGAACAGAGAATATGGATGACAAGCCAGGAGTGCTTTGGAATAGTCAAGTCTGGAGGTAGCAAAGACATGAATGAGGGTCTCAGCAGCTGGTGAACTGAGAGGGATGGAATTTCAGGGGTGGAAATTGGTGGTCTTGTTCGTAGCACAAATATAGAGCTAGATTCTCCTTTTGCGGGTCCGCTACGCTACCGCTGCGAGCGAGGACTGGCAATTTGGCCACACAATAGGCTTCCCCATTGAAGCCACCCCACGCCGCTGGGAAAAGTCCTAGCGTGGGTGCACTGTTGGTGGGATTAGAAAATCCCACCGCCAGTGAATGGCCGGAGAATTCCGACCATAATGTTGAAAGTTCACCTCTGAGTCAAATGCAACAGCAAGAATATTTAGAATGGCAGTGACATAGGCTCACATGGATCTGTAACATTCAATCTGTCTGCTTGACTGCTGGCTCAGGCCCAGATCTTTGCTTTTGCATTGGGTAGCATGAGTTTGAAAATGTCTCTGTTTGCTGCATTCGCTTCAGGAGAAACTCACAGAATGGCAATATCTTCAATGTGGGGCTGTGGGTGTGGAATGGAGTTGATCCTGCTGCTCCTGGGGACATGTTGGAGGCAGCCTTAGGGGTTCACAAGTGCCGATGCTGGCTGATCGAAAGGCCTTCTTCAGTTCTCTGAGGTTTTGTCCTAGTTAGCTGCTTATATTTTAGGCCCTCTAGCCCTCACACCTCCTCAAATGCCCATCCATTTCCCCTCTCACTTACATGCTCCCACTTACGGCCAACAGCTCCTTACACCCTCCATGCCAACTTGATGACAACCTATGCCAATCCAAATCAACTCACCAACCACTATGGCACTTTATTCACCCCGTATCTACCTTGATCAGACCACAGCAGGCAAGCTGAGATGAAACATAATAAAGGTTCAAATATCTATTACAGTCTTCATGAAAATAAAAATGTTCTCATTGAAGAAAGACCATTCAAAACTTTTGCATCTCCTCAAGTGCTTTATTCTTTATAAAAACAAATAAACTCCTCTTCATAGACCCATATCAAAGACATCAAATGCTTTAATATCACCCTTAAACTGTCAATCAAACTGACACAGGCAGGCTATTTTATTCAATTTTTAAAGGGCTGGGGATTTAAATAACTTCACATCATGACAGTTCTACAGACCTTATCCATCCTTCAAGAGCATTTATGTCTACTCTAAAAATGTATAGTTCCCACACTGCAGGTTAAGGTCCTTGCAACAGTAAAAATGAGGCCTGTTTAAACTCAGCACTGAGTTGAAATGCCATATTTGGGTTTCACCAGAGTGAGTCACAATCCATGCACTTTCCCCCAGCATCAAAAATGGGATTTTTCAGAAATAGGGTTTGGATTTTCGCATCTAGGTCAAGCCAGCCTTTTTGGAAACTGCGTAGCGTCTCCATGACGCTGCAAAAATCGAGGTCTCAGCTAAGATCAGCTGACACAGGAGAGTCACAAGGTCAAATCCAGAACCCTGTGTATGGCCCATTTCCAGAGTAAAGCAATAGTTTTGTCAGTCGAGCTTCGATATTGCTGTGCTTTGTTATTGTTGCCTGAGGTGAGACACCCCTCCTCTTCTGCGATATTGATCATCCCTTGGGATTGTAGGTCATAAAAAGGTAATTTCAGGGATATGAAGATGTTAGTTTGCCAGCAACAAGGAGAGGTCCACACCTAATTGTCTGCATCTGGCTGAGGAGCCGCTGACTTTATAAATGCAATCTTTTTTCAATAATGAGGAATGTCAACTCATTTAATTAAAATTTCCCTCATTTACCTTGTACTGCATTCCTTGTTAAATTTAGATGCATAAGTGGCTGTTTCGAACATAAAAGCAACAAGGTCCATTGCTTAGCATAATACCCTGCTGCCTTTTTATGTTGCATCTAATCAGGTTCTGAAACCAAATCTGTAGCAATGAGGAATTCTTTTAAATGCCAGGAGTTAATTTAAAGCTACGGCCTCCCATTTGCTGCGCGACCAATAATAGATTCAGCAATAGCTTTTGTATCAGAAATTTGATGTGAGTAACCAGTATATTTTACAGGTTCCAGCCGCACAAATGCTATTCATTTGAGATTAGTTACTGTTATATATTTGAGCTGGCAGGAAAATCTAATTCTCCTGATTCTGTGGTGCTAGTCCAGAACTGGTAACTCATGCAAGGGAATCGAAAGGGATTATTTATAAGGAACAAAGCTACCGATATGTTCCCATGATCAACAACTTATGAGTGTCACTGTTGTGCGAAAGCATGGTTAAATTACTTACCTTCCAATGTTCGTGCAGTTCAATATACATAATAAATTCTTTAACAAATTTTTAAAATTCAAACTCCACTCCAACACTTGAGCAGACAATCATTATTTTTTCCTATTAATGGACAATTTAGTGTGGTCAAACCACCTACCCTGCACACCTTTGGGTTGTGGGGGTGAGACCGACATAGACACGGGGAGAATGTAAAAACTCCACACAGACAAGTGACCCGGGGCCAAGATCAAACCTGGGTCCTTGGCGCCATGAGGTAGCAGTGCTAACCACTGCGCCACCGTGACACCCCTGACTTGCGTGCATGTTAAAGGTGCTACGTCACTATTCGAAAAAGCTGAGTTTTCCTACAGAACCATTATCCTTAACTAAGATAACCTTTGTCCGTCTCAGGAAATGATGGACTGCCCCCGGACTGTATTGAACGTAATTTATTGTGGCTGTAGAGGCCAATGCCGTGAGTTGCAGTCCCTTCCACAGCTGGCACAGGTGAATGGTGTTGGCCTGAAGCGGACTGATGTTTACTCTTTCTGGCAGGTTCGCTTTTCTGCCATCTTCTGTCATTTCTTTGCCCTTTGTTTTTTCCATGCCCTTCCTGACTGCTTGGGTGGGATTTACTGTCCCATTCCGTCGGTGAGATCTTCTGCCCGTGCTGAAGTTGACCCCTGGTCCTCCGGCGGCAGAATGGATGGGCCATGCAAAAGAGCTGTAGACTTTAATGGAACCAGAATATCCCACCTGCGACCAATGTCAAGCCACCTCCGCTGCGGTGCCAGCAGCGTGATCTCTGAATTCCCTGGCTTGGCACGGATTTGAAGCAACTGTTCGCCACAGCAGCAAACAGCACCAAAAAAGTGGCCTAATCATTCATTTCAACAGTGATTACAGAGCAGTAACTATATGCAAAAAAAGTTAACTAATTCATCTGCAAAGCAAAATCAATTCATTATGTTGAAATCGAGATGCGCATGAGAGTCTTTTTAATATTCATTTATATAATGTATATGTCACTAGTGAGGCCAGCATTCATTGCTCACATCTGGTTGCCTTTTTGAGGACGATGGTGAGCCACCTGTATGAATATAGTTAAATGGTTGCTCAGCCATTTCAGAGGGCAATTGTGGGCGGGATTCTCCCACCCCACGGCAGAGTGTCCATGCGTCGTAAACGCCGTCGTGTTTTACGACGGCGTGAACGGGCCGTTGCCAGGATTAATTCTGGCCCATACAGGGGGCCAGCATGGCGCTGGAGCAGTTCACGCCGCTCCAGCAGCTGATACCGGCGCGAACTGGGCGCCGCGGGACCCGCACATGCGCAGTGGCGCCGGCACCAACGCGTGCCTGCGCGGTGGCCTCCTTCAACGCGCCGGCCCCGACGCAACATGGCGGAGAAGTACAGGGGCCGGCGCGTAGGAAAAGAGGCCGGGTGACAGAGAGGCCGGCCCGCCGATCGGTGGGCCCCGATCGCGGGCCAGGCCGCATCGGAGCCCCCCCCCCCCCCCCCCGGGGTCGGAGCTCCCCTCCCCCCACAGGCCGCCACCCGACCCTTGGCCGCAGAGTTCCCGCCGGCTGCGAGCAGGTGTGGACGGCGCCGGCGGAACTCAGGTTTTTTTCACGGCCGCTCGGCCTGCGACCAGCGCCGCGCCAACCTGCAGAGAATCGCGTGCCGCCGTCGGGGCACAGGGTTCTCCGGCCTGGCACAGGGTTTGGAGAATCCCGCCCTAAGAGCCATCCACATTGCTGTGGGTCTGGAGTCACACCAGCCAGACCTGATGAGGACAGTAAGAAGTCTTACAACAACAGGTTAAAGGCCAACAGGTTTATTTGGAATCACTAGCTTTCAGAGCGTAGCTCCTTCATCAGGTGAGTCATGAGGACAGTTGATTTCTTTCCCTAAAGGAATGAACCCGATAGCTTTTTACAACAATCCAGGAGTTTTATTGTCGCCATTTTGGATTCACGACTTCTAATTCCAGATGTGTTTAATTCATTGAACTTACATTCCACAATTGCCATTGTGGGATTTGAACTCATATCTCCAGGTTTGTAAACCCAGGCTGCTAGTTCAGTAATGGCTATGCTACCATACTCCAGTAGGTGTGCTCAGGAGATGTGTCAATCCAAGCTCTTGTATTTTTGCATCCTTTGCGTAAAGGGCTTTGATTGGCCTGATAGTGAATGCACTGCCCATCCTCGAAAGGAGTCACAAAATGCAGGAAGATTCCAAAGTCAATGCCCAAGCCCTCCTGAATTAGGAATTTTAAATTGGCCTGAGGTATATGATGGGGGCAGAATAAATGGAGCTCTATGCTAAAGCTGACTCATCTAGCTTTGAACTGAAGGGGTTGATGTTGACATTGCATCCACCAGTCTTTCTCTCCCCAACTGATAAGGTGTTGACGTTGAAGAGGTACCATCAACAGTATCATTCGAGGTCATGGAGGTGCCATATGTTGAAGTTGGATAAGACTGTACAAACTGGTTCTGGCCACATGCTTTGCAGGAAGGGTGATCCTGCTTAGAACCGTTGAAGCTTGTCGAATTGGAAGCAGAATTGCAGCTCGCATAAATACCTGGTGATGATGTGAAACTAGAACCTTGCATCTGATAGGAATATGCCGTCTGGCCAGTCTGGGGTACAGCAAATCCTGGGCTGTAACTAAGCCATCCAGTCTGTAGTGCAGATTGCACTTGCGGTAGTCCTCCTTCGGTCTTGATTCCATTAGTGGGCAATCCGTAGTGCTGGCCTGTTTGAGAATATGCTGCAAAGGCTGCTGGCTGCTGCATGCCTGAATACTGGGTTTGTCCAGCATGAGCTGTCATTGGCTGCACTGCTGGTGTGGAAAAAATGTGTGGATATAGCTGTGGTGAATATTGGTGTATTCCTCTTGGACTGTAGCCGCTGCTTGTTATTACTGACCCAGTGTAATTGTTAAGTGATCCATCTCCTGTCGTTGTGGCATCTGCTGTCACCCTGAGCGTGCCATCACTGAGGTTGCGGCACTCTCTGGAGTAAAGTCTGGCTTACGTGAATCAGAGTCAGCGTTTGGTTGCTCCCCATCTGGAGTCTGGTCTGTTTTAACTGATGTGGAGATGCCGGCGTTGGACTGGGGTGAGCACAGTACGAAGTCTTACAGCACCAGGTTAAAGTCCAACAGGTTTGTTTCGATGTCACTAGCTTTCGGAGCGCTGCTCCTTCCTCAGGTGAATGAAGAGGTCTGTAGCCTCTTCATTCACCTGAGGAAGGAGCAGCGCTCCGAAAGCTAGTGACATCGAAACAAACCTGTTGGACTTTAACCTGGTGTTGTAAGACTTCGTACTGTTTTAACTGAGACAGTGTTGGTTTGTTGATGCTCCCCGTCAAGAGTCTTAGCAGGTTCACTGGAGTCAGCTGAGATTTCTTGTAGCTGCACGTCTGGAGTCGGAACATGCAGGAATGCATTGACTTGTGGAGAGGTCTGAGCGAATGAGGGTGGAAGTATCATGGTGTCACCGGAGTCACCAGTGGTCTCACAGTGATCGTCGAGTGCCTCTGTACACATTAACTGTGGTCTGTCACTTTGCACATCTTGCATGGGAAGTGGTATGCTGTCATCACTCATCTCACATACCGTGGGTAGAGCCTTAGTAGCTGCTTGTTGTTCACTTGGGTTGGGTAAATTGTCAGAGTCTTCATCTGATGGTGCAAACAATGTGGGTGGACTTTCATTGTCTTGCTGTTGTCCTTCATTTGGGCTTGGACTGTCATCATCGCTTTGTACTTCACTGTAGCATGATAGACCGTCATGGTCGTCCTGCTGTGCACTGGAGCGTGGTAGACTGTCATAGTCTTCTTGCTGTTTACTTGAGCATGGCAGACTTACATCGTCTGCCGCTAGTTGGTCAGAGGAGGTTGCTGCAAGGACTGCGCATCGGAGTCTTGTGTTGCTTCTATCGTGGAGGCTGTTCACGAGCTCACTGCGGAGGCTTGTGACACTGGAGTCACTTCTTGTTCGTGCAAGGACTGCGCTCTGGAGTCTTGCGTTTCATCAATTGTGGAGTCTGTCCACGAGCTCGCTGTGGAGGCTTGTGACTGTGGAGTCACTTCTTGTTCATGCAAGGGCTGCGGTGTGGAGTCTTGCGTGTCTTCTTTCGTAGAGTCGGGAACCCTGAGCCGTGCGTGGACCACGCTCTGTGTGGCAGCAGGCCGCTCTCTGTGGGCTTGTACCGCTCCCTGTCTCTTGGTTTCAGGCCGCAGCATAATCCTGCACTCACGAGTCGGGATGTCGTAGATGCTGGGCTGAAGATCCTCAAATGCAAAGAATGAATCCGCGTCTGCGTCGGATTCAGTACGGGGGTCTCCATTTCTAATGAAAAAACCTTTGTCCGAGTCGTAGTCTTCTAGGACCAGATCATCACTGTTTGCGTCGGAGGTGGCATTGGGCTCGCGAGTTCCAGAGAAAATGTAAAGTCGGTTTTGAAGTATTCAAGGTCGGATCACCGGTTTGGATGTGGGTAACTGCTTGTTGCAGGGTTCTTCGGAGGTTAATTTCATTTCCTGGTTCAATTTGAGGCATTGTGCTGTCATTCCAGGTGAAAGAACGCTGTTTTACGGCTTTAAAAGATTTTTTCTTTGATTTGGGACGTTTCCCCTTTAAATGGGCTTGGTCAGGGGCCTCTGACGTCATGACGCATGTGACATCATACGTAGGAAGCATTTGCGCATGCGCAAATCGCTGTTCCTGTACCGGGGGCCGTTTTCGTGATTGCGCATGCGCGGCGTCTCGCAAGTGCAGTCCCTTTAGAAAAATGGCCGCCGATCAAAATTGTTCTCTGCTCCGGGATCTCAGCCTTGTGGTGAGTACTGGCGCTTCTCTTACCTTTTCTTGCTGGTTGGAGTGTGTTTTCCTCACAGTGTTTGCCGAATTTGTCCAGGACTGCCTGGAAGTCGCTCCTGTTTTGCCCTTTGCAGAACTTGAATTTTTAAAGATTTCTTCTGCTCTGGCACCGGCGATGGCGAGCAGAAGCTCTCTCTTTTCAGCATCGGCCACGCCTTGTAGGTCGGCAGCCACCAGGAAGATTTCAAACTTTTGCCGGAATGCCTGCCAGTTTTCGCGGAGATCGCCGTGGCACTGGAGCTGCTGCGGAACCCAGATCTCAAACATTTTGCCTCGATATCGTTGCTGGTTGTCACTGTACACTGAAGTATGGCTATCTGGATTGAAACAGTTCACTGCTGGTACCATGATTTGTTATGTTGTAGGTGTAACATAAGCGGCTTCCTTGTGGTGCACTTGACAAAGGAAGGTTCCGACATGGAGATAACTTCAACACTTCTATTACTCGGGTTCGACACTACTGCTAATCCTACTATAGCTACCCAGACTGACTAACCAGTTGCTGCAATCCACATGGTGGGAGTAATATTGAATCAACCCTGTGTCTGTACTCACTGACTGTCTCCACTGGAAAGAGGCAGACCATGTGTGTGGTGTCCCTTATAAATGGGTTGGTGTAATGTCCCCCTGTGGTCGTGTCACCTCCGTGTGTATCATGAATATCCATTGGTTGCGTCCTATCTAACTGATCTATTGAGTGAGTGTGTGTGTGTGATGTCTCTGGTGCTCCCTCTAGTGTCTAGCTAGCCGACATGTATTTACATTAACCCCCCGTGTACCCACAGTGATGCACATCACCACACTGCCCACCTCGAAAGGAGTCACAAAATGCAGGAAGATTCCAAGATCAATGCCCAAGCCCTCCTGAATTAGTAATTTTAAATAGGCCTGAGGTATATGATGGAGGCAGAATAAATGGAGCTCTATGCTAAAGCTGACTCGTCTAGCTTTGAACTGAAGGGGTTGATGTTGATATTGCATCCACCAGTCTTTCTCTCCCCAATACTCATATCCCTACACCCTTCAACACCCAGAAACATGGCTTGAGATATATCCTCTTTATAGAAGACATGTTTCAGTTTAGCTATACAACCTCTTAATGCAGGGCCACGTAGCTGACACAAAGTTGCAGAATCTCTGTGCTGCACAATGGGCATCTTCAAATTGTCAGCGGTGCCAATTCCCAGCTATCTTCTTGGAATCAATTCACCCACGCATCCGAGGCTCTGTTTAGATTCTCTGTTTAGCTTTTCACAGTAACGTCATTGCAGTGTTAATGTAAGCCTGCTTGTGACACTAACAAAGATTATTCAAAAAGATTATTCAATTCCTTTAAAGAAAAAGAAACTAAAGAGGCTCAAGGAACGATTTTGAGCCCGCATTAGCACTCAATGAGAACAGCAAACGGGTGGAAAATATGGCGAGAATCGGAAAACCCGACCCTCTCCAGCAAGATCACAATTTCCAATTTTCAAATCCCTTTACCGGTGGATTAACATGAAACACACCACAGGAGCCCGGGAACATCCTTTTAATACATTTGCATGTCATCCACTCCTGGAGTTCCCCACCTGCCCCCGACTGAATATTCAGCGAGCACCGGCACGTCTTCACTGAGTCATCAGTGTAGGAGGTGGAAGAGACATCGCGCTGCCACTCTCATACAGCATCGGGGTGAAGCGCTGAATGCACGCGGGGATTTGCGGAACAAAGCGCCATCAAATGACAGGGCGGAGAATCTGCTGGTGAACAAAGTGATGTTTAAAGCTGTATTACAATGGTGGCCTATCTCAACTATGCCGTGGTTCACCCATGCCCACTAGTGCCTATAATGCCTTACTCTTCCTCGCACACCCACTATAGCTAGGTGTATCCAAGGATCCACAGATGAGGTTGAGCCGGTCTGCTGCCTTCCATGCCCTGTTACCTGAGATGACCTTGGCAGGCATCCCCTTGGGGGGGCCTGGACCTTGAGGGTTCAGACCTACCTGTGGGCAGTACAGATGTTGCAGTACTACCCTCCCCGGCATGTTGGGCTGGAGGTGTGTCACTCATATGGAAGGCGATGTCAGATGGGGTGGACACCACCAGCATCCCTTGGGTGGAGGGCCCCAAGCTGCACTCCTGTTAATTCTCTCCCTTTCCGTGCCTGGGAGTCCGTGTGCTCCTCTAAGGGACAGAGGGGCAGCTGAAGTGAGATCCATAAGGCCGGCCGTCCTCTGGCGCTGACACTCGTGGATTCCCATGTGTGCCTGCACCATGCAATTGAAGCCCTGCACCATGGAGCTTATTTCCCCAGCCATGGAGGTCAGGAACTGAACCATGGAGCGGACATCCCCCGCCATTGAATGCACATCCTGCATCAAGGTCTCCACTGCAGACGACACCCTCGCAGTGTTGGCCTTGTTGCGTTGGAGTGATAGCACCATTTCCGTGGATAGAAGGCAATGGGACTCCTCCAGTCGGCCTTATACTCTGCGGAGAGATGCTTTTGCAGTTCCAGCAGCTCTGGGGTGACTGGACCCAGGGACACATCATCGGCCAGGGGTTCAGTTGAGTCCTGAGCTCTGGCATCCCTCTGGGCGCTGGTTCCTTGGATGTCCCTATCTCCACCTGCTATCGTTCTTGAATTGCGAGGTGTTCACCAGTGAGTGGCACAGAAGCCTGTCTACCATTTATCCCCACTGAGGTGTGAGTGTCTGTGTTGGTGGAGGGTGCAGGTGACACATATAATTCCTCTTCAATTATGGTTCCGAGAAGTCTCCCTTGGAGCTGCTCATGTCTATGATGGAATGAGCATGGTCCCAGCTGGTTGACTAATTGCACTACAAGGGAGGGGAGGTGGCATTAGTGGATCACAGGGGATAACTAATGGGATAATACTACTCATGTGATGTTTGAAGAATGACTGTGTGCTGAAGGCTCTCACTTTTATCTACAGCCCCCATTCACCCTCTGCACAGGCGCAGTCTTGTCCTCCCCGGCCAGCTCAAGGGCTCTTTCCTCAAAGGGGATAAGGCTTCTGAGCTTATGAATGACTCTGGATGGCTGTCCTCACTCATGCCTGTTATGCTTTGTCCTACAATGAGACTGATGGGGAGAGTGTAGGTGGAGGTCCTGTCAGTTCAGATGGTGATGCGATGCGGCATGCACGGGATTTCATTGGGAGCGGGGATGTGAGGAGCAGGATAGATACTGGGGCAGACCATGGGGATTGGGAGGATGGGGGGAGGCGGAAGAGGGCCTCGTGGCAACCTGCGAGTTGGCTGGGTGAGACATCACCTTGGAGGTGCGAGGGGTAGGTGAGGGTGAGGGGGTGCAACGAGTGACTCGAGGAGGCAGACTTACCCGGGCTGCGCAACGGAGGTCACTCATCTTTTTGCGGCACGAGTGCCCCGTCCTCTTCTGCAGTGAGCTGGCACTAAGGCCGTCACTGCCTCTCAGGCAGGGGTGGTCAGCTTGCTGGAAGGATGTCTGCGCGATTGTGGATGGAGGACATTTGTCTCTGCTGCACACCATCCAAGAGTTTGGTCAGGGCTCCCTCTGAGAAACGCGGTGCTGGCTTCCTGGCAGCCATTCCCCTTTAATGTATCTGGATCACGTGCTGGGTGCTCACTACCTGGTCTCATGCTTTGGGCCTCCTACCAGGGCCTGCGGAAGCCTCCCTCAGCGTGAACTTGGGGGAAAAAAATCAGAACATTTCAAAAGGCACACAATACAATGCAGATGGTTTGCTGCTTGCACCAACCAGCCTTATCAAGGCACGGGTACTTTATTGATATGCTGCATTGTGAAGGAAATGATGGGATATTTTGACAAACTACATGTAAATAATTAAAATCAGGTAATGTATTTTAGCATATTTCCCAGAGCGTTAATGGGAGCTAGAATTTGGGTGCAATTTCTTTTCTCATCAAGATGAGTGATGATAAAGCTCAGGAACTGAAGGCAGACCCTGGAGACAATAAACCTGCCTGCTACAACTATTCACCCTGCAATTCTTAAAGAAGCACAATAGCTCTTTCAGCTAAATTAGTAGCTATCAGCTAATAGGGAACTCACAGTGAGTTACTAGTCAGTAATCCGCACAGTGGGATGGTTGCCTGGCTGCAGGGCATTGCTCTGTGCAAGTATTTAATGCGCTCGCACAAACTTCATCCCAGTGGTCATTTTCAGGTTCATGCTCGTGATAATATATCACCCAGGCCAGTTCAGTATGAACGTATTAAATGTTTCACTAAGAACAGGGGCGGGTGGAAAATCTACTCCAGCATCTTAAACTAAAAGAGCAAACCCATCACCATATTTTTGTTTTCTGCCTATCCAAATTATTTTCTCCCTTTCAGCTCAGCCACAATGTCCAATTGAGTGGACAGCCAGATAATCTATTCCCAGACCTTTTACAAATAAAAGCCAATCTCCAGCTGAGCAGTGTTGTGGATCGCGAAGGTGGGGCAGGCACCACAAATTGAATTATCTAAAGCAACCCTCCTCCCCCCCCCCCAACCTACCCCGCACCACCCCTACCCCACCCTCCATCCTCATTCCTACCTTGGCATCTCCACCCTGAAGGTCCAGTTGAGTTCAGGAGCTCAGCTTCGTGGGGATTCTGATTTTGATCTCATGTCCTTCTCCACAATGTTCAATGGCTTATGATGTTACAGACAGGGGAGAGGGGCAAACTGAACTCCTTTATTTTTTTTGCAGTCCATCCATAAGCAAATGTGTATCAATTTTTGAAATAGGCGCTATGTTATTCTCGAAGTCTGAATAAAGGTTGTAGACATCCAGTTAACACAAATACTTTATTCAGTGGGTTTGTTCTGTTTCCAGAGCTTAACTAGATATAATACAGTCAAGAGGTATGACCAGTGAAGCTAAGGTAAACTGCCTATGCTGAGCTATCTCTGTCTGCTGCTGCTCACTAGCCCTGTGCTTCTGAAAGAGGCGGATCCTCCCTTGGGCTGGACCCTTTATACCCGTCTCTGATGCTGCCCTCTAGTGATGCTGTGGCTGTTACATCTGTCTGTAGACCCTGGTGTATGTGCAGATGTATGTACAGATGTACAGATCACTACATCCCCCCCCTTTTATTGGACATGTTTTCTAGACTGGCCTCAAGAAAACTGTACATAACAAGTGGTGAGAATATGCAAATCTGCACACTGTGAAAATGATAAAAGTAATACAGAAACAATTAACGGTGTTGTGAGTCCATCGTGAGAAATGTCCATATTCATCTTGTGCATGTGTTGAAGTGCCGTTACAAATCTAGCTGGTCGGGTGCCTTGTGGCTTCTGTTGGAGCGTCTTAACGGTGGTAGTAGCGATGATGGTTTGATGTCATCAAGAGTACTGTCTGGCGTTGTGTTGCGTGGAACGTCCTGTGGACAAATGGACTCGGTCAAGTCCAGTGTGGGAAATACTGGCGTTGTAAGTCAAATCTCTAATAGGTCCCGGCGGTTAAGGCGAAAAAGTACGCGGCAAGATGATTTTACAATGTAGGACCGCGGTGCCTCCTGCCTGATCACCGTGACTGACTCAGATCATCCGCCTTCTGGGTCCCTGACTCTGATGGTGTCACCTATTGTCCGTGGCTTGAGTGGGATCGCATGTTGATCGTAGTATAGTTTTTGTTTGGAGCATAGTGCCCGCATGTCGTCGAGAACTGGTGCGTTGCCGGGTGTGGATGTGAATTTGTGAGATTCTTTATCATGCCATGGTATGTTTGTAGTCTTGTCATTGTTTCGCAGTGTCCTGTGGCATTGCCCTTCACGTGCAGAGTTGTACCACGTTGTACAGGTCGTTGTTTCATTGTTGTGTTTCTGTCGTTTCTGTCTTTGTTGTTTTCGTTGGCGTTCTTATTGTTCTTTTTGTTGCACTTGTTGATTCTGTTTTCGTTGTTTTTGCTTTTATTCTTGTTCTTTTTCTTGTCGTGCTTGTTGTTTCTGGGATGCATCTTGTTGCTTTTGTCATTCTTGTGCTGCATGTTGTTTTTGTTGTTGCTGTTGTTCTTGTTTCTGCTGTGCTTCTTGCGGTTTTTGTTGTTCTTGTTGCGCTCAATGAGTGTGCTATGTGGATGATTTGAGTCATTGTCACAGTTATTGGTGTCAGTGTCCTTTGTGGTATCTGCTCCATTGAGCGTGTCTTCTTGAGAATTGTGAGAATGATCTGATGTTGCATTGATGTTGGTGACATCAGTCATTTGTGGTGGATTCGATTCCTCTTCTTTGCTTGCTTGGCACTAGAGTCATTTCTGGTTCACTTGAATCATCATTGATTTCTAGGTGCTCCCCTTTTGGAGTCATTTCAGGTTCACTTGAATTATCATTGATTTCTTGGTGCTCCTCTTTTGGAGTCATTTCAGATTCATTTGAATCATCTGTGATCTCTTTGTGCTCCTTTTCTGTAGTCAAAATCTTCACAATTTCATTTTGTCGTGGGTCGTGGTGCTCTATTTCTGGAGTCAAAATCTTCAGAGCTTCTATTGACGTGGTCTCTCTGGCCTCTTGGGTGGCCCTCCTCCGATTATTGAATGCTTCTGTGCAGACGAGCTGAGATATGTCAGTCTCGCTGTGATCCTGCACATCCTGTATGGGAATTGTGATTTATTCATCACTTGTCTCACATGCAGTGGGTAGACATTCTTCTGGTGGCTCAAATAAGCTTGATAGATCTTCATGGTCTTGTACATGCATGGCGTTCGCTATTGAGTGTTTGCTTGCTTCCATTTTTGAGTCTGTCACCGAGCTGTCTGTGGAGGCTTGCGTCACTCTCTTTGTGGAGGCTTGCGTCGCTCTCTTTGTGGAGGCTTGTGTCGCTCTCTTTGTGGAGTCCTTCATCGCTCTCTCTGTGGAGTTTGTCATCGCTCTCTCTGTGGAGTTTGTCATCGCTCTCTCTGTGGAGTTTGTCATCGCTCTCTCTGTGGAGTCTGTCATCGCTCACTTTGTGGAGTCGTGCAGTGTTCTCACTGTAGAGTCGATCTGTGCTCTCTCAACGGAGTCGTTCTGTGCTCTCTGTGTGGCGTCATCTTAGTCTTAGGTATTGCTGTCATCCAATGTATCGACAATCTGCCATGGCACCATGGTATTGGATTCATCTACCATGAGAAGAGTCATATTGAGCTACCGTGTTGCTGATGCTGTGATCAGCATATCCGAATAACTCAGCCATATCTGAGTAGTATTGTGTGTATTGATCGATAGACAAATCATCGCTTTTTGTTTCAGAGTTGTGATCGTTCTCTTCATGTTCAATGAACAAATCATCTTTTTGTGTGGAGGCTGGGACCCTTCGTGGTGCGTGGACCACTCTCTGTTTCTTGGCGTCAGGCCGCAGCATTATCCTGCACTCACGAGTCGGGATGTCATATATGCTGGGCTGAAGATTCCCCAATCCGAAGAACTCATCGTTGGGGCCTTCACGGTACAACACCTCTAGTTGCGGTTCGGATTTGGTACTGGGGTAGCCATCTCCCAAGATGAAATCTTCGTCTGAGTCGTAGTCTACAAGGACCATATCATCTTCTCGGGCGGTGCTAACTGCTTGCTCCAGGGTGTTGTGAAAGTTATTTTCAACTGCTGGTGTAAGTTTGGGCATTGTTCTGTCTTTTGAGGCAAGAAAATTGGGTTTTGCAGCTTTAAATTTCTTTTTGTTCATTTTCGTGCATTTGCCTTTTAAGTGGGCGAGGTCCTGGTACTCTCACGTTATGACGCTCGTGACGTCATGCGTAGGACTCGATTGCCCATGCGCACACCGAGTTTCCTGTACTGTGCGCTCTTTTCACAACTGAGCATGTACGGCTCCTTTCTCAAGATGGCTGCCGTTCAGAGCCTCCGTCTTTCTCCGATTCAACCCTGCCTCCGCCTCGTGGTGAGTGTTCACGCCAATTTTACCGATTTTGTTTTCTAAATGATGATTCTGTGTTTGTAGAGACTCAAAGTACTGATTTTGTTTTTGTTCATAAGCAAGGCAGTTTTGTATAGCGATTTCTCGAGTTAGATACTTGTTTTCATAGATTTACAGTGCAGAAGGAGCCCATTCGGCCCATCGAGTCTGCACCGGCTCTTGGAAAGAGCACCCTACCCAAGGTCAACACCTCCACCCTATCCCCATAACCCAGTAACCCCACCCAACACTAAGGGCAATTTTGGACACTAAGAGCAATTTATCATGGCCAATCCACCTAACCGGCACATCTTTGGACTGTGGGAGGAAACCGGAGCACCCGGAGGAAACCCACGCACACACGGGGAGGATGTGCAGACTCCGCACAGACAGTGACCCAAGCCGGAATCGAACCTGGGACCCTGGAGCTGTGAAGCAATTGTGCTATCCACAATGCTACCGTGCTTTGAAAAGCTGTTTTTTCAAGCTGGTTAAAGCTTTTTTCTGCTGGCTTGTCATGGCCAATGAGAGTTCTCAGTAAGGTGAAGTTTTTCAGTCTGATATCTCGCACTGAGAGTTTTTTGAAAGTTTTGTGCAAGTTCTTCCCTCAAATTTTTATCAGATAGTCTAGAAATTAATTGATGCATTATCACAGTGTCTCTGCAATCAGAATAATCACAGCCTTGTGGTATTAACTTGAGATTTGGAATAAAATCAGAGATGGGCCCTCCATTTCTCTGACAAGAGTTAAATCTTTCCAGCATCTCACCAGCCTGACTGTTACAGCGCTCATCAAAGTTTTTGAGAATAATGTCTACTTTGGTGTTGTCCTCACCTTCTAAGTAATTAAAGCAATTATACATTTCTCTAGCTTCATGCCCTCCTGTTGAGAGTAGTAGGGCTATTTTTGTTGCGTCAGAGGCAGTGCTTAAATCATTAGCTGTGATAAATATTTGGAACAGCTGTTTAAACATTTTCCAGTTATAACTTAAATTACTGGTTGTTTCCAGCTGCCATGGAGTTCCAACAAGTTCCATCGAATCAGTTAGTCATCGAGGATCCATTTGCTGCAAAGTCTTCCACAGTCGAATATCCGGTTTAGGTTTTTCTTCTCTTGCTGGTGTCTAGCGAGCTTTCTGAAAACATTTTCGGTATCATATGTTATTCTCTAAGTCTGAATAAAGATTGTAGACTCAGTTAACACAAATACTTTATTCAGTAGGTTCGTTCTGTTTCCAGAGCTTAACTAGTCAAGAGGTATGACCAGTGAAGCTAAGGTAAACTGCGTATGCTGAGCTGTCTCTGGCGGCTGCTGCTCACTAGCCCTGTGCTTCTGAAAGAGGTGGATCCTCCCTTGGGCTAGACCCTTTATACCTGTCTCTGATGCTGCCCTCTAGTGATGCTGCGACTTTTACATCTGTCTGTAGTCCCTGGTGTATGTGCAGATGTATGTACAGATGTACAGATCACTACAGGCACCATCCTGAAAATCCTCTATTTGTATGAATTTAATTTTAAAATGGCTTACAACAAACTCTCTTTAGGGTTCAATCATAAGTATTGTTCATTCATACATTTAAACCCGGGAGACGGGCATTGCAACTACACTCATGCACACAAGAAGGGAATAGGAAAGAAAAGGGTTTTACAATGAGGAATAAGTTAAAAGAAAAAAAATAATTAGCGGGATTCTCCGAAAACCGGCGCGATGGCCAAAAACGGTGCAGATCACTCCGGCGTCGGGCCCCCCCCAAACGGCGTAAAGTCTCTGGGCCAGAATGGGCTAGCAGCAGCGTGACGCCATTCACGACGGCATCACACGTCGTGAACGAGCGGTGTCACAGCACAAAATCCCCCCTGCCCATATCCCCCCTCCCCATATCCCCCTCCCCACATCCCCCTCCCCATATCCCACTCCCCATATCCCTCCTCCCCATATTCCCCCCTCCCATATCCCCGCTCCCCATATCTCCCATATCCCCCCTCCCCCATATCCCCCTCCCCATATTCCCCCTCCCCATATCCCCCATATCCCCTACCCCATATCCCCCCTCCCCCATATCCCCCTCCCCATATCCCCCTCCCCACATCCCCCTCCCCATATCCCCCTCCCTATATCCCCCTCCCCACATCCCCCATATCCCCCCTCCCCCACATCCCACTCCTCATATCCCACTCCCCATATACCCCCCCCATATCTGCCATATCCCCCTATTCCATATCCCCCTCCCCATATCTCCCGACCCCAAACCCCCCTCCCCATATCCCCCTTCCCCCATATCCCCCATATCCCCCTCCCCCATATCCCCCCTCCCCATATCCCCCCTCCCCCATATCCCCCAATCACCGCCCGTGTGTCTAACCATGCATGCTGTATTGTGTATTGCAGGACCAAACGTCGAGGCACCCGTCCCCGCGGATGCTGACTGCCCACAGTACGCCCCTGGGCGGCCACGAGAGAAAGAGAGACTCGGCCCCTCTGGCATGCACGCCCGCAGGACGCCCCAGGGCGGCCACGAGAGACGGAGAGACCCGGCCCCTCTGGCATGCGATGCCCGCATGATGCCCCAGGGCGGCCACGAGAGAGGGAGAGATCCGGCCCCTCTGGCATGGGACGCCCGCAGGACGCCCCTGGGCGGCCACGAGAGGTGGTGAGACCCGGAGCAACAGGGAGACAACACTACCCAGGACACCACTACCCAGGACACCCCTACCCAGGACAGCACTACCCAGGACACCCCTACCCAGGACAGCCCTACCCAGGACTCCACTACCCAGGACAGCCCTACCCAGGACACCACTACCCAGGACAGCCCTACCCAGGACAGTCCTACCCAGGACACCACTACCCAGGACAGCCCTATCCAGGACACCACTACCCAGGACAGTCCTACCCAGGACAGCCCTACCCAGGACACCACTACCCAGGACACCCCTACCCAGGACAGTCCTACCCAGGACAGTCCTACCCAGGGCAGCCCTACCTAGGACAGCCCTACCCAGGACACCACTACCCAGGACACCCCTACCCAGGACAGTCCTACCCAGGACAGCCCTACCCAGGACAGCCCTACCCAGGACACCACTACCCAGGACAGCCCTACCCACGACACCACTACCCAGGACGCCCCTACCCAGGACACCACTACCCAGGACAGCCCTACCCACGACACCACTACCCAGGACGCCCCTACCCAGGACACCACTACCCAGGACAGCCCTACCCGGGACAGCCCTACCCAGGACACCACTAACCGGGGCAGCCCTACCCAGGACAGCCCTACCCAGGACAGCCCTACCCAGGACACCACTACCCAGGACACCCCTATCCAGGACACCCCTATCCAGGACACCACTACCCAGGACACCACTACCCAGGACACCCCTACCCAGGACAGTCCTACCCAGGACAGCCCTACCCAGGACACCACTACCCAGGACACCCCTACCCAGGACAGTCCTACCCAGGACAGCCCTACCCAGGACACCACTACCCAGGACAGCCCTACCCAGGACAGCCCTACCCAGGACACCACTACCCAGGACAGCCCTACCCAGGACACCACTACCCAGGACACCACTACCCAGGACACCCCTATCCAGGACAGCCCTACCCAGGACACCACTACCCAGGACACCCCTATCCAGGACAGCCCTACCCAGGACACCACTACCCAGGACACCCCTATCCAGGACAGCCCTATCCAGGACACCACTACCCAGGACACCCCTATCCAGGACAGCCCTACCCAGGACACCACTACCCAGGACACCCCTATCCAGGACAGCCCTACCCAGGACACCACTACCCAGGACACCCCTACCCAGGACAGTCCTACCCAGGACAGCCCTACCCAGGACAGCCCTACCCAGGACACCACTACCCAGGACAGCCCTACCCAGGACACCACTACCCAGGACGCCACTACCCAGGACACCACTACCCAGGACAGCCCTACCCAGGACACCACTACCCAGGACGCCCCTACCCAGGACACCACTACCCGGGGCAGCCCTACCCAGGACAGCCCTACCCAGGACACCACTACCCAGGACGCCCCTACCCAGGACACCACTACCCAGGACAGCCCTACCCAGGACACCACTACCCAGGACACCCCTACCCAGGACAACCCTACCCAGGACAGCCCTACCCAGGACACCACTACCCAGGACACCACTACCCAGGACACCACTACCCAGGACGCCCCTACCCAGGACACCACTACCCGGGGCAGCCCTACCCAGGACACCACTACCCAGGACACCACTACCCAGGACACCACTACCCAGGACACCACTACCCAGGACGCCCCTATCCAGGACACCACTACCCGGGGCAGCACTACCCAGGACACCCCTACCCAGGACATCACTACCCAGGACGCCCCTACCCAGGACACCACTACCCAGGACAGCCCTACCCAGGACACCACTACCCAGGACACCACTACCCAGGACACCACTACCCAGGACACCACTACCCAGGACAGCCCTACCCAGGACACCACTACCCAGGACACCCCTACCCAGGACAGCCCTACCCAGGACACCACTACCCAGGACAGCCCTACCCGGGACAGCCCTACCCAGGACACCACTAACCGGGGCAGCCCTACCCAGGACAGCCCTACCCAGGACAGCCCTACCCAGGACACCACTACCCAGGACACCCCTATCCAGGACACCCCTATCCAGGACAGCCCTACCCAGGACACCACTACCCAGGACACCCCTACCCAGGACAGTCCTACCCAGGACAGCCCTACCCAGGACACCACTACCCAGGACACCCCTACCCAGGACAGTCCTACCCAGGACAGCCCTACCCAGGACACCACTACCCAGGACAGCCCTACCCAGGACAGCCCTATCCAGGACACCACTACCCAGGACAGCCCTATCCAGGACACCACTACCCAGGACACCCCTATCCAGGACAGCCCTACCCAGGACACCACTACCCAGGACACCCCTACCCAGGACACCACTACCCAGGGCAGACCTACCCAGGACACCACTACCCAGGACACCCCTACCCAGGACAGTCCTACCCAGGACAGCCCTACCCAGGACAGCCCTACCCAGGACACCACTACCCAGGACAGCCCTACCCAGGACACCACTACCCAGGACGCCCCTACCCAGGACACCACTACCCAGGACAGCCCTACCCAGGACACCACTACCCAGGACGCCCCTACCCAGGACACCACTACCCGGGGCAGCCCTACCCAGGACAGCCCTACCCAGGACACCACTACCCAGGATGCCCCTACCCAGGACACCACTACCCAGGACACCACTACCCAGGACACCCCTACCCAGGACAACCCGACCCAGGACAGCCCTACCCAGGACACCACTACCCAGGACACCACTACCCAGGACACCACGACCCAGGACGCCCCTACCCAGGACACCACTACCAGGGGCAGCCCTACCCAGGACACCACTACCCAGGACACCACTACCCAGGACACCACTACCCAGGACACCACTACACAGGACACCACTACCCAGGACGCCCCTACCCAGGACACCACTACCCGGGGCAGCACTACCCAGGACACCCCTACCCAGGACATCACTACCCAGGACGCCCCTACCCAGGACACCACTACCCGGGGCAGCCCTACCCAGGACACCACTACCCAGGACACCACTACCCAGGACACCACTACCCAGGACACCACTACCCAGGACACCACTACCCAGGACACCACTACCCGGGGCAGCCCTACCCAGGACACCACTACCCAGGACACCACTACCCAGGACACCACTACCCAGGACACCACTACCCAGGACGCCCCTACCCAGGACACCACTACCCGGGGCAGCACTACCCGGGGCAGCACTACCCAGGACACCCCTACCCAGGACATCACTACCCAGGACGCCCCTACCCAGGACACCACTACCCGGGGCAGCCCTACCCAGGACACCACTACCCAGGACACCACTACCCAGGACACCACTACCCAGGACACCACTACCCAGGACACCACTACCCAGGACACCACTACCCAGGACACCACTACCCGGGGCAGCACTACCCAGGACAGCCCTACCCAGGACACCACTACCCAGGACAGCCCTACCCAGGACAGCCCTACCCAGGACACCCCTACCCAGGACACCCCTACGCATGACAGTCCTACCCAGGACAGCCCTACCCAGGACAGCCCTACCCAGGACACCACTACCCAGGACAGCCCTACCCAGGACAGCCCTACCCAGGACACCCCTACCCAGGACACCCCTACGCATGACAGTCCTACCCAGGACAGCCCTACCCAGGACAGCCCTACCCAGGACACCACTACCCAGGACAGCACTACCCGGGACAGCACTACCCAGGATAGCCCTACCCAGGACACCACTACCCAGGACACCCCTATCCAGGACAGCCCTACCCAGGACAGCCCTACCCAGGACACCACTACCCAGGACACCCCTACCCAGGACATCACTACCCAGGACAGCCCTACCCAGGACAGCCCTACCCAGCACACCACTACCCAGGACAGCCCTACCCAGGACACCACTACCCAGGACACCCCTACCCAGGACATCACTACCCAGGACACCGACACATATGACACCGAAATACAGGACAGTGACACACAGTAGACGGGTGGAGATGAACCGCCACTCCAGAGTACCATGGACTCTGAGTCGGATGATGCTCAGGACACAACGCCTCTGCTGTCTCCAACACCCTCCACCATCGCAGAAACACTCACCTCGGTCGGGCACTTTAGTGATGAGGCGTCTGGTACACTCACTGGTGCGCACAACACAGCCGTCCCGGTACAGCAGGTGGAAGTAGGAGCAGCAGAGGGGCCGGGAGGTCGGAGGGCATCCTGCCGCAAGTGAACATCTGCCGCCCAGACACGTGCTAGGTTCCTGGAGTTACCACACCCACCCATAGACCCGATGCAGCCACCAATCCTGGGACAAAGGAAGAGGGTGACGGCCGGCTTGCAGCAGCTGCAGATGCAGGTGGAGGAGTGCGCCCGCGTCCAGGAGCTGGGAGTGGTGCCAGTCATCCGTGCCACCCAGGCCAAAACCGCACGGGTGGCATCCGCGGTGGAGGCAATGGGAGCGACGGTGTCAGACATGGAGAGCAGGATGCGAGGCCTGGGGTGTTCCGTGAAGGTGGCGTGTGTGGCCCAGGACATGACTTCCCTCTCCCAGGAAGCCATGAGCCAGAACCAGCGGCTGATGGCAGAGGCGCCCAACGCCGTGGCCTAGTCTCAGCAGGCCATGGCGCAGTCCCAGCAGGCAATGGCCCAGTCTCAGCAGGCCATGGCCCAGTCTCAGCAGGCCATGGCCCAGTATCAGCAGGCCATCGCTGAGGGCATCGGCGCCATTGCCCATGTGCTAGCCGGCGTCGCACTGTC
Organism: Scyliorhinus torazame; assembly: GCF_047496885.1. Classification (NCBI taxonomy): domain Eukaryota; kingdom Metazoa; phylum Chordata; class Chondrichthyes; order Carcharhiniformes; family Scyliorhinidae; genus Scyliorhinus; species Scyliorhinus torazame. Next base: position 47,644,551 of record NC_092722.1, on the reverse strand, counting down.
ACAGACAGGGATGGGCAACCCCCTGAGCTCCATGGCTGCAAACCCGCAGACCGTTGTCGATACCAGCACGGGCCTCCAGGCCTGGCAGCGCCAGGTGTCGGGGGGCATCGGATGGCCGGTCCGTTCGCACCCCCGACCCATGTAGAGGCCCGGGGGTCCATCGGGCACCCCGAGGAAGGTGAAGGTGCTGGGGCCCGTCCCGGGTCCCCCTGTAGGGGAGGTCCAGCAACACAGCAGCACCTCGGACTCCCCCCCTTCTGTCCCAGGTGCATCTGGTGGGCAACGGGCATGACAGGCTGGCAGCTTGCCATCCCAGTCGCCCGTGCCGCAGCCTGGCCCATCTAGGCCGGGCCACCCCAGGAAACGGCCGCCAAAGGGATCCCGAGTCAGAGGGCAGGAATCACAGGAGTCCACCTCCAGTTCTGCTGTACCGTCTGGGGATCCACCTGGGCGTAGTCAAAGGGCCCGTAAGGCCAAACAATTAGACACTGAGTAAGTTGGCATGGGTGCAGGGCACAGACGAGTTTTAGGGGCTAGGGCACGTGTATGGACTGTTTGTTATTAAAATCACTATCACACCTACAGAAGCTGCCTTTGTGCTCTGTCCGAAGCGTGCGGGGGTGTCATGTACATTGAGCGCAGTGTGTGTGTGAGGGATGGTCTTACGTCGGCCCCAAGTGAGTGTGCCCCCACCTCCCCCGGGCCGCCTTCACCATCCCCCCGGGCAGAGGACAGGACCGTGCACTGCAGTGTCACAGCCGCATGCAGGGATGGTCCGGGTGGATGGTGGTCCTGTGGCCATGGGTCAGACACAGTCCAACCATGTAGAGCCCGGAGCTCATCGCAGAGCGGGTTGTCATCATCCTCCATGGCCTGCAATAGACACGCGTCCACCGGCAACTGTGTGAGCCCGGCCGTTATGCCGCAGGTGGTTCTGCAATGGAGGGGTAGTGTGCATGCGGGTGGGGTGGGTGTGGTTGGTGGGTGGGTGGGTGGGGGGGGTGAGGGTGTTGGTGCTGGGTGGGTGAGGGGAGGTGAGGGTGTTGGTGCTGGGTGGGTGAGGGGGTGAGGGTGTTGGTGCTCGGTGGGTTAGGGTGTTGGTGCTGGGTGGGTGAGGGGGGTGAGGGTGTTGGTGCTGGGTGGGTGAGGGTGTTGGTATTGGGGGGTGAGGGTGTTGGTGCTGGGTGGGTGAGGGTGTTGGTGTTGGGGGGGTGAGGGTGTTGGTGCTGGGTGGGTGAGGGTGTTGGTGCTGGGTGGGTGAGGGAGGTGAGGGTGTTGGTGCTGGGTGGGTGAGGCTGTTGGTGCTGGGTGGGTGAGGGTGTTGGTGCTGGGTGGGTGAGGGGGGGTGAGGGTGTTGGTGCTGGGTGGGTGAGGGTGTTGGTGTTGGGGGTGAGGGTGTTGGTGCTGGGTGGGTGAGGGTGTTGGTGCTGGGGGGGTGAGGGTGTTGGTGCTGGGTGGGTGCGGGGGTGGTGAGGGTGTTGGTGCTGGGTGGGTGAGGGGGGTGAGGGTGTTGGTGCTGGGTGGGTGCGGGGGTGGTGAGGGTGTTGGTGCTGGGTGGGTGAGGGGGGTGAGGGTGTTGGTGCTGGGTGGGTGCGGGGGTGGTGAGGGTGTTGGTGCTGGGTGGGTGAGGGTGTTGGTGCTGGGTGGGTGAGGGGGGTGAGGGTGTTGGTGCTGGGTGGGTGCGGGGGTGGTGAGGGTGTTGGTGCTGGGTGGGTGAGGGGGGTGATGGTGTTGGTGCTGGGTGGGTGCGGGGGTGGTGAGGGTGTTGGTGCTGGGTGGGTGAAGGGGGTGAGGGTGTTGGTGCTGGGTGGGTGCGGGGGGGGTGAGGGTGTTGGTGCTGGGTGGATGAGGGGGGGGGAATGAGGGTGGTCGGATGTTGCCATGGTGTGCGGTATGTGGCCATACTCGCTGATTCCTACGCCCCCTAGTCAGTGAAGCGGGCGGCTGTCAGCCTGTGCGGTGCCCGCTGGCCCAGCCGGTAACGGTGGACAGCCACCCGCCCATGTCCAGCCCGTCTGCCCTGACACTTGCCCCCATCCCCCTCATCTGGGGAGGACTGCGCCTCTTCCTGCTGCTCCTCCACTCCCCCCATCTCTGCCTGCGGCACATCGCCCCTCTGCTGGGCTATGTTGTGCAGGACGCAGCACACCACAATGATGCGGCCGACCCTATCTGATGGATACTGGAGGGCGCCCCCTGAGAGGTCCAGGCACCTGAAACGCATTTTGAGCACGCCAAAGCACCTCCCCCCAGGACACTGACGCCCAGGACACTGACGCCCAGGACACTGACGCCCAGGACACTGACATACAGGACCCTAACACACAGGACCCTAACACACAGGACCCTAACACACAGGACACTGACGCACACGACACCCACAATCAGGGGACGGATGGAGAGGAATCACCACTCCAGGGGACCCTGGACTTTGGGTCGGATGAGGAGCACATCATTACACCACTGATATCTCCTATACCCTCCACCATCACAGAGACACTCACCTAGGTTGGGCACTTTAGCGATGAGGCATCTGGGACACTAACTGGTGCGCATGTGGTGGTATGCATTAGGGGTATTATGGTACCCTGTGATGCCGAGAGGCTATTGGTGGATAGACGCCGGGTCCCGATTGGATCAGCCGCCTACTGGCTCCACCCAATAAGGCGGAGTATAAGAGCCTGGGTTCTCCCAGCAGCCGCATTCTGTAACTGTGCTGCTGGGGAACAAGTCTGTGTAATAAAGCCATCGATTGACTCCTTCTCATCTCGTCTCGTGAGTGATTGATTGTGCTACAATTTATTACGCAAACTTTAAAGAACATGGAGCTCTGAATCACTCTGGAGTGTCTGCGAGTCAGCCCCACGCGTCAATCTCAGCGGCCACTTTTAAACACTGGTTAACGTGTTTTGAAGGATACCTCCGAACGGCCACCTGCGTACCTACAGAAGACCAGAAAATGCTGGTCCTGCATTCTACGGTGAGCCCGGAAATCTACGCTCTCATAGACACGATTACCAGGTGGCGCTCGTCATGCTGAGAGGACCGTCAACCAGGTTTACGCACGCCACCAGCTCGCGACGAGGCGGCAAATCCCCAGGGAATCGCTGGACGAATTCTACAGTGCGTGCTAATACTGGGGAGAAATTGCAACTGCCCACCGGTCCCGGCTAATGATTCGGGATGTTTTCGTGGCAGGTATGTTTTCATCCCAAATTCGCCAGCGATTGCTGGAAAGAGACTCACTCGGCCTCAAGGAGGCACGGGCCCTCGCGGCCTCGTTCGATGTGGCATCGCAGAACGCCCGTGCCTACGCCCCCGACCGCGCGGCAGCCCCTTGGGCACCGTGGACCCCCGCCGCGACTGAACCCCCGGCACCCCCCACTTCCCCGCAGGCCTATGCTGCCAGAGCGCCAGATCACCCGTGTGGGCCCCGCTGCTACTTTTGTGGGCAAGCGAAACACCCCCGACTGCGCTTCCTGGCCCGCTCAGCCCTCTGTAAACGGTGCGGCAAAAAGGGGCACTTTGCAGCAGTGTGCCAGGCCTGGGGGGTCGCCGCAATCTCCGGGGGAGAACCAGGACCCCAACCTCAACCCCCCCAACGATCCATGTGCGGCCACCGGATGCCGCCATCTTGGGTCCCGGACTCCATGCGGGAGGGATGGGCGCAGCCATTTTGTGCTCATCCAGACACGTTCGTCCACCCCCGACCGTGTGCGATCCGTGGGCGCCGCCATCTTGGCTGATGGCTAAGGACCCCGGGATGGACGGCCCCACGGGCCTGAGGAAAACGCCCCGATGCAGCAACAGCGACTGGCTTCGGTGACCTTGGACCAGTCGCGGCCCCGAACACTCCAAACGGCAACAACAACAGTATTCATAAATGAGTACGACTGATTGACTCTGGGAGCACGGAGAGTTTTATACACCCCGATACGGTTAGATGCTGTTCCCTTCCGATCCACTCAAGTAATCAAAATATTTTCCTGGCAGCAGGATCCCATTCTCCCATTGCGAACCTCACTGTTCAGGGGAGGGAGTTCAAGAACTATCGGCTCTACGTCCTCCCCACCTCTGTGCTGCCACACTCCTGGGTTTGGATTTCCAGTGCAACCTCCAGAGTTTAACGTTTCAATTCGGCGGCCCTATACCCCCACTCACTAACTGCGGCCTTGCGACCCTCAAGGTCGACCCGCCTTCCCTGTTTGCGAACCTCACCCCGGATTGCAAACCCGTCGCCACTAGGAGCAGACGGTACAGCGCCCAGGACCGAACCTTTATCCCGTCAGAAGTCCAACGGCTGCTGAAGGAAGGCATAATCCAGGCCAGCAATATTCTCTGGAGAGCTCAGGTGGTAGTTGTAAAGACCGGGGAGAAGCAGAGGATGGTCAGAGACTATAGTCAAACCATCAATAGGTACACGCAGCTGGATGCGTACCCTCTCCCCCGCATATCCGACATGGTCAATTGGATTGCACAGTACAAGGTCTTTTCCACGGTGGACCTTAAGTCCACCTATCACCAGCTCCCCATCCGCCTGAGCGACCGCAAATACACTGCTTTTGAAGCAGATGGGCGGCTCTATCACTTTTTAAAGGTTCCATTCGGCGTCACTAATGGGGTCTCGGTCTTCCAACGGGAGATGGACCGAATGGTTGACCGGTAAGGTTTGCGGGCCACGTTTCCGTATTTCGATAATGTCACCATCTGCGGCCACGACCAGCAGGACCACGACGCCAACCTCCGAAAATTCCTCCAGACCGCAAATGCCCTGAATCGCATACAACAGGGAGAAATGCGTGTGTAGCACCGACCGTCTAGCCATCCTCGGCTACGTAGTGCGAAATGGAGTTATAGGCCCAGACCCGGAACGCATGCGCCCTCTTATGGAGTTCCCCCTCCCTCACTGCTCCAAGGCCCTGAAATGCTGCCTGGGCTTTTTCTCTTATTACGCCAAGTGGGTCCCCAACTACGCGGACAAGACCCGTCCGCTAATTCAGTCCACTGTCTTTCCCCTGTCGACAGAGGCCCGCCAGGCCTTCAGCCGCATCAAAGTGGATATCGCAAAGGCCACGATGCACGCCATCGACGAGTCCCTCCCCTTCCAAATCGAGAGCGACGCGTCTGACGTAGCTCTGGCGGCCACCCTCAACCAAGCGGGCAGACCCGTGGCCTTTTTCTCACGCACCCTCCACGCCTCAGAAATCCACCACTCCTCAGTGGAAAAGGAGGCCCAGGCCATAGTGGAAGCTGTGCGACATTGGAGACATTACCTCGCCGGCAGGAGATTCACTCTCCTCACTGACCAACAGTCGGTTGCCTCATGTTCGATAATGCACAGCGGGGCAAGATCAAGAACGACAAGATCTTGCGGTGGAGGATCGAACTCTCCACCTATAACTATGAGATCTTGTATCGTCCCGGGAAGCTAAACGAGCCTCCTGATGCCCTATCCCGTGGCACATATGCCAACGCACAAGTGAACCGCCTCCGAACCCTCCACGAGGACCTCTGCCACCCGGAGGTCACTTGGTTTTATCACTTCGTGAAGACCCACAACCTGCCCTACTCCATCGAGGTCAGAACAGCCACCAGGAACTGCCAAATTTGCGCAGAGTGCAAGCCGCACTTCTACAGGGCAGATAAAGCGTACCTGATAAAGGCTTCCCGTCCCTTTGAACGCCTCAGTCTGGACGTCAAAGGCCCCCTCCCCTCCACCAACCGCAACACGTACTTCCTGAACGTGGTTGACAAGTACTCCTGTTTCCCATTCGCCATCCCCTTCCCCGACATGACCGCTGCCATGGTCATTAAAGCCCTCTGCACCATCTTTGCACTGTTCGGTTTCCCCGCCTACATAAATAGCGATAGGGGGTCCTCCTTCATGAGCGATGAACTGCGTCAATTCCTGCTCAGCAAGGGCATTTCCTCGAGCAGGACGACCAGTTACAACCCCCGGGGTAACGGACAGGTAGAGAGGGAGAACGGAACAGTCTGGAAGACCGTCCTACTGGCCCTACGGTCCAGAAATCTCCCAGTCCCCCGCTGGCAGGAAGTCCTCCCGGACGCCTTTCACTCCACCCGGTCGCTGCTGTGTACCACAACAAATCAAACACCTCACGAACGCCTCCTTGTCTTCCCTAGGAAGTCCTCCTCCGGAACGTCACTCCCGACCTGGCTGGCAGCCCTGGGACCCATCCTGCTCCGAAAACATGTGCGGGTACACAAATCGGACCCGTTGGTCGAGAGGGTTCACCTCCTCCACGTGAACCCTCAGTACGCCTACGTGGCGTACCCCGACGGCCAACAGGACATGGTCTCTCTGCAGGACCTGGCACCCGCCGGATCTACACACACCCCCCCAACACCAATCACCCCCTCCCTCCCACCGGCACGCCCCACAGCCCGGGTGGATCGGTCCTTCCCCCGGCCCCGCCTAGGGGTAGTGTAGCAGGAAGAGACATCGCTACGCTCCCAGAGACAACAGTGCCCGAGCCACCGCCTGCATCACCACCGGGGCTGAAACGATCGGGGAGGACGACCAGGGCACCCATTCGACTCATCGAATCATTATAACAAAGCAAGAAATGCCTCTGTAAATAATTCAGTTGCCCAGTAAAAGCGGCATTGTAAATAGTGCTAGTAGTTTGATATCGGAGCATAGCCGCTGTGTTAGTGGCATCCCAGGTACCGATTCTGTAAACCCCTACCACCATACGGCCCACTACTCCCGTCGTGTTCTTTTTTAACAAGGGGTGAATGTGGTGGTATGCATTAGGAGTATTATGGTACTCTGTGATGCCGAGAGGCTATTGGTGGATAGATGCCGGGTCCCGATTGGATCAGCCACCTACTGGCTCCACCCAGTAAGGCGGAGTATAAGGCCGCATTCCCAGAGCCCTGTTCTCCCAGCAGCCGCATTCTGTAACTGTGCTGCTGGGGAACAAATCTGCGTTATAAAGCCATCGATTGACTCCTTCTCATCTCGTCTCGTGAGTGATTGATTGTGCTACAGCGCACAACACAGCCATCCCGGTACAGCAGGTGGAGGCAGGAGCAGCCGAGGGGCCGGGCGGTCAGAGGGCAGCCCTGCGCAAGCAACCATCTGCTGCCCAGACGGGTCCTGGGTTCCTGGAGTTACCACACCCACCCATGGACCCAATGCAGTCATGGACTAAGGGACGATCGAAGGGGGTGGCGGCGGGCTTGCGGCAGCTGCAGACACAGGTGGAGGAGTCCACCCGCGTGCAGGAGCAGGGAGTGGTACCGGTCATGCATGCCACCCAGGCCGAAACCGCACAGGTGGCGTCCGCAGTGGATGGAAATGGGTGCGACGGTGTCAGACATGGGTTGCAGTATGCAAGTCCTGGGGCTTTCCGTGCAGGCGGCGTCCATGGCCCAGGACATGGCTGCCCTCTCACAGGCAGCCATAAGCCAGAGCCAGCAGGAGATCGCAGAGATGCTCAGCGCCGTGGCCCAGTCTCAGCAGGCCATCGCTGAGGGCATCGGCGCCATTGCCCAGATGCTGGCCGGAGTCGCCCAGGCACAGTCAGCGATGGCCAACTCCCTGAGCTCTATATGGCTGCAAACTTGCAGACCCTTGTTGAGCCCAGAGCTCATCGCAGAGCGGGTTGTCATCATCCTCCATGGCCTGCAATAGACACGCTTCCACCGGCGACCGTGTGAGCCCGGCCCGTTGTGCCGCATGCGGGTGGGGTGAGGGTGGTTGGTGTTGGGTGGATAGGGTGAGGGTGGTTGGTGTTGGGTTGGTGGGTGGGTGGGGTGAGGGTGGTAGGCTGGTGCTGTACTGTGCTGTCTGTGCCCATACTCGGCGATTCCCACCCCCCCAGTCAGTGAACCGGGCGGCCATCAGCCGGTCCCGTGCCCGCTGGCCGAGCCGGTAACAATGGGCAGCCTCCCGTCCATGTCCAGCCCGTAGTCCTGAACATTGCCCCTATCCCCCTCATCTGGGGAGGCCTGCTCCTCGTCTTGCTGCTCCTCCCCCTTCTCCTCCTCCATCCCATCGCCCCTCTGCTGGGCTGTGTTGTGCAGGACGCAGCAGACCACAACGATGCGGCCGGCCCTATCTGATGGGTACTAGAGGGACGCTCCAGAGCGGTCCAGGCACCGGAAGCGCATCTTCAGCAGCTCACTGCACCTCTCTATCACACCCCTTGTCGCTGCATGGGCATTGTTGCAGCGGTTCTCCGCGTCAGTCTGTGGCCTCCGTATAGGCGTCATCAGCCACGACCGCAGCGGGTAACCCCTGTCGCCCAGCAACCAGCCCTCAGCCGGTGGGGGGGGGGGGGGATGAAAGATTGCGCCAATACGAATGAGTCATGTACACTGCCTGGGTACTGGGCGCAGACGTGCAGGATCATCATGCGGTGGTCACAGACCACCTACACATTCATGGAGTAGGTCCCCTTCCTATCCGTGAACATGGCCCTGTTATCCGCAGGTGGCCGCATGGAGAGGTGCATCCCATCGACCCCCCCCCGGACCATGGGCATCCTGGCCGAGGCAGCGAATCCCGCTGCCCGGGCATCCTGGTGGGCGCGGTCCACAGGGAGCGGTCTGCAATGGCAAACAGGACGTTTGTCACTGCATGGATGAGCCGGTGCACGGATGTCTGTGAGATACCGGACAGGTCCCCACTCGGCGACTGGAATGACCCATGGCATAAACGTTCAGGGCCATCGTGACCTTGACGGCCACGTGGAGAGGGTGTCCTCCCCCAGTGCCACGCGGTGCCATGAGATGGCAGATATGGGCGATGGTCTCCCGGCTCATCCTGAGTCTCCTCCTACATGCCAGGTCCGTGAGGTCCTGGTACGACAGCGGGGCCGGTACACATGGGGCCTCATCGGGCGTCTCCGTCGCCGTGGCACCACCTCCTCCTCCTCGGCTTGTCGGGTGGGCAGGCGCTGCAGCCTGGGCAGCTGCCACCTGCCTCTCCGCGGCATGCTCCTCTGCGGCAGCCTCCGCCGCCTCCCTGGCACACTCCTGCTCCAGCTCCTCCAGGGCACCATGTAGAAGTTCGGCTCCCGCCACGCTGGCCAATATCGCTGGGTGATGACCAAACATAACGGCCTGCAAGGGGTGGGAGATGGGGGGGAAAGACGACATGTCATCATTGCAGCCAGGTGCCATGGGCTGCATAGTCGCGACTGTTGCTAGCTGGCACCTGGCCAGGCGGACACCCTCCCCAACAGCCCCCCCCACTGTTCTCCCCGGCACGCACCCTCCCCAACACCCCCCCTCCTCCTTGGCACGCACTCTCCCCAACACCCCCCCCCCCGCCCTCCCCGGCACGCACCCTCCCCATCACTCGCCCTCCCCGGCCCCACCCTCTCCTCCCCGGCACGCACCCTCCCCAACACCCCCTCCCCTGTCCTCCCCGGCCCCCACCCCCTCCCCCCTTATCCCCCTCCCCCCTCTCCCCCTCCCCCTCTCCCCCTCCCCCTCTCTCCCCTCCCCCTCCCCCCCCCGGCACGGTCACTCCAAAGGCTCCTACGACCCCCTCCCCCACCAACTGCAGCCGTGCCGTCACTTCTCCGGCGGCCACCCCAAGCCGACCCCTCCCTCCGTGCTGGCCGGCATCAACCAGCACGACTAGTTGTCGCCGTTAAACTGATGGTTCGATTTACACCGGCGGGACCCGTGGTCACGTCGGCGGGACTTCAGCCCATCCGGCCCGGAGAATTCGGGCAGCCCAGGGGCCCATTGCGTCGCGCCGGTCCTCGACATTTTCCGAGGAGGGCGACGCGATTCACGTCGATGGGATTTTTGGGGGGCCGGGGAATATCACGGGCGGCGTCGGTGCGGAGGGGCGGGATTTACGCCGCCCCCCGGTGATTTTCTGACCCGGCAGGGGGGTCGGAGAATCCCGCCCATAGAAAATAAGAGCAGGAGGAGGCCATTCGACCCTTCGTGCCTTATTCACAGCACAGAGACTACTGGGGTTTAATAAGGCAGCAGCCCACCACCTTCTCAGGACATTTAAAGATAGGCAACAGATATGCTGACTTTGACAGTGACGCCCAGATACCATGTCAGAAACACAAATGGATGGTGATGTGGGCTGGGAAAGCTGAAGATTCGCTTATTCTTGTGGCACGGCTTAGATCATTGACCCATTTCCTGCATTGCAGGCTGGTCCTCCTCTGCACCCCATGGATGCTGACCACCCTGGTGACTTCCTCTCAGGCCACGGTGGTCAGTCAGATAAGCCTCTGTCCATCCCTGAGGAAGAGGCCTTTCCTGTACTGCCTTGAGGATATGGGACGTCATTCTCCGACCCCCCAGCGGGTCGGAGAATGGCCGTTGGCCGCCGTGAATTCCGCCCCCGCCGGTTGCCGAAATCTCCGGAATCGGGCCGCGCCGGTTGGCGGGCCCCCCTGCTGGATTCTCCGGCCCGGATGGGCCGAAGTCCCGCCGATAAATTGCCTGTCCCGCCGGCGTGGATTAAACCACCTTTTGAATGGCGGGACAAGGCGGAGTGGGCGGGCTCCGGGGTCCTGGGGGGTGCGCGGGGCGATCTGGCCCTGGGGGTGCCCCCACGGTGGCCTGGCCTGCGATCGGGGCCCAACGATCCGCGGGCGGGCCTGTGCCGTGGGGGCACTCTTTCCCTTCCGCCTCCGCCACGGTCTCCACCATGGTGGAGGCGGAAGAGACTCCACTGCGCATGCGTGGGAAACTGTCAGCGGCCCCTGACGCTCCCACGCATGCGCCGCCCGGAGATTTCATTTCCGTGCCAGCTGGCGGGGCAACAAAGGCCGTTTCCGCCAGCTGGCGGGGCGGAAATTCCTCCGGCGTTGGCCTAGCCCCTCAATGTTGGGGCTCGGCCCCCAAAGATGCGGAGCATTCCGCACCTTTGGGGCGGCGCGATGCCCGTCTGATTGGCGCCGTTTTGGGCGGCAGTTGGCGGACATCGCGCCGTTTCGGGAGAATTTCGCCCATGCTCCATGGATAGGATCAAGGAAGGCAGGAGTAGGCTTCAAACCTGCTCCACCATTCTATATGATCATGACTGATCATCAACTTCAATGCCTTTTTCCCATACTATCTCCATATCCCTTTATGTCATTGGTATTTAGAAATCTGTCAACTCTGCTGTAAATGTACTAAATAACCGAGCGTCCACAACCCTCTGAGGTAGAGAATTCCAAAGATCCACAACCCTCTGAGTAAAAAGAAAACTCCTCATCTTGGTCCGAAGTGGCTTGACTGTTGTTTTGAAATTATGCCCCATGGTTCCAGACTCCCCAACCAGGGGGAAGGTCTTGGCTGGAATTCTCCAACTGTTCCAATTCACTTTTCCCACCAGAAGAGCACCCCTTCTGATGGGCTTCCTGGTGGGATGGGGTGGCTTCAATGGGAAATCCTATGACAAGCGGCGGGAATATAGAATTGCTCTGCCAGCGAAGAGCTTGTGCTGCGAGACACGCAGCGGGGAAACCAGAGAATCCCGCCCTTATCTGCATCTAACTCATCTATCCCTTTAAGTATTATGGAGGTTTCAATGGGGTCACCTCTCACTTTTCGAAACTTTAGGGATTACAGGTCCAATTTCCCCAATCTCTCTTCATCGGACAGCCCCTCCATTCCGAAACAAGTCTGGACTATCTCTATGGCAATAATATGCTTCCTAGGATAAGGTGTCCAAAACTGCACACAGTACTCCAAGTGCAGTCTAACCAAGGTTCAATACAATTGAAGCATGCATTTGCTATTGTACTCAAATCCTCTTGTGATAAATGCTAACGTACCATTAGCCTTCCTAATTGCCTGCTGCACCTGCGTGTTAGCTTTCAGCGGCATATTGACGAGGATCTCCAGATCATTTTGTACATCTACACTCTCTAATCTCTGACCATTAAAGAACTAATCTGCACATCTGTTCCTTGTAGCAAAGTGGATAACCTCAGTATATTCCGTTTGCCATTTTCTAGCCCAAGTGCTGTCCAGGATCTTCTGCCCTGGGCCTAAGTCCTGCAGCAGGGGTGGGAAGCGTGTTTCCTGCCGCTGAGCCCAGTGGGAAATCATGCCGATTCGCACAATCCTGAATCATTAATTATGCAGGCGGGTATTTCCCGACACTTTATGTGGTGGGGCAGGTAAGATATTGGACTCCCCGCCATCTTATCTGGGCGCCATATTGAAAAGGCGCCTGAACAGCTGCGGCTTGAGAATCCACCTCCTAGACTACCTGTAGCTTGAGGGTGTATGTGAGCTGCATCACCCACTGCTACATGCAATCTTCCAGGGTCCACGATCTCTTCCACTCTCTGCAAGCTGCCCCAGGCTTCCATCCAGGTGAGTGCTGGCATATGCGCTCCTTGTTGGTTCAGATGTGTTGAGGACCGGCATGAAATTACGCCAGTGGGGACAGAGAGGGATGATTGGGCATTAGGGAATATTCCAGTTGTTGCTTGATTTCCGTCCCGACAATAGGATGCACAAATGCTTCCCGATGTCCTTTGGCAGGAATGAAGACCCGTCATTATCGTACCACGCATGTTCCTGCCATCGATTTCAGCCATCAGGCAACCAATTTTGCAGTTCCCATGGGATTGACTGACCCTGCCCTCCACCTCTCCTGGTAGTGGTGGGAGGAACAATTAAGTCTGTCCATCACTGATGCCTTCCCGTGCTCATCCTTCTTCCATTAGTCAAGGCCTGCCTGGGTGCATTAGCACTTCCGCATGTTTAACAAGTTTTGATGGCTCACTTTCTGGCTGGGGAGACAGATGATCCACTGTGATGGTGCATGGGAATATCAGCATAATCACCTCAGACATAAGGCAGGCAGTTCGTCCAGGCAGCCTTTCAATCCAAGGAGTGTATCGGGCATCTGATTTCTCTCCCCTTGTCTTTGGAATTCCAGCAACTGAGCCATGACTGGGTCCAGGGGCTTGTCATCTGACTAGGCCCTGGGTACCCTAGAGTCAACTCGTTGGTCTTCCCCAAGTGACTCCCCCAGTACCCTGAAGTCAACAGCACACCCCCCCCCTCCCCCTACCAACCACCAGGTTCCACGCGACTTGGCCCTTGTGGACTGCAGTCAACCTTCCTGTATCCTGAGGCCAAACCACAGTCACCATCGAGTCTTACCCCCCATACCCTTCCCCATACTCTTTGAGGCTTACCCCGTCTCCTTCCAAGTCTTACTCCAGTCTCCACTCCAGTTTTACCCCAGTACCCTCAGTCAGGCCTGGTGTCACCCCTAGTCAAGCCTGATGAAATGAAAAATAAAAGTTGCTTATTGTCACGAGTAGGCTTCAATGAAGTTACTGTGAAAAGCCCCTAGTCGCCACATTCCGGCGCCTGTTCGGGGAGGCTGGAACGGGAATCGAACCGTGCTGCTGGCCTGCCTTGGTCTGCTTTAAAAGCCAGCGATTTAGCCCAGTGTGCTGATGACCCCTGAGTTAAGCCTGGTGTCCACCAAACCCTGATATCACCACCTCCCTCCCCCCCCATATATGAGGAGCAACACCGTGAGCACTGCGCTCACCTCAGAGCTCCCCTCGGAGGTGCACACCTTTTGAAACCAGGCATGTTTCACACTGTTCTGACATCAAGCTGTCGTGGATGAATTATTTGATGTGGGTCATATGATTCCGACATAGGAGCCCAATAATAAGATGCAAATAATAATAATAATCGCTTATTGTCACAAGGAGGCTTCAATGAAGTTACTGTGAAAAGCCCCGAGTCGCCACATTCCGGCGCCTGTTCGGGGAGGCCGGTACGGGAATTGAACCCGCGCTGCTGGCCTTGTTCTGCATTACAAGCCAGCTGTTTAGCCAACTGTGCTAAACCAGCCCCAATGCGGTATTCCAACATGGTTCCCACCGTTGAATGATGAGGAATGCAGCCGCCACAGATGGGGGGAGGGGATGGGATCGCGGCACGTTTTCACGCTGAGGCAAAACGTACTTGAGGATATTTTCTACTCCCATTGCCGAACCCGCCCAATGTGCGCAGGAGTGGAAAATTCTGACCAAAGTTTTCTATTCAATTCAGCAGTTTCACTGCATTAACAAGTATTGATGTAATTAACAAGTATTGTTTCCACACAATAAACAATGTCCTGAACTCGTAGCCAGACTGTTAACTCTTTTCTTTTTGACAGTATGCATTGTCTCTGTGCAAGGCTCCATTGGTGAGATGTGGCTACAATATTTACCCAACTATGCTCCCAAGGGCCTGAGGTTCTGAACTGCAGCTGGCACGGAGTCTGATAATAGAACTTTTCATCAGATTATTTGTCCAAATACAAAGGTGCAGAATATGAACATTAGAAATGAATTGTGTCTTTTTCTGTCTAATGAATATGCAATAAAGCCCTAAAAGTTAATTACTATCATAAAGACCCATTAAAAAGGTGGCAATGGAATATTGATATAATTAATTCATCAATGAAAATCAATCCATGTTTTGCTGATGAATCAGAAAGTGTACAATGAATATACGGAGGGTGTGCATTATAGCCTTTGCTGAGTTCCAGAAATATTGCAGTCAGTGTATTAGTTGTTCTTGAATGGGAATAAACTTAGCACTCCAGTGAAGGACGCATGATATTTTATTATGATTTATTTATATACAATTGTGAAAATTAGGAGAGGGATTGAAATGCACAATGCAGGACAGCATCAGGGTTGAAATGAGTCAGGAAGTAATGGTTTGATTATTGGTTGTAAATCAGTTCAGACCAGTTCAAGGTTGAATTGGTATGAAATGGGAGGAACTGGTTTTGGACGCGTATTGGTTGGTTTCAATGAATCCCTCCAGTGCAGAAGGAGGACACTCAGCCCATCGGGTCTGTACCGACCCTCTGAAAGAGCACCACACCCAGGCCCACTCCTCCACCCTATTCCTGTAACCCCACAGAAAGTGCACATCCTTGGAAACTAAGGGGCAATTTTACACGGATAATTCACCTAACCTGCACATCCTTGCACACTGAGGGGCAATTTAGCATGACCAACTGACCTAACCTCCAGATCTTTAAGCTGTGGGAGGAAACCCACGCAGACACAGGGAGGACTTGCAAACTCCACACATACAGTCACCCAATGTCGGAATCGAAACCGGGTCCCTCGTGCAGCAGTGTGCCACCTACCGGAGATGACTGTTAAACTGGTAATTCTACTGGAACTATACAGCTAGAATTCCCAGTTTCTGAGTTGGCACCAGTACTTTGGGCTGAATTCCGATTACGGGAAAATGATATAGTGTAGATTTATTTGTTCTTAAGGGCAGCACGGTAGCATTGTGGATAGCACAATTGCTTCACAGATCCATGGTCCCAGGTTCGATTTCGGCTTGGGTCATTGTCTGTGCGGAGTCTGCACGTCCTCCCCGTGTCTGCGTGGGTTTCCTCCGGGTGCTCCGGTTTCCTCCCACAGTCCAAAGATGTGCGGGTTAGGTGAATTGGCCAATGATAAATTGCCCTTAATGTCCAAATTGCCCTTGGTGTTGGGTGGAGGTGTTGAGTTTGGGTAGGGTGCTCTTTCCAAGAGCTGGTGCAGACTCAGTGGGGCCGAATGGCCTCCTTCTGCACTGTAGATTCAATGATAATCTATGATTAATCTAGGACAAAGGTTCGGCACAACATCGTGGGCCGAAGGGCCTGTTCTGTGCTGTATTTTCTATGTTCTATGTTCTATGTTTAACCCATTTCATTGTTATTTACTAAAACCAGTACCACGATGAAAACCTCATCCCCTCATTTCTCCCTCTTTGTCCCCTCCAGCTGTCTCTATCTTTTCCACCTCTTTATCTCTCTCTCTCCCTCAGTCTCCATCCTCCTCAGTCCCCAACTTTCCTCAGTCTCTACCCTCCCTCAGTCTCCATCCTCCCTCAGTCTCACACCCTCCTCAGTCTCTACTCTCCCTCAGTCTACCACCCTCCTCAGTCTCCATCCTCCCTCAGTCTATCACCCTCCTCAGTCTACCACAATCCTCCGTCTCCCACCCTCCCTCCATCCTCCCTCAGTCTACCACCCTCTTCAGTCTCCATCCTCCCTCTGTCTACCGCCCTCCTCAGTCCTCAACTTTCCTCAGTCTCCCACCCTCCCTCAGTCTCCCACCCTCCCTCAGTCTCCATCCTCCCTCAGTCTCCCACTCTCCTCAGTCTCTATCCTCCCTCAGTCTACCACCCTCCTCAGTCTCCCACCCTCCCTCAGTCTCCATCCTTCCTTAGTCTCCATCCTCCCTCAGTCTCCATCCTCCCTCAGTCTACCACCCTCCTCAGTCTTCCAGCCTCTCACGGTCTCCCATCCTCCCTCAGAATCTCACCCTCCCTCGTTCTCCCACCCTCCCTTGGTCTCTCATCCTCCCTCGGTCTCCCACCCTCCCTTGGTCCATAGAATCATCGAATTTACAGTGTAGAAGGAGGCCTTTTGGCCCATCAGGTCTGTACTGGCCCTACTTAAACCCACGCTTACATCCTATTCCCATAACCCAGTAACCCCACTTAACCTTTTGGAGACTTAGGGGGAATTTAGCATGGCCAATCCACCTAACCAGCACGTCTTTGGACTGTGGGAGGAAACCGGAGCACCCAGAGGAAACCCACACAGACACAGGGAGAATGTGCAAACTCCACACAGTCTTCCGAGACCAGAATTGAACCTAGGTCTCTGGAACTGTGAGGCAGCAATGCTAACCACCATGCCACTGTGCTGCCTGTCACAGTTTCAAAATTAGGGCCTTTTCCTTTCGGAGGGAGATGAGAATAATTGTTTTTGCTGAGGTTACTGAGTTTGGAATTCTCTTCCCCAAAGATCAGTGGAGACTGGGCCATTGAATACTTTTAAGACATAGGTAGATAAACTCTTAACTAATAAGGGAGTCAAAGGTTATTGGGGTAGGTGGAATCTGGAGTTGAGGCCACAACCAGATCAGCCATTATCTTATTGAATGGCAGAGCAAGTTCAAGGCTTACTCCTGCTCCTAATCCGTATGTCAATATTATGCTTGTATATCTTGTAAATGTACACCTACACTGCTATTATAGAAAGGGGAATTCCAGGATGTTGATCCATGCCAGTGAAGGAACGGCGATATAGTTCCAAGACAGGATAGTGTGTGGCTTGGAGGGAACAGGCTGTGGTGCTCCCATGCCTCTGGTGCCCATACCCATCTGGATACAGGTCAAGTGTTTGAAATGTTTTGACGAAGGAGCCTAGATGACTTTCTGCAGTGCTTCCTGTAGACTGTAAACATTGCTGCCAACGTGGGTTGATGGTGCAGGGACTGAATATTTAAGTTGGCGAATGGGTTGCCAATCAAATCCTGGATGGTGTCTTAGGTGTTGTTGAAGCTGCACTTATCCAGGCAAGTGGAGGGTATTCTATCATACTTGTTATTTGTGCCTTGTGGATGGTGGACAGGGTTTGGGGAGTCAGGACACGAGTTATTCGCCATGGGATTTCTAGCATCTGACCTTATAGCCACACTATTTATATGCTTAATCCAGTTCAGGTTCTGGTCAATGGTAACCCCCAGGATGTTGATACTGGGGGATTCATTGTGGTAATGCCATTGAAAGTCATGGGGAGATGGTTAGATTCCCTCTTGTTGGGGATGGCCATTGCCTGGCACTTGTGTGGCATAAATGTGAATTGTCACTGATCAGCCCAAGCCTCAGTGTTGTCCAGGTCTTTCTGCATATGGGCAGCATTGACACCAGTTGATCCTTATTCTTGCCTGCAGCAAATACATGTGTTGCCAATTCACACTGGAGATGCCAATAATGTTGCTCCTTTTAACTGGATACTGATATGACAGTTGTTAATGATGATATTGCTTTTCAGAGTCACCAGATATTAAAATGATACCACCACAAGGTTTCACCAGATATCGATCAAAGACCAAATAACCAGTCAATTAGTTCAAGTTCAATGATAGTTTATTTACACATAAGAATTACTTCGACATGCAACATAAAACACTACAAGCTAAATTACACCTGACACTACAACAACCTGTACTTAACTTCAGGCACCCGGCTTTATGCAGAGGAACAAGGCCTTTGTTCGGATCTTGCGTGGCTGGGTCTGGAGAAGTGACTTTGTTTCTGCTGGGCTCATCCGTCTGGTAGCGATCGTGGGTCTTGAACTTGACTTCTGGTCGTGAAGCTACACTTGGCATAGGTTGGGGCCAAGAGAGACCGAGCGCCGGGGCCAAGAGAGACTGAACACATGGCAGTGTCTTTTTTTATCCTTCTGGGGTTTTGCGCCCTTTTGGGCGGTCCTTAGCGTTGGACACAATAATTCCGCAGGCTTCGATTACTGCCTTCGATTTTGGCCAATAAAGGGGCGGGTGCCATGATGGCGGGGCATGTCCTGAGCGATCATTGACCTTGGCTTTTGGGCTCCCTGAGCAAAGGGAGTGGCGCCGATGAATCTGTTTCTGTATCTGTTACCTGAGTACAGGGGCGGGATTCTCCGACCACCCGCCGGACCTGAGAATCACCGGGGGGGGGGGGGGGGTGAATTCTCCGGCGCCGGGGTTTTGGCGGAGGCGGGAATCGCGCCGAGCCGGTCAACGGCCACTGGCAGCGCCCCCCCTCCAGCGATTCTCTGTCCCGCGATGGGCCGAGCGGGCGCCCGTTATAGGCTGGTCCCTCCGGCGTAAATTAGACCTGGTACTTACCGGCGGGACCTGGCTCTGCAGGCGGCCTCCAGGGTCCTCGGGGGGGGGGGGGGGCGCTGGGGGATCTGGCCCCGGGGGGGTGCCCCCACGGTGCCCTGGCCCGCGATCGGGGCCCACCAATCCGCGGGCGGGCCTGTGCCGTGGGGGCACGCCTTCCTCCCGCACCAGCTGCTGTGGACCTCCGCCGTGGCCATGTGGAGACGAACTCCCCTGCGCATGTGCTGGGATGATGTCAGAACACGCTTGTGCTCCCGCGCATACGCCAACTCGCGCCGGATGGCGGAGGCCCTTTGGCGGCAGTTGGCACGGCGCCAAGCCCCTTCCATGCTGGGTGGCGCGGCGCCAACCCCCGCCAGCGCCGGCCTAGCCCCTGAAGGTGCGGAGGATTCCGCACCTTCCGGGCGGCCCAACGCCAGAGTGGTTCACTCCACTCCTCGGCGCCGCGACCGCCCGCCCCGCCGGGTAGGGGAGAATCCAGCCCCAGGTCTTTTGTTCTGGGGAAATGGGCCTTTCGAATGCAATGTAGCTGGGGGTTTCGATAATGTCTAGTTATCTGAGTTGCCAATATACATAAGCTCTGAGCGTCTGAGTCCTGGGTTGACCATATTTCCCATGGTCCTTTGCAATTGACCATATTTCCCGGGATCCTTTGTAAGTGGCCATCCCAGATGGCTACATCTGCACCCGCAATAAATGCAGCTCACGATTGGAGCTAGAAATCTCATCACTTTGGACCAGTACAGCTGCTGGTATCACCAGTCTATGGACACTACCAACTGGGCTACCAACTCAGAAGTGGTCTTCATTTCCCAGATTAGAATTGGATCAACTAGTGCCGATTTTACTGGAACTTCCTTTTGGGTAAGGAAAACGACACGATATAGAATGACACGACACACAAACAGGCCATTCAATCAGGTCCACTGGGTCTTATTGTTCCACACAAGCCTCCTCTCATCTAACCATCCCACTCTCGATGTATAACCTTCTAGTCCTTTCTCTATCCTGTATTTATGCTCATAAGGTTGGGCGAGGTTATAGAAGTAGTCAGGGATGAGGCCATGGAAGGACTACAAGGAGCAGAATTTTAAATTCCAGACATTGTAGGACAAGGGGCAATGTAGTTCAGTGGCAGGTGAATGGAACCTGGTGCAGGTTCAGATGGAGCGAGCGGAATTTCTCATCAGCTCAAATTTATGGAGGATATAGACCAGTCAGGATAACATATTCGAATAGTCAAGCCTATATAGAAAGCACAATCTAACTTTTTTTTTAAAAACACTCTGTTCTTTGCACGCTGTTGCTGAATATTGAAAACCAGGTGTACCTTTCTGTTCTCATTCCCCACTCACTGAGCCCTGAGGAGGAGGTTAACAAATATATCTGGGATTGTCTGTGAAGCCACTGCCTTTCTTTTTCACGAAAGCACAGTTGGAATTGCAGAATGTCATCCCCAATCTCATTTACTTCAATCGCCCAGGTATCGACTCCTTACTGCTGTTCGTCAACTCTGAGCAACAGTAAGTAGAATAAAAAGAGAAAATAGAAGATGTTTGATATACAGTACACAGCAGGCCAGTCAGTACCAACAGAGCGAGGAAATAGAAATAGTTTCTTCAGAATTGAAGCCTGAAAGATAATGACTAGAAATTGATCCTCATGCTGCTCAATTCTTCATGTGCTACTTGGAAGAAGATCCCAGTATAGCGGGCAGCAGGTGTACACACATTACCAGCCAGTTGCATGGCGGATTAGGAGCAACAAGAGGTGTATTTTACCCAAGCTTGAAGCAGGCATCAGTCTATTCGCATTTGAATTTAAGGGGTCCAATACTTTTTTGAGGCCTCCACTCCAGGATTAGTTTATCTTGAGGCAAGAGGTGCCTGTGTCCATTAGCCTCAGGGGAACCAGATCTAGTGAACATCTGCAACAAAGAAACTCAGTAAGTCACTTGCCTGTGACGTCACAGTACCATACCAATTACAGTCAGCAGCAGCAATTCTGGGGAAAGCATTTTTGTCGAATCATACAAAAGCAAAAAGAGAAAATCATTCATACCAGTTTGGAGAAGCATTAAAAAAACAGCAAGCATCTTCAAAAAAAAATGTGTCAAGTAACAACCAACAACTCAACAACAGCCCTGAATTTAGGCTTATGACTGGAGCCACTGCTTCATAATCTCTACATAAATTCTGCTTTATTGGATGGGGCTTCAGAATTGTTCCTGGCGGTTTGGGATCGCATCATGTTTTCTTTGTGAAACATGAGAGCGAATGGTTGTGCCAATAATGCAAATGTAAGTGGCTGTGTTGTGAGTCTAGGAGGAACGTGAGCTTATTTGAGCATCAGCTGCAGATATATCCATCACTTGAACTGCAGGGAGGAACTGAAGTGCCCAGAGTGGCAGACCTAGAATTTTGCGAAGGAGGAATTGAGCACTGAAGATGCAAAGTTTATTTGTTCGAGAGGTCTGGGACACCTTCCTTTGGTGCGATTTCCAGCATTGTGGAGCAGATTGCGAAGCAGCTTTAGAATCTTTGGAACAGTGACAGAGTACACTTTGTACTGGCTTTGTGAGACACAATTTCTGCAGATGCCACAGTACACACTTTGCACGAATTTTCTTTTAAAGCCACTTCCATTCTTAATTAATCCTGCTTGATTACACGACCTTCCTTCAATGTGGCAGCTGAAAATTGCAGCAACTAAACATCCATCTCTCCCAGCCGACAGTCACCGTTATGCATTCATTCATCTATGGGAGGGTCAAAGAATTTATACCCTGGGTGTTAAACTCATTAACTAGCTTAATTTTCGACTGTATGCAATTAGATAGCTGGATTGTCATCAGACATGAAGTTGGAGCACTTTGCTGTAAATCCTTAGGGAGACCAAAACAATTCTCCAACATTATTAACCACTGGGAAATTCAGCCCTGTTTTTCTGAGGTGAAAGGTGGGTATTATAATTCACGCCTTCTCTCACATCACAAACTGGGACCCTTTCCATCACATTAGCTGTTCATTAACACTTGCTAGAGGAAATTTAATATAAAATACTAATTCAGCTTGTTTTTGACGTGGGTCACTCATAATTTCAAAATGTACAGGAAACCTTTGTAAACAATCCACAGGAAGAAATGAATTCCATTATGGGCAGTTTCCTGTTAAGACCATGGCAGCATGTGTCGTGTTTTTAGAATGGCATAAAGGCACCAATCATGCACAAGGGATTGCGTAAACACACTGTGGGTTCATTTATTTAAATTACAGAGATGAGAACATATGTATGTGGATAGAGCGTGTTAGGATACAGGACCAGATTCCAACATTTGTTCGGATACCAGGCAAGAATACCAAACAATTTCTTTAAATTTGTAAAAAAGTGAGGAAAGGATACTTCACCCCAGGATTGATGACTCTGACCAATAGGTATCTTTTATATTAAAACAAGCTTTCATTTAAACGCAGAATTAACCACATTATCAAAAAAATTAGCTTTACAATTATCAGTTAATCAGTTCTAAAACACAAGGAAAACCTTAAACTTACTATCTATAACTTGCTACTAACTCCAATTAAGCAACCCAATACAGTTCAAATGACACTTATTAATAAAGTTAACAAAACAGATTACTTGCTTAGTTGTATATACCTTTCAAATGAGATAGGAAAATCCTTCCATACCTTTCTCGCTAAACCTTGGCAGTGCTTGAATGTATTTAAACATATCCCCAGTAGGTTTTTGACGGAGTAGTTACTCCTCTCTTCCTCAACATCTACATTTAGCTCGTCATTTAGCTGGTCGCCACCGTCGCCACTCCATGGGACGGGTCCGGGTTGGCATCCAGTGCCCCCCCCTCCCGGTCGGTGCTCACAGTGCCTTGGGTTCACCTTGGGACGGAGGGGCAGCTGGTCGAGCCACGGCTGCCTTTGCAACATCTGGCTCTGCCTGTTCTGGCGGCTCCCGATGCCTGCACCATCGTGTCAACACCCTCGGCCATGCTCCTCAGTGACTGGGCCATGCTCTGCAGCGCCTCGGCAATGTCCACCTGCGACTGGGACAAGTTCCGCAGATCCTTGGCCATTCCCATCTGAGAGTGGGACATGTCCCCCAGCACCTCATCAAGGTCAGCCTCATACTGGGTCACACCCCCAGCGAGTCGGACATTCCGCCGAGACCCTCAACCATGGCCGTCACCGACTGCGCGATGCCTTGGACACCTTCACTAGTGGTGCCAACATCATGTACCAGGCTCTCCACTGGAGTCGGCATCCTAGCACTGTTGGTCCCGAAGCCATGCATTGCCAGCGACATCTTCTGCACTCGTTGTCTGTGAAACTCCTCCAATCAGCTATGGATCTGCTGGAGTGTCGCTGAGGGTGGCACAGTGGCACAGTGGTCAACACTGCTCCTTCAATGCTCCAGAGACCCGGGTTCAATTCCAGCCTTGAGTGACTGTGAGGAATGATAACTGTATAACTGTACCTTTAATGTGATGGTCCCTTTAAGACTGGGTTTGGAACCCTGGGGGACTCCGCCCGCCCAGGGAATTGTATATAAGGTAATGTTCAGTGGGCAGTGTGCAGTGAGCACAATTCTCGGCAGCTGTCTGGTTTTCTGCTAATTAAAGGTGGATTGGCCATGTTAAATTGTCCTTAGTGTCCAAAATTGCCCTTAGTGTTGGGTGGGGTTACTGGGTTATGGGGATAGGGTGGAGATGTGGGCTTCGGTAGGGTGCTCTTTCCAAGAACCGGTGCAGACTCGATGGGCCGAATGGCCTCCTTCTGCACTGTAAATTCTATGAAAAGCCTTTGAATTATCAATCTTCTCTCTCAAGTCGTAATTGAGGGTATCTCAATTTAATTAGCAGAATACTTCGCGATGGACAGCGGACTAAAGCTGAAGAAGCTCAATCTGGACGCTCGGTCGCCGGAGGCCACTGAAATTTTTTAATACTGGCTCCGGTATTTTGAGTCCTATCTGAACTCCTCAGAGACGGCAGTAGACGGACCACGCAAGCTGAGCTTACTACATGCTCAGGTGGGCCACAGACTCTCCTCCGTGATCGAGAAGGCTACGATGTAAGAAACAGTGGTCGAAATCCGACAGAAACGATTCGTTAAGCCGATAAACGAGGTACACGCCCGACATTTGCTCTCGACCTGCCGCCAGCGTTCCGGGTAAACGCTAGACGAACACTTGGAGAGACTCACCGCGCTCGCCAGGAACTGCTATCATAAAGAGGTGATGGCAGAAGTCCATATGAACTCACATATTCGTGATGCGTTCGTGTCCGGTAACCGATCCACATACATCAGGCACCTATCCCATCTCCCAAACTATCGCCCTCGCATCTGGGTCTCATTCGGTCCAAATCAGGGGGTATTGTGTCACGAACCTCGCTATTCAAGGCGCCGAATACACCCGTTTTAAACTTTATATCCTCCCTCACCTCGGCGCCCCCCCTGCTGCTCGGTCTGGACTTTCAGTGCAGCCACCGAAGCCTGACACTGAAGTTCGGCGGACCCCTGCCCCACTCACGGTATGTAGCCTGGCAACGCTTAAAGTTGCACCACCCTCCCTCTTCACGAACCTCACTCCCGACTGTAAGCCCGTCGCCACCAGGAGTCGGCGGTACAGTGCCTGTCATGTGAGAGTACCTTTAAGACATGGATGTTTAAGCAATGTACCTTTAAGAAAACAGTGATGTCAGAGAGTGGGTGGAGCTGTGCTTTAGATCAGCCATTTTGAAGTCTCAGTTTGGAGCTTGTGTGTGTCTGTGTGTTTCCAGAGAGCTGCAGTTTGAAAAAGCAGCTTGTGTGTGTCTGTGTGTTTCCAGAGAGCTGCAGTTTGGAGGAAAAGAGCTTGGGAAGTGTCTGTGTTTTGCAGTGAGCTGGAAAGCTATGATCCCTGCCATGAAAGACTATCTCTGGATCATTTGGGTGATTTAAACGAATACTAGTAAAGCCTTTAGCCTGATGTGATTCTGTTTAAAGGTGATAAGTCTCTTGGAAGTTTGAAGGAACATTTTGAGGAATTATTTACTGTTACAATATTTTCTGAGTTATCTTTGAAGTAAGGGGTGTTAAGAGATCCAATGTTTATTTAAAATGTTAAGTTGAGTTCATGGAATAAACATTGTTTTGTGTTTAAAAACCCACGTGTCCATAATTGTAATCCCACACCTAGGGAACAAGCCGTGTGCTAGGAAAAGCAACAAATACATTAAAGGGGGAGGTTGGTTGAACTCCATGATACATTTTGGGGTTCTGAAAACGCCTCGCCCATAACAGTGCCCAAGAAATGAAAAAATGAAAAATGAAAATCGCTTATTGTCACAAGTAGGCTTCAATTAAGTTACTGTGAAAAGCCCCTAGTCGCCACATTCCGGCGCCTGTTCGGGGAGGCTGGTACGGTAATTGAACCGTGCTGCTGGCCTGCCTTGGTCCGCTTTAAAAGCCAGCGATTTAGCCCAGTGAGCTAAACCAGCCCCTGGACATGACTTTCATCAAGTCAGGTTCAGCGACTACTAAAAGAAGGGGTCATAGAGGCTAGCAACAGCCCTTGGAGAGCACAAGTATTGGTAGTCCGGTCTGGGGAAAAGCACCGAATGGTGGTGGACTATAGTCAGACCATAAACTGTTTTACGCAACTCGATGCGTACCCATTTCCCCGCATAGCAGAAATGGTGAACCAAATCGTCCAGTATCGGGTATTCTCCACGGTCGATTTAAAATCCGCCTATCATCAGCTCCTATCCACCCGGAGGACTGCCCCTACACGGCCTTCAAAACAGCCGGTCGGCTTTTTAACTTCCTCAGGGTCCCTTTTAGCGTCACAAACGGAGTCTCCGTTTTTCAAAAGGCGATGGATCAAATGGTGGACCAGTACGGCTTACGGGCTACATACCCGTACTTGGACAACGTCACCATCTGCGGCCATGACCAGCAGGACCACGACGCAAACCTGAGGCAGTTCCTCCAGACCGCCTGGGCCCTCAATCTGACATACAACAAAGAGAAATGCGTGTTCCACACAACCCGACTAGCCATCCTCGGCTACGTTATGGAAAACGGGGTCCTAGGCCCAGGCCCCGACCGCATGCACCCCCTTAAGGAACTTCCCCTCACCCGTAGCCTCAAGGCACTCAAACGGTGCTTGGGGCTCTTTTCCTATTACGCCCAGTAGGTCCCCAGATATGTGGACAAAGCCCGCCCACTCATGAAAACCACGGTTTTCCCCTGACGGTTGAGGCTAAGTGGGCCTTCAGTCGTATCAAGGCCGATATCATCAAGGCCGCCATGCACGCGGTGGACGAAATCATCCCCTTCCAAGTAGAAAGCGAGGCATCAGACGTCGCCCTGGCTGCTACCCTCAACCAGGCGGGCAGACCAGTAGCATTTTTCTCCCAAAACCTCACCGCCTTGGAAATCAGACACTCTGCAGTCGAGAAGGAGGCACAGCCATAGTGGAGGCCGTGCGGCACTGGAGGCACTACCTAGCTGGTAGGAGGTTCGTCTTCGTCACCGACCAATGGTCAGTCGCCTTTATAGTGTAAGTATAGTGTTCAATTTTGGTCGCCACACTACCAGAAGGATGTGGAGGCTTTAGAGAGGGTGCAGAAGAGATTTACCAGAATGTTGCCTGGTATGGAGGGCATTAGCTATGAGGAGCGGTTGAATAAACTCGGTTTGTTCTCACTGGAACGAAGAAGGTTGAGGGGAGACCTGATAGAGGTATACAAAATTATGAGGGGCATAGACAGAGTGGATAGTAAGAGGCTTTTCCCCAGGGTAGAGGGGTCAATTACTAGGGGGCATAGGTTTAAGGTGAGAGGGGCAAGGTTTAGAGTAGATGTACGAGGCAAGTTTTTTACGCAGAGGGTAGTGGGTGCCTGGAACTCGCTACCGGAGGAGGTAGTGGAAGCAGGGACGATAGGGACATTTAAGGGGCATCTTGACAAATATATGAATAGGATGGGAATAGAAGGATACGGACCCAGGAAGTGTAGAAGATTGTAGTTTAGTCGGGCAGCATGGTCAGCACGGGCTTGGAGGGCCGAAGGGCCTGTTCCTGTGCTGTACATTTCTTTGTTCTTTGTTTATGTGCGATAACGCACGTCGGGGCAAAATAAAGAATGATAAAATTCTGAGGAGGATAGAACTCTCCACCTATACGTACGATATTACATATCGTCCGGGGAAGCTCAACGAGTCCCCAGATGCCCTGTCCCGCGGCACATTCGCCAACGAGCAGAAAGACCGCCTGAGGGCCATCCACGATGACCTCTGTCACCCGGGGGTCACCCGGCTTGCTCATTTCATCAAGTCCCAAAATCTACCTTACTCCACCGAGGAGGTCAAGGCCATGACCAAGGCTTACCAGATCTGTGCGGAGTGCAGACCGCACTTCTACCGACCAGACAAGGCTCGCCTGGTAAAGGCCTCTGGGCCCTTTGAGCGATGAAGCGTGGACTTCAAAGGGCCCCCCCCTGTCCAGCAACCGCAACGTTTATTTCCTCACTGTCATCGATGAATTCTCCCGCTTCCCATTCGCTGTCCCCTGCCCCAATATGATCTCGGCCTCCGTAATCAAGGCACTGCACAGCATCTTCACCCTGTTTGGTTTCCCCGCTTATATCCAAAGGCGACCGGGGTACATCGTTCATGAGCGATGAGCTGCGTCGATATCTGCTCAACAAGGGCATCGCCTCGAGCAGAACGGCCAGTTATAACCCACGGGGAAACGGGCAAGTGGAGAGGGAGAACGCGACAGTGTGGAAGGCTGTCCTTCTAGCCCTACGGTCAAGAAGTCTCCCAACCGCCCGCTGGTAGGAGGTCCTACCCGATGCCCTACACTCCATTAGGTCACTCCTCTGTATGGCCACGAACGAGACCCCTCACAACCGTTTGTTTGTCTCCCCCAGGAAGTCCACCTCTGGGGTCTCGCTTCCACGTTGGCTGACGACTCCGGGACCAGTTCTACTCCGGAGGCACGTGAGGAGCCATAAGACAGACCCACATGTCAAGAGGGTCCAACTGCTCCACGCAAACACTCAATACGCCTACGTCAAGCAGCTCGATGGCAGGCAAGACACTGTTTCCCTGCAAGACCTGACACTCGCTGGTTCTCCCACCGATGCCCCCCCTTCTACCGACGCTCCCCTCCCCGGCTGCCGATTCCGACAGCGACCCCCATAGTGCCTCCTTCCCCCCCAGCCGGCACCGGCACCAATCACCCTAGTCACCCCGTATACCCACCCCCCCTGCTCCAACACGGGCAAAGGCTCAGACAACCGTGCTCCCGGATATACCTCCACCGAGGCCGACCATATCCACCGCACCACCGCCGGAGCTGAGAAGGTCAACTCGGACAATCAGACCACCCAAAAGACTGAACATGTAATTCCACGTCACCCCCAACGGACTATGCATTTTTTTTAAACAGGGGGTGAATGTGATGAATGATAACTGTATAACTGTACCTTTAATGTGATGATCCCTTTAAGACCGGGTTTGGAACCCTGGGGGACTCCGCCTCTGGCTCCGCCCCCCCCAGGGAACTGTATATAAGGTAATGTTCCCGTTCCAGCCTCCCCGAACAGGCGCCGGAATGTGGCGACTAGGGGCTTTTCACAATAACTTCATTGAAGCCTACTCGTGACAATAAGCGATTTTTCATTTTCATTTTTTCATATCCAGTGGGCAGTGTGCAGTGAGCACACATCTCGGCAGCTGTCTGATTCTCTGCTAATTAAAGCCTTTGAATTATCAACCTTCTCCCTCGAGTCGTAATTGAGGGTATCTCAGTGACTGTCTGTGTGGAGTTTGTACTTTCTCCCCGTGTCTGCGTGTGTTTGCTCCGGGTACTCCGGTTTCCTCTCACAGTCCAAAGATGTGCGGGTGAGGTGGATTGACCATGCTAAATTGCCCCTTAGTATCCAAAAGATTAGGTGCGGTTACTGGGTTTAGGGGATTAAATGAGTGCTCTTTCCAAGGGCCGGTACATACTCAATGGGCCGAATGTCCTCCTTATGCACTGTAAATTCCATGATTCTATGATTTGACACCAACATTTTAAGTTGATAATCTTTCTGCAGTTTCATTTTCAGAAGTTCAAATTCTCTCTATTTCTATTGTTTCCACCATTTTCACACTCTCTTTCCTTCTGTTTTGCCATTGCCACTCTCTCTCTTTCCTTCTCTTCTGCCATTGCCACTCTTTCTCTCTTTCCTTCTGCCATTGCAACACTCTCCCTTTCTTTTTCCTTTGCTTTCAATTCGAATTCAAGCTGTCTCAGTTCTATTTCTTCTTCTTTTTCCTGCATTTCAAATTCTTTCATTTGTAGTTGAGTTTCAGGCGATTCTAATGATTCAGGCTGTGTTTCTCACAAATTCAAATGCTGAGCAATCACGTGACTTATCTCCACCTTCCTCACCCCTTCATGTAAAGTCAAATGTGGCTTGACCTCCAAATCTAAAAGCTTTGTTTTAACCACGCTTTGTAAACCAACCAGAGTGACCACTTCTACACCCAGGAAACTCTTAGCCACTGAAAGAGCCATTTTACCAGTCACTCCCTATTTAAACTGACAAAAGTATCAACACCTGAAACAAAGCACCAGTTCCTCACACACACTTCCATTAAATTCAATAATCCCAAGCCAAACTAGTAATTTTACTTTTTGATCCTGGTAAAGAGCCCCCCATTTTGTTAGGGTACCGGACCAGACCCCAGCATTTGTTAAGATAACAGACAACAACGCCAAACAACTTTTAAAAAAATTGTAAGACTGTGAAGAAAGGATACTTCATCCCAAGAGTGGTAATTGTTATCTTAAAACAAATTTTAATTTAAACACAGGATTAACCACATTAACATCAAATAAATAGCTTTATAATTATCAATTAAACAGATCTTAAACTCAAAGAAAAACTTAAGATTACTATCCATACCTGCCACTAACTCTGCTTAAGCAACCCAATGCAGTTCAAATGCCACTTATAAGTGAAGTTAACAAACAGATTCCTTGCTTAGTTGTGAAGCTATTTGGAGAGAGTTCCTTTCAAGAGCTGATTCATACATTTCTGTTCAACTGAGCAGCATTTGAAAAATTGCTGATCAATTTATAATCCTTCTGTCTTGTCAGACTCAAATCCTATAGCAAACTGAAAAACTACAGACGGACCTGGCTCCTCCCATTAATTAAATCATCTGTATCCCACTATGATATCACATAACCTTTTTTGATAAGATTAAATAAAACCCCTCAAAATTTACCTATTCTCCAGGGAACCTCCAGCAATCATAATAATATCTATTAGCTCTTTATCTCTAACCAAGGGTGTGATTTAACAGCTGCATTGTACCCGGCATGGATCTATGCACACCACTTAAATCACGGAAGAGGCCAAAATCGGAATCTGTGCCAGACGCCAATCAGTTCATAATCTAACTGGCCCCTCCTGTTGGTGGGTTCCGGATCCAGCCCAGATGTGACGAGACACCAATGGAGACCAATTATGGGCAATCTCCATCCCATTAGTAGCCCAATCTAACGTTCTCCCGGGTACTAAGCGGCTCCCCAGCGAGAGGTCATGCAAACGCCGTTTAGCACTCCTATTTAAAAATGGGAACCTAATGTAATGGCTGCTGAGGGAAACGGAGATTAGTAGTCATTTTAATTTTCAGACATTCAGCCAGGGGCACTGGAACTGCTGCCCCAGTACTCATGGGGGTTCAGTGCCTGTGGGTCCGCCAAATTGTATGTACCCATAACAGGATTAACTATAGTTGCTGACTGTCTGTCCCGCTGAACACTCCCAGGACAGAACCTTATTCGTGATTCTGTGCTGAAGGTCACTTTAACTCCCTCGAATTGTGAGCAGCCTCCAGCTGCATAGCCAAAGGTTATTGCTCGTAAGGAATTTTCCTTGTTAGTTGTGAGAGCACTTCACAGCTGCAGGTTGCTCCTGCTGGCAGCTGCAAATGCCTGGAGGCTGCTGTTGCTGTTTCTTTCCTTCCTTCCCTGTAGCCGGAAAGAAGGACAATTTATTTTCTAAAATACCTGGACCCTGGAACACCAGTTTCGGGGATGTATTAGTCCATAAAGCAATCCGGTTTGAAACAAGAAGACACTGTGGGTCCTGGTGTGCGGCATTGATCCAAATGGGCCACCTGATGATGCTGTTGACGAAATGCTTTCACAGATTGCGGCTGCTTTTGTTGCTGGTGTGGTGAGTGCTGCATGTAACTGGCACGTCACCGTGGGTTAAACACACTGGAAGTCAAGGGTGTTCAACTGCGCTGGAATATGTGGATGCCAGGATTTGGTTCCGGTGAGATTGGACCACGTGGGAGGGCCTGCACAGCTGTGGCTGTGATGTGGACATGATAACACATTCTGAGGCTTATCTTCTGTTTCTGTTGAGGAACCTGTGAGGGGTGATACTGTGTGATTTTTTTTGTGTGAAAATAAGCTGATATAGTTTTGTATTGGTACCAATATGGAACAGTGATATTTCCCGTATGTTTAACGGTTAGTGTGATATATGGAATGTTACATCGTTGATTTTCAAATCTTTGTTACTGTTGACCGTTTAATAAACAAAATATTCTCAAGTGGCTGTGTAGGTAGGGTATATTTGCTGATTGCTCTTGCTTTTGGCTGCACAGTGCCTGCAGGCCTACTTTGTGTTTTCTGTTGCCTCTTCTGCTTCTGTGGCCTGCAATAAGGCAATGTGAGGCTGCAAGCAAGCCTACTACCAGTCTGAAGGAGGGGAAGAGGTGCTCTCTCATTCTGCTGGGCTCTGTGTTAATGTGGCTTTCAGGTAATGATAGTGCCTGCTTCGTGGGTCTGCTGCAGAGAGCTGTCAGAGGGGGACAGAGAGGAGGAGTGACTACTGTTGCTGCCACTTGGAAACTGTGTGTCTGCTTGCTGCCGCCTCTTTTGCTCCTGTTGCCTGAGGGAGGAAAGGGAGAGAGTGAGAGGCAACCACTGCCAGTGCTGAAGAAGGGGGTGGGTGGTGGCTGATTCAACTGAGCAACTTTCTGGAGATATGAAGAACTATTCTTGCAACTTGCTGGTGCTTTTGTTGTACTGCTGAGTGCAATGTTTCATGTTTGGAAGTGTGTGTTTGCTTCTTACTAGTATCTTTTACTTCTGTGGCCTGGACCAAGGACGAAGTGGAGTTGGTGACCAGATGCTGATACTATAGGAGGGGAAGGGTAGCGGTTCACTTCAACTGAGCAACTTGAAGGTTGTGAAGAAATGCCTTTGAAGATTATTGTTGGATTCATTGTGCTGGTAACTGTTCACTGTTTCAGGTTTGGAGACAGTGCAAATTGCCAGTACCTTTTTGTACTGTTGCTTGTTTATGTTTAATGTTTGGAAACCGTGTGCTTGTTATTGTACTATTGCTGTTTATTGTTTAATATCTGGAGGTTATGGGCTTGTTTGCTGCAGCCCCTTTGCTTCTGTGGCCTGGAGTCTGGAACCACTGCCAGTGCTGTAGAGGGAGAGGGGGTGCTCTCTCACTCACTCTTCACTATGCTTTGAGTTGGTGTGACTTTTCCAGAGTTTTGTTTTGCTCTGATGTGGATCTACTGCTGGAGCCTTGGGGGGTTGGGGGGTGAGGGGGGGGGGGGAGGGGGTAGGGGGGGGGACGAGGGGGTAAGAGTTTGTGTACCATTGATTGTTTGATGTCTGGAGGCTGTGTGTTTGTCTGCTGCCGCCCCTTTTGTCTGTGGCGGGAGTCCGGAAAGGGGTGCTGTCTCACTCTTCCGCCAATCTCTGCATCAGTGTGACTTTCCATCGTATTGTTGCACTACCCCCAAGCGACTTTCCACTGATGTGAGTCTGTTACTGGGAGCTGTGGGAGGTGAAGGGAGTGGCAGATTGATTCGGATGCTGGTAACTTCATTGTACTGTTGCCTGTTTGTTATTTAATGTTTGGAGGCCGTGTGTTTGTCTACTGCAGCCCCTTTGGTCTGAGGTGGGAGTCTGGAAGGGGGCTCTCTCTTGCTCGTCCACCATGCTCTGTGTCAGTGTAACTTTCCAGTTAGTCTGCTTCTGGGAATTGCTGGAAGGGGAGGGAGCAGTGGATTGATTCGGATACGGGTAGCCTATTTTACTGTTGACTCTTTCATGTTTGATGTGTATTTGGTTTCTTTGTGTAACTACACTGTCGCGGCTTTGTGTTGTACTGATATTTTGTAGTGAACCGGTGCCTATGTGTATGGCACTGTGCCTTTTCCTTGTCGGTTCATGGTTAATGTAATATGTGGACTGATAAGTTGTTTGTTTTTATCCTTTTGTATAAAGGTATTGTTGACCGTCAATAAACAAAATAATCTCAAGTGCATTCTCATAGGTACACGTGCCATGTTTCAGATGAGTTTTATTGCCTAGCATTCCAACCAAACTGAGGTCTGGACACTTTGCCAGAACCCTGGCGGTGTCAACACCACAGATGCAGCAGCCAACAATCAAACACCCAAGAGCTGGGCTTCAGCACTGGGGATATCCCGCAATTAGAGGAGATATCCGGATGCAACCAGGGTGTGTGGATTGGGGGGAGGGGGGTTATACCAGAACTTGTTTAAGCATCAGCTGTAGACATATCCATCACTTGAACTGCAGGGAGGTATTGAAGTGCACAGAGTGGCAGACCTAGAATTTTGCGAAGGAGGAATTGAGCACTGAAGATGCAAAGTTTATTTGTTGGAGAGGTCTGGGACACCTTCCTTTGGTGCAATTTCCAGCATTGTGGAGCAGATTATGAAGCAGCTTTAGAATCCTTGGAACAGTGACAGAGTACATTTTGTACTGACTTTGTGATACACAATTTGTGCAGATCCCACAGTACACACATTGAACAAACTTTCTTTTTAATACACTTCCATTCTTAATTAATCCTGCTTAATTATACAACTTTCCTTCAATGTGGCAGCTGAAAATTACAGCAACTACACATCCATCTCTCCCAGCATTCATTCATCTATGGGAGGGTCAAAGAATTTATGTCCTGGATGTTAAATTCATTAACTATCTTAATTTTCAACTGGATGCAATTCGATAGCTGGATTGTCATCAGACATGAAGTGGAGCTAATCTAAGCTCCTTAGATAGCATTTGATGAACCCAAAATCACTACCATCTAGAAGGGCACGGATACCTTGAAACACCAGCACTCAGAAGATCTCCTCTAAGTCATTCACCATCTTGACTTGGAAATATAGCTCCGTTCCTTTTACTGTTGTTAGATCAAAATACTTGCACTCCCTCCCTAAAAGCACTGTGGATGTACCTACACCAAGCGGACTGCAGCGGTTCTAGAAGGCAGATCACCACCACCTTCTCAAGGGCAATTAAGGATGGGCAATAAATGCTGGTCTAGCCAGCAATGTGCACATCCCATAAATGAATTGTAAAAAAATGGATATACGCCCACCCTGAATAGGGATTGAACCCCGCAGCACCAACCTGATCCACAATGGCCTTCCAAGGAATGGCAACATATGCATTTTAACATTTATGTTGTAATATGGGGCTATAGATAGTGATGTTAGAAGTTCCAATTTCTTTCCATCACAGGGTTCACCAAGTCTCTCTCCTGCTCTTATGGTTGGTGCATACTCGATGGGACGAATGGCCTCCTTCTGCACTGTAGGGATTCTAAGCTTGTTGAACACAAATTAGTGTTTCCTATTTTACTACAGTGGCTATACTTCAACAGTACTTTATTGGCTGTCGAATACTTTGGGTGTCCTAAGGTAAAGAAAGGTGCAATCTAAGTACAAGTGTTTATTTTTCTGTACACCGATACAGGCAATTGATCTGAATTGCTCTGTTCTTAATCAATATCTCAGCTAATTGCTTTAGTCTCGTAATTCACCTCGCCACTTAAACGATCTAACTTTACAGGTGATATGTAAAAACATGCATAATTTTTTCCCTTTTCCCTCCCTGATCTCAACAGGGAATGTTGCAACCAATTTATTCTTAGTAACATGTATATTAAATATAGCAGCTAATTCTCCACTTCACAATCAAAGTAATTATAATATAAATAGTCTGCTACATTAAATTGACATAGTCAGTGCTTTTATTAAACATATTCCGACCATGTGCCTAGATGCTGGATCTACATGTATCAATCACCCTGGAATGTTATTAATTGCGTGATCTGGGTTTTAAAATGCTGAAGATCTGAGTTGTGTTCGCTGGATGCTGGCTTGTTCATTCAACACTCTTGTCAAGAGCCACAAGTCTGAACTGTGTTAAACATGTGGCCATTAAAAGTGATATTTTGATAGCATTGTTGACACCAGGTGCTCACTGTGCAGGAAGGAAATATCTGCCTGCATCAATCCCTTTCATTTCGCTGCATATTGGAGGACGGCACTGTGGAGGATTGTTGATTTTGACAGAATATTGGATGAGCAACATTGTATCTACTGAGCAAATTTCATGGGCGCGATTTAACAGGAAAAAAAACGAGAGTGCGATCTATCGGCTGCATTCCGCTGGAATCGGGGCGGGACGTGGCTGATAGATCCCGGGAGAAGCTTCCCCTCAGATTCCCGACGACCGTTCCCGTGAGATGTCGCAATCTGGTTCCAGCCCACAATGGGCGGGATCCAGTCTCACATGGCTAAGTGAGTTTAAGAACGCACTTAGCCCCGCTGACTCTGGGTCGATTGGCCACGCAGCATCTATCGGCCTTGCCGAGCAGAACCCAGCCAGGTGGCGTTCATTACTGGTCTCCGCAAATGGGGACCAGGCGGAACAGTACCTGGGGATGGGGGCCTCCCAGGTGATCGGAGGCACCCCAGTGGACCGTGCCACAAGGGCACTCTGGCAGTGTCAGCCTGACTCTTCCAGAGTGCCTAGGTGGCACTACCAGGTTGGCAGGGGTACTACTAGGGTGCCAAGTTGCCAAGCTGGCATGGTACCCTTGCTGGGGAACAGGCCCAGAGGTGCCCTGCCATTATGTGGTGGGATGCAGGGGGGCTCGAGGGCCCCCAACTGGTGGGTTGGGGTGTTGGGTGAGGGGTCCCGGGGTTGTGTCAGGGGGTCGAGAAATTGGGGCACCATTTAGCAATGGAGAACCAATCTCTTCCTGCACTGAGGAGCTCCACTGTAGAGGAAATTACACTAAATGCGGCCTCGGGGGAGCGTTCCCCACCAGGGCATGAAAACAAGACAGAGTGCCATTCGATAGCCAGGTCATTATAGAAAGTACTCTGTTTTATTTTAGTTAGGCCGCGCCCATAGTCTCATTTTGGGCACGTTTAGCGGGGTGTTTCTCGGAACTGTAGATGCTGAGAATGACACCGCTATCAATAGGACTCTGTTTTCTATTGGTCTTGGTGAGGGACGCTCCATCGAGGCTACACTTACCACTTTTTAATGCCACCCCAATCTCCTGGGTCTCTGGAGCCCCTGGCCTTTGAGACCCCCCCCCAGGTGGTGGACCCCCCCATGCCCCAACTTACCTGTTTGGGGGCCCTCGAGTGCCCCCTCACCCCATCCCATCCCATAAGGGCAGGGCACCTCCAGGTGCATGGCCTAATCCCTGGCATGGGCAACCTGACACCCAGGCACCTTGGCACTATCTGCCTATCACCCAGATTCCGTCACGCCTGGTCTATGTTTGTGTGAACCAATGCGAAACATCGCCATGTCGCGGTCTCCCAGGTGTAAGTATAACTGCTCACTTACATATGCAAATCTAGATCCAGCCCAGTGAGAGTGAGATCAAGATTGTGACATCTTGCAAGACCTCGTTAGATATCGCAAGGCATCTCGAGCATCGCAACTCTCGTGAATGGCCTCTCGCGTGATTTAACGGCCTCGTCACGTCCCGAGTCAGGTGCAGCGAGGCCATTCGATTGGGCCCCATAATTTCAGTATGTCCAAACTTAGATCATGCACTTATTAATAATGTGGTCAGTTGGTTGTACAGAGTTTGATTTTTACACTCACCAAAACAGATGCAAGAATGCCAAATTTCAAAGGGATCAGCAATTTAGAGTTAGATTCTCTCTTGCTGGAGATGGTCATTGCCTGGTACTTGTGTCATGCAAATGTTATTTGTCACTTGTCAGCCCAAACCTGGATGTTGTCCAGATCTTGTTACAGTTGGCTATGGACTGCTTTGGTATCAGAGGAGTCGCAAATGATGGTGAACATTGTGTGATCACACATTGTGTGATCATCAGTGAATATCCCCAATTCTGACCTTATGACGGAAGGAAACTGAAGATGGTTGGGCTTAAGACACTATACCGTGGAATTCCTGCATTGATATCCTGGAATTGAGATGATTGACTTCCAACAACCATGAATATCTTCCTTTGTGCAAGTCCCAAGATGTGCAGATTAGGTGGATTGCCCATGATCAATTGTCCAAAGATGTATAGGTTAGGTAAGGGACTATTTGTATAGGACGGAGGAGTGGGCTTGGGTGGAGTGTTCTTTCAGAGGGTCAGTGCAGACTTTACGGGCCGAATGGCCTCCTTCTGCCCTGTAGGGATTCTATGATATGACTCCCACCAGTGTAGAAATTTTTCACCTGATTACCATTGACCCCCAGCTAGGGCTCCTTAATTTCACAGTTGGTCAAATGCTGACTTGATGTCCAGGGCAGTCAATCTCACTTCACCTCTGCAGTTCAGCTCTTTACCCCATGTTTAAACCAAAACTGAGTTGGGTGACCCAGGTGGAACCCAAATTGAGCATTAATGAGCATTCGGTTATTGCTGAGTGCTGCTTGATAGTACTGTTGATGACTCTTTCTATCACTTTACTGATGATCGAGAGTTGTCCAAAGGGGTGGTAATTGGCCGGTTTGGGATTTTTCCTGTTTCTTGTGTACATTTCATATCTGGGAAATTTTCCACATTGCTGTGTAAATCATAGATTATCATAGAATTTACAGTGCAGAAGGAGGCCATTTGGCCCATCGAGTCTGCACCGGCTCTTGGAAAGAGCACCCTACCCAAGGTCAACACCTCCACCCAACACTAAGGGCAATTATGGACACTAAGGCCAATTTATTATGGCCAATCCACCTAACCTGCACATCTTTGGACTGCCAGTGTTGTAGCTGCACTGGAACAACTTGGGTACGGACGTGGCAAATTCTGGAGCACAAGTCTTCAGTACTCTTGCCAAAATATTGTCAGGACCTACAGTCTTTGAAATATCCAATGTCTTCAGCAGTTTCTTGATATCACGTGGAATGAATAGAATTGACTGAAGGCTGGCATCTGCGATGCTGGGGACATACACAAGAAACTGAGATGGATCATCGACTCAGCACTTCTGGCTAAAGATTATTGCAGATATTGCGCCGAACAGGCGCCGGAATGTGGCGACTAGGGGCTTTTCACAGTAACTTCATTTGAAGCCTACTTATGACAATAAACGATTTTCATTTTCATTTCATTTCATTTCATTGTAGCATTATTACTGCTTGCCTGCTGTCACAACCTGTCATCATCACAGTTGGGAAGGGCGAGACTGTAAGTTCACATTTTGACTGATGACTCCACAAAGTTATTAAGGGGTTAGCTGCATTTGATGTGGTGTTATGAATGCAAATATTTGTTTTTATAAAGGAGTAAGTATTTGAGCGGATTTAAATATATTTAAATGCAGAATTTTTTGATGCAGTGAGGTCTCTTAATTAATTTTACTTCATTACACAATGGTTTCTGAGCTCTGCCCATGATGGATACTGGGTAAGTTAGAATGGAGGCTCTCTGAGAAAGGGTGGTGGATGTGGGGGGGGCGGGGAATTAAGTTGGAATTGGGATTATAAAGGGCCATGGGGATGAGTGGGAGGCTATGTGTTGGCATGGAGGATATGGGGGCCATTGGGGTTGGGTGGGGCATGGGTTGGCATGAGTTGCCATTGATGCATCATAGGGAGTGGGTGAGGGGTCATTGGGGTGAGGTGTGAAGGCTAGAGGACCAAATATTCCACAAAAACTGGGATAAAGTCCCAGGGCACCAAAAGGCTCACTTTGGCATTTGCCATCCACCTTTCCCTGTTGCTGCCTTTCAATGGTTTCCAGTTCCCAATTCCAGCACAGACGTCACTGCCACTACCATCCCCCAGCATCCACAAGCCCGCAGAACAAAGATTCTGGGCGGGTCTCTCCATCCCGGATCATCCGGAATGCGTTCCCTGATAGGACGGAGAATTGAGAAATGGGGGAAAATCGGGATCGGCGGCGGATGCCGATCCGAACGCAATGCTCTGACCCACCTCCCCCACTGGCAGCGTGACTGAGGTCCACGATGCACACCAACAGGGGATGTAAATAAATTCAAATTGGTCTTAATGATCCATTTGCACCTATTTAGCAGGCCTGGTCTCCACGGGTCCTGGGTTGACAGTAACAGCAGGTCTGGTTCACGGGTTGGAGGGTAATGACAACCCACTCTGCGATGAGCTCCGGTGCTCCATATCGTTTGACAATGTCTGATAACACTTTCCACCATCCACCTGGGTGATCCCTGCATGCAAGCTGGTCATTCCATCACACGGTCCCACCGAACCATTGGTGTGGCAGAGGTGAGGGCCAGCCAGCCCATCCCTCATACCGATCTGACAGAGCACCGAGGCAGGTTGTTTCAGATGTTTCCTGTGAACAGGTGAACATGTTTCTACAGATGTGTGCCCAAGCCCCTAATGATATCCTGTGTAATGTACAACTTAACTGGTGCCGAACCTTCTGGCCTTACGGATCTAGCACTACATCTCGGTGGATCCTCAGACGGCATATCAGGGGTGGAGGCGACCTGCTGCCTGGGTCCCCTTTGGCTGACATCTTCTGGAGCAACCGGGCCTGGACAGACCCAGCAGTCTCTCGGGTGTCCCAGGTGGCATGGTGCCACCCTGTTTTGCCCACTGTCCATCAGTTGCTCCAGGGACAGGAGGTGTAGTTTTCCAGCACCTCCTCTGGGGCGGTCACCGGCACGGACCCCATCATCTCCTCCTCCCTCGGGATGCCTGATGGCCCCTTGGCTACTCCTTCGGACGGGTGTGCGGCGGAGTGAGCTCCGAGGGCTCCCCTGCCACTGCCAGTCCTCGAAGCCCGCTCTCGTCTCGACCAGGATTGTGGCCATGGAGCACATGGGCTGGGCTTCCTCCCATTTGGAATGTGCCATGTCCCTCTGGAACTGTGCCAAGTCCCTCTGGGACTGGCTCAGGTCAGCCAGCGCCTGGGCAATGCCGTTGACGCCGGCAGCCAAGATGTGTTTTGACTGGGCCAAGCTCTGGAGAGCTCTGCAAAGTCCAGGTGGCCTTTGTACAAAGCTGCCAGTGTCAGGGCAGCATTGTCCTGTGCCTTAGCCACCACCCGCACAGAGTACCCCAGGCCTTGGACATCCTGATCCATGGCCGATACCTACACCCCCAAGGCCTCCACCGTAGATGCCACCTGTGCAGTGTTAGCAGGGTGGCATGCATGGTTGGCACTGCCTCCTAGCCCTGCGGGCGATTGCAGTCCTCAATTGCACCTGCAGGCGCTGGATGTTTGCTGACAACTCCATATGTAGTCCCCGGCGCTGTGTCTGCATCTCCAATATCGATGAAACCTTCCTTTTCAGAACCCCGAGACCTGTCTGAAGGGCAGCTAGTCCCTGAGGTTGGGCCGCTCTCCGACCCTCCATCGCCTCGGGGGTTCCTACCTCCACCTGGTGTACCACTGAACATGTGTGGTGCACACCATAGAGTGCCCCAGAAGCCTCTTTACTAAAGTGCCCAAGCGAGATGAGTGTCTCTGGGATGGTGGAGGGTGTTGGAGACAGCTGTGATGGAAAGTCAATGTCGTCACCGGACTGCTGTTCCAGGGTGTCGCGGGCTGGTGTTTGAGGCTAGTGGTGATGTCCCGTGTTGCCCCGTCGCTCGACATGTCCTGGCGATGTGGCCGGAGACAGCAGAAGGGCCCGCCTTGTTGCCAGGTGATTCTGCAAGACACAAGCCATGGTGCATGGTTAGATCGGGGGTGGAAGTGATGGAAGGGAGATGTGGTGGTGTGGGAGGTGGAGTGGTGTGGGGCCGTATGGAGGTGGTGGAGTGCTGGGGCGGAGATGGGGTGATGTGGGGTGGTGGGAGGCGTGGGGCCGTGCAGGTGTTGTGCCACGCGTGCCCTAGGGACTCCGCAAGTCAGCGGGGGCTCACTTGGATCCCCAATGCTGACCTCCACCTCAGCAACTGCTCTCTTTTTCTGGGACCATCGACCAGGTCCAGTGCCCGCTGCTCCGCGACGGTAAGGTGCCGCAGGTCCGGCGGGCCAGCTTCCAGTCTTCTCTCTCTCCCTCCGGTTGTGCGCCGCCTTCCCCAGGGGTTGGGGGACAGGGAGACAGAAAATGCCCATTGTTAGGCAGTTGGACACAGGCAGCACAGGGGCTGGGCAGTTTCTGGCCTTAGAGAACAGGGCACCAGGCCAAGGTGGGCAGTATGGGTGTTGGCATGTGATGCAGGATGGGGTGCGAGCAGACTGCAGGCATGTGGGGTTAAGTTGGGGAGGTGGTTACGGGTGTGTGGGGTTTGTGCCATTGGAATGGTGCTGGCTACTCACTCTGGCTGCCCTGAGGAGCTGTGCAGTTTTTTTCGGCACTGCTGGCAGTCCTGCGTTGGGGTCCACGGCCTCTGCCACCTGTGCCAAGGTCCGGTGTACTGCGGCGGGTGGTAGCCTCCTTCCCACCCCAGGGTACAGGGTGCCCCTCGTCTCCTCTCCTTTCATTGGAATTGCTGCAGTTCAGTGTGGCACCGGTGCTAACCCATTAACAGATCCTGAATTGCTCCAGGACCGGCGTCGTTTGTGTGGTCAGCACTTCATCTCTGAAATAGAGGCTGGGATTCTCCGAGCCCGCGGCGGGTCGGAGATTCGCCGGGGTTGGTGCGTGAATACTGCCACGCTGCTCTGACGCCGGGAAGCCAATTCTCCGGCGACCGGAGAATCGGCGGCAATCGCGCCTGCGCGGTCGCTGTCAGAAGGCTCCGCATCTTTGGCGGCCTAGCCCCAACATTGAGGGGCTAGGCCGACGCCGGAGGGATTTCCGCCCCGCCAGCTGGCGGAAATGGCGTTTGTTGCCCCGCCAGCTGGCGCGGAAATGCGGCGCATGCGGGGGAGCGTCGGCGGCCGCTGTCAGTTTCCCAGCGCATGCGCGGGAGCGTCAGCGGCCGCTGTCAGTTTCCCGCGCATGCGCAGTGGGGAGAGTCTCTTCCGCCTCCGCCATGGTGGAGGCCGTAGCGGAGGCGGAAGGGAAAGAGTGCCCCCACGGCACAGGCCCGCCCGCGGATCGGTGGGCCCCGATCGCGGGCCAGGCCACCGTGGGGGCACCCCCCGGGGTCAGATCGCCCCGCGCCCCCCCCCCCAGGACCCCGGAGCCCGCCCACGCCGCCTGGTCCCGCCGGTAAATACCAGGTTTGATTTACGTCGTTACGTCGGCGGGACAGACAATTCCTGGGCGGGACTTCGGCCCTTCCGGGCCGGAGAATCCAGCGGGGGGTCCCGCCAACCGGTGCGGCCGGATTCCCGCCCCCGCCCAATCTCCGGGAGCGGAGACTTCGGCGGGGGCGGGATTCACGGCGGCCAACGGCCATTCTCCGACCCGGCGGGGGGGTCGGAGAATGACACCCCTAGTCTCTCAAACAGAGAATTCCACCCTCTATTTCTCGGACACTTTTTCTGAAAGTGGGTGTCAAGAGCTGGGAATCTTCTTGACTCTGTGCAACCTTTGTGGTAGCGAGAATCCAAGCCTAAGTCAGGAAGGGAGGATCAT
Source organism: Scyliorhinus torazame (assembly GCF_047496885.1). Taxonomy (NCBI): domain Eukaryota; kingdom Metazoa; phylum Chordata; class Chondrichthyes; order Carcharhiniformes; family Scyliorhinidae; genus Scyliorhinus; species Scyliorhinus torazame. Next base: position 47,602,078 of record NC_092722.1, on the reverse strand, counting down.
GGATGGCCTTCCCGACCTGCTGCCAATTGAGGCCCCTCGCGGGCAGTTAAGGGCCTTGTCCTTCAGCCACTGATAATTGACCCAGTGTACTCCCCATGTGGGAAACTCAAAAAGCAAACGCTGAATTGTTTACGTATGGGTATCTTGGAGTGGGTTGGGGTAATTGGCCAGCACCTAGGGTCCTTAATCCTAATGAAGGCCCACCACTGTCCACTGCGTCTGATTGGCACCTACCCCTGGGGGCCTTCCCAAAGGAAGCAATGCTGGGCTATCATCAGCTGGAGAGCTGGCAGGTAAGAGCCCCAATACCTCCAGCCAACACCACTCACTGCCTCCCATTTTCACAATGGTTGCAGCTTCGAATTCCGGCTTTGCAAATTGGGCTTTATCTTCACACTGAGGGTGGGAAACAGGAGCTGGGTCTGTTTTGAGCTTCTATTCCCACCCCCAGTGGGTAAGAGTCACTCATTGGGATTTTGCTAAGTTGGTGACTCGTTTCCTGTCTATTAAGGGTGGCAGAAAGGCGAATCAAAGACCTGTAGCTTTAGAAGAGCAGCAGGATGCAGTAAAGGGGAAGTAACTGGGAGGACACTTTAACGTAAAGGCATCTTCTCAGCAACTTAAAGAAATTACATGAACAAAATGAAAAAGCAGACAGGTCACCAGTATTGCGGGGAGGGGAGGGTTATCCCTCTATAGGACAGCCTTTGGCCGCACGCACAGCCAGACAAGCGGAAAGATCCATGTGCCTGCTTGGATCGCTGTCAGCCAAGGTGCCTGCACCCAGGTGATTAAATTTCTCTCTGTCGCATCGGACAACAGGAGACCAAGTTAGGTGGATGGCCCTTGATGCATTATCAATTACGACGAGATGAGAGTAGAGAGTAATCGAGGCTTTATTAAGCAGAGATGTGTTGCCTCCTACAGCTGCTGAAATGGCTGCAGCTCGGTGAGCACACCCATTTACACTCCGCCTACTGGGCGGAGCCAGCAGGCAGGGATCTACCCCCGTACCTGTAGTACAGGAGCCTTACTGTATTACTTCTCATATATGTCATATATACAACAGTGGTGACTGCCACATTCACCCCCTGTTAAAAAAGAGTCCAGCGGGGGTGGTGGAAAAACTATTTACATGTATGTGAGCATTTGTAAAGTGTACAGTTGGGGAAAAGTTCACAAATTTAGCCAGTTGGGTGCCTTGATCCTCCATTGTGAGCGCCGCAGTCCCGGTAACTCCGGGAGCGTGTAGTCCTCATCTTCATCCCCGGGTGGAACCAATAGGAGGACGGACCGTCCTGGAGCGGGGCTGTGGTGCGGTGCGCTGGGGGGAGGATGGTGGCGCTAGGGCCATTGGGGGGGGAATGGGGGACTCAGCTGGTGCCAGATCCCTGAGGGAGACTGTGTCTTGGTGGCCGTCGGGGTACGTTAGGTGTACTGCGGGTTTGCATGGAGTAGCTGTACCCTCTCGACCAAATGGTCCGCTTTGTGGAGCCGCACGTGCTTGCGGAGGAGAATGGGTCCTGGAGCTGCCAGCCATGTTGGGAGCGAAACCCCGGAGGTGGACTTCCTAGGGAAGGCAAGGAGGCGTTCATGGGGGGTTGCATTAGTTGCAATGCAAAGTAGGATGGAGTGAGGTGCGTCGGGGAGGACCTCCTGCCAGCGGGACACTGGGAGATCTTTAGACCGTAGGGCCAGCAGGACGGCCTTCCAGACCGTCCCGTTCTCCCTCTCCACCTGTCCATTTTCCCGGGGGTTGTAGCTGGTCGTCCTGCTCGAGGCAATGCCCTTGCTGAGCAGGAATTGACGCAGCTCATCACTCATAAAGGAGGATCTCCGGTCGCTGTGGACGTAAGCGGGGAAACCGAACAGAGTGAAGATGCTATTGAGGGCTTTTATGACTGTGGCAGATGTCATATCGGGGCATGGAATGGCAAACGGGAATCTGGAGTAGTCATCGACCACGTTCCGGAAGTACGTGTTTCGGTCGGAGGAGGGGAGGGGCCCTTTGAAATCCATGCTGAGGCGTTCAAAGGGACGGGAGGCCTTCACCAGGTGCGCTAGGTCTGGCCGGTAGAAGTGCGGTTTGCATTCTGCACAGACCTGGCAGTCTTTGGTGACCGCCCTGACTTCCGCAAGTAGGGTAGGTTTCGGGCCTTTATGAAGTGAAAGAACCAGGTGACCCCTGGGTGACAGAGACCGTCGTGTAGGGCCCCGAGTCGGTCCACTTGTGCACTGGCCCATGTACCTCGGGATAGGGCATTGGGGGACTCGTTGAACTTCCCGGGGCGATACAAAATCTCGTAATTGTAGGTGGAGAGCTCGATCCCCCACCTCAAGATATTATCATTTTTGATCTTGCCCCGCTGTGTGTTATTGAACATGAAGGCAACCGACTGTTGGTCAGTGAGGAGAGAGAATCTCCTGCCGGACAGGTAATGCCTCCAGTGCCCCACAGCTTCAACGATGGCTTGGGCCTCCTTTTCGCGGAGGAGTGCCGAATTTCGGAGGCATGGAGGGCACGGGAAAAGAATGCCACGGGTCTGCCTGCCTGGTTGAGGGTGGCGGCCAGAGCGACATGCGATGCATCGCTCTCGACTTGAAAGGGGTCTCGTCGACCACGTGCAGCGCAGCCTTGGCAATGTCGGCCTTGATACGGTTGAAGGCCTGGTGAGCCTCGGCCGTCAGGGGGAAAACGGTGGAGTGAATGAGTGGGCGGGCTTTGTCCACATAGTTAGGGACCTACTGGGCATAATATGAGAAGAACCCCAGGCATCGTTTGAGGGCCTTGGAGCAGTGGGGGAGGGGGAATTCCATGAGGGGGCGCATGCGGTCGGGGTCGGGCCCTGGAACTCCATTTTGCACCACATAGCCAAGGATGGCTAAGCGGTTGGTGCTGAACACGCACTTCTCGTTGTTAGGTTCAGGAGTTTGGTGGTGTGGAGAAATTTGAAAAGGTTAGCGTCGTGGTCCTGCTGGTCGTGGCTGCAGATGGTGACGTTATCGAGGTACGGGAGGGTGGCCCGCCGTCCGTACCAGTCAACCATTCGGTCCATCTCCCGTTGGAAGACCGAGACCCCATTAGTGACGCCGAAGGGAACCCTGAGCAAGTAGTAAAGGCAGCCGCCTGCTTCGAACGCAGTGTATTGGCGGTCCGCCTTGTGGATGGGAGCTGGTGATAGGCAGATTTCAGGTCCACTGTAGAGAAGACCCGGTACTGTGCAATCTGATTGACCATCTCAGATATGCGTGGGAGGGGGTACATGTCGAGCTGCGTGTACCGATTGATGGTCTGACTGTAGTCAATGACCATCCTGTGTTTCTCCCCAGTCTTTACAACTACCACTTGGGCTCTCCAGGGACTGTTGGTGGCCTCAATGATGCCTTCCCGCAGTAGACACTGGACCTCAAACCTGATGAAGGTCCTGTCCTGGGCGCTGTACCGTCTGCTCCTGATGGCGACGGGTTTGCAATCTGGGGTGAGGTTTGCAAACAGGGAAGGTAGGTCGACCTTAAGGGTTGTGAGGCCGCATAAAGTAAGGAGTGGTAGGGGCTCACCGAATTTCAGAGTAAGACTTTGGAGGTTACACTGGAAGTTCAGGCTGAGTAGCAAGGCAGTGCAGAGGTTGTGGAGGACGTAGAGCCGGAAGTTGCTGAACTCTATGCCCTGGACGGTGAGGGTGGCGGTGCAGTACCCCCGGATCTCCACGGAGTGGGATCCGGAGGCCAGGGAGATTTGTTGGGTAATGGGGTGCACCGCGAGGGAGCAGCGCCTTACCGTATCGGGGTGGATGAAGCTCTCCGTGCTTCCGGAGTCGAGAAGGCAAGGTGTCTTGTGGCCATCGACCTTCACCGTCATTGTCACGGTTGCGATATTGTGTGGCCGGGACTGGTCGAGCGTGATGGAGGCGAGCTGCGGCTGGTGTTGGTGGGCCCCAGGCTGGTCAGCGGCGGTTGTAGTCGCTGAGCGGCCCGATGAGGTGCCCGACGAGCAGGGGTCCTGAGGCGCCGTCCAAAATGGCGCCGAAGATGGCAGCACCCACAGGGCGCACGTGGCGGGCGGCATTAAAGATGGCGGCACCCACGGGCCACACTAGGTCTGATGGGGGGGAAGATGGCGGCACCCACAGGCCGCACGTGTTCTGATGCGAGGAAGATGGCGGCGCCCACGGGCCGCACGTGGGTTGTGGGGATGAAAATGGCGGTATTTCAATCACCAGGAGAGGGCCCAGACTGGCGGAGAGGTGCAGGACATATGACTCCTCACCACCTTCGAGGAGCGGACCCTGGTGGTGACTGGGCTGGCCGAGGACAAAGCGGTCACCAACACGGAGGCTGGTGGACATTGCAGAGGTAAGGAATCACCGGGCCCCACCCAAAGGACTTGTCAAATGTGAGTTCTTATTACCATACTGACTGATTCATCCCTCCCACTGACCACACGTCCATTCCTCCCCAGGTCCTCCAGCCGATGGCGCCGGCCCATCCCGGGTGGTCACCTCCCCAGTCTCCCAGGAGAACACATCGGAGGAGAGCACCGGGGACACCATTATTGAGGCATCACTTCTATCATCTCCACCTCCACCAGCGCAGGTATGCACACCTCAGTGAAAATCTTAGTGGTCAGGCATCTGGGGCATAATCTGGTGAACATCACACAGCTGCTGATGCACATCAGGTGGAGGCAGGAGCCCCCAGGCGAGACAGCAGTCAGAGGTCTTCTGGATCCCAGGACCCAGCTGAGTCCAAGCCTGATGCTGAGCCCGTGGAAGCGGTCAGCCTGGAGCTGATGGAGATGTTAGAGAGTAGCCATGGCATTCAGAGGGACATGTCAGCGACGCTCCGGCAGGTCCATAACTGCTTGGAGGAGTCCCAGAGGCTACGGGCGCTGGAGATTTCCCCGGCAATTCATGGCACCAAGGCAATACTGCGAGGCAGCCTGGTGCACAATGTCAGCACCATTAGTGCAGGTGTCCAAGGCGTTGCGCTGCCGTGGCTGAGGGTCTCGACAGAATGTCCGCCTCGCTGGGGGATGTCACCCACTACCAGGCTGACTTTGATGAGGTTCTGTGGGACATGTCCCACTCGCAGTTGGGAATGGCCATGGCGCTGCGGAGCCTGTTCCGGTAGCAGGTGGGCATTGCCAAGGCGCTGCAGAGCATGGTCCAGTCACTGAGGAGCATCGGTGAGGGCGATGACATGATTCTGCGAATCATGGGGAACCACCAGGGCTGGCAGAGCCAGATGTTGCAAGGGCAGCTGGGGCTCAATGCAGCTGCCCCTCTATCCCAAGGTGAACCCCAGAGCCCTTGGGCACCGAACGGGAGGAGGGGGCGCTGGGTGCCAACCCGGACCCGTCCCATGGAGTGGCGACGGTGGCCACAAGCTCCCCCAAGTTCCACCCCTCTGTTGAGGCCGGGTCCCAAAATCAGCACACGGCACGGCTGTGCATGTGCCGCCAACCAGTGAACCAGGGCCCTCCGGCCCCTGAGCCCCCAGAAGACTCCCGACAGGGGCATTGAAGGCCACGGAATGAGGTAAACAGCTGGCTGCCTCCACCTCTGATGTGCATCCTGGGGACTCACGCAGACAGAGTGGTAGAGCCAGGAGGGCATGGCACATCGAGGATCACTGAGGGCACCGGGGGAGGGGGTGGGGGTTAGGTAGGGGATGAGGGGGTGAAGGGGCATGGCTCCATTTGGAAAGTGGATAATTATTGCACACAATAAACTCCCTGGAATATTTTAACATAAGAGTAGTTGATACAAAGCCCATTCAGCTTTTAAAGGGTAAGGTAGATAAACAAGCAGATAAAAATATCGGGCTGCGGAGAGAGAGTAGGACAGAGAGAGGTTTGTTCCAGGATGCTCTTGTGCCACAGACATAGGGGCTGAATGCCTTTCTGCATTTAGAACCACTCTTGTTCTAAATGTTGGTGGGCAAACATGTAACTTGTCTTTGTGTTATTCCTCTGTCCAATCCTTTACTGGGGGTGCCTTGTTTTGAGCAGACTTCCATCCCTGTTTAAAAATAATGCAGATGGAGGAACATCACCTGAGCACACCTAATATTCATTTGTTACCAGTGGCAACGGCAAATTCCCATCTATAGTTCTGGAAGATTCAACAACGTGGCAAATCAAAAGGAATATCTAGCACAGAACTGACAGCCTAATGATGAAAAGCTCAAAGTTATCATTCCTCCCTTTCAGAGTCGGTGTAATCCAATTTATATCTGCTCCTAATGTCAAAAACACACATCAGATGGAATTTGTTTTGTTCGATTTTTTTTTTAGTAAATGATTTTTAAGGTTGAGGCTGTGTTGTTCCTCCAGCATGAAGACGTTGCAATGCCATTTATTTAGTGCTGATTCTGTCTGGCAGCATATATTTGTCTAATTCACCGCATTAGAAATATAAAGAAACAGTGTAGTGGTTTATGGATTAAAGCATCACCCTGTGTTTTACAAAGATGTACAGATTGTGCAAATCTCCAGTCACTGCCTAGTTAGCTGTTTGATTCTATTAAACATGATTATTTTACCACTGATCTATAATTGTAAGCTCTGGGGCGGGATTCTCCACCCCCACGCCGAAGTGGCCGCGCCGTCGTGAACGCCGTCGAGGTTCACGACAGCGCGGAACGGCCCCGGTCCCGACCGATTCAGGCCCTGACAATGGGCCAGTATCGGGGCCGCGTCATCTAGATTCGCCAGGCCTTGTCGCCCGCGTAAAAGCGGCGCCGCATAGATGACGCGGCCGGCGCCGCATAACGGGTGTCATCCGCGCATGCGTGGTTGCCGTCCTCTCTAAGTCCGCCCCACAAGAAGATGGCGGACGGATCTTGCGGGGCCGCGGAAGGAAGGAGGTCCTCCTTCAGAGAGGACGGCCCGACGATCGGTGGGCACCGATCGCGGGCCACCCCACATCTGAGGTACGCCCCGGTGCAGGATCCCCCCTCGCCCCCCCCGCAGGCCACCCCCCCAGCGTTCACGCACCGCCCACGACTGCAGTGACCAGGGGCGTCATTCTCCGACCCCCCCGCCAGGTCGGAGAATGGCCGTTGGCCGCCGTGAATCCCGCCCCCGCCCCCGTCGAAGTCTCCGGTACCGGAGATTGGGCGGGGCGGGAATCGGGCCGCGCCGGTTGGCGGGACGCCCCGCTCAATTCTCCGGCCCGGATGGGCCGAAGTCCCGCCCAGAAATTGCCTGTCCCGCCGGCGTAAATCAAAGCTGGTATTTACCGGCGGGACCAGGCGGCGTGGGCGGGGTCCGGGGTCCTGGGGGGGGGCACGGGGTGATCTGACCCCGGGGGGTGCCCCCACGGTGGCCTGGCCCGCGATCGGGGCCCACCGATCCACGGGCGGGCCTGTGCCGTGGGGGCACTCTTTCCCTTTCACCATGGCGGAGGCGGAAGAGACTCTCCCCACTGCGCATGCGCGGGAAACTGTCGGCGGCCGCTGACGCTCCCGCGCATGCGCCGCATTTCCGCGCCAGCTGGCGGGGCAACAAACGCCATTTCCGCCAGCTGGCGGGGCGGAAATCCCTCCGGCGTCGGCCTAGCCCCTCAATGTTGGGGCTCGGCCCCCAAAGATGCGGAGCATTCCGCACCTTTGGGCCGGCGCGTGCCCGTCTGATAGGCGCCGTTTTTGGCGCCAGTCGCGGACATCGCGCCGTTGTGGGAGAATTTCGCCCCAGGTGTGGACGGCGCCGTGGGGAACCTGCCGTTTTGGCCTGGCCGCTCGGCCCATCCGGGCCTCAGAATAGCGGGGGTGCCGGAGAATCGCCATTTTGGGTGTCTCCGGCGATTCTCCGGCCTGCGGCCCGCGAAACCCAACCAGGCCGTTCCCGCCTCTTGGGAGAATTGCGGGAGGGCGTCGGACCGGCGTCCCCGGAAATTTCGGCGGCCCAGGTGATTCTCCCAACCAGCGTGGGAGTGGAGAATCGCCCCCCTGATCTTTTGGAGTTTGGGCAGGGTTTGGTCTGTAAACCAAGTAGCTTGCCTTCTGGGATGCAGTCTTTTACTCTTTTTTTATATAGATTTAGAGTACTCAATTATTTTTTTTTCCAATTAAGGGGCAATTTAGCGTGGCCAATCCACCTACCCTGCACATCTTTGGGTTGTGGGATTGGAACCCACGCAGACACGGGGAGAATGTGCAAACTCCCCACGGACAGTGACCCAGGGCCGGGATTCGAACCCGGGTCCTCAGCGCCATAGGCAGCAATGCTAACCACTGTGCCACATGCCGCCCTTGTCTTTACTCTTTTAACATCCAAAGTTTAATCACTTTACGGCATGGCGGCACAGTGGTTAGCACTGCTGCCTCGCAGCACCAGGGAGCTGGGTTTGATTCTGACTTCGGGTGACTGTGTGGAGTTTGCACTTTCTCCCCCGTGTCTGCGTGGGTTTCCTCCGGGTGCTGCGGTTTCCTCCCACAAGTCCAAAGATGCGCAGGTTAGGTGGATTGGCCATGCTAAATTGCTCTTAGTGTCCAAAGGTTGGGTGGGGATACAGGGCCAGAGTGGAGATTGGGCCGAGGTAGGTTAAATAGATTAATTGGTCATTAACTCATCGGCGGGTTTCTCTGGCTGCGCCCGCTTAGCGACTGGAGAACCCCGCCCAAGGTCAATGGACTTTTCCATTGTCCGCGTCTCGCCCGTGGCGATCGTGCGGTGGGTGGGGCGGAAGATTCCAGCCCATACTGTTTTCAAAGTTTGGCTGCTAGGTTTCTCTATATTACATCAGCGATTACATTTCAAATGCCCTTGGCTATAAAGCATTGTGGGGTGCCCTGAGGTCATAAAAGGTGCTATATAAATGCAAGTTTTTTTTTAAAGCTGCAGGAACAACATCTGCTCAGATCAACAAGGAACCGGTGGACAAGGTACAGCCAGTCAAGAAACTAGAGCATTTTCCTCAGGATATCGTACCTTCTACTTAAATGTAACTTGGGAGAATTCACACCTACGCCACTACAAGTGGGAGCCAAAATCTTTTTACAAAATCACAAAGATAGAAGTGATACTGGCCTGATCATTTCTTAGCAGACATCAGCATTTGCACAGAATATATGAACTCCCCCATTCCAATATGAGCTGCAGAATCCTCGAAGCTGGCCATGGGAACAGACCCATGCTTTACTGACTTTTCCAAGCAGCCTGTCTTAGCGAATCCAGCATGCTGACATTGCAGTTTCCATTAGAAACTAGTTGCTCTGCTTGGAGATAATTACGATGCTAACAGCCCTTTGAGTCTCCCTGCACCACAGGGACTGCAACGGTTCAAGTAGGCAGCTCACTACCCACCTTCTCAAAGGCAATTAGTAATGGGCAATAAATGCGGCCTAACCAGCAAAGCACACATCACTTGAATGAATTTTAAAAATCTCTTGCATCCTGGAATTCCAGCCTCTTGTGCATCCCTGGATGTTTCCAACCCAATTGCCAGCCAAGGCTTCAGCTGTCTCAATTCCAAGCTTCGGAATTCCCTCTCTCAACCTTTCCAGCTGTGTAACATTCGCTCTTCTTTTCGGATGTTCATTAGAATGACCGCATGTTTGATCATCTATCTTAATGGCTGCTTAAGTGGCTTAGTGCCAGATTTTATCCGATTAAAGCTTCCGTGGAGCAGGTGGGAAACTGACTATGTTGAAGATGCTAAATACTCGCTCACTTCACCCAGCATAATGTACCGTACGTTCCAAGTATCTCAATGTGAGAGAAGACCAGAATTAGAAGGTGACATGATTAACCAGCCTTCATTATGTACGAGTGGAAATTCCCAAGTGATCATTCCTGTAACATAATTTTCATGTTAATTATTTTTGGACGTTTGCCTACAACCGGAGCCTACAACCTTTAAGCTCATTTTTCAAGCACAATGCTCTGGCTGGGAGAATCTCCTGGCAGCAGTTTGCCTGCAATGTCCCGAGACTGTATGTGTGACCAACACCTAAACCCTCTATATGTCCTCATGTACTCAGTGTGATGAATATCGGACATTTTTATTTATTTGTATTGTATGTGTGTTGCAGTAAAGTTGTTAAAACAACTTAGGTTAAGGTATCCAGATTATCATATGTCTGATAAAGTTTCCCAGAATGGCTTCTGAAAGCTTCTCTCCTAGGACTTTGTGAATAAATCTGTAAGCCACTGAGTGTTAACTTTATCAATAAGAGGCATTTGACCTGTGTGTGTGAATTTTGCTTTACTGAAATTTTAGAAGTAGATGGGAAAATAAGCTCAAAGACCTTCCTTTATTTTTAAGAACTATTTAACAGTTAATTGAATTGAAAACCTGTTTACAAAATATTTGCATCAAACAAACTAATGTAGTAAGATAGGTATAGGTGTCAATGTGCAGCAGGTTCAGCACGAAACAATAATCATTAAGGTAGCATGGTAGCATAGTGGTTAGCACAATGGCTTCACAACGCCAGGGTCCCAGGTTCGATTCCCCGCTGGGTCACTGTCTGTGCGGAGTCTGCACGTTCTCCCCGTGTCTACGTGAGTTTCCTCCGGGTGCTCTGGTTTCCTCCCACAGTCCAAAGATGTGCAGGGGTAGGTGGATTGGCTATGCTAAAGTTGCCCTTAGTGTCCAAAAAAAGGTCAGGTAAGGTGGGGTTACGGGGATAGAGTGGAAGTGTGGGGATAGGGTGCCGGTGTGGCCTTAGGTAGGGTGCTCGTTCCAAAGGCCGGTGCAGACTCGATGGGTTGAATGGCCTCCTTCTGCACTGTAAATTCTGTAAATTGGGAGCAAATAAGACCAGATAAGTCAGGGACAAAATCCCTAACATGTTCCTTCCACGGATAAATGACCTGTCTGCACCCAAACAGGATAAAGGTAACATTGTCGGCCTATAGCACGCCCATAGCTACAAAACAAAATGACAGAAGTTGAAAACAGTACCCGAGAACCCCAGTGCTCAGGGGGAATCGACTATCTCTTATAGCGCAATTTATACCCTTCTCCAGATCCAAAACGGAACAGGCAACCATCTTACATCTTACACTATCGAGATGGCAAAATGACAAAAACAACGACAAAGAGAGGACCAGGCACAACCAAACCTTAATACTCAGCCTTGGGTCTCACGTTAAAGAAGTAAAAAAGAGCGCGAGCCAAGAGCAAGAATCCGAACTTCCATAACCCATCTCCCAGTCCTAGATCAAAGCCACCAGTGCCAGTACCACCCTCAAGAGGACCACAGGATATTGTGGGGCCAAGAACCAAATGGAATATAAACTGGTCCCAATCGTAAAACATGGAGGAAACCCACTCCAGGATCGGAGGGGGGTCAGAGCGAACCCCAGACTGGGGTGCGCCCTGAGACAGAGGGCCAACCCACACCCCCTGGAACCGCAGGACCCCCAGCCTCCCCCAACCAGGACACTCAAAAGAAGAAAAGATTAGGCCACCCTAAAGCCTACGTAGGCCCGTGTCTGAGTGTCCGTGGCACCAAGGTTCACCATCCAACACCACCATAGCCAGCCCTCACAGGCACCGATACTCAGGGATAAGGAGAAGCCACACCACCAAAACTGCCCAAAGTCAGCAAAAGAGTGAAGAACAAGAATTGTCAGAACTATCCCCTCGGACCGGCCTCACTCACTGGAGCTCTGACAGCAGTTAGAACAGTCAAAGAGGGAGACCCTCATCAGAAGAAATGACCAACTCCTCTCTAAAGGGGAATCCAAGAAACCCTAGTCTTTCACAGGATAACACCCAGTCTGTCTGGGCCTGGAGAAGAAAAGGGTGCAACCAAAATTAGATTAGCCTTCACTGGGGAAACCTTCCTCAAACACAGTGAGGACAGAACTAATCCTACCAACCCAAACCTTCCAGCTCGGCTCGACTTCCCCACCAGGATACATTTGGATAAAGATACATTGCACAGATGAGTTTAACATTCAGCTTAACATGATATAAACGTATTCAACTGGGATAGCCAGCAGTGCAGGGCATCACAGCAACTAATTCACTTTCCTGCAAGCAAATATGTTGACAACATCAGCAGTCAACAACATAATTATCAGGGCATGAAGTCCAGGTTATCAGGATAAAGACTTCTCCACTGATGCACAAAAAAATTCAACAATCAAAGATAAAGCAGGGTCAAAGACGGTGAGGCGTCATCAGGATCTTCCCAAAATTCCAACGATGAAGCAGGACATCGCACTGTTCCCATCATGCCATCTCACCCGAGCCCAGGAAGCCAACAATCCAGGCTCCAGCATGGGGGGAAATGACCCGATGGGTTCAGCCATCCCTAACCCCTCTCGACCGACATCAGGAACAGGACAACACAGGATCAGGGGTCGGAAGGCCAACCCGACCTCAGGCCTCAGGAACAGGATTAAATATGCTCCCTCAATCCTCCAAGGACAGTTTCGGGTCCAAGAGGTTCCTCGTGCGCCTCCAACGCCTCCATGAAAACACCTCGCAACTCTTGAAAGTGAGCTTTGATGGCCTGCACCGCAGAGCTGAGACACTCGGATTTATCAACATCACCTCAAGCAGCCATCATCCATCAGAACACACCGCACCATCGGGGCGGAAAGCCCCCCAAAAGCAGCTGTGGCACTAACGTGAAGGCCCCATCTCAACTCCTTCCAGTCGCCATGAATCAACGACGATTCAAGCATTTTGTCTCACCTCAATACTGCTGAAATATTGACCAACAAATCTTGCGACACGGGAAAAGCTAGGTACGCTAAGAAAAGACAAAATGTGCAAACGGACAAAAGAAAACGGGTTAAAAGATGAGCAGAGTCGGAGCTTGCAAAATTGCAACTGTTCCCATGCTCATATCACGTGATCTCTCTCTCCCCCCCCCCCCCCCCCCCCCCAAGCAAGCTGGGTTGAAATGTCTGACACTAACATTGCTACACAGCTGAAGATGAAACTGGGAATACATGCTTCCCATTGCAATCCATCACTTTTGTTGCGAAATTGCATTGCCTGGTGTTCTCAGAATTGTTTTTAGGTATATTGAGAGATTCCAAAATTCTTGCAACACTTTGAGTAAGAGATGGCAGTGGAACGCAGATTACCTGATGAAAACCGCCCCCGTTTTTCTGATGAATTCTTCCTACTTTCTGTCTTTGTCTCACTTATGCTCAGTGCCAAACATGCCTGTGTAAAACAGGCATCTGGTGCTGCGAGGCACTCTGGAAGAGGTGCAAGTGAATTCAATGGGATCAGCAGGCACTGTCCAAAGATTCACAGAAAACTTCATTCTCAGCTGAATTCCTCATCACACAGGCTGCAGCACTTCAAAAAGAAGGTTCAGTGGCAACTAGGGGAGGGTGGCAAATGCCAGCATTGCCAGCAACACCCGCATCCCAGCCATACACTTGCCCAACCTGGATCACCTCCCGGTGCTGCAGAAGGTGCAGCAGCTCCGAAACCAGCAAAAGCAGGGCTATGATGCTCATGCCACCGATTTGCCCGTGTTATCCCCGGCAGACACTGCCAGGATCAAGGTACCGGATGGTGACTGGTCTGCTCCAGCTGTCGTTCGACAGGCTGCGCCCCGCTCGTATGTTGTATGTATGGCTGATGGTTCTGTTGTGCGACGAAACAGACGGGCACTGCGCAAAGTTGCCTGCCCGCAACCGCTTTCTTCTCCGTTTCCGTCCGTTGTTTTGCCACCTCCTGATACCTCGAACTACGAGGCCACCAGTCAGGCTTCCATCCTGCCAGTCAAGGCACCGTCATCCCCACCACCACGTCTCCGGCGGTCGACAAGGATCAGGCGCAAGCCCCAGAGACTGGACTTATGAACATTTGTTTTGTTTGCTATGTTCTGTTTTTTCACATTAGACAGCTGTCTTCACATGTAAATACATTCACATATGCTACCACTTGTAAATATGTTAATATATGCCACCACATGTAAGTATGCTCCCATGTGCAAACAAAACATTTTAAAAAGGGGGAGATGTCATGATATGCAGACATGCAGATAATGATATATAGACAGGCACAGACAGGCAGCTAATAAACACAGAGAACAGGACATGACCAATGAGCAAGCAGGACACTCAGGGGTGGTATCTCACTATAAAAGGCACGAGGCACTCACACTCCGCCTCTTTCCAATGATGAACATCTACAGAGTGAGTCAGGGTGTATGTACAGTATTACACCTCCAGCACGTGGCTAACAGCTAGTCTGATTCAGTCAGAGTAACCACACTTAGGTTCGCAGAGAGTCGAACTCATAGAGAACTGTGCTAACTGTGCTACTGGTTCAATAAATCAGATTGAACTAACTTCAAGGTCTGGAGTATCTTTTGGTTAAAGCTGCATCCAGTTGCAGCCTGTGTTATCCCAGAGTACATAACACGACAGAAGTCCCAAGTTGGGGACCTCGATGGAAACTGCCTGGGAGGTTTCAACTTTTGATGGACAATTCCACTGCTCCTTGGGACCCTCCACAAAACTCTTTGACGCTGAGTTAGATTCGGAGATTTGGGGCAGTTCCAATGTACTTACCTCAATAATTACCCAGGAAATGTTGGACAGAAAAAACCTAAGGCTGGATTCTTCCGCCCCGCCCTCCACAAGAAGGATATTGGCGAGACCCCGACAATGGAAAAATCCATTGACCTCGGGCAGGATTCTCCGTTAGCCGGAAAAACGCTGCTGGAGAATCCCACCCCGAGACTAATTCTTGGGTAGCTGCACAACTGATCCCCCCCGCAATCACTCACACTGACCCACTGACTCTCAACCCTCAGACAATGATCCTGACCATCCAACTATCCCACCTGACCTCTGATTATCCCATGACTCCCACACCCTTCAAGGACCCTTGACCCAACTATCCCCTTCAAACCACATTAATCCCCCACCCGCAACCCACCTATTCACCTGCCACCTCATCCACCTGCCATTCCACCCCCTGTCACACTTCTTATTGGTCACTTCACCCACTTACTATCCTACCCCCTGGCCACTACCAACAAGCCCATCTGCCATACTGTCCACCATTCCCATTCTCCTGCCTTCTCCCAGTATCCCCTTACGAATCAAGAACCTATCTCTCTCTGGCTTAATGACACTCAGGGACTTGGCTTCCACAATCATCTGCGGCAAAGAGTTCCACAGATTCACCACCCTCTGGCTGAGGAAATTCCTCCTCAACTCAGTTTTAAAGGATTATCCCTTCAGTCTGAGGCTGTGCCCTCGGGTTCTCGTCTCTCCTGCTAGTGGCAGCATCTTCCCACGTCCACCCTATCTAGGACTCTCAGTATTCTGTAAGTTTCAAAGAGATCGCCCCTCATCCTTCCAAACTCCATCGAGTACAGACCCAGAGTTCGCAATCGCAGACAAGCCCTTCATCCCGGGATCAGATGAAGACAGCTCGTTCCTACCCCAGTACTGGTGCCAATGTCTCATGAATTCAAACCCATTTCTTCCACACCAATCCTTGAGCCACACTTTTACCTCTTTAATCTTATTGACCCAGTGCCAATTAGTCAGTGGCTCAGGTAGTAAACTGGAGATTATTACATTTCTGTTTCCGAATTTTAATTTAGCCCCTAGCTGCTCATATTCCTTCTGCAGAACCTCTATCCTTGCTCTACATATGACGTTGGTACCTACGTGGACCACAACAGCTGGATCTTTACCCTCCCACTCCAAGTTCTTTTGCAGCCCAGGTAAGATATCACGAACATGAACAACAGGCAGGCAACATAACCTTCGGGACTCTCCATCCTGGTCACAGAGAAGTGTCTATTCCCGATACTGAGTACATTTCTTTTCTCCCCCCCCCCCACTTGAATGGCTCACTGTACCACGGTGGTTAGTCTGCTCATTCTCTCCATAGTCCCTGCTCTCATCCATACAAGGAGCAAGAATCTTGAACCTGTTGGACAGGGAGAAGGACTGAGGCTTTTGCAACCCTACCTCCTAAATCCCTCTACATACCTCACTCATGGGCACAGCCTCCTGTCCCTGACCACTGGCCGAATTCAAGGTAATTAATCTAAGGGGTGTGACTGCCTCCTGAAACACAGCGTCCAGAGAACTTTTACCCTCCCTGATGTGTAGCAGTGTCCGAAGCTGGACTCGGAGCCAAAGTTCCTCATGCAACCAACTCTTGCTACAGATGTGTTCACTAGGAACCACAATGGGGTCCATCAGCTCCCCCATCCTGCAGGTACAATATATCACCTGGCCCTGCATCCCGATTTTATTTAATGCGTTTTTAAGTTGTTTTTTTAATTTTAAACTTCCAGATGGTTTTTAGTCTTTCTAATCTCTAAAATATTTTCTCTTTCTATCTTTAATCTGAAAGCAATTCAGAATAGGTATGCAAATTAGCAGGTTCTTACCAGCCGATTAATTTACCGTTTTACTGTGATGTTACCCCTGGATTGTTTTTCAAACACAGCCCGCTGCCCAGAGGTATCCGTCGCATCTCCCGCTCTGACTCTCAGCTCCCACTCTTTTTAAATCTCCACTCTCCCACTTCCCAAAACTCCCGCTCTTACTTTAACTCACAGCACTCAGAGCAAAAATGGCACTCCGTCGAAGGCACCGAACAAGCTTTTATTTATAGCACAGTAAGAAGTCTTACAACACCAGGTTAAAGTCCAACAGGTTTGTTTGGAATCACTAGCTTTCGGAGCCTAGCTCCTTCATCAGGTATTTATAGCCTCAGCTTCACTGCCCTCCCCCCAAAGAAATCGATCTGAACCGGTATACTAACTACCCTCAGTTGCTCCCCTACCTAGTCCCACTATAGGGTACTGTTTTTAACCTTCTTTAAATCTGAAGGATTTCCAAATTTCTACCAGCAATTTTTAATCTAGTAAAATGACCATAAATTTGTTAGATTTAAAAATAAATTTAAAAATTAAGGTTAATCCTCTAAAACTCACACTCTTACCTTAAAACCCTACCCATTCATTCATCCACTCACCCATTCACACACTAACTAATATTCAAACTGGTTCTTTAAGCTTATCAAAAGGCAGCAAGCGTCGTAAAAGGAGGCGTGTCCTGTCTTCCCCCCAACTCTCCAGCTCCCTGACGGAACTGCAGGTAGCTGGGGCTTTGTGGGTGCAGCACTCTGCATTTCTGGTACAGCCAGGGCTTGGAAAGACTAGCAGCAAATGTGAATCAGAATCAAGCTATGGGTAGATTCCGACGATGATTGCCACCCCTCGGAAGATCCGGGCCGACTTATTGTGTTCCAATGATAGGAGAGCCAGAGGTTTAAAAAAGCAGCATTTCCCCCAAGAACAACACATGAACGGTTGGCAGGCTGTGAGTGGTACTCGGGCTTCATTCATCATGAGCATTGCTTTATGCAAATTGTACTATTGAGCAAATACAATTACAGGTATCTGTAATCATCCTGATTGTCAGTGTCATGCCACTAAGTTACCAATTATCTAACACCATTCCCTTAAGGCTGAATTCTTTCAGAATCAGTTTGGGTGTTGAATTGTTAAACGTCATGCTGCTTCAAGCATTGCTTTTGTTCTTTAATGCGGAGGTGTGATGTGCTAGCTGAATAAGTAATAACCTCACTAAGATTGAATTTTAGTGCACTCTTTGCATCGTCCTGGCGTGATTCCAGAGGGATAATGTGGAAATGGCCTCCAGCAGCAACTGATGTGACTCTTTTCACCCCGTGTTGAGAACAAAAAAGGATCTAATTTAAAACAAAAGCAAAACCCATTTATTGTGGTCAGGGAGCACAGAATTTGACAATCTCACTCAAAAGTTTCAGTGAAGGAGGGAGTTGTGTTCTGGTGTTGGAGTTTATGTGTGGTATGCTGCTTCATGGTTTGCTCAAGTAATGATGTGTACCAGGATGCCATTTATCACTGGCCCTGTATCCAACTCCCCCCACCCACAACAGTAAAAATCTCATCCTATTTCCAGTTCTCGCTAGCTTTGGCAAAGAGTCATCCAGAAACGTCAGCTCCAGTCTCTCTCCACAGACCTGCTGAGATTGTCCAGCATTTTCTCTTTTTCTGCCATTTATACGGAGTGCCAAAGCTACTTTGGATGTTGGTTCTGCAACCTTCCTTCAGATATTTTTGTATTTGTTCATTGGCTATGAGGCCAGCATTTATTGCCCAGAAGGTACTGGAAAGCTGCCTTCTTGAACTGCTACAGTCCATATAGTGTAGGTACGCCCACAGTGCTGTTTGGTAAGGAGTTCCAGGATTTTGACCCAGAAGGAATATAATTCCAAGTCAGGAGGGTTTGTGGCTGGAGGTGGTGGTGTTCCCATGACCCAGCTGCCTACAAATGGATGGAAGGAACCCAATAGGCCCAGATTAAATGGAAAGAAGTCCTGTCAAGTAAAAGTGTGGAGGTTCCATGACAAACAGGGAGACTGAATGAAAATGGAGAGATAAAGCATGAAGTGAACCAAAGCAGTCAGTAAACAGGAAAACGATGAGCGATACAAGAGCCTTCAGAGAGTATTAGAGAAAAAACTGAATGACAGATCATAAAAGACGATAAAAAGGCTCTGTATAATGAAAAGGTCAAAACTGGAGATGCCAGGAGGTGATGAAGGCCAGTTTGTGCTGACGAATGAGAGAATGGCTGAGATACAAAATAAGTATTGTCTCTGTTTTCACAGAGGAGCTGGATATTGAGAGTGTAGAACCACTTGATATGGGTATAGAACAGTTTGTACAGGTAATTATTCAAAGAGATATGGAACTTCCAAAGTTACTCAACATTAAGGTGGTTAAATCACTTAAATCTGGTGGCTGACAATCAAGATTCCTGAAGAAGCTAGGGAAATCATAGAATTTACAGTGCAGAAGGAGGCCATTCGGCCCATTGAGTCTGCACCGGTCCTTGGAAAGAACATCCTACTTAAGCCCACACCTCCACCCTATCCCCAAAGCCCAGTAACCTCACCTAACGTTTTTGGACACTAAGGGCAATTTATCATGGCCAATCCACTTTGGACTGAGGGAGGAAACCGGAGCACCCAGAGGAAACCCACGCAGACACGGGGAGAACGTGCAGACTCCACACAGACAGTGACCCAAGCCGGGAATCGAACCTGGGACCCTGGAGCTGTGAAGCAACTACGCTAGCCACTGTGCTACTGTGAAAGAACAGTGGAAACTCTGACTATAATGTTCAACCTTGTTTCTCTTCATTGATGCTGCCTGACCTACTGAGTATTTACAGTATTTTGTCTTTTCACTTACATTTTTCTAAAATTCAGCAGAAAGAATAATTGCCATAGGTTTTCATGGCCCTGCTCAACAAATATTGCAAGTTTTAGCTGCGTTACCAGACAAGGGAGATGATACAACCCATGTGAAAAAGCTGAAGTGGCATTGCTTTTCCCTAAAAAAGGATTGAATGTTAATACTTATAAATTCATGGCGCAACACGGCATTGGGGAATGATGGATATCACAGAAGGCAATGCTCGATGACTGCTACTCTCAGGATAAGCAGTGAACAATTAGTTTAGCTGGCAATTTTCAACAAGTTATTTAATGATGGGCAGGATTCTCCATCCCGCCAGCCCTGTTTTCTGGCGTGGCACGCCCCCACCGGCAGCTGGATTCTCTGTTCCTTCAGCCGGCCAATGGGGTTTCCCATTGTGGCCACCCCCACGCCGTCGGGAAACCTGCGGGCATGGGTGCGCTGCCGGTGTGGCGGAGCACCCCGCCGACAGAGAATTCCGATCTCTCAACACATCGGTCCAGATCGCTAACTACCATGCCCATTTAGGGGAAGGCACACCTACTGAACACCACACCAAAGCTGTGGGCATAGGAAGTGCAACCAGCTTCTCCGATGGAGTCCTCCAAACCCCATTTCAATAGGAATAAGGCAGGAGCCTTGCCCCACTTTATTCATGGTATAATGGTGGCTCAGCATGAGGTAAGTTCAATTGAAAATGATGGGCACTGCATTCATTCTGTCTCTGTCACTTTGTCAGAGCACAAATGCAAAAGAGGTAAGCAATGGCAAAACCGGCATTTTCATAGAATCATAAAATGATACAGCACAGGAGAAGGCCATTCTGCTCAAATGCCATTTCCCTGCACTTTCCCTACAACCCTGCACTATTTCCCTTCATTTAATTTGGGTCAGGACAGAATGAATTACTATCAGAAACTTGGGTGAAGGGAGCTCTAGGAAGCGCAGGAATGCAGGATCAATTTGGCAGCTGTCTGACAGAGCCTCACTAGATCAAAATGGCCTCTTCCTGAGCTCTATGATTCTATGTTTATGTGGAGAGGTTTCAGCAGGGTCTGTGCTTCCTTAGTTGAATCAGTGGGTGTCTTATTTTATTAATCTTGGTTTAAACTTAATAGAATTACCACTTCCCTGAGTGTGTTGGAAACCTAATGAAGGGTAATGCAGGTGAATAGAATGCATAATTTTGGTTTAGTATAAGCAAGGAAGTTATGAATTTCTGAGGATCTGCAGGAGACTAGACAAGAGTGCTGAGAGTATTTGAAATAACGGGCACGATTTTGAAGTGTCATTTTGATCATGTTTGGTGGTGTGTTCCTCAATGGCCCCATTGGCAAGATCGCAGTCCATATTCAATGGCATCTCAGCGCCTCCCTTTATGTCCAGGTGCGATGCCCACATATGGCACCTGCTATTGACCCCCTAACCCATCAAGCGCGCGGCTCACAAGCCCCTCTTTGTCCCAGGAGGAGAAGATAGCCCGTAAGGTGGCACGGTGGCACAATGGGTAGTACTGCTGCCTCACAGCGCTTGGGATGTGGGTTCAATTCCAGCCTTTTGGTGACTGTGTGGAGTTTGCACTTTCTCCCCGTGTCTGCATGAGTTTCCTCCAGATGTTCCGGTTTCCTCCCACAGTCCAAAGATGTACAGGTTAGGTGGATTGGGCATGCTGAATTGTCCCTTAGTGTCCAGAAGGTTAGGTGGAGTTACTGGGTTACAGGGAGAGAGTAGGGGTGTGTGCCTAGGTAGGGTGCTCTTTCAAAGGGTCGGTGCACACATGATGGGCCAAATGGCCTCCTCCTGCAATGTAGGGATTCTATGATAATAAGTGGGAAAGGACCAAGATCGGGGGGGGAGTTCCAGAGATCCAAGTCCTCACCCCCTATGAGGAATGTGCCCTGGAGATCGCGGGGATAACCGAGGAGAGAGCAGTCACTGACAGCGAGGTTGGCTGCGCCGCAGAGCTGAGGACCCACTGCCCCCCTCACCCAGATGACCTGTCTCAATTGAGTCGTTCATGTCAGACAAAATGATCCTTCCCTTTCACTGACCACATGTCCATTGTCTCACAGGATCTCCATCTGATGGGGCCAAGCCAGCCGAGGAGACCACCATCGAGGCGTCACAGCTCTCACCCCCACCTTCCATCAACGCAGAGACACACAGCTTGGTGGGCGACATTAGTGGACAGGTTTCTGGGGCACAACCTGGTGAGCAGCACACAGTTGCTGGTGCACATCAGGTGGAGGCAGGAACATCCAAGGGAGTCAGCAGTCGGAGGTCTTCTGGATCCCAGGACCCAGTTGGGTCCCAGTCAGATGCCGAGTACCTGGACAAGGTTCTCCCAAAGCTGATGCAGATGATAGGCCGGAGCCTTAAGATTTAGGGGGGGATAAGGTACATTCCAGTGACTGCATAGTTGATTGGAGGAGTCCCAGAGGTTACGAGCGCAGGAGATTGTGCGGGGCGCCAAGGCCAACTGCTAGGGTACTGACTACAGTGGAAAGCCTGGAGCACGACGTCCACATCGAGTGGTGGTGCCCAAGGCATGGCTCAGTCTGTGACAACCATGGCTGAGGGCCTTGACATCTTGTCCCAGTTGCTGAGAAACAGGTCCCAGGCGCAGGTGGACATTGCTGAGCCACTGCAGAGCATGACCCAGTCACTGAGGCATATCCCATGGTGCAGACAATGGGAAGCCTTCAGGGCTGGCAGAGCCAGGTGGCTCAGAGGCCTCTAGAGCTCACTTCTCCACCTGTCCCTCCATCTCATGAAGTTCCCCAGGGCCCTCCGGGCACCGTCATTGAGGAGGAAGCGGTGGAGGCCACCCAGGGCTTCCACCGAGGAAAAACTGGCGGTCTCAGTGCTTCCAAATCCACCCCCCCCTCCTGACACCAGTGCATCTCAAGGGCAGGGGGCAGAACAGGATGCCTGTGGCACAAATAAGTCGGCCAGGGTCCTCTGGCTCCAGGGCCTTCGGAGGATGTCCTCCAGAAGGCATCAAAGGCCACAGGATGCGGAAAGCAGCAGGCTGCCTCCACCTCTGATGTGCATCCTGGGGAGACACCTAGATGTAGCAACAGACCATGAAATATCAGGAACATTGAGGAGCACTGAGCGGGCTTTGGGGAGTCACTATCTATGGATAGGGGGAATGGAAATGTCAAATGTTCACTGCAAAACATGTTACAACTGTTACATGTGAAGTCACTGTCACCTTAATATTCACAACGGGCCTGCCTGCACCTCCACTCCCTGTTGTCCTCTGCTCCCCCCTCCAATCCCCAATATCAAACGCTCCCGATGCAGACACCATTCAGAGGATCGGTGTGAGCCCGATGTCAGCAGAAAGATAGGAGTCAGACATTTGCAGAAACGGAGGAGCTTACCTCACATCGAGTTATCGCCACTCTCCTGCCTTGTTCATTGACTCGCTGACAATGACAACACTGCAGGGCACCACCAGAGCGGTCCAGGCATTGGAACCACATTTTCAGCAGTCCGTACACCATGTGTGACTCGTTCTGCGTATCAGTGCCATTTTCCATCCAGGAGTCGCAGCTGTACAGGCCCTTCTACACAGCCCAATCTCACCGGAACCAAATCCTGGCATCCACACATTCCACTGGCACTCAAGGTGCAGTTGAACATCCTTGACGTTGAGTGTGTTTAACCCACGGTGGCGTACCAGCTACACGCAGCACTCACCACACCAGCAACAAAAGCAACAGCAATCTGCAAAAGCATTTCTTCGATGAACAATGTTGTGCACCAGATCCCGCAGTGTTTTTTTGCTTCAAACCGATTGCCTCCGGACTCCTACGTCTCCCTGAGCTCGATGTTCCAGAACCCAGGAATCTTAGAAAAAATTGTCCTTTCTGGCGACAGAAAAGGGAGGAAACAGCAACAGCAGACTCCAGGCAACTGCAGCCACCAGCAGGAGTAAGCAGCAAACACAACCTGCAAATATTTTAGTTTATTGAGAGCATCAAGTCATAGAACACAATACAATGAGGGCAACAATCATGTCTCCACCAACCTACATTACCGGAAAGGTTCACCAGCCCAGCCCACCAGAAACACCAACATGGAGCATGGTGGAGGAGAGAGAGTAAAACATTCCACCCCACCCAAGAGGGGCACAGTTCAGTCCAGAACAGGTCCGGCACATTCTGAACCAAACCAAATACAGAGCAACCACCCAAGGAGAACACAAAACAGGCAGAAAGGCAACAAAATCACAAGGCGTATACCAAGGATAATAACCAAAGCAAAAAAACAAAGGAACACGCTACCAGCTGGCGAGACAATTCCCCCCTGACAAACATAGACCAAACGCAGAACAAAAGGAAATCAAGGAACATCAGCGACCCGCACCCATAACGGGAACAGCAGATGGCAACTGAACATAAAAAGTCACCAGTAGTCCATTAAAGTGTCCCGACGCAACCTCCGGGCTGTGCAGTTGACTG
The DNA here is from genome assembly GCF_047496885.1 of Scyliorhinus torazame. Taxonomy (NCBI): domain Eukaryota; kingdom Metazoa; phylum Chordata; class Chondrichthyes; order Carcharhiniformes; family Scyliorhinidae; genus Scyliorhinus; species Scyliorhinus torazame. The sequence continues at coordinate 47,578,394 of NC_092722.1, read as the reverse complement.
GGCCACCCCTTCTCACCTGCAGTATCGGCATCTGACCTTCCATCACCACCCTGGCCCAGGACCGGCCCACAGGAAAACAGAGGAATTAACAGGTGACCCATAAGACCAGAACAGAATCCACAGTCAACACACAAAACCGGCCTTTAAAAACATCCACAGTCCTTCCATGGGTGGGATTCTCCCCTACCCGGCGGAGCGGGCGGTCCCGGCGCCGAGGAGTGGCATGAACCACTCTGGCGTCGGGCCGCCCGGAAGGTGCGGAATCCACCGCACCTTCGGGGGCTAGGCCGGCGCCAAGCCCCTTCCGCGCCAGTTGGCACGGCGCCAACGCCGCGGCACTAACTGGCGCAGAAGGGGCATGGCAAAGCGCCAACCGGCCTCCGCCAGCCAGCACGAGTTGGCGCATGTGTGGGAGCGCCAGCGTGTGCTGGCGTCATCCCAGGGCATGCGCAGCGGGGTTCGTCTCCGCACCGGCCATGGCGGAGGTCCACAGGAGCTGGTGCGGAGGGAGAGTGCCCCCACGGCACAGGCCCACCTGCGAATCGGTGGGCCCCGATCGCGGGCCAGGCCACCGTGGGGGAACCCCCCGGGGCCAGATCCCCCCAACCCCACCGAGGACCCCGGAGGCCGCCCGCAGAGCCAGGTCCCGCTGGTAAGTACCAGGTCTAATTTACGCCGGTGGGACCGGCCTAAAATGGGCGGCAGCTCGGCCCAACGCAGGCTGGAGAATCGCTTGGGGGGGCCTCTGCCAGCGGCCGCTGACCGGCGCGGTGCGATTCCTGCCCCCGCCAAAATCCCGGCGACAGAGTATTCGGCAGCCTGCAGGGGCAGGATTCACGCCACCCCCCCGGCGATTCTCCGGCCCAGCGGGGGGGGGGGGGGGGGGGGGGGGTCAGAAAATCCTGCCCCATATCTTTAGTCTGGTATTCGGCCCGCCAAAATCCTCCCTTCACCGCATTCCAGATAAAAAAGACCGAAAGGCAACTACCTTCTTCCTTCCTTCCCTCCATCCAGAAAGCAGCAAGTAAGCCCAAGGGGAAGAGGCAGCAGGCAAGCGTAAAAGACAACAGCAAACAAACTCTCAGCTACAGCAGCCTCCAGGCATTTGCAGCTAAGCAGCAAACACAACCTGCAGCTGTGAAGTGATCTCACAACTAATAAGGCTAATTTATCATTTGCAGTAGCCTTCAGCTGTGAAGCTAGAGGCTGCTCACAGTCAAAGGGAGTGAAATTGACGTTCAGTATTGAAGCCATAGGGGGGCTCTGTCCTGGAAGTGTTTGGTAGGACAGCAAGGCTGCACTGTAGTTACCCTTGGGCTTACTTGCTGCACAATATTGAAAGATGGCTTGAAGGCCTCACAGACGCAAAACCGCTCCCCCCCCCCTTCCCCCCACCCCGGCCCAGGGACGACCTCAACCTGGAATGCTTCATCCCATCGACCAAGCCCAACCCGCCTGAGGGGTTCACCCACTCCCCCCCCCCCCACTCCCTGAATACTGGGACAGCAGCTCCAGTGCCCTTGAGCTGCCTGGAAAATGGAAATGGCTATTGGCCTCCTCCTTTCCCATCAGCAGTCATGCACCAGCTTCACGTTTTTTGAAAAGGAGTACTAAACAACGCTCTCATGAATTCTCGCTGGGGAGCCAGATAATTCCCCGGAGCCATTACATCTGACTTCAAACTCACTGTAGGAGCGGTTTTAAGACCTGTGTATTGAGTCAGCTTCCATGTGGGATTCTTCCCTGTGGCTCAACTCAGTACAGAGAGCAACAGACACATCAGCAGTCTGGATAAGATGGTTTATTTATTAATCCAAGCTTAGTTACGTGTACACGGAGATGAGATCTGGATAATGCCAAGACCTATCGACCAAACACTGATAAAAACACACCAACTATACAATTTCCAAAACTCAATAGCCCACCCCAGTTGTCTCGATCCAATCTCTGAAGCTGTCATGTTCAAACCTTATGCACTAAAATTGCGATCAGCCCACGATTGAGCCTCATCCTGTTAGCTGTGTTTACAAAAAGGCTTGACGTCAATCTTAGCATCCTAAGTTGTTTTTTCCCCGTCTCAGCATCCGGCGCACCCATTGTTCCTGAGGGCCAGGATGGCAGAACTGGTATCCTCTTTACTCCATGGATTGTTTCAGAAAGCCAGGATATCAAAAGTGACTTCCTTTTTGCTTCCAGAGGATATCGGAGGCCACTGATAAAAACTTGTGTTTACTCGTAATTTGCTGATCACACATCTCCTGTGTTTCAAAAACATGGTCAAGTTAGCTAACCTAAATCCCATCATGCATTGTGGCCACTGCTTGTAGCAAGAACTTGATTACTTATTACTGCTATGTCCTAAAAATACATGTTTAATGGTTAATAATGATTACTCAGTACGCTTTCTATAATTAATCTCAATCCTCAATAAACTAATTTATGTAAAACTACTCTAGTGGCATCATAGCTGTTCAGTTTTAAGCGGTCTCACCGCTGGACCCCCCCTTCGCTCACTATTGAGATTCAAATGAATGCAAATGAGGGTGAATGAAATGCTTGTCATTCACCATTGTGAGCGGGCTGGGGGAATTGCAAACTGTTTCCCATCTGGCACGAATCCCGATGTCGACCTTTCCCGCTACTTACCTGCGTTCCCAGACCTGCGCTGGGTGCATCGTGCCCAACACCAGAAAACCAGGAATATTTTTGTAAGAGATTTAAGGGCTTAAAGGATTTTGTCTGAGAATTGGGCTTGTAGTTGTGAATAATAATCCTAAAATAGCCAAGATGTGTGGGACATGGAAGGCGCTTTTCAGGACCACCAGTCGCCACAAAGCGCATTTATCATAGAATTTACAGTGCAGAAGGAGGCCATTCGGCCCATCGAGTCTGCACTGGCTCTTGGAAAGAGCACCCTACCCAAGCCCACACCTCCACCCTATCCCCATAACCCAGTAACCCCACCCAACACTAAGGGAAATTTAGCATGGCCAATCCACCTAACCTGCACATCTTTGGACTGTGGGAGGAAACAGGAGCACCCGAAGGAAACCCACGCACACGTCGGGAGAACGTGCAGTCTCCGCACAGAACTCCGCATTGCAGCCAATGAAGTATTCTCAAAGTGTAATCACTCTTGTAATGTATAAAACCTAGGAGCAATCAACTTGGGATTATCAAATTGTAACTTCCATGTTGAAATATAGATGAAAACTTCCTTACATTTGGGAAAATGCTGATCACAGGTTTCCCCTGCTTACAGTCAAAATGGATTTGATTTTGATTTGATTTATTGTCACATGTGCCGAAGTACAGTGAAAAGTATTTTTCTGCGGCCGAGGGAACGTACACTGTACGTACATAGTTGACAAAAAGAATAATCAATAGAGAACATTGACAAATGGTACATCGACAAACAGTGATTGGTTACAGTACGGAACAAGGGGCCAAACAAAGAGCAAGAGCAGCATAGGGCATCGTGAATAATGTTGTTACAGGGAATAGATCAGTCCAAGGGAAAGTCGTTGAGGAGTCTTGTAGCTGTGGGGAAGAAACTGTTCCTATGTTTGGAAGTGCGGGTCTTCAGACTTCTGTACCTTCTGCCTGATGGAAGGGTCTGGAAGAAATGGAGATTGAGATCCTTAGTTTTTGAGGGGATTGTCTCTCACTTTCCACCATAACTTTGGAGGGCCCATGGGGATGGTTGTAAAGGGTCGTTTAAAGTGTTGGTCCATGGACTCCGCCAATGATCTGTTGAAATTACATCAGGAGATAAGGCCCTGTAAAATTTCAGGGGTGCCCTGTCGGAAGCCTGAAATTCTCCTGCAGAAGCAGGAAAGGAACAGAAAAGCATTTATTGACCATCAGCATTTCACGTCTCACGTGCTGTGAATCATGTCTGTTGGTTGTGCACTGCGAGGAGAACAAAAGAAAGATTCTTTGATTATTCAACCTGCCCAGAGTCTCATTGATTGGATGATTAAGATCCTCTAGGTATCCGGTCTACGGGGTGCTTCCTTGGAGAGATGCTAAGTATCTATGAGCTCACGATTCTGGAGGATTTACAAAGGAAATTGATAGTGTTTGTTGCAGTACATAGATTAGGTTAAGCTGTAAATATCATACTTGTCAGACCACTTCCTGAATTTTAATGATGGAGTATTGCACTATACAGGAACTAACCTAAATTGTTTCTTCTCTCTTCTGTGATCAAATATAATTTCAGCAGCAAATTAGCTGAAGCAGGGTAAAAGTTGTGCAATGTTAAGGAGGTGGAAGCAGGCAGGATTTGTGATGATGCAGGCGTCAAATGTCATTTTCGGACATTTAGAGATTTTTACAGGAAATTTCTGCTATTAAAGTTTGGAAATGACACTGTGTATATTATTGAACAAATGTTAATCTGTTCACGTCAACATCCTTGGTTTATTATTTTAATGGAGTTGTTAGCTTGTATGTCAGTGCTTCAAAGTCACAAATGACATCCTCTGTGACTGTGACAAAGGAAACCTGTCCCTCTTTGCCCTTCTCAACCAAACTGTTCTTGCCACCGATTGTATCCATCTCCCTTTCGACTGTCCAACGCTGATCTAGACTGTTTGCAACCTTGGTGTCATATTTGACGCCAGGTTAAGCTTCTGACCACGTCTGTGCCATCACCTGCCTGCTTCCACCCCTTTAACATTGCACAACTTTTACCCTGCGTCAGCTCATTTGCTGCTGAAACCTTCAGCCTTGTTTCCTCCAGACTTGGCTATTGTAATGTGCTATTGGCTCTTCTCCCATCTTCTGCCCTATGTAAATGTGAGGTCACCTAAAACTCTACTGACCACATCCTAACGTGAACCAAGTCCCATTCATCAATCGCCCCTGTGTTTGCTGACTAATTTTAGCTCTTGTCTAGCAAGCACCTGGGTTTAAAAATTCTCATTCCTGTTTTCAAATCCCCCCCCCCCCCCCTCCCCTCCCGCCAAGGCCTCACCCCTTCCTATCTCTGTAATCACCTTCAGCCCCATAAACATCTGCACTCCTCTAATGCAATCCATTTAAGCATTGCCAATTTTAATTGCTCCACTTTGGTGGTAACGACTTCAGCTGTCTTTGCCCTCTCGGGAATTCTCCCTCAATCTCTCTGCCTCTCGACCCCTCTTCCCAGCTTTAAAATGCTCCTTGAAACCTACCCGTTTCACCAAGTTTTTTTGGCATCTGTCCTCATATCTCCTTATGCGGCTTGATGTCAAATTTCTGCCCTACAACATTCCTATGAAGTGGCTGGGAATGTTTTAGTACCTTAAAGGTGCTAGGTAAGTAAAATTATTTGTTGTTGGGTAATAATGCGTTAATTCATTCTGCTCATGACAGTTGTAATTATTGGCTAAAAACTATTACTCACAAAAACAAAGTAACTAAGCAGTGATTTTTTTGTTTCTTGTTTAATTTCTTTCCCAACCTTTTTGTTCCCTCTTCTCTCACAGTGCCGCCAATGCTCCGCCATGTTGCGACACTTTCCTGTACCTCATTCAGGTGCAAATTCACGTAGGTTGGCTCTGAGGATAGTGCAAAGCTGCTTTCTAAAGCGCACACATTGTTCATCCTTGTGCAGCGCAGGCACTCGCTCCACTGAAACCTGCAAAACGTGCATGGCATCCAGTATTCTTTCTCTGCATTGATGCAGATGAGGTGCCTGCCACCTAGTTACATGCCATTATATGTGAGTTGTGTAGGCAGAGTTTATTTGACATTCCATTGCAAAGGCGAAAGCTCCTTGCAAAGGCATGTGACACCTGTCAATCATGTTTGAGACGCAAATAAGGATAAAATGTATGCAGGTGAATGTATGCAGGTGGTGGCAATGATGGAATGGAGATGTCAGGTAGCAGAATACTCGGGTGAAAGGTCAAGCACAACAAAGGCACATTGTATCTTACTCATTCTGAATTTACTTTTGTGTGTGTACGTAACTTGAAAAATTGAGGTGACTCTCGCTCCCGGTTTCTGACCCATGTCCTTCTGAATCTGAATTTAATGCAGATTGAAAGTGTATACTGAGATAGGAAGGCTGACTGTCAAAATAGAATTGACAAACAATACAGGGTGGAGGTTTATGACCCTGTCGCAGTGGCAGGTGCGACCGGAAAATCAGTGAGCCATTCAAAAGTCCATGAACTTCGGTGGGACTGAAATACCTTTCCAGCAGGAGGGGACAGAAAATTCCACCACAATATATAACCTATATCAGTTAGCGAGTAAATATTTCCCCACACAACTTCCAAAAACATATACATTGGAAAATTGGGACTTACCATTTGAAGGTTCATAATATAATTAAATTAGCTTACCTTTGAGTATTTACCACAAACCCCTCCTTTAGAAGGGTCATACAGACTAGGAATGTTAACTCTATTTCTCTCGCCACAGATGCTGCCAGACCTGCTGAGGTTATCCAGCATTTTCTGTTGTTACCCCTAACGATCCCAGACCAGACCCCACAGTGGGATACTGGACTGAAACACCAATATTTTAGTTTATTTTGTGAGACTTTGCAGAAAGAATACTTCGCCCCATGAATGATTGCACAAAGAAATAGGGATTTGGTATTTTAAAACAACACTTTATCATTAACACAGTATTAAACACTTTAACAACGCATCCGAAAATAGCTTACAATTACCCTTTAAATAATCCTACTCAATACAGTAAATACAATACCCTTACTTATTATCACTATTTTCAATTAACCAACAAGAAAGGAAAGACACACAGCTCTCAATCCATCCCACATCCCAGTGGCACAGAGTAATACCTGCTTTCCAGGACAGATTTGGTTCCTGTCTGAACCACTGAAGACTCTGGCTGGATGTCTTAAAAAAAAAAAGCTGTTTCAACTGGTTTGTTTCAGCTTTCCCCATTGTCCTCAGACAAGTCTGCACTGCTTTAAATTCAATTAATATTGTTTTAACCATCCTGATGTGCGAGCAAAAGACTTTACTTGTGGACTCAGTGTTTGCCAGATCAGAACTCAGATTTCTCAAAATGTCTGAATACCTTAGCTTCACCCAGCAATGACATAATCTCCCCAAGCTGAAAACACATTAACTCCCCAGGGACAGCAGTGCATTAGCCCCAAGCTTTTACAATGCTCAAGTTGACCTCGGGCTCCTAAAAGCTTTGTGGTCTTGCAAAACAAGATTATTTTTAAAACATGACTACTGCAGTCAAACACACTACAACCCAGGATTTTAACCCTTACATTGCCACATGTCTGCAATGCAATATATATAAAATCCTGCATTCGTCAGAACAGTCAATTATGTATTGGTAGTTAATCAAACCACAGTACAACACTGAATGAAGCTTGACGGAGTAATTAAAAAGACAGATTCAGAAATGCTTCAACTAACATTATTTAACGGAACATGATTAATGTCTCACAAGGTTAAGCATCATTGATTATGCCGAAGTAATCAAAATCTCAATTATAGGTCGCAGTGGTAATTTAAGTGTATCACAACTTCTCAGTAGAGTTAATGCATGCCGCACTGATATGTTGCAGTGACCCAGGCCAAAGTAGTTTGAATCCATCCTTGACCATTTCCTATCACAACCTCTTTACCCAAAGAGTGGTGAGCATGTGGAACCCGTTATCACATGGCGCGGTGGTTGAAGTGATAGTATAGATGGATTTCAAAGTAAGTTAGACAAACATATAAGGGAGAAGGGAATAGATGGTTACAATGGTAGATTTAGATGAGGAACAATTGGAGGAGGCTCAAGTGGAGCATAAACACCGGCAATGACTGGTTGGGCTGAATGGCCTGTTTCTCTGCCGAATATCCTATATAATCCTATGTTCTGCATCACTTTATACATGCGCCTGGGCTGAACACCCCTGGCCCCTCTGGCACCTATGGAAATATAGTCCTGGACTCCCATATACTGGAATATGTCAGGAGCTGGGAGTTCTGCAGGACTTTTAAAGAGCTGGAGCTTCTACCTGCAAGGGCAGTGGCAAGGAAGGAAAGGAGATGCCGTACATTAGTAGTCTCTGTAGTCTCAGGACATTCAACGCTTCACTGGAGGCCAGTGGGGCCTGTGAGAAAATACAGGCCTCCTCACTGGCAGTTGTGAGAATCACTGATCCTCGCGGAATCCATCCTGTCTCCTCCTTCCATTCGAATCCTGAAAAAGACTATCTTTGTTTCTTCCATGGAAGCCAGTTTAAACTGACTTCAAAAGCAGCCCCTTGCTTAGTATTGTCATTTTTGCACAGGAAGGGAGATGGCTCACTCTGGGCCCTTCTGGTGCATCTCCAAATGACCAGTGATTGGGCCAGCATTTTGAGAACAGGGTCAGAGTTCATGGGTTCACGGGTGCCCAAGAAGGAACACAGAGCGAATTAATGAAGCACTATTTAGCAATGACTAATGGCTGGAAGAAGAAGAATTTACATGCATATAACGTCATCCACATCTTTGGGATGTGTCAACACACTTCACAACCTATGGTTTACTTTAGAAATGATATTAGGTAGGCAAACGCAGCAGCTAATTTGCAAGCAGCAAAGTCCCACATTGAACTAATGAGAAGAATATCATCCAGTTCATCTGCTTTTGACGTGTTGGTTAAAAAGAATGTCTTGAATTTATCTAGCATCCTTACATAGCATCTCTTGCTGACAACCTCATGATGTCCCAAAGCACTTTTACAGATATTTGAGAAATAAATATCACTCAGAACAGCATAAGAAGCCTCCTGCTCGTACATGGAATAACAAAAACTACAACACGAATACAAGCCTCTTGTTGGTTTTTATCTAATACTCAGTCCTTAGTCCTAATCCCCTGTGCCCTCTCTGTTCCCATTCCCAACAACAATAATGTTGGCACCTCTGGCAGTGCAGTGTTCTCTCAGTACTGCATTGATATCCATTGCCATTTGGCTGGCGTTTGAAGGAGCCTATTAACACAGAGATGAGCTTAGTGGTCTCCTTCATTGACACTGACAGCACATAACTGCGATGAGCCTTACTTCAAATCCCCAAATCCTCTTGTAAATCAAGACACGAGCTCTGGGTTCTATAGACATTTGCTTATTAAACCTAAATTCCAAAAGTAGCATGTGTCAGACAAATCAATAAAACTAATGTTACATTTGCACATCCCGAGGGAAGTCTCTCACTCAGTGATCCGAGTGTCTGCACCACTGATGTTACTGTGCCCTTGTGCAAGAGGCAGAATGATGAAGGAATGCCAGCCATTCGCACTTTGTGTTGTCACTTAGCGCACTCTGGAGCAGAGTGGATGACATGGAAATCAGACCAATTTGAGCAAAGATATTTATGCCATGCACTGAGGTGTCCCGTTTCAGTCCGACACGTTACATTTTGCACATACTGCAATCAGCATCAGGATTCAACACAGAATATACAATGCGCTGGTTTATTTTCTGTGCTGAATTCAGTCCCATGTATTTCATTTCCACTCTGTCACTTTGTGAATGGCTGCATGACCTCCACCAGGTAAAAGGGCAGGGCAGACTAGGAGGTGGCTTGTCCACGATTTGTATTAACGTTATTACAAATGTTTCACTCACATCAACCAGCCTGAGGCTCGATTTGATGATGTATTTGAAGAACTCTGCTTGTGTTGGCTGCTTTATTTGCCTACTTAACAGTGTGCTTCAAGTATGTGATGTGCTTTGGGATGTTTCGGAGTAATGGAGTCTTGTGTTATATAAATGTGAATTTGTATTTCCTCTATTCATTTGACACTCTCCTCTCAGAAGATTGTGGGTTCAAACTCCATACCAGGAGTTCAATCTCATAATCTACGATGACATTCCAATTCAGTCCTTGGAGGAGTGCTCCATTGTCAGAGGTACTGTCCCTTCAATGAGACATTAACCTGAAGCCACAGCCTCGGGTCACTCTCTGTGTGGAGTCTGCACGTTTTCCCTGTGCCTGCATGGGTTTCCTCCGGGTGCTCCAGTTTCCTTCCACAAGTCCCGAAAGACGCACTGTTAGGTAATTTAGACATTCTGAATTCTCCCTCAGTGGACCCGAACAGGCAATGTTAATGTAAGCCTACTTGTGACAATAATAAAGATTATTATTATTAAAGATCCCATGACACTATTCAAGTGAGGGCAGGCAGTTTACTTAATGACCGGGTCAATATTCTTCCCTCAACTCTAACATGTGTAATAGACATCAAATAGGCCAGTCATTCATCTAGTTGATGCTTGAAGGATTTAGTTATGCAGAAAATTGTTGTTGTATTAGCTTATATAATGATGGTTCCAAAATAATGTATTTGTAGTAATCTCGCCAAGGCTAGTCTTCCAACGCTATACTATTTTATTTACATAACGGGAAAGGCCACAGCCACAGCTTACAGCGTACAAGTCCAAGCCTGGGGCCGGCGGAATATTGGCCTAGCTTGAAGTAACGAGTTTTAAATTCCCACTGCTCGTTTCCCATTGGGTGAGTTCTTGCCCGCTCAATACTGACGAACACCTCCATGGCAGGTAGGGAGGCTTGCTCAGGAGTGGACTCCCTGCTCCTGAGGTGGTACAGAAGTTTCTTTACAACTTTATCCTGGGCCTTTAGTTTGTATGACATTTGTCCCGTTTTCTCAATTATGATCCCAGTTGGGACCATCTCCGACGTTCCTCACAGAAACCTGACCACCTGTTTCAAATGTTCTTCCAGTGTCGTAATTTTTTTTCTGCTTCTCTTGTTGGGACTCCACCCTCCCCGCCAGGTTTGGAAATAATAGGCTTAGAGTCATGAAAAGCTGCCATCCCACTAACAGTTCTGCTGAGGCATTCCGGTTGTTGTGTGAGGAGTGGTCCTATAATCGAATAAAATTATGCCAATTTGGTCTCCATGGATACTGAAGTTGTTCTTCATGCCAGGATTAAAGGTCTGCATGCCCGTTCCACCAGCCCATTTGCCGATGGGTGATAAGGTGTTCTCTGGAATGTGTCTGATACCATTGTATAGCATGAAGTTTTGGAACTCACTACTGGTGAAGGCAGTGCCGTTATTGGAAGGACGTCTGGTATCCTGTGTGTGCAGAAACTCTGTCATAATTTCTCAACTTTAATGTGGGAGGTAGTGGAACTCATGCGGTGTATCACCAACTATTTGGAGTGTGCATCTATCAGGATCAAAAACATGGAACCCTAAAAGGCCTGGCGAAGTCCATGTGCACTGGCACCCATGGCCTGCCAGGCCACTCACATGGATGTAGGGAGGCTGAACGAGGGAGATTTTGATTCTCCTGACATTTATCTCACCGTCTCACCAAGTCCATGATGTCTGAGTCAAGGACGGGCCACTACATATAGTAGCTCCTGGCGGGCATTTTCATTTTTGATACCCCAAGTTGGCTATCATGTAGTTCCATTAATATTGGATGTCGCCCTGGGGGAGGGACAATTACTCGGGACCCCCAGAGAGTGATACTGTCCTCAACACTGAGCTCGTCTTTCTCAGTCAGATAAGGTTTCATTTCTTCTGAACGTTTTCCTCGAAATCCACCATTCAGAATCATGTACTTCAGTTTAGACAGGGTTGGATCTTTTTGCAGCCAGGCCTTGATTTGCCTTGGGAACACCGGCAAAGTCCTGAAAAAATTTTGGTTCATTGCAACTTCATCCAATGCTGGTAAAGGAGCCTATCTTGTGGGATGCGACTCAATGCATCGCCGTTAGCCATCCGGGTTCCAGGGCGCTGTGCTAAAACGTATTCATAAGCTGCAAGTTAGCTACTCCCCAGGAGCTACTCCATGATGAACTCAATGCATTCTATGCTCGGTTCGAGCAGGTAACCAACAATCCGCTGGCGAGTGCCCCAGCAGCCCATAATTCACCCATACCCACCATCACAGCTTCCGAAGTCAGATTGGCCTTCCTGAAAGTGAACCCTCGGAAGGCGACGGGCCCAGACGGGATCCCTGGTCGTGCACTCAGAGCCTGCGCGGACCAGCTGGCAGAGGTATTCACGGACATCTTTAACCTGTCCCATCTCCACTCCGAGGTCCCCACCTGCTTCTAGAAGACCACCATCATACCGATACCAAAGAAGAACCAGGCAACGTGCCTCAATGACTACCGACCAGTGGCCCTGACTTCAGTCGTAATGAAGTGCTTCGAGAGGTTGATCATGAAGCGCATCACCTCCATACTCCCAGAACGCCTTGATCCACTGCAATTCGCATACCGCTGCAACCAGTCCACATCAGACACCATTTTCCTGGCCCTACACTCATCCCTAGAGCATCTCGAAAACAAGGACTCCTACATTAGACTCCTATTTATTGACTACAGCTCCGCCTTCAACACCATAATCCCAGCAAAGCTCATATCAAAGCTCCAAAACCTAGGACTTCGCTCCCCACTCTGCAACTGGATCCTCGATTTTCTGACCAACAGGCCACAATCAGTAAGAATGAACAACACCTCCTCCACAATAGTCCTCAACACCGGCGCCCCGCAAAGCTGCGTACTTAGCCCCCTACTCTACTCCCTGTACACACACCACTGCGTGGCAAAACTTGGTTCCAACTCCATCTACAAGTTTGCTGATGATACGACCATAGTGGGCCGGATCTCGAATAACGATGAGTCCGAATACAGGAGGGAGATAGAGAACCTAGTAGAGTGGTGTAGCGACAACAATCTCTCCCTCAATGCCAGCAAAACTAAAGAGCTGGTAATTGACTTCAGGAAGCAAAGTACTGTCCACACCCCTGCCAGCATCAACGGGGCCGAGGTGGAGATGGTTAGCAGTTTCAAATTCCTAGGGGTGCACATCTCCAAAAATCTGTCCTGGTCCACCCACGTCGACGCTACCACCAAGAAAGCACAACAGCGCCTATACTTCCTCAGGAAACTAAGGAAATTCGGCATGTCCACATTGACTCTTACCAACTTTTACAGATGCACCATAGAAAGCATCCTATCAGGCTGCATCACAGCCTGGTATGGCACCTGCTCGGCCCAGGACCGCAAGAAACTTCAGAGAGTCGTGAACACCACCCAAATACATCACACGAACCTGCCTCCCATCCATTGACTCCATCTACACCTCCCGCCGCCTGGGAAAAGCGGGCAATATAATCAAAGATCCCTCCCACCCGGCTTACTCACTCTTCCAACTTCTTCCATCGGGCAGGAGATACAGAAGTCTGAGAACACGCACGAACAGACTCAAAAACAGCTTCTTCCCCACTGTCACCAGACTCCTAAATGACCCTCTTATGGACTGACTTAATTAACACTACACCATGTATGCTTCATCCGATGCCAGTGCTTATGTAGTTACTTTGTATATGTTGTGTTGCCCTATTATGTATTTTCTTTTATTCCCTTTTCTTCTCATGTACTTAATGATCTGTTGAGCTGCTCGCAGAAAAATACTTTTCACTGTACCTCGGTACACGTGACAATAAACAAATCCAATCCAAGTAACGGGGGTCAATGCTGTGGCCAGGTGGAAGAAATAAGGGAAATTGCCTTATCCTCGTTTAAAAAGTCCCACAAAGGTCTTGTGGTTGGTTGCTATTATGAAACACCTACCGATCTCGTAATGGCGGAACTTCCTCACATCAAACATGACCCCATTTGAGAATACCTCCACTCGACATCCAAAAGGGTCCTGATTGTGTGTTTTATAGGCCTTTCCATTCCGCCTTGCCAGTGGTGTAAAAGTGCCACCCAGTCACATAAAGGGAAGCATCACATGTCAAGACGAGTTCCCTCTTAGGGTCAAAATGGGCCAATAAGTTGGATGATAGTAACTGTTGTTTAACTTCCACCTGTGGTGCCACCAAGACCATCTTTGGTCGGGTATACAAGGGAGTAAGGAGGCCAAAATCGGGATAGATTTTCCATAATAATTTACTAATCCCAGGAAGGATTTTAACTCCATGGTATTTCTTGGAATTGGTGCTCCCTTGATGGCCGGTACCTTGTTCTGAAAACGTTTTTATCTACTCGATAGCCCAAGTAGGTCATATTGCATGAAACGCACATTTTTCCCCTCTTTAGGTGTATCCCAGAATCTCCCTTCGAAAGACCTCTTCTAGGTTCCCCAGGCCCTTAGGTTGATTTACAGCTCAAAGGAAGCCTTACTCTCCTCCTTAGGGTGGCACGATGGCACACTGGTTAGCACTGCTGCCTCATAGT